>NC_064634.1:139268010-142225510 GCF_023864275.1 Schistocerca cancellata | reverse complement strand
TGTCACATTCGTAAGATACAACGTAATAATAAAATCGTATCGTTTGTACTTCCAATACCTGTAACGGCACTAATTCTCTTCTACCGACGAATAAGATGACAGTGCACTAAATGTTCTTCATTCTTCTGATGATATGGTCGAAGGTCGTGCATTGACAATAAATTGGTCTGTGATCCACAGGTCATTTTGATATTTAAACTAGAGCTAGTTTAGACAATGCTGTTCAAAAATCTTCGTTCAGACTTTTACTTAAATACCTTAATTTACATTTTTTTCTCTCTTTTTTTAAAGTTCGGTTCTAGAATATTGTGAAAAAGGCGTGTAAGTTTCGCGGAACCCTCTGATGATCTCGGCGGAAGCCAAGGTTTCCGCAGAATACAATTTAAGAAGTGCTGCTCTGTCCTGCTGCCACCAGTGTTGCGAATATCTGAACATCCTCTCTTCTACGAATGGAACTAGTTAATAAATCAAGTAACACTGGCCGATAACCATTTTCAGTGTGATGTTCGTTCCTGTATATTTTTTGTTGTAGAACGAAAATGTGCCTTTAAAATAGTGGCATCACTCAGGTTTTCGAGATATTTAAAATTATATATTTGTTTATGTTTCGAGAGGATTTTCTTCGATAGTTTGTGTCATGTTCCATGAATCATTTATGCATTTAATCGTGATTACGTGGAATGAGTTATTT
Organism: Schistocerca cancellata; assembly: GCF_023864275.1. Taxonomy (NCBI): domain Eukaryota; kingdom Metazoa; phylum Arthropoda; class Insecta; order Orthoptera; family Acrididae; genus Schistocerca; species Schistocerca cancellata. The sequence continues at coordinate 142,224,819 of NC_064634.1, read as the reverse complement.
CACAATCACATTAGACATCCATATGTAAATGTACTATCTGGTCAAAAGTATCGGAACACCAACTAGTAGACATTGATATGGGATCGGTCGACGCATCACCTTTATGGAGTTCGAACTCTTCTGGGGACACTGTCAGTAAGTTGCCTGAATGTCTTCCTTATGAGCTTAAACGAGAAATGGTAGTGAAATTGGTCGCCGGGATCTGGAGCAAATTCTATGTTCCAACTCGTGCCGAAGGTGTTCCGTTGCGTACACGCCGTTAATGTAGGACGACCAGTCCAGTTAAGTAATCTTATTGCCGCACAGAGACTGCATTACGTCTGGATGACTTCTCATGCCGATACAAGTAACTGTCATCTCCGAACTGTTCCACTACTGTACGCAGTAGACAATATTGCAAAATGTGTCTACAATCTTCCGCATTAAGCGTTTTCTTAACAAAATAAGGGGGCACAAGCTTACCACTAAAAACATTTCCATATCGTAACACCAGCTCCTCAGTACTTCACTGTTCCCACCACACACGATAGCATGTAACTTTCTCCAGGCTTTCGCCGAACACAAGCCTTTCCATATCTAAATGCCATAACTGTTGAATATAAAAAGCTGAGTTGTCATACTGATGTCAATATCTGTGAGGGAAGCAAGAATGGAGGTAATGGGCAGTTGTAGGAGGTCATTGTCCAGTTTCTGATGATACTGTCTATCATCGGTAACTCCACGCAAAATTACACAATATGATCAAGAACGCCCACCTCGTTAGATTACTCAACACCCTCCTCCAAAACCGCAGGTTTTTTGTTGAATTTCAAGGACAACGCAGTCGCTGGAGAGCGCAGAAAAATGGTCTACCTCAGGGAAGCGTCTTGGCTCCACTTCTCTTCAACATTTATACCAACGACCAGCCATTGACCCCAGGCGCAAGGACAATCTTATATGCAGATGACCTAGCTCTTGCTACGCAGAGCTCATGCTTTGAAAGAGTGGAAAGAAACCTGACAACGGCACTTAGAACACTGTCAATCTACTACAATCAGAACCAACTCAGACCAAACCCTTCGAAGGCACAAGTGTGTGGCTTTAATTTAAGGAACAGGGAAGCTAATCGTGAGCTACATATTGCATGGTCAGGCATCCAACTCCAGCATCATCACGCACCTAAATACTTGGGAGTCACTCTCGATAGACCTCTGACATTCAAAACTCACTGCAAGAACACCAAAATGAAATCAGTTCAACTGCGCTCTTTAAGGGCAAAACACCAATTATATATATATATATATATATATATATATATATATATATATATATATATATATATATATATATATACTCCTGGAAATGGAAAAAAGAACACATTGACACCGGTGTGTCAGACCCACCATACTTGCTCCGGACACTGCGAGAGGGCTGTACAAGCAATGATCACACGCACGGCACAGCGGACACACCAGGAACCGCGGTGTTGGCCGTCGAATGGCGCTAGCTGCGCAGCATTTGTGCACCGCCTCCGTCAGTGTCAGCCAGTTTGCCGTGGCATACGGAGCTCCATCGCAGTCTTTAACACTGGTAGCATGCCGCGACAGCGTGGACGTGAACCGTATGTGCAGTTGACGGACTTTGATCGAGGGCGTATAGTGGGCATGCGGGAGGCCGGGTGGACGTACCGCCGAATTGCTCAACACGTGGGGCGTGAGGTCTCCACAGTACATCGATGTTGTCGCCAGTGGTCGGCGGAAGATGCACGTGCCCGTCGACCTGGGACCGGACCGCAGCGACGCACGGATGCACGCCAAGACCGTAGGATCCTACGCAGTGCCGTAGGGGACCGCACCGCCACTTCCCAGCAAATTAGGGACACTGTTGCTCCTGGGGTATCGGCGAGGACCATTCGCAACCGTCTCCATGAAGCTGGGCTACGGTCCCGCACACCGTTAGGCCGTCTTCCGCTCACGCCCCAACATCGTGCAGCCCGCCTCCAGTGGTGTCGCGACAGGCGTGAATGGAGGAACGAATGGAGACGTGTCGTCTTCAGCGATGAGAGTCGCTTCTGCCTTGGTGCCAATGATGGTCGTATGCGTGTTTGGCGCCGTGCAGGTGAGCGCCACAATCAGGACTGCATACGACCGAGGCACACAGGGCCAACACCCGGCATCATGGTGTGGGGAGCGATCTCCTACACTGGCCGTACACCACTGGTGATCGTCGAGGGGACACTGAATAGTGCACGGTACATCCAAATCGTCATCGAACCCATCGTTCTACCATTCCTAGACCGGCAAGGGAACTTGCTGTTCCAACAGGACAATGCACGTCCGCATGTATCCCGTGCCACCCAACGTGCTCTAGAAGGTGTAAGTCAACTACCCTGGCCAGCAAGATCTCCGGATCTGTCCCCCATTGAGCATGTTTGGGACTGGATGAAGCGTCGTCTCACGCGGTCTGCACGTCCAGCACGAACGCTGGTCCAACTGAGGCGCCAGGTGGAAATGGCATGGCAAGCCGTTCCACAGGACTACATCCAGCATCTCTACGATCGTCTCCATGGGAGAATAGCAGCCTGCATTGCTGCGAAAGGTGGGTATACACTGTACTAGTGCCGACATTGTGCATGCTCTGTTGCCTGTGTCTATGTGCCTGTGGTTCTGTCAGTGTGATCATGTGATGTATCTGACCCCAGGAATGTGTCAATAAAGTTTCCCCTTCCTGGGACAATGAATTCACGGTGTTCTTATTTCAATTTCCAGGAGTATATATATATATATATATATATATATATATATATATATATATATATATATGTGTGTGTGTGTGTGTGTGTGTGTGTGTGTGTGTGTGTGTGTGTATGGCTATTGTAAATTGTCCAGTTCATGGCCGACCATGACAAACTATATGCATTGAAATACACAAAAATTAAGGAACAAATGACCAAAGACAGTGGAAGAATCAGAAATTATGAGCTGGTAAAAGATAGATTGTTAGATCTAGTGGTAATATGGGTAGTAGAAGAGGTTGGGGAAAATAAAAAAAAGAAATTAAAGAAAATCCTCTTTCCTAGTTATCCACTGACTCGTGTCGTCGTTCTTTACACCACCTCAAGCGTCGCTTAGCACTGGCTACATAAATATTTGGCTTATGGGACATTCTCGACCGTTGTACCCCAATCCTTTCAGTCCGCAGCTCGTGGTCTAGTGGCTAGCGGGTTCGATTCCCGGCCGGGTTGGGGATTTTCTCTGCCTTGAACTGGGTGTTTGTGTTACCCTCATCATCATCATCATCATCATCATCATCATCATTCGTGACAGTGGCTAGATTGGACTGTGTAAAAAATTGGATTGTGTAAAAATTGGGAATTTCTACGGGCGCTGATGACCGCTCAGTTGAGCGCCCCACAAACCAAACATCATCATCATCATCCAATCCTTTCAGCTCACTACGCACAGTCATTGTGCTAGCTGGACTGCTGGTAGCACTTTGGACCTGCCAGGCGATTCCTTCTGTTGATTTCATACGATTTTATACAGCCATCTTCCTCAACGCTCGACGGTCCCCCTCCGTCAGTAAATGGCGTTTCCTCATCTTGATTTAGCTGTGGTCGTTCCTTCGCGCTTCCACTTCACAATCACATCACCAACAGTCGACTTGGGCAGTTTTAGAAGGGTCGAAATGTCGCTGATGGATCTGTTACTCAGGTGACATCCAATGAATAGTCAATGTTCAAAGTCACTGAGCTCTCTTGACCGACCCATTCTGCCAGCACTGCTCCAGTACTGGCGACACAACACTCCCCGTCTTCTTTTATACAAACAGGTCCGACTCCCGTGACATCTAGTGGTCAATTACTCATTAGGTACGAGCGTCGGGTACTTTTGATAAGAAAGTGTTTTGCTACATGCAGATCATTTATGTGTTTTTTTTATTCAAAATATAGATGGCAATAAACTTCCACCAGTGCCTTCAACATCGCAGCGCGTCAGCAATCGTTGGTTAATATATTTAAAAACTAAAAACCCACCTCGATTACGAAAAAAGCACCTAGTGTTAAGTGTTAACCCAGGTTTCGGCGTACATAACTACACCTTCTTCAGAACAACAATAAAACCCACAAGTGCCTAAGAAGACCTTTGTCAATGATTAAAAGAACACCATAGCTATACATTTATAAACGAAAAAGAAAAGGAAAACACAAACAGTGCGTATGTACAAAGTCAAAACCAGTACTTAACTTAATGGTGTACGCTCCACCTCACACCGGCCTATGTTCGATGGGCCATGACCCGCCATAAACTGCAGCTACAAACGGTCGCTCATTTACAAGCCTGACGCGCTATCTATGCACAAGCGCAAGACAAGGGAAGTTACTTGAATGCGCATGCGCATACGAATACGAGAAAGTTTATACATGGGTGGGGGCTAAATAGCCCATATATTCCCAACCGTGGATCAACGTATATAAAAAAATGAAATGGATAGAACAAGAACGAGCTAAATAGGAGATGAAACCTAAAAATAACCGCACACGGTTGCTTATGCTAGTAAAGAAACTTATGTATGAAGCTACCTATGACAACAGCAGGAACTCTTAAAAACTATACCTAAAACCAGTAGTTAGCCTGGGGGGAGGGGCGGGGGGGGGGGCGCTGAGGGGACGTAATCTAAAGACGTCGTGGTTATAAAGCTATAGGGATAAAACATGAGGTGTTCAACGGGCTAAAATCACCTTCATCGTAATAGGAAAATGAGGATGAAAAGAAAGAAGATGAACAGCTTGACCAACCGCGCTCGCGGTTTTTCGTTTATAAATGAATAGCTATGGTGTTCTTTTAATCATTGACAAAGGTCTTCGTAGGCACTTGTGGGTTTTATTGTTGTTCTGAAGAAGGTGTAGTTATCTACGCCGAAACCTGGGTTAACACTTAACACTAGGTACTTTTTTCGCAACCGAGGCGAGTTTTTAGTTTTTAAATATATTCCACCAGTGCCTTTGGCTCATTCAGAGGGTAAGAAGTAGACATATGAAAGCATGGTCCTGCTACTGAGAGCCATCGACTATAAGGATTGAATGATATGCTTCGATATAAGGGCTATTCCTTTGCATACAGGTTTACTGGATGCTTTCACCAAAATACGTTTTATTTTGTGAGACAACCGAAATGCCAAGAACTATTAGGAATGGCCTATACGACAAATGTGTACTGTAAGATAGAAAATGTTAAGAACAAATCTTTTAGTTATACCAAGTAAAGTCTTACTGCCTCCGCTCCATATCAAGTTGGAAATGATGAAGAATTTTGAGAAAGCTCTTGATTAACAGGGTGAGGCTTTCAGTCATTTGAAGTACGTTTTTCTCTACATCAATGAGGCTAAGTTGATAGAAGGACCACAAATTAGAAAGATTTTGATCGATGATACTAAATTGACGAATGTCAAGTTACATGCTTTGATGTCTTTCGGAGCCTTTGTTCATGTTTTTCTGGGCTACACAAGAGAAGATAACCGTTTCTATAGTGACTAATGTGTCGGACAACTGCCAAAATATGGCCTCAGAATGTCACTAAAATTCTCCCCTTTATTTTTCTCTCGCAAAATTTGTATGCTGTTAACGATGAATAGAGTGAAAGCTTCCACGTAGACATTTTTGGTCGCTGTCAAGGAACCATAAAGCGATTACTGTTGCCTTTTGTTTAGAGAGCCTCAAACAAATCTGACATTAAGCACTGTAAAACATAAAAATTTCTGATTATTATTGGTGGTTCGAGGGTAATGTGAGTCATTGTATAATGCTGTGATAGTTTCGATGCTTCACGTGAATGTCAGAATAAATTTCAGATTGTGTCTAGGGGAGATGGGGCTAGTTGGCATAGATTTGTTTTTTGGTTTTTCTATTTCTTGTGCAATACGTGGTGATGAACTGGTAAATGCGGCGGATAGCTTAACTTTTTGACTACAGAATCATGTCGAACTCATTAATTGAAAACGTGTTTAGTTAACGCCAAAAACACTTTTCGCGAAAGGTTGCTACTATGCCAGCTGACCCTGGGTGTGTGGTTAGTGGTTCGCCCCTGGGAGTGAGTTAGCATAACTTGATATGGATAGGGATACTTAGACAGAACATGGCAATTTTCGAGGAAAAACATTTCAATCTCTCAAAACATGGGGTCACTTACTTTATAAAGAATAAATTCTTCGAAAACGATATTTCTCGTGAAAAAATAATACTTGAGCACAAATAATTTCTGCTTAAAATTTCGGTTTCTTTTTTTAAATCCATCTTATGAAAACACTATTTCTTTTTATTCATCCAGACGTGTTTCGGCACCTATGTGCTATCTTCTGTGCACCAAATTTGTTCCTGTGAAGTATAATACAGAGTTTATAATCGTTATCTGTTGTAGGCCTAAACTTATAACATATATAATTTTTTCTGTTAGTTTTCGATTGCTCACCTGGAAATTACATTGCTAGAGAAAATGCAATTTCACAAATCGGGTTTTTGCCCTCCACACGTATTTGCCACAAAGCGGAATTTGAACAGATAATCCAGTCTCTATGTTCATTCAGACGTACTGTGTTATTGCTACCTATTTGTTTACTGCTTGCCTTATGTTTTGCGTAGCGCTAATTCTGAATGTTTCGTGAGAGCTATAAGGCAAACGATGAACAAGTAGGCAACAAGAACAACATTGCACCTGTCAATTAATATGGAGACAGGAGTGTCTGCTCAAATTCCGTTCTGTGGCAAATAAGTGTGAAGTTTATGAGAGAAATTACATAAAAACGCTGTGAAAACAGTACAATCAACGGCTGTAGAAAGAAATACCCACCAGAGATACACAACAGGACGGAAGTACAGTAACATAAATAACCACTACCCACGGAAACGTAGGCTTCAAAAATGCACAAATTTTCTCCGTGACTACTTTGCAGGTGGAATGCTGTCAAAACGACGAAAAAGGGCTCAAAAATCGATCTCTAAAAATGCATTTTCACTAGTAATGTAACTTTCAGATGAGCACTAATCAAGAAAGTACGCATGCTATATTTTTTTGGATTACAATATAAAAACGACTATAAACTTGGTATTATTGTTTACAGAAATAAATGTGATCCACAGCAGATGACACAAACCCAAATTTTAAGTCGTAAAAACGGCAAAACTTCAAGAGAAGCCTCGAACCTGAACAAGAAAAATCTGCTTGAATATATAAACAACAGTATGAACTTAAATGTATGAATAAACAAGGAATTATTCAGGAATGATAAGTTCTTGTCATTATTATAGCTACCGGTAGCTAATCACATAGAAGATGTTCGATATTTGAATTAATCGTGAACGTAGGAGTTGGAAGCTCATTCGTCCCAGCGGATGGGTTCAATTTTCGTAGAATTTTACTTTGGCAGTACCAAACTGATTCTTCCTGGGCAGACCACATCCAGTTTAAAAGACGAATAGCCTCAACTGTGGCGAAAGCCCGTGTTGGTACTTTCTAACTACAACGCCAGAAAAAAAAAAAAAGAAAAAAAAGAAAAAAAGGGCATGAATGAAGCGCTCAGAAGGGGAGGAGGCAAACTTCACGTGTTGAGTGCGTAGGTGACATTATTTCACTTATTAAAACATTGAGTTGATTTGCAAATAACTTGACTGTATGAGTCCAGTTTCTAGTATTACGTTGGACCCACTCTGGTATGGAAGCATGTACGTATTCGGTTTGGAAGGATGTCGTAGACCGTTGTATCTTCTTCTGAGACACGACGGCTGACTACTGTTGTAACTGGTCCTTGATAGACTGGCTAGTACACGGGGACGTAGTTGACCTCTGAGAGAGTTCCACGTATGTGCTATTCGGGACAGATCTGGGGATCTCGCCTGGCGCAGTGATACCAAATTGTCTCGCAGACAATTCATAGTCAGGAGCCATGTATGGACGAGCAATGTCCCGTTGGTAAGTGGAACGACGATACTGTTGCATTAGAGATAAGGCATGAGGTACCGTTTTGCTGTCAGAGTTCCCTCAATTACTGTCAGTGGCTCCCCACATCATGAAGCCAGAGCAGTACCGCTGTGAATCTCCAAAACATTAGAAAAATGGGTCCTCTCTCCAGTTTGCCGACATACTCACTGACGGTGGTCATCCGGGGCAGTGTAGAACCGCGATCATTGCTGAACGCTATCCGCCGCCATTCATCTGCAGTCCACGGTTCCCGTTCGCAGCGCCACTCCAAACGCAGACGTTTGTGCAGTGGTGTTAACAGCACGGCTAGGCAAACGACGGTAAATCTCTAGTGTGGCTGCTCCTAGTCTCCAACCAATGGTACTACACTACTGGCCATTAAAATTGCTCCTCCAAGAATAAATGCAGATGATAAACGGGTATTCGTTGGACAAATATTACTGGAACTGACATGTGATTACATTTTCACGCAATTTGGGTGCATAGATCCTGAGAAAACTGTACCCAGAACAACCACCTCTGGCCATTACGGCCATTACGGCCTTGATACGCCTGGGCATTGAGTCACACAGAGCTTGGATGGCGTGTACAGGTACAGCTGCCCATGCAGCTTCAACACGATACCATAGTTCAACAAAAGTAGTGACTGGCGTATTGTGACGAGCCAGTTGCTCGGCCACCATTGACCAGACGTTTTCAATTGGTGAGAGATCTGGAGAATGTGCTGGCCAGGGCAGCAGTCGAATATTTTCTGTAGCCAGAAAGGCCCGTACAGGACCTGCAACATGCGGCCGTGCATTATCCTGCTGAAATGTAGGGTTTCCCAGGGATCGAATGAAGGGTAGAGCCACGGGTCGTAACACATCAGAAATGTAAGACGTGACCGAGACGTGTAACCATACCATCACGCCGGGTGATACGCCAGTATGGCGATGACGAATACACGCTTCCAATGTGCGTTCACCGCGATGTCACCAAACACGGATGCGACCATCATGATGCTGTAAACAGAACCTGGATTCATCCGAACAAATGACGTTTTTCCATTCGTGCACCCAGGTTCGTCGTTGAGTTCCCCATCACAGGCGCTCCTGTCTGTGATGCAGCATCAAGGGTAACCGCAGCCATGGTCTCCGTGCTGATAGTCCGTGCTGCTGCAAACGTCGTCGAACTGTTCGTGCAGATGGTTGTTGTCTTGCAAACGTCCCCATCTGTTGACTCAAAGGGATCGAGACGATACGATAAACCGCAATCGCGATAGGCTACAATCCGACCTTTATCAAAGTCGGAAACGTGATGGTACGCATTTCTCCTCCTTACACGAGGCATCACAACAACGTTTTTCCAGGCGACGCCGGTCAACTGCTGTTTTTGTATGAGAAATCGGTTGGAAACTTTCCTCATTTCAGCACGTTGTAGGTGTCGCCACCGGCGCCAACCTTGTGTGAATGCTCTGAAAAGCTAATCATTTGCGTATCACAGCATTTTCTTCCTGTCGGTTAAATTTCGCGTCTGTAGCACTTTATCTTCATGGTGTAGCAATTTTAATGGCCGGTAGTGTAGATAACACAGAATGTCGCAGTGAGTCCGTTACTTGTTCTCGGATAGCAGGTGCAGATCTGAAAGACATGCTTGATACTCAAGAAGCCCGTCTTCCCTCCTTCCGTTTTGGTGGACAAACGTGGTCGACCGGAAACTTGAAGCCGAATCTGCGAGTACTTGCCCGCACATTACCTTGCAGTGCAACATCGGGCCACTGTCGCATCCGAATGCCAACAGACCTGAATGCTGCACGATTCGACCAGCCGGGCAAATGAAGGTTCGCAATGAGATCCCTTTCAAACTCTTGTTAGTTGCTGATGACAGTATCTAACACGACTCGCAATATATCTGTCTCCTTGACAGACATTACTCAACATCTGACATTTTCTATCTCATGCCTTAGCAGGCGCAGCAACAACACTAAACACGAACTACACTAACTCAATCTGTTATCCATTTTACCTCTCACAGAGAATTTATACACCGGTCGGCTGTGTGCCCGTGTACGAAGTTATATTAACATCTGACCATGGCTTCTAGATGCTTTACCTTTTTGTCAGGAAGTATATACAGGGATTTAGTATTAGTAAAGGGGACATCCATCTGTGCTACAACTAGCCATTTTAAAATGGAAACCCCCATTTTTATTGCATATTCGGATTCTACGCAAAAAAAAATAAAAAATACGTATGGTTTGTGGAAGATGGTGCCGTAATCGACAGAAACCAAGTATGAACGTTTTTTCAATTAAGAGCGACGCATTTGATTCTACATTTCATTTGCGATATAAGTATAAGCCTTTGTGTTCCAGCTGTAGATATTGAGTTTCAAATGTTAATTGCGTGTTGCAAATGTGATTGTACAGTACATTTGTGGCAAACAATGGTTTGAGTAGACCGCACATTTTTTGGCGTAAAATCAGAGTATCCATTAAAATATGGATTTCCCGTTTTAGAATACAAAGTTGACCTCGCCCACGCGAAGGGAGGGTTAGCAGACGGTCAGTTGCAGCACAGGCAGATGTCTCCTTTACTAATATTAACTTTTCACCTACAACATTTTTTTCGTATCATGGGTTGTTTTCGAGATATTTAGTTGTCTCAATTTAAAACAGACACCATATATCCAATATGTGATCAAAAGTATCCGAACTCCCACAAAAACATACGTTTTTCATATTAGGTGCTTGGTGCTGCCACCTACTGCCTGTTACTCCATATTAGCTACCTCAGTAGTCGTTAGACATCGCGAGAGAGCAGAATGGGGCGCTCCGTGGAACTTATGGATTTAGAACGTGGTCAGGTGATTGGGTGTCACTTATGTCATACGTCTGTACGCGAGATTTCCACACTCCTAAACATCCCTAGGTCCACTGTTTCCGACGTGATAAGTGAAATGGAAATGTGAAGGGACAAGTACAGCACAAAAGCGTACAGACCGACCTTGTCTGTTGACTGACACAGACCACCGGCAGTTTAAGAGAGTCGTAATGTGTAGTAGGCAGACATCTATCCAGACCATCACACAGGAATCCCAGACTGCATCAGGATCCAATGCAAGTACTATGGCAGTTAGGCGAGAGGTGAGAAAACTTGGATTTCATGGTCGAGCGGCTGCTCATAAGCCACACATCACGCCGGTAAATGTCAAACGACGCCTCGCTTGGTGTAAGGAGAGTAAACAGAGGGAAAACGTTGTGTGGGCTGATGAATCACGGTATACAGTGTGAGAATCCGGTGGCAGTTTGTGGGTATGGCGAATGCCCGGTGAACGTCATGTGCCAGCGTGTGTAGTGCGAACAGTAAAATTCGGAGGCAGTTGTGTTATGGTGTGGTTCTCGTTTTTCATGGAGGGGGCTTGCACCCCTTGTTTTTTTGCAGGGCACTATCACAGCACAGGCCTACATTGGTGTTTTACGCACTTTCTTGCTCCCCACTGTTGAAGAACAATTCGGGGATGGCGATTGCATCTTTCAACACGATCGAGCACCTGGTCATAATGCACGGCCTGTGGCGGAGTGGTTACCCAACAATAACATCCCTGTAATGGACTGGCCTGCACAGAGTCCTGACCTGAATCCCTTGAACACCTTTGGAATGTTTTGGAACTCCGACTACGTTCTAGGCCTCTGCGACCGACATCGATAACTCTCCTCAGTGTAGCACTCCGTGAAGAATGGGCTGCCGTTCCTCAAGAAACCATCCAGCACCTAACTGAACGTATGCCTGCGTGAGTGGCAGCTGTCATCAAGGCTAAGGAGGGGCCACCATATTGGATTCCAGCATTACCGATAGAGGCCGCCACGAACTAGTAAGTCATTTACAGCCAGGTGTCCGGATACTTTTGATCACATAGTGTATATACCGACGGAAATAATCGCAGAAAATGAAGAAGGGGCGATGTAAATTTATCGGTGTGTTTCTACATCTGAAAGTTGATGTGTATTCAAATTTCGGGCCAGTCGCATAAGAGTGGCGTTAGAAGCAGGATGCAGATCAGATTTGCTTTAAATACACGCTGTAACTCTCGTGGGCGTTAGTTACCTTTGAGACTGGACGTGGTGAGCTGATGTTAGTCAAGACTGTCTTTAAAGGGACATAGACACCATTATCAACACCTCACTGAGTTTAAGCGAAGTCATGTAATAGGGCTACGAGAAGTCGGATGTTTCTAATGCGATATAGCGAAAAGACTTGGCAGGAATTCAGCCACTGTGCTTGATTACTGGCAGCGATGATCAGGAGAATGTAAGGTAGCAGCAAGACCGAGGAAAGGGCACTACCGAGAGGGAAGACCAGGCGTATGGCTCTGGCGCACCTTACTGCACCTGCATCAGCAATTTGACCAGCAGTTGACGCGACGAACTGTTCCAAACCGGTTACTTTAAGGACATTTCCAAGCCAGACATGCATTCCACTGACACCAAACCACCGGCATCTGCGACTTTGGTGGTGTCAAACGAGAGCTCATAGAAGGGCAGTGTGGAGGTCTGTTGTGTTTACTGATGAAAGCTGATTCTACCTCGGTGCCAGTAGTGGCCGTGTGTTGGCTAGAAGGTGGCCAGTTGAGGGAATGCAACCAACCTCACTTCATGCTAGACATACTGGACCTACGGCTGGAGTTAAGGTCTGAGGTTCGATTTCGTGTGACAGCTGGAGCACTCTCGTGGTTATCCATGACTGCAAATTTGTACGTCAATCTGGTGATTCGACCTGTTGTGGCTGCCATCCACGAGCAACATTCCAGGGTATGTTTTGCAACAGGATGACGCTCGCCCACATACCGCTGCTGTAACCCAACTTGATCACCAGATCTGTCTTCAATCGAGCACCCATGTGACATCATTGGACGACAAATTCAGCGTCATTCACAAACAGCGTTGAGCGTCCCTGTTTTGACCGACCAAGTGCAACAGGCTTGGATCTCCACCCACAATCTGAAATCCGGCAGCTGTACAACACAATGAAAGCACGGTTGCGTGCTTATATTCAACATCCTGGCGGTTACACTTATATTACTATACCGGTATTTCACATACGCATTGTCTTATCTCGCGCTTATATATATATAGGGCGATCAAAAAGTCAGTATAAATTTGAAAACTGAGGTACAAATTGACACACATGCTTGGAATGACATGGGGTTTTATTAGAACCACAAAAATACAAAAGTTCAAAAAATGTCCGACAGATGGCACTTCATCTGATCACAATAGCTATAATTAGCATAACAAAGTAAGACAAAGCAAAGATGATGTTCTTTACAGGAAGTGCTCAATATGTCCACCATCATTCCTCAACAGTAGCTGTGGTCGTGGAATAATATTGTGAACAGCACTCTAAAGCATGTTCGGAGTTATGGTGAGGCTTTGGCGTCGGATGTTGTCATTCAGCATCCCTAGAGATGTCGGTCGATCACGATACACTTCCGACTTCAGGTAACCCCAAAGCCAATAATCGCACTGACAGGTCTGGGGACCTGGGAGGCCAAGCATGACGAAAGTGGCGGCTGAGCACACGATCATCACCAAACGACGCGCGCAAGAGATCAATATGGGGTGGTTCTAATAAAACCCCATGTCATTCCAAGCATGTGTGTCAATTTTTACCTCTCTATCTACATTATTCCGTGGTTTATTAAGTTTTCAAATTTATACTGACTTTTCGATCACCCGGTATATATATATATATATATATATATATATATATATATATATATATATATATATGCGCGCGCGCACACACACACACACACACACACACACACACACACATATATATATATATATATATATATATATATATATATATATATATATGTGTGTGTGTGTGTGTGTGTGTGTGTGCGCGCATGAAACAGGTTTCTCCTTTTATACGTTGGAGAAAAGGGCCAATGCAATAGATGTGATACCAATCTGTCGTGAGAATTCGAATTTCACCTATAATGACCGATGGTAAGTGCAACTGCAAAAATAAGAACCCGTACCAATCACCTCATTAAATTTTAAGTTCAAAATCAAGTTTGATCATGTTGCTTTAATTTAAATATATTTTGGTTAATTTTGAAATACCTTTTTAAGCAAATAAATATTATTTGATAAAATTGTCATTTTTGTTGCGAGCAAACTAGTTACATAAGGGGATCTACGATAAAAGTGGAGACAAAGCCGAAGTTAAAAACTTATCTAAAAGATCAAGAAACGCTGCGTTAAGTTTTAAACCAAAGCTCGTGAATACAAAGTTCTTGTACTGATGACGGTAGCATGTGCTGCTTTAAACCTCTAACTTATTGCCACCAGCACAATAAATACATTATCTTATCGAAAGTTTCTGGACACTCTTATGTAATGTGGAACTGACCACCAGATGTTACGAGAGGGAGACCAGCCTGTGTAAAAGAAGGAAAGGGTATTGCGTTGTCTGTAGAGGAGTAACAGCAGAATGGTTTAGGATAGCGAAGGGAGATTGGACGAGGGCTGGTCATTGAATGCCATCGGGGTAACAGCTCCATCAGGGACAGCTCAAGTCGACTGTTGGTGATGCGACTGTGAAATGGAACCACGAGGGAGCAACCGCAGTTAAAGCAAGGCGAGGCAGACCAAATGTACTGACAGTCAGGGACTGCCGAGCACTGCCCAGAGTGGTTGTTAAAAAAACACATGCAGTTAGCGGAAGGAATCACTCTTGAATTTCGGAGTGATAGCAGTAGTCCAGGTAACACAACGACCGCGCATAGGGAATTAAAAACAATGGGGTACTATTGGATTTCCATCTGAGCTCTTGATATTCATGCAAGTGGTTCTCTTTTCTCCAAAGGTCTCTTTAAATTTCCTGTAGGCAGTATCTATCTTACCGCTCGTGAGATAAGCCTCTACATACTTACATTTCTCCTCTAGCCATCCCTGCTTAGCCATTTTGCACTTCCTGTTGATCTCATTTTTGAGACGTTAGTATTCTTTTTTGCCTGCTTCACTTACTGCATTTTTGTATTTTCTCCTTTCATCAATTAAATTCAGTATCTCTTCTGTTACCCAAGGATTTCTACTAGCACTCGTCTTTTTACCTACTTCATGCTCTGCTGCCTTCACTATTTCATTCCTCAAAGCTACCCATTCTTCTTCTACTGAAAGAAGGGAAAGCAGAAAGGTGGAAGGAGTATATAGAGGGTCTATACAGGGGCGATGTTCTTGAGGACAATATTATGGAAATGGAAGAGGAACTAGATGAAGATGAAATGGGAGACATGATACTGCATGAAGAATTTGACAGAGAACTGAAAGACCTAAGTAGAAACAAGGCCCCGGGAGTAGACAACATTCCATTAGAACTGCTGACAGCCTTGGGAGAGCCAGTCCTGACAAAACTGTACCATCTGGTGAGCAAGATGTATGAGACAGGCGAAATTCCCTCAGACTTCAAGAAGAATATAATACTTCCAATCCCAAAGAAAGCAGGAGTTGACAGATGTGAAAATTACCGAACTATCAGTTTAATAAGTCACAGCTGCAAAATACTAACACGAATTCTTTACAGACGAATGGAAAAACTGGTAGAAGCCGACCTCGGAGAAGATCGGTTTGGATTCCGTAGAAATGTTGGGAAACATGAGGCAATACTGACCCTACGATTTATCTTAGAAGAAAGATTAAGGAAAGGCAAACCTACGTTTCTAGCATTTGTGGACTTAGAGAAAGCTTTTGACAATGTTGACTGGAATACTCTCTTTCAAATTCTGAAGGTGGCAGGGGTAAAATACAGGGAGCGAAAGTCTATTTACAATTTGTACAGAAACCAGATAGCAGTTATAAGACTCGAGGGGCATGAAAGAGAAGCAGTGGTTGGGAAGGGAGTGAGGCAGGGTTGTAGCCACTCGCCGATGCTATTCAATCTGTATATTGAGCAAGCAGTAAAGGAAACAAAAGAAAAGTTCGGAGTAGGTATTAAAATCCATGGGGAAGAAATAAAAACTTTGAGGTTCACCGATAACATTGTAATTCTGTCAGAGACAGCAAAGGACTTGGAAGAGCAGTTGAACGGAATGGACAGTGTCTTGAAAGGAGGGTATAAGATGAACATCAACAAAAGCAAAACGAGGATAAAGGAACGTAGTCGAATTAAGTTGGGTGATGCTGAGGGAATTAGATCAGGAAATGAGACACTTAAAGTAGTAACGGAGTTTTCCTATTCGGGGAGCAAAATAACTGATGATGGTCGAAGTAGAGAGGATATAAAATGTAGACTGGCAATGGCAAGGAAAGCGTTTCTGAAGAAGAGAAATTTGTTAACATCGAGTATTGATTTAAGTGTCAGGAAGTCGTTTCTGCAAGTATTTGTATGGAGTGTAGCCATTTATGGAAGTGAAACATGGACGATAATTAGTTTAGACAAGAAGAGAATAGAAGCTTTGGATATGTGGTGCTACAGAAGAATACTGAAGATTAGATGGGTAGATCACATAACTAATGAGGAGGTATTGGACAGAATTGGAGAGAAGAGGAGTTCGTGGCACAACTTGACAAGAAGACTGTTCAACTGTGTGTGAAATCTTATGGGACTTAACTGCTAAGGTCATCAGTACCTAAGTTTACGTACTACTTAAGCTAAATTATCGTAAAGACAAACACACACACCCATGCCCAAGGGAGGACTCGAACCTCCGCCGGGACCAGCCGCACAGTCCATGACTGCAGCCCCCTAGACCGCTTGGCTAATCTCGCGCGGCTGACAAGAAGAAGGGACCGGTTGGTAGGACATGTTCTGAGGCATCAAGGGATCACAAATTTAGTATTGGAGGGCAGCGTGGAGGGTAAAAATCGTAGAGGGAGACCAAGAGATGAATACACTAAGCAGATTCAGAAGGATGTGGGTTGCAGTAAGTACTGGGAGATGAAAAAGCTTGCACAGGATAGAGTAGCATGGAGAGCTGCATCAAACCAGTCTCAGGACTGAAGACCACACCAACTATGGTCGAGCAGTTCCTCATACACAACACATTTCTGTTGTCAATGATTAGCGAAGCTTGAGGTGATGGAAATAGCGACGCCTACTGATAACGAGTGATTTGGAGTTATAATTCAGTCTGCACCAGTGGCAGTCCTATGTAAGGATTTGGGTTTGACAAATGCCTGGGGAACGTTACCTGCCATCAAGTGCACCTCCGTCCGTCAGGTACAGAGAAGGTCCTGTTACAGTATGGGCGAGTTTTTCGTGGTCCCTTATCGCGGTTAACGAAATACTAAATACCAAAGGATGTTAAATACCAAAGGATACGGACACATTTTACAAATTTGTGTATTGCGTACAGTAGAGGAAGAGTTCGGAAGACGATTATTGCTTGTATCAGCATGAGAATGCACCCTCTCATAAAGCAGCATCTGTGATGCAATGTTTCGTGGACAATAAGATTCCTGGAACGTCCAGAGCCCCGACTTGAACCCAATGGAACGTTTTTTGCGTGAGTTTTCGTTCTTTTATTTTCAATGCCTCTTCTCTACATTATTGTATGTTTCCAGTTTTGTGACCATCGTTCAATTCCACTGGTCACGAACGATGAAAGGCTGTTCTTAACTACGAGGGTCATCCACAAAGTAAGGTCCGTTTCTATTTTTATCCGCGGCGGAGCTATGATTGCAGTTCCGAGCATGCGCGGCAGTTACTCTGACTCAAGGAGAAGACACGTACGCCATTTTCAGATCGCTGCCGCCGACGTGTGCCTCGTAGTGCTTCTTTATAATGTCAGCCGTAATTGAAAATGCCACCGCGTGTGAAATCAGATCTGTGATTCGTTTTCTAAATGCAAAGAAAGTTAAACCAAAGGAAATTCATCGGAAAATCTTCCAGGTTTACGGACAAAATGCTATGAGTGATTGAATGGTTAGAAGATGGGTCAGACTGTTCAATGAAGGACGTGATCAAGTGCACGATGAGGAACGGAGAGGACGCCCGTCTGTGGTTACTGATGAACTGGTTCACACAATTGAAGAGAAAATTAAGCACAACCATAAGTTTACACTTAGTGCCCTTGCCACGGAAGTTCCGCAAATCTCACGATCACCAATTCATGAAATTGTTACTGAAAACTGAAATTTCGAAAACTTTGCTCACGTTGGGTACCCAAAATTCTTACTGAACAACACAAAAAACAACGCACGGGGCAGTGCACTTCAGTCTTTGACACGCTCCAATGAAGATGGTGATGGTTTTCTTTCTCGGATAGTCACGGGGGATGAAACTTGGGTATCGTACTACACCCCTGAAACAAAACGGCAATCAGTGGAAGGGAGGCACACTTCATCTCCAACGAAAGTTAAGCCTAAGCAAATCTTGACACCTCGAAAAGTCATGTGCACCATTTTTTGGGACAGAAAAGGCATTTTGCTGATTGATTTCTTATCGCGAGGCAAAACAATCAATGCACATGGTTACTGCGAGACCATTAAGAAATTTCGCCGCGCAATACAGAACAAGCGCCAAGGAGTACTGTCAAAAGATGTTTTTTTTTCCACGATAATGCCCGACCTCATACGGCGAATGTGACCAAACAACCCTTATGGGACTTTCACAGGGACGCGTTTGATCATCCTCCGTACAGCCCGGACCTCGCTCCTAGCGACTTTCATCCCTTCTTAAACCTAATATATGTCATTGGTGGTCAACAGTTCAACGATGATGAGCTGAAAGAACATGTTACCACATGGTTGAATTCGCAGGTGGCAACCTTCTATAAAGAAAGCATTCAAAAACTTGTGCCACGCTGACAAGCGCCTGCAAAATTTCGGAAGCTATGTAGACATACATAGTAGTTAAACAGTTTTAGATTTTTCTAGAAAAATATTTTTTTCTGTATCTGTACTCGTTTGTTTTATATAACCAAACGGAACTTACTTTGTGGACATACCTCGTATGCCATGTGTGGATGTTGTCATTTGAACAAGGATTTTAACGATGGGTCAAGCCGTAATGGCATCAACACTGATCACGAACGTTTTATGGTATGTATTCTGTAATTAATTAGTGTATATACTCTTTAACCCTGCTGCAGTATTATGTGAAGCTCTGTAAGCTGTTGTATATTGCTAATACGATAAAAATCTGTTTTATATCTAAGACCCGAAGATGGTTAGCCGAATCTAGTAATCCTTTCAAATAAAGAAGCTTTCATGTGCGATTTTAGCTTCATAAATTTTCAATCTCTATCATAAATAAAAGATAAAGAAACGCTACATCTGTGTCATGCCAATCCAGATGAGTTCTTTAGCCGCCTAATCGCCGTGGACGAGTTCTGGTAGTATCGGTTGGACCCAAAGACAAAGAAGCAAAGCAAGCAGTGGAACCATGTGGATTCTCCATCGCAGAAAAAGGCGAAAACTCAACCATCATCTGGCAATGTGATGCTGAGAGCTCTTTTGGTGGCTGTCATGGTGCGGTACTAACAGATTATGCTCGTCACCAGGAAACTACGGAAATCTACTCACAAGGGTGCGGGAGACCATGACGAGGCGTCGCGGGAGGCTGTGCAAGGCGTTAGAATGAAATTTTCACTCTACAGCGGAGTGTGCGCTGATATGAAACTTCCTGGCAGATTAAAACTGTGTGCCGGACCGAGACTCGAACTCGGGACCTTTGCCTTTAGCGGGCAAGTGCTTGGGTAGCTCAGTCGGTAGAGCACTTGCCCGCGAAAGTCAAACGTCCCGAGTTCGAGTCTCGGTCCGGCACACAATTTTAATCTGCCAGGAAGTTTCATATCAGCGTACACTCCGCTGTAGAGTGACAATTTCATTCTAGAAATTCAGGCTGTCCCTATGCCATGTCTCCACAATATCCTTTCTTTCAGGAGTGCTAGTTCTGCAAGTTGCGCAGGAGAGCTTCTGTGAAGTTTGGAAGGTAGGAGACGAGGTACTGCCCAAGGCGTTGTTTCTCCTCGACGACTACGCCGCAGCTCATTCTACACGGGACGCAAGTCACACGTGCAGCTTCTTTTTGCAATCAAATTTTCTCTCTATCCCGTATCTTCGTGACGTGGCATCTCCGATGAAGATACCATTGCGTGGCATGCGCTTCCAGTATGAAGATAAGGCGATTTTCGAGGTGCACATGTTGTTGAGTAGCCAATGCGTATAGTTTTTCAACAAGGGCCTCCTTCAAGTCATCCAGCTTTGGAAAAATAGTTCACATTGAAAGGTCAATATATGGAGAAGGTCTGACACCATCACTAACTTTCATGCTCGTAGCCTGACTTTCTTAAGGGGACAATTCAAACTTTTATAACCACCCCTCGGACACACGGTATTACAACGATCATGGAGTACCCTCGACCTACTTTCACATGTATCTTCTGCCAGTTACGGACGTCGTTCTTAGTTTTATTAGATGGGAAATCTTTAATCCAATCGCAAAGATTCCTAGATATACCGTAAGGTAGTATTTTGTTCAATAGGTCATAGTGCAGAACTACATCGAACGATTTCTCTAAGTCAAGGAATACGGAATCAGCCTTGGGCGCCAGTACCTGCGTATTGCCCTTTTGATCTCCTGCACAAAATGAGCGGGCAGGGACAGCTGTTTGTGGGATCCATGCTGAGTCCTAGAGATTCCGTTTCAAATGAGTTCTACAAAATGTGAGCATAAAACATGTTCTCTAACTCTTCGATTAACTGCCTGTCTTCTGTTTCTGCAGTTTTCTCTAGCTGAAAGAGACTTGGTATCCAGTTAGGTCACCATTTGTGAAAACTTTTATCGCTCTGTTCTAGCAGGACTTTGCCTGGAATGTACCGTCTTAGAAGTTGCTACACGCCGCAGACAAGCGCAACCAGACACCTTACACACAGCACACAATCAATTGTATATTCTCTAGTCTGAAACCTCCTGTGTGGGCTAGAAGCAGTCATCTCAGCAAGATCGAAGCCCAGCATAATGAGACAATGAGCTTTCTCCCAACCATGACAAAATCAGCACTAGCTCTCTGGCTTGATGTGTTGTCTAACATAGCTCCACCAGACTTCAGACGATAACAGGCAGTGGACTAAGCTATCTACAATCAACAAAGTTCTTTCTCATATTCCGCGTACTAGGTTTGGATCTAGAAATCTCAAAAGTCTCCGCCAACCTGCTCCTCGCCATTTAGAATACTGGACGTCTAATTGGACTCTGTTTGTTCAAATCGTCCAGATTTTACATTCCTGTATAGCAGTGCAACTGAAACGACGGTCTGATCAGACGGCGATACAAAACCGATCAGTGGCCTTCTCATGGCGTGAAAGGTGTATAATTAGTCGGAAGGATTCTTGTATGTCTTGCTTTCTGTCACAAAACTGTTGTGAGAAATGGAAACAACGCGAATACAGCAGTCTACCGACTACTTCATCATTCTTCTGCCTTTACTTTACTGCTGTATACACGTAAGGGAGAGTGGGGCACTTCCTTTCACTTCTTGTAGTATGGGTTGTAGTATCGCTGCCCACCCAAGGCCCTCTGCACACGAAGCGACTCAAATGAAACCAGTTGGTGACGTGAGTTGGTAACCGGCCGATAGCGATTGACTTCCGGTGTGATTAAATAGAGCTCCGCAGATGACGTGACTGCAGAGTGACTCGCCGGTAAATCCCTCGCAACGTGTTACCAATCAGTTGCCTGCGACTCGGCGCCCGCATTGCCAAACGATCTGAGTCCCTGAATGAGATTTTCACTCTGCAGCGGAATGTGCGCTGATATGAAACTTCCTGGCAGATTAAAACTGTGTGCCCGACCGAGACTCGAACTCAGGACCTTTGCCTTTCGCGGGCAAGTGCTCTACCATCTGAGCCAACGAAGCACGACTCACGCCCGGTACTCACAGCTTTACTTCTGCCAGTATCTCGTCTCTTACCTTCCAAACTTTACAGAAGCTCTCCTGCGAAACTTGCAGAACTGGCACTCCTGAAAGAAAGGATACTGTGGAGACATGGCTTAGCCACAGCCTGGGGTAGGTTTCCAGAATGAGATTTTCACTCTGCAGCGGAGTGTGCGCTGATATGAAACTTCCTGGCAGAAGTAAAGCTGTGAGTACCGGGCGTGAGTCGTGCTTCGGTGGCTCAGATGATAGAGGACTTGCCCGCGAAAGGGAAAGGTCCCGAGTTCGAGTCTCGGTCGGGCACAGTTTTAATCTGCCAGGAAGTTTCATATCAGCGCACACTCCGCTGCAGAGTGAAAATCTCATCCTGGAAACATTCCTCAGGCTGTGGCTAAGCCATGTCCCCGTTATATCCTTTCTTTCAGGAGTGCTAGTTCTGCAAGGTTCACAGGAGAGCTTCTGTAAAGTTTGGAAGGTAGGAGACGAGATACTGGCAGAGGTAAAGCTGTGAGTACTGGGCGTGAGTCGTGCTTCGGTGACTCAGATGGTAGAGCACTTGCCCGCAAAAGGCAAAGGTCCCGAGTTCGAGTCTCGGTCGGGCACACAGTTTTAATCTGCCAGGTACATCTGAGTCCCTTGTTGTCATGAAACGGAGCTCTGTATTGGTTTAACTCCAAGATGGACGAGCAGGTTATAAACATGAGCTTTGTACGGTAAGTGAAAAAAACATCGCATTTCATACAACAACTAGCTCCCACGCTAGTGCAGAAGGGATTTGAAAAATAAGGCCACAAATCTCCGATGCGTGTAAACGCAAATAGTTTTCACATACAAATGATTTGACGTGCAAACTACCGTCACCACATTTCCGTATATGTAAATAACAAGAAGTTTGGACTTTCGACAAAAACGGTAACTTTGTGTTATGGCGAAAGAAATTAACTGTACCGAATCACTAAAACAACGTCTGAATGTATGAAGAATGAAATTACACTGAAATTCAGACCTTTAGCTACTTAAAGGCGTTTATAAATGTCAACGGGGACAGTTGAAAATGTGTTCCCCAACTGGGACTTTCTTTGTTCTCGTTTTGTTCCATATTGTTCATTGCATTTGTTCGGTGCGGATGTGCCATGACACCTGTTCAAGTTCAGTGTCAAACCGTTGACTCAGTTTTCTATTATAGAGGGCAGCTAACCCTCTGACCGAACACTCTGAGCTACCGTGCCGGCGTGGGACTCGAACCCAGGATCTCCTGATTACACCACAGACGCTCTATCCGTCTGAGCCACCGAGGACACAGAGGATAGTGCGTCTGCAGGGTATTATCTCTGGCACGCTCCCCATGAGACCCACACTTTCCAACTTTCTGTCCACACACTACATTCGAAGTGCCCCTGCCCACTACACTCATTACTTGCGGCAGTCAATCTACCGATTCTCGTAAGAGTTCGGGCAATGTGAGTGCATCCGCACTGAAGAAGATAATTGGCCGGCAAGCCTTATTTACATGAAGATGCCATCTTAATATAGATAAGGCTTGCCGGCCAATGATTTGTCCAGTGCGGATGCACTCACATTGCCCGAACTCTTACGAGAATCGGTAGATTGACTGCCGCGAGTAATGAGTGTAGTGGGTGGGAGCGCTACAAATGTAGTGTGTGGACATTAAATTGGAAACGTGGGTCTTATGGGGAGCGTTCCAGAGACAAATCCCTGCAGTCGCACTATCCTCTGTGTCCTCGGATATAGCGTCTGCCATGTAAGCAGGAGATCCCGCGTTCGAGTCCCGGTCGGGGCACACATTTTCAACTGTCCCCGTCGATATTTATCAACGCCTGTAAGCAGCTCAAGATCTGGATTTCATTGTAATTTCAAAGCAGTGCTTAGTCGCTCTAAAAACGCTAGTGAATTTTGACACAGCTGCTTGGATACTATATACAGCTTTCAGTTTACGTTTCTTTGAAGGTACCGATGAATACAGAGTTTTCCTAGTTTCCTCATTCGTGTATAATAATAATCGAGAACCACATCTACCTCTGAGCTTGAATCTGCCGTCGAAATGCCAAGTGTAACCAAAACATGCTTCGGTGCCACAAAGAATACTCCCTCTCCTTCACGATAGCGAATCGTAGCTACAGTTTTTCATTTCAGAGTTACACCGTATGCGGAACTATGTTGCTAACCAGATGGCAACCAGTTGCCCATCTAGATCGGCTGCCCATTGCGTTCTTTTTCAATCGTTCCGTGTACGGACGGCCCAAGAATCGACAGTTGCCTCTTTCGAGAGGTGGGAGAGTGGTTGTTAGAGTGATGCGTGGTTTTTCGTCGTGGATGGAACGGGTGTTGTAGTACTACCAGAACAGCAATAGCTGTGTTTCCAAAAACTGGTAGCACTTCAACAATAGTATTTGTTCATTTCTCATATCACTGCTTCTTGACTAGAAGTGTCTATAAGTTATTATGAATAAGTGTACCTTCCATATTCGTGAGTCGCCTCGTCGAGCTACAGTCAGACATGCTGTGAAGGTTACTGAATAAAGAATCGTGAACTTCAACATAATTCGGTGGACATTCCATCTGGGAGCGACTATAAACTGTTCTTAATACGTATTCACGGGAGAAGATATTTTCGTTCGGGTATTGTGGAGTGAAATTAGCAGCCAGTCGCGTGGCGAAATGGTCACACGCACATTCCTGTGGCGTAGAATGCTTCCATCTGGGAACAGAATCAACCAGTGCAGTCGTCTTCAGCTCTTCGTCATTGCGGAAGTGCTGACCAGAGGATAGGAAGTTCTTGAGGTGCAAGCAAGGCCAGTTTAACATACAAGCGGCCGCTTGGGGTGCCAGAGACGTCCAAATGCAGATATTTTAAAGAGCTTACCAAGAGCGCAGGAGAAGAGGAGTGGCGGAGGTGCAGGGGGTGGATACCAAGTGATGTAGCTTGTGTGAAAAAATGATCTCTAACTGGCGCTGGGTACAAAGAAGAAAGGAAATCGCTGGTGAATGTTCTAATAGCTCCCCGCCGAACGTCTTCAGGACACTTGTGAACCGCGCCGCGTGCGGGCGAGCATTACCATGAATTAGCACAACACTTGCACTAAGCATTGCACACCCATTGCTTTGAATGACCCGTCGTAATTTCCGCAGTTTTTCACAATAACGGTTAGTATACTTATATGGATATGGTGTCTGTTCTTTCGGACATGTCCGAAAGAACAGACACCATTGATGACCTGCAACCGCCTAGAACGAAATTAAAATTATATTTATACTTTCAGCTGATAATGGGCGTTGATATATATCAACGGGGTCTGGCGAAAATGTGTGCCCCGACCAGGACTCGAACCCGGAATCTCCTGCTTATTTGACAGACGCTCTATCCATCTTTTTTTTTTTTTTTAATCTCATTTTGTTCTCTTTTGTTCGTTGTATCTGCTTGGGGCGGACGTGGTAAGACTCGTTTGGTTCGTTGTTGATCGGTGAACTCAGTTTTTTTATTACAGAGGGCAGCTAACCCTCTGACCGAACACACTGAGCTACCGTGCCGGCTTTTTTTTGTTCGTTGCATCTTCTCGGGGCGGACGTCGTAAAACATTCGTTTAAGTTCGTTGTTGATCGATCAACTCAGTTTTTTTTATTACAGAAGGCAGCTAACCGTCTGACCGAACACGCTGAGCTACCGTGCACGCTTTGGTTCTATATTGTTCGTTGACTTTGTTCGTGGCGGACGTCCGATGACAGTCGTGCAGGTTGTTCGTTGATGCGTTCACTCAGTTTTTCATTACAGAGGGTAGCTAAACCCTCTGACCGAACACGCTGAGCTACCGTGCCGGCATCCATCTGAGCCACCGAGGGCACAGAGGATAGTGTGACTGTAGGGACTATCTCGTGCACGCCTCCCGCGAGACCCACATTCTCACCCTGTATGTCCACATCGAATATAGATTTAGGTGTCAGGAAGTCGTTTCTGAAAGTATTTGTATGGAGTGTAGCCATGTATGGAAGTGAGACATGGACGATAACTAGTCTGGACAAGAAGAGAATAGAAGCTTTCGAAATGTGGTGCTACAGAAGAATGCTGAAGATAAGGTGGGTAGATCACGTAACTAATGAGGAGGTATTGAATAGGATTGGGGAGAAGAGAAGTTTGTGGCACAACTTGACTAGAAGAAGGGATCGGTTGGTAGGACATGTTCTGAGGCATCAAGGGATCACAAATTTAGCATTGGAGGGCTGCGTGGAGGGTAAAAATCGTAGAGGGAGACCAAGAGATCAATACACTAAGCAGATTCAGAAGGATGTAGGTTGCAGTATGTACTGGGAGATGAAGAAGCTTGCACAGGATAGAGTAGCATGGAGAGCTGCATCAAACCAGTCTCAGGACTGAAGACCACAACAACAACAACAACATGTCCACACACTACACTCGTAGTGTCCCACCCAAACACACTCATTACTCGTGGAAGACATTCTTACCAAGTCCCGTAAGAGTTCGGGGAATATGTGTGCATCCGCACAGAAAAAGAAGGTCATGGCCGGTGTTTCCAGAACTATATACTTACATGGATATGGTGTCTGTTCTTTAGGACATTTTCAGATGTCTCCGTTGGTATATATCAACGCCCATTAGCAGCTGAAGGTATTAATATAATTCTAATAACGGTCAGCGGTCACTGCTTCACCTCTGGGCAGGAAGTCAATAAGCAGAATGGTGTTTCTGTTCCACAGCACCATGCCCGTTATTATCACTCATCTTGACCAAAGATCCACTGTGACGCCAGTGCATTGAGTGGTGCTTGGTTTCTGTGGTAAAGTGAGCATTCCACGTCTCGTGGCCCGTGACGACCCTGTCGAGAAACTCGTCGTCGTCACTGCGATTCCGCTTCAGAAATGTCAATGCTGGGAGCAAGCGATTCATTTTATGGTCGGAAGTCGGGTTTTTCATCCCCAATCTGGCACACATATTCTCGAACGGCAGGTGCTTTGTGACAGTTTCATGCAACAAAGATCGCAATGTCTGCGGAAAACGACTGTTGAGATCCGTAATAGCGGAGCTGCGTTTCTTCAGAATGTGCTGCTACAGCAGCTCCACAAGGTCGTCATTGAAGAGAGACGGTCGCCCACGGCCCCTCTTTCAACGTGGACACTTTGACGACCTTCGGAAAATTGCCTTCAGCAGCGACGCACCATTTGTTTGCTCATTAGCTTCGGCCCGTACAGAACGGTGAATTTCGATGGGCAACATGTTTTGTCCGTTAAGAAACTTTACCTCAGAGCAAATGTGGCTGTGGGTTATCCCCTTTCCCCACTCCGAAATACTGTTGACTGAAGTTGGGCAAAAAGATCGAAACATGGCTCGTTTACTAGGGGTCGATGTGTTCCAGTGTAAATATATTTGACTCCCATTCAAAAGGAGCGAGTTCAAATCGCCGTTCGGCAATCTTGATTTAGATTTTCTGTTCTTTTCCTTAAATTGACTGAGGTGGATGTCGTGATGGTTGGAAAGGATAAAGCCAATTTTATTCCACATCGGTAGAGCTCGTGCCTCTTCTCTAATCACCTCAACGTCGACGGCGTGTAATCCTAATCTTGCTTCCATCATGCTGGTCTGTTTAATCTAAGCTCAATGGCGTGATGAATTCAGAAACCCGTACACAATTTTGTAATCTTCCACTGTACGTGAATTTCGCAACCATTCTGTTTCCATACTTGTGCCATCAAGGCGGAGGACAATTAATCAAGGATAATAAACGGCATGCTGCCACTTCCCCACGTGTTGACATAAACCCATTGCTCAATGACATACGGAGCACAGAGACAAGTAAAAGGAACTGTAGATAATACCTAGAAAGAATACCGAAGGAGTTAAAGCACAGCAAGTTTAACTGAAGCCCAAAACCATAAAAGCCTAGAAACAAGACGCTAGCAGTCACCGCAGCAAAAGGAGTAATAAATGAACATCCGGCTATTTTGCACCAGAATGAGAATTACTTGAAACGTATACTGAATGAGATAAGAAAATGTGGAATACTGTTATCAGACTATAACTTTCAGGAACTATGCAACAAAACGGGTTTTAGCTACTGTTGACAGACAGTATGCGTGTTCCAGTTTCTCTTGCTAAGAGTACAGACGAAAAAATAAGACCACCAGTAAACTGCTAGAACCTTTAATGCGTCTTTCTGAAAGATAGGTTGGAAGGGGGCTGTTAATTACTCTGACGCGTGGACTTTTATGTGCTCAAGAGAAAAAAGAGAAGTGTGTTAGACGCTCTTCTGGAAAGAATTCTTATTCCGGAAGAGACAGAGAGGTAGATGAAATATGTATGTCGAACACTATCGAACTAAGGTCATAAAATACAAATAGTATTACACTAGAAGTTTTCCTAAGAGTACTTTTTACTTAACTGATGTCTGACGAGGCTCGTTCAATAAGTAATGCCCCACATTTTTTTCTCAGGTCGTATTTATTGTTAAGAGTTAGAATTTGGTCACATTATACAGCAACATGTCTTGTCCATATCCTATTTTTCTGCGTAGTCTCCATCACGTTCTATGGCTGTACGCCAACGTTGTGGAAAAGCATGTATTCCCTACTGGTAAAAGCGTTTTTCCTGTAGGCGCACCATGTTTTCACTGCATGAGTGACACTCTCGTCATCTTCAAGGTGCGTTCTGTGTAGAGAATCTTTAAGGGGCCGGTCGGCATGAATAATGGCATCCGCACGATTCAGCATGTCTGGAGCAGTGGCTGTGACAGGACGTCCCGAGCGTGGCCGGTCATAAAGCTTTGTTTCTGCGTTTCCTGAGGCTGTAACTTAAATTACCCATATCCCAACTGTACTCCTATAAACTGCAGATAAACGTTTATGGATGTTCACCACAGTTTCTTTCTCTGCACACAAGAATTAAATAACAGCACGCTGCTTGTAACGTGAGTCGTATGTAGACGCCATTTTGACGCTGTACTACGGCTCTGCAAACGGCCAGAACGGTTCGAAATTTCACCGGCGCCCAGAACAGACATCAAATATGAAGCATCAACAAGGACGTCTGTCTTATTAATGGCTTTTTTAAAAAAATGTGGGACATTACTTATTGAACGATCCTCGTATTAAGATCCTCATTCTTTCGTCTAAAGAGGGAATACTAAAATAGCGAAAATGATTTTTTAAAATGCGTTTTTCTGTTTTCTAGTTCCTCTTTTTACTTTTTTACATTTGTATCACGGAGTGAATACTACTCTTTCACGTATTTGGGAACACTAGAGTACAAGACCTTGCCATGATATGTTTCCGTCGTTTCTCTACATAACTTCAGGCGAATGCCCTGCTAGTCGTAGAGGGCGGAGCAAATGAGAGTAGATACGATTGGACGACCATTTGTGGCAGCGTTAACGGAGGAGGGGCAACGGCCTTACAGCAGTGGATACACCGGTTCCCGTGAGATCACCGAAGTTAAGCGCTGTCGGGTGTGGTCGGCACTTGGATGGGTGACCATCCAGGCCGCCGTGCGCTGTTGCCATTTTTCGGGGTGCACTCAGCCTCGTGATGCCAATTGAGGAGGTACTCGACCGACTAGTAGCGGCTTCGGTCAAAGAAAACCATCGTAACGACCGGGAGAGCGGTGTGCTGACCACACGCCCCTCCTATCCGCATCCTCAACTGAGGATGACACGCCGGTCGGAGAGTCCCGATGTGTCACTTGTGGCCTGAAGACGGAGTGCTTTAACGGAGGAGGCAAAGACCTACAACTACTTCCAACAGGATGCAGCAACTACCCATACACCCGGCCGAACGTTGGAACACATTTACACAATCTTCACGCCTGACAGAATTGTTAGCCGAGGTCAGTCTGGTCGCGGCACTAGCATGCCACCCAGTGATAGTGTGCGATTACTTTGTGTGCGGAGCCCTCAAGTCTAAGATGTAGTGCAACAACCCTCATAGTCTTCAAGAACTCCAGCAGAACATTTCGGATGAGACTGCAGCAATTCCACCAGACCAGCTTGGATTCGACTTCACCAATTTGCTGACCAGGGCCCAAAAGTGCCATGAGATGAATTGTGGTCACTTTCAACATCTGCTTAAGCCACGTTACTACTGTATTTCCTCTCCTGTGCTTGTTTTTCTTTGTACCGTGGAACCTGCTCTGCCAGTATCCGGAGAATAAGACACAATCATTAGGGTGGTGTTCATCGTTTTCCACGCCTCTAGAAAAAGTCGGCTGACAAAATCCAAGATTAAGAGGATGTTAGACGCCTTTTTCGACAGCAAGGGCTTGATCCATCACGAATTTCTACGCGAGGGAGGAGGAGAGACGATTGACTGTCGCCCGGTCTACACATCGAACTGGTGGTACCAGGCATCATCTGCTGTAATGATGCGGATATCCAACATCGGGTGACCACGATGCTTCGAGCGATTCCACAAGAAGCGTTTGTTGACAGTTCCCATCTGCTTTTCGACCGATGTCATAAGTGTGTTGTTGCTAATGGTGATTGCTTTGAAGACCGGTTAAGGTATTTTGTTTGTAACTCTTGTTCCCTTTATTTTCAAAGAACATTCACCGAACTTTTCAGACGCATCTTGTATAAACATGGCTATCAGCGATATTTCTCCCAACTGAGCTTGTGCCTCGTCTCTATTTTCATCGTCTACGGCAAGTTGATCCTCTTTCAAAGATTTGAGCAACAACGAAGTTCACTCGTTTCGGATCCAAAGGCAATTGTAGTAAACAGTGCTGTTGGTTACTGACTTCTTTTTCCTGGTTCAGTGTTTGCGGTTTGTTTTCGAATTTGTTTGATCAATATAAGATAAGATGGTCGCAAGCGTACTTCTACATTATTTTCATTATTCTTAAGATCTCAATTTCATTGTAAGGTAAGTATTAATCTGCAATGCGACTGAGTTGTGTACTTATTTTATTTATCGTATGGCATACATCGCTATTCTTATACATTTTATATACAATTTAATTACAAACTGACATACAGACATTGAATATAATAGAGAGATTGAGTTATACGAAACATAGAGTGCTTAGCTATTTCACAAATACCAAAATGTATTTCTACACTTTTATATTCTACTCCCAGAAATTTCCGGTACTCTGCTTTACTAGCCCACGTATTTTTGTGCGAATCCTTTGCCGTTAATTTCACATTTCGTTGTGCAGTACTCATTCAGTTATTTATTTTTTCGCCTTTATCAAATTTCATTACTGTTGCAACGAAATAGCGTATTACAGTAACAGTTGCTGAATTTGTATTTGATGAAAGAAATATTGCTTTTAATAATCCATGACTTATTTCACGAAGAGAATAAAATGTATTATATAATTATTCCTCAGGCATTCTGATTTACGTTCCCCCTGATTTTCTATAATCGTTCAAGGTAATTGGTTGGATTTTTTGTCTATCTTTGTATCTGAAACTGAGGATAGACTTAGCAGTAGATGCCATCCATTTGAACTTAGAGAGAAACAGTACATAGACCTCTGGAACAGTAACTTTGGAGTAAGCAGATAAAAAGTGAAATAATGCACAAGTCAGAGGTTGCGACTAACCGTTGTAGCGCTGAAAATCACGGACATGGAATAACAGTAGAAGTTTCCCAGCAGACCGTTCGCTTGTCCAGTGACGTCACAGAACTACTGATTACGTGCTGGTGACATCTTTTGAGGAAGGTAAAACTGACTGAGTCATCACGTTAACGACTTCAGGTACGTACGTACCAGAATACTACAGCGGTTTTTTGTACAATCTTTTCAGTCCTACTCTGACGTGTGAACAATGAACAAAAACGTGGCGGTCCTGTCACACTTCCCTGAGGCACTGCTGACGACCCTTGTCTCTGATGAACACACGCCGTCGAGGACAACATACTGGATTCTGCTACTTCAGAAATCTTCGAGCCACTCACATATCTGGGAATCTATTCCGCATGCTTTTACCCTCGTTAACAGTCTGCAGTGTTCCACCGTCTAAAATGCTTAATGGAAATCTAGTAAAATGGAATCCCCCTGTTGCCTTTCATCCATGGTTCATAGGATATTGTGCTAGAAAAAGGCAATCTGAGTTTCGCACGAGCGGTACTTTATAAAATCGTGGACAGAAGCTTTTCCCTGTCAAGGAAATTTGTTATATTCGAGCTAAGAACATAATCAAGGATTCTGCAGTATATCGATGTCAAAGATATTGGTGTGTAATTTTGCGGGTACGTTCTTTTAACCTTCTTATATACAGGAGTCGCCTGCGCTTTTTTTCAGTCACTTGGGACTTTGCACTGGGCGTGAGATTCGCGATAAATGCAAGCTACGTAGAATGGAATGCTATAGGGCTGGGTGCGATGAAGGGAAGAGACGCAATATTTAGAATTGGGGATTTTATCATCACAGAAGTTCACAAGCGGAATATATTTTGTATACATTAGAAGAACAATAACATAGACACAGCAAAAAGTTGTACACATTGGACTGAATACAAACGACAAAAACATTCTCTTCAGTTTGTGTGTTTGGTCCTGCTGACAGGTGAAATGTGAAGTTTCTAATATACTGTCAAACTAGCTAATTCGATACTTGTGAATACCCAGGGGACAACCATTTATTTGTTGCCTATACAACGTTTTTAAACTTTTCTATTCACGGGACGTAAACAGCTGTTGCTCATACTCATTGACAAAACCCGCTACAGTTGTAAAAATTATTTATAAATAATAATTGTAAATTTGTAAATAATTTTTGCAACTATAAAGGATTTTATCATTGATGATTTATAAATGTACTGTGCAAGTCACTGTATAGTGGAGGTTATTGCATGCCAGTAATAGTCACTTCCTCTCTTATTCCATTCTGGAATGGCATAATTGAAAAGTAACTACTTGTATACCTCCGTCCATTAGGGGAGGCAGTAGCTAAGGAATCAGACTTGAAATCAGCAGGAATGAGGTTCAACACCTCCTTCGTCTATCCAAGTGTGAATTTCCCGTGGTTCCTCTAAATCACTTGAGACGAGTATATATATGATTCCTACAGAGAACTCGGTCGGTTTCTAATACAACTCTAGTGTAGTCCCAGACTGCTACGTCTGTAACGACCAGGTCACTTAAACCCTAATTTTCCTATGGTGGCAATCTAATGGTCGTACAGCGTTCCACGATTACTGTTCTTTTAAATTAGCCGACAGAGTGTTGTAAGAACAACGTCGCCCTTATATCAAAGATTTTTATTAAAGTTCGTTGATCATCGTTTCTAAACGGTCGTGTGATTATGCTAAACCGACCTACTTCGACCCTAATCGCGCGTCTTTGAATTTCTTCAGCTTCTCTTGTCAGGCCTACTCGACAAATATCACAAACACTGGAGGAGTAATGCAGAAAAACATTGTTCAAATGTGTGTGAAATCTTATTGGACTTAACTGCTAAGGTCATCAGTCCCTAAGCTTACACACTACTTAACCTAAATTATCCTAAGGGCAAACACACACACCCATGCCCGAGGGAAGACTCGAACCTCCGCCGCGACCAGCCGCACAGTCCATGACTGCAGCGCCTTAGACCGCTCGGCTAATGCCGCGCGGCAGTAATGTAGAATGTAGAAGAATCTTATATGCGATATCCTTAACATGCCTAGCCCTTTCACATAATGTTTCAACAAATTCCCGACTCGCCATTCCTACTATCGATGTGCCGTTGAAACTTATTCTATAAAAGATGTGTTATTCTTTAATAATTTTACGAAGAAATTACCATCCTGTAAGAACTTTTATGTGAGAATATGTGTATTTTCTATCAAAGATTGAATAACCGATGTCATTTATAGCTCACAGACAGCATGCATAAGACATAATTAACAGCCTTTGCGTTGCATTCATTTTTCTGTAAAACAAACGACGGTTTAAGAAGGGAGGGTTCACTAATCTGGCTACTTACTCTTGTTTCTGATTCCGAGGTATTAAGAGGTACGTGTTGTTTTCTGCAAGTAATATCTAATTTATTGGATAATAATCGTTTTATCCATAATTTTTGGGGTCTGTCATTATTGTATTAATTTTATTCTGACGATTTTATGTGTTGCTGGAGATGTATCAGGAAATTGTGCACATCGTTTGAAGACAGAACGACCGTTTTCTTATCGCAACGCGCTGTTTAAGGATTGTAATCTCAACAAGTCGAACCTGCAGATTTATTTTTACGAACAGTGAATTAATAATCATTACCGCTTTTTACATTCAAGTCCATGTAGTATTTTCACAGTCAACGAACCTTCAAACAATGATGATGTTCAGTATCCACCAGCGCCTGATACACGAATAGATCATGGTGAGCGATGGTACAGTATTTAATGACAGTGATTCAATACAGTAGAAAATTTGTTTGTATCTTGATGTGTGTCATATTGAAATCACAGTTGCCACCGCATTTGTGGCATGTCTTTTCCGAAACAAAACTTTATTCATGCATTGCATAATTTTGTTGTTGTTGTTGTTGTTGTCTTCAGTCCTGAGACTGGTTTGATGCAGCTCTCCATGCTACTCTGTCCTGTGCAAGCTTCTTCATCTCCCAGTACCTACTGCAACCTACATCCTTCTGAATCTGCTTAGTGTATTCATCTCTTGGTCTCCCCCTACGATTTTTACCCTCCACGCTGCCTTCCAATACTAAATTGGTGATCCCTTGATGCCTCAGAACATGTCCTACCAACCGATCCCTTCTTCTGGTCAAGTTGTGCCACAAACTTCTCTTCTCCCCAATCCTATTCAATACTTCCCCATTAGTTATGTGATCTACCCATCTAATCTTCAGCATTCTTCTGTAGCACCACATTTCAAAAGCTTCTATTCTCTTCTTGTCCAAACTATTTACCGTCCATGTTTCACTTCCATACATGGCTACACTCCATACAAATACTTTCAGAAATGACTTCCTGACACTTAAATCTATACTCGATGTTAACAAATTTCTCTTCTTCAGAAACGCTTTCCTTGCCATTGCCAGTCTACATTTTATATCCTCTCTACTTCGACCATCATCAGTTATTTTGCTCCCCAAATAGCAAAACTCCTTTACTACTTTAAGTGTCTCATTTCCTAATCTAATACCCTCAGCATCACCCGACTTAATTCGACTACATTCCATTATCCTCGTTTTGCTTTTGTTGATGTTCATCTTATATCCTCCCTTCAAGACACCATCCATTCCGTTCAACTGCTCTTCCAAGTCCTTTGCTGTCTCTGACAGCAAGCTTTAAATAAAGCACTTACTTTTATCTGCCAGAAAGAAAAGCTACTTTATAATGCGTTCGTTTTGTCTGATGCCTCTTTGTAGTACGTTTTACACCAAAATATTTGTATGACGAGATGAAGCAGTCGTCAAGGAGCTGGACATGTGTTCGACTGGAAGTCATTCAGATTTATACTTTCCATGGTCTTCTAAACCACTTTGAGCCAATGCCGCGGCGGTCGCTTCCTTCCTCCTATCCTTCTCTAATGAGTTCGACATCAGTATGACGCTAAACTCTATTCGTTCCGTCATTTTTCCATCCTTAATGAGTAATAAAATGCTCATGGTCGCTACCAGGAAGCCTGCTTAATGAAAGCAGTAAACTGTCACCTCCCTAATCCTTCTGAGTTTCAACTCAAATCAATGTGTGAGGACTCTGATGCAGACAAATCAATCCACAAAATTATCTACCACTGCAAACTCAGTACTTGTGCTACCTTTACCAATTAAAAATACGCCACTCATTGATATGCGGTGGCTGTTTGTAAGGAACAGGACTCGATTCTTAGTCTCTCTACCCTGATTAACTTTTCTGTTATTTCTGTAATTCGGGCAGTGTCGGAATGGTTCATAAGACAGAGCAAGCTAGACGTCGACGGGACGCTGAGTTCTGCCATCTCCTTTTCTCTTATCGAAACTTAGGGCCGCATTCCATCAGCTGCTGTTTTTGTGGAATTTCCACATTGCATCGGCAAAATGATCCGCAACTGTGTTCAAGCTTATTAATTATTTATTTTGTCTGTCTCAGGCGCACTGGCAGTTTGGCTTACTGGTAACTAGTTTCGAACATGCATGCTAGTTATCGAATCATTATCTGAGTGGTTCTGAAGTAGTATGTATAGCAGGCACTTACATTAAGGACAGAAAATGTTCGAAGATGAACAGTTGTGAATAGCTTAAAATGTAAAGGTATTATTTCATTAATGATTTCAGAACCAATCAGGAAATGGTTCGATAATGGACTGACACATCTACTCTTGCATCCACATGACTCTTCTGTAATTCACAATTAACTGCTTGGAGGAGGATTCATCGAAGCACTTTGAGATTGTTTCTCTACCGTTCCACTCTCTAGTAGCG
Source organism: Schistocerca cancellata (assembly GCF_023864275.1). NCBI lineage: Eukaryota > Metazoa > Arthropoda > Insecta > Orthoptera > Acrididae > Schistocerca > Schistocerca cancellata. Next base: position 142,188,633 of record NC_064634.1, on the reverse strand, counting down.
CTCGGGAAGAACGAACGTTTAAACTCTGTCGCGTGAGCAGCGATTTATTTTATTAGAATGCTTATTTCTCCCTGTGTAGGTGGTGTCAAAAAATGTTTCGTTCGGAGGAGAACGTTGGATATGGAAATTTCGAGAAAAGATCTCTCAGCAACGAAAAACGCCTTTGTTTTAATGATTGCCACCCCAACTCGCGTATCATATCCGTGACACTGTCTTCCCTATTTCGCGATAATACAAAACGAGCTGCACTCCGTTGAACATTTTCGATGCTTCTGACAATCCAATCTGGTAAGGCCCGCATACTGTACAGCAGTACTTTAGTAGAGGATGGGAAAGCTTAGAGTAGGCATTGACGGTCGAAATTAGTCACCAAAAACCCGAATTGTCAGTGCAATTCTGACAGAAGGATAAAAAAATAATAATATACTGTTTCATCTTCCACTGTGGTGAATTTTTAGTGATTTCCCATGCATGAGAAATTGCAGCTTAACAGTCATGATCTTCTCCATCGTTTTAGAAAGGGTATTTTTTATTGTGGGGTCGACATGTACACACATACTCCGGAAGCCACTACAAGGTGTAGGGCGGAGCGTACGTTCTACCGTTAGTAGTCACTCCCTTCCCTATCCCACTCGCAAAAGGAGTGAGGGAAAACGACTGTCTATATGCCTCTGTACGAGCCCTAATTTCTTTTATCATGTCCTCGCGGTCCTTACGCGAAATGTGCATTAGCAGCCGTAGAATCGTTCCGCAGTCAGTCGTAAACACCGGTTTACTAAATTTTCTCGGAAATATTTTGTGAAAAGAAGATCGTCTTCCTTCCAGGTATTCTCATTTGCGTTCACAGAGTATTTCAGTAACACATGCCTGTTGATCAGAACCACTGATAACAAATCTAATAATACATCATGGCGGAGGATCGAAAACATTCCAGCAGTACTGAAGAAGGGGTCGTATTGGTGTTTCATACGCAGTCTGCTTTATAGATGTCTCCGCTTTCCCAGATTTCACCCAATAAACCGGAGTCGACCATCCGCCTTCTCTATTACCGACCTTACGTGCTCGTTCCATTTCATATCGCTTTGCGACGATACAGCCAGGTATTTAATCACGGTATGTCACGGAGTACACCACCAATACTGTACTCCAACATTACAGGGTTGTTTTGCCACTCATCTGCAGTAGCTTACATTTCTCTACATTTAGAGCAAGCTGCCATATGTCACACAAAACAGAAATTCTGTCTAAGCCACCCTGTATCCTCCTACAATCACTCAACGACGACACGACGTCGGAAAACAGCTGCAAATTGCTGCTCACACTATCCGTCCATAGCTAACACTGTGTACTGCAGCGAAATGCAGGAAGATCTGCAGCGGATAGGCACTTGGTGCAGGGAGTGGCAACTGACCCTTAACATAGACAAGTGTAATGTATTGCGAATACATAGAAACAAGGATCCTTTACTGTATGATTATATGATAGCGGAACAGACACTGGTAGCAGTTACTTCTGTAAAATATCTGGGAGTATGCGTACGGAAAGATTTGAAGTGGAATGATCATGTAAAATTAATTGTTGGTAAGGTGAGTGCGAGGTTGAGATTCATTGGGAGGGTCCTTAGAAAATGTAGTCCATCAACAAAGGAGGTGGCTTACAAAACACTCGTTCGACCGATACTTGAGTATTGCTCATCAGTGTGGGATCCGTACCAGGTCGGGTTGACGGAGGAGGTAGAGAAGATCCAAAGAAGAGCGGCGCGTTTCGTTACAGCGTTATTTGGAAAGCGTGATAGCGTTACGGAGATGTTTAGCAAACTCAAGTGGCAGACTCTGCAAGAGAGGCGCTCTGCATCGCGGTGTAGCTTGCTGTCCCGGTTTCGAGAGGGTGGGTTTCTGGATGAGGTATCGAATATATTGCTTCCCCCTACTTATACCTCCCGAGGAGATCACGAATGTAAAGAGAGATTCGAGCGCGCACGGAGGCTTTCCGGCAGTCGTTCTTCCCGCGAACCATACGCAACTGGAACAGGAAAGGGCGGTAATGACAGTGGCACGTAAAGTGCCCTCTGCCACACACCATAGGGTGGCTTGCGGAGTATAAATGTAGATGATGCCAAGTTTACTTGAAGGTTTGCGTGATTACACGAATGAGCGTTTGAGCCTGGGGCAACGACCCCAAACTAGTCACAAAGAAAGAAACATGAAACATAAACAATAAGGTGTACTAATGGCCCTACTTTGTCAATAATAGTAATAGCCTTGCCGGGACAGGTCATGATTCTTCCAAATCCCCACTGACATACAAACAGACAAACACATATACATACAAACACAAACGCACAGCCACACACAGCTAGTACACCGCAACATTCTAAATGAAACTTACGCTATGATTACTAAAGTTTTCTCTTACAGCTGAATGTACACTATTGGTAGGTTGCGTACAAGAGTTCCCTTGTAATCTTAGAATAAATGACACTCTGGTAAGAGAAACAGCACCCAGGTACGGAGACACAGTAATTGTCAAATCCAAACTGTCGACATTCTGTCATGCGCAGGTCCGAGAAAAGAATTAAAGCGAGGAAAGATAGAGCGCAGTTGTATCCCTAATAATCTTTCAGCAGTAACAAGTAGGGCCCACTGGTGCTGTGACTTTTTTCCCCCAAAAGTTGAGCTTCAGCTGGTGTTGTAGTGTACTTGTAACTGTAACTATGTATTTACATCGCTAGACAACATGCACGTAGTTATGTCAGGAAACAAGAACGAACTGAAGTACTGCGAGAGAAGTAGCGAGTCCGAAGTACTTACCAGCCGCATGTCGGCTGAGCGCAGTGACGTGTGTGTACGGGAGCCTGCGGCCACCGTGCTTATAAAGGCACGCGCAGTCCATCAGCGGCGTCCGTTGCGACACATACCACCCTTTGGATTACCGATGGAGCAGCCACGAAATAACACCGGACAAACACCCAGGCGGCGCAGCGACACGCTACGGAGGGGGGTCCACCCACCTCCACGGAGCTTCTCTTCGAGCACGTACTAGCTCTTCACCTTAAGAAACTCTGAATTATTAGGTAAAGAACGAGATGCTTGCCAATATTGATAACGTATCGTAGGTGCTTCTTAATTGATGATTTGTATACGAAAATGCAGGAATGTCGGAATCAGCTTTACAGTAGTAGTAATTTGTTAGTTAAAGCCTTGCACTGACACACACAAACATGAAACACACCACATTAACGAAAAAAAGGAAACAATTATTTGTAGTAGCTCGAGCTTTGTGAGTCTCAGCAAAAATTTCAGCCAAGTTCCACACATCATCATCATCAGTTACCTGCTATATTAGCAGGTCCTTTGCCTCTCCATATTCTGCGATCCACTGCATCCTTCTTAAGGCTGCTGTATGTTGTACCGTCCATTATGTTATCCAGTATCTGGAATCTCTTCCTTCCTCGCTTCCTTTTCCCTTCTACATAACCTTCTAAAACTGTTTTTATCAGTCCGTCATTCTTTCTTAATATATGCCCAATCCAGTTTCTTTTTCTTCTCTTTATTACATCTAGTAACTGTCTTTTCTCTCCCACTCTTCTCTGTACCTCTTCATTTTTTACTCTGTCCATCCAACTTATTCTTTGCATCTTCCGCCATGTCCAGATCTCAAAAGCCTCCAGCCTTTCTCTGTCTTTTTTCCTCATAGTCCATGTTTCAGCGCCATATAGAAGAACACTCCACACAAGACATTTTATGAGTCTCTTTCTGAGTTCTCTGTACAGACCGCTGCAAAAAATTCTCCTTTTCTTATAAAACGCCTGTTTTGCCATTGCTATCCTTGTTTTAATTTCTGTGGTACACTTCCAGTCGGTGTCTATCCTGCTTCCTAGATGCTTAAAATTTTGCACCTGTTCTAGTATTTCTCCATTCAGCATAATTTTTATTTCCTTATTTCCTCCTAGTGCCAATACTTTTGTTTTATTTGTGTTAATTTTCATTCCATATTTTTTCCGTTAGTTGCAATGGTGTCCTCCAAATCCTGTAATTCTTTTTCCCCTGTGGCTAGAAGGACCATGTCATCAGCAAACCTCAAACACCCTACTCTTCTTCCTCAAATTTCTACTCCTTTGTCTTCTAATGAGCATTGGTCAATCATATTTTCCAAGTAGAGGTTGAAAAGAGTAGGTGATGGACAGCATTCTTGTCTGACTCCTTTTCCTAGTCTGATCCAGTTTGTACCTTCTCCTCTCACTTTAACTGAAACTTTTTGAACCGAGCGAGGTGGCGCAGTGGTTAGACACTGGACTCGCATTCGGGAGGACGACGGTTCAATCCCGCGTCCGGCCATCCTGATTTAGGTTTTCCGTGATTTCCCTAAATCGCTCCAGGCAAATGCCGGGATGGTTCCTTTCAAAGGGCACGGCCGACTTCCTTCCCCGTCCTTCCCTAATCCGATGAGACCGATGACCTCGCTGTCTGGTCTCCTTCCCCGAAACAACCAACCAAACTTTTTGATTAAGATATAATGAGTTTATAAGTCTTCTGGTTTTCCAGTCCACTCTCTTTTCCCTCATTATAGTCGCCAGTTTGTCCCAAACCACATTCTCAAATGCCTTTTCTAGATCGATGAAGCACATATATAGGTCTCTTCCTTTTTCAATAAACCTTTCTCCCAAGATTCGTAGGAAACCTATTGCATCTCTGGTGCCCGTATTCCGTCTCAAGCCAAACTGCTCCTCGCCAAGCTTCTCCTCCATTACTTTTTCAAGTCTTTTATTAATTATTCTTAACATCACTTTGGCTGCATGTGAAATGAGGCTGATTGTCCTGTGCTCACTGCATTTCTTGGTTTCTTGTTTTTTCGGTAATGGAATCATTACTGTTGTCAGAAAGTCCTCAGGTCATTCACCACTGTCATATATTTTATTACATAACCTCAATATTTTTCTTATTCCAGCTTGGTTCAAGCGTTTTAGTATTTCTCCCGGTATTGTATCTGTACCTACCGCTTTGCCATTTTTCATTCCACCTATGGCAGACTTTACTTCTTCCATTATGATGGTTGGTCCTTTCTCGTCATCACTTACACTGTTGTGTGATTCAAGTTCCAGAGTTTCTGGTTTCCTATTTGTGTCATATAGCTTTTTTAGATATTCTTCCCATCTCTGGAGGACATCGTCACGATCTTTGTACACTACCTCTTCGTCTTTACTCAAAATTTCAATAGTAGCACTTCCTGCTCTGTTTTTTTTTCCATGTCATAGTCTTTACTCTGTTGTATAGTAAGTCGTATCTTCCCTTCCTGTCCAGTTCATCAATTTCATCGCATTCCTCTTTTAGACATTTTTTTCTACCCTGCTCTGTTTCTCTTCGCAGTTCATTATTTAACCTTCGGTATACCTTTCTTGTATCTTCAGTGTTCTTGTTTTTCAATTTTCTTCTCTCCTCCATCTTGGAAATCATTTCTTGTGTGACTCATGGTTTTTTTGACCTTTTCCCTTCTACATATCCTATATTTTGCTGTCCTGCTTTAATAATTCCTTCTTTCAGCATGTTCCAGTACTCGTTGGCATTATCAGGTGGTTCTTTGTCTCGTAATGTGTTTAGAAACTCCCAAGACAGCATTTCTGTAATTTGTTCTTTGTTGGATCTTATCTTCTCTAGATACCACTTCTTCACCATGGTCACCTTCTTCAGTTTTTTCATTCTTATTTCTATTTCTGCCATAAGTAAGTTGTGGTCACTATTAATATTTGCACCTGGTAATGTGTGCACCTTCTTGATTCCATTCCTATATTTTTCTTCTACTAGTATAAAATCGATTTGGTTTCTGTATTTATCCCCTGGTGATTTCCAAGTGTAGAGCCTCCTCTTGTGGTTCTTGAACCATGTGTTTGCCGCCATCAGCTGCCTTTCCCTTCAGAAGTCAATTAACCATTCACTTCTGTCATTTCTCTTTCCAAGACCATGACTGCCTACTGTGTTTCCCTCTTTCCCTTCTCCCACAATGGAGTTCCAGTCTCCCATTACTATTTTGCAGCATTTTTTATTTTCGTCCATTATTCTCTCTATTACATTGTACGTTTCCTCTACAATTTGGTCATCATGTTCTGAAGTTGGCATATACATCTGGACAACACAACACAGACACAAACATCAAACACATCACAATGACGAAAAAAGAAACAACTATCTGTAGTAGCTCGAGCTTTGTGAGTCTAAGCAGAAATTTTAGCCAAGTACCACACACACACACAGTAAAAAATTGTAACACTGTAACATTGTAACCTTTCGTCTATGTAACAGACGATCCTAAAAAATCCAAAGCTAAATCAAATGGTAGCTGCAATCAAGTGGAACTGTTCTAAAAATTTCAAGTACTACCTATCCAACACCAAATATTTTGAAGCTCTTTTACTTTTTATATGCATAATTCGACGCTATTCCGCGTAGAAAGGATCCATAGAGAGACGAACACTAACCATTCTTAACTTCACAGCACACGCACTTCTCTCACAGTCTACAAACAAAAAAAAGTTTTGCCTTTCTTCTTTCATCAGCATAATACTTCATATTTCTTTTCGTAAACTATAGTAGTAAAAAAGATTTTTTATCTCTTAAAGGGAGCTTCCTTTCCCAGATCTAATCACGTACATTATCACAGTTTGCTCGTTAATATTTTTAAATAATGGAAAGGGAAAGTTTTAGTTATAAATGATGAATTTCAATTAAAAGCTTCAGTTTATTACGAATTCAGGATTTTAAAGTGTCTTAGCCACATTATTTACTGATTGGAATTGTCTTAACCATTTCGATTATACACGATTTTTAAGTTTACACTTGTCTGTTGCTCACGATAGATGACTAAGAACTACGTACCCATATCTTCAGTATATGCAATGTTTTTAATGTGAAGGCTTTTTTATGTTCCTCCGAAAATAATGTATAATCGAAACGCTTAAGGCAGTTAAAATCAACAAACAATGTGGCTAAGACGATTTGAAAGTCTGTATGCAACATGGCTATTACAAATTAATACAAATCAAAACAACAAAAAATGTCAGGAGGGCCCATCAAGCTGGAATTGTACAGACCCACACTTAAAATCATCCCCACTACAGATAAACTGCAAAATGTCCTTGGTCTTCCTAGGGAAAATTATTCCTCATATTATTTTACACAGAAAAGCCTTACGGGCATCCATTTAACAGCTCTCTGCTACAAAATAAGCTCTTTACTTTGTTACACAGATTGCCATTACATTACCTCTATCCGCTGTCAACAATAAGTGTTGAATACCGCAATAGTATCAGTGTCCTTATAATCGCATTATACACTGATGAGCCAACACATTATGATGACCTACTTCATTGTTTGTGCGTCTTTGGAACGAAATACATCACTGAATCTGCGAATCAGGGATCCGACAATTTGTTGGTAGGTTTGTGGCATTAGAAGTCTAGGGCACAGGTCACGTAATTCGCGTAAATAACGAACCGCTGATTTGCGTACGTGGTAATGGTCCCAGGTAGGTTCCATAGGATTTACAACAGGCGAGTTTTGTGTCCAAGACAGTGACGTGAATTCACTATAATGCTCATTAAAGCATTGTAGCACAGTTTTGGCTCCGAGACAACGACAATTACACTGCAAAAAGGTGACATCGCTGTCGGGGGAGACATCAAGCACGAAGGAATGCGGGTGGTTCGCAACTGTCAGCATGTCTCAGATTACTACTACAGGTGTCATGCAAGAGCAAGAGAATGTCTCCCAGAGTACACTACTGGCTATTGAAATTGCTACCCCAAGAAATAATGCAGATGATAAACGGGTATTCATTGGACAAATATATTATACTAGAACTGACATGTGATTACATTTTCACGCAATTTGGGTGCATGGATCCTGAGAAATGAGTATCCAGACCAACCACCTCTGACCGTAATAACGGCCTTGATACGCCTGGGCATTGAGTCAAACAGAGCTTGGATGGCGTGTACAGGTACAGTTGCCCATGCAGGTTCAACACGATACCACAGTTCATCAAGAGTAGCGACTGGCGTATTATGACGAGCCAGTTGCTCGGCCACCATTGACCAGACGTTTTAAAGTGGTGAGAGATCTGGAGAATGTACTGGCCAGGGAAACAGTCGAACATTTTCTGTATCCAGAAAGGCTCGAAACACATCTGAAATGTAAAGTCCACTGTTCAAAGTGCCGTCAATGCGAAAAAGAGGTGACCGAGACGTGTAATCGTGGCACCCCGTACCATCACGTCGGGTGATACTCCAGTATGGCGATGACGAATACACGCTTCTAATGTGAGTTCACCGTGATGTCGCCAAACACGGATGCGACCATCATGGTGCTGTAGACAGAACCTGGATTCATCCGAAAAAATGACGTTTTGCCATTCGTGCACCCAGGTTCGTCGTTGAGTTCACCATCGCAGGCGCTCCTGTCTGTGATGCAGCGTCGAGGGTAGCCGCAGCCATGGTCTCCGAGTTGTTAGTCAATGATGCTGCAAACGTCGTCGAACTGTTCGTGCAGATGCTTGTTGTCCTGCAAACGTCCCCATGTGTTGATTCAGGGATCGAAACGTGGCTGCACGATCCGTTACAGCCATGCGGATAAGATGCCTGTCATTTCAACTGCTAGTGATACGATGCTGTTGGGATCCAGCACTGCGTTCCGTATTACCCTCCTGAACCCACCGATTCTATATTCTGCTAACAGTCACTGGATCTCAACCAACGCGAGCAGCAATGTCGCGATACGATAAACCGCAATCGTGATAGGCTAGACTCCGACCTTTATCAAAGTCGGAAACGTGATGGTACGCATTTCTCCTCCTTACACGAGGCATCACAACAACGTTTCACCAGGCAACGCCGGTCAACTGCTGTTTGTGTATGAGAAATCGGTTGGAAACTTTCCTCATGTCAGCACGTAGTAGGTGTCACCACCGGCGCCAATCTTGTTTGAATGCTCTGGAAAGCTACTCATTTGCATATCACAGCATCTTCTTCCTGTCGGTTAAATTTCGCGTGCCGGCCAGAGTGGCCACGCGGTTCTAGGCGCTACAGTCTGGAACCGCGCGACTGCTACGATCCCAGGTTCGAATCCTGCCTCAGGCATGGATGTGTGTGATGTCCTTAGGTTAGTTAGGTTTAAGTAGTTCTAAGTTCTAGGGGACTGATGACCTCAGAATTTAAGTCCCATAGCGCTCAGAGCCATTTGAACCAAATTTCGCGCCTGTAGCACGTCATCTTTGTGGTGTAGCAAGTTTAATGGCCAGTAGTGCTATAGTACTGCTCCCACCAGTCTGCATCCGTGGCGCGCTGCACGTTTCGAGCTGCCGTTCACCTCGATGACGGCGTTTGTGCAGTCGACAATCCACATAGTGTAGCAACAACGTGATTCGGCAGAAGAACCAACACGTGTCCATTGGTCGGCGGGCGAAGCCCGATGGTCCCGGGCCCACTAAAATCGTAACTGCCTATGTCATTGGGTCAACATGTGAAGACGTAAGTGTGATCCGCTGCGGAGCTCCATGTTCAACAATGTACGATGAACGGCCTGCGCCGAACGTGCGTCAGTATTGTGATCTTTCGGCAGAGATGCCACAAATCACAGTCTGTCCTACTTTACAGAGCAGACAAGCCTCCGAACACTACGTTCTGTGAACCGTCGTGGACGATCAGCCATTTAGCGCCTACTGGTAGTTTCACTGTCCTTCTAACTCATTCCGTAGATGCTCACGACAGTAGCACGTGAACATTCAGCCAACTTCGCCGTTTTCGAGACTAGTTCACAGGCTCTGCATAATAATAATAATAATAATAATCTGTACTTTGTCAAAGTCGCTTATCTCTATGGATTTTCCCATTTGCAGCCCACATCTTCGTTAGCGTGATCCCCCGTCCGTGTCTGCTCCGCTCACATACTTTTGTCACAGGGCCACGTGCTCGCAACGCCACAAAACGACGTTAAATGTCGCGGTGGACAGAGGTCATGTTTTGGCTTATCAGTGTATGAGGGAACTTCAGAAAATAAATTACAAGTTATTACTGAACAACAAGACACTCTTATTGAATACTATGCTACACTTCATAGTGGCACAGATATATGATACTATTTTTCAGTCGACCGGTGTGGCCGAGCGGTTCTAGGCGCTACAGTTGAAACGTCCCCTTAGAAAAAGTAATCAATTACTGTGCTGATAAACCTCTTACATTATTTGATTTTCAAACAGCTGAGCAGAACTGAACGTACTCACACATTTCTCTCTTTACTTATTCTGATCAACACTAAACTGACACACAATAATTTTAGCGCAACGTAATCTACTTTCAATAATCTCTACAAAAGAATGGCCCTGAATGACAATAACCTATACCTTTCACGAATCGCTTACCTCACAAAAATCTTCGTTACTCGAACTACTGCAATACAGAGAGCGCCAATACTGCCAGCTACATAAAAGATTCTAACTACTGAAGGCACTAACTACTGATAGGCATAGTTAGCAAATGAAAGATTTTGATAGAGAACAAACAATGTATTTACGTTAATAGTGTTCAAAAATCATTATATATATATATATATCAGTTCATGACATCCAGTCTTACAAAATTTACTCGTCCAGATTACCCGCTCTCAAAACACCGCCATTTCACTCCCCACATTCACCACTGCTGGCGGCTCACCTCAAACTGCGCAACGCTACGGGCTGTCCACACCCAACTGCCCAGCACTACAATAGCAAATTCCAACAATGCAAACCAGCCACAGACTGCACGTAGCACAGTCAGTGATTTTCATATAGAGCGCTACGTGGCGTTACCAACATAAAAACCTAAACATCCTTCTTACACAGTCTGGAACCACGCGACCTCTACGGTCGCCGGTTCGAATCCTGCCTCTGGCATGGATGTGTGTGATGTCCTTAGGTTAGATAGGTTTAAGTAGTTCTAAGTTCTACGGGACTGATGACCTCAGAAGTTAAGTCCCATAGTGCTCAGAGCCATTTGAACCATCTGAACTATTGTTCAACAGTCACCAAATCTCTGTAAACAATGGTCAGATCCTTCTACCAATCGTTCAATCTCTCGACGATAAAAATCCGCTGTTCTAGGAGAGATGGATGAAAGTCCTAATCTTTGGAAAAGCTGAGATTGCTGCGAATCCGTTGCTCGATTACCTGGACATTGTTGTCTGTTGTCGAAGGCGACGGCCTTCCCTCCCAGTCACCATCACAAACGTCTGTGCGGTCTTGGTCAAATTGTTGGCATCATTTCACTGCGACTGGACGTGACTTTTCATTTGACCCATACGCCGCCAGAGTTTCATGGTGAATCTGTGTATAGTTTAGACGTTTTGCTCATGAGAATCATACTGTCTCGCCTACTTTTACTTTGGAGTACATTTCCAATTACCGCGCTATTTCAGTCACACACTATGATTCACCTGTTAACGAACCAAAACTGTGGCTGCTGGGATTCTGTTCTGACAATAAGCCACTCCTATTGCGCTATGGACATGTGTAACTCGCTTTTCGAAGTCTCACTCTTCGGCCACACACCTTCCTGACACTTCGCTAATGCACGCCACCAGCGGGGTCGGTTATATACGGGACAACTGTGCTTGTAAGGCATAAGTTTAGATCGAATTGGAAAAGTAGTTAGTTTTTGTATAACTTATCCAAAGGTTTGTTATCTTTTATTATCCTCGCAGGAAAAGTTAACTTACTAACGTTAACGAAAGCCGATGGTGTAAAAGGGCGAGAGGATATTCAAGACATCGCACTGTAACTTCTGCTGGCCACTTTGAGAATATTTCCAGGCTTGACAGACGAAAAACATACCTTCTATCAAACTGTTTGTTTGGACGTCCCCTACGCCACTGTGGTACGTTGTAATCAACTATCTTTTATGCATGTCTACCGTTTCCTGCAGCACTTCCGGTACTCAACGCACTCGACTCGCATTCGAGAGGACGACGGTTCATACCCGCATCCGACCATCCGGATTTATACTTCCCGTGATTTTCCTAAATCGCTTAAAGCAAATGCCAGTATGGTTTCTTTACAAGGGAGCGGCCAATTTCCTTTGCCATCCTTCTGTCCCTGATGATCTCGTTGTCGACCTCATTGTCGACAAGACGTTAAACACTAAACCTCATTCTTCCTTCCAGTACATATCTTACTTGTAACGTTACCAGGCGACTGGAAAATCATACGATGTTTTTATCATGCAATTAACTCTGTATAATCTGCAAAGGTTCTTTCCAAGCTGTCTGCAATTGAGATGGAAGCTACTGTTAATGAAACCCAAAAATGCCAAATATTTCAATTATAATAAACATTTTTGGAACAGTGATTAAATTTTTTAAAAAGTTTTTTGTTTTTGGCATTCAGTCTTAATCACACCACGTATGACCATCATCAGACTCATAGCACCCTTGGAAGATGGTAGGTGGAGCACTCTTCTCAGCTGCTGTGATCTTCGAAGGGTGCTATGGGTCTGATAATGGTCATGTGATATGACCGAAACTGGTCACCAAATATTTCACTACCAAATGCAAAAATTACCAGTTGATTTATATATTTATTAATCTGTTCGAAGCCTGGCAAAGTGGAGGTACTCTATCCTAAAGCGCTGTACAGGGAAAACATGTGCAACCAACAGGCGCCCACAATATCGCTCCCACCGCGGACCTGCTCTGATGTTGACTGCCACAGTGTGTTTATCCATTTCTATTAAAGAAGCGAGCTCTACTCCTCACATATTGCTGAAGTCGAGCAGTAGCTTCAAACAGAACGTTCAGAATTTCCAGAAACTAAAAATGAACGTAACGTTTCAAAAATATGCAAAAAACGCTGATAAACATATTGCACCTGGTGTTTGCGTTTGAAATTGCTTAATCTAGCATAGAAACAGCTGTAGAATACTGAGGATTAAAACTGACTGCAATGTTTTGGTTACATTTGCATCTTTTATGCTTTTTTTATCTTCTTCTATTTCTTTGTTTGCTGTAATGTTATTTTAAAAGCAAGTAAACGAATGAGAATAAGTTTGCAGCAGGTTTCAACGGTAACCAATACACGAAACAGCAGTGACTCAGCTGTACGTTATCCTTACATGAGTGTTTCAGCCATCTACAGGTAAACAGAAAGCAACTGAACGTCAAGAATTTAACTTCACGTCATTACGCAATAAGTCTGATCCGAAATTGTTCAAGTAAAAACACTACAACTCTTTGTTATGTGACATAATAATCATCAGTTCATCTTAATCCTTAAGATGATTTAGATAACGCAACAAAATTCCACATACTACATGTCTCAATACTCTTAAAAACGTTTTTCTCCTTTCTGGCCTCGAGAAGTGCATCTGCCGTAAGTCCTGAAGAAGAGACTGAACTAATTGCGACACGCTCTGAGGCATTAATCGTTTCGATATTCCCGAGCTCCTTACGCTATAGGAACACGATAAAATCGTAACTTTACAGTGATTTGCAGAGTATGTATATAAATGTTGATGTAGAAAGTAGACAACACGTCTTATGATACGCACGTAGCGAAACGGCCCAATATGGCCGGAAGTATCACCTGACTTGAGCCAATCACGAACTGCAAACGGAGGCAATCAGGAGAGAAAAGGATTGCCATACTTCCTTTATATAGAGCTTTAACTTTGTCGTTGTTGAAGCTGTGCCTCCTTCTATCCACTGCCTTAGTAAATTTATTTTACTTGCCTGTTCCTTAGGCATGACATCACAAACCGCAAGTAAATTTACAATGGCGAGAATAGTGCTGTACAGCATGATTCTGTCTGCTGAATAAATAACACAACCATAACATCTTCAACTTTTGTAGTCCTGTCGTCCTCCGTATAATATAACGGCATGTTGATTATTACCACTTTGGGATCTGCAGCACACCGAGGGGGAGGAGGGGGAGTCATCCCTAACATAGGGTCAGTGGCCTGGCTGGTCCAGCTCGGCGCACCATGCACTAAATATACGTATATATAAGTAAATAATTTATTACTACATCATATAAAAGGGACAAGACTGTCTATAACCCATATATACAATGTCCTAAATGTAAACTAAATAGTAGAAACAAAAACATGTACATATTCGAGACACTGAAGATGCTTTGCAAAGAATAGAGGCGAATCGCGTACGGCACAAAAACTGTGTTACATTCAGCTATAATTAGACAGTCCCAAGGTAATAATTAGAAACATACCATAATACCATAAAGATATTTTCTCTTGAATAAAGGCCTAAGGGGCTCCTTTTTTGCACAGTCCCGCCTTAGCTGTGCGGTTCCATAGAAATATGATTATTTCAAGCATATTGTGCAGTGCCTTGCTTTTGATGAACGACACCACTATTACATATTCGTTCAGAAAATGAGTCATATTTTTGGACATATCTCTTTTATGCAGATATAAAAAGATCATACACGACGTTCTCTCTACTGACAACGCTATCAGTGTCTCATGAAATTACGTCTATGTCATTGTGTCATCGGCTACAAGCGAGTCCTTTCAAATAATGCAATTAGGTTGAATTGGTAAAAACAATAACAATTCGCTTGCAAAAGACGAGTAATACCTATGCTTATCTACAAGATAAACAACTCTGGAAATAGCAACTGAGGAAGGAGGCTGTAGCTATTAACAGTTAGTGATCCACGGATAGCGCTAAGCATCTAGGGCCGAACCACTTGTCTGGCGCAACGGTAATCTGTACGCATGCGACTGGAAGCGCTACCGATTTGTTCCAAAACGCCGCGCTTAAAAATGGGAATTTTCAGCGACTCGTAACACGCATTCTGTTGGTGATAGAAAGATACGATTAAGTGTTTTATGTAGTCATTGGGCTAGGGACCATTTTCATACCGAACAGAAGTATCGTCTTATTGTAACTGTCCCCCAACGCAGGGCCAAAATTTGAATATTACACAGTACCTCCAGCTTAGGCAAACGCAGCAAATCGGTTGGCTCTTTTGTGTTATATATGGTGTATAGTGCCCCTTAAGGGATTCATGGAGGCACCATTTGGCTCATGGGTGGTTCCGGAGAAAACCTGAAAAACATGGTTTTTGGGTACTAAAACCGAGTCTCGGATTTCAATACGTGTCTGCACAACAAATGGCTGAAATGTTTTCGATATGTTTCTAAGATACCGATCTCAAAGAATCTTGAAAATTTTCTTGATGGCTTTATCGTCTTCATGATATGGATGTTCTAAGTGACTCTATTTGCACACGTAAAATATGCGCGTAATATCCGGTGCGAGGCGAAAACGTAGTGTACAAAGTGTCCAAGAGAGGAGAAATAAGCTGTAATAATGTACCTTACGACTACGATTCTGTGACCTCCACGTAGTACAGAAGCACAGGCAAACTTTTTGTGTACCTAAAGTCCGTCTCAAGTGTAAAATTAGTTTCAAGTTATTTCAGCTTAATGTAGGTAAACTATCAAAATTTTACTGGCCCATAAAGTTCTTTTCACATGAGTGATATGCCCCACTGTAGCAGGGAAAAGGAGGGAACCAGTGGAAAAATGCTACTCTTTTGAAAGACTCCGACTAAAAAGTGCGGTGCCATCTGCCTTATTCTACTTTCTACATCTACATCTACATGGATACTCTGCAAATCACATTTAAGTGCCTGGGAGAGGGTTCATTGAACCACCTTCACAATTCTCTATTATTCCTCGAAATCTTTAAAAATCCTGGCTTGCGAATATATGCGCCTTTTTCATTCTGAGAGAGGAAGTTAGTAGACAGTGGTTGTGGTATAGGAACAACGAAGGAGACAATGGCAGTGTGAGAGAAAGAGAGAGACACAGTGGTAGTGGAACATAGTTGACAGTGGCAGAACAGTAAAAAGAGTAAATGAGACAGTGCCAGTGAGAGAGGAAGAAAGAGAAAGTAGGTGAGAGCCAGTGATAATGAGAGAGTAAATGAGACAGTGCCAGTGAGAGAGGAAGAAAGAGAAAGTAGAAGTAGGTGAGAGCCAGTGATAATGAGAGACAGAGTATATGACGAGGATTATGAGGAAGAAAGAGAGAGAGAGAGAGAGAGAGAGAGAGAGAGAGAGAGAGAGTGATTGATAGTGGGAAGAGACAGCAGCGGTTGGAAGTAATGAATGAGATAGCAGCAGTGAGAGCAAGAGGGAGACAGTGAGAAGAAAGTCATAGGAGGACGGAACGAAGGGACTGTCACTGTGAAACAAGGGACAGTGACAGTTAGACACAAAGAGATAAAGTCAGTGAGTTGGGCTGAATGGATGAGTGAGAACTGGGAAGTGGGAGTGGATGGGTATGAACGACTTAGAGCGATGATCAAGTGGGTGCGAGGATGTTACAGTCAGGGGAGCTTGTGGGAATGAGTTGCATTTTAAAAAGACGGCGAATAAATTTTGGGAAAGTTTTTAAACGTCCTGAGGAAGATGGAATGAGGCAGCTGGTATCCTACTTTTCAGTCAGTCTTTTAAAACAGAAGCATATTAGCCTTTATTGTATACCGATACGAACATATTTCCGCTGTTGAATTATACATTAACTTCCCTCATGAGTCAGTCTCTCTACTCGTATTAGTGAAACGCGTATCAAAATGCGTACAGTAGGTCCTGAGATTATGCTTCAAATACAGACTGAGGTACGCGGTGGGGAACGTCAGTCTACGATGTGTGTAGGACATATAACTTCTCATTCCGTTCACGTGGATGTCATTAGAGGCGGAAGATTAAATATTGATGCATGTGCCTGCAATGATTTAGAGAAATCACGAAAAACCTAAAAAAATACCATGGAGATTTGAGCCACGCTTTTCTCGAGAGTGTCAGAACGGTGGACACCTCGTTCGGCAATCTGTTTCTTTCAGTCAGAACTGGAGAGCCAGTGATCCGGTGATTGTGCCCAGTACGTGACGAAGCCTTCGGTGCCATTGCTGAATTTTTATTGAATTTTGAATCAAAATTTAAGCAGTAGTTAGTCAAAGACGTTATCTCCTTTCTTGTTTTTTTTTTTTTATACCTCGTTTTTAGTAATATTATCTTTATCAATTCTGTGCGTATGTCGCATGTCATCATTCAGATGCCACAGATGTGAACGTCACTGAGAGCTTTTTACTACAGAGGGAGGCCAGCCCCTGACCAAACCCTCTGAGCTACCATGCTGACCACTAAGAATATGCTGACCAAAGATGTTACCTCCAAATCAAGTGTCCATATCGTGTATATCCACAGGATATTGCCTACACCTGACAAACTTTCACAATGATCTCTCCGTTGCCAAAATGTTTCGGATTAGTCCAGCATCTGGATACATGGAATGTCAAAATTCTTAATGCGTTAGGGAAGCTAGAAAACCTGAAAAGGGAAATGTGGTGGTTCAATCTCGATACAGTTGGGGGCAATGAAGTGAAGTAGAACGAAGATAAGCATTTCTGATCAGAAAAATATGAAGCAATATCAACAGCAGCGAAACTGGTATAATGGGTTGGGATTCGTTATGAACAAGAAGGTAGGGCAAAGAGTGAGTTATTTCGAGCCATTCAATGATAGTTCTTTTCATCAAACTCGACAGCTGATAAATAGCAACAATAGTTTTGGTACACATACCGACGTGAAAAACAGAAGGTGAAGAGATAAAGTATGTGAGGATATGGCACTTGTAATTGGGTATGTAAAGGGACACGATAATTTAATAATCATGGAGGATTGGACGGTGAAGTAGGGAAAGAAGAGAAGACGATGCTGTGATAGAATATGAGTTTGGCAGCAGGAATAAGAAAAGACAGATTGCGTCTGGCAATAAATTTCAGTTACTAACAGCGAATACAACGTTCAACTACTTGGCAAGGTTTGGAGATGTGGGAAGATTGCAGATAGCTTACATCATAATCGTACAGAGATTCTTAAATACGATATTGGATTGTAAGACTTGCTCCAGAGCAGATATACATTTGAATCACATTTTTAGTAATGATGAAGAGTGCATTGAAGTTTAAGACAATAGTTTGGAAGAATAAATATGGATCAAAGCGAATTTGCAAATACTGAGGAGTGACGAGATGCGTTTGAAGTTTACTAAGACTTTTGTAATGAATACAACAGTCAGTTCAGTTAAGAGGAATGAACATTTCTAAAAAAGACAATCACAGAGGCTCGACGGAAGAATATAGGTTCTAAAATCAATAAACGACTATTCAAGCTCATGGGTAGAATCTGTGAGGCCGGAGATTCAAAATGAGACTTTCAGAAAAATATCTTGAAGATAGTGACACGCAGCAGTCTCTTGCCGGACTGCTGTGTCTCATGCACCAATCACAATCTAATTTATAATCATTACTATCTCAACTTAATTCCCATTGCTTCGTGAAACACTTCACAGCTGTAATCAGTAACGCCAATGACTGCAAGAAGAAGCTGTATACTACTACATTAATTAGTCCGCCTACTTAGCTGGGTAGTAATGGGCTCGCCTCCAATGCAAGCAGGCCCGGGTTGGAGATTTTCTCCGCTCGTGGACTGGGTGTTGAGTTGTCCTCATCATCGTTTCATCCTCATCACCGGCACGCAAGTTGCCCAACGTGGCGTCGACTGAAATAAGACTTGCACTTGGCGGCCTCCCGGCCAACAATGCCATTTGATCATTTCATTTCACTACATTAATTAATTCCTTTACCGATGACAGTTTTGCATCTAGTTTCCTCTGTATCTCAGTTCAGTGCATGGTGAGCCAAGCTGGACCGGCCAGACCTTTGACCCAACGTTAGGAATGATCCCCCAAAGGGCTGGAGGCCTGACTTTTCAGAGGACAGGACAAGACTGTTACACACCACTAGACCAGCCAGTTACATATTTAGCCTTTTCTCTATGATTGATTCACTCAAGAACCCATGGTGGGATGAAGATGACATTTACACATACTTTGTCTCTGTCCAAAGATAGTCTTTCCAAACCCATTGAATAACTTTCATCCAAAGAACAGAATCGATCAATACTGGGAGGCACTGCCAGTGTCTTGGCTTCTTGTGCTGAAAACTAATTTTGTTTGCAGACACCACTTCAAAGAAGCCACAGTGTGTATGTGACTGAAGATCGTCGTAAGTTTTCCAGTCTCCCTCAGTCATATGATTTTCTGATGAATATTGGTCTAAGGCGAAAGAGGATCAAGTAAAACTGAGGGTATTGATAAGAAGATACGGAAACCCAAGACACCAGAACAGTTCTTAGATGTTTCATATGATCCAGCTGAGATAATTCGATTATATCTGATAGAGGTACCACATCGACTCCAGCGTGAAATCACTATAGTGGGAAGAAGCACTCAGGATGTGAGAGTATTTCAAAATTTACTAGAAAAACTTGCTTATGATCGTGATGCCGAAACATAAGAAACCATGCACTCTGTTTTCTGTAAGAGTGGCGTTAACCTTATAATCACAGTTGCAGGGCCAAGTAGCCACCAACAAGAAATGTATTCGATGGACTAGGCAGATGCAGCGAGGCCATTGGTTACCGCATTATTGGCCAGACTAGCGGCCTACAATGGAAGACTGGATGAAGGACGATTTCAAGAATGAGTAGAAGTAGCAGAGATCTACAACTCTAATTCCCCGTGCAACCAGCAGAACAGTGAAGAGAACGATGGGCCGAGAAACTAACTAGTAATAGCAGCTCTGGGTAGAGCTGGTTGTTGTACGATGATCCCTGGAACCCTGTATGTCGATTTTCATGAGGTGTGAACTACGTTCCCAAGAGAGGAAAGTGAAGAAGGGAGTTGTAGGTTTCCTATAATAAACTTAAATGTTAATGGTAAATCGGTACGAAGTGTTTTGACACAGGAAGTCAGCTTTTGGTAATTGACGTGTAAACAGGAAAAGCGACAAAGGAAAGCAGTGTCTATTTTTAAAAACGTATTGAATGAAAGTATGTGGCACTGTGAGTGGCAAAAGTGCAGAGGTGGCAGAGCAATCGGGACTGATTTAGAACGTCATTCGCAAGTGTTTGAGGCTAAGTTTCGCAATGTTGAATGTCTCATTGTTGAAGCAATTTGGGGACTTGACTTTATGATGAGGTTCGAAATGATTATGGATTCACCCGAAAAATTTGTGCTGGGAAAGATTGTCAACAAGGAAGTGACTTTGAATTTCAATGACTATGTAGGGAGAGATAGTGGATGAGAGTTGCCTGATCTGAGACTCATTGGAATGAGCTGCAATGAGGCTCATACCCTCGATAGTGAAATGGTGATGAAAATCTCGCACATTAAATCAGATGATACAAAAAGAGCATTGAGGAGCATGATGAAGTCATCTACACATGTATTTTCAGATGCGTCAGCGACGATAAGAAACTCTGTGTATCAGTTGACAGCTAAGGAACACAAGAAATTTTTCGTTTAACCTATCACATAAGCTCCATTTACAAAGAGAAGGTCCAGCATGTTGAGAAAACGAGTAATTAAAGAGACAAACAGCTCTTACGACAATGCCCTGCTACGTGTCATCGAAAAAGTCAAGTCTATCGTGTTGAGACTCGATTCTCCAGATTGATTTCAATATGATTGGCATCATCGGAGAAAAGAGCAGCATTTAAGAATGAACAGAAATTTTGCTGGTGGAAGTGTTATGATTTGGTCAGCATTTTGCACTAAAGGTAAATCACGCATTGCTTGGGTGAACACTAGATTGAACTCTAATATATGCACTGGGATGCTAGAGACGGAATGGGTTAGAATATATTATGACCTAGGGGATGAAATTTTAATGTTTCAAGAGGAGAAATGTTGGTGGTGGAAGTGTTATGATTTGGTCAGCATTTTGCACTAAAGGTAAATCACGCATTCCTTTTGTGAACACTAGATTGAACTCTAATATATGCACTGGGATGCTAGAGACGGAATGGGTTAGAATATACAGGGTGATTCAAAAAGAATACCACAACTTTAAAAATGTGTATTTAATGAAAGAAACATAATATAACCTTCTGGTATACATCATTACAAAGAGTATTTAAAAAGGTTTTTTTTTCACTCAAAAACAAGTTCAGAGATGTTCAATATGGCCCCCTCCAGACACTCGAGCAATATCAACCCGATACTCCAACTCGTTCCACACTCTCTGTAGCATATCAGGCGTAACAGTTTGGATAGCTGCTGTTATTTCTCGTTTCAAATCATCAATGGTGGCTGGGAGAGGTGGCCGAAACACCATATCCTTAACATACCCCCATAAGAAAAAATCGCAGGGGGTAAGATCAGGGCTTCTTGGAGGCCAGTGATGAAGTGCTCTGTCACGGGCTGCCTGGCGGCCGATCCATCGCCTCGGGTAGTTGACGTTCAGGTAGTTACGGACAGATAAGTGCCAATGTGGTGGCGCTCCATCCTGCTGAAATATGAATTGTTGTGCTTCTTGTTCGAGCTGAGGGAACAACCAATTCTCTAACATCTCCAGATACTGTAGTCCAGTTACAGTAGCACCTTCGAAGAAAAAGGGACCAAAAACTTGATTGGCTGAAATGGCACAGAAAACGTTCACCTTAGGCGAGTCACGTTCATACTGAGTTGTTTCCCGCGGATTCTCAGTGCCCCATATACAGACATTGTGACGGTTGACTTTCCCGTTAGTGTGGAAAGTTGCTTCATCACTAAACACAATCTTTGAAACGAAAGATTCATCTGTTTCCATTTGAGCAAGGATAAAATCACAGAAATCGATTCTTTTAATCTTATCAGCTGCAGACAGTGCTTGAACCAATTTCAGACGATAAGGTTTTATAACTAATCTTTTTCCTAGGACTCTCCATACAGTTGATTGTGGAATTTGCAGCTCTCTGCTAGCTCTGCGAGTCGATTTTCCTGGGCTGCGAACAAATGCTTGCTGGATGCGTGCTACATTTTCATCACTCGTTCTCAGCCGTCCAGAACTTTTCCCTTTGCACAAACACCCATTCTCTGTAAACTGTTTATACCAACGTTTAATACACCACCTATCAGGAGGTTTAACACCATACTTCGTTCGAAATGCACGCTGAACAACTGTCGTCGATTCACTTCTGCCGTACTCAATAACACAAAAAGCTTTCTGTTGAGCGGTCGCCATCTTAGCATCAACTGACGCTGACGCCTAGTCAACAGCGCCTCAAGCGAACAAATGTACAACTAAATGAAACTTTATAGCTCCCTTAATTCGCCGACAGATAGTGCTTAGCTCTGCCTTTTGTCGTTGCAGAGTTTTAAATTCCTAAAGTTGTGGTATTCTTTTTGAATCACCCTGTATTATGACCTAGGGGATGAAATTTTAATGTTTCAAGAAGATGATGCATCTGTGCACATCAAAAAAGTGGTTTGGAGATAAAGATATCGATATCTTACCATGGCCTGCACATAGCCTGGATTTGAACCCCGTGGGAAACCTTTGGGGAATATATGAAAAGTGCATTTATTGCAATGGAAGGCAATTAGAGGCCGTATATGAACTGGAGGAGATTAGTGTTGAACGTCTCGTGGGCAACGAGTTCATTACAGATGGGGCACAAGCTCGGATTAGGGAAGGATGGGGAAGGAAATCGGCTGTGCCCTTTCAAAGCAACTAACCTCGTATTTGCCTTAAGCAATGTAGGGACATCACGGAAAACCTAAATCAGGATGCCTGGATGCGGGTTTGAACCGTTGTCCTCCCGAATGCGAGTCCAGTGTGCTAACCACTGCGCAACCTCGCTCGTGTATGTGAGCTGAAAAGCGTGGAACGAGAAGGGTGGGCGACAATTTCACTGCAACAACTACAGACCCTAACAAAACCAGTGCTACAGAGAATTTTTGAAGTAATCAGGAAGAATGGAGGTTAGACATAGTGCTGACAATGCAATAACACAACAGGACAGTGAGTCCATTTATACCAGTTTCCATCCAGAAAATGCAAACGTCTTATTTTGTTACTCGTGTTATGAAGGAAAATATGTAATTCCGTAATGATTGTTTATCTCTCATATGTATTTACTACTTTCATAATAAATTCGAAAATGTATGTTTCAGACATTGTATATAGGGTGTTTCAAAAAGAATAATCCGATTTAAGAAAATCATAATTATTATGTTCTTTGAGATATGTGCGTGAAGAACGTGTAACACTGCTACTATCATACTATAACCTCAAAGCTGGAGGCGGCTCTTATAGTGAAATTATTTTTATTAAAGCAATTACAGTATAAAGAAGCAGAGCAGTGTTACCCTCTGAAAGGAATTTTGTTGTGTTGACGGTGATGTACCTAACGGAGGTGGCTTATCGGAAGTGAAAGTCAGAATTACGTAAATAATTAAACAGTAACAAACAATATTCAACCTATCCACAATGTTCAAAGGATAAAGGAAACGGTCGCCAGCCTAATTAGGCATAAGAATGATTAACATTCTTGTTCAAGAAAATAGATGTGAGTAATTTTAATGGACAGACACAGCCTATACTTTATCGCACGAAAGTGCAATGAACTCTGTCACTAGCAGATGTTGACGTTAAAGAAAGTGCTAACAGTTATAGGAGAACAAGACTATTTGCGTAAGGACAACAGATAACGAAACACACTACTACCTTGAGGACTTAGTCAAACTGAATAGTCTCAGTAATGTTACTATTAATATTCACTGTAGAATCGTAAATTTGACATAGGTTCAATATTACTTTTCAAACATATTCCTATCTGACATGAAATATGGATATGGTTCACAGCAAAATTAGTTATTGTGCATGGATTAAGTCTCTCACTACTGAACACCTTTATACTTAGAATGGAAATTAAATGGAGTTCGCTAACAAATTACTTTTCACTGTCTTTTGAGTAAAGAAATTACTGTTTTCATAGATAGTGGTCTTTCTATTAATCGTTATCTAGCATGAGCACAATAGACGAACTGTGGATCCTGATACACCATTAATATACACTTTTAGTACACAAGAGGAACCTAATATTGTACAGAATTTGACTTGAATAGCAAGAGTAATTGAAACTTTCTATGATTAAGTAACTTTGTGCATTTTAACTACTTTCAATGGAGGAGGGCCCTTAATATTGACCACTGTAGTAGAGCAAACTGAACACACTTTCAATAGACTAAAGAAACAAGCTCTTAACAAGCATAAACATGTAACTTTCAACAGTAATACTTCTCAACACAACTTGATGTGGTTATAAGACAATAGCTCACTTTTGGGTGATTCAACAGACTGCATTGGGATCATGTAATTTGCAAAACTCTATAAGTCACAGTTTTGAAAACATTCACTCTAGAAGTTGGCAACAAAATATTAATAAGCAGTTTTAATAGAAAAATTATTTTCAGCAAGCATCATTTACTATATTACTCAGTTCTGCTACATTAACTTTAACTTAGTTTCTTCTTACTATCTTCAAGTGGCATTAATTAGTAAAACACTGAGCTTTAATGTTCTTTCAATAAGGACACTCGGTAATCACTTTAGCATGGGAAGGATCCTAAGTGGAAATGTGACAGAGGATAAATTAAGGTAAGTTTTCATAAATAGTCTTTTGGTTACCTTATTATTCAAAACAAATAAATCAACCACATGAGCTGATCCTTCACTGTACATTTCTACAATTCCTTGGTTCCTTTTCAGTGACTGTGCAACGTGGTAACGAGTGCATGTCGGTGGGTGGATTTGCAGGCGGAAATGCTGGACTCTGTCATTTCTTGGTGGCGATGACAGATACCGATTCCAGAATAGTTTCAGCTCTTTATCCATCCATCCGAGGCATTGGAAAGCGGCACGAAAAGCCTCTCTCGGGACCAGCACAATACCCAACTTTTGCATGAGCAGTTGACAGTTTGGTAGCTCGTCCCCGGCTGACTCCTAATCCACCTCTTCTACCTATGCCAACCACAATTTGCCGTCGCTACTAAGTTCCGTTGCGGAGGGGAACCACACCACCTTTTACATACGAAATAACTAAGAACCCTAAGTGAAGGTCAGCAGTTTACATAACAGCAAACAATCACTTTAAACAAAACATATCGTTTGCACATATTGGTAGTTCTAAACAAAATTATTTAAATAAACTTATTCAATTTTAAAGATAACCAAAGGGATTATATGAGAAAGACAAAACATATAATTTGCTCATATTGTACGTATTGCAGAGATTACACTTCATACACTCTAAAGGACATCGAAGAGAAAAGAATAACCACTCTCATGGTATAGATTCAATCCAACAACATTTACAGAAACTCAACACTATAACATTAAACAAAACAAAAGGAAAAATAAATCAGCAGAGCATTAGAGCTATGGTGTTACAAACGTACTGTTGGAAAGAGCAAACTCTCGAGTTTTACATGGTTCTCACTAGGTAGCAGCAGTTTGGGCCCACTTCAGTTCTGGTAAAAGTGGTGTCGGGATAACAGAAAGCGTTTTGTGTTCTACGATTTGCGCAGTGCGGGTCAGTAATAACTGTTCAGCGTGACTTTCGTACTAGATGTGGCGTGTATCCACCTAAAGCAAACAGAGCATTAGACGATGGCATGAACAATTCCGAGAAACAGGTTGTTTGTGAAAAGGCAAAACGCCGGGCCGTCCCAGAGTGTCTGACACAGGCGTCGAACGCATCCTCCCTAGTTTCTCAATAAGTCAGCAGAAATCCGTTCGCCTTGCAGCTCGATAACTCAACATCCCTCCGATGTCCGTTCTGGCGTGCGTTGCGTCGACGTTTACGCATGAAACTATACAAAATTCAGCTCTTTGTAAAGGTGAGAACCAACCACGTGTGGAGTTCTATAATTTCGTTCTTGGCAAGATGGAGGATGATAGTTTTATTTCACGTTTAATGTTTAGTGACGAGGTACCATTCCATTTAAATGGAAAGTTGAACCGCCATAATGTGGGCATATGGGGTACGGAACAACTACATGAAGTACAACATGAGAGGGACTCTCCAAAATTTAATGTGTTTTGTAGTTTCACGGGAAAGATGTATGTTCCATTTTTCTTTGCCGAGTACACTGTTACAGGAATCACATATCTCGATATGCTTGAGAACTATCTTTTCCCACAGTTTGATTCGAACGACTTCACTTACCAACAGGATGGGGCACCGTCACACAGTCATCTGGAAGTTCGGGAATTTTTAAATCAAAGGATTACTGAAAGGTGGATCGGTCGAACTGGACCTAATGATTGTCTTACATTACTGGCCTCCAGTGTCACCGGACCTGACTGTATGTGATTACTTCTTTATGTGCCTCCGTTACCAACAACTGAGACATCGCATAACAACAGCTGCGGAAAATATAATTCAAGACACGCTCCTTCCAGTGTGGGAACAATTTGAATACCGCATTGACATACGCCGTACATCTCATGAGGGGCATACTGAACACCTACAAAAATGTACGAATTTTTTTTAAATTTCCCGTTCATTAAAAAACAAAATTCATTGTACATGTTTATTAGTTTCAGAAATATAGACGTGCCAAATCGAATGATTTTTTTTGCTACACCCTGAGTTACTTTCTTAGGAATCCTGCCTTTACACTGATTTCCGCTACTACACTTTCGGTTATAGATTAATCTGTGGATAGCCTATGGTCGACACAGGAAAAATAAATGTTAGACTTGCCATTAGTGGAGAGTACCGAACGTTATGATAACTTGTGTTGTGAGATACTTTTTTTATATAATGAGTGATAGGGTTATTGATGATGTTTTTGAAGCCGTAATGATGGACTTATGCGGTTGTTCTCATACAGATTTAGGGCTAAGAAGTCGTTGAGTCCAGTGGCAGGATGACGAGTAATTGAGTGTGTGTCTAATCGTGCTGTTGACAGAAAGAGTCTCTGAATAATGGAGGAACCCAATTCCGCAATGAGGAAAAGGAAAAACGTGCGAAATCCAAACCTTATAGGTACATGGTATTTTTCATGTGTTAAAGGTGTTTCTCATTTGGGTTTAAAGTTTAATTATTTTTTTATTATCTTCAGGCGAGGACCCTGTTTGTAACGTATACCAACGTGGAAAGTACACAGAGGTACGCTTCAGGACACGAGTACGGGGTAAAATGTTCAACGCAAGGAAATAATGAGATAAGGATAAAGTGTTCAAGAAGTAATGTAATTTATGAAAGAGTTTTTGCAAGTTAATGCGGTGTTGAGTGTTATCGATACTGTTTATGTGTTTTATGTGTTTCACGGAAACGAGTGTGCCATAACCAACGAGTAATTTACCAAAATAATAACAATTTGAGATGGGCGTAAGCAGGAAAATGAGGAATTGAAGCACAGTTGATGCACTGAATTATGAGGAAAGTGTAAGGCAGATAGTATGATACTATTGCGGGACCCGCATTAACGCTGGCATTATTTAGTGGCGACATGGTCGATAAGGATCATGTGAGTCGTGGTCAGGTAATAGTGGTGTGTCTATATCTGTATCTACGGACATATTAGGGTAACTAACGTAGTACAGGTCACAAATGAGAGAAACTAACAGTAGAACCTGCAACCCTTATCTCCGGACAAATTCGTCTGACCTTCAGATGATGATAGCATTATAAATATGTTAGCTAGTAGGCCTAATGGGTAAAGAATTAGTAGTACACTGTCCATAATGTGTATGAATATATGGTAATGTTTTTTGTTGCTACAGAGAATGATTGATCAAGAAGTAATTGTCATTAAGAAAATGTAAATGAAGCAATTTATTTTTGGAGATGTAATTGGTAACTGTCTAGTAAATGAACCAGGTCTTTTTTAACAAGGTTAAATAATCTTTCTTGATCATTAATTGTTTTGTAATTGATGTAAATGTAATTGTAGGAGTAAGTTTGTGACACCACTGTTGTCACACTGTTGGAGGTAGTACAAAACAGCATGTGGAGATGAGATGTGAGTGAAAGCTGTGATACGGGCTCGTCGCTTTTGCACTGATGCAGCTGTATCAAACGTTTGCTTATGGCTAAGGTACGCACTTGACCTGTCTGAATAGTTCTCATACAGAACGTCCAACTTGTCGACTAACAACCCTTTTGCTGAAGTCACATCATTGGCGCCGAAATTACCCACACAGATAGAAAACATTCGCGTACAATACTCCTCCTTATAAAACAACGCAGTGCATCTAATACATCATTATCACCAATGAGTCCAACATACTGGTAGCAGTGTCCGACATCCAGGACAACGTTCGGCAGAGTTTGGCAGTGCGCTGCCGAATATCAGTATTTGCCTGACGTTTAGTCAATAAATCTAATCCCACGATTGCGCAGAACTCCATACGCACATGGGTCTAGGTTTCCATACTCTCTCTGAATTGTTTTTTTTCTTTTCATCTGAAAACGTAGTTCCGCTGTCCCTGTCAATTCCACATCGTTATTCCTTACTCCAATTAAACTATAATATGGAGGGTTCAGTCTCCACTTACCCAAGAGGTCCAAATTCGTCATAGACACATGAGACCGTGTGTCCAACGCTCTCTACTGTTTATAAGGGTAGGGAGGGGGCGGGGGCAAGGTGTACATGGGTCAAAGATGTGAATCTAGTTTCTTTCCTGCTTCTTGAGTTGACAGATTTTTTGGTGGAAGAGACGGGTATTTGTGTTAGAGGTTTGATCTTTGAAGCTTTCGAGATAAGAGGTGAGATTTTTCTTTTTTGCAACTCTCGATTTAAGTATTTACCATGTAATTGATGGAAATCTGTCGGCTATAAAAATTCCCAAAGAATTACCAATACCTCGTATGTAAATAATGCTTTAAGTTTAGTTGTTGGTTTAAAAAGTTTCCGTACATGGCAGCTGATACCAGAAGTTAAGAAATCAGCGCCACGGGTCAAAGATCTAGCGAATTAGCTGGGGCAAATGTTTGGATGCGAATCTTTACCCCAAAACGTTCATCTTTTCTTTCTTCGGTTTTAATGCTGAACGCATAGGTTTATTTAACATATTTAATGGACCTTAATTTATAGTTCACTATTTCACAGCGGCTGAATCAGTATTCATAACATCAGTTCAACTTCATGTTACAGAAACTACGAGAGAAAAATGTTCTCCACACCATTATCTCCTAAAACGCTAGAGGAGGCTATGAAGCTAATAGGAAACGGATCTTCCATTACGAATACAGCTAAAAGACTTGGATGTAATAAATCCACATTATTTAAAAGACCTAAATCAGGCTATGCAGTGACATGATTGGAGCGTTTCCAGAGAGTCTTTCCCGAGACAGAGGAAAGTGTATTGGCAGAGTATTGTATCAGTATGGATACTATGTTCTGTGGCTTTACGTTTAAATACTGCCTACATTTAGTATATCAGTTTGCCGAAAGTAATGGCGTAAACCACCCGTTTAATACAGAAACACAAGTGTCAAGAGAGGACTGGGCTAGCTCATTCATCGTTCGTCATAATTTAAGTTTGAGACAACCGGAGAAAATCAGTACCGGGAGAACAACGGGGTTCAGTAAGTAAAACACAAATGGAACTTTCTTCAGCAACTTGGAAACTTTTCAACCTAAATATAATTTTTCGCTCCATCGAGTCTATAATCAAAACCAAACAGGAATACAGACTGTTCAGGGAAAACTGCAGGAAAAATTGTGTCAAGAAATGGCCAAATAATAATAATAATAATACAATGTCTGCCCTTGTATTAAAATGTTTTGTATTTAAGTTAATGATACGTTAGTGTCATGTTTAATGTGATGACGATGATAGAGGCAATGATGATGGTGATCGTAATGTTGGTGATGGTCTTGATAAAGTAAACATTATAGAAGTTAATAACGGCAGTTCATAACAAATACTGTAATTCTTATTTAGTCTGTTATAATTATAATAATTTCCTTTTTTGTGGAATTTTGCCCCATAACAATAGTAAGTTTACCCTAGGCCTGGAGTAAATATTCATTTTCTTCATTTTTAACATGTTTTAAATGTAACTTTAATACATCATAAAACAATCTTGCAGTTTCGGTATCGTCTGAAGTATGATCGTAGGTATATTGTCTACAATTTTCATTGGCATGTAACCAGAAAAGCAGAAGGGAAAAACAGAAAACTGTTGAGTGCACACGTTTGCCGCCGCCAACCAGACATACACTCCGGCTGTGCATACGTCTTTGTGCCACTGAAGTTTCTTAGGAACACGGTTCGACAGATTTGGAGTCACCGTTGGTGTTTAATGACCTTGTCTATTGCTTGCAGTCCCCAACCACTCCACACGTGTAACGTTGTGGTTGGCGACACTGCTTCTGAACGAGGACTACACGCCACACGTCCCTAGAGAACACACCCTATCTGTCTCGCAATCTCTTTCGCCACACCCTCCTCTTCTAACTCTGTGCATACCCCAATGGTGGCGGAGGTGACCTTCGGATCTTCCTTATGTACCCTCCTCGACATATCGCGTGGAAGCCCCTTTAGAAATGCGTACAATGCTTTATGCTCTGCTTGCACTGTGTTTGGCTCGTCATTCGCCGCCAGCTGATAGCTGGGTGTGAGCGACTGCTGGGGTGGAAGGTGAAGCTGGCTGTGACAGGTACGTTTCTTCTTCTTTTTTTTTTTTTAAGTCCAACCCAGTGAGTAAAATTAGGTTTTTATGGATTTTGTTGCGTTCTTTTGGATTTTTTCATACTGAGGTTAAATAATTCACCTTCAATTTCTATAATTAATTTACCCAAAACACTTACGCGTTGTTACAACTGCTTCGTTACTGTCTCATTTTCTGCCCTGCCAGCACTGCATCCATTGAGAGTATTTTCTGCAGCTACGGACTTGTTTCATCAAAATTAAGAAATAATTTAGGAGAGGAAAGACCCGAGAACTCAGTCAAAATTTATAAATTTCTGCATGCTTCAGAGAAATAGTAAATTGTAATTTACAGTCATTACGGTTCTATATCAAGTTGAAGTTTTTTGTAAATATTATTTAACTGTGTTTCTTATACTGCAAGAAAATTTAATAAAATGAACTGCTGTGACGGTTGTTGAAGGGGGGACTGGACGGAATGAGTTACTGGGGCATAACGGTCTCGGTGGTCTAATTTCGTCTATAGCTGCTAGAGTGCGCTTAAGACTGACAAGTTAAAATGTGTGTTACGGTTTCGTAAGGTTGCAACACCTATCGCTGGCCTGTTACGTGGTCTTCCCATAAAAGCGAGCGAATTCGCAGTTGCTTCCACCTAAGGCAGTCTGTCATACTTTTTTCTTCACAGTCAACGTTTAGTCCCCTAAATCAGCATATTCGTAGCTATTTTTCTGTGTAGCACAGTTGGAAAAAAATTGTTTACGGTTGTTAATGAATATTGTCTCAGTAGATATGTATATGGGCATTTCCGCCCCAGTCGCCTTTTATTCTTCATTTGACGAATTCTACAGCATGTTTGTCTTGCAAGTTTGCGGATGGTATAGTAAGGATGGAACTGACGACGTGTTAGAATACAACGTAGAGTTGTCTTAGGAAAGCCAATATCCGTTTCCGTCATGTGCTCACTTGTGGATTAGATGCTACACAAAAGACAAAAGTATCTTCGATCGGTTCGTCTTTGCGAGTTCTACGGCAGCTGAACTGCCTTGGGCTGGCTCTGAGCACTATGGGACTGAACATCTGAGGTCATCAGTCGCCTAGACTTAGAACTACTTAAACCTAACTAACCTAAGGACATCACACACATCCATGCCCGAGGCAGGATTCGAACCTGCGACCGTAGCGGTCGCGCGGTTCCAGACTGAAGCGCCTAGAACCTCTCGGCCACGGACTGCCTTGGGGTGATACGTTCCGTTTCCTGAAACGTCGCGACATGATGGGTAAATATCGTCCAGGAAGGTGATTTCAGCTCAGGAAATCGTTCTCTGTAGAGTTTCTCTGCCTGTGCAGCATTGCGCCTTTCTGCAGTCGCACTGAAATGAAAGTAATGATGATGCAGTTTTTAACCAAAGACTGCGCAACGTATCATTTAGAAGTATTACAGTGCTGTGTTAGATGTACCTGTTGTGGTTACCAAATACCTTGGCGTCCAATACGATGGCGGCAGCAAGAGATCGCCCTACCACCGAAAGTAGTTGCTGTACTAAGGTGGGTTGTGTGGTGTCACCGCCAGACACCACACTTGCTAGGTGGTAGCCTTTAAATCGGCCGCGGTCCGTTAGTATACGTCGGACCCGCGTGTCGCCACTATCAGTCATTGCCGACCGAGCGCCGCCACACGGCAGGTCTAGAGAGACTTCCTAGCACTCGCCCCAGTTGTACAGCCGACTTTGCTAGCGATGGTTCACTGACAAATTACGCTCTCATTTGCCGAGACGATAGTTAGCATAGCCTTTAGCTACGTCATTTTCTACGACCTAGCAAGGCGCCATTACTAGTTACTATTGATGCTGTAAAACATGTACCGTCAAGAGCGATGTTCACCAATCATGGATTAAAGTTAAGTATTCCAGCAGCTACGTAGGTTTTTGGCTATTTTCTTTTCCGTGTCCTGTTCCAGACCTCACGCCAGCCTGCGTGAGCTTAAACGCGTGCCTTTCGGCTTCCTTATAGTGGATTGGCTGTCTTGCCAATCCACAACAGGTTGCTAAGCACGCAACGACTAATCAGCTCCGTATCGGGGTAAACTAGGAAAGGCGATACAGGTTAAGTTACGAACAGCAATAATTTATTGAAAGATTATGTAGTTACACGCGTTGTCTCCTTTTGTATACGCAGTTCGAATAACACAGTCATGTTACACAAATATTTATTTACCAGGTGTAGAAGTGTCAAACGGGAATTTGGTTGCAATAATTACACGTCTGTTGTTTGAAACCGATAAGCAATATTTTATTCAAAATAATCTCCATTGCTATTTATACATTCCTCCCACCTTTCCGGCAGGCTATGAATGCCACGCCAAAAAATAGTTCTTCTTTTGAAGCAAACCAGTCAGCGAGTGATTTTCGTTCATTTTCTTGCGAATTGAAGCGGTGTTCAGCGAGACCGTGTCCCAGTGATGCAAACAGATGATAATCGGACTGAGAATAAGCCGCATGCCGTAGTATTTTCCAACTGAATGCCTCGATCGTTTCCCTGACCCGTTTTGCTGTCTGAAGGGGCGTCATCATGCAGAATATGATTTTGTGTTTCCTTTTCCACTATGCCGGTTGTTTTTCACGTAATGTTGGATTTAAATCGATCATTTGCTGTCGCCAGCATTCAATGTTAACGGTTTCAGGAGGTTTTAGTAGCTCATAATAGAGGACACCCTTCTGATCCAACCAAAATCAGAGCATTGTCTTCTTTACAAAGCGATTGGATCTTTCAGTGGATGTCGATGATTTGCCTGGATTCACCCATGATTTACGACGCTTATGATGCTCAAAACGTATCCATTTTTCATAGCCTGTCACTATTCGATGGAGGAACGACTTTCTTTCATATCTGGCGAGGAGCAGTTCACAAGTTGTCTATCGATTTGCTTGCTGTCTTTCATTCAGTTCGTGTGGAACCCATTTTCCCACTTTCTGCACCTTTCCCATAGCTTTGAACCGAAAAGGAACGGCTTTCTGCGTCACATTCAGTTGGTCCGCGAGTTCCTGTTGAGCTTGATTATCAACTTCATCCAATAAGGCCTGCAATTCGTTGTCTTCGAATTTTTTCTGTGGTTTCCGCGCTCGTCGTTTTTCACGTCAAAATCAACACTTTTAAATTTTTTGAACCACTCGAAACGTTGTTTTCCCAAGAGCATGTTTGGCGAAAGCTTCGACAAGCATTCGATACAATTCTGCAGCAGTTTTCTTCAAACGATAGCAGAAACCCAATGCTGTCCGCATATCGTAGTTCGTAGGCACAAAAGTCGACTTGTTTACGGGTTTAAAACAGGTACCGATGTGTAGATCTTGGGTGACTGTGTGTTGACATTCGTCGTCAGCCGTTACAGGAAGCAGATGGCGCTGCAGGGGCGACCTCACGGGCCCTACACTGACGGCTATCACCATCTATCGGAAATTCCGATTTCACACTTCTATACCTAGTAGTACTGAAATACCCTTGTCTTTATAGTTCTCCACTGCTGTAACTGATGGAACACTCGTGGAATTAGCTACACAAACATAACTTTTGATTTCCACAGTAAACGAAGCAGCAGCCGAAGACACTGCATGATATAGGAGGGTGAGTCAAATGAAAACCTTAAATATTTTTTTAAATGTTATTTATTGTGCAGAAGTGGTACAAAGATATATCATTTTTCAACATAATCTCCCCCACGCTGAATGCAAGTCCCCAGCGCTTACAAAGTGCATAAATTCCTTTAGAAAAAAATTCTTTTGGTAGTCTGCACAACTACTCATGCACCGCCTGGCATACCTCTTCATCAGAACGGAATTTGTTTCCTCCAATTGCGTCTTTGAGTGGTCCAAACATAAGGAAATCACTTGGGCCAAGGTCTGGTGAGTATTGTGGTTGAAGAAGACACTCAAAATGCAGGTCTGTGATTGTTGTAACTGTTGTACGGGCAGTGTGGGGCCTTGCATTGTCATGTTGCAAAAGGACACCTGCTGACAGCAGTCCACGTAGCTTTGATTTGATTGCAGGCCGCAGATGATTTTTTAGGGCGATCTGTGTATGACGCACTGGTGACAGTGGTTCCTCTAGGCATGTAATGCTCCAAAATGACGCCTTTTTCATCCCAAAAGAGAGTCAGCATAACCTTCCCTGCTGATGGTTCTATTCGAAACTTCTTTGGTTTTGGTGATGAGGAATGATGCCATTCCTTGCTCGCTCTCTTCGTTTCCGGTTGGTAAAAGTGAACCAGGATTCGTCCCCAGTAACGATTCTTGCAAGGAAGCCATCACTTTCTAGTTCAAAGCGCTGACGAAGTTCTTCACAAGCATCACACCATTTGCGAACTTCCTACTCCATTCGTAGACTTGCTGCTGTGACAAACATGCATCATCGTACTAAACCTTCATTCGTAGATGAATTTCAATAGGTTTCACACCTCCACTACGGAAAAACCGAATAACAAATGGTTCAAATGGTTCTGAGCACTATGGGACTTAACATCTTAGGTCATCAGTTCCCTAGAACTTAGAACTACTTAAACCTAACTAACCTAAGGACATCACACACATCCATGCCCGAGGCAGGATTCGAACCTGCGACCGTAGCAGTCCCGCGGTTACGGACTGCCGCGCCTAGAACCGCACGGCCACCGCGGCCGGCGCCGAATAACAGAACGCTGTTGTTCCCTGGTGCAAGTCGCAAGTGGGGTGGCCATCTTTATACTGATACTGCGACGGTATGTGTACATCTGCACTATGCTCCCACCTACAGGCCATTCTGCACGCTGTTTGTAGCACGCTTACCAACTTACAGGATAACGGCGCGAAATTTCGATTTGTTATTAAAAATTTAAGATTTTCATTTGACTCACCATCGTAGCAAGTGTGTGGGTGTCACAGCCTAAATCTTCCAAAAGCAGTTACTACAAACACTGTCTGTTTGACACAACTGTAGTTGAAGTCACGAACGTCGGCGGTCGAATTTAGGCTTGTCTCCGCATTACGTCACGAATAGGACTCCAACCAATGAGCGTTCAGTAGTGTTCTGAGCGCTTTACTGTGAATACCGTAGCTAATGCGAGCGTTAAACGTGATCGTAGCAAGTTGTTTAGTGAATTTCTATCTCATTTGTTGTGAGTTATCATCGCTGATGGCTTTGGTAAGTGATAAATTCTGCATAAGCGAGCGAGGAACATAATATACATGACATACACTTCCTCCAGGCGGAAAGCACGCGCATGCGCGTACGGCAACTGTCGCTTGGAATCGTCAACAATGCCATACCCGTTCGTGCCTCGACATGCACGAACCGCTATCGTTCGTGGAACGGACTATAAACGCTCTGAGTGTAGAAGTCTGGGATAACCTCGGTATAGCGATGACACGACGAATCTGTGGAACTTGAACTGTACACGAATCGGAATTCAAGGCGGAACTCATACATGTCCCTTGCGACCGTATTTGCAACTGACAAGCGGCGGTAGTGCCGCGTAACTCCCGAAGGAGCGACATAAGCCTCGTCTGGATTGGCGCTGCTGGCGACGCTGACTCACATACAGCATCTTTGGAGTGGTCGATTGCTGGTGTGACGTTGTCGACGATCGACAACACCGTGTCTTCAGTGACACGATGAAGCATGGCAAAACTGATAATTTCTGTTCAAAAATCTGTGCCTGAAACTAGTGAACAACGACTAACTAAATCAGCAGTAACTTCTCTCGCCGGCGACATACAGTAAGCCTTGGCTCTGTGTGTTAATACACGACCACTGTGACACTCGGCGCTTACTGCGACACTGTGAGACTCTGGAGAAATTGAATGCAAGGTTTTAGAGACGCTGACTGGGGAGTGGAACTGTGCGTCCGCTTATACTTGTGGTCAGCAGATGAATGTTCGTCTGCAAACTATTTGCGTGACGTCAGATGGTAGCAGGATATAGTCTCTTTTCAGCGCTTTCTGTGACGTTGGACCGTAACTATGGCGGATGAATAGATTTAGGAGATGTATGGCGGGGGCATGGCACAGTCCATTATGTGCGCCCTCTGTGGCGTCTGATGGTGAAAGCTGTGTGGCGCCACACAGAAGATTAACTAGTTACTGTGTTCGACTGCAAAGCGGGCGAGCCGTGTTCAAACCTCCCCCCTGACTTTCTTTTTTTTCTCAAATTATAAACCGTCCGTCCAGTCGTTGAGCCGGCCGCGGTGGTCTAGCGGTTCTGGCGCTGCAGTCCGGAACCGCGGGACTGCTACGGTCGCAGGTTCGAATCCTGCCTCGGGCATGGGTGTGTGTGATGTCCTTAGGTTAGTTAGGTTTAAGTAGTTCTAAGTTCTAGGGGACTGATGACCTAAGATGTTGAGTCCCATAGTGCTCAGACCCATCTGAACCATTTGAACGAAAGAGTACAGTTCGGCTGGAGACACCAGAGTCGACAGTTCTGGTCTAGACACAAAAGAGTGCTGGTGGAACGCGAAAGCGGAAGGTCGGTCCATAGGTAGCTAGGAAGTGAAACGACTTAGAAAATTCCGCATTGTGTGGTATCGCGGGACTTAGTCTCTGAGCGGTGAGCAGCCGTGCGTCTGGTGTGAACTTTTCGCGTAGTTAACTAGGTGGAGTATTGGACTTGTAATTCACGATGAAATTGTGAAAGATCGAACTGTGTCAAATGGGTATGCCCTCGAGTGTAACAATAACTCTAAATACGACCACTTGCACTATTAGTTTGCTTACGCGAAAAGTTCACACCAGACGCACGGCTGCTCACCGCTCAGAGACTAAGTCCCGCGATACCACACAATGCGGAATTTTCTAAGTCGTTTCACTTCCTAGCTACCTATGGACCGACCTTCCGCTTTCGCGTTCCACCAGCACTCTTTTGTGTATAGACCAGAACTGTCGACTCTGGTGTCTCCAGCCGAACTGTACTCTTTCGTTCAAATGGTTCAAATGGCTCTGAGCACTATGGGACTTAACATCTGTGGTCATCAATCCCCTAGAACTTAGAACTACTTAAACCTAACTAACCTAAGGACATCACACACACATCCATGCCCGAGGCAGGATTCGAACCTGCGACCGTACTACTCTTTCGTGTCTAGACCACTGTCCTCTGTCCGTATCCGACCGCGTTTCCCGCGCGCCGAACATCTCTGCGCGATTGACTAGCGCAGTTCCCTTTCCTGAAGCCATCCATCTGATTGGCTGCAGCTTATTCTACATTACTTTACATTTTAACATATTTAAATAATCAAAGCTTGACCACTTTCACGTTCTAAATAAAGTAACAATAATATCCATTACATAATAAACGTTAAATTCTTTTACATAAAACCAATACAATTTCCTTCTTAACTTTGAATGTCACAGCCAGGAGCCTTGCACCAATGTGCTTTCTGATTAATAAATAAAGAACAAAAGTAACTATTATGCATTAAAATGTACAACAAATATTCTGTTACCTAATGATTCAATAAGGTGTCATGCTATCATCGTTCGATGTGCTTTGTGTGGAGGAAATGATGATCTGATGCTTAACTGAAAATACTGATAATTTAAATTAACTATGTATTTTAAACAAATAAAGTTACAGAGTTGATATTTACTCTGTTTGTCATTTTAATTATGCGCTTTTATATGAAATGTCGAGTGTTAAGATCGACTAAAGCGTTCAGATTTTAGCATTCAGGTCTTTGTTACAAAACTTGTTAATTTCACTTGAACAGTAAATCCCTCTTACCCTCTTCAAGTTTTATTGGGATCACCATGAAAATTTATGGAGGATGGCAGGTAAAATTTACTGTGGCTTGATTCCCTGAATTACTACAGAATTAAATAGTTTCCATAAATGTTTCCCTTTATGGCCGATCTTAGGTCCGCCATATTTAACACTGCTACGCCTCCTCGGCCACAAATGGCTTCTGCTGGGTTTCCCTATGACGTATGCTGTCTCACTCGCACACTACAGCGCTTAGGCCTCAATAGACAATAGACGCCTGTGAGTTTCCCCATCTCGTGGTGAATCTGCGCCCTTTGTGGACAACAGGGTTCGTTTCACAATTCTTGTAGTCTGACTCTTTCAGCCATATATTTAAATGAGAGTGAAATGCTCGTTAACTCACACAGAGAAAGTATCGGTTGGAAGTGTGGAAGAGGCGGGGATCAACTCTTTATGAGAGGAACACCCCAGCTCTTGATGGGTTAAGGAAGACACTACGAAGCAAATTGGAGAAAAATTGTCTGGATTTTAGATTACGGGCAACTGCATAGTGGCGTTCATGAAGGAACTGCCAAAAATCAAAGATAGTTTTCCCGCCATCAGCAAACAGTTAATGAGCCGCGTGTCCACAAACCCACTTCAAAGAGTTCGTCTTCGCTTCCGGGAAGTATCCCGCGTCACCACTCAACCACAACGCGACTGCTGCCTCCATTCGCTCAATGTTCGCTGTTTCTACTTTGCTTTTTTCTTCACAGTTCATTTTGCCTTCTTCCTGTCTTCATGCCTGATCTGTGTTCAGTTTTCGACGGGCTATCCACTGGACCCTCTTACCACTAAATCTGAGTGGGCATACAATGGGAAGTTTCCCTTGCAAGGAGGCTGAGGAAGGGGAGGGTGGGGGGTGGGGGGGGGGGAAAGAAGCTCTCAAGCTCGCATCACAAGTACGCTAGCGACAGCAAGCGCTTCCAGTATGTATGTTTCAAAACGCTATGCGTAAAGACGAGATTTTTCTGGGGCTCATACCTCGTGCTCTCCTGATGACAGGTACGATCAACTGTTTTGGATAGCCCTTAGACTACGGATCTGTGATACAGGACAAGGTCAAAGTCTGAATGTTACACACTTCCTACAGATTAGGAAAATGGAACAAATCAGTTGGCTTTTTGGATTATAGGTGGTCTACGTGCACCTTACGGGGCTTATGGAGGCATTATTTAGTTTACGTGCGTTCCTCAGAAACGCCAAGAAAAGCTTTTCTCACCACTTTTTTCGCCACCAGCGGCGGATATCTAAATAACTAACCGCAGCAAATTGCTCAAATTTTAACTCTATATTCTCTACTCATTTATGTAGAAGTGTTATCTTTCCGTTTTCAAAAATCTTAATTCGTTATCGAGAAACACACCAAAAATATGGTTTTTGCGTATCAAAACTGAGCGGCAGATTGCGAGACGGCTCAGATTTTTACGATATATTCGTTTGATCCCGATATCGAAAAGACTTGTAAATTTTCTTGATATCTTCATCGGTTTCCGAGTACAGAGGTTCAAAGTTGTACACGTAAAATACGCACTTAATATACGTGACGAAGCGCGGTGCAGTATGCTGTAAAGTATCTCTGTTATCATCGGAAAAGTTCTGGGAATTGCATGTTATAGTGCTGAAGCGCATGCAGAATTTTTGTGCACGTGAAATCCGGATTGAGTTGCAAAATTAGTTTTGCGTTATTTGAATTTCGCATAAGCAACGTATCAAAATTTTACTGACCCATAAATTTTTTTCACTTGAGTGACATGTCCTGCTGTAGCAGAGAAAAGTAGGAAAACAGCTGAAAAATGTCCTATCACAGCACAAAAAGGCGAATATGCTCCTGATTAAAAGACTGAGTGAAAAGTGTGAACTGCCTCGTTATACCTTCCTGAGCTTCTTTAATAATTTTCCCAAAAATTCTGGCATGCGATCATATTTGCACTTTTTTATGCTGAGAGTAAATGAGATAGTGGCAGTAGAAAAGAGATAGAAAAGTAATACTGGGAGATAGTAGACAGTGGCAGTGGTATAGAAGAAGCGAAGGAGACAGTGGCAATGTTAGAGAAAGAGAGGGACACAGTGCAGTGGAACCTAGTTGACAGTAACAGAACAGTAATAGGAAAGGAGTGAAGGAGACAGTGCCAGGGGGAGAGGAATAAAGAGGAGGAAGTGTAAGTAAGCGAGAGCCAATGATAACAAGAGACAGAGTCTGTGCCAACGATAACGCGGAAGAGAAAGATAATGATAACGGTAACGAGGAAGAGAGAGATAATGATAGTGAAAAGAGACAGCAGTAATTGGGAGGAGTGAATGAGATAGTAGCAGTGAGAGAGAGTAAAAGGGAGACAGTAACAGTGAGAGGAGCAGTATAGTAGGACAGAACGAAGGAGGCTGTTGCTAAATACCTAGAAATTACAATTACGAGACCACATAGATAATATTGTGGGGTAGGCGAAACAAAGACTGCACTTTGTTGGCAGAGCACTTAGAAGATGCGGCAAACCCACTAAAGAGACAGCCTTCATTACACCTGTCCGTCCTCTGATGGAATATTACTGCGCGGTGTGGGATCCTTACCAGGTAGGATTGACAGACAACATCGAAAAAGTGTAAAGAAGGGCAGCTCGTTTCGTGTTATCACGCAATAGAGGTGAAAGTGTCACTGATATGATACGCGAGTTGAGGTAGTAGTCACTGAAACAAAGGCGGTTTTCTTTGCGGCGAGATCTATTTATGAAATTTCACTCACGAACTTTCTCTTCCGAATGCGAAAATATTTTGTTGACACCCACCTACGTAGGGAGAAATGATCATCATAATAAGATAAGAGAAATCAGAGCTCTAACGGAAAGATTTAAGTGTTTCTTTTTCCCATGCGCCATTCGATAGTGGAATGATAGAGAAGTAGTGTGAAAATGGTTCGATGAACCCTCTGCCAGGGGCTTTAGTGTGAATTGCAGAGTAACCATGTAGATGTAGATGTAGATGTTTGAGACGGGAGACAGTGAAACATGTAGAGAAACAAAGAGGTAATGACAATGAGTTAGGCTGAATGAGTGAGTGAGAATGGAAAGTGTGATTGGAGGGATATATGTGAATTACAGCTATGGACGAGTGTGTGTTAGGGGAGCTTGTGCAAATGTGAGGTGAGCTCCGTGTTAAACAGAGTGATAATATGTTCGAACGATAAAAATTTTAGGAAAAATTTTAAAAGTACTGAGGTAGGTAGAATGAGACAGCTAGTACCCTACGTTTCAGTCAGTTTGGAATCACGATCATATTCGCCTTTTTCGTGCTCAGATGGGCGCAGTTTTCGCTGGTTAGCTTCATGCTTCAAGTGCTTGGCGACGTGTGAACATGAGAAGTGCACTCCCCATTGGATATGCCTGTGGCATCCGAGGAAAACCGTACCCAATCCCGAGGTGAGGAATCAGTTGGT
Source organism: Schistocerca cancellata (assembly GCF_023864275.1). Lineage (NCBI taxonomy): Eukaryota > Metazoa > Arthropoda > Insecta > Orthoptera > Acrididae > Schistocerca > Schistocerca cancellata. The sequence continues at coordinate 142,146,894 of NC_064634.1, read as the reverse complement.
CAATCCACTCCTCCGTGTCAATGTCCAGTGTGTGGGTTACTGTGTGACGGCCACCTCCCTCTGGGTGCCGCCAGCTGGCTGCGACTTCCAGCTGCAGCTGCAGGTCCCCGTGACCCTGGCCACAGCGAAGTCACGTGAGCCTGGAAAAGAAAACAGTTTATCTACAATACTGCCCATTAAAATTGCTACAACAAGGAGAAATGCAGATGATAAACGGGTATTCATTGGACAAATATATTATACTACAACTGACATGTGATTACATTTTCACGCAATTTGGGTGCATAGACCCTGAGAAATCAGTACCCAGAACAACCACCTCTAGCCGTAATAACGCCCTTGATACGCCTGGGCATTGAGTCAAACAGAGCTTGGATGGCGTGTACAGGTACAGCTGTCCATGCAGCTTCAACACGATACCACAGTTCGTCGAGAGTAGTGACTGGCGTATTGTGACGAGCCAGTTACTCGGCCACCATTGACCAGACATTTCATGCTGGCCAGGGCAGCAGTCGAACATTTTCTCTACCCAGAAAGGCCCGTACAGGACCTGCAACATGCGGTCGCGCATTATCCTGATAAAATGTAGGGTTTCGCAGGCATGGAATGAAGGGTAGAGCCACGGTTCGTAACACATCTGAAATGTAACGTCCACTGTTCAAAGTGCCGTCAATGCGAACAAGAGGTGGCCGAGACGTGTAACCAATGTCACCCCATACCATCACGCCGGGTGATACGCCAGTATGGCGATGACGAATACACGCTTCCAATGTGCGTTCACCGCGATGTCACCAAACACGAATGCGACCATTAAAAAAATGGTTCAAATGGCTCTGAGCACTATGGGACTTAACATCTGAGGTCATCAGTCCCCTAGAACTTAGAACTACTTAAACCTAACTAACCTAAGGACATCACACACATCCATGCCCGAGGCAGGATTCGAACCTGCGTCCGTAGCAGTCACGCGGCTCCGGACTGAAGCGCCTAGAAGCGCATGGCCACCACGGCCGGCGAATCGCTTCTGAAAAACCCCTGTGCCTGCAAGGCATTAGCTTTCGTTAAACGTGCGTGGTGCTCTACGAAGCTGTCTTTCAGTTGAAACTTCCTGGCAGATTAAAACCGTGTGCCGGACCGAGACTCGAACTCGGGACCTTTGCCTTTCACGGGCAAGTGCTCTACCAACTGAGCTACCCAAGCACGACTCATTCCCCGTCCCCACAGCTTTACTTCTGCCAGTAATTCGTCTCCTACTGTTCAAACTTTACAGAAGCTCTCCTGCGAACCTTGCAGAACTAGCAGTCCTGAAACAAAGCTGTGAAGACGGGGCGTGAGTCGTGCTTGGGTTGCTCAGTTGGTAGAGCACTTGCCCGCGAAAGGCAAAGGTCCCGAGTTCGAGTCTTGGTCCGGCACACAGTTTTAATCTACAAGGAAGTTTCATACCAGTGCACACTCCGCTGCAGAGTGAAAATCTCATTCTAGAAACATCCCCCAGGCTGTGGCTAAGCCATGTCTCCGCAATATCCTTGGTTTCAGGAGTGCTAGTTCTGCAAGCCTCGCAGGAGAGCTTCTGTAAAGTTTGGAAAGTAGGAGACGAGGTACTGGCAGAAGTAAGGCTGTGAGGACGGAGTGTGAGTCGTGCTTGGGTAGCTCAGTTGGTAGAGCACTTGGCCGCGAAAGGTAAAGGTCCCGAGTTCGAGTCTCGGTCTGAACCACAGTTTTAATCTGCCAGGAGGTTTCATATCAGCGCACACTCCGCTGCAGAGTGAAAATCTCATCCTGTCTTTCAGTTGTTTCTACAACCAATACTATTCGAAATTCTGTTCTAGCACAGCAAGTGATAGCGAGTAAGATGGTTATGTAATGTCTTCTGTAACAAACTGAGTATACATTTAATAATGTCTGTTGTACTGACTGATTTATTAGCGAAATCATTACGGCAAAAGTGACTAGTTTTGAATAATTTTGCATGACGTATTCTGTACAATGAAATCGTAAAAAAAGTACGCAGGGAAGATTGGAACCCGTACTGCCGCGTCATCGGTGTGACCCTTAACCACTTGCGTTACGTTCGCTTGGTCTAAAGATGGCGAATATACAGGTATAAGAGGTAAATAAGAAACTGCGACATTGATTTTCTCGGAAACTAGGGGTGTTCACTTGAAAAGCCACTAACCATGTACTGTGGACAAGTCCCTCTACAACATATCAGAGGCCCATCAAGATCTGTGATTACAAGGTCTGATGGTCCGCTTGTGTCACAGATAAAGCCTTTCATTTGCTGAGAAAATAGCATTCACTACACTTTTCTCACGTAGGGGTTTGATGGATTTGCTCTTGTTCGTCTTGAATATCATTTATATTTCTTTCATTATGAATCATGTCTCCGTGATTTAGCGCAAAATTACATTGCCTGCTTTGCTTCATGTTGCACACTTTGGATTTGTGAATCTGTTTGCGATACGATGGAGCCTTCATCTGTATGACATACGTGGAGGGTTGCGCTCGTGACTTGCCCGCCTGGTTTGTTTTCGAGCATCGGAAATACAGTAGTGTCTGCGAACTAATGCGCATCAGCTGATACTAGCGTCTGTTGATGTACTCAAAACAATGGCAAACTTTCTTACAAACTTTCGTCTCTGTAGGAGGATACAAGATGACTTGGACAGGATTTGTGATTGGTGTAAAGAATGGCAGCTAGCTCTAAATATAGATAAATGTAAATTAATGCAGATGAATAGGAAAAAGAATCCTGTAATGTTTGAATACTCCATTAGTACTGTAGCGCTTGACACAGTCACGTCGATTAAATATTTGGGCGTAACATTGCAGAGCGATATGAAGTGGGACAAGCATGTAATGGCAGTTGTGGGGAAGGCGGACAGTCGTCTTCGGTTCATTGGTAGAATTTTGGAAACATGTGGTTCATCTGTAAAGGAGACCGCTTATAAAACACTAATACGACTTATTCTTGAGTACTGCTAGAGCGTTTGGGATCCCTATCAGGTCGGATTGAGGGAGGACATAGAAGCAATTCAGAGGCGGGCTGCTAGATTTGTTACTGGTAGGTTTGATCATCACGCGAGTGTTACGGAAATGCTTCAGGAACTCGAGTGGAGTCTCTAGAGGAAAGGAGGCGTTCTTTTCGTGAATCGCTACTGAGGAAATTTAGAGAACCAACATTTGAGGCTGACTGCAGTACAATTTTACTGCCGCCAACTTACATTTCGCGGAAAGACCGCAAAGATAAGATAAGAGAGATTAGGGCTCGTACAGAGGCATATAGGCAGTCATTTTTCCCTCGTTCTATTTGGGAGTGGAACAGGGAGAGAAGATGCTAGATGTGGTACGAGGTACCCTCCGCCACGCACCGTATGGTGGATTGCGGAGTATGTATGTAGATGTAGATGTAGATGAATGACGTATTAGTCAAGCTAAAGTCCTTTTTAATCTATTATCGAAATAATGCATAACGAGCATGTCACAATTACAGATTCAATATTTCTCATTTTTGGAACAAAGTTGCTATTTCTAGTTAGCCCTTGTAGTAGGGCTGTCCGTTCTTTTTGACACTGATTGAGTTGTTTAAAGCACTAAAAATAGTTATGTCTGGCTGCTGCTATGTCCTCTTCAGCCACAAAATAATATTCTAACTTACCCTAATTTCTGAATACGACAGTGTCAGCTTCAGGACATAGATTTTGAATTAATTTAGAAATTTTTGCGCTATTGTCAGCAACAAGAAAAGCTTCACGCTCAGTTGTTGTTGTTGTTGTGGTCTTCAGTCCTGAGACTGGTTTGATGCAGCTCTCGATGCTACTCTATCCTGTGCAAGGTTCTTCATCTCCCAGTACTTACCGCAACCTACATCCTTCTGAATCTGCTTAGTGTATTCATCTCTTGGTCTCCCTCTACGATTTTTACCCTCCATGCAGCCCTCAAATGCTAAATGTGTGACTCTTTATGCCTCAGAACATGTCCTACTAACCGGTCCCTTCTTTTTGTCAAGTTGTGCCACAAACTCCTCTTCTCCCCAGTTCTATTCAATACCTCCTCATTAGTTATGTGATCTACCCATCTAATCTTCAGCATTCTTCTGTAGCACCACATTTCGAAAGCTTCTATTCTCTTCTTGTACAAACTATTTATCGTCCATGTTTCACTTCCATACATGGCTACACTCCATACAAATACTTTCAGAAACTACTACTTGACACTTAAATCTATACTCGATGTTAACAAATTTCTCTTCTTCAGAAACGCTTTCCTTGCCATTGCCAGTCTACATTTTATATCCTCTCTACTTCGACAATCAGTTATTTTGCTCCCCAAATAGCAAAACTCCTTTACTACTTTAAGTGTCTCATTTCCTGATCTAATTCCCTCAGCACCACCCGACTTAATTCGACTACATTCCATTATCCTCGTTTTGTTTTTTGTTGATGTTCATCTTACATCCACCTTTCAATACACTGTCCATTCCGTTCAACTGCTCTTCCAAGTCCTTTGCTGTCTCTGGCAGAATTACAATGTCATCGGCAAACCTCAAAATTTTTTTTATTCTCCTTGGATTTTAATACCTACTCCAAATTTTTATTTTGTTTCCTTTACTGCTTGCTCAATATATAGATTGAATAGCATCGGGGAGAGGCTACAACCCTGTCTCACTCCCTTCCCAGCCACTGCTTCCCTTTCATGCCCCTCGATTCTTATAACTGCCATCTGGTTTCTGTACAAATTGTAAATAGCCTTTCTCTCCCTGTATTTTATTCCTGCCACCTTTATAATTTGAAAGAGAGTGTTCCAGTCAACATTGTCAAAAGCTTTCTCTAAATCTACAAATGCTCGAAACGTAGGTTTTCGCGCTCAGTATCACTTGTCAATTTGCCTTACTTTGGCCAAGACTCTATCTTCCGGTGGAAAGCTGGAAATGGTGGTTCTGGCATCTTAAAATTTTCTTCGTCACTTTTCTTCCCTTATTCTGGGTTGGACAGCTCTGCCGCCAACAACTCCCAGGTGGTGCACAGCTGTTGTAGCAGCAGAAGCACCATCTTACGCTTAGGATGTTAGGTTTAGCCATTTCTGAAAAGTGTACAGTAATTCTGAACAGTTTACGAAATTCTCAGTTATCTTTCTGAGAAGGAAATGCGATTAACAGCCAGAACACACAGAACAATACTCAGTAATCAAAATGCCACGATACAATCTAATGTGCAGCTAGAAAATTTCACTTGACTCGTCAGTTGCGTTATGCTGGCAGTCGTTTTTCCTTGTCACCAGTTATGCTGACATTCTTTTGGCGCTAGTTGCTCAATCTCTCTTTTGTCCTCATTGTCAGCTGCAGCGTTTTCCTCGTCGTTAGTTAAGCTGTACTGGCAATGCTTTCCCCCTCGTAGCCAGGTATGGCGTTTTTGTATCGTCGCCAATTGTGGCATCTGTGTACTTTACAAATTATGGCGTCTGTCCTCGTTGCCAGGTACTTTAAGTTCATCAAATACATGTGGCGTCCAACCTAAAGGTGACAGCAAGAGAATCTCTAAAACTGAAAGTATTTGCTCTATATATGTGGTTTATTAAGCATGTAACAACTAATCATCTCTGTCACAGGGCAAAACAGGCATGGACCGGGATTTAAGGCAATACGGATCAAGACAGAATTAACAATAATTTATCAGAAGATTATGCACTGAAGCGCCAAAGAAACTGATATAGGGACGTGTATTCAAATACAGAGATATGTAAACAGGCAGAATTCGGCGCTGCGAACGGCATCAAGTGTCTGGTGCAGTTGTTAGATCGGTTACTGCTGCTACAATGACAGGTTATCAAGATTATAGTAAATTTGAACGTGGTGTTAAAGTCGGCACCCGAGCGAAGGGACACAGTATCTCCGAGGTAGCGATGAAGTGGGGATTTTCCCGTACGACCATTGCACGAGTGTACCGTGAATGTCAGGAATCTGCTAAAACGTCGAATCTCTGACATCGCTGCTGCTGGAAAAAGATCCTGCAAGAACAGGACCAACGACGACTGAAGAGAATCGTTCAACGTGACAGAAGTGCAACCCTTCCGCAAATGCTGCAGATTCCAATACTGGGCCGTCAACAAATGTCAGTGTGCGAACCATTCAACAAAACATCATCGATATGGGCTTTCGGAGCCGAAGGACCTCTCGTGTACCCTTGAAGGCTGCATGACACAAAGCTTTACGCCTCGCCTTGGCCCGTCAATAGCGACATTGGGCTATTGATTACTGGAAACATGATGCATGGTCTGACGAATCCCGTTTCAAGTTGTATCGAGGCGATGGGCGTGTACGTGTATGGAGACAACCTCATGAATACATGGACCCTGCATATCAGCAGGGGACAGTTCAAGCTGGTGGAGGGTTTGTAATGGTGTGCGGCTTGTGCAGTTGGAGTGATGTGGGACCCCTGATACGTCTAGATACGACTCTGACAGGTGACACGTACGTAAGCATCCTGTCTAATCACCTGCATCCATTCATGTCCATTGTGCATTCGGACGGACTTGGGCTATTTCAGCAGGCCAATGCGACAGCCCACACGTCCACAGTTGCTACAGAGTGGCTCCAGGAACACTCTTCTGAGTTTAAACTCTCCCGCTGGCCACCAAACTCCTGATATTCACGGTACACTCGTGAAATGGTCGTACGGAAAAATCCTCACTTCATCGCTACCTTAGAGATGCTGTGTCCCATCGCACGTGCGCCGACTACAACACTACGTTCAAACTCAGTTAAATCTGGATAACCTTTCATTGTAGCAGCAGTAACCGATCCAACAACTGCGCCAGACGCTTGTCGTCTTTTATAGGCGTTGCTGACTGCAGCGCCGTATTCTGCCTGTTTACATATATCTGTATTTGTATACGCAATCCTTTATCAGTTTCTTTGGCTCTTCGGGATAGAATGCTACTATCTGTACTATTCATGAGGGAGTATCTCAGAAAGACGTTGAGCGTCTGCTCCTAGGCAGCCACCGACGAAACTTACTGCTCACCATGCGAGGGCGGGGACCTAAATAAAACGTTATTTTGAGCCAGTCACCCTCAGATGGCATAATCGTACACCTAGCTTCTATTTTTCATCTGCTCCACACGACAGCTTGTATTGCCCTGTATTTCTACAGCTCTTTTGAAACTGATATCGCTTTGTAATTGTTTTCGTGACATCCGAGCGGCAGTCACCACTACTTTTAAGTATGATACTGTTTATAGTTTTTCTAGTCTCGTTTCTTTAGGCCTCAACCATTCATACGTATGAGTTTTTTGTGGCTTGTACAAGGTAATTTTTGCTATACAGGGACAAAATGGAGGAGACGACGCCAGAAGGACAAAAAAGGTCGCATGGACACATGCCCGGAAATTCGTACCAAGGCGAGATAAAAGATCTTTGAAAGTGTAGGTTTCCACACTCAAGACAGTAGTGAGATGGGGCGCCATAATTACTCTTCGTATCACCAAAGGCACGTCTTCGAGGAGGGACGCAGGGTCAGCTGCAAAAAGTGTAGATATGCCACACCTTTCGTTCCTGCGAAACGCAACTCGCCCTTTTTTCATCTTGCGAACCATGGATGAAGGGTATCAGACGGGTGCCATATTCCTTGACTTCCGGAAAGGGTTTGACTCGCTGCCCCACTGCAGACTCCTAATTAAGGTACGAGCATCTGGGATTGGTTCCCAAGTATGTGAGTGGCGCGAAGACTTCTTAAGTAATAGAACCCAGTACGTTGTCCTCGATGGTGAGTGTTCATCGGAGGTGAGGGTATCATCTGGAGTGCCCCAGGGAAGTCCGCTGTTGTTTTCTATCTACATAAATGATCTTTTGGATAGGATGGATAGCAATGTGCGGCTGTTTGCTGATGGTGCTGTGGTGTACGGGAAGGTGTCATCGTTGAATGACTGTAGGAGGATACAAGATGACTTGGACAGGATTTGTGATTGGTGTAAAGAATGGCAGCTTACTCTAAATATAGATAAATGTAAATTAATGCATATGAATAGGAGAAAGAATCCTGTAATGTTTGAGTACCCCATTAGTACTGTAGCGCTTGACACAGTCACGTCGATTAAATATTTGGGCGTAACATTGCAGAGCGATTTGAAGTGGGACAAGCATGTAATGGCAATTGTGGGGAAGGCGGATAGTCGTCTTCGATTCATTGGTAGAATTTTGGGAAGATGTGGTTCATCTGTAAATGAGACCGCTTATAAAACACTAATACGACCTATTCTTGAGTACTGCTCGAGCGTTTGGGATCCCTATCAGGTCAGATTGAGGGAGGACATAGAAGCAGTTCAGAGGCGGGCTGCTAGATTTGTTACTGGTAGGTTTGGTCATCACGCGAGTGTTACGGAAATGCTTCAGGAACTCGGGTGGGAGTCTCTAGAGGAAATGAGGCGCTCTTTTCGTGAATCGCTACTGATGAAATTTAGAGAACCAACATTTGAGGCTGACTGCAGTACAATTTTACTGCCGCCAACTTACATTTCGCGGAAAGACCGCAAAGATAAGATAAGAGAGATTAGGGCTCGTACAGAGGCATATAGGCAGTCATTTCTCCCTCGTTCTGTTTGGGAGTGTAACAGGGAGAGAACACGCTAGTTGTGGTACGAGGTACCCGCCGCCACGCACCGTATGGTGGATTGCGGAGTATGTATGTAGATATAGACCTGTGAGGTGCTGTGGCCGAATGCTTGGTCCCACGAAGTGGTCACGAACTATCTCCGCCCACGCATTGAGGCTGAATCTGTACTGATGGTTCGCAGCCACTATACCGTAGATGTTGTGAAAATTAACGATACCGTCCCTCTTAATGATAGCCTCATCTATGAATAGGATGGATGACAGAAATCCCAGCACAGTAGTGGCCTTTGCGACGGACCAACGGCAAAGTCGTCGCCGTGGAGGCGAGTCCGTAGTTAATAAGGCATGAATATGTTGTAAGTGATTCGGATACTGACTGTTGTCGCGGGGAATGTTCCACACGATCGTCTGGCTTATCCCATGTTAGCGGGCCACCTGCCTGGAACTGATACTGGGGTCACTTTAAGAGACCTTTTATTTCCAGTTTGGGGCGTGTACCACCCTTGGAACCCATTTCTGGCCATGTGTCCATATCACCTTTGTTGCTCATGATCCTCTCAGGGACAGTCGTCTCACTCGCCAGTATCAGTATTGCCTGTGGAAACATTCGTGCTCGTTGCCACGTTTTTTTTTTTTTTTTTTTTTTTTTTTACAAGAACTCTTTATACAGCGTTGTAAATATACTGTCCGTACAGTCATTGCGATCCGTCCATCAAGTCAGCTCCCTAAGTGATGTGTTATGCCCTCGTGAGAGACTGGTGGTCTCTTTTTCTGTGACCAACGTGAGGCGTCGCAGCTAGGGCGCGATCGCCAATTTGTCTATTAAAGCTTTCTTGTATGACTGTATGTGGGCTCCAGTGTAAGCAGTCAGAATCTTATACGATCTGCAACGGGCGAGCTGCGTCCTGCAGACGTGCGTCATGACCATATGGCGTGACTGCAGCGTGTGAAAGTAGCGGAGAGGCGCTTACAGAGTAGTTACATTCTCTCGAACTATAAAAATTAATAACTGATCTAGAAATAGCCTGAAGAACTCCATATTAGGTACATAACCTTCTGTTGCGTAAAGGAACAATCTGTCAAAATCTGAAGTCAATAACTGTCATAATTTGGCAGTTCCAAAAAATATATATGTATATATAAGAATTCAAATTTGGAAAGTTCTCATTTTAGAAAACTTTTCGTAATTTTGCTGTAGTAATAACTTTAAGAATTTCAAGTAGGTATTTATGTTTTGTGTTAGGGTGAGTGTGAAAGAGACTACTTGTGCATGTGGGACATTCGCCAATATTAAATTTCCAGTTTGTATTTCTCTATAGGAACTTGCAAGTGTTCCAGCTTTGTATCGTGGGAACGAATCCACCAGTGGTTCCCCTACTACTGGATGACGGATGTCCAAGCATGCTTGAATATGTAAGTGACAGCCAGAACGTTCGCGACTATATAGTTAAATTCCAGACGTAAAGTACAGCTTAAAGTTTATTTCAATTTACTTGTTTAACAAGAGAGTTTTGAGTTGCTTATTTTAATGACGTCAATGAGCTGAGAGCAGTGGTTGGTTCTTGCTAGATTTTGGCTCGAGCCGCATCCTGAAAGTCAGTTCTGATTGGCCGTAATTCTGTACAGCCAATAAGAAGGGAGATGGTTTGGCACCTAAAGCATGAGATAGAGGTGCTTGTAGAGAGAGAGAGAGAGAGACAGACAGACAGAGAGAGAGAGAGAGAGAGAGAGAGAGAGAGAGAGATAAAGAAGGAAGTGGTGGACTAGCTTTCGAAGGAGCTGGTCATGCTGAAAGTGTCCGAACACGTTATGGGTAAAATGAAGTGATATAGTGACTTCCGCGTTTCAGTACAGTGATAAAGGTAGCTCGTGTTTACTATTAACTATTTGTGAAATTTTAAGAGTCGAGAGATATTTTGTTCTGGAGAAAATAGCGCGTGTTAACTTTGAACTAAAAGCGTGGCGGTGCTAAGTAAATTGTTTTGACTGAGTATTTATGGCGAGCTAAAACTTTATTTAAAGACAACCACTGAATTCCGAGTGCAAAAGTAAACAGCAGTTTATTGACTGTGTTACTCTCGTAAATGATTTCGGAATAGGATGGGAAAAGTTCTGGCTGTTTGAGTGTGACGAGGACTGTGAACAGGAACTTTAATAGCAATAAATAAAATCCTAATGAAAGTTTAAAAGGACCTTTGAACTTAGAAATTTGAACAGCAACCCATTTCCGATTTATTCTTTAGAATTCACAAGACTATTTTCAGCTTTTTGTACTTATAGCGGCCTCCGACGTGTAGTTATGAAATCTCTGTTTCTTCAACACTGCTTTTCTGAGATCTCTTAAGTAGCTGCTGTCAGAAGTCACGTGTGCAGATCTGCAGCAGTATCGAGGTAGGTGGACAATTTATGATGCAGAACCGCCGTCGATGTGCGAAAGAGCGCTCTGCGCCGCCAACGGTCACAGTGTATTAAGCATGTGTTCTGGTGTGTCTTCTCTCTCCACAGGAACAATTGGCTTCCTGAGCGAGATTTACACGCAACTCGTTGATGCCGACACGATGTGCACTACGACACTGTGGTTGTTATAGCCTCAGATAATAGGGATGTGAAATGCCCTGAGCTCGTGACCGGCTATCGTGTGTTCTGATAACATTTACTTTTATGTAAGCTATTAGGACATTGATCTGGAACACTCGATACAGACGCGGATCAGAGTAGAGAACCGTGAAGTTCCTGTGGTCGCGGCAACCTTGGAGGCAGGCGGACGTCCCGGTGCGGGCCAAACACGCTTTCACCTCCGGGCATGAGCGGCAGGCAGTTACTGCGCTTAGGCAGGTTAGGGTTGCTCTGCCCGCAAGAAGACTAATGGAGTGACGCAAGTGTTTGTCCGAGGGGCAGCTCGGCTTCCGGATGAGGCAGACTAATTCATCGCAGAGCCAGTACTCTCAAATCCAGATACTTCGGGAAGTTGCAATCGAAGCTACAGAACGCAATACCACTGTCCTCAAACAAAGCGATCTTGTAGAAGTGTGAAAAAAAAAATGAATTCGACAATGGAAATACTCACTATTCACCACTATTGCTTTTGTTGACTTACGCTCTAGTGACCCCTTGTATCATAGTGTGCCTCCAAATTACGCTCATTCACAAATTGCGCAGTGTTTCGTATGAGTGGCGACTGCATTTTATTCGATGCAGTCTGGAGAACGACCGCACCATCAATTTCATTCTCAGAGCAACCACTAGGTTTCAGGAACTACTAGTAACAACTAGTATCCGAGAAATTGAATATGGCATGTGGCTGATTTAGCTCTACTTCGTTCTAAAACAGTCCTAAAATGTTAAAGAGTCCTCTGGTTCCAATGTTACAGAATAAAATCAAATGAAATTAAATTTATTTTTTCAGAATTGATTTTTCGTATATGCATCACCTTTGAAACATTGGATTTCTACACTTCATACACCTATGAGTGGTATAAAGTTGATGCCAGTTTACTTTGTTCAACCACAATTCCAGAATTTGACAGAGCTTTAAGAGGCCAAGGTACAAACAAATCCCTCAAATGGACGACATCCGCAGAACTATTGAGATGACAAAAAGATATTCACGCTGTTTGTAAGATATGATAGTTGAAATATCCTTACACTTTGAGAAGAATGTAATAATTCCAACTCCAAAGAATGCACGAACTGACAAGTGTGAATATTACCGAACGATCAGTTTCATAACTCATGGTTGCAGGATACTGATCAGAATTATTTATAAAGGTTGGAAAAATTAATAGAAATCTTTCTCAGGAAAGATCAGTTTGGGTTCTGGAGAAATGTAGGAACACACAAGGCAATACTGAGCCCACGGCTTATGTTACGAGATAAGTTACAGAAAGACAAATCTAAGTTTGTAGCATTGGTAGACTTGAAGAACGCTTTTGACAGTGTTGTCTTGAATAACTCTATGAAATTCTGAAGATGGCAGGGGTAAGATATGGGGGTGAAAGGTTATTTAGATTTTGTACGGAAACCAGATGGCGGCTGTGGCGGATCATCTATCAAGGAGCTCTCGCATATACTGTGGGAACATATTTCAGTCTATCCACGACTATACTTGTCTTCAAGAAGTTTCAAGATGTAAATGACACTTCAGGGAAATCCTACATAAAAAGGCTTTAATTAAATCCCCTAAAAATATACTATTTATTAGTAAATAAGCCAGTGAGCTATCATAAAAATCTGAGAGAGCGCAGCTACAGAAAAGCTCCTGATTTTACTGATTCTTCCGAAAGTAACAAATTCCAAGCAGAAAAATAAGTAGCTCGTGCTCAAAACTTTTTTTCACTATTCCTTGGGCACAACTCTTCAACGTAAAAGGCCAAGTACATACACAAATCAACAATTCCATCACTTCGAACTACGAAAGATAAACACCAATATCTGCTGCAACACATCTTGGATTATATGTCGTACACAATACATTCAGTGCGCAGCTTTTCCCTAAGTAACCTTGAATGGTTATTAAGTTCAACTATATTTCAATAATAAAATATAGCCTTATGCCTCTACCATTAGCATAACAACACATGAAAACAAAAGACAGGATTACAATAAATTAAGATTTTTTTAAATGTAATTTCTTCAGTGACGCTCTGTTCGGGATTCCATGGCAGTCAACCCATTGTACAGCTGCTGTCGTTGATGCCGCCTTTGGGGCCCAGTTTCTCGATCCACTGGTCAAGCAAGACAGAGTATATGTACAAACGTATGTTTCCGCGGCCATTGTCACAATCAATAAAATTTTTCTAGGTTTGTGACCGCACTGTCAATACGTGAAACTACCGACGTTTCGGCTACTATGTAAGGGATCGTCTTCACGGTGTTTTTTGTGCTGAATGAGAAAACTTTGTTACTTCTGCAGACGTGACTTATCTAATTCTGGTAGGCTGTTAAGGATGAAGGTAATGATGTAATGTGTGTGAAATCTTATGGAACTTAACTGCTAAGGTCATCAGTCCCTAAGCTTACACACTACTTAACCTAAAGTATCCTAAGGACAAACATACACCCATGCCCGAGGGAGGACTCGAACCTCCGCCGGGACCAGCCGCACAGTCCATGACTACAGCGCCTTAGACCGCTCGGCTAGTTAAGGATGAAGGAGAGGGATGTTAGAAATTATTTATTCGTGTTTTTATTACCGGTATTTCTTTTCATTGGTGGAAACCCGACGTTTTGATTGGTGTTACTGCTTGTGCTTCCTGACATCCCTCTTCTTCATCCTTAACAGCCTAACAGAACTAGATAACAACCACATCCGCAAGTATATAAGAAACAAAGTTTTCTCATTTAGCAGTAAACAAAAACACCCCGAAGAATGTCACTTGCAATACTGACCGAAACGTCGGTAGTTTATTGACAATGTGGTCACAAACCCAGAAAAATTTTATTGATTCAAGATGCTTCTGTAACATTTTTACCAACACATTAGCATTCACGAAATTTCCGCATCTCTGTATTTCGTCCAATTCTCAGCAGTAATTATAGCCATCGTGGTTATTTGCTCGCACACTAGAGAATACCAGTACATCAGGAAGAGCGCCATAGGCAAACATTTACACTATTATAAGAGTGAAATGGCATGAAAGGGAAGCAGTAGTAGAGAATGGAGTGAGACGGATTTGTAGCCATCTCCGATATTCTTCAGTCTACATATTGAATTAGCAGTAAAGGAAATCACGGAGAAATTTGGAAAAGGAAACTTTAGTTTAGTGAGAAACAATAAAAACTGTCTGTTAGAGAAGGCAAAGAACGTGAGAGAGAAGTTGAGCGGCATGTATTCTGTCTTGGAAACAGATTATAAGATGAACATAAATAAAAGAAAAACAAAAGTAATGGAATGTAGTCGACCGTCGACCTAAATCAAACGATGCCGAGGGAAGTAGATTAGGGAATGAGGTACTAAAAGTAATAGATGAGTTATGCTACTTGGCCACAAATAACCGACGATGACCAAAGTGGGGAAGATATAAAAAGCAGACTGATAATAACATGAAACGCATTTCATAAGAGGAATTTGTTAATATCTAATATAAATTTTTCAGTCCGGAACCGCGCTGCTGCTACGGTCGCAGGTTCGAATCCTGCCTCGGGTATGGATGTGTGTGATGTCATTAGGTTAGTTAGGTTTAAGTAGTTTGAAGTCTAGGGGACTGATGACCTCAGATGTTAAGTCCCTTAGTGCTTAGAGACATTTGAAGCATTTTTGTAATATAAATTTATTATTAAATATTTCCTGAATGCATTTCTGTGGAATGCAGCCTTTTACTGAAGTGGAAAGCTGACGATAGGCAGCTAACACAAGAAGAGAAGTTTCTGAAATGTAGTGCTGCAGAAGAATGTTTAAAATTAGATGGGTAGATTGAAACCCGTTGACGACGTACTGATTAGAAATGACGAAAAAAGAAATAATTAACAAAATTTGACTAAAAGAAGTGACCGGTTGATGGAACTCATCCTGAGGCATCAAAAATTCGTCATTGTGATAACGGAAGCAAGCGTGGGGAGAAAAAAATTATAAAGGGAGGTCGAGACTTGTATGCAGTAAGCAGGCTGATATCCTGGTAGGCTGTAGTGAGTAAATGAGAGACGAAGAGGCTTTCACAGGGTAGAGTTGCGTGGAGAGTTGCATGAAACCAGTCTTGGGACTGAAGATCACATTAAAAATTGCATCAGTTCGAACAATAAATTGTTTTATTCTTAAAGACGAAATCCAGAAACTAAGGGAGAGAAAGGTGATGACAAATATAAACAAACGAAAGAGAGAAATATTACTTCAATAACTGTCTCCAATGGCCAAAAAATGTAAATACGTTTTGCACACGTCAGTAATAGCCACAGAAAAAAAGAACAGACTAGGTTTTTCAAACGAGCCAAGCATGAAGGATGCTCACTGTAATGCATTACGTCAGAAATAAATTGTTTCAAGAAATTTCATACTTACTCTACTGGCCATTAAAATTGCTACACCAAGAAGAAATGCTGATGGTAAACGGGTATTCATTGGACAAATATTTTATACTAGAACTGACATGTGATTACATTTTCACGCAAATTGGGTGCATAGATCCTGAGAAATCAGTACCCAGAACAACCACTTCTGGCCGTAATAACGGCCTTGATACGCCTGGACATTGAGTCAAACAGAGCTTGGATGGCGTGTACAGTACAGCTGCCCATGCAGCTTCAACACGGTACCACAATTCATCAAGAGTAGTGGCTGGCGTATTGTGATGAGCCAGTTGCTCGGCCGCCATTGACCAGACGTTTTCCGTTGGTGAGAGATCCGGAAAATGTGCTGGCCAGGGCAGCAGTCGAACATTTTCTGTATCCAGAAAGGCCCGTACAGTACCTGCAACATGCGGTCGTGCACTATCCTGCTGAAATGTAGGGTATCGCAGGGATCGAATGAAGGGTAGAGCCACGGGTCGTAACACATCTGAAATGTAACGTCCACTGTTCAAAGTGCCGTCAATGCGAACAAGAGGTGACCGAGACGTGTAACCAATGGCACCCCATACCATCACGCCGGGTGATATGCGATGTCGCCATACTCGGATGCCACCATCATGATGCTGTAAACAGAACCTGGATTCATCCGAAAAAATGACGTTTTGCCATTCGTGCACCCAGGTTCGTCGTTGAGTAGACCATCGCAGGCGCTCCTGTCTGTGATGCAGCGTCAAGGGTAACCGCAGCCATGGTCTCCCAGCTGATAGTCCATGCTGCTGCAAACGTCGTCGAAGTGTTCGTGCAGATGGTTGTTGTCTTGCAAACGTCCCCATCTGTTGACTCAGGGATCGAGACGTGGCTGCACGATCCGTTACAGGCATGCGGATAAGATGCCTGTCATCTCGACTGCTAGTGATACGAGGGCTTTGGGATCCAGCACGGCGTTCCGTATTACCCTCCTGAACCCACCGATTCCATATTCTGCTAACAGTCATTGGCTCTCGACGAACGCGAGCAGCATTGTCGCGGTACGATAAAACGCAATCGCGATATGCTACTATACGACCTTATCAAAGTCGGAAACGTGATGGTACGCATTTCTCCTCCTTAAACGAGGCATCACAACAACGTTTCACCAGGCAACGCCGGTCAACTGCTGCTTGTGTATGAGAAATCGGTTGGAAACTTTCCTCATGTCAGCACGTTGTAGGTGTCGCCAGCGGCGCCAACCTTGTGTGAATGCTCTCAAAAGCTAATCATTTGCATATGATAGCTTCTTGTTCCTGTCGGTTAAATTTCGCGTCCGTAGCATGTCATCTTCGTGGTGTAGCAATTTTAGTGGCCAGTAGTGTAATAAAGTATTAAAATTTATGAATGGTAAAACCTTTTTAGGTATATACTGCATGTTCTAAAATCCTTTATACAGGCTGACCTTTATCAGACATTGTATTACATTATGTTACTGGCCTGTTTCACCTGTGGTCATTTTCAAATGTCGGTAATAACAATACCAACAAATTGAAAAGCTGACCCACTATTTAGACACTGTTACACTCTGCGTATATTATTGCTGTTATAGGTCGCGCAGGATGCGGTGGCGGATGTGAAGTGACCAGTTTTCGTCCAAAGAGCTGGGCGAGTTCATTCATTTGTTCAGAAGGGATGGCTCACACGCGTTTGCCACCTTTCGCAATCGGCGCGCGTGCCCTGCAATTTTTTCAAGCGATTTTACAGAAACCATTCGGCAAACAATGTCATTTTTGATTTACTTGTAACTTTATATCTGAGGTTCATTTCGTTAATGGTCATAGCTATTTTGATACTAGCGTGAAAGTAAGACACTGCGCGAATCCGAAAAAGCTTGCAATTGAAAAACAGGCGTCACTATGATTTTGCGTCTGGTGCATATTACATAATATGAAATTTAGCTAACATATTGAATTTGTCTTTAGATTTGGTTGGAGTTCTCTATTTGCCACCAATCTCGAGAAAATTGATCTACATCTACATCTACATTTATACTCCGCAAGCCACCCAACGGTGTGTGGCGGAGGGCACTTTACGTGCCACTGTCATTACCTCCCTTTCCTGTTCCAGTCGCGTATGGTTCGCGGGAAGAACGACTGCCGTAAAGCCTCCGTGCGCGCTCGAATCTTTCTAATTTTACATTCGTGGTCTCCTCGGGAGGTATAAGTAGGGGGGAAACACTATATTCGATACCTCATCCAGAAACGCACCCTCTCGAAACCTGGACAGCAAGCTACACCGCGATGCAGAGCGCCTCTCATGCAGAGTCTGCCACTTGAGTTTGCTAAACATCTCCGTAACGCTATCACGCTTACCAAATAACCCTGTGACGAAACGCGCACTCATTTGCTATCGTAGCGACAGAGTCACAGTGAAATACACACAACATTTATCATATTTCATAAAAGGTTTGAGATATAGAAGTAAGATTTTGGCAAACGACAGCACGCAAAGTGGACAGTATTTTGCCGTACGTACAAACAGAGGTGCTCCCATGTACGCATGCCGAAAAATCTTCATTTATAGACTTGCTATTATGATTTTTTGTAATTTTTGCAGTTGTTAATGTTCGTTAACACGTTCATCTCGATAAATAACAATGATGGCACAACATTTAACGATCTCACGCACTTTACAACGTGATGATGTAAGTGGGCTGCTTCTGTGTTGGCAGCGCTGTGTAGCGCTTTGCGTTGGATCTCTGACTGCTCTTTCTTTGTAAGAGACTCTGTGGCTGGTTGTACTCGTTGTTGGAAGTTAATCGCCAGTAGTGTTGGGTAGTTGGAAGTTAGTCGCCAGCAGCGATGGAAGTACTGTTGGGCACTTGGAGGTGAACGGCCAGCAGTGGTGTATGTGGGGAGAGAATAGCCAGAGGTGATGGAGGTTAGAGGTTCGAAGTGTTAGCTCGAGCGGACGATCTGGACGTGTGTCCGCCATGGAAATGTAATTTGTCGATGATTCTATAACTTTTGGAACTGGATGTCACGGACGTTTATATATTATATGATTTTTGAACTGGTTGCCACATTATTAAGGTAAATACATTGTTTGCTCCGCAACAAAATCTTTACTTTGTTAATCATATCCCTATTAGAAGTTAGTGGCTTCAGTAGTTAGAATCTTATATGTAGCTGGCAGTACTGGCGCTCACTGTATTGCGGTAGTTCATGTAATGAACTTTTGTGAGGTAAGTGCTTAATGAAATGTCTAGTTTATTGTTAAGATTTCTTTATAGTCAGGGCCATTCTTTTGAATTAATTATTTGAAGTCAGGTTGTAATTTTTTGAGCAGTCAGATTGCGTTGCGCTAGAATATTGTGGGTCAGTTTTGACATGATAAGAAAAAGTAAAGATAAAGTAGGCTCAATACGTTCAGTTTTACTCAGCTCTTTCAGAATCAAATAACGTAGAAGTTTCATCTTCTCAGCCATTCTGCAATTTAAGTACAGACACACTCATTTAAAAAAAGAATATACAGGTCCCCCAGAAATGTTGCGTCAAACTACAAGCTGTTGTAGAGTGTGTCTTGAGGAACAAATCGAAGACAGGAATCCGTGTCTGGTAGCGTCATCCACCGACGCTACTGAGCGTCGAAGCTGTAGGCCCAGGTGCCTGCCTCTAGCCCACCCCTTCGGCAGCAAACGTGATTTCTTACGCTGACAGACCGCTAGCGGAACGTCTCGCAATGTAGTTTGTTATTCAGTGATTGCGACGATCGCCAGTGGAGGAGATGGGACCAATCTGCTGCATAGACAGGCCTCGTCTCCTATGAATGTGATTCTCTGTTGGTTTCATGGATGACTGTTTCGGACACAGGTTTCCATCCACAGTTTATTTTTCTCCTGGAATCCTCTAAAATCTCCAACGATTTTTCGTGTACTGCAGATGGAAACCTGTGTGCGAAACCATGATCCACTAAGGAAACGGAGTGTCGCATTCATAGGAGACAAGGGCTGTCTACGCAGCAGCTAACTTCATCTTACCCACTGGCGATCGTCGCAATCAGTCACGATCGTTGATTAACAAACTACTTTGCGAGACGTTCCGCCTACCTTCCGCCAACTTAAAAAAATCACGTTTGCTTCCGAAGGGTTGACCTAGTGGCAGGCTGTAACTTCGACACTCGATAGCGTCGTTGGATGACGTTTCCGGACACGTGTTCCTATCCTCGACTTATTTTTTAAGACACTCTCTGTACCCCCTTGAAGTTCGTCGCAACACTTCTGGAACGCCACATATTTTGTTAATAAGCTAAAATGAAGCAACATTTTTTCTTATCCCAATGGTATTTTGTCTAGTTAGCAACCTGACATGGCGGTTGATAACGGAAGCAAGACTAAAGAAAAATCAAGACAAGTTCATAGGATTTGTCGATCTGGAAAAAACGTTCGACAATGTAAAATGGTGCAAGAGGTTCGAAATTCTGAGAAAAACATGGGTAAGCTGTAGGGAGAGACGAGTAAGACACAATATGTACAAGAGCCAAGAGGGAATAATAAGAGTGGACAACCACGAAGGAAGTGCCCCGATTAAAACGGGTGTAAGACAGGGACGTAGTCTTACATACCCACTGTTCAAACTGTACATCGAAGAAGCAATGATGGAAGTAAAACAAAGATTCAGGAGTGGAATTAAAATTCAAGATATAAGGGTATTAACGATACGATTAGGTGATGACATTGGTATTCTGACTGAAAGTGAAGAAGAATTACATGATCTGCTGAATGGAATGAACAGTTTAATGAGTACAGAATATGGATTGAGACTAAATCCCAGAAAGACGAGAGCCATGAGAAGTAGCAGAAATGCGAACAGCGAGAAACTTAATGTCGGGATTGATGGTCACGAGGTAGATGAAGTTAAGGAATTCTACTACCTAGGCAGCAAAATAACCAATGACGGACAGAGCAAGGAGGATATCAAAAGAGGACTGGTACTTCCATAAACGTCATTCATGGCCAAGAGAAGTCTACTACACTACTGGCCATTACAATTGCTAAGATACGCCTGGGCATTGAGTCAGAGCTTGGATGGCGCGTACAGGTACAGCTGCCCATGCAGGTTCAACACGATACCACAGTTCATCAAGAGAAGTGACTGGCGTATTGTGACGAGTCAGTTGCTTCGCCACCATTGACCAGATGTCTTCAATTGGTGAGAGATCTGGAGAATATGTTGGCCAGGGCAGCAGTCGAACATTTTCTGTATTCAGAAGGGGCCGTACAGGACCTGCAACATGTGGTCGTGCATTATCCTGCTGAAATGTAGGGCTTCGCAGGTATAGAATGAAGGGTAGAGCCACAGGTCGTAACACATCTGAAATGCCCCCTGTTCAAAGTGCCGTCAATGCGAACAAAAGGTGACAGAGACGTGTAACCAATGGCACCCCATACCATCACGCTGGGTGATACGCCAGTATGGCGATGACGAATACACGCTTCCATTGTACGTTCACCGCGATGTCGCCAAACACGGATTCGACCATCATGATGCTGTAAACAGAACCTGGATTCATCCGAAAAAATGACGTTTTCCCATTCGTGCACCCAGGTTCGTCGCTGAGTAGAATACACCATCGCAGGCGCTCCTGTCTGTGATGCAGCGTCAAGGGTAACCGCAGCCATGGTCTCCGAGCTGATAGTCCATGTTGCTGCAAACGTCGTCGAACTGTTCGTGCAGATGGTTGTTGTCTTGCAAACGTCCCCATCTGTTGACTCAGGGATCGAGACGTGGCTGCACGATCCGTTACAGCCATGCGGATAAGATGCCTGTCGTTTCGACTGCTAGTGACGCGAGGCCGTTGGGATCCAACACAGCGTTCCGTATTACCCTCCTGAACAAACCGATTCCATATTCTCCTAACAGTCATTGGATCTCGACCAACGCGAGCAGCAATGTCGCGATACGATAAACCGCAATCGCGATAGGCTACAATCCGACCTTTACCAAAGTCGGAAACGTGATGGTACGCATTTCTCCTCCTTAAACGAGGCATCACAACAATGTTTCACCAGGCAAAACCGGTCAACTGCTGTTTGTGTATGAGAAATCGGTTGGAAACTCTCCTCATGTCAGCACGTTGTAGGTGTCACCAACGGCGCCAACCTTGTGT
This sequence comes from Schistocerca cancellata, assembly GCF_023864275.1. Lineage (NCBI taxonomy): Eukaryota > Metazoa > Arthropoda > Insecta > Orthoptera > Acrididae > Schistocerca > Schistocerca cancellata. The sequence goes on along the minus strand of NC_064634.1, from coordinate 142,125,146 downwards.
GAATGCTCTGTAAAGCCAATCATTTGCATATCACAGCATGTTCTTCCTGTCGGGTAAATTTCGCGTCCGTAGCATGTCATCTCCGTGGTGTAGCACTTTTAATGGCCAGTACTGTACTATCAAACATAGGCCTTAATTTGAAGAAGATATTTCTGAGAATGAACGTTTGGAGCACATCATTGTATGGTAGTGAAACATGGACTGTAGGAAACTGGAACAGAAAAGAATCGAAGCATTCGAGATGTGGCGCTACAGACGAAATTTGAAAGTTAGGTGGATTGATAAGGAATGGAATGGAGAGGAAAGGAATATGTGGACAAGGAGAAGTGACAGGATGATAGAACATCGGTTAAGATGGTTAATATGGCTCTGAGCTCTATCGGACTTAACATCTGAGGTCATCAGTCCCCTAGACTTAAAACTACTTAAACCTAACTTACCTAAGGACATCACACACATCCATGCCCGAGGCAGGATCCGAACCTGCGACCGTAGCAGCTGCGTGGTTCCGGACTAAGTGCCTAGAACCGCTCGGACACCGCGGCCGGCCAATATCTATTAAGACACCAGGGAATGACTTCCATGATACTAGGGGGAACTGTAGAGGGAAAAACTGTAGAGGAAGACAGAGATTGGAATACATCCACCAAATAATTGTGGACATGGATTGCAAATGCTGCTCGGAGATAAGGAGGTTGGCACAGGAGAGGCATTCGTGGCGGGCCGCATCAAACCAGACAGAAGACTATCAGTCGTGGACAGCGCACAACGTGTTCTGCGGTGACAGGCGGTCGTACTGGCCAGTGTCACATCGCCTAGCTGTGCTGAGGTGGGAAGCCGAGCAGCGTGTAAGATCGTGGTCTACGTGTTTTTGGTGTAGAATTATCTGTAAGTAAAATGTCGACAAGCAACAGAACCAACAGCTTTCAATGTGTTTTCAATCGCGCTGCCTTGCGGCCGACGACATTTGACATTCAGGAGTGGATTTTTGAGAATTTGAAATTCACTGCATATCGACTTTGTGCAGTACTCGTTATTTGTCAACTTTATTTGTAGTGAGGCTTACGAGAAATTTGTTGAGGATCATGCTGGCGTGAGACAGTTTCGGCATACTGATGGCAGCGTTAATAATGTCCAGATCATGCCTTCGAGATACGGAGTGAGAACCGTCAGGGTATTTAATGGGCCAGCAGAGTGCCCTAATGAGCTCATTGCACGTGCTCTGTCACTGTACGACGTTGTCATGTCGTTAAACAACGAAAAATTGTTGAGTGCACATCATTACCAAGTTAACAGCAGTGTGAGAAGTTGTCATTGGCGACTGTCGCGTGTAGACAACTTACATTGGGCAACCTCCTACCTGTTCGATCTGCCACTGACGGAACAAATCTATGGATGAACTGCACAAGTCGACGACCATTTCAGGTTGCATGGGAACGACCTGTAGATGGGAGTGAGAGACTTGTTTCATTGTTGAGTGGACTGAGTCGCGGGGACTGTACCCCAATCCCAGCAGCCAGACCAAACTGCTGAGGTCATCGGTCTCTGGGCTTACACACTTAAACTAACTTACGCTAAGGAAAACATACACGCCCATGCCCGAGGGAGGACTCCGATGGGGGAATCCGCGTGAACCGTGGCAAAGCACTATAGACCACACAGCTTCCCTGTGCGGCATGGCAGCCGGAACAGGTTTACGAAGCGGAAACACCAGCTCAGGTTAAAAGCAGTGCCAAAGACATTCAGGGAAAGATGTAAGTCACTTCAGCTCCTTCATCGAAGCTTTGACAGTTGCCACTGGATACCAAAGATGCACCGGACATCCCTGGAAATATACCGAGTGAGACGCAGGAACAGGTGTAGATCAGTTTGCATTAACCACCCTTATCGGAAGAGATTTCGATAGAAACTAAGAAAGGACAGAGAAGTGCACAGAGGAAAAGAGGAGAAGCCGGGTAACATCCAAGTCAGACAGTGGCAGTGAGACTGAACCTCAGTCTTCTTGCTCACTGCCATGCAAGAACACCGAGAGGCAAGAACGCATTCGCGAACAAACCAAACACCTGAAGGCATTGGTGAGCGCTGAGAAGGAACAGGTCGCTGCACCATCTAAGAGGAAAGACGAGCAGAGCAGCGAGCAGCTGCCGCAGTGCTCCTGCAGAAACTCACGATGTCAGTCGCAGCATTCTGTATCTTTCCGCCATTTTGCTGATCGGTTCGGTACACGAGCGCACCGAACGGTCTTGTTTTCGAAAGAAGAGGAGGAGGAGGAGATTAGTGTTTAATGTCCCGTCGACAACGAGGTCATTAGAGACGGAGTGCAAGCTCGGGTGAGGGAAGGATGGGGAAGGAAATCGGTCGTGCCCTTTCAAAGAAACCATCCCGGCATTTGCCTGAAGCGATTTAGGGAAATCACGGAAAACCTAAATCAGGATGGCCGGAGACGGGATTGAACCGTCGTCCTCCCGAATGCGAGTCCAGTGTTCGAAAGAAGAGACCCAACATTATTCAGTAAGCATTTGGAAGCCCGCGTGGTCAACTGTGCGGTCTAATGCACTGCTTTCCGGGCGGGAAGGCTAGCACGAATCCGTCTTGTGGATTAGTGCCGAGGTCCAGTGTGCCGGCCAGCCCGTGTATGGTTTTTAAGGCGGTTTTCCATCTACCTCGGCGAATGAGGTCTGGTTCCCCTTATTCCACCTCAGTTACACTATGTCGGCGATTGCTGCGCTGACACTTTCTCCATATAGACGTACACCTTAATTACTCTACCACTCAAACATTGGTGGGAGACGTTCTTGGGGGGGGGGGGGGTCCCCTGGGGGCCGAACCGCACAATAACCCTGGGTTCGGTGGTGTAAGGCGGCGGTTGGGTAAGTGGACTGCTGTCTGCTGTAGCCTGTTGTGGGGTTGTGTACCACTGAGGGCTATGGAAGAGCCGAAACCTCTCCATAGTCAGTTCCATACAATACAATACAATATAAGCATTTGGAAAGTCATGCCGAACGGTCCTAGCGAACCAAAACGCTGTTGTCAGTTCTCCTTACGTCAACCAACGAAAAGCAATCTGCCTCAGATCCGCGCATGGGTACTGCAGCGCCACAGTGGCACGAACTCTAAGCGGCTAGCAGCCGACACAGGCATGCATTCTTCACAATACCGAGTACGTAATACTGTTCAAATTTCGCTGACCATGGGCTTCCATGAATGCATGATAACTATAGAATATTAAATGTGTTCTGGAAACTGTAGTAAATATCACATTATTTAATTTTATTCTCATTCACATCGACATCTTGTTTTGTATTTTACGTTTCGCAATATGAGGTAGGAATGGAGTGTAGTACCACACTGTACAAATACATCTATAGAAAGACCGGAAAAATTCATTTTTTCTGTTTTCCGTCGTTCCTTAGTTGCTTCAAAATTCATGGAGGTACGTTCCGTTTATGCAACTGATTGAAGGCATTTTGTTTATTGCCATACGCGTTTCGCTTCCTTTATTTGTGATGATGCTTCACAAATAGAAGAAGCGAAACGCGTGTGGGAGTAAACTGCCTTCAGTTGGTTGCACAGACGGAACACATCTCCACGAACCAAAAAAATTGTTTAAGAGAGTGTCAAAGATCTAGAAGATGCACAGAATGTGGTTATAACTCGCTCCTACAGATCCAAATGATGAAGTCTGCTACTCCTCTATATGATACATCAACGATTTGGTTCATAAAAACAAAATTTAAAAAATCACCTTTTCGAGAGCTTGTGGCGAGTGCAGCCATAGAAACCCGTTGTAATTTATAACATGCATCTGAAGAATCAAAATGTTTCATATATGATGGTATGGCCTGAAAATATTGTGGCGGGAATCTTTCATCTCTGTCTACTATTGTTAAGGATTCCGTCGCAGATAAATACTTGTGACAAGCTAGAGTATAAAGACGATTGCTGTTTGTTTCATTCGCAGTAATTTACGTTGTGCTCTTAGAGTCCTGTCTGACCACACTCTCGGAAATCGCTACTATTCCGGAAAAAAATGGTTAATTATTTGTGACAAGAGGAAGTATAAATGTCACTCAATTGTTTCACGCATTGTAATTCCATCTTTCATTTCTTAAACACATGGAAGTCACGAAATCGGAGATACTCGTTACTGAGAAAGCGCTCTCTTACGTGTAAATTACAACGAATATTTCAGAAAAATGCTTAACTTTGACGATTAACAAAGTCTCAGAATGTGTTGAAAACACGAAAAGGAAAAAAAAGTATTGACCCATCTAGCAGTATACGAACCTACGCACTTTGACACGACAGTTCCTCGCCTTATTGACTTCCTCTCCTACATAATTCCATTTGAGAGCGACGCAGGCTGACTTCGTTGCCGAATGATGCGGGCGTAAGCCGTAACTGCATGAAATTTTGGAAGGTTTCCTCTATTAGACCTCACAAAATTCCTTTGCATTATTACTTAAAAGTTTTAAATGCGTTTCGATAACACAGGCCAACGAAAATTTTTTTTGAAAAACTTTTTTTTTACTTTGATAGCTGATCTTTATAAATTTTTGTGAGCTGAATCTAACTTTAGCCGTAGTTTTTTAATATCACCCATAATTTCCGAGAAAAATGCTTTTTATTATATAGTATAAAAATCCTATGCTATATGGTAAACGGGGAAATTAATGAAATGCTTTCTTATAACATAAGTATGGTTTGTATTTACAGTAAGCTACTTGAAACAATGATATGTGTTAATAGAGGTTTCACTTGTCAGCTGGAATTGGTTTGTATTTTCTTTTTCATTATTCCTTGAAGCTTCTTGTGTAGCTTTTTCTACGATGAGTCGCCTGCTGAACTTCTCGGTGAAGTGACCAATAGTAGTCCGCCATCATGTTGGTGTTCCAGAGGCCTTGGTAGCGTTTTTCCATCATTTTAATGTGCTGGCGAAAACGCTCTCCTTGCCCCTCACTAACATCTCCCATATTGTCTGGGAAATAATCAAGGTGACTGTTCAAAAAGTGAACTTTCAGGCTCATTAAACAATCTGCAGTTTGAACTTCTTTAACACTGTAGCCATAATAGAAACATATTCTGGATCTTTTTCATATCCTAAGAACTTTGTAACGACTTGCTTGAATGATACCCATGCTTCTTTCTCATTTAAGCTCATTATGGATTCAACGTTAACATCAAACATCAATTTTCTAATGTCAGGTCCGACAAAGACCCTTCTTTTAGTTTAGCCTCTGGAAGGTGTGGAAACTTTTGGCAGAGATGCTTAAAACATGGTCCATCTTCAGGCAAAGCCTTTACAAACTGTTTCATTAGGCCTAACATTACTGTATATGTAGAGGTGGTAGGAGTGCGTTTTTTGGATCTACAAGGTTTTTGCGTAGAATGTTCTTCTCACCATGTCTTAAAGACTCCTGACAGGCCAGTTCTTTCTGCACCAGTGTTGATCCCTAGCCCTACAGTCCCATTCACACAAGAAACATGGAAATTTGGTGAAGCCACCTTGATGACCAAGGAGCATGCACGTTACTTCTAGATCACCACATATCATCCAAGCATGAGCAGAATAGCCTATTTTATTTAGCACTATTTCTAGGTTTTCATAGCTTTCTTTCATATGTACAGAATGTCCAACATGTATAGATGCATACATGTTACCATTGTGTAATAAAACAGCGTTTAAACTAGTTTTGGATGAATCAATGAACAGCCTCCAGTCTTCCTTTTTGTATTAAACACCAAACTAATTCATCAGACCGAGAATGTCTGAGCAGTACACTAAATCACCTGATTGTTGAAAAAACTTGGAAAATTGCTGCTCTCTCTTTCTATACATGTATATGCGGGTTCGAACTGTCAATAAGTTCTTTTCTTTTAACCTAGAGGCAAGCAATTCAGCGTTTTCTTTAATTAAGCCCATATCCATGACCAAATCGTTAAGCTCGGTCTGAGCAAACAATTTGGGCTCTAGACTTTCTGTATTACAATGGAATTCATCATCATTTGATATAACTGCGTAGGCTTCCGCAGCCAGAGTCAGTCACCATTAGACCCAGAAGAAGGCCGCTGCAATCGTGGCCGAAACGTTGGCTTTTCTATAGCAGTTTTTACATTATGACGCGGTACCAAACCCAGAAAACTTTTATGTCATCATCATCTGGTTCACCTAAATCACATTTACATCAGAAAATACTTCTGTTGGAATATAATTTAAATCATCTGGTGGTTCAGGAACCGGCAAATCTGCACCATACCCTACTGGTCGGATGGCGGACGGAAGTTTAGGGTAGCTTATTACCTTCTTGTTTTTCGAATTATGACCAGTAATATCAACACTGCAAAAGTAGCAATCATCGAAATGATTTCTTGGGTCCCTCCATATCATAAGAACAGAAAATCTAAAGGCTGTTTTCTCCTTTTCGGACCATTTTCTCAGATCTTCAACACACACATAACATACCTTATGCGGCGCCCAAGATTTATCTTGATCACCAAGTTTAGATCCTAAGTATGATAGATAAACCTTTTTCACAAAGTCTGTCATGTTTCTTCGGTGTTTTTAATTACAAATTCACCACAAGTATAACAAAAACTGTCAGCAGAGTTTTTACATCCACGATTAGACATTGTACTGAGCAATTGTACAGAAAACGGGAATGTGACGTTAGGTTGACAGTAAAGAAAACACCATCTGTTAACACAAAAATAGAACCGACCTTTTTTGGCCAGAAAATGATTTTCAGCAGTGCAACCAACGTCATGTACATTCATTACACCTCATTTTTAAATTATTTTGACTATATAAAAGCTGTTAAATTCTTTAAAAACTCTCTCAATTTAATAAATTTAACTGTAAAATGTGAAGAAATGGTGGATGATGCAGTTTTTTAAGTATCGTATTTGTATTTACCACCCTAAAAAACATAAGAATAAGGAATTTCCAGCAAGAAAGTTTTCTATCGTTGGAATGTGTAATTAATAAGTACACGAAGTCACTAGTAATTTCAGCTAACGCTCATATGATATATGTAAGTAGAGCCGACCTTTTGTAATTTAATGATTTTTAAACTCTTAATTACGCACAAATAACAGGTATTTTTTGAGAATATTGACCGAAACTGTTTTTATGTTATAATCATTCACAATAACAACAATACAAACCATAATGAGATTTTCACTCTGCAGCGGAGTGTGCGCTGATATGAAACTTCCTGGCAGATTAAAACTGTGTGCCCGACCGAGACTCGAACTCGGGACCTTTGCCTTTCGCGGGCAAGTGCTCTACCAACTGAGCTACCGAAGCACGACTCACGTCCGGTACTCACAGCTTTACTTCTGCCAGTACCTCGTCTCCTACCTTCCAAACTTTACAGAAGCTCTTCTGCGAAACTTGCAGAACTAGCACTCCTGAAAGAAAGGATATTGCGGAGACATGGCTTAGCCACAGCCTGGGGATGTTTCCAGAATGAGATTTTCACTCTGCAGCGGAGTGTGCGCTGATATGAAACTTCCTGGCAGATTAAAACTGTGTGCCCGACCGAGACTCGAACTCGGGACCTTTGCCTTTCGCGGGCAAGTGCTCTACCAACTGAGCTACCGAAGCACGACTCACGTCCGGTACTCACAGCTTCACTTCTGCCAGTACTTCGTCTCCTACCTTCCAAACTTTACAGAAGCTCTCCTGCGAAACTTGCAGAACTAGCACTCCTGAAAAAAAGGATATTGCGGAGACATGGCTTAGCCACAGCCTGGGGATGTTTCCAGAATGAGATTTTCACTCTGCAGCGGAGTGTGCGCTGATATGAAACTTCCTGGCAGATTAAAACTGTGTGCCCGACCGAGACTCGAACTCGGGACCTTTGCCTTTCGCGGGCAAGTGCTCTACCAACTGAGCTACCGAAGCACGACTCACGTCCGGTATTCACAGCTTTACTTCTGCCAGTACCTCGTCTCCTACCTTCCAAACTTTACAGACGCTCTCCTGCGAAACTTGCAGGAGAGTTTCGCAGGAGAGCTTCTGTAAAGTTTGGAAGGTAGGAGACGAGGTACTGGCAGAAGTAAAGCTGTGAGTACCGGACGTGAGTCGTGCTTCGGTAGCTCAGTTGGTAGAGCACTTGCCCGCGAAAGGCAAAGGTCCCGAGTTCGAGTCTCGGTCGGGCACACAGTTTTAATCTGCCAGGAAGTTTCAATACAAACCATATTTCTAACAAAGAAAAATTGTCTATTATGAACTCACTTTCCAACCACACATGTCCTGGTGATTCTTTAGTAAGACAATCGCTAAATCTGAAGCTGAAAACCGCTAAATACGTTTAAAATAACAAATTGTAGGCATAAATAAACCGAACGAGAGGGCCATACCGAAATTCAAAAACCTCTCGGTACAGTTGTCGAAAAATCGGCAGGATGACCGATCGGTATCAGGTCTCAGAAGCTAACTGAATAGGAACTTCGGATAAAAATCGAAACTGACGTCACTACCGAGGCTAACCTACTGCACCGATTGGTGCGAACGATACAGAGTAGGGCCCCAGGGGGACCGGCCTTGTCGACTGACTCAACCGGCGGCGGCGGGCATGGCGGCGCGCGATTGTCACGTCACAACAGCCGCGGGCCAGGGTGGCAGCAGGACGAAGCGATGCAGCAGGTGCTGTCGCCCACGACTGTCGCGCTGCGCCCCCCCCCCCCCCCCCCCCCTGCTATTCCCTGACACGCTACAGATTTGACGTTTCAGCTCATACTCCAGAAGTTACAAAACGAGCTTGGTGTCAAGACGTCAAGAAGGATGATCCCAACACTCAGATCTAATCGCCACCACAATATTACAACACCCTAACATTGATAGGATTCAAAGCACATCGAAATACCGTTTGCTGGCAGATTTAGTGTATGGCACCAGAGTTGACATGCTGCAGGAAGTAGTCACAATTTTACAAATGCCCAGTTATGTACTTATTGATAACATAACTATGCAGGAAACTGTAGGAACTGTCATGCTTTTGCGCGACGGTATATACTTTACGGACAGGCAGCGGCTGCCTATAATGGTCTTGGCCTTTCTCTTCGAGTGAATGCTGTGTGGATTGTAAACGTATAGGTCCCTTCAGGTAGCAGCCACAAGAGAGAACGCTCAATTTTTTTTATACAAATGAGTTTCCCATGCTTCTTAGCGTTATCAAGCACATCTTATTGGTTCAAATGGCTCTGAGCACTATGGGACGTAACTTCTGAGGTCATCAGTCCCCTAGAACTTAGAACTACTTAAACCTAACCAACCTAAGGGCATCACACACATCCATGCCCGAGGCAGGATTCGAACCTGCGACCGTAGCGGTCCCGCGGTTCCAGACTGTAGCGCCTGGAACCGCTCGGCCACCCCGGCCGGCCCACATCTTATTCTTGGTGGTGTCTTCAGTTGTGTGCTTAACGACAAATGCCTAGCTGGCCGGAGTGGCCGAGCGGTTCTAGGCGCTACAGTCTGGAACCACACACCCGCTACAGTCGGAGGTTCGAATCCTGCCTCGGGCATGGATGTGTGTATGGTGTCCTTAGGTTAGTTAGGTTTAAGTAGTTCTAAGTTCTAGGGGACTGATGACCTCAGAAGTTAAGTCCCATAGTGCCCAGAGCCATTTGACTCATTTGACAAAGGCCAAACTAATAACACGAACAACTGTGTAGAACTTGAATACTTAATTCATGACATGCGTCTTCACGATACATGGGAAAAACTGCACGGTGAACGAGTAGCGTACACCTTCGTAACCAGTCACTCTGCCAGTCGTCTGGACACGATCTACCGGGTGATCAAAAAGTCAGTATAAATTTGAAAACTGAATAAATCACGGAATAATGTAGATAGAGAGGTACAAATTGACACACATGCTTGGAATGTCGTGGGGTTTTATTCGAACCAAAAAAATACAAAAGTGTAAAAAATGTCCGACAGATGGCGCTTCATCTGGTCCGAATAGCAATAATTAGCATAGCAAAGTAAGACAAAGCAAAGATGATGTTCTTTACAGGAAATGCTCAATATGTCCACCATCATTCCTCAACAATAGCTGTAGTCGAGGAATAATATTGTGAACAGCACTGTAAAGCATTTCCGGAGTTATGGTGAGGCATTGGCGTCGGATGTTGTCTTTCAGCATCCCTAGAGATGTCGTTCGATCACGATACACTTGCGACTTCAGGTAACCACAAAGCAAATAATCGCACGGACTGAGGTCTGGGGACCTGGGAGACCAAGCATGACGAAAGTGGCGGCTGAGCACCCGATCATCACCAAACGACGCGCGCAAGAGATCTTTCACGCGTCAAGCAATACGGGGTGGAGCCATCCTGCATAAACATCGTACGTTCCAGCAGGTGTTTACCAGCCAGGCTGGGGATGATGCGATTCTGTAACATATCGGCGTACCTCTCACCCTTCACGGCAGCAGTAGCAGTTTTGCTATCGAGCGCCATCTGTCGGAAATTTTGGGAACTTTTTTTTGTTCTAATAAAACCCCACGTCATTCCAAGCACGTGTGTCAATTTTTACCTCTATCTACATTATTCCGTGGTTTATTAAGTTTTCAAATTTATACTGACTTTTTGATCACTTGGTATGTGTCCGATGCACTCCAGCGACTCTCTGTGAACTGTGACATAGCTCCTGTTAACTTCTCCGACCACTGCGCACATCAGTGTTACCTTAACCAAGAGCGTCAGCAAATTTGCCGCTGCAAAGGCTACTAGAAATCGAATGTTAGTCTTCTGCAGGGTGCGCAACTTGAAGAGGTGAACATCGTGTGGCAACAACTCCATCACCACCGATGTCGTTACACTAGCGATCTACAGTGGTGGATTCAGTGTGCCAAGCCAAAATTACGCCTCATCAAGAGGAACTATGCCCGACAAAAGTTTTTGGCAGAAACACACTATTCAATTTTTTTTACCGCTGTTGTATAGTCAAACTAACAATCTTTCGCGCAATATCGATTTACAGATCAAACGATATAAAGCGAAGATAACGGCGATTCAACGCAAGCAAATGGAAGGCATCATCGTGCTTGACCACCCAAAAGAGGTTGCCGGCGAAGAACGAGCCTCTCTGTACCATATTCTGAGAACGAAGAAACAATGTAAATGTAGACTTAAAAGACAAAGAAACTCGTACACCTGCCTAATATCGTGTAGCATGCAGAAGTGCCGCAACACGACGTGACATGTACTCTACTAATGTCTTAGGTAGTGCCGGAGGGAACTGACATCTTGAATCCTGCAGGGCTGTCCATAAATCCGTAAGAGTACGAGGGGATGGAGATCTCTTGTAACGCCACATAGCTAGGCAGCTCAGATATGATCAATAATGTTCATGTCTGGGGAGTTCGATGACCAGCGGAAGAGTTTAAACTCAGAAGAGTGTTCCTGGAGCCACTCAGTACCAATTCTGGACGTGTGAGGTGTCACATTGTTCTGCTGGAATTGCCCAAGTACGTCGGAATGCACAGTGGGCATGAATGGATGCAGATGATCAGACAAGATACGTACGTGTCACCTGTCACAGTCGTATTTAAATGTATCAGGGGGTCCCATATCATTCCAACTGCACACGCCCCACGCCACTACAGAGCATCTATCAGTTTCAACAGTCCCCAGTTGACATGCAGGATCCATGGCTTGGTTCAAATTTTTATTTATTTATTTATTTACACGTAAAGTTCCGTAGGACCAAATTGAGGAGCAAATCTCCAAGGTCATGGAACGTGTCAGTACATGAACTTACAACATAAAAGTAATAACAGATAAAAATAAATGTTCATGAACCTTGTAAGCAGGCTGTTTATGTTTTCTTATTGGCAACGTTACGTAGCGCTCTGTATGAAAATCACTGGTTGTGCTGTGTGCAGTCTGTGGCTAGTTTGCTTTGTTGTCTGCCATTGTAGTGTTGGGCAGCTGGATGTGAACAGCGCATAGTGTTGCGTAGTTGGAGGTGAGCCATCAGCAGTGGTGAATGTGGACAGAGAAATGGCGGAGTTTTGAAATTTGTAAGACTGGATGTCATGAACTGCTATGTATATTATGATTTTCAACACTATTAAGGTAAATACATTGTTTGTTCTCTATCAAAATCTTTCATTTGCTAACTATGCCTATCAGTAGTTAGTGCCTTCAGTAGTTTGAATCTTTTATTTAGCTGGCAGTAGTGGCGCTCGCTGTATTGCAGTAGTTCGAGTAACGAAGATTTTTGGTGAGGTAAGTGATTTGTAAAAGGTATAGGTTAATGTTAGTCAGGGCCATTCTTTTGTAGGGATTTTTGAAAGTCAGATTGCGTTGCGCTAAAAATACTGTGTGTCAGTTTAAACACAGTCATGTATAGTTTTTGTAAGGGGACATTTCATATGGCGACCCTGCCAGGATACCTCACTGGAATCTTCTGATTTTTTCTTGTAGTTTGTGTAATTAGTGTAGCTATTGTTTATTGCTAGTGCATGATTGTAGAGAGAATCTCCTTTGTAGTTGCAGTCTTTCATTGTTGTACAGTAAAACAGTTGTGGCATGCATGTAGATTTGCACCAAGTAATTCGCAGCTGCGCTTGCAATTAACTAGATATTATTTTCAGTGCTATGTTAATGTGTTTTCTTATTTTGCTCTTCAAATTGTGCTTTTCTGTGTTGCCATATGAAATAATCTGACAATAATGGCGTGTGAAAAACGTAACACTAGGCTCCAAAGTAAACTGAGAAGTAATAGTGACGACGAGTGTAGCTTATCAGCACCACTGTGTAATGAATTAACAGACATTCAAAGTAGTAATTTGGTAACTGTGCATAGGGAAATGGAGCGGGCGGCAAATAATGGCATAGACAGAGAAACAATTAGTGAACAAGGAAGCATTATCGATCGATCGGTCGGCAATAGCTCGCCTCAGGAATCCGAAATGACAGGACACAATCTAGCAAATACTGTAGATTCAGGTTTTGGGTCCTCACTGTTGTCTCAAATAAGTCAAGACACATTTTCTGCTTGTCAAAATGTGAATGTTGCCGGTGCAAATTCACTGCCAAAAAGCACTGAGGAACATGTTTCAGACACCAGTGCAGTGTTATTACAATTAATACAACAAATGGGACAAACACAGCAAAAGCTTCAAAAGTTAGACACAATGGAACAAAATCTTCAAAAGTTAGACACAATGGAAGAAAATCTTCGGAAGTTAGACACCACGCTTGAACAAACATGTGAAGATTTAACTACTGAGTTACATAACATTGAATCGAAATGTCAAAAAGTCTGTAATGACGTAAAAACACAAATTTGTGAGCATTTTCAACCTATTTTTTCGCGGCATGAAAATGCATTACAGAATCATGAAGCAGCCATAAAAGAACTGCAAACTATTGTTCATGAAAATCATGAGACCTTGCAAGCTAAAATTGACTCAGTTGCATCTACCGATTCGGTTAAGCAACTTGCAAAAACTCAGGAAAACTTAAAGGACGCAGTAGATACTCTGAAAATTTGTTCAGAAAGACACATGGAGGAAATTAGTTCATTATCAGAGAAAGTAGTTGAACTTTCGGATCAGCTAAATAATTTCTCTATGAAGGTAGATGATAATCTGAATGACACAAAACCGGTAGTCTTTAATGACACAGAAGAGTGCGAACAAATTAGGAAATTCAAACAAAATCAGAATCAAATTAATATACAACACCAAAGAGAAATCCGGGAAGTACAAGATCAGCTGACACAGGTAATACAAGAATTATGTATTTCAGAGGACACTCACGCCCCAATACGGGAAGAGGGACATAGAAATACGGAACAGCCACAAAATAATAACACAGCGAATTTCGGAAAATATGAAAGAAATTGGCAAGGTGCACCGAATTTTGAAATGGAACCGCCGACACGACGTAACAATGACCAATATGCGACTCGCCGACATGATGATTTTGACTATAAGCTGTTCATTACTACACGTAAATTTAAAACATTTAAGAATTCTGGCAACGACATTCATCCACAAGTGTGGCTCCATCAATTCTCTCATTGTTTTCCTACCAACTGGTCATTAGAGCACAGATTAGAATTTATGTGTGGCTATTTAGAGAATGAACCAGCTGTAAGAATGCGATCGGTCATTCACGACTGCCACAGTGAAGGAGAATTTTATCATGCCTTCCTCTCAGCATATTGGTCTCAAGCTACACAAGACCGAGTAAAACATAGTATCATAATGATGAAACATTTCGAACAATCTGAATTCTCCAGTCTTGTGAAATATTTTGAAGACATGTTATGCAAGAATCAGTACCTGTCAATCCCATACAGCCCCTCAGAACTCATCCACATTTGCTTAATCAAATTACCTGAACATTTACGACATATTATTTTGGCAGGACGTTGCAAAGATGACATTGAAGCTTTTCAGGGACTGTTACAAGAATTGGAAATCGACACTGACAATCGTGGAATGCGGAAACAGGAACACAACAATTACTGGACACATCCGTCACAATTCCGCGATGAAAGAAATAATAACTGGACACGACAAGGCTATTCTCACAACACAAATTGTGACCAAAACAGACACCACCCGTATGACAACCGTTGGCAGAGTAGTAATAATTACAGGGAAAGATCACCTCTCTGCAGTAGTGGCTATCACAGAGACAATCAGAGAAACAGACAATATGGGAACCAAAATAATTATTATCAAGGGAGACAGAATAACTTTAGATGCAATGGTCCAGTGCGCAGTTACGATTCAGGGAGAAATTCTCCACCATGTGACCGACAAGAAAGAAACTATGGAATCTACAGACACGACGACCGACGCTATGATCGGAACGACAGACCTGAATTGCATCAGAACTGGCGGGATTCAGACAGGGCGGGGCCCTCTCGACAAGGTGAATTTGTAGAAGTTAGGTCTCCAAATCCTAATAACGACGCGCGCCAACAGAGAGACAATAGGCAATGACTCATACCGCTGGCAGCCACAAAACGTACTTCTGAAACTGACGACGCAGCTGCCGTAGCTAGTAATTACGTAAAAATGGAAGACATTAGGAACATCTTACTCCAGGAACACGACGTAAAACATAACAACATTGCATATCCTGTGAGTCACATTACTGTAAATGACGTAAAATTTACGGCAGTACTTGACTCTGGCAGTCCCATTTCAGTAATTAGTGAAACAGCCTTTAGCAAATGCAACAGATCGAGCGATTGCCCCACACTTCCGTTACGTAAGATTAAATTACAAGGTGCAGTCGTTGAAAAAAGTGTAGATGTACGCCAACAAACCAACTTAGAATTCTTTTGTGAAAGCCACAGCTTCTCTATGAAATTTCTTATTGTTCCATTATTGTCGACGGAAATTATATTGGGAGTAGACTTTTTGAATGAATACAAAGCAATCTTAAACTTTCACGATGCTGAAATAAGTTTAGAGAAAGAAGATAAGTCAATAGCTTTGAAATTTGGAGATTGGCTCTCAAACCATGACGAAGAAATTAATCGGCTTTACCACCTGTTAGACAACAGTTTGGAATTTTCGACGGAACTTGGCACTAACAATCACTCTGCAAGTACTGACAGGGATGATATCAATGGCGCATTTGATACTAATGAGTTAATTCAGAATAAAATTCAAACATTTGAGAATTGTAATGACACTGATAGGCAAGACCTTTTTGAGATTTTACAAGCACATTCCACAGTTTTTACTCACAAAACAGGAACAATCAAGGGATTTCAATACCAATTTCGTGTTCGTGAGCATACTAAATTTGTGTTAGACCATACGTAATTCCGGCGCATTATAGGGACCGTGTTAGAACAGAAATACAATCTATGCTTGGCGAGGGCATTATTGAACCTGCAGTAAGCTCATACAACAATCCATTAAATGTTGTTGAGAAGAAAAATGGATCGATCAGGCTTGTCTTAGATTCGAGACAAATCAATACTATCATCATTCCTGAAACAGACAGGCCGCAAACGTTAGAAGAACTTCTTCAAAATTTTTATGGTGTAAAAGTGTTGTCTTCTATTGATCTCAGATCCAGCTTTTATCAGATAGAACTTCATCCAGAATGTAGAAAATACACAGCTTTCCTTTGTTTCGGCGTTTGTTATCAGTTTCGGAAACTTCCTTTTGGTTTGAACATTTCTTCGGCAGCATTTATTCGCGGGATAAATTCCGTATTACCTGAGTTCTTAAAACGTCACATCACCTAATATGTAGACGATATTCTGATAACAGAAGCCTCATGGGAACAACACAATCGCATCCTCAACAGCGTGTTACATATTTTTGCAGAATCTGGAATTACAGTAACTTGGAAAAGTCTGAATTCGGTAGGACAAAGGTGAAGTTTTTGGGACATATTATTTCTTCTGAAGGAATTCAGCCGGATGCTGAAAAGTTAGAAGCAATCAGAGCCATTCCAGTTCCATCCACAAAAAAAAAAAAAAACAAGTCCGCAGTTTTCTAGGTCTCGTAAATTTTTACCGTCGTTTATTGAATATGCAAATTCTAGTTACACCAAAACTTTGTTCTCTCACTGGAAAAAATACTATTTGGAACTGGGACGAACAAGCACAGTTGGAATTCAATTCTTTGAAAGAATCGCTACTTAACGCGCCAATACTAGCTCATCCAGATCTGTCACAAGATTTCTGCCTTAGCACGGATTCTTCTAAAGTCGGTATTGGTGCCCATTTATTTCAAGAAGCCACAGAAAATGACACTACTGTTCAGAAAACCATTGATTTTGCTAGCCGAGTGCTAACAAAATCTGAAAAAAATTATTCTGTTATTGAATTAGAAGCTTTAGCTATCGTTTGGGCATTTAACAAATTCCGTTTCTTTCTTTCTGGTAAGCATGTAAAAGTATACAGTGATCATCGTGCAGTACAATTTCTTATGTCTTCAAAATTAAATGATGACAGGTTAAAACGTTGGGCATTGTTTCTGCAAGAATTCCACTTCACAATAGTGTACATTCCCGGCAAGGAGAACATTGTTGCGGACGCACTGTCACGCGCACCGGCTGGGCTTGAGAAAAGTAGCACAGAAGGCAACCTCGAGAAAAATTTCAGTATTCTTTACATTCAGAAAGTCGCCTTTGAAAACTTCATCTCCACATCTTTAGAGGACATTGCTCATGAACAAGATAAAGATCCGATTTGGAAAGACATCAAAAGCAAATGACATGACAAGACACACAGATTCGGCATTATTATCTGGTTAGAAACAACATACTGTTCAAACGCTGCACTGTTGATGACAAGCTATGGGTACTTTGCATTCCTGAAGATTTTGTTAATAAGCTCATTTGGTACATTCATTTCAGCTATGCACATTTTGGCCCACGAAAATGTTATCATATTCTTCGGACGACTTGTTATTTTAACAATATGGAAAAGAGAATTCGAAGAGCCTTGCCTATTTGTAAACTTTGTCAAAAGGCGAAACCATCTACTATCTCACATCGTGCTCCGTTGTTTCCTATCATTCCTTCTAAATTAAAAGAATTTGCTGCTGTTGATCTCTTGGGACCCCTTGTCAGAACATCGAATGGATTTTCGTACGTTCTAGTCGCTGTTGAACTTACTTCAAAATTTGTTTCTTTCACTCCGTTACGTAAAGCCACTGGACGGTCTGTATCTAACGCCTTTGTTAAAAATTTCTTACGTGAAGTTGGCCACTTTGCTAAAGTCATTTCAGATAACGGACCGCAATTCAGATCTGCTGTTTGGTCACGCATGCTTCGGAATCATAAAATCAAACCTGTTTTTATTTCATTGTACTCACCACATTGCCACGCCTCCGAACGGATTATGAAAGAAATCAATAAGCTTTGCAGACTTTATTGTCACAGAAAGCATCAGCAATGGGACAGATATTTACACTTATTTCCAAACGTACTGAATGAAATGCCTCACGACTCCACTGCTTTACCACCTACTCTTGTACTGAAGAATCAAGAACCACCAAACAGAATCAGAGAGCTTGTACCTTTCCCGAATACACGTAAACTTCGACACAAAGACATAATTGATTTGGCTATTAAAAATATAAAATCTGCAGCAGACAAAAGGAGAAAACTACATGGTAAAGCAAATGCAAAGAAATTATATATTGGTCAGAAAGTTCTCATTAAAGCTCATTCATTGTCACATAAGAAGAAACACTTGAGTCACAAATTCTTTCTAGTTTACAATGGATCTTACAGAATCCGACGTATACCACATGATAATTGCGTTGAAGTTGAAACTCTGCGTACTAGGAAGAGTAAAGGTGTACACCACATTTCAGATGTAAAACCGTTTATTGAAAGATAATCAGCTTTTTAACTTTGTCTTTGCCATATAACTTTTCACTTTACACTACTAGTATGCTTTGTCAGACTTAGAATCTGTTAACATGCAACAATGTTTGAAGTTAAATATCCAGTCAAGAACCAAGAGAACTTATTTCAACAGAAATTACGAATGCATTGTTATAGTGAACAGACGACACAGTGTTGGTATTTGTACATTCTTGCTTGTTAGTTGCACGATTACGTAACGACTATAAGGCTCACATACTTAGAACATTTACCAGTACTGCTAATGAAATTTTAATGCAACATTTTGGTTTACTGGAAAATACATTCTGGATTTAAAGTACTTTCTGTGAGACACCAGATGACACAGTGGTTAGTTTATGGGACAGCTACACGATTTTATCACGACACTACTAATGAGTGACAATTTACAATGTTGCTTTTGCGGTGTTTCTGTTTTATATCTGCACAGTTTTTCTGAATTATTCTGGAAAGTAAAACATGTTTTAGTAGTAACTTTTGTGGTATAGCTACAATGAGACAGCCTTTTCCGCAGCACAACAATACGTTACAGCACAGTACTTTCTTCATCATGGCAATAAGCGTAATAACTAAGATATCTATACGCAAAGCATTTCACTTTTGTTTATCATGAGGTAAGTACATTGACTTCTGCAGAACTTAGTTTTTGGAGGACACTTCCACAGAGATTATCTTACAACAAGACGCACAGTTTAGCGCTACAGTACACGTATTTGAGTGATTAATTTTGTACTTAAAACATTTATTTTCAAAGATATTTGAAGTACAATGATACAAAGGTTTTCCGTGATACATTTCATTCCACTGCTGTAATCTGTAACACCTGAGGGTATAATTACATTAATCCTCAGGGGGTACACGCCTACTTTGTGCACCATGTGTTTGGCAAGCACAAGGAGTCCTAGTTAATATGGTATTTGCTTATACACCTTTACACATCGGTACCATATTTCTCTAACACATAAATTACACAGCTATCTGATTATTTAACAGAGAAACAAACATTTTTTTACTACATCAGTGACACATGTTTATGCAATTACACAGATGGATAACTTCACACTTAAGAAATTGTATTTCGTCTGTACTTTGTGAACTGTTCGTATTTTTTCTGAACCATTGTGATACTATGAGAGCTCTGAATAATGTATTTGGTATGGGGTCATGATTTTTAAAGTACGTTGGAGGTAGATGACACTGTTGAAATGAGCAGAGGTGATTTATTTAGGTTTTGACATTGTTGCAGAAAGCTACAACGTTTTTGAGATTTGACTGAGGTGTTATGATGTTATTATTATGATGACAATGTGTATTATGCTGTTGAGGTATGTTTATGATCAATAAGCTGATGTTATATGAGGAATTTGATTATGCTACGTATTTATTATGATGAAATATTGAAGAAGTGTCTATGAATATGTATATGAGTAATAAAGCAAGGAATAATGAGTAGTGGTTAGGGACTCTGGTTTGCGAAAAAGGATGTTGGAAACCGAGAATTGTACTTTAAGAGTTATGAAATGTGTGGATATGTGTGAATGTATCACTATGCTGGCGAAAATTTTTTGGACACTGTTATATTTACAGGATTTTGTTTATACAGATTTGAAATGCAAATTCTTGACCTGTGAAATTTTTATATGAGACTGTCACTGTAGTGCAAACTGGTGTCATAAATATTTCGGTAAGAAAGTTAAGTGACCACCTGCACGTAATGCGTCGTGGGCACCCAGCTGCGTGACAGTCGCCTGGAAAAAAGCATTAGTGTGTGCCTTTCAGAGGCACAGGTGGAAAAAAAGGCGGCCATTATCCTCGCTATTGACATTCCTTTGTGGAAAGCATCGCAAATACAACACAGTCAAACTTGAAAACATATGATTACACTGTGGAGCTCTTAATTTATGATATTGACTAAAATGCCTAACGAAATGATGAGAAACATTTTACATCTATAGTCTTTCTAGTTGAGAGAATTTTTTTGCCTTTGGAGACGCCATTTGCCTAGTGAATGACGTTTCATGTGTTGCTTTATATATATATTTGATCATTTTGTTTAATATCAAGTTTCTAGCTGCACTGTAGAATTGGTTAAAATAAATTTTAATAGATGTACTAATATCACTATTTTCTGTCTACAGACCAAGTAAAGAATACGTTTATGATGTACTTTCTTAGAAAAAAGAGCACAAATAATCATTTCCCTTCACAGGATTTGCATACATAATTTTCTTTTCAACTACTTGGTAATATTTCTCGTAGAATAAGTTGTGGTGCACCACTATAATTACATAGACATTAAGATGTGAATATACATTTCCCTTGTCTGCATTGGTGTCTTTAGTGTAATATTTTTTCTGCTTGAGCTATGTCATGTTTAGATATAAGTTATTGCATTTGCTGCTGCTGTTTGCCAGGCATAGTGCTACTAAATTTCACTTTACATTACTCTGTTCAGCCAGTTTTACTACTGATTTATTTTTCTTGTTTGCTGCTCATTGCCTTATATTAGTTGTAATATTGCTGCTTGCTTTGCCAATTTGCATTTTTTTGTCATTGCTGTTTGTGTTAATTGTTTTATGCTGCTGCATTGCCTCGTCCCTTAGTTTAGCATCTGAGCTCAGTAGACTTAAGTTAGCTTAAGATGGTGTAGGCCATATAAGAGAACAGGTTGTGATGAATTGGAAGAAATGCATTGAGAAGCTATAAGAAAATGGTTTGGCCAAAAAAGTATTTTGAAAGAGGATATGAACAAAAAAATAAGGGTTTAGGGACAACAGGTTTAGGTAGGATTTTCTTGAAAATAAATGATGAGGTAAGATAATGGAAAATAAATAATGAGGTAAGAAATGTGTGAACATATAAATACAGAAAGCATGCTTGGATAGAATTTTTTTGCTGGAAACAAATAGAAACGTCCCCTTAGAACAATTTATACACGACTGTGCTTAACCTGACACACAATATTATTTAGCGCAACGCCATCTGACTTTCAAAAATCCCTACAAAAGAATGGCCCTGACTAACGTTAAACTACACCTTTCAGAAATCACTTACCTCACAAAAATCTTCATTACTCGAACTACTGCAATACAGCGAGCACCACTACTGCCAGCTAAATAAAAGATTCAAACTACAGAAGGCACTAACTACTGATAGGGATAGTTAGCAAATGAAAGATATTAATAGAGAACAAACAATGTATTTACCTTAATAGTCATAATATATATAGCAGTTCATGACAAATTACAAAACTCCCCCATCTCTCTCCCCACATCCACCACTGCTGGCGGCTCACCTCCCACTGCCCAACGCTATGCGCTGTTAACATCCAGCTGCCGCTGCGCAACACTACAATGGCAAACAACAATGCAAACTAGCACACAGAGCGCTACGTAACGTTGCCAATAAGAAAACATAAACAGCCTACTTACATAGCCCCCATCCTCCCCACAAAAAATTTTACAAAATATTTTTGGGCAGTGGCCAATAATGATTTGAAAAATTTTTTCATAATTACACTAACAAAGATATCCAATGCACACACTTATTGATAGAATGTTGGTCAAAAGCTAAAATTTTCTCACAGTTCATAAAGATAGTCCTGATCATTCATCATAATAGGAATTACAGTTTTTTTTTCACAAAGTCTCATTAGTAAAAGAAATTGCACACAGAAGTAGTGGATTTCCATGCAGTCTTGAAGAAGTAGTGTTGTCCTTCCAATGGAAAGACAGTGCTGACTCTTGACATACTGACAGGTAATGGGCCACAACAGAGCAAACCCACAGCAGAGTCATTCGACGGTTTGAAGAAGATTGGTAGGTAGGTCATCACAGAGTAGACCCACTGTAGTCCTGGTAGAGATTACGGTATTGGTGGGCCACCAGAGGTGTAGACCCACTGCAGTCCTTGTAGAAATAATGGTATTGGTGAGTCATCAAAGGTGTAGACCCACTGTAGTCCTTGTAGAGACGGCCAGCAGCCATCGGTTGCGACTGTGCAGGTGCACATTCACCATCAAAGAGTCTTGCGGAGAATATAGCAAGTCCATAAACCACCACTTGTGCACTCACAACGTTTTTGGAATTGTCCTTAGAACCAGCAATGCTGTTATCCAGTCCCTTGCTGAATTATCAACACACGTGCAAACACTAACAGTCCCAACTTCTCACATATTGTCCATATACTATGACCAACAGAAACGTGTGCAGTGAAATGTAACGTACAAGTTACTTAATTAGATGAACTGGTGTCAATTACAATTTTATAACATAAGAATACAAAATGAGGTACAAAATGAGGTACAAAATACATCATTAAAGAACATAACAATACAGATAACATTTGTAGTAATAGAGGCTTGACAAAAGAATAGAAATAAACATATACATCAGTGTTATAGGAATCATTACATGAGTACATACATAAAAGATCAGAATAACTTGCGAAACATCAACTTCACATATGAGCAACAAAACAGAACAGATAAATAATGTCTAAGCATATTTACAAGGTAAATAACATATTATTAATGCCAATTATATTCGAGGATAACAGTATTCCTCATCATAGTGAATGTAGCTGAGTATTAGAAGAAGAAAAAATTATATGAAACTACACAGAGACAGGAAGAAAACAAATACACAAGGGTACACAAACACATAGTGGGATAACACAAAAGGAAAGGACAGGGTTCGTTTCATTGCAGTATTTTGCAAACAAAACTTTCTTTGCTTCTTGGAGATCTCCCCTCATTCATCATTATTCCCAAAAACTCCTATCTATACCTCCTTCCTGTATTCTATTCATATTTCTTTCAAAATAATTGTTTCTCATTGTACAATACTCATTTTGGCCCAAATCTTTTTCATATAACTTCGCAATGCATTCTTTCCCTACTGTCCATAGTCAGTTTCTTATATAGTCTACCCTTCTTAAGCTAACTTAAATCTACTGAGCTCAGATGCTAAACTAAGGGATGAGGCAATGCAGTAGCACATAATAAATTAACACAAACAGCAATGCAAAAAAAAATGGAAAATTGCAAAGCAAGCTACAGTAAATCTAAATTACCAAGCAATGCAACATTACAACTAATATGAGCCAATATGCAGCAACAATAAAAATAAATCAATAGTAAAACTAGCTTAACAGAGTAATACAAAGTGAAATTTAGTAACACTATGCCTGGCAAACAGCAGTAACTTATACCTAAACATGACATAGCTCAAGCAGAAAAAAACATTACACTAAAGACAATAATGCAGACAAGGGAAATGTATATTCACATCTTAATGTCTATGTAACTTATTGTAAAAAAAATGTTACCATGTACTTGAAAAGAATATTATGTGTCCAGTTACTGTTACTAGTCCCTTCTAATTGTTCTTTCCTTTCCAGGTGCTCCTTTTTTAAAGAATGTGGATTACAAAATTATTATTTAATAGATCTGTTGACAGAAAGTGTTCACATTAGCAAATGCATCTAAGTTTATTTTATGAAACTAATGCTGTAACACAGCTGGAAAACAGGTATCAAATGAAATAAGCAATTATACAAACCAAAGCATAAAAACATCATTCAATAGCTATGTGGCATTTCGTAAGTCAGTAGCTCTCAACTCTCGTAGAAAGACACTTGTCATAATCAGGTGTGCAGATGTACGAATATTTCCCATCAGTTCATAAGCATTTCAGTAATTAGCAGAAAGTACGAGTAATCATATGTTTTCAAGTAATGAGCGTGTTATATTTGCGATGCTTTCTACAAAGAAATGTCAATAGCGAGGTTAATGGTCGCCCTTTTTTTTTCTCCACCTCTGCCTCTGAAATGCACACCCTAATGGCTTTTTCTCAAGGCGGCTGGCACACCTGGCCGCTCACAACGCATTACGTGCAGGTGGTCACTTAACTTTCTTACGGAAATATTTACGACAGCAGTTTCCGCTACAGTGACAGTCTCATACAAAAATTTCACAGGTCGAGAATTTACGTTGCAAATGTGTAGAAACAAAATCCTATGAATATAACAGTGTCCAAAAATTTTCGCCGGCATTGTGATACATTCACGCATTTACACACATTTCATAATTCTTAAAGTACGAATCTTGGTTTCCAACATCCTTTTTCACAAGTCAAGAGTCCCTAACTTCTATTCATTATTCATATACATATAAACACATAATCACATTCCTCATATATGGTAGCATCATCTTATTGACATAAACATACCTCAACAGCATAATACACATAGTCATCGTAATAATAACATCATAACACCTCAGTTAACTCTCAAAATCGTCGTAGCTTCCTCCAATAATTTCAAAATCTAAAAAAAATCCTCTGCTCATGTCAAAAGTGTCATCTGCAGCAAACGTACTTTAAAATCATTCTCCCTTACCAAATACATCATTCAAAGCTCTCATAGGATCACAATGGTTCCGGAAAAATATGAACAGTTCACACAGTACAGACTAAATACAATTTCGTAAGTGTGAAGTAATCCAACTCTGTAATTGCGTAAACATGTGTCACTGACATAGTAAAAAGCATGTTTATCTCTCAGTTAAATGATCAGATAGCTGTGTAATTTGTGTTTTAGAGAAATATGGTTGCGATGTGTAAAGTTGTATAAGCAAATAGCATATTAGCTAGGGCTCCTTGCGCTTGCCAAACACATGGTACACAAAGTAAGCATGTACCCCCCTGAGGATTATTGTAATTATACCCTCAGGTGTTACAGATTACAGCAAAGGAATGAAATGTATCACGAAAAACTTTCTTTGTAATTCAAAAATCTTTAAAAATAAATGTTTTAAGTACAAAATTAATCACTTAAATATGTGTCCTGTAGCGCTAGATGTGCGTCCTGCTGTAAGATAATCTCTGTGGAAGTGTCGTAGTTACCGTCCTCCAAAAGCTAAATTCTGCAGAAGTCAATGTACTTACCTCATGATAAACAAAACTGAAATGCTTTGGGTATAGATTTCTTAGTTATTACGCTTATTGTCGTGGTGAAGAACGTACTGTGCTGTAACGTATTGTTGTGCTACGAAAGAGGATGTCTCATTGTAGCTATACCACAAAAGTTACTATTAAAACATGTTTTACTTTCCAGAATAATACAGAAAAACTGTGCAGATATAAAACAGAAACAACGCAAAAGCAACATTGTAAATTGTCACTCATTAGTAGTGTCGTGATATGATCGTGTAGCTGTCACATAAACCAACCACTGTGTCATCTGGTATTTCACAGAAAGTACTTTAAATCCAGAATGTATTTTCAAGTGAACCAAAATGTTGCATTAAAATCTCATTAGCAGTACCAGATATAATGTTATTTTTCTCGGAGCCAGCCGGCGCACGTGTATGTCTGCGGTGCGAGTCATTGTCTGTCTCTTTGTTGCCGCGTGTCGTTACTGGGATTAGGAGGCCTAACTTCCACAAATTCGCCTTGCCGAGAGGGCCCAGCTCTGTTTAAAGCTCGCCAGTTCTGATGGAATTCAGTTCTGTCGTTTTGTCGGTAGTTTACACAGTTTCTTTCGTGTCGGTCACGTGGTGGAGAATTTCTCCCTGAATCGTAACTGCGCGCTGAACTGTTGCGTCTGAAATTATTCTGTCTCCCTTGATAATAATTGTTTTGGTTCCCATATCGTCTGTTTCTCTGATTGTCTCTGTGATAGTCATTACCGCGGAAAGGTGATCTTTCCCTGTAACTATTACTCTGCCAGTGGTTGTCATATGGGTGGTGTCTGTTTTGGTCACGATTTACGTTGTAAGAATAGGTTTGTCATGGCCATTTATTGTTTCTGTCGTCACGGAATTGTGACTGATGTGACCTGTAGTGATTGTTTTCCTGTTTTCGCATCCCGCGACTGTCTGTGTCAATTTCTAATTCTTGTAAGAGTCCCTGAAAAGCTTCAATATCGTCTTTGAAACGTCCTGCCAAAATAATATGCCGTAAATGTTCAGGTAATTTGATTAAACAAATGCGGATGAGTTCTGAGGGGCTGTATGGGTTTGACAGGTACTGATTCTTGTGCAACATGTCTTCAAAATATTTCACAAGACTGGAAAATTCAGATTGTTCGAAATGTTTCATCATTATGATGCCATGTTTTACTCGGTCTTGTGTAGCTTGAGACCAATACGCTGAGAGGAAGGCATGATAAAATTCTCCTTCACTGTGACAATCAAGAATGACCGATCGCATTCTTACAGTTGGTTCATTCTCCAAGTAGCCACACATAAATTCTAATCTGTGCTCCAATGACCAGTTGGGAGGAAAACAATGAGAGAATTGATGGAGCCATGCTTGTGGATGAATGTCGTTGCCGGAATTCTTAAATGTTTTAAATTTACGTGTAGTAATGAATTGCTTATAATCAAAATCATCATGTCGGCGAGTCGCATGTCGGTCATTGTTACGTCGTTTCGGCGGTTCCATCTCAAAATTCGGTGTACCTTGCCAATTTCTTTCATAATTTCCGAAGTGCCTTGTGTTATTAATTTGTGGCTGTTCTGTATTTCTATGTCCCTCTTCCCGTATTGGAGCGCGAGTGTCCTCTGAAATACGTAATTCTTGTATTACCTGTGTCAGCTGATCTTGTACTTCCCGGATTTCTCTTTGATGTTGCGTATCAATTTGATTCAGATTTTGTTTCAGTTTCCTAATTTGTTCGCTCTCTTCTGTGTCATTAAAGACTACCAGTTTTGCGTCATTCAGATTATCGTCTACCTTCGTAGATAAATTATTTAGCTGATCCGAAAGTTCAACTACTTTCTCTGATAATGAACACATTTCCTCAGTGTGTTTTTCTGAACCAAGCTTCAGAGTGTCCATTTGTGTTGAAATCGAATCTACTGTGTCCTTTAAGTTTTCCTGAGTTTTTGCAAGTTGTGTAACCGAATCGGTAGATGCAACTGAGTTAATTTTAGCCCACAAGGTCTCATGATTTTCATGAACAATGGTTTGCAGTTCTTTTATGGCTGCTTCGTGATTCTGTAATGCATTTTCATGACGCGAAAAAATAGGTTGAAAATGCTCACAAATTTGTGTTTTTACGTCATTACACACTTTCTGACATTTCAATTCAATGTTATGTAACTCAGCAGTTAAATCTTCACGTGTTTGTTCGAGAGTTTGTTCCAATGAGTCTAACTTTTGAAGCTTTTGCTGTGTCTGATTTTGTTCCATTTGTTCCATTAATTGCAATAATAATGTATTAGTGTCTGGAATCTGTTTCTCTATGCTTTTTGGAAGTGCATTTTCACCGGCAACATTCACATTTTGACAAGCAGAAAATGTGTCTTGACTCATTTGAGAAAACGGTGAGGACCCAAAACCTGAATCTACATTATTTGCAAAATTGTGTCCTATCATTTCGGATTCCTGAGGCGAGCTGTTGCCGACCGATCGATCGATAATGCTTCCCTGTTCACTACCTGTTTGAGTGTCTACACCATTATTTGCCGCCCGCTCCATCTCCCTATGCACAGTTACCAAATTACTACTTCGAATGTCTGTTAATTCACTACCCAGTGGTGCTGATAAGCTACGCTCGTCGTCACTATTATTTCTCAGTTTACTTTGAAGCCTAGTGTTACGTTTTTCACACGTCATTATTGTCACAATATTTCACACGATAACACAGAAAAGCACAATTTGAAGAGCAAATATAAGAGAACACTGAAAATAATATCTAGTTAATTGCAGCTGCGAAATACTTGGTGCAAATCTACATGCATGCCACAACTGTTTTACTGTACAACAATGAAAGGCTGCAACTACAAAGGAGATTCTCTCTACAATTACGCGCTAGCAATAAACAAAATCTACACTAATTACACAAACTACAAGAAAAAAATCAGAAGATTCCAGTGAGGTATCCTCGGCTAAGGGTCGACATATGAAACGTCCCTTTAGAACAATTTATACACGACTGTGCTTAACCTGACACACAATATTATTTAGCGCAACGCAATCTGACTTTCAAAAATCCCTACAAAAGAATGGCCCTGACTAACATTAAACTACACCTTTCAGAAATCACTTACCTCACAAAAATCTTCATTACTCGAACTACTGCAATACAGCGAGCACCACTACTGCCAGCTAAATAAAAGATTCAAACTACAGAAGGCACTAACTACTGATAGGGATAGTTAGCAAATGAAAGATATTAATAGAGAACAAACAATGTATTTACCTTAATAGTCATAATATATATAGCAGTTCATGACAAATTACAAAACTCCCCCATCTCTCTCCCCACATCCACCACTGCTGGCGGCTCACCTCCCACTGCCCAACGCTATGCGCTGTTAACATCCAGCTGCCGCTGCGCAACACTACAATGGCAAACAACAATGCAAACTAGCACACAGAGCGCTACGTAACGTTGCCAATAAGAAAACATAAACAGCCTACTTGCAAAATGTTGAAATAAGAGGAAAGATATATGGAATGAAGTTTTGAGGTGGACTGCAGTACCAAATGTCACACTGAAAACAAACCCTGTCCTGTATTTTTGTGTTATTGCAGTATGTGAATTTGTGTTTTTCCTGTCGTAATGTGTTTAGCTAATGAGAGTTATGTTGTAGAATTTTTCTGATAATATGTTATTTTCTTTGTAAATATGTTTAGGCATTATTTATTCTGTTCTGTTTTAATGCTCATGTGTGAAGTTGATGTTTCGACAGTTATTCTGATCTTTTATGTATGTACTTATGTCATAATTCCTGTAACACTGATGTATATGTTATTTCGATTCTTTTGTAAAGCTTGTATTACTACAAATGTTATCTGTATTGTTATGTTCTTTAATGATGTATTTTGTACCTTTCTTATTGTATTCTTATGTTATAAAATTGTAATTGACACCAGTTCATCAAATTAAGTAACTTGTAAGTTACATTTCACTGCACATGTTTCTGTTGGTCATAGTATATGGACAATATGTGAGAAGTTGGGGCTGTTAGTGCTTGCACGTGTATTAATAATTCAGCAAGGGACTGGTTAACAGCATTGCTGGTTCTAAGGACAATTCCAAAAACTTTGTGAGTGCACAAGTGGTGGTTTATGGACTTGCTATATTCTCTGCAAGACTCTTTGATGGTGATTGTGCACCTGCACAGTCACAACGGATGGCTGCTAGCCATCTCTACAAGGACTACAGTGGGTCTGCATCTTTGATGGCCCACCAGTACCATTATCTCTACAAGGACTACAGTGGGTCTGCATCTTTGATGACCCACCAATACCATTATTTCTACAAGGACTACAGTGGTTCTACACCTTTGATGACTCACCAATACCATTATTTCTACAAGGACTGCAGTGGGTGTGCACCTCTGGTGGGCCACCAATACCGTAATCTCTACCAGGACTACAGTGGGTCTACTCTGTGATGACCTACCTACCAATATTCTTCAAAACTTCGAATGACTCTACTGTGGGTTTGCTCTGTTGTGGCCCATTACCTGTCTGCATGTCGAGAGTCAGCACTGTCTTTCCGCTGGAAGGACAACACTACTTCTTCAAGACTGCTTGGAAATCCACTACTTCCGTGTGCATTTTCTTTTGCTGCTCAGACTTTGAGAAAATCACTGCAATTTTACTGTGATGAATGATCAGGACTGTCTTTATGGACTGTGAGAAAATTTTAACTTTTGATCAACATTGTATCGATAAGTGTGAGCATTTGATGTCTTTGTTATTGTAATTATGAATTTTTTTTTCAAATCTGTATTGGCCACTGCCCAAAACAATTTGTAAAATTTTTTGTGGGGAGCGTGGGTCTATGTAAGTAAGCTGTTTATGTTTTCTTATTGGCAACGTTACGTAGCGCTCTGTATGAAAATCACTGGCTGTGCTGTGTGCAGTGTGCAGTCTGTGGCTAGTTTGCATTGTTGTCTGCCATTGTAGTGTTGGGCAGCTGGATGTGAACAACGCGTAGCGTTGCGCAGTTGGAGGTGAGCCGCCAGCAGTGGTGGATGTGGGGAGATAAATGGCGGAGTTTTGAAATTTGTAAGACTGGATGTCATGAACTGCTATGTATATTATGATTTTTCAACACTATTAAGCTAAATACATTGTTTGCTCTCTATCAAAATCTTTCATTTGCTAACTATGCCTATCAGTAGTTAGTGCCTTCAGTACTTTGAATCTTTTATTTAGCTGGCAGTAGTGGCGCTCGCTGTATTGCAGTAGTTCGAGTAACGAAGATTTTTGGTGAGGTAAGTGATTCGTGAAAGGTATAGGTTAATGTTAGTCAGGGCCATTCTTTTGTATGGATTTTTGAAAGTCAGATTGTGTTGCGCTAAAAATATTGTGTGTCAGTTTAAGCACAGTCATGTATAATTTTTCTAAGGGGACGTTTCAACCTGAAAAAAAGTGAGTCCATAAGTTTAAGGAAACGCTATTAGCAATACAATAAGAATCGGCTTAATTTTTCAAGGAACTCCTCGACAGAATAGAAGGAGTGCCCCACGAGGAAACTCTTCAGTTTCGATTTGAAAGCGCGTGGATTACTGCTAAGACTTTTGAATTCGAGTGGAAGCTTATTGAAAATGGATGCAGCAGCATACTGCACACCTTTTTGCACAAGAGTTAAGGAAGTCCGATCCAAATGGAGGTTTGATTTCTGCCGAGTATTAACCGAGTGAAAGCTGCTTATTCTTAGAAATAAACTAATATTGGTAACAAGAAACGACAATAAGGAATATACATATTGAGAGGCCAATGTCAAAATACCAAGACTCGTGTACAGAGGTCGACAAGAGGTTCGTGAACTCACACCACTTATTGCCCGAACCGCCCGTTTCTGAACCAAAAATATCTTTCTAGAATGGGAAGAGTTACCCCAAAACATAACACCATACGACATAAGTGAATGAAAATAAGCATAGTAGACTAATTTACGTGTCGAAGTATCACTCACTTTTGATACCGTTCGAATAGTGAAAATGGCAGTATTAAGTCTTTGAACAAGATCCTGAACGTGGGCTTTCCACGACGGCTTACTATCTATCTGAACACCTAGGAATTTGAACTGTACAGTTTCACTAATCATATGCCTGTTCTGTGAGATTAAAACGACAGGTTTTGTTGAATTGTGTGTTAGAAACTGTAAAAACTGAGTCTTACTGTGATTTAACGTTAGTTTATTTTCTACAAGCCATGAACTGAGGTCATGTACTGCACTACTTGAAACCGAGTCAATGTTGCACACAACATCCTTTACTACCAAACTAGTGTCATCAGCAAACAGAAATATTTTAGAGTTACCCATAATACTAGAGCGCATGTCATTTATATAAATAAGGAACAGGAGCGGCCCCAACACTGATCCCTGGAGCACCCCCTTCCCCCCCCCCCCCCACTTGACAGTACCCCACTTAGATCCCACATCACAGCCGTTAACAACATTGTGAATAATGACCTTTTGGTGCCTGTTACTAAAGTAAGAGGTGAACCAATTGTGAGCTACTCCTCTTATTCCGTAATGGTCCAACTTCTGGAGCAATATTGTGAGATCAACACAGTCAAATGCCTTTGTTAAATCAAAAAATACGCCAAGCGTTCGAAACTGTTTGTTTAGCCCATCAAGTACCTCACAGAGAAAAGAGAATATAGCATTTTCAGTTGTCAAACGACTTCTAAAGCCGAACTGTACATTTGATAGCAAATCGTGTGATATAAAACGATCAATTAACCTTACATACGCAGCCTTTTTGATAACTTTTGCAAACACTGATGGCATAGAAATAGGTCTGAGCACTATGGGACTTAACTTCTGAGGTCATCAGTCCCCTAGAACATAGAACTACTTAAACCTAACTAACCTAAGGACATCACACACACCCATGCCCGAGGCAGGATTCGAACTTGTGACCGTAGCGGTCGCGCAGTTCCAGACTGTAGCGCCTAGAACCGCTCGTCCACCCAGGCCGGCGATCCATGGATTCATGACTTGTCTCCACAACCGTATACGTCCATCCACTAGATACAATTTGAAACGAGACTCGTCCGACCAGGCAAGATGTTTCCAGTCATCAGTTGTCCGATGTTGATGGGCTCAGGAGAGGCGTAAAGCTTTGTGTCGTGCAGTTATCAAAGATATACGAGTGGTTCTTCGGCTCAGAAAGCCCGTATCGATGATGTATCGTTGAATGGTTCTTCCGCTGACAGTTGTTGATGACCCAGTATTGAAATCTGCAGCAATTTGCAGAAGGATTGCACTTCTGTCAAGTTGAACGATTCCCTTTAGTTGTCATCGGTCCCGTTCTCGCAGGATGTTTTTCCGGCCGCAGCGATGCCGGAGATTTGATGTTTTACCGGGTTCCTGACATCCTCGCTACGTCCTGTTGCGGCACTTCTGCGTACTCGCGGCGGGCCAACACGATATTAGGCAGGTGTACCAGGTTCTTTAGCTCTTCAGTGTCTATGCTGCTGGAGCCGCTACTGAAAGATGTTGTGCAAAGTCTGATCGGGCTTAGCAACAATTCTGTTACTATCCCATGCTGAAGACGTATGCGTAGTTGTGTCATCATTGCAAGAACTTTTGTCAGCAGAGACTCTTTTTAGCGGCATTCACGTTTCTTTCAAGGGGAAAACTGAATAGCACCAAAACTACAGACTAGCAAATAGAACGCGGTGTTGGAGATATATCACAAGCTATCTGGTGCACAGAAAAGGACTGTCATAAATCTCTCGGTGCTAACTTTGAGGCCATTCTAGACAGATTCCTGACGAATAACTGGTCACAGATGTTGCTTTGGAGCTTCACTCTGACAGTGATTTGAACTTAATACAGAAGGTTAAGAGCAAGCAAGATGGATTATTTGGCGCTAATTCTCCCTGTGTCCGACTATCTATCAAAGAGCATACAGCAAACGTTGTGCTAGTTTCTTTTTAGAGGGCACATTTTCAAAGTTCAGTTTGATGCATTAACTTAACCCACGTCCAGAGGTGGCATTCAACTCATAAAGGTACACAAAAAATGTGCCACCCTGCTTCTAAATCGTATCAGTGAGGAAATTCGTATTTGGAGGGCCAGTATCATCACAAACCTTATCAAGCGGTGTCTAGATCTCCAACCTTCGTCTGCGGATCCTCGACGTTCTTCAAAGGACACACTTCGTCAATATTTACCTATTATCACGCGTTCCACACATAGCGCGTGTACTTCTAATATCATTACTGACGGCTGGACGTGTGTTAGCGACATTCGGAGCCTACGTCAGTAGAGGCACGCTCTTCAAAGTCAATTATCAATCGTTGGTCCCTCCTCCAGACAGCGGAGGTCTTGGCCTAGTCACCTCCACAGTAGAGAGGTGGCTCTGTTTATCAGCTCGCATATCAGAGTTTTACGGGTTTGCTGCTTGAGTCCTTAGCTCCGGCGTCCCTTACGCCCCTACTGACGAGGCCAGACATATCCCGACCTTTCTACTACTTCGGTCACTTACGCTGAACACAGCTACTTGTATGTCCGTATTGCAGTACCACCGGCGAAACAGGCGACGGCGTGGGAGGTATATGGCGTCCCACAACAGAAGCGTCCACTAGACGTCGTGGAGGAACCCTCATGTTAGTTGGAAGGTGGTTTGGTGGACGACACACGCGGTTATACTGGACACAGACGTCCGATCAGCATGGTGCATCACAGTCAACGGTAAACAGATCAGCCGATCGCGCCCCCACAAGATACATATGGCGGGCTCACCTCTATGTGCGAGCACGGTCTCAGATGTGGCGCGGCAGAAGACTTACGGAGCTTGATGCGATAAATTTTGTCGTACTTTCTACAACGGAGAATATCGCACCTCGGCTTCTTTTTCCGGATAAACTATTTCCCGCGCACCAAAAACGACGCAGTCGCCTGGATTCTTGGGCACGCTGTAAAATATTTATTTCATGGTGGACCTAAAGATTCATTGGACTTTTGGAAGTGCCTGCAAGAACTTAATTGTAAGAGTGTACAGAACCCAAAATATAGGCAATACTTCTCTAATTACTTAGGAAGAGCCTACGCGACCCTCCACGTAACTAGAGCTCACAAGAGCACGACCGATTGTCGGTGGAACAACATACG
Source organism: Schistocerca cancellata (assembly GCF_023864275.1). Taxonomy (NCBI): domain Eukaryota; kingdom Metazoa; phylum Arthropoda; class Insecta; order Orthoptera; family Acrididae; genus Schistocerca; species Schistocerca cancellata. The sequence continues at coordinate 142,090,673 of NC_064634.1, read as the reverse complement.
ACATGCGTGAGGGCACACATGGATGATGAAGCTACGGAGGGTAGCGGCACACCCTTCGGCATCGTGTACGAATGAAATTTTCCGTTTCCTCATATGCATTACCTCTGTGTTGCACAGTCCGGAGATTATTTGTTTGTTTACTTAGTGCACGATGCGGCGCTAGTTGCACGTATTTTAGGTGTGGTATAAAAGACAGATGTGAAAATTACCGAACTATCAGTTTAATAAGTCACAGCTGCAAAATACTAACGTGAATTCTTTACAGACGAATGGAAAAACTGGTAGAAGCTGACCTCGGGGAAGATCAGTTTGGATTCCGTAGAAATGTTGGAACACGTGAGGCAATACTGACCCTACGACTTATCTTAGAAGAAAGATTAAGGAAAGGCAAACCTACGTTTCCAGCATTTGTAGACTTAGAGAAAGCTTTCGACAATGTTGATTGAAATATTCTCTTTCAAATTCTGAAGGTGGTAGGGGTAACATACAGGGAGCGAAAGGCTATTTACAATTTGTACAGAAACCAGACGGCAGTGATAAGAGTCGAGGGGCATGAAAGAGAAGCAGTTGTTGGGAAGGCAGTTAGGCAGGGTTGTAGCCTCTCCCCGATGCTATTCAATCTGTATATTGAGCAAGCAGTAAAGTAAACAAAAGAAAAGTTCGGAGTAGGTATTAAAATCCATGGAGAAGAAATAAAAACTTTGAGGTTGGCCGATGACATTGTAATTCTGTCAGAGACAGCAACGGACTTGGAAGAGCAGTTGAACGGAATGGACAGTGTCTTGAAAGGAGGTTATAAGATAAACACCAACAAAAGCAAAACGAGGATAATGGAATGTAGTCGAATTAAATCGGGTGATGCTGAGGGAATTAGATTAGGAAATGAGACCCTTAAAGTAGTAAAGGAATTTTGCTATTTGGGGAGCAAAATAACTGATGATGGTCGAAGTAGAGAGGATATAAAATGTAGACTGGCAATGGTAAGGAAATCGTTTCTGAAGAAGAGAAATTTGTTAACATCGAGTATTGATTTAAGTGTCAGGAAGTCGTTTCTGAAAGTATTTGTATGGAGCGAAGCCATGTATGGAAGTGAAACATGGGCGATAAAAAGCTTAGACAAGAAGAGAATAGAAGCTTTCGAAATGTGGTGCTACAGAAGAATGCTGAAGGTTAGATGGGTAGATCACAAAACTAATGAGGAGGTATTGAATAGAATTGGGGAGAAGAGGACTTTGTGGCACAACTTGACTAGAAGAAGGGATCGGTTGGTAAGACATGTTCTGAGGCTTCAAGGGATCACCTATTTGATACTGGAGGGCAGCGTGGAGGGTAAAAATCGTAGAGGGAGACCAAGAGATGAATACACTAAGCAGATTCAGAAGGATGTAGGCTGCAGTAGGTACTGGGAGATGAAGAAGCTTGCACAGGATAGAGTAGCATGGAGAGCTGCATCAAACCAGTCTCAGGACTGAAGACCACGACAACAACAACAACAACAACAACAACATAAAAGAAATACAAATTAAAAAAAAAGTATTAGCAGCAGCAGGAACAACGGGAGTAGGATTCTTTAGGAATAGGAAGGTAGAACATAGAATAAGTTACAGTGAACAGTTCAGTAATAGAGTTCTCATCAGAATCGACAGCAAACCAACGCCGACAACAATATTTCACGTCGAAGATGACGTGGCCGTAAGAATCGAGTGGTCGAGGGCGAAAACAGTAAAATCCGAAACGACAAACCGAGAGTAATCCAGAAAGTGAAAGCCATGGATCGAGGATTGACAGCGGCATACAAACAAGGCCACAAAAGCAAACTGAGAGAAGAACTTAGAGAAGGTGAGTAAATGAGCGAAAATAGCGTCAGTGATCAGAAGGCTTCGGAAACGTCAGCGGACGAAGAAAGCGCGCACGCTTTCCTGCTGGCTTACGCAGCGAGAGGGTTTTGCCGACAAAGTCCACGCAGTCCGCGGTACGGACGCGAACACAAACAACTGCAAATGGCCAACGCTGGTGCGTCCATTTCGATGATCGAGTGCGGCGCGTGTACTAAAAGTGTCACCTCGCTACATGGGAAATGGTATGCTGCCCTAAACTTTTTGGTATGCGTGCTCTTGGAATTTCAACAGTAAGCTTCTCCGTGATACACACTGTCCCTCTTAGAGAGTCTTGTACCTCACTCATCTCCTGTCCCCCCGCCTCAATATCCAGAAGGCCGACATTTTTGCCTCCCTCGACCTGGAGAAAGCCTTTGATCGTGTACGGCATTCATGTGTCCTATTCAAACTCTAGACCTATGTACTTCCAATTAACAATGTCCGCCTTGTTGCATGCTTCTTACCTAAATGCCCATCCTTTGTCCCTTCCTTCCATTCCGTCCGCAGAGGCTCTGACCACTCTCCTATCCTCTATCTATTCTGAACTACCGATATGCCCAAACAACCTCCGCAAGGCCACCTCCTTCAGTATGCCGATGTCATCGCTTTCCTCACCGTCTATCCTACACTCCTGAAATCCCGACGATCCTTTCAAATCCAAGTCAATCAGTTTACGTCCTCTACATATATATCTACGTAATACTTCGCAAGCCATCTAACCGTGTATTTCGGACCGTTCTTCTGATGCTACCAACTGGTTTATCCATTCCCTGTTCCACTTGCTATGGCGCGTGGGCATCCTGAATGTCGGTAAGCCATTCTGTATTAGATTTTCTCGAATTTTCACGTCGTGGTCATTTCGCGAGATGTTTGTCGGAGGAAGTAATATGTTGTTCGACTCGTCCCGAAAAGAGCTCTCTCGAAATTTCAGCAGCAAACCTCACCGTCATTCACAACAGCTCTCTTGTAGCGTCTGGGCACTGTTTGTTGAGCACCACCATAACTGTCTCGCACGGACAAAGCGATCCCTTAGCGATACGCTCCGTCTTTCTTTGGATGTTCTCTATCTTTTCTATCAGTCCTACCTCGTAAGGATCCTAGAAGAACCATATTCAAGAATCGGTCGAACAAGCGCCTTGTAAGCCACTTCCTTCTTGGATGAATTACATTTCCTTAAAATTCTTCCTATGAATCTCAGTCGGGAATTGCTTTTCCTACTATTTTCTCATAGGGTGATTCCACTCAAGGTCTCTCTGGGTAGTTATTCATAGATATGTACTGTTTCCAACAATTTCTCATGAATAGCGTAGTTGTACATTAGTGGATTTCTTTTCCTACGTATGCGCAATATGTTACATTTATTCACGTTCAGAGTCTACTGCCAGAGCCTGCACTATTCGTTAATCGCCTGCAGGCCATTCTGCAAACCCATACTGTCTTCTGGTGTTGCTAGGCAACCGTATCATCTGCAAATGGCCCTAATGAACTTCCGAAGTTTCCCATTAGATCGTTTATATATAGTGTATAACGGGTCTAATACACTTTCTTCGGATACTCCGATATTACCTCTACATCTGTTGATTTTGTTTCATTAAGACCAACGTGTTGAGTTCTACATATAAGGAAGTCTTGCATCCAGCCACAAACCTAGCCAGTAATCGGTAAGCTCTTAGTTTTTTCATTGAACGGCAATGCGAGACGGTGCTAAATGCCTTCCTGAAGTCAAGGAACACCGCATCAACCTGAGCGCCGTTGTCTATGGCGCTATGAATCTCATAGAGGAACAGAGCGTGCTGAATTTCGTAAGATTTGTGTTATCGGAATCCATGTTAATTTTTACAGAGGAGATTTTCTTTCTCTAAAAACGTCATGATGTGTTACCTCCTGAAGTATCCATTAACTCTTCGAGATCTACCCTTAGAAATTCCATCAGTAATCATAGGACTAACCACCCGCAGCTTCTGCCTCCATAACTTCTACCTCACTTTGTAGAACTGTTCTATCCAATTAACTAACAAACAAAAGCCCATCTAATAATCATCCCAACAGAAAACTCAAAATCGACCAAAACTACTGACTGGCCAAATTTGGGGATTACACCCCTTCACTATCTTCCACACCTACAAGACTTTGGTCCGACCCATCCTTTCCTACAGAAACGTTGCATGGATATCTGTCCCTGTTAAATTCTATCAGTTCCTCCAAATCCTTTCTTTCCGCATCTGTTTATTTCCCCCATGTGGATCCGCCAGCACTTCATCAAATTCCTATCCCTCTCACCCATATTGAACACTTTTACGCGTCCTACACTTTCCCCTCTGATCACCAACCCCGGTATGCTGCCGCACCCTTACAAACATCTCTCTGTGCCTACATCTACATTCTCTCCGTACCCAATCCCAACGATATCCAGCCGACTTCCTCTCCCAGAAAATGAAATTCACTCCGATATCTATCCATCTTGCCATCTAAAATTTTCCATCTATTTCACTTCACCCCTGTACGAGAACATACATAATGGATGTACGAGTGCACACTGTAGACACACTGTAGACATACGGAAGTTTGGGTCTGGCTGTGACGTGTGCTCGGGTAGCCTTACGGTAAGGCGAGTGCGCGCGTGGGAGTTCCGGTCCAGCACAAATTGTCATTATGGTCATTCCGTTACACAGCCGCAACGGGGAATACGTTTCGAAAAGTATAAAATGATTTCTCCTAGCCGCATACAGATTCCTAACCCCATACAGATAAATTGTTAAGGTTTTCGTGGCAACTTACTGACAAATTGCCTGTTGGCTTCTGTCCGGGTTCTTCGGCTGATGTTTGATTCATGATTTTCCTACTCATCATTAATCAAACGTCGGCCGAAGAATCAGAAACAGAAGCCAATGTCGATAAATATAGGCCTGAAAATCTGTAATTGTGAATTTTTAACAGCTACGACAATACCTGTAGAATTCAAAAATACATGGGACACATGCAACAGATAATATAAGTGAGGTCAACTGTTTATGAATCGGTTATTTATTGCATGCGCCCCATTGTTTTCGTTTAAATTTTGCAAGTATTTTCATAGTCATTAAAAATTCACGAGCACAAATTTTCAGAGCTATCTTTATGGGGCTACAAATCTATATGGGGCCAGGAGAAATTCCTGTATACTTTTTAATGTTTTAAAAACATATTATATTAAAAAGTTTATTATTTAAATAATTAATTTCTTATTTTTAGTCTTATGTGTGTAAAATTTTAATCGATTTCAAACATTTTGATGAGATTACAACAGAGATATGTGGTAAATACCAGGGTTATTTTAGTTTCTCTTTACCTGAGTCCCCCATGAACCGTGGTGGGGAGGCTTGGTGCCTCAACCTTTTCAGTAGTTGGAGGAGCAAGCGTCTGGATGATTGACTGATCTGGCCTTGGTACATCAATTAAAATGGCCTTGCTGTGATGGTACTCCGAACTGCAGAAATCAAGGGCAAACTACAGCTTTAATTTTTCTCGAGGGCGTGCAGTTCTACTGTATGGTTAAAAGATGATGGAACTCTCTTGGGTAAAATATTCCGGAGGTAAAATAGTCCCCCATTCGGATCCTCTGGCGGGGACTACTAAGGAAGCTATCGTTGTCAGAATAAACAAAACTGGTGTTCTACGGATCGCAGCGTGGAATGTCAGGTTCCTTAACAGGGCAAGTAGGTTGGAAAATTTAAAAAGAGAAACGGGTAGGTTGAAGTTAGATATAGCGGGAATTAGTGAAGTTCGGAGGACAGAGCAACAGGACTTCTGGTCAGGTGAATACAGAATTATAAACACAAAATCTGTTGAATCCCGTCCACGTCGGCAAATGTCGAATCCTGCATAGTCGTCGATTATGGGGTGTCTAGGAAACCTGCTTTCTCGGATCGCTAGACAATATTCCAACAAATCGTATTAATGAATTTTATTACAAGCAAGTAAATGACAATACTTATCTTTGAATATTACACTGTTTTGTGCCAAGCAAAGGGCGATATGCAAAATAAGCAAGGTTCTTCAGTATAAACAATCCTAATACAAGCGAGTAATAGATTTGACTCGTCTATTCAGGTCACTAGTCTTGAAGCTTCTGTAGAACTGAGCCTTTTTTTAATTATATACTGTGTAGTGTGGGCTGAAGAGATCATCCTTGATGACTTATTCTTCTAGGATGGGATGTAAGGATAAAAGGAAAACACTTTATTTATTGCACATTCAGTTAGGCTTGGGCACTCAATTGGTCCTTTAGCCTGCTGTCTTTGGTGATATCTATCTGCTGTGGAGGGTGAGATGTGTCTAGGCTGTTATGTGTGACTGCTTCCTCGTGTTATGACAGATTGCCTATGGGGGGGGGGGGGCGGGGGGTGAAACGTTATTGACTTCGGTACTCGATACTTGTGCCATCTTGCAGGGCTTACCGTTCCTACCGATACCAATTGTCGAACTGCGTCCCTAAGGGCATCGATTTTGTCAAAAACTCGTAGAGCCTTGTCATGGACCTTCTCTTATATAGTGGTCTCGTGGAGTGCGGTGCGGATGTCGACGTTTCTTGTCCACCATGGAACTCCTGTGATCCATTGATAGCAAATGCTTCGCGGCGTTTGGAGTTTGTTGTAGTTGGAGACGCACGTAGTTCCCCACGAGGTGGAGCCATATAACATTGTGGGTTCCACCGTTGCCTTATACAATTGGAGTTTAGTCTTATGGTTGAGATCCTGACTCTTCAGGAACGGAATCAACGACCTGGCCATCTTCTGGGCTGCCGCCTTCTTGTCGTCAATATGCTGCGTAAAGAGTAATATTTTGTCAAGGTAGACACCGAGGTACTTCACTCCTAGCGACCATGGGATAAATTGATCAGCTATTTGGAGTCTGTCATTCAGAACTGGTTTCCTCCGTGTGAACATAACGGCTGCCTTCTTCGCAGGATTGATCGTTATCTTATTTTGCAGCGCCCAGCGTTCCATTACAGCAAGTTGTCATTGCATCCTAGCGATTAGCTGGTTCAAGTGTCGTCCAGTTATCAGAAAGGCCGTATCGTCCGCATAAAAACTCGCCGTAACAAGGGGGACTGTTGGGACGTCATTTCTATATAAGTTGAAAAGCAGAGGCGAAAGGACAGAGCCCTGCGGAATTCCTGCGGAGATCAGTTTCATTTCGGAGTTTTTATCGTCGACTCGGACATACAGTTTCCTGTCCTGTAGAAAGCTGTCTATGAGTCCAATGTAACAATCCGCAATAGGGGTAGTGCGATGTAGTTTGAAGACAAGGTTGGACCGCCATACCTTATCGTAAGCTTTTTCGATGTCAAGGAATACACCAATCGTGGAGTGCTGCTTGTTGTATCCTTCTTGCATCCGTTCGGTGATCCGCAGAAGTTGAAGTTCGGCAGATAACTTGTCCTTGAAACCGAATTGTTCGGGTCGTATAACATCATGTGCTGTAAGCGTGTCATGGAGCCTCTTCAACAGCACTCTCTCGTGCACCTTGCCAAGGGTCGGCAAGAGGCTGATTGGCCGGTAGCTGTTGGGTTCTGCTAGGTCTTTGCCTGGCTTGGGTATTGGAACTACTCGAGCGGTCTTCCATGCCGTAGGAAAATATCCCTGCAGAAGACAGCCGTTGTAAATTCGGGTAAGGAGCACAGTTGGCTTCCTGGGCAACTGTTTCAAATCGGTGTTGCTTATAGAGTCGTTGCATGGCGCGTTATTCCGAGTCTTCCGGATAATTTTACGGATCTCTGCTGGTGTGGTGAGTTGTGGGCAGAACTGGGCCGCGGTCAGTCGGGCGCGGCGTTTATGTTCTCTTCGCATAGAGGCCGCTGCTGTCGCGTTGTCGTCCTGGAGAAGGGTCGGTCAGCGTACAATTGGCTAACATCCTTTCCACAGCCCTCTCTGCTCTCTCGTACCCGACTAGTGTGCCGACGCTTGACTTTACGCCGTAACATTCCTCCCCCCCCCCTTCCTCCAAAACGATGGACCATCGTAGTATAAGGAGCCTGATAACCGGAGGGGAGGCAGGAGCGCGGATGCTGCGAAGGATTGGAAGCCATCCAGCCTTCGCTCTGGCGAAACGTCCCCCGTGAAACGACCAGAAGGGCACGCGTCCACCTCCTGAGGCCCATAAGAAGATGTAGAAGGGTCGGCTGCTGCGGCGTGGGCGGGTCCTGCTCCTTGGGTAGGACGAGAGGAGGCGGCGGAGGTGAAGGCTCCGTTTCCATGGGGTCGTCCCGCGGTGTCATGATGACACCCTCTGGCGGCTGCTGTGGCCACACTGTCCTCGGGATCCGCAAATGGGCTTCCTTCGGCGCCAGATGCTAAGGAGGGTGGAGCAGGTGGAGCAGTGTCCGATCGCGGAGGCCGTGAAACAACTCTCCCAGCGATGGTCCATCTCGTGCTTGCGAACGATTGGAGGCGAGAAACAGTTGCAATGCTTTATCCCTGCTGTATGCAGTCCGAAGTTTGGGCGTCTGGGTGCCTCTCTGTATCATAGCACCGAACGGTCTAGTACTCGAATTAAAGTCCCTGCGTTATTCAGTATGCATTTCGCTGGCGATACCGTTCGGGTCTAGAGAACCGAAGCGCTGTTGTCGGTTCGTGTCGCGCAAGCCAATGAAAAGCAAGCGGCCGCAGATCCGCGCATGCGCACTGCAGCGCGCACAGCGCCACGAACAGAAAGCGGCTAGCAGACGACACAGGCGCGCTGTTCTTCCAAGTACCGAAAATTGCGTTTACGTTGCCACAATGCATGACGCCGCATTCCATCGAGCTGACGTGCCCGCCTTCATCGCCCTTGCCTCCTCCTTAACAGTATCAGGTGTAGTATATCCATTTCCATGATTCTCAGCTGAAATGCATAAAAAATTTTACAGTTTCTCTGACCGCATGTTTTCATGCATGCATAATAACGACAGCGTATTTGACTGTATTCTGCAGATTGTCGTAAATGCCGTATTATGTCATCTTATTCTCATTCACACTGACATCGTGTTTTGGATTTTAAGTTTCGGAAAATGAGTTAGGAATAGTGTGTAGTACCACATTGTACTAATACAACTACAAAAACACCCGAAAAATTGATTCTGAGAGTTTCAAAGAATAAGAAGATAAACAGAATGTGGTTATAACACGCTCCTAGAGATCCAAATGATTAAGTAGCCCACTTCCCTATATGATGCGTCAACGATTTGGGTCTTAAAAACAAAATTGAAAAAAAAACGCATTTTCGAGAGCTCCTGCAGTTCGTAAAAGTTTGTAACATGCATCTCATGAATGAAAATGTTTCGTACATGGTGCTACAGTCTAAAAATATTACGGCATAGATCTTTCATCTCTGTCTACTGTGGTTGAGCATTTGATCGCAGATAAATACTTGTGACAAGCAAGTTTATGAAGATGACTGGTGCTAGTTACGTTCCCAGTAATTTAAGTTATGCTCTTAGATTCCTGTCTAATCACATACTCGGAAATCGCTACATATTCGGAAAAAATGGTGAATGATTTCTGATAAGAAAAAATATAAAGTTCACTGTCGATTGTTTTACTCACAGTAATTTCATCTCTAACAGTTTCATATTTCGTACTTAAAACACACAGAAATCACGAAATCATTACTGAGGAATTGCGCTCTTACATGTAAGTAATAACGAATATAGCAGAAAAATCTTAACTTACACAAATAACAATGTCTCAGAACGTGTTGCATATGAAGAGTTAAAAAATTTTTTTTGCATCCACCATTGCGCGAACCCCTGATCTATCGCATCATATCCCAGCGCGCTAACCACTTTTTTTTTACATAATAGTGAAAAAAATAAAATAAAATATCCTGCTTCTGTCAGTACAAAACAATAATGGTCTACGTTCCTCTTTTAGGCGCGTATCTCGCTAATCCCGTCATACCTCGCGTTGGTGTCGGGTACGTCTTCACGTGTGTTTGTGAATCCTCTCCACTGTCCTGGTCCTTTCTTGTTCTTATACTTATAGACAATAATTACATTCTCCTACCCGGGACACCCCAACTGGATGGGGGATCAAGCAAGGCATTCCCTAAAAAATTTGCGTAATATGTTCGATATCTCGGATGTCTCATAAGCTGTGAGTGTTGTTCCTGTAGTAAGGCCCAAAAGTCAAGCACATTCTTACTGCCGTCGCGGAATAGATAAGGCACAGTCAAACCTCGAGTCCAAGTCACTGCGTTTGTCTTCGTTCGGGGATAATATGTCCTATCTGGGAGAAGTAGTGTGCGTGGTTCTATTGTTTGCGGCCCACCCGAAGGAGGAAGGCGATAATTTTTTTGACCAAACACCGTACGTCCGCCGAAGGACCGCATATCAGGCGATGCTCCTCAGTGTCTATAACATTGCACTGCGGACACAGTGGCTCGTCCGCCATATGAATTGTATGCAACCTGGAACGAGTCACGTATTTCCCATTTACCACCTGATACCACAGTGCGCGCGTTCCGGTATCGAGGTGTGGGTGGTGCACTGTGCGCCATACCACTGACCACGTAACTGTTGGTTGGCGGCCTCTACGGCATTATTCGGCCGTCGTCGATTCAAGATGTGATATATATCACGTGCCGTTGCCGTCCTGGTAGTCGGTAGTTCCATATGTACATAACTGTGTTCCACAAAGAAGGTTCGCATATGGGCAAGCGATGGTGAGATGTGAGCCACCGCTACCGGAGCCGAACGAGAAGGTGGAGCAAGTTCGTCTATCAAGCTGCCCGTCAGACTTGTCTGGTGTCGTGTCCACATCTTTATCATTGTGGTTACATAAATAGCCGCTGCTCGGTCGCGTACGTGGACTAGTCCAAGACCTCCACGACTACGAGGAAGGGTGAGGGTTTCGTATCCTACCTTAAAAAGCAGACCTGTGCTCACAAAATATCCTAGTGCTGCCAGGATTCGGCGGGCCAACACCACCGGCATAGGAAGAACTTGTGCCAGGTGGCGGATGCGAGAGGCTAGATAAGTGTTGGCAAAGGTGACCCGTTGTATCATATCCAGTGCCCTTAACCAGTGACTTCGGACACTCGCACGAATTGTTTGCAGAAGATGTCTGTAACTCAGTGCCACCGTGCGTCGAACGTCTGTAGTGAAGATAATTCCTAGGCATTTCATCTTGGTGATCGGCTGTAATGGTGCTACACTTCCTGTCGGGAGTCATCTCCCGATGTTCATCGCTGCCGACTTTGCCATATTCAGGCGACTTCCCGTAGCCATACAATACAAATTAATCCAATGCAAGGCCGCTCTTGCCTCGTCGCCTGACCGTGCTAAAAACACTAGGTCATCTGCGTATGTTCGGCATATAATCTTGTTGTGCCTTATCGTCATTCCTTGGAGTCGATTCCGGAGCCCGCAAAGCAGCGACTCGACAGCGATGGCATACAATATCGCTGACAGCGGGCACCCTTGTCTGACCGATCGTGAGATGGTGATGGGCCCCACCAAGCGTCCATTGATGAGCACTTTGGATGCGGCTCCGTGGAGTAGTCTCATGACGACGGTGACAAAACTTTCCGGAAACTTCATTTTCGTCATCACGTCCGTGAGATAAGCATGACTCAGCCTGTCAAATGCGCGATCGAAGTCTATCGATACCAAAACACCCCGGAGACGACATGTTGAAGCCAGTGCGATAACATCGCGGTAGTCGCTGAGTGCCGTTTGTATATTGCTAGCTCCTCCTAGCTGGGTTTGGTCGAGTGAAATCACTTGTCGTATTACGCGTTTAAAGCGTGCTGCAAGTATCCTGGCGTAGATCTTGTAGTCGCAATTAAGAAGGGTCAGTGGCCGGTAGGCCTGTATCCCTGTGCCGCCAGATGGTTTGTGGATGGGGATGATCATTCCTTCCACGAAGGAGGGTGGAAGAGGCACGTTGGGAGACATCAATTCGCAGTACATGGCAGTCCATCGTTGAATCATGAGATCTTGAAATGTACGATAGAACTCTAACGGAAACCCGTCGGGCCCCGGCGATTTGTGCGACGCTCCCTTATCAATCGCTTCCATTACGTCGTCAACTGTGATTTCACTTGTTAACTTCAGGTTGGCCGACTCGTCGAAACACGCGGAGAGCGTTCGTCGGACCTCATGAAAGGCTGCCTGATCGTGTTCCGCTTCTTCATAGAGATGACCGTAGTGTTCCACGAAAGCGTTGGCAATGTCTTTTTGCGTTGTCATGCGGCGACCATCTGGCAGTACGACCGTCTGTATTAAGGTTCTGCGGCTACGTTGTTTTTCTCTGATAACGTGATACACCGACGGGGATTCTCCACGGACTCGTTCAAAGGCCCTTGCACGGATTGCGACACCCTCCAGTCGGCGGCGCGTTATGGAAATTATTTGGGCCTGTGCTCGTGTTATACCGGCACGACGCTCCTGTGAAGGTGCTTGTACAGAAAGTTCGCGGAGCATCGTGAAATAAAATTCCGTCGTGTATCGCCTCCACATCATCTGCTCTCTTCCGTATGCAAGTAACGCTCGGCGCAATGCAGGCTTAACGCATTCCAGCCACCACTGCAACGTCGTCGGATATGTCGGGAGGCGTCGTTCACACACATGCCAAGTGTCTTCGACTAAGCGTCTGCACTCAGGTTCCCTAAGGTGTGCTGTATTCAGTTTCCAAACACTGCGACTCCTCCACACTTGTTGACGACTCAGGGAGACCGTGCATATATATGCTATGTGATCTGAAAAGGCGACAGGCCACAATTCCGCATCGAGGATCGCAGGTTCGAGACGACGTGTTACGTAAATGCGATCGAGACGTAGGTGTATCTTCTCCCATGTATCAATGAGATTCATGTCCTGTATGAGTTGCCGCAGCTCCGGGCATGAAGTATAACGTGGGTGTTGATCTTTTGGTGCGAGCACGCAGTTGAAGTCGCCTCCAAATAAGACATGTTCATACCGACCTAAGAATAGTGTTGCAATCTCCTCTGCGTAAAATCGGGATCGGTCGCGCCGTCTGTCTGACCCCGACGGTGCGTAAATGTTAACGACCCGTACTCCCAGCACTGTGAGCGCCAGTCCTCGCGCTGACGGCAGGTACACCACGTCCTCGGCTACTATGCCGCTACGTAGAAGTATCGCTGTTCCGCTGCCGCCGTCGGTAGTAGGTGTAATGTGCGTATCGTACTCATAGAGGTCGGGGAAGCTCTCAACACATACTTCCTGCAGCAGAACGATGTCGACGTCTGACGCATGCAACATGTCTCGTAATAATTGCAATTTGACAGGCGTTCTGATCGTATTAATATTAATAGAGGCTGTTCGATATTCCTGCCACTGTTCCTCAGTGCGTAAAGCGCACATGAACGCTTATGTTAATTTGTGTGCTGCTGCCCGGTGACATGCTGTCTGTGCGTCAGTCGGCATCTTCTGCGCGGTTAACATCCAGTGGACGCGGCACTCGCCATTGCGGGTGCGTCGTCGGTGTGGGGGTCAGTATCGGATTCGTCGGCCCAGTTCCTGTGCTGGAGGTCCAGCTCCCGTCGTGTCTCTCCGGCCGGGCTGACCGAAGGCGGTGGCGTTGCTGCGGTGGGTGGAGGGACTCCTTCCGTCGGCTTTCCGTCCGGTGTGTCTGTATTCAACCCCTGTGTAGCATGATTCGCGTCGTACTGCTGTGTGGGAGGTAGAACCTCCCGTTGCGCATCCGGAGGCACTGTATCGACGTTACACCCAAGTCCATCTGACGTGGACTGCAGTAAGCAGGTATCCGACGGCGCTAGCCGTCGTTTCTTGTGGCGCTTCGGCGATCGTTGTTTGCGCGTGTGCGCCTCCGTATCCGAGTGCGGAAGTGACTCCCGGTGCTCAGGGATGAAAGCAGCTGTCGGCACAACAGCAGGATCAATTTCCATTTCTCCTACCGATCCTTTCCGCTCGGTTAAGTGCGTCGTCGGCGCCGGAGCGGCAGAGGTGCGCGTCGTTTCGTCACTGGAGGCGGTCTCTGCCGCAGTCGGTTGCCGTAAACTGTCAGGATTCTGTAGTTGGTCAGTCTTCGGGATGGGATCCGTTCGAAATGCGTCCGCATACGTTAGTGGCAGCGGCGTCAACGTGGACGGAGGTACGGGTTCGCCGTTTGGAACTTGCACTATCCTCCGCTGCATACATTCGGAACGGACGTGGCCCTCTTTCCCACAGTCTGAGCATGTTTTGGGTTGTCCATCGTAGATGACTATAGCTCTGCAACCGCCGATGAACAAGTACAAGGGTACATGTTGTGTCAGTTCTATTCTGATTTGACGCATCCCATTGAGAACGGGGTAAGTCGTGAAGTTGGACCATTTTTCCTCAACGTGGCTAAGCACCCTTCCATATGGGCGTAAGGCGTCAACGACCAAGTCAGACGGAACCTCGAAGGGAAGTTCGAAAATACATATGTTTCGTAAGCCCAGTCCTGCATGATCAATAGTTACTTCTCCAACATGTCCATCAGAGTGACGAAATTTGAGTCCATGTTTAGTATCTCGGATGATTCTGTCACATACTGCATCGTTAATCAGCTTGACGTAAACAACACTGCTCACTATGGAGAGGTGGATTCCGATAAGTTCGTTGTAGTCAAGTTTAACTTCGTCTCGTAGGAACCTTTCTATTTCGTAGGCTTTCGGTCTCGCATATTCATTCGAAAAACTAATCTTGAGAGTCGACTTTCGGTATGCATGTGCCATTCTATATCGAGTCGTCTAAACGCACGAGTACGCCGAAGAGGTAAACAACTGCGCGAGCGCGAACTTCTCCGGCAGGGACGTAAACAGACGTCCGTGCCGTAGCACCGCCGAAGGCAGACTGTGATTCCTGTCTAATCACATACTCGGAAATAGCTATATATTCGGAAAAAATGGTGAATGATTTCTGATAAGAAAAAATATAAAGTTCACTGTCGATTGTTTTACTCACAGTAATTTCATCTCTAACAATTTCATATTTCGTACTTAAAACACACAGAAATCACGAAATCATTACTGAGGAAGTGCGCTCTTACATGTAAGTAATAACGAATATCGCAGAAAAATCTTAACTTACACAAATAACAATGTCTCAGAACGTGTTGCATATGAAGAGTTAAAAAAATTTTTTTGCATCCACCATTGCGCGAACCCCTGATCTATCGCATCATATCCCAGCGCGCTAACCACTTTTTTTAATTTTTTTTTTACTTTTTCCTTTTTTTCCTTTTTTTGAGGGCAAGTGCCTTACCATTTTTTCATTTTTATTTTTTATTTTTTTGTGTTTTTTTAAATTTTTTTCCTCGGCCAACCTTTTTTTTATGTAGATGGAAAAAGGCGTCTTTCAGTTAGGACAAACAAAATTAGAATGCACATCCGTAGCAACAACAGAACAAGAGTTCCTTCTAAACTATGAAATAGAATTTGAAACCAATAGTGTGATCAAAAAAATAAAATAAAATAAAAGTAACCAAATCCCGCACGCCATTCCATATGCATGGCCCATCTGCGTACAGATTCCATGTTCCAAATTGGTACAACATTTCGCAGCGTGTGGAGCCCCATGAAGGCGGTCATCCTCTGCCCGGTACTCCACAACTGTGAGAGGGGTTATCGAAGACACTGCGCAAATAGTTCGCAAATAGTTGTCGGTATCGGGGTGTACACTCAAGTGTGCTATGACTGTCCTGAAGAAATTGCCAGTAATCAAGTACCATCTTCTCATCATCTCGAAAGAGGTAGTATATGGACATGCCTTTAAACCATGTGAGATTTTATAGTCCGAGTTGAGCAGGTGGGAAATAAGTATCCTCTGGACAAAGGAGGAGCCGTGGCTCAATTGTGCGAGGAGCGAGACATTGGTAGTAGGCCAGGATCTTCTGCACTAGCAGCCATACCTCTGACGCCGATCCACATGTTAAACGGTGTTCGTCAGTATCCACGAGGTGGCAATGTGGGCAAAGGGGGGAATCCGCCATCCCAATAGCGTGCAGCCTTTGTCGTGTTAGAACCTTCCCGTTCACCACCTGGTACCACGCGGCTCGTACCCGCGTGGGGAGGAACGGCTTCTGGACCGCTCTCCACACTGCAGGCCACAGGGTCGTAGGGCTCTTCCTCTCAATCACATTGCAAGGGATGGACCTTAGCAGCAGTCTGTAAAAGTCTCTCGCCTCGGGAGTGCGAGTGTTGGGAAGGTCGGGGTGCACGTAACTATACTCAAGAATAAATGCCGAGAGATGCGAGAGTGAGGGTGTAATGTGCGCAACCGTGACAGGTGGCAGAAGAGACGCCGGCAGCAATTCCTCTAACAGACGACCCGTAAGGGAAGCATCTTTGTGGGTCCACAATTTCATCATTGTGCACAAGTATAATGCTGTAGCCCTCGCTCGTACATTTATAAGTCCCAGTCCGCCATCAAGCGGAAATAAGTGTTTCGTAGCGGACTTTAAAGAGGTGTCCGGCGGTAAGGTAATATCCAAACGCTGCTTGCAGTCTGTGTGCCATCGCTGTAGATATCGGTAGGACCTGGGCCATGTGGATCATCTTAGTTGAGGTATTCTACACGCTGTAGGAGGTCCATCCGTCGAAGTAAGTTCCGGCGAACTTCTGTGCGTATTGCCTGTAGTAATCGTGCATAGTTCATGGCAGCCGTGCGGCGCACATCCTGTGTAAATGTTATGCCCAAGAACCGGATCTTGTTAACTAGTGGGAGTGGGGCTAAAGCGTCCTCCTGTAGACCTCTCCCAATGGGCATCGCTGCCGACTTGGCCACATTCATGAGGCTGCCCGCTGCCAAACCATAGCGATTGATCCATTGTATCACGGAGCGTACCTCGTCACCAGATCGGACAAGTAATAGAAGGTCATCAGCATATATCCTGCAGTGAAAGGTGTGATCCGTCAATGACATGCCCGAGAGCCTGTGTTTCAACCCTCCGACAAGTGGTTCGAGTGCGATCGCGTAAAGGATCATGGAGAGTGGGCATCCTTGGCGAACCGACCGTCGGATTGGAAAGGGACCCCCAATCCGTCCATTCACCAGTACACGGGATGCAGCTCCACGGAAAAGGCGCTGAAAGATGTCGAGAAAGGCAGGCGGGAAGCCCATGCGGGCCATAACGGACGGAAGGAACTTGTGGTGAACTCTGTCGAAGGCGTGGTCGAAATCAATGCAGATCAGAGCAGCTCGAAGGCGACAGGATGTGGCGATGGCTATTAAATACCTGCATTCACTGGTTGCCGTTTGCATGTTGGTCACTCCGCCCTGTGTCGTTTGCTCCATTGAGCGGAGTAGGGGCAGAACCTTCTTTAGGCGGCTGGCGAGTAGTCGGGCGAAGATTTTATAGTCCGAGTTGAGCATTGTAATTGGCCTGTAGTCCTCGACCGTCCGACCTCTGGAAGGCTTGTGTATCGGTATAAGGAGACCTTCCACGAATGCAGATGGCACGTGGGAACCGGGGGTCATCAGTTCTTGGTACATGATGATCCATCGCATCATGAGATCGCGGAAAGTACGATAAAACTCGAGCGGCAGTCCGTCTGGCCCGGGAGATTTGTTGAGTGCTCCCTTGTTAAGCGCGTCCTCGATGTCGTCCCGTGTAATCCCACCTAACAGCGTCGCCGCTGCTGCATTGTCTAGGGTGTGCGACACGTGCTGCAGTATGTCGTGATCGTCCGCTTCCTCGTCCTCTGTATTCACCTCGTCGTAAAACCGGCGATAGTGATCTGAGAAGGCTTCTGTAACCGCCGCCTGTCTTTACGACCCTACCACCTGGCAAAACGAGGTCCGTGATCAGCTGCTGTCGGCGTCGGCGGCTGTCGAGCACGATGTGATGCATAGACGGGTTTTCTCCTTCCACTCGGTCTTGACGTCGCGATCGCACTACGACCCCCTCCAAACGTTTCCTCGTAAGAGACAATATTTTACCTTTAATTCGGCGGCTTTCCATTTGTCGGTTTGGAGATGGTGGTTGGCTGTCGAGTTCGCGAAGCATCGTGTAATAAAAGTCCAATGTGTGACGATGCCAAGCTGCGATATCTTTTCCGAATTGTGTTAGCACACGCCGAAAAGCTGGTTTTGCACAGTCCACCCACCATGCTAGAGTCGATGGGTATCGGGGAAGACGACGTTCGCAATCCAGCCATGTGTTGGCGATAATCTGACGGCATTCCGGGGCTTGAAGATGTGCCACATTCAGCTTCCAGGGTCCTCGGCTGCGCCATATCCGCTGCTGTTGTAGAGTGAGTGTGCATATGAAAGCGGCCAACGCTCGGCGTCCAATACTCCCGATGCTAGAGCTCGTGAGACATAAATGCGATCTAGGCGACTGGCTGAGTGACTAGTAAGGTATGCCGGCCCGTGTGAACAGTGTGTTCTGTACGGACAAGTTACTCTGTAACTACAACATATGATCTGAAGATGGGCAGCTAGCCCGAAACCGGTAATTGAAAATAAAGAATAGCGATCGAAGACTGAAACTCCAGATTTTACTTATTGAACGATCGCGGAATTCCCAGTGAGACAACTATGTCTAGATTTGAAGAACTACTTAAACCTAACTAACCTAAGGACATCACACACATCCATGCCTGAGGCAGGATTCGAACCTGCGACCGTAGCGGCCGCGCGGTTCCAGACTGTAGCGTCTTTAACCGCTTGGCCACCACGGCCGGCAGCCTAATAGTTCATAGCGATACGATTCAGATATGTAACAGAGGCATCCGTGTCCAACTGAAGTTTCACACGTTTTCTACTAAGGTGCATATGAACAAAAAGTTTGTTGGACTGGCGTAGCACTGAAGAAACTGTTTTCTTGCTAGTTTTGCTAATGCCTACAGCAGGCTTAGAATACACTGCACTGATTGCATGGGCCTTGTGACTAGATTTTTGTGAGTGGGCGGAATTTTTATGCTTTTTGCGTTGTACGACACCTTTCTTGCCAAAAAAGTAACACTGTGCTTGTCTGGACGTGCAATCTTGGTGTTTGTGCCGTGAATAGCACCGAGGACATCACTTAATTCTATTCACTGATGTAGCTGCCTGTTTAGTGAACTGTTTACACGGCTTGGGACGCGTGTGCTGTTGCTACCCACTGGGCTGCTCGTATGCAAGGGACGACTCAGTCCAACAAATTGGTGGGTGCTCAAATTTATCAACCACTACGGCACCTGAATCATAGTGATCTATATTTAGCACTATGTGATGAAATGATGGATCTGACCGTCTCAAAATCTGTTCTCTAAGTTTGACATCAGTTACATTGTACACGATCACATCACGCAACATAACATCTGAATCTAAAGCACCACAAGCATATTTGAATTTGCACTTCCTCGTCATACCCTGCAAATCTGTTACCCACTCGCGACGACTTTGTTCTGACCTTTTCTCGCTACGAAAGAACTGATACCTAGCTGCCACCACATTCACTTGTTGGTCATAATACACTCATGCTCATAAATTAAGGATAATTGCAGAATGTGGTGCCACACAACTAATAGCATAAGCACATAGGGAACACACACGACACAGATCTGCAAGTCCACGATATTGGCGATACGTTGAGAAAACCGTTCCGAAACACATGTGCTACAAAACACCACTGTTTCCTGTGCATCTACCCTGACATCAATGTGGGATATGATCACCATGCACACGTACACAGGCCGCACAACGGGTTGGCGTACTCTGGATCAGGTGGTCGAGCAGCTGCTGGGGTATAGCCTCCCATTCTTGCACCAATGCCTGTCGGAGCTCCTGAAGTGTCGTAGGGGTTTGAAGACGTGCGGCGATACGTCGACCGAGAGAATCGCAGAAGAGCTCGATGGGATTTAGGTCTGGAGAACAGGCAGGCTACTCCATTCGCTGATATCTTCTGTTTCAAGGTACTCCTCCACGATGGCAGCTCGGAGGGGCCGTGCGTTATCATACATCAGGAGAAAGGTGGGACCCACTGCACCCCTGAAAAGGCGGACATACTGGTGCAAAATGACGTCCCGTTACACCTGACCTGCTATAGTTCCTCTGTCAAAGACATGCAGGAGTGTACGTGCACAAATCATAATCCCACCCCACACCATAAAACCACGACCTCCGTACAGGTACGTTTCAAGGACATTAAATGGTTGGTATCCGGTTCCTGGTTCACGCCAGATGAAAACCGGCGAGAATAACTGTTCAGACTATACATGGACTCGTGCTCTTGATACCAGGCTTTACGGGCTCTCTTGTGACCAGTCGTCAGTGGAATGCACCTTGCAGGTCTCCGGGCGAATAAACCATGTCTGTTCAGTCGTCTGTAGACTGTGTGTCTGGAGAAAATTGTTTCAGTGGCTGCGGTAAGGTCCCGAGTAGGGCTACCTGCAGCACTCCGTGGCCGTTAGCGGGCACTGATGGTGAGATATTGGTCTTCTTGTGGTGTTGTGCACTGTGGACGTCCCGTACTGTAGCGCCTGGATATGTTTCCTGTCTGCTGGAATCGTTGCCATAATTTTGAGATCACACTTTGTGGCACACGGACGGCCCGTGCTACCACCTGCTGTGTTTGAGCAGCCTCCAGTCGCCCTAGTATTCTACCCCTCATAACGACATCAATAAGTGTTCTTTGAGCCATTTTCAACACACGGTGACCATTAGCACGTCTGAAAACGTCTGCACACTTACTCGCTGTACCGTACTCTGATATGCATAAACACACCTCTGTGTATGTGGACTGCTGCCAGCACCACCGTGCGACGACCGCAGGTGAAATGCACCGCATGGTCATACCCCGAGGTTATTTAAACCCGCAAACCGCCCACCAGAGCGTTGTTTCACCATGTATCAGCACCATCCTTAATTTATGAGCATGAGTGTAGTTAGATGGTTCAAATGGCTCTGAGCACTATGCGACTTAACTTCTGAGGTCATCAGTGGCCTAGAACTTAGAACTAATTAAACGTAACTAACCTGAGGACATCACACACATCCATGCCCGAGGCAGGATTCGAACCTCCGACCGTAGCGGTCGCTCGGCTCCAGACTGTAGCGTCTAGAGCCACACGGCCACTCCGGCCGGCAGTTAGTTAGAGAACCTACAACCTGATCATAGGAAAGTCCACTTGGTGTGGCGTGAGGGAACAATTTCTGAATGAGGCAAAAGACTGCACTTCCTCCTGTTCACAAAAAGTGATGTCGTTTCGCAGTACCTGATACTTTGTGAGCAATTATGTGGGCTTCATACTGTTGCAACCAATCGAGCCTTTCCTCTTCTTTTTCGTTAAACTGTTGAAATAGCGGTACGGTACTTGAAGCTACAGTAGTTACATGTTTGTCGCGTGGTCACGCTGCGTTTGTTGCTTGGTTGACCAGTAACTGCTGTACCACGTTTCGAAGGGTAGCAGTCTGCTGCATCTGAAACTGAAACATCTGTGTCAGCTGCGTTGCATCTATCGCTTGCCGCTGATGCACCTGAGCAGGGGGTGAGAGAGGTGATTTGCTCATTTAGGAATAGACAAGTGAAATACACAGACAATGCAAGCAACAAAAATAAGCACAGAAGCAAAGGAAATTTCTGCAGCGTCCACCTGAAAAGACTGAATAGAGAAAACGTTATAAGGGACTCTATTAAAGCTGGTAAACACAAAATGTTCAAATGTGTGTGCAATCTTATGGGACTTAACTGCTAAGGTCATTAGTCCCCAAGCTTACACACTACTTAACCTAAATTATCCTAAGGACAAACACACACACACCCATGCCCGAGGGAGGACTCGAACCTCCGCCGGGATCAGCCGCACAGTCCATGACTGCAGCGCCCACGACCGTTCGGCTAACCCCGCGCGGCTGGTAAACACACCCCAGCGAAGAAAAGATAAGGTAGAATTAAGGCGCCAGAAAAACACAAAAGCCCAGGACAAAACAAAACAGAGACAATCTGTGGCAGCTGGCGGCTCTGGGTTCGAAATGTTAACACGTTGTCGGTGTGTTATTGCTCCTATATCATTGACACCATGTTCGGTTTTTCACATCCCGCTAGGTGACTACCGGGCTGGACCCCACGTTCCGCCTGTTACACGCGTCGCAGACATTTGAAACACGTCCGCACTATTTCACGATTTCCACTAGACGCCGACAGTTGGGGTACACTCATCCCGTCCTGGAGGGTACGGGGTGGCGGCAGGAAGGACATCCGGCCATCCCTAACTGTAACCTTGCCAAATCCGTTGTAACCGCGCCGATCCTGCGATCGCTGCGGGACTATGGCGTAAGCGAAAGAAAGAAAGGAAGATCATTGGCACCATATTATTCCATCATCAAGTTGTTGTGTCTATAAATCCTGAATATTAGGTTCACTAGACAAACAATCCAACAACTCGTATTAATGAGTTTTATTACAACAAGACAAGTACAAATACTTAACTTGGATCTGAGAATTCTTCTAGTCCTTTATACATTATCATCCACAAGTGCAATTACAGAGATGTGTCGCAAGTAATGGGTGACATACAAAATAGAGAAACACAAGTAATACTTCTGGTCCTAGTGACCGCTACTAACAAAAGTCTGCCGGCCGGTGTGGCCGAGCGATTCTAGGCGCTTCAGTCTGGAACCGTGCATCCGCTACGGTCGCAGCTTCGAATCCTGCCTCGGGCATGGATATGTGTGATGTCCTTAGGTTAGTTAGGTTTAAGTAGTTCTAAGTTCTAGGGGACTGATGACTTCAGATGTTAAGTCCCATAGTGCTCAGAGCCATTTTTGAACAAAAGTCTGTCAACTGAACTACAGTGACTGATGATCTCTAACTGAGCTACGTAGAGGTTGCTAATGAAGATGCGTCGGCTAACAAAGTGGCTAACGTTGAAGCTGCTATCGCAGTGAGCCGCCATCACTTGGGAGTGGCGTTTATGTCGTCTTCTCCGAGGGGCCACTGATGTCGTGTTGTCGCCCTGGTGGCAAGTCTGTCAGGGTGCGATTCACTGACCTCTTCTCACAGCCTTCTTTTCTCTGTCGTTTCCCGACCTGGGTTCCGATGCTGACTTTACACTGTAACAAGACGTAAATCGCTGACGTCAGTCCATTGTAAGATCATGGAACACGTTTTCTGCAAATGTATTATGGCGGCTTCGGAGAACAAAATCTCCTGTACAAAAATCATCACGGATTCAGTGGGCAGAAGTCTTACGAAACACGACAAGCTCCATTCGTCCGTAAAATCCATAGCTCCTAGGCATCGGAACACAGATTGGTGTTGTGTGCCTTGAATTCATGAAGGCATTTGGTTCAGCTTCGCACTGTCGTTTTTTGAACAAAATACGTCCTTATAGAGTATACGACCGGATTTACGGTGGGATTGAAGACTTCCTTGGAGACAGGACTGAAACTTCGTCATGTTGTTGTTGTTGTTGTGGTTGTTGTGGTCTTCAGTCCTGAGATTAGTTTGATGCTGCTCTCCATGCTACTCTATCCTGTGCAAGCTTCTTCATCTCCCAGTACCTACTGCAGCCTACATGCTTCTGAATCTGCTTAGTGTATTCATCTCTTGGTCTCTCTCTACGATTTTTACCCACCACGCTGCCCTCCAATGCTAAATTTGTGATCTCTTGATGCCTCAGAACATGTCCTGCTAACCGGTACCTTCTTTTTGTCAAATTGTGCTACAAAATCCTCTTCTCCCCAATTATATTCAATACTTCATCATTAGTTATGTCATCTACCCATCTAATTTTCAGCATTCTTCTGTAGCACCACATTTCGAAAGCTTCTATTCTCTTCTTGTCCAAACTATTTACCGCCCATGTTTCACTTCTATACATGGCTACACTCCATACAAATACTTTCAGAAACGACTTCCTGACACTTAAATCTACACTCGATGTTAACAAATTCCTCTTCTTCAGAACGCTTTCCTTGCCATTGCCAGTCTACATTTTATATCTTCTCTACTTCGACCGTCATCAGTTATTTTGCTCCCCAAATAGCAAAACTCCTTTACTACTTTAAGTGTCTCATTTCCTAATCTAATTCCCTCAGCATCACTCGATTTAATTCGACTACATTCCATTATCCTCGTTTTGGTTTTGTTGATGTTCATCTTATACCCTCCTTTCAAAACACGGTCCATTCCGTTCAACTGCTCTTCCAAGTCCTTTGCTGTCTCTGACAGAATTACAATGTCATCGGCGAACCTCAAAGTTTTTATCTCTTCTCCATGGATTTTAATACCTACTCCGAATTTTTCTTTTGTTTCCTTTACTGCTTGCTCAATATGCAGATTGAATAACATCGGGGATAGGCTACAACCCTGTCTCACTCCCTTCCCAACCACTGCTTCCCTTTCATGTCCCTCGACTCTTATAACTGCCTTCTGGTTTCTGTACAAACTCTAAATAGCCTTTCGCTCCCTGTATTTTACCCCTGCCACCTTTAGAATTTGAAAGAGAGTATTCCAGTCAACATTGTCAAAAGCTTTCTCTAAGTCTACAAAAGCTACAAACGTAGGTTTGCCTTTCCTTAATCTTTCTTCTAAGCTAAGTCGCAGGGTCAGTATTGCCTCACGTGTTCCAATATTTCTACGGAATCCAAACTGGTCTTCCCAGAGGTCGGCTTCTACCAGTTTTTCCATTCGTCTGTAAAGAATTCACGTTAGTATTTTGCAGCTGTGACTTATTAAACTGATAGTTCGGTAATTTGCACATCTGTCAACACCTGCTTTCTTTGGGACTGGTATTATTATATTCTTCTTGAAGTCTGAGGATATTTCGCCTGTCTCATACAGCATGCTCACCAGATGGTAGAGTTTTGTCAGGACTGGCTCTCCCAAGGCCGTCAGTAGTTCTAATGGAATGTTGTCTACTCCCGGGGCTTTGTTTCGACTTAGGTGTTTCAGTGCTCTGTACAATTCTTCACGCAGTATCGTATCTCCCATTTCATCTTCATCTACATCCTCTTCCATTTCTATAATATTGTCCTCAAGTACATCGCCCTTGTATAGACCCTCCATATACTCCTTCCACCTTTCTGCTTTCCCTTCTTTGCTTAGAACTGGGTTTCCATCTGAGCTCTTGATATTCATACAAGTGGTTCTCTTTTCTCCAAAGGTCTCTTTAATTTTCCTGTAGGCAGTATCTATCTTACCCCTAGTGAGATAATCCTCTACGTCCTTACATTTGTCCTCTAGCCATCCCTGGTTAGCCATTTTGCACTTCCTGTCGATCTCATTTTTGAGACGTTTGTTTTCCTTTTTGCCTGCTTAATTTACTGCATTTTTATATTTTCTGATTTCATCAATTAAATTCAATATTTCTTCTGTTACCCAACGGTTTCTACTAGCCCTCGTCTTTTTACCTACTTGATCCTCTGCTACCTTCCTACTTCATCCCTCAGAGCTACCCATTCTTCTTCGACTGTACTTCTTTACCACATTCCTGTCAATTGTTCCCTTATGCTCTCCCTGAAACTCTGTACAACCTCTGGTTCTTTCAGTTTATCCAGTTCCCATCTCCTTAAATTCCCACCTTTTTGCAGTTTCTTCAGTTTTAATCTACACTTCATAACCAATAGACTGTGGTCAGAGTCCACATCTGCCCCTGGAAATGTCTTACAATTAACGTAGGTGAGGATATACCGACAGTATGGCGCCCTTCTAAGCCGATTCAGTGCATTCATGCAGGCCAGAGATAAGCAGGCGCGTACTGCGAAGTTCTTTGAAATTCTACTGGGTATTAGAATCACTGACACAACATCACACCTCCTCTGATTGTTTCCCTATTTTTGTCGAGCAGTATACATCTACTGAAGAACGTTGGCAGCTCCATAATAAGGCCGTTCAACAGCTGGTGCGGTAGTCTACCAGAATGAAACAGGCTGAGAAGACTAACGAATTACAGAATGACCAGTAGAGGACCGGTGGGTATTGCAGGGACTGGCAGTTGATGCTATACGATAAATAAATGTACCGTAGTGCGACTAAGTAGGCAAAGAAATACGCTATTTTACCATTACACAAATCACTGGAAACAGTAACCAGCGTGAAATACACTCCTGGAAATTGAAATAAGAACACCGTGAATTCATTGTCCCAGGAAGGGGAAACTTTATTGACACATTCCTGGGGTCAGATACATCACATGATCACACTGACAGAACCACAGGCACATAGACACAGGCAACAGAGCATGCACAATGTCGGCACTAGTACAGTGTATATCCACCTTTCGCAGCAATGCAGGCTGCTATTCTCCCATGGAGACGATCGTAGAGATGCTGGATGTAGTCCTGTGGAACGGCTTGCCATGCCATTTCCACCTGGCGCCTCAGTTGGACCAGCGTTCGTGCTGGACGTGCAGACCGCGTGAGACGACGCTTCATCCAGTCCTAAACATGCTCAATGGGGGACAGATCCGGAGATCTTGCTGGCCAGGGTAGTTGACTTACACCTTCTAGAGCACGTTGGGTGGCACGGGATACATGCGGACGTGCATTGTCCTGTTGGAACAGCAAGTTCCCTTGCCGGTCTAGGAATGGTAGAACGATGGGTTCGATGACGGTTTGGATGTACCGTGCACTATTCAATGTCCCCTCGACGATCACCAGTGGTGTACGGCCAGTGTAGGAGATCGCTCCCCACACCATGATGCCGGGTGTTGGCCCTGTGTGCCTCGGTCGTATGCAGTCCTGATTGTGGCGCTCACCTGCACGGCGCCAAACACGCATACGACCATCATTGGCACCAAGGCAGAAGCGACTCTCATCGCTGAAGACGACACGTCTCCATTCGTCCCTCCATTCACGCCTGTCGCGACACCACTGGAGGCGGGCTGCACGATGTTGGGGCGTGAGCGGAAGACGGCCTAACGGTGTGCGGGACCGTAGCCCAGCTTCATGGAGACGGTTGCGAATGGTCCTCGCCGATACCCCAGGAGCAACAGTGTTCCTAATTTGCTGGGAAGTGGCGGTGCGGTCCCCTACGGCACTGCGTAGGATCCTACGGTCTTGGCGTGCATCCGTGCGTCGCTGCGGTCCGGTCCCAGGTCGACGGGCACGTGCACCTTCCGGCGACCACTGGCGACAACATCGATGTACTGTGGAGACCTCACGCCCCACGTGTTGAGCAATTCGGCGGTACGTCCACTCGGCCTCCCGCATGCCCACTATACGCCCTCGCTCAAAGTCCGTCAACTGCACATACGGTTCACGTCCACGCTGTCGCGGCATGCTACCAGTGTTAAAGACTGCGATGGAGCTCCGTATGCCACGGCAAACTGGCTGACACTGACGGCGGCGGTGCACAAATGCTGCGCAGCTAGCGCCATTCGACGGCCAACACCGCGGTTCCTGGTGTGTCCGCTGTGCCGTGCGTGTGATCATTGCTTGTACAGCCCTCTCGCAGTGTCCGGAGCAAGTATGGTGGGTCTGACACACCGGTGTCAATGTGTTCTTTTTTCCATTTCGAGGAGTGTAGCTACCAGTAACCATCCGGCGTGACCTAAAGTAGAATGACCAAACAAAACAAACTGTAGGAATAATACGCGCCAGGCTGAGATTAATTGGAAGAATCTTGCGGACATATGATTCATCCACGAAAGAAGTGGATTACAGAATGTTTGTTCAACCTACTCTCGATTATTTCTCGTGAGCCTGCAAGCCTTACCAGGTTGGACTGATAGAACAGCTAGAGAAGATCTATCAAAGATAGTGGTCGAAACCGGTCACCTTGATAAATAAATCGTGATCAAGACTGTTTTTAATAATAAATATTTGTAAGACATTGATCACTGCCACTCTCATAATGTATTCAAAAGCAATTATTCTAGCAAAGAGCTTAGTATTTAATCGACACGAAAGCATTACGTAGATGTGTAACAGTCTCCAGTGGCAGATGCTACAATAGATGCATTACACATCTCGGAGATGTTTACTGTTGACATTCGTAGAGAGAACATTCCGGGAAGAATCGGGAGAGATATTACTTCCTCCCAAACATGTCTCGCGAATCGGGAGAAAATTCTAGAAATTAGAGCTAATATGGAGATTTACCGACAACCATTCTCACCACGCGCCATTCGCGAGTGGAATTAGGAAGTGTGGAATAGATAACAGTACCACAAGAACACTCCGCCACACAATATAAGGTGGCTTCGGGAGAATAGAAATGTGGATGTCCACGTTCAGAGGGTGGAGAGAAATAAAGAAAGGTCCAAAACCATAACACATTATTGTGCCTCATACGGTGTAGGAAAACCGTTAGCATTCAAAACAGCTTCCAATAGTCTCGGAATGGATAAATACAAGTGCTGTATAGTTTTCAAGGGAATCCTATACCATTCTTCCTACAAAATAGTTGCTGTTTCCGGTAACTACGATGGAGGCGGACAACGATCACGCAGTCTTCTCTTCAACGTACAGGGTGAGCCTGTAACTATTGTCATCAAAAATAACTCCGAAAGTATGACAGGAGCTGAAAAGTTTGTAGGACAAATGTTCCATCGGACAACAAGGGTCATAATAGGACTGGTTTTTTGTTGCTAGGTGGGGTCGCTTCAGAGATATGAAGGTCAACTTTATTTTTTAAATGGGATGCTATAGTTTGGTATTTATTTTCTGATAACTGCTGTCGAGACGAATCCAATGATGTGTAACAGTAAGGTCTTTGAGGTCAACGAAGCCCACAAAGGTGGCATGAACGTCCATTTACAAAAGGTATTCGAAGTGATGGCCATTGGTATCAATGCAGTGCTGAAATCTTATTATCATGGATTGAGTGGTATTCCTTATCTTATCACTTTGGCACTTATCTAAGCACATGCTCTGACAATTCTCTTTCGTATCTCGTGCAAATAGTAAATATTCGCCTAATACGGCGTATCCATATAACGTGCCATTGACAGGTAAACACCATTCGATGGTTTCACAATACAACACTAATAGGAACGATAAGACTAGTATCGTCGAATCAAGCGAATGTGAATGATATATTCCTTCAAGGAACAATTCTATATGCGTCTCATTTACGGAGAATGCCAACGAAATTCAGTGAGAGCTAGAGACTTATATGCTCCTGTACTACAACGAAGCAAGTTACGTCTTCAAATAGTATATCCTTCACAATCAGGTCCTAGTGAAGTTAAATTCATATTGGCAGTACCTTCCTCATTCTTGGATCCTCTAACCTCTAGTCTTTTTTCGCTTTTTGTCGGGCCAAACATCGGAGGCTGTCACTATTTTTGTTCAGGATATGTTGTCCGCAGCCAGCTTGTGCAACCGGTCTGAATAAACATCATTGCTGATGACCATATTGAGTGTGTCTAGTGAGATTAAGATGTACATCATGTGCCATGAGGGTTTGAGTAAGGTGGCCACATTTAAAGAGTTGGCAAATGGTTTAAAGCAACGGTACAAAAAGAATAGTGCTCTTTTCTTTCGACAAAAATAAGTAATTTGAGACAAATGCCCAATCAGACTCTAGAAGCGTTTTCGGACAGGATACACAAGTTGACGAACGTCCAACCGTACGAGCTGATTAACAAAGCGGACGCTGATGCAGTTTTATTGAGAGAAGCTGAGCATAAGGGGGATTTATCTAGAATTTTCTCGCAGAGTGAGAATGAAAAATCCAAAAAACATAGTAGCAGCGCTGCGTGTAGCTACTTATCTACCACAGATAGATAATAGTACTAAGTCTTGGAATGACCAGAAAATGCTGGTGTCGAAAAAATAACGTTAGCGCTGTGGAAGAAGTGTCATTTAAACGCATAGTGCCGACAATCGCATTCTTTTAATTGTCAGTGGGTTGGTCACAGGGTACAGGAGAGTAGATCAGAGAAACAATGTAACTGTAATGGGAAAAAGAAGTTAAACGACAACCGGAATCTTCCTTCCGTCTAGAGGCACTAATGGAATTATTATCAATATGATACAAAGATTTGTTCAATCCACAAGGAATGTTACCTGCTACACCGATCACACAGCATAGAATACCAACAGGCAGTCTAGGAATTGGAATGATCAGAAAATGTTGGTGTCATCTGCCAGTATTTAGAAGACAGTATAGGTTACCTATGCATTTACAGTCTTTAGTAAAGCAATTTGTGGGTCAGCAGTTATCAGACGAGATTATAGAACAAAGTGATAGGCCGTGGTTAGTGTGCACAGCAAATTTACCAAAAAAGTCACTGGATGGAACAAAAAATTATTGCTTTTGTTGAACTGTAGATTATTAAATGAAAAAACGGTAACAGATGCGTACCTGATCCCTCATATTACTAGCACATCAGATCCGTTAGGGTAGAGCAAGTTCTTTTCAGCTATACGTTTAAGAAATTGATACCATCACTCTAAGGTACACCCTGAGGATAGACCTAAAACATCATTTACCATGTTTTCTGGTCACTACCAATGTTGTAGGATGCCTTTTGGGTTGGAAAACGCACCAGCTACGTTTTAGAGTTTATGAGATGGGAGTCCTCAGTGGTTTAAGACCAAACAAATGGATCGTCCATGTAGATGATGTAATGATATACGCAAAAAGTATTGAAGAGCATGTTCAGCATTTGGAGAGGGTATTTGACAGGTTGTAAAAGTCTCGACTAAACTCAGTACTGAAAAGTATCATTTTGCACAGTCACAAGTAAACTAACTGGGGCATTTAAGTAGCCAAGACGGACTA
Source organism: Schistocerca cancellata (assembly GCF_023864275.1). Lineage (NCBI taxonomy): Eukaryota > Metazoa > Arthropoda > Insecta > Orthoptera > Acrididae > Schistocerca > Schistocerca cancellata. Next base: position 142,060,174 of record NC_064634.1, on the reverse strand, counting down.
AGGACGTATCCACACCTCAAAATTTAAAGGCTATATTAATTTCAGATCCAGTTTTGATTTTTGATTTAGTATTGTTGTGTGATGCAAGTAGTACAGCTTTACTAGCATTTCTGGGGAAAATCATTGACGGGAAAGAAAACCCAATTATGTATGAATCTCGTTAGCTCAATAATGGCGAGAAAAATTATTATCCCACTGAAAAGGAGATGTTGGCATCAATATATGCGATTTTTTTTAGATGTTGTCTATACAGATGCAAATTCACAGTGGCTACTCATCATGCAGCTTTAAAATGGCTACTTGTACTAAAAGATCTTTCAAGTCATCTAGAAAAATGGGCTTTGAAACTAAATGAATTTCAATATGATGTAATCGACAAAGTGTGTGTTAAACACACAAATGCTGACACACTTAGTTGGAAAATTGGGATGTTTCAAGTTTCTGATATGAAGAATGCGCAAGCAAGTGATAAAGAGTGTGCCGGCCGAAGTGGCCGAGCGGTTCTAGGCGCTTCAGTCTGGAACCGAGCGACCGCTACGGTCGCAGGTTCGAATCCTGCCTCGGGCATGGGTGTGTGTGATGTCCTTAGGCTCGTTAGGTTTAAGTAGTTCTAAGTTCTAGGGGACTGATGACCTTAGAAGTTAAGTCCCATAGTGCTCAGAGCTATTTGAACCATTTTTTTGATAAAGAGTGTCAGATACACTGCGAAGAGCCACTGTTTATCATGCAAGATAGGATATTGTGTAGACAAGTGTTTTTCAACCTTTTTGAATACTCGACCCCTTTCCAAGTAAAAATACACAATAGAGGTGTGTCAGCGATTTCAAAGGCAATGTATTTTATTTTATTTCTATTGATACTATACTGATCGAGAAATCAAGTGGAATGCGAAAAGATGTCGCAGTGCTCTGCGGGCAGGGGTATAATTATATTCTTTGCCACGGTACAGGCATGGGGCTAAGAAGGGGTCTGCGAGGGCATAGTCGCTCTTTTTCGGTCACTACAATCTGTTGTCCGAGTACGCCCGCAAGTACAGACGTGATTATTGTCTTCACTCTTCGCTCTGAGTGAGCATAAAATGGACAAGTTACTTAAAAGATCTGTGCAGCCCTCCACGTCTGGTACAAGTGGCAGTGGTGGAAGCGAATCAAAGTCGAAAAATAATAGACTTTATGTCGACAGTTATCTGAAGTATGGTTTTACTGTCATGAACAATCAACTTCAATGTGTAAATTGCGGCGGAGTATTGTCACGTGAGAGTATGAAACCATCTGCGTCACCCCTCAACTAAACATTCCAAGGAAGCTGATAAACCGTTGGATTCGTTCGAAAGGAAACTGAAAACACTTAACAAGCAGCAAATTACTGTGATTCAGGTAATAAAATTCATCGACAAGCTCTGGCAGCCTCGATTTTAACTTCTGATTTAAATGATTTTGCTTAAAAAGGTGATCAGAGATGTAAACTCTATTAATGGTAAAGCACTGCAAAATTGACTGTTTATGATCATTTGTGAAGTCATGGGTTCGTTTCAACAAAATCTCCTTTATCACACAGAAGTCAGGTGGCTTTCCAAAGGAAAGATATTGACATGTTACTTCATTGACACGAGTCCTGGAACCAATAATTGTTACATGAGTCTTGCTTGCAACAATATCACAGAGAATTTGGCAATATCGTTGAGGAGACCCGAGCGGAGGTTCCCTGTAACCAATTTTGTGGGAATCCTGCTGTTGGTTCGAAACTTATTGCTGAAATGCATTCTAGTAACCATGGTGCCAAATCTTGCACGTGATCTGTGTGTGTGTTGTTGCAGCCATTTTGCCGCGCGGGATTAGCCGAGCGGTCTGGGGCGCTGCAGTCATGGACTGTGCGGCTGGTCCCAGCGGAGGTTCGAGTCCTCCCTCAGGCATGGGTGTGTGTGTTTGTCCTTAGGATAATTTAGGTTAAGTAGTGTGTAAGCTTAGGGACTGATGACCTTAGCAGTTAAGTCCCATAAGATTTCACACACATTTGATCATTTTGCAGCCATCTTGTGTCACATTTAAACGTGAGCAACTTTTAAATCCGCTTTGATAAACTGTTCTCGTTCCGTGTGATATTTTTATCACAGCAGATGATTGCCACGTAAACTAAGTTGTCAGTAATACACAAGACTCTACCACTGCACCGCTCTTTCACCCTGGAAGTTGATGTGGTCTTTTCCCTCTCCCTGCAAACCTCTCAGTGGTAAATACTATAGGTACAAGACTTAGTGACGCTCGCCGCCCTAGTTCCATTCCACAAAAGTGTTGCTTCTCACTGCTGCAAGTGTTTGCGTATTTGAACTCTTCAACATGTTTAAATTAAATTCGTATTCATTATTATAAATAAGTACCAGATCTGAACGTGAGCGAATTTGCAAGGTGCTTTCACAAAACCTTGTCACTTCCGTGTGACATTTATACCATAGCAGATGATCGTCATGAAACATACGTTACCAGCCATGCTACAGACCGCTACCCCCTGAGCACGGCTTTGCGACCCACTTCCCCCCCCCCCCCCCCCTCTCAGGGACTCATGCGTCACAGGTTGAAAAACACTGGTGTAGATCAACCAAGTGTGGACCACAATTTTTAGTTCCAGGAGCTTTTAGGACAGAAGTATTACAGCAAGCACATGATCGTATGTTATGGGATCGGGGAAGGGGGGGGGGGGGGTAACAGAACAATGCATAGAAGAGTAGCAGACAGGTTCTACTGGAGCACAAGATGTGCTGATGTTCAGCAGTATGTGAAGAGCTGTATTCTGTGTACACAGCATGCTCATTTATGCCATCAATAGATACAATTACAGACACTACTGGAGTCCGACTACCCATTTTAAATGATAGGAGTCAATGTTTTGGGACCATTTCACTGGAGTCAACGGGGAACAAGTATGTATTAACAATTATCGACCACTTCTCAAGGTATTTTGCAATGGTAGCTATACCGGATCAGAAAGTGAGCTCAGTAGCTCAAGCTGTGGTAAAGCATTGGATACCTAAATCTGGGGAACCTCAAAAGATTATTATGGACCAAGGGACAAAGTTCATGTGTGATCCCGTTTCCAGTAACATTCACGATATGCTTTGAGGGCTTGCACCCTCTACTTCAAGATGAACTTTGTCACCTCGGTGTACACAGGGTGTTTAACTTGAGACAAATAAATATCTCGAGAATGATGCGTTGTGCGAAAAAAAATATTCTAGGTAAAAAGTTAATATTAGTGAAGGGGGCTACTGTCTGTGCTACAACTGGCCACTTCTAACCACCCCTAGTGTGTAGGTAGAGTAAATTTATTCTACGCCACAAAATGGTTTAGAGCATTGTTTCTCATTTGTGGTGGATGGCGCCGTAATCGACAAATATCAAGTGTATTTGTTTTTGCAATTAGGAACCGTCACATTTGTTTCTACATTTCGTTTACTATGTAAATGTAAACCCTTGCGTTCTAACGTTTGATATTTTTGTTCGAAATTTACTTTACTGTTGCAAACCTGATTGTACACTACGGTTAGCCGTACCTGTGTGTGGTTAAGAACTACATTTAGTGTGATCCAGTGTGGTGAGTCCGATTGCCTCTCACCATTGGGATGCTTGATTACGTTGAGTAGCCATGGCCGGTGCCCCTGTCTCTATCACTTCATAGACATTTCACCTAATTACGAGGGCTATTTGGAATGTAAGGAACCATATGTCGCGAAATGGAAACCACAGTGAAAATCAAAACTTTTTTTATTTGTAACAGCTAGCAACAACTTCCTGCGGTTGGATGAGAACACAGACCGAAATCAGTCATCTTGATGGAGAGGTTCGAGGACGACTACCGAAATCAAGTAGATGGTTTAAGGTTTCATCACAATCAACACTGAAGGGAACAGAAAACTACGTTAGCATACAAGTAGCTTTACTTGCCAGAAATGTCAGTGTCTGACCACATTATTTGTACTGTAAAAATACATCTGAAACACTTAAGTACCATTTAAAGATCAATATGAGCCCTTTGAACACAAAAGATTACATTTACATCGTAAACGAAATGTAGAATCAAACGCTTCGGTTCTTAATTCCAAAAGTTGCGCACTTGATATTTATCAATTACAATACCATCTGCAACGAATGAAGAACAATGGTTTGGGTAAACCGTACGAATATTTTGGTGAAGAATCCGAATATGCAGCATAGACGGGGGTTCCTACTTGAAGATATGAAGTAGACACCGCCCAATCAAGAAGGGTGGTTGACCAGCTGCAGCACAGACAGATTACTAATATTAACTTTTCACCAAGAACATTTTTTCGTACGATGCCTCATTTTCGAAGTATGTAGTTCTGTCAAGTCAAAACAAACACGCTGTATATCGTGGAAGTGAAGTTAGTCTAGGCAGTAGGAGGAAGAAAGGTATCAGAAACCGTGGTATAAGCGAAGATTGTCAGCTGGAAGAAATTGTAGGTGCAAATATCAAATATCCATAAAGAAATGAAGTTTCTGGAATTGTACGACTGAAGATTAACAGTTTTCGGAACTGCATGTAGACTACGGTTAAGCCAGACAAGAAAAATCCTGGAAGCATTAGTAACGTGAAATAATATATTAAACTGCTTGACAAACGCAGCTTCCAGCAACATTCACGTCGAGCGTTGAGGGCTTGCAGCCTCTACTTCAAGAGTACAGATTTTGTGTCTACACGGCTGATGACATGGTTCTTCCGTTTGTAAGTAGGCTGTTTAGGTTTTCTTATTGGTAACGCCACGTAGCGCTCTGTATGAAAAACACTGGCTGGGCTCTGTGCAGTCTGTGGCTAGTTTGCATTGTTGTCTGCCATTGTAGTGTTGGGCAGCTGGATGTGAACAGCGCGTAGCGTTGCGCAGTTGGAGGTGAGCCGCCAGCAGTGGTGGATGTGGGGACAGAGATGGTAGAGTTTTGAAATTTGTAATACTGGATATTATGAACTGCTATATATATTATGATTTTTCAACACTATTAAGGTAAATACATTGTTTGTTCTCTATCAAAATCTTTCATTTGCTAACTATGCCTATCAGTAGTTAGTGCCTTCCGTAGTTTGAATCTTTTATTTAGCTGGCAGTAGTGGCGCTCGCTGTATTGCAGTAGTTCGAGTAACCAAGATTTTTGTGAAATAAGCGATTTGTGAAAGGCATAGGTTAATGTTAGTCAGGGTCATTCTTTTGTAGGGATTTCTGAAAGTCAGATTGCGTTGCGCTAAAACTATTGTGTGTCAGTTTAAACACAGTAATTCATTAATTTTTCAAAAGGGATGTTTCATATGTCGACCCTTAGCCGAGGATACCTCACTGGAATCTTCTGATTTTTTCTTGTAGTTTGTGTAATTAGTGTAGATTTTGTTTATTGCTAGCGCGTAATTGTAGAGAATCTCCTTTATAGTTGCAGCCTTTCATTGTTGTACAGTAAAACAGTTGTGGCATGCAAGTAGATTTGCACCAAGTATTTCGCAGCTGCACTTGCAATTAACGAGGTATTATTTTCAGTGCCATGTTAATGTGTTCTCTTATTGTTGCTCTTCGAATTGTGTTTTTCTGTGTTATCGTGTGAAATATTGTGACAATAATGGCGTGTGAAAAATGTAATACTAGGCTCCAAAGTTAACTGAGAAATGACAGTGAAGACGAAGGCAGTGTGTTAGCGCCACCGAGTAATGAATTAACTAATGTTCAAAGTAGTAATTTGGTAATTGTACATAGGGAAATGGAGCGGGCTGCAAACAATGGTGTAGACAGTGAAACAATTAGTGAACAGGGAAGCGTTATCGATCGATCGGTCGGCAACAGCTTGCCTCAGGAATCCGAAATGACAGGACACAATATTGCAAATATTGTAGACTCAGGTTTTGGGTTCTCACCGTTTTCTCAAATAAATCAAGACACATTTTCTGCTTTTCAGAATGTGAATATTGCCGGTTCAAATGCACTGCAGAATAGCACTGAGGAACATGTTTCAGACACCAGTGCATTGTTATTACAATTAATGCAACAAATGGGACAAAAGCTTCAAAAGTTAGACACAATGGAACAAAATCAGAGACAAACACAGCAAAAGCTTCAAAAGTTAGACACAATGGAACAAAATCTTCAAAAGTTAGACACAATGGAACAAAATCAGAGACAAACACAGCAAAAGTTAGACACAATGGAACAAAATCTTCAAAAGTTAGACACAATGGAACAAAATCAGAGACAAACACAGCAACAGTTAAACACAATGGAACAAAATCAGAGACAAACACAGCAAAAGCTTCAAAAGTTAGACACCACACTTGAACAAACACGTGAAGATTTAACTACTGAGTTACATAACATTGAATCGAAATGTCAAAAAGTCTGTAACGACGTAAAAACACAAACTTGTGAGCATTTTCAACCTATTTTTTCGCGGCATGAAAATGCATTACAGAATCACGAAGCAGCCATAAAAGAACTGCAAACTATTGTTCATCAAAATCATGAGACCCTGCAAGCTAAAATTGACTCAGTTGCATCTACCGATTCGGTTACGCAACTTGCAAAAACTCAAGAAAACTTAGAGGACACAGTAGATACTCTGAAAATTGGTTCAGAAAGACACATGGAGGAAATTAGTTCATTATCAGAGAAAGTAGTTGAACTTTCGGATCAGCTAAATAATTTATCTACGAAGGTAGATGATAATCTGAATGACACAAAACCGGTAGTCTTTAATGACACAGAAGAGTGCGAACAAATTAGGAAACTGGAACAAAATCTGAATCAAATTAATACGCATCACCAAAGAGAAATCCGGAAAGTACAAGATCAGCTGACACAGGTAATACAAGAATTACGTATTTCAGAGGACACTCGCGCTCCAATATGGGAAGAGGGACACAGAAATACGGAACAGCCACAAAATAATAACACAGGGCACTTCAGAAATTATGAAAGAAATTGGCAAGGTACACCGAATTTTGAGATGGAACCGCCGAAACGACGTAACAATGACCGACATGCGACTCGCCGACATGATGATATTGACTATAAGCTGTTCATTACTACACGTAAATTCAAAACATTTAAGAAATCCGGCAACGACATTCATCCACAAGCATGGCTTCATCAATTCTCTCATTGTTTTCCTCCCAACTGGTCATTAGAACACAGATTAGAATTTATGTGTGGCTACTTAGAGAATGAACCAGCTGTAAGAATGCGATTGGTCATTCGCGATTGCCACAGTGAAGGAGAATTTTATCATGCCTTCCTCTCAGCATATTGGCCTCAAGCTACACAAGACCGAGTAAAACATAGCATAATGATGATGAAATACTTTGAACAATCTGAATTTTCCAGTCTTGTCAAATATTTTGAAGACATGTTGCACAAGAATCAGTATCTTTCAAACCCATACAGCCCCTCAGAAGTCATCCGTATTTGCTTAATGAAACTGCCTGAACATTTACGACATATTATTTTAGCAGGGCGTTGTAAAGACGACATTGAACCTTTTCAGGGACTCTTACAAGAATTAGAAATTGACACAGACGGTCGTGGGATGCGAAAACGGGAAAACAATCACTACAGGTCACATCCGTTACAATTCCATGACGACAGAAACAATAACTGGACACGACAAGTCTATTCTTACAACGCAAATCGTGACCAAAACAGACACCACCCATTTGACAACCACTGGCAGAGTAATAATAGTTACAGAGAAAGATCGCTTTTACATAGTAATGAATGTGACAGAGACAACCATAGAAACAGACAATATGGGAACCAAAACAACTATTATTACGGGAGACAGAATAACTTTAGACGCAACGGTCCAGCGCGCAGTTACGATTCAGGGAGAAATTCTCCACCACTTAACCAACAAGAAAGAAACTACAGGAACTACCGACATGACGACAGATGATGTGATCATAACGACAGACCTGAATTGCATCAGAACTGGCGGGATTTAAACAGGGCAGGGCCCTCTCGGCAAGGTGAATTGGTAGAAGTTAGGTCTCCTAATCCCAGGAACGATGCGCGCCAACAAAGAAACAGACAATGACTCGCACCGCAGGCAGCCACGTGCGCCAGCTGGCTCAGAGAAAAATAACATAGACGCTAACCTTGAGCAAATTTTAGCATTCCTTACCGACATATACAACATGATAATTGCTTTCAAGTTGAAACTCTGCGTACTAGGAAGAGTAAAGGTTTACACCACATTTCACATGTAAAACCGTTTATTGAGAGATAATCTGCTTTTTAACTTTGTCTTTGCCATATAACTTTTCACTTTACATTGCTAGTATGCTTTGTCAGACTTAGAATCTGTTAACATGCAACAATGTTTGAAGTTAAATATCCAGTCAAAACCAAGAGAACTTATTTAAACAGAAATTACGAATGCATTGTTACAGTGAACATACGACACAGTGTTGTTATTTGTACATTATTCCTTGTGAGTTCCACAATTACGTACCGAATATACGGCTTACATACTTAGTACATACACTGTTAATGAGATTTTAATGCAACATTTTGGTTTAGTTGAAAAGACATTCTTTATTTGAAGTACTTTCCGTGAGATTAAAGATGACTTAGTATTGGTTTCTTTGACAGCTACACAACTACATCACGACGCTACTAATATGTGACACAATTTACAATGTTGCTTTTGCGGTGTATCTGTTTTATATCTGCACAGTTTTTCTGAATTCTTCTGTAAAGTAAAACATGTTTTAGTAGTAACTTTTGTGCTATAGCTACAAGGAGACACCCTTTTCTGTAGGACAACAATACGTAACAGCACAGTACTTTCTTCATCACGGCAATAAGCGTAGTAACTAAGATATCTATACGCAAAGCATTTCACTTTTGTTTATCATGAGGTAAGTACATTGGCTTCTGCAGAACTTAGCTTTTGGAGGATGATAACTACGACACTTCCACAGAGATTATCTTACAGCAAGACGCACATATAGCGCTACAGGACACGTATTTGTGTGATTAATTTTGCACTTAAATCATTTATTTTTAAAGATATTTGAAGTACAACGATACAAAGGTTTTCCGTGATACATTTCATTCCATTACTGTAATCTGTAACACCTGAGGGTATAATTACATTAATCCTCAGGGGAGTACACGCTTACTTTGTGTACCATGTGTTTGGCAAGCACAAGGAGCCCTAGCTAATATGGTATTTGCTTATACAACTTTACACATCGGTACCATATTTCTCTAACACATAAATTACACAGCTATCTGATCATTTAACTGAGAGTTACAAACATTTTTTTTACTACATCAGTGACAGATGTTTGCGTAATTACATAGTTGGATAACTTCACACTTATGAAATTGTATTTTGTCTGTACTTTGTGAACTGTTCATATTTTTTCGGAACCATTGTGATACTATGAAAGCTTTGAATGATGTATTTGGTAAGGGAGAATGATTTTAAAGTACGTTTGAGGTAGATGACACTATTGAAATGAGCAGAGCATTTTTTTTAGGTTTTGACATTATTTCAGAAAGCTACGACGTTTTTGAGATTTGACTGAGGTGTTATGATGTTATTTTTATGACGACGATGTGTATTATGCTGTTGAGGTATGTTTATGATCAATAAGCAGATGTTATATGAGGAATTTGATTATGCTACATATTTATTAAGATGAAATATTGAAGAAGTGTCGACGAATATGTATATGTGTAGTAAGGTAAGGAATAAGGAGTAGTGGTTAGGGACTCTGATTTATGAAAAGGATGTTGGAAACCAAGACTCGTACTTTAAGAGTTATGAAATGTATGTAAATGCGTGAATGTATTACAATACCGACGAAAATTTTTTGGACAATGTTATATTCATAGGATTTTGTTTCTACAAATTTGCAACGCAAATTCTTGACCTGTGAAATATTTTTATATGAGTCTGTCACTGTAGCGGAAACTGCTGTCGTAAATATTTCCGTAAGAAAGTTAAGTGACCACCTGCACGTAATGCGTCATGGGCACCCAGCTGTGTCAGACGCCTGGAGAACAAGCCATTAGTGTGTGCCTTTTCAGAGGCACAGGTAGAAAAAAAAAGGGGAGGCCATTATCCTCGCTATTGACATTTCCTTGCTGAAAGCATACTGTGGAGCTCGTAATTTATGATATTTACTAAAATGCCTAATGAAATGATGAGAAACATTTTACATCTATTGTCTTTGTAGTCGAGAGATTGCTGATTTTGTTTAATATCTGGTTTCCAGCTGTGTTGCAGCATTAGTTTTATAAAATAAACTTAGATGCATTTGCTAATGTGAACACTTTCTGTCAACAGATCTATTAAATAATTATTTTATGATCCACATTCTTCGAAAAAAGGAGCTCTTGGAATGGAAAGAACAATAAGAAGGGACTGATAACAATAACTGCATATATAATTTTCTTTTCAAGTACTTGGTAATTTTTTGTAGAATTAGTTTTTGTGGTGCACCACTTTAATTACATAGACATTAAGATGTGAATATAAATTTTCCTTGTCTGCATTATTATCTTTAGTGTAATGTTTTTTTTTCTGCTTGAGCTATGTCATGTTTAGATATAAGTTATTTCATTTGCTGCTGCTGTTTGCCAGGCATAGTATTACTGAATTTGACTTTGTGTTACTCTTCTAAGGCAGTTTACTACTGGTTTATTTTTCTTGTTTGCTGCACATTGCCTTATATTAGTTGTAATATTGCAATTGCTTTGCTGATTTCTATAATGCTGCTTGCTTAACGAATCTGCATTTTTTTTTCATTGCTGTTTGCGTTAATTGTTTTGTGCTGCTGCATTGCCTCGTCCCTTAGTTTAGCATCTGAGCTCAGTAGATTTAAGTTAGCTTAAGAGGGGTAGACTATATAAGAAACTGACTATGGAGAATAGGTAAAGAATGCATTGCGAAGTTATATGAAAAGGATTTGGGCCAAAATGAGTGTTGTACAATGAGAAATAATTATTTTGAAATAAATATGAATAGAATACAGGAAGGAGGTATAGATAGGACATTTTGGGAATAATGATGAATGAAGGGAGATCTCCAAGAAGCAAAGAAAGTTTTGTTTGCAAAATACTGCAATAAAACAAAACCTGTCCTTTCCTTGTGTTATCCCACTATGTGTTTATGTACCCTTGTTTATATGTCTTTTTCCTGTCTTTATGTGTTTAGCTGATGAGAGCTATGTTGTAGAATTTTTCTGATAATATGTTATTTTCTTTGTAAAGATGTTTAGACATTATTTATTCTGTTCTGTTTTAATGCTCATGTGTGAAGTTGATGTTTCGAAAGCTATTCTGATCTTTTATGTATGTACTCATGTCATAATTCCTGTAACACTGATGTATATGTTATTTCTATTCTTGTGTAAAGCCTGTATTACTACAAATGTTATCTGTATTGTTATGTTTTTAATGATGTATTTTGTACCTTTGTAATTGTATTCTCATGTTATAATATTGTAATTGACACCAGTTCATCAAATTAAGTAACTTGTAAGCATTCATTTCACTCCACACATTTCTGTTGGTCATAGTAATGCACAATATGTGAGAAGTTGGGACTGTAGTGTTTGCATGTGTGTTACTAATTCAGGAAGGGACTGGATAACAGCATTGCTGGTTCTAAGGACAATTCCAAAAACTTCGTGAGTGTACAAGTGGTGGTTTATGGACTTTCTATATTGTCTGGAAGACTTCTAAGGACAATTTCAAAAACTTTGTGCATGCACAAGTGGTGGTTTATGGACTTGCTATCTTCTCTGCAAGACTCTTCGATGGTGATTGTGCACCTGCACAGTCGCAGCAGATGGCTGCTGGCCATCTCTACAAGGACTACAGTGGGTCTACACCTTTGATGACCCACCAATACCATTATTTCTACAAGGACTACATTGGGTCTGCATCTTTGATGACCCACCAGTACCATTATTTCTACAAGGACTGCAGTGGGTCTGCACCTCTGGTGGCCCACCAATACCACAATCTCTACCAGGACTACAGTGGGTCTACTCTGTGATGACCTACCTACCAATATTCTTCAAAACTTCGACTGACTCTGCGGTGGGTTTGCTCTGTTGTGGCCCATTACCTGTCAGCATGTCAAGAGTCAGCACTGTCTTTCCGTTGGAAGGACAACACTACCTCTTCAAGACTGCATTGAAATCCACTACTTCTGTGTGCATTTTCTTTTACTGCTCAGACTTTGAGAAAGACACTGCTATGTTACTGTGATGAATGATCAGAACTGTCTTTATGGACCGTGAGAAAATTTTAGCTTTTGACCAACATTGTATCAATAAGTGTGTGCATTTGATATTGTAATGAAATGATGAGAAACATTTTACATCTATTGTAATTATGAAAAATTTTATCAAATCATTATTGGCCACTGCCCAAAACAATTTGTAAAATTTTTTGTGGGGAGCATGGGGGCTATGTAAGTAGGCTGTTTAGGTTTTCTTATTGGTAACGCCACGTAGCGCTCTGTATGAAAATCACTGGCTGTGCTGTGGCAGGATTCGAACCTGCGACCGTAGCGGTCACGCGGCTCCAGACTGCAGCGCCTAGAACCGCACAGCCACTTCGTCCGACATATTGTTTTGTGACAACTCGCATCAGAATTGTAAACGTATTCTCACCGGCTGGTTCTCAGGGATATTCTGAAACCAAAACCGCTAATTATGAGTGGTAACAACTAAGGGATACACACTGAAGAGCCAAAGAAACTGGTACACCTGTCTAATATCGTTTAGGGCCCCCGCACTCCGTCTTCAGGCCACGAGTGGCCTACCGGGACCATCCGACCGCCGTGTCATCCTCGGAGGAGGATGCAGATAGGAGGAGCGTGGGGTCAGCACACCGCTCTCCCGGTCGTAAGATAGCATTCTTGACCGAAGCCGCTACTATTCGGTCGATTAGCTCCTCAATTGGCACCTCTAAGCTGAGTGCACCACGAAAAATGGCAACAGTGCATGGCGGGCTGGATGGTCACCCATCCAAGTGCCGACCACGCCCGACACCGCTTAACTTCGGTGACCTCACGTGAACCGGTGTAACCACTGCGGCAAGGCCGTTGCCTTTAGGGCCCCCGCGAGCACGCAGAAGTGTCGCAACAAGATGTGGCATGGACTCGACTAGTGCCTGAGGTAGTGCTGGAGGGAACTGACACCATGAATCCTGCAGGGTTGTCGATAAAACCGTAAGAGTACGAGGGGCTGGAGATCTCTTCAGAACAGCACGTTGCAAGGCATCACAGATATTCTCAATCATGTTCATGTCTAGGGAGATTGGTGGCCAGCGGAAGCGTTTAAACTCATAAGAGCCACTCTGTAGCATTCTGGAGGTTTGGTGTGTTCGAATCGTCTTGCTGGAATTGCCCAAGTGCACAGTGGACATAAATGGATGGAGGTGGACTGGATGCTTACTTACGTGTCACCTGTCAGAGTCATATCTAGACGTATCAAGCGTCCCATATCACTCCAACTGCACACGCTCCACACCATTACAGAGCCTCCATCAGCTTAAACAGTCCCCTTGTGACACGCAGGGTCCACGGATTCATGAGACTGTCTCCATACCTGTACACGTGCATCTGCTCGATACAATTTGAAACGAGAGTGGTCCGACCAGGCAACATGTTTCCAGTCATCAAGTGTCCAGTGTCGGTGTTGATGGGAACAGACGAGGCATAAAGCTTTGTATCGTGCAGTCATCAAGGCTACACAAGTGGGCCTTCGGCTCCGAAAGCTCATATCGAGGATGTTGAATGGTCCCGCACGCTGAGATTTGCCGATGGCCCAGCATTGAAATCTGCAGCAGATTGCGGAAGAGTTGCACTTTTGTCACGTTGAACGATTCTGTTCAGCCGTCGTTCGTCCCGTTCTTGCAGGATCTTTTTCCAGCAGCAGCGATGTCGAGGATTCGATATTTTGCCGGATTCTTGACATTCACAGTACACTCATGAAATGGTCGTGAGGGAAAATCCCCACTTCATCGCTGCCTCGCAGATGCTGTGTCCTATCGCTTGGGTGCCGACTGTAACACCATGTTCAAATTTACTTTAATCTTGACAACCTGCCAGTGTAGCTGCCGTAACCGATCTAACAGCTGTACCACACGCTTGTTGTCTTATATGGGCGTTGCCGACGGCAGAGCCGTGTTCTGCCTGTTTACACATCTCTGTATTTGAATACCCATGCCTGTATCAGTTTCATTGGTACTTCGTGTAAATTTTCTAATCGCATTTGTTACATCCGTGTTTTGTAATAGAAAATTGCCAATCTTTCAAGGTTTGCACGATTTCTTCTTTTAAGGAAACAAAAGGTGAGAGACCAACTGGACTGAAGTTAAGAGTTAACGCAAGTGAATTTCAAGCAAAAACTGTGAGCCGTGCGCGGCTCATATTCGTGCCGTTATTGCTTCACATCTTGCCTTGGCGGTTTCTTATTCGATTTACTGGCGTCACTAAGTTGCTCGTTTGCCTGCCCGTGAATGGCAGCAGCAGCGTTTATCGCCGGCCGGAGTGGCCGAGTGGTTCTAGGCGCTACAGTCTGGAACCGCGCGACCGCTACGGTCGCAGGTTCGAATCCTGCCTCGGGCATGGATGTGTGTGGTGTCCTTAGGTTGGTTAGGTTTAAGTAGCTCTAAGTTCTAGGGGACTGATGACCTGAGAAGTTAAGTCCCATAGTGCTCAGAGCCATTTCTGAGCAGCGTTTATCGAGAAGAGCACTGTCGTACTATCTTTCGAGCGACCGTTAGCACACTACTGGCCATTAAAATTGCTACACCACGAAGATGACGTGCTACAGACATGAAATTTAACCGACAGGAAGAAGATGCTGTGATATGCAAGTAATTAGCTTTTCAGAGGATTCACACAAGATGGCGCCGGTGGTGACACCTACAACTTGCTGACATGAGGAATGTTTCCGACCGATTTCTCATACACAAACAGCAGTTGACCGGCGTTGCCTGGTGAAAGTTGTTGTGATGCCTCGTGTAAGGAGGAGAAATGCGTACCATCACGTTTCCGACTATTATAAAGGTCGGATTGTAGCCTATCGCGGTTGCGGTTTATCGTATCGCGATATTGCTGCTCGCATTGGTCGAGATCCAATGACTGTGGACCAGAATGTAGAATCGGTGACTTCAGGAGGGTAATACGGGACGCCGTGCTGGATCCCAGCGGCCTCGTATCACTAGCGGCCGAGATGACAGGCATCTTATCCGCATGGCTGTAACGGATGGTGCAGCCACGTCTCGATCCCCGAGTCAACAGATGGGGACGTTTGCAAGACAACGATTTGCACGAACAGTTCGACGACATTTTCAGCAGCATGGACTATCAGCTCGGAGACCACGGCTGCGGTTACCCTTGACGCTGCATCACAGACAGGAGCACCTGCGATGATGTAATCAACGACGAACCTGGGTGCACGAATGGCAAAACGTCATTTTGTCTGATGAATCCAGGTTCTGTTTACAGCATCATGATGGTCGCATCCGTGTTTGGCGACAGCGCTTTGAACGCACATTTGATGCGTGTATTCGTCATCGCCATACTGGCGCATCACCCGGCGTGATGGTATGGGGTGCCATTGGTTACACGTCTCGGTCACCTCTTGTTCACATTGACGGCACTTTGAACAGTGGACGTTACATTTCAGATGTGTTACGACCCGTGGCTCCACCCTTCATTCGATCCTTGCGAAACCCTACATTTCAGCAGGATAATGCACGACCGCATGTTGCAGGTCCTATACAGGTCTTTGTGAATACAGAAAATGTTCGACGGCTGCCCTGGTCAGCACGTTCTTCAGGTCTCTCACCAACTGAAAACGTCTGGTCAATGGTGGCCGAGGAACTGGCTCGTCACAATACGCCACTCACTACTCTTGTTGAACTGTGTTGTCGTGTGAAGCTACATGGGCAGCTGTACCTGTACACGCCATCCAAGCTCTGTTTGTCTCAATGCCCAGGCGTATCAAGGTCGTTATTACTCGTACGGCCAGAGGTGGTTGTTCTGGGTACTGATTTCTCAGGATCTATGCACCCAAATTGCGTGAAAATGTAATCACATGTCAGTTCTAGTATAATATATTTGTCGAATGAATACCCGTTTATCATCTGCATTTCTTCTTGGTGTAGCAATTTTAATGGCCAGTAGCGTATTTCCGGATCGTCGTGTGTTGGGAGTCCAGTGGGGACGCAGCGGCAGTGTGATCCGGACAGTCATTACTCGCCCCACCGTTGCCAGCACACATGACTTCAATGGGGACGACCTTGGTTGGTCGTTCGGTCGGTCGTCTCGTCGGACGACGTGTATTTGGTCGTCGACCGCTACCGTTTACTCCTAGTTGTTCCACAGTGACTAGTTTTAGGATTGCTCGATTTGTTTGTGGAAGTGTTTTTTCGGAACTGTGTGTAGCCTGTGTGGTTTTGACTGAGCAGTTATTTTAATGCTGTCTTTGTGTTGGATTGAGGTAGTCAGTCAGTTGGGATGGAGCAGCGAGGAAGCTCCGAGGCATGAGGCCAGGCTGGGACCACTGGCGGCGTGCACGCACTGTCGGATCGTGACGTGCTAGCTGCGTTCCCCACCGAACCTGGATACTGAAGTTGAGTGATCAGTGAACCTGTTATGAAGTCTCAACTATTGTAACATCTCTTCATTCATTTGCGGGTTGTTGCTCCCTGGGACGTTTGGGCAAGCCAATTTCTGAAGACGTAGTGCTGTTCGTATCCTCTTCCTCAGCCGATATTTTCCATCTTTGTTCAAATGGCTCTGAGCACTATGGGACTTAACATCGGAGGTCATCAGTCCCCTAGAACTTAGAACTACTTAAACCTAACTAACCTAAGGACATCACACACATCCATGCCCGAGGCATGATGTGTTGGAGTCAGCGAAATCTTGCTGCCGTCTTCCTATATTGTGATTAATCATCAAATTGACTGTTACTTACCAGTGAAGTGCACCAGCGGTATTTTCTGCCCTGTGGCCTTTAACACTCCAGTTACCAGCCCTGGTCATTTGCGTAGTTTTCCGGCAGTGTGCCTTTCCTTGACGTGTTGATGCTGTCCGGCACGGCGTGTAGTTCGATAGCTTTTTAAGTTTTTGGTTCATATTTTGCTAAAAGTGGCTATTGTTCGCTTGACTGTTTTTGAGACGCCAATTTCTGAAGACGTAGTGCTGTTCGTATCCTCTTCCTCGGCCGATATTTTCCATCTTTGTTCAAATGGCTCTGAGCACTATGGGACTTAACATCCGAGGTCATCAGTCCCCTAGAACTTAGAACTACTTAAACCTAACTAACCTAAGGACATCACACACATCCATGCCCGAGGCAGGAATCGAACCTGCGACTGTAGCAGTCGCGCGGTTCCGGACTGAAGCGCCTAGAACCGGTCGGCCACAGCATCCGGCTCCATCGTTGTGCAGTTGGTCGGACGGAAGGGAATTGGTTAAATTATTGGTCGGCCCTTGGGCCGTTTCTAGTGTGGGTTGCCATCCGATTATTTAACTTCAACTCTTGTCTGCCTGTCTCATCTCACTTTACGTATGAGGTACCTTCTCAGGCTGACCCTTGGAACACTTCTGAGCACCATTTGTTCTGTTTGTTTTATATTGCGATTTTCATTTTAGTTTGAAGTATTGTGTGAGGCCTTCGGCCGTGTATTAATTCAGATCTTTTTAAATTTTACATTGATTTTATTTTTAAAAAAGTTTTTTCTTAAAATTGGTTCTATCTGAAACGGTTTGTAATCCAGGCCCTAAGCCGTTAGTTGTTCGATGTGTTATGTGTGGACTTCAGCCGAGGATTTACGTGAAGGCCCTTTACTAACGCCTTCAGCCATATGTATTCCTTAAAGGAAAATTTTTTATAAGAAGGAAGGGCTTTATTTTATTATTTGTCCGATTTGTTGTTCAGGCCTTCAGTCGTTGTTTCAAATTTGTTTGTGGCCTTCAGCCGTGCAATAAGATAATATTTCTTTAATTAGGCTTTCGGCCGTTCTGTTGTAAGTTTAAACAGAAATTTCTTGGTTGGAAAATTATTTATTAATGTGTTTTAATTATAGTTGTCCTTCAGACTTGTAGTGTAGGCCTTCGGAAAAAAAATTACCTTGTATTTTTATTTGCTTTGATTTCTAATCCAGGCCTTCAGCTGTTCTTGTTTTTGATGTGGTTTTGGGTCTTCAGCTCAGAAAGCACCTCAAGTTCTTTAACTAGGCCTTCAGCCGTATTGTTTAGTTGTGATCTTATAAAGCAATGTGTAAATGAGTGGTTCTTAGAAAAATAAAGTTGTGTGTTTGACTATGCAACTCACAGTAACTGTTTAGGGCCCCATCCACAATCATAACCTTATCTTGTGTCCTCTCTGAGTACATACCAACCTGGTTCCGAACTGTACAAAAAAGATCCAGTTTCTTCTACCATAAATCAAGGAAGGAAAATAGTTTCGATGGTCCGATCAGAGGGCCTCCCCGATTCGTCTGACAAATAGTTTTCGGGCGCTGTCTGTGGCTGACGAAGTCCACGAGCCACGTGAAGTCACTCTACATGTTCCAGAGGAAGCCTCCCGGCCCGCATGCCCTGGCCATTCACGAAAGATGGGATTACTGGTAGTTGGGAGCTCCAGAGTTGGGCGCGTAGTGGGGACCCTTAGGGATATAGCTGCCAAAGAGGTGAAGGAATCCAGTGTGCACACTGTGTTCATACCGGGAGGAGCATTCCAGATGTGGAACGGGTACTTCCAGATCCCACGAAAAACACAGGGTGCAGCAAACTGCAGTTGATGGGCCGCGCGGTCTAAGGCGTTCTGTCATGGATTGCGCGGCCCCTCCCGCCGGAGGTTAGAGTCCTCCCTCGGGCGTGGGTGTGTGTTGTCTTAGCGTAAGTTAGTGTAAGTCTAGGGACCGATGATCCTAGCAGTTTGGTCCCTTAGGAATTCACACACATTTGAACATTTTTGCACGTGATGGCTCATGTTGGTACTAACGATGTGTGTCGCTTTGGATTGGAAGACTGCCAATCTTGCTTTTGAGATGAAGGCGGATCTCACCATCTGTAGCATCGTCAGCAGAACCAACTATGATCCTTTGAAAAAAAGGCGAGTGGATGGTCTGAATCAGAGCCTCAGGCGGTTCATCGAACGTGTAGGTTGCAGATTCCTGCAACTGCGCCATAGGATAGTGGGTTTCCATATTCCTTTAAATAGGTGTGTCCACTACACACAGAAAGCTGCTACATGGGTAGTGGGGGCTTTGTGGAATGGACTGGACGTTTTTGTAGGTTAGAGGACCTCTGGAAAGTGCAGAAAGGGCTTCAGTTTCAAAGGGTGCAGGAAGAAGGTAGAAGTAGCACCAATCAATGTTGTAGCTGTAAACTGTCGTAGCGGTGTTTGTAAAGAGCCAGTGTTCCAAATGCTCATAGAAAGCACTGAATGTCGAACCGTTATAGGTACAAAAAGTTGGCTAATGCGGGAAATAAGTTCAGCCGAAATTTTTACAAAGGACCTAATCGTGTTCAGGAAAGATGATAAATACAGTTGGTGGTGTACAGTTCATTGCTATCAGAAGTAGTTTACCTTGTAGTGAAGTTGAAGTATATAATTCCTATGAGTTTGCGCGGGTAGAAGTTATACTTGACAACAGTAATAAATTATTAATTGGTTCCTTTTACCGACTCCCCAACTCAGATGATGCAGTTGCTCAGCAGTTCAAAGAAAACGTGAGTCTCATCACACTTAGATACCTCACTCATACAATTATATTCGGTGGTGACTTCAAGTTACTCGTGATAAGTTGGTGAAAATACATGTTTAAAGTCAGTGGTAGGTATAAAACGTCGTCCGAAATAGCAGTGAATATCTTCTCAGATAATTATTGTGAACAATTAGTTCAGGGGCCCACTAGAAGTGTAAATTGGCTGCGAAAACATACTTCACCCCTTAGAAACAAATAATCCTGGTCAAATAGGGTGCTTTATGACAGATACAGGGATTAGTGAGCAGAAGGTTGTTGTAGCTAGAACGAATACCGAAACTTCCAAACCCACCAAAAATAAACGCAAAATACGTATATTTAAAAAAGCAGGTACAAATTTTCTTGACACCTTCCTGAGAGGCAGTCTGCACTCCTTCCAATGTGACTGTATAAGCGCAGACCAGATGCGATTTGGATTGAAAGCAATAGTGTCAACGACAATTGAGAGGCATATACCAAATAAATTAATAAGAAATAGTACTGATCCACCATGGTACACAAAACAGGTCAGAACACTGTTGTAAAAGGAACGGAAAAAGCATGTCAAATTTAAAAAAAAACCGAAAATCCCCAAGAATGGTGATGTTTTACAGAAGTTCGAATGTTATAACGTATGCTAGTGGCAAGACGCAATCAATATCTTCACTGCACGATAACAGTCGTGATGTTTTTGACGAGAGTACCGTTAAAGAAGAGAAACTAAACACGGTTTTCCGAAGTTTCTTTACGAAAGACGACGAAGTAAATAATTGATAATTCGAATCGAGAACAACTGACGACGAAGTAAATATACGAGAATTCGAATTGAGAACAAGTGCCAACATGAGTAGCTTGGACGTAGATATCCTCCTTGAAGCGGAGCAGCTTAAAACATTTAAGATAGGCAGAGTCTCCCGTCCAGATTGTATTGCAGCCAGGTTCCATTCAGAGTATGCTGATACAATTGCTCCATACTTAGCAATCATATACAACCGACAATGAGTGTTACCGACAATTGTTCTCAAATTGATTCCGTGTTTATAGATTTCCAAAAGGCTTTTGATAGCGTTGCTCACAGGCGACTTCTATTCAGATTGCGTGTCTATAGAATACCATCCCAGTTGTGCGACTGTCAGGAACTGTCAGGAAGTCATCGAGTAAAGTGGAAGTGATATGTGGCATTCCACAAGGAAGAGTTATAGACCCTCTGTCGTTCCTAATCTATGTAAAAGATGTGGAAGACTTTTGAGCAGGCCTCTTAGACTGTCTGAAGGTGATGCTGTCTGATGTAGAAAAGAGCCAAACTTGCCAGATCCAGTTTTTTATTTAATTGATGACTAGTTTCTGGCTACCTTTACCCATTTTCAAATCATCGTAAAAGATAAAATCTTATATTCCGTAATAGCATGCAAGCTATGTTAAGATCGTACGTACACTTATATTAAAGTCAGATTTTTCAATGGTTGACTGGACTAACATGTTTTCCTGCCAACGTTCATTGAGAAACATATTTGTCCACATATTTTCATTCAATTAAATACTCAGTGATAACAATAACGAACAACTTAAATTAGAACAATCACATAGATAATGTTGTGTGGAATGCGAAACAAAGGCTGCGTTTTTTGGCAGAACACGTAGAAGATGCAATAAATCCACTAAAGAAAATTGGCTTCACTACGCTTTCCCTTCCTCTGCTGGAGTATTACTGTTCGGTATGGGATCCTTACCACGTAGGATTGATAGAGAAAATCGAAAAAGTCCAATGAGGGGCACCTCGTTTTGTACTATCGCGAAGTAGGGGAGAGAGCGTCACCGAAATGATATGCGAGTTGGGGTGGCAATTTTAGTAAAATATTGTATTTCACGATATTGGAAATAACATTACATACCAGAATATCAGCTTCAACTCAGTGAGTTAACTTTCTATGAAATTTTTAGCTTTCTTTTTCTTAAAAATGAGAGAACTGATGTTCTTCCTTCATCCTCCAACTTCGCTGCTAATCATTCCTGGATCTTGAATTATGTTTTCAAACAGTAATGTCATTTAAATAATTTACATATTTATTTTGGTAGCGCAGCGCATAAGCCTGTAATCATGTATTAATTGATTCATTTGTATATTTTTTGGACTTTTAAATCAGTTGGAAGTAGTCCGTTTTGTGAAGCAGCTATCACCCGCCATAAGCGCACTATCTTTCTTTTTTATCATTTCAACATTTATAAATCGAATCTGCATTCTAACGAAGTTCTGTTATGGTTATGATTATTATTATTGCTAGGCAAACCATTTCATTGCACCGAAAATTATCAATAACACCGTTTTCTGCCCACAATTTCGCTGCTTGCCAACTACGAGTTCTCGGTCTGAAGCTATCACATACATGAGGAAGAAAATTAACTTATGCGATTAGGAAGAAGTTAAAGAGTAAATATCATCATACCAGTTTTACGATTACATGTTTCCGCTTCTTGTTAGCAATGCGACGTGTCCTTTTTTGCTAACGATCTACTCTCATGGATGAATTTAAAATTCTGACTATACCGAAGAAATCATGACACATTATACAGTCATTAAAACTAAGACATTTCTCGAAGGAGCGATGTCTTTTCACAAAATTGTACACTTTAACTTTCTTCTCTGGATGCGAAAATATGTTGTTGACTATCATCAACATCAGGAGAAATGAGTAACACAAACAAAAATGGACGGCATAGAAACTGTGTGAAAAGTCCCAGATTCTTACTTGTGTGTTGTAGAGTTTTCATGTAGATGTAGATGTATGTCACAAAACAAGACGTCTATCCTAGGAGGTATAATCAGTCCATCGACATCACTGCAGCAGGTGGAAGGCAAGGTGAGTCTAGTCCTCGCGAACCAATTCTGCTACAAAAATTTCCCTATTGGCTGAATCCTACCAAAGCTCCCACGACGTACTAAGGCATAACTTACAGATTCCACCCAGCGATGTACAATGAGGAGACAAAAGCTTTGGCATACCTCCAAATATCGTGTCGGAGCTGCTTTTGCCGGTGTAGTACATCAACTGGACGTGCCATGCACTCAACATGTCGTTAGAATTTCCCTAGAGGAATAGTGAGCTATACTGCCCCATGAACCATGGACCTTGCCGCTGGTGGGGAGGCTTGCGTGCCTCAGCGATACAGATGGCCGTACCGTAGGTGCAACCACAATGGAGGGGTATCTGTTGAGAGGCCAGACAAACATGTGGTTCCTGAAGAGGGGCAGCAGCCTTTTCAGTAGTTGCAGGGGCAACAGTCTGGATGATTGACTGATCTGGCCTTGTAACATTAACCAAAACGGCCTTGCTGTGCTGGTACTGCGAACGGCTGAAAGCAAGGGGAAACTACAGCCGTAATTTTTCCCGAGGACATGCAGCTCTATTGTATGATTAAATGATGATGGCGTCCTCTTGGGTAAAATATTCCGGAGGTAAAATAGTCCCCGATTCGGATCTCCGGGCGGGGACTACTCAGGAAGACGTCGTTATCAGGAGAAAGAAAACTGGTGTTCTACGGATCGGAGCGTGGAATGTCAGATCCCTTAATCGGGCAGGTAGGTTAGAAAATTTAAAAAGGGAAATGGATAGGTTAAAGTTAGATATAGTGGGAATTAGTGAAGTTCGGTAGCAGGAGGAACAAGACTTTTGGTCAGGTGATTACAGGGTTATAAATACAAAATCAAATAGGGGTAATGCAGGAGTAGGTTTAATAATGAATAAAAAAATAGGAGTGCGGGTTAGCTACTATAAACAGCATAGTGAACGCATTATTGTGGCCAAGATAGACACAACGCCCATGCCAACTACAGTAGTACAAGTTTATATGCCAACTACCTCTGCAGATGATGAAGAAATAGATGAAACGTATGACGAGATAAAAGAAATTATTCAGGTAGTGAAAGGAGACGAAAATTTAATAGTCATGGGTGACTGGAATTCGTCAGTAGGAAAAGGGAGAGAAGGAAACATAGTAGGTGAATATAGATTGGGGGGAAGGAATGAAAGAGGAAGCCGCCTTGTAGAATTTTGCACAGAGCATAACTTAATCATAGCCAACACTTGGTTCAAGAATCATAAAAGAAGGTTGTATACCTGGAAGAATCCTGGAGATACTAAAAGGTATCAGATAGATTATATAATGGTAAGACAGAGATTTAGGAACCAGGTTTTAAACTGTAAGACATTTCCTGGGGCAGATGTGGATTCTGACCACAATCTATTGGTTATGAACTGCAGATTGAAACTGAAGAAACTGCAAAAAGGTGGGAATTTAAGGAGATGGGACCTGGATAAACTGAAAGAACCAGAGGTTGTAGAGAGTTTCAGGAAGAGCATAAGGGAACAATTGACAGGAATGGGGGAAAGAAATACAGTAGAAGAAGAATGGGTAGATCTGAGGGATGAAGTAGTGAAGGCAGCAGAGGATCAAGTAGGTAAAAAGACGAGGGCTAATAGAAATCCTTGGGTAACAGAAGAAATATTGAATTTAATTGATGAAAGGAGAAAATATAAAAATGCAGTAAATGAAGTAGGCAAAAAGGAATACAAACGTCTCAAAAATGATATCGACAGGAAGTGCAAAATGGCTAAGCAGGGATGGCTAGAGGACAAATGTAAGGATATAGAGGCTTGTCTCACTAGGGGTAAGATACACTCCTGGAAACTGAAATACGAACACCGTGAATTCATTGTCCCAGGAAGGGGAAACTTTATTGACACATTCCTGGGGTCAGATACATCACATGATCACACTGACAGAACCACAGGCACATAGACACAGGCAACAGAGCATGCACAACGTCGGCACTAGTACAGTGTATATCTACCTTTCGCAGCAATGCAGGCTGCTATTCTCCCATGGAGACGATCGTAGAGATGCTGGATGTAGTCCTGTGGAACGGCTTGCCATGCCATTTCCACCTGGCGCCTCAGTTGGACCAGCGTTCGTGCTGGACGTGCAGACCGCGTGAGACGACGCTTCATCCAGTCCCAAACATGCTCAATGGGGGACAGATCCGGAGATCTTGCTGGCCAGGGTAGTTGACTTACACCTTCTAGAGCACGTTGGGTGGCACGGGATACATGCGGACGTGCATTGTCCTGTTGGAACAGCAAGTTCCCTTGCCGGTCTAGGAATGGTAGAACGATGGTTCGATGACGGTTTGGATGTACCGTGCACTATTCAGTGTCCCCTCGACGATCACCAGTGGTGTATGGCCAGTGTAGGAGATCGTTCCCCACACCATGATGCCGGGTGTTGGCCCTGTGTGCCTCGGTCGTATGCAGTCCTGATTGTGGCGCTCACCTGCACGGCGCCAAACACGCATACGACCATCATTGGCACCAAGGCAGAAGCGACTCTCATCGCTGAAGACGACACGTCTCCATTCGTCCCTCCATTCACGCCTGTCGCGACACCACTGGAGGCGGGCTGCACGATGTTGGGGCGTGAGCGGAAGACGGCCTAACGGTGTGCGGGACCGTAGCCCAGCTTCATGGAGACGGTTGCGAATGGTCCTCGCCGATACCCCAGGAGCAACAGTGTCCCTAATTTGCTGGGAAGTGGCGGTGCGGTCCCCTACGGCACTGCGTACGATCCTACGGTCTTGGCGTGCATCCGTGCGTCGCTGCGGTCCGGTCCCAGGTCGACGGGCACGTGCACCTTCCGCCGACCACTGGCGACAACATCGATGTACTGTGGAGTCCTCACGTCCCACGTGTTGAGCAATTCGGCGGTACGTCCACCCGGCCTCCCGCATGCCCACTATACGCCCTCGCTCAAAGTCCGTCAACTGCACATACGGTTCACGTCCACGCTGTCGCGGCATGCTACCAGTGTTAAAGACTGCGATGGAGCTCCGTATGCCACGGCAAACTGGCTGACACTGACGGCGGCGGTGCACAAATGCTGCGCAGCTAGCGCCATTCGACGGCCAACACCGCGGTTCCTGGTGTGTCCGCTGTGCCGTGCGTGTGATCATTGCTTGTACAGCCCTCTCGCAGTGTCCGGAGCAAGTATGGTGGGTCTGACACACCGGTGTCAATGTGTTCTTTTTTCCATTTCCAGGAGTGTAGATACTGCCTACAGGAAAATTAAAGAGACCTTTGGAGAGAAGAGAATCACTTGTATGAATATCAAGAGTTCAGATGGCAACCCAGTTCTAAGTAAAGAAGGGAAGGCAGAAAGGTGGAAGGAGTATATAGAGGGCTTATACAAGGGCGATGTACTTGAGGACAATATTATGGAAATGGAAGAGGATGTAGATGAAGACGAAATGGGAGATAAGATACTGCGTGAAGAGTTTGACAGAGCACTGAAAGACCTAAGGCGAAACAAGGCCCCGGGAGTAGACAACATTCCATTTGAACTACTGATGGCCTCGGGAGAGCCAGTCATGACAAAACTCTACCATCTGGTGAGCACGATGTATGAGACAGGCGAAATACACTCAGACTTCAAGAAGAATATAATAATTCCAATCCCAAAGAAAGTAGGTGCTGACAGATGTGAAAATTACCGAACTGTCAGTTTAATAAGTCACGGCTGCAAAATAATAACGCGAATTCTTTACAGACGAATGGAAAAACTGGTAGAAGCCGACCTCGGGGAAGATCAGTTTGGATTCCGTAGAAATGTTGGAACACGTGAGGCAATACTGACCTTACGACTTATCTTAGAAGAAAGATTAAGAAAAGGCAAACCTACGTTTCTAGCATTTGTAGACTTAGAGAAAGCTTTTGACAATGTTAAATGGAATACTCTCTTTCAAATTCTGAAGGTGGCATGGGTAAAATACTGGGAGCGAAAGGCTATTTACAGTTTGTACAGAAACCAGATGGCAGTTATAAGAGTCGAGGGGCATGAAAGGGAAGCAGTGGTTGGGAAAGGAGTAAGACAGGGTTGTAGCCTCTCCCCGATGTTATTCAATCTGTATATTGAGCAAGCAGTAAAGGAAACAAAAGAAAAATTCGGAGTAGGTATTAAAATTCATGGAGAAGAAGTAAAAACTTTGAGGTTCGCCGATGACATTGTAATTCTGTCGGAGACAGCAAAGGACTTGGAAGAGCAGTTGAACGGAATGGACAGTGTCTTGAAAGGAGGATATAAGATGAACATCAACAAAAGCAAAACGAGGATAATGGAATGTAGTCAAATTAAGTCGGGTGATGCTGAGGGAATTAGATTAGGAAATGAGACACTTAAAGTAGTAAAGGAGTTTTGCTATTTAGGGAGTAAAATAACCGATGATGGTCGAAGTAGAGAGGATATAAAATGTAGACTGGCAATGGCAAGGAAAGCGTTTCTCAAGAAGAGGAATTTGTTAACATCGAGTATAGATTTAAGTGTCAGGAAGTCATTTCTGAAAGTATTTGTATGGAGTGTAGCCATGTATGGAAGTGAAACATGGACGATAACTAGTTTGGACAAGAAGAGAATAGAAGCTTTCGAAATGTGGTGCTACAGAAGAATGCTGAAGATAAGGTGGGTAGATCACGTAACTAATGAAGAGGTATTGAATAGGATTGGGGAGAAGAGAAGTTTGTGGCACAACTTGATTAGAAGAAGGGATCGGTTGGTAGGACATGTTTTGAGGCATCAAGGGATCACAAATTTAGCATTGGAGGGCAGTGTGGAGGGTAAAAATCGTAGAGGGAGACCAAGAGATGAATACACTAAGCAGATTCAGAAGGATGTAGGTTGCAGTAGATAC
The DNA here is from genome assembly GCF_023864275.1 of Schistocerca cancellata. Taxonomy (NCBI): domain Eukaryota; kingdom Metazoa; phylum Arthropoda; class Insecta; order Orthoptera; family Acrididae; genus Schistocerca; species Schistocerca cancellata. The sequence goes on along the minus strand of NC_064634.1, from coordinate 142,032,659 downwards.
TGGGAGATGAAGAAGCTTGCACAGGATAGAGTAGCATGGAGAGCTGCATCAAACCAGTCTCAGGACTGAAGACCACAACAACAACAACTGCCTCTATAGCCGATCATAATTTAAAAATGTTCCTCGTGCAGGATTTCGTGCGCGAACTGACCTCTCGATTACGTCACTTAAATATTCGATGAGATACATGTCGGGCGATCTGGGCGGCCAAGTAATTCACTCGAAATGTCCAGGATGTTATCCAAACCAATCGTGAATAATTGTGATACGGTGTCACGGTGCATACCCATCCACAAAAATTCCGTTGTTGGTTGGGTCATGGCTGGAAGTAACCGAACAAAACCAATTCAGCCAGCCGGTATGGCCGAGCGGTTCCAGGCGCTTCAGTCTGGAACCGCGCGACCGCTCCAGTCGCAGGTTCGAATCCTGCCTCGGGCATGGACGTTTGTGATGTCCTTAGGTTAGTTAGGTTTAAGTAGTTCTAAGTTCTAGGGGACTGATGACTTCAGAAATTAAGTCCCATAGTGCTCAGAGCCATATGAACCATTTGAAAACCATTTCAGTCAGTGATCAGTTCAGTTGGACCAGAGGACCCAGTCTATTCCGTGTAAGCACAGCGTACACCATTATGGAGCCACCACCAGCTTTCACAGTGCCTTGTTTACATCTTGGGTCCACAGCTTGTGGGGTCTGCACCACACTCGAATTCTGCCATAAATTGTTACCAAATGAAATCGGGACTCATCTCACCAGGTCACGGTTCTCCAGTCGTCTAGGGTCTAACCGGTGTGATTACAAGTCCAACATAGACGCTGCAGGCCTTGTCGTGCTCTTGCCAAAGACACTCAGGTCGTTCGTCTGCTGCCACAGCACATTAACGCCAAATTTCGCTGCAGTACCCTACGTTCGTCGTACGTCCTAAAGTTATTTCTGCGGTCATTTCACACATTGCTGCTCGTTTGTTTTCACAGACAACTTACACGAACGTCGCTGCTCTCGGTCGTTAAGTGAAGAGTTTCGGCCATTGCGTTGTCCGTGGTGAGAGGTAACGCGTGAAATTTGTTATTCTCGGCACGCTCTTGACACTGTGGATCTCGGCATTTGAATTCACTAACTATTTCCGAAATGTAAAGTCCCATGCGTCTAGCTGCAACCACCATTCTGCGTCCAGAGTCTGTTAATTCCCGTTGTGCGGCCATAATCACGTCGGAATCCTTCTCACATGAGCCACTTGAGTACAAACGACAGTTACGCCAATGCACTACCACTTTATACCATGTGTATACGATTCTACCACCGTCGGTACACTCGCATGTCGCTATCCCACGACTTTTGTCTCCTCAGTGTACCACCCAGCAGACGGATAAATGACTCCAGCTTCTTTGAGACACGCAACTGCCTATGGATGCTCGCACGAATAAGTGGAGTGAAGGGTGTCCACTGGTAGATGCCTTTCAATGTGAAATCAAGTTAAAAAAATAGTCAAAACTCAGAATTGCTAATTACCTATTGGGGAAAACAGAGAAAAAATCTATTTGTAGCACAGCCAAGTCTATGGATCGCACCACTAATGTAATCAAAACACTTTTCATTCAAATCACATGCTCTCAAAGTAACACACAATCAGTGTTACTTTTCCGGAACTAGCAAGCGAGTATCTCAAAGAAGCATCATTTTTTCGGTAGTAATTGACTCCTGCAGCTACGAGAATTTCAAGCTGTGTCCTTTTCTTGCTGAGTTTTACCATCCACATAAAAATATTGTTCCGATCTTGCTGGTGGTTAATTTTGGTACAAAAGTTTAGATAAATTGACCTCTTACGACCTGCACAAGTTCGGTGTTACAGAAAAGCTTTTAGCTATTTCCTCCAATGATTCTGAGATCAGTAACACACGGAAGAAAATGAAAGGCAAAAAAAAAAGTTTTATTCAGAGACATTTACCAATCAACTAGCAGACGTAGTAGCGTATTTAAGCGCTGTAGTCGCCGTCATTAGTCTCAGACTTGGGTGTGACAGCCGAGTGGAGATCCGTGTCATCAAGCTGTACGGGACGACACTCTGTTTATAGTATAAGCAAGATAGAAGAATTCGTCATGAAAGTAAAACCAGTAGATGCTATCGAGCAAAGATAGAGATACAGACCATTGTCTGACGAACGATAACGATAGCGAGCTATGATTCTCCTCCCCCCGCCCCCCCCCCCTTTCTCTGCCCCTCACCGTCCTTCCTTCTACATCACATTACATAAATCTTCCTACTCAGACAGGATGATGCTTACTAAAAAGTATCTTTTCAAGATGTAACATCGACTGATCCTTCAATGTCTGTGCTATATCTTTCAAAAGGAGTGATACAGCGTAGGTGGTGAGTGACGTATGGTCATTTGGTTGAGTGTCAAGGTACATCAGGATCTGGCACGTCAAACCCCAAATGCGCGAGCTTAGATGATCCGATAGCGACTGCTGGTCGGGTCCAGCTCGCTTACGTGTTACGATGTGACACTTCATAAATCAAAGGTGCGTGGTAAATCTGTTATTCGCTTGAGTTGCCGCTGTTAAAAGTTTCATTTCCTGCCGTCACTACTTCACGGAGATCTTTAAATGTTCTGCTATTATATTTGCGAAATACAGAAATAAATAATTTTACGCAACTTCAAGCCAAATATAAAACGTCACATCACATGAATTCCCAGGGGACAATCGTGAACAGATTAGACTTTTGAACTTACGAGGAGACCACAAGGTATCGAGTTTTTGCAATTTTTTTATATTTACGGTACGTGAAGTCCAGAACTCAAATATCAGTCCTCCACAGACGTTCGATGCAACTCTCAAAAATTGTTGAGAAATCGAATTTTAAGTTTTCCGAGCATTTTTAATTCTTTAAAGTAAGTTCGATTTTATTTTTCCAGAGATAGTGTGGCTCTGTGGTAGAATGCTCGCCTATAGCGTAGGGGTCTTGGATTCGATTCCTGGATGACGCAAATTTTTAAATAAAGGTTTATGTTTTACGAGCATTTTCATGAGAAAATTAGTAGCGCTTGAGATTAGTATCCGTTGGATCGCTGGTTCCATTCTGATTTCTATCAGAATTTATTTTCCTCTTTTTTCCATTTAATTCGAATACCCGCATCATTAAAATATAAAATTCACCAAATATGTCAGTTAACATATATATATGATTGTAATTTGTATGAAAAATGACATACAGCACACAAAAATCCAGTTTTCATTGCAAATATGAATTCTTCAATACCGATCTTATATGAAAGATTGTTAATTCATATTGTTTGTACTTAAAAATTACAAATCGATGGTTTTTTCATCCATATGTATTTCATGCTTTACAGAAGCGCTCATGGAACATGCATCTTCATTTGAAAATATATTACAGCTGGTAGTCGAACATAGGACATCCGTATTGTACGCAAGCATCCTGCCAGGCCACGTAGTCTGCCGAGCAGATGGCCTTGTTTTATGGTATTAAAGACTCCCGGTAAGCTTCGAAGTCGATTTTCTAGAGAAGTTTTGAGAGTTGCCCGAACCGCTTCGAGCGACTGATATTTGAGTTGTGAACTTCATGTGCCACGAACATCAAAAAATACAAAAACCATATCTTCATGTGCTCACCTTGATAATCATATAATCGAGACACATCCAAATTATCATGGAGGAACCGACGGTATTGATTATAGGAGAACGTTTGGTAATCAGTAATAAATTGTGCATCGTTGTGTAGAAATTGTTGTATTATTTATAAATATACGTTTTCCTCATCTGCTTCGTTCATATTGACCTACTTGTAATGCTCTACGCTGGAGGTACAGAAACCATAGTAATGTTTGTGCTACGCATATACACTGCTGGTAATAGATATAGCAGTTCTCTCTGTAGTTAAGACTGTTAGGTAAGATTAGAATTCAAAGATGCTTGGCTCGTGTGTGGGTATTGTGCACGATTTTCTGCAGTAGTTTGATGACATGTTGGCTGTACCCTGCAAATGGCAAAGAAGCGATTGTATAAGTGCTACGTCTACGAGTAAATGGCTGTATTAGATAGTTCAGGAAGTGAATAGTGTAATGTAGTGCCAACTTTTGTGATGACTGACTGCTTTTCGTTTTTCTAATTGCCTATCACTTCACGTTGTGTTGATTCGAGGTATTATACTAAGCTACTGCATGTTCTGTTCAGCAGATTTTCGATTATTGTAGAATTTTCTTCGTGCTAGAGCGATTGTAAGGCCTGTTTTAAGACCGGTAACAATTAACTTGTGGATCTTTAGGATTAAGCGATCTGAACACTGTGGATACTTTTCGTGTGAGTAAAGACGGAACATCGTAACGTATGAGACACAGCTTAATATCTCAATATTACCTTGAAGGGCCTGTTTGTACGTGACATCTAGAAATGGTGATGACGGCTGTCGTCAACACATTAGTCAAACATTTTTCAAGAATATTCCCGCTGACCTTGTTCAAAACACGCACGTTAACGGATTACCTGATTTCGAAGACGTTCCTTGGTGTAAGCAACGTGCCTTAGTCGGAGAAAGACCTAACATAAAGATAAAATTTCCAGCCGACGAGGATCTGCTTGTACAGTTAGCATTGTGGAGTCTGGATTTCGGACAAATGGCTGAAAAGAAGAAGCCTGAGCCATGTTCTGCCGTAATTTTTTTTAAAAAAACTGTATTTGTATGTTGACTGTGTTTCTATCTTCAGATTTTAAAACTGCTCACTAAAATAAACCTTGTCAAACATCTAAGCAATGCTCTCTCTTTTTTATTAGAAGGCTGTTGGGGATGGAAGCCTAACATTGTTAAATTCTGAGAGGAATTGTCGTCTACGTTGACTGCACTCTGGTCAGGCGAAGATTAACTGATTAATGTTCCCGACCTTTGAAATGTTGCCGTGACATGTGTCAGAATTTCGAAGTTGTAGACAAAATAATTGCAAAGGAAAATTGCTGTTACTAAATGTCATCCTCGTGATGTAGAGAGAGCTTTATGGTGTACAGACATGTTGCATAAGCACAATAAGCTGGGTACGTGCCTCATACCAAAGTATAATATTTTCCTCTATTTACAGATGTTTTCTATTTCTCTTCCCACAGGGATCTGACAGCCGTTTTAATTAATAAGACGGTAAAAGGTAACATGACATCTATGAAAGTTCCGTTTGAGGTAATCAAGAAGTTTACAGAGAATGATAAAGTGATGTTTAAAGTTTACAAAGCTAACACAGGGATGTTGGTGTTCTAGGACTTTGAAATTCACAATGCGTTTTATCAGCTGCAACATTGAGCTGGAGAGCTTCTAATTAACAATAATTTTTATTTAATATTCAGAAAGTGTATAATCGTGTTCCGCAGGAGAGACAGTAGCAAGACTTGCCATTCTATATTCATGAAGAGGCAAAGTTAGTTCTCTTTGCTGATGATACAAGTATAGTAATCACACCTGACAAACAAGACTTAACTGATGAAATTGTCAATACCGTCTTTCAGAAAATTACTAAGTGGTTCCTTGTAAACGGACTCTCACTGAATTTTGATAAGGCACAGTACATACAGTTCCGTACAGTGAATGGTATGACACCATTAATAAATATAGACCTTAATCAGAAGCATATAGCTAAGGTAGAATATTCCAAATTTTTAGGTGTGTCCATTGATGAGAGATTAAATTGGAAGAAAAACATTGATGATCTGCTGAAACGTTTGAGTTCAGCTACTTATGCAATAAGGGTCATTGCAAATTTTGGTGATAAACATCTTAGTAAATTAGCTTACTACGCCTATTTTCACTCGTTGCTTTCATATGGCATCATATTTTGGGGTAATTCATCACTGAGGAATAAAGTATTTATTTCACAAAAGCGTGTAATCAGAATAATAGCTAGAGTCCACCCAAGATCATCCTGCAGACAATTATTTAAGGATCTAGGGATATTACCAGTAGCTTCTCAGTATATATACTCTCTTATGAAATTTGTTATTAACAACCAAACCCAATTCAAAAGTAATAGCAGTGTGCATAACTACAATACTAGGAGAAAGGATGATCTTCACTATTCAAGATTAAATCTAACTTTGGCACAGAAAGGGGTGAATTATGCTGGCACTAAAGTCTTTGGTCACTTACCAAATAGTATCAAAAGTCTGACAGATAACCAACAAGTATTTAAGAAGAAATTAAAAGAATTTCTGAATGACAACTCCTTCTACTCCATAGAGGAATTTTTAGATATAAATTAAAAAAAAAACAAAAAAAAACAAAATATTAATAAAAAATTAAAAAAAAAAATAAAAATAAAAAAAACACAAAAATGAAAAAGTTGTTATATTAACTTAAGTATGTTGTTAAATTAACTTAATTATGTCATGTATTGGAAAATTTGACTCGTTCCACATCATTACGAAATATCGTATTCATGATCCATGGAACTAGTATAATTCTAATCTAATCTAATCTAATCTAATATGTCGTTTTCATACTAGTCGAAAAAGTGTAAGTGAACAGTAAATAAGTAGGCGATACTGCTCGCCAGAATCATGTATCTGTGACAGATTACCGGGTCGGCTCACAATTTTAACTTCTTACATTCCATCGAGGTAGTAAGTACTCCACGAAGAGGAAACAACTGTGCATAGAAAATATTATTCTGTTAACTTGCAGGAGACAAAGTCTACACAGGAAACATGAGCCGACCGCCGTAGCCTTGCGGTTCTAGGCGCTTCAGTCCGGAACCGCGCTGTTGCTACGGTCGCAGGTGGGAATCCTGCCTCAGGTATGGATGTGTGTGATGTCTTTGGTTACTTGGGTTTAAGAAGTTCTAAGTCTAGGGGACTGATGACCTCAGATGTTAAATCGCATAGTGCTTAGAGCCATTTGAACCATTTGAATTTGAAACATGAGAAGCAGGAAAAGACACATGTCGGCATCAATCCTCAACACTTCCCTATTACTTCAGGTTCGAGTGACCTTTAGTACATCGGCATACGACACACTTCCTCACTATTCAAAAAACTGTCAAGTTATTTTAGATCCATGAGTCGTCTTCACATACTTTCTTGGCAAATACGCCGGCAACTCGTTCAAGTGGCTCTGAGCACTATGGGACTTAACTGCTGAGCTCATCATTCCCCTAGAACTTAGAACTACTTAAACCTAACTAATCTAAGGACATCACACCCATCATGCTCGAGGCAGGACTCGAACCTGCGACCGCAGCGGTCGCGCAGTTCCAGTCTGTAGCGTCTAGTACCGCTCGGCCACCTCGGCCAGCGGCAACTTGTTACTGAAAGTGCTGTTCAAGTATTATTTTAAAAGGTTATACTTTGTGCTTTAAATTATGTGGTCAGATGGCTTGCTACAGGACTCACAGCAGGTGATAGTGAAGAACACGATGTATAATGTGATGTGCTGTAACGTGAAAAGTATTTATGCTGATGATGTTTGGTTTGGGGGGGCCCTTAAGCCGGCCGGTGTGGCCGTGTGGTTTAGGCGCTTCAGTCTGGAACCGCGTGACCGCTACGGTCGCAGGTTCGAATCCTGCCTCGGGCATGGATGTGTGTGATGTCCTTAGGTTAGTTAGGTTTAAGTAGTTCTAAGTTCTAGGGGACTGATGACCACAGATATTAAGTCCCATAGTGCTCAGAGCCATTTGAACCATTTGTTGGGCCCTTAACTGCGCGGTCTTCAGTGCCCGTACAAATTCCCAATCTTTACACAATCCACTCTAGCCACTTTCACGAATGATAATGAAATGGTGAGGACAACACAGACACCCAGTCTCCGAGCAGAGAAAAATCCCCAGCCTGGCCGGGAATCGAACCCCGGACCCCGTAATCCAGAGGCAGCAATGGTAGCCACTTTTTGTTATTTTGTTCGTTGTGTTTGGTCGTTGCGGACGTCACATGACATCCGTTCCAGTTCGTTGTTGATCTTTTCATTCAGTTTATTTTATTTTATTTATTTATTTTTTATTACAGAGGCCAACCAGCTCCCTGACCGAATACGCTGAGCTACCGTGCCGGCACCACTAGACCATGAGCTTCATGCTTGCTTATATTTCGTAGAGGGTCACTCGATTAAGGCCACGCTGTGTAGTTAGGGACAGCATCCATTTACAGCAATACATACCAGGGAAGTGTTTAATGTCCATCTCCATCTACATACATCCCACAAGCCACCTGCCTGTGTATGGCGAAGGTTACTTCCGGCACGACTATCTGATCCCCCGTTCCCTGTTTCATTCATGAATGCCGAGTGGGAAGAATGATTGCCGGTAAACCTCTGTATTTGCTTAAATTTATCGGATTTTCTCGTTGTCACCATTTTAGGAGACGTATGTGAAAGGAAGTAAAATACGCCCGGCTCTTCCAGGAACGTAGTCTATCGGAATTTGAACAGTAAACCTCACTGTGTTGCACGACTCTGAGTTCAAATGGCTCTGAGCACTATGGGACTTAACTACTGAGGTCATCAGTCTGCACGACTCTCTTGTTGTGTCTGCCATTGGTGTGTGTGTAACATCTTCATAATGCTCTCGTGACAGTTTAAATGATTCCGTGATGACACGCGCCGCTCGTCATTGAATCTCTTATCTCTCTTCAGGTCCGTTTGTTTTTAGGAGGTCAAAGGCGCTATACTTAGGATTTAGTTCTATCTCTGCTCGAAGTAATTTTCTGACAAGAGATTCAGAGTAATGTCGCATGTATCCCTGTCTCTGCTACGAGGGCCGAACGGTTCTAGGCACTTCAGTCTGGAACCGCGCGACCGCTCTAGTCGCAGGTTCGAATTCTGCATCGGGCGTGGATGTGTGTGATGTCCTTAGGTTAATTAGGTTTAAGTACTTCTAAGTTCTAGGGGACTGATGACCTCAGATGTTAAGTCCCATAGTGCTCAGAGCCATTTGATTTCTACCACGAGCTTTGATCGTATGACTGTCCGATTCTACATCTGGCGAATTAAAGTATTCCCCCTTTTCTATTAAAGTTTCTCTATTTTGTTAAAGGACATCTTCTGAACACAACGAGCTGTATTTAAGTGTTTAATAATGAAACGGGTATTCTTGAGAGTATAACCTATCGTCAGTGGCATCTGATACAGAGAACGACAAACAACTGTCTGAATATTGATATCTGCGACGTGAGAATTGTATACATATCAGCAAAAACGTAAGTCTACTAGTAGTATGTACCTCTAAATAAATCACTTGCGTATGAGATATAAATTATTTGTGATGTTCAACTATAAAATAGTACACAGGTTATCACGAGTGTAACTGCAGCCAGATCTTAGAAAGCGACATTTCTTATTCACGTTTAACATATCACATAATATCGCCGGCCGCGGTGGCCGAGCGGTTCTAGTCGCTTCAGTTCGGAACTACGCAGCTGCTACGGTCGCAGGTTCGAATTCTGCCTCGGGCATGGATGTGTGTGATGACCTTAGGTTAGTTAGGTTTAAGTAGTTCTAAGTCTAAGGGACTGATGACCTCAGATGTTAAGTCCCATAGTGCTTAGAGCCATTTGAACCACATAATGTCAACATGGAACTGATAGATAGGTCATAGAGGCTGTACGCCATGCCCCCTAACCTCTGAAATCACATTTATATGCGGCAGTTGCTATATGTAAAATTCTATATTTGGACGGTTATTATGGAAGGTCAGAATGCACGAAAGGTATACAATTGAAAAATGTATACGTAAATGAATAAACATTGATGTTAGTTCTCACGAATGACGCATTTTGCTGGTTGATTTTAACGCATAATCTCTGCCTTTCGTATAATTTGTTGGTCAATTCGGACTAGGGTCAAATGGTGATGCAACACATTATGTCAGATTATATAATTTTTCTTGCAGGATACAGAGAGAGTCCCTGTCCTAATTGACGACCTCGTTATACGAAGGAGACAGACATTGTATTAAGGCGAACTTGATAAATATATATGTGATGCCCGTTCTTTTGGAATGTCCAAAACAACAGATACCTTATTGTCCTGCAGCCACTATGAATCAAAACGCAAAGGGATTAGTGACATTAGCTGCCTGCGAACATTGATTTAAATCAACGGGGAAAGTTGAAAAGTTGAGGTGGACTGGGTTTCGAACCCAGGTTTCCAATTTACTGGGGAGATGCGATGACCACTGCGCCATCGGGTTCATGGTATTCAACAACAATTTATATCTATTTACGGATATAGTTTAGAAATTAATACCTTATGTATAGTATGTCGCTAAATAATAATTGTCCAAAGATAGTATTTTACATATATGAACAGATACGTGTAAATATAATCTCAAAAGTAACACAAGACACGGAGTACAGACTCTATGGTCTATCTGTCAGTTCCATGTTGGTACTGTGTAACAGTTATGTCAAACTTGGCAAAGAAATGTCGCAGCCTAAGATTTGGCAGCTGTAACATACACGGCAACCTGAGTACTGCTTTATGGATAAACATCACAAAGAATTTATCCAGAATGAGATTTTCACTCTGCAGAGGAGTGTGCGCTGATACGAAACTTCCTGGCAGATTAAAATTGTGTCCCGGACGGAGACTCGAACTCAGGACCTTTGCCTTTCGTTGGCAAGTGCTCTACCATCTTTTTTTTGTATTGTTCGTTGTGTTTTGGTCTAGGCGGACGTCGCAAGACATCCGTTCAAGTTGATCGTTGATTCCTTTACTCGGTTTTTTATTACAGATGGCTAGCAGCCCTTACCATCTGAGCTACCCAAGCACGACTCACGCCCCGTCCTCACGGATTTACTTCCGCCAGTAGGAGACGAGGTACTGGCGGATGTACAGCATTGAGGACGGGGAGTGAGTCGTGTTTGGGTAGCTGAGATGGTAGAGCACTTGGCCGCGAAAGGCAAAGTTCCCGAGTTCGAGTCTCGGTCCGGCACAGCGTTTTAATCTGCCAGGAAGTTTCATCACAAAGAATTTATACCTGACAGGCATGTGACTGGTTTAGGAATACACTAGATACCCGGCCCGACTTCGTACGGGTAGGATTGTTTCTATGGCCAGATGATTTGTGTGGCATACCGTATTTTATTTGCGGGCCTCCGTGTAGAGTTACGAATAAATTTCAGAGAACAATGTTAAGGAAAAGAATATAATCTCTCTCACATAACATTCGCGATGCAAGCATCGTACAGCACGAAAGTTGTCTGGCGGCGTGAACGTTATCTATACAATACTGAATTTGCGTTTGGAGTGACATCTCATAGCGATGATGTGAGCACATCGTGATGTGAGTAATATCTTCACTACCCTTATAAATATTGTATGCGAATCATGGGTGTATGCATGTGTGAGTGATTCAGCATATATCGAAGGCTGGCTGAGGCGGCGCAAGTTCAAATGGTTCAAATGGCTCTGAGCACTATGGGACTCAACTGCTGTGGTCATAAGTCCCCTAGAACTTAGAACTACTTAAACCTAACTAACCTAAGGACATCACACACATCCATGCCCGAGGCAGGATTCGAACCTGCGACCGTAGCGGTCGTGCGGTTCCAGACTGTAGCGCCTTTAACCGCTCGGCCACTCCGGCCGGCTGCGGCGCAAGTAAAAAGAAGATATGAGAAGAAACTCGTATGATGTACATGTTTAGCTCGCGTTACAGCACTGCTCTTGTGAAACTAAGTACGCACTGTGATGCATTGCTGAGAGTCATTGCCGCAATTCCTTATGACAGACTTGGATGATGTGCTCAGTGTTTTCATTAAAGGTGTTCTTGGCGAATATCCAAACTGTGCTACTCCGTTTTTCCTTGCTTTGTCCTTGGGTGCTACGAGCAGATCCTCTTAAGGTATAGCTGTGGGCGCCAGCTTCGTAAAAGAAGAAATAAAGAAACAGGAAATAAAGCGTTAGCAGCGAGAACGTAAACAAATCCCACACGATCGATTGACTGAACGTAATTGCGAGACGAGGCCAATAGTGTGGGAGGAACTAACAAATTATGCGCTTTGTTGGTAAACGACACTTGTGACGTTATCTGTTCGCGGTGTAGGCTGTGTGGCTCGTGATCTGCAAAAGTGGCTCGACGTGATCAGTGAATTTCGAAGCAAACGGATTGAACATTTTCTTTGTTCTCACACCATAAATATATGGAATAAAGACTGATCGAGATAAAAGGCTCTGATTGAGTTCAATCGAAATTCTTTCGCCCCTCTCTGTCCATCACCCGTCCACTTGGTAGAGCAACGACCTGCACTTTCATACACTACTGACCATTAAAACTGCTACACCAAGAAGAAATGCAGATGATAAACGAGTATTCATTGGACAAATATACTATACTAGAACTGACATGTGATTACATTTTCACGCAATTTGGGTGCATAGATCCTGAGAAATCAGTACCCAGAACAACCACCCCTGGCCGTGATAACGGCCTGGATACGCCTGAGCATTGAGTCAAACAGAGCTTGCATGGCGTGTACAGGCACAGCTGCCCATGCAGCTTCAACAAGATATCACAGTTCATCAAGAGTAGTGAGTGGCGTATTGTGACGAGCCAGTTGCTCGGCCACTATTGACCAGGCGTTTTCAATTGGTGAGAAATCTGGAAAATGTGCTGGCCAGGGCAGCAGTCGAACATTATCTGTATGCAGAAAGGCCCGTACGGGACCTGCAACATACGGTCGTGCATTATCCTGCTGAAATGTAGGGTTTCGCAGGCATCGAATGAAGGGTACAGCCACGGGTCGTAACACATCTGAAATGTAACGTCCACTGTTCAAAGTGCCGTCAATACGAACAAGAGGTGACCGAGACGTGTAACCAATGGCACCCCATACCATCACGCCGGGTGATACGCCAGTATGGCGATGGCGAATACACGCTTCTAATGTGCGTTCACCACGATGTCGCCAAACACAGATGCGACCATGATGATGCTGTAAACAGAACCTGGATTCATCCGAAAAAATGACGTTTTGCCATTCGTGCAGCCAGGTTCGTCTTTGAGTACACCATCGCAGGCACTCCTGTCTGTGATGCAGCGTCAAGGGTAACCGCAGCCACGGTATCCGGGCTGATAGTCCATGTTGCTGCAAACGTTGTCGAACTGTTCGTGCAGATGGTTGTCTTGCAAACGTCCCCATCTGTTGACTCAGGGATCGAGACGTGGCTGCACGATCCGTTACAGCCATGTGGATAAGATGCCTGTCATCTCGACTGCTAGTGATACGAGACCGTTGGTATCCAGCACGGCGTTCCGTATTACCCTTCTGAACCCACCGATTCCAGTTATTGGATCTCGACCAACGCGAGCACCAATGTCGCGATACGATAAACCGAAATCGCGATAGGCTACAATCCGACCTTTATCAAAGTCGGAAACGTGATGGTACGAATTTCTCCTCCTTACACGAGGCATCACAACAACGTTTCACCAGGCAACGCCGGTCAACTGCTGTTTGTGTATGAGTAATCGGTTGGAAACTTTCCTCATGTCAGCACGTTGTAGGTGTCGCCACTGGCGCCAACCTTGTGTGACTGCTCTGAGAAGCTAATCATTTGCATATCACAGCATCTTCTTCCTGTCGGTTAAATTTCGCGTCTGTAACACATCACCTTCGTGGAGTAGCAATTTTAATGGCCAGTAGTTTATATTCTACCATTAATACAGTACTTATTTTACATGTTACTGGGTTGTTATTGAGATTTCTGATGGTAACAGAAAAATATATTTACCGGAAATAAATTTTTCTTTATTTAAAATGTTTTGATGAGTTTTTCAGGGTAAATAGTTTATATCTATCACGTCAACGCCCAATTGCAGATTGGCTTTTAACATAATGTGTACCGCCTTACCAGTACGTATACTGAACTGAAATGGAGAGGGGGGGGGGCTGTGTTGGTGTGTGTGTGAGAAAGAAAACAACAGAAAGAGAAATTTAAGAGAACCGGGCATGGTGGCGGTGCAGAGAAACGTGCTGATAGTCTTCTGCTTCTGCCAGTCCAGGGCCAGGCCAAGGGCCTGTGATCTCATCTCAGTTATCCCACTCTATTCTTGTCCCTTGGTTTGTAATCTACTGCTAGTTTAGGAAGTCTTCGTGGCGTCATACGGAGTACATTTTGTCTTCATTTTTCTTTGTACTGGATTGCCTTTTGGGTTATTGGCTGGATCCCTAATTCGTCCCTTATTACTTCTTTTCTGATTTTGTCCTCCCTAGTGCACCCTTTCACAGATCTTACAAATTTCATTTGTGATGCTTCTAACTAGTCGTAAATCTTTATTTGTAAGCGTCCAGCTTTCTTGCCCCATATGATAAAGTAGGAATTGCCATAACTGTATAAAAATTCAGTTGTGTCTTTTACTTGTTTTGCTCTTAAGTGTTCTCCCCATTGCGCCATATATATGCCGGTAAGTATTCGTTTTTTTTTTCTATATATCTACAGCTTGATCGTATTTTATGTCACATCCTAAATACTTTAAATGAGCTTTCAGTTCTACTGGTTTATTATAGAGGACTATTTTTGTTCCTACTGGCTGAGTACGTAAAAGGGCAAACATAGTTTTAGTTTTATTTAAAGATTTAGTCAGATTGTAGCTTGCACTTATCTCATTTAGTTTATGTAAAGCCATTTGTAATTTATCTTCGCTGTCACGTATGATAACTTTATCATCCCGAGTTACATTGTGTTATCAGTTTTATTCCTCTCAATATTTGTGCTTGGTAGTCAATTCTATTCCATTGCCTGCTGATGTCATCTATATTCATGTTGAATACTTTTCGTGACGAGCTACACCCTTGTCCTACTTCTTGATTTGTTTGTATTTCATGTGTTATCTCCTTACCCATGAGAATTCTTATTTTGGTGTTCATGTTTAGGCTTTTTGGGACTTGGATCAGCTACTTAGTGATTCCTCTTTTTTACATTATTGCTCATAGGCTCTCTTTGTGAATTCTGCCAAATGCTTTTTCATAATTCACAAATTCTAAGTGAGTTTCCTTTGAATTATCTGTTTCAGCGCAAAAACATCGTCTGTGACGATCTTCCCTTTCAGAAACTTGCTTGTTCCTTCATTAAAATTACAGCCGAGATATTTTGCGCTCTTTCATTTGTTATTTTGCTGTAGATATGGTAAGCAGTATTCAGAATACCTGCGCCCCTGTAGGCAGATGTATTACTTCTTTCTCCTTTCTTGTGTACTGAAATGACCTTTGCTATTTTACATTCTTCCGGTATCTCATATTTTACCCAGCACATGTTAACGACATGTAGCATTCTTTATTCTAAGAAAATTGCTCAGTTGACTATTTATTCCACCTAGTCCTGGTTATTTTCGATTTTTCATTTTTTTGAAAACTGTCTTCAATTCAGGCAGTTCAGTATAGTCTATGCCTTGTAGTTGTTCTTTTTTATCTCCGTCTTTTATTTCTGCAATGTACCACAGTTCTGTATGATGTGTAATCCTGTCACATGGTTGTATTACATTTTGATTTACGGTATATCTTTCTTCTTTGTTGAGGTATCTCTTTAATTTCTGTGCCATTTCTTGCCTTCCATGGATATCATTCTGAACTCTGTTTACAAACGCATCACGCGACGTAATACATGCTGATATTAGCGTCGCTTTTGCTTGCTTTCTTTTCCGATGGTATTGCTCTTTCATCTTCTAACGATTTCTTCTGTAACTATTCATTATGTGCTTTCTTTTTACTGTTTATGGCTTTTTGTATCTCTTCGTTCCATATTTTTAAAGCACTTTTT
The DNA here is from genome assembly GCF_023864275.1 of Schistocerca cancellata. NCBI lineage: Eukaryota > Metazoa > Arthropoda > Insecta > Orthoptera > Acrididae > Schistocerca > Schistocerca cancellata. The sequence continues at coordinate 142,016,917 of NC_064634.1, read as the reverse complement.
CTACTGGTCCTACGTTTTTGACGTAGCATTTCATTTCCTATCAGCCTTATAGCGTTTTTAGTTTGACAGTACTGCTGACAGGTGAGCTCCCAGATCCCAAGGCATCTTCCGTACCATGCTGAAAGAAGTTTCCTCTAAGTTTTAGTACATTTCTTGGTTGTCGTCTCCTGGAAAGGTTACAGATGTTTTCGAGTCTGACTTTCTGTTGAATAACTAGCCACAAGGCCGTAAGTATTAAAAAAAAATGTCACTGCACTCACAGACATGCACCAGCATTCAATAGTAAAGGAACCATATAGTTCGTCATCTGCAAACGAATAACGTTGCCTGTAGTTCGACGAATAAGTAAATAAACAATTTAATTGGATGTAAGCAAAATGTTTAAAAAGTGATAGTTTTACAGTTTAATTAGTTGCTTAGTCAACTTGCGTTACAAAAGCGTGTATTTTGTGATAATGGGAAACTTTGAGTAATCAGATGTTGAATAATCAACGGCTAGTGATAGGAAAATCAAGGTTACGATTAATAGTAGCTAGTGATAATTAGGATCACGCAGCCACTTACATTAGATGATAGCAGGACGTAAACAGTTTACCTTCACCGCTAATAAAAGATGGAAGTATTACTGATGTCAACTTCGTTACGAATTGAATGCTCCAGAAATGAATATGGATGTTCTTAGCGTGCTCACGTGTGTGCCTGCCCATATGTTTTAATCATATGTTGTTAGCGTTGTTGTTGTTGTGGTCTTCAGTCCGAAGACTGATTTGATGCAGCTCTCCATGCTACTCTATCTTGTGCAAGCTTCATCTCAGAGTAACTACTGCAACCTACATCCTTCTGAATCTGTTTAGTGTATTCATCCCTTTGTCTCCCTCTACGAGTTTTAACCCTGCCCCCCCCCCCCGTCCCGCATTTCCCTCCAATACTAAACTGGCGACTCCTTGATGTCTCAGAATATGTTCTATCAGCTGAACGCTTCTTGTAGTCAAGTTGTGTCACAAATTTCTTATTCCCCAATTCTTTTCAGTACCTCCTCATTAGTTACATGATCGTCCCATCGAATCTTTAGCACTATTCTGTAGCACCACATTTCGAAAGCTTCTATTGTGCTTTGGTCTAAACTGTTTATTGTGCATGTTTCACTTCCATACACTCAACACTTTAATATATATTTGATGTTAACAAATTTCTCTTCTTCAGAAATACTTTTCTTGCCATTGCTAGTCTACGTTTTATGTCGTCTCTACTTCTGCCATCATCTATTTTGTTGCACAAAGAAAAAAAAACTACTACTTAAGTGTCTTGTTTAACCTAATTCCCTTAGCATCACCTGATTTACTTCGACTGCTTCATCCTATAGGCAAGACGAAAAACGGAAAATTATGTTTTACCACTACTTTCTGATTCATTTGCAGTTTCGTACTGCAGTTAGTACACGACACAGCAAAATTTGAATGCTGTATTTTGTAACAAGCTGAGAGGTGAATTTTAGTACTTTACCCTAGAGCGATACTAAGCAGAGTGTTTCATGATCTTTATGGTACGCAATAATGAATTATCATATTAAAAGAACAAACGTTTTCATAGTCTCATTCTTTCTGTGCACAATTCAGCAACATGTTCCAAATTACCTTGCAAAAAGAGTAGATCAACGTGAGTAGGATATTTTCTCTGTGCTAAAGAAAAGTAGTGTCGCAGACTAATTCATTCCGACGACTATTATCCGTTGCCGGCAATTTTTATAGTGTGAACGACACTGCATTATAATATTCCTAAATTTTTTTGTTCCCCGTTTGATCTTTAGTTGCAAAACAAACACTGTCCGTAGAGGCATGAAGGCCCAACAGTGCCGACTAACCGCCGTGTCATAGATAGTCCATGGGCGTCATTGGATGCTGATATGGAGGAGCATGTGGACAGCAAACCAGTCTCCCAGCCCTTTCCAGTTTTCGTGACTGCACTGAAGTTTAGTTAGACGTTTAGTAATTCGTAGTTTGTCGTCTGGCTACTGGGTGTGACGTTGCGCAGCTCCGCCGCAGCCGCCACCTCTTCCCACGCCACTGTCGAGGCCACTTCTGTTGCCAGGAGACCATTTGGGAAAACCCAGCCGCTAGCACACCTGCTCTCTTTCCTCGTAAGATTACATACCCAGCCATTTGCTTCTCTTATTTATATTTCGCAGTACACACGAATGGCTGTTGTCAAATTACCTTTCTGGGCACTGGGCATATCCAACACATCTGAATAGAGATGATTAAATGACAACGACCCGCTGTGGCTCTGGCGAAATTAACTCACCAGATCATCTACTATTGCAGTGTCGCCTAGCTGAAGATACGGCAAGGACTGCTAGGCACGCTGTTAAGAGATGAAGATGTTTACAACGTAATGATAGTAAATAGGACTATGATGTCTTAAACCTCCTAGCTGAGGCCATCTTGGAAAAAGAAAGGTGTAACTACAGCCGACAGACACCACAGAAGAGACGAGTAAGGTTTATAGAGGAGCCTAGGGAGCTAGAACGAAGCCCGACAGATTTACAATCGCTTGGTCCTGTAACGGGAATGGGAAGGTAGGCGGCCACAAGCGTACCTAAGGAGAACGAGAAGAATCAGTGAAAGATCAGTGATACGCTATGACCTGTCGTCTTACTGTCTGGAAGCTGGTCCCGACACCGTGGCCGATTTGATACGGAACATGCAGAAAAACTAGATACATTACAATCGTAGTAAATTGTGTGTGTGTGTGTGTCCATCTGAGACTAAAGGAAAAAGAAAGAGTGAAGCTACACAAAAGTATTTTACTTAACTATTCTCTGAAACTCAGAGACCATAACATAAATAACCATAATAGAAGTATTAGTATGAATTTTACTATTGTTAACATACATTTTAGTGGCAGTAGTTGCTGTAGAACAATCAAGGTGTTGTTAGTAGTAATCCGGTCTTTCTATACTTGCATTAATCGTATAGTTCGTTATCGTAGTAGTAGTATATACTGTTGTAATAGTAGGGGATAGTTTTGTAGTTTGGAACACATTCAGACTTTCACTACTAGGCAAAGCGGTAATATATTTTATTGTTCCATTTAGGAATGATAGCAGCCATTTTATTTTTGTTGCAGTTTTTTCTGAAATTGCAAAGATTATTCTGAAAACGTAAAGTTTTTCCAAAGATGAAAAACTGTTCCAAAGTACATCATGATTATGCCCCTAGCAACAAATTTTCTTTTCAAATTTAAAGGTGTTGCAGTTCACAATATCTAGTGAATACCGTATTTAATGGTCTGTGTGTTACTTCATTAATCTTCTATGGACCAATAATCAGTAAGTGCCATCAAATTAAGAAAGAATTACTATGAAAAACTAATTGAAATTTAAAAAAATTGAAACAGAAGTTATAAGCAACTAAAAAAGTCCATTTTCAACGTAAGCAAAATTACTAAGACATGAAATAAACTCAGCTCATTTCAAAATATCACGTGTTCTATGGTAGAAGACCTTCCATTCAAGGTACGCGACTGTGCATGTTGACGAAATTTGGCTTAAACATCCATACGTTGCATAACTTGTTTTAAAAAGTACTGAATTTTATGAAGCATACAACTCTGCAGCTGAAGAACTAACTATATCCCCATATAGCTTTACTGTGTTATACAGAACTTAAATATGTACTATATTTATAAGCGCTGTACAAAACACAACCGCTACCTCACAACAACAAAAATAGCAAAAAATACCGGAAACAGCTTTTGCCGGTTTCTTTGCATGCATTCGTTCATTTGGTTCTAAAATAAGTCACTACACTGAAAAACGGATTAGGAAAAATCAAGAGTTTCTCGGTACACTATCCGCCACATACAACAATGTACGCTACTAACTGTAGTAGATGATAACCGTATAATCAGTGCAAATAGTTTAAGTCAATGAAAACCATTGGCTCTTTTTCTGTCACAGTAGAGAATCACCCTAGAACATGGAAAAATAAGACATAGGAAAATTATACATAGGATAGCAAGCCATCTGAGTGTTGTAGCGATAGTAGAAGAAACAAATATAGCTAACAAAACTTGTATGATATACACAGTAAACTGAAACTTCCTGGCAGATGAAAACTGTGTGCCAGTCCGGGACTCGAACCCGATTCCTTCGTTTTTCGCGCCAAGTGTTCTACCAACTGAGCTAGCAAAACACGACTCACGAACCATCCTCGCAGCTATACGTCCGTAAGTAGCTCATCCCCTACCTTCCAAACTTCATGTCAGGTACACAGTCTGAACCTACCAGGAAGATACATACCAGCGTACACTCCGCTGCTGAGTGGAAATTTCATTTTGGAAACATTCCCCAGCCTGTGGCTAAGCCATGCCCCCTCAATATCCTGTCTTCCTGAAGTGCTGATCCTGCAAGTTTCGCGGGAGACCTTTCGTGAAGGTTGGAAGGTAGGACGTGAGATACTGCCGGAAGTAAAGCTATGGGTCGCACCGTGAGTCGTGGATGGGTAGTTCAGTTGGTGGAGCGTTCGTCCTGGTCCGGCACACAGTTTCAGTTTGCGAGGAGGGTTCAGATCAGCGCACATTCCGCTTCTGAGAGAAAATTTCATACCGTAAACGGAGTTCAGTGTTCAGAAATAAATAGATTATCATAAAGATTTACTAAAATCGTTCCAGTTCTCTCCTCAAGAATGTGGACTGCAATAAACAAACGAATAAAATTGAGATACATAAATTTTATTCAACGTCTCGTTAGACATCTCCTTTAGTAAAATACAAGGGTCACTCCAAAAGAAATGCACACTATTTTTGTAAAAATACAGTTTTAATTCTGCATGCGTGAAAGTCTTACAGCGTGTTGATACATCCTTCCTGCTTGTTTTCAAACTTAGATCAACCTGTTCCCGTGAGTGACGCCGTCACAGCATGTTTTCAAGAAGGCTGCTACACTTGAGGTTCGTCAGAAGCAACGTGCTTTCATAGAATTGGAAACATCCGCAAGAGGTTGAAAAAGATGTATGGAGATGCTGCTGTCGTTCGCAGTACAGTTAGTTGGTGGGCAAGAAGGTTACGTGATGAAAGCGGGAACGGCAATATTGAGGATTGTCCTCGCAGCGGCAGGTCTCGTACTGCACACATCACAGACAATGTGCAAAGAGTTAACGAATTGGTGACTGCTGACAGACGCATCACAGTGAACGAATTGTCAAACTACGTTGGGATAGGGGAAGGAAATGTTTGCAGAATACTTCAAGTGTTGGCGTTAAAAAAGTGTTGTTCCAGGTGGGTTCCGAGGATGTTGACAGTGGCTAATAAAGAAAAGAGAAAAACGGTATGCAACGAACTTTTGGAACAGTACAAGAATGGTGGAGATGAATTTCTTGGAAGAATTGCGACAGGTGATGAAACATGGCTCCATCTGTTGTGGTTGGCAAGGAGAACCAACGCCGTGTTACTAGAGGAAGCCGAAAGGCACGCGTTTTAGCTCACGCAGGCTGGCGTGAGGTCTGGAACAGGACAAGGAAATTAGAATTTAGAAAAAACGGACGTAGCTGGTGGAATACTTAACTTTAATCCATTAATGGTGAACGTCGCTCTTGACTGTACATGATTCAGTATCAATAGTAACTGGTAATGGCGCCTTGCTAGGTCGTAGCAAATGACGTAGCTGAAGGCTATGCTAACTATCGTCTCGGCAAATGAGAGCGTATTTTGTCAGTGAACCATCGCTAGCAAAGTCGGTTGTACCACTGGGTCGAGTGCTAGGAAGTCTCTCTAGACCTGCCGTGTGGCGGCGCTCGGTCTGCAATCACTGATAGTGGCGACACGCGAGTCCGACGTGTACTAACGGACCGCGGCTGATTTAAAGGCAACCACCGAGCAAGTGTGGTGTCTGGCGGTGACACCACACCATCATTTTTCACCAGAGACGAAGAGGTAATCAATGGAGTGGCATAATGCAAATTCACCCAAGAAAAAAAATTCAAAACCACACCTTCTGCTGGAAAAATTATGGCTACGGTGTTTTTCGATTCCGTAGGACTCTTGCTTGTGGACATCATGCCAAGTGGAACCACCATAAATTCTGATGCATATGTGACGACACTCAAGAAACTTAAAGCTCGACTGAGTCGTGTTCGACCACTTCGGTAAAAGCAGGATGTTTTGCTGTTGCAAGACAATGCACGACCACATGTCAGTCAAAAAACCATGGAAGCGATCACAAAACTCGGATGGACAACACTGAAACACCCGCCTTACCGGCCTGACCTGGCTGCATGTGACTATCATCTCTTTGGGAAACTGAAAGACTCTCTTCATGGAACAGGGTTTGAAGATGATGACTCCCTTGTGCACGCTGCCAAGCAGTGGATCCAACAGGTTGGTCCAGAATTTTTACCGCGCGGGTATGCAGGCGCTGGTTTCAAGATGGCGTAAGGCAGTTGAGAGGGATGGAAATTATGTGGAGAAATGAAAATATTGTTTCTAAAGGATGTGTCTACACACTGTAAAACTTTCAAACATGTAGAATAAAAGATGAATTTAAAAAAAAATAGTGTGCATTTCTTTTGGAGTGACCCTCGTAGAAGCAAGCAATCCTTCGTGATCTTGTTGAAATACCCATTCTAACATTTGGCCAAAGCCGACTCAAAACAAGAGAAACTATCCTCAGTGGATGCATGAGAATTTGATCCCCATAAAGTTACAGTGCTACGAGAAGGAGAAAGGACCCGGTAGTATCTGATCACAAGATTAGTGATGAACATCCAGAGCGTCATGTCGTATAAGAATCAGTGGCAGTGTAAGTGGGCTGATTGTGTGTTGGCAGCGCTGTGTAGCGCTTTGCATTGGATCTCTTTCTTTGTAAGATCTCTTTCTTTGTAAGAGACTCCGTGGCTGGTTGGACGCGTTGTTGGAAGTTAATCGCCAGTACTGTTTGGCAGTTGGATGTTAGTCGCCAGCGCTGATGGAAGTACTGTTGGGCAGTTGGAGGTAAACAGCCAGCAGTGATGGATGTTAGATGTGAGAAGTTAGCATTGATGGTGGGTAGAGGTCTGAAGTGTTAGCGTAGCCTAACGATCTGGAAGTATCCGACTTGGAGACTGAATATTATTCATGATTATATACCTTTGTACTAGATGTCAATGACGATTTATATTCGTGTTTGAACTGGATGTCACACTTGCAACAAAATCTTTCCTTTGCTAACCACATGCCTATTAGTAGTTAGTGGCTTTAGTAGTTAGAATCTTTTACTTAGCTGGTAGTATTGACGCTCGCTGTATTGCAGTAGTTCGCGAATGAAGATTTTTGTGAGGTAAGTGCTTAATGAAATGTGTAGGTTATTGTTAAGATTTCTTTTTAGTCATGGCCATTCTTTTGAATTAATTATTTGAAGTCAGGTTGTAATTTTTTTTTGAGCAGTCAGATTGCGTTGCGCTAGAATACTGTGGGTCAGTGTTGACATGATAAGAAAAAGTTAAGAGAAAGTAGGATCAGGACGTTCAGTTTTACTCAGCTGCTTCCGAATCAAATAACGTAGAAGTTTCATCATCTCAGTCATTCTGCAATTTAAGTACAGACATAAACATTTAAATAAAGAAGTTTCAGCAGTACTAATGAGCAATATGAAATGGGACGATCTCGGAAAATCAGTATTAGGGAAGGCGAATGAAAAACTTAGATTTGTTGAAACGATTCTGCGAAAATGCAATGCTTCTCTAAATGAAATCGCATACGCGACGATAGTGCGACCAGTTCTAGAGTCCTTCTCAAGTAATCACGCCAAGAGAAATCGAATAAATCCAGAGGCGCGCTGCTTGACTCGTAACAGTTTGGCAGAAGTGCTCGGAAATTCTCCGAAAAAAGACGGTGGAAATCTCGCGAAATCCTGTTGTTTAAATTTAGAATACTTTTAACAGTTTCCACAACGAACCTCTGTCTCGAAATCTGGCAGAAAATCCAAAGACATTCTGCTCGTATGTACGATATACCAGCGGCAAAACACAATCAGTACCTTCGCTGCGCGATGTCGATGGTAGTGTTACCGATGACATTGCTACTACAGCTGGGTTACTAAACTCTATTTTCCGAAGCTCTTTCATCAAAGAGGACGAATTAAATGTTCCAGACTACGAATCAAGAACTTCTGCCAAAATGAGTAACTTAGAAGTAGATCTCCTCGGTGTAGGGAAGCAGCTTAAATCACTTGGTAAAGGTAAGTAGTTCCGTCCAGATTGTCTTCCAGTTAGGTTCCTTTCAAATTATGTTGATCAATAACTCCATATTTAGCAATCACATACAAATTCTCGCTCAACGAAACAGCCGTCCCCTAAGACTGGAAAATTTCACAGATCACGCCAATATTAAAGAAGGAAAGTAAAAGTAATCCGCTAAATTACAGACCCGTATCACTAATGTCGATCTGCAGTAGGGTTCTGAAACATATACTTTTTTCGAACATTATGAATTACGTCAAAGAAAACGATTTATTGACACATAGTCAACACGGATTCAGAAGATATCGTTCTTGTGAAACACAACTAGTTATTTATTCACTCGAAGTAATGAATTGTATTGACAGCGGCTCTAAAATTGACTCCATATTTGTAGTGGGCTTTCGACGCCGTTCCTGACAAGCATCTTCTAACCAGAATGAGATTTTCACTCTGCAGCGAAGTGTGCGCTGATATGAAACTTCATCTTCTAACCACCTTCCGTGCTTACGGAGTATCGTTTCAGTTATGCGACAGTTCGTAGTAATTACAGAAGTGATAATGACGTTGTCCAAGGAAGTGTTACAAGCCCTTTGCTGTTCCTAATCATTATAAACGACTTGAGGGACAGTTTGAGCTGCGCTTTTAGATTATTTGCACGTAATACCGTTATTTACCGTCTCACAAAGTCATCCGTTGGTCTAAAACATATATATATTGTTGTGGGTTGGCAGGAGAGCCAACATCGTATTATTAGAGGAAGCCGAAAGGCATGCGTTTTAGCTCACGCAGGCTGGCGTGAGGTCTGGAACAGGACAAGGAAATTAGACTTTAGAAAAACGGACGTAGCTGGTGGAATACTTAACTTTAATCCATTAATGATGAGCGTCGCTCTTGACTGTACATGATTACAGTATCGATAGTAACTGGTAATGGCGCCTTGCTAGGTCGTAGCAAATGACGTAGCTGAAGGCTATGCTAACTATCGTCTCGGCAAATGAGCGTATTTTGTCAGTGAACCATCGCTAGCAAAGTCGGTTGTACAACTGGGGCGAGTGCTAGGAAGTCTCTCTAGACCTGCCGTGTGGCGGCGCTCGGTCTGCAATCACTGATAGTGGCGACACGCGGGTCCGACGTATACTAACGGACCGCGGCCGATTTAAAGGCTACCACCTAGCAAGTGCGGTGTCTGGCGGTGACACCACATATATATATATATATATATATATATATATATATATATATATATATATATATAACATTTGACCCTAATAAACTGTGAAGTCGTACACATGAGTACTAAACGGATTCCACTAAATTTCGGTTATACGATAAATCACACAAATCTAAAAGCTGCGAATTCAACTAAATACTTTGCGACTGCACGAATAACTTAAAGTGGAACGATCACATACATAATGTCGTGGGAAAAGCTAACCAAAGCCTGGGATTTATTGGGCAAACGCAGGCCTCCTATAGAGGATGTCTACACTACGCTTGTCCCTCCTCTGCTAGAATGCTGTTGTGCTATACGGGATACGACCAATAGTCCAAACAAGGGCAGTTCGTTTTGTATTATCGCGAAACGGGGGAGACAGTGTCAGCGATATGTTACACAAGTCGGGGTGGCAATAATTAAAACAAAGGCGTTTTTCGTTGCTATAGGAACTTTTTACGAAATTTCAATCACCAACTTTCTGAATGCAAAAACAGTTTGTTGGCGCCCACCTGCCTAGGAAGAAATGATCATTGTAATAAAAATAAAAGAATTCAGAGCTCTCAAGGTTTAAGTGTTCGTTTTACCAGCATGCTTTTCGAGAGTGAAACAGCAGAGAAATAGATTGGGGGAGGTTCTATGAACCCTCTGGCACATATTTAATTGTGAACTGCAGAGTAATCATGTAGATATAGATGTAGATGTAGATGCAAATAAAGCTGTAGATGTAGATGCGATCCCCACTGCTAACGAACGAAGCTGCATCGTCTGTGCTATATGTCAGACGTGAAACTTTAATTCCTGCACGAAAGACACTGCTTATGAATCGCTTGTACGACTATGATACGTACCCGAGTGTGCAGAGGTTAAGAGAAGCAATAGTAGTAGTAGTAGTAGTAGTAATGTACACTCCTGGAAATTGAAATACGAACACCGTGAATTCATTGTCCCAGGAAGGGGAAACTTTATTGACACATTCCTGGGGTCAGATACATCACATGATCACACTGACAGAACCACAGGCACATAGACACAGTCAACAGAGCATGCACAATGTCGGCATTAGTACAGTGTATATCCACCTTTCGCAGCAATGCAGGCTGCTATTCTCCCATGGAGACGATCGTAGAGATGCTGGATGTAGTCCTGTGGAACGGCTTGCCATGCCATTTCCACCTGGCGCCTCAGTTGGACCAGCGTTCGTGCTGGACGTGCAGACCGCGTGAGACGACGCTTCATCCAGTCCCAAACATGCTCAATGGGGGACAGATCCGGAGATCTTGCTGGCCAGGGTAGTTGACTTACACCTTCTAGAGCACGTTGGGTGGCACGGGATACATGCGGACGTGCATTGTCCTGTTGGAACAGCAAGTTCCCTTGCCGGTCTAGGAATGGTAGAACGATGGGTTCGATGACGGTTTGGATGTACCGTGCACTATTCAGTGTCCCCTCGACGATCACCAGTGGTGTACGGCCAGTGTAGGAGATCGCTCCCCACACCATGATGCCGGGTGTTGGCCCTGTGTGCCTCGGTCGTATGCAGTCCTGATTGTGGCGCTCACCTGCACGGCGCCAAACACGCATACGACCATCATTGGCACCAAGGCAGAAGCGACTCTCATCGCTGAAGACGACACGTCTCCATTCGTGCCTCCATTCACGCCTGTCGCGACACCACTGGAGGCGGGCTGCACGATGTTGGGGCGTGAGCGGAAGACGGCCTAACGGTGTGCGGGACCGTAGCCCAGCTTCATGGAGACGGTTGCGAATGGTCCTCGCCGATACCCCAGGAGCAACAGTGTTCCTAATTTGCTGGGAAGTGGCGGTGCGGTCCCCTACGGCACTGCGTAGGATCCTACGGTCTTGGCGTGCATCCGTGCGTCGCTGCGGTCCGGTCCCAGGTCGACGGGCACGTGCACCTTCCGGCGACCACTGGCGACAACATCGATGTACTGTGGAGACCTCACGCCCCACGTGTTGAGCAATTCGGCGGTACGTCCCCCCGGCCTCCCGCATGCCCACTATACGCCCTCGCTCAAAGTCCGTCAACTGCACATACGGTTCACGTCCACGCTGTCGCGGCATGCTACCAGTGTTAAAGCCTGCGATGGAGCTCCGTATGCCACGGCAAACTGGCTGACAATGACGGCGGCGGTGCACAAATGCTGCGCAGCTAGCGCCATTCGACGGCCAACACCGCGGTTCCTGGTGTGTCCGCTGTGCCGTGCGTGTGATCATTGCTTGTACAGCCCTCTCGCAGTGTCCGGAGCAAGTATGGTGGGTCTGACACACCGGTGTCAATGTGTTCTTTTTTCCATTTCCAGGAGTGTAAGATACGCTTTAAAAAACAAAGGATAAGAAATAAAAAGAAACTTAGGTAAGATGAGAATTTGTCTGTCGAGGGACTTTTAACCTGTCAGTTTGTTTTTCTTTACAAAAATCAAGTTGTTTTGTTACCTTCATAAGCTTACGATCGTCCCATATTTTCTTATATTTAACGCCATTTTAATGCCAGCGCCAAAAGCTTCGTAATTTTTATCCCTTATTTAAGTATTTTTAATCTTGTTTATCACTAAATTTTATGACTATGCTTCCTGTTGAAACGTCCACTTAGAAAAATTAGTGAATTACTGTGCTGATAAACCTCTTACATTATTTGATTTTCAAACAGCTGAGAAAAGCTGAACGTACTCAGACATTTCTCTTTTTACTTATTCTGATCAACACTAAACTGACAACCAATATTTTTAGTGCAACGCAGCCTGACTTTCAAAAATCCCTACAAAAGAATGGCCCTGACTAACAATAACCTATACCTTTCATGAATCACTTACCTCACAAAAATCTTCGTTACTCGAATTACTGCAATGCAGCGTGCGCCAATACTGCCAGCTGAATAAAAGATTCTAACTACTAAAGGCACTAACTACTTGTTGGCATAGTTAGCAAATGAAAGATTTTGATAGAGAACAAACAATGTATTTACGTTAATAATGTTCCAAAGTCATCATGTATATCAGTTCATAATATCCAGTATTACAAATTTACTCTTTCTGATGGACACACGTCCAGATCGTCCGCTCTCAAAATTCTGCCATTTCTCTCCCCATATCCACCACTGCTAGCGGCTCACCTCCAACTGCGCAACGCTACGCGTTGTTAACAGCCAACTGCCCAACACTACAATAGCAAATTCCAACAATGCAAACCAGCCACAGACTGCACACAGCACAGTCAGTGATTTTCATATAAAGCGCTACGTGACGTTACCAACATAAAAACCTAAACAGCCTACTTACACTGTGCATTGTTGATATTTTAAGGTAATTAGCTAATATGTTTCCTGTGTATGTATAACACGTTCATATTCCACAAGTTTGAAAACTTTTGGATGATGGCATAAATTATCAGCCGCTAATTTGTAAAAATAAACCAATGTGTGATAAAGACTCTCAGTTCTTAGAGTATCAGGATCATTGGTCTCCTTGAACGGCCCAAGAGACTTTAACAAAAATTATATATTACTAATCATTCTTGCAGATTATTTGAATTCCAGGAGGTACTGGTTTCAGAGAGCTCTGTACGTACTGGACAGGTTATGTTTACAGTTAAACAAGTCTGCATTTATACAGTATGTTAGTAACTATTTTCTTCGCTAAAAATCAATACACAAAGGTGGATACACAGTTGCACTGTCAAGATAGTGATCTCTGTGCAAACCCGACTAAAAAAACCGTTTGAAAATATAGCCTTTAAGTAAAAAAACAACAAACTATTGTTAATAGAAGCATTCTGGACGTGTAGGATGTCGCATTGTCCTACTGGGACTGCTCAAGTCCGTCGGAATGCACAGTGGACATGAATGGATGCAAGTGATGAGACAGGATGTTTATGTACGTGTCACTTGTCAGAGTCGTAGCTAGACGTATCAGGGGCCCATACCACTCCAACTGCACTCGTCCCACACCATTACAGAACCTCCACCAGCTTAAACAGCTCCCTGCTGAAATGCAGCGTCCATGGATTCACCAGGTTTTCTCCACACCCGTACACGTCCATCCGCTCGATACAATTTGAAACGAGACTCATCTGATCAGGTAACATGTTTCCGGTCATTAACAGTACAATGTCGGTGTTGACGGGCCAGGCGAGGCGCAAAGCTTTGTATCATGCAGTCATTAAGTGTACAAGAATCGGTTTCGGCTCCGAAAGACCGTATCGATTATGTATCGTTGAATGGTTCGCACGCTGACGCTTGTGGATGGCCCATCATTGAAATCTGCGGCAATTTGCGGAAGGTTGGACTTCTGTGACGTTTAACGATTCTCTTCACTCGTCGTTGGTCCCGTTCTTGCAGGATTTTTTTGAGGCTGTAGCGATGTCGGAGATTTGATGTTTTACCGGATTCCTGATATTCACGGCACAACTCGTGAAATCGTTGTACGAGAAAATCCCCACTTCGTCGCTACTAGTTTCCGATCGCTCCTGGCAGATTAAAACTGTGTGCCGGACCGAGACTCGAACTCGGGACCTTTGCCTTTAGATGGCAGACGTGAAGCTGTGAGGACGGTACATTAGTCGTGCTTGGTAGCTCAGATGGTAGAGCACTTGCCGCGAGAGGCAAAGGTCCCGAGTTCAAGTCTCGGTCCGGTACACAGTTTTAATCTGCGAGGAAGTTTCATATCAGCGCACACTCCGCTGCAGAGTGAAAATCTCATTGTGGCGCACACTCCGCTGCAGAGTGAAAATCTCATTCTGGTCGCTTAAATCTTGATAACCTGCCATTTTAGCAGCGGTAACAGATCTAACAACTGCACCACACATTTTTTCTCTTATATAGGAACTCCGGATTGATCATTAAAGCTGAACATATAGTTCAATCTTGAAATTTTCTGTAGGACATTTTCTTCATAAGTTTCAAGTTCGCTAAGATATCCTCATCATTTATACACTACTGGCCATTAAGATTGCTACACCACGAAGATCACGTGCTACAGACGCGAAATTTAACCGACAGGAAGGAGCTGCTGTGATATACAAATGATTAGCTTTTCAGAGCATTCACACAAGGTTGGAGCCGGTGGCGACACCTACAACGTGCTAACATGAGGAAAGTTTCCAACCGATTTCTTATACACAAACAGCAGTTGACCGGCTGTGCCTGGTGAAACGTTGTTTTGATGCCTCGTGTAAGGAGGACACATGCGTACCATCACGTTTCCGACTTTGATAAAGATCGGATTGTAGCCTATCGCGATTGCGGTTTATCGTATCGCGACATTGCTGCTCGCGTTGGCCGAGACCCAATGACTGTTAGCAAATTATGGAATCGGTGGGTTCAGGAGGGTAATACGGAAAGCCGTGCTGGATCCCAACGGCCTTGTATCACTAGCAGTCGAGATGACAGACATCTTATCCGCATGGCTGTAACGGATCATGCAGTCACGTCTCGATCCCTGAGTCAACAGATGGGGACACTTGCAAGACAACAATCATCTGCACAAACAGTTCGACGACGTTTGCAGCAGCATGGACTATCAGCTCGGAGACCATGGCTGCGGTTAACCTTGGCACTGCATCACAGACAGGAGCGCCTGCGATGGTGTAATCAACGACGAATCTGGGTGCACGAATGGCAAAACGTCATTTTTCGGATGAGTCCAGGTTCTATTTACAGCATCATGATGGTCGCATCCGTGTTTGGCGACTTCGCGATGAACGTACATTGGAAGCGTGTATTCGTCATCGCCATACTGGCGTATCACCCGGCGTGAGGGTATGGGGTGCCATTTGTTACACGTCTCGGTCACCTCTTGTTCGCATTGACGACACTTTGAGCAGTAGACGTTACGTTTTAGATGTGTTGCGACCCGTGGCTCCACCCTTCATTCGATCTCTGCGAAACCCTACACTTCAGCAGGAAAATGCACGACCGCATGCTGCAGGTCCTGTACGGACCTTTCTGGATACAGAAAATGTTCGACTGCTGTCTCTTATTTTGCAGCCCACTTTCCACTTCAATAAATGGCTACTATCCAAACAAATGCCTTTCGAAATGACTTGTTAATATTTACATTTGGATGTGGTTTTAACAATAACTTCATTTAAGAAATACTCTTCTTGCTATTGCCAGTCTGCATCTTATATACATCCTCTCTACTTCGGCCGTAGTCTCTTATTTTGCAGCCCAAACAACAAAGCTCATCTACTACTTTTAGTGTCTCATTTCCTAATCTGATTCCCTCAGCATCACCTTATTTAATCTGACTGTATTTCGTTACCTTTTTTTTTTTTTTATACTGGCCTTACAATTTTTTTCAGCGCGCTATCCATTTCGTTCAACTGCACTTCCAAGTCCTTTGCCTTTTCTGAAATATATACAGTGTCGTCGGCAAACCTCTTTTATTTGTCTAAACTTCTTAAGCTTGCTAGAAAGTAATTGAAAATATGTGTCTCTTACAAACAGAAACTTTCTCGAACAGAAGTAAATATCATTAATTTTTTGTGATCAATGTTAGTATTTCTAGTTACGGTTTTGTGAACATAAAAGATTGAAATACTTACGCCACATTCCAGGTTTTCAATGTATAGATCGAATAACATCGGGAGTAGACTACATCACTGTCTCACTGCTTTCAGAACTATTATTCCCCTTTCATGTCTAGTTAACTCATAACTGCGGTGTCGTTCTATACAAAATTAAGATAATCTTCCACTTCCTGTTATTTATCCCTGATACCTACAGGATTTGAAAGGATTTATTTGAGACAACCCTTTGTCTAAGACTACACGTGGTATGTGTGATATGAGCGGAGTTTCGCATTTCTTCAGTCTACGTTTTAAGATATGTCGTAGGGCGTTCATTGCCTCGCGTGTTGCGACGTGCCTCTGGATTCCAAACTAATCTTCCCTCAGCTCAGCTTCTACAAGTTTTTTCCACTGTTCTGTAAATAATTCGTTCCAGTATTTTGCATCGATGAGTTATTAAACTGAGTGTTCGGTAATACGTACGGTACACCTGTTAGATCTTACCATTTTTGGCATTCGAATTATTACATTTTTTTTCAAGATTTTGGATATCTCCCCTGTCTCATGCATCTTGCATACCAGGCGAAATAGTTTTGTCGTGGCAAATTCCCTCAAGGATCTCAGTAATTCTGAGGGAATGTCTCTATTCAGGTGCCTTCTATCGACGTAAAGTCTTTCAGCGTTCTTCCAGTTTTTCTCACAGTATATCGCGATCTCCTCACCCGCTTCACCTTTCTTTTGTATAATGTCTGCAAGTTCGTTTCCTATGTATTAGACATGGACAAGTTTATAAATTTATCGATATGTATATTGTATCCATATTTGTAGAAGATATCCATATTATTGAGAAGGAAGCATCGATGTTTTTATGTACCGACATTTTTTCCCAGTCCCGCGCGAGAGAAGTCTCTGGAGTGAAAAACTTCTGATATGTGTTCTGCGCATGAAATATTGCACTTACCACAGACGACAACAGTCCATTTCCCATTAAATACCAGTGCAGTAATGTGTGTGGCTTTTGTGCCGAGTCTATTTTAATTTTACAGTGCGTCTTCTTTTTTTTTTTTGACCCAATAACGCAGGTCGTCAGGAGAGGAGGAGAGGGCACCTTCTGGCTCATAGTTGGGAGCAGAGAGTGGCAACTCCCACCATTCTCATACAGTGCCGTCACCAAACGCGTTCGATCTGCATTTCGTACGTGTCTTTGCAATAGTAGAAATGACATGCGGAAGTAAGAAACTTACATGAGTATGCAGCACAGTTACAATCATGTTCATGTTCTCATTTGTAGCATTGACTATGAAATTAAATTAAGCCCGTTGTAAGACATTTAGTGTAAGATTGCAAGCACTGGCCTTAACTGGAATGGGCAAGAAATCTTCCGATGAGAACTATAGTGCCTATGACAAGGCAGATAATAAAAAATATCACTTCCGATACTCAATGTATGTTATCGATTAAACTGAAGCATTACATGGACAGACCCACGTAATTTTGTGTAAATGTACCGTCGCAAAAACCACGGAAAGCACAAAAATGCCTACTAATATATTTTTTACTGTAAATAACTTCATATCTAAATAACTTATGAGAATTAATTTTGTGGAATGAAATTATGATTTCATAAATAACATTTCAAAAATATAGCGACAAACAGCCTGTGGCTGGTTACGATCGATTGTAATACGTCTGTTTGTTTCAGAAAGTAAGTGAAAAGCGTTCCTGCTCGTATCGCTTTCTCTTTTGTCTGCTAGTCTTTGTACTGATAGGACGTACTATAACTGTGTTCCTTGCTTATCAGTAACTAATATTTCTTTGGTGTAGACAGATCTGATGGCAATTTGCGCGGAGTGGCCGCGCGGTTAGAGGGCCATGTCACGGATTGCGCGGCCCCTCCTGCCGGAGGTTCGAGTCCTCCCTCGGGCATGGCTGTGTGTGTTGTTCTTAGCATAAGTTAGTTTAAGTAGTGTGTAACTAGTGACCGATGACCTCAGCAGTTTGGTCCCCTTGGAAAACACACACATTTGAACATTTTTTGATGTAAATGTCACGTGTTAGCTTTAGAACCATTTGTAATTAAATTAAAGTAAATTAAATCTCATGAGTTCTCATTTTAACAGTTCTCCTAATTGATACAGAGATACGTGAAATGTTTTATTGTTACAGCCAACGACCAATACGAGCTTCACGGATCGCAGAGTGGAGATGCAATGGCCAAATATAATTAGTATTCTGCCATTTATTCATTTGCAACTTCCTACAGTGTCCCTGAGACTAACTGCTGATCATCACGAAGCGTTTTGAAAACTTGAATACAAGCGCGAAACCTTAAATGGTCTGGCCACAGTCTCCAAACTACATTTCCATTTCGCAGTAAATGACAGATCCCGGTCCCGGAAAATTGATGGTGATATGAAAAGATGTAATCTTCTCTAAATTTTACAGCACTTTTCTAGAAGTCATCTTGATCACTAACAAAATGCGTCCACAATCAACAATGGCTGTCTGCTACAGTTTATTTTAACAGTTTTCTTTCCAGTGATTAATTTCAATTTCTATTAAAAATCAAATTTTAGTACTCTTGCGTGAGGAGACGCGTCAAATCAATGTACATGAGATTTAGATATCTACGACGTATATCGGTATTAATATAAAACAATTACCGACATTTTGATATATTGATATTTTTGTCCATCCATACTGAGCTTAACCCTTCTATACCGGGTGTAACGGGTACACATGCAAATATTTTTATATACAGGGTGTCCCGGCTATCTTATCCACCCAAAATATCTCTGGAACAATAACAGCTATTGGAAAATGACTTTCACCAGTATCAATGTAGGTCTGGGGCCCATGAATGTACATACACTCCTGGAAATGGAAAAAAGAACACATTGACACCGGTGTGTCAGACCCACCATACTTGCTCCGGACACTGCGAGAGGGCTGTACAAGCAATGATCAAACGCACGGCACAGCGGACACACCAGGAACCGCGGTGTTGGCCGTCGAATGGCGCTAGCTGCGCAGCATTTGTGCACCGCCGCCGTCAGTGTCAGCCAGTTTGCCGTGGCATACGGAGCTCCATCGCAGTCTTTAACACTGGTACCATGCCGCGACAGCGTGGACGTGAACCGTATGTGCAGTTGACGGCGTATAGTGGGCATGCGGGAGGCCGGGTGGACGTACCGCCGAATTGCTCAACACGTGGGGCGTGAGGTCTCCACAGTACATCGATGTTGTCGCCAGTGGACGGCGGAAGGTGCACGTGCCCGTCGACCTGGGACCGGACCGCAGCGACGCACGGATGCACGCCAAGACCGTAGGATCCTACGCAGTGCCGTAGGGGACCGCACCGCCACTTCCCAGCAAATTAGGGACACTGTTGCTCCTGGGGTATCGGCGAGGACCATTCGCAACCGTCTCCATGAAGCTGGGCTACGGTCCCGCACACCGTTAGGCCGTCTTCCGCTCACGCCCCAACATCGTGCAGCCCGCCTCCAGTGGTGTCGCGACAGGGGTGAATGGAGGGACGAATGGAGACGTGTCGTCTTCAGCGATGAGAGTCGCTTCTGCCTTGGTGCCAATGATGGTCGTATGCGTGTTTGGCGCCGTGCAGGTGAGCGCCACAATCAGGACTGCATACGACCGAGGCACACAGGGCCAACACCCGGCATCATGGTGTGGGGAGCGATCTCCTACACTGGCCGTACACCACTGGTGATCGTCGAGGGGACACTGAATAGTGCACGGTACATCCAAACCGTCGTCGAACCCATCGTTCTACCATTCCTAGACCGGCAAGGGAACTTGCTGTTCCAACAGGACAATGCACGTCCGCATGTATCCCGTGCCACCCAACGTGCTCTAGAAGGTGTAAGTCAACTACCCTGGCCAGCAAGATCTCCGGATCTGTCCCCCATTGAGCATGTTTGGGACTGGATGAAGCGTCGTCTCACGCGGTCTGCACGTCCAGCACGAACGCTGGTCCAACTGAGGCGCCAGGTGGAAATGGCATGGCAAGCCGTTCCACAGGACTACATCCAGCATCTCTACGATCGTCTCCATGGGAGAATAGCAGCCTGCATTGCTGCGAAAGGTGGATATACACTGTACTAGTGCCGACATTGTGCATGCTCTGTTGACTGTGTCTATGTGCCTGTGGTTCTGTCAGTGTGATCATGTGATGTATCTAACCCCAGGAATGTGTCAATATAGTTTCCCCTTCCTGGGACAATGAATTCACGGTGTTCTTATCTCAATTTCCAGGAGTGTATTTGGAAACATTCTGAAACGAAAGCATATGTGTTTTTTAACACAAACTTATGTTTTTTTAAATGGACCTCCTATATTTTTTCTGCAGCAATCCATAGCATGACAAAGCACATACACAATGGCGTTGATTGCATCGCAATATTCCCATTACATCCAGAGATATTAAGACGCGAAGTTGACGCTTGGAACACCCGACATGCGCTGCTAGCGCACGTCCTGAGGCTCAGGCGTAAACCCCATGCTGCCCGTAATCGCGATGTGGTTGACATGCGTAATCACACTTCCATACTTCCATACTTATCAAGAGGTCCGAAACGAATAATACGGTCTGCTGCCATCCTGCATTAACGTTGTACATTCCAGCAGGTACTTATCCCATAGGCTAGGGGTGATGCGGTTCTGTAACATATCTGTGTACCGCAACGTTAGTCACAAAGTAACGGATTAACGATAACTTTGTGACTAACGTTGCGGTACACAGATATGTTACAGAACCGCATCACCCCTAGCCTATGGGATAAACACCTGCTGGAATGTACGACGTTAATGCAGGATGGCAACAGACCGTATTATTCGTTTCGGACCTCTCGATAAGTCGGCAACGTCTGTGTAAGACGAGTGTCTGGCGCAGTTGTTAGATCGGTTACTGCTGCTGCAATGGCAGGCTATCAGGTTTTGAGATTGAACGTGGTGCTATAGTAGGCCCACGGGTGATGGCACACAGTGTCTCCGAGGTAGGGATGAAATGGGAATTTTCCCGTACGACCATTTCACGAGTGTACGGTGAATATCAGGAATCCGGTAAAACATCAAATCTCCGACATCGCTGCTGCCGGAAAAACATCCTACAAGAACGGGACCAACAATGAATCGTCCAACATGATAGAAGCGTATCCCTCCCGCAAACTGCTGTAGATTTCAATGCTGGGCCATCAACAAATCTCAGCGTGCGAACCATTCAACGAAACATCATCGATATGGGCTTTTGGAGCCGAAAGCCCACTCGTGTACACTTGATGACTGCACGACACAAAGCTTTACGCCTCGCCTGAGCCCGTTAACACCGACACTGGAATGTTGATGACTGGAAACATATTGTCTGGTCGAACGAGTCTCGTTTCAAATTGTATGGAGCGGATGGAAGTGTACAGGTATTGAGACATCCTCATGAATCTATGAACCCTGCATGTCAGCGGGGGACTGTTCAAACTGGTGGAGATTCTGTAACGGTGTGGGGTCTGTGCAGTTGGAGTGATATGGGACCCCTGATACATATAGATACGAATCTGACAGGTGACACGTACGTAAGCATCCTGTCTCATCAGCTACATTCATTCATGTCCATTGTGCATTACGATGGACTTGTGCAATTCCAGCTGGACAATGCGGCACCCTACACGTACAGAATTTCTACAGAGTGGCTCCAGGAACACTCTTCTGAGTTTAAACACTTCCGCTGTCCACCAAACTCCTCAGACATGAACAATACTGAGCGTATCTGTGGTGCCTTGCAAAGTGCTGCTCAGAAGAGATTTCCACCCCCTCGTACTCTTAAGGATTTATGGACAGCCGTGCAGGATTCATGGTTTCAATTTCATCCACCACTACTTCAGACTTTAGTCGAGTCCATGCCACGTCGTGTTGTGGCACTTCTGCATGTTGATGAGCGCCCTACACTATATTAGACAGGCGTCTTTGGCTCTTCGGCGTGTATCATCACCTGTAACAGTTTATCTGTAGAACGTATTGACCAGTGCAGTGGAGAAAAAGGAATATAGGTATTTGTCTGTAATCATCCTAACATGGAACGGACCACTAACTTCGTAGGACTTGGGTTATGGCTGAAATCGAATAACTGTAGTGCAATCATTCTCTATCAGACGTGAAAAACTAACTGTTATAAACTATCTTCCACTCTGATGGATATGCCCTGTTACTCAACTTACATCTTAGGATTATCAGATCAACATAGGGGAAGCAAATTATTTGAACTTCACTGTCAGTATTAAGATGTCTTCCTAGGTGATGCTCTGACGTCCGAAGTAAAGGAATCGGATTGTGTGCGGATATGTCCAGGTAAAAATAAAACCGAAATGCAATATTGCCATGAAGCTACATTTAATTCTAGAGATTCAGTTTTCCGTAACTTTCATTCTTCTACGAATTTCAATTGGAAGAGCGTTTTGTGCGGTTAGGAACTCGAATACAGCTCGCTGTTTCTCACGCACCAACATAGTTACGTTGCACTCCACGTTACACGCTATAATTCGCAGCCCTCTGGCGGTAGAGGATTGCAAGTTGTGTCAGCGAAGCACGAAATTTAACCGAGTAACATGCATGAGATGTAATACCTCAGCCGATATTGAGAACGGAATAAAAATTTGGAATTACTTTTCAGCACGACCTCTTACTCTGAAATATCTTGTGTGCGTAGTATACAAGAAATTTGTTATTTATGTTGTAGATACACACACTAGATTTAGAAGTTAACACATTAAATCGGTTCGGTTCGGTTTGTGGGGCGCTCAACAACACATTAAATGAGTGAATGCACGTACCACTTCTACAGCTATACAAGATGTATGGAAAAGAGGCCTCGTTAATACGTAATTCAAGGCCAAAGACGGCAGCTTCCTGGTATGAGAATGTCAAGAAAGACCTTGTGGAAATGACAAAACGACCAGGAGAGGCTCTCGGAAAGCCTCCTTCAAAACAGCCATTGTGTTTCTTGCAACTTTCCAAGATGAGCGACTGTTAACTGGTGCGATGTGGATGGAGCAGGCTATAGACGGTACGAGCAGTTGCAGAGTCTTGGTTAAAAAAAAAAATGAACAAGCATTAGAATTGTGAATAACCTGTATTATATGATGTTTCTAGGCAATTCGCAAAATACATGACATATGGCGAGAGTTCATTTATGTTTCCAACTGTGAAGTCTCAGTGAAAATATCATATTGCTATCTTAATTAAGATATTGGTTCAAAAATGGCTCTGAGCACTATGGGACTTAACATCTATGGTCATCAGTCCCCTAGAACGTAAAAATACTTAAACCTAACTAATGACAGCACACAACACCCAGCCATCACGAGGCAGAGAAAATCCCTGACCCCGCCGGGAATCGAACCCGGGAACCCGTGCGTGGGAAGCGAGAACGCTACCGCACGACCACGAGATGCGGGCAATTAAGATATTAGTGGAGAGGGTTACTACTTATTTCGTCACTGGAAAGTACAGCGGAGATATGTTAATTTCGTTAGAATGTATACATTAGTACTGAAATGCAGGTGAGCGAGATGGTATTATAAAAACTGACATCATATACACTACTGGCCATTCAAATTGCTACACCACGAAGAAGACGTGCTACAGACGTGAAATTTAACCGACAGGAAGAAGATGCTGTGATGTGCAAACGATTAGCTTTTCAGAGGATTCACACAAGGTTGGCGCCGGTGGCGACACCTACAACGTGCTAACATGAGGAAAGTTTCCAACCGATTTCTCATACACAACATCAGTTGACCGGCGTTGCCTGGTGAAACGTTGTTGTGACGCCTCCTGTAAGGAGGAGAAATGCGTACCATCACGTTTCCGACTTTGATAAAGGTCGGATTGCAGCCTATAGCGATTGCGGTTTATCGTATCGCGACATTGGTGCTCGCGTTGGTCGAGATCCAATGACTGTTAGCAGAATATGGTATCGGTGGGCTCAGGAAGGCAATACGGAACGCCGTGCTGGATCCCAACGGCCTCGTATCTCTAGCAGTCGAGATGACAGGCATCTTATCCGCATGGCTGTAACGGATCGTGCAGCCATGTCTCGATCCTTAGCCGGCCGAAGTGGCCGAGCGGTTAAAGGCGCTGCAGTCTGGAACCGCAAGGCCGCTACGCTCGCAGGTTCGAATCCTGCCTCGGGCATGGATGTTTGTGATGTCCTTAGGTTAGTTAGGTTTAACTAGTTCTAAGTTCTAGGGGACTAATGACCTCAGCAATTGAGTCCCATAGTGCTCAGAACCATTTGAACCATTTTTTTCTCGATCCTTGAGTTAACAGATGGGGACGTTTGCAAGACAACAACCATCTGCACGAACATTTCGACGACGTTTGCAGCTTCATGCACCATCATATCGGAAACCATAGCTGCGATTACCCGTGACGCTACATCACAGACAGGAGCATCTTCAATGGTGTACTCAACGGCGAACCTGGGTGCACGAATGGCATAACGTCATTTTTTCCGATGCATCCATCTTCTGTTTGAAGCATCATGATGGTCGCATCCACGTTTGGCAACATCGCGGTGAACACCAATTGGAAGCGCGTATTCGTCATCGCCATACTGGCGTATCACCCGGCGTGAGGGTATGGGGTGCCATTTGTTACACGTCTCGGTCACCTCTTGTTCGCATTGACGGCACTTTGAACAGTGGACGTTACATTTCAGATGTGTTACGACCCGTGGCTCTACCCTTCATTCGATCCCTGCGAAACCCTACATTTCAGCAGGGTAATGCACGACCGCATGTTGCAGGTCCTGTACGGGCCTTTCTGGATACAGAAAATGTTCGACTGCTGCCCTGGCCAGCACATTCTCCAGATCTCTCAGCAATTGGAAACGTCTGGTCAATGGTGGCGGAGCATCTGGCTCGTCATAATACGCCAGTCCCTACTCTTGATGAACTGTGGTATCGTGTTGAAGCTGCATGGACAGCTGTACCTGTACACGCCATCCAAGCTCTGTTTGACTGAATGCCGAGGCGTATGAAGGCCGTTATTACGGCCAGAGGTGGTTGTTCTGGGTACTGATTTCTCAGGATCTATGCACCCAAATTGCGTGAAAATGTAGTGACATGTCAGTTCTAGTATAATATATTTTTCCACTGAATACCCGTTTATCATCTGCCTTTTTTTGGTGTGAATTTTAATGACCAGTAGCGTAATTTCCACATCTCATAAGGCTGATTGTATACACGTCTCTGAATCGCGTCAGAACGGGAATGAAAAACGCCGAGAACGGACTCACAGGTCATATTATGAATACAGCATCGCACCGTTATGGTATACATCAAGACCATGTAACGTAAGATAGTCTGTATTGACGATTCTGTAACTTATTTGCGTAGGTAGGTGAACACTGAATTACTGTCATGACGAAGCTTATCAGGGAATGTGGATTGTCTAAGAAAGAGATTCAGAATGCCAGTTTTTACTGCATTATGGGATTTGTCATACGCATGAAACTTTGTCAAAAACCTGAGTCTTATGGAGTCGCACAGCATATTCAGATAAACTAAATAATTTCATATTGTATAATACAAATGAGGACAATGCACTTATCTCTGTGAATGCTCTCGACCTACTGTGGGACATTCATTATTTTCCGGACTTCAGTTTAAAAATCCGAATATTTTCCAACTGACCGTCTCTTCAGTTACGGAAAGACACATGTTGGTGCGTTGCATACAATTCTGTGTTTCCTGTGTTACTGATGCGGTTCAGCCTGAGAGAAGGGAGAGCATTAGGGACGGAGCTGAAGCTGTTATTGCAGAGATGGGCAGAAAGGAGAACTTCAAGAAACCGTGAACTCTGTTTACGAGAACAAAAAGGAATCGAATACACGTCCGAAAACAGGGAAATCCAAGTTGTGGGACAGTCCGCCTCTACCTTTTGGTTTTATTTAGTAATCAACCTGCTTTCATACTTGCGCCCGTTAAAAGAAGGACCTTGCAGACTCTAACTCGTGCAAATCCTATTAGAATAGAATGTTACCAGTGAGTCTAGCGACCCCTAGATACTGTGGTTTTGACTGTAGTATCTGTCGTTTTTGATACGTATAACCCTCTTCTACCTTTATCTCATCCATAAGTATGCCAGACCAGTCTCATCCTCACAGTATTGTTGTCCACACAGTAAGTAGTAAGTAGGGCGAGGATATTTATGACTTAAAATCACCATGATATGCTCAAAAAGTATGCCGTTCAAAAATTTACAAAAATATGCATAGTAACATAAAAATATGTCCTGACAATATTAAAACATGATAAAACTTCTTTCGTAAAGTATGTAAATAAGACAGTTTATTTGTTTAGTTTTTTATGCGTCCAGCGCTTAGATGATACAAAATAACAAAAAGAATAACAAAATTCTGACAGGAACTACCGATTTCTGTTAGATGGACCGTAAGGTTCGGAATTCCGCTGCGTTGATGGCCTTATCACATGCCACCTACAAATCTTCCGTGGTTCAGGTTCCTACAGGTCAGGAGGCTGTGAGTCCTGCAAGTCACCACACAGGCAGAACTCACCTTCAGTCAAGAAGCCCCGTTTCCTGCCTTGCGTCTTGATATTTCTGTCATACATGTCACGCATGTCAAATGAAAGCCTGCAACAGGTTCCTCCTCGATGTTCTCATCATTTCTAACAACGAAATATTTATTTAAGAATAAAATGCGAATGAGAAGCAAGCTAAAGTATGGACTTCGCTGTTGTATCGATCTTGTGATTAAATTTTCCCCGAGACATTTAAGTCTCCTCTTCATCTACGATAATGTTAGAAGTTGAAGATACGAATTAAATGTTGTGACGTAGCTGGGGGTTCGAATCGCAGTCTTTTAGTTAAGTGGGTCGAAACGCAGCACTGTGGCCAACAGTGCTGCACAAACTACCCAAGTCGAATGACCTCCCCACCCGAGATATGAACTGAAGTTTGTGCTGGGAAGCGCATTCGACTTGAGTAGTTTGTGCAGCACTGTTGACCATACTGCTGCAGTGATGTAATGGTCAACGTTTCTGTCTCATGAGTGTCGGCACGGTAGCTCAGCGTCTAAGTAGGCTGTTTATGTTTTCTTATTGGCAACGTTACGTAGCGCTCTGTATGAAAATCACTGGCTGTGCTGCGTGCAGTCTGTGGCTAGTTAGCATTGTTGTCTGCCATTGTAGTGTTGGGCAGCGGCAGCTGGATGTGAACAGCGCGTAGCGTTGCGCAGTTGGAGGTGAGCCGCCAGCAGTGGAGGATGTGGGGAGAAAGATGGCGGAGTTTTGAAATTTGTTATACTGGATATTATGAACTGCTATGTATATTATGGTTTTTCAACACTATTAAGGTAAATACATTGTTTGTTCTCTATTAAAATCTTTCATTTGCTAACTATGCCTATCAGTAGTTAGTGCCTTCCGTAGTTTGAATCTTTTATTTAGCTGGCAGTAGTGGCGCTCGCTGTATTGCAGTAGTTCGAGTAACGAAGATTTTTGTGAGGTAAGTGATTTGTGAAAGGTATAGGTTAATGTTAGTCAGGGCCATTGTTTTGTAGGGATTATTGAAAGTCAGATTGCGTTGCGCTAAAAAATATTGTGTGTCAGTTTAAGCACAGTTTTGTATAATTGTTCAAAAGGGGACGTTTCATAAGCGTATTCGGTCAGAGGATTAGCTGCCTTCTGTAAAAAAAAAAACACCTGAGTTAATGGAACAGTGATGAACTTGAACAAGCGTCATGGGACGTCCGCCCCGAACGAACCATAACGAAGAAAATGAGATCAATTAAAAAAAATTGGTCGAGGATTATTTGTTAAATGCCAGCACGGTAGCTCAGCGTGTTCGGTCAGAGGGCTGCTCGCCCTCTGTAATATAAAACTGAGTAAAGGAATCAACGACCAACTTGAACGGATGTCTTGCGACGTCCGCCCAGACCAAACGCAACGATCAAAACCGAATAAAATGAAAAAAAAAGAAAAAAAAATTGAGCAAGAAGATCCGGTTTCGAGTCCTGGCCATAACAAAAATTTTAATTCATATATTCAGCTTCCAACATTATCGTAGATAAAGAGGAGAATTAAATGTCTCGGGAAAATTTAATTATAAGATCTATAAAACAGCTTCCAACATTTCGCTGTTGTTTGCTTTTTACTAACACTATCAAAAAATAGTTAAATTATTATTTTTTGTATATCCCCGTTGTTACATCAGTTTATGGGCTCTGAATTGCGATATACAATGCATACTTTGTGAAAATTTTCACACAAAAAAGATTTCGTGTTGGCAGCCGACAAAGCCTTGTACTTTGAAGAATTTCTTACTGCTTCAGCTGACAGGAGCATATCTAAAATGGACAATATCACTTGAATCTACATCTGAGTGCGGCTCCCCCCCCCCCCCCCCTCGGAGGTTCGAGTTCGAGTCCTCCCTCGGGCATAGGTGTGTGTGTTGTCCATACCGTAAGTTAGTTTAAGTAAGATTAAGTAGTGTGTAAGCTTAGACGCTTAGACACCGATGACCTAAACAGTTTGGTTCCATAAGATATTACCGCAAATTTAGAAAATTTTTTCTACTCTGAATGATTGAGAGAGAACATTACCCCAACGAAATCATTGAAATGGAATACAGTACATGATACCTCTCGTTTTTTCCTAACTTCTTTTCAATGTGCTCTGAAACTCTTTCCTCCACTTTATACAAACAGGCTCTAATTTGTTCACAACTAGCCACTGTGTGGGGCTGCAGTCACATGTCAGCAGTTTTGTCACGATGAGTGATGGTGAGTGGGAAAGGGTTGCAGTAACATGAGCTGCCCTCACGTGTCCGCCTGTACAGGTGAGCACTGTTCACGTTACGTGCCCCGCTGTCCCTCCTGCTAAGCTGCCCAATGCGTGATGCATCGCTGCCCAGCAGTGGGTACAGAATGGCATGGGCAGGAGTGCGCATCTGTGCATTCTGCTACTGAAGTACCTACTATACGTCATACAACATGTACATTGTACAACAAATAGTGTGGGAGTATGAATTAAACTGAAGATTGTGAAAAAATATATTTATTACTTTGCCGGCCGCTGTGGCCGAGCGGTTATAGACGCTTCATTCTGGAACCGCGCTGCTGCTACGGTAGCAGGTTCGAAACCTGCCTCGGGCATGGATGTGTGTGATGTCCTTAGGTTAGTTAGGTTTAAGTAGTTCTAAGTCTAGGGGACTGATGACCTCAGATGTTAACTCCCATTGTGCGTAGAGCCATTTGAACCATTCATCACTTTGAGTTGTTTCACATAGCACACATCAACCAATAACGGCATTTTCACAGATACGATAAAGATCAAAAGTCAAAGCATAAATAAGATTTTCAAAGAGTAAATATCTTCCCCTTACATAATATTGTTTAAAAAAAAGGCTCAAATGGCTCTGAACACTATGGGACTTAACATCGGAGGTCATCAGTCCCATATAACTTAGAACTACTTAAAACTAACTAACCTAAGGACATCACACCCATCCATGCCCGAGGCAGGGTTCGAACCTGCGACCGTAGCAGTCGCGCGGTTCCTGACTGCAGCGCTTAGAACCGCTCGGCCACCTCGGCCGACGCTAATATTATTTCCAACAGTATCTTGTGCCACACACTTTCTAAAGTAGTCTATATTCTTCCTCTTAATTCATGCAGTTTCCATGCCAAATATAATCGACATCATACTTATATGGATATGCTGTCTGTTATTTCGGATTTATTCCCATGTTTCTATGATCAGCATTATCCTGATAGATTACAGATTACACTCGTCACGGATGTGTAAAAAATAACAAGTAAAATGACTGTGCTGATTGTGTTGGAAGTTTTTGTGTATCATTTTTATTTCCAGTCCCCTTACGAAACTTTTTTCTAATTTTTAGGTATAAAGATTATGAAAATAATCAATGAATCATTAAATATTGATAATTTGTTTAGTCATAATAAATCTGTTGTTAGAATTACATGGAAATCAGTTAAAGGAATAAGAATAAGAGATTTTTTCCAAAGACCTTCGCTTCTTAAAGTAAGCGCTTGCTCGTTCGACTGCGGACTCCTTCAGCACTAGCGACGTATATAAGAATGCGGAAAGTTTTGGAGCTCGATTTTATCGAAGGCGGTTGAGAATTGCTTCTTCTTGTTTACATATGCTGAAGTCTAGTCGTGCCCTACATATGCTTGTCAATATGAATCAAATCGGTGAGAGGAAGTTCGTGCGTCCCCTCGTGTGATCCTAACCGCCTTACAGGAAAGATATGGGGGTTGCCAATGCGTTCAGGCGCAAAATGTAGGTGAGCAAAGCCTTGTGTTAGCCGCTCGTTCCGGGTAGCAATAGATTACTGTACTTCCTAAAGGGTTAATTACTTAGATTTTACGGTGTTATCGTGATACAGTGATGCAGGAAACGGTACCTGGACGACAGTTATTTTTTAAACGACAATATTATCGAAACCTTTTCTATACTTCCACTGTTTCATCTAACAGGCACAACTACGTCACGTGAGAAAGGCGCCAGGCTGTAAGATGTTAAGTTCTTAGTTCGTAGCATGTCTGTGGACCGATATCCAATGCGTCGTTAGTGGCACTTTAAGCTATCACTCCAACATGTAAATCTTAGTGTATTAGCAGACAAAAGTTTAGGCCAAGGTAAAGTGATTGTGTTTAACGCTAATCTAAATGATCTCTCCAGTTTTTATATAAATTTCCAAGTTTTTAAAGTCTCTTCTCTTAGTTCCACTCTCCTGTATTTTAATTACTTATAAAACAAACCTGAATATCCATATGTATAATGAAAAATCTTATTCGATATTGTTCATTTCGTATTACTCACCTGTCGATTGTTTCTCGAATGCGCGTAGTAGTAATCAAAATACGATTTCATAGTGAAGCTTGAGTTACTCATGCAGTTAAACGAAGATTATCTTTAAATTTTCTCCATTTTTATTTACACGACCAACATAGTAAATGATACTTTATTCAGTAGTCTCTTCGTAACACTAAGCTCTGAAAGTCGAGCACGTCAGTTTCACATTGTATTTAGCTGCGATGTGGCTTAATTTCTAAACCCCCCCCCCCCTCTCTCTCTCTCTCTCTCTCTCTCTCTCTCTCTCTCTCTCTCTCTCTCTCTCTATATATATATATATATATATATATATATATATATATATATAATCTCGCGTGACTAGAGCCTCCCGTCGGGTAGACCGCTCACCGGGTGCAAGTCTTTCTACTTGACGCCACTGCGGCGACTTGCGCGTAGATGGGGATGAAATGATGATGATTAGGACAACACAACATCAAGTCCCTGATCGGTGAAAATCTCCAACCCAACCGGGAATCGAACCCGGACCGTTAGGACTGACATTCCGTCGCGCTGACTGGGGGTGCACTTCTACACATGTGTCTGGTTTTCATTTTCATCATTGTTTACTGTGGTACATTCATCAGAAACGGTTGTACTCATCATTTTTCAAAAACATTTGACGTATTTTTCACTATATTTGTTATGTGTAAACTGGTTAGCTAAAGCTCTACAGAATTATTGTCAAAGTAACTTTCTTGCGAAGACCATTTACTGGTTGGTATATTAAGTCCACGTAAATAAAGAAAGTAGGCATTGTGAGCCGTAATTTTAGTGATAATTACATCGTTCTGCAATTTGTCTCTTTAAATGTGAGGAATGCTTATATAAATTTATGAAAAACTAAAATTTTAGAGTTAAGCCATTTCCACAGAACTCAAAATGATTAGTGCCTCTTCAATAAAAATAATGGTTTTAAATTGAAAGTGTCTATTTCATATTTTAGATATGTACCACACCATCATTAGTATAAATATTAGACAGTGTCAGTGAGTCAATCCTTATGGAATTCCGTTGTTAGGATTTAATCCTGCGCCGTACAATGATTCACAATAAATTTCTTGGCATGTACAGTTTTTCTTATACGCGAGTGCTCGAAGCATATTCCGTTCATTTTCGAGATACAATGGTACGGAAATCCAAGTCTAGCAAAACATCTTTTCCTGGAAATACGTCAAAGATCTGAGACTATTTGTTCTCACGTTTTAATAGCTTTTTTAATAACAATGATTTTCTGCTGTCTGTTTGAAAGATTACGATAGGTTTCGTGTGTGTAGCTGGTAAAGTGTGACTTCACTGACTTCCCTTTCAGAAAGGGGATCAGTTCAGACGCAGAGCAAACCAGTACGTCTGAACATTAAGTTCAGTGATGACGATGGTGAGAGTGATCATGAGCAATGAAACACAGATGATCCTTTACAGTACATTCGTATTCAGTGATTCCCATGGAGTGAGGCCTCTGGCATGTGGGAAGAGGTCAAAGATGTATATTTTGTTTTAAGTGTAGTAGAATGAATTGACTTACCATTACTAAATATTATTGCATTACAGTGCTCATGTTAACTATATGGTAATGTAAAACATTGTACGTGTTTCTATGAAGAAACTCTTCAATAATGTAGAAATAGTTTTCGAACGGGAAGTTCTTTAATTCACTCTTAATATCCAACATGTTACTACCAAGGCATTTAATAGGTTTTACAAAGTTGTTGGATGTACGCATACCATGAGTTCTGCATTAATTTTAACCATCTGAAGTCTTTGTGGAGTTTTTTCTAACCTAATGTTGTATTCATGCTTTTCACTACTTTCATTTTTTGAGAAAAGAGATATATTGATGTCTGTATTGTCGTTCACGTCCTCTGTCATAAATATTTATTTTTTCTCAAAAAATGGTGGAAAACATGAAAAATTGAACTAGGATCAAGAAAACTCTTGAAAGACTACAAAAAGGTTAAAGTAGCGAAAAAAGGCGTTATATATATTCAGGGTGATCAGAAACAGCCTGGAATGCTTGTAAGAATGTTGCGGGTAGGTTGGCTGAGAAAGAACTGTTAAGAAAGAAATTCGCGACGTTGCGCGGTTTCGGAGTTAATTAGCATTGAAGTTAAAAGAATGAGATTTTCACTCTGCAGCGGAGTGTGCGTTGATATCAAACTTCCTTAGAGATTAAAACTGTGTCCCTTGTCTCCGCAATATCCTTTCTTCCTGGAGTGCTAGTTCTGCAAGGCTCTCAGGAGAGCTCCTGTGAAGTTTGGAAGGTAGGAGACGAGATACTGTCAGAAGTAAAGCTGTGAGGACGGGGCGTGAGTCGTGCTTGGGTAGCTCAGATGCTAGAGCACTTGCCCGAGTAAGGCAAAGGTCTCGAGTTCGAGTCTCGGTCCGGCATACAGTTTTAATCTGCCAAGAAGTTTCAGCATTAAAGTTAGCCAGTCAGGCCGACGCATACCGCCAGTTTCAATTAATGTCAGTTATCCTCATAGCATAGATGACAGCGCACGAGACTGCTCGACCTTTGCCTCGGGATCGATCGTTTTGTATCGCTCTCTTTCTCGCTTTTATGAAACAAAACAAAGCACCCATCTGACTACACCGTTTCTGGTGCACCGGTGGAACTTCCGTGCGCAAAGACGTGTTTGGCTAACTTCAACGTTAACCAACTCGGAAATGGCAGAACATATCGAATTTTCAAATCAAATGGTTCAAATGGCTCTGAGCACTATGGGACTCAACATCTTAGGTCATAAGTCCCCTAGAACTTAGAACTACTTAAACCTAACTAACCTAAGGACATCACACACACCCATGCCCGAGGCAGGATTCGAACCTGCGACCGTAGCAGTCCCGCGGTTCCGGGCTGCAGCGCCAGAACCGCGCGGCCACTGCGGCCGGCATATCGAATTTTATTCTTAACGATAATTTATCAGCACAACCTACCCTCCAACACCCCTGAAAGTTTCTCAGACTGTTTCTGAGTACGCTGTCTATACGTATCAACTGTATGTGGTCGTTTTCTCTGTCGCGGAATTATGGCCCAGCATAAGATTCGCCTAGACGTGCGAGGGAAACCGCCTAAAAACTGCGCTCCAACTAGCCGGTACAGCATCCCGCTCTTGTTTATCCACCGTGCGTGTGTCTGTCTCATTGACTTCAGATAATTCCAATAACAAAAAATGCAGGTGCTGACAAATCTATTTCTGAACTATCAGTTTTGTAAGTGATGGTTCCCAAATACTAACAGGAATTATTTACAGAAGAATGGAAAAACTGATATAATTCAGTCTCAGTGAAAATCATTTTGAGTTCTAAGGAAATGTGGTAAGACGTGAGAATAACTACGTCTTAGCTTAGGAGATGGGATAAACAAAGGCAGAGGGTCATGGGCGTTATGCTGCCAACTGGCATTGAACTTGGTGAAGACAAACCTCCGAATGTTCCTGTAGTGGAGGAGGAACGCCAGAACATTCTATCTGGTGATGTCCGCTGGATATTGCTGATACTGATAATCAGTAGCTAAATCGGCGCGGAAGACTTGATTCAGAAGGATACCACGTCGTCCCTTGCAACCAGAGAGTGGGGAGACAAGCGAAATATTCCAGAACAATGTCCCCTGCAACACCAAAGAATCCGGCCGGGTGTTCCTACGGAGCGGGTATCAGTGGGCTGCGTTATGGAAAACGTCCTCTCTAGAATAGAAATACTGTAACATCAGACAAGTGCGAAGCTGTGTTCATCGTGAAATAATGTAAATTGTGAAATATTACCAATGTTAACATCCTTCACATAAATTGCTACAAATCAATTTGTTAACACACTGCTTATGTGTAAAAAGTGTATTACAACATTGATTTTTAGCGATTTATGTGAAGGATGTCAACCCTGGTATCATTTCACATAATTCGCTTCATTTCAAGATATACAGAACTTCGTACTTGTCTCATGTTACTGTATTTCTACAGTGAAAAGGCTTGCTTTTTGACGATGAAATTTGTACACGTAGGAGGATTTTAAAGTCTAACATGTGCTGAAGCAAAATCTTTTGCAGTATCGTTGAAAATGACACACGGGGCGAAAATGCAATTGTGAAATAAGCAACCTCTACAGTTGACGGTGAATGCGATGTCCTTCAAAACAAAACATGTACAAGTCTGTCCTCTTCTCAGTCAAATCTTTTCTTGGCGATTCTTATGAGCCGCGCCTCGCTGCTACTCGCTAGCGTAACATGATCTGTGATTCCACGAGAAGAGGCAACGCCGCCCTCACGTGGGCAGGGCAGCTACAGCGTGTGGACAAACAGAGCCGAGTTGGCAGAGCAGGAGGAAACCGCGCGTGGTCAGGTTTCTGCAAGGGCGACCACTCCCTCCGTGGGCGGCCGGGAAGTCGCCCAGCCGCCGTCCTTGCTCTGAGAGCGCCGCCGCCTCACTTTCAGATTACGTGACGGCAAGCGCTCCAGCAGCTCGGTCCGGTAAACGTCCCTACTGTCCTTGTGCCTCCAGCGTGTTGCCGGATTAACCCAGACAAGTGCCCAGTGTAGGAAGTTCTGCGCCTTTCTACATCTGCATCTACCTACACCCTTCGAAGGGAAAGAGTGCATGGTTGAGGGTACTTTCTACCCCTGTTACTTGTTCCTTTGCTGTCACACTAGCACACCCAACGAAAGAAAAACGATTACTAGGACGTCGTCTCAGTATGGGCCTTTTTTTCAGTCATCAGTCTTGTGCAAATTCTTTCCTCTCTATTACAATCATCATTTTCTATAACGTCTTTGGCTTATTCTAGTCTTCGTTCAGCCGTGGTATTTCCCCTCTATTGCTCCTTTCAGCACCACGTCGACTATTCCTGGACGCCATAGCATACTCCCCATTAGCTTACCCGCTGGTTAAGGCTTCTATAGCAATCAGTCTGTACCTATTCCCTTTAGTATAAAGGACAGTTAAATGAAAGTAAAATTATTTGAATGATGGTACCGCCATTTGACTGTAATAATTTTTCTTTGTCGTTATACAATCCGGATTCCGGGCTTAAGCCATTTTCAAGAACAAAACTTATTTATATGCCAAAAGACATCAGACCGGTATGAGATACAAATCCTTGTCAGAAAAGCATATCGCGTCATATAGTACAGATAGATCATTAGCAAAGGGGGGGAACATCTCTAAAATGTCTAAATAGGTTGCAGACCTCCATTTCTGAATCCTATAGCCCAAATTTTATATGAAACTTTTAACCAACAAACAACTGGAATGATCTGATTTGTTGCTCAGACACAACATTGTGGCGTATACCTGTTTATTGGTTAGCAGTTTCATGTAACAGCCATGTGACCCAGAAATGAAAGCCTGTACCTTATTTAGACGTTTTAGAGATACTCTTACTTTTGCTAATGGCAAATCTGGATATATGAGCAGGTATGATTTTCTCCTACCCCCATGAACCATGGACCTTGCCGTTGGTGGGAAGGCTTGCGCGCCTCAGCGATACAGATGGCCGTACCGTAGGTGCAACCACAACGGAGGGGTATCTGTTGAGAGGCCAGACAAACGTGTGCTTCCTGAAGAGGGGCAGCAGCCTTTTCAGTAGTTGCAGGGGCAACAGTCTGGATGATTGACTGATCTGGCCTTGCAACACTAACCAAAACGGCCTTGCTGTGCTGGTACTGCGAACGGCTGAAAGCAAGGGGGAAACTACAGCCGTAATTTTTCCTGAGGCCACGCAGCTTTACTGTATGGTTAAATGATGATGGCGTCCTCTTGGGTAAAATATTCCGGAGGTAAAATAGTCCCTCATTCGGATCTCCGGGCGGGGACTACTCAGGAGGACGTCGTTATCAGGAGAAAGAAAACTGGCGTTCTACGGATCGGAGCGTGGAATGTCAGATCCCTTAATCGGGCAGGTAGGTTAGAAAATTTAAATAGGGAAATGGATAGGTTGAAGTTAGATATAGCGGGAATTAGTGAAGTTCGGTGGCAGGAAGAACAAGACTTTTGGTCAGGTGAATACAGGGTTGTAAATACAAAATCAAATAGGGGTAATGCAGGAGTAGGTTTAATAATGAATAAAGAAATAGGAGTGCGGGTAAGCTACTACCAACAGCATAGTGAACGCATTATTGTGGCCAAGATAGACACGAAGCCCATGCCTACTACAGCAGTACAAGTTTATATGCCAACAAGCCTGCAGATGATGAAGAAATTGATGAAATGTATGATGAGATAAAAGAAATTGTTCAGGTAGTGAAGGGACACGAAAATGTAATAATCATGGGTGACTGGAATTCGAGAGTAGGAAAAGGGAGAGAAGGAAACATAGTGGGTGAATATGGATTGGGGGAGAGAAATGAAAGAGGAAGCCGTCTGGTACAATTTTGCACAGAGTATAACTTAATCATAGCTAACACCTGGTTCAAGAATCATAAAAGAAGGCTGTGTACATGGAAGAATCCTGGAGATACTAAAAGGTATCAATTAGATTATATAATGGCAAGACAGAGATTTAGGAACCAGGTTTTAAATTGTAAGACATTTCCAGGGGCATATGTGGACTCTGACCACAATCTGTTTGTTATGAACTGTAGATTAAAACTGAAGAAACTGCAAAGAGGTGGGAATTTAAGGAGATGGGACCTGGATAAACTGAAAGAACCAGAGGTTGTACAGAGCTTCAGGGAGAGCATAAGGGAACAATTGACAGGAATGGGGGAAAGAAATACAGTAGAAGAAGAAAGGGTAGCTTTGTGGGATGAAGTAGTGAAGGTAGCAGAGGATCAAGTAGGTAAAAAGACGAGGGCTAGTAGAAATCCTTGGGTAACAGAAGAAATATTGAATTTAATTGATGAAAGGAGAAAATATAAAAACGCAGTAAATGAAGCAGGCAAAAGGGAATATAAACGTCTAAAAAATGAGATCGACAGTAAGTGCAAAATGGCTAAGCATGGATGGCTAGAGGACAAATGTAAGGATCTAGAGGCTTATCTCACTAGGGATAGGATAGAAACTGCCTACAGGATAATTAAAGAGACCTTTGGAGAAAAGAGAACCACTTATATGAATATCAAGAGCTCAGATGGAAACCAGTTCTAAGCAAAGAAGGGAAAGCAAGAAAGGTGGAAGGAGTATATAGAGGGTCTATACAAGGGCGATGTACTTGAGGACAATATTATGGAAATGGAAGAGGATGTAGATGAAGATAAAATGGCTCTGAGCACTATGGGACTCAACATCGTAGGTCATAAGTCCCCTAGAACTTAGAACTACTTAAACCTAACTAACCTAAGGACATCACACACACCCATGCCCGAGGCAGGATTCGAACCTGGGACCGTAGCAGTCCCGCGGTTCCGGACTGCAGCGCCAGAACCGCTAGACCACCGCGGCCGGCGTAGATGAAGATAAAATGGGAGATACGATACTGCGTGAAGAGTTTCACAGAGCACTGAAAGACCTGAGTCGAAGCAAGGCCCCGGGAGTAGACAACATTCCATTGGAACTACTGAAGGCCTTGGGAGAGCCAGTCCTGACAAAACTCTACCATTTGGTGAGCAAGATGTGTGAGACAGGCGAAATACCCTCAGACTTCAAGAAGAATATAATAATTCCAATCCCAAAGAAAGCAGGTGTGGACAGATGTGAAAATTACCGAACTATCAGTTTAATAAGTCACAGCTGCAAAATACTAACGCGAATTCTTTACAGACGAATGGAAAAACTGGTAGAAGCCGACCTCGGCGAAGATCAGTTTGGATTCCGTAGCAATGTTGGAACACATGAGGCAATACTGACCCTACGACTTATCTTAGAAGCTGGACTAAGGAAAGGCAAACCCACATTTCTAGCATTTGTAGACTTAGAGAGTGGCAGGGGTAAAATACTGGGAGCGATAGGCTATTTACAATTTGTACAGAAATCAGATGGCAGTTGTGGTGTCACCGCCAGACACCACACTTGCTAGGTGGTAGCTTTTAAATCGGCCGCGGTCCGCTAGTATACGACGGACCCGCGTGTCGCCACTGTCAGTGATTGCAGACCGAGCGCCGCCACACGGCAGGTCTAGAGACACTTCCTAGCACTCGCCCAGTTGTACAGCCGACTTTGCTAGAGATGGTTCACTGACAAATTACGCTCTCATTTGCCGAGACCATAGTTAGCATAGCCTTCAGCTACGTCATTTGCTACGACCTAGCAAGGCGCCATTATCATTTGCTATTTATCTTGTGATGCATGTACCGTCAGACCGATGTTCACCAATTATGCATTAAAGTTAAGTATTCCAGCAGCTACGTATTATTTTTACTAGACTCAACTCCTTTAACTGTTCCAGACCTCACGCCAGCCTGCGTGAGCTTAAACGCGTGCCTTTCGGCTACCGGTCATAGTGGCTTGGCTGTCTTGCCAAGTTACAACAGCAGTTATAAGAGTCGAGGGGCATGAAATGGAAGCAGTGTTTGGGAGGGGAGTGAGACAGGGTTGTAGCCTGTCCCCGATGTTATACAATCTGTATATTGAGCAAGTAGTAAAAGAAACAAAAGAAATAAAAACTTTGAGGTTCGCCGATGACATTGTAATTCTGTCAGAGACAGCAAAGGACTTGGAAGAGCAGTTGAACGGAATGGACAGTGTCTTGAAAGGAGGATATAAGATGAACATCAACAAAAGCAAAACAAGGATAATGGAATGTAGTCGAATTAAGTCGCGTGATGCTGAGGGAATTAGATTAGGAAATGAGACACTTAAAGTAGTAAAGGAGTTTTGCTACTTGGGGAGCAAAATAACTGATGATGGTCGAAGTAGAGAGGATATAAAATGTAGACTGGCAATGGCAAAGAAAGCGTTTCTGAAGAAGAGAAATTTGTTAACATCGAGTATAGATTTAAGTGTCAGGAAGTCTTTTCTAAAAGTATTTGTATGGAGTATAGCCATGTATGGAAGTGAAACATGGACAATAAATAGTTTAGACAAGAAGAGAATAGAAGCTTTCGAAATGTGGTGCTACAGAAGAATGCTGAAGATTCGATGGGTAGATCACATAACTAATAAGGAGGTATTGAATAGGACTAGGGAGAAGAGGAGTTTGTGGCACAACTTGACAAGAAGAAGGGACCGGTTGGTAGGACATGTTCTGAAGCATCAAGGGATCACAAATTTAGCATTGGAGGTCAGCGTGGAGGGTAATAATTGTAGAGGGAGACTAAGAGATGAATACACTAAGCAGATTCAGAAGGATGTAGGTTGCAGTAAGTACTGGGAGATGAAGCTTGCACAGGATAGAGTAGCATGGAGAGCTGCATCAAACCAGTCTCAGGACTGAAGACAACAACAACAAACAACATGATTTTCTGACAGTCATACCAGTCTGATGTCCTTTGGCATATAGACAAGTTTTTGTTCTTGAAAACAGCCTAAGGACGAAATCTGAATCATATAACAATAAAATAATAATTATTATTGGCAAATGGTGGCAGTATCACTCAGGAAATGTGGCAGATGAAAAGAGTAATGAGACGCCCTGTTAAACACGGAGGACAGGACAGGTAGGTCAAATTGTGAAAGGGGCCAAAATAAGCGGCTGTCAGTTACACTCGAACATACAACTTTATTTATTTGACCAAACTTTACAAGAGCCAAGAAAATTAAAAAAAAAACACACACACACACAGCATTAATTTACCAAGTCCAATTTAATTTAAAATCGGCTGAAAGCCAATAATTTAAGACTCAAACCAAAATCAGAAATTTAAAAGGCAGAAGACCTTATTTTAAAACAGTTCTTTAATTAGGCTGAAGGCCCAAACAATGTCACACCTTAAGAGCAAAACAACTTTAATTTAAAAATCGGCTGAAGTTCAATCACTTCAGACTCAAACCAAAATAAATTTTTAAATGGCCAAGTCCTTACCTTAAAATAGTTCTTTAAATTAGGCTGAAGGCCCAAACAATCTTACGCCTTAAGGTCAAAACAACCTTAATTTAAAAAACGACTAGAAGCCATACAAATACGAGCAACAAGCACAAATAAGAAAAGGCAGTACACACAACGGCGCTCAGAAGTTTCCGAGGGTCGGCCTGGAATTCAAACACTGACGCTCGCTTAGGCGAGACAGGCAGTCGGCCCGACCATTCTCGATCCGACGACAACCCAACCGACAGACAGTCAACGGACCCACCGACAAGATAACTTCCGCTCCACCCGACCAGCACACAACAGGGAGTTCAATAGACAACGTAGAAGGTATTGGCGCCCGGAACCAATTATACATTGAGCTGCCAAACTACACACCGTGCTGGACAGCGACAACACGATGAGGAAAATACGCTGCCTGAATCTACGTCAACGGCCAGGGCAGGTAACCGGAACGTTAACGGCCACAAGGCAGAAGATTCCGCTGGTGCACTTCAGTAAACTCTACCGGAGGGTGGCTAAACTTTGAGAACTTGAAAACACACATTGTTGCTCATAGCAACGTCCCAACAGCCAACAACGAAATCCAGACGATGCAATGTGAACAGTCGTGACTTGCTGGTAGGTTAAGTCAAAACTCAACTTTCGTGTCCAGTATCGGTGAGCCACGGCCCTCGTAGCAATGGGAAGAGCACCACACACTCCGAGCGCGCGTGGACGCCGCCAGCGGCCTCGGCCAAACTACACGCCGCGGAGATTTCCTGTTTCCTCGCTGCTCCACGCCAACCGACCAACTCCAAGGCCTGGAAACGGTGGAAGGACCAAATATACGTCGGCCGCTGAGACGACCAACCGAACGACCAACCAACGGTCGTCCCGCTCCAATCTCCCTCCGTCGGACAGTTCATGTGTGTCGCCAGCGGTCGGCGAGCATTGGCTGTCGACGCCTCACCGGCGCTCCGTCCCCGACTTCACTGCTGGTCCGTCTGCAACTTACCGCCAGACACACGACGATCCGGAAGTACTATCGGTCGCTCCAGAGATGGTACGGCAGTGCACTTATCGATACCCGTTGCTGCTGCCCCTCACGGGCAAATAAGGCAGGAAGTTAGCGACGCCAGTAAATGGAATAAGAAAACGAGGCGGTAGTACCGAAATAGACGATGACAAACAATAGATGGCATAAACGCGAACCGTGCACGCCTCAACTAAGTAAACTGTTTATTATTTCAAAACTAATCGACATAACTGCTAATACATTTATCCCACTGTGAAACAAGACGGTCAGTGCCTTCATGGAAAAATGTTTGCGGTTGTCTACGAAACTATGATTGTATCCAGCTGTGCACCTCTTTCTCCGAAGCACATCGACGGCCACGAATGTCTTTCCTTAGGGCTTCAAAAATGTGGTGATCGTATCGGGTGAGATCGGGACTGAATGGAGAATGTATAAGGTCTTCCCAACTCGGGACCTTTGCCTTTCGCGGCAAGTGCTCTAGTGGCAGAAGTGAAGGTGTGAGGGGGGAAGGGGGGGACGTGAGTCGTGCTTGGGTAGCTCAGGTGGTAGAGCACTTGCCAGCGGAAGGCAAACGTTCCGAGTTCGGGTCTCGGTCCGGCACAAAGTTTTAATCTGCCAGGACGTTTCATATAAGCGCACACTCCGCTGCAGAGTGAAAAATCTCATTCTTAAAGAGAAAGGTCATCATGACTTTCC
This sequence comes from Schistocerca cancellata, assembly GCF_023864275.1. Classification (NCBI taxonomy): domain Eukaryota; kingdom Metazoa; phylum Arthropoda; class Insecta; order Orthoptera; family Acrididae; genus Schistocerca; species Schistocerca cancellata. The sequence continues at coordinate 141,974,446 of NC_064634.1, read as the reverse complement.
CGGAGCTGGCGTGCCCGTTGTTCGATGCACAATCAGTGCACAGTGCATTATTTGGACCGATTTTTTTATTGAGGAAGCAGTCACGGCAAAAAAGTCCATAGAGATCTTACAGAATGAACTTATACTGGGTGCACCACTCCTCTGAATGCTTCGAAACTATTGGTTCATGCAGGATGGAGCAAGTCCACAACATACTGCGGGCGTTTCTATTTCCTTCAGACAGTAATTACAGATCGGATCGATGCCCTGGATACCTTAGCGTTCACTGAACATGACCCCCCTTAAAACCTTCGCGAGGTTATTTCTTTTGGGGTTATCAAAAGGACAGAGCCTTCAAAGATGTACCTCCTGCACTCCAGTATCTTCGTACTGCAATTTCCAGAGAGATTTTTGCAGTCGACGTGCTTCAGAAAGTCATCATGGAATTCAGTTCAAGTCTCTACTCACACATTGCTCCAAAACGAAAATACTTTGAAAACCTTTACATAAACTTTCAGGCTGTCTACTACAGCATAAGTATAATAAAAAGAATCAATCACTCCATATCATATCGTACGAGACAAAAACTTTCTAACATCTATTTTTTGCCAGTCTCTATTACTAGCTATGGCGATTCCTTTTGAAATAATTTACTTAAATTTTACTATTCGTTCTTATTTGACAGCCCCTTATACTGTACTTCTTCCTGGGGTATCTTACCTGTCCAAATAATTTTTAACTTTCTTCGATGGCGTCCCATTTCAGATACTTCCAGTTTCTTGTTCTCTGGGGTTTTTACATACATTCTTCTGTTACAGAAGTACACTTCAGAAACCTTTTGCGTATCAACGTCGGATACCAGTAGAGCTCTTTTATTGCAGAAAGCTCCCATCACCTTGGCCAATATGCTTTTGGTATGTTCTTTTCTTGGCCCATCCAGTGTAACCTTTTCCCAGATACATACACCAGTAGCAACACTGTTACCCACATCTTGTTCAACAATAAAGACAAGATTCCACCTTTAGAACAGAGATGAATTTATAGGAATTACTGTAGGTCAAGCATGTACGGCTATATCTATTAGACTAACTGGAAATGAAAGAAGCTGGAAACTGAAAAAGAAAGATTACACTGTTCCTGACCATGATCTGAAGTAATGTCATGATATTAAATGTGATTGTATCTTTTTAGAGCAAATAAAGGCAGAAAACTAACATCACTTGAAACTCTGGCTATCAATAAACACAAATCACAGAATTTTGACTTAATACTTAATGATCAAATACAGTCCCACTATACCCACTCACTAAAGTAGCAGCAGCCAGTTCATAACTTTCTGATCAAAAGGTTATATGCTTGTTGTAAATTGTACAACTGTTCAGCACACGTATATAATTGGCTCCTTCTCTTCTCCCCTCCCTCCCTTTTCTTTGCTTGATACATTCGCCAGTTATTTTCTACATATAAAGTAGTAGTATAACAGGATCATTTTAAATTGAAAACTATTCGCCCGCCATTGACTCCTTCCTCCCCTCTCCCCTCCCCTTTTTTGCCTGTTCACGACATTCACCACTTATTTTCTTCATTTGCTGTTTCTTTTTATTGGTTCATTATTTCCTCATATTTTCTCTCGACGAAGTGGCACAGTACTATCAAAGGTAGTATTCTTCTTTTCTGGCCCTTCTGCCATATAGCACCCTGAGGACAGGGATCAATATCATCTCCCCTCCCCCTCTCATCTGGCCCCGAAAAGCTCCTATTAATACACTAACGATAAAAACTAACAAATCTTCTCTACACACGAAAAATATTCCGAATATTCATAATTACAATACACATGAATTACTTCCTTGGCGTCAATGCACACTGGGCATGATGTATATGGATCTCTCGCTCCTCTGTTGCTCATCCTTCCACTCCCTCCTCTTAGCCTGTTTCCTTGTCTTCACTAATACCTATGTGATCAAAAGTATCCGGACACCTGGCTGAAAATGACTTACAAGTTCGTGGCACCCTCCATCGGTAATGCTGGAATGCAATATGGCGTTGGCTCACCCTTAGCCTTGATCACAACGTCCACTCTCTTAGGCATACGTTCAATCAGATGCTGGAAGGTTTCCTGGGGAATGACAGCCCATTGTTCACGGAGTGCTGCACTGAACAGAGGTATCGATGTCGGTCGGTGAGGCCTGGCACGAAGTCGGAGTTCCAGAACACCCCAAACGAGTTTTACAGGATTCAGGTGAGGACTGTGTGCAGGTCAGTCCATTACAGGGATCTTATTGTCGAGTAACCACTCCGCCACAGGTCGTGCATTATAAACAGGTGGTCGATCGTGTTGAAAGATGCAGTCGCCATCCCCGAATTGTTCTTCAATAGTTGGAAGCAAGAAAGCGCTTAAAACATCATTGTAGGCCTGTGATGCGATAGTGCCACGCAAAACAACACGACCACACCATAACGCCACCGCCTCCGAATTTCCGTGTATCTTCACGTTTCCACTTCACTATCACAATGGAAACACTCGAACTAGGAATGTTTAGGAGTGTGGAAATTTCACGTACAGACGTATGACACAAGTGACACACTATCACATGACCACGTTCGAACTCCATTGAGTTCTGCGGAGTCGCCCAACATGCGCAGTCTTTGTTCTTGTCAGCAGCTGCAGCTTCACATTTACTGGTGATGTTGTTTCAGTTACTTGGTGCAGGCAATGGCGTAGTGTTAGAAACTTTTGTCTTTCCCTTCGGAATATACAGGCTTGACGAAATTGCCCACTAGCCTACGCTAGTTCCCACTCGTTCCGTTTCCCACTCCTTTCATCACCTCCACCTGCTTCTCTGTTGGCTTAATATTCCTTACTGGACGTTTCTCCACACTTCCCTCATCGTTCTTGCAAACTTCCGCACCGTCTCTCGTTTCCTACCTCCTTTCTGGCTAAACATGTCGAATGCTAACGGTATCTTTTTTCCGTACACCACCTCGAATGGCGACAACCCTGTACTAGACTCTACTTTGGTGTTGTTTGCACAAACTAAAAAGGACAAATACATGTCCCATGTCCCATCCTAATGCTGTGAAATCACGTAATAATTAAGCATATTTCCACTTTCTGCTGGATGAATTCATCTGTCTTTCCGTTAGGTTGTAGATGAAGTGAACGAGGTTTTTTTTTCCAGCTGACCCTTGGTCCGTAATTATTGCCTTTGGCACGCCGAACTTCAATATCGGCCTGCTAGCCAATGCTTTCACTAATGTGAGTACCTGCTTGTCTGGCATTGGCACCATCTCTAAGTAACGAGTAAAATGGTCTATTATCATTCAACACAAAAAGATTACCTGCTAGTGTTTCGTTGAATGGGCCAAACACGTTCATCTCAGTAAAACTGAATGATTCTGTTTCTTGTGGCAGTCTTTGAATCAGTACCTGCTTTCAGTTTAAATCTGTCTGCTGTGCACAATCCACACAATTTCTGACGTACTGATCAGCATTCTTCCTTCTGTCCTATCAATATTTTAGTGACATTTCCCGATTTGTCACCCTGCTTCCCCTATGTCCTGAAAAGATGTAATCACGTATTTCGTGTAATACTTCTACCTTCAACTTGGCTGGCACAACCAGTGGGGTCCTAATTTCATCTCTCTACAGGTAGTGTATATCTGTTTATTGGTTATCTGTGCTATATAGTGCAGGAATGAAAGTCTGCTGTATATTTAGGCCTTTTAGAGAAGTTCTCACTTTTACTAATGACAGTTCTAGTCTATATGATCAGAATGACTTTTCAACAATGAATTGTGCATTGGGTAACCATCGGTTATATCCTTACTATTCAAGTGGCAGTAATCGTAACAAAAGTAATACTTCTGTCAGTCATGACTTCTTGGGCACAATCACAATTCATGCCCTCCAGGAGCTGATGCTCTCTTCTTTAATATCATCACTCAATTGTTGGCCTACAAAGTCATCCAAACTGATTGCAGCGATCGTGGTTATTCTGTACAGCCTTTGATGCACCTGTGCTTCACTGCTTGATAGAATCCTGTGTTGTGTTCACTGGTGTAGAGACATAGGCACTTCTGATACCACTTCCAAGGGGGCAGGATGAGTGGTGGAGCCAACGTCCCCAGTGGAAACACTGTTGGGTTGAGAATGACTTTTATTGACTTCGGCACATGACACGGTAAGGTGACCGCCCGTCTCTATGTTGTCACCGGCCGGCGCTGACGAATAGGCTGCGGATCCGACCCTGGCTACTGAACTGGCGCCCTGCGATGCTGAAGACAGGCCAGAGGAAGGCGCGCAACCTTTAGAGGCTTCAACGGCGTGCTACTTCCCCCTGTGTCGTGGAGTCCGTACGGCCCCTCGCTTCCCCAAGACAGTGTGCAAAGACGGCTGTGCCTGGGGTGCGACTTACTGCCCTCAGGCAGGAGTTGGATGCCAATTGGCGTTGTGGCACCAAGTCCAACTTGGAACTCAATGTAGCAGGCAGCAGCAGTTTCAGATGGCAGGTTGATGGCCTGGGCTGTGGCACCAGGTCCAGTGAAGGACTTAGTGTTGGCAGCAGGTGCAGTCTGTTCTTGAACACATAGCTGTTGCTGGTTGTGGCCAGCCCGGCATAGCTCTGGTGTCATGGTGGTGCTACTGATCTCCGGCGACGAGAAGTGACCCTTCATTCAAAATCCAAACTTATTTATATGCCTCTGCTGCACACTTGTTTCACTAAAACCCAGCACCTAGTCATGTCACCCATAACGAGAGACCTGCCCTGGCGAGGTGACATCGCTCCACTGCCTGCACGGTTATCACTGTGTGGTGCAGTTTACTGTTGTGCTCGACTGTCCTGGCTTCACAATCCTCTTGCGTGTCTGTTATTGTGACCCGCATGCCGCCACACCGATGGCTACCAGCTCATGGTCGTTAATGAAATGCTCTGCGGCAGCTTCCACAATACTTCTCATTACTTTTGCTAAATACAAATAATTTTTACTCAGAAACTAGATAGTGGTACTAGATCATAAAAGGTCACTTACTATGGAAAAGCAATCTGTGTACAGCTCTAAACTCTGACTTATGTTGTATGGACTATCTGTACAGTCGTAAGTAGTCTAAAGATGGCCTAGATAACTGAATGCCAGTTGACACCTAACTATATATATGTATTATTGTGGAACTTCAATGGATTGGAAATAATAGTCAACCAGTTGCAAAATACAAATTTATTAAACCTTGACCGTGGTTAGTATCGTTTTAAAACTGTCCTCTTCAGAAGGTATTGTATGCAGACTCACACATTATCGTTATCCAATGTGGCAGTCCTTGACTCTGTCTAGAACATGTGCGTCCCATCCACTTAATCACCATTTAAAATACCAGGGTAAACAATTATTATCCACAAAGTAGTTATAAAATTTTATTGTAATCAAATAGGAAACTTACAAGAACATAATTTTTCGACATAGTCTCCTTGCGTTTCAACGCACTTGGTCCACCGTTGTACAAGCTTCCGATGCCCTCATAAATGAAGGCTGTCGGTTGAGCCGCGGGTGAGGAATGCACCGCTTCTTTCACTGCTTCGTCCGAGGCAAATCGACGGCCCCTTAACGCTTGTTTGAGTGGACCAAACAAGTGATAGTCATAAGGGGCAAGATCAGGACTATATGGAGGATGATCCAAAAATGGTTCAAATGGCTCTGAGCACTATGGGACTTAACATCTGAGGTCATCAGTCCCCTAGAACTTAGAACTACTTAAACCTAACTAACCTAAGGACATCACACACATCGATGCCCGAGGCAGGATTTGAAACTGCGACCGTAGCGGTCGCGCGGTTCCAGACTGAAGCGCCTAGAACCGCTCGGCCACACCGGCCGGCGAGGATGATCCAGTACTTCAAATGTGAGTGTCTGGAGAGTTTCAGCAGTGTGTGCAGCAGTATGCGGACGGGCATTGTCGTGTTGCAACGCAACACCTTTTGACAGCAATCCTCGGCGTTTGCTTCGAGCCGGCCGGTGTGGCTGAGCGGTTCTACGCACTTCAGTCTGGAATAGCGCGACCGCTACGGTCGCAGGTTCGAATCCTACCTCAGGCATGGCTGTGTGTGATGTCCTTAGGTTAGTTAGGTTTAAGTAATTCTAAGTTCTAGGGGACTGGTGACCTCAGCTGTTAAGTGCCATAATGCTCAGAGCCATTTGAACCATTTTTTTCGTTTGCTTCGAATTGCAGGCTTTAGCCTGGTAGTAAGCATCTCACTGTAAAGTACACTGTTTATTGTTGTGCCCCTTTCCCCATAATGATCCAGTATTGGACCTTGTGAGTCCTGCGGACGGTTGGGTCTTGGACTTTTTCTTGCACGGCGAATTTGGATGTTTCAATTTCATACTCTGCCGTTTACTCTCCGGCTCGTAATGATGGAGCCATGTTTCTTCACCAGTAATGAACCTGCCTAAGAAGTTGTCCCCTTCGTTACCACAGCGATCCAAATGTTTTTTGCAGATGTCCAAGAGCGGTTGTTTACGCAACTGTGTGAGTTGTTTTGGGACCCATCTTGCAAAAACTTTATGAAACCCAACTCTGTTGTGGATGATGTTGTAGGCAGAACCGTGACTAATTTGCAGACGATGTGCCACTTCGTCAATAGTTAAATATCTGCCTAAGAGAATCATTTCACGTGAACAGTCAATGGTTTTTTCATTTGTAGCGGTAAACCATCGTCCGGCTTCTTCACCGTGCGTAACACTTGTGCGACCAGTTCCGAATTTTTCAATCCATTCGTAGATACTCCGTTGTGGCAAAACACTGCTCCCGTACGCTACCGAAAGATAAATTTAGGCTCCTGATACGCCTTCCGACCACAAATAACGGATCACTGAACGTTGCTCTTCTTTGGTGCTAATAGACAGCGGAGCAGCCATGATTAACAGCATGCCAGCGATAACGAAACTAGCCTAGCAACTTGTAAATTGCAAAGATATAACAACAAATAAACAAAGTGTGCGTCATCAACGTAAAACGACAGTACCACCAAAATAAACAAAAATATAACTAAATTGTGGATAATAATTGACTTACCCTCGTACACGATTTAAAAGAAGTAGTTCTGTACCGTACCCAACGGCCTCCCCGCAGTGGTAACACCGCTTCCCGTCGGATCAGCGAAGTTAAGCCCTGTCGGTCTAGGCAAGCACTTAAATGGGTGACCATCCAGTCTGCGCCGGTCGAGCTGGCCGTGTGGTTCTAGGCGCTACAGTCTGGAACCGCGCGACTTCTACGGTCGCAGGTTCGAATCCTGCCTCGGGCATGGATGTGTGTGATGTCCTTAGGTTAGTTAGGTTTAAGTAGTTCTAAGTTCTAGGGGACTGATGACCTAAGATGTTAAGTCCCATAGTGGTCAGACCCAACCATCCAGTCTGCTGAGCGCTGTTGGCAAGCGGGGTGCACTCAGTTCTTGTGAGGCAAACTGAGGAGCTACTTGATTGAGAAGCAGCGGCTCCGGTCACGTAAACTGGCATACGGCCGGGAGAGCGGTGTGCTGACCACATGCCCCTCCATATCCGCATCCAGTGACATATGTGAGCTGAGGATGACACGGCGGCCGGTCGGTATCGTTGGGCCTTCCAAGGCCTGTTCGGACGGAGCTTAGTTTTAGCTCTGTACCGTATCCCTGAACCTGGAACCAGGTACCAGTTACCGAATGCCTATCTTATGGCTTACAGGGCAACAAAAAATTGATTCTCAAAATATCGCGTAATTATTTCTTGACCGAATTTAAAAATTTAAAATGGTGTGACAATCGACTCATTAAGAGGTATAACCTTATGTTGAGACTTAAGACAATGAGACAAAACTATTGTTATAAAGTGTGTACTTTTCTCATAGCAGGATAACAGCCTGCCCGCATCTCGTGGTCGTGCGGTAGCGTTCTCGCTTCGCACGCCCGGGTTACCGGGTTCGATTCCCGGCGGGGTCAGGGATTTTCTCCGCCTCGTGATGGCTGGGTGTTGTGTGCTGTCCTTAGGTTAGTTAGGTTTAAGTAGTTCTAAGTTCTAGGGGACTGATGACCATAGATGTTAAGTCCCATAGTGCTCAGAGCCATTTGAGGATAACAGCTGGCACGCAAATGCTTGGAATTTATTCATCCAGTATTTGAAATTGGGAGCACTTAGTGAATTTCAACAAACTTTACACATAATTTTAAACCTTTAAGAAACTTTTTCTCTCTGACATCCCTCATAAAATAAAAGGAGAAAAAAAGTTTTTCCCTTACTACGTTTTCACTGTTTCTCCAGTACAAATTCAGCATCAGGCATGTCATTTTAATTTATTACTTCTTTACAACTAACTCTATTCGCAACAGACTTTGCAGACATTATCTCCTACGGCATTCGGTAAGTAATAAAGACAAACAAACAAACAAACAAACAATGTCCGGCCCCGGTGGAGGTTCGAGTCCTCCCTCGGGCATGGGTGTATGTGTTTGTCCTTAGGATAATTTAGGTTAAGTAGTGTCTAAGCTTAGGGACTGATGACCTTAGCAGTTAAGTCCCGTAAGATTCCACACACACAAACAACGTCCGAACAGGCCTTAAAGGCTCTACGCTACCGACCGTCCACCGTGTCATCCTCAGCCCTTAGGTGTCACCGGATGCAGATACGGAGGGGCATGTGGTCAGCACACTGCTCTCCTGGCCCTTGTCAGTTTTCATGACCGGAGCCGCTACTTCTCAATCAAGTAGCTCCTCAATTGCCCTCACAAGCCTGGGTGCACCCCGCTTGCCAACAGCACTCGGCAGACCTGGACAGGGACCTATCCAAGTGCTAACAAAGTCCGACATAGCTTATTTTCGGGGATCTAACTGGAACCGGTGTTACCAATGCGCCAAGGCCGTTGGTATGTAACAATTTTTATCTGAAAGCAGGTTGGTTTCATTCAGGATTCCAATATGCCATATTATGGGCTATTATGCGCTAGATGAAGATAAAATAGGAGACATGATACTGTGTGTTTCACAGAGCACTGAAAGACCTAACTCGAAACAAGGCCCCAGGAGTAGACAACATTCCATTAGAACTACTGACAGCCTTGGGAGAACCTGCCCTGGCAAAACTCTACCATCTAGTGAACAAGATGTATGAGAAAGGCGAAATACCCTCAGACTTCAAGAAGAATATAATAATTCCAATCCCAAAGAAAGATGTGAAAATTACCGAACTATCACTTTAATAAGCCATGGCTGCAAAATAATAACACGAATTCTTTACAGACGAATGGAAAAACTGGTAGAAGCCGACCTCGGGGAAGATCAGTTTGGATTCCGTAGAAATGTTGAAACACATGAGGCAATACTGACCCTACGACTTATCTTAGAAAATATATTAAGGAAAGGCAAACCTACGTTTCTAGCATTTGTAGACTTAGAGAAAGCTTTTGACAATGTTGACTGGAATACTCTCTTTCATATTCTGAAGGTGGCAGGGATCAAATACAGGGAGCGAAAGGCTATTTACAATTTGTACGGAAACCATATGGCAGTTATAAGAATCGAGGGGCATGAAAGGGAAGCAGTGGTTGGTAAGGGAGTGAGACAGATTTATAGCCTATCCCCGATGTTATTCAATCTGTATATTGAGCAACAGTAAAGTAAACAAAAGAAAAATTCAGAGTAGGTATTAAAATCCATGGAGAAGAAATAAAAACTTTGAGGTTCGCTGATGACATTGTAATTCTGTCAGAGACAGCAAAGGGCCTAGAAGAGCAGCTGAACGGAATGGACCGTGTCTTGAACGGAGGATATAAGATGTACATCAACAAAAGCAAAACGAGAATAATGGAATGTAGTCGAATTAAATCGGGTGATGATGCGGGAATTAGATTAGGAAATGAGACACTTAAAGTAGTAAAAGAGCTTTGCTATTTGGGGAGCAAAATAACGGATGATGGTCGAAGTAGAGAGGATATAAAATGTAGACTGGCAATGGCAAGGAAAGCGTTTCTGAAGAAGAGAAATTTGTTAGCATCGAGTATAGATTTAAGTGTTAGGAAGTCGTTTCTGAAAGTATTTGTATGAAGTGTAGCCATGTATGAAAGTGAAACATGGACGATAAATAGTTTGGACAAGAAGAGAATAGAAGCTTTCGAAATGTGGTGCTACAGAAGAATGCTGAAGATTAGATGGGTAGGTCACATAACTAATGAGGAGGTATTGAACAGAATTGGGGAGAAGAGGAGTTTGTGGCACAACTTGACTAGAAGAAGGGATCGGTTGGTAGGGCATATTCTGAGGCATCAAGGGGTCACCAATTTAGTATTGGAGGCCAGCGTGGAGGGTAAAAATCGTAGAGGGAGACCAAGAGATGAATACACTAAACAGATTCAGAAGGATGTAGGTTGCAGTCGGTACTGGGAGATGAAGAAGCTTGCACAGGGTAGAGTAGCATGGAGAGCTGCATCAAACCAGTCTCTGGACTGAAGACCACAACAACAACAACGTGGGCTACAAAACCCTGTTTTGCATCATTATCTCTGTTCAATGCGACGGCCTTACCACTCATTACTGGAATGCACTTTATGTCCACGTGACACCACTATACTGGCCGACGTCGGAGCCAACTTCTTGCTGCATCAATAACCTCGACATCATCCATGTACTGCTTCCTGCAGAGTGCATCCTTCATTGAACCAAACAGATGGATGTGCTAGTGGTCTTCCGTTACGTGGCGAGAAATCCAGCGGTCACACGCCTTTGAGTGTCCCAACTGGTGGGCTAGTGTGTCAGCACTAGCAACTCTGACGTCTAGTTGAGCAGAGAGGAGTTTTATTATGATCCGTTGAGCATCTCAAATGCGAGTGTCCGCACGTTCCAAAATTGCAGGAGTCAGAGTTATATGCACCCCGCCGGCACACTCGAGGTCGAAGCTTGTTGCGACGATGATAGATGGCTCGCCCAACGTCTCACCGTGCTTTTCTTCACTGCCAGATCTTTGTAGATATTCTGCAAGAGCCTAAGTATATTTGCGATGCTCTGATGTTCCACCATAAGAAATTGAATGACAGCTCTCTGCTTAGAAGGCACCTCTGTTACGGACGCCATTTTGAAGGATGCGTATAGCGCCACAACTTACCGGAACTACATGAAACTATAGGGGCTGAAACTGCAATATTCTACGATGTCGCACAATAAATTTCGCATTTCCTCAACTGAAACAGTCCGAGAAAAAAATGTTGCATTACTTATTGATCGTTCTTGTAAATTACTGAATGAACCTGCACAATTATATCATTATATGGCACATAGCTCAGGAGATACGACAGCGTACATATTGCGATACATGATAACCTTTCTTTTATTTAAAATACAGAGCAAAATACCCACATTATATTTATCCAATATTTCATAATAAGAGCACTTAACGATGTCCAGCAAACTTTAAGCATAATTTCAAACCTTTTCTAAACTTTTTCTCGCATACCTACTTAACATCAAATACACAGGTTGAACAAAAATATGAAAAGAGCCCGAGAAATGCGTGCTTGAACATTATTGCAAATTCTAGCCTAGCACGCAGGTGCCGCTGTTGTGTTTGACCGCAAACGATGACTGTACAATGTCTTCAATACCCTGGAAGTGTGGGTCACGATCAGAAAAGTTTTCTCTGTAGCTGTGAGTGCATTATGTCGGAGTTAAGTGATTTCGAACACAGGCGAATTGTTGGTGCTCGTATGGTGTATGACCCCGTAACCATGGTAACCGAAGTGTTTGGTGTTTCAAAAGAACAACGTATCTAAGATTTCTAGCGCACACAGGGAAAGTGAAGAAACATCATCGGCTAGGTCACAACGCCGACGAAAGCGTGTTTTGAGTGATCGTGATAGACAGTAATTGAAAAACACTGTGACGAAAAGTAAGGGGACGACAGTTCCAAAAGTCACTACAGAATGTCGTACTGACGAACCATGTCAGTACTAAAACATCACGTAGGGATCTTTAGGGCGAGCTGGCACTCCAAAACAACACATCAGTGACGCAACTGTTCATAAGAATAAACCGTGGTGCCGAAAGATTAAAACCTGGACTGTGGAACAATGGAAGCAAGTCATGAGTCTTGTTCCTAACCCTTCCCAACTACTGACTGAGTTAGCGCCCGAAGAGTGAAACATGGCGGGGACTGGGTGATGATCTAGGCAGTCATACCGTCGTATCCCATGGGTCCCATGGTTACATCGCAAGGTCGCATTACTGGCAAGGATTGTGTGACCATTTTGGCTAATCAGGTCCACCCCACGGTGCAATGATTATTGCCAATGGTGATACTGTGTTCCCAGACGACAGGGACTCTCTTCACACAGCTCGTCCAGGACTAGTTTTGTGAACGCGAGATTGGTCACTAGAGTCACCAAATGTCAGTATTATTGAGAGTTTGTGAGTTTCTTTGGAGAGAAGAGTGGATGATCGCTGTCCACCTCCATCATCGTTACCTATATCTTTCCGCGCAACCTGTGATTTGCCTTATCTTACTATGATGATCGTTCCTCCCTATATAGGTCGGTGTCAACAAAATATTTTAGCATTCGGAGGAGAAAGTTGGTGATTGAAATTTCGTGAGAAGTTTCCGGCGCAACGAAAAACGCCTTTGTTTTAATGATGTCCACACCAAATCCTGTGTCGTGTCAGTAATACTCTCTCCCTATTTCGCCATAATACGTAACGTGCTGCTATTCTTTGAACTTTCTCGATTTACTCTGTTAATTCTACCTCGTAAGGATCCCAGACCGTGCAACAGTAATCCGAAAGAGGACGGACAAATGCAGTGTAGGCAGTCTCTTAAGAAGGTTTGTTACATTTTCTAAGTGACCTGCCAAGAAAACGTAATCTTTGGTTTGCCTTCCCCACATTTTCTATATGTCCCTTCCAATTTAAATTGTTCGTAATTGTAATTCATAGGTATTTCATCTACGGCCTTTAGTTTTGACCTATTTATCGTGTAACCGAAGTTTAACGGATTGTTTTTAGCACTCACGTGGATGACCTCACACTTTTCATTATTTAGTGTCAACTGCCAATTTTCGCACCATACATACATCTTTTCCAAATCGTTTTGATCTTCTGATGACTTTACTAGAGGATAAAGGACAGCGTCATCTGCAAACAATCTAAGACGGCCACCCAGATGGTCTCCTAATACAGATAAGAAACAGCAGAGGGCCTGTAACACTACCTTGAGGAACGCCAGAAAGCACTTCTGTTTTACTCGATGACTTTCCGTCAGTTACTACGAATTGTGACCTCTCTGACAGGAAATCGCAAATCCAGTCACGTAACATACGATATTCTATAAGCACTAAATTTCACTACAAGGCACTTGTGTAGTACAGTGCCAAAAGACTTCTGGAAATCTAGAATTACAGAATCAATTTGAAGTCCCTTTTAAATAGCACTGAAGATTTCGTGTCAGTAAAGAGGCAGTTGTGTTTCACAAGAACCATGTTTTCTAAATACGTGTTGACTGTCTATCAACAGACCGATCTATTCGAGGCAATTCATAATTTCGAATACAATATGTGTTTCAAAAATGCTGCAGCATATCGACGTTAATGATATGGGCCTGTAATTTAGTGGATTACTCCTACTACCTTTCTGGTGTGACGTGTGCAACTTTTCAGTCTTTGAGTACGGATCTTTCGTCGAGAGTCCGGTTGCGTAAGACTGTTAAGTGTGGAGCTATTGTATCAGCGTACTCTGAAAGGAACCTAATTGGTATACATTCTGGACCAGAAGACCTGCTTTTACTAAGTCATTTAAGTTGCTTCACTTCTCCGAGGATATCTACTTCTATGCTACTCATGTTGGCAGCTATTCTTGATTGAATTCTGGAATATTTACTTCATCTTCTTTGGTGAAGCAATTTCGGAAGGCAGTGTTTGATAACGGTGTTTTGACAACACTGTCGACGATCGTATTTTCATTGCTATCGCGCAGAGAAGGCATTGATTGTGTCTTGGCGCTAGCATACTTTACATACGCCCAGAATCTCTTTGAATTTTCTGTCAGCTTTTGAGACAAAGTTTCGTTGCGGAAACTATTATAAGCATCTCGCATTGAACTTCGCACTAAATATCGAGCTTCTGTAAAAGATGGCCAGTCTTGGGGATTTTGAGTCTGTTTAAATTTGGCATATTTGTTTCGTTGTTTCTGCAACAGTGTTCTGACCCATTTTGTATACCAAGGGGTTCAGCTTCGTCGTTTTTTAATTTATTTTGTATAAATCTCTCAACTGCTGTCGAAAATATTTCTTTGAATCCAAGCCACACCTGGTCTACACTTACATTGTTAATTTGCAAGAAGTGGATATTGTATCTCAGGAAGGCGTCAAGTGAATTTTTATCTGCTTTTCTGAGTAGGTATATTTTTCGTTTATTTTTGGAGGATTTGGGGGTTACAATATTCATTATCGCTATGGCAGCTTTGTGTTTCACTAATCCATGTATACGTTTTGATGCTCGTTATTAACTCAAGGTTATTTGTTGCCAAGATGTTAAGTGTGTTTTCACAACCATTTACTATTCGCGTGGGCTTGCGAAGTAACTGCTCGAAATAATTTTCAGAGAATGCGTTTAGTAGAATTTAGGATGATGTTTTATGCATACGTCCAGATTTAAGCGTGTATATTCGCTAACATATCGATAGTAAATTAAAGTCACTACCAACTATGACGGTAGGAGTCGGGTACGTGTTTGAAGATAAACTGAAGTTTTCTCTGAACCTTTCAGAATTTTTATCTTCTGAACTGGGTTTACATGCCCGATGAACCGCCATAAGATTCAGACGTACAGCAAACATCGCTCTATAACTGCATCTCTGCTCATCATGTGTTGCACGAGCGCACAAATACTGCCACTGGATGCTCGGGACATGGAGAAAGATTTGCAACGTAGCCGACAACTTACAGGTCTGTGGTAAGCCACTGACACCTGTGAGACTGGTGTTGCATTAATCAGTACGTAGTTGGATGAAATAAACTGTTAGCTCTATTACAAGTCGACGATGCTCTTAACTTACACTTCTTGACTTACCTGGCACCGGCGGAAGATTGTAGCGTCGGTTGCATCTCGTAACACTTAAAGCTAGATAAAGGAAACGGTAAAATGGTGGGGAAGTGTTCAAGAAGTCCACGTACTTTGTAAAACTGCATTTATTCGATACCACTCGAGAGATGTTCCCTAAAACTAAAATTATGAGGTTCTTTGGTTACTTAACTATGCTACCCTTAGGAGACTTGGAAAAAGACTCACCTTACTGAAAAGAGAGCTTTGTTGGAAAAGATATTTGTACTGAGAACATTATAAATCTATAATATGTTGTTTTGAAGACGACCAATGCCCGAAACGTGTAAGGAAATTAATAAAGTATTAGTTGTCCAGTCTAACGTACAATTAAATTGTATATTGGGCAAGAGTCTTTAAAGTATTTCCTGTTGAATGCCCACTACAGAAATTTGTCGATCTTTCGATTGCTCATGAGTGTACAGTACAGAAAGCTGTTGCGCTTCAGGAACATGCTGTTGCCAATTACAGAGTGAGTCGGAATTTCTCAGACAAACTTTCGGAGGCCGTTCAGGCATTTTCCTTTAAGGGGCCCGTGGTCTCAGGCGGCTCGTTACGGAGTAATAACATAATTATCACTTACTTGATCTGCTACCCCAGTTACCTACCCTTTTGTGAAAATACTTTCGCAGGCGTGAAAAGGCTTGCAGTACGCAATCACCAGAATGTACAACATAACCATGATAACGTAACAGCTTCCATCCTTTTATCACAGTGTGTTCGGTCTGCTCTATCAGGGCATATTACAGCATTTAAAAATGCTGAAATCTTCAAAATGATGGAGAACAGCAATCAGTCGTCCCCTCCTTTCAGGTTTTATTAAAGCAAATCTAAATTTTGGCTTGTAATTAGCCATGATCAGTACAGTGTTTCAGAGGTTTAATATATGCCCTAGTACGTCAGACCCCTGTCGTTGGGGTCCTTGAATGAACAACAAGGGACCAACAAACTAGGGCATCTATTAAAACTCTGATATACTGCATTGACAATGGCTAGTTACAAGCCGAAATCTAAATGAGCTTAAATAAAACCTGAAAGAAAAGGGCGACTGATTACTGTTCTCCATCATTTAGGAAGTCATACCTCACTCGACTGCATTCCACATTCTTAATGGAAAGTAACTGGATGAAATGCTGAAATGTACCCTTAGCAGGAGGTGTTAAAAATGTCGATCACCGTGATCGTGATAGAATGTACAGCGATTCCCTTTCAGCTGTCTTACACCATCAAGAATCCCAGAAATTTTACGTTTTGCTTCTGTGGCTGCAACAACACTAGCAACTGGGTCCGCGTGAGTATCGGCTGCCTCCAGAAGAAAAGGTCCATTGGTGTCTTGTCTGTTGACTGACCTGCTAGGAAACAGGAATCCCACGACCAACCCATTGTTGTTCAAACTGTATATCAATGCGACCCTATCTTCGAATGCAAAGTGTGCTGGCGCCCCGTCATATTGAAACCACGTAAGTGGACGAGTTCTCAGCGGCATAGATCTAGGAACGGTGAGAGGACATGTTGAAGGAACGTTTTGTACGCTAGTTTGTTGAGTTTAGCGGAAAGTTCGTGTGATCCAATCACATACAGGGTGGCGCACGAAATGTGTTACCATTTTGTTTTTGAATATAAACTTCATTGTCAGTACAAACTGAAAGGAACATACACTACAATGAAGAGCCGTCCATGGAGATTTGTTCTAACTCAGCACATGCTCAATATGTCTACCATTTCGTTTCCTAACTTCCTTCAAACAAGCACTGAAGTTAGTGATTACCCTACGGCACATGTCTTCCGTAATTTCACTGCAAGCTTGAAGAATAAGTCTTCTGAGCTCCATTAAATCACGAGGACGTTTCGGGAAAATGTTTTCCTTTAGGTACCCCCAAAGAAAAAAGTCACATGGATTGAGGTCTGGACTGTTGGGGGCCAATTTTGTCCGTCATTGAAGCGATCATTGAAGCGACCTGGAAACCTGAGTGAAATGATTCGCATGTCGAAATGCTCGTGTAAAAACTCCAACACTGTGCTTGTAGTATGTGGCCTTGCTCCATCTTGCATGAACCACGTCGTATTGAAGGGCAAGGCAGTAGCAAGAAGCTATGGAATGAAGCTATTGCGAAGCATGCTCAAATAACGCTAGCTGTTCACAGTTTCTTCAAAGAAAAAGGGTCCAATAAGTCCGTGACTGGAAATTGCTGCCCACGCTGTAATCCTCGGAGCATAATGCTGTCGTTCATGAAGACTTGTGGGTTTTTAGTGGCCCAAAAGCGTACATTTTGTTTGTTAACCACACCGTCTAAATGAAAATGCGCCTCGTCTGAAAACCAAACGTTGTTAAGAGATTCTTCCCTATCCTCCGCCCACTGAGCAAACAGTAGTCTCTGCTGCTTGTGTTCTTCAGTGAGCTTCTGTGCATAGGTCATCTTGTATGGGTACATATGGAGGTTACTTTTAAGAATGCGTTGAACGGAGCGTCTGGATATTCCCAGTTGCACTGCTGCCTTTCTACACGATTTCCCGGGACTTCTCTGTACAGCAACTCGTACCGCTTCAATATTCTCCAGCGAGCAAACAGGCTTAGGCCGAGGTCGCTTCGCTTCCAATTCTGTTCCTTCCTGTACAAATTTATCGTACAACCTCTGGATGGTCTTCTTGCAAGGGACCCATCGTGTGTTAAACTGTTGTCGAAAACGTCTTTGAGTCACAACAAGGCTTTTCGTTTCATGAAAAAGTAACACAATTGCCGGTCGTTGCTGTGTCGTCAGTCTTCCATTGTCAGCCATTGCTGCTTACTAGTCTCCTAGCGGCAGTATTGTGAATTACACGTCATTTCGTAACTCATTTGTTTTTCCAAGCTCTGCTGGTACTGCTGTAGAGATCCCAGCAGGATATCTAATGTGCGTCGTAAATTGTGAAGGAAACAATTGGTAACACATTTCGTGCGCCACCCTGTAATTTATGACATTATAACCCCATGCAGGAAAATTGTAGTTTTCTGTACACTGATGCAGGCTCCAGTTTGCAAGTTTGTGAACTCGATTTGGAAAGCCCACTGTATGCAATTACTGCACCTTTTTTGGATGATATGAGTACTCTGGAAACAGCTGTTTGGAGTTGTATTTGGAACCGAATACTGATGGCACGAGTGTCACTAAAAGCTCCCGCAATGTGACGTTGCGCTGGTGCAGAAACACATTCTCGTCCAGGCCGCTGGGCGATCCCATTCTGTTGTTCCGAGTGGGTGGCCACGTCAGTGGCTGTCGTCTTCCGACGTGGCGCACTTTGAGCGTCGAGTTGCTATTTTTTCACTGTTTAGTATGCACCGGAATCTTCATATACCATAGAGTCAGGGAAAGTCCTTCGTAATCGGGAAGCAAAAATATCATTAAAATTTCTACTTGAGAGGGATGCAGAAACCACTAGCTATTACAGAGTCTCAGAAAAGAAAATAAAGAACAGGAGGAAAAAATAGATACAACTGCTTTCTAATAAGAAAATTTTTATTTTTGGGTAACATGTTTCATTAAGTTGTCAGAGAGCTGACACATAACTTTCGTGTGACACATGTTCTTTATTTTACACCGCCAGTGTCAGTGTCGTCGTAACTGCCGTCTGCTTCACGTCTGCTGTGCAGCGAGCTACCTTAATTTAAGTATTAACTGTATTTTTCTTACTTGTCACTTCTTCTTCCGTGTGTATTTGCTTTTAGGAAGCTTTATTTTTCGAGTGCTCTTAATAGTGTTCCATAGATTTCGTGTTTGTTTTGAATACAGTAAGAGAGAGTCCCTGTAGTCAACCATAGTGCCAGTAGTGCTAGAGTTTGTTTTCAATACAGTCCAGAGACAGGTAGTGCTATTTTCATTGTTTTCTACAAGAAGTGGCTAGCAACCACAGTTTAGTGAATAAGCAGCCGCCTTTAGTGAATTAGCAGTCTAGTTAAAGGTTGATTAACTCTCTTCAGTAAATTGTTTCCTTAGGATGGATAGGATGTGTGACTGCTGTGTACGGACGCAGGAGGAGCTGGCCACTGTTCGCGAACAGCTGAGCGTGTTGATGGCCGCGGTCAGCCGTCTTCAGGCTGCTGCCTCGGAGTGTAGCGGCAGTGGGGAGTCTGGTGCGTCGCAAGGTACACCCCAGGTGTTACATGCTTCACCCACTGCCCCTGCTGTCGAGACATCTTCGCGGGTACCGGGCGCGGTTGGGCCACCCTCTCCCCAAGGGGAGTGGCGGGTTCAGCGGCGTTCGCGGCGCACGAGGCGGAAGGTCAATGTGGAGGCTGGCCGTGTGGCATCGCCCGCTCTGCCTTTGAGGGGACATGTGGCTGCTCCTTCAGCAAGGTCCGAGCAGGCACACGGGGGGAGGGGTTTATTAGTTATTGGGAGCTCCAACGTTAGGCGGGTGATGGAGCCCCTTAGGGAAATAGCGAGAAGGTCGGGGAAGAAGGCCAGTGTTCACTCTGTCTGCTTGCCGGGGGGTCTCATCCGAGATGTGGAGGAGGCCCTACCGGCGGCGATAGAGAGCACTGGGTGCACCCGACTGCAAATTGTTGCTCATGTTGGCACCAATGACTCCTGCCGTCTGGGTTCAGAGGTCATCCTCAGTTCGTACAGGCGGTTGGCGGAATTGGTGAAGGCGGAAAGCCTCGCTCGCGGGGTGGAATCAGAGCTAACTATTTGTAGTATCGTTCCCAGAACCGATCGCGGTCCTCTGGTTTGGAGCCGAGTGGAAGGCTTAAACCAGAGGCTCAGACGATTCTGCGGAGATCTGGGGTGCAAATTTCTCGACCTCCGCTATCGGGTGGAGAAATGTAGGGTCCCCCTGAATAGGTCAGGCGTGCACTACACGCCGGAAGCGGCTACAAGGGTAGCGGAGTACGTGTGGAGTGCACATGGGGGTTTTTTAGGTTAGAGAATCCCCTCCCTAGGCCCGACAAGACGCCTCCTGAGACGCGGCAAGATAGGAGTAGGCAAAATGCAACAGGGAATAACAATATTAATGTGCTAATAGTAAACTGCAGGAGCGTCTATAGAAAGGTCCCAGAACTGCTC
Source organism: Schistocerca cancellata (assembly GCF_023864275.1). Classification (NCBI taxonomy): domain Eukaryota; kingdom Metazoa; phylum Arthropoda; class Insecta; order Orthoptera; family Acrididae; genus Schistocerca; species Schistocerca cancellata. Next base: position 141,954,324 of record NC_064634.1, on the reverse strand, counting down.
TCATTAATAAACGATCACAACGCCCATATAGTACTAGGGACAGAAAGTTGGCTGAAACCAGACGTAAACAGTAACGAAATCCTAAACTCAGATTGGAATGTATACCGCAGAGACAGGCTGAACAGTGAAGGGGGAGGCGTGTTTATAGCGGTAAGAAGTGCAATAGTATCGAAGGAAATTGACGGAGATCCGAAATGTGAAATGATTTGGGTGAAGGTCGTGGTTAAAGCAGGCTCAGACATGGTAATTGGATGTCTCTATAGGCCCCCTGGCTCAGCAGCTGTTGTGGCTGAGCACCTGAATGATAATTTGGAAAATATTTCGAGTAGATTTCCCCACCATGTTATAGTTCTGGGTGGAGATTTTAATTTGCCGGATATAGACTGGGAGACTCAGACGTTCATAACGGGTGGCAGGGACAAAGAATCCAGTGAAATTTTTTTTTAAGTGCTTTATCTGAAAACTACCTTGAGCAGTTAAACAGAGAACCGACTCGTGGCGGTAACATATTAGACCTTCTGGTGACAAACAGACCCGAACTATTTGAAAAAGTTAACGCAGAACAGGGAATCAGTGATCATAAAGCGGTTACGGCATCGATGAATTCAGCCGTAAATAGGAATATTAAAAAGGGTAGGAAGATTTTTCTGTTTAGAAAAAGTGACAAAAAGCAGATTTCAGAGTACCTGTTGGCTCAACACAAAAGTTTTGTCTCAAGTACTGATAGTGTTGAGGATCAGTGGACAAAGTTCAAAGCCATCGTACAATATGCGTTAGATGAGTATGTGCCAAGCAAGATCGTAAGAGATGGAAAAGAGCCACCGTGGTTCAACAACCGAGTTAGAAAACTGCTGCGGAAGCAAAGGGAACTTCACAGCAAACATAAACATAGCCAAAGCCTTGCAGACAAACAAAAATTACGCGAAGCGAAATGTAGTGTGAAGAGAGCTATGCGAGAGGCGTTCAATGAATTCGAAAGTAAAGTTCTATGTACTGACTTGGCAGAAAATCCTAAGAAATTTTGGTCTTATGTCAAAGCGGTAGGTGGATCAAAACAAAATGTCCAGACACTCTGTGACCAAAATCGTACTGAAACAGAGGATGACAGACTAAAGACAATACTAAATGTCTTTTTCCAAAGTTGTTTCACAGAGGAAGATTGCACTGTAGTTCCTTCTCTAGATTGTCGCACAGATGACAAAATGGTAGATATCGAAATAGACGACAGAGGGATAGAGAAACAATTAAAATCGCTCAAAGCAGGAAAGGCCTCTGGACCTGATGGGATACCAGTTCAATTTTACACAGAGTACGGGAAGGATCTTGCCCCCCTTCTTGCAGCGGTGTACCGCAGGTCTCTAGAAGAGCGTAGCGTTCCAAAGGATTGGAAAAGGGCACAGGTCATCCCCGTTTTCAAGAAGGGACGTCGAACAGATGTGCAGAACTATAGACCTGTATCTCTAACGTCGATCAGTTGTAGAATTTTGGAACACGTATTGTGTTCGAGTATAATGACTTTTCTGGAGACTAGAAATCTACTCTGTAGGAATCAGCATGGGTTTCGAAAAAGACGGTCATGAGAAACCCAGCTCGCGCTATTCGTCCACGAGACTCAGAGGGCCATAGACACGGGTTCACAGGTAGATGCCGTGTTTCTTGACTTCCGCAAGGCGTTCGATACAGTTCCCCACAGTCGTTTATTGAACAAAGTAAGAGCATATGGACTATCAGACCAATTGTGTGATTGGATTGAGGAGTTCCTAGATAACAGGACGCAGCATGTTATTCTCAATGGAGAGAAGTCTTCCGAAGTAAGAGTAGTTTCAGGTGTGCCGCAGTGGAGTGTCATAGGACCGTTGCTATTCACAATATACATAAATGGCCTGGTGGATGACATCGGAAGTTCACTGAGGCTTTTTGCAGATGATGCTGTGGTGTATCGAGAGGTTGTAACAATGGAAAATTGTACTGAAATGCAGGAGGATCTGCAGCGAATTGACGCATGGTGCAGGGAATGGCAACTGAATCTCAATGTAGACAAGTGTAATGTGCTGCGAATACACAGAAAGATAGATCCTTTATCATTTAGCTACAAAATAGCAGGTCAGCAACTGGAAGCAGTTAATACCATAAATTATCTGGGAGTACGCATTAGGAGTGATTTAAAATGGAATGATCATATAATGTTGATTGTCGGTAAAGCAGATGCCAGACTGAGATTCATTGGAAGAATCCTAAGGAAATGCAATCCGAAAACAAAGGAAGTAGGTTACAGTACGCTTGTTCGCCCACTGCTTGAATACTGCTCAGCAGTGTGGGATCCGTACCAGATAGGGTTGATACAAGACATAGAGAAGATCCAACGGAGAGCAGCGCGCTTCGTTACAGGATCATTTAGTAATCGCGAAAGCGTTACGGAGATGATAGATAAACTCCAGTGGAAGACTCTGCAGGAGAGACGCTCAGTAGCTCGGTACGGGCTTTTGTCAAAGTTTCGAGAACATACCTTCACCGAAGAGTCAAGCAGTATATTGCTCCCTCCTATGTATATCTCGCGAAGAGACCATGAGGATAAAATCAGAGAGATTAGAGCCCACACAGAGGCATACCGACAATCCTTCTTTCCACGAACAATACGAGACTGGAATAGAAGGGAGAACCGATAGAGATACTGAAGGTACCCTCCGCCACACACCGTCAGGTGGCTTGCGGTGTATAGATGTAGATGTAGATGTAGTATTGAAGTAAGCAACGTTCTCCGCCATGCTACATTTTTATCTCTTTTTTTTCTTTTATGAGATTTGCTTCTGACAGTACATGATGCCTTTGGTCTTTCCCTTACATAACCACTTATTTTTCTGTACTTTCGTGAGAAACTGTTGACTTCAAACATCTATAATTGTCGAATTATGGGTAATACTGACAAAACTCGTCAATACAATCGTTTTCAGTCTTCCTAGCTGTAACTTACTAATTATGGTAAATATACGGTTTCACAACACCTCTGTAAACCGCAGAGCTATTTCTACAATCATGGGGATGAGGTTTAACTACAGAAGTTTTCCTTCTCATTTATTTCGCCTACTACCTCTGACTGCTACAACTCAACAACTGAGATGGGTGGGGGAGGGGGGGGGAGGAGCGCCTTAATCATATTAATCTTCACTTGCCCGAAGCACGATCAACACAGAGACCAATTCGTCTCAGAACTTAGCAGTCTTAGGGTTCCATTGCGGACAAGCATTATTAGTCTTCTAACAAGGAATGACAAGATTAATTCCAGTGAACAATTTCAAAATCTGACCATAGAACTAAAGAAAAGGTGCAATTACCATTTACTTAAGAAATCGTGTAATTCTCAACGAGAAGGGCATTTTCAAACTTTTTGTTTTTACTTCAGTGCGTCAGGACTTAGCAATTAAGCTTTCCTTTCTTCACTCAGTAGTGCAGAAACAGTGTTTAGTTATTATAATGACATACGTTCTAATTTTGACTGATACTGGCTGCTGAAGGCCATACAAATAAACAAAATATGCTTAAGCTGAGCTTAGCGTCGCTGTGGGGCTCTTGTATTACACTGAGTGAACCCATATACATGCATTGACGATCCCAATCATCATGACCACCTGCTTAATAGCTTGTTGGGCTATCTTAGTAACGCAACATATCACCGACTCTGCATGTCATCCATTCTACAGTTCGCTGGTTGATTTATGGAGCTATGTGGCACCAAGTGGCTACGCACAAGTCATGTAACTTCCGTAAATAAATGGCCACTGATTTGTGTATGCGGTGATGGCACTCGATAGACACCAATATTGGAACCATCAACTTTACATTAGGCGAATTTTGCGGCCGAGACATTAATGTGATTTCACTTTCATGCTCCTCGAACCCTGTAGCACGATTTTGGCTATGGAGAGTTATACTACTGAAAGATGACACCGTCGTCAGGGAAAACATCAAGCATGAAGAGATACAGGTGGTCCGTAGCGGACCTGGTATCATCGATTACCACAACAGCTCCCATGCACGCGCAGGAGAACGTCTATCATAGCATAGTACTACCCCCCAGCAGCCTACGTCTGCACGTTTCAAGCAGCTGTTCACCTCATCGACTATCCGCCCCCGGTAGCTGAATGGTCAGCGCGACAGAATGTTAGTGCTAAAGGCCCGGTTTCGATTCCCGGCTGGGTCAGAGATTTTCTCCGCTCAGGGACTGGATGTTGTGTTGTACTAATTATCATCATTTCATCCCCATCGACGCGCAAGTCGCCGAAGTGGCATCAAATCGAAAGACTTGCACCTGGCGAACGGTCTACCCGACGGGAGGTCCTAGCCACACGACATTTACCTCAACGACGGCGTTTGTGGAGACGAGCATAGATCTTGCGTAGCAAAACGTGATTCATCCGACGAGCCGATATGTTTCCAGTGATACACCGTCCAATCTTGATGATCTCGATCCCACTAAACTGACGAGGTCGTTGAGCCAATAATTGAACACACAGGGGTCGTTTGCTGCGGAGCCCCTTCTTCAACAATGTGCACTGAACGCTGTGCTCCGAAACACATGTCCATCCATCGGCAATGTGCTCCTTCGCCACAGGTGCCACAGATCGCCATCTATCCTACTTTACAAAGCAGACAAGCCTCCAAACCCACGTTCTGTGAAGAGTCGTGGACGTCCAACCACTTAGTGGCTAGTAGTGGTTTCACTGCCCTTCTAACTCTCTGTAGACGCTCGCGACAGCAGCAAGTAGACATTCGATCAGCTTCGCCGTTTTCGACATACTCAAAAATGGTTCAAATGACTCTGAGCAGTATGGAACTTAACTTCTGAGGTCATCAGCCCCCTGGAGTTAGAACTACTTAAACCTAACTAACCTAAGGACATCACACACATCCATTCCCGAGGCATGATTCGAACCTGCAACCGTAGCAGCAGCGCGGTTCCGCACTGAAGCGCCTAGAACCACTCGCCCACAAAGGTCGGCCTCGACGTACTCGTTCACAGGTTCTGCGTAATAAATAATCCTCCCTTTGCCAAAGTCGCTCATCACGTTGGATTTCCCCATTTGCAGCGCATATCTTCGCTAGAGCAGACCCCCATCCGTCTCTGATCGGCTTACATACTTTCGTGATGCGTCACTTGCCCACAACGCCACGAGGAGGCATCCAACCTTGCAGTGGGCAGTGGTCATGTTCTGGAATATCAGCCAGTTCCTTATCGGTCAACCTATCTACACTTCAGTACATTTCTTTTATACTACTGCTGGAAGAACAAACCTGAGACAGCACCGAGTAGTATTGAATACAAGCTTAAGGGCGAAGAGTAAAGTGGAAATTACTGCTTGCAAGATCCCGTCGCTTCTAAACTGATATTCTTATTGGTCAGCTTAGCCGCGAGTCCGTAGAGGGTGGTATATGTGACGTACAGTGTGACTGGTCAGCATTTCCACCCGGAATTTGTGAGTGGAAGTCGGACTTTCCTTGATCCGCCTTGGTGGGTCGTGTCGTCGGATTTCCTCCTACCTGTGCGCGGTGCAACTCTCGTAAATGTCGTCCCGTGCAGATTCTTCATTGGCGCAATGGATGTCTCTGTCGGTGGAAGCTAATTATCTGAAATTGCTGTCGATCAACTTTGGGGTATCTACACTCCTGGAAATTGAAATAAGAACACCGTGAATTCATTGTCCCAGGAAGGGGAAACTTTATTGACACATTCCTGGGGTCAGATACATCACATGATCACACTGACAGAACCACAGGCACATAGACACAGGCAACAGAGCATGCACAATGTCGGCACTAGTATAGTGTATATCCACCTTTCGCAGCAATGCAGGCTGCTATTCTCCCATGGAGACGATCGTAGAGATGCTGGATGTAGTCCTGTGGAACGGCTTGCCATGCCATTTCCACCTGGCGCCTCAGTTGGACCAACGTTCGTGCTGGACGTGCAGACCGCGTGAGACGACGCTTCATCCAGTCCCAAACATGATCAAAGGGGGACAGATCCGGAGATCTTCCTAGCCAGGGTAGTTGACTTACACCTTCTAGAGCACGTTGGGTGGCACGGGATATATGCGGACGTGCATTGTCCTGTTGGAACAGCAAGTTCCCTTGCCGGTCTAGGAATGGTAGAACGATGGGTTCGATGACGGTTTGGATGTACCGTGCACTATTGAGTGTCCCCTCGACGATCACCAGTGGTGTACGGCCAGTGTAGGAGATCGCTCCCCACACCATGATGCCGGGTGTTGGCCCTGTGTGCCTCGGTCGTATGCAGTCCTGATTGTGGCGCTCACCTGCACGGCGCCAAACACGCATACGACCATCATTGGCACCAAGGCAGAAGCGACTCTCATCGCTGAAGACGACACGTCTCCATTCGTCCCTCCATTCACGCCTGTCGCGACACCACTGGAGGCGGGCTGCACGATGTTGCGGCGTGAGCGGAAGACGGCCTAACGGTGTGTGGGACCGTAGCCCAGCTTCATGGAGACGGTTGCGAATGGTCCTCGCCGATACCCCAGGAGCAACAGTGTCCCTAATTTGCTGGGAAGTGGCGGTGCGGTCCCCTACGGCACTGCGTAGGATCCTACGGTCTTGGCGTGCATCCGTGCGTCGCTGCTGTCCGGTCCCAGGTCGACGGGCACGTGCACCTTCCGCCGACCACTGGCGACAACATCGATGTACTGTGGAGACCTCATGCCCCACGTGTTGAGCAATTCGGCGGTACGTCCACCCGGCCTCCCGCATGCCCACTATACGCCCTCGCTCAAAGTCCGTCAACTGCACATACGGTTCACGTCCACGCTGTCGCGGCATGCTACCAGTGTTAAAGACTGCGATGGAGCTCCGTATGCCACGGCAAACTGGCTGACACTGACGGCGGCGGTGCACAAATGCTGCGCAGCTAGCGCCATTCGACGGCCAACACCGCGGTTCCTGGTGTGTCCGCTGTGCCGTGCGTGTGATCATTGCTTGTACTGCCCTCTCGCAGTGTCCGGAGCAAGTATGGTGGGTCTGACACACTGGTGTCAATGTGTTCTTTTTTCCATTTCCAGGAGTGTATTTACTCGAAATTAACATTCAGGATGCGGTAATATCACTTTTATTCCTATTAGATCAATAATGAAACAGTAATGTTACAAACTACTCGTAACCGAGAGCATGGCTACCATCGAACAAGACAGGAAGAGCTCTTAAGGCCGACTGACGACTTTAGCGCGCAGTCCGTATCTCTTTTAGTTTCGTCACAGTTCGCGGATTTCCGATCAAGTTCGTACTTACGAAGATATGCATTTGTTAATGAACGGATGTGAATTTTAACGAAGCAAAATTATGATAAATAGCTTTAAACATCCAGAGGCTCCTCCTACTATTCATGTAGTCATAAATGACTTTAATTATTAAATATAAATAAACAAAATCGGTGACTTTGGCGCCAAGATGGCGGTACTTCCCGTCATGTATATTTCCCAGGCTGACGCTTGTTGCTACGGTCCAGCGCCGAGCCCCACCCCACTACGCGCGACATATGGTCGCTTCGTTACGTAGCCAGCCAGCGTGGGAAATGCTCTCCGAATCATGGCCGGTTACGGACTACAGCACTTCCTAACTACCGTGAATACGTCAATGAGAGACAATAATTTATTAAAACTGGTAAAAATGTCTTCCTCACGTAAGAGGCACCTTACGTGCTGTCAGCGGCAAGTACCATGAGTGAATGGAACAAATCTATTCCCAAACAAGACACATGACGTATGCGTTTGTATTGTTTGGCTGTTATTTCTAGGGCAGTTCAGATACGAAGACAAATTAGGATAAGAAATCAAGCTAAATGTAATTAGTGTCTAACGAACCACTGTAGACCATGAGATCTCTATACCAAAATACTCGAAAAATGTCCCTGAACATTCTTCAAGATTTTTTCGATGGACTGGAGTTCATGTTTCATTTTAGAATCTAAAGAATAAATTAAAACGAAGCTGTGGTCGACTAATGTTAGACATACCAAAAGAAGTGTCAGCGATGTGTATGGAACTTCCAATTACACAACTATGAAATTACTTGTTATAAGGGAACATGCTCAGTTCATGACAGAATTAGCTCAGGAAGATATGTTTCTCCACAGCTGGGCGTACGCGAACCTTGAATCAAGCACCTGTCAATTATGTCACTGTTGCTAAGAAAATACAGTAAATTGTAACAAATCTTTTTATTCATATCAAATTTGTACAGGCTCGAGTGTTACAGTTCACAACTGTACTATTTGCACTGCAATATTTAATATAAATTACTTGCTACCATCGTGTAAGATATAAATAAAAAAAGTGTCTAATCTACTCTAGCCTAAAATGTTCAACGTGAAACAGTGTGATAAGGAATAAACTACGTCAAAGCAGACAAACATAACAGTTACGTTATGAAAATGGTTAACATTGCGTTGTTGTCTTCATCTTCCAACACGACACATCGAACACCGACGTAATTCGCTAGCAGCCGTTTTGGACGTCGTCTTAAAAGTTATTAGGTGGGAGTATAGCTGCTTGTAGTCACTGCAGTGACATCACTATCCTCGTTAGTGAGAACCAAATAGGGAAATAGCATGTAAGAAGGAATTTATGTACAAATATGATCACTTTTGAGAATGGATGAACAGATGCTGGGATGTGGGAAGTTTCAGGTATACTAAGTGGATCGTTTCGTTTTTTATTCTTTTATGTTCCTTGTAAGCAGTTATGTAGTCTTCTGTAGGAATGCAAGGGGAAGGTACTTAAATGTAGAAAATGTCCTGCATAAGACTGGAGGTTGGGTAGGAAAATATGTAACAAAAAACGGCTTATAAGTTTAAAAACTTGTTATTAAATGTAAGAACGTGAAAATGGAAGATGTGAAAATTTTAGAAATTGCTGATAACATATCTCAGTTCCTGATAAGGTAAATTGTACAATACACCGAAGTATAATCAAACAATGACAATGCCTATTTTGTAATTATTAAATAACAAATTGCGCTAGTTATAGAGGAGGACCACATAAAAATGTCATTCCTACTGTTTCAGAAAGAACAGCATATATAAAGACGAGATACCAGTAGGCAAAGGGAAGGGTATTTCCCTTACGGTTAATGCTAGCAACTTTACTTTCCGAAACACTTAGACGCCTACGGTTTGAAACAGATTTATAATTTTTTATGGAATTTGTGAGTCTTTGAAAAGAAGTGAGCAGTCATATGACGCTCGTTACAGTTAGCGCTGTCACATTTCGTTAAGAGGCGTGGAAAGTCTTGTAATTATGGATACCGAGAGTGCTGCTCCATTACGCAATGTTTATGTGGCACTGGAGATGAAACTGCGTTTTCATATTTAGCACATCCCTCGCCTCTTTCTTCGAACAGCTTCACTGTATGGAGACTTGACAAGCTAATCATTGCACTGCTCTTTTCAAGAACTGTCGAATATTTCGGAAGAAGTGTATAGTTCCACTAAAAATATATCGATGAATCATCATCTCCATTCATAAAAATGTTATTAACTACATAGAAAATTCTTTCCCTTTGGCATCTTACCACAGTGTGTTAACGTGTATCGGTACTTCCAACTGTTTATAAATTATTACTTGAAAAGATATGTCTGAGTGTATGGGTATGAGTCGATGCTGCCTTAAATGATTTAGGGTGTCAGTAAATGCCTTGTAAATACAGAAAAATGTACTCGTTTTTATGTTAGAAAGAGTGGCGTATTAATTAGATGGTTTTCCGCGTTAATGGTGGGGGTCTGAAGGTGCGTAAGAACGAAGGGAAGGGACGGCAACACGTTTACTCGGACAGAGCTTCGACCTCGAGGCGGAAACTCTGGAGTAGACGGGCACCGCCCGGCGACCACTCACGGGCTGTGCGACGGACAACGCGTGGGTGTTGCTTCACTCGTGCGAACCTCCCTCTGTTTGCTACGGGGACGGTGAGATGATTCCGCGGCTGCAGCGCATCCAAAGCTCCAATCCTATTAGTGCCTGGAAATATGGCCCTGTTGCTCGTAGATCAGAATTACTATATCCGCGAGTGAGAAAACAATTGCTTTGGCGCCCGTATATTAAGTGCACTAAGGGTTATGACTGCCATAAGAACAGGCACAGACGTTCCCATTTATTTCTAGAATTTGTATTCCGTGCACTAGTGATCTGAAAACCTGCATGATAATTTTTGAGCGATGAATTTGCAAGTTGTATTGTCATAATGCAGAGATACCAACGGCCTTTTGGCGGAAAGCAGAGAATTGACAGGCTACGTTGCATATCAATTTGAGTTAATAACAGAGATAGGAGGAAATATATATAAAAAACAATAGAACAGATCATAAGAAGTTCACGCAAGAAGAAACTGAGAGGATTTAGATTTCAGTGGTATGGAACAATGTTAAAAATCAAATAGGCATATATACTAAGAAAATAAGAGGTAGAAGAAAGAATAATCTAGGTTAGAAGTCTAGAAGACAGTTACCAAAGCGAAGGACAGCTGGTGCATCCAAGATAGCTAACGTGACGATGGACGAAAATTCTTGAAGCAGATAAAAACCGAAATGCGAAATATTTAATACATATTCTGGTGGATGTAGCTTGTAACAAGATTTGAGAGATGCATAGAGCTATCGTGAATATAGTGAATATAGTGAATATGGTAACTACATATTCCGAGAAGATGCAGTAATAGATGAAGCGAGTGAATCACGCTGTCAAGAAAACAAAATTAGAGCTGGTGGTAGAAGCACGTAACAAATCAGAAGCAGATTATGGCCGGAAAACGAAAAAAAAAAAGAGAGAGTATGTCTTCAAATACTGTCACAGGTCAGACGATGATGTTTCTGAAACTGTACAGGTCTGTCAAACATGGATCATAAGAAGTTCACACAAGAAGAAACTGAGAGGATTTGGAATGCAGTGGTATGGAACAATGTTATAAATCAGACAGGCATATAGACTGAGAAAATAAGAGGTAGAAAAAGGAATAATCTACATTAGAAGTCTAGAAGACAGACACCAAAGTGAAGGACAGCTGGTGCATCCAAGATAGCTAACGTGACGATGGACGAAAATTCTTGAAGAAGATAAAAACCGACATGCGAAAGATTTAATACATATTCCGGTGGATGTAGTTTGTAACAAGATTTGAGAGATGCATATCCAAGATAAAAAGAGCTGGACGGCGTTAAACCTTTCGAAACACTGACTTCAAAATAGGAAAAGATTAACATTTATTTCGTTATGTTCTAAAAGGGACGAGAAACCGGGAACAGATTCTCTTGTTAGTTTCTTTGCACACCATGATTCTCATATCGCACTTGGGCATCAGTTTTATTAATGACAGTTCCAGTAGCACGAAAAGTGCATAATTACGTTTGGGCCTTAGGCCATTAGTACGTGCTCAGCCACAACAGGAGTCGTGTTGTGACGGAGCTCTTGATAAAGGTCTAGGAACTAAAGCGGTCGTGTGAATATATAGTCTTTGTAAAGTTATCATTGCCATTTAATAAAACTGATTCTCCTGTGTTATGGTATAGCACTGCCAAAAGCTAAGTGAATTCTGAAGAACGTAGTTTACATATTCCAAGTTTGCGTTTTCATCAGTACACCACTGTCGTCTCGATTAAAATAATCGAAGATTTGTACTGCACTATATCCGCCTTAGCTGTAGACTAGGAGAAAATTTGAAGGCCACATGAAAATAAATAAATAAATAAAGCTGTAGCATAGGGCATTGCCAGAGACCGTGGTATCTTCTATCATGGGAGCACCTCAAATACTTGCGAATGAACAGAAGGAGGGAAGGTGAAAAATATGATCTCGGAAACTCTCGAATACTAACGTAACAATTTTGGGCGTTTTTCCTTTGCGAGAGCGGGTATAACAGCAGTAATAAAGAACAAGTGTCCGGCAGACGAGGGCCATATTTCCAGGAGAGCTACTACTGGGGGCGGCGACGCGCTCAGAAGCGGGGGTCGTAGGGCGTCGCGTCGAAGCCGACGTATCGATTGTTCTTGCGGTGGACGAAGCCGGTGTCTGGGGCCGTGTTGTAGTAGATGACGCGCCGGATGCCGAACGGGTCGATGTAGCCGAAGCTGCCCGCGCGGCGGTCCTGAGACAGCGTCTCCTCCTCCTGGTACTGACGCGGCAGGTAGTACCTGGAACACGACCAAAACACACGTAACACGTCTGACGACACATGTGTTTCTGCATAGGCTGCTGTGCGACAAACAGTTAGCGATCTTGAGAGCGTCTACCTTTTCATTTAGTGTGCCATTCATTCATTCATCTTGTTATGTAGATCGCATCAAAAAGCAGAGCTTTCAAGGCTGTGAAAAGTTCAAAATGGCTCTGAGCACTATGGGACTTAACTTCTAACGTCATCAGTCCCCTAGAACTTAGAACTACTTAAACCTAACCAACCTAAGGACATCACAAACATCGATGCCCGAGGCAGGATTCGAACCTGCGACCGTAGCAGTCGCGCGGTTCCGGACTGAGCGCCTAGAACCGGTAGACCACCGCGGCCGGTGGCTGTGAAAAGTGTCAAGATCTACTTCAACATGGCAAAGTTCATCACAGAAACTTAATCTTTATCTTGAAAGTCTTTTCGGGTTTGCTGCCGGCTCCTAAAATCAACTCGATTCCATATTTCAACGACCCAACTGGTCGCCATCTTCAGGAGAGAGCTGCTTTTGATGATGAGTACCGCTGAGAACTGCCGCAAATCGACGTCCTATACAGGGTGTTACAAAAAGGTACGGCCAAAGTTGCAGGAAACATTCCTCACACACAAATAAAGAAAAGATGTTATGTGGACATGTGTCCGGAAACGCTTAATTTCCATGTTAGAGCTCATTTTAGTTTCGTCAGTATGTACTGTACTTCCTCGATTCACCGCCAGTTGGCCCAATTGAAGGGTGGTAATGTTGACTTCGATGCTTGTGTTGACATGCGACTCATTGCTCTACAGTACTAGCATCAAGCACATCAGTACGTAGCATCAACAGGTTAGTGTTCATCACGAACGTGGTTTTGCAGTCAGTGCAATGTTTACAAATGCGGAGTTGGCAGATGCCCATTTGATGTATGGATTAGCACGGGTCAATAGCCGTGGCGCGGTACGTTTGTATCGAGACAGATTTCCAGAATGAAGGTGTCCCGACAGCAAGACGTTCGAAGCAATTGATCGGCGTCTTAGGGAGCACGGAACATTCCAGCCTATGACTCGCGACTGGGGAAAACCTAGAACGACGAAGACACCTGCAATGGACGAGGCAATTCTTCGTGCAATTGACGATAACCCTAATGTCAGCGTCAGAGAAGTTGCTGCTGTACAAGGTAATGTTGAACACGTCACTGTACGGAGAGTGCTACGGGAGAACCAGTTATTTCCGTACCATGTACAGAGTGTGCAGGCACTATCAACAGCTGATTGGCCTCCACGGGTACACTTCTGCGATTGGTTCATCCAACAATGTGTGAATCCTCATTTCAGTGCAAATGTTCTCTTAACGGATGAGGCTTCATTCCAACGTGATCAAATTGTAAATTTTCACAATCAACATGTGTGGGCTGACGAGAATCCGCACGCAATTGTACAATCACGTCATCAACACAGATTTTCTGTGAACGTTTGGACAGGCATTCTTGGTGATGTCTTGATTGGGCCCCATGTTCTTTCACCTACGCTCAATGCAGCACGTTATCATGATTTCATACGGGATACTCTACCTGTGCTGCTAGAACATGTGCCTTTACAAGTACGACACAACATGTGGTTCATGCACGATGCATTTCAGTCGACGTGTTCGTACGCTTCTCAACAACAGATTCGGTGACCGATGGATTGGTAGAAGCGGACCAATTCCATGGCCTCCACGCTCTCCTAACCTCAACCCTCCTGACTTTCATTTATGGGGACATTTGAAAGCTCTTATCTACGCAACCCCGGTACCAAATGTAGAGACTCTTCGTGCTCGTATTGTGGACGGCTGTATACAATACGCCATTCTCCAGGGCTGCATCAGCGCATCAGGGATTCCATGCGACGGAGGGTGGATGCAAGTATCCTCGCTAACAGAGGACATTTTGAACATTTCCTGTAACAAAGTGTTTGAAGTCACGCTGGTACATTCTGTTGCTGTGTGTTTCCATTCCATGATTAATGTGATTTGAAGAGAAGTAATAAAATGAGCTCTAACATGGAAAGTAAGCGTTTCCGGACACATGTCCACCTAACATATTTCCTTTCTTTGTGTGTGAGGAATGTTTCCTGAAAGATTGGCCGTACCTTTTTGTAACACCCTGCATAGGCCACCGTACCGCACACGGCGCAAGCGCCACCCATACAGTTGCTGCACTCCATGACTGGGCATGTGGCGCCGCCCTTAATAGAACACCGCCGCCGGCCGAAGTAGTCGTGCGGTTCTAGGCGCTGCAGTCTGGAACCGCGAGACCGCTACGGGCGCAGGTTCGAATCCTGCCTCGGGAATGGATGTGTGTGATGTCCTTAGGTTAGTTAGGTTTAACTAGTTCTAAGTTCTAGGGGACTAATGACCTGAGAAGTTGAGTCCCATAGTGCTCAGAGCCATTTGAACCATTTGTGAACACTGCCGGCAACTACAAATCGCAGGATATTCGAATACTCGGGCTGGCCGCACCGAAGAACGTTCTGTTTCGATGTGGCATAATACAGGATTTAACGTCCTGCTAAGAGGAAACCCATTATCTCTGTTAATTACATTATCCGCCAAGCTAATTTCAATTGCTTCTTTGTAGACACTGTTCCAAAAATAGGAAGTGTTGGCAACTCTCACAGTTTCGTCAAATTTCATACCGTGTCCCTAATTTTAGCAGTGTTCTGCTACTGCCGATTTTTCAGGCTGTTGTAGCCTCGTATGACGGCGATGTTCCACACACTTGTCATGAACTGTGCGAATCGAACGGCCGATGTAAGCCTTCTCACGTTGGCACGTAATTTTGTATACACAGGATTTCCTAAGCCCCAAATCATCTTTCACAGATCCGAGTAGTGCCCTAATCTTAGAAGGTGTACGGAACACACTCTTAATGTTAAAATTTCTTAGAATTCTTCCTATCTTAAAAGATATGCCCCCGCCATAAGGATAAATGCCACTGATTTATTTTCCTCCTCATGCACCTCCAGTGATGGTCCAAACTCCATAGCCCGACGAATCTGCTTCTCAGAGTAACCATTTTCCTTAAAAACAGCTTTCAAATGTGCAAGTTCTTGTGTTCAGCTGTCCGTGTCGGAAATGGCATAAGCTCTGCGTACCAAAGTCCTAAGGACGCCACAGCGTTGGTGTGATGGATGACAACTCTTAGAATGCAGATTCCGATCCGTGTGGGTAGGCTTTCGGTGAACACTATGTCCCAAAGTACCATCTGGGTTTTTATAAGATTGGTTCAAATGTCTCTGAGCACTATGGGACTTAACATCTATGGTCATCAGTCCCCTAGTACTTAGAACTACTTAAACCTAACTAACCTAAGGACATCACACAACACCTAGTCATCACGAGGCAGAGAAAATCCCTGACCCCGCCGGGAATCGAACCCGGGAACCCGGGCGCGGGAAGCGAGAACGCTACCGCACGACCACGAGCTACGGACTTTTTATTAGACATAACATCTAAAAATGGAAGCACCCCATCACTTTCAACCTCCACGGTAAATTAAATGTGGGGATGAAGACAGCTGAAGTGGTCCAAAAATCTATTGCGAGCATCGCGTTCATGTGACCAGACGAAAAAAAGTATCGTCCACATATCTACAGAATCACGTTGGTTGCGAAGCCGAAGTGCTCTGTAACATATGCTCGAAGTCCTCCATAAATAAACTGGCGACTATGGGTGATAAAGGACTACCCATAGCCACTCCGTCATTCTACTAAAAAATGTTGTCATTAAATAAGAAATACGTCGATGTCAGCACTTGACGAGAAAGCTCCACCAACTCTTCATCCAGTTTTTCACTTATCAAACTAAGGGACTCTTCCAGAGGGACTCGTGTAAACAGAGATACCACATTAAAATATGGAGCTTAGGAAACCCGGTGTACACAAAATTACGTGCCAGTTTGGGAAGGCTTACATCGGCAGTTCGATTCGCACAGTTCACGACAGGTGTGTGGAACATCGCCGTCATACGAGACTACAACAGCCGGAAAAATCGACAGTAGCAGGACACTGCTTAAATGAAGGACACGGTATGAAATTTGACGAAACTGTGAGAGTTGCCAACACTTCCGATTTATGGAACAGTGCCTACAAAGAAGCAATTGAAATTAGATTGGCGGATAATTTAATTGACGGAGACAGTGGGTTTCCTCTTAGCAGGACTTGGAATCCTATATTATCCCGCATCAAAACAGAACGTTCTTCGGTGCGGCCAGCCCGAGTATTCGAATATCGTCTCTGAATGCGATTTATCGTTGCCGCCAGTGTTCTACTAAGGGCAGCGTCACCTGCACAGTAATGAAGGGCAGCAACTGTGATGGGCAGCGCATGCGCCGTGTACGGTACGGTGGCCAATATCGGACGTCGATTGGCAGCCTGACGTCAGTTCTCAGCGAGACCCATCAGCAGAAGCAGCTTTCTCCTGAAGATGGCGACCAGTTGGATCGCCGAAATATCGAATCGAGTTGATTTTAGGATCCGGCAGCAAACCCGAACAGACTTTCAAGACCTATTACGCCGGGAAAGCCCACGATGTCACATTAATCTTTATCTGTCTACTGACTATCAATGTACTGCTTAAAGCTCTTCACGCTTGTATTATCTAAATTTAATCAACTAATTCTTAAGGAAGCTAAAACTTTTAAGGAAGTTGCTCTCTCCTCAGTTTTACTACCCTCGTCCGCAAAACATAAGGACGAGATAGATAAAGTAAGATAACATACACTGAAGCGCCAAAGAAACTGGTATAGGCATGGGTATTCAAATACCGAGATATGTAAACAGGCAGAGTACGACGCTGCCGTCGGTAACAACTGTATAAGACAACAAGTGTCTGGAGCAGTTGTTAGATCGGTTACTGGTGCCACAATGGTAGGTTATTAAGATTTATATGAGTATGAACTTGGTGCTAAAGTCGGCGCACGAGCGATGGAACACAGCATGTCCGAGGTAGCAATGAAGTGGGGATTTTGCCGTACGATTGTACCGTGAAAATCAGGAATCCGAAAAAACATCTAATCTCCGACGGAAGGAAAAAGCGCCTGCGGGATCAACGACGAGTAGGGAGAATCATTCAACGTGACGTAACTGCAGCCCTTCCGCAAATCGCTGCCGACTTCAATGTTGGACCATCAACAAGTGTCAGCGTGCAAATCATTAAACGAAACATCTTTGATATGGGCTTCCGGAGCCGAAGGCCCACTTGAGTACCCTTGATGACTGCATGACACAAAGCTTTACGCCTCAAGCTTTACGCCTGGCCTGGGACCGTCAACGCCGACATTGGACTATTAATGACTGGAAACATGTTGCCTGGTCGGACGAGTCTCGATAGAAATTGTATCGAGCGGAAGGATGAGTATGGGTATGGAAACAACCTCATGAGAACATGTACCCTGCATGTCAGTGGGGGACTGTTCAAGTTGGTGGAGGCTCTATAATGGTGTGGGGCGTGTGCAGTTGGTGTGATATAGGACCCCTGATACGTCTAGATACGACTCTGACAGGTGACACGTACGTAAGCATCCAGTCTGGTCACCTGCATCCATTCATGTCCATTCTGCATTCCAACGGAGTTGGGGAATTCCAGCAGGACAATGCGACACCACACACATTCAGAATTGCTGCAGAGTGGCTCCAGGAGCGCTCTTCCGAGTTTAAACACTTCCGCTGGCCACCAGACTCCCCAGACATGTACATTACTGAGCGTATCTGGGAAGCCTTGTAACGTGTTCAGAAGAGATCTCCGCCCCCTCGTACTCCTACGGATTTATGGACAGCCCTGCGGTATTTATGTACTACTTCAGACATTAGTCGAGTCCATGCCATGCCGTGGTGCGGCGCTTCTGCCTGCTCCCGGGAGCCCTACGCGATATTTGGCAGGTGTACCAGTTTCTTTGGCTCTTCAGTGTAAATATCATAACACGAACGTCCCTTTCTGAAGCCTTACTGTTCTTCTGAGAATATTGCATCAGCGATAGTTCGTAATCTTTGATTAAGAATTTTCCCGCAGATTTTATATTCTGCATTTAGAAAACCTATTCCACCACAATTTCCTGTATACAGGGTGGTCCATTGATAGACACCGGGCCAAATATCTCACGAAATACGCATCAAACGAAAAAACTACAAAGAACGAAACTTGTCTACCTTGAAGGGGGAAACCAGGTGGCGCTATGGTTGGCCCGCTAGATGGCGCTGCCATAGGTCAAACGGGTAGCAACTGCGTTTTTCAAAAATTTTTATAACATATTCGTGTAGTACATAAAGAAGTATGAATGTTTCAGTTGGACCACTTTTTTCACTTTGTGATAGATGGCGCTGCAATAGTCACAAACATATAAGTACGTGGTATCACGTAACATTCCGCCAGTGCGGACGGTATTTGCTTCGTGATACATTACCCGTGTTAAAATGGACCGTTTACCAAATGCAGAAAAGATCAATATCGTGTTGATTTATGGCTATTGTGATCAAAATGCCCAACGGGCGTGTGCTATGTAAGCTGCTCGGTATCCTGGAAGACATCTTCCAAATGTCCGGACCGTTCGTCGGGTAGTTACGTTACTTAAGGAAACAGGAAGTGTTCAGCAACATGTGAAACGTCAATCACGACCTGCAACAAATGATGATGCCCAAGTAGGTGTTTTAGCAGCTGTCGCGGCTAATCCGCACATCAGTAGCAGACAAATTGCGCGAGAATGGGGAATGTCGTGTGCAGTTCTGGCTCTGGGCACAAGAGAAATTACGGGACGATGACAGATTTTTAGCGTCATTCACCAACAGCGGTAACGTAAACCGGCATAATATGCACTACTGGGCAACGGAAAATCCACGATGGCTGCGACAAGTGGAACATCAGCGACCTTAACGGGTTAACGTATGGTGCGGCATTATGGGAGGAAGAATAATTGACCCCTCATTTCATCGATGGCAATGTAAATGTTGCAATGTATGCTGATTTCCTACGTAATGTTCTACCGATGTTACTACAAGATGTTTCACTCGATGACAGAATGGCGATGTACTTCCAACATGATGGATGTCCGGCACATAGCTCGCGTGCGGTTGAAGTGGTATTGAATAGCGTATTTCACGACTGGTGGATTGGTCGTCGAAGCACGTTCACTGAATCTGACGTCCCCGGGTATGTTTCTGTGGTGAAAGTCGAAGGATATTTGCTGTCGTGATCCACCGACAATAACTGACAACATGCGTCAGCGCATTGTCAATGCATGTGCGAACATTACGGAAGGCGAACTACTCGCTGTTGAGAGGAATGTCGTTACACGTATTGCCAAATGCACTGAGGTTGACGGACATCATTTTGAGCATTTATTGCATTAATGTGGTATTTACAGGTAATCACGCTGTAACAGCATGCGCTCTCAGAAATGATAAGTTCACAAAGGTACATGTACCACATTGGAACAACCGAAATAAAATGTTCAAACGTACCTACGTTCTGTATTTTAATTTAAAAAACCTACCTGTTACCAACTGTTCGTCCAAAATTGTGAGCCATGTGCATGTGACTGTTACAGCGCCATGTATCACAAAGCGCAAAAAGTAGTCCAACTAAAACATTCATATTTCTTTACGTACTACACGAATATGTAATAAAAATGGGGGTTCCTATTTAAAAAAAAAACGGAGTTCATAGCCTTTTGACCAATGGCAGCGCCTTCTAGCGGGCCAATCATAGCGCCATCTGATTTCCCCCTTCAAGCTAGACAAGTTTCGTTGTTTGTAGTTTTCTCATTTGACGCTTATTTCGTGAGATATTTGGCCCGGTCACGATCAATGGACCACCCTGTAGACACAGTCTTATAAACAAGGAAAAATATCTTTGGATAGAAGATGAGATGTGTTTGTTGTTCTTTGCGATCATGAGAGAAATGGCGATCAGTTCAGAGTCGGTATGCAGTGGAGTGTTCAGAGTGGAACTCGCTGTTACCTGAAGCCGTTCTGCGTGGTGGCGATGCCGTCGTAGAGTGGGAACTGCGTGTGCGCCTGCACGGGCGGCTGCACAGTGTTCTGGTAGTAGCCGGCCGCCGCGTTGTCGTAGCGGTCCGCCGCCGGCGGCGACGCCGTCTGGTACTGCGGGAAAAGTACAGCTTTTAGACACTTTCCGTGGCCCACATTCGTGAGAACTCGCTGCGATGTCGAACGTGTCAGTGATTTTACAATTACGACACTTTTCTCTGAAAACATGGCTACATGCTGCACAAACACAATTTTAACTAAAGTTCAATCATGATCACAACACTTATGTCCCAATAACATAGGTGACCGGTTTCGGCTATATTTATATAACCATCTTCAGACCCATGGCTTCCTTGAAGGATGGTAGGCGGAGCTCTCCTCAGCTGCTACGAAGTCAGTTGAGGAGAGCTCCGCCTACCATCCTTCAAGGAAGCCATGGGTCTGAAGACGGTTATATAAATATAACCGAAACCGGTCACCTATGTTATTGGGACATAAGTGTTGTGATCAAGACTGAACTTTAGTTAAAATATAATAATCTATTGATCACTGTATTCCAAAAATGTTTACCAAAATTGTTTTAAAAAAATCTTAATCTATGACAAAATTTGATACATGTCACCAAAATGCATACACGCTATCTACCAGCGGAAAAATGGTACTATCGGAGAGCAGAGATGCGAATATGTTCCTGTTTATTTAGATGACTCTAACTACGACTACCTCATTCTGTCTTCTTCAGCACCTTTAAAAATTTCCCAAAAATTTTGGCATGCAAACATATTCGACGCTTTTTTAACATGGAGCTCACGTCAAACTTCTACAAGCCACCCTAACAGTTACACGCTCACACCTACCAGTCCATCGCTCCTACCCATCCCAAGCCCAGTTGCTCTTTCTCACTCAGACATTCAGCCCAACTCACAGTCATTATCTCATTGTGTCTCTCGAAATGTCACTCTCTCCTGCATCACAGCCACAGTCCCCTACAACTACAGTTTCTTCTCTCCGTCATTGTCTCCCTCTTGCTCTTTCTTACTCATAACATTTTATTCCTTTCGTTTTCTTTACTAGTGCTGCTGCTGTCTCTTCTCTCTGTCACTATCTCACTCTTCGTTATTGTCATATACTCTGTCTCTCATTATCACTGGTTCCCACCTTTTCGCCTTTCTCTTTATTTCTTCTCCCGCCCCCTGGCACTGTCTCCTTCACTCTTTCCCTAGCACTGTTCTGTCATTCTCTACTATGTTCCACTGCGCTGTATGCGTCTTTTTCTCTCACGCTGCCACTATCTCCTTCGCTCTTTCTAGAACACAGCCACTGTCTATTATCTTCCAGCATTTATTACTTTTCCAGCTCTTTGCCACTGCCACAAAAGAGTGAATATGTTCCCATGACAAAACTTTGGGAAATTTTTAAACGGGCAGCTTATGCCTGTCGTTTAAATCAGAATATTTTAGATAAACAGGTTTGTATACGCATTTTTTGTGATCCCAGAGGAACATTTTTCCACTGATTTACTTCTTTTTCCTGCTGCAACAGAGCATGTAACTCCTATGAAAAGAAAAGTATTGGTCAGTAGATTTAGATATTTTACTTATGTGTAATTGAAATAGCTCAAAACTTATTTTACACTTTAGACCGTACTTTACGTGCAAAAATGTTTTGCAAGTGCTCCAGAACTACTACATGGGGTTTACAGATGATAGCGAAGACACTTTACAGTATATTTCTCAGCGTTACGTCACTTTATTAACCACATTTTCGCCTCACACCGGTTTCTATGTGCGTATTTTTCGTGTAAAGGTAAGGTAAATTTGAACCACTGCCTCTAGAAAACAGATAAAGATATGAAGAAAATTTTCAACGTTGTTCGAGACCGGGATTTTAAAATATATCTAATAAATTTCAGTCATTTTCCGCGAATAGCCGTCTTGGAATCCGAGGCTGGGTTTTGCTTCACTGGTGATGGCGGAAATATAGTAAAAAACCTTTTAGTGGCATTTCTCGAGGGCCCGCCCATAAGTTCCATCAGATTCACCGTAAACCACATCAAATGGAAAAAGAACCAACCGATTTGCTCCATTTGCCTAAGCAGGAGGACGTCTGTAATAATTATACTTTGACCCTGTGCTATGGGATAATGATACTAAGGCTATTCTTCTGTTCTGTATACAAATGGTCCCTAACCCAAGTGCTATCCTAAACACTTGACGCTACCTTTTTATCACCAACAAAACCCGTGGTATGAGCAACAGAAAATTCTGTTTTTATGCGCGGCGTTTTGGAACGTATTAAGTGCGCGTGTAGCTGCATGCATATCGATCCAGGAATATAGCGCACCAGGGATATAAGGTGGTCTATGCAGATGATTTTCGTTATCTTAGAACCACGTGCCTATTTGAAACAAGCAATGTTCCTATTCTTTGCACATAGAACAATTTCGGTACGTAATGGGATTTTGGTAGATGTTGTTATTGTCCTGATCCAAAGTCTAGTTATGCAGCTCTCCAAGCTAATTTATTCAGTACAAATACCTCTATCTATGTGTAACTGTTGCATTCTATTTTCTCTTGTTCGTGCTTAATGTGATCATGCCTTGGTCGGCCTCTGCAATTTTTACGTCCACACATTTTCCTCCATTACCAATAATGTCTCAAGATGTGTCTTATTAACCAATCTCTTCTTTTTGGCAGGTTGTGTGGTAAAATTCGTTTGTTTGTATCAAATGACAGTAACAGTTTGACTTTTGTTTTTGATTACCAAGACTGGCTTTGGCCA
Organism: Schistocerca cancellata; assembly: GCF_023864275.1. Lineage (NCBI taxonomy): Eukaryota > Metazoa > Arthropoda > Insecta > Orthoptera > Acrididae > Schistocerca > Schistocerca cancellata. The sequence goes on along the minus strand of NC_064634.1, from coordinate 141,931,329 downwards.
CCAAGCCCCTTTCCCACTAGTTATATGTGTATCATCGTAGGAGTACAAACACTCAACCTTCCACGACTCGTCTGTTATATGTCTATCGTCGTGTACACACACAGACTCAAATTCTCACGACGACAGCCATACGATCACTGGAAAATCCCCTTAGTGGCCGAATCGTGGAAATCAAAAAGAAAAATAAAAGCTCAGCTGATGCCGCCATTTGCTCCTAAGTAATACTATATTTGCGGAAGTTGTACCACTGTGATCCATATGCTAGACAAGAAATTAGGTTCCTTTTCTCCCAGTATCTCCACGTTAGTTACTTGGTCTCCTGTTGCACCGTTCTCCTTTTGTCTGCATTACTTATCCTCCTTGTTTTAAATCCGTATGGGGCTACACTAGACACAAATATTTCCAGGAAAGGACTTCACAACACATATTTTTATTTGTTTTATTTTGTGACATCTATCTTTTAACTGGTTTGATGCGGATGGCCTCGACTTCCTCTCCCGTGTCTCTAAAAATCACTCCCACTTAACGACCTCATTTATTTGTTAAATATATTCCGATCACTGCCTTCTTCCACATTTTTACACTCTACAGTTCCCTCGATTACCACAGAAGTTCTTTCTTGATGTCGTGACACACGTCCTATCATCGTCTCTGTTCTTGTTGTCGATTCTGCAGAGTACCTCCCCATTTCTCACCATATCGGTCCACCTAACTTTCAACATCTTTCTATAGGACAAGATGCGTTAAGCTTTGATTATATTCTTTTTTTACAGTTTTCTATCATTCAGCTTCGTATAATACTTTACCGCAAACGTACGTTTCCAGAATTTTTTTCTTCAAATTACGGCCGATGTTCGACACTAGCAGCCTTTGTTCGGACAGGAATGGCCTCCTTACTTATGCTAGTCTGCATTTTGTGTCCTTGTTTCGTTTGTCATGTGTTATTTTGCTTCCAAGACAGCAGAATTCAGTCACTCTGTCTACTTTGCGGTCGACAGTTTTAAAGTTTATTGCTAATCTCCTTTCTGTTACTTCTCATTACCTTAGTATTACATGCACTGATTTCTCTTTTTCAGAGAAGCTTTGCTTGCTGTTGATAGCTTCATTTTATAATCTCTTTACTTATGTCATATTCATTGTTCCGTTTCAATAACTGATCCCCTTATTATTGACTGATTTAACCGTATTACACTGCATTAACTTTTTGTCCGTGTTCACTTTCAAGACATCATCCATTCCATGCAATTGATCTTTGAAGTCCATCGCCATATCGGTCAAAATTACAATGCCATTGGGAAGCCTCAAACTTTTTAATTCTTCTCCCTGTAATGTAATTCCTTTTACAAATTTCTCTTTGGTTTCTTTCACTGCTTTCTCAATGCAATTCGATCTCTGCTGCATTCAGAGTTTATTCATTCATAGTGATTGCTTGCTTTTTATATTTCTATTTCTCTCTTTTCCCAATTACACATAACATACATCGATCAGCCAGAACATTATGACCACCGACCCACTATCGATATAAAGACGTACAGGTGATAGCAGCGTCATCTGCTAAGGAATGACTGATAGCCGCGTGGAGTAGCCGCGTGGTTAGAGGCGCCATGTTACTAACCATACGGCCCCTCCCGCCGGAGGTTCGAGTCCTCCCTCGGGCATGGGTCTGTGTGTTGTTCTTAGCACAAGTTAGTTTAAGTTAGTTAGAGGAGTGTGTAAGTCTAGGGACCGATGACATCAGCAGTTTGGTCCCTTAGGAATTCACACACATTTGAAAATTTTGAATGACTACTAGTCACACACATGCAGGGTGGGTGTAGTATCATTAAGCGTGCTGTCCGTGTGTAGAATGGCCAAGGCGCACGATCTGCATTTGACCGACGGCCCCTTTTTATTGGTCGAAGGCTCGGCACGAGCTTTTCGGAAACTGCACGACTCACTGAGTAATCGAGGAGTGCTCTGGTGATGCCTTCAACACTTGGCGATACCAAGATGAAACCATGTCCAGACGTTGTGGGGTCGGGGGGCCAAACCTCATTACAGATGTCGGACGTCATAGGCTGATCAGACAGGTAAAACAGGACAGGCGGCGAACTGTTGTGGAACTAATACCAAACTTAAATGCTGGGCAGAGCACGTGTCTGAACACATAGTGTACCAAACACTCCTAATAATGGGCCTTGTAATGTCCCCACAGAAAATACCCACTACCACGCACCAATTAATCATTTTCAATCAAACCATCCACATTCATTCACTTTGGAAAAGCTATCTGATCTGATTTTCTCGTAATATATGCGGCGACAGCTCGACGACGCCAAAGTATTTTCTAGTGCGTTTATTCTTTGAAATAACAGAGATGCATATATGCATTCTCCATGGTTGTTAGAGTGGGCCGGCCGCGGTGGTCGAGCGGTTCTGGCGCTGCAGTCCGGAACCGCGGGACTGCTACGGTCGCAGGTTCGAATCCTGCCTCGGGTATGGGTGTGTGTGATGTCTTTAGGTTAGTTAGGTTTCAGTAGTTCTAAGTTCTAGGGGACTTATGACCTAAGATGTTGAGTCCCATAGTGCTCAGAGCCATTTGAACCATTTTTGTTAGAGTGGTAACTAGGACAGCTTCTGGAGTATCTGTTGAGGGATTGACGTGTTTCTTAGAGATACATATTCTGCTTTTCTTCTCGCTAAAGCGAGCCAATTAACATTTGTGCCGCTAGCGGTTTGTTTGAGGAGAAAGAAACTGTACAAGGAAAATAATTAAGGCGTGGAATCACCGGAGATCTGGATATGTAATGGATATGGATTTAATACACAATTTCCTCCGTAAATAAGGTTTGTGACTTTTTTGTTCTGGAGTGAATGAACGAATGAGTTTTTTTCTGAATCATTTGATGATCACGTTGGCCCTGTAATTAGTGGGGAAGTTTCAGCTGTGTCGAAGAGAGGCTGCAATCACTGAGTCTGTGTAAAATCGTCCAAAAAGGCTTCCTACACATCTGGCATTCGCAATCTTTCGTAAAAGGAATAAATTGTCCAAACGATTGATTCTCCCGACTGACTGCAGTGCTTAACAGTAATAATAAATGTAAAGATCTCTTACAGCAAGCCAGCCGCTGATTACCAAGACGAAGGACTCCACCAAAGACCCTATTTGGCTGATTTGATGTAATGAAATATTATATTAAAAACTGTACATAGATAAAGGAGAGAAAGAGAGAGAGAGCGAATGAAAATAGAGATAATACTAATAATCGTCCATTAGTCTAATTTTTCGCCTGTCTTATCACAGATCAGCCAAGAGGCCTTACTTTACTGTATAAATTTTTGGGTGAAGGTGAAGGTATCTTAAAGGCAACAGATACACGTCTATACAGACAAGACATTACACAGAGATAGCGGCTAGCTGCAATCGTCATATATTCTTAGATAAAGAGACGGCAACTTATTATCCGAACATTTAAAAAATGTTAAAGCCTCTGCAGCCGACGACCCGTGCATGTGCCAATGTTAAGACCACGGTATCGGCAAATACGACTGATTGGGCACGTGACTATTGGCACTGCACTTTGGAGCAATGGCAGAGTGTTGCACGGTCTGATGAATCCCGACAACTTCATCGTCATGCCGACGCGAGGGCGCGAATCCGTCGCCTTCCAGAGGAACAGCTCGTTAACACCTGTACTGTGGGACAGAGACAAGATCCGTTACGCTGTGGGGAACATTCACGTGGGCATCCATGGGTCCTGAACCCGATCGAACACATCTGGGATGTGACTGAACGTGTCTTCAGAGCCTATCACCCCCTCCCCCCTTTTCCCAGAATTTATGGCAATTAGGTGACTTGTCGGTGCAGATGTGGTTCCAGCTCCCTCCAAGCACCCTACCAAGGCGTCAGTGCTTCCACGCTACGACGTGTCGTCGCTGTTATCCGTGCCAAAAGAGGACATATTAGGTAGGTGGTCATAATGTTCTGGCTGATCACTGTATTCTATAGTGTACTTTACAGAACTAGGCAACGGCCTTGCCGCAGTGGATACACCGGTTCCCGCGAGATCACCGAAGTTTTGTGCTGTCAGGCGTGGTCGGCACTTGAATGGGTGACCATCCAAGCCGCCATGCGCTGTTGCCATTTTTCGGGGTGCACTCAGCCTCGTGATGCCAATTGAGGAGCTACTCGACCGAATAGTAGCGGATTCGGTCAAGAATACCGCGAGAGCAGTGTGCTGACCCCACACCCCTGCTACCGCATCCTCCATGAGGATGAAATGGCGGTCGGATGGTCCCGGTAGGCCACTCGTGGCCTGAAGACGGAGTGCTTAATAATAAGTGCTTAACATTACAGAACTACTGCGCGTTATAGAGCTCAGATCTCATATTGCTGTGATGCGATAATGTAAACTGGTGTAATACAAACAATGGTCTACAAGGGATTACTTGAGTTCTTTTACCTGGTAGTTGCTCGGCAGACCGGAGTACTGCGGCTGGATGGCGTTGGACGAGATGGGCTGGTAGCCGGGGTAGATGACCGACGCCGGCGGGCTGAAGCTGAAGGCGGGCGCTGAGTAGCCCAGGGCGGGCCGCCTGTAAAAGGTCAGGAGAAAGGACTCAGCACCAGCAGACCGGGCAAGGCCAAATTATCTACGCGACTGGGATTTTACTATATGCTGTCTCCAGCTTTGAACTGACACCCCAGTCAAGCATCGGCTGATGATTCAGAATGGAAGATGTAGGGTTACCAGCGCCAGTGACTTGGTCCTGTTTAAATTAACGACAAGAATAAAAAATGCAAAGTGCTCGCAAACATCAAAACAATACTCGAGGAGATACTTAAACGTTATGGGAAACGTCTTTTTTTCACAATTTCTACAAAAAAATCCTATGTCTTATTGTGACCTCTCAGGTTTTCTCGGTGTGGTGCATTACTGATGTGCTTCTGGGTATACAGCTGAGTTGCTGTTGTTTCCATTTTTTGCGCAATATTTTTGAGTCGTGCAGTTATGTGTGCATAACCTGAAGAAGACGGCTGGATAGGGCGTCGAAATATTGTCCACCTGGTTTTTCTGTTTCTAGGAACAAGGACTATTCTGCAGCCTGAAGATAATGGAATGTTTTTACGTTAATGTGGCTAAGTGCTGGTGGTCTAGCTTGATCCTGGTGGTTTCTGTAGAAAGCCTGTTTTTTCTAACACCTTTTAGAAAAGAAACTTCTCATAGGCTTGGCAAGAAGCAGCACATCACAGCAAATACTATGAGCATTAGTAAGAGAGGGCCAATTGAAATATGTATGTTCCGCTCTAGAGCTAATTGGCCAATATGTCTGCATGTTAAGTTTTGATAGCCCACAAAATGAGGACTCTGATAGCATTCAATTTAGGAGTTGGACTGGAGTCATGATCCATATGTGGTGACCCTGTGATTTAAAAACTGTTACATGTAAGAAGTCAGAAGCCCGTTGATCTTATTTGATCAGTAAAGTTGTTCTTTTGTTATGGAAAGAAAATGATTGGCAAATGCATGGGTGTCAAGGGCTGAATAAATTTCCATTTTTCTGTGAGAAATGGTGCAGTGAAGAAGCACTTGCTAAGCAGACAGCGGTCTCATATCAGACCATAGAGACATCAGCTAGCTGGAAGTAGTGTCTGATAATGATGAAACAGGCTTGGTGAGGTCTTACAGACAGCAATAAAGTCCACATGTTCCAGTGGAAGCTTGTGGTGTTTGTGTGTGTATCTTTCTCCTTTTTCAACTTTAGACTGTTTTCTCGTAGAGGAGATTCTAGAAAACAGCTGATAAATGAAGCTGCTATTTGCTGTGCTCATTTACCAAATCAGTGGTCAGGTCCTAGAGTTTTTTTTAAAAAAGTGGGTAGACTGCTATAGAGCTTAGTTATGTTGAAGAAGTGGTTGTTTCAACCCTGACTTGTGGGTCAAAGTCAGGCTAGCAGCAGTTATTTAGACTGAGTGTGTATTTATAAAAGCACAGACGGTTAATCAGGGTCTATCACCAAACATTTTGGAGGTAGTCTATGGAACAATAAGTTGCATAATTTGTCTAGTGCATGACACAGCAGAAAGAGGGGAGTGGTTCTTCATCCAACACTATTGTGCAGTCGGCAAGGAAGGTTTCATGCCTATTACGTTTGACTGGAAGTCTGAGCCTCTGCTGCTGGTTGTGGAACAAGAGCTTTCATCGTGCTAAGAGTCCTTCATCAGAGCAGTGCGGCGTGCACTCACCTGACTGGCTCCTGCTGCGGCGTGGAGAGGGGCAGCGGCGCCGGGGTGGGGGGCGCTGTGGCGATGGGCGCGCGGTAGCTGGTGCCGCCCTGCGAGGGCGCAGACTTGCTCTTGGCCAGCGCGCTGCCGATCGGCTCATCGCGTCCCACGTACACCGACTTGGTGCGCACCACGCGGTACCTGCGAAAGTGGGTTTAAAGTCTGAGTATGCGTCTGGGACAGTGTGAAAACTACATATTGTTTTGCGCAACAAGAAACTGTACTTCAACTGGTGGACTGTAATGTCATCGTAAAAGGAAACTAATTTGGTTCTCAATATAATTTGTTAAGGCTACATTTCACGTAATTGAAGCTAAATAAGGCTACATTCTCACGTAACTGTACTTGAATATTTCATCTTCCGACCATGTGTAACACAAGGGAAGCACAGGTACTGATACAATTCTAACCATGCTATATCAAGCAGCTTTGATAAGAGATTCTCGTTGGCTGTAGTAATACTTAATGACATTTCTGGCAATGCCAGTGATAATTTGTTTCTTGAAAACTGCGGAACACATAACCAGATATTTACGACAAGATCGCAATAAATGGCAATTCATATTTACGAAAAAAGGAAAGCTTGGCTTACAAGTCGAAAAAAAGTTAAATAATTAACTTTTTGGTTGTTTACAGGTATATGTCTACAGTCGTGGTAAACATATAAATCTCTACACCAAGCTAATATAGCACGTCGGCAGAGAAGCCAAATGGTGCAATCCGTTTGTACTTTGTCAATGATCTGCGATTTTTGCTTCGGATCTTCTAGTACTTTGCCGCAGGCATTTCAGCTTGTAGTAGGACTGTAAACAAACAAAAATTAATTACACAGCATTTTTTATTTGAAGTGATAATTAAAACTTAAAGGCGACACAACGTAACTGGATGTTATTTAAGATAACCTACACACATTTTCAAAGCAATGTGACACTTGGTTTGGCTTGCTTCTGTGGACAGGACGTAAAAATCAGTGTCAACATATAGTACGTATTCAAGTAATAACACTAGTTCTTGATCCTAGGTCTAAGTATGTCAGAATTTCTAGAGATAAGGAACAGGAGAAAAGGAAAAGCAAAGGGATACTATAGACAAATACTCAGGGAGGCATAGAGCACTGCCATCGAAGCAACTGTCTTCCTGATAATCCGGGTCCCTGAGATGTCTCCAGTGCGTGGATTTTCGAGACATACAGCATTGGACAGGCAGTCCTTCCGTCAGCGCACCACTTGTTAATGGAACAGACTGAAAATTGTACTTCTTTATTCTCTTCGTTTTGTCCATGACATAATACTCCCTGTAAAAGTGACACTGTACTCGTTCTGCATACCTGTTAACCATGTACCGGTTCTCCAAAATCCAACTGTTTTATACTGGGTGTTACAAAAAGGTACGGCCAAACTTTCAGGAAACATTCCTCACGCACAAATAAAGAAAAGATGTTATGTGGACATGTGTCCGGAAACGCTTAATTTCCATGTTGGAGCTCATTTTAGTTTCGTCAGTATGTACTGTACTTCCTCGATTCACCGCCAGTTGGCCCAATTGAAGGAAGGAAATGTTGACTTCGGTGCTTGTGTTGACATGCGACTCATTGCTCTACAGTACTAGCATCAAGCACATCAGTGCGTAGCATCAACAGGTTAGTGTTCATCACGAACGTGATTTTGCAGTCAGTGTAATGTTTACAAATGCGGAGTTTGCAGACGCCCATTTGATGTATGGATTAGCACGGGGCAATAGCCGTGGCGCGGTACGTTTGTATCTAGACAGATTTCCAGAACGAAGGTGTCCCGAAAGGAATACGTTCGAAGCAATTGATCGGCGTCTTAGGAAGCACGGAACATTCCAGCCTATGACTCGCAACTGGGGAAGACCTAGAACGACGAGGACACCTGCAGTGGACGAGGCAATTCTTCGTGCAGTTGACGATAACCCTAATGTCAGCGTCAGAGAAGTTGCTGCTGTACAAGGTAACGTTGACCACGTCACTGTATGGAGAGTGCTACGGGAGAACCAGTTGTTTCCGTACAGTGTACAGCGTGTGCAGGCACTATCAGCAGCTGATTGGCCTCCTCGGGTACACTTCTGCGAATGATTCATCCAACAATGTGTGAATCCTCATTTCAGTGCAAATGTTCTCTTTACGGATGAGGCTTCATTCCAACGTGATCAAATTGTAAATTTTCACAATCAAGATGTGTGGGCTGACGAGAATCCGCACGCAATTGTGCAATCACGTCATCAACACAGATTTTCTGTGAACGTTTAGACAGGCATTGTTGGTGATGTCTTGATTGGGCCCCATGTTCTTCCACCTACACTCAATGGAGCACGTTATCATGATTTCATACGGGATACACTACCTGTGCTGCTAGAGCATGTGCCTTTACAAGTACGACACAACATGTGGTTCATGCACGATGGAGCTCTTGCACATTTCAGTCGAAGTGTTCGTACGCTTCTCAACAACAGATTCGGTGACCGATGGATTGGTAGAGGCGGACCAATTCCATGGCCTCCACGCTCTCCTGACCTCAACCCTCTTGACATTCATTTATGGGGGCATTTGAAAGCTCTTGTCTACGCAACCCCGGTACCAAATGTAGAGACTCTTCGTGTTCGTATTGTGGACGGCTGTATACAATACGCCATTCTCCAGGACTGCATCAGCGCATGAGGGACTCCATGCGACGGAGGGTGGATGCATGTATTAACGGAGGACATTTTGAACATTTCCTGTAACAAAGTGTTTGAAGTCACGCTGGTACGTTCTGTTGCTGTGTGTTTCCATTCCATGATTAATGTGATTTGAAGAGAAGTAATAAAATGAGCTCTAACATGGAAAGTAAGCTTTTCCGGACACATGTCCACATAACATATTTTCTTTCTTTGTGTGTGAGGAACGTTTCCTGAAAGTTTGGCCGTACCTTTTTGTAACACCCTATATGAATTCCTTCACTTACAAGGACACCACCATGTTGGAGTGAGCGCCACACTAGCCTGAACTAAGACAAAGATGCGTATTTTATAATGAAATACGTTAAGCGTCTTATTATTTTAGATGCAAAACCTGTGCAATGTACTCATGCTCATGTCAGCTCTGCAACGGCTGCCTCTTCTTGCTATAATATTACCTATTAATTGTAGCTCATGTACACAAGCAAGAAAGGTTACACATCACTGCATGTAGGAAAGTAAGAAATATTGCCTACATGATTTGGAAAAGAAAGTAGCATTCCCTTTTTCAAAAATATGCCGTGCAACATGGACGCGACAGAATTACATGTGCCTGTGATCAATAACGGTGAAAGTACGTTAATCAGACACACAAGTATTCGTGAGCTGAGCTGTAGGCTTATACAATCAGTCCTATCAAATATGATAGAATATCGCCAAACTAATGATCAGATTAGACAAAGCCATCGCATGCGTTTGTAGCCAAGTTTATGGAAACAAATATTGGACATGGGAGAATATAGTCGACCTAGTAGAAAGAAATGTCGTGTGACTAGGGCCTGCCGGCGGGTAGACCTATCGTCTAGTGCAAGTCTTTTGAGTTGACGCCACTTCTGCGACCTGCATGTCGAAGCCGAACTAGTGATCAGATTAGACAAAGCTCTTAGTATTGCATGCGGTTGTAAGCCGCGTCGTCACACACGGAACCCCGCCACAGCCTGAACATACTGACGAAGAGGTTAACAATCCAATCGGAACAAAGACCATGAATTGGAACAGTCACGAAACTCGTGCTTGATTACAGACGACAAATTTAGATAAAATCTCACTGCAGTGGTGTAATGTATCGCTGGGAACAGTACGTCAGAGAAACGAACGCACTTACCAAAAAGTGGCGTGAACTCCAAATAAGCAAATAACGAACAGATTGACTATGACTCAGCTAAGATGGACTGTTTCAAATGTGATGGATGTCAGGCAATTTCAGACGGGCTAAATATTTAGGTATCCCTGCACCACGACAAGTGTGTGATCTTTTATTTCATCTGTAAATGTATCAGGGCTCAGGGGTCTGCTCGTTGGATGTATTGACGTGACGTCACGGAACATCTGACCAAAACAGAGTGTGGAATGGAACACAGAAGCGAGCCAGTATCGAGAGGACGGGATGTGAGGACGCAGCACGCAGTTAGCTCCACGTCGTGTTTCGTATTGGTAATTGACATCAGCCCATCTTAATTGAAATACATATGTCTAGACTTTTTTTTAAAGGAAATCTTGTTTTCTCATATGTAACCGAGAATATTTTAAAGAACTATACTTTAAAATGAATTTCCTTTTAAATACTTTGTATATTTATGTGTGCATCAACCAACCTGTAGGATCGTTTTGCATATAACTGGATGAAGCATGCATGGCGATTCTGACTGGCATTATTTTTATATGTTATAATTTGTTGCAAAACAGCAGAATAACAGGTGTATTGTGTTTTTATAAGAACTTTGCTTTTAATCTTTTAATGTAGTGGTTCGTAATGTACTTTCTTTTACTTTTATTGTAAAGTCTGACGATGTCTATTGTATAGCTGAAAGCGGTAATTCTATTCAAAAAGCTGCACCATCAAGAGAATTAAATAAGAGTTATGGACGTCGTGACCACTTTACAGATCGTCGTTTTATACCAAATTCTGTTCTGTGACTCATGAGTTCTCAAGTGCTACCAGCAGTCCAGGTAGCACAATGAATGTCTGTATGGCGCTAAAAAAAATGGGTACACATCATACAACGGTCACGTTTCTGCAGTCGGTGTTAAGTGGCGCTTCAGGTGGTGCAAAGAATGACGTCACTGGAAATGTCTGAAAACTAGTGATTTGGAGTGACGAACTACGCTAACTGCCTGCAGAACGTTACCTATCGCCATGTGCAGTGCCAACACTAGAGCACAGAGGAGGTGGTGTTGCATTATGGGGTGTCTTTTTCTTGGTTAAGTTGTGATCTCCTTATTGAGTTTAAGAATATGCTAAATGCGAAAGAAAGTGAATAAATTTTACAACAGCAGGTGCTGAACACAGTCCAGGAGCATTTCGGGAACGGTGATTGTTTATATCAGCATGACAACGCAGCGTGTTATAAAGCGGCATCTGTGAAGCAATGGTCTGTGGACAATGAGATTTCTGAAATGGGCGGGGATAACTAGAGTCCCGACCTGTACTCAGCGGAACGTCAACTTCACTCCAGAAGGTAGCGTCCAGCATCCTTGCGTTGCCTTATTTCGGCTCTTGGAGAGAACAGCCTGCTGATCCTCTAGAGATATTCAGAAACCTCACTGGAAGTGGTTCCAGCAGATTGTAAGCTCACATAACGGTGAAGGGTGGGCACAGTGCTGGCCCTAAGCTATCGCCAGCACACCAATCGGCAAAGATGAAGTGCGAAGATCGATTAGCAGGCACTGGCAGCTTGTAGTTTTTGCCGATGATACAAGTATAGCCATCACACTCAACAGACGAGAATTAACTGGAGAAATTGTAAACGATCTTTTTCAGAAAATCATTAAGTGGTTCTCTGCAAATGGGCTCTCATTAAACTTTGACAAAACACAGTATATACAGGTCCACACAGTAAATGGAATGACACCATTAATAAATATAGACTTCGACCAGAACTCGGTAGCTAAGGTAGAATATTCAAAATTTCTAGGTGTATGCATTGATGAGGGGTTGAACTGGAGAAAACACACTGAGGATGTGCTGAAACGTTTGAGTTCAGCTATTTATGCTATTAGGGTCATTGCAAATTTTGGAGATAAACATCTGAGTAAATTAACTTACCACGCCTATTTTCATTCTCTGCTTTCGTATGGCATCATATTCTGGGGTAACTCATCAATGAGTAAAAGAGTATTCATTGCACAAAAGCGTGTAATCAGAATAATTGCTGGAGCTCATCCAAGATCATCCTACAGACACTTATTTAAAGAGCTAGAGATCTTCACTGTAGCCTCACAATATATATTTTCACTTATGAAATTTGTTATTAGCACTCCGAACGAATTCAAAAGTAATAGCAGTGTACATGGCTACAACACTAGGAGAAAGGATGATCTTCACTACTCAAGGTTAAATCTAACTTTGACTCAGAAGGGGGTAAATTACGCTGCCACAAAAGTATTTGGTCACTTACCTAATAGCATCAAAAGTCTGACAGAGAGCCATATAGCATTTAAAAGGAAATTAAAAGAATTTCTGAATGGCAACTCCTTCTACTCATTAGATGAATTTTTGGACATAGTAAGTGGGTAATTTCCCCCACACAAAAAAATATTGAGTGTCATGTAATATTTTGTGTAATGTAATATCTTGTATAGACACCTTTTATTAAGCTGACATGTTCCACATCATTATGAAGTGTCGTATTCATGATCTATGGAACAAGTACTAATCTAATCTAATCTCTAATCTGGATCAAGCGCGCCTATCACGAGATACGCCAGAGACGCATCCACAAGCACCACGCCGCCAACGCTCTCTCGGCTGCAGGTATTTAGGCCGCCGACGCTGACCGGAGGGACTGACTCACTTATTCATGCAGTTTGGCATCTGTCAGTTTACTCGTAGAGCCGGTATAGTTCATCACAGTACATAGTGGCCAGATTAGTGACTACAGTAGGACTACTATTATTGATGTTACATCAGTCTGCAAAAGACTGCTACAAAACATAGACACTATTCAAGTTAAGTAACAGCTTCCTGTTCGTGTAAATAAAGAGCTGTATAATTCCACATGTACTTTTGTGTTGTAGAATGTGGATACCGGCCACCCATAACAAATCCTCTCGCTTTCTTCCTTGTGGTATAAGACTTTACAGGCACAACCCACATTAATGTTTCCAGAATGAGATTTTCACTCTGCAGCGGAATGTGCGCAGATATGAAACTTCCTGGCAGATTAAAACTGTGTGCCGGACCGAGACTCGAACTCGGGACCTTTGCCTTTCGCGGGCAAGTGCTCTATCAACTGAGCTACCCAAGTGCGACTCACGTCCCGTCCTCACAGCTTTACTTCTACCAGTACCTCGTCTCCTACGTTCCAAACTTTACAGAAGCTCTCCTGCGAACCTTGCAGAACTAGCACTCCTGAAAGAAAGGATATTGCGGAGATATGGCTTAGCCACAGCCTGGAGGATTTTTCCAGAATGAGATTTTCAGTCTGCAGCGGAGTGTGCGCTGATCAGTTTTAATCTGCCAGGCAGTTTCATATCAGCGCACACTCCGCTGCAGAGTGAAAATCTCATTCTGGAAAAATCCCCCAGGCTGTGGCTAAGCCATGTCTCCGCAATATCCTTTCTTTCAGGAGTGCTAGTTCTGCAAGGTTCGCAGGAGAGCTTCTGTAAAGTATGGAAGGTAGGAGACCGGTTACTGGCAGAAGTAAAGCTCTGAGGACGGGGCGTGAGTCGTGCTTGGATAGCTCAGTTGGTAGAGCACTTGCCCGCGAAAGGCAAAGGTCCCGAGTTCGAGTCTTGGTGCGGCACACAGTTTTAATGTGCCAGGAAGTTTCACATTAATGTTCCCGAATAGACGTCAGGATACTATTGATCAGAAAGTTTATTTCAGGACCTTTTGGACAGTGTCTGGTGTTAAAGATTACTCGTTGAAATCAGTGTTACTAGAGTAGAAATTTGACGCCGCTCGGAAGCGTCCCCGCGGTCGCTCACCCCGAGTTGTCGGCGACGTAGTCCCGGAGGCGGAGGACGCCGTCGGCGCCGATCCAGCCGTAGGAGCCGACGACGGAGCCGTCCTGCAGGCGCTTCTCCTTGCGGTACTGGCCGCTCTGCGTCTGGTAGCGGAAGTAGCGCTCGGGGCCCTCGTCCGTCTGGATGTGGAACTGGCCCGCGTCCGCCGCTGGCACCGGAGCGGGCGCTGGAGCTGGAGCTGGAACGGCGCTGTTCCAGGAGCCGGGGCTGCCGCTGGCTCTGCTGATGCTGCGGCCGCTCACCGCGCTGCTGCGGCCGCCAGCCTCCGGCCGACCGGCGCTGAAACCTACCCAAGACAAACTAATATACACTACTGGCCATTAAAATGGCTACACCAAGAAGAAATGCAGATGATAAACGGATATTCATTGGGCAAATATATTATACTAGAACTGCCATGTGATGACATTTTCACGCAATTTGGGTGCATAGAGCCTGAGAAATCAGTACCCAGAACAACCACCTCTGGCCGTAATAACGGCCTTGATACGCCTAGGCATTGAGTCAAACAGAGCTTGGATGGCGTGTACAGGAACAGCTGCCCATGCAGCTTCAACACCATACCACAGTTCATCAAGAGCAGTGACTGGCGTATTGTGACGAGCCAGTTGCTGGGCCACCATTGACCAGACGTTCTCAACTTGTGAGAGTTCTGGAGAATGTGCTGGCCAGGGCAGCAGTCGAACATTTTCTGTATCCCTACAGGACGTGCAACATGCGGTCGTGCATTATCCTGCTGAAAAGTAGGGTTTCACAGGGACTGAATGAAGGGTAGAGCCACGGGTCGTAACACATCTGAAATGTAACGTCCACTGTTCAAAGTCCGGTCAATGCGAACAAGAGGTGACCGAGACGTGTAACCAATGGCACCCCATACCATCACGGCGGGTGACACACCAGATGGCGATGACGAATACACACTTTCAATGTGCGTTCCCTGCGATGTCACCAAGCACGTATGCGACCATCATGATGCTGTAAACAGAACCTGGATTCATCCGAAAAAATGACGTTTTGCCATTCGTGCGCCCAGGTTAGTCGTTGAGTACACTATCGCAGGCGCTCCTGTCTGTGATGCAGCGTCAAGGGTAGCCGAAGCCGTGGTCTCCGAGCTGATAGTCCATGCTGCTGCAAACGTCGTCGAACTGTTCGTGCAGATGATTGCTGTCCTGCAAACGTCCCCATCTGTTGACTCTGGGATCGAGACGTGGCTGCACGATCCTTTACAGCCATGCGGATAAGATGCCTGTCATCTCGACTGCTAGTAATACCAGGCCTTTGGGATCCAGCACGGCGTTCCGTATTACCCTCCAGAGCTCACCGATTCCAATTCTGCTAACAGTCATTGGATCTCGACGTAGGCGAGCAGCAATGTCGCGATACGATAAACCGCAATCGCGATAGGCTACAATCCGACCTTTATCTAAGTCGGAAACGTGATGGTACGCATTTCTCATCCTTACACGAGGAATCTTAAAAACCTTTCACCAGGCAACGCCGGCCAACTGCTGTCTGTGTATGAGATATCGGTTGGAAACTTTCCTCATGTCAGCACGTTGTAAGAATCGCCAACGGCGCCAACCTTGTGTGAATGTTCTGAAAAGCT
Source organism: Schistocerca cancellata (assembly GCF_023864275.1). NCBI lineage: Eukaryota > Metazoa > Arthropoda > Insecta > Orthoptera > Acrididae > Schistocerca > Schistocerca cancellata. Next base: position 141,915,754 of record NC_064634.1, on the reverse strand, counting down.
AATCATTTGCATATCTCAGCATCTTCTTCCTGTCTGTTAAATTTCGCGTCTGTAGCACGTCAGTTTCGTAATGTAGCAATTTTAATGGCCAGTAGTGTAGATTGCTAAGCGGCTAAACGACGCACGGACCCAGTTGCAGGTAGCCTACTTTCACTGCTTCCAAGGGCAACAAAAAATTTGATTTTCAGTATTTCATATAATGAACGTACAGTTGCTACTATGGACAGCTGTATAATGGAATGACGACAGTGAAAATTTGTGCCACATCGGGAATCGAACCCAGATTTCCCGCATTACGCGAGCGGCCGCCTTGACCGCTTTGGCTATCCGTGCACGACTCATGGCCAGACGCAAATTTCAATGTGTTGTCAACTATGTGTCTACAACCTGTAGAGCCAAAGAAACTGGTACATCTCCCTAATATCGTGTGGGGCCCCCGCGAGCACACAGAAAGAAAATGGCTCTGAGCACTATGGGACTCAACTGCTGTGGTCGTAAGTCCCCTAGAACTTAGAACTACTTAGACCTAACTAACCTAAGGACAGCACACAACACCCAGCCATCACGAGGCAGAGAAAATCCCTGACCCCGCCGGGAATCGAACCCGGGAACCCGGGCGTGGGAAGCGAGAACGCTACCGCACGACCACGAGATGCGGGCACACAGAAAGATTCGACTAATGTCTGAAAGTGGTTCTAGAGGGAATTGACACCATGAATCCTGTAGGGCTGTCCATAAATCCGTAAGAGTACGAGAGTGTGAGATCTGTACCAGGTCGGGTTGACAGAGGAGATAGAGAAGATCCAAAGAAGAGCGGCGCGTTTCTTCACAGGGTTATTTGGTAAGCGTGATGGCGTTATGGAGATGTTTAGCAAACTCAGGTGGCAGACTCTGCAAGAGAACGCTCTGGTTCGAGGTGTAGCTTGCTGTCCAGGTTCCGAGAGGGTGCGTTTCTGGATGAGTCATCGAATATATTGCTTCCCCCTACTTATACCTCCCGAGGATATCACGAATGTAAAATCAGAGAGATTCGTGCGCGCATGGAGGCTTTCCGGCAGTCGTTCTTCCCGCGAACCATGCTCGACTGGAACAGGAAAGGGAGGTAATGACAGTGGCACGTAAAGTGCCCTCCGCCACACACCGTTGGGTGGCTTGCGGAGTATAAATGTAGATGTAGATGTAGATGAGTGTGGAGATCTGTTCTGAACAGCACGTTGCAAGGCATTCCAGATATGCTCAATAATGTTCATACCTAGGGAGTTTAGGGGTCAGCGGAAGTGTTTAAATTCAGAAGTGTGTTCCTGGAGCCACTATGCAACAATTCTGGACATGTGAGGTGTCCCATTGTCCTGCTGGAATTGCCCAAGTCTGTCGGAAATCATTATGTACATGAATGGATGCAGGTGATCAAAAAAAAAAAAAAATGGCTCTGACCACTATGGGACTTAACATCTATGGTCATCAGTCCCCTAGAACTTAGAACTACTTCAACCTAACTAACCTAAGGACATCATGCAGGTGATCAGACAGGATGCTTAAGTATGTGTCACCTGTCAGAGTCGTATCTAGAAGTATTAGGAGTCCCATGCCACTCCAACTGCACACGCCCTACACCATTACACAACCTCCACCAGTTTGAACAGTCCCCTGCTGACATGCAGGGTCAATGGACTTACGAGATTGTCTCCATACCCGTAAACATCCATCTGCTCGGTACAATTTGAAACGAGAGTCGTTCGAACAGTCAACATGTTTCCAGTCATCAGAAGTCCAATGTCACTGTTGACAGACCCACGCGAGGAGTAAAGCTTTGTGTTGTGCAGTCATTAAGGGTACAAGGGTGGGCCTTCATCTCCGAAAGCCTATATCGGTGATGTTTCGTTGAATGGTTCGCACGCTGACACTTATTGATGGCCCAGATTCGAAACCTGCAGGAATTTGCGGAAGGGTTGCACTTCTGTCTCGTGGAGCGATTCTCTTCAGTCGTCGTTGATTCCATTCTTGCAGGGCTTTTATCCGCCCGTAGCGATGTCGGAGATTTGATGTTTTACCGGATTCCTGATATGCACGGTACACTTGTGAAATGGTCGTACGGGAAAATCCCCACTTATCGTTACCTCGAAGATATTATATCCCGTCGCTCGTGCGCCAACTATAACACCACTTTCAAATTCACTTAAATCTTGATAACCCGCCACTGTGGCAACTGTAACCGATCTCACAGTTGTGCCAGACGCTTTTTGTCCTATATAGGTGTTGCTAACCGCAGCGCCGTATTCTTCCTGTTTACATATATTTGAATACGCATGCGTATACCAGTTTCTTTGGGGCTTCAGTGTATCTTATATACACAGGGTGGTCCATTGATAGTGACCGGGCCAAATATCTCACGAAATAAGCATCAAACGAAAAAACTACAAAGAACGAAACTCTTCTAGCTTGAAGGGGGAAACCAGATGGCGCTGATATTAATATGCATTTATTACGCACACATAGTGGAGTTAGCAGTTCGCAAAGTCTACAATTTTTTTAAATTACTATTATTGTAGCCGACAGAGCAAGGAGTCGGATTAGAGCAGGTATCTGCAGCACGCCGTGCGGACGGCGGGTGTGGGCGACTTACGAGCATCGGCGAGACTGGCGGCGCCTTCCCTGGCGCTCCCGCTGCTGACGACGTCATTGGGCACGGCGACGCTGGAAGTGTCGGACCCCGCGGCGGCGCTGTCGGCGACCGCAGGAGGCGGCGGGCCCACCGTGCTGGAGCTGGCGGCAGGAGCCGCGGCCGCCTGGGCTGGAGCCTCCGTGCTGGCCGGCGCGACGGCCGGGCCGCTCTTGTCGCCGTCGCCTTCGCTGCTATCTGTGGCGGCCGCCGCGGCGGCGGCGAGCGCCAGCACCTGCAAACGCGAGCAGAACGCCTCGTCACTTCACAGCCCTCCAGAAGCACGTTTATATCAGGTAGCAATGTTGCTACAATCATTCTTTGACTCTGCAGGGGACAGTGCGGTGATTTAAAACGTACTGGCAGATTAAAACTCCACTTATCAGCCAGAACATTATGTCCACCGGTCTTTTATCGATATAAACACGTACAGGCCAAAGCAGCGGAACTGGCGAGGAATGACTGCTGGTCAGACACAATGGCTCTGGGCACTATGGGACTTAACATCTTAGGTCATCAGTCCCCTAGAACGTACAACTACGTAAACACACACATCCATGCCCGAGGCAGGATTCGAACCTGCGACCGTAGCAGTCCCGCGGTTCCGGACTGTAGCGCCTAGAACCGCACGGCCACTCCGGCCGGCTGTGTGTAGGAAGGGGAAGGCGCGCGATATACCGGGTGATCAAAAAGTCAGTATAAATTTGAAAACTTAATAAATCACGGAATAATGTAGATAGAGAGGTACAAATTGACACACAAGCTTGGAATGACATGGGGTTTTATTAGAACAAAAAAAAAATACAAACCTTCAAAAAATGTCCGACAGATGGCGCTTCATCTGATAAGAATAGCATTAATTAACATAACAAAGTAAGACAAAGTAAAGATGATGTTCTCTACAGGAAATGCTCAATATGTCCATCATCATTCCTCAACAATAGCTGTAGTGGAGGAATAATGTTGTGAACAGCACTGTAAAGCATGTCCGGAGTTATGGTGAGGCATTGGCGTCAGATGTTGTCTTTCAGCATCCCTAGAGATGTCGGTCGATCACGATACACTTGCGACTTCAGGTAACACCAAAGCCAATAATCGCGAGGACTGAGGTCTGGGGACCTGGGAGGCCAAGCATGACGAAAGTGGCGGCTGAGCACACGATCATCACCAAACGACGCGCGCAAGAGATCTTTCACGTGTCTAGCACTATGGGGTGCCTCGGGCATGGATGTTTGTGATGTCCTTAGGTTAGTTAGGTTTAACTAGTTCTAAGTTCTAGGGGACTAATGACCTCAGCAGATGAGTCCCATAGTGCTCAGAGCCATCTGAACCATTTTTTTGACTGCAATGCCCGACTATGTAGTAAAGAGATAGCAACCAAATCGAACGTATTGCTTAGGTCGTAAAGTGACTGTCAACTGGGGCAGCGCTCTTCGGAACACAGGGATGCAAATCGGCCCTACGATCAAGAAGAGAATGCGTCTCTTATATTTATTTTTTGTTTATTTAATTATTTAATATAAATAATTTTGTTGAATTTTGTCTTAGTATATTTTATAGAATTGATTTTTTTGTAGTTTATTGGTAATGTAAGTGTTTTATGAAATATTATTTTAAATTTTTTAAGTACATTTTATTTATTGTACCTTTTGTACCAGGGTTTATCAAAATTTTAATTTTGTTATTTATTTTTAATTTTGTTATTATGTTTATTTTGTTATTATGTTTATTTTGTATATTTTATGTTTATTTTTAATTTTGTTATTTTTCGCGAGCTATGCTGGCATAGTTGAAGTGCTGAGAGCAGGCACTCAGTCGTGCCTGTGTAGAGCGTGGTCTGCGATAGAAATTTTGCTGTTCCACTCTAGTAAGAGCGCGCATACATAACTGTGGTCGACGTGGCCGACTGCCATGTGGAGCACCTGAGATCAATTCCTGTTACTGCCAGGGATTTTTCCTTGCTGGGTGGACTGGATCGGGAATGCACTCAGGCTCGTGATAGCAGCGTTGAGGAGCTGCTTGAAGAGGAAGTAGCCGCTCGAACGTCTGCGAAGTCTGCCATGGCCGAGAGACTGTGTGTTGAAGACAAGGCCCTTCAAACCGTATCCACATGACGCCACTGGCCGAAGGTGATAAGGTAGTCGGTCGGTCTGGATTGGCCAATCTGAGGCCAGAACGGCAGAGCATTATTATCTGCTGCGCGCGATTAGCCGAGCGGTCTAAGGCGCTGCGGTCATGGACTGTACGGCTGGTCCCGGCGGAGGTTCGAGTCCTCCCTCGGGCATGTGTGTGTGTTTGTCCTTAGGATAATTTAGGTTAAGTAGTGTGTAAGCTTAGGGACTGATGACCTTAGCAGTTAAGTCCCATAAGATTTCACCAAATGCAGAAGCGAAATGCTATATTCGCAACAGATCAGTGTAGCCCATTTGTAAGTTTATGATACACGTTTAGGGAAAATGGAATGTAAGAAAAAAGGGCGGTGTTACTACTACAGTAGCCTGATGGGTAAGTCTAGAGCACGGGTTCCCAAAATTTTCGTCTGAAGGAACACTTCGAAGATCCTGGTACTTTGATTAAACCCGTTGTTTTATAGTTTAATATTTAAAAAAATTACAAAAAGTTGTTTATTCTTTTGAATTTTCTCGTTCTGGGAATACCGAAGGAGCGATCCGTTTTTCTTGTTAAATTCATTCAACATCCTAGATCGCATAAATATTCCTTTCTTTAAGGTAACCGGTTTCAAAAGACTTTGCTGTTATCTTCAGGTCTTAAACATCTTTTTGTAGTGAAATGTGTTCATTTTACGTTGGACCTCACGCCACGTTGTCATGTGGATAAAAATCAGCACATTATAAGAGTCTTGTTGTGATTAAAATGTTTAAAAACATAAAGGACCTTGTGCAAATGGGCATATCCATCTATATATCGCTTATAGATGCTTGTTACATCACAAAAATCACAGTACACAGTAGCACATCTGTTTACGTGAGGTGGACATATTCTAAACAGTGGAAATCCACTTTAAACGGCAGTTGTATTTTATACGTCGTTTAACGTGGATTTTTGCTGTTTAGAATATGTCCAGCTTATGCAGACAGATGTGCTACTGTGTACTGAATTTTTGAAGATCGGGAATATTCTGCCACGACCTCTCCTTCTACTTTCAGCCAAATCCTGTGAAATAAAAGCAAATTTCCAGTACCAAATTTCGAAATGGCTACCTTCATTTTCTGCGCCGTACCATTATCATACGTTATTTATCTCCATTACAGAAGCGTAACGCATGCAGGCAGAAAAATAGGAAATTCATGTACTTGCGGTTTTGGCCAGATATGAATTATATGTTAGCATTGGAAGAGCACTATATTTCTATTACATTTTTCATGCCCTTGATCGCGTTGAAAATGTCTCAATAACAATTTCGCAACTGACACGTTACTGTCCTTCGCAAGGGTGGTGGCACATAGTGCGTGACGCATAGGGTAGGACATGATTCTACAGCTAGTGAATAGCGGCAAAGAACTTTGCGTCGAGAGTACCGCTCTGGTTCCATGCAGGTAACGGAACTACAAGCGAGGAGCAAAAACCGCCGGCCCACATTCGCAAGTTGCGGACGCCAAGGTCGTGGACGACGACTCGAGACAGCAGCACGGCTGCTTTGTGTGGGCCGTGCAAGGGGAGCAGCGGAGGCCCGCCTGCTTTCACACACTGCCCCTCATTCCTTTTCCTTTTGTTAGTACTTCAGTAGGCCACTTGTAGCGGCTTGTTGCGCAAAAAATCCCTAAGAAAGAGTGCTAAATCACTCCTGTTTCGAATGTCGTTTCTTGTAGTCCCATTCCGCCAGACATTCACACTGATAGCTTTTACCTTGATCCAGTGTTGCGCGGAGCTGTAGTTTAGTTCGTAAAGCAAGACTCCGCCTGAGCCGTAATGAGAATTTGTTTATTTAAATAGTTCAAAAAAATGGTTCAAATGGCTCTGAGCACTATGGGACTTAACTTCTGAGGTCGTCAGTCCCGTAAAACGTAAAACTACTTAAACCTAACTAACCCAAGGACATCACACACATCCATGCCCGAGGCAGGATTCGAACCTGCAACCGTAGCGGTCGCGCGGTTCCAGACTGTAGCGCCTAGAACCGCTCGGCCACACCGGCCGGCTTGTTTATTCACTACACGACCGGATTTATAGCATTACATCTCCGTCCTCAGGTTCGAACAATTAACTAGAAAAAACCATACATGCAGATACACCTACATAGTTCGTTGTTGGCCTCGGGGCTGTGCTTTGCTGGCTGTTCGTAGCTCCCTTGCACATGGGAGGACGAGAACCTGACCAGACAGGTCCGACCGATATGCATGTTTGTATCCAGTTAATTGTCAGCGGCTGAGAATGGAGCTTTACCGGTCTGAAACCAGTCACGAAATTAATAAATAAAATCTCATTACAACTGAAGCCGATTCTTACTTTATCTGTATGTTATACAGTTGCGCATATCTTCACATCGAGTCACTTGTAGCGTAGTTTTTTAAATTATTTTATACTGAATATGATTCTCAATTTGCTCTCAGAGTACATAATAAGAAATAAGATTTCATTTAGTTTCAATTTGTACTGGTATCGGAGATAGTGTTCGTGCAGAATGTGCAGCAGCAAATGAGAACACAGCCAATGGCCTTCTCGCAGTTGTAATAGCCGGTTCCTGTCAGATCACCTGGCAAGCGGGGTGCACTCAGCCCTTATCAGGCAAACTGAGGAGCTACACTACTGGCCATTAAAATTGCTACACCACGAAGATGACGTGCTACAGACGGGAAATTTAACCGACAGGAAGAAGATGCTGTGATATGCAAATATTTAACTTTTCAGAGCATTCACAGAAGGTTGGCGCCGGTGGCGACACCTACAACGTGCTGACATGAGGAAAGTTTCCAACCGATTTTTCATACTCTAACAGCAGCTGACCGGCGCTGCCTGGTGAAACGTTGTTGTGATGCTCGTGTAAGGAGGAGAAATGCGTACCATCACGTTTCCGACTTCGATAAAGGTCGGATTGTAGCCTATCGCGATTGGGGTTTATCGCATCGCAAAATTGCTGCTCGCGTTGGTCGAGATCCAATGACTGTTAGCAGAATATGGAATCGGTGGGTTCAGCAGGTTAATACGGAACGCCGTGATGGATCCCAACGGCCTTGTATCACTAGCAGTCGAGATAACAGGCATCTTATCCGCATGGCTGTAAAGGATCGTGCAGCCACGTCTCGATCCCTGAGGCAACAGATGGGAACGTTTGCAAGACTGCAACCATCTGCACGAACAGTTCGACGACGTTTGCAGCGGCATGGACTATCAGCTCGGAGACCATGGCTGTGTTTACCCTTGACGCTGCATCACAGACAGGAGCACCTACGATGGTGTACTCGACGACGAACCCGGGTGCACGAATGGAAAAACGTCATTTTTTCGGATGAATCCCGGTTCTGTTTACAGCATCATGATGGTGGCATCTGTATTTGGCAACATCGCGGTTAACGCACATTGGAAGCGTGTATTCGTCATCGCCATATTGGCGTATCACCCGCCGTGATAGTATGGGGTGCCATTGGTTACGCGTCTCGGTCACCTCTTGTTCGCATTGACGGCACTTGGAACAGTGGACGTTACATTTCAGATGTGTTACGACCCTTGGCTCTACCCTTCATTCGATCCCTGCTAAACCCTACATTGCAGCAGGATGATGCACGACCGCATGTTGCAGTTCCTGTACGGGCCTTTCTGGATACAGAAAATGTTCAACTGCTGCCCTGGCCAGCACATTCTCCAGATCTCTCACCAAATGAAAACGTCTGGTCAATGGTGGCCGAGCAACTGGCTCGTTACAATACATTCCCTATCCAGTGACGCCTTTGGGCTGAGGATTATACGGCGGCTGGTGGTGCCGTTGGACCTTCATGGTCTGTTTGAGGGGTGGAGGTGGGGTTGGGGGGTTGAATTTTGGATGAGAACACGTGCCACTACTGTCAGATGCAGGGGTTGGACAAATATATGGAAACGCCAAAAACACAATACATTACCAGGCCCAATTACCATGTAGGAAAATCGTTGGGCGTCGAAATAGCTCCCAGTTGTCTCGGTATGGACAAATACCGGTCCTGTTTGGTATACAAGGGAATCTCAGACCATTTTTCAAGCAAATTTGTGGTACGTCCAGGTAAGGATGATTGAGTGACTGAGATGGATAGCGATCATGCACCTTTCTCTCCGAATTAGACCACAAAGGCTCAATAATATTGAGATCCGGTGACAATGGTGTCCAGGCGAGATGCGAAAGTGTGGTAGTTGGGATTAGAACCCTGCAGTATGGACTTAAATTTTCGTTCGGCGACCTTGGTTCAAATTTCCTGTGGCTTCTCCGAAAGGAAATCAGACGAAGTCCAGAACACTTATATCAATAAACTACAGGCGCAATATCCAATCCTTCCACGATGAGCTAACACTTCATCCATTACGATATAGTCGCAGGCGAGATATCGAAATTCAATCTCCGTTCCATCCATCCTGAACGTTTGCAAGCTCGCCTGCTTCTCACCTAGAACAGCTGATGTGTTAGACAGCCTTCAATACGCGGTGAAACTCTGTGATGTGCATTGCGTGTCGGATCCCACGCGCGGCATGGCGTAGGTTTCGGTGAAACGCACACCGCCTCTCAATAAGGAAAGGCGTTGCGGTCCTGCTGCCCAAATCCAGAGAACTGGTCCGGACTGGACAGCGAGCCCGGATAATGACGTCACACATTAGCCACTCGCTGCAAAAGGAGCCAACCGCGCCCTCGCGGGAAGGAAACACCCACTACATTGGACTAATCATGTCTGTTACAAAGTAACTCATCAAACTATCTTGACGTGCAACTACGCAAAGTATTCGGATGGCCTGATGACTCTTCCTAAGTCGAACCCGTGAACGATACCTATTTCTTCTGATTCAGAAAATATTTTTCTCATGAAACTCAAGTCTTTACTCAAATCAAGTAATGTGTACTATCGACAGTGGAGAAAAGTAGATTCCATATTTCTAAATTTTACTGATGCCTTTCACACTGTTCCTCACAAGTGTATTCCAGTCGAAATGTGTGAGTATGGAGAATCGTCTCAGTTGTGCGACTAGGTTCTTGATTTGCTGTCCGAAAAGTCACAGTTTGTAGTAACTGACAGAAAGTCATACTGAAACAGAAGTGATACTTGGGGTTCTCCAAGGAAGTGTTATTGGTCCTCTGCTGTTCATAATTTATATAAACGATTCAGGAGACGGTCTAACCAGCCCTCACAGATTTTTCGCAGGTCATTCTGTCGCTTATCGTCTACCAAAACCACCAGAAGAACAATATGAATTACAAAACGATTTACAAAAGATATATCTCTGATGTGAAAAGTGTTAATTGCTCTGAACAATGAAAAGTGTGACGTTCTCCATATAAGGATTACATGATAAATAATACACGTCGATATGTTACCTTTTCAAATAAATACCTAGGATAACGGTTATGAAAAACTTAAATGTGAAACAATCACATAGAGAATGTTGAGGGGAAGGCGAACCAAAGATTGTGTTTTATTGCCAGAAGAGTTAAGAAGATGCAACTGATCTACTAAAGAGACCATCACATTTTGCTTTTCCGCTCTCTTCTAGAGATATGTTGCATGGCATGAGATTCTTAGCACATAGGATTGACAAACGACATCGAAGAAGCTAAAGGAAGGGCAGCTCGTTTCGTAGTATCGCGAAACAGTACTGTCACAGGTATGATAAGCGACCTGGGGTAGCAATCACTAAAACATTTTTAGTTGTGGCCAGATCTTAACTCGAAATTTTAATCACCAACTGTGCCCTCCGAATATGAAAATATTTTGTTCACGCTCACGTGAAACAACCATCGTGATAAAATAAGAGAAACAAAGGTCGCATGGAAGAATTTAGTTTCGGGAGTGGAGCGGTCGCAAAATAGTGTGAAAGTGGTTCTATGTGCCAATCACGTAAGTGAGAATTGCAGAGCAGTCATGGAGTCGTAGTTGTAGACATGAGGATGAAATAATAATAATAAGAAAAAAAAAAAGAGTTTAAGACGGTTCCTCAGGCAGCATGGCTAGTTTCCGTAATATCGAGTGAGCTTTTTTGAGGTATTTTTTCCAATTTTTGCGGTTTTAGTATTCAGAAAAATACATTCCATTCTAAAGCATATTTATATCATTAAATGCACGCAGAAGACGCAAAGTATACTATCAATAAAATATTTAAGGAAATATCAGTAAGGGATATGAAATGAATGAACACGTGAAATGAATGGTAGGCGGATGTAAGATTTGTTGTGGGGTTCGAGGGAAGTGCAGTGTATCTATAAAGACATCGTATATAAGAATGGAGTGCTTAGTAAGCAGAGCTGACAGCAGAGACAGACCGCGGTGAGATATGTGCCGCTAGAATTACAACAGGCGGGCACAGCCCGTAGGAAAGTGTGGCAAAGATCCTTATGGAACTTCTTTGTAAGAAAGCGGATGTTGTTTTCGTGAATGCTGAGATTTTGGGAATCGTGAATTTAGGGAAACGTCAGCTGACGAATATTTTGCGACAGTTGTTTCTTCGCATACCATTCATAGGAAGAAAGACCAGGCCGCGTTAACGATGTCTGCTGCTGACACGAATTGGGTAAGACAGACAGTTCGTAATATTGGTACGAAACGTAACACTGGGCAGTGGTGTGGCCTAAACACCATGTAACCAAAAGTTTCAGGACACCTCTGTATAAATGACAACTACACGTGAATGTAGTTGAATCGGCCTAAGCTGATCGTTGACAGTTGTAATGGGCTGGAGGCGGCAGCTTCACGGGAGTACGACTAACCAGTAACGTCACGCGATTTTCAAATGTTTATATGGCAACGCCTCAGTGTTGTCGCAGCTCTGTCGACGCCTATTGTTTTAGCCTGCAGCCGTTAGCACTTCGCAGTTGAAAGCTGCCAACAGCATTGCGATCTGTCAGGGATCTTCTTACGCCGTCTCGACTACAGAACCCGCTAGTGAAAAGAGGAAGCTGGGAGTATTGCGTTGTCAGTACAGTTCAGTTCTTCTTGAGCCGCCCAAGTAGACTGTTGTGAATTTGAAGCAGAAACGAGAAGAAACAAGAACATCTAAACCAAGACCAGGCAGACCTGTACACTGACAGACAAGGACCATCTAGTATTGTGGAGGATGGTTATGAGAAAATTACATGAAATCAGAAGTAAGAATCACTCGCAAGTTCCAAAGTGCTGCCAGCAGTTCGGCTAGGACAGTGACTGTGGATAGGGAGTTAAAAAGGGTATGGGATATAACAGTGGAACAGCTCCTTATACAAGCAAGGGGTAGTGTAAAGAGTTAACAGCACTAGACAGTGGTAGCGTTCCCGCTTCCCACGCCCGGGTTCCCGGGTTCGATTCCCGGCGGGGTCAGGGATTTTCTCTGCCTCGTGATAGCTGGGTGTTGTTAGTTAGGTTTAAGTAGTTCTAAGTTCTAGGGGACTGATGACCATCGATGTTAAGTCCCATAGTGCTCAGAGCCATTTGAACCACTAGACAGTGGATGACTGGAAACGAGAGATCTGGAGTGATAAATCACGGTACACCTTGTGTCAGCCCCAAGGAGGACTATGGGTTCGATGAATGTGTGGAGAACCTTACCTGCGATAACGTTTAATGTAGGCAGCGAACTATGCAGGAGATGATGTTACGTTATGGGATGTTTTACGTTGTTAAATGTGGTACCGTTATTGTGCTAAAGAAAAACGCTATATGCGTAATGAAAAGAACGCATTTTATGATACAGTGTTCTGCATACAGCAGAGGAACGTTAGGAGACGATGATCGTTTCTATCAACATAACAATGCATCTTACGATAATGCAGCAGATATGATGATGATGATGTTTGGTTTGTGGGGCGTCCAACTTCGCGGTCATCAGCGCCCGTACACATTCCCAATATGTACACAGTCCAGTCTAGCTACTTTCATGAATGATGATGGAATGATGAGGACAACACAAACAGCCAGTCCCCGGGCAGAGAAAATCCCCAACCTGGCCGGGAATCGAACCCGGGACCCCGTGATCCAGAAGTAGCAACGCTAGCCACTAGACCACGACTTACGAACAGTATATATGCGAGTATGGTTTGTGGACTGTTACGATCCTGAAGTGATCTGGCCTCCCCAGCGTCCCGACTTGAACCCAGCGGAACACCCCTGAGAGAGAAAGTCGATATCACTTCAGATCCCAGCCTCCATCATCACTATCTTCTTTGGTTTAGATTTTTGATGAAGAATGTGTTGCGATTCCTCCACAGGCACCGGAAACCTCATTGAAAGTGTCCCCAGTCGTGTCAAAGCATCATAACGGTGGAGGGAGTACAGACATTATGTTAGTTGCCACTGGTAGGTGTCTGGATAGCTTTGATCAGGCAGTGTGTGTGTGTGTGTGTGTGTGTGTGTGTGTGTGTGTGTTAGAGATGGGCAAACTCGTTCATCCTTGGGAACTAGTTCACTGGTGATCATTCTTTTTTGGGAACCGTTCATTTTTACTCGTTCACCGTTCATTTGTGCTTGGTATATGGTTCTTATGAAAAACTGGAAACTAGTAGTGTAGGTGACTGAAGGATGGAGGGTACCAAGAGGGGGCACTTGCCTCCCCCCTGGAGTATACAGTTTTTATTCATTACAGAATTCTCAAACACTTTTAGAAGAAATTTCTGTGATTCTGCAGAACCTCTCGTTTAGCCAACTGTAGCCTTGTGTGGCTGATCGCAAAGAAATAATATAGGGTGGCGCACGGAAAACCGGCCTCGAGTACAGACTACTCGCCAATTACGGACGATGTGTTGCCCGTTACGAACAGATACAACAAACAGACAAACATGTAATAATTAGGCAGTGAAGAAATAACAAGCTAATGCAAGCAACAACTGCGAAACAATCTATGACGATGTGTAGAGAGCTGGAGAAGAGAACATGCTACGCGCATGGGGTATAGCTCATGTAGTCATGTTGGTGGCTGTTTCCAAACTTAATAAACCACAAGTGTCTTGTATAAAATTCTTCGTTTCGACTTCCACTACATAGCTATGCTACGTTGTAAACAATAATCGTTTACACCGTATATATACTTCACTTCACGTTGTCTCTGAGTTCGTAGTCAAAGTAGACTTCATGGAAGCATAAAATAGAATGTGGTTTTCTTATACTTGCATCACCCGCTTAGTAAAAATTAGGTTTTTTTGTTGCATTACTAAAGTTAATGCAGCAATAATAATAATAATAATAATAATAATAATAATAATAATTATAAAGTTCGCAGTAATAAAGTTTTTGGTTTGAAAGCTCCTTCTGAACAAATGTTTTTGAGATAATAAGTAAATACGATTTTATGGCAATCTGTGTCTTTTCAAATGAAGAGCCACCGCTTTTCCTACTGAGCCAAAATGACCCACAACCCACTTTTTTTTCTTTTCTTTCTTTTCCGAAGAAACCAAAGTAGCAGGAAATGAAAATTGGAAACAACCAAAGTTAAAAATAATTAGAGCCTTCCTAAACGTAATGTTTTGTATATGAAAGATACACGAAAATCCTTTTATATGAATTTTCTTACACTAAAAATTAAGCAAATTATTGAAAGTTAGCTGCTAACTCAAGTCGATGAAACCAAAAAACATATGAATAACAAAAAAAACTTGCCTTGTTATAAGTATGTCTTCTGCTGTTCATCGATATAATGAAGTGAGCTGATATGGCCTTTTGTTACCTGAAAAGACGTACCTATTACATACAACGTAATTTTTATGTAATTTACGTAACTATAAAATACTTTTTGATTACCGGTCGTGGATGCTAAATAGCCAGAACCAAGTGCAAGAACAGTTTGAAACACATGTAAAATAGGTGAGCGCAGTGAACGAAACGAACAACTGGATACTGAACTAACTAGGAGCAGTCGGCAGTGGAACTGAGACAGGTGGTCATGCGAAGAACGACGAGTGCGGCCGAGGGAGACCGAGACTGAGACGAGCACGCGATCGAGGCTGGAACGAGAACTGCCGAAGTGACCGCCGCGACCGAAGTGAACTGTGAACCGATCGTTCTTCATTCCCGGGAACTATAAGTAGACCGCCGCGACCGAAGTGAACTATGAACCGATCGTTCTTCGTTCCTGGGAACTATAAGTAGACCGCCGCTACCGAAGTGAACTGTGAACCGATTGTTCTTCGTTCGCGGGAACTATAAATAGACCGCCGCGACCGAAGTGAACTATGAACCGATCGTTCTTCGTTCCCGGGAACTGTAAGTAGACGGCCGCGACCGAAGTGAACTATGAACCGATCGTTCTTCGTTCCCGGGAACTATAAGTAGACCGCCGCGACCGAAGTGAACTATGAACCGATCGTTCTTCGTTCCCGGTAACTATAAGTAGACCGCCGCGACCGAAGTGAACTGTGAACAGATCGTTCTTCGTTCCCGGGAACTATAAGTAGACAGCCGCGACCGAAGTGAACTGTGAACCGATCGTTCTTCGTTCCCGGGAACTATAAGTAGACTGCCGCGACCGAAGTGAACTGTGAACCGATCGTTCTTCGTTCCCGGGAACTATAAGTAGACCGCCGCAACCGAAGTGAACTGTGAACCGATCGTTCTTCATTCCTGGGAACTATAAGTAGACCGCCGCGACCGATCGTTCCTTGGAATTCGTTCCTCGGTCCTTTCGTTCATCTTGGTGAACCGTTCCTTTGCACCCGTTCGTTAGCGAACTACCCACCTCTAGTGTGTGTGTGTGTGTGTGTGTGTGTGTGTGTGTAGGTGTACACTTTACACAGTTTCCTCTCCAGACAGTGTATTCGTTATGCTCTGCTCAGGAGCAATGCAAGCTGACGAGGGAAGATGAGGCGGCAACCTGGCCCCCATAGCGGCGCACATTGTGTGTTAATGCGGCGACCTTGGGCGGGGCCAGCGAGAGGCCGCGAATTGGACGCGCCCGTCAGCCTGCCGGCCTGGTGTGGGCGCGCCGCTGCCCCCGTGCCGCGTTGCAGGTCAGCAGCCGGTGGAGGGCCCAACCAGCAGACACCTGTCACGCGGCATTGCTCCGCGGGGGGGAGGGGGGGGGAAGCGGGAAGGGGGGGAGTAAACTCATCTGCCAGCGGTCGCAGTGAGACTTCGGGAGATGGTTTGTCGTTTCCACAAGTAGCTACACTTTCCTCTCTAGTCATTTTATTAAACATTTTCTCATTGAAATAAGTCGCCTGGAGCGCAACAGAGTGTATTGTTTAAGGGGCTCCGGAAAGGCTCAAAATCATGAAAAGTTCAATTTTTACTTTTTTGCGTTTTCTGAATCTGCAGACTATTACCTTTTAATAGATATATCATTTATTCAATTCCGAAGACTACAACTATTTTTAAATTTTTTTTGAAATGTGTTCTACATGGGCGTGACCCACTGTGGCGGTGTTAAACTGCTGTCAAATGGTGTTATTATTAACGTCCGTGTTCATCAGGTACATTTTAGTGATGTGAGATACAGTATGTGTTGTGGCTAACCTGTGATGGTTCAATATATATCGCTGGTGTGATTGTCGATTGTTTCATGTTTATTTACTCTGTCGTTATCTCGAAAATATTCGTAATTAATTCTGTTTCTTGAGTCTCTGTTTTGTTGAAGTATAATAATGAGTAAAAGTAAAGTTATTAGAAATCCTCTGAAGGCTTTTAAGAAAAGGAGAAATGTTGGAAAGCCCAAGGTATGTGTTATTACTGTAAATAATAACATTCTAACATGGTACGAGCGATGCTTGCTTTAGACAAGGAACGCCTTCGGGCTGCAGACAGGGCTGTAAAGAGTCTAGAAATACAAGCAAGAGTAAACAGGAGGAGGAACAAGAGGAAGCTGGAGGAGGAGTTTGCAGAGGATGAAGATAATCCATCCTATGGACCTGGAATGCACTAAAAAGTTAATTCAATCTTTGTCGCTCGATTCCCAAAACTTTTATTTTCTCATACCAATTACATGTTTTCTAAGGATCTTGTTGTGAATTTTCATTACAATTGAAAAAAAATCATCTTTAATAACTGAACTAAAATTTTGTAAAATCCCAGTGTTAAGTTGTAGCCCATATTCCAATAAATAATCTGTAAAAAGTTCAACTTCCTACCTCAAATACTTTGTGAGGAAAGATGTAATTTATAAGCGTTATTTTAACGTTGCAAGTATAGGGCGTTCCGGAGACCCTTAAGGCCGCGCCTAGGAGAGTCTGCCAATACTGGTGATTCCTGGAATAGGGGCAGATGATTCACAACTACTAAAGTTGTAAAACCACCGTAGGCTACCGTTACAGAGCGTAGACTATGGGAGTTTTCCATGTAGAATTGGTCAATAATATTATCTTGGAACGCTTCCATTTGGTCCGTGTTTGCATAGAAAAACAGTAATATCACAAATTGAGTCCGCATTGATGCAAACACCGTGTTATTTGTTTATTTCTTTATTACCCCAAGCTAGTTTCGGCGACAAACATCGCCATCATCAGTGGTTTGTTTTTTAACCTAAAACATGCAGAACATGGTATCGTTGTACAAACACAATAAAGCATTATTACATTTTTACAAATCGTCTTTTGAAATATAGTTTTATATTGATACTTTCATACTACGTTATTTATTGTATGCTACAGCATGTTTTAAGCTATTATGGGCGCTGTTTGTGACATATTTTCTGTGCTTTTTTTTCTGTTGCCATCTACTTACTTAGTGAACATCATGTCATTTGCAACCATGTGAGCGGCTGTTAGTAAACAAATACTCAAGGTGAACTTCGTATGTCAGCAGTATATACTTAGGGTTCTGGTAGTGTTTGTGGAAACCAGTTGTTTTGGAGTGTATTTAGCTGTTGCTTAGCTATTCGTGTACTCACGTTCGTTGGATAGTGTGTGGCTGCTTTTTACACAGAAAAACAAAACTTTTGCACCTTGTTTCTGATCCAGAATATTACGCCATCTTGCTCATCGCGTGTGTCGCGAGAGGCGTATCGCAAGTGGCGAGAAAGGCTATGAAAAACTGTAGCACGAATTACGACGACCTCTATCCATTATTTATGTCTCTGTGTGTGATGAGGAAGAGATTCTTTTGCGTGTGTGTGCTTTCTGTTCTGTGTCCTTGGTCAGTTCTCTCAGAGCGGTAAAGAGTGTGTTGTTGCAGAGTGTTGTGTTTTCGTTTATTACATTTTTCCCTTCGACTATAGCCTTTTGTATGTGGTAATTTTCTTCTATCGTTAGTTGTCGGTATAGACTGTTGCTGTTTCTCAGAATGCGTAGATATTATTCGATATTAGTGGGGTTATGGTTTTTGTTCATTAGATGTCCTGCAAAAGTTGAATGTGTGCTGTCACTTCTTAGAGCACTCATGTACTCTGTGAATCTCGTTCGGAAATTTCTGCTTGTTTGTCCTATGTGGTGGGCCTGACAATATATCAACTCACTTGCAACTCTTGTCAGGCCACTACATAGGACAAACAAGCAGAAATTTCCGAACTCAATTTGTGATATTACTGTTTTAGAATTGGTCAGTTGAGATAGTAGCCACGTTACCTGTACGTTAAGCGTGTTGCATACCTATTGGGCATTCAAACCAGTGTGTTACTGCATTCTCCTAGAAATTGGAAGCGGTGAACCGTCTTGAAACTGAGTAGGGTATGTAAAGGACCATGTAACCTATGGGAACATTTTTGTTCTACGTAGATATCTTCCTGTCTGTTGCTTAATAATATACAGTATTTACAGCAAAATTGAAACTGTCAATTTTTAATGCAGCTTTTATTGGAAAATTGTTGATTTGTAACGTGAAACACAGGGATGTTCCGGTAAAAATAGAAAAGCGATACAGATTTATCTTACAGCGTTACAAAACAAAATTTCCTGAAAAAGGTAAAGGTAAAAAACGCATAACAAAACCATATCAAACATTGCTTCAATACTTCGTCGAGGTTATATAGAACATCTTTCTCTTATTCGTAAACAACTTTCACACTTATCAATAAGAACGGTAGACTCTTGCCTTCAATCATGATGAAGAACGTTGTATTGAGTACAAAATAACAGCAATAATTGTATAGATTGTTTATATTTGTGCATGTAAATTGTAGTTTCATCAGAATCAATTGCTTTCGTTACATAAAAGCGAAGAAGTTACGCCATCATCTAATTTCCTTTACTTATAAAACGCAATTTGTATATTGTTAGGATATACAATACACGATGAACTAGCACAAAACGATGCGAGGCTCCAATTATGTAAAAAAAGACAAACAGAGAACAAAGTGAAGTTGTCGG
This sequence comes from Schistocerca cancellata, assembly GCF_023864275.1. Classification (NCBI taxonomy): domain Eukaryota; kingdom Metazoa; phylum Arthropoda; class Insecta; order Orthoptera; family Acrididae; genus Schistocerca; species Schistocerca cancellata. Next base: position 141,896,708 of record NC_064634.1, on the reverse strand, counting down.
ATCCCAGTTTCTCCTCACACATTGAGTTATGTTTCTTTCCCTTCCAATGCTACCAATGCATCCAGTAATCCTACCATTTACTACGCCATTTGTGTACTGTACCAAACCTATTGAACTGTAGTTTTGGTTTAGCGCAACTCTAATAACAACGATTTCGCGCATACGCTTAATTCATGGGGGATTCCCAACTCACCTACGTCGAATATGATTGAATCAATCCCAGTATGTAATTTATACATTGAAGGCGAAGTGAATCATCTACGGTTCTCGTGTACCAGATACAAGACACAATAAATATCCTTTATTGGTGCATTGCTTAACGCAGAGTTTCCTCTTCCAAAGTCGGCTGCAGTGTTGTTATAAACCCGAAAGAGTGCTCTAATATTAGATATGATGTTGAAAAACGTAAAAATTTGTGACCTAACTATCTAGAGGCACCGTGTACATGATATGCGCAATTGTGTATGACACGTTTTATTTTATTATTATTATTATTATTGTTGAGGTTGAGTTGTTTTGGGGAAGGAGACCAGACAGCGAGGTCATCGGTCTCATCGGTTTAGGGAAGGATGGGGAAGGAAGTCGGCCGTGCCCTTTCAAAGGAACCATCCCTGCATTTGCCTGGAGCGATTTAGGGAAATCACGGAAAACCTAAATCAGGATGGCCGGACGCGGGATTGAACCGTCGTCCTCCCGAATGCGTATTATTATTGTTATTATAGTGGTATATATGCATTCGGCTCCAGTAATTCACTGCCTAGTTCATTCGCTTGAACAGTGACTCGTAATGATGTTCGCGATAAAGTGCCATCATTTTACGCGGTGTGAAAAACTGTTTCGAGGAGCGTAGTAGCAGCCTGCTGGATAATGCAATGGGTCTTCGTCGCCTTGTTTTATGAAAATGTCGCAACAGCACCCCTTTGCTGCCTCGACCGGACTGTCATGAGGCCAATGATCTCTCTGGATTAACGCGAAAGCTTTCCGCCAGCAGTATCTGCAGTGTAAAGGCTGAGTGTAGCTTCTGTAGTAACGAGACATCGTCTACCAGTCTGTAAGCACTACTTGTTTAGCAATTTACAAACAATATTTGTTTCCTTTAAATGACTGTTTTGATTTTGGATGACAGCATGGAATTATTATCTGCAACAGTACCTTTGTTGAAGCTCTTTTCGGCAATGTGAAAATTCGTGGTTTCACTATACCATATGCGAATGTATAGTGCGCACAGAAACGATACTAGATAAATGGGACCTTATGATCCGATTATGATGACATGAAAGGCTTTTAATCTCTGGCGCATGTAATAAGGTACCTGTGCACTGAGGACAGGGTGAAGTAGACACAAGGTGGCGTATGGTAGCCACGTAATTTGTCTTGCCGCAACCACCCTAACTTGCCATATGAGCCGGCCACGGTGGTCTAGCGGTTCTGGGCGCTCAGTCCGGAACCGCGCGACTGCTACGGTCGCAGGTTCGAATCCTGCCTCGGGCATGGATGTGTGTGATGTCCTTAGGATAGTTAGGTTTAAGTAGTTCTCAGTTCTAGGGGACTGATGATCACAGATGTTTAGTCCCATAGTGCTCAGAGCCATTTGAACCATTTTTTTGCCATATGAAGCACTGATATTGTCATATCGATCGATGCTGCAGATGCATTCATACCCTGGGTGGCTGGTCCCGGCGGAGGTTCGAGTCCTCCCTTGGGCATGGGTGTGTGTGTTTGTCCTTAGGATAATTTAGGTTAAGCAGTGTGTAAGCTTAGGGACTGATGACCTTAGCAGTTAAGTTCCATATGATTTCACACACATTTGAACATTTTTTTGCATTCATACCGTTTTGTGTTTCCACTAATTGTGCCATGCTGAATTACATCACAATAGTTTGGTAGAACGAATGCTTGAACGAGTTTACGTTTCACTTCCTATGGAGATACGTATCGAAACTTTCATAAGGCAGAGAAGCAAGCGGGATTCTTATCATTTTGATAGTTTCTGTACCGTAAAGATGCACATCCAATGTTACATCCAAGTTCTCAGCTGTTTTCTGATATGGTGTTTGAACATCGTCGTGCTGAATAGGAAACAGTTCGTCATGGAATTCTGAAATCATTAATTTCTGATTATATACTAATAGTACTAGAGAGTTCGTTACATTTTATGTAAGCCCCAGGTTTTCAGTCCATGTTACCGCTAAAGACAGATCATCGTTCATCTGGGAAATCGCAGTATTTATATCTTCAGACCAGGCACTTAGCTAAAGCTGAAGGTCATCGGCATATTACAGAACCGACGAAATGTGATTCACATACAAGGGAAACAAAATCGGGCCTAAGAGCGATCGTCTCGCACTCCTGAGGAAACACATTTCCAGAACGATTTTGCATTCCCACAAACAATAAAACAACTCTGTACACCTTCTAAGTTCCTTAATCAATGTTTAAAATTCCTTACAAGTGGGGAAAAATTCGATAGTCTTCTACGAGCAAGACTGAGACCAGAAATCGTAATTAATTTTCTTACTTATAGGGCACAAGGTGGAGCTAGTCTCCTCCCATCAAAAGGCTTTCCGTTGCAGAGTCTGCTTCTTGCTCAAGTACCAAGGTAAACGAAATATGTCATCGTTGTAGCTCGAGGAAACCAGAGATCACGTGATAATGTTATGTGGAATCTACGAGTTTAGGTTCCCATCCCTACCGACTATGGCGCACTCTTCTCGTACACGTAGTCTACCAACAACTCAGTACTGTCCAGCAGGTAGCGTGCCTCTCAGGGACAGCGACGCTGAGGTGCTAACGTCTTTAGATGCATGGCGATAGTTGCATCAGTCACTGTTTTGTAGGGATTGAATTCTGCGTTTTCAGGACGCGTTATAGTTGTCATGCACTATTAATATTATAGTTTCATCATGGCTCTCAGTCTCTGTGATTTTTTTTTCTACGTTTGACTTTCCGGCGTAAAGAAAATGACGAATTAAGAACCACTGTAATGTTTCAAAGAAGGAAAGGAGCTCGTACATGTCTTATGTATCCGTAGTTAGTTAGTTACGTGTTCCATGGATAATTCGCACGGTAAATCGTAATGATGTGGAACAAGTCATTTTACAATCACAGAATAAATTAATTTTTAAATTTGGTTACATGCTGACCATATAGAAGCGCTTTTTTAGTTATACAAAATGTAGTTTCCTAACTCCTACCCACCACCTTTTAACATTACAGTAATATCTTTTTCTACTGAATAGCAGGATCTGTCAAGGAGAAACTCTTTCAGTTTGTTTTCAGATTTTACGTTGCTTTCTGTCAAATATTTTAATCACTACGTAACTGATCAAAATTTCTGGTGGCAACATTATGCACCTCTTTTTGTGCCAAAGACAACCTTAATGTAGAATAATTTACGTTATTTTTTCTTCTGAAATTGTAGTTATGAACATATTTGTTACCTTTTAACTATAGTGGATTATTGACAGCAAATGTTACGAGGGAATAAACATAGTTGGAGCAGTAGTCAGGATCCCTAAATCTGTAAACAGATGTCCTCAAGAAGATCATGGGTGATTACTAGTTATTATTCTTAAAGCACGTTTTCGAGCAATGAAGAATTTCGTTCTGAAAGATGAGTTGCTCTAGACCATTAATCCTATGAAATTATTGGATGAAAATATGCGAAATATGTCACCTCACTCCCCAAGATTTGCAATGACTAAAAGTGCAAATGTGACAGAAAACAGTTGCTTCAGGTTTCACGAAACGTCCTTTTACCAGATTTGTCCTATTTATTATTTCTTCACCAAATGTTACACTAATCACTGGATCATAAATAAATATGTTGAGTCTTTCTGAAATAAAGAGAAAACCAGTCAATGGTACTTTCAAGAACACTATTTACCATTTATTCTGTTGTTGTATGTTTACTTGGATTGTTTACAATACTAGGGTCATCCACAAAAAGAACTAATACTGCTTGTTGCTGTTAGATGGAAGATCGTTTAGGCCGTGCGGTTCTGGCGCTGCAGTCCGGAACCGCGGGACTGCTACGGTCGCAGGTTCGAATCCTGCTTCGGGCATGGGTGAGTGTGATGTCCTTAGGTTAGTTAGGTTTAAGTAGTTCTAAGTTCTAGGGGACTTATGACCTAAGATGTTGAGTCCCATAGTGCTCAGAGCCATTTGAACCATTTTTTTTGAAGATCGTTTATATAACAGCTACCTAAGATTGAGCTTTGGGAAACCCCATGCTTGATTTCTCAGATTTCTCCCGAGTCGGAAAAAGCTCTCCTGATTGCATTCGTTGAATTACTGAGTATAACTTCCTGCTTTGTTTTGATTAGGTGTGATATTAGCCATTCGTTGGCTGTACCATTAATTCCATAAAATCTCACTTTATCTAGGAGCATATTGTGATTCACGCAGTCTAGTAGAACGTGACTACCAGAATCTCTCGTGGTTCGCGGTAAGATAAGGCCTGAATGTAAACATTATCGAGCTCTAATTTGCTGGCTCGCTCAGCTTCACTTTTATCGTTCCCAACTCGCCACCGCTTAACATTCGCATCGCGTAGTCAAGTTTCCAGCTCGATGCACATTGTGCGAGGCGCCATATTCGCGAAAGCCTCGCAACGAGGGCTCACGCACTCAGGAGAGTAGCAAGCGTCTGTAATCAGATCGTAACATTTACCGCTCGTGAGGCGTTAATTGCCTTCTGTGAGTCCTGCTATTGCAAAATAAACCGCCTGCCCCCAATTTATAGCTACCCACGGAGATTCTGACGCAGACAAGTCAGCTACCACACCGGCATGCTCCATGTGTAGCTTCTTACCGATCAGATTTCTTTCTCCCGCTTAGCAGTATGGTGCCTTTCCAGTGTAATGGTACTTGAATTACGTAACCATTACGGCACCTCACCTCAACCTCTCGATACCAGCAATATTCTACTGTGTTTCTGTAAAATAGTTAACATATTTATGTGACAACATTCAGATTTGATTTCATTAATGTAGAGGTACTTCGATACATCGATATGTATACAGGGTGTTACAAAAAGGTACGGCCAAACTTTCAGGAAACATTCCTCACACACAAATAAAGAAAAGATGTTATGTGGATATGTGTCCGGAAACGCTTAATTTCCATGTTAGAGCTCATTTTAGTTTCGTCAGTATGTACTGTACTTCCTCCATTCACCGCCAGTTGGCCCAATTGAAGGAAGGTAATGTTGAACATGTGCCTTTACAAGTACGACACAACATGTGGTTCATGCACGATGGAGCTCCTGCACATTTCAGTCGACGTGTTCGTACGCTTCTCAACAACAGATTCGGTGACCGATGGATTGGTAGAGGCGGACCAATTCCATGGCCTCCACGCTCTCCTAACCTCAACCCTCTTGACTTTCATTTATGGGGGCATTTGAAAGCTCTTGTCTACGCAACCCCGGTACCAAATGTAGAGTACTCTTCGTGCTCGTATTGTGGACGGCTGTGATACAATACGCCATTCTCCAGGGCTGCATCAGCGCATCAGGGATTCCATGCGACGGAGGGTGGATGCATGTATCCTCGCTAACGGAGGACATTTTGAACATTTCCTGTAACAAAGTGTTTGAAGTCACGCTGGTACGTTCTGTTTCTGTGTTTTTCCATTCCTTGATTAATGTGATTTGAAGAGAAGTAATAAAATGAGCTCTAACATGGAAAGTAAACGTTTCCGGACACATGTCCACATAACATATATTCTTTCTTTGTGTGCGAGGAATGTTTCCTGAAAGTTTGGCCGTACCTTTTTGTAACACCCTGTATATTGCAATGTTATTATTCTTGTGCGTATTCTTTCTTTTGTCACTATGATCTTTGACGTACTTGTAACTGTGATTTTTGGGTGCGTAAGCGGTTATTAGAGAGTCAACTTTTGGTCGTCATGTTAAAAAGACGCAAATTGTAGTCAGTTTATCAAATGTGAACTTCAACAGTGAGGAAGATATTTTCAAGTATGTTTTATATTGTGAAGTGATGTTTTGGAACGAGTTACGTGATATTGCAATAAAAGTAATAAAAAAGAAGTGGAACTTAAATTTGGAGTGCTGATTACTTTTTTACTTCACCATTGTCCTAACTTGCAAAAGTTTAATCTTCAAGATCGGTTTATGAAACACATCTATAAAAGTTTTGAATATCGCAGAATAACACCTAGGCCTCTTTGCATCCGAGCTTGGAATCATCACTACCTAGATTTTCGACGATTGAGCCATGAGTTCACAACGAGACCAGCGTGGGAAACACGAAAAGATGAGTGCCTAGTTTATCCATTATTTCAAGACATGACTTTATTAACTGTGCTCTAATGACACTTGCCACATAATATAAGTTTGCTGTTGCCCGAAAATGCAATATTTAGCATCGTGAGGAACACTACAACCATAATTAATTTTTGACCTTTGTTGTGGTAGGGTTGTTAGACCAGTGACCATAAAATATTCATTTTGAGACATTTTTACTTTTTAAATTAATTTGTGTCAACCAGTGAAATATAGTGCTAATGCTACTACGAGGATGCTATATTTCTCTCTGATTTCAGTGCATATGTTTCTTTACTTAGTCACAAGTAATTTTTTTGCATAACACACTTCTATATTTGAGTCATACGTCAACTCCTCCCGCTGTTGTGACTGTGGTACGGTCCCTCCTCTTCCCCTCCACCCTCGATTAGTCTGTTGATCAACTGATTGCTTGGCTCACGCCTATAAATAGATTGTATAGCATGCTTCTGAGACTACAGAGAACGCAACCTCTTTCTTTGTGTCCTCCTGCTTGAACGGACCCGTATGCAGGTTGTGTCTCCCACCACGAAATCATCTTCACTTTCCGCCGTGTGGATGACGTCGTTTCGCTTTGTCTTTCTCTGATGGGAGAGCTAGATCGTCGTGGCTGTTACTGGAGTTTTGCCATTTAACGTGGAATACAAAATAGACTGCGACGGGTTATTAATGATGTTCGCAAAGTATTTCTGGAGCTGACTTTACACACAAGAGGGAAAAATCGTATGGTCACCCAGTGATGGAGCTCATATGCCTAGGATCATTATTTTGATGCTTAACCAACCAAGACGATGAATAATACATGCATATACGCAGTAAAAATACGCTGAATGAAAATAGTCCGCTGAGCAGTGGCTGGATGGGTCGTGAGTCGTGCGGGGGTAGCTCAGTCGGTAGAGCACTCTTCTGTGAAAAACAAACGTTCTACGTTCGAGTCCCGGTCTGTTGTTGCTGCCAAAGGTGGTCCGTCCGTGTACTACAGTTCGCGCCGTATATGCGCCAAATTTAATCATGTATGCTTTGTGTGTTCTAAACTGTGTATGCACGAGAAGTAACATTTCGTTACTTGCTGTCCTTACTGGTTTTGCAATTGTAATAGACAGTAATGTACATTAAGGTGCTATGTCTATACCGTCCACAGTAAACGATTCACATAGAATACAACTACTAGGTTAAATGAGAACCATCGCCGAAGTCTAATTAGTGCCTGGTGCTAGAAAAGTTCTTTGAGAAAAAAAAGAAAACCATCACCCCAGTTACGGGTCAAATACGTTATTACGAGGGGCATTCAATATGCAATGCAGCACATTTTTCTATCGGCCAATTTTTGTTGAAAAATGTGGAATTTGTTGTGGGACATTGTGGCATATTCCCGCTTCAGCTTTTATTGTTTTATGAAGCTCTGATAGGTGGCGGCGCTGTGTGCAGTCTTCAAAATGGCTTCTGTAACAGAGGTGCGTCCCAAACAGAGAGCTGCCGTTGAGTTTCCTTTGGCGGAAACCAGAGCATTACAGATACTCACAGGCGCTTGGAGAATATCTACGGAGACCTGTCAGTAAACAAAAGCACGGCGAGTCGTTGGGCAAGAGGTTTGTCATCATCGCAAGAAGATCGCGGAAACGTGTCCGATTTGACGCGTGCCGGCCACCCGCAATAGCTGTGCCACCCTCAGCAAGAATCGACTTCAGCCTGTTCGCCGCCAGAGAAACGCAAATTAACTTCTCCTTCTCTGAAGGTCTGACCCAAGTGTGCGCACCCCAGATGAGCTCAAAGAACTTCATTCGATTGTTCTTCCTCATTCACCCTACAGCCCAGATATCGAAACTTCCATCTGTCTGGCCCAATGAAGGATGCACTCCTCGGAAAGCTGTATGTGGATGATGGGGAGGTTACTAAAGGAGCAAGATATTGGCTCCGACGTTGGCTCCGATGTCGATCAGTAGAGTAGTGCCATGCAGGTGTGCCGTGTGCTCCTGCAATTTCATTGTTCCGGTGTATTGTGTTCGATTTTTTTTTTATTTGATTCGCTTTGCGGTGCACGGGTTGGTGCGCCCTCTTGGATTCCGTAGGGGAAGCCGAAAAGGCAGTCTCGTGCAGAGGGAGAGACGAGCGGGCCGAGGCGGAGCGACGCCGGAAGACCGCGGAAGTCGCGCCGGCAAGTGGTGTGAGTGTGGCAGTCGCATTGGGGCCGGCCGAGCAGCCGAACTGGAGGTGCTGCAGTGACTCGCTGTCGTTCGTTCTGTTTACAAGTTCAACCTTCCTCACGCTGTGGCTACGGGCTGGTGTTATTCTGGCCATCACCTTATTAGCGGCATTTGGATTAATATTGTTAAAGGTGAGCCGTTAGTTTGGTGCATCTTCATCTGGTGGAGTTACAGCGAGACTTCTTTCTGTCGTATTCTGGCTTGCGCTGCTGAGCAGTGAGTGTTCCCACGTCGCGTGTCGAAATACTGACTTGTGCCCCGGTTGATTTACGTATGAACTGGAGTGCCTATGTGGGCGTGTTTGCTTAAATTGTTGATGAAGTGTTTCACAATACCCTTACTTGAGTGTCTTTAAATTGCATTTCAGTTTGTTACTGAACTTATGTCAGTTAAGGGACGCCCAAATTGTCACGCTAGTCAAGTAAAGTTTAGTCTACTGTGACACCACTGTTTACCTGTTGGATTAAAATTAATTCAATCTTAACCACAACTAGGAATAATTCAAGGCTAATTGTAAGGGCCGTGTGTGTTTGTTTTTTTGTCCTTTTCTCTTTCTCACTACTGTTGAGTGTTAAACTGTTTTGGAAACCCCTCTGACGTCATTTCACGGTTTGGTTTTAGAAAGAGTTCTGTGGGTACTGTTGTGGGCAGAAATTGCTATACGTCTGTGATATTATTTCCTGTAAGCCATTGTGCCCATTAGATTACGTAAGGCTTAAATACGGTGATCAGTTTGGTAATTTTCTGCGTTTCGTAATAACATTTTACAAACATTAAAATTTTGGGAAAGGTTTCAATCTCATATTTGCAGATTGTTTGATGTTAGATAACTTGTTGATGCTTCATGTTAAAACAGCTGATGTACATTTAAATTGAACAAGTTATATGTCAATATGTTGTTACCAGTACCTTGCATGAATTTTCTTGCGTAATAAATTAAATGTTCTATTCTATCCTCAATTTGTTGCTCAGCCTTCCACTCCAGCAGCCCCTGTATCCTGCTGCCAACCATATCAGCAGGCATTCACGCCCTTCCAGCAAGGTGGCGTAAGGTCGTCTCGTTAGATTGAGATAATGTTGAAGAACAGGGTTTTGTAGCCAAAAGAATGGGGAATAATATGAGGTATTGGTACCCTGAAAAAATCAACCTGGTATCAGAAAAAAATGTGTTGGATTACTTACTGAATGCCCCTCGTAAAATGAGATTACCTCTGTTGATTAAGCACGTATCAAAATTGCTACCGTAAGGACTTTTAACTTTCCTGCGCTCGTGCAGAGAAAAACAGCGTAACCTCCATAAATAGATGATGTAGACATTAGACTTGCCTCGGCCTCATCAGAACGCTCCAAACGGCTGAAGGACGTGGAACAGCTGGCTCTGCCAGAAGAACGGTAATAACGGCTCGAAATCTCAGCCCATGTGAAGGCCACCCGGCATAACACGCAACGGTTGGAGCACGCGTTTACCTTAGAGTGCGTGGGGGGAAGCGTCCACTGGGCGAACGGTCGTTGCTGTGTCGTTTCCTGACACTCACAAATAACTGACTTTCTTATGTCACCAGGGCAAAACCAAACACGGCATTCGAGGAAGTAGTATCTCCGAGGTACATAGAAATTAGTCCTTATGAACCAGAAATAGGGCAGCACGTCGTCTGGTGTTGAGAGTAAACGAAAGAAATTTGCTATATACTGGAGCGGTGTCCATGTATTCCTTACAGAATCACTAAATGTACGCATCTATGTAATTCGATAAGGCAAACCATTTGCGCTCGTCCCATCTCAGATCCTGGCAGCGGAAGAAATAGTCGTCCTCAACATTTGGCAAGCAGCAAGTGGATTAAGCATAGTGGCAAGAAGTTCCTAGTCAACAGACTAACTTCATCGTCTTGGACTGGATTCCATACCTCCCGGCGGTGTCTCCTGGAGAGATACCTGTGGTACTGTTTTTCAGCCGTCACCTGTCCTTGTCTGGGGTAGTTCTATTTTTGTACTCTGAGAACCACTGTAAGGTGTATGGTAGAAAGTACTTCCCATTGTACCTCTCATTAGGGCTTCGTATTATTCCATCTGCGTACTGTCCATAGGGTACATGATTAAATGCCTCTGTACACGATTTAATTTCACTGTTCTTGTCTTCGCTTTCCCTACGGGACAGACACGTAGAAGGGTCGTGCTAAATTTCTAGGTTCGTCTCTTAATGCTGGTTCTTGAAACTTTCTAAATGGATTTTTCGCGGCATAATTTCCGACTATCTTCAGCATCTCCAAGACGCTCTTCCATGAGTGAAACAAACCTTGACCATCAGTGCTGTCCTTCTTTGCATGCGTCCTATATCCCCTATTAGTCCTGTTTGATTCGAGGCTCACATATATGACCAGTATTCTAGGATGGGTCGTGTCATCTACTCGACGTTTGCTTAATCGGATCGGCAACCCCTCAGACACTGAAGCATCACGGAGTTGAATATGCTCAAGGCGTTGACTCCCCGGAATGCGTCGATCAGAACAAGAGCGACAGACGACATGACAAGCGCTAGGGACCTATTTCCTTAGCGGTGTCACGGCTGCTGAACCGGATCGGCAAAGAATTCCTTCACGCCCCGGCTATATAGGACGGTGCAAACCAACAAGTTGGCATTTCGCTCCACCGAAGCTCTGGGTCAACTCATGCGCCGGTTCTTAGTAGCCCATCAGTCAGAACCCGGTAGGAAGCGACCGCAGCGGAACCTACGACTTCCAGCGATGTTCCGAGAAGTACCTGTCGAACAACTACGCCGAAAGCTCAGCCTCCATCGTTAGGAATTATCAGTGATATAGTCTTCACGCCCCACCACGTTTACTCACTGTGTGTTGCGGGCGTATGCCTGCTAGAGTCTGAGAAGTTTTATTATTTTTACTGAGAAGAGCTTTTTCTTTGTCATTAAATCTCTCTACTGTGGTCGCAATAAACCCTTGTTTTTGTTTGCTTGTGTCTTATTATTGCTTATCAAGCACGTTAGTGCAATTGTCACAACAGAATAACGATAAGAAAGTGAAATACAAAGATAAGTTCGCTATATAAATATAAAAAACACAGGATTACGACCCCGGCGTTTCGAACTGGGCCGGGCCCAGAGGAGAATGACATCCACAGCAAATTAAGACTGAAAGCTGGATAACGGCCCCGTTTACAAAGACAATTTCTTAATGCAAAGAAAAACCACAATCTCAAACAAAAGCCCCAGTTTTCGAAACGGGCTGGTTCCATGGGAGGACAAGAGCCACACAACATATAGGTCTATAGGTCATATCTGGATGCCGACGTCTTTTAAACAATTCACGAGCATATATATATATATATATATATATATATATATATATATATATATGATGAAGTAAGGCAGTTTTACTTCTAGGGAGGGGTAGTCCCTCAGAACCCATATTTTTTACGAGACTGCCTGTGCGGCAGAGTACTTGGTACACACCATTATGACGCGGTTCAGTTCCGCCACCGCCGTTCTGTCCTGAAGAGACATTCAAAATTGATGATTCTGAGCCTTTTTAGCCGGGATGGGTAATATCCATATCCCTGTCTCATGCCGATGAGAGAGGTCACATGACGTCTACTGAGCTTCACCGAGGTGAAATGTGAGCGCGAAGAGACGTTCGGATGTATGGTCGACAGGTGGCAATTGTGATTTGCTTCAGTTGCATGTCATCCACATACATATGAGCCCATGAATATATCTCTTCTTCGTATAAGGTTTCTGAAATTTTATTTCCCTTTTAGTTCAAATGGTTCAAATGGCTCTGAGCACAATTGGACTTAACTTCTAAGGTCATCGGTCCCCTATAACTTAGAACTACTTAAACCTAACTAACCTAAAGACATCACACACATCCATGCCCGAGGCAGGATTCGAACCTGCGACCGTAGTGGTCACGCGGTTCCAGACTGTAGCGCCTAGAACCGCTCGTCCACACCGGCCGGCATTTCCCTTTTAGTCTTTCTAATGGTGCGCCTCCGTTGATAAGTAGTCAGCTTGTGTAGGTATTATGCAGAGGACGCGGATTCGGTTCCCGAATTTTCCTTGGTCGGAGGACTGGAAATGGATGTTGAGAACTGAAGAGATACTTGAGTGAGAAGTAGCGGCTACAAAGTGTGGGAGTGCGCTGTGCTAGGCACGCCCCTCATACCACATCAGAATGACGGCACTGGCAGAGGAGGACGCGGCGGTCGGTCGGTCTTACAAGGGGAGGCCACGACGTTTGGAATGCGAATTTACTGCAAACTTCGTACACTCGTAGTACTCCATGAAGACAACAAAATGTGTAAGCAGTAGCGCGTACGTCTCAAGCGTTATTGATAAAATCGCAAGATAATTTCGGTCGTCGAATATATATTTGTGCGCGGCAATTTTCACCGAGAAGCGGCTGCGGTCAAGTGGTGCCGGCACGGTAGCTCAGCGTGTTCGGTCAGACCGTTAGCTACCCTTTATAATAATAATAAAAAAACTGAGCAAACAGATGAACGAGCAAACTGAACAGGTGTCATCGGACGTCCGCCCTGAACAAATTCAACGAACAATGTAGAGTAAAATGTTCTTTTTTCTTTTTTTTTTTTAAAAAAAAATGTGTTTGGCGTTCAAGCCCCTGGATTCTGGATCGAGTTGCATTCACCAGTTTTTTTTTTTATTTTCAACACAGTCATTTTCCTTATTATTTATATTACAACTGATGTAATGGGGAAAATACGTGAACTTTTATTAAATTTACAATGTTATTTGGCAGTCTACTAATTTTTATTATCACAAATAATATAATATTCTTAACTATCGACTAGTAAACGACCAAACTCTTAAAGTGTTACTGAAAATGTATGCTTGTCCGTGTCTTCAAAACCGTTCGTATTTAATGAAAGAGAACGAAAAATTGCTTCTCGGAAAACACTATTAAAGTACACTAGATACTGCATAACCAATTATCAGCGCCGATTTTTAAGGAAATACTGCGTTATGCATGGTTTGCTTCCAAAATATCGTCTGAAAGAGAGGTTTTTGAAAATGTTAACGAAGTTTGTTTTTCCACGGAAAACGTAAAAAGGACCTTACGTATGCGGAAACATAGCGTTTGTTCAATGCACTTGATGCCGTTTAACTTTATGTTTGCCATGTTTTTACGAAAAATACCATCCTGCAGCTTGAACCCGTAATGTCGAAAGCGCCGATTAATTGTACGTCTTTCGAAAGCCGTCTGTGCCGGTCAAAACTTGGAGTTAACAAATCGTTTCTGGCTCCTTCAAGGTATAAGGGATTTCTCAAATCACGGACAAGCATACATTTTGAGTATCGCTTTATGCATTTGGTCGTTTACTAGTCGATAGTAATGAATATTATATTATTTATGACAATAAAAATTAGTAGACTGCCAAATAACAGTGTAAATTTAATAAAAGTTCAGCCGATTATACGTATTTTCCCCATTACATCCATTGTAATATAAATAATAAAGAAAATGACTGCGTTGAAAATTTAAAAAAAAAATAAACTGATGAATGGAACTCGATACAGCGATCCAGCGGCTTGAACCGCAAACTCATTTTTTTTTAAAAAAAAAAAAGAATATTTGTAAGAGGTCCGAGCAGATGTAATGCAGATGTAATTTTATGTAAGAGGTCCGAGCAGATGTAATGCAGATGTAATTTTATGTAAGAGGTCCGAGCAGATGTAATTTCGATGTATTGCTCATGCGCTGCCTGCGATATGCAAGGTATAAGAGAATCGCTGACCAGAGAGCAGTGTTGACTGAGTAGGAACTGTGTAGCTGTAGCAGTAAGTTGTTCCTAGTCTGCGCTAGTCTGGAGTCTGCTCTGGTCTGGTATGGTGTATCGTGTTGGCTCGCGGGTCGCGGTGCAGCGATGCCGGAGCCTGAGTATTATTGTATAAGGTAAAAAGCAGCCTCGCGCATATCTACGAGTAGTAATGTTACCTGAACTCCCATGTAAATCTTTTAAAAATGTCGTAATAATAATCTGTGTCATATAAAGTAATTTTTTTACAAGCATTCATTTCATTTTAAAGAATTTACTAATTTCTCCAATCCATGATCATTCCGATTGTTGCAAAAGAAAGATCAGTTGCTTCCTTTCATATATGACCAATCTATCGGCCAGCATTGCACAGAGCTCTGCCGGAAAAATTTATTGTAAGAGCAGATATATTCGACTTTATTGACGTAAGAATTTTTCCTTTTTTTATTCAGAATGATCTTACAGGGCCATGACGCAGCACTGCTGTCGTCCAAAATTTACCAGGTTACTGAATTTATTTATTATTACGAGGTTTAGGAATTTTTCTGTTTCGAGCTTACATTAGATGAGAAAAGAACTTTGTGGGTACATTTAAATGGGAAACAAATTTTGTGTGGAGGTTAAATGTGAATGAATTTCTGTAGGGAGGTTATAAATGGGAAACAATTTTGTTCTGAGGTTACACAAAAATTAGAATCATATTATTATAATTATTTAATACAAATTTTGTGGGGAGGTTACACATTTTGTTCTATATTGTTCAGGGCAGACGTCCGATGATAGCTGTGCAGTTTGCTCGTTCATCTGTTCGTTCAGTTCTTTCATTATAAAGGGTGGCTAACGCTCTGACCGAACAGGCTGAGCTACCGTGCCGGCACCACTCGGCCGCAGCCGCTTGAGGGTGAAAATGGCCACGCACAAATATATATTCGACGACAGAAACTATCTTACGATTTTATCAATAACGCTTGAGAAGTACGCGCTACTGCTTGCACATTTTGTTGTCCTCATGGAGTACTACGAGTGTACGAAGTTTGCAGTGAATCCGCATTCCAAACGTCGTGGCCTCCCCTTGTTATTGTTTCCAATGCCTCTATATTTAGTATTTTAGCTAACAACATCCTTCTGCAGTAAAGATATTCGAATGGTTCCACTTTGTTGATCTCTGGTTCGCCCAAAGTGGTAACAACTCGGCAATAACAAAGCTTCGATCGTTAAGCGACTTGAGCTCAGTTCTCCGTGTTGTTGCGGACCGTATCTGGTCTGCTGCCGAGCTTATCTCCATCTCCACTAGAGACCTTCGTACGGGGAACGGGACAAACCGTGCAGGGCGAGTCCATTTTCTCCGCTCCGCTCGGCGCCGCACGCCGTCACGTTTCGCCGAGGCGCGGGCAGCGGCGGCGGCGGCGGCTGCAGAGCTGACCGCTAACGAGGCGCCGCCTGGTGACAGCCGCTTTCATCAGTGACGTCACGGCGCCGGTCGTTTCTGCGGCTGCGGAGAAACTGAGTCAGGGCTGACACGGTCCACTGACCACACGAAAAGGACGACCTCACGAAAAGTGGCGGCCGCGGCCCATCGAGTACTTCGAAAGACCGTAAGCTAAGCTCACCGGACAAAGGAGGAAAGGAGGAAGGAACGGAGACTAGGGTTTAACGTCCCGTCGACAGAGAGGAGCAAAAACACGGATTGTTTCAAGGATGAGGTAGGAAATAGATCGTGCACTTGCAAAGGAGCCATCCCGGCATTTGCCTGGAGTGATTTAGGGAAATTACGGAAAACCTAAACCTGGGTGGCCGAGCGTAGATTCGAACCGTCGTCCTCCTGAATACGAGTCCAGTGTACTGACCACTGCGCCATCTCTTTCGGTACCAGACAAAGAATTTGTCGCCATTCTACTGCAACGGTTAAACATCCCTCGATTACTGACCTATCCGGGTTTGACTCCCACTGAGCTGTGGCACTGATTGTACAGATCTCTACAATGGATAGTAGTCATGAAGGACAGCGTGGAGAAAGACGATGCGAACACGTTCCAGGCGATAATTTCACGACAGCTCACCTCTAATCCAACGTCCGCGTGCTTTAATAAGGACAAGTTCAAATGGCTCTGAGCATTATCGGACTTAACATCTGAGGTCATCAGTCCCCTCTCCGTCTTCAGGCAACGAGTGGCCTTCCGGGACCATCCGGCCACCGTGTCATCCTCAGTGCAGGATGCGGATAGGAGGAGCGTGGGGTCAGCACACAGCTCTCCCGGTCGTTATGATGGTATTTTTGACCGTAGCCGCTACTATTCGGTCGAGTAGCTCCTCAATTGGCATCACGAGGCTGAGTGCACCCCGAAAAATGGCAACAGCGCATGGCGGCTAGGATGGTCACCCATCCAAGGCCGTTGCCTTCACCAGTCCCCTAGAACTTAGAACCACTTAAACCTAACTAACCTAAAGACATCACACACATCCATGCCCGAGGCAAGATTCGAACCTGGAACTGCAGCAGTCGCGCGGTTTCGGACTGAAGCGCCTAGAACCGCTCGGCCACAGCGGCCGGCTATAAGGTCAAGTAAGCCGTCTGACGATGAATGTATAAATTTGAAATGTGCAACAACGGTTTCCCATAAACTAAACAAAAAAACCTAATTGGGCTAGTTGGTACTATAAACTACCAACGTTCTGAGTTACAAGTTAGCTGCATTTACATACCTCCGTGATCAAGCCACAATTGCAGCTACATCCTGCCAAAATTACCTGTCTACCTTGGATGATAAAGATTTTTATGAATAAAACAATGGACGTCGCTCGTTTCTACTGGCAGTATCAAATCTGTAAATATAAGGGGCAGTCAAAAAAGTTTCCGTTTGAGGGCGTTGCTGCAGCTTATATGCAACGTAGCACGACTCCGATGTGGGTATGTGAGCAAATTTAACGAAATTATTCAAATACAGATCAACTTAATGGTGCCATCTGAATGGCTAATTTTGCGTATGTGTAAGTGTACTCTCTTATATCGTATTTTATAATTTGCCATCTGAAAAGCTAATTTGAATGATGTTTTATATTGTGGATCTGAATAATGGTAATTGTAAAGAATGAATCTCTTTTCCTAAGAAAAAACAAAAGAAGCCACCGCACTAATGTCACGTCTTTGCTAACGCTTCTATCTTTGTAAGAAATGTTTGAGCCAAGTTGACAATTGACGCCGCGATTAAGTATAGGTTGTATTGATTGGCACTATATGATGGTTTGGAAATTTTAAGTTTTTCTGAGTGGGCATTTACAAATTTTTTAAACTTATAACTTTTCGTCCTCTGTACCTTGATAATGTATAACAAACGCCTCCGATTACTATGTTCCTTTAACAGTAGTAATAAATAAAGCATTATACTAAGAGCTCTAGACGGTTTGTTCAGAAAATAGCTGCAATGATCGCAGAACCATTCAGGAAATCTATTTCGTTTATTATTAAAGCTGAGTGAAGGTAAAATCTTTTTGATTGTAAGGCCACGTCATATTTCCCTCCAGTTTCTTCTGTGCAATCGACGTTTCGACCCCTGTGCGCGGATGATTTTAATTATGTTTTTGCGTTCTTTGTTAGCTGAACAATGCTGACGAGCGTCGCGTTGACTTGGAGTTTTTCCGCGCTTATGCTGAAGAAGCACTGTGTTTTCTGGAGACTAGAAATCTACTCTGTAGGAATCAGCATGGGTATCGAAAAAGACGGTCATGTGAAACCCAGCTCGCGCTATTCGTCCACGAGACTCAGAGGGCCATAGACACGGGTTCACAGGTAGATGCCGTGTTTCTTGACTTCCGCAAGGCGTTCGATACAGTTCCCCACAGTCGTTTAATGAACAAAGTAAGAGCATATGGACTATCAGACCAATTGTGTGATTGGATTGAGGAGCTCCTAGATAACAGGACGCAGTATGTCATTCTCAATGGAGAGAAGTCTTCCGAAGTAAGAGTGATTTCAGGTGTGCCGCAGGGGAGTGTCATAGGACCGTTGCTATTCACAATATACATAAATGACCTGGTGGATGACATCGGAAGTTCACTGAGGCTTTTTGCAGATTTTGCTGTGGTGTATCGAGAGATTGTAACAATGGAAAATTGTACTGAAATGCAGGAGGATCTGCAGCGAATTGACGCATGGTGCAGGGAATGGCAACTGAATCTCAATGTAGACAAGTGTAATGTGCTGCGAATACACAGAAAGATAGATCCTTTATCATTTAGCTACAAAATAGCAGGTCAGCAACTGGAAGCAGTTAATACCATAAATTATCTGGGAGTACGCATTAGCAGTGATTTTAAATGGAATGATCATATAATGTTGATCGTCGGTAAAGCAGATGCCAGACTGAGATTCATTGGAAGAATCCTAAGGAAATGCAATCCGAAAACAAAGGAAGTAGGTTACAGTACGCTTGTTCGCCCACTGCTTGAATACTGCTCAGCAGTGTGGGATCCGTGCCAGATAGGGTTGATAGAGGGTATGGAGAAGATCCAACGGAGAGCAGCGCGCTTCGTTACATGATCATTTAGTAATCGCGTAAGCGTTACGGAGATGATAGATAAACTCCAGTGGAAGACTCTGCAGGAGAGACGCTCAGTAGCTCGGTACGGGTTTTTGTCAAAGTTTCGAGAACATACATTCACAGAAGAGTCAAGCAGTATATTGCTCCCTCCTACGTATATCTCGCGAAGAGACCATGAGGATAAAATCAGAGAGATTAGAGCCCACACAGAGGAATACCGACAATCCTTCTTTCCACGAACAATACGAGACTGGAATAGAAGGGAGAACCGATAGAGGTACTCAAGGTACCCTCCGCCACACACCGTCAGGTGGCTTGCGGTGTATGGATGTAGATGTAGATGTAGAAGAAGCAGGATTATTGGGTAAAATTATTCACTCTATTATTGATGGACCATCCTCAGTGGATAGCAAAAGAGGCAGGGAAAAATGGACGCACCTGATTACCTCGACACTGTGGGAGTCTATGAAGTGACGTGTAGCTTCGGCAGAAACGGGAGGGATAAGAACGTATTAAAGTGCACGAACGCCACGCGCGGTTAAGAATTATCTGTGAAATGTGTGGTAGCGGAACATCAGGAGGATTGCGGCCATTAGACTGATATCAACAACATACGCATGCTGACCAAGGAAGCGAATGTTTATAGAAGGGAGGACCGAGAAGCGACTGAGATTTCCAAGAATGAATGTAACTTCAATGGAGAAGATGGCTACAGGTTTTCTGCTTCGAGGACGTACCCGCCTTCAAGAAATAAATACGCAGCCATGGTACGCGAGGAATTCAAACATCACGACCATATTTTCTATAAACATTCATCATCTCCTGCTGTGTCTCTTTAGCTTTCTATCCAGAGTCGTTACGATGGCCCTCCAGTGGTAGGCGGAAGAATTTTACCCAGTCATTCCACTTCTTCAGTATAAGCGCGGGAAAACTCCCCTTTAATATGTGAACGCGACAGTGGTCTTTCAAAGCATTCAGCTAATCGTGGACGCGAAAAGATCCTGAGGAAGGTGCGAGCAGTCGGTTCGAACGTCGATCGTCCATAAGAAATTGAAGAGGATCACGATGCGGTCTGACATCCGAGAAGATTTTACTTTCAATGACGCGAAACCAAGCAGACTTCCAAATGGATGATGAAGTGTTGGCCTAGTCTTTAGCTGAAGTGAGTCAGCTCTCCTGCATCGAAGTAGCACTGTGTTTTCTCAACTCAAGGTGAAAAACAATTTAAAGAGGCACTTGCGTACGCTTCTACGTGATTGCGCTTTGACGAGGCACTATCTTCATCGTGCGGCCAGTGAGACGCCGTGACTGACGTACCGTCAGATGAAGTGCATTACATTTGCAGCGTAAACCCTTCCCCGCCCGCCCTCCTCCCTGAGTTACTCCATTCAGTGACGCAACGCCCTCTCACGCCCACGCCGCCGCGTGCGTGGGACGGGTCTCCGTGCCGGCCCGTTACCTCAGCTGGCCGGCGCGGCAGATCTTTAAGCCGCAGGCACGCGCCGGGAGAATACAGTGGCTGACGTCACGCCGAGGAAATCTGCGCGCCGGTTGCCCGCAAGGACGCCGGAGCCGACGTGGAGTTGCGCGTCGTGGGCGACTCGCCGTTGCAAAAGTGCAGCCGGCGATCCGCGGTCGTGACTGCCCGCACCGCGCATCCAGCCACCGGCGCTAGTGTGCCACTGAATCATCCTACGCTGCAGCCTATAGTCAAACGAACAGCGTACTCTAACATCTACATCTGCGCTATCTGCTCAGGAGTATCCAGACATCCATTTGAAATCGGAAAGTGGCCACTAGATGTCACGAGAGGCGGACCAGTCAGTATAAAAACCTTTTGCATTTCTTGCTGTTATGTTTTCGATTTCTTCAAATTCAAAGAGAAAAGTGGAAGTTGTAGTCCAGCGTAGAGCCTGAGCCTACCGTCACGTATTTTCCGCATTCAAATGTTATAAAACATAATATGTTTGTGAAACTTCTTGGTAGATTAAAACTGTATGCTAGACCGGGACTCGAACTCGGGACCTTCGCCTTTCCGCCGGCAAGTGCTCTATCATCTGAGCTACCCACGCACGACTCACGTCTCGTCCTCAGAGCTTTACTTCTGCCAGTAACCTGTCTCCTACCTTCCAAACTTTACAGAAGCTCTCCTGCGAACCATGCAGAACTAGCACTCCTGAAAGAAAGGTGGGAGACATGGCTTAGCCACAGGCTGGGGGATGTTTCCAGAATGAGATTTTCACTCTGCAGCAGAGTGTACGCTGATATTAAACTTCCTGGTAGATTAAAACTGTAGGCCGGACCGAGAATCGAACTCGGGACCTTGCCTTTCGCGGGCAAGTGCTCTACCCTCTTCCCCCCCCCCCCCCCCCCTCTCGTTCGTTGTATCTGCTCTGGGTGGACGTCGAAAGACACCTGATTCAGTTCGTGGTTGATCCATTAACTCAGTTTTTTTTTATTACAGAGGGCAGCTAACCCTCTGACCGAACACGCTGAGTCACCGTGCCGGCTACCATCTGAGTTACTCAAGCACGACTCACGACAGTCAAGCTATGAAGACGGGGCGTGAGTCGTGCTTGGGTAGCTCAGATGGTAGGGTACTTGCCCGCAACAAAAAAAAAAAAAAACTTGGTAGAGCACTTGACCGCGAAAGGCAAAGGTCCCGAGTTCGAGTCTCGGTCCGGCGCACAGTTTTAATCTGCCAGGAAGTTTCATATCAGCGTACGTTCCGCTGCAGAGCGAAAATCTCATTCTGGATAAAACGTTTTTCCTGTTCCTCGGAAAGAGGAATGACTCTCTCTCTGTTAATGAACGACGATAGACGCACGTTATTTTAGAGCGTAATCGGCGGTAACCATTTTGGTTGTGAGAATAAGTTAAAACTCTGTGGTTGGTTGGTTGTTTCGGGGAAGGAGACCAGACAGCGAGGTCATCGGTCTCATCGGATTAGGGAAGGACGGGGAAGGAAGTCGGCCGTGCCCTTAGAAAGGAACCATCCCGGCATTTGCCTGGAGCGATTTAGGGAAATCACGGAAAACCTAAATCAGGATGGCCGGACGCGGGATTGAACCGTCGTCCTCCCGAATGCGAGTCCAGTGTCTAACCACTGCGCCACCTCGCTCGGTAAAACTCTGTGTTTATGATGTGAGTAGAAGGAAGAATATAGTATTATTTCGCTAGTGAAAAACTGTTTGACTCGTTATTCCAAGTACTAATGCAGTATATAAAAACCCGAGAAGCCCACCAGTGTACATCACAACCATAGGTGGAAGCACAAGCAGCCAAAGACACTACTAGCTAGGGCATAGCCACCTATAGTAAACTAACATACTCAAACAAGCGACAAACGTCGGCAAGCCCCTGCATATCAGCAACACTGACTGGTAATCACCAGCTGCTATTAGGGCCCACCAACAGGCCACAGCAGGGACACCGACGAGCTCGCCCACTGACGCATAAACAAACCGCCAACATTACCTTACACTGTGCATCCGATATGTGACCTATCGGACACAAAAACGATAATAAACCTAACTGTTGCAGGTTGCTGACGCTGAACGAGAACTCTACACCGGCACCCAGCGCCAGCCTCGGAGCAACACAACCGCACAACGTCAAAGGTATCGACATGCATGATACCCACTACTAACAAAGCCTACCCGTGCACGACCTATCGCAGGCAGCAAGACATCCGCTACTGCTCTTACCAACCGACCTAGCTATCGCAGAGGTTCTTTTCCCTTGGCTCTTGCCTTGTCACTTTTTTTTTCCTCTGCCCTTCAAACAGCTACCCTTCGTTCGACTTCGACCCAATCTACACTCCTGGAAATGGAAAAAAGAACACATTTACACCGGTGTGTCAGACCCACCATACTTGCTCCGGACACTGCGAGAGGGCTGTACAAGCAATGATCACACGCACGGCACAGCGGACACACCAGGAACCGCGGTGTTGGCCGTCGAATGGCGCTAGCTGCGCAGCATTTGTGCACCGCCGCCGTCAGTGCCAGCCAGTTTGCCGTGGCATACGGAGCTCCATCGCAGTCTTTAACACTGGTAGCATGCCGCGACAGCGTGGACGTGAACCGTATGTGCAGTTGACGGACTTTGAGCGAGGGCGTATAGTGGGCATGCGGGAGGCCGGGTGGACGTACCGCCGAATTGCTCAACACGTGGGGCGTGAGGTCTCCACAGTACATCGATGTTGTCGCCAGTGGTCGGCGGAAGGTGCACGTGCCCGTCGACCTGGGACCGGACCGCAGCGACGCACAGATGCACGCCAAAACCGTAGGATCCTACGCAGTGCCGTAGGGGACCGCATCGCCACTTCCCAGCAAATTAGGGACTCTGTTGCTCCTGGGGTATCGGCGAGGACCATTCGAAACCGTCTCCATGAAGCTGGGCTACGGTCCCGCACACCGTTAGGCCGTCTTCCGCTCTCGCCCCAACATAGTGCAGCCCGCGTCCAGTGGTGTCGCGACAGGTGTGAATGGAGGGACGAATGGAGACGTGTCGTCTTCAGCGATGAGAGTCGCTTCTGCCTTGGTGCCAATGATGGTCGTATGCGTGTTTGGCGCCGTGCAGGTGAGCGCCACAATCAGGACTGCATACGACCGAGGCACACAGGGCCAACACCCGGCATCATGGTGTGGGGAGCGATCTCCTACACTGGCCGTACACCACTGGTGATCGTCGAGGGGACACTGAATAGTGCACGGTACATCCAAACCGTCATCGAACCCATCGTTCTACTATTCCTAGACCTGCAAGGGAACTTGCTGTTCCAACAGGACAATGCACGTCCGCATGTATCCCGTGCCACCCAACGTGCTCTAGAAGGTGTAAGTCAACTACCCTGGCCAGCAAGATCTCCGGATCTGTCCCCCATTGAGCATGTTTTGGACTGGATGAAGCGTCGTCTCACGCGGTCTGCACGTCCAGCACGAACGCTGGTCCAACTGAGGCGCCAGGTGGAAATGGCATGGCAAGCCGTTCCACAGGACTACATCCAGCATCTCTACGATCGTCTCCATGGGAGAATAGCAGCCTGCATTGCTGCGAAAGGTGGATATACACTGTACTAGTGCCGACATTGTGCATGCTCTGTTGCCTGTGTCTATGTGCCTGTGGTTCTGTCAGTGTGATCATGTGATGTATCTGATCCCAGGAATGTGTCAATAAAGTTTCCCCTTCCTGGGACAATGAATTCACGGGGTTCTTATTTCAATTTCCAGGAGTGTATCTCCAGATGAGCGCGTATTAATGGTTAACCTTAACCAGACGTACTCAAACATGGCAGTATCCACATCCTGCGACACCTCACTTTAGTGAATACTAACCCTTATGCAGAGATGGCAGAGTAGACCTGTTGAGTTGGCCATCATGCCGGTGTGGGCGTGGAGGGATTTCGGAGTTATCACGAAGATCCGATTACAACAATTTAAAGGACACGAATCAAGATTTTGTAGGTGAATACGGGGATCGGGCGTAGTATTATTAATTGGTAAGCATAAATCTACAACAAGAGAAAGACTATTTCGTTTATGTGGAACTAATATGAAAAGATTTTTTACCCATTCACAGGCTTACCTCAGCCTATTGTGCTTGTCCGACACGCCGGTAAATTTCACAGGAGGCAGTGATCAAAATTCCAATTTCAGATCATCTCTTTATCATTTTCTTATCTGCCATTAATTAATTTCATTATTTCCATATATCTAAACTTTATTTTTTATTATATTACAATGGGCCCTTCAGGATAGCACAGTGACTTCGAACACAGTCACTACATGTCACTCAGTAAGAAATCCATCAGGGGCATTGCAGCCCTTCTACAGCTGTTAGAGTCGAATGTTGGTGCTACGATTATTGAGTGGAAATGCGAAGGAACAATCATATCTAAACGAAGATGACGCTGACGTCATGTCATGGCGGACAGGGACCGTCGAGAATTGCAGAGGGTGTACGTAAATACTCGCACGAAATCAGCGGAGAGAACAATTTGTGAGCTCCAAAGTGCTGCCAACAGTCGAACTAGCACAACGGCTGTTCGCAAAGAATTGAAAAGAATAAGACACAATGGTCAAGAAGCTGCTCGTAAGTCATACTTTTCATTAATCGTTGCTAAGCGACGCATGAAGTGATATAAACAGCGACGGCACTGGACGGTGGGTGGTTGGTGACGAGCGATCCAGAGTGATGAATCACGCTACACCATGTGGCAGTCTGGTGGAAAGGTTTGGTCTTCGCGAATGACCGGAGAACATTACCTGCCATCATATGAAGGGCTTATTTAAATAGTCGTACAAGTCCATTACCTCTACTTTTCTGCCTATAATGCTTCTGAAATTAATGATCCAAACAAACGGAAAGAAAGGTTCATCTCTAGCAAGAAGCCATATGCTTGAATATTTCTGGTATCTCAACAGCAGATTTTTCAGCGCTCATTTAACTTTAGGAAATAAACAAAAATGGATTTGTATCACTATAGAAATAAGCCCTTCATATGTACTGTGAACGGTGAAGCGCGCGATTTTTTTTTTTTTTTTTTTTTTTTTTTTTTGTGGTTTGGTGGTCCTCTTAATGCTGTTAAGAAGTTATGAATGCGAAGTATGGGGTGATTATAATTTAAGTTAAACTTTCAAAACGCTGTAGAAACAACAACCACTGGTCAGAATGACGTCAAATTGCAACGGAATACTATCGGATAAGGCGGAAATGTATGGCAGAATAAAAAAAAAGTGTGCAAATTGATCAATAGATGGCGATGTATGTGTCAAAACACGTAAATGTAAACACCGGTCATGCGCGCGACCCATTGAAGTTGGTATGAACAAGACGGGTACACGGCTTTTCCTCCTTTCGCGTCTGCGACGTTCACCACGACTGGCCCAATGGAGGATGGCGCTCTGGTTGTAAATCTGTATTACAAAAATTATGACTGTGCATACGTCGCTCTGGAAATTTGTGGTAAGGTCTTATGGGACCAAACTGCTGAGGTCATCGGTCCCTCAGCTTACACACTATTTAATCTAACTTAAACTAACTTACGCTAAGGATGACACACACACCCATACCAGAGGGAGGACTCGAACCTCCGACGGGGGGAGCCGCGCGAACCGTGACAAAACGCCTGAGTCACGTCACTCTACAGAACTTCCGGACACTGAAGGGTCTGAAAAAAGGCGTTGGTCCGATGACTGCCGTGGGTCTGGAGGAAATGATTCGGAAATTCGAAAAGACGGGTTCTTTTGGTGCGCAACCTGATAGAGGGAGGAAACGAATTGATTCGACGTCAGTGGAAGCAGAGGTCACAGCAGTTCAGGAGCAGCTGAGTGGTGGTGTGCCGACGTGTAGTGCACTGAGAATTACCCGAACATTGCACATAACAGTGAGCACGGTGCGTAAAATCCTACTAAACACCATTCTTTGCTATCCATTCCAAATTAACCACGTGCATGAGTTGCTTCCTGTTGACGTGCCAGCAAGAGAGACCTTTGCTTTAGAACTTCTTGCTCGCAGGGAAGTGGACAATGATTCGCCGTCGAAGATTTTGTGGACAGGCGAAGTCCACTTCCATCTGACGGTATCTGTCAATACACAGATTTGTCAAATATGGGCAATGGAAAATCCACACGCAAATCAACCAGTAACACTTCATCCTGAAGAGGTCACTGTGTGGTGTGGGTTACGGCATCATTTATGATAGAGCCATATTTTTTTGAAGAGACAGGTGCTTCCTGTCCTGTTACCTGTACCGTCACTGGTAAGCGCTATGAATGTCTTTTGCAAACCCCGTCATTCCAGCTCTCCAACAGTGTGGCTGTGTGGATGGGATCGTTTTTATGAAAGATGGTACGCTTCCACCCATTGCAAATCCAGCTAAGAAGCTGCTGAAGCGCCATTTCGGAAATTCTAGAATTATCAGCCGCCATTTCCCTACAGCCTGGCCGTCCCGATCACCTGATCTTAATCCGTGTGACTTCTGACTGTGAGGCTATCTGAAAGATGTTGTGTTCAGTGTTCCGATTGCAAACTTAGCTGCACTGAAGGCAACACATTCTGAACGTGACCCCCGAAACACTTCGATCAGTTGTGGAATATGCTGTTTCTCAATTTCAACTTGTTGCAGAAAATGGTGGACAGCATATTGAACACGTTTTGCGTCAGTAACACGTAAATTAATAATTAGATTTCATTTTGATTGATCCTTTTTATGCGCTTTTTCACCTCAGAACAATTAGAAAACCGATGTTATTGATGCTTTTTATGCGTTTTTGGCCTCAGGACAATTAAAAAACCGGTTTTTCCCGTCCGATGTGATATGACTTTGCCGTGGTGGATGGGCTTACGTAACTAACATTGTCACACCTGTACACCCACGTACACTGAGTAGGACAGTTTGTTTAGCGTCAAACGTACACCTTAGGCATTGTTGTAGTCGACCACTGTTAAATTATGAAGTTACAGCACCATCTATTGCTACATTTTGTAAATATTTTTTTTCTTCTGGCGTACGTTTTTCCCCTTCTCCGATAATATTCTGTTGCAATTGGACGTCATTCCGACCAGTGGCGTTATTTCTACAGCCGTTTGGAAGTTTAACTTTAATTATAATGACCCTGTGTAAATATATGTAAGGGCGTTGTGTACGACGTACAGTAGAGGAACAATTCGTAAATGATTACTGAGTGAACATTACAACGCAACTTCTCAGAAAGCAGCATCTGTGAGGCAATCTTGCTGGCTGCACTAGCTGTTCCCATCTTCCACCGTATGAGGGTACGTAGTCGAACATTGTCGAACGTGATCGTGCTGATGGTCCATGCGGAGGCGTAGTGTTGAATGGGCGCACTTATCTCCAAATATTTGAACACAGTGCACACACCGGCCAATGTAATTCTTCCAACGAACTCTTTCCCCATGCCCTTCTTTACACGAGCGCATTCGGCCATGACTTCGTTTCTATATGGGACAATGGGCGACCACATCGAACTGCGCAGGCTGCGGAGCTCTTGCAACGAGAAGATATTTAGCGAATCGACTGGCCTGCCTGTTCCCCCGACTTACACTATGTGATCATATCAGTGTGTATATTTCTTGAAAAACATTTGGTTCATCGTTAAACAAGTTGTTTTAGCGTCCGTTATTGTCCTACGGTCCGCCCCTGGTAGCTGAGTGGTCAACGCGACGGAATGTCATACCTAACGGCCCGGGTTCGATTCCCGGTTGGGACGGAGATTTTCTCCGCTCAGGGACGGGAAGTGGCGTCAGCTCGAAAGACTTGCACCAGGCGAGCGGTCTACCCGACGGGAGGCCCTAGCCACACGACATTTCATTGTCCTACGACATCTTAACCATTGATTCCACATTTCATTTATTTAATTTAATATACATTTCGATAAAAAGTTTAATTTGCAAAGATTTTATGAATATTTATTTGTTTTAAGATTTGGACTTAAAAATGATTGTGCACGCCCGCCCACTGGTGACTTCAAACGAGCGATGTAAAGGCTTAGGACGTGCATTGCCCACACCATTGTATGAGGTACCGTCGTCGCTGATTTTTCTCGACGTGAGAGGTATTACCACTGCAAGCTCCCAGCTGACGTAAAATGGGAAACAGGGTGCAACCTACCAGTTATCATCATCATATCGTCAACCTGTTTCGGATTCAACTTCTTAGCTCTATCGCTTCCTGGATTGACCCTCATCCCTTACCCATTTGGGTATATATTGAAAAACTTCTTTAGGATATTTTCCTTATTGTATTCAATGTACATGTTGCTTTCATGTCTGCTTATGTGTGTCGATATTCTCTGTTATTGGGAATACTTTAAGCTCATTTGTAATATCTTGGTTTCTGATTCTGTCTCCTGGTTCATATCCTTTAACTGATCTGAGGCATTTCATTTCTGATGCCACTACTTATGCGTTTCTTCTTTGGTAGCCAAGCATCATATCTGTAAAGTAGCACTGGAATAGCTAGTGTTTTATAGAATTTCAGCTTAGTTTTTTTTAGTTGTCTTCTTGTTTCCTGTTAAAAATATTGTTCTTCAGGCACCCTGGAATTTTGCTGTTTTATTTATTATACCTTTAACATAGTAAAAAGAAATGCTGCAGCTAAGGTAGCTCAAATAATCTACTTGCTCGATCATTTTGTTTTCTATCGTTGTTTGTGTTGTTGTCCTCGGAATGCCATTACTTTTAGTTTTCGATAGATATTTTTAAGTTATAATTTTGTACAGTTTTGTTTAATTTCAAAATATTTCTAGTAATTCAACAGCATATAAAAAATATATCTCATTAGCCACTAGTACAAATTATCTGATTAGGTAGATTTACGAAGAGAAAACTGCTGTGTGCTATATGCCAAGTGGGAATGTTTATTGTAGAGGTGGACAATAAATATGAGGTATAAAAAACTGCCCTTTGCTGTACAGATTTATGTAAGCATTTTCTAAAAAAAAATTCATAGTAAATCAACTAAATAAGAACTGCAATAAAACGTAAACAGCGGCTATTTAACGTAACTGAGGAAGAAGAAGTTTTGCTTCAAGTATTGTATTTCCTTTTGATTTACAATGCTAAATTTAATTGCCGTAAGCACAAAAAAATGGTTCAAATGGCTCTGACCACTATGCGACTTAACTTCTGAGGTCATCAGTCGCCTAGAACTTACAACTAATTAAACCTAACTAACCTAAGGACATCACACACATCCATGCCCGAGGCAGGATTCGAACCTGCGACCGTAGCAGTCGCTCGGCTCCAGACTGTAGCGGCTAGAACCGCACGGCCACTCCGGCCGGCCCTGTAAGCACAAATAGCGTTAAGCAGTACGGCGACGGTTTATTGTTAACGTTTCGATTTCTGTATTTTTCTTGTCTTTTGTTCCACATCGTTGACTCTCCTTCTTGATGAGTTCCGCGGAACACTATCGATTAACGAATAAAGGACAATTTGGGATAATGTTTTCCGTTCTGTTTTTAAGACTCGTTCTAACTTAATTGTATTCTGCCGCTTATTCGCACTAGCTGTGAGCGTGACGTAACATTGGTCTCTAGCTGTAATTTCCGCGGGGGACAATCTTCAAACCGTTCTCGTTCAATTTGAAGGCTTATCCACACACGCAAGGTTATGCAGTGGGCATCTTAGACTATGAATGTCCAGGATTCTCCCCGCAAATCACTCCCTGTAGCAAGTATCCTGGTAAATGACGTAGCTGAGGAACTGCATCGGCTTTACTCGTGTCGAAGTGAATACTGAACATCAACGTCTCCTGGAGTTCCAGTACTTGGGCATTGCCCCACTCTTGTCACGTCTGTACTTGGAGTGGCTAATTAAACGGAAAGGGATTCTTTGTTTCATTGTAGCAATGCTGAGTGACTGTATTAGATCTCAGAGATTTTCTCCACTGCATAAACAGAGATATATTGAAGGTAGGCTGTTGCGACAAGTGTTGAAAGTGCAATAGCCATTTACGTATGTACGTGTGACCTTTCTACGTTCTACGCTCAATTATTCTTTCCTCTCAGACGACCCGGTAGCCTGTGTATAGAAATTTGAAGACTCTATTGTGAACAATAAAATAAAGTTGTTACGACGAGGAATGCCACTGAAATGAACGAGTATTTGTAACAAACGGACTGAAAGAACGTAATCTGAGGCTGTTTGGCTCTCCAAGAATACGGTGTGATATCTGTTTCTGTGATCTCCGAAGATGAATGGATTTGACAGCCTGTGACGATAGAGTCAGTGGCTAGGCATTTGGGAAATGTGTTTGTGAATATGTAGGTCGTGGTCACGATGTCTCAACCGTTCCAGCCAGAGACATTTGAGGGGCGTACCAGGCGTCGGATCGGCAGTAATTGTTTTCGCCGTGAGGAGGTGACGATAGCCGCTAACGATGCTTGCCACACAGCGCGGTCGTTTCCCAATGAGCGGCGCAATGGAGCATTTGTGGAACGGCTGAGGGGGCCCTGTTAACGCCCGGTTTCTTCATCATGTTTGGGTGCACCATTTGTAGCGCTTAACGGCACGGAAAGAGTGATTGAGACTGCTAGCACGAGAAGTGAATTTATTGAATGTGGACAGGTACCGTTCCCACATGTAATCAGCTTCTTTTTTCTTATTTCTCGTTCGATCTGCCAGATACATTTTACAAAGAACAGATAAGATTAATATAGATCACAATAAACGTTGGGAACTTACAATGTGGAAACAAATTACACTCCTGGAAATGGAAAAAAGAACACATTGACACCGGTGTGTCAGACCCACCATACTTGCTCCGGACACTGCGAGAGGGCTGTACAAGCAATGATCACACGCACGGCACAGCGGACACACCAGGAACCGCGGTGTTGGCCGTCGAATGGCGCTAGCTGCGCAGCATTTGTGCACCGCCGCCGTCAGTGTCAGCCAGTTTGCCGTGGCATACGGAGCTCCATCGCAGTCTTTAACACTGGTAGCATGCCGCGACAGCGTGGACGTGAACCGTATGTGCAGTTGACGGACTTTGAGCGAGGGCGTATAGTGGGCATGCGGGAGGCCGGGTGGACGTACCGCCGAATTGCTCAACACGTGGGGCGTGAGGTCTCCACAGTACATCGATGTTGTCGCCAGTGGTCGGCGGAAGGTGCACGTGCCCGTCGACCTGGGACCGGACCGCAGCGACGCACGGATGCACGCCAAGACCGTAGGATCCTACGCAGTGCCGTAGGGGACCGCACCGCCACTTCCCAGCAAATTAGGGACACTGTTGCTACTGGGGTATCGGCGAGGACCATTCGCAACCGTCTCCATGAAGCTGGGCTACGGTCCCGCACACCGTTAGGCCGTCTTCCGCTCACGCCCCAACATCGTGCAGCCCGCCTCCAGTGGTGTCGCGACAGGCGTGAATAGAGGGACGAATGGAGACGTGTCGTCTTCAGCGATGAGAGTCGCTTCTGCCTTGGTGCCAATGATGGTCGTATGCGTGTTTGGCGCCGTGCAGGTGAGCGCCACAATCAGGACTGCATACGACCGAGGCACACAGGGCCAACACCCGGCATCATGGTGTGGGGAGCGATCTCCTACACTGGCCGTACACCACTGGTGATCGTCGAGGGGACACTGAATAGTGCACGGTACATCCAAACCGTCATCGAACCCATCGTTCTACCATTCATAGACCGGCAAGGGAACTTGCTGTTCCAACAGGACAATGCACGTCCGCATGTATCCCGTGCCACCCAACGTGCTCTAGAAGGTGTAAGTCAACTACCCTGGCCAGCAAGATCTCCGGATCTGTCCCCCATTGAGCATGTTTGGGACTGGATGAAGCGTCGTCTCACGCGGTCTGCACGTCCAGCACGAACGCTGGTCCAACTGAGGCGCCAGGTGGAAATGGCATGGCAAGCCGTTCCACAGGACTACATCCAGCATCTCTACGATCGTCTCCATGGGAGAATAGCAGCCTGCATTGCTGCGAAAGGTGGATATACACTGTACTAGTGCCGACATTGTGCATGCTCTCTTGCCTGTGTCTATGTGCCTGTGGTTCTGTCAGTGTGATCATGTGATGTATCTGACCCCAGGAATGTGTCAATAAAGTTTCCCCTTCCTGGGACAATGAATTCACGGTGTTCTTATTTCAATTTCCAGGAGTGTATATCAGTTATTACATTCCAATTATGTCAGGGAAACTATATTATTACATTAAAAGGAACAAAAATCACATAATCAGGGTCAAATTAAATGGTGAAGCCAGCAAGTGCCATACCCTAAAAAATGGTCTTCCGCAAGGATCAGTCTTAGCTCCCTGGCTCTTCAACATCTATATAGCAGATTTGCCTGATCTGCACTCACGTAAATTTGCCTACGCAGATGATTTAGCTGTTACAGCGCAAAGTAACTCGTTTGAAAACCTGGAATCAACACTAAATGAAGATCTAGCTACACTGAAAAAATACTATGACACACGGCATCTAAAAATCAATGTGACAAAAACAGCAAGCACACTCATGCATCTAAACGACAAGGAAGCGAGAAGGGAACTGCGCCTGGTTATAAATGGTAAAGCTGTCAGCCACGAGAATTTCCCAAAATATTTCGGTATTAAGCTAGGTCGCAGCATGACTTTCAGACAACACCTAACTGATACTGCCCAAAAGCTAAAGACGAGAAATAACCTGCGCAACAGGCTGGCAGGCACCACTTGGGGTTGTGATGCTGCCACTCTACGAACTGCTGCACTGGCGCTGGTGTGTAGCGCTGCAGAATACTGTGCCCCAGTCTGGAGCAGAAGCCCGCACGCCCAAAAAGTGGATGTACAACTAAATGCTGCCACTCTGAGAAACGTCACCGGCACTCTCAGGCCAACCCCCGTTGAGTGGCTTCCGGTGCTGGCAAACATCGCTCCTGGTTCCAGGACACAGAAGAAAAAATTGAAGCAAACCTAAGGCTACCCATACATGCCGACACGGGAGGACTCACGAGACTCAAGTCCAGGAAACCTATCTCTGGAGCAGAACATTGGGTACAGAGGGTCTCGATGCTGAATAGAAGAATGCATGGCAGGGTCTGAGAAGAGGAGTCGTGGAAAAACAATAACCTAATCCACGACGCAACCAAAAGGATTGAAGGCGTCAATCTCAACAGGAAACACTGGTCGCCTCTAAACAGGTTTCGCACGGGAGTTGGACGATGCAGACAGCAAACAACCAAATGGGGCTATACAGACGATTCGTGTTGTGACTGTGGCGAGGTACAAACAATGGACCATCTTCTGGTTTGTAACATTCATGGTTTCAGAGACGGCTCTCTGATGTCGCTCCACAAGTTAACGGACAATGCCAGGAAATGCCTCCATAATCCTAATGTTACTGTGTAATTAATTGTCTTCATGTAATCAGCTAAATAATCATAAATGCTACCACTTAAAACTTCCGACCTATTAGGCGGTGGTCGATGTATAAAACTTTCTTCTAAGGTTTCCTCTCCGACTGCGGGAGACATCTTCAGAGGTAAATGGCGAACTGCAACCAGAAACTCTATGTCGCGCTGAATATATAGGCAATATAGAGGGCACCACAGTCTGTCACGTGACGTCGGCTACGAGATTATCGCTAGTATTGCCAACATTTTCGATTGAAAGTATTCGATCGTCATTCTTACGTTGCAATGTTGACATCCAAATTTTATGTAATCTACCCTTTTTCTGTTAGAATTATTGTGGTGTTTATAAATACCAATAGCCTCTTTATACCTACGCACATGATAACGTGATGTTTTCGATATGAGACTCGTCTCAGTGAATTTTATTTCATGGTCATCCTCTTGGTAAAGATGTTCCGCTACGGCCGATTTATCCGTATGTTCTAGGCGGCAATTCCTCTTGTGTTCAACGAGACGGATGTTAACACTTCTTTTTGTGGTACCAATATAAACCACTCCACCGGTTTATATATATACCCGGTGTAGACAAAGAATGCCGTATATCTTCTGCCGACCTCAAACATTCTTTTACCTTCCTAGTGGATCTGAAGGTAGTTTCCACACCGTACTTGCTCAACACTTTCCCAATAAGATCGGCAAAAGACTTAAAGACATACTTTGGCTACACCGGGTAAACATAAGATTCCTTGTGGGGTGTATATAAAATTCCCAGCGAGAATCTCGTAGCCAGCGCCACGTGATAGACTGTGGTGACCTCTACACTGTCTATATATTCGGTACTTACTCGGGTTCTGGTTGCAGTTCCCCATTTTACCTCTGAAGATTTATCCCACAATCGCAGAGGAAACGTTAGGAGAAACTTTTCTACATCGACCACGGCTTAATAGCCGGGAGTTTTAAATGATGTTATTTCCAACCGTGAAAGCTTACATTGTATAATCATAAATGCTATTTTTTCCCCATTACACTATCTCTGTAAAAATACAGCTTCACGCATTATGCCCTGTCATTAAGTTCCGCTGACTATGGGAAACACTTCAGAAATATTCTTATACACTGAACTGCACCAAAATTACACTCGAGAATCTCAGGTATGTGGGAAACTTTGATTAATACGAGGGTGCATCAAAAAGTAACGACTGATGTAGGATAAAAAGTTAATAGTCAACATATAGCGTAATTCATCTTATATCAATTCATATATTAATTCTTATATTTCATTCTTACGTTTATTTTTCAGGACGGTTTAGTGCAGTCCCTTCTATGATACTTGTAGTAGAAACCTTCGAAACACAGTAATTGCGAACAACACGAGCATCATGCCAGGGCAGGTTTGCCACAGCGACATTATTTCGAGTGAATCTGACTCGGGGAAGAAACGTCGTTAACATTGATGAAGATTTCACGCGTTGGCAACAATTTCGCGGCAAGCCAAGCGTAACGAATCACTTTACTGAAATCTGGCGCTTGCGACTGATTGTGAATCAAGATACACTACAGGAATTTCATCGAAACAATTTCAAGTAATTTTCTCATTCATTTACTGTTCTTTGTTTTTTGTTTCATTCACCAGGCGTACAATTAGCCGACGAATAAGGACAACGTTATTTCGACATACACTGGAAAACATTCGTGTAGTAATCTTCTACGACGTTGATAGATAAATGAGAAAGAAAATTAAAACTGACAATCAGGTTATGAACACAGGGCGTAATAGTGTTAAGGCGCGACGCTAGCTACTGTACCATTGCTTCGGTTGAACTATTTACTCGCTAAAAGGCCCATAAAGTGCCTCGAAAACTTTGTCGTTTACTTTGAAACTGTCTAGAATCTATTGATAAGCTGAGAGACGTTTTCGCTTTTTTTGACCCCCTCTTCTACCTAGAAAAGCTTCTGGGAAATCTGATTATGCCACTTGCCGTGTTCTCATCGTTAGTTTTAGTATTAAATCGACAGGGATAATATCTCAACATTGGTGAAAGCGTGAACAGTGTAATAGTACTTGAATTACGTAATCATTACGGCACCTCACCTCAACCTCTCGATACCGCAATATTCTACTGTGTTTCTGTAAAATAGTTAACATATTTATGTGACAACATTCAGATTTGATTTCATTAATGTAGAGGTACATCGATACATCGATATGTATATGTTGCAAAGATATTCTTATGTGTATTCCTTCTTTTGTCTCTATGATCTTTGACGTACTTGTAACTCTGATTTTTGGGCGCGTAAGCGGTTATTAGAGAGTCAACTTTCGGTCACCATGTCAAAAAGACGCAAATTGTAGTCAGTTTATGAAATGTGAACTTTAACAGTGAGGAAGATATTTTCAAGTAAGTTTTATATTGTGAAGTGATGTTTTGGAACGAGTTACGTGATATTGCAACAAAAGTAATAAAAAAGAAGTGTAACTTAAATTCGGAGGGCTGATTACTTTTTTACATCACCATTGTCCTAACTTGCAAAAGTTTAATCTTCAAGAATGGTTTATGAAACACATCTATAAAGCTTTTGAATAGCGCAGAATAACAACTAGGCCTCTTTGCATCCGAGCTTGGAATCATCACTACCTAGATTTTCGACGATTGAGCCGTGAGTTCACAACGAGACCAGCGTGGGAAACACGAAAAGATGAGTGCCTAGTTTATCCATTATTTAAAGAAATGACTTTGTTAACTGTGCTCTAATGATACCTGCCACATAATACAACTTTGTTGTTGCCCGAAAATGCAATATTTAGCAGCTTGAGCAACACTACAATCATAATTAATTTTTGACCTTTGTTGTGGTGGGATTGTTAGAACGGCTGGGCGTGAAGGAGGAGATAAAATTTACGATGTCAGGAGCCAGGTGAGTCCATGAGCAGCCGAGTGGCAGGCTCTGAGCTGAAGGACGTTCAGGCCGTGCCGGATCTGCGCAGAGCGTGGGATAGGCCGCCGGGCCGCCGGTCACCTGTATATACAGCACACCACACCACACCACACCACAGTACGTGGGCCGCGCAGAGTCAGAGCCAGCAGCGGCCGCTGACGTCCGATCTAGAGCGAATTCTGGCGGTGACAGCCGGTCTTGCTGACGACCTGCATCGTATTTGAAGCTCCCGACCTTGGTGCAAATTTTATTTCGAAAATTGGACGATGATTCAATAGAAGGGACGATTAAACACTACTGGCCATTAAAATTGCTACATCAAGAAGAAATGCAGATGTTAAACGGGTATTCATTCGACAAATAATTATACTAGAACTTACATGCGATTGCATTTTAACGAAATTTGGGGGCATAGATCCTGAGAAATCAGTACCCAGAACAACCACCTCTGGCCGTAATAACGGCCTCGATACACGTGGCCATTGAGTCAAACAGAGCTTGTATGGCGTGTACAGGTACAGCTGCCCACGCAGCTCCACCACGATACCACAGTTCATCAAGAGTAGTGACTAGCGTACTGTGACGAGCCAGTTGCTCGTCAACCATTGACCAGACGTTTTCAGTTGGTGAGAGATCTGGAGAATGTGCTGGCCAGGGCAGCAGTTGAACATTTTCTGTATCCAGAAAGGCCCGTACAGGACCTGCAACATGCGGTCGTGCATTATCCTGCTGAAATATAGGGATTCGCAGGGATCGAATGAAGGGTAGAGCCACGGGTCGTAACACATCTGAAATGTAATGTCCACTGTTCAAAGTGCAGTCAATGTGAAGAAGAGGTGACCGAGACGTGTAACCAATGGCATCCCATACCATCACGCCGGGTGATACGCCAGTATGGCGATGACGAATACACGCTTCCAATGTGCGTTAACCGCGATGTCGCCAAACACGGATGCGACCATCGTGAAGCGGTAAACAGAACCTGGATCATCCGAAAAAATGACGTTTAGCCATTCGTGCACCCAGGTTCGTCATTGAGTACACCATCGTAGGCGCTCCTGTCTGTGATGCAGCGTCAAGGGTAACCGCAGCCATGGTCTCCGAGCTGATAGTCCATGCTGCTGCAAACGTCGTCGAACTGTTCGTGCAGATGGTTGTTGTCTTGCAAACGTCCCCATCTGTTGACTCAGGGATCGAGACGTGGCTGCACGATCCGTTACAGCCATGCGGATAAGATGCCCAGTCATCTCGACTACTAGTGAGACGAGGCCGTTGGAATCCAGCACGGAGTTCCGTATTACCCTCCTGAACCCACCGATTCCATATTCTGTTAACAATCATTGGATCTTGACCAACGCGAGCAGCAATGTCGCGTTACGATAAACCGCAATCGCGATAGGCTACAATCTGACCTTTATCAAAGTCGGAAACGTGGTGGTACGCATTTCTCCTCGTTACACGAGGCATCACAACAACGTTTCACCAGGCAACGCCGGTCAATTGCTGTTTGAGTATGAAAAATCGGTTGGAAACTTTCCTCTCATGTCAGCACGTTGTAGGTGTCGCCACCGGCGCCAACCTTGTGTGAATGCTCTGAAAAGCTAATTATTTGCATTCACAGCATCTTCTTCCTGTCTGTTAAATTTCGCGTTTGTTCCACGCCATCATTGTGGTGTAGCAATTTTAATGTCCAGTAGTGTACCTTCGAGTGGTCTTTGATTGTTTCTATTGGGGGTGGCTATTTACTCTGACCAGGAAATTGCAACGAATTTCAGCGGCAGACCGAGCTGTCTTAGCATCTGTCCTCGCCCTATGTCTCTCACCGTGCCGTCGGAAACTGCCTCTCGGCATTCGAAGTGCGCAGTCAGGCTTTGAAAATCTCTGCTGGCGTCAAATAGAGAGGCTATAGTAGCCATTATCTACTGATCTAGAGGGGTGGACAAACGGAAAGGCGGAACGCGTTACCATGCCTGATAGTGTGTTAGGAAACAGTTGACTTTCGAAACAGCGTCCAGTCGTCTCAAATTGTTAAATACAGGCCCTGTTCGGTTTTCAATCGAATCTTGTACCATTCTTAGTGCAAAGTAGTGACAAGTTAAGGCAGCGATGAAGAAGGTGTATAGCGATCATCCAACCTTCTTTCCGAAGTGGACCACAAAGCTTCAGTAATATTGAGATCTGGTGACAATGATGGCAAGGGTGGTGCTCACAAAACCAGTCCTGGACGATGCGGTCTGTGTGAGCAGCAGTCCTATCGTCTTGGAACACAGCATCACCATTGGACAACAAACCTCACATCAACCTTGACAGTAACACGATCTTGCTGAGTAACCACGAGGCCCATGGAATACCATGATGTGGCTGCCCAAATCAACACCGAACACGCACCATGTTTCACTCTTTGAACTTGACCTCGTCTAGAAGTTGGTAACAGTCTGATCCGAGACACATTCGACGAAATGACTTCTTCCATTTCTCCACAGTCCAGGTTTTGTGTGTTCGATACTACATTTTCCTGTTAGGGGCGTTTGGATTACTAATTTGTGGTTTTGGAATTCTAGCTCTCCTTGTAATTCCCAACTTACGGCGCTCCCTTCGTCTTGCTTCCGTGTTTACAGGGTGCGCGAGTGGGACACTCAGTTCTATAGTGACTTTTGCAGTTGTCGTTCTCTTATTTTTCGTCAGAGTCCTCTTCAATGACCCTCTGCCACGACCACTCAGCACAAACTTTCGCCTGCGTTGTGGCAGCGGTTGATGTTTTTCCGCTTTTCCGCCGGCCGGTGTGGCCAAGCGGTTGAAGGCGCTACAGTCTGGAACCGCGTGACCGCTACGGTCGCAGGTTCGAGTCCTGCCTCGGGCATGGATGTGTGTGATGTCCTTAGGTTAGTTAGGTTTAAGTAGTTCTAAGTTCTAGGGGACTGATAACCTTAGAAGTTAAGTCCCGTAGTGCTCAGAGCCATTTCCGCTTTTCCT
Source organism: Schistocerca cancellata (assembly GCF_023864275.1). NCBI lineage: Eukaryota > Metazoa > Arthropoda > Insecta > Orthoptera > Acrididae > Schistocerca > Schistocerca cancellata. The sequence continues at coordinate 141,857,083 of NC_064634.1, read as the reverse complement.
GTGTGCGAAATATCTTCGATATTGTGCCTCTTGAAGCACCAAACACTTTGACTTCTTTGCTTACGGAAGCGCTCACCATACGAATTCCAACAATTTGAGCACGGTCGAAGACACTTAACTCCGACACAATGCACTCACAACTACACGTGTCACTGCTCTGATCACGGCTGACACTTGCAACGTGTTGATGACGCAGCACAGATGTCGTTTGAGATCAAATACAACAGCACAACCTGCAGGCTAGTATTTACGTTGAAGCACGCATTTCTCGCTGTGTTACATATTTTTGTCCAACTCCTGTGTGTTGTAAGGGGATACTTCAGAATCGCTTCACTGGACTTCGAGCAACGTTCGATGTGGTTTCCGTTTAGGTCTTAAGGCACAGTATACAATAACTCTAAACTTTTCTGTACAGTTTCTAAAGGCAATGTACTCGTAATCAATAATGGGGGAAGCGCGATCCAATTTACAGTAATTTGATCATCCATTCGCTTGCTTCGAATGTGTAAATGTCGATACATTTCAGTTGAATGTTTGAAAGGCTGTAAGCTACCAATAGCACCTTTACGCCGGCTGCGGTGGCCGAGCAGTTCTAGGCGCTTCACTCCTATACCGCGCGAGTGCTACGGTCGCAGGTTCGAATGCTGCCTCGGGCATGGGTGTGTGTGATGTCCTTAGGTTAGTTAGGTTTAAGTAGTTCTACGTTCTATGGGACTGATGACCTCAGATGTTAAGTTCCATAGTGCTCAGAGCCATTTGAACCATTTTGAGCTCCTTTACTTCTCCTGGCCACGCACAGTGTATGTGAGATGCTTAAAGTTCACGCACACCCTTACTAATGCAGTTGTGTAATTTACGTTTTCCAATCGAGAGGTGAACATAAACACAGTAGCATAAAAATTTGGAAGGCATTCCCAATGGTACTGCTTTCCTCGCAGCAATTCTTGTCATAATTTTTTAAGCTTTACCACAAAATGGAAGTTCCTCATCGTCAGCTGCCTTCCATTTACTTCTCCTCTACAGTACATTTATTACACATGTATATTTAGCAATAAAAGAGGTGGATGTGATTTTGTACCATTTTATTGACACTGAAACTGCTTCCATTTAAGAATTCAGAAAAGCAATGTGCTGATTGTTATAAGCCCTTCGAGTACAAATGTTTTAGCCATTCTAGGACAACATTTTCAAATTTTTACTTACAATGGGAAATAAAACAATTTCAATAAGTGACATTACTTAGTTGTGTAAAGAAATTGTCTGTGTGTGCACTGAATTGTTAAAACATTATGACAAGCCAGTTCATAGGGTGTTGTGCGGAAAACTGCCTTACTTTGTTGCGTCACGCATTCCACTAGTTGTCGGTACGTCGCCGGACGGAAATGCCATGAGATATCCGCACACAGGCCACGAAATACCTGACTACCAGCAGTTAGTTTGTGATCTCTCTATCAGCTAGACAAAATCACACACCCAAATGTGTTGTGTAGGGACCATATTTCGCGAATAATTGCTATGCTCCTGATATTTATAGTCACATGCACGTCGTTCAACTAGAAAATTTTTAACAAAAAGAATTCTCAGTACCGTGAAGCAAGACTCGTAATGACACTGCTGCACTGTAGGAATAGAGATATCTGAAATACGCTTTAATGTGACGTAGGAAAACAAACTGTTAAATGATTCGGCGAAGCGAATCCTCTCGAACGGACGCTGGACTGCAGACAAATGCCGAGAAGGGCATGTCAGAGGAACCACCCCCTTTCCTCCTTCCCGTCTTTACAGGGCAGCGCAGTCCAGAATGGAAACTCGTCACCGCTGTTTGAGCTGATGAGAGAAATAGTCTCAATGACATTAATGCGAGGGGTGCTCAATAAGTAATGCAACATATTTTTTTTTCTGAAAGCAGGAAGGTTTTATTCAGAATTCCTATACACCGTATTATTCCCACTCTTTTGACTACAAAATGCTATTTTCCAACGTAGTCTCCATTCAACGCGACGGCCTTACGCCACTTTACTGGGAGGCCAGTACGCCCGCATGGTAATAACCGACTCATCGTCCATGTACTGCTTCACACAGAGTGCATCCTTCGTGGACCAAACAGGTGGAAGTCGGAAGGTGCGAGATTCGTCTGTAGGGTGGATGAGGGAGAACAGTCCAATGAAGGTTTGTGAGCTCCTCTCGGATGCACACTTGTGAAACTACGAGTTGTCATGGAGAAGGAGAAGTTCGTTTGCATCCGTCGCCCAACGACTCATCATGCTTTTGTTCACTGCCAGGTCTCCGTAAACATTCTGCAAGTGCCTGTGAATATCTACTATGCCCTGGTTTTCCGCCAAAAGAAGCTGAATGACAGCTCCCTGCTTCGAACGCGGCTCCTTAACAGACGCCATTTTGAAGATTGCTATAACGTCGGCACCTATCGGAATTCCATAAAACGATAGAGGCTGAAGCGGGTATGTTCCACGACATTCCATAACAAATTCAGTATTTTTTGAACCGAAATTGGCCGTGGAAAAAATTGTGTTCGATTAGTTATTGAACGCCCCTCGTATCATCACCTGTAGATGTTGGGATGGAATTGTGGCAACAGAGAATGATGAAATTACTGTAGGGATGAGTATAAATACAGTGTACTGGTGCGAAAGCGATCCGCATACCCCACTGGCCCCCAGAACGTACGTAGACAAACTTCCCGCAAACGGAACCACCGGCAGGGTCACGTATACTGCACAGTATTTACTCCATAATAAGTCTCGTTTGGTAACCATACATCGAAATTGGTTAATTATTTCTTGGTGAAAAATTGGTTCTGTTATAACAAATAAAGACTCCAAAGTCAAGAAACGATTTTGGGATAATTCGGTTGTTTTCGCCACTTTAAATTGTAACAGTGATATGCGGTGTAACCGATAAACCGTATTTTATCACTGGAGGGCCCCTGTTATATATATGCTCCATATGCTCCTATAACCACATTTGAGCACATGCAGTCATGGCATTTCGCTCATTTTTATTATACACAACGACAGCAGGGCTCCAAGCGGAAGTAAGCTACATCTTTGAATGGGATATGGGAGGAGTGCAAATGGTATCGTTTATATTGATTTGCAACGTAATTTTTACAATAGGGAGCGTACGTAGATGAATAGAAATCTGCAATAATTAAAAAATTACAGCACAGTTGCCGTTTTTCATTTTCTCAATGGTACTGGAAGACATTAAACAGCACATTACAGGACAGTTTATTTACAGTTCTCTTGTAACGTACAGATATTTATTAAATAATGTCGTTATTCTTTAAGAGGAATAAAATTACTAGTAAACAACAGGAGATCTCACCTTTTGCAGAAAGGCTCGTATATCTACCCAACAATATGAAGTGCTGTTCGCAACACTTTCAACCAAATCAGTAATGTGGAACGTAGGAAACTTGTATGACATACAATACCTACATTATTTAACGTACCAAATAAGCCACTACATCTGCAGCTGTAGAGAAAACCGTACAGACGGCACAATAAAGCGCCAAAAGCAACAAAATTATTTCCAAAGACAGGAGAAATCAGTTCTGCAATCGTTGCTACTTCTGGGCCACAAACGGCAAGAAACTTCAAAAAAATGGTTCAAATGGCTCTGAGCACTATAGGACTTAACATCTATGGTCATCAGTCCCCTAGAGCTGAGAACTACTTAAACCTAACTAACCTAAGGACATCACACAACACCCAGTCATCACGAGACAGAGAAAATCCCTGACCCCGCTGGTAATCGAACCCGGGAACCCGGGCGCCAAGAAACTTCAACACAGTCGTAAATACACTAAAAAAAGTATTCGTACATTAGAAAGTAGAGAAAGGTGTAGGAATCTGCGAATCATTAGAATCCACACAAAATTCTTATGTGTCAAGAAAAGTGTCTGTTATAGTTAGAAGAGATAGCAGCAGAATATATATGCTTCTCATGTGTTTATATTCCCTTCATTTCAAAAGAGCAAGCTGCAGATATTCACATTTTCTAAAGTATTTTTTAATGAATAAGTTGTAGCTTATGCCACCGAATCAGAGAGATTCGGCACTTTCACATTCATTTCACGATCATTCATGTCGATAATTTACTGATGCTTCAGCGCAAAAATATAATAGCTATTTCTTTAATGAAATGCAAATAATACTAAAAACAAACATTAATCTTACGGCTGGCTTTCCCGCCGATGGGGCCGGAGGTGTCTTTCCAACTGTGAGACGATAATAGCTTTTATAGCACTGATTTGAGTGTCGTGATTGTTTATGGTTAGATTATGCTACTACCATGTTGGCTCCATTGTTTCCCTAACTCTACCTACGAATATGTTCACTATGTTTTCTTAGAGCGAGACACAATCATTTCTCTTTTTTTCCTAAACTAAATAAACGTTTGTTCTAATCTATGACTATATGTACGTCCCGCATGCCACTATACGGTGTACGATGAAAGACAGTTCACTTACTTCATTCCACACTCTTCTATTATTCCTCTGGCGAAACGTGCACTCAGTATAAGCCCGAAGTTATTGTTGTGGTCATTATGCGATATGCAAACTGTAGGGAACTGTGTTCCCTCTCTCTTATCTAAATATGCTTTCTAGGAATTTTGCGTTTCTTGCAAAGTATCACACCGCGCTTTTGAGCAATTCAATGAGGACCTGTGGTTCAAGGAAGATATGTGACGAATCGAATCTGTTTGCCGTCTCTGTCTGTGTGTCTGTCTGTCTACCTGTCTGTCTGTCTACCTGTCTGTCTGTCTGTCTCTCTCTCTCTCTCTCTCTCTCTCTCTTTCGCATTCATAAAATACGGTAAGGGTACTATCCTGATGGACAATATCCAAGAATCGGTTGGACAAGACTTTTATAGGCGACATTGTTCACTGATTAATTACACTTCCTTGAAGTTCTTCCAATGTATCTTAGATTTGTCTTTCACGAAATTAGATTGTGATCCTTCCCCCTCCCCTAACTCAGGAATATTCCTTCACAGATTTGATGTCTGTGAGAAAGTCTTGTATTTGATCGACCGAACAATATTGTATCTTTCGCCTGTATGGATATCGCATTAAATTGGTAAGGGTGTTAGACGTCTGCCAGCCGATCATCTGCTAGCATTTCTGTAGTTACCCACGACGCTAGTGCGATCATTTCTAGAATGCTGGTACAGCGTTTAGTGCCTTTATCAGGTATCATAACAATAGACACCAAACGAATACAGTGACGCGGTGGTTGTATTGTTAACAGTTCGGTATAGCCCATACCAAAGCGTAATAGAAACGCTCGTGGTACTCGAATGGGAATGCTTGGAAGAAAGATGCCGTTCTCACGAAGCCCTGTTTGGTAAATTCCGCCATCGTATATGGTACATAGGGACCCATGAGGGTAAGATAAAAGAGATTAGGACACACGGAGAGGCATGTAGGAGCACACTTCTCCTTCTAATATAATAATAAATATGACAGAACATCGATGAAATTGGTATGAAGATCCCTGAGCCTGTACAGTAGATTTAGAGGAAAATTTTCATACTGACACAACCCGCCACCTCACAGCTAAGATGTCAGCCATCAGTCTTATGGACAAACAGTCGTCATCAGCCAGGTGATTTACACTGAGCAGCCAAAACATTATGACCACTACCCACGGCGATGTTGGATGCCAACTGGTGGCGTTTCGGGCACGTGACGCGGTAGCGAAAGCATGTAAGTGCGGCAGACACAGACGGCGGATGACCCTAGCTAAGATATGGAATGCAAATGGGGAAAGATATTGAGATAAGCGACTTTGACGAAAGACAGATAAGTATTACGCAGACCTGTGAACGAGTATCTCGAAAACGACGAAGTTGGTCGAATGTTCACATGCCACTGTCGTGATCATCTATGGTAAGAGGTAGAAGGACAGTGAAACTACCACTGGGCGCTAAATGGTTGGACGTCCACGACTCTTCACAGAAAGTGGGTTCAGAGGCTTATCTGCTCTCTGAAGTAAGAGCTCTGCCGAAAGAGCACAAAAATGGTTCAAATGGCTCTGAGCACTATGGGACTTGACTTCTGAGGTCATCAGTCCCCTAGAACTGAGAACTACTTAAACCTAACTAACCTAAGGACATCACACACATCCATGCCCGAGACAGAATTTGAACCTGCGACCATTGCGGTCGCGCGGTTCCAGACTGTAGCGCCTAGAACTGCTCGGTCACCGTGGCCGGCGAAAGAGCACAACGATGGTGCACACTCAAGGGTTTCGGAGCACCGTCCATCGTACACTGTTGAACATGGAGCTCTCCGCAGGAGACTACACCTACGTGTTCACTTGCTGATCCAACGACATCGTCAATTACGGTTGCAGTGCGCACGGGACCATCGAGATTCCACCGTTGATCAATGGAAACGTGTCGGCTCTTCGGGCGAATCACATTTTTTTCTACACTAGGTCGACGATCGCCTCCACAAACACCTTATCGTATGAACGGGGGCTCGAAACGTGCACCGCTGGTGGGAGCGGTATTACGCTATGGGAGACACTGTCCTGCGCCTGCGTGAGTCCTGTGGTAGTAATTGAAGACACGCTGACAGCTGTGACCCACTTGTATTCCTTCGCGCTTGATGTCTTCCCCGACGGAGGTGTCATCTTTCAGCGGTACAACCATCCGTGTTTCGGAGCCAGAATCGTGCTACATTACATTGAGGAGACGTATAGTGAAATCACGCTGACGTGTCGGCGACCAAATTCGCCTGATGCAAATCCTATGGAACCCATCTTGGTCGCTATCTGGCGCAAACATCGCGTACGCAAATCAACGGGCCGTTATTTACGCGATTTACATGACCTGTGCGTAGACATCTAACGCCACAAACCACCACAAACCTGCAAATAAACTGTCTGATCCCTGATACGCAGAATCAGTAACGTATTTCATTCCAAAGACGGACAAACAAACTACACTCCTGGAAATTGAAATAAGAACACCGTGAATTCATTGTCCCAGGAAGGGGAAACTTTATTGACACATTCCTGGGGTCAGATACATCACATGATCACACTGACAGAACCACAGGCACATAGACACAGGCAACAGAGCATGCACAATGTCGGCACTAGTACAGTGTATATCCACCTTTCGCAGCAATGCAGACTGCTATTCTCCCATGGAGACGATCGTAGAGATGCTGGATGTAGTCCTGTGGAACGGCTTGCCATGCCATTTCCACCTGGCGCCTCAGTTGGACCAGCGTTCGTGCTGGACGTGCAGACCGCGTGAGACGACGCTTCATCCAGTCCCAAACATGCTCAATGGGGGACAGATCCGGAGATCTTGCTGGCCAGGGTAGTTGACTTACACCTTCTAGAGCACGTTGGGTGGCACGGGATACATGCGGACGTGCATTGTCCTGTTGGAACAGCAAGTTCCCTTGCCGGTCTAGGAATGGTAGAACGATGGGTTCGATGACGGTTTGGATGTACCGTGCACTATTCAGTGTCCCCTCGACGATCACCAGTGGTGTACGGCCAGTGTAGGAGATCGCTCCCCACACCATGATGCCGGGTGTTGGCCCTGTGTGCCTCGGTCGTATGCAGTCCTGATTGTGGCGCTCACTTGCACGGCGCCAAACACGCATACGACCATCATTGGCACCAAGGCAGAAGCGACTCTCATCGCTGAAGACGACACGTCTCCATTCGTCCCTCCACTCACGCCTGTCGCGACACCACTGGAGGCGGGCTGCACGATGTTGGGGCGTGAGCGGAAGACGGCCTAACGGTGTGCGGGACCGTAGCCCAGCTTCATGGAGACGGTTGCGAATGGTCCTCGCCGATACCCCAGGAGCAACAGTGTCCCTAATTTGCTGGGAAGTGGCGGTGCGGTCCCCTACGGCACTGCGTAGGATCCTACGGTCTTGGCGTGCATCCGTGCGTCGCTGCGGTCCGGTCCCAGGTCGACGGGCACGTGCACCTTCCGCCGACCACTGGCGACAATATCGATGTACTGTGGAGACCTCACGCCCCACGTGTTGAGCAATTCGGCGGTACGTCCACCCGGCCTCCCGCATGCCCACTATACGCCCTCGCTCAAAGTCCGTCAACTGCACATACGGTTCACGTCCACGCTGTCGCGGCATGCTACCAGTGTTAAAGACTGCGATGGAGCTCCGTATGCCACGGCAAACTGGCTGACACTGACGGCGGCGGTGCACAAATGCTGCGCAGCTAGCGCCATTCGACGGCCAACACCGCGGTTCCTGGTGTGTCCGCTGTGCCGTGCGTGTGTTCATTGCTTGTACAGCCCTCTCGCAGTGTCCGGAGTAAGTATGGTGGGTCTCACACACGGGTGTCAATGTGTTCTTTTTTCCATTTCCAGGAGTGTATTAAGCCGGTGATCATAACGTTTCGGCTCACCCGTGTGTGTGTGTGTGTGTGTGTGTGTGTGTGTGTGTGTTTAAGATCACCAGTTAGGTACTATGTTCCGAGCAGTTTTGACAAAGAATGAAACTTCCCGGAATGTATGTGCAAATCCTTAAGCTACGCCGAATGGTAACTTTTCAAACAATGTGATTCATTTCTGTTTTCAGCACTTTGGCTACTGCGTGAAGTACACTACTGGCCATTAAAATTGCTACACCAAGAAGATGACTTGCTACAGATGCGAAATTTAATCGACAGGAAGAAGATGCTGTGATATGCCAATGATTAGCTTTTCAGAGCATTCACACAGGGTTGGCGCCGGTGGTGACACGTACAACGTGCTCACATGAGGAAAGTTTCCAACCGATTTCTCATACACAAACAGCAGTTGACCGGCGTTACCTGGTGAAATGTTGTTATGATGCCTCGTGTAAGGAGGAGAAATGCGTAGCATCACGTTTCCGACTTTGATAAAGGTCGGATTGTAGCCTATCGCGATTGTGGTTTATCGTATCGCGACATTGCTGCTCGCGTTGTTCGAGATCCAATGACTGTTAGCAGATTATGGAATCGGTGGGTTCAGGAGGGTAATACGGAACGCCGTGCTGGATCCCAACGGCCTCGTATCACTAGCAGTCGAGATGACAGGCATCTTATCCGCATGACTGTAACGGATCGAGCAGCCATGTCTAGATCCCTGAGTCAACAGATGGGGACGTTTGCAAGACAACAAGTATCTGCATGAACAGTTCGACGACGTTTGCAGCAGCATGGACTATCAGCTCGGAGACCGTGGCTGCGGTTAGCCTTGACGCTGCATCACAGACAGGTGCGCCTGCGATGGTGTACTCAACGACGAACCTGGCTGCTCGAATGGCAGAACGTCATTTTTTCGGATGAATCCAGGTTCTGTTTACAGCATCATGATGGTCGCGTCCGTGTTTGGCGACATCGCGGTGAACGCACATTGGAAGAGTGTATTCGTCATCGCCATACTGGCGTATCACTAAGCGTGATGGTATGGGGTGCCATTGCTTACACGTCACGGTCACCTCTTGTTCGCATTGATGCCACTTAGAACAGTGGACGTTACATTTCAGATGTGTTACGACCCGTGGCTCTACCCTTCATTCGATCCCTGCGAAACCCTACATTTCAGCAGGATAATGCACGATCGTATGTTGCAGGTCCTCTACGGGCCTTTCTGGATACAGAAAATGTTCGACTGCTGCCCTGGCCAGCACATTCTCTAGATCTCTCACCAATTGAAAACGTCTGGTCAATAGTGGCCGACCAACTAGCTCGTCACAATACGCCAGTCACTACTCTTGATGAACTGTGGTATCGTGTTGAAGCTGCATGGGCAGCTGTACCTGTACACGCCATCCAAGCTCTGTTTTACTCAATGCCCAGGCGTATCAAGGCCGTTATTACGGCCTGAGGTGGTTGTTCTGGGTACTGAGTTCTCAGGATCTATGCACCCAAATTGTGTGAAAATGTAGTCACCTATCAGTTCTTGTATAATATATTTGTCCAATGAATACCCGTTTATCATTTGCATTTCTTCGTGGTGTAGCTATTTTAATGGCCAGTAGTGTAATAAATAAACGTAGGAGTTTGCCAGAGTGTTTGGTTGCTTCAAGGTTAGCTTTCTACGCAAAGAGCAACTAATACCGAGCAACAAGTAAGACTGAAGCCGCTTGATTCATTACGTTTTTAAGCAATAAACACACGTAGGAGATTGACAGATTGTTTGGTTGCTTAAAGGTTAACTTTCTATGCAAGGAGCAATACTGAGCAACAAGTGGGATTGATACCGCTTCTTTCATTACGTTTTATGGGAACAGTAGACTAAAGCTACGTACATCGAGGTGGAACTGTTGATAAGTCACAGCTGGTCTGCAATTTCCTTTCGGCGACAATGCAGACGCGCATAGCGCTCTGTGCGTACGGCAGGCGCGCACTTTCTCGCCGTTTGCTAAGACCGTTACGTCAGAAGTCTTACAAAAGTCAAGGTACCGTCTTAGGAGAACCACTCGCCGTCATATGCATCTCCCGAGCCCGCGCTTCAGTCGTCCCGTACGGTCGCAGTTCCAAAAGAGCCCGGTTATTACGAAACACTGCAACAAAGAACGGCAACGAATGCTTATAGCCAGTGCCTCGCGAATCACCTTATCAGCGTCACTGCTCTTAGTTGGGCATTGCAACAGCTGATCGAGAAAGCTACCATGATGCACATCCGAAGTCCTGATCTCGCTGTGTGATTCTGACTCTATTACTGTTGCTTTTAATTTTAATTAAATAAACAGGGGTTATGTAACCACCAGCAAATTCGCAGTGACTCGGAATAGGGATAAATACTTCATATCCTGCTTCTTTCATGGTAGCCATGGTATCTATTCTTAGCAATACTGAAACATGAAATGAATGGGAAGATTAATAATAAAGTCCATGTATTTACTTTTTATCAAATAGCGTTTTTACTTCGCTTCAGTTACACCAATTATTTCATGCTTAACAAATTGTTAATTTTCATATTAATAGACGATTATTATTTATTGTACAAAATGTTTTTGTATTTATATTCCAAACAGTATGTTTCTACGTCATTGACATCCATTTGCAGTAGAAATTTGGAACAAGTACTATGTTCGAACATTACCAAATACCTGGAATAAAACGATCTTTTGACTTATAACCTGCACGGATTCAGTAAATATCGTTCCTATGAAACACAATAGGCCCTTTATTCACATGAAGTAATGAATGTTATTGAGAGGCTATCTCAAACTGATTCCATATTTTTAGATTTGCAAACAGCTTTCGGCACAGTTCCTCACAAACGCCTTCTAGCTAAGTTACGTGCCTGCGCAGTATCGTCTTAGATGTGCGACTGGATTCGTAGTTTCCTGTCAGAGAGGTAGTGATTTACGGGAATCCATCGAATGAAACAGCAGTGGTGCTATCTGGGGTTCCCCGAAAAAGTGTTATTGGCCATCTGCTGATCTCAGTATGTACAAACGATTAGGAGGCGATCTAAGCTACCATCTTAGATTGCAGAATGATGCTGTCGTTTATTGTCTGGTAAAGTCGAGATTGCAGAATGATGCTGTCATTTGTTGTCTAGTAAAGTCGTCAAAACGTCAGTAGGAATTATAAAAAAAATGATTTACACAAGATATAAGCAAGGCGGAAATTAAATGATCCATTTTCACAAAGGCTGCCATGTGCTCCCTCCCTCTTCATTGCAATAAGACGGTTGAACAAGTAACAGAATGGCAAAGAGGTATTGGCCTCTCAGTAACGAGAAGTGTGGAGTCATCCACATGAGTACGAAAAGAAATCCGTTAAATTTCGCTTACTCGATGAATCACACAAATTTAAAAGGTGTCAGCTAAATACCTAGGAATTACAATTACGAACAACTTAAATTGGAATGATCATATAGATAATGATGTGGGAAAGGCAAGACTGCATTTTATTGGCATTTACTTAGAAAATGCGACAGGTCTCCTTAAGAGACTGTCTATACTACGGTTGTTCATCCTCTTCAGGAGTATTGTTGAGCCGTATGGGATCCTTATTAGATAGAATTGACGGTGACATCGGAAAAGTTCAAAGAAGGGCAGCTCGTTGTGTATTATCGCGAAATAGAGGAGAGAATGCCACAGATATGATACGTGAGGTGAGGTGACAATAATTAAAACAAGGGCGTTTTTCATTGCGTCGAGATCTTAAAAACGAGATTTCAGTCTGCAACGTTCTCCTTAGAATGCGAAAATATTTTGTTTGACACCCCACCTACATAGCGAGAAATGATCATTGTAATAAATGTCCATAGGATGCTCAACCGTAGTCTCACAGATGGTGTAATGGTATAGCTCCCTCAGGTCAGTACTGATTGTCCAGCAGATGAAATGAAATGCTGCCTTGGCATCAGTAGTGGTCATTAGCGACTGTGGCGTTCATGAGGATAGCAAAAGCAGTACCGCGAATGGGTAGCGACATCTACTGTCAGCTATGAGCACCGTATTAAGAAGGTAGATTGAGGTTTAAAGTCACAACGGAGACGTCAGTACTAAACACTACAAGAGAGGCGATGTGTATCATGGAGAAGTTTACTATCTGAATTCCGAAAGCGCATGGTCGAAGAAGAGTCGGGTAACATATTATTTTCTCCCACATAAACGTCTCGTGAGATGAGCGCGACGAGAAAATGTGAGAAATCAGAGAAGTTGCAGAGGTTAGTCGACTGACGTTCTTTCCATTTACGATCGAAACAGTGAGGGGTAGGAATATAGAAGTGTCTCGTGAAATACAAAGACAGATGCAGAAGAGAGTGTCATTAGAAACAGAGAAGGTTAGATGAGAATGAAAGAAGAAATTTATTTCGATGGAATGAGATGCGAAATGTGTTTGCAGACCCTCTAAGTTAGAATAACTGATAGAATGAATATTTATTAACGTGTTTCGTCTTTACGGCAAGACTTCTTCATTATGGGAAATGCTCTAAAGAGCGCTGGCGCCTGCTGGTGGGTGAGCTTAGTACGCGGACCCTCGGTTCCGGCAGATCTGCCCGTTCTTGCGCCACGCAGTCTTCTTACGCCAGTACTCCGCTCTGCCTCGTTGACTCGGCGTCTACATCCGCGTTCCACACGAGGACTTCGCACAGATTTTTTACGCGTGGCTTTTCTTATGTTCATAGGGAAGTTCATTCCTTCTCTGGCAGTAGTTTGCACAGCAGCAAAGACAGTATAAAAAAAACTGGTAAATTACCACAGAACATTTTCTCAGGTACGTCAGTGCAACCAGATATGCATGCGATTGCAGACAAGCGGTTGACGAAGCACTAGTGAGACTATGGCTGCGATAAACAGAGGCAAGGAGATCCTAGACTTAAATCCGCCTTAATGGAAGATCCCTGAAAAGGGTAGACGTCGTGAGGATGTTAGTGGGACAGATTTGGACAGATTAAGGGGATGTAGATGTTGCGGAGAAGTTGAGCTTCTGTGTTTATCAGTCGGCGGTGGTCATACTCCTGTTTTTTGTGTTTATCTTTAAAGGGAAAAGATAAATATTCCAGAAATTGGTAAATAATAAACATTTGTACATCTAAAGGTGAGTCCAGCCTTTAGTTCTTGCTTAATTACAGCAAACAGTTTGTGCATAAAAATGACATAATGATGCAAATAATTGGTTGATGTGGCAATAATTTACCGAATCTCTATGTATAAAACGCAGTGTCCCGACTGACCCACTCACTCACTGCCACATCATCGCCCAACTCAAACCACTAAGAACAGAAACATGAAATCTGTAATGAAGACATCCTTTAAGGACAGAGTTTTTGATTATCCATCCCTAAGGGGGCGAAATAGAGGATGAAAGGCTTTGTGAAAATGTGTCGCTATTAAGCCAATTTTCAAACAAGAACTACAAAAATTGGTATTTGGTTTCTAGCTCAGAAATTAAAATAATACGTATTTAAGCATTTTTAAAAATTCGACTCTTAAGAGGTGAAACAAGTGGTGAGAGGCTTTTTGAAATAAATAATTGTTAAAGAGCTGCTCACTATCTTTGTGTCGACATCTATGAAAACTTGTATTTCACTTCTCGGTCCCAAATAAAAAAAATACGTGTTCTAGTATTGTTTTGCAAATGTTTTTGAAGCTCAATCTACGAAAATTTGTATTTCGCTTCTCTGTTGGAAACATTACGTGTCTCAACGTTTTTGGAGATTCAACACCAAAGGGGATGAAATAGGGGATGAAAATTTTTAAGAAATTATTTCGTTATGTTAATAAAATATAAAACTAAATGTATGAAAATTGGTATGACATAATAAACTACAATTCAGACAGAGTGTACACGATAACAGTTTACATGGTTCCACAATGGTGTAGGTGAAGTCGAGACAAACAATTTGATATAGGACACTTACGGTCTGCCGCGCCGGGAAAGAGCCTCAAATTGAACTACAGTAGCCACTAAGCCATGAGCGTCGCGCGAGATTTTGTCTAAAGTCGTCCATGGGTATTAAACGCACCTTATTCTTGCATTTATAAATGTAAAATTGACGTCTTTGTCAATTTTACATGAAAATACTGTTAATTTAACAGCGTAAAATTAACAATTAAATTGATTTTTTGTCTGGCCTTCTTCCCACTAAACTACTGTTCTTGTAAGGGTTAAGTTTAGAGAGAATTATAAGGTTTTTTCCTAACATTTACAAGAGCTTCTTTTTTTCTTTCATAATGTTCATGGGAAAGCTTAAATTAGTAATTATAATGAAAAAGCAGACTGAACGAGTAGCGTAAGACAGCGACAGGACACTGAAAATGTCGCGCGGCGTGCATATTATGCTGCACCTCACCTTGCTATTTTACCCCAATTTGAGATCATTCCCCGGCTTGATAGACTTCAAGTGTCCCATATGAAATTATTCGTCTCGGCTGTATGTACACCACGTTGTAAACAGTTATCGTTTGCAGCCTGTACAATCACACGTTGTACTGGAGTGGTCACACTCAAGGCGATACGTTCATAATAGGGATTTTAATTTAATTGTCATATTTATAATCAGCTACCTCTTGTTGCCTGTTGGCTGCTGCATAAAGGGGACAGCCTACATAAAGGCAGATGCACTAAGGCTTTTCTCAAGCAAGTGAAAAAACTGTTGGACACTGTACGCCATAACATTAGCTCCTTAGAGCGAACTGTCTTTCACTTTTTTGGTCAGATTTTGCAACAAGTACTGGCTCCTTTGTTGCGATAATACACTGACGAAAAAAAAAACGCAAAACCAAAAAATAATTAATGTAGAGTAATGAAATTTCTGGAATATATTTGTATAGCCAACATATTTAAGTGATAAACATTAAAGATAACTGCTCAACGTAAGAGCGAGGTAAGCCATTGCAAATGTGAAATGCCGGTACACTAATAACCGGTGTTGCATGTAAGCATGCAGACGTGCATACATTGTGTCGTAAAGCTTCTGGATGTCAGTTTGTAGGATGGACTTCCATGCCGATTGCACCTGGTCGGTCAATACTGGGACGGTTTGTGTTGTTTGTGGATGACGCTGGAGCTGCCCTTCGATTATGTCCCATAGGGGGTCGATTGGAGCGTCTTGTGTTCGAGCAGTCCAAGGCAACATGTCGATACTGTGTACAAAATGTTGGGTTACAACAGTGGTACTTGGGCGAGCGTCATCCTGTTGGAAAACCCCTATTGGAATGCTGTTCATGAATGGCAGCACAACAGGTCAAATCACACTTCGACCATTCTGTGAAGTTTGTGGCGTGCGCTTTCAGTTCAGCATATTGTGGCTACGTGTGTTCTGTATACTGGTACTGGGGAATCCCTCGGTCTCGCTGGAGATCT
The DNA here is from genome assembly GCF_023864275.1 of Schistocerca cancellata. Lineage (NCBI taxonomy): Eukaryota > Metazoa > Arthropoda > Insecta > Orthoptera > Acrididae > Schistocerca > Schistocerca cancellata. Next base: position 141,841,263 of record NC_064634.1, on the reverse strand, counting down.
GCCCACCATCCTCGCAGATACCGATACCAGTGCTACAATAGTGGTGAAATTTTGTGAACTATCAGGCCTCATCCCTAAACTGATGGGGAAGGGTGGCAGACTTTACGTTATAAACTGCTCCGCATGTGGGAACAGCCTTCGTCCACACCCATGACATTTGCATGTTGACTTTTCGTCAGGGCGCTGATGACCATGATCTCGAGCGTCTCCTCAATCCAAATCATCATCATCTTCATCATCGAATCACAAGATTGACGTACAGATCTGTAGTCAGGATGCGTGGGATAACCACGAGTGCGCCCCTAGTATCATACGAAATCGCACCCCATACCAAAAATCCATGTTTAGGTCCTGTGTTTCTAGCACGCAGACAGGTTGGTTGCAGACCATCAACTGGTCTCCCTCTAACCAACACAAGGTCATTACTGGCACCGACCCAGAGACATCTTTTATCGGGAAACACAAAAAACCTACACCCTGCCCTCGAATGTTCTCTCGCTTGACACGACATTAAGTCGCAAATGGCGGTCGCTTGGGGTCAGTGGGATGTGCGCTACAGGAGGTCTGCAACAGTTCGTTGTGTCGTCGTGTTGGCAACAGCTGCTCAAACAGCTGCTGAAGATGCAGTACAGCACGCAAGAGCCATATGCCGAACACGTTCGTCTTTCCTTTCGATACTGCCACGTAGCCGTCCGGAGACCAGTCTTCTTGTGACTGGACGTTTCTGTGACAACCGCTACAAGCAGTCATGTCCAGTGGCTGCATTCCTGCCAAGTCTTTCTGCAGTATCGCAGAAGGAACATCCAGCTTCTCGTATCCCTATTACACGAACTCGTTCAAACTCAGTGAGGTGTAGATAATGTCTTTGTCGCCTTAAAGGCATCCTTGACTAACATCAACTCAGCACGTCCAATCTCAAAGGTAACTAACACCCACAACCGTTACAGTGTGCATTTAAGGGGACCCGGAACGTCCTATACCTCCAATGTTCAAATGGTTCAAATGGCTCTGAGCACTATGGGACTCAACTGCTGTGGTCATAAGTCCCCTAGAACTTAGAACTACTTAAACCTAACTAACCTAAGGACAGCACACAACACCCAGCCATCACGAGGCAGAGAAAATCCCTGACCCCGCCGGGAACCCGGGCGTGGGAAGCGAGAACGCTACCGCACGACCACGAGATGCGGGCACCTCCAATGTTAAATGAAAGTAACATTTTCTTATGAACTATTAACACCAGAATGATGAAACTTTTACAGTATAATATTACATATATTTAATACCATGTACCATATGGATTTTAATTTATTGGTGTTTTTTGGGAAGATATTAATTATTTTGTTACTGAAAATAATTGATAAATTTGTTGGCATAGTATCTTTGAAATAAAATCTGTTATCAATTATGTATCACAACAAGGCTATGATACAAGGTGTATATTGGCATTGTTTACATTCCTTGAAAATTCTAAGTCTTTATCTCTAATAGTTTAGCAGAAAATGTTCCTTATATGGCAAAAAAGTGAACTTGCGGAAAACGAGTTCAAAGTTTCACTAACATTTTAGTGGAGCCCAGCACCATAAGAGGGGTTTTCACTGTCACTAGACATCTCCCCATCTAGCCTTCTTTTCACACCTTTCATTCTTTGTCTGGCTTGCCTCTCACACTCCTTTTCTTTCCTTTCAGCATCCCGTTTCCTCTCATTGTCTATCGACATCATTGCACTCACCATGTACTTTCCGGGCATCACATCCAATTTCTGCAGCATATTTCACTTTATAATGTTACCTTCGTTGTACGTAGCAATGGCATCATATACTCCAAAATGAAGTGTATGACTTTCCACAAAAACATTTTTTGGGATTCTGGTCCAAATTACATTATTCACACTCTCATTTTGATTTTGTGTACGTCCGTGGAGACATTTCTTCAAAAGTTGAGTTGCAGAAAGATCTCTGAAAATTGGTTTTATAGCCTTCATGACAGTTTCTGGTAGACTGTGATGATGCTTGTACACGCGTTCAGATCCCTGATATTTGTTGTACTTGCACCAGGAATTGGGTCCCTGTGGGCATAGTCCATGTAGTGGTTCCTCGTCAGTCGATAAGGTGTGGTAGTAAAGTGCCATTACAGCCTTTTCCATTGCATCAACACTGTGAGTATTTTGTCTTATTGCCAGACCATAGTCTCTCTGCAATATGTTGATTACCTCATCTGTCAATCTTCTAGCTCCACCCAAAGGTTTTCCATCACTAAGTACTTGGCCTTTCATTGTGGTCTTCAGTCGACGCAGCCTTCTTCCAATACGTTTCTGTACGTGACTTTTGCACTCCTGTTTAGTAATGGTAACATCATTTCCATAAGGTTTCAGCTCAGATACAGCAGCAAAAGTCTTCGAATCACCATCACCCAGGAACTGTAGGTATCTGACCTTGTACCACAGAAGAGAGCGACTGAAAATGTCTTTCACACTGGACACTTCCATGGCCCCACTAGACCCACTGTAATTCCTTCGACAGTTTTCTGCATGCTCATCCTTCACTCTTTTAGGACACCTACAGTGCTTGGATTTAATTACAACATCTATAACTTTTGTGGTATCAGCACTTGTTGCCGATATTACCCCATTATGTGAAGTGTGCCCGCGCTTCTGCCACGTACCATCTAGTGCGACAGTCAGGCCCCGAGGATTCTGAACATCTGGAATTTCTTCATTCACCGCCACAGCCTCCTCCACTGCTTCTTTCATGTATTCTTGGGCAATATCTTCAACACAGAGTCCAACAACCGAGTTATATTTTGGGAATTTCGTTGGTGGTGGTGGTAGATTCATTACACCACAAAACATTTGACCAGCAGAATATCCCTTAGCGATTGACCTTAGAGCACAAACACATCTAATATTTACAGCGTAGTACTTGCTTTTCTCACTATCAGTTTCACCTTGGCCTATTTCGACATATTCTGAGTTCCAAAATGAAACTCTGTAATGACAACTAGTGCAATGGAGACAGATTTTGTTGTGGACTGGCAAGACAGCCAATCCACTAGGAGGAAGCCGAAAGGCACGCGTTTGAGCTCACGCAGGCTGGCGTGAGGTCTGGAACAGGACAGGTAAATGAGACTAACAAAAATAGTACGTAGCTGCTGGAATACTTAACTTTAATCCATAATTGGTGAACATCGATCTTGACGGTACATGTTTTACAGCATCAATAGTAACTGGTAATGGCGCCTTGCTAGGTCGTAGCAAATGACGTAGCTGAAGGCTATGCTAACTATCGTCTCGGCAAATGAGAGCGTAATTTGTCAGTGAACCGACGCTAGCAAAGTCGGCTGTACAACTGGGGCGAGTGCTAGTAAGTCACTCTAGACCTGTCGTGTGGCGGCGCTCGGTCTGCAATCACTGATAGTGGCGACACGCGGGTCCGACGTATACTAACGGACCGCGGCCGATTTAAAGGCTACCACCTAGCAAGTGTGGTGTCTGGCGGTGACACCACAGATTTCTGCTGCAAGTCCTATGTGTCGCTTGACATTTACCGACATACTCAATTTGCAGCATTCCTTACACAGTACTGAACTCTCAATCACCTCTGAGAGCAATGAAATGTTAATTATTTCGTTCACATTATCCTCGCTACACTTCTCCAAGAAACTGCAGTATTTTTCAGTTGATCCATGCAACTTCTTGCTTGTGCTAGAGACAGGAGTAGATTTCACTTCATGAATAACCTCACTATTTTCAGAATCATTTCCCAAGGTCGGAGAAACTGTCACAGTTCCACTAGTGTACCTCGGAGGAGGCTTCTTCCTCTTGTAAACTCTGTTACTAAATCGAGGCATATTGAGTAAGTTCCAGTTACGCAATAGAAATACAACACAAATCGTGCAATAACCACCAAATGCTCAATGTAAACAACAGTATCCAAAGACTACAATACGCAGACTAAACAATTGACTATCAGTTCGTGTTGCCAACATAATATAAAGTCTTTGCAAAGACCGGAAGTTTTGAAAACGATGTTTTCAATGAACATGTATCCATGGAAATTCAATGTCGCGACATGCCCTCTACAACACATTATTGAAAATAAGTAAGATTAATATGTCATTTTAAAGAGGAAGATCTATAGTATTTTATTTCACAGTAAACTGAAAACCCAAAATTTCATCCGGGTTCCCTTAAAGGACACCAGATTTTCGTCCTCATAGTGGAGCTACTAACGCCACTCTCATGCTGCTGGTGGGAAATTTGATGAGACATCATCTTCCAGATGTACGTAGAAACACGTCTGGAAACTTTCGTTTATGTCGCACTACTCCTTCTTGGTGTTGCGAATTATTTTCTGTAGGTGTGGATTTAACAGCTCTTGTATCAGATTGTCTGTTCCAGTGTGCTAATGATTAATATGCTGCTTGCTGACACGGCCCACCAAAAATAATGACAGGCATCATAGTTGGGAACGAAACAATGGCGTAAATTGCAGACAGAGATCAATGGGGTACAGACTGTCAATCTGAATGATTTCCAGTGAGTTTAACAATAAAAAGTGGAAGAAGATGGCGCTTCAACATTTTCTTTCGTTTTTGCTCCTTCTCATTCTGTTTCTTTTTAGGTATAGCGCGGTCTGCAGCGTGCGTGTATAAAGTCGCACTTACCTGAAACACACCTGTATGTAAAATATTGCATTCCAATGGCACTAGCAGTTGCCTCAACTTTGTTTGTGCCATTCACAGTTCGCGAATTTCATGAATGATTTGATTGAGAGAATAAGGACATAGTACGTCGTAAGAAAAGCGGCAAGCCAGCACCTGGCAATGAAAGGGAACAGCCGTGCCGTGCCGAAAGCTCGTATACTTTTTAACGATCTGTCGTTGCTGTAAAACGTTCCGCCCTGCCGTTCACTTCCGTCTATACGACACACGTACTGTCGCAGGCTGCGCAACGGCGGGACAGTGTCGCCAACTGTACTTTAAACTTCTGAACTACTAGCGGCTTTTTATAGCCTATTTACACAATTTTTATACAAATTACAAAAAACTACGGCATACAGCACTCGTCCAAATCGCAAAATTGGTATAAAACAATGTAAGTGTAAACGTATGTCAGATGATGAAACAGTCCAAAGTAGTTACTGAAAGACAAAGTTATACAGCATCTTCCAGCGGTTTGTATTAAAACACCTTATGAAAGCTGTGGTGGACAGCTTGGAGATACACTATATGATCGAAGGTATCCGGACACCCGCAAAAAATATGTTTTTCGTATTAGGTGCATTATTCTGCCACCTACTGCCAGGTACTCCATATCAGCGGCCTCAGTTAGTCATTAGCAGAATGGGGCGCTCCGCGGAACTCATGGACTTCGAACGTTGTCAGGCGATTGGGTGCACTTGTGTCATACGTCTGTACGCGAGATTTACATACTCCTAAACATCCCTAGGCCCGCTGTTTCCGATGTGATAGAGAAGTGAAAAGGTGAAGAGACCCGTACAGCACAAAAGCATACGGACCGACCTCGTCTGTTGACTGACAGAGAGCGCCGACAGTTGGTCGTAATGTGTAATAGGCAGACATCTATCCAGAGCATCACATAGGAATTCCAAACTGCATCAGGATCCACTGCAAATACTATGAAAATTAGGCGGGAGGTGAGAAAACCTGGATTTCATGGTCGAGCGGCAGCTCATGAGCCACACCTAGCTCTGGTAAGTGCCAAACGACGCCTCGCTTGGTGTAAGGAGCGTTAACATTGGACGATTGAACAGTGGAAAAAAGTTGTGTGAAGTGACGAATCACGGTACACAATGTGTCGGCCCGATGGCAGGGTGTGGGTATGGCGAATGCCGGGAGAACGTCATCTGCCAGCGTGTTTTTCATGGAGGGGGCTTGTTGCACCCCTTGTTGCACTATAACAGCTCCGGCCTACATTGATGTTTTAAGAACCATCTCGCTTCACACTGTTGAAGAGCATTTCCGGGATGGCGATTGTATCTTTCAGCACGATCGAACACCTGTTCATAATGCACGGCCGGTGGCGGAGTGGTAACACGACAATAACATCCCTGTGATGGACTGGCCTGCACAGTGTTCTGACCTGAATTCTACAGAACACCTTTCTGATGTTTTGGGACACCACCTTCGTGCTATGCCTCATCGACCGACATTGATACCTCACATCAGTGCAGCATTCCGTGAAGAATGGGCTGCCATTCCCCAAAAAACCTTCCAGCATCTGATTGAACGTATGCCTGCGAGAGTGGAAGCTGTCGTCAAGGCTAAAGGTAGGCGAACACCGTACTGAATTCCAGCATTACCGATGGAGGGCGCCACGAACATGTAAGTCATTTTCAGCCAGGTGTCCGGATACTTTTGATCGCATAGTGTATGACGGAAATGCGAGCCAAGCTGTCAACACCTAATTTTAGGTGACCAATGACTGCACTGTGGCAGACGGCGGGTGTCTTAGCCCTGAATTTAAATTCATGTCTTATCCTAACCAAAACATCGCGATGGGAAATGTGTCCTCGAAAATGGCCGACAACAGTCTGCGGCAGAAGTAAAATCACGATCGCTTTGTTGACGGTAATTGAAGATAACCTCTATGAGCAAACTCAAGACAGAAAAATTTCAGTTTCAGCGCTAAAAGAAAACTGTAATTTCTCGCTATCATTGGTTACCTGAAACTATGCCAGTATGAGGATACTGGCTAAACGAGCTGTCACATTACCAAACAATGCGAAGTCCTGGTTGCCACTTGGTTGCCAATTATAGGCGACACAGGCAGATTCATAACGAAAAAGGTAAGACAGGAAGAAAAATAAGAGCAAATACAAAAAACTCAATACGATGATGAAAATAACGGGGCAAAGTATTGGAAATAAGAAAATTACCTTTAAGTCAGTTAACTGAATAAAAATAATGATCAAAGTGTTTTGATTAGATATATAAATTAAGAAGAATTAGCTGCATTTGACGAGATTTGATCCTATGAACTTCTACACATAAGATTTATAAGCTATATACTACGCCGCCTCATAGCTGTCGGTTCTTACACTTATGGCTCTTGTGACTCATTCGCAGCGATGAATTGCAGCGTTTAAAAATTTGGTATCATACACTGTCGTGTGAATCTCATGCAATGTAAGCCGATCTCTGTTGTTATAATAAATTTATATGTGATGCCGAATTGCGTCTTCTGCGGAAGGATCCAGTAGTGTTAGGTTAACGCTATGTATGAAATAAACATGTCCTTAGCATCGTTGTGTGTATGTGTTGTTTTTTGTGTGATTATCACGTGTGGTGAAATACGAAATAAAAGGGCCAGATCCAAGGTTCGGCATCCAAACATGTCAAGAAAGAAAAGGAACTGGAAGTGAACTGATGGTTGTGGCAGTGTGGAAAGGGCGAACGGTTCGGCCGTGAGGTTGAGCGCTCTGATTGGAGGAAATCAGCTCCAGCGCGTGAAGTGTCAACTATCAAGTAATTTTAATCGTCTTATAGTCTCTTCTGTGCAAGCCTCGTTACTTCTGAAAACCAAATCCACCACAGTCAAGCGTTGGTTTCTCTCTACAGCTTTTACGAGGGCTGCCCAGAAAGTAATGCACCGCATTTTTTCCTCAGACGAAGACAATGCTATGAAAGCGAAACGTTACGCATGCATTATTTGAAGTTTCCTGAGTGAGGTCGGCCGCTGTGGCCGAGCGGTTCTAGGCGTTTCAGTCTAGAACCGCGCGACCGCTACGGTCGCAGGTTCGAATCCTGCCTCGGGCATGGATGCGTGTGGTGTCCTTAGGTTAGTTAGGTTTAAGTAGTTCTAAGTTCTACGGGACTGATGACCTCAGATGTTAAGTCCCATAGTGCTCAGAGCCATTGGAACCATTCCTGAGCGCGCCAAGTTTCCGTCACTTGCGACAGATAGCATAACTGACAGGACGGTTTCAAAGTGGCATCTGTAAGTGGTGTACAAGTAACGTGCCGTCATTGAATTTCTCACTACAGAGAAAAAGTGCTGAAACGTTACGCATGCATTATTTGAAGTTTCCTGAGTGAGGTCGGCCGCTGTGGCCGAGCGGTTCTAGTAGTTTCAGTCTAAAACCGCGCGACCGCTACGGTCGCAGGTTCGAATCCTGCCTCGGGCATGGATGCGTGTGATGTCCTTAGGTTAGTTAGGTTTAAGTAGTTCTAAGTTCTATGGGACTGATGACCTCAGATGTTAAGTCCCACAGTGCTCAGAGCCGTTGGAACCATTCCTGAGCGCGCCAAGTTTCCGTCACTTGCGACAGATAGCATAACTGACAGGACGGTTTCAAAGTGGCGTCTGTAAGTGGTGTACAAAGTAACGTTCCGTCATTGAATTTCTCACTACAGAGAAAAAAAGTTGTAGGGAATATTGACAAACGTTTGTCCAAAGTCTATGGTGCATCTCTTGTCGCCAGAAATACGGTTAGTCCCTGGGCACGTAGGGTGAGGTCATTAGAAGGCGTTTCCGGGGAGCTCCACGATTTGTAGCGGTCGTGGAGACAATCTACGGCTGTCACACCTGACATGTTGCAGCGAGCTGATGTTGTCATTCGCGAGGACAGACGCATTCCGGCTCGGAAGTTGGCGCTGCATCTGTCAATCAGCAAAGCAATTGTGGTTGCTATTATCCGCACTAGTGGAGATTCAAAAGTGTGTGCAAGATGGGTGCAGGGGTGTCTAACGGTGGATCACAAATCGCACAGAAAAACCATTTGTGTTGATCTGTTGCAACGTTTTGAAGCTGTCCGGATTGTGATAGGTGATGAAATATGGGTTCACCATTTTGAGCTCAAGACAAAACGACAGTCGATGGAACGGCGCCATTCCCACTCCCCACAGAAGAAAAAATTCAAAGCAAGTGCTTCCGCCAGTAAGGTCATGATCACCGTGTTCTGGGACTGTGAAGGCGGTACCATTAATTCAAAGCATGGATAAACACATTAACAAAACTCAGGACGCACGTGCGGCGACTTCGGCGCCACAGCAATCCAGAAGATGTTTTGGTGCAACACGATAACGCTTACAAGTCTAAGGAGTGCTGAACACATCGCAAACACGGTTGGACAGTGTTACCCCATCCGACCTACAGCCCTGATCTAGCCCCCTCGGACTTCCAATTGTTTGGGCCCTTAAAGGAAGCATTCGTGGAATACATTTTGAGGGCGATGAGGAGGTGATCAACACAGTGAAGCAGTGGCTCCGTCACAAGGACAAAGTTTGGTACCGACAGGGCATACACTCCCTTGTTTCGCTCTGGAGGAAGGGCTTAGAACGGGATGGCGATTTCTTGGAAAAATAGAGCGTGTAGATAAAACACCATTATTTTGTGTGTGTAATTCTCATTATCATTGATAAAGAATTGTTGAAGGAAAAATGCGGTGCATTACTTTCTGGGCAGCCTTCATACCTTCCACACTTCCCTACATCACCAAAATAATTTTTCTTTCATGTCAGGGTGTGACATAGCAACCAACCTTTTCTTTTAGTCAAATTGCAACATAAATTTCTTTTCTGGACGATTTGGTTTCGTAGCTCTTCATTATTTAGCCAATCTACTCATCTAATCTTCAGCACTCACTTTTCAAAAGCTTTTGCTCTATACTTGTCTCGACTATCTATCTGCCACCTTTCACTTCCGTGTAACGTAATCCTCCAGAGAGATACTTGCAGAAAAGATTTCGCATTACTTTCGTTTATATTATATATTTAATTATTTCTCTCTTTTAGTACAACAACCGCGTTATAAAACTGCTGCGGAAGCAGAGGGAACTTCACAGCAAACATAAACGTAACCAACGCCTTGCAGACAAACAAAAGCTACGCGAAGCGAAATGTAATGTGAGGAGGGCCATGCGAGAGGCGTTCAATGAATTCGAAAGTAAAGTTCTATGTACTGATTTGGCAGAAAATCCTAAGAAATTTTGGTCTTATGTCAAAGCGGTAGGTGGATCAAAACAAAATGTCCAGACACTCTGTGACCAAAATGGTACTGAAACAGAGGATGACAGACTAAAGGCCTTTTTCCAAAGCTGTTTCACAGAGGAAAACTGCACTGTAGTTCCTTCTCTAGATTGTCGCACAGATGACAAAATGGTAGATATCGAAATAGACGACAGAGGGATAGAGAAACAATTAAAATCGCTCGAAAGAGGAAAGGCCGCTGGACCTGATGGGATACAGGTTCGATTTTACACAGAGTACGCGAAGGAACTTGCCCCCCTTCTTGCAGCGGTGTACCGTAGGTGTCTACAAGAGCGTAGCGCTCCAAAGGTTTGGAAAAGGGCACAGGTCATCCCCGTTTTCAAGAAGGGACGTCGAACAGATGTGCAGAACTATAGACCTATATCTAACGTCGATCAGTTGTAGAATTTTGGAACACGTATTATGTTCGAGTATTATGACTTTTCTGGAAACTAGAAATCTACTCTGTAGGAATTAGCATGGGTTTCGAAAAAGACGATCGTGTGAAACCCAGTGCGCGCTATTCGTCCACTAGACTCAGAGGGCCATAGACACGGGTTCCCAGGTAGATGCCGTGTTTCTTGACTTCCGCAAGGCGTTCGATACAGTTCCCCACAATTGTTTAATGAGCAAAGTAAGAGCATATGGACTATCAGACCAATTGTGTGATTAGATTGAAGAGTTCCTAGATAACAGAACGCAGCATGTCATTCTCAATGGAGAGAAGTCTTCCGAAGTAAGAGTGATTTCAGGTGTGCCGCAGGGGAGTGTCGTAGGACCGTTGCTATTCACAATATACATAAATGAGCTTGTAGATGACATCGGAAGTTAACTGAGGCTTTTTGCGGTTGATGCTGTGGTATATCGAGAGGTTTTAACAATGGAAAATTGTATTGAAATGCAGGAGGATCTGCAACGAATTGACGCATGGTGCAGGGAATAGCAATTGAATCTCAATGTAGACAAGTGTAATGTGCTGCGAATACATAGAAAGAAAGATCCCATATCATTTAGCTACAATATACTCGTAGCAGGTCAGAAACTGGAAGCAGTTAATTCCATAAATTATCTGGAAGTACGCATTAGGAGTGATTTAAAATGGAATGGTCATATAAAATTGATCGTTGGTAAAGCAGATGCCAGACTGAGATTTATTGGAAGAATCCTAAGGAAATGCAATCCGAAAACAAAGGAAGTAGGTTACAATACGCTTGTTCGCCCACTGCTTGAATACTGCTCAGCAATGTGGGATCCGTACCAGACAGGGTTGATAGAAGAGATAGAGAATATCCAACGGAGAGCTGCGCGCTTCGTTACAGGATCATTTAGTAATCGCGAAAGCGTTACGGAAATGATAGATTGATAGATAAACTCGAGTGGAAGACCTTGCAGGAGAGACGCTCAGTAGCTCGGTACGGGCTTTTGTTGAAGTTTCGAGAACATACCTTCATCGAGGAGTCAAGCAGTATATTGCTCCCTCCTACGTATATCTCGCGAAGAGACCATGAGGATAAAATCAGATAGATTAGAGCCCACACAGAGGCATACCGACAATCCTTTCCACGAACAATACGAGACTGTAATAGAAGGGAGAACCGATAGAGGTACTCAAGGTACCCTCCGCCACACACCGTCAGGTGGCTTGCGGAGTATGGATGTAGATGTAGTAACGCTATTCTTGGTATTTCAGATATTATATCCTCATCGTCAATTGTCTTGTAATTCTTCAGGCTTTCCCGGCGAGATCTTGACATGTGGAGTAATCGGGTCTAGTGTCGGATGTTTGTGTCGCTCTGGCACAATATTTCGGCCTCGTAACTTGTTGCCTTTCTCAGGTAGCACCTGAAATACGTGGCCGAAATATTGTGCCAGAGCGACACAAATATCCGGCAGTAGACCCGATTATTCTACATGTCAATTATCTTGCTACCAAATTAGCGAAATTCTTCTGCAACTTCTAATGACTCACATCACAACCAATTCCCCGCATCTTCAGCTGATTAAATCTGCTATATTCCATTACTCTTGTTTCACTTTTTTGGTGTTCCCGCTTCTTTTCAAAAAATTATCCTTTCAGCTCAATTGATCTTCCAACTCCTTTGTTGTTTCTGACTCATCACCAAGCTTTAAAATTTTAATTCCTTCTCCCTGATTTTAAAAAAAATTCTCTTTCCAAGTTAAGTGCGGGTTACGACCTAGAAATACACTGAAGAGCCAAAGAAACTGGTACGTCTGCTTAGTATCGTGCAGAAATGCCACAACACGACGTGGCATGGACTCGACTAATGACTGAAGTAGTGCTGGAGGGAATTGACACCACGAATCCTGTAGGGATGTACATAAATACATAAGAGTACGAGGGAGTGGAGATCTCTTCTGAACAGCACGTTTCAAAGTAGTGTTCGTGTCTGCGGTGTCTGGTGGTCAGCGGAAATGTTTAAACTCAGAAGAGTTTTCCTGGAGCCAGTCTGTAGCAATTCTGGAGGTTTGGGGTGTCGCATTGTCCTGCTGGAATTGCCCAAGTTCGTCGGAATGCACAGTGGACATGAAGGGATGCAGGTTATCAGACCGGATGCTTACGTACGTGTCACCTGTCAGAGTCGTATCCAGGGGTCCCATATCACTCAGACTGCACCATTGTAGAGTCTCCACCAGCTTGAACAGTCCCATGCTGACATGCAGGCTCCAAGGATTCATGAGGTTGTCTCCATACCCGTACACGTCCAGCCGCTCGATACAGTTTGAAACAGGACTCGCCCGACCAGGCAACTTGTTTCCATTCATCAACAGTGCAGTCTCTGTGTTGACGGTCCAGGCGAGGCGCCTACCTATTTCACCTGATCTTGTACTCTCAGATTTTCCCTTTTTCCGCTCTCTGTCCAACAACCTTCCAGGAACTTACTTTATGGATGAAAATTCGTTCCGAAGATGGCTGAAAGGATCCTTCGCCTCAAACCCATGTGATTTCTACAGTCGCGGTATCGACCCCAACATCGGCATACTGTTGTAAATGGTGAAGGAGATTGTATTATTGATTACTAAAGTCTCAGTTACATTGTTGCGTTTAAACTTGTGGAAAAACGCTGCGAACTGATGCATCAATCTAATAATAGATACTCTTCTTGTTCCTAGCGTTGCACCGGTTTCGCGGAGTTCGCTTTGTGGATGAACATTCGCAACAGCTTTCAATGAAGTGCGTCTTTTGGACATAGATGACAGATGCTTAGAGACCTGTATCGTGACTTGTCTCCCAAGCTCTTTTCGTTAGTACAACGGGAAGAAATAAATTCGGATTAACATGTGTGAAAGCCTGGTGCGACATAAAAATAAATAAATACAACACAATAAAAATTATCTCTGTCACACGCATAATGCGACATAAAAATAAATGAATACAGCACAATAAAAATTACCTCTGTCACACTCATAAAAATAATACAGAACAAATAGGCACAGATGAAAAACTGATTTAGGCAATGAGACATGATCTGGGATTACTCTCAGTATCACATCGCTGTTAAGACGGAAGGCAAAAACTTCTCAGAAGCAAACTTTAAGAATGAAGTCAAAAAATTTTTGTGTCTTATCAGTGTCATTTCTCTACTGCAAGCAACGCAAATTACACTGAAGCACCAAAGAAACTGGTACAGGCATGCTTATTCAAATACAGAGCTATGTAAACAGGCAGATAACGGCGCTGCGGTCGGCAACACCTATATAAGACAATAAGTGTCTGGTGCAATTGTTAGATCGGTTACTGCTGCTACAATGGCAGATTATCAAGGTTTAAGTGAGTTTCAACGTGGTGTTATAGTCGGCCCTCTAGCGATGGGACACAGCGTCTCTGAGGTAGCGATGAAATGGGGATTTTCCCGTACGACCGTTTCACGAGTGTATCGAGTATATCAGGAATCCGGTAAAACATCAAATCTCCGACATTGCTGCACCCGGAAAAAGATCCTGAAACAACGGGACCAACAACAACTGAAGAGAATCGTTGAACGTGACAGTAGTGCAAACCTTCCGCAAATTACCGCAGATTTCAATGTTGGGCGATCAGCAACTGTCAGCGTGCGAACCATTCAACGAAACACTTTCGATAAGGGCTTTCGGAGCCTAAAGCCCACTCGTGTATCCTTGATGACTGCACTATAGAAAGCTTTACGTCTCGCCTGAGCCCATCAACACCGACATTGGACTGTTGATGAATGAAAGCATGTTGATGGTCAGACGAGTCTCGTTTCAAATTGTATCGAGATGGTGGACGTGTACGGGTATGGAGACAACCTCATGAATCCATGGACCCTGCATGTCAACAGGAGAGTGTTCACGCTGGTGGAGGCTCTGTAATGGTATGGGGCGTGTACAGTTGGAGTGGTATGGGATCCCTGATACGTCTAGATACGACTCTGACAGGTGACACGTACGTAAGTATCCTGTCCGATCACCTGCATCCATTCACATCCACTGCGCATTCCGACGGACTTGGGCAATTCCAGCAGGACAATGCGACACCCCACACGTCCAGAATTGCTACAGACTGGCTCCAGGAAAACTCTTCTGAGTTTCAACACTTCCACTGGTCACCAAACTCTCCAGACATGAACATTATTGAGCATGTCTGGGATACCTTGCAACGTGCTGTTTAGAAGAGACCTCCACCCCATCGTACTCTTTCGGATTTATGGGTAGCCCTACAGGATTAATGACGTCATTTCCTTCCAGCACTACTACAGATATTAGTCGAGTCCATGTCACGTCGTGTTGCGGCACTTCTGCGTGCTCACGGGGGCCTACACGATATTAGACAAGTGTGCCAGTTTCTCTGGCTCTTCAGTGTATATGCCCGCTATTCCGTGTTGGCGTTAAACTCATTCCTGTCTTCCAGCGCTCATTCTCAACAGTGAGCGATTGCGCTAGAAGGTAGCTATACGAATTTTACGATGTCTGTGCCATATTCGTCTTTTGCTCTGTCCACATTCCTTGACATTTAGTTGCGAGGTACGAGAAAATAACGGCTACAAGAATGCAGTTAACTACAGTGGGTCCCTTTCACTGATGTGATTGACCGCTGTAGGCCAAACGCACAGATGACAAGAATTCCTCAGTGGATTACAAATGGTTGCGACAGTTTTACATTCCGGACAGGTCGAACTACCGCCAGCGCCAACCAGTAGCCAGCGCTGGGGGGGTTTCGCAAACTGTGCTCCCGATTTCTGTCACACAGGCCCATTGTGTCGTCAGTCAACCGTGATTAAGAGCTAGTCTTAATACCACGTCTCTTAGCAGCATTGTGCTGTCGTTGCGTTACTAGCAAAGCCAATTCCTGATTAATTTTATAACTAGCTTTCTACCTAACAGCTCCGCGATGTGAAGAAATCTATGTAGTGATTTAGAAATAACAGACCAGCCGTGGCCGAAGTCACTTATTTATCTGTGATGGTGGTCGAGCCGGAGAGAGAAGTTCGAATCAGGTGGTGAAACTTCTATTTGCAAACATTTTTGACTTTTAATTAGAGCAGGAGAAGGTGGTTTAATTCCAAAACCTACGCTCTGTGTATCATGGAGTTAGGTCATCTGACACTGTGGCTAGTGACCTGTTCGTTGAATGTGGGCATAAACTTCGAAGAATAAATTGTGTATTATTCGAGAGGAGGCTACGTGCCAACGTTACACTTGGGCCTCTTTCACTCATAACCATACACAACACTTCAACCTAGAAACATTCAGCATCTTATCTACCGGAAGATGAGGTGGTTACAAACTTGAAACACTAGTGCCAAGAATAATTTCGCAAATGGCTCTGAACACTATGGGACTTAACATCTATGGTCATCAGTCCCCTAGAACTTAGAACTACTTAAACCTAACTAACCTAAGGACATCACACAACACCCAGTCATCACGAGGCAGAGAAAATCCCTGACCCCGCCGGGAATCGAACCCGGAAACCCGGGCACGGGAAGCGAGAACGCTACCGCACGACCACGAGCTGCGGACGACGTCAGGTCTCCAGTCAAGAAAACCTGTCGGTTTACCTGGTTTGCAGTAGCAAAGATGAGTTGCTTTACCTCGACATTTGACTAAATCTCACAAAAAGGCAGAAAAAGGACGACAAAATTCGGTTTCTGATTAATTACTAGGTAAGGCACTTCAACGCTTACTTTAATATCTATGTTTTGTTTATGAATCGAGCTACTATCCTGTTGCGGCGAGTTACTCTGTAGTGAAGTGTAAACACGTTGTAAGAAAAAATGGTTCAAATGGCTCTGAGCACTATGGGACTCAACTGCTGTGGTCATAAGTCCCCTAGAACTTAGAACTACTTAAACCTAACTAACCTAAGGACAGCACACAACACCCAGCCATCACGAGGCAGAGAAAATCCCTGACCCCGCCGGGAATCGAACCCGGGAACCCGGGCGTGGGAAGCGAGAACGCTACCGCACGACCACGAGATGCGGGCACACGTTGTAAGAGATCCATGACTAAGGAATTTATTGCTAGCGCACTCGAGCATATGTAATTTCGATGGATTGTTCACGCGCTGCCTGCCATATGTAAGCTATAAGAGAGTCTCAGACCAGAGAGCAGTGTTGTCAGCAGTAGGAACTGTGTAGCAGTAGAAGTAAGTAGTAGCTAGGAGTCTGGTGCATCGAGTTAGCTGGGCCGGTCGTGGGGAGCGATGGCGGTGCCTGAGCCTTGTAGTATAAGGTAAATGCAGCCTCGCGCATATGTACTATTGTTATATCAAGTCCCATGTAAATGTATTTAAAAAAATCTCTTAATAATAATCTTTCTTATAAAAATTAACTTTTGACAATCATTCATCTCAATTTAAAGAATTTACTAATTTCTCCAATCCATGGTCATCCCGATTATTGTAAAGAAAAATCAGTTGTTTCTTTTTACACGTGACAAATCTATCGGCCAGCATTGCACTGGGCCGTGCCAGAAAAATTTCTTATAGGTGCAGATATATATGCGTCATCTGGCGACCTTATTGAGGTAAGAATTTTCAATTTATTCAGAATACATTTTCAGGGCCATGACGCAGCACTGCTGACGTCCAAAGTTTACCAGTTTAAACTGACAGTCAATTATTGAAAGGTTATGTAGGTGAGGCACAATTTTATTGAGAGATTAGGCACGTTATTATTGTGAGGTTACGGAATTTATCTGTTAGTAGGTAACGCTAAATGTGAATGATATATAAATAATTGTATTTTTTACTGTTGAGAGGTTACACTTTTTGTGGGGAGGTTACAACCTGAATACATGTCTTATATATGTGAAACAATCTACACACCGCTTTGAAGAAAATCCTTTCGGCGTGTCATTTTGTAATTAAAACGACACTTGAAACCGACATTTCGGCTGACTTTGTGCTGGTCCTCTTCAGCGCGACTAAGCTTCTTAACCAACGTAAGACTGCACAACGCAAAACAGTAATCTTGTAGCTACCATACTGATGGAAGAGCAGGAGATGGGAGCTGTTAACATTTCCACTGGGTAAAATAGGACCATAAAACATTTAATGCAGCTTTAGATACTTATTTATTTATCGTAGCCCACTTTACTGACTCCTGCTCTTGTGCTACATCAATCGTTGGTATGCCTGTTGTACAGAACTGTGCACAGTGCTTTTTTTCATAGAACCACTTAACAATTCTTTGGAAAATATCATTTGCCAACTCTTCTGTTGCTTTTTCTCTAATGGGATTTATTATAACTCTACTTAAGGTCACTTGATAGTGAATCTGCTTCAGAAATTCGATTTTTTTCCGCCTTAAGTCAATATTTAGAGTTTTGTAAACAAAATGGTGGTTAAATGAATCGATTAGAACATCGAGAACATCTTTAAAAACAAATTTAAATATATGTCGGTATGTGGCCTTGGACTACAAAGGGTTTGCAAATGTATTGGAAAATATGCCTTATGGAAGAACTGTAAAAATTGAAAAGTTAGAATGTGTTGGTCATGTCCAAAAGAGGATGGGCACAAGTTTACGTAAGCTAATAAAAGATATGAAGGGGAAACTCAGTGATGACAAAATAGTTGGCGGTTGGCGTCGTCTTACTAAGGAAGAGGTGGACAAACTGCAGCTCTAGTATGGTTTAACCATAAGAAGGAGTGAAGACAATATTGAGGCCATGAAGAAAGCAGTATGGGCTACCTTTTTCCATAAAGCTTCTACGGATGGCCATCCACAGCATGCTCTCTGCGACAGTGGTGTAGACACGTTGTATGGATACAAAAAAGCAATAGCAAATGGTGAGCCTCATGCATATTGTCACTCCCTGCCATTTGAGGTATTGGAAGCAATTAAGCCCATATATAGGGATCTAAGTGACACTAAACTATTGTCACGGTGCTTACATGGAAAGACACAAAATGTTAATGAATGTTTCAACCATGTGATATGGGAACGCCAGCCTAAAACTGTGTTTGTTAGTTTCAGTACCATGAGATTAGGTGTATTAGATGCAGTTATTTGCTTTAATGATGGGGCAGTTAGCAGATGTGATGTTTTAGAGTTGTTGGGACAAACTCCTGGTTTCAATATGAGAAAAGCACTGATGCAAACCAAGAATATTACGCAACTTGAGGGTTTTAAGAACAACAGAGGTGAGTAACAGATGAAATGCACCTTTAAACTGAATTTCCCGAGAATCAAATTTTCTGACATGTTTATTTTATGCAAAAAAAAACTATTTGAGCTAAAGGTCTGAAATTTTTGTGATATTTCAGGCTACCATTTAGAGAAAAGTAGACTACAGACACCAGCTTACTATCTCCAGGAGGAAAAATTTACCCTTCTTAACTATAAAAAAACTTACCTTAATTTTGATTGTCTAATTTATGTGCTTATAGTATAAAAACTATTGATTGAAATCATTTGACAGGTGCCCGCATCTCGTGGTCGTGCGGTAGCTTTCTCGCTTCCCACGCCCGGGTTCCCGGGTTCGATTCCCGGCGGGGTCCGGGATGATTTTCTCTGCCTCGTGATGGCTGGGTGTTGTGTGCTGTCCTTAGGTTAGTTAGGTTTAAGTAGTTCTAAGTTCTAGGGGACTGATGACCATAGATGTTAAGTCCCATAGTGCTCAGAGCCATTAGAACCATTAGAAATCATTTGATTGCAGCCTACCTTTTAGATACAATGTATGAATGTGTGCACAAAGTTTTAAGCATCTAAGAAAAGTAATTAATAAGTCTATAGAGTACAAACGTAGACTGACAGGAAAAATTTTAAATTACTGACCGACATAAATGTGTATATAGTAAAGTTTATATCAAAGCTATTCTGATTATTCTCATACCAAAATCTACATTCTTGAAACACTTTCATTGTTGTAAAATTCCTTTGCATTCAGAGTTCACATTATGCAGTTAGACCCTCATAAACTTTATGAAAATTCTTACTGTTTTTCCAGCCGTTCACTTTCAAGATACCTTAAAGTACCGAGTTTGTTCGTTCAGTGTTAAGTGTAAGGTCATTCATATAAGGAATAGAAGTGGATCTTTGAACACTATCGGATTCTTTTTGTATTTTTTTCCCAAATACTAAAATTTTCTGCCTTTCCGACATTGTTTGGTTTTAGTGAAACCAGCTGTGCTTAAGGCCTCCAGTTCCATAAAACCTGACTTTTTCAAAGAGGGTAATATGATCTACACCATCAGAAGCCTTCGAAAGATCACAAAAAATGCGAGCTGGCGCTATACTATTATAATAAAAAGCGATCGGTGAATCAGTTCAGTGCACATTGTTGATGTTTCTGCCTTTAGTAAAAGTGCTGGAAGGTTTTCATTCTACACTGTTTTGACAAATGGGCAGCGCGTACTACGTACTCGGGTTCGACAGGTTGGGAGGAGCTCCTGGTTTAAACAAGACCCCCCCCCCCACCACCACCACCCGGCTGGCGCACTGCGGCCGTGGCGCGTCGCTTCCGCGTGCCCGCGGCGGCCGTAAACAAACGAACGCGCGGAAGGCCGGCGACGCGGCCCGCCGCCCACGCACGGTCCCACCGCCCCCCTCCTTCACCCTCACCCACCGCCCCTCCCCCCAGCCTCTCACCAGCTACAGCGATCCGCCGTCCCAGCACTTTCACTGCACGGACTGGCCCCGATCTGCGCTGATAAGCGGACCGATGCGTGCATGCACGGGAACGCCCCCAGCCAGCGATCCAGAGAGGTACTCATTAGGTTACCGCTAGACGACGCGGTTCGTGCGGTGAGCGGAGTAGGGCTCGGTTGCAACTGTCGCTCAACGACGGAACGTCAATCAAATGGTTCAAATGGCTCTGACAAGGGAACCTCCCCATCGCACCCCCCTCAGATTTAGTTATAAGTTGGCACAGTGGATAGGCCTTGAAAAACTGAACACAGATCAATCGAGAAAACAGGAAGAAGTTGTGTGGAACTATGAAAAAAACTAAGCAAAATATACAAACTGAGTAGTCCATGTGCAAGATATGCAACATCAAGGACAGGGTAAGATCAGGAGCACTGGTGACGGCATGTGCGTCACATGACAGGAATATGTTGTCGATCCACCTAACTTGTACACTTGGCGAATGGGTAAAAAGATTCTTCTACCTTGCCCGATACTACGGCGCAGTTACCTCGCATCGGACGGAAGGACGGACAGATAATAATTGTCTGAAAATACAAAATTAAACTTTTCACTCGAGGGAGGACTTGAACCAAGGACCTCTCGTTCCGCAGCTGCTCACGCTAACCACGGGATCACGGCGCTCATGAACTCACACTATCCTTGATGTTGCCTATCTTGTGCATGGACTACTCAGTTTGCATATTTTGCTTATTTTTTTCATAGTTCCACCCAACTTCTTCCTGTTTTCTCGATTGATCTGTGTTCAGTTTTTCAAGGCCTATCCACTGTGCCAACTTACAACTAAATCTGACGGGGGTGCGATGGGGAGGTTCCCTTGTGAGCACTATGGGACTTAACTTCTAAGGTCATCAGTCCCCTAGAACTTAGAACTACTGAAACCTAAGGACATCATACACATAAATGCCCGAGGCAGGATTCGAATATGCGACCGTAGCGGTCGCCGGTTCCAGACTGTAGCGCCTAGAACCGCTCGGCCACCCTGGCCGGCCGAAAGTCAATCACTTTCATATAGCATTAACTAAACATTCTTGCAAAAAGTCGATCCGCGAAACATACAACTTCCACCTTAACACCTTAGAGGAAGTACTCGCCGAAAACCAGAGAAAATTCTGGTCTTACGTAAAATCACTAATCAGGTCGTGCGCTTTTATGCAGTCACTCGTCGACCAGTCTCGTGTGGCTACAGCAAACAGCAAAAGGATACCTGAAGTTTTAAATTTCGGGTTAAAAAAATTAACACAGGAAGATTGTACAGCCATACCATCGTTTGACCGTTTCACGGAGTCCTGTGTGAAGGACATAGAACAACTTCTGGAGTTGTCAAGTAACTGAAAGAGCTGGAAACAAATAATGCGCCAGATTCGGATGGAACCCCAGTTCTCTCACAGATAAACACCACAGCAACAAACAGAAATACAGTCAAAGCCAATAGGGAAAGAGTCAAACAAAAGCATCATTCTTAAATTCGCTCGGAAACAAATGAAATTCATTGGCCAGAATTAACCGTGCCGAAGTTCATCATTTTATGGACATCAACCTCCAGCTACCTAACCATTCATCGCTCTGCTCTGAAACCTCTTTTTATCGGGCAAGTCACAGCTAACTTATCCGGGAAATCAAGAAAGCGCCTCAGCCAAATTCGGCGCGAACACAGAGTAACACACTTCCGAATATACATCTACATACAAGCGACCTTACGGTGCGTGGCGGAGCGTACGTTGTACCACTATTAGTCATAACCTCTTCTGTTCCACTCGCAGTCAGAGCGAAGGAAAACAGACTGTCTACACTGAAGAGCCAAAGATATTGGTATACCTGCCTAATATCTTTCCCGCATCCGGCCATCCTGATTTAGGTTTTCCGTGATTTTCCTAAATCGCTTCAGGCAAATGCCGGGATGGTTCCTTTGAAAGGGCACGGCCGACTTCCTTCCCGATGAGACCGATGACCTCGCTGTTTGGTCTCTTCCCCCAAAACAACCCAACCCTAATATCGTGTAGGGCCCCTGCGAGCACGCAGAAGTGCTGCAGGACGACGTGGCAAGGACTCGACTAATGTCTGAACTAGTGCCTGCAGGACTGTCCATAAATCCGTAAGAGTATGAGGAGGTGAAGACCTCTTCTGAACAGCACGTTGCAAGACATCCCAGATATGCTCAATAATGTTCATGTCGAGTTTGGTGGCCAGCGTAAGTGCTTAAGCTCAGAAGAATGTTCCTGCAGCCACTCTGTAGCAATACCGGGCTTGTGGAGTGTCGCATTGTCCTGCTGGAATTGCACAAGTCCGTCGGAATGCAAAATGGACCTGAATGGATGCAGGTGATCAGAGCGGATACTTACGTACATGTTACCTTTCAGAGTCGCTTCTAGACCTATCAGAGGTACCATATCACTCCAACTGCACAGTCCTCACACCATTGCAGAGTCTCCACCACACTAAACAGTCCTCTGCTGAGATGTAGGGTGCATGGATTCATGAGGTTGTCTCCATACCCGTGCACGTCCATCCACTCGATACAATTTGAAACGACACTCGTTCGACCAGGCAACATGTTTCCAGTCATCAACAGTCAAATGTTGGTGGTGACGGGCTCAGGCGAGGGATAAAGCTTTGTGTCAAATGGTTCAAATGGCTCTGAGCACTATGGAAATTAACACCCGACCGGCAGCGAGTGGGTCTTCGGCTTCGAAAGCCCATACCGATGATGTGTCGTTGAATGGTTCACATGCTGACACTTGTTCATGCCCAGCATTGAAATCTGCAGCAAATTGCGAAAAGGTTGCACTTTTGTCATGTTCAACGATTCTCTTCAGTCGTCGTTGGTCCCGTTCTTGTAGAATCGTTTTCCGGCCGCAGCGATGTCGGAGATTTGATGTTTTACCGGATTCCCGATATTCACGGTACAATCGTGAAATGGTCGTACGGGAAAACCCCCACTTCGTCGCTACCTCGGAGATGCTGTGTCCCATCGCTCGTGCGCCGACTCTAACACTACGTTCAAACTCACTCAAATATTGATAGCCTGCCATTGTAGCAGCAGTAACCGAATTAACAACTGCACCAGACACTTGTCTTACTCGTATATAGGCGTTGCCGACCGTAGCGCTGTATTCTGCTGCTTTACATATCTCTGTATTTGAATACGTATGTCTATATCAGTTTCTTTGGCGCTTCAGTGTATATGCCTCCGTACAGTCTCAGTTTCCCAAACTTATGTTCATGGTCCTTACACAAAATGTACATTGGCGGCGATAGAATCATTCCTCAGTCAGCTTCAGATTCCTGTTCTGTAACCACCGAGCGAGGTGGCGCAGTGGTTAGACACTGGACTCGCATTCGGGAGGACGACGGTTCAATCCCGCGTCCGGCCATCCTGATTTAGGTTTTCCGTGATTTCCCTAAATCACTCCAGGCAAATGCCGGGATGGTTTCTCTGAAAGGGCACGGCTGACTTCCTTCCCCATCCTTCCCTAATCCGATGAGACCGATGACCACGCTGTCTGGTCTCCTTCCCCAAACAACCAACCAACCAACCAACCTGTTCTCTATGTTTTCTTAAAAGCGCTCCTCGAAAAGAGCGTCGTCTTCTCTTCAGGGCTTCCCATTTGAGTTCCCGAAGCATCTGCGTAATACTTGCCTTTTGATCGCACCTAGCGGTAGCAAATCTATCTGCCCGCCTCTGAATAGTTTCGATGTCTTGCTCTAATTCGACCTGGACGGGAGACCAAACACCCGAGCAATACTCAAGAATGGATCGTACTAGTGTTCTGTATACTGTCTCGTTAACAGATGAACCACCCTTTCCTAAAACTCACCTAATATACCGAAGTCGGCCGTTCGCTTTCCTTACTACAATTCTTACATGTCTGTTCCAAATGGCTCTGAGCACTATGCGACTTAATTTCTGAGGTCATTAGTCGCCTAGAAATTAGAACTAATTAAACCTAACTAACCTAAGGACATCACACAGATCCATGCCCGAGGCAGGATTCGAACCCGCGACCGGGGCGGTCGCCCGGTTCGAGACTGAAGCGCCTAGAACCGCTCGGCCACATCGGCCGGCAATTAACTTCTATTTTTCTACATTTTGAGCTAGCTGCTATTCATCACATCAGTTACAAATTTTCTCTTCCGTGCCGGAGAAGTAACATCGTTGATCACGAAGGATCAGTAAGTCTAGTTTTCCAATATGATAACCACTTTAACTCCGCCCCAGAGCGACCATGTCTTGCCACCTCAACGACACGAGGTCTGCCGGCTGACAGCCTCGATTTCGCGAGTCCAAAAAAACTGCTCCATGAAATTATTTAACGTACTGGCCTGGAAGCCTTTAGCAGAATGTATTCTATACATTCTCATCGGCCATTTCCAGCTTCTGCCTACAGCCTTTCCGTAAGGGGCTGCCTCCTGGTAGAACTTACATACCCTTTTCTGTTGGAAATACCAGCCGCCATCGGAAAATTACTCTCCATGAACCGAGCCATGAAGGCTCCAAACAGAACCTAATTATGAGGATTAGGGAAAGCGCGGCCCATCTTATTTAGGCAGAACGAAAACACCGTTCCACCTGAGTGACTACAACAGCCGACGGAACTAGCGCCTGGCCAGGAAGTTTTATATGGATGCTATAGACCGCGCTGTCAAGCACACCAGTGCGCCCGCGCGCGCGCGCACACACACACACACACACACACGCACACACACACATACGCACACACACTCAGCAAGAGCGAGAGTTCCCTTTATTCAAGATACGGACAGCTACACTACTGGCAATTAAAATTGCTACACCACGAAGATGACGTGCTACAGACGCGAAATTTAACCGACAGGAAGAAGATACTGTGATATGCAAATGATTAGCTTTTCAGAGCACAAGGTTGACACCGTTGGTGACACCTACGACGTGCTGATATGAGGAAAGTTTCCAACCGATTTCTCATACACAAACAGCAGTTGGCCGGAGTTACCTGGTGAAACGTTGTTGTGATGCCTCGTGTACGGAGGAGAAATGCGTACCACCACGTTTCCGACTTTCATAAAGATCGTATTGTAGCCTATCGCGATTGCGGTTTATCGTAACGCGATATTGCTGCTCGCGTTGGTTGGGATCGAATGACTGTTAGCAGAATATGGAATCGGTGGGTTCAGGAGGGTAATACGGAACGCCGTGCTGGATCCCAACGGCCTCATATCGCTAGCAGTCGACATGACAGGCATCTTATCCGCATAGCTGTAACGGATCGTGCAGCCACGTCTCGATCCCTGAGTCAACAAATGGGGACGTTTGCAAGACAACAACCATCTGCATGAACAGTTCGACGACGTTTGCAGCAGCATGGACTATCAGCTCTGAGACCATGGCTGCGGTTACCCTTGACGCTGCATCACAGGCAGGAGCGCCTGCGTGGTGTACTCAACGACGAACCTGGGTGCACGAATGGCAAAACGTCATTTTTTCGTATGAATCCAGGTTCTGTTTACAGCATCATGACGGTCGCATCCGTGACTGGCGACATCGCGGTGAACGCACATTGGAAGCGCGTATTCCTCATTTCCATACTGGAGTATCACACGGCATGATGGTATGGGTGCCACTGGCTACACGTCTCGGTCACCTCTTGTTTGCATTGACGGCACTTTGAACAGTGGATGTTACATTTCAGATGTGTGGCTCTACCCTGAATTCAATGCCTGCGAAACCCTACATTTCAGCAGGATAATGCACGACCGCAAGTTCAAGGTCCTGTACGGGCATTTATGGATACCGAAAATGTTCGACTGCTGCTCTGGCCAGCGCATTCTCCAGATCTCTCACCAATTGAAAACGTCTGGTCAGTGGTGGCCGAGCAACTGGTTCGTCACATTACGTCCGTCACTACTCTTGATGAACTGTGGTATCGTGTTGAAGCTGCATTGGCAGCTTTACCCGTACACGCCATCGAAGCTCTGTTTGACTCAAGGCCCAGGCGTATCAAGGCCGTTATTACGGCGAGAGGTGGTTGTTCTGGGTACTGATTTCTCAGGATCTATGCACCCAAATTGCGTGAAAATGAAATCACATGTTAGTACTAGTATAATATATTTGTCCAATGAATACCCGCTTATCATCTGCATTTCTTCTTGGTGTAGCAATTTTAATGGGCAGTAGTGTAATTGAAAATTATAAGGGGCGATCTAAATGTTTCCGTCTGAGGACGTTGCTGCAGCGTATATGCAATCTGGCGCGACTCCAATGTGGTTATATAACATGCAGGCAAGGGGTTAGTGTGCCTCCGAACGGAAACTTTTTAATCGCCTCCTCCTCGTATGTAACGCAAAAAACATAAAGTGAAAATTGCTGTATGAAGAAATGTTGGTATCTGTTTTACACAGGTAGCCATTTTGCAAAGTTTGGATGTATAGAATGAGCAGATCATAAACTGAATAACGACGGAGACAGTTTAGCTAGGTATTGTCTTAGGTATTAATTTCATAAATTTACTATCAGCGAACAGTTACATATTCGACTCGCTTGGTGGGTTAGGTCGTATTGTGCTTGCTCCGTGACTCAGATTTTCCGAATTTGACCTAAGTAACACACATTGTATTGCAAATTTAAAAGCAAGTTGATCACAAGCTACATACAACTTATATGAAATTAGGCCTTTTCTAGGACGTTTTTGTCTACATTTTCTTTTCTCTGAAAGTTGTCTATTATACACATCTACTTTTTTATTTTTATTTATTTTTAATGGATGTTATTTTGTGTAGTAACTACACGAAGACGGGCCCTGAACTGAACTTTCTAGAGCGTGCCTTCTCATTTGAAGTATCGTCTAGGACTGCAGTATCTAGTCCTATTTGTATATGTTACAGCCTTTAATGCATGGCGATCAATTTTTCCGCCGTTAACTGCTCGAGATTAACAGCTGGAAGCTATTTGGTAGTTTCTTGGCACATTATGTACAACTGTTCCACAAAACGCACATTTCTCTTGACAACAAAAAATGTGGCGGACGGTTGTTCAGTTTCCTTCACTGCTGTCGCGGTGTTGCGTCCCTATGCTATCCTGTCTCTTTGATGGTAACAGACTTCACTTTCTGATTTCCAGTGCCGTGAAAGGAGCAAGAGAAGCACGCGTGTTGGTACCACGTCAGCCCAGCAATGCTTTCCGTAATGTGACGCGAGGGAACAGGAGCGACCGAGGACTGGCTGGCGCCGCGGTCCCGCTCCAGCCCCGGCGCGGTCAACAACCGGCTCTGCTCCAGTAACTGAGTGGGGTGTCTGCACTCGGCCGGCCAGCGCGGCCGCAGGCGTGTCGCAATCGCGCCCGCCTCTGCGGTCTTCACTTTCTATACGACCTGTCCGGCATGTGGTGGCCGTGTATCCTAGTAGCTGCAGCGGCGTATTACAGACATATTCGGCTAACGACTATAGGCACAGTCAAACTGCAACTATGCTTCAGAAGGCTGGCGTCGGTTTCTAGTTTTTCACTCCAGTTTAAAAAAAAATGGTTCAAATGGTTCTGAGCACTATGGGACTTAACAGATATGGTCATCAGTCCTCTAGAACTTAGAACTACTTAAACCTAACTAACCTAAGGACAGCACACAACACCCAGTCATCACGAGGCAGAGAAAATCCCTGACCCCGCCGGGAATCGAACCCGGGAACCCGGGCGTGGGAAGCGAGAACGCTACCGCACGACCACGAGCTGCGGACCACTCCAGTTTAAACTGTTACTGGAAAGCACTGCGCAGTTATGCAATAGACTGCCCGACAAGAAAGTTAGGTACCGAAAACGGGAGAAGGAAACGAATCTTCACGGATTAGTCTAAGGCGATGTGTGATGTTATTTCAGTGATGACAATATTAAGTTTGGAAATATCTTGGCAATGTGAGCCCACTTATCGGTTTAACTTGCACCCTCTCCGGCCTGAATGCATTCATTGATTAGTTTGGGGAGAGTGACACAAAGTTTATGTATCCTCTCTTGAGGTAAGCTGGCCTAAACTGTTTTTAATGGTCTTTGATATCCCGTATACTGGCAAAGGGACGAGCCGATCCCATACGTGCCCTATCAGGGACATGTCTGGGAGTCTTGCTGGCCACGGGAATTCCTTAATATCACACAGACAGTTCGTGCGTAAACGTGCCACGTGTTGACGGGCACTGTCCCATTGAAAAGTGGGATCACTATACTGTCACATGAGAGATGTGACTTACCAAAGTAAAAGCAGAGTTCACTCGATCACTCTTAGCTGTGACGTGAAGGAAGTCATAGCCGACGACTTCCCACAGCGTGACACACGGTGTAACACTGCTCTCCCTCTCCAAAACGCTGGAAGATCGGGATCTCTCCAAACCGCTGGAAGATCGGTACCTCTGCTCATGTCGCTGCGTACTCGCGACGATGGTCATCCGGGGTCAGTGCAGAAACGCGTTTCATCGCTGAACACTACGCAGCACAGTTCCTAGCAGTACATACTGCCCAGGCACAGCACCACTTCAGATGTATCAGTCTGTGGTTTATGGCAAGCTACAGATGCGACAGTAATTCCCTAGTCTGGCTGGTATCCGACCAGTGGTGGGGAATGACGCAGAATGCTGCGGAGAGTCCATTACTTATTCTTGGCTGGCGGGAACAGATGTGATGGGTTACTATATGGTTGCTGGTTGGTGCACAATTCGACGATCCTGCCTTGTCAGAAGTGGTCGACTGAAACTTTCACACGAATGTGCCTGTCCTCACGTTCTCATGCAGTCCAATATGGGGCTACTACCACATCTGCAACCCCTCCGCCCCCAAAAAGAGACCTGAATATTACACGATTACACCATTATCCCACATGAAAACTCACAATGAGACTCCTCTCTACTCCGCAAGGGGCTGATAACACTGACTCACACGAGTACGTGGGATATCCGAATCTTTCACAGTGATCACTCAACACGTGCCACCGTTCATGCCCGTTATGTACATTACAAGTTCTCGTAACGACACTAAACACGAGCAACACTAATTCACTCTGGTGACTGTTTCATCTGTTACAGAAAAATATAACTCTAACAAGTTTACGTACCAGTCGATGGTGCGTAAGGGTACGAAGTTACATTGACAGCTCACTACTTCTTCTGAGTACTCCACTTTTTGTGTCAAGCGGCGTATATTCCAATACATTTTACAAACGAAATTGGATGAGAATGAGATAAGGAAAGACCACAGCAACGCTTATTAATGAAAGGACGATCATGTGGGATACCAAACAAAACTTGTGAATGCATTGATTTCTTGGATGGGCGGGTACAGCATGTTACCTTCGATGGACAGTCATCGACAGGTGCAGAAGTAGCTTCAGGAGTGTCACAAGGAAGTGTGTTGGGCTTTTGTTGTTCGTGTTACATATTAATGACGTGGCAGACATTTTGAAGATGATGCAGTAATCTATAATGGAATAATTTCAAAAAAGCCGCACGAATATTCACTCAAAACTAGACGAGATTTCAAAATGGTGCAAAAACGGACAACTCGCTTTAAATGTTTATAAACGTGAAATTGTGCACTTTGTAAAATAGAAACAATATGAATACAGTATCAGCGAGTCGTAACAGACATCAGTCGACTCATACAAATACACTCCTGGAAATGGAAAAAAGAACACATTGACACCATACTTGCTCCGGACACTGCGAGAGGGCTGTACAAGCAATGATCACACGCACGGCACAGCGGACACACCAGGAACCGCGGTGTTGGCCGTCGAATGGCGCTAACTGCGCAGCATTTGTGCACAGCCGCCGTCAGTGTCAGCCAGTTTGCCGTGGCATACGGAGCTCCATCGCAGTCTTTAACACTGGTAGCATGCCGCGACAGCGTGGACGTGAACCGTATGTGCAGTTGACGGACTTTGAGCGAGGGCGTATGGTGGGCATGCGGGAGGCCGGGTGGACGTACCGCCGAATTGCTCAACACGTGGGGCGTGAGGTCTCCACAGTACATCGATGTTGTAGCCAGTGGTCGGCGGAAGGTGCACGTGCCCGTCGACCTGGGACCGGACCGCAGCGACGCACGGATGCACGCCAAGACCGTAGGATCCTACGCAGTGCCATAGGGGACCGCACCGCCACTTCCCAGCAAATTAGGGACACTGTTGCTCCTGGGGTATCGGCGAGGACCATTCGCAACCGTCTCCATGAAGTTGGGCTACGGTCCCGCACACCGTTAGGCCGTCTTCCGCTCACGCCCCAACATCGTGCAGCCCGCCTCCAGTGGTGTCGCGACAGGCGTGAATGGAGGGACGAATGGAGACGTGTCGTCTTCAGCGATGAGAGTCGCTTCTGCCTTGGTGCCAATGATGGTCGTATGCGTGTTTGGCGCCGTGCTGGTGAGCGCCACAATCAGGACTGCATACGACCGAGGCACACAGGGCCAACACCCGGCTTCATGGTGTGGGGAGCGATCTCCTACACTGGCCGTACACCACTGGTGATCGTCGAGGGGACACTGAATAGTGCACGGTACATCCAAACCGTCATCGAACCCATCGTTCTACCATTCCTAGACCGGCAAGGGAACTTGCTGTTCCAACAGGACAATGCACGTCCGCATGTATCCCGTGCCACCCAACGTGCTCTAGAAGGTGTTAAGTCAACTACCCTGGCCAGCAAGATCTCCGGATCTGTCCCCCATTGAGCATGTTTGGGACTGGATGAAGCGTCGTCTCACGCGGTCTGCACGTCCAGCACGAACGCTGGTCCAACTGAGGCGCCAGGTGGGAATGGCATGGCAAGCCGTTCCACAGGACTACATCCAGCATCTTTACGATCGTCTCCATGGGAGAATAGCAGCCTACATTGCTGCGAAAGGTGGATATACACTGTACTAGTGCCGACATTGTGCATGCTCTGTTGCCTGTGTCTATGTGCCTGTGGTTCTGTCAGTGTGATCATGTGATGTATCTGACCCCAGGAATGTGTCAATAAAGTTTCCCCTTCCTGGGACAATGAATTCACGGTGTTCTTATTTCAATTTCCAGGAGTGTATTTTAATAAAAATCATGATTTGTGTGATTCTGAATTTATTTCAGAAGTTTATGTGAACAAAATCTGAACAAAGACATGACATGACATGAAATTATACTACTTGATGTGCAATCAAACCTTGACAAGAAATTGAGATAATATGATTAACAGTTGACAAAGTTAATTGGTGGGGAGAGGGGATATACTGAACTCATTTCCCTTTCATAAATAATTTGCAGTAACATACATATCTATCAATAACAGTCATTGCATGGCTACAAAAGGAAGCTGATGTTATCCATGCAACTGTGGATGTACTGTCGTGGAAAGGCTGAATCATAAAAGCTGCGGCATCCATAAATTCCATTAGATCTAACGTACCAGTGCTGCAAGTTATCGTCGTCATACTCGTCCATGTAGCGTGAACAGACTACTGACGGCATGCCAGCTAGCATCAGCTGCGCTCCAAGGAGTTCTCTGTCATGAACTCAAACATTGGACTCTACCAGTCCCCATCGCTGGGGAGGGTTGACTTCGAAGTCTGCTATCCTACATCCAAAACTGAAGCCCCGAACCTAAGCTGACAACAGCTGGAAGTGAAGTCCCCGAGATCCAGAAATTAAGTGTATGAGATCAGAGGGTAATTTAGAGAAAAGAATCTCTGCATTTTGCGCCAAGAGAATTTCATCAACCAATTTTTAACAAGCTACCTTTATTTTGCCAGCCGCATAGATGTTTTCTTAAAATATCCCACAAGGGACTGGTAAAACGTCAAATCCAGTCAGCATGTTTTCCACCCTCCCTTCTCAAAGAAGGCAACTTAAATGCAAAGGTAATCCTGACGTCACAGTACAGCCACCAGTCAGTGATATTTTTAGCTGCCATAGATTCTTATGGCCATGGGAAAAGAATTAAGAAAAAAATATAAGTTCGTTCCCTGACAGCAGCCTGGCAGCCATGTGAGAGCTACAATTCTTTGGAGTCCTATTTTGGCATATTTTAGTATGTTTAAGAGATGTTTATCTCGCAGAATCTTCCTTCAGTGCACCAAACAGGACACAGGCTGTAAAAATTACCATTCCCTAACTGTTCCTCTACCTTTTACTGGGTTTTTCCACCTTAGTCCATATTATTCCAGAGTCACTGGCTCTATTCAGTGGGTGATACTGCCATGATGTCTGCTCCTCTCCTTTCGTTTGAATGACATGTGCATCCCTCATTTGCTTTTACCTGGGAGGCCCCTTGCCAATTCTCAGAACACCTTGACCCTTATCTGCAGGATTCTGTTTGCTTGTGTTTCTCCTTAAATGTCCTGTTCCCGGCATACAACAGCTTGAAAGTTATCTGAAAGAATTTATTATAACAGTATGCACTAGGTTAACTCTAGTACAGTAAAGAAAGGGGAACATAATCGACCCTAACAATCACTGTTGTCACTTTATCCAAGACAAAAAAATGTGTTTGCGTGATTTTCATAAGGGTAATTACGTTAAGCTGAATCTAGGTATCGAACTGAATGAAAAGTGACCAGTAAAAAAAAGGCTTCATGACTTCCAATAGAATTATGGGAGGACATTGTGCGTATACAAAGAACCCGCCAGGTTAGCCGAGAGCGCTAACGCGCTGCTTCCTGGACTCGGATAGGCGAGCCGGCCCCGGATCGAATCCGCCGGGCAGATTAACGGCGACGGCCGGTGTGCCGGCCAGCCTGGATGTGGTTTTTAGGCGGTTTTCCATATTCTTTGAGGTGAATACTGGGCTGGTCCCCACGTCCCGCCTTTACATGACTCGCAGACATTTGAAACACGTTCGCACTATTTCCCGATTTACACTAGACGCAGACAGCTGGGGTACTCTAATTCCGTCCCGGGGGGGTATGGGGTGGTGGCAGGAAGGGCATCTGGCCACCCCTTACAATTAACCATGCCAAATCCGTACTTAACCCTGCCGACCCTGGGCACAATGTGGGATGAAGGCAGTGGCAAAAGAAGAAGAAAGAAGATTGAGCGTATACAAAGAAGCACAGCACATATAGTGATATGGCTATTTGACTCACAGAGATGCTGATGATGCTGAATTGGCAAACACATGAAAACAGACGCCCAGATGTATCACATCTGTAGCGACTGCGAAGAAGAGGTTAGACTAATTACAGCATGCACAAAGGACTTTGAGCAACCATCGTTCCCAACCTCACTATGGGAATGGTACAGGAAGAGTTGAGTGAACACTGTATGCAAAGTAGGAGAATGTAAAGTGAGTTGGTAGTGGTAGTGGTAGTGAGTAGTGATATAGAGGAAAATGGGATGACACGGCAGAGATGAAATGAAGGTGGAGGTGGGGGGGAGAAGAGAAAGAGTGAGGGGTAGGAAAGCAAAAAAGGAAGAAATCATTCTTAGAACAAAGGAAAAACAAGCGGTATGTTTCCTTTCAATAAAACGAAACGTGTTTGATGACAAAAATAGGCATTTTCTTGCAGTTGCAAAAACAGAATTGAAATGAAAAAATGAAATGAGCGTATGGTGTCGTTGACCGGGAGGCCCCATCTGGTGAAGTTTTGGCGCCAAGTGCAAGTCTTATTTCAGTAGATGCTACATCGGGCGACTTGCACGCCGGTGATAAGGATGAAATGATGATGAGGACAACACAACAACACCCAGTCCCTGAGTGGAGAAAATCTCCAACCCTGCAGGGAATCGAATCCTGGTCCACTTACATGGGAGGGAAGCACGTTACCACCCAACTAAGCAAGTGGACAAACACAGAGTTAAAATACCTTCAATAATTATTACGTGCTCGTCGGCATACAAGAACGTTCAATTAACATTCCATAATAATTAACACAATTATTATTATTTACTTCGAGCAGTGATACAGTCGATGAACCAGTGATGTAATTACAACGATCTTGTCTTATAAACAATAAAGGTATGAAGTAGTATTAAATAAAAGTGTAAGTTTGGAACTAGTTATGACAAAACTAAATTTAAAATAGATGTCACAGATGGCACCCATTTTAAACAATAACGAGTTCACCCGCTTCCACAACGGAAGTACAGTAGATTCCGCAGCAAGAATTAGGCCATCTCATCTTCTCCTTGACACCACAGCGAGTCATGTGTTACATTGTGGTAGTTTCTCCGAATTTGCAGAAGCGGTACGTAATTGTGCCACCAGACCACAGGTCGCCTTCGATTTGGCATTGACATTCCTACGCAGAAGTCGTAAGCGCGCTCGGAATTGGCGACCTCTCCGGAGAGCAGTCAGTTGGCGATGCTCCTGGCCGGCCTTGGACGCCGCTGTGCCGGCCTTGCGGGTCGTACGCCACTGGCGTCTCATCTCGGTTACCAGTGACGTAACCCGACCGCCGAGATGGGCGCTCCCTGGACCGGATTTCTGGCTGCCCTAGGGAGGGGAAAATTGTCTAATTAAGGTGAAGAGGCTGCACCGATCAAAATATAATGGTAATTGCAGCAAAACTAGAGAGCTTATACACGGTTAACGCACGGGTCTCTTTTTAGTGGTAAATTAAATTTCAATCCTTATTGTCACCAAACAGTGGAGTACAAGAATAATTCGCTTGTCAATGACAGGAGTCATTTCCTATCGTACTCTGTTCGACTGGAGCTGGTAATTCGGCTCTATCGAGCCCTTTGTCAATGATAGTAAAACTGCAGACAGGCCGAAAATCAGGTGTTCCTCAATGATCATTGTCGGGGCCAACATAATTTTCCCTCAATGCCAGGCCATAAAATCTAAATTCTGTTCACGTAATTCGTCAAGCTGTATATGACTGGATCAGAAGAACATTACTTAAGAAGATTCATACATATGTACAAGCAATATCTCAGCAAAGACTCTTGGAGTTCATACTTATAGGACACACTGCCACACATCCTACCGTTATACCGAATAATTGGCAACCAATGCTGCACAATCGCAATAAAGTCATGAGATGTTCAATTGACTCTCTTATTAGGACATGTTACGCGTTTTGTGATTACATCCATCTTCAGACATCACAAACTTCATCTCCTTCCTAACCACCCAGGCGTATAGCCTGGTTAGGAAGGAGTTGGCTTGTTATGTCTGAAGATGGGTGTAATCCCGAAACGCGTAACATGTTCTAATAAAAGAATCAGTTGAATAACTCATGACTTTATTGCGATTGTACAGCATTGGTTGCCAATTATTAACATACAATGATCGCAGGCCTTAGACTGGATTTTATGTCCTGTATATCACTGTTATACCGGAATCCCTTTCCCTTCTTCAGTTAAAGATTTTGGTGTAAAACACAACTGACATTTAATCTGGGCTAAAAATTTGTATTTTTTCAATACATTTTATGTATTTAAAATTATAAACTTTTTAAAAAACAGCAGACTAAATAGTATTGCCGAGAAGAAAAGCAATGCATACACATACGCCTGGCAACGGTACTTTTTAAAAGTTAACAGTAGTTACAAGCTCTATAATTTAAATTGCCACAAATCTGTTTTGACAGATACACATTTATACACTATCTGTAGATAAAAGGCATATAAACCGTAAATTTCGTCAAAGTTATTTTAATGCTACTGCGGAACAAATGTTTCATAACAGGGATGTAATTAACTACACTGAGACACACACTACTACAAAATGAATCTTTCAGTTGGCCACAGAATTGTCACTTGTTTTGAAACTTCTTGACAGAGAGGTGAGCCCGAAACCTTTCCATTGACGGACGATGCTCTAACCGACTGACCAATGCAGCGAAGAGTCACAGATTTTCTGTTGGCACGTACGTTCTGCTGCATAGCGAAAGATTCGTTCTGGAAACAACCATCAGGCTGTGACTAATCCATTTCTCCACAATGTTGTTTCAACTTGGAGAGCTACTCAAAGCAAGGTTCCACGTTCAAGTCCCAGCCTTGCATAAAGTTTCTGTCTGTCTGGAAGTTTCAACATTGTACTGACGTTTTGCGAATAATTATAAAGCTTGGATTGGAAACTTAACGAATAAATGTGATTGTGATGGTGCACTTAAGATATGTAAGGAAAAGAAAAAGAAAAAAACAATGGTTCAAAGAAAAATTTCAGTAGATGGAATACTAAAATAAACAAAATAAAACAAGAAAACGCTGTCATTAAATAAGAGAGACGAGGAATAAAATTTCAATGGTGGGTCAGTTAAAGATGAAGATAGCCAGCCGTAGTGGCCGAGCGGTTCTAGGCGCTACAGTCTGGAACCGCACGACCGCTACGGTCGCAGGCTCGAATCCTGCCTCGAGAATGGATGTGTGTGATGTCCTTAGGTTAGTTATGTTTAAGTAGTTTTAAGTTCTAAGGGACTGATGACCTCAGAAGTTGAGTCCCATAGTGCTCAGAGCCATTTGAACCATTTGAAAGATGAAGATAACACTTTTACGGCATGGCAGGATAATTATAAGATTTACTGAATATCAGTTTACACCACGTGTAAGGTGGCTATAATTTCGCTCCTTACACGCACTCATCCACATACATTGGCGTGATCTACAAACACAATTAGGTATCATGTGATAGGTTGTACATCGTATATATGAATATATAAAGAAGACTGACTTTGTCACATACGTCTTGTAAATAATTGTTAACGCTTATTGCATGAAAGGTGACGGAGTGTCTTTATTATGAAAATGGTGTAATGAATGATTGCCTACACCAGTAGAGGTTGGAACGCCAGTGGAAATGAAACGGCTGGCAGAACTGAAGCCCTGGGTTGAAGGACCCCACGAGTGTGTTGGTCCTGCTTAAACACAGGAAATAGCAAGACAGACGTCGTAGCACCTAAGCACTGGAACATAATAGAGTTGGGACCAGCTGGTCTTGTATCTGAACCAGATGGATTACACTTTGGAAACGCTGAAAAATCTTGGACACAGGTGAGAGGAACGAAGAAGTGGCACCTCATAAACCACGGAGGCTGGATTATTTCCAAGAATTTTTGCTCAGAAGCGTATCAATGTACGAGTATAGGTTTTCCCTCACAAACTTACCGTGCTGGACGACAAAAGACTAAAATATGGTTGGTCGGCGTTCTGAAGAATCTGTAGAGAGGGAAATTATTCCGTGGTTTCGGGAATATGATTCGTATACGAAATTACGATGATGGGGAGCCAAGCCTTGCTGATAAGCCAGCGGTGGAGAAACGTGGTCTTTCATTGTGAGCGCCAGTATGTGACGGTTTCTCGACGTCAGCTTAGTTGGTACAGAGGACTTGCTGTCTTTGCTCTCAGGAGAGTTTATAGTTAGAACAGTTAGATACTATACTGTTGCGGACCTGTACGATTCTGGACTTCACCTCCTGGTTGGAAATCGTCGTTGAGTACGCAGCGTTTAGTAATTGAGGCCACTCCTTCTGCCTATACTTACGTTGAGACGTTATCTGAACTCCGTCTTTGTGGCTTGGAGTTCATGTTTCTCGTCTGTAGAACACAGAGAGGAGAAGACAGTATTAGAACATATTAGTCAGAGGACCGCCTTCTGCCGTCCTAGAGTTTGAAAGAATTTATTTGTGGCTGGAACTCTTCCATTGTCGCAGACGCGTACGAGAACCATCACTTCGAGGTACCGGATGCAGTACATACGGTGAAATCGCAAATTGCATCGGCTTATTAGGGCTGTAAAGCTAAACAGCTGTGATCACGTTATTTGATTTCCACTGAGGTTCCACACCACCGTAGATCATCTTTGAAAGTAGTGTCTTCTAGTGTTTGGTACGTAGATGATGTCAGTCATTTCGCGTTATTGATATTAGACCGCGTATTCATAATAAGGCGCAGAGTTGGGCAGCTGATTAGCAATTTTACTTAGGAAATGTAAACTTTGTAATATAATTTTTTTAAAATCTACAATAAATATATAAACAGGAACAACGTTTATAATTTAGTAGGATTAGTTACCTTCATCGTTCATTAATGTTTAGATTGCAATTTATATGTTAAAGTCCATTAAGAGATGCTAAGATCTGCTTCAGGGGGTAGTCATAAAGGGCCGAATCTTCATTTTAGCGTTTATTATTTTCCGTTGGGCACATTCATTTTACACCCGCCTGGAGTAGCATGTTAGACACGTATCAAGAGATACACAGGGACAGGAGGCGGATACTGAGGGAGGGCAAGAAGAAATAAAGTAAACATAAAGACAACCGAGGAAAAT
Source organism: Schistocerca cancellata (assembly GCF_023864275.1). NCBI lineage: Eukaryota > Metazoa > Arthropoda > Insecta > Orthoptera > Acrididae > Schistocerca > Schistocerca cancellata. The sequence goes on along the minus strand of NC_064634.1, from coordinate 141,802,948 downwards.
GTGCGGACCTGAGAGAGTGGCAGAGGATTCGTGACTAACAAATAACGATGCAGTACAGCAACTTGTAAAATTTTTTTAAATCGGTGGGAATCCTCTGGTTAGAGGGTAATAACCGGATGCCCAGCAGAAAGAAGGGCCGACCAAGAGGAAGATGAGTGGACAATGTATTGGATGAGCCTACCAAGCTGGAGATCCGAGGATGGAGAAGAAAAGCCGAGAACAGGTACACTGTAAAGGAGCCCAAGGCCCATCAAGGGCTACTGTGAAGAAAAAGAAGTTGAATCAGTGGCAGCTGTACAGTCCCACACAATTTCAGTTCTGTCGCTGTTTTCTAAACAAATAGCCAGGGATTTCATTAGTGTGACTAACAATGAGAGAAGAAATGTCGCCTTTGAAAATTAAGAATGACTGTGCTGGTAAACTTCTACGTTATTTGATTTTCAAACAGCTGAGCAGAAACCAACGTACTCAGACTGTTTTCCCCTTACTTATTCTGATCATCACTAAACTGACACACAATATATTTAGCGCAACGCAATCTGACTTTCAATAATCCCTACAAAAGAATGGCCCTGACTAACAATAACCTATACCTTTCATGAATCATTTACCTCACAAAAATCTTCGTTAATCGAACTACTGCAATACAGTGAGCGCCAATACTGCGAGCTAAATAAAAGATTCTAACTACTGAAGGCACTAACTACTGATAGGAATAGGTAGCAAATGAAAGATTTTGATAGAGAACAAACAATGTATGTGTGGTGTCACCGCCAGACGCCACACTTGCTAGGTGGTAGCTTTAAATCGGCCGCGGTCCATTAGTACATGTCGGACCCGCGTGTCGCCAGTGTCAGTAATTGCAGACCGAGCGCCACCACACGGCAGGTCTAGAGAGACGGACTAGCACTCGCCCCAGTTGTACGGACGACTTTGCTAGCGACTACACTGACGAAGCCTTTCTCTCATTTGCCGAGAGACAGTTAGAATAGCCTTCAGCTAAGTCCAGGGCTACGACCTAGCAAGGCTCCATTAACCATTTCTAGAGAGAGTCTCACTTGTATCATGAAGAATGCTGTATACAAATGATGGCTTAAAGTTAAGTATTCCAGCAGCTACGTACTTTTCTTTATAGCATTCATTACGTATCCTGTTTCAGACCTAAGCAAGCCTGCGTGAGTTAAGAGCGTGCCCTTTCGGCTTCCTCGCCTTGTGTCTAGACTGTCTTGTCTAGACACAACAGTATGTACCTTAATAATGTTCAAAAGTCATCATATATAGGGTGGTCCATTGATCGTGACCGGGGCAAATATCTCACGAAATAAACGTCAAACAAAAAAACTACAAAGAACGAAACTTGTCTAGCTTGAAGGGGGAAACCAGATGGCGCTATAGTTGGCGCGCTAGGTGGCGCTTCCATAAGTCAAAGGGAAATCAACTGCGTTTTTTTTTGAATAGGAACGTCCATTTTCTATTGCATATTCGTGTAGTACGTAAAGAAATATGAATGTTTTAGTTGGACCACTTTTTTCGCTTTGTGATAGATGGCGCTGTAATAGTCACAAACGTATAAGTACGTGGTATCTCGTAACATTCCGCCAGTGCGGACGGTATTAGCTTCGTGATACATTACCCGTGTTAGAATGGACCTTTTACCAATTGCGGAAAAGATCGATGTCGTGTTGATGTATGGGGGTTCCTATTTAAAAAACGCGGTTGATATCCGTTTGACCTATGGCAGCGCCATCTAGCTGGCCAACCATAGCGCCATCTTGTTTCCCCCTTCAACCTAGACGAGTTTCGTTCTTTGTAGTTTTTTCGTTTGATGCTTATTTCGTGAGATATTTGGCCCGGTCACTATCAATGGACCACCATATATATATATATACGTATATATATATATACAGTATATATATATATATATATATATATATATATATATATATATATATATATATATGTCAATTCATGACATCCATCTTTAAAAATTTCCTTTTTCTGGCGGACACACGTTCAGATCGTCTGCTTATAGTAACCTCTCAAAACCCTCGCATCTCTCTCTCTCCGCACGCACCTCTGCTGGCGGCTCACCTCCAACTGCCCAACGCTACGCACTGTTCGCTTCCAACTGCCCAACATTACAATAGCGAATATTCCAACAATGCCAACCAGCCACAGACTGCACACAGCACAGTCAGTGATTTTCATACAGAGCGCGACGTGGCGTTACCAACATAAAAACCTGAACAGCCTACTAACAGAGAATCTCACGCCATTGAGGACTGTTGTTCAGAAAAACATTCCTGCTCTCTTCTTCTCCTCCCTCCCCCCTGCACCTAGATGTATCTTGGTATCTTGATGCTGACGATAAGCCTAGGGCATAAACGACTGTATGAGTTCGAGTTCTCGGTCACAGAATGGTTTGCACAGTTACAAAGCCACGCTTCGTTCTGCCAATTGCTCTGCAAGCGCCGGAGCCCTAAATACGCTGGTCAGCACGCAGCTCTGCACCTGGAGCCCTCGAGCGCAGGAGGCTGGGAGGCGGCGACGTGGGCAGCAGGCGGAGGCGAGAACGGGACGCCGGGCGTTGGTCAGTGAGTGAGCCGGCGGGTTTCGCAAGCGAGCACCTCGGTCACGCAACACCGAGATTGCTCCGCTGCCCGCTGCATACCGTCACTCCCCTCTTACTGTATCGTCTACCCAGAACGTCGACCTGATATTCTGCCTAGAGTTTATGGCTAAACACCAGTGTTTGACAGATGAAAATAAACTGCTGAGAAAATGTTTTGCCTCACGATCACACCTTGCACAGGCTTTGTTTGCTTTTTTCTTCTTTAAAAAGAGCAAACCTACTCTACACTACGTGCAGTCGCCTGTGTAATGAAAATACACTACTGGCCACTAAAATTGCTACACCACGAAGACGACGTGCTACAGACGCGAAATTTAACCGACAGGAAGAAGATGCTGTGATATGCAAATGATTAGCTTTTCAGAGCATTCACACAAGGTTGGCGCCGGTGGCGACACCTACAACGTGCTCACATGAGGAAAGTTTCCAACCGATTTCTCATACACAAACAGCAGTTGACCGGCGTTGCCAGGTGAAACGTTGTTCTAATGCCTCGTGTAAGGAGGAGAAATGCGTACCATCACGTTTCCGACTTTGATAAAGGTCGGACTGTAGCCTATCGCGATTGCGGTTTCTCGTATCGCGACAGTGCTGCTCGCGTCGGTCGAGATCCAATGACTGTTAGCAGAATATGGAATCGGTGGGTTCAGGAGGGTAATACGGAACGCCGTGCTGGATTCCAACGGCCTCGTATCACTAGCAGTCGAGATGACAGGCATCTTATCCACATGGCTCTAACGGATCGTGCAGCCATGTCTCGATCCCTGAGTCAACAGATGGGGACGTTTGCAAGACAACAACCATCTGCGCGAACAGTTCGACGACATTTGCAGCAGCATGGACTATCAGCTCGGAGACAATGCCTGCGGTTACTCTTGATGCTGCATCACAGACAGGAGCGACTCCGATGGTGTACTCAACGACGAACCTGGGTGCACGAATGGCAAAACGTCATTTTTTCGGATGAATCCAGGTTCTCTCTACAGCATCATGATTGTCGCATGCGTGTTTGGCGACATCGCGGTAAACGCACATTGGAAGCGTGTATTCGTCATTGCCATACTGGCGTATCACACGGCGTGATGGTATGGGGTGCCATTGGTTACTCGTCTCAGTCACCTCTTGTTCGCATTGACGGCACTTTGAATAGTGGACGTTACATATCAGATGTGTTACGACCCGTGGCTCTACCCTTGAGTCGATCCCTGCGAAACCCTACATTTAAGCAGGATAATGCACGACCACATGTTGCAGGTCCTGTACGGGCCTTTCTGGATACAGAAAATGTTCGACTGCTGCCCTGGCCAGCACATTCCCCAGATTTCTCACCAATTGAAAACGTCTGGTCAATGTTATCCGAGCAACTGGCTCGTCACAATTTTCCAGTCACTAGTTTTGATGAACTGTGGTATCGTGTTGAAGTTGCATGGGCAGCTGTACCTGTACACGCCATCCGAGCTCTGTTTGACTCAATGCCCAGGCGTATCAAGGCCGTTATTACGGCCAGAGGTGGTTGTTCTGTGTACTTATTTCTCAGGATCTATGCACCCAAATTGCGTGAGAATGCAATAACATGTCAGTTGTAGTATAATATATTTGTCCATTGGATACCAGTTTATCATCTGCATTTATTCTTGGTGTAGCAATTTTAATTGCCAGTAGTGTAAATTATCTAATTTTTACTGACCAATACATTTCTTCTGATTTGAGTTACATGCCGTACTGCAGCAAGGGAAAGAAAGGAAGCATTGGAAAAATGCTGCTCTCGGAGCACAAAAAATGCGAATACGTCTTGTTTACTTATGAAGACAGAGACTGAAACTTGGGTTACCAGCTGCCTCGTTCTACCTTCTTCAGTGCCTTTTTAAAATTTTTCCCAACAATTGCGGCATGCGAACATACTCGCACTTTTTACGCTGAGAGAGAAGAAGACAGTGGCAGTGGCAAAGAGATGGTAAAGTAATAAATACTGGAAGATAGTAGACCGAAATTGTATTATTAGGAGACAATGACAGTGTGTGTGTGTGTGTGTGTGTGTGTGTGTGTGTGTGTGTGTGTGTGTGTGAGAGAGAGAGAGAGAGAGAGAGGGGGGGGGGATAGAGTGTCAGTGGAACGTAATTGACAATGACGGAACAGTGCTGCGAAAATGAGACAGTGACAGGAGGGTAAGGAATAAAGAGAAAGAGAAAGTGGAAATGGGTGAAAGCCAGTGATAATGAGAGACAGAGTCTATGACAATGAGAACGAGGAAGAGAGAGATAGTAGCGACTGTGAGAAGAAGCAGCAGCAGTAGGAAGGAAATAATATGAGTAAGAGACAGCAAGAGGGAGACAGTGACAGTGAGACTGTAGTAGTAGGACAGATCGAAGGGAACTGTGGCTGTGAAGGAGAAATACGGACAGAGGGCACAAAGAGATAATGATTTCAGCTGAGAGAGTGAGTGAGGAAGGGCAGCTGGGAATGGACGGGACGAACTACTTACAGCAGTGGACCAGTGGGTGTGAGTTATAATTAGGGGAGATTGTGGGAGTTTGAGATGAGTTGCATGTCAAAAAAGCGAAAATAGGTTCGCATGCCAAAATATTTAATAAAAATTTTAAAGATGCTGAGGAAAGCAGACTGAGGCAGCTGGTACCCCACTTTCCAGTCAGTCTTTTAAATAAACAGTCCTGGAAATGGAAAAAAGAACACATTGACACCGGTGTGTCAGACCCACCATACTTGCTCCGGACACTGCGAGAGGGCTGTACAAGCAATGATCACACGCACGGCACAGCGGACACACCAGGAACCGCGGTGTTGGCCGTCGAATGGCGCTAGCTGCGCAGCATTTGTGCACCGCCGCCGTCAGTGTCAGCCAGTTTGCCGTGGCATACGGAGCTCCATCGCAGTCTTTAACACTGGTAGCATGCCGCGACAGCGTGGACGTGAACCGTATGTGCAGTTGACGGACTTTCAGCGAGGGCGTATAGTGGGCATGCGGGAGGCCGGGTGGACGTACCGCCGAATTGCTCAACACGTGGGGCGTGAGGTCTCCACAGTGCATCGGTGTTGTCGCCAGTGGTCGGCGGAAGGTGCACGTGCCCGTCGACCTGGGACCGGACCGCAGCGGCGCACGGATGCACGCCAAGACCGTAGGATCCTACGCAGTGCCGTAGGGGACCGCACCGCCACTTCCCAGCAAATTAGGGACACTGTTGCTCCTGGGGTATCGGCGAGGACCATTCGCAACCGTCTCCATGAAGCTGGGCTACGGTCCCGCACACCGTTAGGCCGTCTTCCGCTCACGCCCCAACACCGTGCAGCCCGCCTCCAGTGGTGTCGCGACAGGCGTGAATGGAGGGACGAATGGAGACGTGTCGTCTTCAGCGATGAGAGTCGCTTCTGCCCTGGTGCCAATGATGGTCGTATGCGTGTTTGGCGCCGTGCAGGTGAGCGCCACAATCAGGACTGCATACGACCGAGGCACACAGGGCCAACACCCGGCATCATGGTGTGGGGAGCGATCTCCTACACTGGCCGTACACCACTGGTGATCGTCGAGGGGACACTGAATAGTGCACGGTACATCCAAACCGTCATCGAACCCATCGTACTACCATTCCTAGACCGGCAAGGGAACTTGCTGTTCCAACAGGACAATGCACGTCCGCATGTATCCCGTGCCACCCATCGTGCTCTAGAAGGTGTAAGTCAACTACCCTGGCCAGCAAGATCTCCGGATCTGTCCCCCATTGAGCATGTTTGGGACTGGATGAAGCGTCGTCTCACGCGGTCTGCACGTCCAGCACGAACGCTGGTGCAACTGAGGCGCCAGGTGGAAATGGCATGGCAAGCCGTTCCACAGGACTACATCCAGCATCTCTACGATCTTCTCCATGGGAGAATAGCAGCCTGCATTGCTGCGAAAGGTGGATATACACTGTACTAGTGCCGACATTGTGCATGCTCTGTTGCCTGTGTCTATGTGCCTGTGGTTCTGTCAGTGTGATCATGTGATGTATCTGACCCCAGGAATGTGTCAATAAAGTTTCCCCTTCCTGGGACAATGAATTCACGGTGTTCTTATTTCAATTTCCAGGAGTGTATTTGCATTTTTTGTGCCTCGATAGGAGAATTTTTCCGCTGGTATTGGAAAGAGAAACAGTCCTGTCACACTTCCTTGAGGACTCCTGAAATGACCTGTACATCTGCCAGTTTTGTCCCATTGAGAGCGAAGTGTTGATTATCAACGGAGGCCTGCAGAGTTCCAGGGAATACAGCCCCGACAGCTCGTCGTGACGAAGCACACACTGCGGCCGGCTCCTGGCGGCTGGTATGCCGCAACAGGTGAAACGCGTGCGCCTGCCGAGGGCTGAGGCGGGTCCAGAGCGCTGGCCGCGGCTCGCCCTCCCACCTGGACGTTGCGTCAGCGCGGTGCCCTCTGGAGCGCTCGTCCGCGCGGCCCACTCCAGTCGCGTGTAGCCTCTCCTCTGCCCGCCTCGCCTATCCTCGCAAATCGCGCGTTGCGTCAGACGCAGCTCCTGCCCGCAAAGGTGAGCCGGCCCGGCCCGGCTCTCCTCCAGATGCGCCCACTGCTGTTCCGCGCTGGATCTTCGTTACGCTCCAGCCAACGGCCACTGTCAAGGTGCCTCGTCGAGCGTTCCTGCCAACACTGGAACGTGACTCAAGGCGCGTATACACTGGGCCAACGAATGCGATAATTCGTCTAAGTACCTTTCTCTCAAATGCATCCAGTGTTTCAATATCTTTAGTTGTTAATGTCCAGGCTTCAGAGGCATAGGTAAGCACTGGCCGTATAAGTGATTTATACATAGCTAATTTCGTGGTACGAGTCAGGAGCCTTGAGGATAGAAGTCTTGTTAAGGCAAAATAGGCTCTGTTGGCTAGTATTAATCCCTGCTTTATTTCATAGGAGGTATCATTTACATGTGTAACTGTTGAGCCCAGGTACTTGAAATGTTCAACTCTCTCAAATGTATAATTGCCCATTGTTTTTGAGTTTGGCATATTTTCTCTATGTGCTTTTCCAGCTGCCATAAATTTTGTTTTTTGTTCGTTAATAATTAACCACAAGTTCCTACTGGCCTGTTCAAGAACTGTAAATGTCTCTTCCATTGCTTTTTGGGTTCTTGCTATTATATCTATGTCACCTGCGTAGGTCAGTATCTGCACTGATTTCTACGGGTCGGAGCATGGTATGTCAGATCCCTTAATTGGGCAGGCAGGTTAGAAAATTTAAAGAGCGAAGTGGATAGGTTAAAGTTAGATATAGTGGCAATTAGTGAACTTCGGTGACAGGAGGATCAAGACTTCTGGTCAGGTGAACACAGCATTTTAACCACAAAATTAAATAGGGGTGATGCAGGAGTTGGTTTAATAATGAATAAAAAATGGGAGTGTGAGTAAGCTACTACAAGCAGCATAGTGAATGTATTATTGTACCCCAAATAGATATGAAGCCCATGCCTACCACAATAGTACAAGTTTATATGCCAACTAGCTCCACAGATGATGAAGAGATTGAAGAAATGTATGATGCGATAAAATAAATTATTCAGATAGTGAAGGGTGATGAAAATTTAATGGGGACTGGAATTCGATAGTAGGAATAGGAAGAGAAGGAAAAGTAGTAGGTGAATGTGGAATGCGGGTAAGGAATGAAAGATAAAGCCACCTAATAGAATTTTGCACCGAACGTAACTTACTCATAGCTAATACTTGATTTAAGAATCATGAAAGAAGGTTGTATATGTGGAAGAGGCCTAGAGATACTGGAAGGTTTCAGATAGGTAATATAATGGTAAGACAGAGATTTAGGAACCAGGTTTTAAATTGTAAGACATTTCCAGGGGCAGATGTGGACTCTGACCACAGTCTGTCGGTTATGAACTGTAGATTAAAAGTAAAGAAACTGCAAAAAGGTGGGAATTTAAGGAGATGGGACCTGGATAAACAGAAAGAACCAGAGGTTCTAGGGAGTTTCAGGGAGAACATTAGCGGAAAGACATACAGTAGAAGAAGAATGGGTAGCTTTGAGAGATGAAATAGTGAAGGCAGCAGAGGATCAAGAAGGAAAAAAAAGACGAAGGCTACCAGAAATCCTTGGGTAACAGAAGAGATATTGAATTAAACTAAAATATAAAAATGCAGTAGATGAAGCTCGTGAAAAGGAATACAAATGTCTCAAAAATGAGATTGCCGAGCGTTTGGGATCCCTATCAGGTCGGATTGAGGGAGGACATAGAAGCAATTCAGAGGCGAGCTGCTAGATTTGTTACTGGTAGGTTTGATCATAACGCGAGTGTTACGGAAATGCTTCAGGAACACGGGTGGGAGTCTCTGGAGGAAAGGGGGCATTCTTTTCGTGAATCGCTACTGAGTAAATTTAGAGAACCAGCATTTGAGGCTGACTACAGTACAATTTTACTGCCGCCAACTTATATTTCGCGGAAAGACCACAAAGATAAGAGAGATTAGGGCTCGTACAGAGGCATGTAGGCAGTCATTTTTCCATCGTTCTGTCTGGGAGTGGAACAGGGAGAGAAGATGCTAGCTGTGGTATGAGGTACCCTCCGCCACGCACAGTACGGTGGATTGCGGAATATGTATGTTGATGTAGATATAGATGTAGACAACGAACCACTTGGCTGGTCGAGATTTTCTTGGTATGTACGGGCGGCAAATCGGACACTTCGAAGCGTTGGCCTCGGTTGCAGTTCAGTCTGCTGGCGGTAATGTAGAGTCTTGTACCGCAAGGAAGCAAGGGAGAGGATGTTGTTATGGGTGGTGGTATCCTCTTCGCCGGCCGCTGTGGCCGAGAGGTTCTAGGAGCTTCAGTCCGCAACCGCGCTGCTGCTACGGCTGCAGGTTCGAATCCTGCCTTGGGCATGGATGTGTGTGAAGTCCTTAGGCTGGTTAGGTTTAAGTAGTTCTAGGTCTAGGGGACTGGTGACCAAAGATGTTTTGTCCAATAGTGCTTAGAACCATTTAAACCATTTTTTATCCTGTTTCTACAACGCAAATGCACACGTGGATTAATATGGTTCCTAATTTACATGAACTTGCAATATTTGCTTATCTTGAATAGAGTCTATGTGTTGTGGTACAAGCTTATAGGTAATACTCCTCTTGCAGAAAATAAAGGTAATCTTCGTATTACAAACTTTAGTCACGTTGCTAGTCCTACTCTGCGCCTGTACTGGCAGACGCCAAACTGGAAGCGTCAGTGAGGAAACCCGGTCAGCGGCGGCGGCTTAAACACTTGCTGTCCTGAGGGTGTTGGAGGTGTATTGCTTGTCGGTATGTTTCTGGCCTCTCTCGTGATAGGTGCGGTTGCTCCAACGCCTACTATCGATTTTCGCGCTACATCTCTGCCGACCTGTGTGCTGGCGACAGCTTACGCCAGCAGGTATTACCAAAGCATTGCCAGTTGCTTGGAGTTGGGGTTCCCCTCGTAGTGTGGACCCCGGGTCGCATGTTTCTTGGTTCAGTACCGATTTGTTGTGCCTCTGGAACAGCTGCGTATTTCAGCTTTTTTAGATCAGCCAGAAGGCGCACTTAGTATGTTTTACTGACCAGAGTCGTTCTGTGATTCAATAAGAGCGTAACATAACTCTGGAATTTACAGCTTAAAGTACAGTAGTTGGCTGTTAAATTGAAGAACGGGACTAGTCAATAAAACATACTGAGTGGGGCTTTAAGCTGTCCTGAAGAATTTAATTCCAACAGTCGCTGTTTCCCCTACAAACAACGCTTGCTTTCACTAAGGGTGTGTATTTAAAAATAATGGAATATGGAGGAGAATATGGAGGGAGAATTAAAGCTGATAAAGTTTTATCTTGAGTGGCAATGTTTATCTCTATGAACTGGCATTATAAAAACAAACTGAAAAGACTGGACGCTTGGATTATTAGAAACTGATATGCACGATGTGAAAAAGAAAATGGTGTCTTTATTGAGATCTTTTTGCCGTTAACGACAAAAAGAAATAAACAAATCTGAGAGTACCTATTAAACTTCTGCTGCAGGTACAGCTCTCCTGAAAGAGGTGTTATCTTTCGATATTTTAGAGCCTCGACCGTTAAATAACAATCCGAAATCGTTTTTATTAGGGAAAAATAATGGAATATCCCGTATTCCAATTCAGCTTTAAGGTAGACATTAATTTTGTACCCGCAGACTGCTCCCTACTCTTTAAAGGAGTGGTCGTCCACCACCGTCGTGTCTTCTTTTCCTGACGATCAGGTTCTTGCAGTAAAATAAACGCTGCACATGCGACGACTGCTAAATCCTATTCTACCCTCATAATATCTCCCGGTGAAATTGTAATTCAAATGATGCTTTGTAATAACAACAAACGGGAGCAGCTTCTTCATCTTATCAGAGCCAACGGCGATTCCACAAAGCTGAATGCTTTGTGTTGTGACTAAAAATTCGCAATTTTTCACGAACACAACTTTTATTGATGTAGGTTACAAGGCTGATGACTGAACAACAAAAGAAAGGTAACAATAACGATGCCAGTAAAAGTCTCCTAATTGAGGCCAACAAAATTTCACTTCTAATTTTCCACAAAGGTTCGTGGTAAAACACACACACACACACACACACACACACACACACATACGCACACACACACTAGTAAATGTCCAATTCAGAGATGAAGACGTAATCTTCAGCGGTCAAATTCCACTAGGTCGCCACCCGGAGTGAACTGAACTTCGGGACTGGTTCTAACCCCTAAATAGCTGCCTCCAGCCAATCAGGTTTTGGCGTGGTGATACTTCCTGCAGGACGTGGCTCGACCTCCCTTTGCAGGAAGTAGTACTCAGAATGTCTGTTTCCATTATCTTGTGTGTAAATAGCCGGTGTTTACCATGGAGCTTTTGCGTTGGACATTGACAACCCTGTCCTCTGCGGTGTAATATGGGTTGCCAGCCCAAAAGGCTATCTTGGCTCCGGCATAACACCTTGACCCAAAGTCCTTCGCCTGGTGTAGACGAGAACCCGAACGCCAGTCCACTGGCGACCAACGTTCGGCTGGATCCAGGCTCTGTCGTTCGTTGGCCTGGTGCAGATCTTAACAACTCGCTAATTATGAACGTGGGCACTCGCACTTATTCAAGCTCTTGCCCGCAAGGAAGCAGTTACGGCTGGAGGGGAGAGAGAGAAATACACTACTGGCCATTAAAATTGCTACACCAAGAAGAAATGCAGATGATAAACGGGTATTCATTGGACAAATATATTATACTAGAACTGACGTGTGATTTCATTTTCACGCAATTTGGGTGAATAGATCCTGAGAAATCAGTACCCAGAACAACCACCTCTGGCCGTAATAACGGCCTTGATACGCCTGGGCATTGAGTCAAACAGAGCTTGGATGGCGTGTACAGGTACAGCTGCCCATGAAAAGCTAATCAATTGCATATGACAGCATCTTCTTCCTGTCGGTTAAATTTCGCGTCTGTAGCACGTCATCTTCGTGGTGTAGCAATTTTAATGGCCAGTAGTGTATGTCGGTTCGTAGGAACACCGTTGGAACTGAGTTTCGAACTCTAAGAGTTCGTTCGCTCAAGGAGCACTCTCTTCTTGAGCATGACAATGTCCTGCTACACACGAACGTTGCGACATTTGCATCAATCCGGCACCGCTTTCGATTTTCACCTGTTTTCAAAAACTAAAGTATACCTTAAAAGAATTGACTTTTGTAGTCATGAATCGATGTAAGCAGAGGTCAGGTTGTGGTCCGTCAACAAAGTCATGCATTCTATAGTGACGGTAACAACAAACTTTTCTCTCATTGGGAGAGATGCGTTCGTCGCGAGGGTGACTGTGTTGAGAAATAAATATGTAAACATGAAGAATAAAGATGTAAAATGTTAATAATGTTTGTTTCATTTAGAAAGAATTAAGAATCTGCACGTAAAATATTCAGAGCACTACTTTTCAGCGCACCCTCGTTGAACTGGCACGACAGAACTTTGTGTGACGATGCCATGCCTTGCGCTGACCATAGGAGAGGCTGTTTTGAACAACTGTCTAGATTCGGCAGCTTGTGAAACTCATGCAGGTAAACTGAATTCATTATTGTTGTACAATACGCTTGGTTTCTGGTTTCTCTGACATCAAATTATGTGCGCCGTTGCTAGTCCATTAACAGGGAAATTATCTGACGGTATTTAGGAGTATTCAGCGGGAATTCTGTGCGCCATGAGTAGGGTTCGGTCCTTAGTTGAGACCTACGCGAGGGTAAGGCGCAACCTGTACCCTATATTAGTGGTCCTATTGAAAGAGCGCACCGTTCGTTTTGCAGCGCTTTAGATGGGGCACTTGATACTAGACTATCATGTGGCCCTGCATCAACTGACGTAACACACGGCAGTGGTAGTGGTGGTGGTGTGTGTGTGTATGTGTGTGTGTGTGTGTGTGTGTGTGTGTGTGTGTGTGTGTGTGTATGTAGCAGTCTTTAAGGAATTTGCACACTAGGATTGGCCGGCTTGGAGGTGTGACAGAAAGGTGGAAAACATCTACGTCCCCATGACCACACGCAGAATGAAGTTGGCCGATTTATTGGCGCATCACCGCAGACTGCACGGAAACAGTTGCCACTCGTGGCATGGCGTAAGAACGGCGATCATAAAGAGATCCTAACCGAAAGGGACTGGAGACGATTGTCACGCCTTATCAATGCCAATCAGTTCCAAACCCGAATGGAACTGCTGCTGTCAGTCAAAGCAGGCTCATTACAATCAGTTCCGGAGTGAACACTGCGAAGGGATCCACATAAAATGAACAACTCGAGTGTGGTACATCGCGGAAGGCATATAAAGCCGCACATATTCAAAGAGCCAAATACTACAGATACTGGGATGTAGCTGAATGGAGGCTTATAATATCGATTTTGCCTCTTTTCGAATGAGTGCGCAGGTCGCACCAGTGTTTAAGAAGGGAAGTACGAATAATCCATCGAACTACAGACCTATATCATTGACGTCGGTTTGCAGTAGGGTTCTGGAGCATATACTGTATTCAAACGTAATGAATCACCTCGAGAGGAACGATCTATTGATACGTAATCAGCATAGTTTCAGGAAACATCGTTCTTGTGCAACGCAGCTAGCTCTTTATTCGCACGAAGTAATGGCCGCTATCGACACGGGATCTCAAGTTGATTCCGTATTTCTAGATTTCCGGAAAGCTTTTGACACAGTTCCTCACAAGCGACTTCTAATCAAGCTGCGGGCCTATGTGGTATCGTCTCAGTTGTGCGACTGGATTCGTGATTTCCTGTCAGGATGGTCGCATTTCGTAGTAATAGACGGCAAATCATCGAGTAAAACTGAAGTGATATCAGGTGTTCCCCAGGGAAGCGTCCTGGGACCTCTGCTGTTCCTGATCTATATAAATGACGTGGGTGACAATCTGAGCAGTTCTCTTAGGTTGTTCGCAGATGATGCTGTAATTTACCATCTAGTAAGGTCATCCGAAGACCAGTATCAGTTGTAAAGCGATTTAGAAAAGATTGCTGTATGGTGTGGCAGGTGGCAGTTGACGCTAAATAACGAAAAGTGTGAGGTGATCCACATGAGTTCCAAAAGAAATCCGTTGGAATTCGATTACTCGATAAATAGTACAATTCTCAAGGCTGTCAATGCAACTAAGTACCTGGGTGTAAAAATTACGAACAACTTCAGTTGGAAAGACCACATAGATAATATTGTGGGGAAGGCGAGCCAAAGGTTGCGTTTCATTGGCAGGACACATAGAAGACGCAACAAGTCCACTAAAGAGACGGCTTACACTACACTCCCAGTTGGGATTGACGGACGACATCGAAAGGGTGCAAAAAAGGGCAGCTCGTTTTGTATTATCGCGTAATAGGGAAGAGAGTGTGGCAGATATGATACGCGAGTTGGGATGGAAGTCATTAAAGCAAAGACGTTTTTCGTCGCGGCGAGATCTATTTACGAAATTTCAGTCACCAACTTTCTCTTCCGAATGCGAAACTATTTTGTTGAGCCCAACCTACATAGGTAGGAATGATCATCAAAATAAAATAAGAGAAATCAGAGCTCGAAAGGTTTAGGTGTTCGATTTCCCACGCGCTGTTCGATGATGATTGGTTTGTGGGGCGCTCAACTGCGTGGTTATCAGCGCCCGTACAATTACCCAATCTTTGCTCAGTCCAATTTCGCTACTTTCCTGGATGATGATGAAATGATGAGGACAACACAAACACCCAGTCATCTCGAGGTAGGTGAAAATCCCTGACCTCGCCGGTAATCGAACCCGGGACCCCGTGCTCGGGAAGCGAGAACGCTACCGCGAGACCACGAGCGGCGCACAACGCGCTGTTCGGGAGTGGAATGGTAGGGAGATAGTATGATTGTGGTTCGATGAACCCTCTGCCAAGCACTTAAATGTGAATTACAGAGTAATCATGTAGATGTAGATGTAGAGTGCAGTGACGGCCCAATGCGTAAAAAACCACATTGTATGGTGTAGTTCACTTCGGAAGTGTTTCTGTGTACTTTGACTGCAGGTATGAGGAGCAGGCCGTATTTTAATGTGTTGCAGTGTGGACTGTTCTGACAGTAAAATAGTGATCTGATTTTAATCTGTGTTTGTGGTTAAAAATAGGCAAAAATGGATCTTGAATATATTTAACTAACAATCCCTATTGCTTTTTTAAATCATATTCACTGATTCGATTACTCGATAAATAGTACAATTCTTAAGGCTGTCAATTCAACTAAGTACCTGCGTGTTAAAATTACGAACAACTTCAGTTGGAAAGACCACATAGATAATATTGTGGGGAAGGCGAGCCAAAGGTTGCGTTTCATTGGCAGGACACTTAGAAGGTGCAACAAGTCCACTAAAGAGACAGCTTACACTACACTGCGGTGTAGGATCCTTACCAGCTGGGATTGACCGAGGACATCGAAAGGGGGCAAAAAAGGGCAGCTCGTTTTGTATTATCACGTAATAGGGGAGAGAGTGTGGCAGATATGATACGCGAGTTGGGATGGAAGTCATTAAAGCAAAGACGTTTTTCGTCGCGGCGAGATCTATTTACGAAATTTCAGTCACCAACTTTCTCTTCCGAATGCGAAAATATTTTGTTGAGCCCAACCTACACAGGTAGGAATGATCATCAAACTAAAATAAGAGAAATCAGAGCTCGAACAGAAAGGATTAGGTGTTCGTTTTTCCCGCGCGCTGTTCGGGAGTGGAATGGTAGAGAGATAGTATGATTGTGGTTCGATGAACCCTCTACCAAGCATTTAAATGTGAATTGCAGAGTAATCATGTAGATGTAGATGTAATAGTGCCGTACCCCACAAGTGCAATGACTACACTGTAGATTAATAAAGTAGGAGGAATTTCTGCTCTGAAAACAAGTAAAACAATTTCTTTACTCTCATTTAACGGAAAGAAGCTGCACGATATGTATTCATGGAGACGAACCCAATGTTTAGCAGTACCTCATAATTTTCTTAATCTATTGTCTGATGCATCTGAAACTGACCTGGGCAGCTTGAAGTTAAAGATAGAATTTAAATCTTTCGCGTTATTACAGTTTCTTGTAGAGAAGGAAGTTTAATTACGTAGCTAACAATGTTCTCAAATGCTAATGTCCCGTATGAAATGCAGACTTGTCAAAGCGATCAGCATGGCGGATTGCCTTTATGGGAACAAGGGAAACGATCTTATGTGCTTGTGTGTGATCCAACATGCTGCAACAGAGATAAGCATTGCTGGGGGGGTGGGGGGGGGGGCAAAGAACAAGGGAGCAAGCAAGTGGCTATGACACTTTCACAGAAATTCGCAATGCTGATAAACTTAAAATTTAGCTAACGGACTTGCACGGGACAAGAGCAGAGCGAGAGAAAAATTGATGTGAATTACAGGCGTTGAAACAAGAGAACGAACACTCTGTTCAACTTAAATCAGGGCTGTGAAAAGAAATTAGCTTACGACCCATGTCGTAAAGACTATAGCAGAACGGAAAGGATTTAGTACAAAGAATTTGGGCTGCTAACTAATTCTGATCACGAAATAACTAACGGTACACCAGCAAGCAGCTGTATCGCGTACTCCACCATTGCTTCATGGTTCAGCTGCAAAGCATGTCCGCGCCAGCCATCAGCATACCCAAAGCGCGCAGTCTGTAGCCTGTCCCATCTTCAGCTTTCCCCTGTTCGCTCTACATCCGCGAGACGACGTCCTTTTCCGCTCACCTTCCGGTGCAATCGGCTCGCGTGCAAAGCACGACCTCTGGATTCCTTCTTCGGTCGTTTTAAAGGACGTATTATCTTGAAAGATCTGGATACTTCTACTGTGAACTTCCAGCACAATGGAAACACACCTCCGTGAATTCGGCGAGACAGGTCGTTCCACCTACATGCCCCGTGTCACGCACACCAAGATAGAGAGGGCTGGTGTCCTCTGCCAGCATCTCTCTCCTTGTTCTTCGATTCAAAAAATGGTTCAAATGGCTCTGAGCACTATGGGACTTAACTGCTAAGGTCATCAGTCTCCTAGAACTTAGAACTACTTAAACCTAACTAACCTAAGGACATCACACACATCCATAGCCGAGGCAGGATTCGAACCTGCGACTGTAGCGGTCACGCGGTTACAGACTGTAGCGCCTAGAACCGCTCGGCCACTCCGGCCGGCCTCCGGACTAGGATATTCGGTTAAGGAACACTCTGTCACTGTATCGCATCTCGGCCTACATTTTTTATGTACTCTACGCAGATAACTGGAGGACTCGTACTCCAACCGACGCTAATGCATTTCTTGTTTACTCTCCGTCGACAAGCTACTCAAGGATACCTCAGTCCATACGTTAGGTACTATTTTTCCTCTGCTACAGTCGCAGAGTGCTAGAAGTAGATGTAAGTAAGAACACGGTGCAAGTGTGACAGTGAATGAGAAGTGGAGAGGAGACGGGGTTGATTTTAATTTGCTTGCTTGTAATCACTAAATTCTTATGGCATTATGTCCTATGGTAGTTTCTAATTTAGAATACAAGGCTTAGTAGAATAAAAGTACATAAGAACAGTAACAAATGTCGTTCACTTACTGTCCTATTTTTAAAGTGTTAGGTAAGTCTCACCGGAAAAAAATGTCCTACCCTTGTACCGAATATGTAAATTGAAAGACGTCGATTATCAAAAGTGTACTAAATAATTTAGGCATAATTTTTATGTGACTACAGCGATTGCTATGTCGTTCTTATAAAAGAACAGTCTCAATTTCGTTTATTTAATGTTAATGCAGCTAGAGCTTTCGGTCAATAGAATCATCCGTTGATCGTCATCAGGGAACATTTAAGGCAACGTCTGGCGGGGTTCGAAGTAGTACCCAATGGTGTTAGCCACACACTGAACGGAGTAGACACCTGTTTAGCACGTAACTGTTTTTATAATAAAACTGCACTAACCATAGACGTTTCTTTTATAACTTAAATTGTGCCTCCTAAACTGCTACAAATGTGCCATATTAGCCTACAAGAATTACAAGTCCGCAGCTTTTATGATACCAATTACAGGCACGTGGCTGTAAATGAAACTTCATAGCTTACACATCGACTTCTGCCTTTGGCGATAACTCAGTGGCATGGCACCAATGGCCGTAGAGCTGTTGTTTTCCTGTGGTCCTTAAATTCCATCCACGGAAGGCAATAAAATGCTGATTCGCTCATTATTGTGGGTCAGTGACCGAGCAGCTATTGTTCCTTTCCGTAACGTAAAGGGCATCTGCTGTCAATGTTTATAAATCGTGTTCGTAATTTTAGCATGCCTGTATTGGGCAGGTTGCTTAAAAAAGTAAAAGTCAAAGACCAAGGCTGCGCAAGAAATCCATACATGAGTTGGCTCTCGCTGTGAGAAGGACGTGTATCGTGTAACAAGAAGAAACCGCGGCCCGTTATATTCTCGAGGCTAGGTGCGGCCAGTGGCTGTAAACGCATTTTCTTCTGAATGTATCGTTAGGGCCGAGGAAGTGGGCTGCTTCTGTCAAGCTGATGAGAGCTACAGCCATATTGTTCTGCTCAGGGGTAACTGCTGTGCAGCTGACGTTAATCTCCAATTCTCGTAGAACCTCATGCCGTTGTCAGTTATTTCTAGCACGTTTACTATTTATTATTTTGTTTTAGTTGATTTCAGTAAGCATAAACCTAGTTTCATCATTGTTTCTATTGTACTCACTTCAGTTTGCATCCAGCCCAAAGAGAAAATCCGAAATGTGATTACTAGAAATTATAAGTGAAGAAAGAAGACAAGTAACAGGAGGGGTGTTTTCCATTTATAAACTGCGTTAATTTTATGCGATGTTGTTAATATGCTCACGGAACAATATTTGTTACCCCCTTCAAAGTGCACACTGTTGGCGATGGATCGCCTTGAATACTGTATAAGTGGTACCAGAAGGTCATGGGACACTCCACCGCCAACGTAAGTCACGGCAGTGAAGTGGCATGTGCGAGGGACGTTCAATATGTAATGCAACACTTTTTTTAAAAAAAAAAAAATCAGATTGGTTTTATGAAGGGTTCCACTACATCATATTATTCCCCACTACTTTGGCTACAAGACCTTATTTTTCACATAATCTCCTTTCAGTGCGATGGCCTTAGGCACCTTACTGAGATGGCCTGCATGTCTTCACGGTATCAATCTACTGGTCGACGTCAGAGCCAACATCTTGCTGCATCAATAACCTCCCTATCTTCCAAGCCTTGCTTCCAGCGGAGTGTATCGTTCATTGGGCCAAATATATGGAAATCGAAAGATGCGAGATCCAGGCTATGGGATGAATGAGCAAGAACAGTGTAATGAAGTTTTGTGAGCTCCTCTCGGGTCCGCAGGCAAGTGTGAGGCCCTGCGTTGTCATCGGGAAGGAGAAACTCGTTTGCATTTTTGTGGCGACGAACATGCTGAAGTAATTTCTTAGATTTTCTGAGGGTAGCACAGTACACTTCAGAGTCGATCGTTGCACCATGAAGGAGGGCATGAAACAGAATAACCTCTTTAGAATTCCAGAAGACAGTCACCATAGCTTTACCACATAAGGATGCGGCTTCAAAAAAAAAAAAAAATGGTTCAAATGGCTCTGAGCACTATGGGACTTGAAATCTATGGTCATCAGTCCCCTAGAACTACTTATATCTAACTAACCTAAGCACATCACACAACACCCAGACATCACGAGGCATAGAAAATCCCTGACCCCGCCGGGAATCAAACCCGGGAACCCGTGCGTGGGAAGCGAGAACGCTACCGCACGACCACGAGCTACGGGCAAGGATGCGGCTTCTTCGGAGGAGAGGTGGTGTGGCGCGGCTCCACGGATTGCCGTTTAGTTTCTGGTTCGAAGTGATGAACTCGTGTTTCATCGCCTTGTGCGACGTTCAACAAAAAAACTGTCACGATCAGCCTGGTAATGTGCGAGCAATTCCACACATATGGTCGTTCGTCGCTCTTTGTGGTCTTCTGTTAGGTGGCGAAGAACTAACTTAAACTTTGTGTTCTGCCTTACGGCAGGTCTTGTCATGGGGGAAGCCTCGCCAGAGCGGCCCACCGCATGAGTGTCTAGGGAAGTGATTCCAGTGGTGGTTTCCCGTTGCCGCGAAGAACAAAGCAGGGGTTTCCCAACTGGTGGATGATTGTGTCGCCACTACCAGCAGAGACGTCCAGCTGAGCAGCAACGAGTTTTTTGTGATCCGAAAATCACTTCGAATGAGAGTGTCCACACGTTCCAACACTGCAGGATTCACAGCTGTGTGCGGCTGGCCACAACCTTGTTGGGATGATGACAAACGCCTCGCCCAATGACTCACTGTGCTTGAGTTCACTGCTATGAAGACATTCTGCAAGCGCCTGTCAATATCTGCGATGCTCTGGTTTTAGGCCAAAAGAAGCTCAGTAACAACTGCCTGCTTGAAACGAACCTGCCTTACAGATGCCATTTTGAAGTCTATGTCTTGAGCCACCAACTACTGAAACTTCATGAAACTATAAGGGCTGAAACAGGAATATTCCACGATGTCCCACAACAGATTCCTCATTTTTTCAGCCGAAATTGGCGGAGAAAAGGAATGTGTCGCATTACTTATTGAACGCTATTTGTATGTACCAGTCTGTTGCATGTGAAAGAGTGCAGTTAGATGGGTTGACGAGGAGATGTGCAATAATGGCAAAAAAGAAGCTGTCGTGTTTGGATGTGCCTATCATCACACACTGAATGGAGTTGCTCAGGTTTTTGATGTATGAATTCGGACGTCCTAGCATGTCTACCATCCGCAATCGTGTGACGTGGCGTTAAAACTGCGATTATAAAAATATGCTAGACGACAGAGAATGACCCGCCAGGGTAGCCGAGAGCGCTAACGCGCTGCTTCCTGGACTCGGGTAGGCGCGCAGGCCCCGGATCGAATCCGCCCGGCGGATTAACGATGAGGGCCGGTGTGCCGGCCAGACTGGATGTGGTTTTTAGGCGGTTTTCCACATCCCACTAGGTGAATGCCGGACTGGTCTCCATGTTCCGCCTCAGTTACATGGCTCGCAGATATCTGACCACATTCGCACTATTCCATGAATTACACTCGACGCAGACAGTTGGGGTACACTAATTCCGTCCTGGGGGGTATGGGGTGGCGGTAGGAAGGGCACCCGGCCACCCCTTAAACATTAACATGCCAAATCCGATTAACGATGGCTGACCCTGCGTAACTGTAGGACAAGGCTCAAGCGATAGAAATAGCTAGACGACAAGAATGGAGGCGAGTGTCTCCTCTTGTCCATGACAATCGTTTTCAAACCCAAGAGGAATTGCTGGTCTGTCCTAGGCAGTTTCCGACCGAATAATGCAAAGGGAACTACACGAAAATGGACATTTGGAGTTGGTTACTTCGAACAAGTCGTTGCTCATAGCGGCACATAAAGCTATACGTTTTCAAAGGTCCAGACAACTCAAAATTTAGCCAATAGTTGACAGGAGTCATGTAAAGTGGTCCGATAAGTCGCGGTTTTGCCGCTATTCAAATGATGCAAGGCGTCGAGCGCACCGGCGATCCAATGGGGTCTGTAACCCACAGTGTGTGGACGATGTGGTTCACACCAGAGCTGGCTCTGTGGTGTTTTGGTAGATATTTTTCAAAAAAATGGTTCAAATGACTCTGAGTACTATGGGACTTAACATCTGAGGTCATCAGTCCCCTAGAACTTAGAACTACTTAAACCTAAGGACATCACACGTCCATGCCCGAGGCAGGATTCGAACCTGCGACTGTGGCGGTCGAGCGGTTCCAGACTGAAGCGCGTAGAACCGCTCGGCCATAGCGGCCGGCCAGATATTTTTGAAGCCGTGACTTGGCTCACACATTGAAGTTACCGGGACCGTACGCCTGCATGTCTGTTTCATCCTTCTCGGAGACAAAAAGTTGCGCTTTCCTCTTCATCTTCAGGATGAAGGTTCTGTGAACACTCCCAGCTTCCAAGGTGACATCAGCCGTTTTCACACGGCTAAAAGCATAACGTTCCTGGTTTGATGAACGTTCAGGCGTCTTATCGCTCCTCAACTAGTTCGCTAAATCACCCATTGTTAATCTGATAGAAAATGTCCGGGACTATATGAAACAGCCAGTGAAATGTGGCAATCGGAACGTCTTTGGGATCCAATAAGCAACGAGTTGCTATAGCAGGGTATGAAATACCTCAAGAAGCTTGCGGACTCTGGTCCTCACCGAAATGGTGCCATAATCAAAGATAGAGGCTGTGTTAGCGGTATCAGCATGATGTGTTACCTAGGGGTTTTAATATTTTTTGTGGGATATAAAATTTAAAAACCTCTCTCACACCGTCCTGATTTAGATTCACTGATCAGGATAGTAAAAAAACATGCGTATATTAAGGGAATTTTCATTCACAAATCAGGCTTATCACTTTCACACAGTTCAATACTGTTCTATCCTGATTAAATTGAGCTTAACTTAAATTCCATAAGGCAGTGAAGCAATTTCGAAGTCTCGGTGCGACGAAAATTGTCAGTCGATCTCCTGAAAACATTTGTAATAGTTATTAACTTTCGGTGATCACATGGGGAAGACCGGAGATCTGCTGGTGAGACCGTGTTAGCCTATTTATTGAAAGTAATAAGCTGGATATCTTGAGCATACAAAACGGCAGGTTCGCCCAGTGTAAATGAGACGTTCCCCACTGATCCCGTGCAACACAGCGTAGTAAGCAGACATTGTCAATAATAATCAGTTAAATAATACGCGAACACACTTACTTTAGTTTAGTTCATGTATTAAATTCCTTCTTATACAGAATCTCATCAAGATGGCGACTAGCTCAACAATACATACATATACATCTTCGTTCTTTCATGGCTAATCGGCAAGATCTCCTTCATTCTTTTCATAAGAGAAAACGTAGATAGCAGAGAAGCTATTCCATGGAGTAAATGGACGCTCCAAGGAATAATAGGGCTTGAAACTACTTTGCATTGATAATCATCGTATATTACCGTAGCAGTCGCGCGGTTCCGGGCTGGGCGCCTAGAACCGCTCGGCCACCGCGGCCGGCTAAAGTTTAGGAATCGGTAAGATAAGAAGAGATATTTCGAGATATGTACTGAGTTACATAATTTATAAAATTTCTGAAAATATCGCGGAGAGACCGCTGCAAGAGACATTACAGGGTGAAAATTTTTTGTGCTCAAGATAGGGAGGGGGAACAGTATCAAACCAGTCGAATGGCTGATAAATTGTGCTGGGAAAAAACTTGTTCCCCGTCCGGGGTCGCTGCAATTAGGCACTGACGGAGGTGGGCGTGAGAGACCTGCGCCGGAAGAGAAAGGCCGTCCTGTGGCTGTCTGGAGTGAGGGTCTGCCGCCAGGGGGGCACTCAGTTAGCTCCGGGCAGCAGCAGGGCGGGGCTCTGCTCTGATGACGTCACGGCGCCGCGCCGGGTGAAGGGTGTACGCCAGCCGCCACGCGTGCGGTCTGCGTAACAGGTATTTCTGACCGATCAAATGTCAGAGCGGGCCGCTAACGTCTCAGCGAGCAGCTGCCGTTTCCTCCTATCGCGGCTGCGATGACCGAGTTTGTGGGTGTCTGGCACGCCGCCGTGGCAAGCGTGACACAGCTGACTGGCTTAGCGACTTGCTGACTCACGGGATGACTTACCGCACTAAATGATATGAACATTACGCTTTTATAGGCTTTTACTCTCGTGTATGCCACTTTAATTCAGAAACTGATAACTATGCTATTCTCATATTATCGTAAGATAATCCCCTTTGATAACCTAACTGCCTATGAGAAGCAGGTTCATTTCTACAGCTCACTGCACGTGGAAGAGAAGCAATACCCACCTCGAAACGTATCTTAGACCTTTAAAGGCATAAACTGTAAGCCCAAAAAGTTTCGAGATTGAAGTAATAAAAAATAAAGAGAAGTTAAAATTATCGTTTTAATGCTCGAAGTGTTCTACATTCTCTCCCCCAACATGAGTACAAGCACAGAACGTCCACATAACAACGTCAACCAATCAGTAAAGTCCTTTTTTAGTATACTCTTCAGCTCAAACGACACATTCCCACCTTCTGCGGTCTTCATGAACCATAAGAGACCTATCCTGCGCTGTGTGATTTCGTCAGTTAGTTACTTTCATATTCTATGGAACATTTTGCGTGATAAATCGTAATGATGTGAAACGAGTCATTTTACTTTCACATTGCAATTTAGTTTGTAAAATATGCCTGCACGTTGAACATTTGTACCGTTTTTTATATAAAAAATTGTACAGCAGTGAGTTAGTAATTCCTACCCACCACCTTTTACACATTACTATTTGTCAAGGAGAAACTTCTCCACTTTGCTTTCAAATTTAACTTTGCTGTCTGTGAAACATTTATATTGCTGGGATGAAAACTTTTCGTTTCAGCATTATGCACCCCTTTTTGTTTTGAACGAAACCTTAATGTAGAGTAATCAACCTCATTTTTCTTTCTGGTATCGTAATTATGTCCATCATTATACCTTTGAACTGCAGCTGATTAATTAAAACAAACTTCATGAGAGAATAAATATACTGTGAAGCAGTTAGAATGGCCAACTCCTTGAACAGATGTCTACAAGATGATCGTGATGAACATGACATATTATTCTTACAACACGGTTTTGAGAAATGAAGACTTTCTCTCTCTCTTAAAGGTGAGTTACGCCAGAATTTCATTCGATATATACTCAACTTACTGATTTGTCTCTCCCCAAGGTGGAAATGTGGCCGAACTAAGTTGTTTTAGGAATTCCAAAATATGCGTTTTCTAGTTTAAATTCTCTTCGATATGGACTCCTAATAGTTTCGCGGTTTCCATCCTACTTATTATTTGTTCACCATGTGTTACACTTATCACTGGTGTAGTGTCCCTAGATGTGCAGAACCGAATATGCTTAAGGACATTGTTTACCATTTGCTTGTTTGATTTCAATATTAGCGTCCCCTGGAAAAAGAACTGAATCTCTATGTTTTATATTACACAGAAGACAGTTTACATTTATGAGGAACAATAGTGGACCTAAGACTAAGCCTTGGGGAAACCTATACGTGATTTTTTTTTCCAGTCAGAATAATGATCCCGGACTACAATGGTTGTATTGGTAAGTACTACTTTCCGCATATTTTGGTTACGTATGACAGTACCCACTGGTCGGTTATACCATCATTCTCATAAAACTTCAATATATCTAGGAAGATGCTGTGATTCACACAGTCAAATCTCTTAGACAGGTCTCAGAAAATACCAACCGGCGATATATTTTTATTTCTAGGTTTGTATTTATAACACCAAGTCTCGTCACCAGTGCTGACTTTTTCCAGCAGAGACGTGCCCTCATTTTACATTTCAGTCAAGTCGCGGCTGCCGTCGACACCTAGTTGTTTTTGTTCGAGATTGAAGGTGTGCAGAATAAACTTTCCACACACTTGCATTCCCTTCAGAATACGGTGGAGAATGCGTTAAACACTTGATTTCAAGAGAGGGAACTACAAGACAAACTGGAAATGCCTAGGCAAGACAAAACAGGAAAAGATTTGACGAAGACAGATCAGGATATTACAAGACAAATCAGGAAATGGCAAGACTATGAAATGAAAAGAACAGAGTAGAGTAGAGAAGAGGAGGAGGAGAAATAGTGAGTAGTAACAATGAATCTTTGAGTATTTTACCTCATAAATACTGCAGCACCATTCGGCCTTAGCTGCCCGTACATAATTGGCATGCGTGTGTTAATGTACCCAACTAGACAGCAAGTGAAGAAAATTAGATGTGCTCAATATAAAAGTACCATCGTATATTTAGGATACGACTAGTACAGGTATCGGTAAGGTTGTTGGGAGCTGTGTGTGCAGAACACAGAATTAGGGAACGCGTCGAGGCGAAGCCTTTCTCCGTTATGCCTGGCGCCTGAAGGCCGTCGAAACAATATCACTCTGCTCATGTTTCCGATGCTATCGATGAGCGGCAAATCGTCCAGCGAGAACACGTGCAGTAACAGGACGCAATCCAATGGAGCTCCCAGCGATATGTGCTCCAATAAACTTATCTCAGAGACAACTTACTGCCTGTACCTCAAGTAGATCACGAGTTCTTGGTACATTCTACTGAAACAATTGTCTCCATTACTTCATATAGTTTTAGAAACTATGCACACATCAGCCGAACATCACGGTAGGTAGTAAAAAGAATAACAGTCGAATGTTGTCGCTTTTTTACACCTTTATCACGATGAAAAGAAGTTTCGCAGCCCAGGTAGTCAAAATGATTCACTTACGCGATTACTTTGTTTTCTAATATTATTTTTGATCGCATCCGTTGTTTTTGCCGGAATGCCATTACTTTTTCCGATATAAAGTTCGAAATTGTGATTTTGACCGATTCTGAATTCTTTAAAAGATTCTTAATACTTTTCTTCTGAAGCGAGTGTTACAATCTGGTCGTATGTATACATTAATGTTTTTGTGTGATAACCCTTATCTAGTTTTATTCCTTTGTTGTTTTTTGTTTTCAGTCACGTTACTTACGAGTATACATAAATTGAATAAAACTGGGGAAGTCTACAACCTTGTTCAATTCCTTGGTTTTTACGTATATTGCTCCCAGTCTTTATTACAAATTTAGTTTCATTGCATAAGACATTTACGGCCCATATCAAGTGTTGTGGAATTCAGTTTTCTTGTAAAACTGGTGAGAGGTCTCATTTAATCTATCAATCTCCTTGACACAGTCGATAAAAGCTATGTTTGCCTCATTATTAAATTCTATTATACAATTTCAGCGTGCCTGTGGAACAATAAAAATAACTTTAAACAAGAAGACAACCAAAGAAACGCGACTTAAATGCCGTAAAACACTAGTTGTTCCGTTTCTTGGATAGCAGACAAGGAGGGCATAAACCGAATAGTGACGTCAGAAATAAAATTCTTCGGATCAGTTAAAGGATGTAAGCTAGAAGACAGATTAAGAATTGACGATAGTAGAAATGAGTTTAAAGTACTTACGTTAACACAAAAAATTGGCACATTTAAGCAGAAATAGAAGGAACTTGTAAATATGCTGCAGCAAGATAGATACAGTAAAAAGGTTTTGCAACATGTCTCACGTCGAGTAATCTGTTTTACTCGGTAAGAAACTTTCTATAGTCAAGGTCGCATAAATATTTCTTAATTTCCGACACAGGTTTCGACAGACTTCTAGTTTACAAAAATTTTTGTTACAAAATGTGTTCTTTGTGAGCTGAAATGAGAATAGAGTGTCATATTAGTGGATAAAATCTGGCAATTAAACAGATGTTCGTCAAAAATAAAACATTTAGAATCACAAAGCACCTTGCGCATGTGGCCACGTATGTATATGTAGCGCTCACAGAAGATTGTTAAGACTTATAAATCACAATATACAGTAAATACACATTAACACGGTTTTTTACTTTAGACTGACATGTTCCATTCGTTCATGATCGACCTTAGATTGTGCATAAGGTACAGCTACTGTGGAGAGTAGACGTGTAGCGTTGTATTGAGAGTTTCTGCCTACTGTTATACGCTAGGTGCTTTTCTTCTGCGACTACTTCTGTGATGATCCGTAACTGGTCCTGTCGATACAAACCTGATCTTGTTCTAGAGACATCACTTTAACACACAGCGACATTATATGCGCCTAGCACCTGTTTCACTCCCTGCTCCATTGGAGTAGCTCTACGGAGCCTCTGATCGTATGTTGTTGTTGTCCGAACGACTGTAAACGAGTGATTGGGAGTGACGAATCACGCTATACTGTCTGGCAATCCAATGGAAGGGTTTGGGTTTGGCGAATGTTGGAAGTGCGTTACCTTCCGTCGCGTGTACTGGCAACAGGTAAATTCAAAGGAGGTGTTTTCGAGGTTAGTGTGTAGTTGCATTATAGCGCTTAAGTTAAATGTGGATGGATATGAATACATTTTACAGAACTGTGTACTACGTACAGTAGAGTAACAGTTCCGAGACAGTGGTTATTCGTATCAGCAGGACAATGCACCCTATCACGTTGCAGCGTCTGTGAGGCAACGGTTTGTGGATAATACCGTTCCTGAGACTGGATCTAAACCGAATGGGACAACTTTGGGATGAGATATAATTTCGAGTTCGCTCTATATCCGAGCATTTCTGGTTTTTGTTCCTGAGTAAGAATGGGCGACCGTTTCTCCACAGACCTATAGATACTTCATTGAAAGTGTCCGCAGAAGAGTTCAAGCCATCTTAAAAATGGAGCGTGGACAAACACCATTTCGCAGAAGAGCTTATGTAAAGTTTGGAAGGTAGGAGACGAGGTACTGGCAGAAGCAAAGCTGTGAGGACGGGACGTGAGTCGTGCTTGGGTAGCTCAGATGGTAGAGCACTTGCCCGCGAAAGGCAAAGGTCCCGAGTTCGAGTTTCGATCCAGCACACAGTTTTAATCTGCCAGGAAGTTTCAAGTTTCATGATATTGAGATTCGCTAATAGATAGCCGAAAACATTTGATCAGATAGTATACTCTGCCAACCACTGGCAGGAGGCAGAAGGTATGTGACCCTGTACCGAATGTTGGATCATTTCCTATCCAAATCACGTATGCAGAGAGGGAAGAACTGCTTACATGGGTCTGTGCGCTGTAATTAGGTCTTTTTAATGGTCTCTTCGGGAGCGACCCGAAGCGAGCCGAAGAATATCTCTAGATTTTTCGCCCAACAGTGGCTTTTGGAACGTTTTAAGTAGCCTTTCGCAGGTATAGTTGGCGTCTACCTTCTAGTGTCTGGTAATACAAGGTCCTCGGCATCTCCGTGACGCTCCTCCGTGAGCCAAAGAGTCAAACAATCCTGTGACCTTTCGTACCGCCCTTCTTTCAGTACGTTCAGTGTCCCCTCTTAGTCCTACATGGTATGGATCCCACATACTTATCAGTTTCCTAAGAAAACAAAACAGTTTATTAAGCCTTCTCCTTTGCAGTGTTATTGCTCCTTTTCCCGTATCTCGCCACTGAAATACACTACTGGCCATTAGAATTGCTATACCAAGAAGAAATGCAGATGATGAACGAGTATTCATTGGACAAATATATTATACTACAACTGACATGTGATTACATTTTCACGACATCTGAGTGCATAGATGCTGAGAAATCAGTATCCAGAACAACCACCTCTGGCCGTAATGACGGCCTTGATACGCGTGGGCATTGAGTCAAACAGAGCTTGGATGGCGTGTACAAGTGCAGCTGCCCATGCAGCTTCAACACGATACCACAGTTCATCAAGAGTAATGACTGACATATTGTGACGAGCCAGTTGCTCGGCCACGATTGACCAGACGTTTTCAATTGGTGAGAGATCTGGAGAATGTGCTGGCCAGGGCAGCAGTCGAACATTTTCTGTATCCAGAAAGGCCCGTACAGGACCTGCAACATGGGGTCGTGCATTATCCTGCTGAAATGTAAGGTTTCGCAGGGATCGAATGAAGGTTAGAGCCACGGGTCGTAACACATCTGAAATGTAACGTCCACTGATCAAAGTGCCGTCAATGCGAACAAGAGGTGACCGAGACGTGTAACCAATGGCACCCCACATCATCACGCCGGGTGATACGCCAGTATGGCGATGACGAATACACGCTTCCAATGTGCGTTCACCGCGATGTCGCCAAACACGGATGCGACCATCATGATGCTGTAAACAGAACCTGGATTCATCCGAAAAAATGACGTTTTGCCATTCGTGCACCCAGGTTCGTCGTCGAGTATACCATCGCAGGCGCTCCTGTCTGTGATGCAGCGTCAAGGGTAACCGCAGCCATGGTCTCCGAGCTGGTAGTCCATGCTACTGCGAACATCGTCGAACTGTTCGTGCAGATGGTTGTTGTCTGGCAAACGTCCCCATCTGTTGACTCAAGATTCGAGACGTGGCTGCACGATGCGTTACAGCCATGCGGATAAAGTTCCTGTCATCTCGACTGCTAGTGATACGAGGCCGTTTGGATCCAGCACGGCGTTCCGTATTACGCTCCTGAACCCACCGATTCCATATTCTGCTAACAATCATTGGATCTCGAACAACGCGAGCAGCAATGTCGCGATACGATAAACCGCTACAACCCGACCTTTATCAAAGTCAGAAACGTGATGGTACGCATTACACGAGGCATCACAACAACGTTTCACCATGCAACGCCGATCAATTGCTGTTTGTGTATGAGAAATCGGTTGGAAACTTTCCTCGTGTCATTATGTTGTATGTGTCGCCATCGGCGCCAACCTTGTGTGAATTCTCTGAAAAGCTAATCATTTGCATATCACAGCATCTTCTTCCTTGTTGGTTAAATTTCGCGTTGTAGCGCGTCATCTTCGTGGTGTAGCAATTTTAATGGCCAGTAGTGTACGTCTGCCACTCTAATTTCATGCCACTACCGCTGCTGTACTCCGTCTGTGAGTGGAGAGCAAAGTGTGCTGGCCAGCGGTGCAGAATGCTGGACGCGTTCCCTGGGGTGAGACGCGGGAGAACCCCGGCTGACCGCCTCATATGACCGTGGCGGGACGCTGTGATGTCAGCACGTTTGGCGGCCACGGGGTCCGGCCGACGCAGCACAGGGAACGCGTCCCGAATCTCAACGAGCGGGAAGCCACACGCCGGACGTTACCTGGTTCCCGAAGCAGTGCGGACTTAGTCCATCAGAGCTACGCGCTTACTTACGCGTGTGTCAATAGCAGGACTTTTCCGCATTAGGAAGAAGATTCTTGTTTACCTAGACGTGTTTCGATTATTTTATACCATCACTAATGGCTTTTGTTTACATATAAGTTTTAGGTTAAAATACATGCAAGTTGGTATTATGGTAATGAGATAAAATAAAAATTCCATGTATATGTTGCAACCTAATCTTCATATAGATGATGTGTTCAAGAATGTTAATGAAGTAACTGTTTCGGACGTTTTGTCTCTGCATAACTGTTGGATTTTGTAGTTAATAGGAAGACGTTTACCCACACGCGTCATGTGTAAAAAAAACTGTAGTTCCTATCACGACTTTTGTATTTATCTTCGAGTGGTGGTATTCTCGGGATAGGCTTCACAAAACTGTCTCAAAAATAATACATGCATTAATAGCACATTTTATTGTTCATCTTACTGTCTGTCTTGCGTATTATCACTCTTAATTCTATCAACAACTGGTAAGTAAGTTTTACAGTACAATATATTTGAGGCTTTCGTGGCCACTTATTACGAATTGCCTCTTCGCCTTCATCCTGCTGCCTTCGGCCGACGTTAGTTGACTGATATTTTTCTGATCGCCTTAATTAGTAGCTGACGTTATGAAATATTCATCTTTGACTGCTGGTTGTCCACCACTATCTACTGTATGACAATGCCAGCCACTTGTACTAAACAGTAAACAAACGTCAGCTGAAGATCCATAGATGAAAAGGTTTATTTTTATACTGTTTTAATTTCTGTGGAGCCAAACTTTATGCCTAAAACGGAACTATTGGTGCTTGAGACATTTTCTCACTTTATGATTATTTATGAGACTGTTGTTATTGTACTATTACCACTTCTGTTGAACTTCTTCGTTAATTACGTTTCTCCTCTGATCTAAGATTTTTGTATCTGCATGCGTAAATATTTCCAAAATAATGTGCCTGATTGTTAGTTTAGAAACGTGTTAGTTCACCTGTAATTCGTAAATTTGTGAGTATGAGAAAATACTTATAAATAATTTTCAAACATTATTCCATTTACTTTTGTCGTCTGTTGTACTGCGCGCGCGCGCGCGTTTGTGTGTGTGTGTGTGTGTGTGTGTGTGTGTGTGTGTGTGTGTGTGATTGAGACAGAGAGAAAGAGAGAAAGAGAGCTAGCATCAGTTACGTTTTGTATTGTTTGTAGCAGATTTTTCTCAAAAAGTGCGATTTGACTATGAAGTAGAACTATCCACCAGGAATTTGTAGGTAAAGTAACTTTCCTACTTTTCTCCATTATCACTGGGTTTTAGTACTGACTTTTACTTATAAACGAAACGATCAGTGGTCAAAAACAGTCTTTTGTCTGTCGCCTGGCAATCAGTCTATAGGCAGCGATTTCTAGGAGTACCCAACAAAGCTCCACTCATCGCCTTTGAGATCAACACGGAAAAAAATACCTCAGTAAGGGGGATGAATCTATTAAAGAAGAACACTCTCAGCCATCAGCCTATAGCATAAAACACCCACCCAATGCTCACAAGGAACCATGTGAAGGCGGTTCCTCCGACGCGTCTGTCCATACGTTTTGTCCAATGAGTTGTATTTGAGGTGGCCACAATAACCCATTGTCAAGTTCAGGCTACCTTACGCTTTCAGCTAGTGCGACGGGTCTCCAAAAAGTATAAGAGTCGATCAAAAAGTTTCCATTCGGGGGCACTGTGGCAACGTTTGTGTAGCGTAGCGTGACTTCACCAGAATTGCTGGTGAATCGGTGGGCACTTTAGACGTTTTACCTACAACATTCGTACTGTCCAGCGTACTTCAACATTGGATAACGTTTCCCGTTGCCCCCCAACCCCCATTTGAGCCGCACTGTGCAGTGCATAACCAGTACAGCAGCAGAGCTGTGTATACAGGAAACACGGAACACGTGCTCTCTTCTGACAACGCGCCACTCTTGTTGCGAAATGGTTTTGGCATGGAACGATATGTGTAACTTACCTTTTGAAGGCCCTACGTATCTATGGCAACCATGATATTTGTGAAATTATTCTTATTGTGTCTAAATCACCAACCAGTGCACTTCTTATCCCTGCCGCAAGTGTACACCTGTTGCTGTACTGGCTCGATCTGGTAGTGCTTTCGGTGGCGCAGTTAAGTTCGTAAAATTTCCGGAAATTTGTAGTGAGGTCTTATGGGACAAAACTGCTGAGGTCATCGGTCCCTAAGCCTACACACTGCTTAATCTAACTTAAACACGCTATGGACAACACACACACCCATGTCCGAGGGAGGACTCGAACCTGCGACGGGGGGGGGGGGGGGGGGGGAGCCGCACGGACCGTACAAGACGCCCTGGACCGAGCGGCTACCCCGCGCGCCTAAGTTTGTACTTATATATAAAAAGTTCCTGTGTTGCAAGTGCATATTACAGTACATACCGTAAGCGAGAATGATGTGGCAAAGAATCGGACGTTTCGTAATGATTGCCCTATAATGATATAGACAAGGTTCCCAGGTTTTACGCGCATTTAGAGACACTCTGGGCAAGGAAGTGGCAGCCAAAAATGCGATTTATGAGACTCAATCAAATCCTTGTCCTATAGCAGTTGGCAAGTTGACGCCGAAATTGGATCCACACTATGTCCAAGAAAGGCTTTTTTCTCTTCAAGGTGGGAATCTATATGCGCCTGACAGCTGCTGGTGATATCTTTCCCATTTCTGTATCAGATATTCTTAGGTATGCAGCCGTGTTGTCTGCCGACGTGCTTTGTCGATGCCGAGTGACACAGTAATGAAATCTGACATTGTCAAACAGAAACAGGCGATCTTTTTGTAAAATCCTTTTTAAATCAAAAATGTCTCGATCGCGTCTGGTGGATTTGTAGACGTTTACCAGTTTCGAGTCTAATCAGTCATCAGGACCAGTATCTTGTTTCCAGAGAAACACGCCAAGTCGTCATCTAGCGCCCATTTTGGCCACTGAAAGTCATCTGGCTTTAAGAGACCACAAAAAGCGTGTCCCAACTTTTACCCCATACCGTTCATCAGAAAGCACTCGTGAAATCCACTCCTTTGAAACGCGTTGCTCTTACTGCATTCGTAGAAATGAATGTACGGATATGTAATTTTGTCTCATTGGAGCCTTACTTTATTTAAAATCTCAGTTACAGACCTTATGAAAAGTCATCAAGGGAGAACCAAAGTTGTTGCCATGGTGACGGTCATGATGAAGAAGAAATCGGGTCGTTCGGTCAGACAGCGTGACTAGAGTGCCGGGGAAAGCGACCTTGGCTTATTGGACACGTAACCGCTTATTACAGCAGCAGCTAAACGCTCGTGTTGCGTGCGGAGGTAGCAAGTATGGACGGTGCCGTTTCACTGATTATGTTGGCTCCCGGCGTTAGTGCAGCGCAGGACAATAGAATTTTCAAGCGTCTATTTCATACACAGCATTTCGAACTTTACTGGTTCATCTTCAGACTGTAATATATAATTACACAAGCCATATTAATAAAAGATGATATTTTGGAAATAGGTCTCAGGCACTAAGTAGATCGTTACTTTGCAGGGCATTCATGTAGACTACATATATTTTGTTAACTGACTACATAATGCCTGAAACAGTTAATTTTTAATTAACTATCGTACTATTGTATAATTTCAGCGTTAGGCCATTCTGCCATTTTCAAGTACCCTGTTAAGTTTATATATATATAAAAAGCAATGTCAGATCTTCAGTACATAATTTTTACCAACTGGGACATAGTCACGTATACAAACAGTGACCAATACTGTCAAATGTTTTTCATTCCAGTCTTTGATCACAATATCAATTCTTTAGACGATGACCGGTTTCAGTCCGTAATGACCATCCTTAGATCTACAATACGCAAATATATACGCCTAGTGAGCAGTGTGTTTTTCAATATAATACAGCAGTACGTATCACAATATACCATCATACAACCAGGGAAATGTACAGATAAAATACGGTAAAACGTACCTTTATTACACCATGTCCTAAATTGATAAGACCATAATGGCATCGTCAAAACATATAAATATAACCAGCACAGCATCGTCACATAGATCTAAATAAGGTGTAGAATAGGCGACATCGTCCACACAGTTATTATTGCAACTGGCTACTGAAGTACAGTAGCTACCAGAAATCTGTTTGCCTATTCTACACCTTATTTAGATCTATGTGACGATGCTGTGCTGATTATATTTATATGTTTTGACGATGCCGTTATGCCCATATCACTTTAGGACATGGTGTAATAAAGGTACATTTTACCGTATTTTATCTGTACACTTCCCTGGTTGTATGATAGTATATTGTGATACGTATAGCTGCATTATGTTGAAAAACACACTGCTCGCTAGGTGTATGTTATTTGTATATTGTAGATATGAGGATGGCCATTACGGACTGAAACCGGTCATCGTCTAAAGAATTGATATTGTGATCAAAGACTAGAATAAAAAGCATTTCACATAATTTTAGTTAAAGTTAAAAGCTGCGGCTAAATATACCATAAGTTACACTAGATTTAGTAACTTACTGGATACATACTTTATCTCTTGGACGATACGTCTGTGACGATAAATATTGTCAATTTAGAAAAATACATTTTTACAAGAGTTTATACCAACGGGACACTGCATATTTACAAACGTGGTTCATACATGTCTCATAGGTTTCCCTTGTTCAACTAATAGCACCCACATAGGACTAAGAGTACCCGAGTCCTATATGCCTTGGTGCTTTGTTAACATTAATAATGTACGCTAATCGTACCGGAAGTTGGAGTATTTTTGAGCTGAATGGTAAGTTAGCTGAAATGAATAGAATTTGTGGTATGAATAATGACGCCCTTTTCTTTACCGGTTAATATTTTAGCTTCTATGATGTTTCGAAGCTTTTTGAGAGGGCATATAGGGACGCTGAGAAAATTTAGGGATTTTATTGGTACGTTTATACTTTCATATCGATTCGTCATTGTATCAATGGTGTATGTGTTATTTCCCTTCTCTTCTAGGTTAATTGATTAAGCCGATTTTGCCGGAGCGCGATATGTGTCATTTCCAAGTTCTAAAACATACGACCATATTCGACAATATTCATAAAAGCTCGAGAATATTGTCAAACAATCTCGCATTTTCCCCCTTGAAAAACACATCGATGGAGGAAGAGACAGAATATTTCCTGCTGGAAATGGAAATGAGCGTTTGGCGTCATTGGCCGGGAGGCCCCTCGCGGGGCAGGTCCGGCCGCCTTGGCGCAGGTCTTATTACATTCGGCTCCACATTGGGCGACCCGCACGCCGGATGGGGATGAAATGATGATGAACACAACACAACACCCAGTCCCTGAGCGGAGAAAATCTCCGACCCAGCCGGGAATCGAACCCGGGCCCGGAGGACGGCAATCCGTCACGCTGACCACTCAGCTACTGGGGCGGACATTTCCTACTGATCGTCCTAATATGATGAGATGACAACCATCTCGATATCCACAACAGCTATCACCGCATAACCAGTTAACATTATCTTCGATTAAGGTAATTCTGAAAACGCTGCGCGCGGAATCGTGGTCTGATTGGGGGGTGGGGGAAGGGGGGGGGGGGAAGGGTGAATCTTGGTGCTCGGTCCCTGTTCGAGTCAGGAACATGGGTTAAAAAGTTTTTGGTTTTGCCCGAACTTGCAGCTATTTGTACAGCCATTCGAACATCTGTCTTACTGTATCTGTTTTAACCACATATTAAGCAAGGTTTGAATGACGAACTGGAACTGGTGCCCAGGATAATGGTGCGAATCGATTAATTCCCATTGCAAATGACTTAAACAAGCTGAAATTAATGATCAATTAATGGCGGCGTTTGTATGTGCACAGTTCGGATTTTACGTGGAAAAACAGTTACCCTCCTTCGGATTTCAGGTGCAGAAGCAGTCACCTTTAAACAATCCTGGACTGGAGCGAGACTGTTGGTTGAAGTTTGGTTCACAGATGTTTCGGGCTTTGACCTAAGGTAAATTTCAACTGCTTCGTTTTGATTTTACGTGCAAAAGTACGTTTTCCTGGGAAGTTTTTGAAGCGCGCCACTTCTGTAAACTTGCACGAATCGCTTCAAACTTTGAAAGAAAGTAGATAAATGCATAAAGTCAAAACTAAATTCGAGCATACAATTATCTTTATCTGTCATCGACATACGATCGTTTGAACTCGACCTAAATGTAGTGCGTAAAATTCGTTCTTACATAAGCTGAATGCGCGGAAACGTTTAAAGTCAAACTAATAAATTAAAAAGTTACGATAAAACTGAAAACTCGCTTTCAAAAATACAGCTTCGTTCGGATTTTACAAGCGACAAAAGTACTATAAGATTTTTCACGCGCGCCACTTCTATGTTTCAAACTTCTGCGAAACGGTTCAAATTTTATAAGAAGTTAGACAAACTCGTGTAATTAATAGTCGTCCTGGTTTTTGAACGCTTTTCCCGTTTCCACGTTATAAGCAGAATGGTTCTAAAGAGAATAAAATAACCTATACCAGATCAGTCATCATCTGAGTCAACAAAAATTACATCGGTTGCCAAGCTATGGCTGTCTAATGTCAAAATTATGTTAGAGTAAAGATAGGGACCAGAATGAAAAATGCTGCTGTCATAGAACAAAAAATGACAAGTATCTACTGGGCAGAGCTAGGGATTTAAAAAAAAAATAATAAAATAATAAAAAAAAACGGAACTAGCTTTTCGACTTATCTGCAGCTTCAAAGGAAATTAAATCAAAGCATCTTGACAAATTCGAGCTTTTTTTACGAGTTAACCTTAATTCCCCAGCATAGTGTACTCTGTCAGCTGCTAAATGTTAGCACACGTGCGTCTTGCAATTTATAAGTTAAAGTCCCTGATAAGACGCCCAAAAGCCAGGAGATGCGGCAGCCGTAGTAAACAATATCAATGAAACGCCAAAGAAACTGGTATAGGCATGCATATTCAAATACGGAGATATATAAACAGGCAGCATACGGCGCTGCGGTCGGCAACACCAGTATAAGACAACAAGTGTTTGGCGCAGTTGTTAGATCGGTTACTGCTGCTACAATGACAGGTTATCAAGATTTAAGTGAGTTTGAACGTGGTTTTATAGCCGTCGCACAAGCGATGGGACACAGTATTTCCGAGGTAGCGATGCGGTGGAATTTTGCCGTACGACCATTTCACGAGTGTACCGTGAATATCAGGAATCCGGTAGGACAACAAATTACCGACATCGCTGCGGTCGGAATAATATCCTGCAAGAACATGACCAACGACGACTGAAGAGAATTATTCAACGTAAAAGAAGTCCAACCCTTACGCAAACTGCTGCAAATTTCAATGCTGGGCCATCAATAAGTATCAGCGGCGTTCAACGGAACACCATCGATATGGGCTTTCAGAGCTGAAGACCCACTCGTGTACCCCTGATGTCTGCACGACACAAAGCTTTACGCCTCGCCTGGGCCCGTTAATACCGACAATGAACTGTTGATGAATGGAATCAAGTTGCCTGGTCGGATGAGTCTCGTTTCAAATTGTATCGAGCGGATGGACGTGTACGGGTATGGAGACAACCTCATGAATGCTTGGACCCTGCATGTCAGCATGGGACTGTTCAAGCTCGTGGAGGCTATGTAATGGTGTGGAGCATGTGCAGTCTGAGTGATATGGGACCCCTGATACCTCTAGATACGACTCTGACCGGTGACACGTACGTAAGCATTCTGTCAGATAACCTGCATCCGTTCATGTCCACTGTGCATTCCAACGGACTTGGACAATTCCAGCAGAATAATGCACCCCGTCCCCCAACGCCCACACGTCTAGAATTTCTACAGAGTGGCTGGAGGAACACTCCTCAGAGTTTAAACACTTCCACTGGCCTTGAAACTCTCCAACCATGAACATTATTGAGAATATCTGGGAATAACCAAAAACGTTTCTCTGTAGGGATAAAATTTTTGGTGGTGGATTTGTTCCTGAGTGCTCACTACAACAGTTTTTTGAGTTTTGGGTGGGTTTGGTGGGCGGTGACTTTTTTGCCCCAGGAGATCACTTCTCCTCCAAATCCCCCCCCCCCTCCTTCTTACATGTAATGTGCGGGGTGTAAGCACAAACAGATGCAAATTGAAGTACCTGAGTGTGGGGTGGACCCGTGATAGGAACTGAAATGAGATGTTTGTTGTGGCCTTGATACCCGGGTGTCCCCATCTAGGGAATTTTTTTTAAACCCCGCTGCATATCAGTCAACACGCTGACCATTCAGACACCTGTAATAGGAAATATCCGAGAGTGTGGATGCATGCATCCTGATCTTAAGTGACACGTTGAGTCACATTCTACGACATGACAGGTGCCATGTTTGATGACATGATGGCACCTGTTATGATTTCATTTATCAAGTTGTTTTACTTGACACGATGTATTATATTACATGACACGGGTATTAACACTAATAAGTTCAAATGGTTCAAATGGCTCTAAGTACTATGGGACTTGACATCTGAGGTCATCAGTCCCGTAGACTTAGAACTGGCTCTGAGCACTATGGGACTCAACTGCTGTGGGCATAAGTCACCTAGAACTTAGAACTACTTCAACCTAACTAACCTAAGGACATCACACACATCCATGCCCGAGGCAGGATTCGAACCTGCGACCGTAGCGGTCGTGCGGTTCCAGACTGTAGCGCCTTTAACCGCTCGGCCACTCCGGCCGGCTAGACTTAGAACTACTTAAACCTAACTAACCTAAGGACATCACACACATCCATGCCCGAGGTAGGATTCGAACCTGCGACCGCAGCAGCCGCGTGGTTCCGGACTGAAGCGCCTAGATCCGCTCGACAAGAGCGGCCGGCTACTAATAAGTAAAAAGGTGCTAATATGTCGAGATATTTTGATTTAAATGTCTTTGAAGCTGCCAGATGGGTGAAAAGCTAGTTTCCTTGTTTTACAGCAGTGCCCAGGACATACCCGCCTTTTTTTGAGCGATGACAGAACCATTTTTCATTCCTGTCTTTTATGTTCACCTGCACCGCGCCTGCGCTTGTCTTGTCACCGAGACAACGCCGACGAGCACTTAGGTGCTGCAGGGAATCGTGGCAGGTGGAAACAAAGAGACGGTTTGGTGTAAGAAGCTGGGAGACACACTCTATTTGACGAATGCATCCATGTATGGGCTTTGTGCGGCTGCGCGGGCCGTGGCGAAGCGGTTCTCGGTAGAGAGGAGCGGAGTGGAGTGGGGGTGGAGTGTAGTGGAATATGGCCATGTTTGGCTCGCGGCCCCGTCACGCCACTGCGGGCGCGTTCCGTGAGCGGAATACCGCCGCGCCGCCGACGGCTGACCCAGTGGCCGCGCCGCAAGCCTTCCGGCAACAGCGCGGGCGGCGGCCCCGCCCACTACACGCACGTGCTCCGTGGCAGGCGCCCGGTCACGTGCACAGCGTTAAGCCGTCGGCACACGGCCCGTGCATCCGAACGTTGAGCGTGCCGAGTTTCTGACGTCATAGCGTGGAATAGCACGTTCGGGAGTCTTTCCGAACGTGCAGAGCAATATCTGGCGTGTCAGATATTCTAAGCGTGCGTCTGAGCGTTGACCAATGAGTTGGCACACCGCCACCTTCGACACACGCACGCCGTCTCCCTTCAGTACAGAGTTGTGAGGCGCCATATTGGCATTCATTTCAAGCCTATAAGTGTATATATTTTTATAATGTGAAGAAGAAATTTCTGAGGTTGTACGTCTGGAGTACAGCATTGTATGGTAGTGAAAAATGGACTGTGGGAAAACCGGAACAGAAGAGAATCGAAGCATTTGAGATGTGGTGCTACAGACGAATGTTGAAAATTAGGTGGACTGATAAGGCAAGGAATGAGGAGGTTCTACGCAGAATCGGAGAGGAAAGGAATATGTGGAAAACATTGATATGGAGAAGGGACAGGATGATAGGACATTTGCTAAGACATCAGGGAATGACTTCCATGGTACTAGAGGGAGCTGTAGAGGGCAAAAACTGTAGAGGAAGACAGAGATTGGAATACGTCAAGCAAATAACTGAGGACGTAGGTTGCAAGTGCTACTCTGAGATGAAAAGGTTAGCAGAGGAAAGGAATTCGTGGCGGGCCGCATCAAACCAGTCAGTAGACTGATGAAAAAAAAAAAATAAATAAAGTTATATATGCCCTCTCTGAACACCAGAAAATTGACAATCACTGGATAACCCGTTGTTAACTGTGTGATTCGTTCCAATAAAATAATGAGAAACATCATATTCGTGGCAAAAGAATTATTGTAAGTTGCGTATTAGGAGAGTATGCTATTTGAAGGCAGCGACACACTGAATATCCACCCAAAACGCATTGTTCTTGCTACAATTTGTTATAATTAAATTTCAATTAGTAACATATCTACGATTATGGTTTTCAGGAAGCGCTAACATGATTACAACTGAGACCTGCAGTGTTGGTTTAGCGCAATGAGTTGCGCTACTGACATGTATAGAGCAATTGGTTGGGGCAGTGGTTCGCGTTTTAGCAGTTCCAAATTTTTTTCCTAACCTTCGCGTTTTTATTAGGTTCCGATACTTTATGGTTAGTTTAATATAAGTATATATTATAATATTTGATGTTATGTATATATAATTTCACCTTTTTTTTGAGGGGTGACTTTGTTCGGTTGGCTTAATCTACGGGACAGCTTGCGCTACTTGTATAAAGATATTTTGCTCCTTTTTCTTTTACGCTTCGTAGCTCACATGTTGCAAAGACTGTGCTACTGGGTAGAAACAGTGATCAAATAAGACTGACCTTGGGGCTTTACTAAAATGTGGAAATGATGAAATAATGTTCATCTCACGCGGAGAAGTATTCCAAATTTGTACCGCACTGTTTGTAATGGAACTTTTATAAGCCTGTGTCCTTACTGATTGGACATGCTACTTTCCTTTTCGTGGACAGTGGAGGAAATGTGCGTTTTAATAGAGCTAACGCGAGAATTTTATGTGCCCCCGTTGAGTAAACAGTGTGATTTACGAACTAGAAACATCCCTCAGCTGCCGCTGAAGTGCACTGCCATCGCGTATACCACGTTGGGGCCCAAGTGCCGTCTGCACAAGTCGCATCGTTGCTGAGCGTTCAACAGCACTTTGAACTTGGCACGCTCAACGTTGACATTCGACAGCACGGTCCAAGTGCCCACGGCTTTAGCGTTTCCTCTACAGTGGTCGCACGAAAGGAACAGCCAGCCGTGGATACAAGGGGAGTGGTGTAGGGGGTAGGGGTGGTTCGTAGTTCTACCAGGCGCAGCTCATGGTTTCCACACTGGTGAGCACTCAGTCCTCTGCCGGTCAGAAATATGCTGACTGCCGTACCTTTCCTAAGAATCTGTATGTCCACGTTTTTAGGGACGGTTGCGGGACTCGGCTGTTCGATACTGGATGTCAAATTGAAACCTTCCAGCCGTCTAGTTTCCAAGCTTATTTTATTTGGCAATCAGTTTCAGCGTTTTACTATGCCATCTTCAGGCCCATGGACAACACACACACCCATGCCAGAGGGAGGACTCGAACCTCCGACGGGGGCAGCCACACGGACCGTGTAAAACGCCTCAGACCACGTGGCTACCCCGCACGGTAAAGTTGGCGAAAGTGAGTAATCTTGATATCAGATATCCTCGTCAGGTAATCGTCACAAAGTTAAGTCCACTACGACGCCTTACTTCCACCTGATGCTGTGTACGCACCTGCCACATTCCCTGAGCGTGACTTCCGCAGTGTTGCGATTAACAACATAACGCACCGCCTCTGCGTGGCCGTGGGGCAGGGGCTGCCCGCTCATGCATATACATGGACTTCGCGTGTTTGTTTTCCATATCAATCGCTTCCGTTGCCGCCTCATACTTACTGCCTTACACATCGATACAGTTAGCCTCCCAAGTTCATTCTCTCAAAAATAATACTCCCTGGAACACCTAATGAAAATCACAGTTTCATTTCTACCGGATCAAGCGAAGACGTTTCGGTCATTGAACTCGCGACCGAGAGAATGGGTGTTCACTCTCCTTTCGACTTCGAACATCCGCTCTTGACACCTGAAGGTAACTTTACCTCGCAAACATGTGAGAATAGTCCATCAAATAGAAATGATCTAAAATTATGTCGTAGAACCTGCAGCCATGGCGGAGGGTACTTCATACCAATATAGTCGGTTATCTGCCATGGCCCATTTACGTACTGGGTGAGGGGAAGCGACTTTTTGCATGCCCCCGCTCTAATCTTTTATACTCATGACGCTACCAGAGCATTATGACGACGTCAGCAGAATGGTCACACTGTCTCTAATTTGATCCAAAACCGTTTCCCCAGAACTAAATCGTCTCTCTTCCAAAATTCCCACTAAACTTCGCCAATCATTTACAACTTGTATACCGTCCCATTACGATTATAACAGCGCATAACTGATTTCGCTCAATACTTGTTGCCATATCCAAATGATAAAGACTGCAAACGCTCGAACAACAGAATTCGTCGAACTAGCGTCTTATATGTAATTTCCATTCCGAAAACTCCAAACAGACCTAATTCTTCCATTCGCCATCCTGATGCTGATTTTACGAGATCATTTCGTTTCACATCGCATCAGTATTATCCCTAAATTTGATCCTCTGGGCCGGCCGGTGTGGCCGTGCGGTTCTAGGCGCTTCAGTCTGGAACCGCGTGACCGCTACGGTCGCAGGTTCGAATCCTGCCTCGGGCATGGATGTGTGTGATGTCCTTAGGTTAGTTAGGTTTAAGTAGTTCTAAGTTCTAGGGGACTGATGACCACAGATGTTAAGTCCCACAGTGCTCAGAGCCATTTGAACCATTTTTGAACCATTTGATCCTCTGCACATCTTAAGGACCAGATACACTCCAAAGAAACTGGTATACCTGCCTAAAATCGGGTATGGACCCCGCGAGCTCGCAGAAATGTCGCAGCACAACGTGTCATGGACTCGACTAATGTCTCAAGTGGTGCTCGAGGGAACTGACACCATGAATCCTGCAGGGCTGTCCATAAATCCGTAAGAGTACGAGGGGGTGGAGATCTCTTCTGGACAGCACGTTGCAAGGCATCCCAGATATGATCAACAGTGTTCATGTCTGGGGAGTTTGGTAGGCAGCGAAAATGTCTAAAGTCAGAAGAGTGTTCCTGACCCACCTGTAGCAATTCTGGATGTATGGGGCGTCGCATGGTCCTGCTGGAATTGCCCAAGTCCGTCGAAATGCACATTGGTCATGAATGGGTGCAGGTGGCCAGACAGGATGCTTACGTACGTGCCGCCTGTCAGAGTCGTATCTAGACGTATCAGGGATCCCATGACACTGCAACTGCATACGCCTCACACAATTACAGAGCCTCCTCTAGCTTGAGCAGTCCTCTGCTGACATGCAGGCTCCATAGATTCATGAGGTTGTCTACATAACCGTACACGTCCGTCAGCTCGATACAATTTAAAACGACACCTGTTCGACCAGACAACATGTTTCTAACCATCAGCAGTCCAATGTCGGCGTTGCCGGGCCCAGGCGACACGCAAAGCTTTGTCTCGTGCGGTCATCAAGGGCACACAAGTGGGTCTTCGGTTCCGAAGAACATTCGACTTTCGGCTACGAAAGCCCATATCGATGATGTTTCGTGAATTGTTCGTACGTGACACTTGTTGATGGCCCAGCATTGAAATCAGCAGCAATTTGCGGAACGGTTCCCCTTCTGTGACGTTGAACGATTCTCTTCAGTCTTCGTTCGTGCCGTTCTTGCAAGATTTTTTTCCGGCCGTGGCGATGTGTGAGATTCGACGTTTTACCGGAATCCTGATATTCACAGAACACTCGTGAAACTGTCGTACGGGTAAATCCCCACTTCATCGCTACCTTGGAGATGCTGTGTTGAATCGGTCGCGAGCCGACTGTAACACCACGTTCAAACTCATTTAACACTTGATAACCTGCCATTGTAGCAGTAGTAACCGATCTAACAACTTCGCCAGATACTTGTTG
The DNA here is from genome assembly GCF_023864275.1 of Schistocerca cancellata. Lineage (NCBI taxonomy): Eukaryota > Metazoa > Arthropoda > Insecta > Orthoptera > Acrididae > Schistocerca > Schistocerca cancellata. Next base: position 141,757,954 of record NC_064634.1, on the reverse strand, counting down.
TCTCATATAGGCGTTGCCGACGGCAGTGCCGTATACGGCCTGTTTACATATCTCTGAAGACGCATGCCTGTACCAGTTTCTTTGCGCTTCAGTGTATATAACGTAGAATGCATATTAACAACTCAATGGAAACAAATTAAATGCGGGACAATGTTGCCAGAGGCAGTCGTGGACATAAATTTGAACGTCACATGATGTGAGCTCACTGTGACTATAGCGTCAAGTTGGGCTGGCCTGGCAACATGAAGCATAAAAGCTATGACGCTCTTGCAGGTACATAAAAACACGCGCGCATTGGAATGCAACATTGCATAAAAATTTCAAAGGAATAGGTGAAGAACTTTCGGAGTTTTAAGATTTTAAAGAAACAAATATGATATTTTCGTTAGTAAAATATCCCCTTTATATATCACAGCACAGGCCTACATTGATGTTTTAAGCACCTTCTTGCTCCCCACTGTTGAAGAGCAATTCGGGGATGTCGATTGCATATTTCAACACGATCGAGCACCTCTTTATAATGCACGGCCTGTGGCGGGGTGGTTACACGACAGTAACATCCCTGTAATGGACTGGCCTGCACAGAGTCCTGACCTGAATCCTACAGAACTCCTTTGGGATGTTTTGGAACGCCAACTGCGTGCCAAGCCTGACCGACCGACATCGATACCTCTCTTCAGTGCAGCACTCCGTGGAGAATGGGCTGCCATTCCGCAAGAAACCTTCCAGCATCTGATTGAACGTATGCCTGCGACAGTGGAAGGTGTCATCAAGGCTAAGGGTGGGCCAACACCATACTGAATTCCAGCATTAGCGATGGAGGGTGCCACGAACTTTTAAGTCATTTTCAGCTAGGTGTCCGGATACTTTTGATCACATATTGTAGTAGTTATTTTGCTTCGAAGATGTAGTACCTCCGTATTAAGCAGTATACTCCTGTAGAAGTTGGACATATCTGAAGAACTGTCAGCAACAAGGTGTCTATCATTTTGTCAGAATTCAGACTTCAGATAACAGGCACTGTATTATATTATACGGCAGCACACGAACACTGAAACCTGACATACGGAACCTACATCCCCTGTCGGCTGTAGGACGCTGCTTTTTGCTTAATCATTGCCGCGCCAGAATGACAGTAGTAACGAGGGGTAGTAATTACGTACATGATATGTTATTAGAGTGCTGAGCCTCTGACTGGCACTGGGAAAACCGGGCTGCATTGTTCTTTTTCTTATACGACGAGTATCTTTTCCCTTTCTGCTCGGCAGAACCAGTCGAAGATTGCACATGTAGGAAATGGGGCGCTAAACCTTGAGAGTGAACTTATTGTCGGGTCCTTTCACAGTCGGCGTATACCGGCGCAGCCCCACCAACCCACTGCACCAGGTGCGCGCCTTGGAGCGAAAGCGAGGTCACTCAATAGTGGCTTGGCTGCCTTAGGATATTTTAGGTTCTGTAAGTACATTCTTAAAGGAAAAGTGCAGTAATAGCTGCTCTCCGTCCGATCTGTGTTCGAAGAAAAGAAAAAAGAGGGCGCCAAGAAAAACATGTGGAACTATAAATCAGTGCATGAAGAAAGAAAGATTAGAGTTTAAGCTTCTTGGAAATTCACGTTGTAAAAGAAAGGCTTCAGCTAGGTTGATCAAGAGGTAAATTTAGCATGTCCTTGTAGAGTTAATCAAGCAGGCAGTCAAATGAAGCGGATTTTGAAACATCCGAATTCCTAAGTAAAGAACAACAATTCTAAGAAATACCAGTCCCCTTTATTAACCACCGTGTTCCTCTATACTGCTCCCGGGAGGTGCTAACATACTATCTCGTCACAAAGGAAATGTTTGTGGTGCCCTCCATCAGTAATGCTGGAATTCATTATGGTGTTGGCCGACCTTTAGCCTTGATGACACCTTCCACACTCGCAGGCATACGTTCAGTCAGGTGCTGCTAGGTTTCTCGGGGAATGGCAACCCATTCTTCACGGATCTGCACTGAGGAGAGGTATCGATGTCGGTCGGTGAGGCCTAGCACGAAGTTGGCGCTCCAAAACATCCCAAAAAGTGTTCTGTACCATTCAGGTCAGAACTCTGTGCAGGCCAGTCCATTACACGGATGTTATTGTCGTGTAACCACTCCGCCATAGGCCGTGCATTAGGAAGAGGTGCTCGATCGTGTTGAAAGATGCAACCGTCATTTCCGAATTGCTGTTCAACAGTGAGAAGCAAGAAGGTGCTTAAAACATCAATGTAGGCCTGTGCTGTGATAGTGCCTTGCAAAACAACAAGGGGTGCAATCCCCCTCCGTGAAAAACACGACCACACCATAACACCATCCCCTCCGAATTTTACTGTTGACACATCACACGTTAGCAGAAGACGTTCACTGTGCATTCGCCATACCCACACGCTGCCATCGGATCGCCACAATGTGTACCCTGATTCCTCACTCCACACAACGTTTTTCCATTGTTCAATCGTCCAGTGTTTACGCTCTTTACACCGAGCGAGGCGTCGTTTGGTATTTACCGGAGTGACGTGTGGCTTATGAGCAGCCGCTCGACGACGAAATCCAAGTATTCTCACCTCCCGCCTAACAGTCATAGTACTTGTAGTGCATCCTGATGCAGTTTGGAATTCCTGTGTGATGGTCTGGATACATGTCTGCCTATTACACATTACGACCATCTTCAACTGTTCACGGTCTCTGTCAGTCAACAGACGTGGTCGGGCTGTACGCTTTTGTGCTGTATGTGTCCCTTCATGTTTCCACTTCATTGTCACATCGGAAATAGTGGACCTAGGGATGTTTAGGAGTGTGGAAATCTCGTGTGTGTGTGTGTGTGTGTGTGTGTGTGTGTGTGTGTGCGTACGTGTGGAGTGTGTATGTGTGTAGCCGTTCATTTCCATTTATTAGAAATATGTTTATTAACGTAAGATGTCATTGTATTTATTTGTGTGTTATTCAACATGTCACTGAAATTTATTTTAAATTTTGTGAGAAGCTGTAGAAACGATAGATCGAAGTCTCGAAAGGATGCGCAGCACTGTAAGTTTGGGATGACTGTATTGGTGTACTCAAAGGTCAACAAATAAGTAAAAAAAGCAAAACTGTTCTACACATGTACTACACTAGAATACACTAACTCTCTTGCCGAAATTCAGTATGCTTTATTTTATGCCAAGACGCATATTAGGATTTAGGCCATATTTAAGTGCCATAATAAAGATTTTCTGGACAGCATTCTGGATGCTGAAACAGTGTTTTGTTCTGTACTTTGTGGCTCCTTTCCCGGCTCTATATTCGTAGCACACTCACTCTATCTCCACTAGTGTATCAGCGAGTATGTGTGCTATGCATATGAAGGTGGTAAAAGTAGCCACAAACTGTAGAATAAAAGGCAGCTGCAAAATTCGAAAAACAGTCCACAAGGTCGTTTTATTGACGAAAACGTGTATGTATTTCACCTCTTGAAATGGATGAAATCCCGGAACGCATCTTTGCATAAATAAATTTATATCAAGAATTTATGACTTTGAAAACGCATATAGATTTATTCACTTAACTTCCATAGATATTTTCGTTGTCATTTTACACCAACATACATTACGTTTTTTACCTTGCACCTAAAAAGTTTCAATGTGGCTTCCATTGTCTATGCAGCAGACACCTTTCAGAAGTCGATTTCTTGCCGCACCATGTCAGGCGTGAATTGTTGAACTGCGAGGTAGCGTCCAGCTCTGAACTTTAGTAGAGAAGCCAGTAAGGGTGGAACAAACAGGGTATCCTTGATGCGCCCCCAAAAGAACTCACGAAGTGTCAGGTCCTTTGAATGTGGGGGCAATGCAATTGGTGCACCTCGGCCCTTCCACTTACCTGGAAAGTAGACATTTAGGAAAACCTACAGCTTTGTTTCTTAACTTTACCACTTAAGTGAAAAGTCGACTCATCATTAAAGATAATTCTTCTAATGAAATCTTCATCCAACCGATGTAACATTTCCACATAAAAGGCCTCAGCAACCTTTTAGTTCTTACACCATTGTAACCTTGTTTGGTTTGAGATGCAATCTTTTCTTAACACACGCCAAGAGTCACATGTAGAATGTCCACCTCTCGACAAGCTTTCCAGGTCGATTTTGTAAGACTATTCACAAAGATTTGTTTTACTTGCTATACGACGTCGTCATAGGATTTGTTATGTCTTAACGAATAGTAGGCCAACTTGGAGGACCGTTACCATACGCTGTACAACGACTGTGATGATGTTCGGCAAAAGCCTGTCACGATCAACCACTTAACCTGCAAGCAATACCGCATATGTTCCTTCTTTGTTCTTTATGGTCTTCTGTTAGGCGGCGAGCAACCGAGCGGGAACACATCTTTGAGTAACTCAACTGGTAGACGCGAATGTCAGCACTACTGACAGAGACGTCCAGTTGTGCAGTGGGGTGTTTGATTGTGATACGTCGATTATTAAACGAGAGTATCCGCACGTACCAACATTGCTATGTGCGACCGGCCGTCCCCAGGTGTCACATCTGTGTGCGACCGGCCAGCACGTGGGGATGGGGAAAGTTTGGGCGACCTTGTTTCGATCATGACGAACGCCTTGCCCAACGACTCATCGTGCTTTTGTTCACGGCCAGGTCTCCATAGATACTGGCAAGCACCTGTGGATATCTGCAATGCTCTGGTTTTTTGCCAAAGGAGTCAATGACAGCTCTCTGCTTGGAACCCAATTCTGTCACAGAAGCCATTTTCAAGTCTACGTACAGCGCGTAAAAAGGCTGAAGCGGGAATATTCCATGATGTCCCACACCGTATACCGCATTTTTCCAACCGAAACTGGCAGAGAAAAAAGTGTTATATTAGGTACTAAACGCCACTCCTATAACGTCGGTATCAGTTTCGGTTCTAAACAATAAAATGTAAGAATTCACAGGCACGTAATTATAATACTGACTTTGAACTGTTCCAATCAGGAACACACTGACGCACACCAAGGACGAACTAGTACACCGAGACTTGGCAGCAGCTGGCAGATTAAAGAGAGCGTCAAGGCTAATAATACCTTACAGCACCATTCGTAATTACAGATGGTTCTTGTGCTCTGATGCTGCTTCACTTTTTTTTCCGAACAAACCTGGCATATTCGGAGCTACTTCGTACGAGGATGTTAACTCACTGCACCGCCCTAGCAAACGTAGTCATCCGTCAAGTATGCGTAAGATTTACAGCTTCAGTGATCACTTGTAAATTACCCGATAAAGTGGCGCAGTGGTAAGACAACGGATTCGTGTCCGGAGGACGATTGTTCAAATCCCGGAGCAGACAACCAAATTTCTTTTCGTGATTCCGCTAAATGACTTAAGGAGAATACTGGGATGGTTTCCACAATTCGAGCTTGTACTTAGGTTGTAATGATCTTGCCCTCGATGGAATGTTAAATCGTTATCTTCCTTCATTATTTGCTAATTGTGAATAACACAGATGAAAAATTGTATAAAACACAATGGTTCAAATGGCTCTGAGCACTATGGGACTTAACTTCTAATGTCGTCAGTCCCCCAGATCTTAGAACTACTTAAACCTAACTAACCTAAAGGCATCATTCACATCCATGCCCGAGGCAGGATTCGAACCTGCGACCGTACCGGTCGCGCGGTTCCAGACTGTAGCGCCTAGAACCTTTTTTTTATTTTAATTTGTTCGTTGTTCCATTGGAACTACTGACGGCCTTGGGAGAGCCAGTCCTGACAAAACTCTACCATCTGGTGAGCAAGATGTATGAAACAGGCGAAATACCCTCAGACTTCAAGAAGAGAGAAAGCTTTTGACAATGTTGACAGGAATACTCTCTTTCAAATTCTAAAAGTGGCAGGGATAAAATACAGGGAGCGAAAGCCTATGTACAATTTGTACAGAAACCAGATGGCAGTCGAGGGACATGAAAGGGAAGCAGTGGTTGGGAAGGGAGTAAGACAGGGTTGTAGCCTCTCCCCGATGCTATTCAATCTGTATATTGAGCAAGCAGTAAAGGAAACAAAAGAAAAATTCGGAGTAGGTATTAAAATCCATGGAGAAGAAATAAAAATTTTGAGGTTCGCCGATGATATTGTAATTCTGTCAGAGACAGCAAAGGACTTGGAAGAGCAGTTGAACGGAATGGATGGTGTCTTGAAGGGAGGATATAAGATGAACATCAACAAAAGCAAAACGAGGATAATGGAATGTAGTCCAATTAAGTCGGGTGATGTTGAGGGTATTAGATTAGGAAATGAGACACTTAAAGTAGTAAAGGAGTTTTGCTATTTGGGGAGCAAAATAACTGATGATGGACGAAGTAGAGAGGATATAAAATGTAGACTGGCAATGGCAAGGAAAGCGTTTCTGAAGAAGAGAAATTTGTTAACATCGAGTATAGATTTAAGTGTCAGGAAGTCGTTTTTGAAAGTATTTTTATGGAGTGTAGCCATGTATGGAAGTGAAACATGGACGGTAAATAGTTTGGACAAGAAGAGAATGGAAGCTTTCGAAATGTGGTGCTACAGAAGAATGCTGAAGATTAGATGGGTAGGTCACATAACTAATGAGGAGGTATTGAATAGGATTGGGGAGAAGAGAAGTTTGTGGCACAACTTGACCAGAAGAAGGGACCGGTTGGTAGGACATGTTCTGAGGCATCAAGGGATCACCAATTTAGTATTGGAGGGCAGCGTGGAGGGTAAAAATCGTAGGGGGAGACCAAGAGATGAATACACTAAGCAGATTCAGTAGGATGTAGGTTGCAGTAGGTATTGGGAGATGAAGAAGCTTACACAGGATAGAGTAGCATGGAGAGCTGCATCAAACCAGTCTCGGGACTGAAGACCACAACAACAACAACAACATTGTTCGTTGTTGACGTTGTGTTTGGTCGTTGCGGACGTCACATGACATCCAGGCAAGTTCGTTTGCTGATCCTTCCACTCAGTTTCTTTATTACAGAGGCCAACCGGCTCTCTGACCGAACACGCTGAGCTACCGTGCCGGCGCCGCTCGGCCACTCCGGCCGGCTATAAAACACAATGCTATGCATCTTTCGAGGTGATAACTCAAACTGTGCTCGGACCTTCGGAGGTTTCTCTCTCTTTCTCTCTCTCTCTCTCTCTGTCTGTCTATCGATCTCTTTAATTTTTATTCTTTCTTAATATTAGACTTGAAAAGCGTAATAAAGGTAGGATAACCTTATAGTGTCACCATCTGTCACCAGACTATCTTGTAATATTACCGGCGGAGGGAGCAGACACACGCAATAAAAAGCTATGGAACCAATGACAATACTAACCACTACAAATGTACGAAATGCGCGAACGAGAGCTATGTTTCTTGGGGTATTATTTGCAGGTATAAGTAACTATTTCAGTACGAGTGCGATAAACAAACAGCCACGATGGAATTTCGTCCGTTAAGAGATGAATTATACAAAAAGGCAACTCATGAAAAATTGTGTCCCTAGCAGGCGAAAAGAACTGAGTGGTAAATGTATGAATCAAATTTGCCTCAAGCGTCTGCTGTTGATGAAATGCATCAGAACATGTGAAAGGAAAATTCTTGGTGTGCGCTCGTTGCAAAAACACTGATAGTACAAAAATACTTGTACCAGATTCTTTTGGTAAAAAAAGGACACATGACAGAGTAAAACAAAATTAAATATAAATAGACCTATTTGAAAAAGTTTTTGTCGGATGTACCTATCTAATAGTCGGTGTATCCACCTTTGGAACGGCTGACAGCGGTGAGACGTCGTACCGTGGAAGTAACGAGGCCTTGGTAGGTCTCTGGAGGGAGCTGGCACTACATCTACACACACAACTCATCTAATTCCCGTAAATTGCTGGGATGGAGGCGATGAGCTCTTACACCACGTTCAATGACATCCTAGATCTGGTTCAGATCTGACGAGTTGGGGAGGCCACGTCATCAATTGGAACTCGCCACTGTGTTCCTCGAACCACTCCATCACACTCCTGGCCTTGTGACATAGAGCATTATCTTGCTGAAAAATGCCAGTGCTGTGGGGAACATGATCGTCACGAAGGGGTTACATGGTCTGCTATCAGTGTATGATACTCTTTGGCCGTCATGGTGACCTGCACGAGCTCCGCTGGACCCTTGGAGGCCCACGTGAATCTTCCCCAGAGCATAACGGAGCTGCTGCCAGCTTGTCTCCGTCCCACATTACAGGTGTCAAGGAGTTGTTCCCTGGAAAACGACGGATTCGCTTCCCCCCCATCGGCACAATGAATAAGATTTCGGGACTCATCATACCGTGCAGCTCTCTGCCGATACGTCAGCGACCAGTGCCGATGGTCACGTGCCCATTTCAGTCGCAGTTGCCGATGTCGTGGTGTTAACATTGGCACATGCATGGGTCGTCGGCTGCGGAGGTCCATCGTTAGAAGTGCTCAGTGCACTGCATGTTCAGACGCACTTGTACTTTGCCATGAACTAAAGTCTGATGTTACGTGCACCCCAGTTCGCCGTGTTTTACCTGCGTACCCAGCCTACGACACCCACCACGTGTAATGATGGGGCCGCGCGGGATTACCCGAGCGGTCTGGGGCGCTGCAGTCATGGACTGTGCGGCTAGTCCCGGCGGAGGTTCCTCCCTCGGGCATGGGAGTGGGTTTGTCCTTAGGATAATTTAGGTTAAGTAGTGTGTACGCTTAGGGACTGATGACCTTAGCAGTTAAGTCCCATAAGATTTCACACACATTTGAACATTTTGCAATGATGGGTAGTCGCCCAACCCCAAGACTTCTAAACGTGTTTTCACCTTGGTTTCGCCACTTGTTGAAGACACTCATCACGTCACTCCTCCAACACCAGACAAGTCATGGAGATTCCGAAATGCTCGTGGCGAGCACTCTTTCCTCCGTCAGTCTCAGACAGATCGCGCATCTTCCCCATTCTACGGACGGACAGCACGCTCGCTGATACAACACTTTGCGAGGTGCCGGGGCTAGCAGTGTATTTAACACTAAATTCTTCTAGAATCTACATATGTAAATGATGCTCTAAGCCCCCCCCCCCCCCCCACTATTCTAACTCCGACTTTTGCTGTTGCACAAGGATAAAAAAATACGCGAACTGACTCTAATCAACCTTGCCAGTGGAGTAGAAGAGAGTTTGGCACCTGCAATAATTTAATTTGATAAATAAGTTAAATAAACGAAGGTTTCATTAATATAGTGAGGAATGATAGGGTTGCTCTACCGATTAACAGATTGAAAGTTCTGTCCAAAATAACAATATGATTTATTAAGACTAAACACAAAATAATAAACAAAAACACATGAAACATTTACAATACATCAAATTGGCTCAAATTGGATACTCAAACAAACGCTGTGAATGTGAAGTTGTCCCCAAACTAGATTGTGAGGATTATGACGAAGTGGTATGTGCAGCCAATTCCTTGCAACTCAAATCTTAGAGAAAACACATAGCCAACCCAACATTAATTGCTGCTACCCAAGACAGAACAAAGTTAGAAAAAGACGAACAGGCGCGCTCTGCTGAGCTCTGATTATCACCTAGGAAAATCCCTGTCTGCCGGTGCTGCGGACATACCTTACCAAACTGTCTTCTTAACTGCCAGAACACGATCTGGCGTACCGGAGGCGATGGCTGGTTGCTTCGACGTCCTCGACCGAAAGGCGGGAGCCGACTACCTAGAGCACCCGTACAGGCCGAACACACAACATTCCCGCCCCCACGACAGTGGCCGTGGTTAAACGTTCCAATCAGCAACTCGAAAACCGGCGGAAAATTCCACTCTATTGCCGGAGCACTACCATTCCACCAATGGAGATTCTTGGCGCCAATTTCTGCGCTGATTTTGCTACGTCACGGAGCTATGCCCTGAGCAAGCCAATCACAGTTACTATTTTGCAGAAAGCGCGGGAATTTTCCCGCCACAACTGCCTGGGTACACAAATCATTCCCACGCCTCGCTGGTAGCCTGCCAGAAAGTGTTTTCGTTAAGTTTCTGCGAAGTAACGGAACCTCTAGCCCAGCCGCTACTTCAGACCCCTCCGGGCGTGTCTTTTGACAATGTCGGCATCTGCAAAGCATTCACTCGACTTCCTCACACCCGTCGGCTTAACGCTTTCCAGATCAGGAGAGCCCGCCTGTCACTGGACCACCCGGGTGACGAGAGACGCTGCGTGGGAAGTCCGTGTGTGAAGGAATAGCGACTTTTCACTGCATGCAATTAGAGAAGAAAATCGTAAGATAGAAATATGAGAGGGGGCTCATGCCACCTCTCAACTTAACTTGCTTGTGTCTGACTAGCAGTCACTCCTCACCAAGAGACATTCCTATCGCCTGAGCTGGTTTATATCGATAGTAGGTCGGTGGTCATGATGTTCTGACTGATGAAAGTAGGGTGTCTCAATGCGGTTGTCAAGATGCAATCAGCATCACTTTATACAGCTTTGAAGAACTTCTCGTCGATGGAACGTTGAATTCTATTAAATTTTCTGTGTTAGTTCTCGGGACGCTGAATGGACTGAAGAGTTCATAGCAAAGGGAACACCCAGCGTGTTATTCTTAAAGGAGGAGGAACTTCACACGTAAATGTAGCTTCAGGCACAACGCAAGAAAGTGTTATAGAGCTACTGCTGCTCCTGTTGGAAGGCCCATGAGGCTATTTGTGGATGATACTGTCGTATACAGAGGTCGCAAATCTAGAAAATTGTAGCGAAATGCAGAAACACCTGTAGCGGACTGAAGCTCAGCGCAGCGACTGAAAGCTGACCAACGTAAGCAAATGTAGACTACTGCACATAAATAGCTGGAAAGACCCCTTGCTGTACAGTTACACATCCATTAGATCTCTGGGAGTATGCCTACCGAGCGATTTAGAACGGGTCGACCATCGAAGAAAAGGCAGATGCCGTACTGAGATTCAGTGGACGAACTGAGCTGATAGAAGAGACTCAAAGAAAAGCAGCGCGTTTCCTCACAAATTAGTTTAATAAGCGCGAAAGCGTCACGGAGTGCTCAATCAACTCGAGCAGCACACGCTACAAGAGAGGCGTTGTTTATGAAAGTGTGGTATACTGTTTCATTTTCCGACAGTTTATTTTCCCACAATCGAAACATTACACATTGAGGCGTCAAAAGTCATCGCATAGCGACATGAACTTACGAAGATGGTGGCAGTATCACGTACAGAAGGTATAAAAGGACAGGGCATTGGCGAAGCTGTCATTTGTACTCTGGTGATTCATGTGGAAAGGTTTCCGACGAGATTACGGCCACACGACGGAAATTAGCAGACTCTGAAGGCGGGATGGTAGTTGGAGCTAGACGCATGTGGACATTCCCATTTCGAAAATCTTTAGTGAATTCAATATTCCGAGATCCATAGCATCAGGCATTACCTCTCACCACGGACAACGCAGTGGCTGATAGCCTTCACTTCGCAACCGAGAGCAGTTGCGTTTGCGTAGAGTTTCAGTGCTAACAGTCAAGCAACACTGCGTGAAATAGCCGTAGAAATCAATGTGGGACGTACGACGAACGTATCCGTTAGGAAAGTGCAGCGAAATGTGGCGCTAATGGGCTATGGCAGCAGGCGGCCGGCTCGAATGCCTTCGCTAACAGCACATGCCTGCAGTGCCTCTCGCCAGCTCGTGCCCGTACCGTTGGACGCTAGACTGCTGGAAAACCGCGGCCTTGTCAGATGAGTCCCGCTTTCAGTTGGTGACGGCTGATGATACGGTTCGAGTGTGGCCCAGACCCAACGAAGCCATGGACCCAAGTTGCTAAAGAGGGATTGTGAAAGCTGGTAGTAGCTTCTTACTGGCGTACGCTGTGTTGATATGTGAAGGACTGGGTCCTCTCGTCCAACTGAACTGACCGTTGACTGGAAATGGCTATATTTGGCTACTTGGAGACCGTTTGCAGCCATTCAACGATGTAATTTTTGTGGCTAACAATCCACCATGTCACCGGGCCACAATTGTTTGCAACTGGTTTGGAGAACATTCTAGACATTTAGAGGGAATGGTTGAGCCACCCAGTTAGACCGACATGAAACCCATCGATCATTTGTGGGACATAATCGAGAGGTCAGTTCGTGACAAAATGGGAGATACGATACTGCGTGAAGAGTTTGACAGAGCACTGAAAGACCTGAGTCGAAACAAGGCCCCCGGAGTAGACAACATTCCATTGGAACTACTGACGGCCTTGGGAGAGCCAGTCCTGACAAAACTCTACCATCTGGTGAGCAAGATGTATGAGACAGGCGAAATACCCTCAGACTTCAAGAAGAATTTAATTATTCCAATCCCAAAGAAAGCAGGTGTTGACAGATGTGAAAATTACCGAACAATCAGTTTAATAAGCCACAGCTGCAAAATACTAACGCGAATTCTTCACAGACGAATGGAAAAACTAGTAGAAGCCGACCTCGGGGAAGATCAGTTTGGATTCCGTAGAAATACTGGAACACGTGAGGCAATAATGACCTTACGACTTATCTTAGAAGAAAGATTAAGGAAAGGCAAACCTACGTTTCTAGCATTTGTAGACTTAGAGAAAGCTTTTGACAATGTTGACTGGAATACTCTCTTTCAAATTCTAAAGGTGGCAGGGGTAAAATACAGGGATCGAAAGGCTATTTACAATTACAACCAGATGGCAGTTATAAGAGTCGAGGGACATGAAAGGGAAGCAGTGGTTGGGAAGGGAGTAAGACAGGGTTGTAGCCTCTCCCCAATGTTATTCAATCTGTATATTGAGCAAGCAGTAAAGGAAACAAAAGAAAAATTCGGAGTAGGTATTAAAATCCATGGAGAAGAAATAAAAACTTTGAGGTTCGCCGATGACATTGTAATTCTGTCAGAGACAGCAATGCCCGCATCTCGTGGTCGTGCGGTAGCGTTCTCGCTTCCCACGCCCGGGTTCCCGGGTTCGATTCCCGGCGGGGTCAGGGATTTTCTCTGCCTCGTGATGGCTGGGTGTTGTGTGCTGTCCTTAGGTTAGTTAGGTTTAAGTAGTTCTAAGTTCTAGGGGACTTATAACCACAACAGTTGAGTCCTATAGTGCTCAGAGCCATTTGAACCATTTTTGAAGAGACAGCAATGGACTTGGAAGAGCAGTTGAACGGAATGGATGGTGTCTTGAAGGGAGGATATAAGATGAACATCAACCAAAGCAAAACGAGGATAATGGAATGTAGTCGAATTAAGTCGGGTGATGTTGAGGGTATTAGATTAGGAAATGAGACACTTAAAGTAGTAAAGGAGTTTTGCTATTTGGGGAGCAAAATAACCGATGATGGTCGAAGTAGAGAGGATATAAAATGTAGACTGGCAATGGCAAGGAAATGGTTTCTGAAGAAGAGAAATTTGTAAACATCGAGTATAGATTTAAGAGTCAGGAAGTCGTTTCTGAAAGTATTTGTATGGAGTGTAGCCATGTATGGAAGTGAAACGTGGACGGTAAATAGTTTGGACAAGAAGAGAATAGAAGCTTTCGAAATGTGGTGCTACAGAAGAATGCTGAAGATTAGATGGGTAGATCACATAACTAATGAGGAAGTATTGAATAGGATTGGGGAGAAGAGAAGTTTGTGGCACAACTTGACCAGAAGAAGAGATCGGTTGGTAGGACATGTTCTGAGGCATCAAGGGATCACCAATTTAGTATTGGAGGGCAGCGTGGAGGGTAAAAATCTTAGGGGGAAACCAAGAGATGAATACACTAAGCAGATTCAGAAGGATGTAGGTTGCAGTAGGTACTGGGAGATGAAGAAGCTTGCACAGGATAGAGTAGCATGGAGAGCTGCATCAAACCAGTCTCAGGACTGATGACCACAACAACAACAACATATAGGCAACATGGCTAAATATTTCCGCAGGGAACTTCCAATGACTTGTTGAGTCTATGCCACGTGCAGCTGTTTCACTATGCAGGGGAAAAGGAGGTCCGACACAGTATTAGGAGGTATCCCATGGCCGGCCGCTGTGGCCGAGCGATTCTAGGCGCTTCAATCTGGAACCGCGCTGCTGCTACGGTCGCAGGTTCGAATCGTGCCTCGGGAATGGATGTGTGTGTTGTACTTATGTTAGTTGGGTTTGATGACCTCAGATGTTTAGTCCCATAGTGCTTAGAGCCATTTGAACCATTTTTTGAGGTATCCCATGACTTTTGTCACTTCGCTGTACATCTCGCAGAAAAGCATAGTATGTAAAATTAAAGAGATTCAAGCTCGCACGGGGGACTACAAACAATCGTCCTTTGTCCTTCCATGCAACACTCTCGACTTTAATGAGGAAATCTTCGTCAACACACAAGGTAATCTGTGCCAGATATAATACGGTAGATAGTCGAATACAGATGTAGATGCAGTAGCATCGTCCTTATATGTCGTCTAACAGAAGGGAGGACTTGCTATGTAAAAAGCTGCTTCTCCTACTACACGAATATATGAGCTGACAGATATTTACTGATAAGGTCCGATAGTATTGGAACAATAGCAACTGAATATTCTTTCACTTCTATCGACCACTCCCGATAAAAATGCTGGATTAGTACGTCGCGCGGAAATTGAGTCGCAGCATGTAAGTCGGACGAAACAGCATGGGAGAACGCGGCAAGAGAACGTTGTAAGCTGTAACAGACCCAGGGGAAAGGCAGCAGCTGTTGGTGTCTGCTGAGGGCTGACGGTGGTAGTCGTGGCCGAACACGGCTCTCGCATCCGCTACAGGCGACACTACTTTCAGCGACCTTGAGAAATCGCATTTCTCCAGGAAAGGCACACACACACACACACACACACACACACACACACACAAGCGCGCGCGCGCCCGCATGCTTGCTCGTACACACACACTAAGGTAGGGGAGAAGAATGTCCCATACGAACAGCTGTGTACAAGCTGGATGAAAGTCGGGAAAAAGAATTTACTATCTTCTTGCTCACCACCTGCTGTTTGTTGGAGATCCGAGCAGCTGATTTTTTTATTTCTCTGCTTCGGCCTTTCGTGTTATTATAACAGGTTGAGCCACTCGCTTACTTGGGGTTTCCAAGCAGTTGCGAAAAAATGGAAATGTGTCCTTCATGCCCGTAGCTACTCACAACAATTGCGACAACTGTATCGCCAGAAATAATTTGACTCCTCTCGGCAACGTCGCACTAGTCCACAGGACGGATTACGTATGCTTTGCGAATAGTGCCAACTGTAAATGCGAAGGTGGAGTCAAAAGCGTCAGGGCAATCAAAGAAGAGATTGTAGTAGTACTTACAGTTATTTCGACTGTATTAGTTCTTACAAACTTCTACAAGGTCCATCAAGATATTAATCCTCTTATGGGTAAGCTGGCCGGTGTGGCCGAGCGGTACTAGGCGCTTCCATCCGGAACCGAGCTTCTGCTACGGTCGCAGGTTCGAATCCTGCCTCGGGGAGGTTAGTTAGGTTTAAGTAGTTCTAAGTCTAGGGGATTGATGACCTCAAATGTTAAGTCCCATAGTGCTTAGAGCCATTTGAACCACTTGATCGGGTAATGCTTTCATTAACAAGCGGAAATTAGAGACACGTAGGCCAATCTTGTGGTAAACGGATTGTCAGATCACAGTGCACAGTCAGTTATTACGTAATGTAACTCGATGTGCAGTTCAGAAACAAAGGAGCTGGTCAGTGTGATTAATGACAAAATAACTGAATATTTTAAAGGAAACTTGAAAAATGTTTGTTTGGATGTTCACAGTGGGTTTAATGCTAGCTCTAAGCTCAACAGCTTTATTAATGAGTTTGTGTCCATTTATGAAATCAGTTTTCCTAAAAAGATAATTAAATGCAATAATGGGAATCATTAAAGAAGCTTTGTACTTCCAAATCCATTAAGAAATTTAAAAGAAATTCTTGGATCACAACAGAGGGTGACAAAAATATGGAAATACTAAAGACACAACACATTGCCATGCTTAATACGGTGTACGAAAACAGTTGATATTCAAAATAGCTTCCAAACGTCTCAGCTTGTCTGCAGTTCACAAATAGGACAGTAAACTGAAATCAGTATTCAACGCTGTTAACTCATAGAAGATCACGTTATGTATGTCAAAAAGAACGAGATCGCCATAAACGAAAGTTCTCTGGATTATCAATTAACGATTCTATCTTCAACATAGAAATGAATGATATATGCAGCTTTAAAACTATATAAAAATCTACGCATGGAAATAAAATGTGTGACAGGCAGCAGAAGTGTTTTCAAACACACATCACAGATTGTTATCTTTAACAACTTCTTCTGGACCGTAGAGTAATTCTTGAACTGAAATAGTCATTTATATAGAAAAAAACAGCACGTTCCTGGCATTTAGCCGTATAAATGTTTTTTCGTCTTTTTGTTCAGTTATAAATGTTTTGTTTGACAATTCAATATCATAACGTTTATAGTGAATATTAACTATGGAACGAGTAAATAACTAAAAACGCCACTGAATACGATACCCTTAAAACTTTCGACTCCCGTCAAGATTTTAAAAGATATCTGACTTACATTTTATGTTAGTAACAGACGTATGAGGGATTAGTGTTCTAAGTTGATCGACATCGAAGCTAGATTTGTCGCTTCCTGAATACTGAATTCAGTGACCCAGCAAATATCAATTGTATTTTGTTCGTTGTAAAATTGGACTATCGATCGATAACCTTGCTTAACGAAAACGCTGAAGCACACAGAAATTGTTAATCACACAAAAAGTATTTGGTTATAATGCTAACGTAACAGAAATGGTTAGTTGCGGCGGTTGAGAAAGCGACATTTGATTTTGAGAATAATTAAGAATTGTTCCTTTTCTTGTTTCGAAATATTCCAGGAAGTAAACGACCACGAGTTTCCAGTTGTTTTTCCACCGTCCTCCTGCGGACAGGTCATTAAAGAAAGTTGTCATCGCTTCTTTCCATCACGTTTTGCGTTAAGGGAGGGAAATTTCCTTCCCAATGATTCTACACATGTATTATTTCCACACCGAGTTAGGTAACCATTTTGTGTTACTGTACATTAATGAGGTTCAAATGGCTCTGAGCACTATGGGACTTAACAACTGAGGTCATCAGTCCCCTAGAACTTAGAACTACTTAAACTTAACTAACCTAAGGACATCACACACATCCATTCTCTAGGCAGGATTCGAGCCTGCGACCGTAGCGGTCGCGCGGTTCCGGACTGAAGCACCTAGAACCACTCGGCCACAGCAACCGGCACTGGGTTGAAGCTCAGTAAAATATCAAACTGGTGAAAATACTGACTAGCTCTTAATGTAAAAAAAAGGGACGGAGTAGGTGAGTACTTCAAGAAACTTTAAAGAGTGGGAGCCCTTGACTACGGGATTCACTAGTGACCTGCCGGGGCTTCGCACTGGTAGCACTCAGCGAATACGGCCGGACGACTTGCGTGGCGCAGTGGTAGCAAATTATGTACGCACACTTTCCTCGTGAATCAGTCGGCCTATTAGCGAAAACCGCACCATAGTCGCTACAGTAGTGTAATGTTGTAGCTTTATTTTCTGGTGTAAGCGGTGCTGATAGACAATAAAAGCGGGTTAAAAGTTGTGAGCTATCTGAGGAAGTTAACCTTGCATTACTGCGCAACTGTTTCACCAGGTATCCAGTCTAGCTTACCAAATTCCCAACCAGACTAACATTAATTATAATATTTTAATAGTCATACGACAACCGGTGATATATATATATATATAAGAGAATTTAAATAAAAAGAAATAAATCAGTATATATTTGGAAATATATTTTAACATTGATCATGGAAATTTTAGCATATTCAACTTGATTCCTAACTAAACTGGTGCCTTATTTAGGATTGTGAAAATGTGAGTTTGTATTCTTACAGAACACATCAAATATGGAGCCAAGATTGGGAGACTGCATACAACACTGCATTCATAAAATAACACACGAAGAACGTTGAAACATATGCAAGAGGAAATTAACCACTACCAACCGATTCAATTTTCACTCAAAGAAGTTACGTTCGTAGCGCAATCCTGTCCGTCATGTAATTACCACGCACTGGTATACTAAATTCATACTAACTCTCTGTGAAATCTTCCCGAAAAGAATAGCTGAGGGCTACTTTGATGATTACACCACATGCTTCACTTGGTCAACTTGGTTTACACAAAGAGTGTAACTCCACAATAATTTTGATAATTAAAATAAATTAGATCGAAAAGCAATTTACAAAAGAAAAACCTCAAACTGGTTACTATCGTCTTACTATTAACCTGATGGGTCAAACCATTGTATGAGCACGTGGTACTGGTCTCACAAAGTACACCCCACGTGGGTTGAACATAAAGAAAAGTTGCTATATTGAAAAATATTGTCAAGACGAGACGTTATAATCTCACGCACATTCGCATTTAAGATTGATGATCTTAGTTAGAGTTACTGATCAACACGTGGTTCCACTTTACTCACAAAGTAGTGACAAAGCAACTACCGGAATATATTCTGAACTTCACACGAGAATTACACTGCGCTGCAATTTAAGATAACATTAGATATTTTAGAGCTAAATCAGAAATAAAGGTGATTAAATTTTCATTTAGGCTGAACTTAAGAAATCTATTGTCCTACGGACTTAGCAGAGACGCGCTTAGCTGGAGATCTTAACACTTCAGACGCTCGCCACGGACAGACTGCCCTGGTCCCTCCCTGAGGGTGGCACACAAATACAAACGGAAGTGGCCAGAGGGGCAGCTTCCTATACCAACATGACAAGGGACGGACAGGACCATACTAAGGATAGAAACCTCTTTGCTCTTAGAAAGCGTAGCTACCTGTTCCGACGTTGGTCCTACTGTTCTCTAGCAGACAGGCTTGTCTGCTACCCTCAAGCATGCAACTAGAAATACATTTGCTCATTCATCCTCTCACACAGAAGGGAAGGGGTATGACAGTATCTTATCATATGCAGTATATAAAAGAAAGTGGATGTAGGTTCCGTATGAGACTGTGTGACATGAATTACATATAAACTATGTTTTAAAGAGTAGTAGTGTGACAGATCGTTCTTGTTTATGTGTAAAAGTAACACGTTTCACTGCTCAGTCTCTGCCCAGATAGAAACACCACAGTAAATTTATAAGAGGAATTTATGCCGTAAATGACAACAGATTTAAGAAATTAACATGAAAGGAATCCAACAGAGACCTTTCAGTAGGGATTAGCCTTCATATACAGGCAGAAAAATGCATCAGTGGACTTAATAATATCTACGGAAAATATTGCGGGAACTATAATTTAATAATTGTAAAGATGACACAATTACTGCGTCACTCCATTCTGATATCTGGGAGTAACAGTCTATATAGATATGTACTGGAACGACCACATTATCTCAGCTACAAATAAATTACACTGAAGCGCCAAAGAAACTGGAATAGGTATGCGTTTTAAATACACAGATATGTAAACAGCTAGAATACGGCGCTGGGGTCGGCAACGCCTATATAAGACAACAAGTGTCTGACGCAGTTGTTAGATCGGTTAATACTGCTACAATGGCAGATTATCAAGGTTTATGTGAGTTTAAACGTGGTGTTATAGTCGGCGGTAATATGAGTATGCAATACAACGCCAATTTATATGTAATTTACAAGTAAACTGCAAGTATCTGATTTAAAGCGCAGTTTTTCTCGTGTGATCGATTTCTGTGGCTGATATCTTGCTAGCGTGCTTTCCACTCCTTAAAGTAAGCAGTCGAGTTGGATACACTTCTTGTTAGAACGTCTCCGTTTCCACTCTTCGTTTTTACTGACTTTTACGGTGATTCAGTTCAATGGCGTATCGTAATGAAGCAGCTGCAACTGTCTGGAAACCATCTTGTTTGTGAACTCTTGTTTACTCTAACTACAATGAAGAGACAAAGAAACTTAGTGCTGGAGAGAAGTGACACCATGAATCCTGCAGGCCTGCCCATAAATCCGTAAGAGTACGAGGGGGTGGAGGTCTCTTCCGAACAGCACGTTGCAAGGTATCCCAGATATGTTCTCATGTCCGGGAAGTTTGGTGGCCAGCGGAAATGTTTAAAGTCAGAAGAGTGTTCCTGGAAGTGTGGGGTGTAGCATTGTCCTGCTGAAATTGCACAAGTCCGTTGAAATGCACAATGGACATGAATGGATGCAGGTCATCAGACATAATGCTTACATACGTGTTCACTGTCAGAGTCGTATCTGGGCGTATCAGGGGTCCCACATCACTCCAAGATTGGATTGGATTGGATTGTTTTGAGGGAGGAGAGCAGACAGCCAGGTCATCGATCTCATCGGATTAGGGAACGACGGGAAAGGAAGCCGGCCGTGCCCTTTCAAAGGAACCATACCGGCATTTGCCTGGAGCGATTTAGGGAAATCACGGAAAACCTAAATCAGGATGGCCGGACGCGGGATTGAATCGTCGTCCTCCCGAATGCGAGTCGGGTGTGCTAGCCACTGCGCCACCTCGCTCGGTCATCACTCCAGCTCCACAGACCATTACAGTGTCTCCACCAGATTCAACAGTCCCCTACTGAGATGCAGTGTACACGTCCATCCGCTCGATATAACTGAAACGAGACTTTTCCGACCATGCAACATATTTTCAGTCATCAATAGTCCAATGTCTTTGTTGACGGGACCAGGCAAGGCTTAAAGCTTTGTGTCGTCTAGTGACCATAGGTACATGTCTACATCTACATCTGCATCTACATCCATACTCCGCAAGCCACCTGACGGTGTGTGGCGGAGGGTTCCATGAGTACCTCTATCGGTTCTCCTATTCCGGTCTCGTATTGTTCGTGGAAAGAAGGATTGTCGGTATGCCTCTGTGTGGGCTCTAATATCTCTGATTTTATCCTCATGGTCTCTTCGCGAGATATACGTAGGAGGGAGCAATATACTCCTTGACTCCTCGGTGAAGGTATGTTCTCGAAACTTCAACAAAAGAACGTACCGAGCTACTGAGCGTCTCTCCTGCAAAGTCTTCCACTGGAGTTTATCTATCATCTCCGTAACGCTTTCGCGATTACTAAATGATCCTGTAACGAAGCGCGCTGCTCTCCGTTAGCTCTTCTCTATCTCTTCTATCAACCCTATCTGGTACGGATCGCACGCTGGTGAGCAGTATTCAAGCAGTGGGCGAACAAGTGTACTGGGCTTTCGACTCCGAATGCCCATATCGATGATGTTTCGTCGAATGGTTGGCGCACTGACACTTGTTGATGTTCCAACATTGAAATCTGCAGAAATTGGCGGAAGGGTTGAGCACTCCTGTCACGTCGAACGGTTTTCTTCAGTTGTCGTTGGTCCCGTTCTTGCAGGATCTTTTTTCGACCGCAGTGATGTCGGAGATTTGATATTTTACTGGATTCGTGATATTCACGGTACACTCGTGAAATTGTCGTATGGGAAAATTCCTAGTTCATCGCTACCTCGGTGATGTTGTGTCCCATCGCTCGTGAACCGAGTATAACATCACGTTCAAACTCACATATTGACAACCTGCCATTGTAGCGGCAGTAACCGATCTAACAACTGCGCCAGGTACTTGTTGTCCTATACAGGTCGCAGCGCCGTATTCTGCCTGTTTCATGTCTCTGTAATTGGATAGCATGCCTATACCAGTTCTTTTTGGCGCTTCAGTGTATAACACACACTTTGAAAAGCCCCCTTCTGCCACACTCTTCGCGGTGATTCACAGACTTTTGGACGTATATGTTGGTCTTCAGAAACGCGCTGCCTGTGGATTGCGCTACGGCGGGCAGCGGGTGAGTGGTGGCGAGCGTCGGCCGGATGCCTCTGAAAGCGAGAGTGGTGCCGGCAGCTCGGCCCGCTTGTCCTCGATCAGCCAGAACTGGACCACTCGCGCTTTCGGCCGGCGCTCAACCTGCCCGGGCAGTAGCGGGCCCAGCCAGTGTGTAAGTGCGGACCGCTGCTGCTCCTGCTGCAGCCGATACTCAACGACTCTCCCCCATCTTCTTGTTCGATTTACGGCGACGGGTAGCAGAGCAACCGCTTGCAACAGCTGGCCCGCAAGAATCTGCTTTACCGCCTGGCAGGAAATTAGTGCATTCTGGAGCAGGACCTCTGTATGACTAACGGGAACTTTCTCGTGATGAAATACTGAATCAGAGCTCCAGTTACGTCTCCGACACAGTTTTGGTTATAAGTTAGTTGCGAACACCGTAATTTCAGAAAAAAAATTCTCTGATGTGTGTTACATTAGCAACCACTGATTTCAGAGAATAACGAATTATTTCCCAGTTCATTGCGCATTCATATACACTACTTGCCATTAAAATTGCTACACCACGAAGATGACGTGCTACAGACGCGAAATTTAACCGACAGGAAGAAGATGCTGTGATATGCAAATGATTAGCTTTTCAGAGCACTCACACAAGGCTGGCGCCGGTGGCGACAACTACAACGTGCTGACATGAGGAAAGTTTACAACCGATTTATCATACACAAACAGCAGTTGACTGGCGATGCCTGGTGAAACGTTGTTGTGATGCCTCGTGTAAGGAGGAGAAATGGGTACCATCACGTTTCCGAATTTGATAAAGGTCGGATTGTAGCCTATCGCGATTGCAGTTTATCGTATTGCGACATTGCTGTTCGCGTTGGTCGAGATCCAATGAATGTTAGCAGAATATGGAATCGTTGGGTTCAGGAGGGTAATACGGAACGCAGTGCTGGATCCCAACGGCCTCGTATCACTGGCAATCGAGATGACAGGCATCTTATCATCATGGCTGTAACGGATCGTGCAGCCACGTCTCGGTCCCTGAGTCAACAGATGGCGACGTTTGCAAGACAACAACCATCTGCACGAACAGTTCGACGACGTTTGCAGCAGCATGGACTATCAGCTCGAAGACCATGGCTGCGGTTACCCTTGACGCTGCATCACAGACAGGAGTGCTTGCGATGGTGTACTCAACGATGAACCTGGGTGCACGACTGGCAAAACGTAATTTTTTCGGATAAATCCAGGTCCTGCGTACAGCATCATGATGGTCACATCCGTGTTTGGCGACATCGCGGTCAACGCACATTGGAGGCGTGTATTCGTCATCGCCATTCTGGCGTATCACCCGGCGTGATGGTATGGGGTGCTATTTGTTACACGTATCGCTCACCTCTTGTTCCCATTGACGGCACTTTGAACAGTGGACGTTACATTTCACAAGTGTTATGACCCGTGGCTCTACCCTTAATTCGATCCCTGCGAATCCCAACATTTCAGCAGGATTATGCACGAACGCATGTTGCAGGCCCAAATTGCGTGAAAATGTAATCACATGTCAGTTCTAGTATATTTGTCTAATGAATACCCGTTTATCATCTGCATTTCTTCTTGGTGTAGCAATTTTAATGGCCAGTTGTGTAAATTCACTGGGAGTTGGCATATACGCTCTATGCACGTATATATCTCCATAACGACCGTTCGCGTCGATTTGTCTGTGTGTGTGTGTGTGTGTGTGTGTGTGTGTGTGTGTGAGTAAGAGAGAGAGAGAGAGAGTCTGAAGGAGCAGACACTGCTGTAGACGATCTACTGTTGATTGATCTGCGGGAGGGAACCAAACAGCGAGGTTATCGGTCCCAGTGGATTACGGAAGGAAGTCGGCCGTGCTTTTTCAAAGTAACCATCCCGGCATTTGACTGAAGCGATTTAGGTAAATCATGGCAAACCTAAATCAGGATGGCCGGACGCGGATCTGAACCGACGCCCTCCCAAATGCGAGTCAGCGTGCTAAACGACATACGGCTCTATGAGGTAGAGAAGATGTATTAGCAAATTGCGAATACTATTAGACATCAGCTGTATAATTTATTAACGACACATGAAAGTTTGTGCCAGTTCGGGACTCGAATCCGGATTTCACGCCTAACACGAGCGGTTGCTTTAACCACATCGGCTACCCGTGCACGCTTCGCGGACCAATCCAAATGCCCGCACGTTAGCGTGTCATTTGGCACATACATCCATGTCTGAAGGACATTGGATAGTACTATACAGGCACTGTAAACTTCAGACACTGCAAAATTATGATACATGGCTAGGTAGACCGCGACAGTAATAATATCATCTCTCCCTCTGTGGAGAATCACAGAAAGTGTGGAGGTACAGGAGGTGGACACGGCGACATATGGGGGTTGCGGATCGACTTAGGAGGCGTGTACGGATAGCCGAAGGGGTTAAACAGACCGCTCGTGCTACGCGGGAAATCCAAGTTCGAATCACGGAACGGCTCAAATATTCATATGTCACCTATTCATTGTACAGCTGACATCTAATCGTATTTGCAATTTGTGAATACTTCTCTTCCGAATCTATACGGGGTTTTCTCGTGTAAGGTAACCCATACTGTGGTGATCCTTAGCCACTAGTGGAAATGCCCATGCCCCCACCCTGCCACATCAGCTAAAATTACCTCTCTGCTGTTTTCTGTACTCAATTTTGACAAAATTTGCAATTTTGTAAATATGTTTAAAGTCCGCCCCCGATAGATGAGTGGTTAGCGCGACAGAATGTCAATACTAAGGGACCTGGTTCGATTCCCGGCTGGGTCGGAGATTTTCTCCGCTCAGGGACTGGCTGTTGTGTTGTCCTAATCATCATCATTTCATCCCCATAGACGCGCAAGTCACCGAAGTGGCGTCAAATCGAAAGACTTGCACCCGGTGAACGGTCTACCCGACGGGAAGGCCCTAGTCACACGACATTTACATTTTTAATATGTTTAAAAAGTCTCACATTATCTGAAAACCGGAAATGTGCTAGTATGACTCACGCTCTGACGGATCCGTACGAACTTAAATGTGTATACAAATAGTTCGTCTGTATGCTCTGATGAGTGAGTTTGCCAGTAGCAAAATATGTGATCAAAATGGCCGTATCTGTTCACTTAGAAGCCTCAATTGTTTTTACATCACCAAGAGACCACACTCCTTAGTATGTGACAAATTTCAACTTGATACCTCTTCCCCTTCATGAGGAAAAGGAGTCTAAAGAGACGAACATGCAGACAGACAACAAACTGATCCTACACTGAGGTGGCAAAAGTCATGGAGTACCTCCTAATATCGTATCGACCTTCTTTTGTCTGACATAGTGCACCATCTCGTCGTGGCATTGATTCAACAAGTCTTTGATAGTCCTCTGCAGAAGTATGGAGCCACGATGCCTGTACAGCCGTCCATAATTGCGAAAGTGCACGAAGTGAACCGGCCGTTGTGACCGAGCGGTTCTAGGCGCTTCAGTCCGGAACCGCGCTGATGCTACGGTCGCAGGTTCGAATCCTGCCTCGGGCTTGGGTGTGTGTGATGTCCTTAGGTTAGTTAGGTTTTAGTAGATCTAAGTCTAGGGGAGTGATGACCTCAGATGTTAAGTCACATAGTGCTTAGAGCCATTTGAACCATTTGTACGAAATGACTTCTCGATTATGTCCCATAAATGTTCGATTGGATTCATGTCTGACGATCTGGGTGGCCTCCCTCAAATTCTCCAGATTGTACTTCAAACCTATCAGGTACAGTTATGATCTGGTGACATGTTTAAGAACATGATGTCCATGAATGGGTGCACGTTGTCTCCAAGTGCCCGAACATAACGATTTCTAGTCAATGATCGATCCAGGTGGATCAGATGACCCAGTCCATTCTATGTAAACACAGCCTACTCCATTACGGAGACAGCACCAGCTTGCCTAGTGCCCTGTTGACAGCGTCGGTCCGTGACTTCGTGTAGTCTGCGCCACACTCGAATTCTACCATCAGTTTTTATCGACTAAAATCTGGACTCGTCTGACCACATCACCGTTTTCCAGTCTTCTAGGGTCCAACTGACAAGGTCACGAACCCAGGTGACGTGCTGTCAGCAAAGGCAGTCGCGTCGGTCATTTGTTGCCGTAGCCCATTGACGCCAAATTTCATCGCACAGTCCAAGCGGAAACGTTTGTCGTACGTCCCACATTGATTTCTGCGGCTATTTCACGCAGTGTTGCTTGTCTATAGGCACTGACAACTCTACGTAAACGTCGCTTCTCTCGCTCGTTAAGTGAAGGCGGTCGGCCACTGCGTCGTCCGTGGTGAGAGGTTATGCCTGAAATTTGGTATTCTCGGCGCACTCTTGACGCTCTAGATCTCGGAATATTGAATTCTCTAACGATTTTCGAAATGGAATTGTCCACGCTTCTAGCTCCAACTACCATTCCGCATTAAAAGTCTGATAAATCCTGTCGAGTAGCTACGATCACGTCGGAAACTTTTTCACATGAATCACCTGAGTACAATAATGACACGTCCTCCAGTGCGCTGCCCCTTTACACCTTGTGTACGCGACAGCACCGCCATCAATAGACGTGCATAGCGCTACCCTATGACGTTTCTCACTTCAGTGTGCAATGCTACCGTTTTTACCGATTGTGACACGGAACCCCAAAAATGTATTATATTGACGGATAACACTGCGTATCACAAATTAAATGTGCCATTGTACAGGCTTTCTTACAACATTCAAAGTAAAACATAATCTATATATGTTTGGTAACTACTATCCATATGTTTTAGCATGCTGTATAATGAAGGATACATTTTATTTGTTCCCCATAAATTATAGTCGGCAGAATCGTAAGAATCGACTGCCGTTGGTCAAATACCACATTTGCTTCAGCACCCTGTAAGTGGACTGCTTCTGTGTTGGCAGCGCTGTGCAGCGCTTTTCGCTGGATCTCTGACTGCGCTTTGTTTGTAAGAGACTCTGGCTGGTTGTACTCGTTGTTGGAAGTTAATCGCCAGTAGTGTTGGGCAGTTGTAAGTTCGTCAAATGGTTCAAATGGTTCAAATGGCTCTGAGCACTATGGGACTTAACAGCTATGGTCATCAGTCCCCTAGAACTTAGAACTACTTAAACCTAACTAACCTAAGGACATCACACAACACCCAGTCATCACGAGGCAGAGAAATGTAAGTTCGTTGCCAGCAGCGATGGAAGTACTGTTGGGCAGTTGGAGGTGAACAGCCAGCAGTGATGGATGTTAGATGTGAAGAAGCATTGATGAAGGGTAGAGGTCTGAAGTGTTAGCGTAGGCTAACGATCTGTAGATGTTCGACCTGAAGAGTGAATACTATTCATGATTACGTACCTTTGAACTAGCTGTCAATGACAATTTATATTCGTGTCTGAACTGGATGTCACATTATTAAGGTAAAAAATACATCATTTGATCATTTGATTTGCAACAAAATCTTTGCTTTGCTAACCACTTGCCTATTAGTAGTTAGTGGCTTTAGTAATTAGAATCGCTTATTTAGCTGGCAGTATTCACGCTCGCTGTATTGCAGTAGTTCGCGTGATGAAGACTCTTTGGTAAGTGCTTAATGAAATGTATAGGTTATTGTTAGGATTTCTTTTTAGTCAGGGCCATTCTTTTGAATTAATTATTTCAAGTCAGCTTATCCTTTTTTTGGAGCAGTCAGATTGCGTTCCGCTCGGATATTGCGAGTCTCAGTCATTCAGCAATTTAAGTACAGACACACTCATTTAAATAAAGAATTTTCCTCCCGTTCGCTGACCTGTGTGATTCCACAATACCGTTTCGTTGTATCAGGAAGAGCTCCTTCTTGGACATGGGCGAGTCACGTACTGTAGGTGCTAGCTGTGTGAAAGTAACCTACTGTTGCCACATAAACCATAGACGGCTGTTATATAGTAGTCGTTACCTGAGCCGGCCAGAGTGGCCGTGCGGTTCTAGGCGCTACAGTCTGGAACCGGGCGACCGCTACGGTCGCAGGTTCGAATCCTGCCTCGGGCATGGATGTGTGTGATGTCCGTAGGTTAGTTAGGTTTAATTAGTTCTAAGTTCTAGGCGACTGATGACCTCAGAAGTTAAGTTGCATAGTGCTCAGAGCCATTTGAACCATTCGTTTCCTGAAGACACTGCTTGGACGAAATGACACTTTGGCAACAACTTGCCTTTACAGTCGTGGGTCGAGGGAGAGGCTTCTTTTCGTGGGCACAGTATAAGAACAAGAACTGTAGGACAATTCTGATACTTCCACCGGTTAATCCTTACACCGTCTCTCTTCCTTTTTTATCAGGTTCTGCACCCCTGTGCCTGTGTCCTTGCGAGCTACTTGGTACGGCCAAGGGTACGAGTGTCGCGTTGCTCAGCTGTCGAAGCCAAAGAAACTGAGAGGAAGCTCCTAAGCTGCGTAGTCCGAGTCCTGGCACTTACTTAAGACACGTACGCCTCCTGTCGCTCAGAATTGCTCCTCCGCGAGACAAGCAAACTATTAGGGGGGCTACAGAGCGACCGTTGGCGTCAGCGCAGTAACACCGTCGCGCTACTTTGGCTCCGCAAACACCGGCTGATGCATAAGTCATGCAGCGCAGCGGCCCTCGGCTCAGCCGTTGCGGCCTTGCTGTGGGCGTGGCCAGACTCGCTCGTCCCCAGGAGTCTCGCCACGCACGCCTTCCGGGAACCTGACACCACAGCCAACGTTATCTGTAGTCAGCGGTGCCTAGTCTATTTCTCTGCCCGTCTTCTCGCAGCAGGGAATTCCGGATTTATTTAAAATTTACTGTTACTGTTCTGCTAAGTTACATCCTCCCTCTGTCCCTTCTGGCCGGACGCGGGGGCCGAACGGTTCTGGGCGCTACAGTCTGGAACCGCGCGACTGCTACTGTCGCAGGTTCGAATCCTGTCTCGGGCATGGATGTGTGTGATGTCCTTAGGTTAGTTAGGTTTAAGTAGTTCTAAGTTCTAGGGGACTGATGACCTCAGAACGTAAGTCCCATAGTGCTTAGAGCCACTTCAACCATTCGAACCCTCTGTCCGACTGACTTGAATTAAAAGAACCGAGCTGTGTGATGGGTCGGATGCCAAACAGCCCCTTCCTGGAAGGAAAAAAAAAAAAAAAAAACGTACAAATTATGCCCTTAGCTTTCATACAATTTTCAGTTTAGATTGCAAACATTATTGTTTTATTTTTATAAAAATGACTGTTTTCAGGTATTGTTCATCATCAGATCATCTCGGCATCAAAACAGTGTACGAAGGAAGAGAAAGTAGAAATGTTAGTCAGATATCAGAACTGTTCTACATGTACCCGTATTGTAGATAAAAAAAAACATTGCTGCAGTTGCTGTTGTGCTAATTTACACTACTGGCCATTAAAACTGCTCCAGCAAGAAGAAATAGATATGATAAACGGGCACTCATTGTACAAATATATTGTACTAGAAATGACATGTGATTACATTTTCACGCAATTTGGGTGCATAGATCCTGAGAAATCAGTACCCGGAACAACCACCTCTGGTCGTAATAACGGCCTTGATACGCCTGGGCATTGAGTCAAACAGAGCTCGAATGCCGTCTACAGGTACAGCTGCCCATGCAGCTTCAACACCATACCACAGTTCATCAAGAGTAATGACTGGCGTAGTGTGACGAGCCAGTTGCTCGGCTACCATTGACCATACGTTTTCAATTGGTGCGAAATCTGGAGAATGCGCTGGCCAGGGGAGCAGTCGAACATTTTCTGTATTCAGAAAGGCCCGTACAGGACCTGCACATGCAGCCGTGCATTATCCTGCTGAAATGTAGGGTTTGGCAGGGATCGAATGAAGGGTACAGCCACGGGTCGTAACACATCTGAAATGTAACGTCCACTGTTCAGAATGCCGTCAATGCGAACAAGAGCTGACCGAGACGTGTAACCAATGGCACCACATACCATCACGCCGTGTGATACGCCAGTATGGCGATGACGAATACACGATTCCAATGTGCGTTCACCGCGATGTCACCAAACACGGATGCGACCATGATGATGCTGTAAACATAACCTGGATCCATCCGAGAAACTGACGTTTTGCCATTCTTGCACCCAGGTTCGTCGTCGAGTATACCATCGCAGGCGCTCCTGTCTGTGATGCAGCGTCAAGGGTAATTGCAGCCATGGTTTCCGAGCTGATAGTCCATGCTGCTGCAAATGTCGTCGAACTGTTCGGGCAGATGGTTGTTGTCTTGCAAACGTCCCCATCTGTTGACTCAGGGATCGAGACTTGTCTGCACGACCCGTTGCAGCCATGAGGATAAGATGCCTGTCATGTCGATTGCTACTGATATGAGGCCGTTGGGATCCAGCACGGCGTTCCGTATTACCCTCCTGAACCCACTGATTCCATATTCTGCTAACAGTCATTGGATGTCGACCAACGCGAGCAGCAATGTCGCGATACGATAAACCGCAATCGCGATAGGCAACAATCCGAACTATCAAAGTCGAAAACGTGAGGGTACGCATTTCTCCTGATCACAACAACGTTTCACCAGGCAACGCCGGTCAACTGCTGTTTGTGTATGAGAGATCGGTTGGAAACTTTCCTCATGTCAGCACGTTGTAGGTGTTGCCACCGGTGACAACATTGTGTGAATGTTCTGAAAAGCTAATCATTTGCATATCACAGCATCTTCTTGCTGTCGATTAAATTTCGCGTCTATAGCACGTAATCTTCGTGGTGTAGCAATTTTAATGCCCAGTAGTGTACATTCTTCTTAGACGAGCAGCGTTTCTACCCTCTCTTTGTTAGTGTTTACTGTACTTACACAAACCTTCAACTGAATATGGTTGACTGAACGACTGGTGTGGATTTTTCTTGTGTATCCATTTCTTATGTAATATAAATGGATTGTTCTCGGCTGGTAATTGGCAGAGGCCAAACGATATCTTCATCCTCAGCGCCGCCCATGGCGCAAGTGGCGAGTCTCTGTGGTTGTTGCACCAGCTCGCATCTTCCCGCTCGTGGTGCTTTTGCCCTGGCTGTGCCTTGTTCGGACGACACTTTGGGTACTTCTAAGCTGAAGTGTCGGCAAAGATCGGTCCAGTGCCGGAAGCAGTGGGAGACGAGTGACGAGTGTGGGCTGGTAGTCGCTCACTGTACCGCCGAAGGACGTCGACATTCTAAACACGTCGAGTTGCCCGCTGCAGAGCGGATGCAACCGC
This sequence comes from Schistocerca cancellata, assembly GCF_023864275.1. NCBI lineage: Eukaryota > Metazoa > Arthropoda > Insecta > Orthoptera > Acrididae > Schistocerca > Schistocerca cancellata. The sequence continues at coordinate 141,726,875 of NC_064634.1, read as the reverse complement.
GCCGCGCGGCGTTCACGGCCGGCTGTGTGCGCAGATCCCGCCCAGCCCGGGCGGCCACAGGAAGCCGCGATTGGAGCCGCCGCGCGCACCCACTGCCCCGGCGCCGTACACAGAGCACACGGACCGCGCCGGACGCGGGAAAGCGGGAAACGCGGCCCCAGCGTGCTTCCCGTCCGCTGGGCGTGCACGCTGCTCCGCCGATGGCTCGTAACCGTGGTGGGAACACAAGCGGTCAGTGCGGAATCGATGACACAGAGCAAACACAGCCGCCAGTAGAGGCCGTTTCATACAAACGACCACACTGTTGCCTCCTGTTCCATCTGTGAGATTCGTATTTGCCACAAGTTGCCCGACAAATAAAAGTGAAAGGCCCGGAAGTAACGGTCGGATGTCGATGAAACACTCTACAAGTACACACCATCGGCAGATACGTAAATGATTAAGAGCTACAGTTCTCCGTGACAAGTATAACGGCCACCAGAAAGCAATACTGTTGTTAGACGTTACTGTTGTTACCAGGTCTCACAGGGTAGACAAGAGATGTCGACGGCCTCACATATTGAGATATTAGCTGCAGTCCCCGGCGTTGCTCGGTATGTTTAATACCTGCCACACAAGGCGATCGGCCATGTACCTTACTGATACACACAGTGAATGGAAACCACTTGGGAAGCTGCAATCGCTTTAAAGCGAAGGGCATATTTGAATCACTAGGTGTCAATGGAATGAGAGGAACGAATATGTCTTCACCTGTATGAAACGATGATTTGTTGCGCCACCTGTTGTTGCTTTCTGAGATACGTATCACACTGTGTTCTTGTAGAGTATTTTCCTACTCTCTCCGCTCAGTTTTCACAGTTTCAAGTAGGGCTGTGTTGGAACACGACTCGAACTGCTCGAACAGTTCACGTCACAGTTCGGGAAATCTCAGGTTCTGTTCGATCTTTTGATCGGTCCGCGATGTAGTGAATTTTGTTGGTACTATACCAACGGCCTGCCTTAGCGCTTGTATGTCACTGTGGGTATTAATAACTGTGGAACACTGACTAAACCTTTCAACGTAGGTTATTACACCGGACGTCAATATGTCTGTCGATATAAGGGGGATGGTTTTATCTGGTGTTCTCGTTTTTAGCAGTTGAAAATGGGATATGTTGCCCCGAAACTTGTAGTGGCAATAATCACACGATTTACTACTGGCCTGAAATGTTGTCAGTATTGCTCGAGTAGCTGTTGTGTGATGGCTTCACGTCAGTTATAAAGTTGGTGAATGCCTGATCTGACGTGAGACAAGCCACACACTGCCGATTGAGTTTACACTTCTACAAAAATCAACACATGAAGTGCTTATGGCGTCACTCACTCACGATACTCCGTTAATGCTAGCTATTGCGTTACTTTCTGTTCAGTTTATCCTGTTAATAAATTGTTGTTAATCACAATCATCTTTTTCTTGCGGGGTCTTGATTTCTGCAACTTTTTATTTTATTTCGCCCTACTCTAAACTCTCCTAATTGCCACCAGCAGACTAATGGTCGCTTCAACGCTGCTATCCTGGTACTTGCGGACGTCAGATGACATCCGGTCAAGTTCGTATGTTGATCCTTCCACATATTATTACAGAGGCCTACCAGCTCTCTGGCCGAACACGCTGCGCTACCGTGAGGGCACCATCTGAGCTATCCAAGCACGACTCACGCCCCGTCCTCACAGCTGTACTTCTGCCAGTACCTTGTCTCCTACCTTCCAAACGTTACAGAAGCTCTCCTGCGAACCTTGCAGAATTTTCAGGAGTACTACCTCTGCAAGGTTCGCAGGAGAACTTCTGTAAAGTTTGGAAGGTAGGAGACGAAGTACTGGCAGAAGTAAAGCTGTGAGGACGGAGCGTGAGTCGTGCTTGGGTAGCTCAGATGTTAGAGCACTTGCCCGCGAAAGGCATAGGTCCCGAGTTCGAGTCTCGGTCCGGCACACAGATTTAATCTGCCAGGAAGTTTCATATCAGCGCACACTCCGCTGCAGAGTGAAAATCTCATTCTTTCAACCTGACGTTTTTCTATTGTAGATTTTTATGTTTTTCTTATGTGTTGATGTTTTCCCTGATTTACTGCAGTGGAATGTGAAGGCGATTAGAGTGAAACGATTCACTATATTGTTCGTTCGCAATTGTTAAATATGTGCTGCTGCGTCAAGCGTAATTCATTGCTACCACCAGGACTAGTCTAGGAGAATCAGATGTTCCTATCCCGCCAGTCGTGGATCCATTCTTAGGTCCTTAGGGTGGGAGGGAAGGGGCGGAGGGCGGGGTTGGAGAGCGGGAGAGAGGGATCACAGTTTCTTACTATACTGAGCGACACAAAGGGTAACTTTTTTCGAAAGCCCGTAATTGTCTCCCGTTGCGAAGCAGAATTTTGAAATTTGTCTCAAAGGAGCCTACAGCCTTCCGCTGTAATGGTGCAAAAGCATGGCGCCCTGTGACGTCACTCCACGGGGTCGGCGACGCTCCAGTCAGTAAGGGCCCGACAAGTGCAAAAGAGGCCAGAGCTCAGAAGTTCTTGTGAGGTGTAAGGTGGATTAATGATGTCACATTGGCACCAGATTTCGGTACAGTGCTGCCCTACACCCCACGGACGCGTCACACGATGGGAAGGTCGTCACACCGCCTACTAGCTACTTTTCAGCCCTTCTTTTCACGCCTCTGCGATAGACATCAGAATCACGACACCCATCGTCGAAATCAGGCAGTTTTGTCATGGGAGGCCGAGGGAAACATTTCAGATACGCCGCCGCTCACAATCGACACGGGTGGCATGAAGGTCGTCAATGGAAACATCAATTCCCTTGGTGTGATGATTCCCAAAAATTTCACTGTCGAAAACGACAGTTTCCAGAGCGATGAGGAACAGGGTAACGTTCCCAATAACTTCCGACGCTCCTGACACCACTTCCGCCCCTACCCCTCACCCCCCTGGACGATTAAACCCTTCTCTAAGGACATCGTGGGGTCCCAGCACCATTGAACGGAATCGCACCCGTTTCGGCAGTAGCGTGATACGAAGTAGCAAAGAGTTTTTATGCATTTTCAGCTCTCCTGTTTTGCGCCATCCTTCGACATGATCACGAGGGCTGCGCAGGTTGTGGATGGGAGGAAGGGAACGACATTAGCATAAGCACGAATAAACCGGCAAACACAGTTAAGGGGTTTCGAAAACTGACACTTTAACTGGGTTGCGCAGTGTGTAACCCAAACCCCGCCCCCTCCCACTTTTGCCATTTTAAGTGCCAAAAATGCTTAAGTGTTGAGTAGTAACAATAATGACCATAAAATGTATAAATTTTTTAAAATATGAACATAATAATTTCCTTACTATAGTACGTAGTAAATCGCTTTATCATAACTTGCCAGAAATCGCAATTCTGAAGAAAAACATAACAGTAAACACCCACCAGGGGATTGGGTACTTCCGCACATTATGCAACTGTCTTAACAACTGTAACAGCAACAAACTCTCAGATCTTGTCAACGTTATGAACCTACGTAATGAATTTTCATTACGATTGTGGAAACTTTGCCTATGCGAGCGTGTAAATGGCGGAAATGCTCTGTGTATTGCGCCGGCCGAAGTGGCCGAGCGGTTAAAGGCGCTACAGTCTGGAACCGCACGACCGCTACGGTCGCAGGTTCGAATCCTGCCTCGGGCATGGATGTGTGTGATGTCCTTAGGTTAGTTAGGTTTAAGTAGTAGTAAGTTCTAGGGGACTTATGACCACAGCAGTTGAGTCCCATAGTGCTCAGAGCTCTGTGTATTAGTTATCTCCGCATCCCTTCGGGAAAGTTATTATTTCATTCATGGAAGGTCTTTACCTCCCTGTCTTGCCCTGCCCAACTTTCCGTGGTTGCCGTTACACCTGTGGTCTCTCGGGTTGTGACCGATATATTGTTGGCGACAGGTAGGTAAATATGTGTGCATGAGCATCTTCCCGGCTAGAATGTTTCCTGTAGTCGTCCAGTCAGGTCTCTAGTCAATCCATGTAGGAAAACAATCAGGAAAGTAAGTGAAAAATGTACTGTGTTACACATAGCTTGTAATTTTCTAGAATGCCTCTCAATTTTCGAGACTCTTACAGGAGGACTGCGCCAATTCGTCTTCATCGATTTCGTCCAAATTTATGGAGCTGTAGGCTTCGGCAAGAAATTAAAGTGACGAAAATGAGAGCTGCAGATAGCTATGCGTTCATGTAAAAAAAGTAGTATTTCTGGTTAGCGCACCGGAAAGACTACGCTGGCATAAATGGTTCACGCGTCATCTGGTCCGTGCAAAGAAAAGAATATATACATATACTTCTGTCAGTCTTTTCATCTGGCCAAGTCCTGCGCACAGAACTAATTTGAGCGAAACAGATGAAGAAGAGGCGTGGTACACTTGTTATTTTGATGATGCTTTATTTCCTGAAGGTTAGCTGATAAATTTGAAAACTGATGTGTGCTAAGATATAAACACTTTCAGTTTCCTCAAGAATGCTCTGCCCCCACCCTTCTCTCCCCTTGGATCCAGCGGTATGTAGAATTGTCGGCATGATTCTACTGCTGACGCCTTCAAAAGAGATAAAGATTGAAAAGGCAAAGTGCCAGCTGTGTAACTAGCAATTGCTTTGTAGGACGCAACACTTTAGCGTAATTGCTGACCTTGAAGAAGTTGATCTGTACGTTACATTTTTTTCTGTTGTGCACGCCTGCAGGCGGATTGTTGCGCAGTAATATGGCGCGTTAACCATACTCCTCCCCCCTCCCAACCGCCTTTTTGTTTAGGATGTAAGAGTGTTTCTTTGGACCATTTTTTCGCTGTGGCGAGAAAAATGAACTGAGAGTAAAGGAAATGATAACAGAGGTAAATACTATATAAAGAAAACAGTAGAAAACCTGAACGTCTCAATGAGAAAATTCACGTGTGGTGACAGTATTTTCTGCCCAATTGAGATGCTCCTCCAGACTATACTCCTCTAACGTTTGCTGATACGATACAGGTGTACCGTTGAGAAGAAGAGGAGACAAGCATTAGCGGAATTAAGGTTCAAATGGCTCTAAGATCTATGGGACTTGACATCTGAGATCATCAGTTCCCTAGACTTAGAACCACTTTAACCAAACTAACCCAAGGACATCACACACATCGATGCCTTAGGCAGGATTCGAACCTATGACCGTAGCAGCAGCGCGGATCCAGACTGAAGCGCCTAGATCCGCTGGGTCACAGCGGCCGGCGGAATTAAGGACTAATTAATTTAAAAGATACTAAAATTACACGGAACTTCTTCCTACCATTTAGTTTAAATCCCAAGTTTTCCATCCATCTCAACAGTGAGGAGAATCCTCAATCATCAGGACGATGGCAGTATTTAGATCATCAGTTCTGGCACGTTAGTAAATCCGGAAGTCATCGGCATAGAAATGACATTTACAAGCAAACAGAATGACTGTGTGATGTCATTGATTTAAAGGAGATGTCTCATAGGTACGTATTTACCTTCAAAGGCGTCGATGTAGCACTGAATCAAACGCTGTGAGTCAGCATCGAAAACAGCTTACAAACTGCTCTTGAATTCGTTGTTGAGTCGCTGATAATCGTTTAATAATTATGTCTCGGCGAAGGTAATGTGTATGATCGTTAATGTACAGCTAAACAAAACCATTATCAAACTTGTTGGAAAAATATGACATTTGGAAAGGAATTTTTCTTCCTTCAAAAGATGACACAGTGGAAAGAGACTATCTTAACGTTCATTGAGGAACTGACGCCTGGAGTAACGCAGAAAAATCATTTAAAATTCATGGTCATGCACTTCGGCCGGCCGGAGTGGCCAAGCGGTTCTAGGCACTTTAGTCTGGAACCGCGCGACCGCTACGGTCGCAGGTTCGAATCCTGCCTCGGGGATGGATGTGTGTGATGTCCGTAGGTTAGTTAGCTTTAAGTAGTTCTAAGTTGTAGGGGACTGATGATCTCAGAAGTTAAGTCCCATAGTGGTCAGAGCCATTTGAACCATGCACCTCGTGCTAAGAGGAAGGTCAATCCATAGTGAAACTCCACAATAAATGACGGTTACTTAACTAAAACTTTGGGTAGTCTTTATCAGAATTTGTAGTTCTTAAAGATATTAAAAAGAAAACTGATAAAAATTTGCTGTCTACTCGTTAGAAAGCGCTCGCAACGTAAGCTGCAGCGAAGCACAGGGTGACACAGAAAAACGGGAATATTTCCACAATCCAATAAAATTAGAAGTGATTAAGGAAAGGAATTGCATTAATAGTCTGCTGTTTAGATTTCTCACTGACCGCTGCAACATCTCAGCTGGGATACTGTGAATTGCATCCCGAATTCTCTGTTTTAACTCATTCAGGGTTCTTGGTCGAGTAGTGTAGACTTTGCTCTTGAGGTAGCCCCACAAGGAGAAAAATCACAAACGGATAAATCTGGCGGTCTAGGGGGCCAGAGAATGATGACGAATCGTGAGATCACACGGTTGCCACACAATTCTCGCAAATATGCCACTGATTGCCGTGCAATGTATGATGTCGCTCCGTCCTGTTGAAACCAGGCTTCTTAAACGTATGGAAAGCTGTTCAATACAGGCTTAAAGGAAGTTCGTAACATCTCCACGTAATGATGGACATTGTCAGTTATTATGTTTCCCTGTTCATTTGCGAAAAAATCAAAAATGGTTCAAATGGCTCTGAGCACTATGGGACTCAATATCTGAGGTCATCAGTCCCCTAGAACTTAGAACTACTTAAACCTAATTAACCTAAGGACATCACACACATCCATGCCCGAGACAGGATTCGAACCTGCGACCGTAGCGGTCACGCGGTTCCAAACTGAAGCGCCTAGAACCGCACGGCCACACCGGCCGGCGCGAAAAAATACGGACCCATAATCCCACGCGATGAAACACCACTTCACACTGTCACTTTACTAGCGTGTAAAGGGCACTCATGAACGTCATTAAGATTTATGTTTGCCCAGTAACGGTAGTTCTGTTTATTCACAGAACCCGTGAGATGAAAATGTGCCTCCTGCGAACACTCTCCCGAGACATTCCAACCACTGCTGCTTGTTTACGAATTGAACGCCGTAGGCTCCGTAAGACAGACTCGCGTACAACATCAATGTTCGCAGGAGAACGCACACTTCTTGGTCGTTCTGTTCGTTTCTTCTTGAGGGCAGATCCAATCTCTTCAAAGTTATTAATCCAACATTTTATAGCGTGTTTTGACGGAACGGAATCATGACGTCCTAAATTATAAAAACGTCGAAACTCCCTCTGCGCTGCAACCAAACTATCATTGTTTTTATAAAATATTTTTATGGTTAACGCGCACTGTTGTCCGTTCCACTGATCCATGATTACTGAAATGGCGGACTGTTTAGTCGCTAATAGTCACGAACCCGCAATGCTGACACCTGCCCATGGCTACTACTAATCATCTAAACATTCCCGTTATTCTGTGTCACCCTATATTTCATAACATTATTTCCTTTCATGTCCTTATTTTTACTCTCATAAGTGATAATGAAGTGATGTGCAATAAGAAAAGGATGACTCGTTTGCAAACCCAGTATGCGATAAAATAGTTGCGAAATATTCAAAGACTGCATTTAATATAGCAATGCTTCCAGTGTTTATTAAGGTGGTGAACGCGAAGTCAATGAGAATAAATAAAGGGCCTTTGCTCTTTTATCTTCTTCCTGTAGAATTATCTCTTGTTCGGAACCTCTTGAGCTATGCAGTCCTAAGCTATGGAACCAGTTTCTGCTTTCTAAATAAATGATATTTATATTTATATATTTGTGTCGATTACGTTATTAATCCAAACCACTACCTCGTCTCCTTAACATTTACGCAGTTTACATTGTAATTTACATATGTTTCAACAAAAAGCAGATGCAGCTGGCTACGGATTGTTCGGACATTAACGATCGGACAAAATTTACGTCCTTCCGTCCTACTTTTCAGTTAAGTGCCCCAACCCTCTTGAGATACTTTATCCGATCATTTCCCGACTGTATGCGATATATTGCAAAAAAATTACGTGTGTCTGATCGGTTTCCGTTTCCGAACGACGACATCTGCCATCCTACTTAATGGCCTAATACCAGACAGGTCTATGAATAAAGAACACGAGGGTGGAATTCTACAAGGTAAACTGTGTTATAAAAACAGAGAACTTCCCTGTGGCATACTACGTTGTGTGCATCTGAGTCAAATTCTCCATCCTCAGTGTGGGTTGTCTCTAAAAATGGTTAAAATGGTTCTGAGCACTATGGGACTTAACATCGGAGGCAATCAGTCCCCTAGAACTTTAAACTAATTAAACCTAACTAACCTAAGTACAGCACACAGACCCATGCCCGAGGTAGGATTCGAACCGGCGACCGCAGCAGTTGCGCATTTCCAGTCTGAAGCGCCTAGAACCGCTCGGCCACCCTGGCTGCCGGTTGTCTCTATGTCGCGGCTATCCTATTGTTTTGAGTTGTTCAATCCGCAAATTATTAAATTACCACCGCACCTTTGAGAAACCTTTAGCTTGTTTTAACTCTCATTGTGGGACAAGAAGGGAATGCCACAGCAGGAGTACGGCGTTAGCTATCGACTACACACAGTAAGAGTTTATCGATGCTGCATTGTGTATCCTATCGCGGGTGGGGCTTTACAGGAGTGCCTGGAACTTTCACTGACGTCATCGCACCAGGTGCTCTGCTCTATGCTTTACACCACCTATGTAAGAGAACGTTTTTCTACTGGAAGTCAACAGTGGTCTCAAAAGTACGAATACCTGTTCATTGTTTACATCAGCCGGCCGAAGTGGCCGTGCGGTTCTAGGCGCTGCAGTCTGGAATCGCGAGACCGCTACGGTCGCAGGTTCGAATCCTGCCTCGGGCATGGATGTGTGTGATGTCCTTAGGTTAGTTAGGTTTAACTAGTTCTAAGTTCTAGGGGACTAATGACCCATAGTCCTCAGAGCCATTTGAACCATTGTTTACATCTCAGGGAAAGAATGTTTCTAATGCAGACAGCGAGGACAAAAGAAGGTTTTAAGGTTATTGTGTTACGAATAATTTGATTTGTCACCCTGCAGAAATGTGGCACCAATTTCACCATGACATATTTGACATTGCTGCCAAAACTGTGTGACGTAAAAAAGTCAGTGCAATGCAACAATCATCTGTAACTGTAGTTCAAGCTGCCTGTCAATTTACGGAACAGAGAGCAGAATAAGGCGATAAGACATAGAAAAAGTCCAAAGAAGGACACTTCGTTTTGTATTACAGCGAAATAGGATAGACAGTGTCACGGGTATGATGCTTGAATTGGAGTGGTAATCCTTAAAACAAAGGCGCTCTCCGTTGCGGCAGGTTTTAACGAAATTTCAGTCTCCAACTTTCTTCCCCTGAACGCTAGAATTTTTCGTTTGAAGCTACTTGTGTAGGGAGACATCATCAACGGAAAAAATAAGAGGAATCAGAGCTCGCACAGGATGATTTTCCCGCATCCTATTCGGGAGTGAAATAGTGGATAACTGGTTAGATGAACCGTCTGGCAGGAACTTATATGTGAATTGCAGAGTAGTCATGTAGACGTAGATGAAGAAAATCATGCGGATTTTTTTTCCAAGATGGCTCTTCTCACTTACGTACTCCCGCAGGACTCGCACACTGACGTGAAGCTAGGTAGCTACTCACCTGTAACAAACAGAAATAACACCTGTAGACGTTACGAATTTATTGAGTTCTTAGTTTACTGATACTTGTACTTTTAACAACTTACATAGCATACAGAAAGCATAGACGTTAATAGATGCTCATAAATGAGTCAGATAATACACTACTGGCCATTAAAATTGCTACACCACGAAGATGACGTGCTACAGGCGCGAAATTTAAACGACGGGAAGAAGATGCCGTGATATGCAAATGATTAGCTTTCCAGAGCATTCACACAAGGTTGGCGCCGGTGGCGACACCTACAACGTGCTGACATGAGGAAAGTTTCCAACCGATTTCTCATACACAAACAGCAGCTGACCGGCGTTGCCTGGTGAAACGTTGTTCAAATGGTTCAAATGGCTCTGAGCACTATGGGACTTAACGCGTATGGTCATCAGTCCTCTAGAACTTAGAACTACTTAAACATAACTAACCTAAGCACATCGCACACATCCATGCCCGAGGCAGGATTCGAACCTGCGACCGTAGCAGTCACGCGGTTCCGGACTGAAGCGCCTAGAACCGCACGGCCACCGCAGCCTGCGAAACGTTGTTGTGATGCCTCGTGTAAGGAGGAGAAATGCGTACCATCACGTTTCCGACTTTGATGAATGTCGGATTGAAGCCTATCACGATTGCGGTTTATCGTATCGCGACATTGCTGCTCGCGTTGTTAGAGATCCAATGATTGTTAGCAGAATATGGAATCGGTGGGTTCATGCGGGTAATACGGAACGCCGTGCTGGATCCCAACAGCCTCGTATCACTAGCAGTCGAGATGACAGGAACTTTATCCGCATGGCTGTAACGCATCGTGCAGCCACGTCTCGATCCCTGAGTCAGCAGATGGAGACATTCCCAAGACAACAACCATCTGCACGAATAGTTCGACGACGTTTGCAACAGCATGAACTATCAGCTCGGAGACCATGGCTGCGGTTACCCTTGACGCTGCATCACAGACAGGAGCGCCTGCCATGTTGTACTCAACGACGAACCTGGGTGCACGAATGGCGAAACTTCATTTTTTCGGATGAATTCATTTTCTGTTTATAACATCATGATAGTCGCATCCGTGTTTGGCGACATCGCGGTGAACGCACATTGGAAGCGTGTATTCGTCATCGCCATACTGGCGTGTCACCCGGCGTGATGGTGTGGGGTGCCATTGGTTACACGTCTCTGTCACCTCTTGTTCGCATTGACAGCACTTTGAACAGTGGACGTTACATTTCAGATGTGTTACGACTCGTGGCTCTACCCTTCATTCGATCCCTGTGAAACCCTACATTTCAGCAGGATAACGCACGACCGCATGTTGCAGGTCCTGTGCGGGCCTTTCTGGATACAGAAAATGTTCGATAGCTGCCCTGGCCAGCACATTTTCCAGATCTTTCACCAATTGAAAACTTTTTTTCAATGGTGGCCGAGCAACAGGTTCGTCACAAGACGCCAGTCACTACTCTTGATGAACTGTGGTACCGTGTTGAAGCTGCATGTGCAGCTGTACCGGCCGGCCCACAACCGTCAGCTTCATCGTGCTCGTGGCAGTGGCGGATACAGAAAAACCGCAAGGAGGGGGCGATAAAGCTATCTTGAGCTACCTTTACTTTTACCGAAATAAAAAATAATGAAGTCACATGCAAAATTTAAGAAAATTTTACTTAAACTGATTATACACATATTCAAGACAATATTATCACAAAATAAAGTTACAATTGTGATTCTCTTCCTTAAATGATGAATTCTATGCGCCTATTCTTCTTGGCAAATTGGTTAATAACATCATCAATAGGACAATCTGTGTCAGGGTGAGTGTTGAACAGAGCGAAGCCATTGAGTCGATCCTTATTATTATTATTAATTCTTCACAATCAACTGATCACTCTCACTATTGCCTAATCTTCACACTTCCACTTGCTACAACTAGGACATTTTACTTATTCATTCTTCAGTCTCAATATTTCTGCTTCTGAATGTAAACTAGCTTCCTATTCGGTGAATGGTCCGTATTTATAACGCTACGTGTCGAAGGTTCTCTGTACAAGAACCGGTCGGAGTGGCCGAGCGGTTCTAGGTGCTTCAGTGTGGAACCGCGCGACCGCTACTGTAGCAGGTTTGAATCCTGCCTCGGGCATGGATGTGTGTGATGTCCTTAGGTTAGTTACGTTTAAGTAGTTCTACGTTCTAGGGGACTGGTGGCCTCAGAAGTTAAGTCCCATAGTGCTCAGAGCCATTTGAACCATTTTCTGTACAAGAAAACAATAGAATATTTGCGACTTTTCTCGAGCAAATGGCAGACAGAGTAACGTATCGAGATCACTAGGATGGCCGCGACTTTTCTCGTAGGTGTGTGTTAACTATATATGTGCCAGAAAGAAACGTATAAAATACGATGACGCGGACGCGCGTGCTACATAGGAAAGTACAACTACTCGATAACTCGATTCAGTCGAGTCGACTGACTAAAGAAACGAACGAATAGTGTGCGGGCTGACTGGCGGGGGCGGTGCGGGTGGCAATTCGGTCGGACGCGCAAGAGGGTGGGGGGGTTCGCCCCGAGCAAGCAGATCTCCGCGTGCTACTGCCATTTCTTCGACAGGGAGGTAAAGTGCTTTTTCAGCAGAGCACTGCTGCGACATAACGTACTCTTCATGGTACACAATTACTGGCCTGGCCAGCAACATCCCCAAGTCTCTCACCAATTGAACATATGGTATGTGGTGAAGCGAGAATATACTTATTCTGCAGAACCTGCAAGAACCATTGCCGAATTGCAACAAAAGGCGCAAGATGCTTTGCAAAATCTATAGCAAGTTGCCATTCGGCAGCTTTATGATCATTTGCATGTGAAAATACAAGCGTGCTTTGCCACCAGAAGGGGGTACATTGTGTATTGATATGATTGTTTGGACACACTTTATTGTGACATGTATGTTTCATTTGGTTGGATTTGTGATCAAATACTCCTACATTGATCAACTACCTGTCACCTCAGTTGTCAATAAAATAATCTTGTCCTTGAGGGAATTGCATTTTTTTCAGTCTGTCTATTACTTTTTGAATTAGATTGTAGCTCGTCGCCACAGCACTTTCTTTTCTTTTTCTTTTTTGAGACAGTAATATAAGCAAATTTCGTCGTTTCTGCTTCAGTTCTAGATAGCAACAACAATGGGAAAATGAGTCATAACCGTACTTTTCAAGAGCAACGGTAGTATCTGGAACAAATAGTGAACATTAATGTAAAGTCTTCAATTTACAGCGTAGTTCCTATACGAAAACGTGTATCGTTGTGCAGATTTTTCAATAGGCAGATCATTTATGAGATATTTTGTAAAGGAATGAGTAACTAGAGAGAATGTCCAGAGTATTTAATTTTCGTACACTTCTTTTAGTATAAGCTGACACATTTCAATAGAGCCTTTTGGAACCTGCTTTTGACTGTACGGGTAAGCTATTAAAAACATAGATCCATTAAGTTGGCGCCAGGACAATACTGGGACGCGAAGGAGAAGGCGGGCCCGAAACCTACTTCAAGCTCGACTGGTGTTTTTTCTTGTTTCGCTCGATACTGCAGATCTTCATCCTATGACAATAAGGTCTATACTTTCTCTCAGTATCGTATATCTCAATTATGGTTCCGTCTGTAGTGATAATACACTGCATCTTAACGCATTGTCGAAATCAGATGTCCAAAAAAGTGAGGGGGTGGCTTACTTGTTAGCGTATTAAGTTTTAGGAGAAGATTTGGCAGTGCGTAAAAAGTGACAAGGAGAGTGTAACCGTTAGATCGTTAGCGCTGAAGTGTTGTACTTCAGCGCCCTTGAAAACTACTTTCTCACTTCTTATCGGAGATGTGAACACAACTGTTACTTGTTCCTCTATGTGAGCGCTCATTCAACTTCATGACCGTAAGCGGTCCGATTTCCGTAATACGCACAGGTAATTGTCTCCAACTGAATGAATTCCTAATTGTCTTTTAGGAGTTTCTGTGTCTCTTTACAATTACTATTTTCATTGCGTATACCAAATTCTGCAATATCACTGAATTCCGTTAGGAGAAAGTCTCTAACCCAACTGAAGAAGGAAACGCTCCGCTACAAAAGAATCTAGTATTAATTTTCCCCCCATAGTAAGTACTATCGAAGAAAGTGACTATGAGGCGATGGCAGACAGAGCAATAGCTAGGGTAGGTAAAGCTGTGGGAGGACTTCGATTGCGGAGCTGTCGGAGGAATCAAATAGCATGCATAGAAATGATTAAACACGGGACTGAATTAACACTGAAAAGGGTTCAAACGGGATTTGAAGTGCATTCCTAAAGAAGACTAGTTCAAAGTATTAAGTGTTGCGCACAGTACCAGGTAAGTGGTATCAACTGCACAACCCCGGCCGCGGTGGCCGTGCGGTTCTGGCGCTGCAGTCCGGAACCGTGAGGCTGCTACGGTCGCAGGTTCGAATCCTGCCTCGGGCATGGGTGTGTGTGATGTCCTTAGGTTAGTTAGGTTTAAGTAGTTCTAAGTTCTAGGGGACTTATGACCTAAGATGTTGAGTCCCATAGTGCTCAGAGCCATTTGAACCATTTGAACCAACTGCACAACACACTGTTCATACCGAAAATATGCATCTAATGTGTTGATCCACATATATTTTTGCTTTTGATGAAAAAGGCACTGTAGTTTCATGGACTAATTTTATGGACTAATAATAGAATCTAACGATGAAAAAAGCTTTATTTAATGAAGGTAGCTCTGTCTTTTGGTTTTTAGTATGTTTATTCCTAATGTTACAAGGAAAAAAGCCGTGTCGCCCGTGATATTTTTAAAAGTAGTTAAAATTTATGTTTAGTGATTTTAATGATACATATTGCATATAATATTTTAATTAGTAATAAAAAGTTGAAGTGTCGATGACAGTGAGTACTTCCCGGAGACTTTCAGACAACGTATTACTTCCTTTCACATAAATTTCGCGAAGTGACCACGACGAAAAAATTTGAGAAATTAGAGCTGATACAGAGACTTACCAACAGTTATTCTTCCCATGTGCAATTCGCAAGTGCAGAAGGAAAGGGAGGCTCTGTCAGTGGTTCAAGGGCACCCTCGGCCACACACCGTCACATAACTTGCAGAGTATTGACTTGGATGCAGACCCACAGTACAATGCTGTTCACATCCAGATGTTCGGTAGCTAATCACACGAGCGGACAGTTTGATTTGTGTGAGAATTAAATTCATTTCCTTAAAGTACCGTCGATAAAGAAAAAAAATAAATATTGAAATGGTGAAACCGCAAATATTACATTAAAACTAACCCATTTGTATGGCTTTGGATCCAGTGATAAGAATGCAAACAATTGTGTACTCGAAATGAACACATTACTTCAGTAATTAGCATACCCATCAGTATATCATTCCAGCTCATCGTCACATCTGAACTTAGAATGGCCGATGAGGTTTCCTCCTCATTGTTCACTTGAGATGGTTTCTGCTGCTGTTGTTGCTGTTCTTCTTGTGCGTATCAGCTCGAAACCTCTTCGACCTTATTTCATTTAGTTGTCAGGTATACTGCTCCATACTTCGTCACTGACATCTGTATGTTTCCTATTGTAAAGCCGCGCGAGTTAGCCGCGTGGTCCAGGGCGTCCTGTTACGGTTCGCGCGGCTCCCCCCGTCGGAGGTTCGAGTTCTCCCTCGGGCATGGGTGTGTGTGTTGTCCTCAGCGTAAGTTACTTTCAGTTAGATTAAGTAGTGTGTAAGCTTAGGGACCGAAGAGCTCGGCAGTTTGGTCCCATAAGATCTTACCACAAATTTCCAAAATTTCCTATTGTAGAAATCATTCTGCAGTGGTCTTGATATTCTTTTGGGACTAGAATTAAGTGACTTCCATCCTTCTATATCTTGACAAGTTTTCCCTTTTTATACGGTGTAAATGACAATGAAACTTTACATATCCAGGCGTCCCTATTTCTCCGCCGTCGCAGAGAGGTGTTGCCGGTCTCCTGATTCTATGTGGACGGTGTAAGGACCATGTCCAGTAATGAAATGCACAATTTCGTTTGTCGTGCCATCCAGGCATGCTCGTACTCTGTCTTTGACACTTGGAAGGAAGCTGCACACACACCGATATCCTATCGTTCGAGTCACCCTGCCATTCATATGTTCTCCAGACAGAAGCTAGATGTTGTTACTTTTATTTACCCCTGTAATCAGCTGCACTCGGTAGAGTTTGCCTGGCGTAGATCCCCGCTATTACCCGTACAGATTCGACAGTATCACCCCAAAGCACCAGTAAGCCTGGGAAGTACGCTTCTCATCATTCGTCTTATAACGGACCTACAGACCTCGGATCGCAGCAGAAACTTGTAGCAGCAATAAACACATAAATATTCCTCGATCTGCGAGAGATTGTAATGTCTCCACAGAAAATACCCTCTACCACGCACCAATTAATCATTGTCAATCAAACCATCCACATTCATTCACTTTGGAAAAGTATCTGATCTGATTTTCTCGTAACATATGCGGCGACAGCTCGACGACGCCAAAGTATTTTCTAGTGCGTTTATTCTTTGAAATAACAGAGATGCATATATGCTTTCTCCATGGTTGTTAGAGTGGTAACTAGGACAGCTTCTGGAGTATCTGTTGAGGGATTGACGTGTTTCTGAGAGATACATATTCTGCTGTTATTCTCGCTAAAGCGAGCCAATTAACATTTGTGCCGCTAGCGATTGGTTTGGCGAGGAAAAGACTGTAAAAGGAAAATAATTAAGGCGTGGAATCACCGGAGATCTGGATATGTAATGGAGATGGATTTAATACACAATTTCCTTTATAAATAAGGTTTATGACTTTTTTGTTCTGGAGTGAATGAACGAATGAGTTTTTCTGAATCATTTGATGATCACGTTGGCCCTGTAATTAGTGGGGAAGTTTCAGCTGTGTCGAAGAGAGCCTGCAATCACTGAGTCTGTGTTAAATCGTCCAAAAAGGCTTCGTACACATCTGGAATTCGCAATCTTTCGTAAAAGGAACAAATTGTCCACACGATTGATTCTGCCGACTGAATGCAGTGTTTAACAGTAATAATAAATGTAAAGATTTCTTACAGCAAGCCAGCCGCTGATTACCAAGACGAAGGACTCCACCAAAGATTCTATTTGGCTGATTTCACGTAATGAAATATTATATTAAAAACTGTACATAGATAAAGGAGAGAAAGAGAGAGAGCGAATGAAAATAGAGATAATACTAATAATCCTCCATTAGTCTAACTTTTCGCCTGTCTTATCACGGATCAGCCAAGAAATGGGAGGCCCTTACTTTACTGTAGAGATTTATGTGTGAAGGTGAAGGGATCTTAAAGGCAACAGATACACGTCTATACAGACAAGACATTACACAAAGTTAGCGGCTAGCTGCATTCATCATCTATTCTTAGATGAAGAGACGACAACTTAATATCCTTAACATTTTCAAAATGTTAAAAGCTCTAACGAAATCGCAAGTGAGACGCTAGCGTCGTTTAGTTAACACTGAAAAGGGAACCGTACGAACGTCCCCTCACCGATCGATTTCATACTGCCAGGATATGTGGGGCACGACTATGATTTCAACATACGTAAAAAGTGAAACACAACTTTCAGCCTTTTTCTAAAAAATCGAGATGAAAATTTTACGCCTGCTTCTGTAGTTTTTATGGTCGCTCGTCTTCAAGGGGTCCGAGGCCGGGCGAGGAAGCGCGTCCTTATTTTAATAAACGAAGGTCTCTCCATTTAAAATCGTGCCGGTACATTTATCCCATTCCCACATAATTCTAGCAAAACATTAATTATGACTGTGGAAATTATCAGTTTTTAATGGTTCCTTTATTAAGTGCATATTCTTTACCCCGAGGAGGTGAGAAATAAGTTTTTGACAACGAAACTGGAAATAATTACACGAGAACCTTTCAAACAAATCACCATAGTCATTCTTTATATATTATTATAACTAGATGCATGTGAAATACGAGTGTTATGTGTATCCTATGGAGCACTGCGCGAATTAGGATGATACTGATCATAAAACATGGGGAACTACACTGAGGCACCAAAGAAACTGGTATGGAAACTAGTATACACATTCAAATACAGAGATATGTAAACAGGCAGAGTACGGCGCTGCGGTCGGTAACGCATTATTAGATCGTTACTTCTACTACAATGACAGGTTATCAAGATTTAAGTGAGTTTTCGAACATGGAGTTATAGTCGGCGCACGAGCGATGGCACACAGCACCTCCGAGGTAGCGGTAAACTGGGGATTTTCCCGTACGACCATTTCACGAGTGTAGCGTGAATATCAGTAATTCCTCTAAAACATCAAATCTCCGACATCACTGCGGCCGGGAAAAGATCCTGCAAGAAAGGGACCAATGATGACTGAAGAGAATCGTTCAGCATGACAGAAGTGCAACCCATCCGCAAATTGCTGCGTATTTCAGTGCTGGGCCGTCAACAAGTGACAGCGTACGAACCATTCAACGAAACATCATCGTTACGGACTTTAGGAGCCTAAGGCCCACTAGTGTACTCTTGATGACTGCACGAAACTAAGCTATACGGCTCGCTTGGGCCCGTCAACACCGGCATTGGACTGTTGATGGTTCAAATGGCTCTGAGCACTATGGCAACATCTGAGGTCATCTGTCGCCTAGAACTTAGGACTACTTAAACCTAACTAACCTAAGGACATCACACACATAGCCGGCCGAAGTGGCCGTGCGGTTAAAGGCGCTGCAGTCTGGAACCGCAAGACCGCTACGGTCGCAGGTTCGAATCCTGCCTCGGGCATGGATGTTTGTGATGTCCTTAGGTTAGTTAGGTTTAACTAGTTCTAAGTTCTAGGGGACTAATGACCTCAGCAGTTAAGTCCCATAGTGCTCAGAGCCATTTGAACCATTTGATTTGACATCACACACATCCATGCCCGGGGCAGGATTCGAAACTGCGACAGGAAAGATGCTGCCTGAGCGGACGAGTCTCTTTTCAAATTGTATCGAGCAGACGGATGTGAACAGGTAAGGAGACAATCTCATGAATCCATAGACGATGCATGCCACCAGGGGACTGTTCAAGCTGGTGTAGGCACTGTAATGGTGTGGGGCGTGTGGCATTGGAGTGATATGGGACCCCTGATACGTCTAGATACGGCTCTGACGGGTGACACGTATGTAAGCGTTCTGTCTGACCACCTGCATCCATTCACGTCCGTTGTACATTCCTATGGACTGAGCAATTACAGAAGGACAATGTGACACCCTATAAGTCCAGAATTGCTACAGAGTGGCTCCAGGAACACCCTTCTGAGTTTAAACACTTCCGCTGGCTACCAAACTCCCAAGACGTGAATATTATTGGGCGATATCTGGGAGACGTTGCAACGTGCTGTTCACAAGAGATCTCTATCTGCCTCGTACTCTTACGGATTTATGGACAGCCCTGCAGTATTCATGGTGTCAATTCTCTCCACCACTACTTCAGACATTAGTAGAGTCCGCACTACGTCGCTTTGCGCCATTTCTGTGTGCTCGCGCGAGCCCTACCCGAAATTAGCACGTGTACTAATTTCTTTGGTTCTTCAGTGTATAACTATTGCGACATTCAACGCCTGTAATGAACGCTGAATTTTTGCATATGTGTCTGCTGCAAGGAAATCTGGTTTACTTACATAAACGGTACGCTGGAGTTCCGCGGAGTACCACGCTTATGGAAGTACATCACCGAGTATTGGTGCAGACTGACGATGAAGTACGATTCACTGAATTTTTGGGCAGTCATCTCCTTTCCTGCTTAGTGATATATGTGGAATGTTGTAGTAGTGGTACAAAGTCCTTTACGTGTCTGTGTAAATAAAAGTCGCAAGGCTGCCAGTGGAGTGCATTTATGGTGAATTACTTCAGTACCGAAAGTTGTCAGACGGTTACCATCGTGGAAACTTTCGTCATAGATACGCAGGTTCGTTTGATCTCCCCATAAATTGAGGAGCAAACGCATGGCTTCAAGACGTGCGCTAGAAAACATTTGTATTGCGTTGCTGTGAGTCTGTCGCACATTTAAGATGTTATGGTAACGATTTTGTATTTGCATAAATACGCAACTGATTTTTTCACCCTCGCTGCAAATGAACCAGTAGTTTCTCGCGACCTTTTTTCGGGATAAACAGCATGACAATAATAAAAGAAACATTAAATACTGATAGTCTGCAAAGTCGTAATAAAATCTGTTGTTAGAAGTACATGGGAATGAAAAAAAGTAGCAGCAGTTACATTCGATCCATAGAACTTGCTCTTATGAAATGAGGCACTTGTTTGCTTGGTTGCTGACTCGTTCAAAAAGAGCGACCATACAAAAGCACGTAAGTACGCCTTGAATCTTCTACTTCGAATTTCTCGGAAACATATGTTGAAATCCTAGTCGTTGTCTGCTTGTCATAATGTTGCGGTATAGTCCCGTTAGTCATTGTCATCACTGTCGTCAACTGTCTGGGGTTTCTATACCACTGGCCATTGCTACACCTCGAAGATGACGTGCTACAGACGCGAAATTTAACCGACAGGAAGAAGATGCTCTGATATGCAAATGATTAGCTTTTCAGAGAATTCACACAAGGTTGGCGCCAGTGGCGACACCTACAACGTGCTGAAATGAGGAAAGTTTCCAACCGATTTATCATACATAAATAGCAGGTGACCGGCGTCGGCTGGTGAAACGTTGTTGTGATGCCTCGTGTAGGGAGGAGAAATGCGTACCATCACGTTTCCGACTTTGATAAAGGTCGGATTGTAACCTATCGCGATTGCGGTTTATCGTATGGCGACATTGCTGTTCGCGTTGGTCGAGATCCAATGACTGTTAGCAGAATATGGGATCGGTGGGTTCAGGAGAGTAATACGGAACGTCGTGCTGGATCCCAACGGCCTCGTATCACTAGCAGCCGAGATGACAGGCATCTTATCTGCATGGCTGTAACGGATCGTGCAGCCACGTCTCGATCCCTGAGTCAACAGATGGGGACGTTTGCAAGACCACAACCATCTGCACGGACAGTTCGACGACGTTTGCAGCAGCATGGACTATCAGCTCGGAGACCATGGCTGCGGTTACCCTCGACGCTGCATCACAGACAGGAGCGCGTGTGATGGTGTACTCAACGACAAACCTAGGTGCACGAATCGCAAAACGTCATTTTTTCGAATGAATCCAGGTTCCGTTTACAGCACCATGATGGTTGCAACTGTGTTTGGCAACATCGCGGTGAACACACATTGGAAACGTGTATTCGTCATCGCCATACTGGCGTATCGCCCGTGGTGATATGGGGTGCCATTGGTTACACGTCTCGGTCACCTCTTGTTCGCATTGACGGCACTTTGAACAGTGGACGTTACATTTCAGATGTATTACGACCCGTGGCTCCACCCTTTATTGCCGGCCGCGGTGGCCGAGCGGTTCTAGGCGCTTCAATCCGGAACCGCGCGACTGCTGCTGTCGCAGGTTCGAATCCTGCCTCAGGCATGGATGTGTGTGATGTCTTTAGGTTAGTTAGGTTTAAGTAGTTCTAAGTTCTAGGGGACTGATGACCTCAGATGTTAAGTCCCATAGTGTTCAGAGCCATTTGAACCATTTCTACCCTTCATTCGATCATTGCGAAACCCTACATTTCAGCAGGATAATGCACAACCGCATGTTGCAGGTCCTGTACGGGCCTTTCTGGATACAGAAAATGTTCGACTGCTGTCCTGGCCAGCACATTCTCCAGATCTCTCACCAACTGAAAACTTCTGGTCAATGGTGGCCGAGCAACTGGCTCGTCACAATACGCCAGTTACTACTCTTGATGAACTGTGGTATCGTGTTGAAGCTGCATGGGCAGCTGTACCTGTACACGCCATCCAAGCTGTGTTTGACTCAATGCCCAGGCGTATAAAGGCCGTTATTACTGCCAGAAGTGGTTGTTCTGGGTACTGTTTTCTCAGGATCTATGCACCTAAATTGCGTGAAAATGTAATCACGTGTCAGTTCTAGTATAATATATTTCTCCACTGAATACCCGTTTATCATCTGCATTTCTTCTTGGTGTAGCAATTTTAATGGCCAGTAGTGTATAATTGTGTTTATATCTTACTGCAAGAGTGTGTTTACATGCTACTTTCGTAATTTTGTGCTATTCTGCTTTTTTCCGATTATATTTCTTTGGCAGTTTGTAACCGTTGTTGGCTGTATGGTCCTTGTAACCCAAAGCCAAAGTAAAGACATAAAAATCCTACTCGTGTGCTACACACTCTCTCAACACGAATCAAACTGGTGTGAAGTAGTTCGTTCGATCTGGTTGTGAGCTGCACTGACCACTTTAAGGGCTCTCACAAGGGAACCTCCCCATCGCACCCCCCTCAGATTGAGTTATAAGTTGGCACAGTGGATAGGTCTTGAAAAACTGAACACAGATCAATCGAGAAAACAGGAAGAAGTTCTGTGGAACTATGAAAAAAATAAGCAAAATATACAAACGGAGTAGTCCATCTGCAATATAAGCAACATCAAGGATCGTATGGGCAGAGGGGCGAGGTAGTCCCGTGGTTAGAGTGAGAAGCTACAGAGTAAGAGGTCCTTGGTTCAAGTCTTTGGTCACGTGAAAATTTTAATTTTTTATTTTCAGATAATTATTATCTTCCCGTCCGTCCGTCCGATGCGAGGTAACTGCGCCGTAGTATGGGGACGCTACACCTAAGCAAACATCGAAACACACGACATCAGTCGACTGCAGCGCACGGAAGAGAGAGTATTCCTGCTAAAGAGGCTCCCTGGCTGGCAGTTGCATTGATTTGTTGGAGTTTGTGAGACAAACTCTTATGTTTTCATCACTTTTTCGGGAGTGATTATTACACCCACAAGAAAACCTAAATCGGGCAAGGTAGAAGAATCTTTTTACCCATTCGCCAAGTGTACAAGTTAGGTGCGTCGACAACATATTCCTGTCATGTGACGCACATGCCGTCACCAGTGTCGTATAGTATATGTCAGACGTGTTTTCCTGTGGAGGAATCGGTTGACCTATGACCTTACAGTCAAATGTTTTCGGTTCCCATTGGAGAGGTATGTCCTTTCGTCTACTAATCGCACGGTTTTGCGGTGCGGTCGGAAAACACAAACACTAAACTTATTACAGCGAACAAAGACGTCAATGAACGAACGGACAGATCATAACTTTGCGAAAATAAAGAAAGGAAACTTTTCACTCGAGGGAAGACTTGAACCAAGGACCTCTCGTTCCGCAGCTGCTCGCGCTAACCACGGGACCACGGCGCTCCTGCGCTCACATCATCCTTGATGTTGCTTATCTTGCACATGGGCTACTTCGTTTCTATATTTTGCTTATTTTTTTCATAGTTCCACACAACTTCTTCCTGTTTTCTCGATTGATCTGTGTTCACTTTTTCAAGGCCTATCCACTGTGCAAACGTATAACTAAATCTGAGGGGGGTGCGATGGGGAGGTTCCCTTGTCAGAGCCCACCTCCTGAGGCTCTGGCCGCGTGTTACGCCATTGGCCGTGACACGGTGAGCTGCGTTGACGCAACGTCCGGCGCAGGCGGCGATGCTACGTATGTCCCGACGGCCACCGCATACTGAGCAACGCCGTGGGGAGTGACAGCTTCGCTGAGTCAGCTGCTCGCGCCACCGACAGGGACCCCGCTCACAATTCCAGCAGCCACCATCTGACACACTCTGCAATGTTTACTTTGGCATCAAAGTTGTTAACAGGCAGGAGTGGTAAATAAATGCGTTTGTAGAGAAAGAGGAGTATGGTTAGGTGGAAGACCCCATGTACGTGGAGGACTGTCAGTCCATTCGTCGTGAAGAGCCAAAACCACCAAAGGTAGTGATGTTTGACGCCGGAGTCTGGAGTGAGGTCACTGTCCTAACTCGTCCCAAAGGTGTTTCACTGAGTTCACATCTGGATCTAGGGCAGGCCGGTCCATTTCAGGAATGTCACTGTCCACAAACCAGTGTCTCACAGATGCTCCTTTATGACAGGGTGCATTGTCGAGCTGATACAATCATTGTGTCCGAACTGTTCCTTTGATGTATGTTCTACACAACACTGTAGACTGTGTCGATATCTTTCCACATATAGTGTTTTCCAAAGCGGAATAGGGGGAGCACACATTAACCACAAAAAACATCACCATACTCTATTGGTACGTCGTCCATACTTCACTACACATGATGACATGTAAGGTTCTTGAGGCTTTTGCCAAAACCCAAACCCTTCCATCGGACTGTCACAAGGTACGGCATGATTAATGGCTCTAAATCACTCATTTTTAGTCTTCGACTGACCGGTGGTGTCACGCTTCACACCACCTTAAGCGTCGCCCAACATTGATTACAGAAATGTGTGGCCTGTGATGATGGGGTTTGGTTTGGGGGCTCTCGACTGCACCGTCTTCAACGCCCTTACAAAGACCCAAGTTTTACACAGTACGATTTTTACTCAGTCCTATCTAACCACTGTCACGAATGATGATGACAATGATGAAATGATGAGAGAAAATCGAACCGGAGACCCCGTGATCCAGAGGCAGCAACGCTAGCTACTATAACGAGAGCTGCGGACTGTGTGGCCTGTGAGTAGCTGCTCGACCGCTGTAGCGCATTCTTTTTAATTGACTACCTCCAGTTATCGTGCTAGATGGACTGGCGGTAGCAGTTTGGGAATAACGAGTGATTCCCTATGCGATTTTTTTACAACCACCCACGTCAATATTCTACGGTCCTTGATAACAAATACAAGAGGGATATTCTTTCGTGTCTTCACTTCACAGTCACATCACTGACATTTCACTTGGGCAGCTTTAGAAGGACTGAAATGTCGCTGATAGATTTGTGGCTCATGAGACATACAACGACGACCACATTCGAAGTGACTAAGCTCTTCTGGCCGACCGCTGTGACCGAGCGGTTCTAGGCGCTTCAGTCTGGATCCACGCGGCTGCTACGGTCGCAGGTTCGAATCCTGCCTCGGGCATGGATGTGTGTGATGTCCTTAGGTTAGTTAGGTTTACGTAGTTCTAAGTCTAGGGGACTGATGACCTCCGATGTTAACTCCCATAGTGCTTAGAGCCATTTGAACCATTTTGAGCTCTTCTGGCTGATCCATTATGATATTACTACTTCTCTGCTGGCAACACAATACTCCGGGCGTCCTTTTACGCTGCCGGTTTCGCCCCTTGTGACATCTAGTGGTCAGTTCCTCACTACACAGTGGTGTCCGGATGTTTCCGATCAGCTAATATGTGACTGGAAAGAATATCTTTATTCTATTAAACTGTTACATTTCATTTGTGATCTGTAAGTTCTGTGATGCGTTTAAGTACTGTGTATAATTTTAGTGTAAAAGTGTATTTCAGTGCTGGCATGTAGCCCATTCCCTTCCACGAGCACCAAAGGAGTCGCCGAACTTAGCGTCCCTATGGAAAGAACTGTACGCCCTTAACAGTTTTCTCCATAATCGTTACTGGCTTTGGTCACTATGACGGATCCCCACCCTCCCTGGGCAGTCACTGTACTCACGAACATCAGCAACAACGGGTGAGGGGGCGGGTGATGATAGGGAAACCTGTACAGTTGCCCATGGAATGTTTGCGACGGTGGCAACGTGGGGAAGCGGTAATGAGAATTTCCACCATTGCCACTCAGTTGATTTGTTCCTCACATTTCATGTTTCGATAGACGTATTTCATCTTCAAATGTGTTCAGGTAAAATTTTTAGAAATCCTCAATGCATACATCGGAATAATCCTAATATTTCACATAAGCGCTCTTTAAGATAGAAGACAGTGGCAAAGATAGAATTTTTCTTCCTTTCGTCTCATCTGGTAATCTTACCCTATTATTTCTCGCTCTACTTCTTCTCATTAATTTCTTCTGTACCGCTACGCTGTGTTTGTGTTAGATATCACTACTATTCGACAAGCATGTGAAGTGGAAATTGCAAATGTTAATAAGACTAATATTACTTAAACTCCAAATATCCATTGCTACACATAAGGCCATTATTATTATTAGTATTATTATTATTACTATTATTATTATATGTAGCTCATGTATAACATCGATTGTTATGTTTACTCGCTGAGAAAATTTGTTTAGATGCGAAAGAGCGCTGGAACGCCCTGACCTCGTCGGGTCAAAAAAATTCGTAAATAAATACAGAAAAACAAGTAAATAACATCGAACATTTTATTACTGTATATAGAGAAATTCATCTGAAATTGTAGTCAAGATGATGACTGTGCCAGTTTTACTCTACGGCTCGAAGACATGGGTGTCAATTACTAAATAAGAAAGATACAAGATTCGGAAAGGAAATTCCTGAGATCCAAGGAAGGCTGCACGAGACTACACACATCTAAAAATGACGAAGTGCAGAGAGAACTTGAAATTTCTTGAAAACCCTGTGAGCGTAGTTCGTATACCTGAGGTAGATTTTTCTCGAAAACGTAGCGATAAAGACTATTGCAATTTTTTCTCATTGGTATGTAATTTAATTATCAATCTTTCTAATACATGGTTTCATAGAGCAGTAGAATTGTTACAGAATAGATTAATGACAAGTTCTAACTGACGCTGGCCGTCATATGTCCGACGGTCCAGTTAGGTAATCACTTTGCGACATTTTTCCATATACTTTTCGACGCTTCCGTAGCTCTCACATTCACTCGTCACTGGACATCTTAAGCCCTTGGATTTATTTCGACTCTAGTTTTCTTCTGCATTGCGTTTTCTTTAATTCCGAGCGTATTTGAGAGCCATAAGAGCCAACACTTTCCATTGTTCTGTAATTTTAAGTTAATACCGATTTTCACTTATATTCCTCGTAGTATTTTTACCGTCTCACTTTGAGATGTAGTAGGGCTCCGCAAGCTCTTCACAGGAACACCTGATTCAGTATCCTAGCTAAACCCGTTTTCTCGCTACACCAGTCTATAACTTAGCACGAAACTAATTCGTACCGATCAGGTGCATGCGTCTACACTGGTGCGGTGACGTCATAACAAAACAAATACTGCATGGCCAGCAGAACAGATATGGACTACCCATTGTCGGTACAAACATTGTTTTTGCAGTTATTAGCGATTTAAATCTGACGGTATTTTGCCACCCACGACAGTTGACCGATGAGCGAAAATAGCTTTTCACGTCGAAATAGATAAAAAAAGGAAGATGACTCTCGTCTTTGAACGAAATGCAATAAGGCCGATGGTGAAAGAGACATCGAAATACCTGTGAAAGTTTGGCAACAACTTTCTCCGTGCCCAAAACTAGCGAATCGCCTTTGGTCGTACCAAGAAAATAAAGGAGAAATGGCTCTGAGCACTATGGGACTTAACTTCTGTGGTCATCAGTCCCCTAGAACTTAGAACTACTTAAACCTAACTAACCTAAGGACATCACACACATCCATGCCCGAGGCAGGATTCGAACCTGCGACCGTAGCAGTCCCGCGGTTCCGGACTGCGCGCCTAGAACCACTAGACCACCGCGGCCGGCAAAATAAAGGAGACATCACTAGCCTTTACCTGCCTTCTCGATAATGTTTGGGAAACGTACCTCCAGTAAAATATTGTTCAGTGCATCGAAAAGCACTTTCGTCTCTAACAGATGCCGACTTTCCAATTAATTTACAATATTTTGATCGAACAGCATATGGAAAATAATTGTCATTACCTCAGTGGGCGAAATCAAATGAAACGACAAATTGTTTCTCCTGTAATGACATCTTTGTGAGCGGGACTTTAAACTGTAGCCTTCATTCAAAAGAATTACAGTCCTTGAGCCGTTACTAATTACTAAGCACACTTTCTGATATAATGCTGCATCTCACGGAACCAGGATACTACGACTACGAACGTTGTTGCTCTCTTTACAATTACAATGACATTCGAACAAAGCACGCGATCTTGTAATTTCAATTGATTCAGCACATTGTGCAAATGGTAATTCTTATCTGAGCAGTATTCAATCCACATACTACAAATGAAGTAGAAATGCGGTATCTGTGAAACGGGTGAAAGTGCTTCTGACGTATAGAATAATGTTATACTGGAGGAATGTTCGCCAGACATTATCGATGAAAGTAGGTAAAAGCTCGTTGTATTGCAAATTCGGGAAATCGTTTCCCAGCAAACATTAGTATTGCTAATCGAGTGAAAACAAGGTGCATACGGTTGAAAAATTTAGCTTAGCCCATGAATAATGAAATACATCGAAGTAAACTTATGCAGGGAATTCATACATTCTTTGGCAGAAGGGAAAAAAAGCAATACGCACGTGCTTGAATAAAGTATAAACACAGAACAGTTTCTGCAGCACAGTATTATGTCAGATTACTGTTATAATTATTGGATAAGGGCGGGATGATGGGCTACCATTTAATTCCGGATCGTTGCCTAACGGATTAATAGACTCTGATAGACGGAGAATCAGTTAGGAAGGGACGCTACAGTAAAACGAATGCGGTAATTTCAGTGAAACCATTCACATGTCCATCTGAAGTGTTTCAGAGAAACGCAAATCAGTACGTTCAGCTTGATGTCTGAACGCGACTCCTTCCGAATACGCGCCCTCTGTTTTAGTACACTGTATGTTTGAAAAAGTGCTAGTAGTGACGTACATGTTACATTATGTTCGTAACTAGGTGTTCGTTGCAATTGACTATACTGGAAAATAATACTATAAACTATCCTTGCGTGATGGCACTACCATTAACATAAGGCAATGGTAAAGTTCTACTAAATTTGAAATTTGAATTGAACGTCACATTGTTTTACTACGCATGGCCTTATAAGAGGTCTTACGCCGTTGTCTTCCTTCGACCTTTTTTGGAAATTTGTGGTAAGGTCTTATGGGACCAAACTGCTGAGGTCATTGATCCCCAAGCCTACACATTTTTTAATCTAACTTAAACTAACTTACGCTATGGACAACACACACACCCATGCCCGAGGGAGGACTCGAACCTCAGTCGTGGGGGATGGGGGACGGGGGGGGGGGGGAGACCTACAGTTTAATGTGGACTCAGAGCCGGCCGCGTTACAACCGGGTTTTACCGCCGAAGCCACCGAGCTACATTACCATAAATGTATAGAAAAATAAACTCACAAAAGTAACCAGGCCCAACCCGGAACAAGGCACAAGTCACAAAACATGTACAACAACTACCTCACGTAAATACAAATACTATCCTAAATTACTGATCTCTTTGTATCGTAGATCAAGAGAGGTGGCAAAGTTGTGAAGAAACAGGAATTTTATTTAGTGAAAAGCAGTGCTATAATCCTTATTCGGGATCCCCCAGATTTTACTAAATGATCTGAAGTGAATTTTAGATATATTGCGACTTCAAATTTAATGGCTTACATGCATACATCTCAGTATTTGAGAAGCTTCTTGCCAGAGTTAAACGTCAAGCTTTCCGAGATTCTCTTCGTCGTCAGAGGCTGAATAACAAAGATGATAGTGAATATCTTCCAAAACGTCATTTTAACGTAGATGTGACGCGGTACGAACACCGATATAATCTTACACATGGATATTGTTGCGAGAAAAGCCGAACCCATAATGGCTTACATTTCGAAAAGATCGCTAAGAGAAACTCTACTCTTTTTTTTTGTTATGCATTCCAAAGAATTACGGGCACAGATAACCAAATGTATTGGAAAAATTAGGCAATTCGTTTGGATCAGTACCGCATAGCATGAATGCCTGCTAGGCGGAAGACGACAGCAGACTAACTCATCAGTACTGTTCTGATAGTCTGTCAAAAGGAAAATTCACTGAAGAAAGCTATACAGTTATGAGAGAATTGGTGGCCAATGTGTGCCATTGGAAAGAATACACAAAGGAACTGTGCGAGATCAGAAATTCAAGAATGAAAATAATCTAATTGAAAATACCAATTGGTACGAAAGTGGTGAAAAAGTAAGGTAACAACATGAACGACCAGTTATTCAGAGTAATAAATGATTGCTAAGAAAGAGGAATCATGCCAAAATACTCCACGAATTGCAGAGCTATTTCCATATCGAAAACAGGTAAGGCTACACCAATTTTAAAACGATATCAGTGTTATCACATGCCCATAAAATATTCATTAGTATACTTAAATGTGGATAAAAGGAAAGCTAGATAAGTGTATCTCAGAAGGCACATTTGGATTTAGAGAAGGCACAGGAACTCAAGAAACAATTTAGGCCTTGAGCATGCTATTGGAGAGGAGGATGAATATGGATGGTTAGACTTACCATGCTTTCATTGGCTCAGAAAATTATTTTGACAGATTGTACTGCCGGCCGGTGTGGTCGAGCGGTTCTAGGCGCTTCAGTCTGGAACCGCGTGACCGCTGCGGTCGTAGGTTCGAATCCTGCCTCGGGCATGGATGTGTGTGATGTCCTTAGGTTTCTTAGGTTTAAGTAGTTCTAAGTTCTAGGGGACATGATTTCAGATGTTAAGTCCCATAGTGCTCAGAGCCATTTGAACCATTTGAGCAAAGAGTACTGAGAGCTAGTCTGTTGAGTTATGAAGAAAATAGGGCTTTACTGGACTCATAGAAGATTGATTAATCAAATGTATCAGAACCAAAACTCAAAAATAAACACAAATAATGTAAAAGAACAGGCCAGGAATAGAAAAGGGGTTAAAATTGGATGTCCCCTATCTCGATCTTTATTAAACGCTTTAATTGAGGAAGCTATCCAGATGAAGATGGAGAAGGCAAAGAGAACAAAAGTTGATGGTGAAAGGGTGCATTGTATTAGATATGCTGACGACGGTGTAATAGCTGCAGATACACATCCAACCCTTTAAAAAGAAATAGAGTGCTGCAAACACTGTCAGACACTGTTAAACTATGGATATTAAAAGCGAAGAAAAAGGTAAAGGAATGGAATGGTATTACGGAAAAATATGGACGAAATTGAAACCAATATAAGAATCGATAACGTCAGAATTTGATCAAATGAAACAAATTTACTATCTGGGTAGTATAATGTCGGAGGATAATAGACGCTTAATTGAAGTGAAGTATTACATTGGCAAAACAAGTATTTATTGCTAAGAAAATGTTTTGGCCAGGAAACATATGAACACAAATGTCAGAATAACCTTTGCAAAATTATTTTTATGGAGTACACTGTTTTATGGAAGTGAAAGTCTGACTCAATGTAAACTGGCAACGGATCAGCTTGAAGCTGATGAAATGTGGATACAGCAAAAAATGCCGAGAGCGAGTTCGATGGAAAGAAAAACCAAAATGGAAGTCTTAAGGGAAGTCAGCGAAAAGGGAAGATATTAAAGGAAACAGGGAACAGACAAGTAAAATTTGTTGGACATGTCATCAGACAACAAGTTCATCACAAACATTCTTTAAAGGAATGTGCTGGGAAAGAAAAGATGAGGTTGGTCTAGGAAGAAGTATTTGGAAGACACAGAGAAGAGGATAGAAAGTGACAATTACATCAAACTAAATCGAATAGCCAATGGTTGTCTTGATAACCTTAAGAACATAAATAATATAAATGTATACACGCCTTCAGAAAGTGAAATGTTTAGTACTGTAAGCCAGATCAGGTACTTAAATATCCTCGAGCTTTTGGACTAGTGCTCCTTGGGCATTGTCAATCATCGTTTGAGAATGGCCAAAGAGAACACGAGAGGATATTTAACCGCTTCAAGCTACAGGAAACTCAAGAAAAGATTGTTAGTTCAAATGGCTCTGAGCACTATGGGACTTAACTTCTAAGGTCATCAGTCCCCTAGAACTTAGAACTACTTAAACCTAACTAACCTAAGGACATCACACACATCCATGCCCGAGGCAGGATTCGAACCTGCGACCGTAGCGGTCACGCGGTTCCAGACTGAAGCGCCTAGAACCGCACGGCCACATCGGCCGGCTGTTAGTTCACATCGTTGCTTGGTCATACAATCTTACAGTTAATACTGCCAACACGCACACTATCCTAGCTTTCAGAACAACCAGTTCTTTTTTCCGGAAAAGATGAGGGATAGGTTGAGGAAGGTTAAGAGGGAAGGGCATGCTACTCAGGCGTAGAATGAGAGGGACCATCAACAGGTTAGGTCTGAGTGACCTGTCCTTCCTTTCTAACGTTCCTCAACCTATCTCTCTCTCTTAAGGGAAGTCAACGAAGAGAGAAGATATTAAAGGAAACGGAGAGTAGACAAGTAAAATTTTTTGGACATGTCATCAGACAACACGTTCATCACAAACATTCTCGAAACGAATGTGCTGGGAAAGAAGAGATCAGGTGGTCTAGGAAGAAGTATTTGGAAGACACAGAGAAGAGGATAGGATGTGACAATTACATGAAACTAAATCGAATAGCCAATGGTTGTCCCGACGACTTTAAGAATATGAATGTACACATGCCTTCAGAAGGTGAAATGTTCAGTACTGTAAGCCAGATCAGGTATTTAAATATCCTCGAGCTTTTGGACTAGTGCTCCTTGGCCACTGTCAGTCATCGTTTGAGAATGGATAAAGAGTAATCGTTCGAAAAGGAAAGGATATTTAACCCCTTCAACCTACTGGAAACTCAAGAAAACATTATTAGTTCATATCGCCGCTTGGTCTTACATTCGTAGACTTAATACTGCCAACACGACTACCAGTTCTTTTTACCGGAAAAGATGAGGGATAGGTTGAGGAAGGTTAAAAGGGAAGGGCATACTACTCAGGCGTAGAAAGTTTCAAATAGTGCAAATGGCTCTGAGCACTATGGGACTTAACATCTGAGGTTACCAGTCCCCTAGAATATGCGGCTTTTCGCGGATGATGCTGTAGTATACAGAGAAGCTGCAGCATTAGAAAATTGTAGTGAAATGCAGGAAGATCTGCAGCGGATAGGCACTTGGTGCAGGGAGTGGCAACTGACCCTTAACATAGACAAATGTAATGTATTGCGAATACATAGAAAGAAGGATCCTTTATTGTATGATTATATGATAGCGGAACAAACACTGGTAGCAGTTACTTCTGTAAAATATCTGGGTGTATGCGTGCGGAACGATTTGAAGTGGAATGATCATATAAAATTAATTGTTGGTAAGGCGGGTACCAGGTTGAGATTCATTGGGAGAGTCCTTAGAAAATGTAGTCCATCAACAAAGGAGGTGGCTTACAAAACACTCGTTCGATCTGTACTTGAGTATTGCTCATCAGTGTGGGATCCGTACCAGATCGGGTTAACGGAGGAGATAGAGAAGATCCAAAGGAGAGCAGCGCGTTTCGTCACAGGGTTATTTGGTGATAGCGTTAGGGAGATGTTTAACAAACTCAAGTGGCAGACTCTGCAAGAGAGGCGCTCTGCATCGCGGTGTAGCTTGCTCGCCAGGTTTCGAGAGGGTGCGTTTCTGTATGAGGTATCGAATATATTGCTTCCCCCTACTTATACCTCCCGAGGAGATCACGAATGTAAAATTAGAGAGATCAGAGGGCGCACGGAGGCTTTCAGACAGTAGTTCTTCCCGCGAACCATACGCGACTGGAACAGGAAAGGGAGGTAACGACAGAGGCACGTAAAGTGCCCTCCGCCACACACCGTTGGGTGGCTTGCGGGGTATAAATGTAGATGTAGATGTAGATATAGAACTACTTAAACCTAACTAACCTAAGGACATCACACACATTCACGTCCGAGGCAGGATTCGAACCTGCGACCGTAGGAGCAGCGTGGTCCCGGCGTGAAGCACCTAGAACCGCTCGGCCACTGCGGGCGGCGCGTAGAAAGAGAGGGACCCTCAACAGGTGGAGTCTGGATGACCTGTTCTTCCTTTTTAACCTTCCTCAACCTATCTCTCTCTCTTCCCTGTAAAAAGGAACTAATAGTCCTACAAACTGTACCGATACCTCAGCAGTTTGGCCCTACAGGAACTTACCACCATCACCTGAAAACTGACATAATATAATTACTTTTAATTTTATGCGTGCCTCTCCGCAGAAATTAAGTATTTTGTCTCCTGAAAGTAAATACTAGGCAGCAATTGTCTCTCATAATTTCATTACTCTGTAATTCTATTTCATCGATGCCGAACCACTCTAATCACCGGGACTACACCTTTCTTGTACGACGCTCTCCCTCACAAAGTAAGCCAGTCACGAATCTGCATGCTCCGTCCTCACTTTTAGCACCGAGCGAGGCCACGGCGCCTAGGAGTATGTAGGACGCGCCGCGCGTAGCGGCGGGCAGACAATGAGAGCTGGTTAGCAGCAGGGGAGGTGAGGACTCACCAGGCAGCTGCAGCAGCAGTAGCGGGCGAGCAGCGAGGCGGCCGCTGGGTGTTTGAGCATCGCGGGCGGCAGGGGACGTGGGGCCGGCGCCACCAGCCGCTGCTCCCACAGGCAGCAGACGCGGCTGAGCTCACCGACGGCGAGTGACTGCACTCTGCTCCGGAGAGTGTACGGAGCGCCCCGCCCCTGGGAAGACTGCGCGCGCATTCCTGACACGCTTCTGGCGCGCCGAGGCGCTTTCTTCCAGTGCACTGGCGCCAGAGGCAGCGCCAGTGCCTGCAGTCTTTCACCAGCCCCGCGAAATTCACTGACTGGCCAAAATATTATGACAACTGCCTACCGTCTGATGACGTTACGGACACCTGATATGGTAAGGGAAATACGCTGAAGAGCCACTGAAACTGGTACACCTACCTACACTACTGGCCATAAAATTGCTACACCAAGAATAAATGCAGATGGTAAACGGGTATTCATTGGACAAATATATTACATTTTCA
The DNA here is from genome assembly GCF_023864275.1 of Schistocerca cancellata. Classification (NCBI taxonomy): domain Eukaryota; kingdom Metazoa; phylum Arthropoda; class Insecta; order Orthoptera; family Acrididae; genus Schistocerca; species Schistocerca cancellata. Next base: position 141,692,260 of record NC_064634.1, on the reverse strand, counting down.
CGCAATTTGAGTGCATAGATCCTGAGATATCAGTACCCAGAACAACCACCTCTAACCATAATACCGGCCTTGATGCGCCTGGCCATTGAGTCAAACAGAGCTTGGATGGCGTGTACAGGTGCAGCTGCCCATGCACCTTCAACACGATACCACAGTTCACCAAGAGCAGTGACTGGCGTATTGTGACGAGCCAGTTGTTCGGTCAACATTGACCAGACGTTTATAATTGGTGAGATATCTGGAGAATGTGCTGGCCAGGGCATCAGTCGAACATTTTCTGTATCCAGAAAGGCCCGTACAGGACGTGCAACATGCGGTCGTGCATTATCCTGCTGAAATGTAGGGTTTCGCAGGGATCGAATGAAGGGTAGAGCCACGGGTCGTAACAAATCTGAAATGTAACGTACACTGTTCAAAATGCCGTCAATGCGAACAAGAGGTGACCGAGACGTAACCAATGGCACCCCATACCATCAAGCCGGGTGATACGCCAGTATGGCGTTCACCGCTATGTCACAAAACACGGATGCGATCATCTTGATGTCGTAAACAGAACCAGGATTCATCCGAAAAAATTACGTTTTGCCATTCGTGCACCCAGGTTCGTCGTTGAGTACAGTATAGCGGGCGCTCCTGTCTGTGATGCAGCTATGGTCTCCGAGCTGATAGTCCATGCTGCTGCAAACGTCATCTAACTGTTCGTGCAGATGGTTGTTGTCTAGCAAACGTCCCCATCTGTTGACTCAGGGATCGAGACGTGACTGCACGATCCGTCACAGTCAAGCGGATAAGATGCCTGTCATGTCGACTACTAGTGATACGAGGCAGTTGGGATCCAGCACGGCGTTCCGTATTACCCTCCTGAACCCAACGATTCCATATTCTGCTAACAGTCATTGGATCTCGACCAACGCGAGCAATAATGTCGCGATACGATAAACCGCAATGGCGACAGGCTACAGTCCGACCTTTATCAAAGTTGGAAACCTAATGATACGCATTTCTCCTCCTTACACGAGGCATCACAACAACGTTTCACCAGGCAACGCCGGTCAACTGCTTTTTGTGTATGAGAAATCGGTTGGAAACTTTCCTCGTGTCAGCCAACCTTGTGTGAATGCTCTGAAAAGCTAATCATCTGCATACCACAGCATCTTCTTCCCGTTGGTTAAATTTCGCGTCTGTAGCACGTCATCTTCGTGCTGTAGCAATTTTTATGGCCAGTAGTGTAATATCGTGTAGGGCATCGGCGAGCACGCAGAAGTGCCGCAACACGCCGTGACGTGGACTCGACTAATGTCTGAAGTAGTGCTGGATGGAACAGACACCATGAATCCTACAGGGCATCCATATATCCGTAAGAGTACGAGGGGCGGCGGTGGGGGGGGGGGGGGAGGGTGGAGATCTAAATATCAAGCTCCTAGGCATGCCAGATATGCTCAATAATGTTCATGTCTGGGGAGTTTGGTGGCCAGCGGAAGTGTTTCAACTCAGGAGAGTGTTCCTGAAGCCACTCTGTAGCAATTCTGGACGTTCTGGGTGTCGCATGGCCCTGCTGGAATTGCCGAAGTCCGTAGGAATGGACAATGACATGAATGGATGCAGGTGATGAGACAGCATGCATACCTATGTGTCACCTGTCAGAGTCGTAACTAGACGTATCAGTGGTCCCATTATCACTCCTACTGCATACGCCCCACACCAGCTTGAACTGTCCTCTGCTGATATCCAGGTTCCATGGATTCATGAGGTGGCCTCCATAACCGTAGACGTCCATCCCCTTGATAAAATTTGAAACGAGACTCGTCAGACTAGGCAACGTGTTTCCAGTCATCAAAAGTCCAATGTCGGTGTTGACGGGTCCAGGCGAGGCTCAAATGTTCACTGTGTGAATTCCTAAGGGACCAAACAGTTGAGGTCATCGGTCCCCAGACTTACACACAAACTAACTAGGAGCAACACACACAACCATGCCCGAGAGGGGGCTCGATCCTCCGGCGGGAGGTCTGGCGAGGCGTAAAGCTTTGTGTCGTGCAGTCATCAATGGTACACGAGTGGGGCTGGGGCTTCGACTCCGAAAGTCCATATCGATGATTTTTTGTTGAATGGTTCGCAGACTGTCACTTGTTGATGGCCCAGAATTGAAATCTGCAGCAATTTGCCGAAAGGTTGCACTTCTGTCACGTTGAACGATTCTCTTCAGTCGTCATTTGGTCCCGTTCTTGCAGGATCTTTTTGCAGCTTCAGGGATGTCGGAGATTTGATGTTTCACCGGATTACTGATTCTCGCAGTATACTCGTGAATTGGTCGTACGGGAAAATCCCCACTTCATCCGTACCTGGGAGATGCTGTTTCAGCCGGTCGCTGTGGCCGAGCGGTTCTAGGCGCTTCAGTCCGGAATCGCGCTGCTGCTACGGTCGCAGGTTCGAATCCTGCCTCGGGCATGGATGTGTGTGATGTCTCTAGGTTAGTCAGGTTTAAGTAGTTCTAAGTTTTAGGGGACTGATGACTTCAGATGTAAAGTCCCATAGTTCTCAGAGCCATTTGAACCATTTTTATGGTGTTTCCAATTGCTCATGCGTCGACTATAACACCACGTTCAAAGCCACTTAAATCTTTCTAACCTGCCATTGTAGTAGCAGTAACCGATCTAACAACTGCGCCAGACACTTGTCTTATACTGGCATTGCCGACCGCAGCGCCGTATTCTGCCTGTTTCATATCTCTATATTGAATACGCTTGCCTATACCAGTTTCTTTGGCGCTTCCGTGTACTAACGGCGATACGGGCAATCGAGTGACATAAGCGACTTTGAGAAAACGCAGATTGTTATGCCACGGAACCTGGGAACGAGCGTCTAGGGACGGCGAAGCTGGTGGGCTTTGCGCCTGCTGCTGTCGTGACTTTCTACGGAAAGTGAGAGAAGGGCGGCAAAACCAGGAGTAGGCGCTACGTGTTCGACGTCCGCGCCTCATCACAGAACGTGGAGGTCGGAGGTTTTCCCGCGTTGTAAAACAGAATAGGCAGCGATTTGTGGCAGATATGACGACAAAGTACAATGCAGCTGCAGGTACAAGAGTTTAGGAACTCAAAGCCAGCGCGCATTGTTGAATAAGGGGTATAACACCACACGAGGCCAAGTGTTCCGAACGACTTCGACAGCTATGATTTTTGTGGCCTCGGGAACATCGACACTAGACCGTGAATCAGCGTAAACGTGTCCTCTGGTCAGAAGAATCATTTTCCTTATTACACCTGGTCAATGGTCGTGTCCTGATACACCGTCATCCAGGATAACAACTACTGGATAGGAACCCATATACTGAGAGTATACGTTTGCGTGCTACAAGAATAAACATACACAAGCAGTTGCCTATTCTCCTGTGCATACTACGAGGTGCATTCAAGTTCTAAGGCCTCCGATTCTTTTTCTTCGGACTGGAAAGAGATAGAAACATGCGCATTGTTTTAAAATGAGGCCGCGTTCATTGTCAATACGTCCCAGAGATGGCAGCACCGTGCGGCAGATGGAATTTTACCGCCAGCGGCGAGAATGAGAACTGTTTTAAATACTTAAAATGGCGACGTTTTCCTTACTTGAACAGCGTGCAGTCATTCGTTTTTTGAATTTGCGTGGTGTGAAACCAATTGAAATTCATCGACAGTTGAAGGAGACATGTGGTGATGGAGTTATGGATGTGTCGAAAGTGCGTTCGTGTGTGCGACTGTTTAATGAAGGCAGAACATCATGTGACAACAAACCGAAACAACCTCAGGCTCGCACAAGCCGGTCTGCCGACATGATCGAGAAAGTGGAGACAATTGTTTAGGGGGATCGCCGAATGACTGTTGAACAGATCGCCTCCAGAGTTGGCATTTCTGTGGGTTCTGTGCACACAATCCTGCATGACGACCTGAAAATGCGAAAATGCTGACGGACGACCACACGGCTGCCCGTGTGGCATGTTGCCAAGCAATGTTGATGCGCAACGACAGCATGAATGGGACTTTCTTTTCGTCGGTTGTGACAATGGATGAGACGTGGATGCCATTTTTCAATCCAGAAACAAAGCGCCAGTCAGCTCAATGGAAGCACACAGATTCACCGCCACCAAAAAAATTTCGGGTAACCGCCAGTGCTGAAAAAATGATGGTGTCCATGTTCTGGGACAGCGAGGGCGTAATCCTTACCCATTGCGTTCCAAAGGGCACTGCGCTAATAGGTGCATCCTACGAAAATGTTTTGAAGAACAAATTCCTTCCTGCACTGCAAGAAAAAAACGTCCGGGAAGGGCTGCGCGTGTGCTGTTTCACCAAGACAACGCGTCCGCCGCTCGTGGTCTCGCGGTAGCGTTCTCGCTTCCCGAGCACGGGGTCCCGGGTTCGATTCCCGGCGGGGTCAGGGATTTTCACCTCCCTCGAGATGACTGGGTGTTTGTGTTGTCCCCATCATTTCATCATCATCCAGGAAAGTGGCGAAATTGGACTGAGCAATAATTGGGTAATTGTACGGGCGCTGATAACCACGCCGTTGAGCGCCCCACAAACCAAACATCATCATCGCCAAGACAACGCACCCGCACATCGAGCTAACGTTACGCAACAGTTTCTTCGTGATAACAACTTTGAAGTGATTCCTCATGCTCCCTACTCACCTGACCTGGCTCCTAGTGACTTTTGGCTTTTTCCAACAATGAAAGACACTGTCCGTGGCCGCACATTCACCAGCCGTGCTGCTATTGCCTCAGCGATTTTCCAGTGGTCAAAACAGACTCCTAAAGAAGCCTTCGCTGCTGCCATGGAATCATGGCGTCAGCGTTGTGAAAAATGTGTACGTCTGCAGGGCGATTACGTCGAGAAGTAACGCCAGTTTCATCGATTTCGGGTGAGTAGTTAATTAGAAAAAAAGTCGGAGGCCTTAGAACTTGAATGCACCTCGTATACTTAAATCAATTGTTGCGGGGATAGAGACCAGTGCTAATGGACACACGAAACGCAGAGTATTAAAATCTCTATTTTGACACTCGTCTCTTCCACCTTAAATGATGGTCTACTTTCAGGAGGATGGAAGAGAGACAATACCTCTTCGGATATGGATCCCCATTTAAAAGCCTATTTTCCTAGTGCTATCTACAGGGCCAAAGAATTTTCAAGAGGAATTTAAACCATCATATAGGAGGTGTGCAAAACAAATTGGTCCGGATTTTATTTATAAGACTGATGCGAAACTGACCTTTGTTAATGAACAGGAAAACTAGCCGTAGCAGAAACGGTAATTTCGATGCACGAATCGGTTGGTGTGACGAGTCTGTTGATGCGTATATCTCACTGCTCTGCCCAGAATATTTCTATGTGTCATTACGTTTGAGTGAGTGAGAGGAGGAGATGTGTTTAGCGACCAGCCGAATTCAACACAATATCGTGTTCATTAGATAACAGAGCGTGTTCGCTGTCGACTGTTACGCGAAGCAATATTCGTGGAGAACAACTGCGGAACTGTTTGTGCAGGAGTTAAAAATTGGAAGTGTTTTTGCACAAACTCCAGAAAAATCTGCAATGTAGAACTCAGTGGCAAAACGGCACGACACGGTCTCTGTATCTACTAAAAAATAACTATCCCAAAATTCTTCGAACTCCAGGAAACGTCGCTCGGCCGAAGTAATGCGTTCAGCAAGGTCCGACGAAATCTCAACTTCGTTTTTCTTGTCAAGTGAGAATTAAGCGATCGCCGTGTCGAAACATGGATTGCATCCATATCCTTACAAATTTAGTACTGTGCATGAATTAAAGCGTCCATAAGAACTTGCACGTGTTGAGTTCTGCCGGTGACTGAACTGAAATCAGAACTTACAAATCGTCAGCTTTTAATTTTTTCATATGAGGCCTAGTTCAGCCTCTCAGGATATGAGAACTCACACTACATTCACCATTATGTATCAGAAAATCCCGATCAGAGGCGTTGCATAATCTGTGTCCAGAAACGGGACACAGATAGAGGATGTTTCCGTACCAGTGTGCAAAAGTTTAACAGGACATATAGAATGCTCCTTGAGATAGGGAACCTAGGGTTGGAGAGGTAATAGGAATAAAATCACATTACTGTGTACTTTTTTATTTACATTATTTACAGTTAACTAGCAGGCCGGAGTGGCCGTGCGGTTCTAGGCGCTACAGTCTGGAACCGCGAGACCGCTACGGTCGCAGGTTCGAATCCTGCCTCGGGCATGGATGTGTGTGATGTCCTTAGGTTAGTTAGGTTTAAGTAGTTGTAAGTTCTAGGGGACTGATGACCTCAGAAGTTGAGTCCCATAGTGCTCAGAGCCATTTGAACCATTTACAGTTAACTGTAAATACCATCACTGACACAATGAACGTACCGTTTCTACTACATCATACAAAATGTGCTAAAACTGACGATCATCAACCTCAAATGCAGGCATGACGTCGAGGAACAAGATTCTGACGCACCCTGGCAAATATCCCTGGTGTGTTTCGAATCATATCACAGGCAGCTACAATTATGGCTACTAATTCCATCTTCTTACCCACTGGGGTCTCACACAAAGTGACTTTAGACATCCCCATAGTGAATAGTCAAGGGGATTCAGGTCAGGTGACCTCGCAGTCCATGCAATAGGACCTCCCCATCTAAGCCACCGACCAGGAAATACAGCATTGATATTGTTGCGGACATCCACACTGCAGTGAGGCAGTGCACCTTAATGTTGCATCCACATTCTCTCATGAACATTCGAGGGTACGTTCTCCAACAACTCAAGTAGAACTCTTTACTCGAACCTCAAGTACAGGTGGACATTCAGGCTTCCTAGTCATCAGGCTCTTCTTCATTACTTCTTTGCAGCAAATAAAGAATATACATGTAAATAAACAGCACAGTACGTGTAACTTGTGCGCATGTTAGTTGTAAATAAGCTAGAAAACTATTATGTTAGACAAAGTGGTACACAAGTTTTCTTCCATACCTCCTTAAGCTGGCTTCTCCGACCCCAGGTTCCCTGCCTCAAATTGTTCAGCTCAGCGTTTTCTATTTACCGTTACATTTTTAAATTTTTACGGAAAAACTGTATCAACTCACGCGTATCGATATTTTTAGCCAGACAGAACAACAGCTCAGAGGTTTCGTCACGAGTGCACGAGTAGATGCGTGAGGTGAGGACAATCAGCTGGGGTAGTACAGTCCGCAGGCAACCTGGATCGCTCCATCTCTAACCCTGTGAGTGTTACCTGTCTGATAAATCGAAAAGTCGCACGCTGGAAGAGTTGCAGCAGAACACGGAATACGCTACTGCTGCTAACCCTCAAGGCTGAGCTGCTTCACGTCTTTACAGTTTGATGAGCACAGCGCTACGATGTAAACGCTGGCCAATAACAGCATTTTCTGTGATCTTCATTAACAAGTCATATCATACTGTCCGCCACTATTTCTTCTCTTGCAGCAACCTCGTCATCTCCGAGTAACGCTTGCAACCTACGTCCTCAGGAATTTGCTGGATTTATGCCAACCTGTCTTCTTCTGTAGTTCATACCCTCTACAGTTCCCTCTAGTACTACTGAAGTGATTCCCCAATGCCTTATCCTATCATCCTAACCCTCGTTTTTTTAGTGTTTTCCATACATTTCTTTCCTCTGCTATTATGCAAAGAACCTCATTCCTCACCTTACCAGTCCACCTAATTTTCAATATTCTTCTGTAGTACCACATCTCAAATGGTTCTATTCTTTTCTGTTCCAATTTTCCCACAATACATGTTTCACCACCATACAGTGCTGTGCCCCAAACGTACATCCCAATAGATTTCTGCTCCATATTAAGGCCTATGTTTGTCACCAGTAGGTTTCTCTTGGCCAGGTACGCCTTTTTTGCCAGTGCTAGCCTGCTTTTTATGTCCTCCCTGCTCCGTCCGTCATCCGTTATTGTGCTTGCTTGGTAGAAATTCTTAACTTCATGTACTTCGTGACAACCAGTTTTGATGTCAGATTTTTCGCTATTTTCATTTTTGTAACTTCTCATTAGTTTCGTCTTTTTTCGGTTTACTCTCAACCCATATTCTGTCCTCATTACATTGTTCACTCCATTCCACACATCCTGTAATTCTTATTCACTTCCACTGAGGATAGGATTGTTATCAGTGAATCATATGACTGATATCCTTTCACACTGAATTTTAATCCGACGCTTAAATCTCGCTTTTATTTTCGCCTTTACATCTTCTATGTAGAGATTGTGCAGTATGAGCGAAAGATTACATCCCTCTCTTGCACCCATTTTAATCCAAGCTCTCCTGTTACTTCTTGGCTCTTGTACCTATTGTATATTACGTTGTCCTTCGCTACAACTTGCTCCTGTTTTTCTCATAATGTCGAACAACTTGCACCATTTGACATTGCCAAATGCTTTTCCAGGTCGAAAACTCCTATATACGTGTCTTGATTTTTCTTTAGTCTTTCTTCCATTATCAACCACAACGTCAGAACTTCCTCTCTCGTGCCTTTACCTTTCCTAAGCCAGAATGATAGTCGTCAAACAGGTCCTCAATTTTCATTTCCTTTCTTCTGCATATTATTCTTGTCATCAACTTGGTTGCATGAGCTGTTAAGCTGATTGTGCGATACTTCTCGCACTAGTCGGTTCTTGCTATCTTGGGAACTGTATGGATGATGTTTATCCGAAAGTCAGGTGGTGTATCGCCAGTCTCATACATTCTATGAAGCAACGTGAATAATCCTTTCGTTGCCACTTCCCCCAATGATTTAAGAAACTCTGATGGAGTGCTACTTATACCTTGCGCCTTACTTGGTCTCAAGTCATCCAAAGCTCGTTCCATAAAAACACGGGAGAACTGCCGGATGTCAGTAACGTCCTGCCACGATAGTTCGGCGCAGAGTCTACTGACCATCTTCAGCTGAGTACCACTGTAGTAGTACTGGCGCTGAGCTTTGCTGTTTAAAGCCATACTGAGGTGACACTGCGCATGCGCTGCTCAGCGTGCACGTTCATAACAACTCCGTGCGCTGCGCCTCGCGCCATCCACGGTGAAAGCTTGGCGTATCGATATCAGGTCGATTTTCACCTTTATGCATATAACTACGTCGTTTGCGAAGTTTCTCCATAACAGGATTCCAAGCAGAGTTTAGCTGATAACCGCTATCTCGATTGATGAGAGTCTCGTTGTCAGACAATCTTATTTCCACAGATTCATTGATAATGGAGCTCCAATAGTTTAATGTATGGGCCAAAATTTTTGTTTCGTTGTAATTCATGGAGTGGTCTGTGTAAATACAATGTTCGGCGATTGCGGACTTGGTGTGTTGGAGAAGGCGAGTATGCCGTTGGTGTTCCACAATGCATTCCTGCACAGTTCGTGTTGGCTTCAAATGGCTCTGAGCACTATGGGACTCAACATCTTAGGTCATAAGTCCCCTAGAACTTAGAACTACTTAAACCCAACTAACCTAAGGACATCACACACACCCATGCCCGAGGCAGGATTCGAACCTGCGACCGTAGCAGTCCCGCGAATCCGGACTGCAGCGCCAGAACCGCTAGACCACCGCGGCCGGCTAGTTCGTGTTGTTTGCCCTATATATGATTTGCCGCATTCACACGGAATCTTGTAAACACCTGATTTGCGCAGGCCCAGGTCGTCTTTAACGGATCCCACCAGTGATGAAATTTTGGAAGGAGGGCGAAAGATGACTCTCACCTGATACTTCTCAATATTCTGCCTATCTGTGAAGAAACATTCACAATAAATGGTAGATAAGCAGTCGACCTGAAGGCCACTTCCTCTTCCTTGTTCCGTCGTTTGTAGGTCTGCATCACTCTGTTCACTTGTCTAGTTGAAAAGCCATTCTTCAGGAATACTTTTTGCAGGTGTTCCAGTTCCGCTTGAAGACTGTCGGCGTCAGAGATGGTATGGGCACGGTGGATCAAGGTTTTGAGATCTCCCATTGTTTGTGCTGGATGGTGGCAACTAGTAGCTTGTAGATACAGGTCTGTATGAGTGGGCTTTCTGTACACCGAGTGACCAAGTGTGCCATCACTCTTACGTCGCACCAAGTCGTCTAAAAATGGCAAGCGACCATCTTTCTCTATCTCAATGGTAAACTTTATGTTTTAAACATCACATCCAAAGCTCTTTAAAATTCCGCTTCAAATCTGGATCCACTCTCTGTTCCCTGTTCGCCTTTGTTTCCTCTTCCATCACGTCATAAGACAAACGTTCCCCCTCATAGAGGCATTCGGTATACTCTTTCCATCTATTCGCTCCCTCCTCTGAATTTAACAGTGGAATTCCCATAGCACTCAGTGCTACTAGCTTTGCTTTTAATTTCACCAAAGTTTGTTTAACTTTTCTGTATTTTGAATCAGTCCTTTCGTCAACCATTTTTTCCGATTTCTTTACATTTTTCGTACAGCCATTTCACTTGGTCTTTCTGCACTTCCCATTCATTTCGTTCCAAAGTGACGCATATCTTTGTGTTCCTGAATTTCCCTAAACGTTTTTGTGCTTCCTTCTTTCGTCGATCAATTTAAGTATTTCTTCAGTTACCCAGGGTTTCTTCGCAGTTATCTTCCTTGTACCCATGCTTTTCTTCCCAACTTCTATGACTGCCCTTATTAGAGATATCCATGCCTCTTCCACTATATTGCCTGCTGTGTTATTCATTTTCGCTCTATTTTAAGCCTCAAAGAACTTCAAGCGTATCTCTTCATTAGTATTTCCATATATCACTCTTTGCGCATCGATTCTTTCGGACTAATCTCTTAAACTTCAGCGTACTCTCCTTCATTCTGAACTGTGATACGATCCTATATCAGCTCCTCGCCTTACAATCCAATATCTGAGCTCGGAATCTCTGCCTGACCATGAAGTAATTTAACTGGAATCTTCCCGTATCTCGCAGCCTTTTCCAAGTTTACCCCCTCCTCTTGTGATTCTTGAATAGAGTATTCGCTGTTACCAGCTGAAATTTATTGCCGAACTCAAAGTTTTTCCTCTCTCATTCCTACTACCAAGACAATATTCTCCCGTAACCCTTTCTTCTACTTCTTCTCCTACAACAGCGTTCCAATCCCATATGACTATAACATTTTCGTCTCTCTTTTCGTACTGAACTACCCGTTCAGGGTCCTCAAATATTTCTTTATCTCTCCATCGTCTGCTTGCGACGTCGACATGTATACCGGTACCTGAGCTATTGTCGGTGTTGATTCGCTGTCTGTTCTGACCAACATAATCGCTGATATCTTTACAGTATCTTACTTTCTGCTTTACCTTCCTATTCATAACGAGTCCTTCAACTTTCTGCTGCTGTTGATATTACGCTACACTACACAAGACTGACTAGAAATCCTTTTCTTCACTGACTCCCACTATATCTAGATTGAGCCTTAGTATTTTCCTTTTCAGATTTTCTAGCTTCCCTACCACGTTCAACTTCTGACATTCCACGCCCCGATTCACAGTACGTTGCCTTTCGTTGGTTACTCAGTCTTTTTCTCCTACTCATTTCCTCCTTGACAATCCTCTTCCGGAGATCCGATTAGGGGACTGGTCTGGAGTCTTTTGTTAATAGAGAGATCATCATAAAGCGTTTCAAATGACAGGCCTCTTGTGCTGTTGACACTAATTATGTGCGTTTAATGCAGTGGTTTCCGTTGGTTTTGCATCCTCATGCCGTTGATTAGTGCTGATTCATCCTCACCCCAAGAGCAAGAGACTGCCCTGATCCTCTGTCCGCTCCTTCGCCTTCTTTGAGAAGGCCGTTGGCAGAACGAAGGCGACTTCTTACGACGGCAGTCTACGCATTCATTGCTGATGACTTTTATTCAGAATTTAAGAGCAGGCGAGGTTCGAACACGGAAGCTAGGGACGTTTTGATTACTAGTAAAAGACGCTATCTGTAGACCGTGGGTGCATAAAGCGCCAGTCTTACTATAAATATTTTCTGAGTCAGTTTTTGTTTTTCCTACCATGTATAACCGGAACCTTGTCTTGAGATTGACGTGAGCTGCTTAAATCAAATTAATAAATTTGCTAACGGGAAAAGAATTAAGGCTATGTTCTTGCCTCCAGAGAGATAACATTACAATATGCATAGTCTCTGTTTATATAAGAGTGCATCAAAAAGAATCATCCGATTTTAAAAAATCATAACTATTATGATATTTGAGATATGTGCGTGAACAATGTACTGTAGGAAAGAACAAACTCTCGAGTTTTACATGGTTCCCGCTAGGCAGCAGCAGTGTGTGCCCACTTCAGTTCTAGTAAAAATGGTAGTGGGACAACAGAAAGCGTTTTGTGTTCTACGTTTTGCGCAGTGCGGATCAGCAACAACGGTCCAGCGTGGCTTTCGTACCAGGTATGGTGTGGATCCTCCTACAGCACAGAACATTAGACAGACAATGGCATGAACAGTTTCCAGAAACAGGTTGTTTGTGTAAAGGCAAATCGCCGGGCCGTCCCGGAGTGTCTGACACAGACGTCGAACGCGTCAACCATAGTTTCGGAAGGAGTCCAGAGAAATCCGTTTGCCGCGCAGCTCGACAGCTCAACATGCCCCCGATGTCCGTCTGGCGTGTGTTGCATCGACGTTTACACATGAAACCATACAAAATTCAGCTACTGCAAGTTCTTTGTGAAGATGACAAACAACAAGTTGTGGAGTTCGGTAATTTCGTTCTTCGGAAGTTTTGTTCCACTCTTAGTCTTTAATGACGAGGCAACATTCCATTTAAATCGACAAGTGAACCATCATAATGTGAGAATATAGGCTACACAACAAAATGGTTCAAATGGCCCTAAGTACTATGGGACTTGACATCTGAGGTCATCAGAAAAAAAAAAAAGGTTCAAATGGCTCTGAGCACGATGGGACTTAACATCTATGGTCATCAGTCCCCTAGAACTTAGAACTACTTAAACCTAACTAATCTAAGGACATCACACACATCCATGCCCGAGGCAGGATTCGAACCTGCGACTGTAGCAGCAGCGCGGTTCCAGATTGAAGCGCCTAGAACCGCTCGGCCACAGCGGCCGGCGCTACAGAACAACCGCACTAAGTTGTACAACATGAGAGGAACTCTCCAAAACTTAATTTGTTTTGTGCAGTTTCATTGGAAAAGGTGTTAGAGGAAGCATATACCTCGATATGCTTGAGAACTTTTTTTTCCCACGGATGGAGACTGATTCGAACGATTTCATTTACCAACAGGATTGGGCATCGCCACACTGGCATCTGGAAGTGCAGGAATTTCTAAATGAAAAGATTACTGAACGATGGATCGGTCGTCGCCGGCCGCGGTGGCCGAGCGGTTCTAGGCGCTACAGTCGGGAACCGCGCGACTGCTACGGTCGCAGGTTCGAATCCTGCCTCGGGTATGGATGTGTGTGATGTCCTTAGGATAGTTAGGTTTAAGTAGTTCTAAGTTCTAGGGGACTGATGACCTCAGATGTTAAGTCCCATAGTGCTCAGAGCCATTTGAACCATTTTTGATGGATCAGTCGCACTGGAACATATGATTTAGGCTTACGTTACTGACCTCCAAAGTCACCAGACCTGACTGTATGTGACTGTTTCTTGTGGGGTTTGTAAAACACTTTGTTTATGTTCTTCCGTTGCCAACAACAAATATTGAACTGAGACATCGCATGACAGTATCTGTAGAAGCTGCAGCTCAAGACATGCTCGCTGCAGTGCGGGAACAACCTGAATACCGCATTGACATATGCCTACACCTCAAGGGGGCATATTTAATACCTATGAAAATGTATGAATAAAAACTTTTAAAGTTTCCCGTTCATCAAAAAACAAAATTAATTGTATATTCTTATTAGTTTCAGAAACATAGACGAGCCAAATCGGATGATTCTTTTTGATGCCCCCTGTATTTGGAATTGCTTCGACCGGTTGAGTGGGGCGTAGACGCCCTCTTTTTACAGTAGTGGCATGCGTGCTCCCGTTTCTCTTGTGCTCCCACGAAACCGGATCAGTGCGTGGCGCAGGTGCGTTCGCAGGCATTTCAGATCTCAGCCAGCAGAGCCGCATATTGTGCAACGCATTATACCGTCTGAGGGTCAGTCGAATTTACTGTCGCAACAGCTGGTATCCAGACAGTAACAGGTGGGCCAGTCACTGAGTTATTTATGCGGTCAGGCATTAAAAGAGAACATGCTGCATTTAACGATCAGGAGTCGTGTCTTATACAATTTGTGCAAATAATTCCCTTAACATCAGTATCCTTGTGAGCGGTAGACATTGGTGAATTATAGCGTTACAGGGGCACTCAACAGAGTACGTCAGTAGCAGCTTATGAAACGACGACTCAGTATGCTGCTGATGGTCTTCCGTTTGTCGAATGAGAAATTCAGCCTCAGTCCTCTGATGAACACTCGCCGTCGGGAGCAACACACTGGGTTTTATAACTTATGATGTCTTCGAGCCACACATATGCTTATGAATCTATTCCATATGATCGTACCTTCTTTAACAGTCTGCAGTGGGGCACTGTCTCAAACGCTTTCCGGAAATCTAGAAATACGGAATCTGCCTGTCGTCCTTCATCCCTAGTATGGCTCTGAGCACTATGGGACTTAACATCTGAGGTCATCAGTCCATTAGATTTAGAACCACTTAAATCTAACTAACCTAAGGACAGCACACACACATGCGACCGTAGCAGCAGTGCGGTTCCGGGCTGTAGCGCCTAGAACCGATCGGCCACAACGGCCGGCTGCATTCACTGACCATTAGGCCTTCATCAGCGCCGTGACCTACCACAACAACAGACAAGCCGTAGTAGAGGAGCATAGACTCCTAACATCAACTTTAGCCGGGAAACGGCTTGCCGTCTAGCGGTCACTTGTACATGGCACAAATGTATACGAATACATCAAACCTAGGGTTCCGCGATACGATGGTGGACACACTGCGCCAAACCGGCTATTCGCCGCATGCTCATGGTGTATGGCCGAGACAGGGCGCTTTGGCAACGATCGACCTCTGAGTTTTAGTGCGCGGTCTTGAGGGGACCAGCAACGCAACCACCTTCACCAGACCACCAAACGGCTGTCCACCGGTCACGGGCACAGCTCCTGCACTTCACGGCTGCCAGACTAGAAGGCATGCAGACAAGCAGGCATGCAGGTTCGAGCGAGACTACAAGATTCCATCCCAAATGAAGGTGCTTCTCTCTACAGTATCGTCAGAGAACGTGGACATCGTAAGAGGCGAACAGCAACAGCAACTAATGGGGAACGTACAAAGACACTTACTGCCATCTCCTGTGTCATCACATATTATTACCGCACTCTCTGTTTGGCCGATCGACGGCCTGACATTGACGTCCTGCACGACCTGCCGCCTTTTGGTAGAGCACAAGAAGACGGCACAGTCTTGGAGGACGTCACACTGGAAGAATTGCGCATGGCCTGTGACAGGGCGCGGCAAACAAATCCCCTGGGCCTGATGGTCTTCCGCTTAAGTTTTATAGCACCTTTTCTGACCTGAAGGGGAAGTTTGGTGGCAAATGTGCTGCTAACTCCCGGTTCCGAAAGTTCGTCCCCCTTTTCCCTCCTGAATTTGTGGATGGCATGGTAATCCCTGTGCAAAAGCGGAATGGAGAGAATGCAGATCGCAAGACTTCGGGACGATGACGTTAGTGAACTCGGACTACAACCTGTTGGCCCACACAGTTCGTGTTCACCTCCTCACTACTGTCAAGGATGCCATTCACGCCGACCAAACATGTCTGCGAGGTAGGAGTAATATACACACGGCGTTAAGCTCTTGTAGAGATGTGGCACACACGTCTGCGTGTCGTTGAGAAGGTGCCCTCGTGTCGACTGACCTAGATCATGCATTTGGCCGAGGGGAGCACCGTTTCCTGCAGGATGTCTTAGAGAAGATGGGCCTATTCCCAGTATCGGCTGATGTGGACATAAACCGTTTGGATGTGAAATAATTTTTAGAACAGGATCATTTTCAAATCTCCCTCTTTACGGGACGGACAGAAAGTGAGGATGGGTACAGTTGTCAACCCCTGTTGAAATTACGACACCACGCACCATTTCCGTCCGACTACAAAAACCGCTGTTAGAAACTGGTACGTTCTCAGCTACTAGGGTTGACTGTGGTGCTCCACAGTCGCACCGCACCGTCAGTTCTGCAGAGGACTTCCTCCGTCATGTAAGAGGGAACCCCACGTAGTGTACTCGCAGCATTGGCCATGCTATGGCACCACGTGGAGAAGAGAGTTCAGAGCTCATTGTCTCCACTGCGTGCGTACCTTGAAGTGAGAGATCTCATCGTGAGACCTATTTTACAGTCATACGGTACATTTCCAGACATCGATTCCTTATCAAAAATTTATCTATTAAGGATACCCTAGGAATGCGAATACATAGAAAGATAGATCCCTTATCATTTAGCTACAAAATAGCAGGTCAGCAACTGGAAGCAGTTAATTCCATAAAATATCTGGGAGTACGCAATAGGAGTGATTTAAAATGGAATGATGATATAAAGTTGATTGTCGGTAAAGCAGATGCCAGACTGAGATTCATTGGAAGAATCCTAAGGAAATGCAATCCGAAAACAAAGGAAGTAGGTTACAGTACGCTTGTTCGCCCACTGCTTGAATATTGCTCAGCAGTGTGGGATCCGTACCAGATAGGGTTGATAGAAGAGATAGAGAAGATCCAACGGAGAGCAGCGCGCTTCGTTACAGGATCATTTAGTAATCGCGAAGGCATTACGGAGATGATAGATAAACTCCAGTGGAAGACTCTGCAGGAGAGACGCTCAGTAGCTCGGTACGGGCTTTTTTTAAAGTTTCGAGAACATACCTTCACCGAAGCGTCCAGCAGTATATTGCTCCCTCCTACATATATCTCGCGAAGAGACCATGAGGATAAAATCAGAGAGATTAGAGCCCACACAGAAGCATACAGACAATCCTTCTTTTCACGAACAATACAAGACTGGAATAGAAGGGAGAACCGATAGAGGTACTCATGGTACCCTCCGCCACACACCGTTAGGTGGCTTGCGGAGTATGGATGTAGATGTAGATGTAGAGACCTATAACAGGAATTGGAAACATTCAGTGTATCCCATCAGCGTCTGCCTAACCTCCATGTCTCGCAAGACAGCGCGCTGTACGTGCAGGTTCTTATGACTTCGTCGTCTGCTATACGTTAATACTTATTTTTCCTTCTTTTTACAAATACAGAATGGAAATAAACGCAGAAAATCCTATGGGATGACTGATGAGGTAGTGAGGTAGTAGGGAAGGGAAAGAGGAAAGGGCAGCTCCTACAGGTGCTGTGCTGTATAGCCAACTTATTGAGCAAATTACTGACGAAAGAAAGAGGGAAGAAACGCTGGTTCAGAGAGGGGGGCCGCTACACGGTGTCCGGCGTTTAGCGCTCATGTTTACGCAGCTTGTCGAGCCGGCGCGGACTTTCCCAGCCCAGAGCAGCAGTCACACAGTCCGAACCGTGCTCTTCTTTTGTTTCGCACGGGGGGGGGGGGGGGGGGGGGGGACGCCGCAGGAAAGCGAGCGGCGAAAGTGGAAGCGAGGCTTGCTGCGGCCGGCCGGAGCACACAGCCGAGGGCCGAGGGTCCGCTGTTCGTGTCCAGGCTGTCAACTCGTAAACCTCCGTAATAGTTCTCTGCCGGCTGCCACGTCCATCAAAACCCACTCATACACCGGCACGAAAGGCAAGTCAAGGAATTACGTACGTGCCGTGCGGAAACTGTAGTGATGCGAGTATTTAATTCGTCATCACGAAGCTTGAAGCTTGACGTCTGGTGTATATACACTCCTGGAAATGGAAAAAAGAACACATTGACACCGGTGTGTCAGACCCACCATACTTGCTCCGGACACTGCGAGAGGACTGTACAAGCAATGATCACACGCACGGCACAGGGGACACACCAGGAACCGCGGTGTTGGCCGTCGAATGGCGCTAGCTGCGCAGCATTTGTGCACTGCCGCCGTCAGTGTCAGCCAGTTTGCCGTGGCATACGGAGCTCCATCGCAGTCTTTAACACTGGTAGCATGCCGCGACAGCGTGGACGTGAACCGTATGTGCAGTTGACGGACTTTGAGCGAGGGCGTATATTGGCATGCGGGAGGCCGGGTGGACGTACCGCCGAATTGCCCAACACGTGGGGCGTGAGGTCTCACAGTACATCGATGTTGTCGCCAGTGGTCGGCGGAAGGTGCACGTGCCCGTCGACCTGGGACCGGACCGCAGCGACGCACGGATGCACGCCAAGACCGTAGGATCCTACGCAGTGCCGTAGGGGACCGCACCGCCACTTCCCAGCAAATTAGGGACACTGTTGCTCCTGGGGTATCGGCGAGGACCATTCGCAACCGTCTCCATGAAGCTGGGCTACGGTCCCGCACACCGTTAGGCCGTCTTCCGCTCACGCCCCAACATCGTGCAGCCCGCCTCCAGTGGTGTCGCGACAGGCGTGAATGGAGGGACGAATGGAGACGTGTCGTCTTCAGCGATGAGAGTCGCTTATGCCTTGGTGCCAATGATGGTCGTACGCGTGTTTGGCGCCGTGCAGGTGAGCGCCACAATCCGGACTGCATACGACCGAGGCACACAGGGCCAACACCCGGCATCATGGTGTGGGGAGCGATCTCCTACACTGGCCGTACACCACTGGTGATCGTCGAGGGGACACTGAATAGTGCACGGTACATCCAAACCGTCATCGAACCCATCGTTCTACCATACCTAGACCGGCAAGGCAACTTGCTGTTCCAACAGGACAATGCACGTCCGCATGTATCCCGTGCCACCCAACGTGCTCTAGAAGGTGTAAGTCAACTACCCTGGCCAGCAAGATCTCCGGATCTGTCCCCCATTGAGCATGTTTGGGACTGGATGAAGCGTCGTCTCACGCGGTCTGCACGTCCAGCACGAACGCCGGTCCAACTGAGGCGCCAGGTGGAAATGGCATGGCAAGCCGTTCCACAGGACTACATCCAGCATCTCTACGATCGTCTCCATGGGAGAATAGCAGCCTGCATTGCTGCGAAAGGTGGATATACACTGTACTAGTGCCGACATTGTGCATGCTCTGTTGCCTGTGTCTATGTGCCTGTGGTTCTGTCAGTGTGATCATGTGATGTATCTGACCCCAGGAATGTGTCAATAAAGTTTCCCCTTCCTGGGACAATGAATTCACGGTGTTCTTATTTCAATTTCCAGGAGTATATATATATATATATATATATATATATATATATATATATAAGTGAGATAACGAGATAACCTGCTCACAACGTAAGTGACGGAGATGACAGGAACAGCGTATCGCTTGAGGCATTCCGCTTTCTTATTCAAGCTATTGTCATATTTCTCGAGTTCTATGGCTTCACTGAAGAAGCGTCCGCGGTCACTCTTCTCCGCGGACCGCTGTGGCCGAGCGGTTCCAGGCGCTTTAGTCCAGAACCGCGGTGCTGCTACTGTCGTCGGTTCGAATGCTGCCTCGGGCATGGATGTGTGTGATGTCCTTAGGTTAGTAAGGTTTAAGTAGTTCTAAGTCTAGGGGACTGATGACCTCAGATGTTAAGTCCCATAGTGCTCAGAGCCATTTTCCACTCTTCTCCACAGCGAGAATTTGCGTGTCAGCGAATTTTTTTTTATGTGGTCGGTGATCATCCAGCGCGTGCTTTGACAAGGCCGATTTCTCCAACTATTCCAGCCTGCAATAACATTTATTTTTGTGATGCTGCTATCTCCCCAAGGAAATGTTACAGGCCCTCTATTGTTTCTGATCTATATTAACGACATAGGAGACAATCTGAGTAGCCGGCTTAGATTGTTTGCAGATGATGCTGTTATTTACCGTCTTGTAAAGTCATCAGATGATCAAAACGACTTGCAAAATGATTTAGATAAGATATCCGTATGGTGCGAAAAGTGGCAATTGACCCTGAATAAGGAAAAGTGTGAAGTTATTCACATGAGTACTAAAAGAAATCAACTAAATTTCGATTATGCGATAAGTCACACAAATCTGTGGGCTGTAAATTCAACTAAATACTTAGCGATTACAATTACTAATTACCTAAACTGGAACGATCACATAGATAATATTGTGAGTAGAGCAAACCGAAGACCGCGATTCATTGACAGAACATTGGAGGGTGCAACAGGTCTACCAAAGAGACTGCTTACACTACGCTTGTCCGCCCTATTCTGGAGCTGTGCGGTGTGGGATCTGCATCAGGTGGGGCTGACGGATGACATCGAAAGAGGACAAAGAAGGGCAGCTCGTTTTGTATTATCGCGAAATAGGGGAGATAGTGTCACAGACATGATACGTGAATTGGAGTGGCAATCATTAAAACAAAGGCGTTTTTCGTTGCTACGGGATCTTCTCATGAAAGTTCAATCACCAGTTGTCTCCTCCGAATGCGAAAACATTCTGTTGGCACCCACCTACATAGGGAGAAATGATCATCACGATAAAAGAAGAGAAATCAGGGTTCGCACGGAAAAATTTAAGTGCTCGTTGTTCCTGCGTGCCGTTCGAGAGTGGAACGGTAGAGAGACAGCTTGTAGGTTGTTCATTTTTTAACCCTCTGCCAGGCACTTTATTGTAAATAGCAGAGAAATCACGTAGACGTAGATGTAGATGGAACGTCCAGTCATTCCCTCATAGATTTTCCTATATGTACAGGGTATGTGGTATCTTCCTGACATTGCAGTTGGGTCTCTTTTGTCCTTTAGCGATATGAGACACTCTTTGGTCTTCATGGTCGATTTTTAAATAGTCTTCACGCCGTGTTTGCGTAAATAGCCGATTCTGTCCATCTCCTTGGGGATGCATGGCAAACAGGCCGTCAATGATATGTTTTTATATGATTCACTTCACTACAGTAGATTACGTGACACTTTTTATGCAGCTGGTAGAGTACCCATTGCTCCTTGGAACGCTTTCCAGGAATTGTTTCTAGTGTCTGATTTTTGGCGGCTCAGATATCCGTCTCGCACGCGTTACGAGCTTATCAGTCGTTCCTCTTTCCTGGTTTAGGTGACGGTTTGACAGTCTGTGCAGGTATCGGTCCATGCGTGGTTGTTTTCGACTGACGCTGTTTTCCAGGTTTTCGCCATTCCTCGTAACGAGCTCATCTGGAAAGGGTAGCTGTTGGTCCTCTTCTACCTCCACGGTAAATTTTAAGTTGGCACGGAGACTCTTCAAATGTCTTAAGAAGTCACCAAGCTGTCCCTCACCATGGCTCCACACCACCTAGGTGCCAGCAACGTACCTTTACCACACCTTAGGTTAACAAGGTGTCAAGTCGAGCGCCGTGTTTCAAAATGCTCCAAGAAGAAATTGGCCACCACAGGACTAAGTGGACTACTCAAGGCGAGGTGACCTCGTTTGGCCCAGGCTTCAGTCTCCTCAATTTCTCAATGAAATTTCACGAACTAATTTATACGTCGGTGAATCAAGAGCACTTACGATCGGTCTTAGTGAGACCTTATCCTTATAGATTTGTGGCAATCCATACAACCGAAGTGGTACAACTTCTGTGTTGCACAGGTTCCTCTGTATGTCCACCGAGACACAACACACCTTCATTAATCGATTCGTATTGTAAGTAGGCTGTTTATGTTTTCTTTATGTAAGTAGGCTGTTTAGGTTCTTATATTGGTAACGCCGCCGCCACGTAGCGCTCTCTGTATGAAAATCACTGGCTGTACTGTGTGCAGTCTGTGGCTAGTTTGCATTGTTGTCTGCCATTGTAGTGTTGGGCAGTTGGAGGTGAGCCGCCAGCAGTGGTGGATGTGGGGAGAGAGATGGCGGAAGTTTTGAAATTGAACTGCTATATATATTATGATTATTAAGGTAAATACAGTGTTTGTTCTCTATTAAAATCTTTCATTTGCTAACTATCCCTATCAGTAGTTAGTGACTTCCGTAGTTTGAATCTTTTATTTAGCTGGCAGTAGTGGCGCTCGCTGTATTGCAGTAGTTCGAGTAATGAAGATTTTTGTGAGGTAAGTGATTTGTGAAAGGTATAGGTTAATGTTAGTCAGGGCCATTCTTTTGTAGGGATTTTTGAAAGTCAGATTGCGTTGCGCTAAAATTATTGTGTGTCAGGTTAAGCACAGTCTTGTATAAATTGTTCTAAGGGGACGTTTCAGTATTCCACGTAATCCATTGAGTCGGATCTGAACTTAGCTTTCGGCAATGTAGTAGGATTTAATAGGTCCCGAAACTTCTGCTCACAATTTTCGTCCCGGGTGGCCGCTTCAGTGTTAGCAGTGATCGTCTCCACAGGAAAAGTTCTGCGGGGAATGTTCGCGGTGGCCACGTCTTATGACAGGAAGTGACAGCGAGGATGTTAAGTTCAAACTCGTCAAAGAATACAAACATGATATCAGTCACAGGTCTCGTGCAAAATCGTAGCGGAGAACTGCTCATCTGTAATTCCCGTGGTAGGAGTATGTCTACATGAGCAACTAAGTTGGAACCTGTGCAACAGATTCTGTGGAGTAAGATGCAGATAAAGACCAACAGTTTTCGTGATGGAAAAGGAGCTCACGCTAGAGAGGGGTCGTGTCCTGCGATCGTCTTCCTGAGTAATGAGCCTCTTTTTCCGAAGCAGAGTCCGTTTGCCATTTCGCTCACTATCGCCTCAAAAAATTTCGCTGCAATATGCGGGTAAACTTACAGTAACTAGAAAATCCTGGCACAATTGTTCCTTTGCTTTCTATCACACTCGAAGTATTTCTGTAGGTGCTTCTCATCATAAATTGTCCACTGAAAGTCATTACCGATATACCTGTGTTCATAAATTATTTTGTATGTCCAGCCCAATTAATACAGGGTTATTACAAACGATTGAAGCGATTTCACAGTTCTACAATAACTTTATTATTTGAGATATTTTCACAATGCTTTGCACACACGTACAAAAACTCAAAAAGTTTTTTTAGGCATTCACAAATGTTCGGTATGTGCCCCTTTAGTGATTCGGCAGACGTCAAGTCGATAATCAAGTTCCTCCCACACTCGGAGCAGCATGTCCCCATCAATGAGTTCGAAAGCATCGTTGATGCGAGCTCGCAGTTCTGGCACATTTCTTGGTAGAGGAGGTTTAAACACTGAATCTTTCACATAACCCCACAGAAAGAAATCGCATGGGGTTAAGTCGGGAGAGCGTCGAGGCCATGACATGAATTGCTGATCATGATCTACACCACGACCGATCCATCGGTTTTCTAATCTCCTGTTTAAGAAATGCCGAACATCATGATGGAAGTGCGGTGGAGCTCCATCCTGTTGAAAGATGAAGTCGGCGCTGTCGGTCTCCAGTTGTGGCATGAGCCAATTTTCCAGCATGTCCAGATACACGTGTCCTGTAACGTTTTTTTCGCAGAATAAAAAGAGGCCGTAAACTTTAAACCGTGAGATTGCACAAAACACGTTAACTTTTGGTGAATTGCGAATTTGCTGCACGAATGCGTGAGGATTCTCTACCGCCCAGATTCGCACATTGTGTCAGTTCACTTCACCATTAATAAAAAATGTTGCTTCATCACTGAAAACAAGTTTCGCACTGAACGCATCCTCTTCCATGAGCTGTTGCAACCGCGCCGAAAATTCAAAGCGTTTGACTTTGTCATCGGGTGTCAGGGCTTGTAGCAATTGTAAACGGTAAGGCTTCTGCTTTAGCCTTTTCCGTAAGATTTTCCAAACCGTCGGCTGTGGTACGTTTAGCTCCCTGCTTGCTTTATTCGTCGACTTCCGCGGGCTACGCGTGAAACTTGCCTGCACGCGTTCAACTGTTTCTTCGCTCACTGCAGGCCGACCCGTTGATTTCCCCTTACAGAGGCATCCAGAAGCTTTAAACTGCGCATACCATCGCCGAATGGAGTTAGCAGTTGGTGGATCTTTGTTGAACTTCGTCCTGAAGTGTCGTTGCACTGTTATGACTGACTGATGTGAGTGCATTTCAAGCACGACATACGCATTCTCGGCTCATGTCACCATTTTGTCTCACTGCGCTCTCGAGCGCTCTGGCGGCAGAAACCTGAAGTGCGGCTTCAGCCGAACAAAACTTTATGAGTTTTTCTATGTATCTGTAGTGTGTCGTGACCATATGTCAATGAATGGAGCTACAGTGAATTTATGAAATCGCTTCAATCATTTGTAATAGCCCTGTAGAGTGGATGTTGTTCTGCACACACATTCTGCAGTACACTCTCACAAAATTGCTGTACAACCATGCAGATGGTATCGAACCGATGCTCTTTCATACGGATAGTTTTTTAACTAGATCAATGGGCATGGTTATGGTTTCAGGGGAATCGTTGAGCAACATTAATCAGCCACTATACCTAATTCAGTTGTTCCAGCTAGCCACACAGGCACAGTGTGTGTCTCAGCCAGAGACCGCAGAGAAGTACTCCCACAAAGCGACGTGACGTGTTTGCGCCACATTAGAAGCTAGGCTGGATCGAACATTTCTGAAAGATGTGAAACATCCTAGCTGAAGAGCCAAACAAACTGATACACCTGCCTAATATCGTGTAGGGTCCCGCGAGCACGCAGGAGTGCCGCAGCACATGGCATGGACTCGACTAATGTCTGAAGTAGTGCTGGAGGGAACTGACACCATGAATCCTGCAGGGGCCAAATCCGTAAGTGTACGACGGGGTGGAGATCTCTTTTGAATGGCACGTTGCAAGGCATCTCTGATACGCTCGATGATGTTCATCTCTGGGGACTTTGGCGGCCAGCGGAAGTGTTTAAACTCAGAAGACAGTTCCTGAAGCCACTGTGTAGCAATTCTAGACGTTTGGGGTGTCGCATTGTCCTGCTGGAATTGCCCAATGCAGCTCAATGGACATTAATGGATGCAGGTGACCAGACAGTATGCTTACGTACGTGTCAACTGTCAGAGTCACATCTAGTTGTATCAGGTGTCCCGTATCACTCCAGCTGCACACGCCCCACACCATTACAGAGCCTCCACCAGCTTGAACAGTCTCCTGCTGACATGCAGGGTTCATGGATTCATGAGGTTGTCTCCATACCCGTACACGTCCATCCGCTTGATACAATGTAAAACGAGACTCGTCCAACGAGGCGAAATGTTTCAAGTCATTAAAAAAGCTTTGTGTCGTACAGTCATCAAGAATACGCTAGTGGGCCTTCGGCTCCGATAGCCCGTATTGATGATGTGTCGTTGAATGGTTGACATGCTGACACTTGTTGATAGCCCAGCATTGAAACCTGCAGCAGTTTGCGGAAGGGTTGCACATCCGTCACGTTGAACGATTCTCTTCAGTCGTCGTTGCTCCCGTTCCTGCACGATCTCTTCCAGCCGCAGCGATGTCGGAGATTTGATATTGTACCGGATTTCTGACATTCAGGGTACATTCATGAAATGGTCGTACGGGGAAATTCCCACTTCATCGCTACCTCGGAGATGCTGTGTCCCACCGCTCGTGCTCCGACTATAACACCACGTTCAGACTCATTTAAATCTGGATACTCTGCAATTTCAGCAGCAGTAGCCGATCTAAACAACTGCGCCAAGCACTTGTTGTCTTATATTGGCGTTGCCGACTGCGGTGCCTTATTCTGTCTGTTTACATATCTCTGTATTTGAATGCGCATGCCTATACCAGTTTCTTTGGCGCTTCAGTGTAGAAAACTGTGTGCTGGAGGGAAATTAAAACATGACGTGAAAATGTCGTTGAAATTGATGCCGAGTAGGGGAAGGCAAGTTCGTCCTTGTGAGCGACTTTCTGTTTAAGTAATTTCAAACTTGAATAACACAGGTGAAAGAGTACGAGAATTTTTCACGAAATTTCAATCATTAGCTTCCACTTCCGCATGTGAAAATATTTTGTTGGCACCCACCTACAGAGGGAGAAATGGTTATCGTTATAAAATAATAGAAATCAGAGCTAGCATGGAAAGATTTCAGTGCTCGTTTTTGCCTCTGAGCACTATGGGATTTAACTTCTGAGGTCATCAGTCCCCTAGAACGTAGAACTACTTAAACCTAACTAACCTAAGGACATCACACCAATTCTCGAGGCAGGATTCGAACCTGCGACCGTAGCGGTCGCGTGGTTCCAGACTGTAGCGCCTAGAACAGCTCGGCCACCCCGGCCGGCTGTTCGTTTTTCCCGCGCGGTGTTTGAGTGTCGAACGGTAGGGAAATAGGGTGAAAGTGTTTCGATAAACTCTCCGCCAGGCACTTAAGTGTGAATTGGGAAGTAGTCATATTGATGCAGATGTAGAAGAAGAAACAGCGTTGCAATTTTTGTCGTGGTTTATAGAAGAAGTTTGATTCAGCTCCACTCATTGTCAATCAATTTGTCTGTGGGACGCTGAACCCCAGATTCTCTACTTTAACGGAGGGTAAGTGGTGTAGGAACTGCTGTCAAGGGTAATTTCGTAACGCGTGGGATCGAATCTGACACTTGGCACTAGACCCAACTTTTTTGACATGAAAACGAAAGCTGTAACGAAACTTACGTAATTTTTTAAAATAGAGTAAACTGTACTGTGAACGGTGAAAGTCATCAGCATAGGTACCTATGAGCTTTGAGCAGACATGTCTCGTTTCCGGTGCAGAGTGTATGTTTATCTTCTTTTCACTAGCAAACATTACACTTTTTAGGGCACATGAATGTGTAAAAAGCCCAAAAGTGTTGTTGGAATCTCTCGCCCTCACTTATTTCTTCCTGTCTTCGTATGCCTTTACACTGCGTCTAACGGTACTCGTGACAGGAACAAGCGAAGCAGAAAAGTCCTCTGCATTAATCACTCCGGATGAAAGTCCTTTGCTTACAGACTCTTACTTCCCATGCAATGATCGACGGGCGCCACACGCAGTCTACTTTGCCTCTTCGTAATTAACTTCGACACGTACCATGCGTACGAAAAAAAGTGTTATAAGCGTGGATCCACACGCAGGCAAGTTGACTGTGATCCGAATGTAGGCCTTACACCACTTTTCCTCTTTTTTCTCCCTTAAGCTATCTACATTTAGCCTTCGTCGGAACAGCTACGTAGCTGAAACAAAACATTCATTATAGACGTGGAATACTCCTACTGTGATGAACAAAGGTTGTCAGAAATTACTGCAACCTTTTGTGATTGTTGAATTTTTATTTTACCATGACTTGTTTCTAGTCGCGTACAGACTGGCAGAAGTAAAGCTGTGAGAAGAAGGGTGTGAGTCGTACTTGGGGATCTCAGTTGGTCGCCGGCACGATAGCTCAGCTTGTTCGGTCGGAGAGCTGTTTGGCCTCTGTAATAAAAAGCTGAGTCGAAGGATTAACAAACGAACTTTAACACTTTAACGGATGTCAGGTCACGTGTCACGTCTGCAACAACCAAACACAACGATAAAAAAAATTAAAAAGAACCTTGGTAGAGCACTTGACCGCGAAAGACAAAGGTCCCAAGTTCGAGTCTCGGTACGGCACACAGTTTCAATCTGCCAGGAAGGTTCGCCATCAGATGGTATACAACTTTAAATGTTTTTTTCTTGTGACATTTTGTGCTTCGTTGTGTACAGTTATTATCACCACAAGTCACTACGGGAAACACAGTTATGCTTTCCAGCTATGTTGATTACACAGCTTCACGGAAACATTGCCGCAGGCAGTATTTCTTTTTTTTTTTTCTAAATACAGAAGCGTAGTTACTTTAGAGTAGCCACGACTAATACTCCGGAGCTCGACGAAATAGGTGGTTCACAAAGTCTGGCCTCTCCTTGACAGAGATTAAATATCCAGTTGTCCGCCCCTGGTAGCTGAGTGGTCAGCGCTGCGGAATGTCACACCTAACGGTCCGGGTTCGATTCCCGACTGGGTCGGAGATTTTCTCCGCTCAGGGACTGGATGTTGTGTTGTCCTTATCATCATCATCTCATCCCCATCGACACGCAAGTCGCCGCAGTGGCGTCAACTCGAAAGACTTGCACCAGTCTAACGGTCTACCCGACGGGAGGCCCTAGCCACACGGCAATAGCCAGTTAGCATAAATCAATCGATATTTTGAGTAGGAGTGTAGGTGTGACGTTTCATGGCGTGATACAAGTCCGTATCTAGAAAGCTCAAAAGGATTCAGGGTTGGAAATTAAAAAAAAGTTTGAAGGTTTCCTCGGTTTACTGTACCGCGATACATTAGAATGTCGGCCGCCGACGGTCTTTTCAACTGATTATGACTCTAGAGTCGTGGGAGCATATTTAGGTTTTAAATAGGATAGGAAGTCGTGCATGAATCTTGCGATCATACATATAATACATAGTATCTGCATGGACTGGTGAGACATTTGAAAGTGTCAAGAGACCGGTCTCGATAGTCGAAAGCAAAAGTGCAATTGGTGCTGCTATTTGATTCCGGTAATTACTGCAGCTGCGCATTCTGCAGCATCATGATCCACTTGCTGCACAAAAAATTAGAATATATCAGCATATAGTACATCCGTGATCATAAAATTGGGCACGAATGTATAGAGCGTAACATTCAAAAACGAAGATACAAAAATCACCGGAGACAGGATCCAAAATAAATGCGTAGTTGAGCCGCGGGTGTAGGCACCTTACGGCCGCTTGGACAATTCTGACGAACCTTAACAAGGTATGTACGAGGATTTCGTTGCCGATGGAGAGTCAAGTGGAGATGGACACACTTCGCATGTGACGCCGGGAACAGAAAAATGAATTTTTGCAGGGAGCACCAACTGTCACATAGCTGAAATAACTGTGGCAGTGGGTGCCCTGCACATCTGCATATAGCAGTTTGTCGAAGCGTCCGCACTGAATGAGTAAATAAAATTTAAGTAGTTAGGGAAAGTAACACAGCCAAATGGTATAAATAAGGAAGCAGACAAAAATAGAGCCCAAAAAATGGAAATGGCTTATCAATTAACGAAGGACATTTACAACAAAAAATCACTCTCAGTAATAACAAAAATCCAACTCAACTACATCGTAATAAAACTAAAATGAAGGAATACTGAAAAGACCTATATGAAGCGTTTCACTTTTGTGAACCGCGCGGGGTAACCCCCGTCGGAGGTTCGAGTCATCCCTCGGGCATGGGTGTATGTGTTGTCCTTAGCGTAAATTAGTTTAAACTAGATTAAGTACTGTGTAAGCCTAGGGACCGATGGCCTCAGCAATTTGGTCCCATAAGACCTTACCACACATTTCCAAATTTTTTGCTAGAGTGAGAATGTGGTAAAAACTTTTTTGAAATGCTACAAAACACCAGGGCAGCATTTTAAAATAAGCTTTACTACCTACTCAGGTCAGATAGGACCATACCATTAATCTGTTGTTATGTATTTCTCCCACGTAGAAATTCTGAAGATGCCTCAAAATGGTGAAATGCGCCAATAAAGCTTCTGCTGTCATCAAAATCTACACTGTTTCCTTCCACTGGAAATACATCCCGGTTCATGCACCATGGCCATAGAGTGCGAGGATTTATACTAATTCATGTCCTCCACAGATAACCGTAATCGAAGAAAGGAGAAGGAAATTGGCAGTTTAATGTTCAAATGACTCTGAGCACTATGGGACTTAACATCTAAGGTCATCAGTCCCCTAGAGCTTAGAACTATTTAAACCTAACTAACCTAAGTACATCACACACATCCATGCCCGAGGCACGTAGCGGTCGCGCGGTTCCAGATTGAAGCGCCTAGAACCGCACGGCCACACCGGGTGGCGTTAAATGTTCAATGGACGACTTTGTCGTTGGAAACAAAACAGAAGCTAGGACTGGAGAAGGACAGGACACGAAATTTGGCGTGTGCATTTCGTAAGAAAATCGCATCATTCCCCTAAATGTGTGTAGTAAAAGCACGGAAAATCAAATCTGGATGGCTGCATTGCAATCTGAACGGTACTTCTACCTAATGTATGAACTTCTCACATACAGCATACACTGGTCAGCCAGAACATTATGGCTGGCCGCTGTGGCTGAGCGGTTCTAGGCGCTTCAGTCCAGATCCGCGCTGCTGTTACGGTCGCAGGTTCGAATCCTGCCTCGGGCATGGATGTGTGTAATGTCGTTAGGTTAGTTAGGTTAAAGTAGTTCTAAGTCTAGGGGACTGATAACCTCAGATGTTAAGTCCCATAGTGCTTAGAGCCTTTTGAACCATTTTGAACCAGAACGTTATGACCAGCGCCCTACTATCGACAGAAATCCGTTCAGATCATAGCAGGGTCACTTGGCGAGGAATGACTGCTAATCAGTAAGCGTGCTGTCCGTGTGTGGAACGGAGAAGGTACACGTACTATCTTAGTTGGACCGAGGGCAGACTGTGATGGCCCGGAGGCTCGGCACGAGCATTTCGGAAACTGCACGACTTGTCGGGTGTTCGAGGAGTATTGTGGTGTCTTCAGCGTGTGGCGAAACCAAGATGAAACCACTTCCAGACGTTTTAGGGTTGGACGGCCATCCCTTACTTCAGATGTCGGACATCAGAGTCCAAGCAAACTGGTAAAACAGAACAGGCAGCAAACTGTGGCGGAACTATCATCAGACTTAAATGCGGGGCAGAGTAAAAGAGTGTTAACACACAGTGCACCGAACACCCCTAAAGATTGGCCTCCGCAGCCGACGACCCATGCATGTGCCAATGTTAAGACCACGGCATCGGCAACTACGATTGAAATGGGCAATTACCTCAACACTGGGTGTTGGTGCAGTGGCAAAACGTTGCATGTTCTGATGAATCCCGATATCTTCTTCATCATGCCGATGGGACGGGGAGAAGCCGAGGTCTTCCAGGGGAATATCTCCTTGACACCTCCACTGCGGGACGGAGACAAGCTGGCGGTGGCTCCATTATGCTCTAGGGAACATTCACGTCGGCATCCATGGGTCCAGCAGAGCTCGTGGAAGACTCCCTGACGGCCGAGGAGTATCGGGCACTGGTTGCAAACCACGTAAATCCCTTCATGAGGATCACAATTCCCGACGGCAGTGACATTTTTCAACATGATAATGCGCCATGTCACAAGGCCAAGAGTATGATGGGGTGGTTCGAGGAACACAGCGGCGAGTTCCAGCTGATGACCTGGCCTAACCAACTCGCCAGATTGGAACCCGATCGAACACATCTGGGATTGAACGTGGCGTCAGAGCTCTTCGTCCCCTTCCCCGGTATTAGGTGAGTTGTGTGAGCAGATACGATGTCAGCTCCCTCCAGCGACCTACCAAGGCCTTATTCCTTCCATGACACGACGACGAGTCACCGCTGTTATCCACGCCAAACCACGCCAAAGGTGGACATACGTGCTATTAGGTAGATGGTCATACGGTTTCGCCGTTCAGTGTGTATGGACGCCTCATGGCCACACCCTCAGTTTCAATCGTCCTGACACTCTTCCCAGCTCTTCCAAACTCAACTTAGGTCCTGATGTTTATCTTTTCGCAGGATCCCTGGGATAGGAAATGGCATGGCATTAGCCTTTAATTTTTTGCAGAATGAAATGTTCACTACCTATAGCTATGTGTACTCTGTACTGAAACTTTCCTTAAACTAAAATTATGTTGGGCCAAGACTCGAACCTGCACCTCCACCTCTTGCGAGCAGTGCTGTTACCAACTGTGCTGTCTTCGCATGCCTAGAAGCTACGGTAGAAGTCCTATTTGTGTTTGATCCTAGGCAATGGTGTTTCTTTTTCTTCCCAGATATAAAAAGTTCAGTTACTGCCCAA
The DNA here is from genome assembly GCF_023864275.1 of Schistocerca cancellata. Classification (NCBI taxonomy): domain Eukaryota; kingdom Metazoa; phylum Arthropoda; class Insecta; order Orthoptera; family Acrididae; genus Schistocerca; species Schistocerca cancellata. The sequence goes on along the minus strand of NC_064634.1, from coordinate 141,660,477 downwards.
CAAAGAGAGTTGCCTTGTCTCTTCTTCCGCATCAGCAGCGTCGAATCAACGAGAGGATGCGACTGGGGGTTCCGCTCATGTTCACCTGATGTCCGCGTTCCGCCGCGCTCGCTGGAGCGAGCGGATCGACGGCCACGGGCAGAGACAGCTGTCCCAGGCCCGTCAGAGCGGGAAGGTGGCAGGCGCGTCATCGACGGGGCTGTGCGCTCACTCAGATCGACACCTGCCGCAACACGTCACTAGAGGTCAATGCGCTTGGGAGCTATCATTCACTATTGTTCCTCGCCACCTGGCAACTTAGAGACATCCCGAAACAGTTTCACTGCATGAAGCTTCTTGACACTTCAAATAAATAATTTTTAACTCGAACGTTTGAGGAGTTTTTATTCCAAATTGCATATCAAGAAAAGTGAAACAAGTACAATGAGAAGTAACGTCCAAACTTTAGACAAAGATAAGATGCAGTTCCACCACGTCGTGTTAATCAATTTTTTTTTTAATTTTATGTTCAAATGGTTCAAATGGCTCTGAGAACTATGGGACTTAACATCTATGGTCATCAGTCCCCTAGAACTACTTAAACCTAACTAACCTAAAGACATCACACAACACCCAGTCATCGCGTTAATTTTATGAACGATACCCGATGCGCACAGATTGTATCTCAATGTTCATAGCCTTCACCGTGGAGCTCAAAACAGAGCTCTGTTGAACAAATTAGTACACATAATATTTCGCACAAGGATCGCCTCAGCTCCGACATTTACCATCTGCCGATGGCGTTCAGAAGGAACGGGTATTCTGTACGTGATAACGGGTCAATGTTGTCGAGGTAACCAAGACGCGGCACCGTTCAAGCAAGCCAGGTGGAACAGTACATAGCATTCTTCCATTTAGCGCTGCAACAATTAGTAAGATAGGTAGAGTCCTAAACAGTCAATGTTGAGGACGATGATGTCCCATACTCCGAGGAGCGTAGAGGACGATGCTGGAGACCCGCACCTCCGACTAGTCAAGGTGCTAGCGGAGGTGGTTTGCCATTGCCTTTCTTCGACCGTAATGTGGATGAATGATGATGATGATGAGGTCGACACAACAACACCCAATCATCTCGAGGCAGGGAAAAATCCCTGACCCCGCCGGGAATCGAACCCGGGATCGCCGGCCGCGGTGGTCGTGCGGTTCTAGGCGCTGCAGTCCGGAACCCCGGGACTGCAACGGTCGCAGGTCCGAATCCTGCCTCGGGCATGGATGTGTGTGATGTCCCTAGGTTAGTTAGGTTTAAGTAGTTCTAAGTTCTAGGGGACTGATGACCTAAGATGTTAAGTCCCATAGTGCTCAGAGCCATTTGAACCATTTGAACCCGGGATCCCGAGAACGCGACCGCAAGACCACGAGCTGCGGTCAAACAGGCACTGAATCAGACCAATATTCCGACCATCCAGGTAAACTAAAGAAAATTTGCGACCCGTTAAAGATAATCTCGGGCTGAGAGAGCAAAGAACTTACATTATTTGTGTGCGTGACGAAATATACTCCGTATCGACTGTTGCCGATAGCTGTGTTAAGAATCAGCCGTGGCTAAGCACAGAATGTCAAACAATCACAAGATTTGGTTTGATGAATCGAGAGTACTTGCTCACGCATTAAACTGTTGGGAATCTGTCATCAAGAAAGCAGTTGAAATGAGTGTACAAACAACACCGGCTATGCTCTAAGCAATGCATGGAAGCGTGTCGCTGATAAATAGAGACCACAGAGGAAGCCTTCTCGCAGTTACCGCCTGTTGCTAGTAATGGCGCTGCAAGCAACGTTGGACAGAGAGCACAACCTGCAGACGAAGAGGGCGCCACCCTCATGACGTCACATACTTGAAGCCGGGGCCCCGCAACGAATTAGTGACGTCACACTAGTCGCCTTGTTCGATATACATCACGAACGCTCTGCTACGTCCGGGGCCTGCCGTGAAATCAGTATCTCAATGAAGAGGCACCCAATAAAGTCGTTAACTCTGTAGTACGTTATCGAGAGCACGAATCAATTTAAATGCGCAGCTATGAAGTATTAAAGTGATCTCAATAGTAATTCGCTTCCTGCTGCAGACGGTGCAACTCGTAAGATCTGTAGCGTCACGTGCTATGACGTACGCTGCCTGTCTTTCTCGTGGGCCTCGTTTCCGGCCGCTATGCCAGTTGTTCCAAACATTAGTTTCTGGTGGGAGTACTACGATATAAGAATGTCACTTTGTTTCATTTTCGGGAGTACTAATCGTTCTGATTATAGTATAAAGGATTAATGAATCGTATTTCATTTGTAAATGGACCCTTTCAAGATATATTTTGTTTTATATACATGAATTTGGATTGCACTGTGTGCTTTTATTGCAGTAGTTTTATTTCTGTCATTTGGCTTTTGGATTCCTATCAGTCCAACTCGAAAAGTTCTCTGGGAGAACGCAGCGAGTAAGAAAGTTTAGGAAGCCGACCAAACATAGCAAGATACATCTCAGCATTTTCGGCAAGAGAACATACCCTGTCTGTATTAAACAAAATGCTGGTTTACGAAAGCGACGTTTTCACGTCACATACTTCTCGTCTTGGTTATTCGAAGGGAATAGCAAAAATAAAGTCTCCAAATATTTATTTATGACGAGAAGAAAATCTGAAAAAGACTTCCTGACACGGTTTTACTCACGAAAGTACTGTAACGTTTACTATCTAAAATAATTTTTGCGTGCACACAACAGAAATTAGGAGCAGTAACAATCGTAAACATTAGCCTGCTAATGTTTTGGGGCATCTAACATGGCGGCGGCGGCTTCAAAGCAACGTACATCGCTTAAGTCTGTAGCGCCATCTGCACTTAGTATATCTCCATGGCGCCTTCTCAGTACGCGCCATTTCCGGTTGTCATCATGACGTAAACCAACCAATCAGATGCCGTTCTTGGCAGATTCGCGACAGTCAGACATAGCTTCTGACGACGATATTGGAGGCAGGCATCGAAAGCTAGGGATGTTATCCGAATTTGACCCGTCAAGTAAGCTGAGAGCTATTATGTAACGACTCCGTCATGAAAGGCTTCGTGGCCATATTGCTAAACAATTTTTGGTTGAATATGGCATATTTGGGAGAGTTTCACTTTTTTAAATCAATCTTTTCACTGATTTAATGTGTGTCACAAAGACTTCCTCTACGTGCCAAGCCCTGTTACTGTGTCTTCTTGTCAGTTTCTCATACATTCTTTTCCTCGTCGATTCTGCGGAGAACCTTCTCATTCCTTATCGGTGCAGCTAATTATCGCCGTCGTTATAAAGCACTGCTTCTGAACCGCTGCCACTCGTGTCCGTTTCTGTTGTCCCACAGCCAGTGAATTTCCTCCTCAAATTAAGGCCGATATTTGATATTGATAGATTCTCCTGGTCATGATGCCCTCTTTGCCCGTGCTAGTTTGCTTTTATGTCATCCTTGTTTCACCCGACATGTGTTTTTAGTTTCTAAGTTTGCGAAATCTCTTCATTTCGTTACTTCGTGATTTCCAATTTTAATTTCTAGTTTAACGCTAATCTCATTTCTGCTACTCCTCAATCGTCTTTCTTCGGTTTAATGTCAGTTGATGCTCTATGTTCGCAAGACTTCAGTCAATATATCCTGTAATCCTTCCTCACTTTCAATGAGGGTAGCGGTGTCGTCAGCGAAATTTGTTATTGATGTCTTTGGACCCTGAATTTTAATCGCACTCCTAACAGAAATAAAGTCCCGTGTCAATGAAATCTCATGTACTGGAGCAAAGAACTAACTACTGGCAGGGCGTTATTGTTTGTGGGAGGCAAAAGCAACAAACACGAGGTGGTGCTACGGTATTTTACAGCTATCATGGTTTTATGTTTGGACGTAAGTTACCTCTGTACTTGTTTCTCCTCTGTCTACAATATCCGATAAGTCCAGTAGTCGAAACATGTGACATAGAATTTTAAAAAAGTACTTAAGCAATCTATACAAAAATTATTTATTCAACGTGCAAACGGTTCTGGAATGTACAGGCCATCTTCACGACCATATTGACTGGCTATATGGTAAAAAGTCACATTCGTTGCCGTCAGCAGCTCCTTCACTTTTAGTGTGTAGAAAATATACTTAATGTCGTAGTGTAGTAGACAATGGAATAAAATTCATGACAATTTAAAGCTGTGTGGTGGTGCGGGACTATGTATCTTTAGTTAGCGTACGAATCTGTCAATTTCAGGAACTATAAACACTCTCGTGGCTTGCCCTAGAGTTTCGACATCTCAGAAACTCTCTCCTACTTTTCCAAAGTTTCCAGCAACTAGCCTAGTTAAGCTAGAACCTGCGGAACAAAGGACAAATTGAAGCATAGCTTAAACACTGCTTAGGGACTGTTTCTAGATTCAAATTTAAGCACGACACGCTGTGTTGTCCAACATGAACGGTATCCCCGTAAGATTTTATGTTGACTATGCTACAAATATAGCACCATTCTTATCCGTCATCTATCAGAGATAACTGGAACAGCGAAAAGTTCCACGGGACTGGAAGAAGGCTCAGGTCATAGCAATATATAAAAAGGGTAGAAAATCGGATGCACATAATTATCGGCCAATTTCAGTGACATAATTTGTTATAGAATCATGAAACATATTTTGTGTTCAGACATAATGACCTTTCTAGACTCTGAGAAGTTCCTCTGCAGAAACCAGCACGGTTTTAGGAAACAGCGGTCATCCGAGACACAGCTGGCCCTCTTTGTGCATGATATACAACAGGCTCTAGATACTGGCTCCCAGATTGATGCCGTATTTCTCGACTTTCGAAAGGCGTTCGACTCAAGTTCTGCACTGTCGCTTGCTCCAAAAAGTGCGCGCTTACGGCCTATCCGATGACATATGCGGTTGGATAGATAGTTTACTAACAAACAGGGAGCATTATGTCGTCCTGAACGGGGTGACTTCAACAGAAACAAGCGTAACTTCAGGTGTGCCCCAGGGCAGTGTAATAGGTCCGCTGCTTTTTACAATTTACATAAGCGATCTGGTTGATGGTATTGACAGCGGCATTAGACTGTTTGCTGATGATGTTGTAGTCTACAGGAAAGTAGTATCACACGAAAGTTGTGAACAAATCAATGAGGATTTGCAGAAAATAAATGGGTGGTGTAATGACTGGCAGTTATCTCTCAATATTAGTAATTGAAACCTACTGCGTATAACAAGGCGAAAACCCCCATTAATGTACGAGTACAAAATAAATGCCCAGTCTTTGGAAGCGGTAACATCCGTCAAGTATCTGGGTGTGACTATTCGAAATGATCTCAAATGAAATGATCAGATTACTCAAGTAACGGGCAAGGCGAACTCTAAATTGCGGTTCATTGGTAGAATGCTGAAGCGATGCAGTCCTTCAACAAAGGAAATAGCTTACAATACGTTAGTTCTTCCAGTCTTAGAGAATTGTTCGTTTGTATGGGACCCTTACCAGTTGGGTCTGATTCAAGAGATTGAGAAGGTCCAAAGAAGAGCGGCCAGATTCGTAACTGGTACATTTAGCCATCGCGAGAGCGTTACAAATCTAATAGAAAGTTTGAAGTGGGACACACTTAGAGATAGACGGCGCGACAAGCGGAACGGGGTCCTCACTAAATTCCGAAATCCAATCTTCGCCGAGGATGTAGAGCATATATTGTTATCACCAAGTTTAAAATCGCGCAATGATCATCATTCAAAGACAAGGCAAATTAGAGCTTCTTCTGACGCGTTCAGACAGTCGTTTTTCCCTCGCGCGATCCGCGAGTGGAACAGAGAGGGGGAAATATGCCTTTGGCGCGAATTGTGCCCTCCGCCACACACCGCTTGGCAGCTAGCGGAGTATATATGTAGATGTACATGTAGATGAAACATCATGAAAGCTTCGGCATCGAAGACCAGGCACCATATTTTGAACCATAATGAAATTTCAGCCAGTGTGTTGCTAAAACGAGTTGGGTCGGTCTTTGGTCTTACTCAAATACCCGGATAAGACTCACACACCCTCCCCTTTACATGGCACCTACACCATACTGAAATATTTTACGCAAAAGATATAGCGCATGGAACAACGAATCAATTGAGCCATGGAGTAACGCAGTCCACCGTACTGTCGGAATTTCTCCCGAACTGTCAACACGCGACGTGACGAAAGCTGCAGCCGGCGTGTTTACATGCCCGCCACCGGAGAAAGCCTTCTGCCGCGTTCTCTCGAGGAGTCGTCTTCTCCACAGGTGCAGCACTCCAAGAGGCCGCGCCTGGCGTCCTACTTCCGGTGTGCTTATAAGTGTGACGTAAGGGCGCCAGTGCAAGTGGTCCGACAACACGGATCAAGGGCGTGGGGCGGCTGACGCAACACCGTTACCAGAGCTCGGACACTACCCGTCAGCTCCACGGAGCCGAGCCATCAAAGGACATACCTGGCCGTTTCGGGAATACGCACCTGCATCTGCATGATATAGCGTATCTTGCCAGGTACCGTAGGAGATAGTTTAAACTCTATTGACAGCTTTCTAAAGTTTTAACTAACTTCACGATAGAATAATATCTTTTGATATATGACTCGCATTCACAGATACCGAAATAAGTCCATAGTCATTCTACCAAACTGATGTCCGCCCCCAGCAGCTGAGTGGTCAGTGCGACGGAATGTCATTCCTGGGGGCCCGGGTTCGATTCCTGGCTGGGTCGGAGATTTTCTCCGCTCAAGGAGAGGGTGTTGTCCTAATCATCATCATTTCATCCCCATCGATGCGCAAGTCGTCGAAGTGGCGCCAGATCGAAAGACTTGCACCCGGCGAACGGTCTACCCGACGAGTAGCCCTAGTCACACGACATTTTTTTACCAATCTGATGTAAATAATTATCGAGGCATATCTCTACTTCAGATCGCATACAAATTTCTATCAGTCTTTCTTCAAAGAGCACAAGAGCAACTGGAAAACAAAATCGGTGAATACGAAGCTGGCTTTCGCCCCAGGAGATCCTGCACAGAACAAATTTTCAATCTAAAGATCGTGCTAAAATACAAAGCAGTCAGAAACAGCACAATAATTAGCACGCTTGTTGATTTTAAAAAGGCATACGACACATTTGACCAACAAGCAATTTTTAATATCCTTGAAGAACAAGAGTTAGATCCAAAAATCCATGACCTCATCAAAGAAACATTGACCGATACTACCTCCAAGGTGAAATTCATGGGTGAAAATCCGAGCCCTTCCTGATCAAAATTGGCGCCCGACAATGTGATGGTCTGTCTCAACTCCTACTCAGTCTTGTGCCGGACAAGGTCATCCGCGAATAGGAAAAGGAATTGAAGAATAAAAACTGCTGGAAACGTATACAGATGGGGCGAGTTAAGAATGACACAAGAATTTCGTGTTTAGCTTTTGCTGACGACTTAACCTTACTAGCGGATGATGAGATAACAGCAATCGAACAGGTTGAAACCCTTAAAGGATGTGCTGAGAAAGTTGGTCTGCAGATATCTTTCCTAAAATCTGAGTTCGTCGCCACAAAAATTGACACCCATAATTTGACTATAAAATAGGGTCATATCAGTGGTGTCATTTTTTTTAAATACTTAGGTGAAATCCTTGAACCTATGGAGCGAGAGAAAATAGCAAAAAAACATTTGCCTTCAAAAACTTAAGAGAGCCTATAAAAGAACCTACAAGGTGGACACAAAAAAATTATTGTCCAAAAACACTAAAATTAGGTACTATAACATGGTATTAAAACCTGAGGTCCTGTATGCCAGTGAAACCCTGACAGTACACATAAAAGGTCACCTAGAAATCTTATCAAAAGAAAAACCTAAAATCATTAGAAAGATACTAGGGACAAAGAATACAGAAGAGAGCTATACACTACTATCTCGTCAAACAACTGAGAAATTGTCTGACCTTACAGCAGACAATAGGAAAAGGCAATTAAAATTTTACGGGCACGCCTCTAGGCTTCCCAAAATAAGACTTACTCACAAATTTCTTAAATACATAGAAGTACTTAAAACTATATCCTGGTACAAGAGGTCAAAAAGGACGTACAAAAAGCTCAGATAAATTATTCAGATATTTTGGACACAAAAGTATTTAAGCAGAATGTTGGCAGATTGGAAATTAAGTCAGAGAACGAAGCTCCGAAGAAATCAGGAACAAAATAGACAGAGGAAAGGAAGAGAGCCCATGCAGAAAAAGTAAGAGCAGTGTGGAAAGAAAGGAAAAAGTATCAAGAAGTTTTGCGAGATCCAACAGGATCCAGTCGTACATAACAAATAAATACATAGTCATTCTCCACGCGTTGGTCCATCTTTGCAACGTGGAAAGCAATACAACAGCGATTTTGAGTGGCACGGTTTCGAAAAGTCTTTCGTAGATCTCAGTAGTAGTAGAGTCCAAGCAGATACCGTAAATTACGAGACGGCGGTGTATGGGCACGGTGCTGGCATCTCGTAGCGTCCATTGTGTGTTACACAGGATTCATATCAAGCAACTTTGGTGGCCAAGACGTCAATGTGAGGTCACTATCATGCTCCGCACTCCATTGTAGCATGATTCTAGCCTTGTGACAAGGACAGCTATCTTGCTGAAAGATGCCAGCGTTTTTGGAGAAGACATCAGTCGTGAAGGACTGTAGGTGATCCACAATAATATTCACGCAGCTCACAGTTGTTATCGTGCCTTCGATTACTACCACAGGTCCCACGAAAACCCAGACGAATGTTTCCCGTAATAAATAGTCCTCAACAGTCTGCGTCCTTCGTGTGAATCAAGCAGTCATCCACCTGTTTACAACGTGATTCATCTTCACACAGGTGATACGTTTCTATTGATCCACGATCCAATCACTACGGTATCGTGCCCACTGCAGTCATAAGTGACTATATTGTTGGGACAACATGAGAACACGTAGTGGTTGTCTATAACAACGCGCGCTCAACGGTGTGCTGGGAAACACCTGTGAATAGCACCAGCATTATACTCGGCCGTCAGATCTGCCACAAATCGCAATATATTTTGCTTCATAGATCGGGCAAGTTTCTGATCTCAATGTTCCGTGAAGAGGCGTTGACGATCAACACCTTGCTGCCTACTCGAGGTTTCACCGTCTTCCAGTCACTTTTCACGCGTGCTTATCAAAGCAGTAGGGGAACAGCCGAGCAGGTACGCCATTTCGGTGGGCGCGTTCCCAAGTGCCGAGTCACAACAGTCCAAGGTTTATCAGAGGCTTTTATATCAGTGAATTTCCCCATTTGCGGCCCTTATCGTTTGGTTCTGGGATTCGGTTATTATGAAATCTGTCGACACTAGTTTGACGGAAGGCGTGAGTGGGGATTTCAACTGAATACGACCTGAATCTACACAAACGAGTGTTTCTAAGAAACAGCAGAAAGCTGTATATTCTATAGCAGCGTTAAACGCCAAATAAAGACGGGTTTAGTAAAATATATTGTCTGTGATGTTCTTAGAGTCCAGTTTCACCTTATTCATAATAAATGTCAGAGAAGAATAGCAACTCGCTCGGGAAATAAAAATTATAATTTCCTAGCCATAATACTGTAATAAAAAGACCAACGATCAATAAACTTGTGTCTAGACCGTCATTTGTCATTTATTGAACCTATAAAATTAATCTTGAAAGACTTCATTCCAAAATTACTTCTCCAAAATGCCAACTGTAAATATCTGTTTTAAATGTTTCTTACAAGTTTTTCTTTCCCTGATTGTCCGTATTTATAATCCCAATTATTTCTATTATTATTAGTCGTTAGTTTCTCTTAGCACTTCTTCTCTACGTTCATCAGACTTTTAAATAACTCAACAGACTGTATATCGTTGATGTTTTTTCAGAGTACACGGTTATCCTCAAGGCATCTGGACTGTTTTCTTTTGATTACAGTGCTCTCTTTATACCTTTTCGTTCGCTGTAGTCAATACTGTCACATTCAAACTTCAAATTTTCGTTAGAATCTTCTCTATTTACTTGCAGTATACAACCTAATAGCAAGAGATGTTTAGTTGATCGCGTAGCAAGACCCACATTTGTTCTGTTCTGTTTTGTTCTGTAAACATGGTGCAATAGTGCAGTAAACTCATGCTATTGTTTAAGGCTTACAGTAAACTTTTCATGCAATTAAACATGGATTCTGGCTTCACTTTTGGATACTAACACATATACCATGTAAAAGTGTAGGTCAGTATCGTAACTGATGATTACTACTAGAGGAATACCAACAAACATTTAGCTCTGATTTCATATATTATTCACTCGGTATATGCATAGAACTTTGATAATGCGGAAAGGACACGACAAGGAGCCAAACACGCCGAAACTGGAAGAACATACTCACTCCCAAAAAGAGTTAGAAATAGGAAAATTAGAAGTATCGTAACTACGTAGGTCATTAGAGATCTGTCGTTACCCAAGGCGCAAATTTGCTTATAAATTATTGTTTATTTAGCCTGACCAAGGAAGGGTCTTAATGCTGTCTCTTACATTGGATCGGGAACAAATCATTACCAAAACATTCTCAATTACTGTGCATATTTCTGGTTCAGCTACGTACATCTGAGACATTATGAGCACAGTTGTAATTAAGAACACAAATAATAACACGGTAAAAACAATAATAATAATAATAAATTATTAATAACGGACATTAATGGTAACAATAATATTGATTAACACATTTCAAGCTGTGTTTAGTATCCTCAGAAACAGAAGTAGTAGCGAAAGAGGAGAAATTAAAGGGACAGCGATAATAGCCATTAAGAAAGAAACGAGATATTCAACAAAGGACTCTGTGACAAGGAAGAGAGAAAAGCGGTGATGAAGTAGGTGTTGCCGAGAGTGAGCTGCAGACAAGTACAGCAATTGTGATAGAAGGTGGACCGTTAGACATCTTTTGAAGATTTTGAAGGAATTTAATTTCTCTGATATAATGAGGAAGATCATTCCTAAGTCGGGTTCCTGATACAGGAAATGATTTCGAGCAAATGGTGGTGTCAAGTAAAGATATAGGGAAGATTTTACTTTGTTGAGAACGAGTATTTCTGCTGTGCTGTTTAGATAGTAGTGTAACGACGGAAGATAAGTTAGACGAAGTGAGATAGTTAAGAAGACATTAGAGCAAACTCAGAGCATGATAGTCTCCACGGTTATCGGTGCGTAGCCACGGTAATTGTTCGTAGGGAGGTGTGATATGGTGGAAATAGCGAACGTGTGAAATGTATCAGACTCAGCCAACACCAGTTTCAGTAGAAGCAAATTCTCTTACAGAAGTCCTTGAAGAATAGGATCACCGTAATCAAGTATGGGGAGAATGAGATTTTCACTCTGCAGTGGAGTGTGCGCTGATATGAAACTTCCTGGCAGATTAAAACTGTGTGCCAGACCGAGACTTGAACTCGGGATTCGTGAGTCGTGCTTGGTTAGCTCAGTCGGTAGAGCACTTGCCCGCGAAAGGCAAAGGTCCCGAGTTCGAGTCTCGGTCTAGCACACAGTTTTAATCTGCAAGGAAGTTTCAAGTATGGGGAGTATTAGCGATTCTACGAGTTCCTTTTTAAGCTCGACAGGGATTTATTTTTATAAACTCTACGGGAAAAAGAAAAACGCCGCTGGGATGGATAGTAAAGAAGAGACATGCAAATACCAAGGCAGGAAGTCTTTGCGAATCTCATTCCGTGTATTTGGTTGGACAGTAAAGATGCCTCACAGGCAAGAGCGTGAACAGTACACACTGATATGAGCATTTCAGACAGTATGTGTAGCTGGGGTCAAATAAGACAGTTGGAGTAATTGGCGAATTGCTAGACATTTTACTATGAGCGCTGCCATTGTTTGATGATGTTGGCAGGAACGGGTGAACCATGGCCGAAAACAGCGTGAAAAACGAAGCGGTTGATCTGGAGAGACGACAGTATGTGAGGGCCGAGCAATCGTCAGAGAAGCGCTCAGAGCCCTGGGTTCATCATTGTCTTCTATTCGACGTGCAACTGATGCTTCGTTAAGCACAAAGACCTTTAAAAGTCGGCTCACAGAAAGGGGGCCGAGCTCACGGTGTCCCTTTCGCTGACTACCATTGACGTCTGTACACTAAGAAGCCCATTTGAGGTGTTTTCCGGGAGATTCGGCCTGGAAAATCATTAACTGAAGTAGAACTGTCCTCAGTGACGAGTCCCGCTTCGAACTGAATTCCAGTGATCAGCGAGACGCCCCAGACAGCGATGGGATAGCAATCTGTCGCCGGCCATATGGTCTGACAACCAGGAGTGTTGGTCCGGGTGCCATTTCATTTCATACCAGAAACCCTTTGGTTGCCATCGGCGACACCCTTGCAGCACAGCGGTACGTCGACGTACTCTATGCCTCGTCTTGTTGCCCTTCATGGCAAGCCATTCTGGGCATACATTTCAACAAGATAACGCCCGTCCGCACACGCCTAAAGTTTCTACTGCTTGCCAAGCCATACCTCGGCTAGCACGCTCGCCGAATGTCTCCCCGACTGAGGCTGTTTGGAGCACTGTGGGCAGGGCTCTCCAACCAGATCGGGATTTTGACGATATAATGCTCCTGCTGGACAGAATTTGCCACGATATCCCTCATGAGGATATCCAGGACCTCTGTCAGTCAACGCGAAGTCGAATAACTGCTTGCACAAGGGCCAGAGGTGAACCAACGCGTTATTGACTTGCTCGGTTTGTGAGGCTGTGACTTACTCAATTTCTTGCAGTTATTTCTCTTGGATAAATCATCCAGTTTTTCTGAAATCGTAATCATTTGTTTGTCTGGATTTTACAGTCGAACCATGTTTTTAGTTAGAACGCATTCTTACTAGTTAAAACTAGTTTTTACTGAGTCACTTCGTCAAAATGCGCTTTGCCTAGTTAAAACTAGTTTTAACTGACCTTCGTCCGCCCCCGGTATCTGAGTGGTCAGCGCGACAGAATGTCAATGCTAAGGGCCCGGGTTCGATTCCTAGTTGCGTCGGAGATTTTCTCCGCTCAGGAACTGGGTGTTGTGTTGTCCTAATCATCATCATTGCATCCCCATCGACGCGCAAGTCGCCGAAGTGGCGTCAAATCGAAAGACGGGAGGCCCTAGCCACACGACATTTACGTTTAACTGACTTTCACTTTTGACCAGCAGTAAATTCTAGTTGTAACTAAGGTTAACAGTATCAACTAGTTTCAACACACACCACTGTAGAAATCAGAGACAATATAATTATACCGATTCCTGTTATCGACAGAGCAAAAGCAGATCTCCCCAATGTTATTGGAGTTGTTCTTCAGAAAGATGAACAAGGCTTGCACAAGATTGGAACAAAATATAGGATACTCGAAACATTGTATTGCAGGTATGTATTTCTGAATTGATTTCAAAAATTAAGGACAAATGTCAGACATATTCATTACTCTATTGATTTAATAGTCTGAAAATGTTGCTAACTATACAAATAATTAATTAATATTTTAAGTTTTAATACTTGCATTGTAATATATTTTATGATATTTATTAAGTACCTAATCGCCTTTGGCTCTCTGAGCACTATGGGACTTAACTTCTGAGGTCATCAGTCGCCTAGAACTTAGAACTACTTAAACCTAACTAACCTAAGGACATCAAGGACATCACACACAGCCATGCTCGAGGCAGGATTCGAACCTGCGACCGTAGCAGTCGCTCAGTTCCAGACTGTGGCGCCTAGATCCGCACGGCCACTCTGGCCGGCCTAATCGCCTTTCAAACAAGGATTTGTTCGCTGTGTGTGTAAGAAGGCATGTATTTCAAAAAGGTGCTTTTGTAGGAAAAAAGGAAACCTTTGTAACGCAAAATGTCACGACAGTTTGCCTCGCTATAACAAATAATCAAAATGTAATTGTTAAATTTTTTTGGTACGTTTCTCTTTTATTAAGACTGTAGTAACTTTTGTCAAATGTATGAGTAATTAATATACTTTTACTGTATGATTATTTTGTTTCCCTTTTCGTAACTAATACAGTTAATATGGCTCTGTAATGTTCCTTTAAATGTTTCTTCAGTGTATGGTTATTTTTGTATTGCTGTAGCTAACGATTTAGATGTATGATCAATATTCTCAATAAATATTGCATTGCACAATACTGAAAATGCTGTTTTTTTTATTTCAATCAACACGTAGTTGCTCTTAATTTTAATACTTGCCCCTAAATAAATTTAGTGAAAACTAGTTCTGTCTAGTTTCGTTAGAACGCTTTCTTAATAGTTGAAACTAGTTGATACTGATAGCCTTAGTTACAACTAGAATTTACTGCTGGTCAAAAGCGAAAGTCAGTTAAAACTAGTTTTAACTAGACAAAATGCGTTTTGACGAAGTGGCTCAGTATAAACTAGTTCTAACTAGTAAGAACGCGTTCTAACTAAAAACGTAACATATATATGTACATCACATTTACTAATTTCTGTCCATCAGTCTAATTAATGAGCCACATTTGTCCGCAAGTTCTTTGCGGAAGGAGAAAAAGTTGTTTCTTTGCCATGGATGAATCGGTCACGGCATTTTGACGGAAACAGACCAGCATTCAACTGAAGTGTTCAAGAGTAGTGTATAACAGCTAAATTGCAAAAAAGAACCATGTGAGTTCTGAATCTTGTTCTTCGGAATACGAACCCAGCACATTTGCCATTGCGCAGCCTGAATCAGGAAAATCAGCCGAGCGAAAGAGGCAAATCAGAGTGAATCGTAAACGGAAATTACATGCACTTTCGGACGGAAAAAAGCCAATACCACAGATGAACTGGAGTTCTGTGCGCACCGTGTTACGAAGCGCAGGCAAATGTTAGTACTTACAGTAACCATATTATGTTTGCCAAGCAATGGAAGAAAATGAGGAATGCAAAGAGTATAGGCCGTGAACTACTGGGATACATGAACGGCCTTATAGCAGGCACTACGGCCTCGGCGTTAAGCGACTCCTGCACGGAAGTCTTGAGCAATACTGCTGCTGCACCAACAGAGGCGCGCGACGATAATTTGTCTGCCAGGAGCGGCGGCAATAAACATATGACATCATCGGGAGCGGCTGGAACGAATGGGAGCGTTTAGCGCTACTTGCGCTCTATTCCACTGTGTGTGTAGAAGTGACTCACCGATACAGTGGCGGTTGGGCTCGTGAAAATTGTGCCTGTACGACAGAGTACGTGGGGAACCAGTTTTATGACCACCTTAAATATGCCACTTAATTTTCAAGCATAATAGCCAAAGACTCTAGTAGCAGATTCACGAGGAGCGTTTCCGGAATTACATACTAGATGTATGCCCAAGAGCTAAAGCAGTGAACCAAAACAAATTGTCAGTATTAATTAGAGGGAAGATTTTTCTCAGTGTGAAAAATGCACAGGTGTTCCCACATTGTTTGCCTTCCTTCTCTAGATGCAAAATACCAGAAATTAAACAGTAAGATCAACCATGACCATAAACATTTACATACTTTAGACCGGTTATAAAATCAATGCAACTCATACGAAGTCTAGTGAGTAATTTTTATTTATTTATCGCTTATTTAGTGTGGCCAGATGTGAGTAGGCTGTTTAGATTTTTATGTTGGTAACGCCTCTTAGTGCTCTGTATGAAAATCACTGACTGTGCTGTTTGCAGTCTGTGGCTGGTTGGCATTGTTGGAATATTCGCTATTGTAGTGCTGGGCAGCTGGATGGCAACAGCGCGTGGCGTTGTGTAGTTGGAGGTGAGCCGCCAGCAGTGGAGGATGTGGAGAGAGAGATGCCAGAGTTTTGAGAACGGACGATCTGGATGTGTGTCCGCCAGTAAAAGGAAATTTGTAAAGATGGATGGCATGAATTGATATATATATATATATATATATATATATATATATATATATATATATATATATATATATATATATATGATGACTTTTGAACATTATTAAGGTAAATACATTCTTCTCTATCAAAATATTTCATTTGCTAACTATTCCTATCAGTAGCTAGTGGTGAGGTAAGTGATTCATGAAGGGTATGGGTTATTGTTAGACAGGGCCATTATTCTGCAGGGATTATTGAAATTCAGATTGCGTTGCGCTAAAAATATTGTGTGTCAGTTTAGTGATGATCAGAATAAGCAAAGAGAGAAATGTCTGAGTACGTTCAGTTTTGCTCAGCTGTTTGAAAATCAAATAACGTAAGAGGTTTACTAGCACAGTCATTCATAATTTTTCTAAGGGGACGTTTCACAGATTATGGCCTTTAGGCCCTGTCTTACATCTGACCAGAGTCAACACATACAAAAATATTACACAAAAATCACAATAATACTAATTTGTATTATTAATAAAACTAATAATTGGCATTAAAATGATAATAATAACAATAATAAAAACAGTAACACTGACTGATAATGGTGATCGAATAGTGGAGGAATTAAAAATGATATTCGTTTTTTACTACATAAAACTTAATGATAATAGTTTGCATTATTAATAAAAGTAATAATATGCAATAATAACAATATCATTAAATACTAATAATAATAGTAATAATAATAATAATGGATGGTTTAAGAATTATATTGATTAGTGCAGCACTTTTGAAGCCTTGTTTAGTATTAGAAGAAGTGGAATTGTTAATGAAACAGGAGACGATTAAAAAGAAAGTGACAGTGGGTGTTATGAAAAAAGAGAATGTCGATAAAGAACTTTGTAGACAAGAGGAGGGAAATATGGTAGGGGAGGGGGAGCTGACTGGAGTGAGCTGCAAGAAGAGATAGCCATTGTGGTAAAAGGTGGACCATTACCTGTCTCTTGAACTTTGAAATGGTTTTAATTTCTCTAATATTCTGAGGAAGGTTGTTCCATAATCGGTTCCTGATACAGAAAAATGACTTAGAGAACGTGCCAGTGTTGTGCAATGGTACAAGTAGGATTTCACTTTGATGGGCACGAGTATTTCTGTTGGTTTGGTCAGATGGTACTGTAAGCGTTGAAGATAAATAGGAAGGAGTGCGATAATTGAGATGATGATACGGAAAACACATTGTATAATACTCTCTACGCTTATTGGCACGCAGCCAAGATAATTGTTCACAGGCAGGAGCGATATGTTCCAAACAGCTTACAGCACAAAGTTATCACGCACAAGCATTCACCGCCAGTTCCAGTCGACGTGAGCACTCAGACGAAAGTCCTTGGAGAATAATCAAGAATGGGGACTATTAGTGACTCTACGGGTTTCCTTTTAAGCTCGAGAGGAAATAAATTTTATCTTCAATAAAATTCTTCAGGGTATATTTATATTTTTGTAGTGAATGAAGTGATAATGACATCTTCATACAGACTGCAGGTGTGAGGTCAAATCAGTCTAGGTGATGGTCCAAAAGCATCACCAAATTCTTTGCAGAAGAAGAAAAGGCGATTTCTGCGCTGTTTCAGAAGAATAATAAGCCTTTTCTGGCCGACTAAGATTGCTTGCATTTCAGATGGGTTAAGCTTCAAACCCATGTTTCTGTAGTCAAGATCACGGACGCCGTTCAGCAACCTCAGTCATTATCTGCAAGCCAATGTCTTGTTGTGCATTTAAAGAAACATGTACACGGTTCCACTGGAAACTTTCGTAATGAAGTCAGAGAACTTTAAGCTAAAATAGGAAACTACACGTTATATTACTGAGGTTAAAAGCTTAAATGTGGAACATGATAATGGATGTAGGGGATTTGCAATACCATAATAGACTGAAACAGAGTTTAGGCGATAGTGCTGCCTTTGAAACGCTTATGTAGTGAAAAACTTTGACGGTCAGTCTCGTCTCCGCCTAACCCTAACCGAGGGCTGCAAGCTGTCTCTAAGTATGCATCACGATGAATTCTTGTCCATTTAAGTGTTACAGAAGGAAAACAATTAATGACGACTTAATTTTACATCAATAGCGACACCATACAATAAAGTGGTCTCAGTTTATATTTATATTCAGCACTAGTTTACATTTATATTCAGCAAAGGAGCTGCTCATCTTGAGCTGAGGTATTTTGTACTAGTAACACTTGACTTTTTTTTTATTTTCGTGAGTGGACCGAGGTGTAATTGTCAGCTGAATGTAATCGTACCGTCCGCAGCTCGTGGTCGTGCGATAGCGTTCTCGCTTCCCGCGCCCGGGTTCCTGGGTTCGATTCCCGGCGGGGTCGGGGATTTTCTCTGCCTCGTGATGACTGGGTGTTGTGTGATGTCCTTAGGTTAGTTAGGTTTAAGTAGTTCAAAGTTCTAGGGGACTGATGGCCATAGATGTTAAGTCCCATAGTGCTCAGAGCCATTTTTGTAATCGTACCCACGCGGCACATTCCTTGTAGTGGTGTTACTGTTATTGTGGGAAAAGCCCTCTTGTAATAAATTTATGAAAATTTTATCTTTCAGGCAAATGCAGTTTCTGAAAGCGACGTATGTAAGTTGTGAAACTGAAAGGTGATTACATTTAGTGAAAATACTATAGGAGAGGAAAACGAATAATGAAGTTGGAGCTGTAAATAAGTTAAATAACGTAGATAAAAGAAAGAGACTATAAGAAAGGAGATGGAAAGTTGCGATGTCCACAGGCATGAAAATGTATCGAAGTCCACGTGACCGCTACGATCACAGGTTCGAATCCTGCCTCGGGCATGGATGTGTGTGATGTCCTTAGGTTAGTTAGGTTTAAGTAGTTCTAAGTTCTAGGGGAGTGATGACCTCAGCTGTTAAGTCCCATAGTGCTCAGAGCCATTTGAACCATTTTTTGTATCGAAGTTAAATGCCTCACGAGGTACCTGGAATGATGCGCTCCGAGTACGCAGTATAGACGCTTTAAGTATGCATCACATGCACTGAAGATGATCTGTTTAAATTCTGTTAGCGTTGGTAGAATTTTACAGCCACATTTGTACCTGCGACTACAAAACCCACGTTGCCAAACCCAAGCTCTCATATTGCATCACGTCCAGGAGATGGGAGATAAGCTAAACAGATAAGCACTATTCGGGACTTCCGTGAGAAGACGTTTAAATTGCCTCTTGTTTGTTGAGAGTTTTCCGTCCATCTTTCCCTCTCTCTCCGTCTTTCTCTACCTTCTCTCTTCCTTAGCACAGATGCTGCAAGAGATTAGTGTTTCCAACGAGCCTCATGCGATATGCAAGATTTCAAGATGTGGCCGGGATTTAGTCGCGCAATTTGCACTTCCCCCAAAGAGAAGCACAAAAGCACGTGATGTGGAAATCTTGTATTTAATACGTATTAATGACCTTTTTCTTTTTATTCGCCTTGCGACTTATTTGACAGAGTTTCAATACTGAGGTAAACATGATGCAGCTGATAAGAATTAGTTAATCACATGGACAGATCAAACAAGTTTCGTCTGAACATACTATCGACGTTAAAGAAGACTCTATCCATCATAAATACGTTATTGACAGCTTTATATTTTCTGCTGTCGTAAAAAAGGCTGGAGACTTCAACAAGCGAAGAGACGACGAACTCGATCAGTCACCGTGTAAACAGATCGGTTACAGTGAATGCATTGCATAAATGGAAATTATCGACAAGGCGATCATTCAACACTGTATTTTCTTAACAGTGCAGCTGTAGAGTCTTTCTTTATTCACAGATTTGACATGCCACCATATTTTTTACACAGAGTGACCGATATGGATCAAATGGTAATGAAACATACATCTACGTAGGTAGGGTGACTGTATTTGGGATCATTGGCCTCTCGCTATACGATATCATTTCATTCAGTAGAGATGGAGCGATAGACTGTAGAGCTCTTTGAGTGTGCGGCACATTTTGGAAATCGTGAGTCTGGCACGGTTACGGAAGCGGATATTTTAAATTCACTTTTGATTTGGATGGTAAGATACCGCTCCCAAACGCGATACACTTCTCAAGATGTGTTTACTGTCTGAGAACAGTCGGCTGTATTACAAAGATGAAGCGATCTGGTTCAAAGGGCTATGGAAGAAATCGAGAGGCAAAGATAAGAGCTAAATCGAAGATTAAAGCGATCAGCGCGAAGACACGAACGTAAATTAAGATTAATTCTTCAATCAGTTTGAACAATTTGATGAAATGATTTAAAATTTCATCTGTACAAGACGTGTGCTGTTTAGCAGCTTAAGGCGTCAAATTATGAGCATGGAGACACTGTCATTCGAATACAAGTGCTCCTTGAAGAAAACGAAAAAATCGTCAAGAGTGATGAGGCAAGTTCAATAAACAGAGTTTCTGCTACTGGACCAACGTGAATCCTGTTAAACTTCTCGATTCAGAGCGCGTAGCAGCTTGGTGTGCTATTGGGTCTGTGAGTGTCAGCGAAAAGTGTATTTTTGATCATGGTTTTATTACGACAATCACCATTGAAACTTACTTTCACACTCTCAGCACTTTCGAGCTTTCACAAACGAGGAGGCCCCTAGTTCCAAAAGAGAGTTCAGCATGATTTTCAATGAAAACGATACGTTGCGCACTTGATGTCATGTTTATTTTGAAGTCCTGCAACCGAACTGCACTTCACGAATGCATTTCCATTCTCAGGCTTGACTAACTTAAATATGTCCATTTGACCTGTTATACCATACACCTAATAACGACTTGACAGCAGAAACTACGCAACAATGAAAAAGACAAAATTCAAAGGCATATTTTAATCCAAGTTAGGAAAGGCAGTGCGACAGATGATTGTCGTTATATCTGCACATGCAGGCTGTCCCACTTATTGTGAACACAATAAAAGGAAAGTAGCGATGATGTAGTTCTCATTAAGGGTTGCCTATACTCTCTAAAACACATCATTTTAAGGCAATGCAGTACCAAGCGTTTCCGTTAAATTTTCATATGGTGTACGTTGACCTCTTAAGCCCCCTCTACACTAAAATGGACACAAACAATGTGCAGGGGATTCGGTAGTGCTCTCCATCACTGACTTTTAACTACGAATAACTATTTACACTGGCGCGAAAGGAAGAGAACGTGAAGATGCGAACACAGAATCATACGCTGTTGCTCAACTTATATTCTGTACAGCGCATCATAGTCACAGTACAACATAAATGTACAGTTTGGTGTAGGAAAGAAAGAATTTAGGTGTCTTAATTTTTACGTAAACTTGAAATGCACTTAACGCTGAACTGCAGGTACAGACTCCCTTAGCATTAGCCCAAAATTTTGCAAAGGTGTAGAAGCTTTTCGCTGGCTTCTCATTAGAAGTAAGAAGTGAATTTTAAAGCAGAATACTAATTACTGACGACCAACCCAACCTGAACTAAGGCTAGCATTTGCACTCTCGTTATTAACAACCGAAATATTTATTTTAGTGATGATTTCATATTTTAATAGCTGCTTTAAATCAGATAGGTTCTAGTGTCTGCTCTGTCATGTGCGAAACCCTTTAAAGATTTTGTTAAAGTACGTGTAAGGAAAATAATGATAATAAAATAAGATTAATGAATTGATGACCTGTCACATAGGCCACTACATAAAATCTGCTGTATGGTTGTTTGAGGAGAGATAGCGTATTCCCGGGTAAGCCATTCTTAGTTATCATAAAAAATCTCTAACCTATAAGTGATACATTGGCCATCTAACTACACATACAATGAACATAACCATCGAGAATGATCACGTCTTTTGTATACCTTTAATTTTAATAAGCATAATGACTACATATTCCCACTTGTTTTCTTTGAGTGCAATACACTACTCTTTTTCTTTTTAATAAAAAGAATGACGAAGTGATTGTATATTTACACCGTTCCCATCTGCTGCAAACATCTAATGAATATCTTCTTTGGAAATTGGAAATTTGTGGCAAGCTTCTATGGGATAAAACTCCTGAGGTTATCGGTCCCTAGACTTACACACTACTTAATCTAATTTAAACTAGCTTACGCTAAGGAAAACACACACACCCATGCCCGATGGAGGATTTGAACCTCCGACGGGGGGAGCCGCGCAAACCTTGGCAAGGCGCCCCAGACCACGCGGCTATCTTCTTTCTTACGTTCCCAGTAGAACGTTGGGCGCTTCGGCAGTTTTCCACCAATCATATTCCTTTTGTTTTGGCGTATGTGCTGTCGATCTCTTGGATCCCAGAAGCACGTATGACACCTACATTCTTCTATCAGGAACATTACAAGCTCAATCTCCCCACCCCCCTCACGGCCCTGGGAGGGGAGAGGGGGATGGTAAAGAAGAGGCGATGGTGATAGTAAGGGCATTCGGCCAACGTCTAACATTAACAATGCCAGGTCCGGTAATTACCATGCAGACAGGCAAAAGAACAAGTAACATTACATCCTTCTCGGATCAATCCATCACTCACGGAACTCATTCAACGACAAGAGAAGCAGACGACAAAGCAGATCAAAGTGTTCTGTATTGCCAGCGCCGAAGCGGAAAGAACGAGAACTTTATATGGTGGTTCGCTGAAAAATCGACAGCTAGGCGAACAGGAGCGAAATACTGCGAAAGCGAACCGTCCAATGCAGAATGCCGTTTGCGTGCGAGCGCTTAGTGTTTGCACCGGACTGAATTCTTGTTCGGTGCTCCGCGTTCGCTTGTGTTCACTTCGTGTGAACTTCGTGCCACACTAGTAGCGTGCCTCCGTATTACATGACCGAGTTTCAGGCTTCAGATTTAGGCTTTCAGCGATTTCCCTGAACGGCTTAATGCAAACGCTAGGAGGGTTCCTTTGAAAATGGCAAGGCCGATTTCCTTCCCCTTCCCTTCCCAATCCGTCTCTAATGATCTCATCACTGAGAGAACATTAAAATGTAATCTTCGTTCTTCCTACTTCATACGATGTCTGTTATCATGCCTGCTTGCTCATTCCACAAATTCTGCTGCTGACACTGCCTTCTTCTCAGACAGGAACAAGACGGAAAGTTGACGGCCGACAGCTAGCGGAGCGAAGAATGCATACAGCGGCGAAAGCGCCGCCGGCCGAGACCGCAGAGCTCTGGAGGCCGGGCAGGCGAGAAACCCGATCCCCCGGCTGCGCCGCTGCCTTCGGATCCGATACTTCCACGTTGCTGGAGCTTTGCTCCGACCACAGCGGCCTTTTGATTTCCTGTCAACACGTGCCACTGGAACGCCGGGAATGCGACGTGCGGTATCCGACCATCGAAAGAAAACTCGTCGGTAGCTGCATCTGTTTGATTTCTTTTTTGTCCTTGGAAGGAAGATCACGATGTTTCGGTGTTTCGCCCCGTCGACACCAAGTCCTTGGAGCACAATCTCCGAGAGAGAGGTAGGAGAGGGAAGAAAATCAGCCATGTACTTTTGAAAGAAATAATTCCAGCATTCACTTTAATCGAGGTAGGGAAACCGAGAGCTACGTGTCCGCACGCATATTTTAATTCCCGAATGCAACTAACTAGTTCGTTTTTGGTCCTCGTCTTTGGTAAAAGCGCTGTTTGAAGTATTACTTTTAAATTAATTGAAGTTTGTACCGTTTTGTAATAGCATTCCGTTGAAATTTTCAGCATGATGGAGAAAACATACGTCTGTAAACATTTTCGTGGAGTCCTATTAGTATTTAATCTGTCTATTGACACACAGTCAGTATGGGTTTAGAAAACATCGTTCCTGTGAAACACAACTAACTCTTTACTCACATGAACTGTTGAGCGCTATTGACAAGGGATTTCAGATCGATTCCGCATTTCTGGATTCTCCAAAGACTTTTGACACTGTACCACACAAGCGGCTTGTAGTGAAATTTCGTGCTTATGGAATATCTTTTCAGTTATGTGACTGGATTTGTGATTTCCTGTCAGACAGTCCACAGTTCGTAGTAATTAACGGAAAGTCATCGAGTAAAACAGAAGTGATTTCTGGCGTTCCCCAAGGTAGTGTTATAGTCCCTTTGCTTTTCCTTATTTATATAAAAGATTTGGGAGACAATCTGAGCTGCCGTCTTAGGTTGTTTGCAGATGACGCTGTCGTTTATCGACTAATAAAGTCATCATAAGATCAAAACAAATTGCAAAAAGATTTAGAAAAGATATCTGAATGGTGCGAAAATTGGCAGTTGACCCTAAATAGCGAAAAGTGTTAGGTCATCCTCATGAATGCTAAAAGGAATTCGTTAAACTTCGGTTACACGATAAATCAGTCTAATCAAGACCGTGAATTCAACTAAATACCTAGGTATTACAATTACGAACAACTTAAATTGGAAGGAACACATAGAAAATCTTGTGGGGAAGGCTAACCAAAGACTGCGTTTTACTGGCAGCACACTTAGAAAATGTAACAGACCTACTAAGGAGACTGCCTACACTACGCTTGTCCGTCCTCTTTTAGAATACTGCTGCGCGGTGTGGAATTCTTGCCAGATAGGACTGACGGAGTACATCGAAAAAGTTCAAAGAAAGGCAGCATGTTTCGTATTATCGCGAAATATGGGAGAGAGTGTCACAGAAATGATAAAGAATTTGGGCTGGACGCCATTAAAAGAAAGGCGTTTTACGTTGCGACGGAATCTTCTCACAAAATTCAAGTCACCAATTTTCTCCTCAGAAAGCGAAAATATTTTGTTGACACTGACCTACGTAGGGAGAAACGATCACCACGATAAAATAAGGGAAATCAGATCTCGTACCGAAAGATACAGGTGTTCGTTCTTTCCGCGCGCTATACGAGATTGAAATAACAGAGAGTTGTGGAGGTGGTTCGATGAATACTCTTCCAGGCACTTAAATGTGACTTGCAGAGTATCCACGTAGATGTAGATGTAGAATTTTTGTGCACCTAGTAAAGAAAAACGTGTAGTATCGCGGGGAAAATGAAGAAGGACCGAGCTTCTAGTGCCTGGAGCTTGCGAGCTCACACACACTCTCTCTTGTCTGATGTTTTGTACGCAACATATAAATTTCGCTCTTTATATTAAAGTACTTCAATAATTATTATAATATCTGATACATTGCGGTGTCCATCATTTCAGTTCCATCATCGATCCGAATTTTCCTAATGCGAGCAATATTCGTTGTGCTTTTAGATTTTCATTTCAAGCTTCAAATAAGAGAGGTTGGTGATGAACTATTGGACCGCGAACGACCGAACGCTAATCGCTTTCTCTCGGTATTTATTTCTTTAATTGAAGCTAAAGCGGTCCTGAGATATTTCATACCGGTCAGTCTTCAATGACTTGCGTGATTTTTTTCGTAAAAATTGTAGTAAGTCGAATGGTCAGCCGCCGTCTGACAAGCGCGTCAATCAAAAGCATTAGAAGAGGCAGCGTTTGAGGTAAAAAGTACTAAATGAATGTTATCTACCTCTTTCGCACCGAAATATAAGGAGAATTAAATTTTCCGGCCCCCTTCTTCAATGAGGCTGCCTTTTATGCATGTCACTTATCTACGATTAAATAAAAGTTTTAAAAGGAAACGCCTCATGTTGACGGTAATGGTTTGTCACAATCTTTTTTTTTCATTTACGATACTAATACCAAATATACCATATGGTTATGAAATAATGCACCTCAGGGCGTTGTTTTTAATTTCTTCTTTATTCAAATTGTTATTGGTTTCGTGTGCCTATGATCATCTGTAGATGTAGACGTTCTCGGTAACACTGTGTGTGGTGCTATCAACATGATGTCTGTTACTTTACTGTGGCAGAAATTTTTCATTGTTTGTACGAATTTGACGGCTACAAATACATTTCGTCTATTATTATTGATCATTGACGTTAAAATTTTAAATGTATTACATAATAATGTGTTAACAATTGTTTTAATCGGTTCACAGCCACACGGGTTAGCAGCGCGGTCTCAGGCGTCTTGTCACGGTCCGCGCGGCTGCCTCCGTAGAAGGTTCGAGTCCTCCCTCGGGCATCGGTGTGTGTGTTGTCCATAGCATAAGTTAGTTTAAGGGGCTCCGGAAAGGCTCAAAATCATGAAAAGTTCAATTTTTACTTTTTTGCGTTTTCTGAATCTGCAGACTATTACCTTGTAATAGATATATAATTTATTCAATTTCGAAGACTACAACTATTTTTAAATTTTTTTTGAAATGTGTTCTACATGGGCGTGACCCACTGTGGCGCTGTTAAACTGCTGTCAAATGGTGTTATTATTAACGTCCGTGTTCATCAGGTACATTTTACTGATGTGAGATAAAGTATGTGTTGTGGCTAAACCTATTTTCAGAGACTTAGCAGCACCTGAACTGTTGAAAAAGTGTATTCACGGAAAAACTCAAAACCCCAATGAAAGTGTAAATAGTGTTATATGGTCGAGAATCCCCAAGAATGTATTTGTTGGAAT
The DNA here is from genome assembly GCF_023864275.1 of Schistocerca cancellata. Classification (NCBI taxonomy): domain Eukaryota; kingdom Metazoa; phylum Arthropoda; class Insecta; order Orthoptera; family Acrididae; genus Schistocerca; species Schistocerca cancellata. The sequence continues at coordinate 141,634,148 of NC_064634.1, read as the reverse complement.
AGAAACACTTCACTTTGGTGTGTATGATGCTGTTGCGACTTTCAATGATGGCAACATTGTAAGGTGCAAGGTATTTAGAAATATGGGAATGAAGATAGGTTCTAACATGGTACGAGCGCTGCTTGCTTTAGACAAGGAACGCCTTCGGGCTGCAGACAGGGCTGTAAAGAGTCTAGAAATACAAGCAAGAGTAAACAGGAGGAGGAACAAGAGGAAGCTGGAGGAGGAGTTTGCAGAGGATGAAGATAATCCATCCTATGGACCTGGAATGCACTAAAAAGTTAATCCAATCTTTGTCGCTCGATTCCCAAAACTTTTATTTTCTCATACTAATTACATGTTTTCTAAGGATCTTCCAAACATATTTGTTTCAAACTTTCAGTAAATGTTACACAGTACCTTCTGCATAATTTAACACAGCCTTTTTCCAAAAAACTGTATATTTTTGAATATATAAATAAAAAATTGCAAAAAAATGTTGTGAATTTTCATTACAATTGAAAAAAAATCATCTTTAATAACTGAACTAAAATTTTGTAAAATCCCTGTGTTAAGTTGTAGCCCATATTCCAATAAATAATGTGTAAAATCCTACCTCAAATACTTTGTGAGGAAAGATGTAATTTATAAGCGTTATTTTAACATTGCAAGTATAGGGCGTTCCGGAGCCCCTTAAGGTACATTAAGTAGTGTGTAGACTTAGGGACCAATGACCTAAGCAGTTTGGTCCCATAGGATCTTACCACAAATAAAAAAAAATTAATCGGTTCACAAATTGATCTTTGACTTCAGTATTAAAATCAAGTAAGGCGACACCTGGTGGGACACAGGACTCGCATACGTGAGTACGGCTGTTCAAATATCTGTGATTTTCTACTTAAGGAGATACCAGGATAGTTCCTTTATGAAAGATACATTCGATTTCCTTCGCCATTGTGACCCAGTTCGAGCTTGTAGTCCGTCTCTAATGATTTCCACGTCGCTGACGAGACGTTAAACCCTAATATTGCTCCCTATCGTTATTAGATGCAGGAAATTTAATTTAATTTGGTTTAAATAAACATCATCGTCGAATATGCTAATATCATTGCACAAGAGGAATACTAGGCTTATTGAAAGAAACGCAAAACATAAAAATAAGGATATACTCGTAAATAATCATGTGATGGAGTACAGCTCTTAATGAGATTATTCACAAATGTTCCGAGTTCAGCCTCAAAACTCACCTCACGGAATAACACAATGAACATACAAAAGATAGCTTAGTGTGGTCCGCTCCTCAGATTTACATGTTAAAGAGTTGACTGGTTACTCCCTGCTTTTGTCAGAAGGGAGGCATCAGTTCTCTCCAAAACTTCAAAACAAGACAACTCGGCATATGTCTACGTCAGAAATTTAGGAGTTCCAAAGTCACTAACGTCGACTTGTGAAACATCTATGCGAGTCCAGAAGCTGTTAGCATAGCTGTTAGGCGGATCTTAATGTACAAGTACAGCAACAGTTCTGAAAGCTGTTCACATTCCTGATGCATCTAACGTAATGAGAAACTGCCTTAGCAGATAAAAGCCAAGGGCAGCAGTGGCTAATATCCGACTACACCTCTTGAACAATGTGCTAATAGAGATGTTTAATCACGCCTGTTGTCATTTTGACCCTGGAGAGCACCAGATAACAACGCCACCCATTCTAGTACAGTCGTTAAGAGTTGTGATGGAGACAGGATAAGAGTAATAGGTTGGTCAGAAGGAACAGTCTGTGAGGGGAGCACATGGCAGCGCGTTATGTATGTTGCCTTGATAAGTGGCGTGCGAGGGCAAGACTGTGCCGTTCCTTTGCAAAATTAGGGAGTCCGTGCAGGTCGTCCTGTGTTCTAAAGGGTGCCGATTTCTCACGCTGACGTGGTTATTTCTTTTGATAGTCGCATCACAAGTCCTAAGTTCTAGACCTCCTCTACACTGACGTAACAAAAGTCACCTCCTAATATCGTGTCGCATCTCTTTTTGCCTGGCATAGCGCAGCAACCCGACGTGGCATGGACTCAAATGTATGTGAAATCTTGTGGGACTTAACTGCTAAGGTCACCAGTCCCTAAACTTACACACTACTTAACCTAAATTATCCTAAGGACAAACACACACACCCATGACCAAGGGAGGACTTGAACCTCCACCGGGACCAGCCGCATGGACTCAAAAAATCGTTGGAAGTGCCCTGCAAAAATATTGATCCATGCTTCCTCTATAGCCGTCACTTAATTGCGAAGTGTTGCTAGTGAAGCATTTTGTGCATTAACTGTCCAATCGATTGTCCCGTAAATGTTCGATAGGATTCATGTCGGACGATCTGGGTAGCCAAAACATTCTCTCGAATTATACAGAATGTTTTTCAAACCAGTCGCGAACTGTTGTGGCCCGATGATACGGCGCATTGTCATCCATAAAAATTCCGTCGTTTTTTTTTGGGGGGTGGGGGTGGGGGGGGGGGGGAACATGAAGACCACAAGTGGCTGCAAATCGTCTCCAAGTAGCCGAACATAACCAGTTACGGTTAATGATCGGCTCAGTTGGAGCAGATAAATGCCCACACCATTAAGGAGCCGCATCAGCCAGCACAGTGCCTTGTTGTCAACTCGGGTCCATGGTTTCAGGATGTGTGTGCCACAATCGAACCCTACAATCACCTCTTACCAACTGAAATCGGGACTCGTCTGACGAGGCCATGGTTTCCGGTCGTCTAGGGTCCAACCCATGTGGTTACGATTACAGGAGAGGCTCTGCAGGCGATGTCGTGCTGTTAGCAAAAGAACTCGCGGTTGTCGTCTGCTACCATAGCCCATTAACGACGATTTTCGCCGCACTGTCCTAGCGGATACGTTCATCGTACATCTCTCCTTAATCTCTACGGTTATTTCACTCAGTGTTGGCCGGGTAGGGTGGTCGAGCGGTTCTAGGCGCTACAGGCCGGAACCGCGCGACCGCCACGGTCGCAGGTTCGAATCCAGCCTCGGACATGGATGTGTGTGATGTCTTTAGGTTAGTTAGATTTAAGTATTTCTAAGTTCTAGGGGATTGACGACTTCAGAAGTTAAGTCCCATGGTTCTCAGAGCCATTTGAACCATTTGAACCACTCTGTGTTGCTTGTCTGTTAGCTGTGACAGCTCCATCCTAACGCCACTGCTCTCTGCCGTTAAGTGAGGCACGTCAGCCACTGCATTGTCGGTGAAATTTCGTATTCTCGTCACATTCTTGGCACTACGGATCTCGGAGTATTGAATCCCGTAACGATTTCCGAAATGGAATGTACCATGCGTCTAGCTCCAACTACCATTCCGGGTTCAAATCCCTTCGTGCGGCCGTAATCACGTCGGAAACCTTTTCACATGAAATCACCTGACTAGCAATGACAGCTTCATCGATGCCGTTTTGTAACTTGTATACGCGATACCAGCGCCATCTGTATTTGTACACACCCCTATCCCATGACTTCTGTAACCTCAATGTACATCACATCTAATTAATAAATGTCTAAGGCGCATAATTTATTGGTCACACGTTAAAATCCAATCAGGTAATGTGGAGTACGTGACAGGATCAAATTTATGAGAGCACGCACCTTGCTTCTCTTTAAGTCCATAACGTAATAATGAAAGAATAATTTATCACATGATAGGCAGCGAGTTTATTACACACGGATCACCCGGCCTTATCGAAAGAACCATCCAAGTATTTCCCAGAAGTATTTTATGAAAATTCGTGAACGCTGAATCAGAGATCGACAAGGGGGTGGCTGAACCGCTGTACCGCCGGAGCAGTGTTACAACTTCACTCAGACCAACCTGGTTCAGGTTTTCTGCAGGTTTTTTAAATCAGTTCAGACGAGTGGTGGCCGGGTTCGCTCAACAACGACGTAACTGAGTTATTTTTTGTCCCTTGTCCTAATAGACTAGCTGCCCGTCTCTAACGATTGTTGAGTCTCTATCCTTCATTCCTTTGACTAGAAGCCGAAGAAAAAGTTATGAATAAATAATTTTTGAAATCGACATCCAACTTGTAATGGAGATACACGATAATTTGCTTATGATGTACATGTCTTTCATCTCCGTACTACGTAAGCCTTTTTCTTAGCTACAAAGGTCAGTAGGACAAAGTATCTTCGTACAGAAAAGCTTCAGCTGCAGCTAGTGTCACATCTTCGTGCAGTTTAAATTGTCCTGTTTCGCAAAATTTCGGCTGCACATGTAGCCCACTTGCGAGCTATTTCTAAGAATAGTTCTGTCGTGAATACTGACATATTTCGCGTCTCAAAAGACTCTTCTTTTGTCAGTCTATCGAACGCTATTAAACATAATGTACACTTTTGCATTAAAGACGAACCTAGTTGCTTCGGTGTCTTGACAAACAAAATAATGAAGAAATACTGACGATACAGCAAATATTGTCGGTCGCTGAAAGCTTTGCTATCTTCAACTGTTTTAGGATATTTTAGGGTGTTTATGTCCCATGGGTCATCTTTTATAATGAATGTGCTGTTTCCTAAGAGACTGGTTACTGTTATTTATACGACTATGTACGGCAGAAATGTGTTCGCATGTTAATTTGGTGCAAACTTCATACTTCTAGAAAGAGTCAGTGTAATCTTCTTGGAAATATCCTTATTCGCTAAATCGCGAACCGGGTCGACACTAGAACGCAGACACTTACCTACCGGCGAATTACTCTTACCCGCTGAGCTATGCAGACAGGGCTGAGCGCCGCTTCAATCTACTGGCGTCTTCCGGTTGGTCAACATTCACCCGGTGACACCAGAAGACTCGTCCCAGCAGACGTTTAATAACCCAGATGACGACGAACAGTTGCAGATATTTTTCCTAGTTTTATATTTACTAGAGGCTCCTCTACACATCTTGTCGACTATCACATCTGTGGAAAAAATAGTGCCGGCAACGGCTCGGCCACGGTCGAGGAACCGTTTTCAGAACACGTCTTTCACAGTGCAGAGGAGTATAAGCAGTTCTGAAATAGATTGTCATTATGACTGTGCAAGACTGAGATCCGAATCTGTTTCTGTACAGTTTTAATCGGTATCGAAATTTCACTATCGTAATTCATTACTGCAAGAAACTAGCTGAAATACGATTTTTCGGCTGCTTCAGTGTCAAAGACAAAAATAAATGTACTATGCTGCAAGGACGACTTCATTATTATTATGTTAGCATTAATCACGTGCATTAACGCAAGACATAACACACCGGCAGTTGAAAAAAACGGAAAGAGATATTAAGCGGCAGGGATTGTACCCTGGAACTCTATTAGTGCCCTTCACACAAAATTGCGAACGCTGTCATACCGATTTTTCGGGTCCCCATCGGGAGTATGCCCAGATAATGTTATTTTCCTGCATATTTTTTTGACGACTGACCTTGTCACCACTGTTTGGTGTTGCGAGCCATGTGCTTGCCCTTTTTTTTAATTTAACCTCAGAATTATAATTTTTATTTGGGTCTTGATAATCCATATTTCAGTAAGCAGGGTACAGAGGTGTTAGCAAATCCACAACGAATCTTTCACTCTGCAGGGGAGGGTGCGGTGTTGTAGAGTAAAACTGTGCGTTCGAACGGGACTCGAGCACAGTTCCTTCTCTTTCGCGGGCAGTGCTCTTCTCGAGTGAGCTATCCAGGAACTATTCAGGACTCGCTGTCATAGATTAGTGAAGCTCGAGCTGTAACTGGATACTTTAGCCGCTAAGAACACTGCCCGCGAAAGGCAAGGGTCGAAACTGGCCTGGTAATCCGTTTTACTCTGTCACTGCGACTGTTCCTGCTAACAAATATATAGTACGTTTTGTATGGCATTTCTAAAAATATTTTTAATTTTTTGCCACGTGTAGTTGCAGTCCCTAAAACAAGAAAAGAAAAAAAGTACTGATGGGATGATTCATATGATCTCTGGTAATAATGTAACACATTGATTAGGTTCTTATTAGAAGTAAAAATGGTCTCCATTTTATATCTGTCCGATCGAAGGACGACCTCATATTGGTCTGGTGCAAGGAAAGAAGGCAAGAATGTTTTGTTTATGTCTAATTGATAAGGTCATGACAGTGTAACGAATCAGGAAGACAAGGATAAGGGAAGAAGCCAGCTGTGCCCCCTTCGAAAGGCGCCAACAAGGCGTTTAGCTTAATGATTTAGAGAAAACGCAGAAAATGTAAGTCTGGATAGATGGACTGGAATATGGGTTTGATGCGTTTCCCAGTTCCATGTTTGATTGCAGTGAGAGCAAAACGTTAAGAATAAACCGAGCGAGGTGGCGCAGTGGTTAGACACTGGACTCGCATTCGGGAGGACGACGGTTCAATCCCGCGTCCGGCCATCCTGGTTTAGGTTTTCCGTGATTTCCCTAAATCGCTCCAGGCAAATGCCGGGATGGTTCCTTTCAAAGGGCACGGCCGCCTTCCTTCCCCGTCCTTCCCTAATCCGATGAGACCGATGACCTCGCTGTCTGGTCTCCTTCCCCAAACCAACCAACCAACCGTTAAGAATAAACAGTGCTTGTAGCCGAAGTCTATTGCAATAGGTTGATGGCAAATAGCGTTTAGTGTCCCGTCGACGATGAGGTCATTGTAGACGGAACACGCCATCGGACAGCGAGGCGGGAGGAAGTTAACACGTTCATTGCAGTGGATCCATCCCGGCAGTTTCCTTAAGCGATATAACTGAATCATACGGGGATTTCAGCCCCCAGGTTGCTGAACCGGTGCCTTAACGTCCGCGGAAACTTGCCGCGTAGCAGTCTGGTGAACATGCGAGGACAGATCGGTTCCCCACAGTAGCCTGACACAGTGACTGCTGAACACATTGATTATTCTTCGCATTTTGCCGTCACCATCCAAAATAATAATAATAATGATAATAATAATAATAATAATAATAATAATAATAACTAATTGAAATATCCATACCCAACACAACAAATATACAGAAGAAAACAGGAGAAAAAATTGAAAAATACATCCAACTGGCTGAGGAAGTCAAGGACATGTGGCATCAGGATAAAGTCGACATTATCCCAATTATACTATCAACTACAGGAGTCATACCTCACAATATTCACCAGTACATCAATGCAATACAGCTACATCCAAACTTATATATACAATTACAGAAATCCGTAATTATTCATACATGTTCAATTACCCGAAAGTTCCTAAATGCAATATAACATATACCATACAGTTACAAGGAAGTCACGCTTGACCGAGGTCCGCGTCACGTTCCATTTTTAACCAGACTTAAGTCTGAGAAAAAAAAGTCGATAATAATAATAATAATAATAATTAGATTGTGTCCCAACAACTGAGATCAAAAATTACAACGCAGGAAACTTTGCCTTTGCCCTTCATGCGAATCACTTCATGCGCAATCTCTGAACTGGTTTCACCTACATATCACGAAATGAAACTGAGTTTATGTCCACAAACACCAGATGAATGATGCTAGCTCAGTATTACGAGGAGCAAACGACATATGTGTATTTCATTAATATGCATCCATTATACATGTCTACGCACTACTTTCGTCCAGTTCTTTGTCTACAGGATGTATTACTATTAACTGAGGTAACTGATACTGCTGAAATTATTGGTAAATACGTGGGGCGTTCAATAAGCAATGCAGCACATTTTTTTCTCGGTCAGTTTCGGGTGAAAAAATGCGAAATTTGTTATGGAACATTTTGGAATATCATCGCTTCATTTCCTGAGGTTCCGATACGTGGAGGCGTTATACATAACCTTCAAATTAGCGTTCACAACACAGGTGCGTTCCAAGCAGAGAGATGTCATTGAGTTTCTTTTGGTGGAAAACCAGAGCACCGCAGATATTCAGGGGTGCTTGCAGAATGTCTGCGGAGATCTGGCAGTGAACAAAATCACGGTGAGTCGTTGAGCGAGGCGTCTGTCATCATCACAGCAATGTCGCGCGAACTCTCGCGTGCGGCCGGCCGCACACAGCGGTGACTCCTGCAGTGTTGGAACGTGCGGACACTCTCATTCGAGGTGATCGACGGATCACAATTGAACACCCTCAAACACAGCTGGACGTCTCTGTCGTAGTGCTGTCACACTCGTCCACCATTGGGGTACTCAAAGGTATGTGCCCGATGGGTTCCTCGACGTCAAGCAGAAGACAAAGAGCAACGAAGGATCATCTATGGGGCGGCTTTTGTGGCCAAGCGGTTCTAGGCGCTTCAGTCTGGAACCGCGCGAGCGCTACAGTCGCAGGTTCGAATCCTGCCTCGGGCATGGATGTGTGTGATGTCATTAGGTTAGTTAGGTTTAAGTAGTTATACGTTCTATGGGACTGATCACCTCAGATGTTAAGTCCCATAGTGCTCAGAGCCATTTGAACCAATTTTTTGATCATCTATGAAGGACTGCTTGCACTGGCGGTGAAGGTTACTGATGCAGTAAGACGTTGGCTCCGACGTCCAGCAAGTAGAGTGGTACCATGCGAACGTACATGCCCTCCCAGTATGGTGGCGTATGGCTGATCGCATTGAACAGTGATTATGATGAAAAACAGGGTTTTGTAGCCAAAAGAGTGGGCAATAATATTTTTACTGGAGTACTGAATAAAGTCAACCTGCTGTCAGAAAAAAATGTCTTGCATTACTTACTGAATGCCCTCCGTTGGAAACGGGCCGTTTGCGAGAGAAATGCGAATATGCAGTAACGTTCCACCACTGACTTAAATGTGAGATATAGTTGCAATTTGCAAAAATGGTTCAAATGGCTCTGAGCACTATGGGACTTAACATCTGAGTTCATCAATCACCTAGAACTAGTTAAACTTAACTAACCCAAGGACATCGCACACATCCATGCCCGAGGCAGGATTCGAACCTGCGACCGTAGCGGTCGTGCGGTTCCAGACTGAAGTGCCTAGAACCGCTCGGCCACAACGGCCGGCTTGAAATTTGCACAAAATATTTAAAATTAAAACGTTTTTTGGTTAAGTCCCCATCTAAGTGGGCTCAAATTTCACCCAAGTTTCATGTTTTATGAATGTGGTAGTGCAAGGTTTTGTACATTTTGTTGCTGATTTAAGACTTCATCCAACTTATCGATATGGTTCAAGATGGATAGACCGAATAAGGCCTGTACCTCGGCATTTAAGGTTACGTGTCCTCAGTCCTCTGGGTTTTTTCTGTCTGGAGTCATCTCAGAAGTAAAGTGTACAGGACTCCCGATTATACACTTGAAGAACTGGAATGACTAGTTGTGAAATCTTTTCAACTCTTACGATTTGATGCGGAGTGCTTAAATGGAACGGTAACCCAATGCTGACAAGTGCTGAATTGCATCCAAATGTGAGGACGCCACGTGCAATGCCTCCTTTATTAGACCTGGCACTACGGTAAATTGCAACATGTAACGCGCCGAAGTAGTTTTGCATTTCTTGTTAAGATGGGACACGGGTGAAACTTGTGTCCAGCTAGGTGGAGACTTAATCGAAGAGTTTGCATTTCAACTATATTCGTTCATACTAGGATAACAACTCATACTGAATTCCATGCCCACTCGTAGCCACACATTAGCAGTTATCTCTCGAACGGCTCGTTTGAGGAGCCATGCTTACTGGAAAATTTTTGCTTATGTTGTGGTGTACTTTCAACCGTATGAGTTAACAGCTTTGAAACTCATCTGTGTGTTTGGTTTTGCTTTTGGCTTCATGTGAGGCGAATGGTTGAAAACAGTTATGGTCATGAGCCACTTACGTAATGACCAGTTTTGTAAATAGTCCGTTTTGAGACGTGGTGTAATAGACACAAGTGAATTTTGCTTGTTAATGATATCGAAATGTGACCTGAAGTCGATGTAGAATGTGCACGCGTTATTTTCGAACGCAATATACGACCAAGAAGATGTGTGTTTTAATATCGAAATCAAAAGGCCGGACCGTTATTAAGACGATGATAGAAGACGTATCCTCTAGACAACGCTGCCCAAGATAAGAATAATCGATTTTTCGTAGACTCTTTATCTCACTCAACGTTACTAAAGCTACGAAATCAGTCATGATATGCTACAGTTGCAAGCTAAAGTTCTTTTTCATGACAGTGACAGCGTTTATAAAACTGGTGATTATATGCTCGACAGTAAACACACACATTCACACACCCACACACACAGACACACACACACACACACTCACACACACACACACACACACACACACACACACACACAAAGGAGACAATGACTTACGAGGTCCACAGAAGGCCATGGCACGGGCAGTGTTTCGAGTACTCGTAATCTCGTCTTCTACGTGACGAAGGACGTCATCTTTAGAGTCGAGAGTAGACTGCGCGCATCCGTGGAGCACCAAAGTCAACCATCCTAGTTGTGAACGTACTAGTTATCGCAGGCGTTGTTGTAGTCTGACGTGACGCCATTATTACAACAGGGACTGACTACGATACCCTTTTCTCGGCTTGCGTGCCTACAGTATAGCGGTTTATATACAAATGGAATATTTCTGGCCGTCATAACCTTATCTACTAAGTTCCATCCACAACTCCTACAAGACTTCAGTAGGAATTCTCATATATTTTAATAAACATTTTTGGAACAGTGATAAAAAAATTTTAAAATTTTTCTTTTTAAAATTCAGTCTTGATCACACCAAGTATGTTACACGAACATAGGTGACCGGTTTCGGTCATATCACATGACCATCATCAGACCCATGGCATCCTTCGAAGATGGTACGTGGAGCACTCTTATCAGCTGCTAACCAGTTGACATCACAGCAGCTAAGAAGAGTGCTCCACCTACCATCTTCGAAGGATGCCATGGGTCTGATGATGGTCATGTGATATGACCGAAACTGGTAACCTATGTTCTTGTAACATACGAAGTGTGATCAAGACTGAATTTGTAAAAGAAGAATTCTCATATATATCCTGCATATAGAAAGGCATAACACTTGGTAGGCATGTGATTGTCAGATAACAAATATACGTGTCACTGTCCCAGTAGCACGGGATGGCACTTTCCAAAACGCATGCTGTTTTACAAAGTGTGCTGTTTAATGACTGTTGTACACACGTATATGTGTGAACCGGAAAGGTTTTTTATAATAAAGAATTTAAATAACGGTGTACATTGAATGTGTTCTACCTCGAAAACCAATTGCATTGGGACACATATCCATATCAAGTTTTTGCTTCAAATGAGCGTTCTTGTCACATTCTTGAAAACTGACCAGTACTCCTGGGACACCATGTATAAACAGGGAAAAATGAAATCTCGAGACAGTGGATGCAGAGCACCGATACAGCGCATCCAGCATCTTGGCAGCGAATATTCTTTGCACTCTTACAAGGAGGTAAACATAGTGTAGGTATCTCCATCGGCGATAGAAAGGACTGAACATCTTCACAATGATATACAGGGATTCTCTTGTAAGAGTCGTCAGGCGCATTTTGTCTGGTGTTTCCGTAGCTATTTGCAATTTCATTTTTGCAATGTACAGCTCCAGTTAGCCCAAACAAATACTGCTCACTACATCTTTCATGCGGTGTCCAGTGTCGTACAACGAGCGAGGTGGCGCAGTGGTTAGCACACTGGAATCTCATTCGGAAGGACGACGGTTCAGTCCCGCGTCCGGCCATCCTGATTTAGGTTTTCCGTGATTTCCCTAAATCGCTCCAGGCAAATGCTGGGATGGTTCCTTTGAAAGGGCACGGCCGACTTCGCTCCCCGTCCTTCCCTAACTTGATGAGACCTATGACCTCGCTGTTTGGTCTCTTGCCCCAAACAACCCAACCCAACCAAACCCAGTGTCGTACGAAAGCGTCAGTTTCTTTCCCTTTAGAAACAAAATTAATTTTTGCTAAGATATATTACGTGCTCATTCAATAGAGTGGTACCGTACTAGTCTACTGTGACATTTGCTTTATCGCTATTACATAACAGGGAGAGTAAGACACGAAGTATAGCGAGTACTGCAGCAGCGACAACAACGTCTTAGCCCGTGCTGACTGCTACCGCCATGTAGCAGCGCTGCTCAATTGCTGTTGGAGTATTATTCGGTTTTTACTGTCCCTGTTAATTCATATTGATGAAACATATGTCGCATGTTGTTTGCAAGGAGAAAGAGACTAGCGCTTTCCGTCGATTCTGGACGCCGTATAAAAGAGGTGATGAACTCTGTTTATTTGGGGTCAGCCGGAATGGCCGAGCGGTTCTAGGCGCTACAGTCTGGGACCGCGTGACCGTTACGGTCGCAGGTTCGAATCCTGCCTCGGGCATGGATGTGTGTGGTGTCCTTAGGTTAGTTAGGTTTAAGTAGTTCTAAGTTCTAGGGGACTGATGACCTCAGATGTTAAGTCCCATAGTGCTCAGAGCCATTTGAACCATTTTTGTTTATTTGGGCTAACTCGAGCTACACATTCCAAAAACGAAACTGCAGATATCTTCAGAAATACCAGAGAATATGCGCCTGACGGCTATTACGAGGGACTTCCGGTATAATTTCTTTTCTTTCCGGTATAATTTCTCTTATCCCCGATGGGGATGAAATGATGATGATCAGGACAACACAACACACAGTCCCTGAGAGGAGAAAACCTCCGACCCAGCCGGGAATCGAACCGGAGCTTTGACATTCCCTCTCGCTGACCACTCAGTTACCGTGGACGCACGCGTATACGCTGAATGAATAGATAAAATATCGATTCAAAACAGCTAGAGTCGACCAAATCTCCAGTCGTCTTTTTCTTTGGGCAACCACTTTCAGTCCTAAATTACACCATCCCCTGGCTCCCTGACAGCCGTGTGGAAAGGATCCTACCTCTGGTCTGGTCAACATGGGGACCAGCATTCAGTGACAGATAACCGTAGATTTCTTCTTAAGACAGCAATCCATTCGACTGGCAAGTAGTGATCGAAGGGATCGCTGCGTTCAGAAGAAATCCACGGATAACTGTCACTGAATGCTGGCACCTATTTCGACTGGACCGGGGGTGGGATCCTTCCCACACGTCGTTCAGAGAGCCTGAAGATGGTGTAATGTAGCACTGAAACTGACTGCTCAAGTAAAATAACAACTGGAAACTTAGACGGTTGAAGATGTTTTGATTCGACATTTTGTACTGAACAGATAGAGTCGGAAGTTCCATGTGGCTTTTCGCGGATGATACTGTAGTATACAGAGAAGTTGCAGCATTAGAAAATTGTTGCGAAATGCAGGAAGATCTACAGCGGATAGGCACTTGGTGCAGGGAGTGGAAACTGACCCTTAACATAGAAAAATGTGATGTATTGCGAATACATAGAAAGAAGGATCATTTATTGTATGATTATATGATAGTGGAACAAACACTGGTAGCAGCTACTTCTATATAATATCTGGGAATATGCGTGCGGAACGATTTGAAGTGGAATGATCATATAAAATTAACTATTGATAAGGCGGGTACCAGGTTGAGATTCATTGGGAGAGTCCTTAGAAAATGTAGTCCATCAACAAAGGAGATGGCATACAAAACACTCGTTCGACCTATACTTAAGTATTGCTCATCAGTGTGGGATGCGTACCAGATCGGATTGACGGAGGAGACAGAGAAGATCCAAAGAAGAGCGGCGCGTTTCGTCACAGGGTTATTTGGTAAGCGTGATAGCGTTACGGAGATGTTTAGCAAACTCAAGTGGCTGACTCTGCAAGAGAGGCGCTCTGCATCACGGTGTAGCTTGCTGGCCAGGTTTCGAGAGGGTGCGTTTCTGGATGAGGTATCGAATATATTGCTTCCCCCTACCTATACCTCCCGAGGAGATCACGAATGTAAAATTAGAGAGATTCGAGCGAGCACGGAGGCTTTCCGGCGGTCGTTCTTCCCGCGAACCATACGCGACTGGAACAGGAAAGGGAGGTAATGACAGTGGCACGTAAAGTGCCCTCCGCCACACACCTTTGGGTGGCTTGCGGAGTATAAATGTAGATGTAGATGTAGATGAACAGGCGAAGCCCCGCAACCATCTGTATAACTTCGTCTTGTTGTTGTTGTTGTGGTCTCCAGTCCTGAGACTGGTTTGATGCAGCTCTCCATGCTACTCTATCCTGTGCAAGTTTCTTCATCTGCCAGTACCTACTGCAACCTACATGCTTCTGAATCTGTTTAGTGTATTCATCTCTTGGTCTCCCTCTACGATTTTTGCCCTCCACGCTGCCATCCAGTACTAAATTAGTGATCCCTTGACGCCTCAGAACATGTCCTACCAACCGATCCCTTCTTCTAGTCAAGTTGTGCCAGAAACTTCTCTTCTGCCCAATCCTATTCAATACCTCCTCATTAGTTGTATGATCTACCCATCTAATCTTCAGCATTCTTCTGTAGCACCACATTTCGAAAGCTTCTATTCTCTTCTTGTACAAACTATTTATCGTCCATGTTTCACTTCCATACATGGCTACGCTCCATACAAATACTTTCAGAAACGACTTCCTGACATTTAAATGTATACTCGATGTTAACAAATTTCTCTTCTTCAGAAACGCTTTCCTTATCATTGCCAGTCTACATTTTATATCCTCTCTACTTCGACCATCATCAGTCATTTTGCTCCCGAAATAGCAAAACTCCTTTACTACTTTAAGTGTCTCATTTCCTAATCTAATTCCTTCAGCATCACGCAACTTAATTCGACTACATTCCATTATCCTCGCTTTGCTTTGGTTGATGTTCATCTTATACTCTCCTTTCATGACACTGTCCATTCCGTTCAACTGCTCTTCCAAGTCCTTTGCTGTCTCTGACAGAATTACAATGTCATCGGCGAACCTCAACGTTTGTATTTCTTCTCCATGGATTTTAATACCTACTCCGAATTTTTATTTTGTTTCCTTCACTGCTTGCTCAATATACAGATTGAATAGCATCGGGGAGAGGCTACAGCCCTGTCTCACTCCCTTCCCAACCACTGTTTCCCTTTCATGTCCCTCGACTCTTATAACTGCCGTCTGGTTTCTGTACAAATTGTAAATTGCCTTTCGCTACCTGTATTTTACCCCTGCCACCTTCAGAATTTTTCCCAAGTCTACAAATGCTAGAAACGTAGGATTGCCTTTCCTTAATCTAGCTTCTAAGATAAGTTCGACTTACAGAGAAATAAATGTTGCACCCTGTGTGTGATCGACTTACCGACAACGTGGCGACCAGCAGGCCTCGGGCGAACACGGAGCGATTCGTCATGATCGATGACAGTCGGTTCGATTCGATTCGAGTGCAGTCGGTGCGGCGGGTCGAGACGTCGGGCAGCGGAGCGCAGCGCGGGGCGCACAGGGCAGGTGGGGCTAGCGGGCGAGCAGGCAGCCGATCAGCTGACGGCCGCGCGTCTACTGACTGGCGTCTGGCGGCCAGCGGCTGTGCGGCTGGCGGCTCTGCAGGCGTGGCCGCCGCGTCCAGGGTGGGGGAGCCGGCGCTGCCCGGCCACGCAAAAGGCGCGCCGCCGGCCCTGAGTCACACGCAGGGGCGCACCGCACCGCCCGCGCGTCACTGCGGCGCGTCCCGGAACGCGGGCACGGCCCCGTACCTCCTCGTGCTAGGCGCCGGAAGCGCCGCCCTTTCCTAGCACAGGTTTCCTGCTGCTATTTGATTTGCACTTCACATTTCCCTGTTCGGACCTGGAACGGTGACGCGCGATTCGATGAAGTGGAATGCCGTTTCGTCTCCCGTTTATTCCGGCTTTTTAGACAAATCATTACCCGGCCGCACCTGTGTACTCGCCCTTCGGCTACGGTGATAAGCCCGAGCCAGCTATCGGTATTCTGGAGAAGGAAGGTTCTGTCCTGCGTCGAGAAATGTGCTGCGAATACACATAAAGATAGATCCTTTATCATTTAGCTACAAAATAGGAGGTCAGCAACTGGAAGCAGTTAATTCCGTATATTATCTGGGAGTACGCATTAGGAGTGATTTAAAATGGAATGACCATATAAAGTTGATCGTTGGTAAAGCAGATGCCAGACTGAGATTCATTGGAAGAATCCTAAGGAAATGCAATCCGAAAAAAAAGAAAGTAGGTTACAGTACGCTTGTTCGACCACTGCTTGAATACTGCTCAGCAGTGTGGGATCCGTACCAGATGGGGATGATAGAAAAGATAGAGAAGATCCAACGGAGAGCAGCGCGCTTCGTTACAGGATCATTTAGTAATCGCGAAAGCGTTACGGTGATGATAGATAAACACCAGTGGAAGACTCTGCAAGAGAGACGCTCAGTAGCTCGGTACGGGCTTTTGTTGAAGTTTAGAGAACGTACCTTCACCGAAGAGTCAAGCAGTATATTGCTCCCTCCTACGTATATCTCGCGGAGAGACCATGAGGACAAAATCAGAGAGATTAGAGCCCACACAGAAGCATACCGACAATCCTTCTTCCCACGAACAATACGAGACTGGAATAGAAGGGAGAATCGATAGAGGTACTCAAGGTACCCTCCGCCACACACCGTCAGGTGGCTTGCGGAGTATGGGTGTAGATGTAGATTTAGAGAAAATGGCCACTTCTTCCCTCACTCCTGCTGAATGTGCGGGACGTATTCGCATTTGCAAATATGAACCACCTTCGGTTGTTCATTACAATGACGACAGCCAAATTTTGTGCCACACCGGGACTCGAGCCCGGATTTCACGCTTTACCCGAGCGGTCGCCTTAACCGCTTCGGCTATCCGTGCACGAATGACGACCAGACCCAAACTTCCACGATCGTCGTCCTTGCGTCACAATCTACATACGTACGTCACATGTATCCTCTTCCAGAAAGCACATAAACTACTGGCCATTAAAATTGCTACACCAAGAAGAAATTCAGGTGATAAATGGGTATATATTGGACAAATATATTATACTAGAACTAACATGTTCAAAATGGCTCTGAGCACTATGGGACTTAACATCGGTAGTCATCAGTTCCCTAGAACTTAGAACTACTTAAACCTAACTAACCTAAGGACATCACACACATCCATGCCCGTAGCAGGATTCGAACCTGCGACCGTAGCGGTCGCGCGGTTCCAGACTGAAGCGCCTAGAACCGCTCTGCCACACAGGCCAGCGGAACTGCCCTGATACGCCTGGGCATTGAGTCAAACAGAGCTTGGATGGCGTGTTCACGTACAGCTGCCCATGCAGCTTCAACTCGTTACCGCAGTTCATCAGGAGTAGTGACTGGAGTATTGTGACGAGCCAGTTGCTCGGCCACCATTGACCAGACGTTTTCAATTGGTGACACATCTGGAGAATGTGCTGGCCAGGGCAGCAGTCGAACATTTTCTGTATCCAGAAATGCCCGTACAGGACCTGCAACACGCGGTCGTACATTACCCTGCTGAAATGTAGGATTTCGCAGGGATCGAATCAAGGGTAGAGCCACCGATCGTAACACATCTCAAATGTAGCGACCACTGTTCAATATGCAGTCAACGCGAACAAGAGGTGACCGAGACGTGTAACAATTGGCACCCCATACCATCACTCCGGATGATACGCCAGTATGGCAATGACGAATACACGCTTCCAATGTGCATTCACCGCGATGTCACCAAACACGGATGCGACCGTCATGAGGCTGTAAACAGAACCTGGATTCATCCGAAAAAATGACGTTTTGCCATTCGTGCACCCAGGTTCGTCGTTGAGTACACCATCGCAGGCGCTCCTGTCTGTGATGCAGCATCAAGGGTAACTGCAGCCACGGTCTCCGAGCTGATAGTCTATGCTCGCTGCAAACGTCGTCGAACTGTTCGTGCAGATGGTCGTTGTCTTGCAGACGTCCCCATCTGTTAACTCAGAGATCGAGATCTGGCTGCACGATCCGTTACAGCCATGTAAATAAGATGCCTGTCATCTCGACTGCTAGTGATACGAGGCCCGTGGGATCCAGCACGGCGTTCCGTATTACCCTCCTGAACCCACCGATTCCATATTCTGCTAACAGTCATTGGATCTCGACCAACGCGTGCAGCAATATCGTGATACGATAAACCGCCATCGCGTTAGGCTACAGCCCGACCTTTATCAAAGTCGGAAACGTGATGGTACGCATTTCTTCTTCTTACACGAGGCATCACAACAACGTTTCACCAGGCAACGCCGGCCAACTGCTGTTTATGTATGAGAAATCGGTTGGAAACTTTCCTCATGTCAGCACGTTGTAGGTGTCGCCACCGGCGCCAACCTTGTGTGAATGGTCTGAAAAGCTAATCATTTGCATATCACAGCATCTTCTTCCTGTCGATTAAATTTCGCGTCTGTAGCACGTCATCTTCGTGGTGTAGCAATTTTAATGGCCAGTAGTGTATTTATTGAGAGTCACGGACCGGTACTGGAGAATAAGCAAGAAATAGCAGTGCCTGCGCTATTAAGAAGTGCGATGCAACGTTCCTGTTTCGTATTCTGCTAAATGGCTTGTAGTTTGGGCCGACCATGCTCTTTCAAAGATGAATGATTTCCTCACGATTGGATGATGTTTTCCGGCACCTGCCGGAAATAACTTTGGAAAGCTATATGTAAATCATCTGTGAGAGGCAGGGTTTGTCTGATGACGTGATAGAAGAAGAAACAGAAGTTGGCAGCGAAGAGATAGGGAGGGATACAATATTACAAGCAGAGCTATGGTAGACTTAAAATCAAATAATGCAGAATCGATGGATAACATTCCTACTGAATTTTTAAAACCCTTGGCAGAAGTAGCAACAAAATGACTATTCACGTTGCTGTGTAGAATGTATGAGACTGGAGGTGTACCATCAGACTTTCGGAAAGTATCATCCACACCATTCCGAAGATTGCGAGAGCCGACAAGTGCGAGAATTATACCACAGTCAACAGTACAGAACTGAACTTAATTCGCCTAAGTTCAGCCCTATATTGTTTTACAATACGTGGCTGTGGTAATGGATGATTTGATAATAAGCTTTGGCTCGAAACTACTCATCAAGTAATAAAAAAAATTACAATTTCGACGGTTCTCTGCAATTTATTGCATAATTTGGTAAACCATAAAGTTGCTGACGTCATGCCTCCCAGAAAGCTGGAAATTGCCGAGCCAATAGGCGCAGTGGTTAGCACACTGGTCTCTGATTCGGGAGAACGACGGTTCAAACCCGCGTCCGGCCATTCTGATTTAGGATTCCTGTGATTTCCCTAAATGAATTCGGGCAAATGTCGGGATGGTTCCTTTGAAAGGACACTGTCGATTTCCTTGCCCAGCCTTCCCTAATCCGATGGGACTGATGATCTCACTGTTTGGTCTCCTCCCCCAAACCAATCAACCAACAAACCAACCATTGCTGGAAATCAGTAAACAGACATTGTTGTTACGAAGTTATATTTGACGCATTTCGGGCATACCCTGTCCTCAGAAGACCTGCCAAACGATATACAAAAGTTGCGAGAGCATAGACATACCGTACGCTAAAGATTAAAAGTGAAAACATTTCACGTTATTTAAAAGAAAATGAAAATAATTCACAGTTGGGTCATTATACCAAAAAACAAAAGCCTACATAGAAGTATAGCGACACGTGAGGACATTCTCAACACCGGTGCACAACTGATGGTGAGCCGCCGTTGCAAAACTTTGCCACCTATACATGCCAACAAGTACCGTAGTTGTGGAGTTAGGCGCGATCAGTATTCTGATTTTGGAATTACTTACGTTGTTACAATGAAAATGTAATGCAGGAGATGTAATGAGAATGCTCACAACGAAGCCGATCGGTGTAGACAGTGATTCCGTTACAGATGAGTGAATTGCTCTAAAGAGGAATACATAATTGGTCAAAAAACCTCTTATCTTTCTCTCTCTCATATATACGCTGAGAATGACAGAAACTTCTCATTAGTGAGTTATTCCACCTGCAGCAAGGGAAAAAGTAATGCTTGGTTCGCACCTAAGAAATGACTCTACCACGAAGGTTTTTTTTTCCACAGGTAAGGACTGTTGTTTTTGAGCCAGAAGCATAGCTGAGTCCAATTTAAAATATGTAGGCAACTGTTCTATCTCTTGTGTTATATATCTGTGTCATCTTGAATAATAACCGCTTGGCTGCTCTTGTAAATAATTTATTTAACTACGGGTCTAGTAGCCTAGAAGCAACGTTAACACGTTAGACCTATAAAATTAGGAAAAAAGACATTCGCTACAATTGTGGTCGAAATATGGTTATAATTAGTATTGAGAAATAGAGAAAATTACTAACATGGTGGATCATGGACAGGACCGAACACTTCTTGTCTATGAATAAACGGCGCAATTAGCGGATCGTCAGATAAGCGGGAAGTATGGGACCACTGTTCCCAATCGTGCCCAATTAAAAAACAAAAAAGCTGTAAGAATCATCCAGAAATATGCTCCCTACTTAACGCGATGAAATACGCATAATAGACTAGGAGACCATGCCATGAATCTGAAACGGAGACGGCCGGCCGAAGTGGCCGTGCGGTTAAAGGCGCTGCAGTCTGGAACCGCAAGACCGCTACGGTCGCAGGTTCGAATCCTGCCTCGGGCATGGATGTTTGTGATGTCCTTAGGTTAGTTAGGTTTAACTAGTTCTAAGTTCTAGGGGACTAATGACCTCAGCAGTTGAGTCCCGTAGTGCTCAGAGCCATTTTTGAAACGGAGACAGTAGGCTGAACATAACTGGCTAACCGTAAGACATGGGGGCACAATCCACCTACAGTGCTTAAAAATTAATGAAAATGTGGAAATTTTGACAGGAACAAATAAAATATAAAAAAGATACACTGAAGCGCCAAAGAAATTGGTGTAGGCATGCGTATTAAAATACAAAGATATGTAAACAGGCATAATACGGCGCTGCGGTCGGCAACACCTACGTAAGACAAGTGTCTGGCGCAATTTCTAGATCGGTTGCTACTGATACAATGGCCGATTATCAAGATTTAAAATGGCTCTGAGCACTATGGGACTTAATTTATGAGGTCATCCGTCCCCTAGAACTTAGAACTACTTAAACCTAACTAACCTAAGGACATCACAAACATCCATGCCCGAGGCAGGATTCGAACCTGCGACCGTAGCGGTCACGCGGTTCCAGACTGTAGCGCCTAGAACCGCTCGGCCACCCCGGCCGGCTATCAAGATTTAAGTGAGTTTGAACGTGGAGCAGCAGTCGACGCAAGAGTGATGTGACACAGCATCTCCTAGGTAGCTATGAAGTGGGGATTTTCCCGTACGACTATTTTACGAGTGTACCGTGAATATTAGGAATCCGATAAAACATCAAATCTCCGACATCGCTGTGGCCGGGAAAAGATCCTGCAAGAACGGGACCAACGACGACTAAGAGAGTCGTTGAACACGACAGAAGTGCAACCGTTCCGCGAATTGCTGCAGATCGCAATGCTGGGCCATCAGCGTGCGAACCATTCAACGAAACACCATCGATACGGGCTTTCGGAGCCAAAGGCCCACTCGCGTACCCTTGATTAGTGCACGACACAAAGCTTTATGCCTCGCCTGGGCCCGTCAACACCGACCATGGACTGTTGATGACTGTAAACATGTTGCCTGGTCGGACGAGTCACGTTTCACATTGTATCGAGCGGATGGGCGTGTATGGGTATGGAGATAACCTCATGAATCCATGAACCCTGCATGTCAGCAAGGGACTGTTCAAGCTGCCGGAGGCTGTGTAATGGTGTGGGTCGTGAGCAATTTGAGTGATATGGGACCCGTGATACGTCTAAATACGCATCCTGTCTGATCACTTGTATCCATTGATGCCCATTGAACCGTGAGTGGCTCATGTTCCTGCAATCTATCAGGTAACATCTTGTTTTACCGTATGGCCGCCTCGTCATTTTAAATTTCAATTATTGTTGTCACTGAATTACTGTCTTACCTGCCCGAGAGTGGCAGCAGCAGCGCGTATCGATATCTTCCCTGCCGTATTATCTTTGTTGGACGGCTGTTACTTCCCGGTCGTGGTGTGTCGTGGAGAGAGAACGCACCTGGCGCGGTTGGAATTGGAACGCCGGCCGCGGTGGTCTAGCGGTTCTGGCGCTGCAGTCCGGAACCGCGGGACTGCTACGGTCGCAGGTTCGATTCCTGCCTCGGGCATGGGTGTGTGTGATGTCCTTAGGTTAGTTAGGTTTAAGTAGTTCTAAGTTCTAGGGGACTTATGACCTAAGATGTTGAGTCCTATAGTGCTCAGAGCCATTTGAAACATTTTGGAATTGGAACGCGTCAGAAGTGCAGTCGGGACGTAGCTGCAGTCAGGGACGGAACGCTAGGGAGGCGCGGACAGCCAGTACTCGCCGACCGCCCGCGACACAGGATGAACGGACGGAGATGGCAGGAGGATCGACCGTTGGTCGGTCGTTCAGTTGGTCACCTCTTTGGGCGACGTGTGTTTGGTCTTTTAACCGTTTCTGGGCCTCGTCACAGGGTCATCTTGCTGGACGTGGCTCGGCCCCTTCTTGTGCGGAGACGTCATGGCCAATGGGCAAGAGTCACCTCTGCATGATTGGGTCCGGGCCAGTGTGCCGGGAACGCCGTGTCTCCCAGTTCCCGACGGACAGCGGACGCACATGGTTTGAGTGCCAACGACCTTGGTTGGTTGTTGGTCGGTCGTCTGGTCAGATGACGTGTGTTTCGCTACCGACCGTTCTTCGAGTTTGCGTGTGTGTCTGCCGCTGATTTGTTCTAGTTGTTCATCAGTGATTCGTTTTACGAGTGTTCGAGTTTCTTGTGACAGTGTTTCGTGCAACACTGAATACCCTGTGTCATTTCGACTGAGCAATGCTTTCAAGGCTGTAATGCTGTCTGCGTACTACAGTAGCCAGTTGGTCGGCTGCGACAGAGCAGCGAGTGAGTGTTTTCACACCATGTTGATGCTGTCCGCCACGGCGTGTAGTTCCACAGCCATTGCGATGTTCATGTATGTCAGTAGTTACTGTGCTTTGGCTTATTAACAAACCAATATTTGAAGAAGACTGGTACTGGTCTCTTCGCCTCGCTGGCGTTTTGGTTGTAGTGTTTTTGGTCTGGTGACCGAAATCAGGTAGTTGGTTGGTTCGTCGGCTGTCTGTCGGTTGGGTTGCCTTCTGATTTAGAGATCGTTGGTCAGGCTGCCTGTCTCGCCAAAACGGGCCTAAGTGTTACATTTCCAGGCCGATCCTTGGAAACTCCTGAGCACCGTTCCGTGTCTTTTACATAGTAACTTCCTTGTTTGAGTTTTCGCTATTTGGTTGATGTGTGGCCTTCAGCCGAGTTTTTATATATCCTGAATTGATGTTCCTAAGATTGTTATATGGGGCTTTCAGCCGAATTTTACATCAAATCTCTTGAGGCCTGAAGTCGTGAAATTATTGTGTTGATGTGTGGCCTTAAGCCGAGTATTAATATCTCTTAAATTAATGTCCTTGTCTTGCCCTTAAGGCACGAGACTGTTATTCTTTATTTTATGTGAAATGTTTTAAGATAAGGCCTTCTGCCTTTTGATTGAAACTCCTCTTATTGCTTAATATACGACCTCCAGTCTGGTTCCATTAAAATTAAATTGCTAAGGCCTTCAGCCGATTAGATCGAAGATTTAGAAAATATTCTTTGGTGAAACCTCCAAAAGAATCTTTTATTTCTATTTTGCTTAGGCCTTGTGTCTTGGATTTTGAATATGGCCTTCAGACGATCTAAAGTTAATCAAGGAGGTTTTGAGTGTTTTGCATCCTTGTTGTAATATTGTGTTGACAAAAAAAGTTTGTATGTAGAATGCAACTGACAGGAACTCACTTTGGTCCCTTTCTACAACCTAATCCG
The DNA here is from genome assembly GCF_023864275.1 of Schistocerca cancellata. Taxonomy (NCBI): domain Eukaryota; kingdom Metazoa; phylum Arthropoda; class Insecta; order Orthoptera; family Acrididae; genus Schistocerca; species Schistocerca cancellata. Next base: position 141,610,301 of record NC_064634.1, on the reverse strand, counting down.
CTCTGTCCTGCTAGCCCTGGCGTTTCATCCATTGTGCATTCCGACGGACTTAGGCAATTCCAGCAGGACAATGCGACACCCTGCATGTCCAGAATGGCTACAGAGTGGCTCTGAGAAAACTCTTCTGAGTTTAAACATTTCCGCTGGACGCAAAGCTTCACAGACTTGAACATTATTGAGCATATCTGGGATGCCTTGCAACGTGCTGTTTAGAAGAGATCTCCACTCCCTCGTACTCTTACGGATTTATGGACAGCCCTGCATTGTGATTTTATACAGTTTTTTGAAAGTATGAAACGGACCGGGACAGTCTATTGCAGGCTGAGATTTAGCTGCTGTCCGAGAACAGATAGGGGCTGTGTTGACCATAGCTCTCAGGATTCACCTGCCGCTCTAAGCTGCAATGACAAGCGGGCACCAGAGACGAATGCTACTGCACCTTTGGTACCGTTGTAATTCCCGTTGTCAGTGTGTCTTTCGAAGCGCCACACGTGACTGGTCTGACTTCACTCAAGTCTGAGTGATGGACAGTGGTGGCTTCGCGTATCTCTGGGCAGAGGGCGAACATGGCAACTGGTTACAGGGTTTCCCCCTTATGAGTTAGCCCGTTGGGCGAATAGCCGATTTTGCTACCAAGTCCGGCTAGTGGTACGGAAGGTGAATGGTCGACTTCAGTTTACTGGAAGAATTTAGGGAAAGTGTGGTTCACCTGTAAATGGGGCCGCATATAGGACGTTAGTGCGACCTATTTTTGAGTAGTCCTCGAGAGTTTGAGGTCCGTACCAGGTCGGATTGGAAGAAATTCAAATTCTGGCTCCTAAATTTGTTACCAGTAGATTCCGACAAAATGTATGTGTAAAGAAGATGATTCGGGAACTCAAATGAGAATCCCACGAGAGAAAGCGACGTTCTTTTCGAGGAACATTACTCAGAAAATTTAGAGAATCGGCATTTGGAGCTCACTGCAGAAGAATTCTGCTGCCGCCAATATACACTCCTGGAAATTGAAATAAGAACACCGTGAATTCATTGTCCCAGCAAGGGGAAACTTTATTGACACATTCCTGGGGTCAGATACATCACATGATCACACTGACAGAACCACAGGCACATAGACACAGGCAACAGAGCATGCACAATGTCGGCACTAGTACAGTGTATATCCACCTTTCGCAGCAATGCAGGGTGCTATTCTCCCATGGAGACGATCGTAGAGATGCTGGATGTAGTCCTGTGGAACGGCTTGCCATGCCATTTCCACCTGGCGCCTCAGTTGGACCAGCGTTCGTGCTGGACGTGCAGACCGCGTGAGACGACGCTTCATCCAGTCCCAAACATGCTCAATGGGGGACAGATCCGGAGATCTTGCTGGCCAGGGTAGTTGACTTACACCTTCTAGAGCACGTTGGGTGGCACGGGATACATGCGGACGTGCATTGTCCTGTTGGAACAGCAAGTTCCCTTGCCGGTCTAGGAATGGTAGAACGATGGGTTCGATGACGGTTTGGATGTACCGTGCACTATTCAGTGTCCCCTCGACGATCACCAGTGGTGTACGGCCAGTGTAGGAGATCGCTCCCCACACCATGATGCCGGGTGTTGGCCCTGTGTGCCTCGGTCGTATGCAGTCCTGATTGTGGCGGTCACCTGCACGGCGCCAAACACGCATACGACCATCATTGGCACCAAGGCAGAAGCGACTCTCATCGCTGAAGACGACACGTCTCCATTCGTCCCTCCATTCACAGCTGTCGCGACACCACTGGAGGCGGGCTGCACGATGTTGGGGCGTGAGCGGAAGACGGCCTAACGGTGTGCGGGACCGTAGCCCAGCTTCATGGAGACGGTTGCGAATGGTCCTCGCCGATACCCCAGGAGCAACAGTGTCCGTAATTTGCTGGGAAGTGGCGGTGCGGTCCCCTACGGCACTGCGTAGGATCCTACGGTCTTGGCGTGCATCCGTGCGTCGCTGCGGTCCGGTCCCAGGTCGACGGGCACGTGCACCTTCCGCTGACCACAGGCGACAACATCGATGTACTGTGGAGACCTCACGCCCCACGTGTTGAGCAATTCGGCGGTACGTCTACCCGGCCTCCCGCATGCCCACTATACGCCCTCGCTCAAAGTCCGTCAACTGCACATACGGTTCACGTCCACGCTGTCGCGGCATGCTACCAGTGTTAAAGACTGCGATGGAGCTCCGTATGCCACGGCAAACTGGCTGACACTGACGGCGGCGGTGCACAAATGCTGCGCAGCTAGCGCCATTCGACGGCCAACACCGCGGTTCCTGGTGTGTCCGCTGTGCCGTGCGTGTGATCATTGCTTGTACAGACCTCTCGCAGTGTCCGGAGCAAGTATGGTGGGTCTGACACACCGGTGTCAATGTGTTCTTTTTTCCATTTCCAGGAGTGTACATTTCGCGTATGGACCACGAAGATAAGATAGGAGAAATTAGGGGTCATATGGAGACATATAGAGACCCATTTTTCCCTCGCTCTGTTTGGTAGTGGAGCAAGAAAATAAATGACTGGTACTGGTATGGGGTACCCTCCACTGCGCACCATATAGTAGCTTGAGGATTGGTTGGTTGGTTTATTTGTGGAAGGGGTCCAAACAGTGAGGTCATCATTTCCATCGGAGTAGAGAAGGATGGGGAAGGAATTCGGCCGTGGCCCCTTTCAAAGGAAAATCTAAATGAGGTTGACCGGACGCGGGTTTGAACCGTCTTCCTCCGGAATGCGAGTCCAGCGTGCTGACTACTGCGCCGCCTCGCTCGGTTAGCTTGGGAAGTATATATAGATGTAGATGCAATTGTAATCACAGGGGATGAGTGTTTTGCTGCTGGCAGCTCCAATGATAGACTGGTAATGGGGACCCCTCAAAAACACAGCAGGCAGATTCAAACAGGAGACCAGCGTGCACCAGGTATACTTGCCGCAAGGTCTCATTCGAAATGTGGAGGAGGATCTGACGGCGGCTGCTGAACGCACTGGGTGCAACCGTCGGCAAATCTTAGTTGATGTTACTACGAATGACGCTTCCCGTTTTGGTTTGAGACCATCTTTGCTTCCTTTAGGCAGCTGACTGAGTTTTTTGAGCATTGTACCCAGAGTCCACAGTCCTCTGGTTTGGAGCCGAGTTGAAGGTCTAAAGCAAAGGCCGACACGATTCTGCGACGACCCAGTATGCGAATTTCTTGACGTCTGCTGGACAGTGGAACATTTTCAGGGCCCCATTGAGTAGGTCAGAAGTGCACTACACAAAGGACGTGGATACCGAGGTAGAAGAGTATATATGGCGGACTCCTCACTGAGGTCGCTGATGAACAGCTTGCCTAAGACGAAGATAGGTCAACCACATTACTGTTATCGAACGTCCACCCCCGCAGATCGGAAACAGAAACGGCTGATACGATATCAGTAAACTGCAGTATCATCCACGGTAAGGTCCCAGAATTACTGTCGTATTTTAAGAACAATAAGTCCAATAATATATTAGGAACTGAAAGCTGGTTGAATTCGAAAACAAACAGCAACGATATCCGAAATCCAGATTCGAATATACACTCCAGAAAAGATAAAAAGACGCACCACGAAGGAATTATCTGAAGGAGACGAAAATCGGCATATGTGATATACATGTACAGGCAAAAAAATGATTACAGTTTCAGGAAAACTGGATGATTTATTGATGAGAAAGAGCTTCAGAAACTGAGTAAACTAAAACGCGTTGGTCCACCTTTGGCCTCTATGAAAGCTGTTATCCGGCTTGGATGATTTATTCAAGAGAAAGAGTTCCACAAACTGAGCCAGTCATTCGTCTTTGATGCTGGATGTCCTTGTAAGGACCCCTTTGGTTGTCATTTCCGGCACCTTTATAGCGCAGCGTCAGGTCGGCGCGCTCCGTTTTGTTGCCCTTCGCTGCAAGCTATCCTGGTCCTCGTGAGGACATCCAAAAACTCTGTCAGTCAATGCCAAGCCGAATAACAGCTTGCATAAGGCCAGAGATAGACCAAAACTTTATTGGCGTGTTCAGTTTGTGAAGCCCTTTGTCTTGAATAAATCATCGAATTTTTGTGAAATTGTAATCATTTGTCTGTCCGTACATGTACATCACGCCTACCGATTTCCCACCCATCCGGATAATTCCTTCGTGGTGCGTTTTTTTTTTCAGTGTGCTGCTTTTCTCCCGCGTATTTATTGCGAAATGAACACAACGAGAGAATACGAGAAATTAAAACCAATACGAAGTTTTAGCGCCGGTCATTCTTCTCATGTGCGGTTCGTGAATGGAACGGGACAGGGAGTACAAGTTCGTTATATCCGAAGCACCACCCGCCACACATCGTAATGTGTAATCTACTCCCATCGATTTACAAGGTTTGGACAAAAATATGGAAACATAGCGAGAAACGCATTCTTGAATATACGAGGGTTGGAACTTAAATAGTGGCAACTATTTATTCACAACCGATACAAAAGAGTTATACGTTTGCACCTGTTATTGTCCTTCAAAGTAGTCACCAGTGTTGTGTAGAACCCGTTGCCAGCGATGTGGAAGGCGTAGTATACAGTTAGCAGAGCCTGTTCTGCCGATGGAGCGGTCTATGCCTGTCGAATCTCTGGAACACTTCTGAAGCGAATGTCGCGAAGTGGTTCCTTCGGAATCAAATCAAAGTCACAAGGGAGTATGGTGGATGGTACGGTACTTCCCAGTCCCTTCGACCGAACAGAGCAGCCACAGCTTTCGCTGTATGTGCCCCCGCATTGTCATCCAAAATGATGGGTGGCTTGCGTAGAAAGTGTCGCCACTTGTTTCTCAAAGCTGGTAACAGGTGAAGATCCAAAAACGAACAGTAATACTGTGCGTTGACGGTCTGCCATGGAGGAACGTAATCGTTAGGATAACACCATCACAGTCGTACACGAGAATCACCATAACTTTAACCATACTGGGTCTCTGATGCACTTTCGACTTTCGCGGCGACCCATAATGACGCCATTCGTTGGGCTGGCGTTTCGGTTTTGGGTACGTGGCATTCGCTTCAGAACCGTTCCAGACATTCGACAGGCAGTAGACCGCTCCATTCGCACCATCAACAGAACAGGCTCTGCTAGCGGTATACTACGCCTTCCACATCGCTGGCAACGGGTTCTACACAAAGCTGGTGACTACTTTGAAGGACAGTAATGGGTGCAAACATGTAACTCTTTCGTATCGGTTGTGAATAAATACTTGCCACTATTTAAGTTCCAACCCTCGTAAATACAGATGTTAGCCAAGCCGGAGGTTACGCTGTTGTACTGGATCACGTACGGCACCCATGCAATGTCCTTAATACATTGCATTTGTCAGTCTTATTCAAATCAGTGTTCTGTGTAGTTGCGATTGCATTATATCGGAGCTAAGTGAATTCGAACGGGGATAAATTGCTGTTGCTCGTATGGTGTGTGCTTCTATAGCCAAAGGAGGCGTAGTGTTTGGTGTTTCAAGAGGCATCGTATCGAAGATTTATGCCACTTACAGGGAAAGCCGGGAAGTTACAACGCGGACGGAAGTGTGTGTTGTGTGATCGTGAGAGACTGTCACTGAATAGGTCTGTGACGAAAAATAAGGGGACAACAGCTGCGGAAGTCACTGCTGCACTGAATGTCGCGCTCGCGAACACTGTAAGAAAAGGAAGAAATAGCGATATGGAGCATTGGAAGAAAGCCTTTTGGTCAGATAGCCTTTCTTCACACAGTTTCCAACTGCTGGTCGAGTTAACGTCCCAAGAGTGAAACATGGCTTTGGTAACATGGTCCCGAAAGTTATTCTGCAAGGCTGCAACACTGCGAAGTATTATGTGACCATTGCGGCTGATGAGGTCCATCCTAGCCGGCCGCGGTGGCCCAGCGGTTCTAGGCGCTTCAGTCCGGAACTGCTACGTTCGCAGGTTCGAATCCTGCCTCGGGCAGTTAGGTTTAGGTAGTTCTAAGTTCTAGGGGACTGATGACGTCCCATAGTACTCAGAGCCATTTGAACCACTTTTAAGGTCCATCCCTTGATACAATGTTTGTCCCCCTGTGGTGAAGCTGTTTTCTTTAATTTTCTATAATTTCTTGATGACTATTTAAATAAATCATCAAGTATAATATCGAATGAATTAGTCACATATCACTTTTTCTTTCTGTGTATAGACCCCTGTAAAAATTACATCTTTGTGCTGCTCGCTTTCTCGCAGATGGTTTGAAGATGCTTGTGTTATGTATGCTATGTTATGTATTGGGCTGAGAGTGGTATGTATTATGTTGTTTCTCTGCATATTTTCTGGCAAAAACGTATTTGGAATGATGAACTACGAGTACTGAAGAATCAATTTAAACAAATAGGGCCTTTTATTCTAGATCACTGGAATAATATAATGAACCCAACAATTTTTTGTACCATGTAATGATAGTTGTTACTGCGAGACTCAATGTACCAAGATCTTAAAAAAGTGATAAAGTATGATGTCTAAAATTTAGTAAAATTAGTCACCAATATTCAATTTAAAATCAAGATTGAAATTCTAATCACAATTTCTTTGATTCTGCCTTTTAAGGAATCGTGATCCACTTATACAAAAGAGTGCACTGTGCAAGAAGTGAGATTTGTGACGACATTCGAATACTCAGTTTTGTTGTTGTTCAAAGAGAGACTGTATTACAAAGTATAAGCATCATATCATTATAATCGGTGCATGTGCACGCATTCGACAATGCTATGTTCATGGTATTGATTAATTTCATTAAATAAAGATTTGTGTGCTGATAAGAGAGGATGAGTCGATTAGCACGCAAAATGAGTGGACGCTTCAGACGGTCCACGAGAAGGCAAAATGGCGAGGGCACTGCGGAGACGTGGTCAATGATGACGGTATGAGTGTCGATAAGGCCACAAGTTTCGAGTACATAATATTCTACCGGAACAGTTGGCACTGAATTTAGAAAACTGTGAATAACGATAAACGATTTGAGTATGAGCAATTTATGGTCGTTTAACTCAGGCAATCTTCACTCAGTCAATAGTGATTGATTCATGTGACGACATTTGAAGTTATTTGTAACTGAATAAAAATTTTAGTCTGTGGAAGCAATTTATAGCACACGACTAGTACCAAACAACTTTATTTGAAGAACTGCTAACACTTCAAGTTTAGGCACAGAATAGCACGTGCGTTTATGACTGACCCTAGAGTTGCATTTTCACCTGTGCTTACCCCAGACGCAAGCCCGAGACACACCTGTAAGTGCATGCCTCTTTCTCTGCGCATGAGCTATTTCATTTGCACTTAGAGAGACGCACGCACGCTGTTGCAGTCTTGAAGATACAGTTGCAGGTTAAATGCGCCTGTGTGACTGGCCAGTAGGCAATGGGTTTGTTTATCAGAGCCAGCCTGGGGTGCTGGCGATGTGCACCAGCGACGTTACAGCATAAACATACCCTCTAAAGGCGGGCTACGACCAACTAACATTACTTATGAGTCGTACAGTACGGAACAAATTACTTGCTAGATTCCTAACAATTACAATTAACAGTTCAAGACTATGTAAGTATGAGTATCTTATTTATATCGCAAAACTTATAGAATCATATTGATGAATTAAAAATATGAGGAAACCTTTTATTAAAAAAGAAAAAAGTAATCAAATCAGTATTTTTGGTAAGTCCTTCAGTTTGTATTATGAACACTTTTTTTCTTAGGTTTTCTTCAGGCAATTTTCAGCAGTCGATATATGTTTCAAAAAACTCATGACATTGAACTGCACTTACTGGATTTTGTTAGTACTTCCTGTTTCGGTTATAAGCCATCATCCGCTGCGAAATTCACTCAAAACATTTCATTTGTCACCAATAGTGCAACACAGGCCAATGAATATCTTAATTCACATGAAACACATAATAACAAACTCATTCATAGCATTTACAATTGCAGCAAAGGTCCCATTCATATGTCGTCCCATATGAATGGGACGTTTGCTGTACTTGTAAATGCTTTGAACGAGATTTTATTACGTGTTTCATGTGGATTAAAATATTCATTGCTTTGTGTTGCAATATTCATGACAAATGAAATGTCTTAAATGAGTTTCATACCGGATGATGGCTTACAGCCGAAACAGGTAGTACTAATAAAATGCAGTAAATGCAGTTCACTGTCATGAGTTCTTAGAAACATATTTTTTTGCTTCACTTCGGGTGGTCGTAGACTGAAGCACAAAGAGTTAAACGTCACGATATTTTGTTGTTGCTCTGATGAATTCGATTTACTGGCTAAGCCGTATGCATCGGCAGTTGAAATTTGTGATTAAGACAGTGGAGTAGTTGCTGCAGTATATGGATCTGCAACATTCAAGGACTGGCTCGCGGCCAGTGGAGAAATACCAGACATTATATGTTGGATTTCCGATTCCATTTGCAAATAAAAAAAAAAACATATACTTTGAAATGTTCACGTCTCTTGTTATAGGCCTACTTGTTGCACTACGTGCGAATCGACCAGTGCTCATCTGTTACTTGTGCAAGCTGCCTGCAGCACTCGCGAACAACACACAAATGAGCAAAGAAGTGATTCTATGCTCTGATAGAATCCCACACTATGGTACGTCTACTAAACTGATAATTACTCGTGCTGCTAAGTGCTACTGTAGCTGAATTTTCGTTATCCACAAAACATAAACTAAATTCAATTCATATAAACAAAAAGGACCCAGCTAACTTTCCAGATTAAAAGAAAAGAAAAGATAATGTTTCCCGTAATGGATCTGCATTACATTCAGACACCATCACAGTTAGACTGCAATTCAGCGAGGAAGAATACTTTGACGACATTTATTTTCAATGGAAAGGGTCACCTTATCAGAACGTTGTGAGAGAGAATGAGGGAGTAAGAAAAATTATCTTAAAAATACTAATTTACTTGTTCGTAGTCAATATTGTTTAAGTCTAAGTAGTATTGATTTACAGTTTATTTCATCCAAAAACGTAAAAAGCAATACATATACAATGTTCAGATTTTTCTAAATCATTAGTGTGATGATATGCACATTTATAAACGCTGTATCTGTGCAGATGGCACCCAAATCCTAAGACGGTAAATTGAGGTGCAGATCACTTTCCAAAGTCTGAGGGACTCACAATCGTAACATATACTGGCTAGCATCGACTTTTGATCCTACTGTGATAGAGAACTAACCACATAAAGCAATCACAAATTGCAAAACACTCGCAAATAGTGAGCTATGCAATGCAGAGACATGGAAAATGCTAAATGCAAAACTTACTCCACAACAGCTAAAACCAGCACCAAGCTGAAGCAGAGCACCGGACAACGACTTTCCAAAGACCAGACATGAACAGCCGCCATGTGTTCTCCCAAAAGCGACAACTGCCTACTTTCACACAGTTCTCAAAATTTCCGTAGGGGGGGAAGGGCATTGGAAGGCTTGCCACAGTAACAACTGCAAATCTCCCTCTCTCATCCTACATGTAGGGAAAGCTTGGAGAATTTTCTCCTACTCCACTCGTTATATTCTCTGTCAACAAAGTTGGCATTGTACTGGCCTTCGTCTTACGATTGGCTGGGTGGGCATGTACACACGTCAAAAAAAGTTTTGCATTACCTCGGCTCCGGGAGTTCCGGAACCTGTACAGAAAATTGGAACAGAGATCAACATCAACATCATTTCCGTCCTTTTTATTGCTCATGGAAATCACACATTTCATGTTGTACCACCATACAGCGAGACCTTCAGAGGTGGTGGCGCAGATTGCTGTACACACCGGTACCTCTAATACCCAGTAGCACATCCTCTTTCATTGATGCATGACTGTATTCGTCGTAGCATAATATTCACAGGTTCATCATGGCACTGATGGTCCAGATTGTTCCACTCCTCAACGGCGACTCGGCGTACATCCTTCAGAGTGGTTGGTGAGTCACGCCGTCCATAAACAGCCCTTTCCAATCCATCCCAGGCATTGTCGATAGGGTTCATGTCTGGAGAACATGCTGGCCACTCTAGTCGATCGATGTCGTTACCCTGAAGGAAGTCATTCGCAAGATGTGCACTATGGGGGTGCGAATTGTCGTCCGTGAAGACGAATGCCTCGTCTATATGCTGCCGAATTGGTTGCACTATCTGTCGGAGGATGGCATCCACGTATCACACAGTCGTTACGTCGCCTTCCATGACCACCTGCGGCCTACGTCAGCCCCACATAATGCCACCCCAAAACAACAAGGAACCTCCACTTTGCTGCACTCGCTTGACAGTGTGTCTAAGGCGTTCAACCTAACCAGGTTGCCTCCAAATAACGTCTCCGACGATTGTCAGGTTGAAGGCATATGCTACACTCATCGGTGAAGAGAACGTGATGGCAATCGTGAGTGGTCCACTCGGCATGCTGTTGGGCCCATCTGTACAGTGCTGTTTGGTTGTCGTGGCTGCAAAGATGGACCTCGCCATGAACGTCGGGAGTGAGTTGCACATCGTGTAGCCTATTGGGCACAGTTTGAGTCGTAACACGACGTCTTGTGGCTGCACGAAAAGCATTATTCAACATGGTGGCGTTGCTATCATGGTTCCTTCAAGCCATAATCCGTAGGGAGCGGTCATCCACTGCAGTAGTAGCCCTTGGGTGGCCATAGCGAGGCATGTCATCGACAGTTCCTGTCTGTATCTCCTTCATATCCGAACAACATCGCTTTGGTTCACTCCAAAACGCCCTTGTTGAGAGCCCTTCCTGGCACAAAGTAACTGTGGTGTCACCGCCAGACACCACACTTGCTAGGTGGTAGCTTTAAATCGGCCGCGGTCCATTAGTACATGTCGGACCCGCGTGTCGCCACTGTCAGTAATTGCAGACCGAGCGCCCCCACACGGCAGGTCTAGAGAGACTTACTAGCACTCGCCCCAGTTGTACGGACGACTTAGCTAGCGACTACACTGACGAAGCCTTTCTCTCATTAGCCGAGAGATAGTTAGAATAGCCTTCAGCTAAGTCCATCGCTACGACCTAGCAAGGCGCCATTAACCATTTCTAGAGAGAGTCTCACTTGTATCATCCAGAATGCTGTATACAAATGATGGATTAAAGTTAAGTATTCCAGCAGCTACGTACTTTTCTTTATAGCATTCATTACGTATCCTGTTTCAGACATAACGCAAGCCTGCATGAGTAAACGCGTGCCTTTCGGTTACCCGTCACTGTGGACTGGCTGTCTTGTCAGTCCACTACAGTAACAATGCGGACGCGATCAAACAGCGGTAATGACCGTGTAGGCGTGGTGGAACTACAGACAACACGAGCCGTGTATCTCCTTCCTGGTGGAATGACTGGAACTGATCGGCGGTCGGACCCCCTCCGTCTAATAGACCATGCTCAAGCATGGTTGTTTACTCTTTCTTTTATTCCACAAAAACAGTAAAAAAATGGCTAGCTTGCAATGAAATGTCATAAGTAAGGTGACAGATAATTGCAGCCATAAATTACAGCGGTGATAGAATGAGGAATGATATTCAGTCTTCAGTAGTAGCACTCATTTAGCATCTTCACTGTCATCTTCAACTGGTGGCAATTCAGCATGCACATTTTCTTATTCTGCAGCCTGACGTTCCTCACCATCATTTGCCAGACCCAAATGAATCATTCAGTATATCCTTGATGTGCGTTCCTTCCAGGGTAAATTACGTGGACAGAAGAGCAGTCCCGAACGGTGGCATCGCAAAGTCCTTCACTGCCTTGTTATTTTTTGTCAGTTTCAGCCTTCTAAACGCATGCTTAGGGAGTTCAAGGTCTTCCTTTATAACAGGTATCAGATGTTTGCCGTTATCTTTGAGCTGGTTTAGTGACATCTATGAACAGTCGAAGGGACTGTGTCTGTGATACAATATCCACAACCAACGTCCATCTTGAGGAGTTCTGGGAACCGGGGCGATGCAAAACTTTTTTTGATGAATGTAAATGCAGCTCGCTTCCCATTTTGTTTACGGAAACATAACGGTGACTCTTTTCTCTGCTTCCGGTTTTAGGATAACCTGTGGGCTTTCGTTGAAATCTTGTGGGATCTCACGTGGCTCGTGCTGCTTTGAAAGGCGCTATTGGGTACTCTGGCCTAAGAGGTACCCAAAGTGGCTCACTCTCGAGCGTCCACTGCCACTGGGAGTTCCTGGTGGGAAATCTCCCGGATTTCCACCATTGTTTGCCCACCGCTAAGCCTTGCAGGTGGCTTGTCTCGCGGCATTTCAACAACTGGCAGAAGCAGTATCTAAAATTCGAGAATTCACAGGCCCTGCCGTTGCATTCAGAAAGCTTACGAGAGTAAAACATAAAATGATTAGTATATACCTGGTGATCAAAAAGTCAATATAAATTTGAAAACTTAATAAACCATGGAATAATGTAGATAGAGAGGTAAAAATTGACACACATGTTTGGAATGACATGGGGTTTTATTAGAACCAAAATGCAGGATGGCGCTCCACCCCATATTGCTAGACGCGTGAAAGATCTCTTGCGCACGCCGTTTGGTGATGATCGTGTGCTCAGCCGCCACTTTCGTCATGCTTGGCCTCCAGGTCCCCAGACCTCAGTACGTGCGATTATTGTCTTTGGGTTTACCTGAAGTCGCAAGTGTATCGTGATCGACCGACATCTCTAGGGATGCTGAAAGACGACATTCGACGCCAATGCCTCACCATAACTCCGGACATGCTTTACAGTGCTGTTCACAACATTATTCCTCGACTACAGCTATTGTTGAGGAATGATGGTGGACATATTGAGAATTTACTGTAAAGAACATCATATTTGCTTTGTCTTACTTTGTTATGCTAATTATTGCTATTCTGATCAGATGAAGCGCCATCTGTCGGACATTTTTTGAACTTTTGTGTTTTTTTGGTTCTAAGAAAACCCCACGTCATTGCAAGCATGAGTGTCAATTTGTACCTCTCTGTCCACATTATTCCTTTATTTATTCAGTTTTCAAATTTATACTGACTTTTTGATCACCCGGTATATTCGCTTAGCGAGGTCTGCCTGGCCGAGCGGTTTTAGGCGCTTCAGTCCGGAACCGCACGACCGCTACGGTCGCAGGTTCGAATCCTTCCTCGGGCATACATGTGTTTAAGTAGTTCTAAGTTCTAGGGGACTGATGACCTCCGATGTTAAGTCCCATAGTGCTCAGAGCCATTTCAACCGAGATGTGACAAACCAGTATCGTCACAAGTTTATGGATCATCATTTCTGCTAGAGACTGAAGACAAGTGCTGCTAAGATTTCTAAATGTTCTCCAAAGAAGGTAAGGTGATCCCCATTCATAAAACTCTGATTCCCTGAGCATAGAAGGCAAGTGACTCGTCATTTGTAGAGTCCATGGCATCAACTACACCGAGCTTGTGTTCTAGACAGCTCTGAGAATTTTCAGCGGTGTTTCCCACAGTATCTCTTTCAGGACTAAACATAGAACTACTGCTATCCAACATATTTGGGCCCATTTCATTGTTACTTACCTTCTACTAGGTCGGACCACTAGGGTTGCCACTTGTTCCGACTTCGTAGGGATCGTCTTTTCTTTTCTCTAATTGTCCCGTGTCCCATATGAGTATGACGGGATACGCTCATTTTGGTTTACTTTTACAGTTTTACTTCTTATATTACATACTGCAAAATTTTTCATGTCATATTCTTATAATCTTATTATTGTTATCCAAAGCCATTATGGGTAAAGTACACAACGTATTTAGAACTGCTTCGCCACCTTATTTTCATAATAGTGTCGTCGAGGCTGCTATCAACTGTTTCACCACCTTGTTTTCATGGCGTTAAAGAGGTAGCTATATATTCCAAGTGAAGGAAAATTTGTTAGTGTAATACGTTCTTCTATGACAATGAAGTTTCAGCAGCCGAACTGTCATCTGCACATAATGGAGTTAAGCATAACTACAGTTAGTTTCTACTGGTTAAGGTCTTAAGCTAGGAAGTACAACTTTCAAAAACCCTAAGTTAAGTTCAAAACTCGATTTTGGGCATGCAAAATGTGAGGTGCTATCACAAAAGTGTTGTCTCCGCTTTCGGTAGAATTCGTAGAAAATGAATTAAAAGATGGCACATTTTATCTGCGTCGAGTTTCTGAATTATCCGGGTGAAAGGAAAATTACTAAGTTTCTATGACGATACAAATGAAACAGCTGTTGCTGTTTTCGGAAAACCTAAGTTTATTTTAGATGAACCCAGTTTGGAAGTTGGTAGTACACAAAATTTCGATGCAGAAAATGTAGTAATGATCTATGGAAAACATCATTCAGTTCTTCTGAGTTTTAAATCTTTAAAAAGTAATGTAAATGAAACTAATACTTGCTGTCGTAATATTCATAACATGGACAATAACGCCCGCTATATGATTAAATTCGACGTCGACAGTCTAGTACTGGAAGTCTACAACGACTTCTCATCTTCTAGTAAGATAACTCGTGAACGCAAAAATAAGTTGAAGTTTGTTCAGTAAGAATATTTAACTATTTTATGGGCTTATTCCCGTACGATAGTTGTCCTTGTTGCCGGCTCTTGAGCGTTTACTAAGACACTGGACAGCTATTCGATCGTAGTTTTTCTCTTTAGGGGAAAAGAGGCCAACTCTTTAAAATGGACTTCCGTTAAAGGTGTGGATGAAGAAAATGAAAAGTGACTTCCCTTTTTTGTATGCAATTCATACATAACTGTAATATGACTTTTATTACACGGTTTTACAACTTGAAAACCAGAAAACGCAACGTACAGATCTTTATGACCTTTTACAGTACCTGAGCATAAAACGTTGAATCGAGATTGAAAGATGACCTTTTTGTGTTATAACGTGAACCAAAATTTAGAGATATTGCTTGAGCTAATGAGACCAGAAGAAATTTAGGAGAGCTGCTACTAACAATTATCAGAGAAGCCTAAACTAATTAAAAAACTGACCTTTGAAGAAATTCACTGTTATGAGCATGAAAGACGAGATGACCTTTGGTAGCCTTATGGATATTGGAAATGACTATAGTATAGAAATAAACAGTGACGAATTGTACAATGAATTCGCAGCGTCACTGAAACGAGTAGAATTTCATATTTACCAACAAACCAAAAATGGATTCATTTCCTTAGTGAAGCTACAGCCCCAAACTTATTAAAGGCAGCGAAATTTTTTTCTGTTTTTGTGATCAATGCAAACGTGGAACAGGTGTTTTTTCTGATGAAATACTTGTGAACTGAAGAGCGAATCTAACTTAAGGTGAAATCTGTTTAAAAGTGAATTGCTTATAAAAATAAACTAAATTATGAGCTGCACAGAGTTACATTAACATGTCCTACGTGAGAAGAGACTTCTAGAGGCTGCTACATCAGACAGGAAGTACGTCTGTAGGTTTCAGCCCCAGCCCCACCGATTTTCACCAATGTATAAGCTAAACACGGTTAACTTTTAAGTATTTTAACTTTCTAGTATGGCGTTTGTAGTTTAGTTTTGGCATGAGGATTAAAACTAACGAACGTTAGTAAGGTCGTCGCATGTGATGTATTAAAGTTTGACATACCCCGATTTTTGATTCGCCAAAGGTGGCAACGATACAGACCACTGATAGCGAAGGAAAACACAAAATACAAAGACCCTGTTTCAGTGACGACAAGGATAGTTCTGCAGTTTCGAATCCTGGTAAGAGTTGGCCCGGTTTGAAGTTCCAGTTGACTGGATGGAAATGTAACATAACCCCAGAAGTTTTCCAGGCCCTTGTCAAACAAAACGATTCTTTCCTGTGCAACGTTTCAAATGGTTCAAATGGCTCTGAGCACTATGGGACTTAACATCTATGGTCATCAGTCCCCTAGAACTTAGAACTACTTAAACTTCACTAACCTAAGGACATCACACTACACCCAGTCATCACGAGGCAGAGAAAATCCCTGACCCCGCCGGAAATCGAACCCGGGAACCCGGGCGTGGGTAGCGAGAACGCTACCGCACGACCACGAGCTGCGGACTGTGCAACGTTTACAGTGAGTAGTTACAGAGTATTTGAATGTGCTAATTTCTGAATATGAACATGTGCGTGTCTTTGGCGGGGGCTTGTGTATAGTCTTATTTTTCCAAAAGCATTTAATTAGATTTGATAGATTTTTTTTTGTTTACCTTCAGCCTCCAACTCTGAAGAAGAGTCGTTGGATGTCGCACGAGATTCCCAACTGAGGAGGTATTTCCTATACTGTTTGGTGACTTTAGGAGGCAATCACATGGTTTTCAGAACCCATACAAAAGTGAAAGCAACTGTTTGAATCATAAGCACGATTGCAATTTTCTTTCATTTGCTCTCGTCGCCGCAAACTATTTATGACTCAAAACGGCTTGTAAAGAAATCAGGACGGCTTTGGCATGTCAAGAGTTGCAGAATTTGTTCTCATCTTTGGCGGAAGTACGAAAGGAGGCTTTTTATTTTGTTCAGGTCTGCCTTTGTTGTTTCCATTGTGTCTTAAAACCGACCCATCCACAAGACGGGAAATGCACGACGATACTTTCCAAAATCCATGTTTCTCGTTAGACCAATCGGTCAAAGTGCTCGTGCAAAGGCAAATTTGAATACGTGCGAAAAACTGACTGTGAGATCTAGTGTAACGTACCACCAAGCGGAGACAAGCACGAGCAGGGGCACATTGTTGCACGTGTCTCGAAGTCTGTGATGGGGAGGACTCGTACACCAGTGCTCAATAACGGGCGTGCACAAATCAGAGACGTGTGTGGCTTTACACTGGTGCACGCGCTTGATTGCCTTTTGTGCAGACACCCAGAGCGCACAGGAAGTTGGACAGGTGTAAACGCACTTTAAGACAGTGGGCCAACGTTTTCTTTTGCATTTCCTTCTTGATGCAATAATTTACCAACAGCCTTATGTATTGTAGAAATTTATTTTATTTTATCAACTTCTATGCGCTACCAGTTTCGGCATTATATTGATGCAGTCTTGAGGCCCCACAGACTCTGTGTCGCCTGGCCACCAAGAGCTGTTGCAGGACGAATTGATTCACGGATCCAGTTATATGGCTCCTTCGGAGTATAGTGATTTTACGACTATGACGAGTGGAGCCTGAAGATCGCACAAGACATTACCGATGCACAGAAACAGCTAGAATTATTACAAGAACAGGCAGCTAAAATAGGATTACAAATTTCATTTGAAAAAACAAAATTTATGACTGACGTCAAAGATGCACCTTCTGATCTCAAAATTGGTAATAACTACATCTCTCGAGTAAAAGAATTTAAATATTTAGGTGAATTGATTGCAGAAAATTGTAATGAAAAGAAATCTGTCAGATCAAGAGTCCAGAAAATGGAGACGGCGTTTCAGTTAACAGAAAACATTTACATCAAAAAGAGTCTCTCGTGGAACTGCAAAATACGACACTATACAACAGTAATTAGACCCGAAGCTCTCTATGCATCTGAGACACTAAACCTTCAACACAGAACACTAAAAGAGGAATTAGAAGTGAAAGAACGTAAGATAATGAGGAAAATCCTAGGACCAAGAACTAAAGATGGGGTACATTATCCAAAACCCAATGCGGAAATATATAAAAATATCTCCAAAATAACAGACACAATGCGCATGAGAAGAATCCAGTTCATGGGGCACTTAGAAAGAATGGACTCAAACAGGTTAACGCACAAAATCCATACATTTTTAAAGAACAAAACTACAAGACCGAACTGGTACAAACAGACGGAAAAAGACCTGAGAGAATTAGGGTCTCCAAATCTACATGATAGAAATGAAAGCAGAAAAATCACAAACACACGGGGTTTTGAGGAAGAAGAGAGAAAAACTAAGCGACATACATGGTCTACGCAACGAAAGCTAGCCCATTCGTTGTTTATGAAGGAATACTGGGCGAAAGGAAGGCCAACAAATGTTGATTACGCGTGGTCCTAAGTGATCCATCCGCGAAGAAGAAAAGAAGAACATACGGCTGTTGGTAAATTATTGCATCAAGACGTTCATGCCAGTCGTCGTCCCACGATCCATAATGGATCAACGAAGACTTTCTGTTGCAGGTCACACATTGTTACGACCGCCATTAGGGCAGTAGCGTTGTAAAAAAATTCGGTGGGATACAATTCTTTTCTCGCACGAAGTTCAGGGTACGTTGTGTTTAACACAGATAGGCCAAGGAATTAGGGTGAGCAGTTCCGCTTCCTTCAGGGTTCTACGACTTCCTGCTACTGGATACCACGCGGAATCGAGAATACTAGATTGTGGAATGAATTGGAGAGCATCTTCCGGGAAACAGCTGCCGTCAAGTGTGACGCAAGGTGGGGATAACCTGGCCAGTAGGAGCGCAACTCACGTCGCTTTAGTGACGGAACAGAGCGACGCCCATGGCCGCGACCTTGGAGGGGAGCAACCGTAATAACTCAGTCCGCCACTGCGATGCGGTCTGCGGTGTCAAGAGCGCGTTCAGACCCTCCGGCGCTACGGCTTACGAAACGCCAGCCGTCATTCAGCTCCCGGCCGAGAGTCCTACGCCGTTCTCACACGGGACGAGGCAGCTAGCGCTGACGCGGACGAGCGCCATCCCCACACGGGAGGAGCTAGTTAACGCGATTTACACTCTGAGCGCTCTCCAGTTGCAGTCTGCGGCATCTGGTGCAGGATCTGGAGCGTAAATCACAGTTTCCTTACGAATATGGATGCGCCTGAAATTGCTGCGTTAACCCTGTTAGCGATTGTCGAAGAAGAACGGAGAAAATCGTGAAGAAGACTCTGGACTCGTTGATGACTTGAACAGCGGATAATGCTCTACAACGATCTGACGTACATACTAGTAGAAGTTATTCGTTATGTAGCTCAATCAAATCTTCATCCTACTTTCAGTTTTAAACCGAATGTAGTTATAGTCTCTAATGTCAGTCTACACTTGCTCAATATCTGTATTCTTGATGTTGCGTTGTCGTTGAATACGACCGCTCCTACGAATTTCAAGATAGAGAGTTTCGTTCAAAAAATGGTTCAAATGGCTCTGAGCACTATGGGACTCAACTGCTGTGATCATAAGTCCCCTAGAACTTAGAACTACTTAAACCTAACTAAACTAAGGACATCACACACATCCATGCCCGAGGCAGGATTCGAACCTGCGACCGTAGCGGTCGTGCAGTTCCAGACTGTAGCGCCTTTAACCGCTCGGCCACTCCGGCCGGCAGAGAGTTTCGTAATTTTATTCGAATGGAAGAGGAGATTTCTCCGAAGCTGCTCAGCATCACTGAAAAAGATATTTATGGACAAGATAGAAATATAAGGCAGTTCATAAAACCAAGAGGTAGGTATGTACATTTTACTCATAGGTTCTAATAGAAGAACGCTACCAGAGTGTAACTTCACTTTCTGCCATAGACAGACAGTCAGTTCAAGGGCGCCGATACCCGGGGCAAGGTGGTGGGGTTCCCCTCGCCCCCCCCCCCTCCAACCTCCAGCCTAACTCTTAGGGAAAGGAAAAAAATATAGTGTGGCCACGTGCTTTAGTTTCAAGTAAATGATTTCAAACTCGGAACTATGAAGGCTTTTAATAATGCAGGAACTGGAACTTTTCCCCAGATACTTAAAAGTCGCTACTCTTCTTCCTAAAAATTAAGAAATACTCCATGCTCACAGGTCTAGCCCCCTCACGCCTTCCTACAAAACATCGTATGGCGCCCTTGGTTACGTTACAATTTCTGGCCACTGGGGAAACAGTCCAGTCACTGGAACAAGAAGTGCAGCAAATACAGTATTCATAATAAATACCATCAACTACCATATGTGTTGTCTGCAGCTCGTGGTCTCGTAGTAGCGTCCTCGCTTCCCTAGCACGGGGTCCCGAGTTCGATTCCCGGCGGGATCCTGGATTTTCACTTGCCCCGAGATGATTGGGTGTTGTTGTGTCGTCTTCATCATCATCATTCATCCCCATTAAGGTCGGAGGAAGGCAACGGTAAACCACCTCCATTAGGACCTTGCCTAGTACGGAGATGGGAGTCTCCAGAATCGTTCCAATACGCGCTGTCAAGTAGCGTGGGACTTCATTTCCATTCCACTGTATGTGTTACTTGTATTAAATCAATAAGGAAGACTCAGAATATTATTAAAAAAGGAAAAAAAATACTTTTGTAGGATGTAGAAACTTATCCGCTACCTTTCACTACACGGCTCATGATTCTAACAATTCAGCTACGACCTCTAGTACCAGAGTTTCCGTATCTGATACATATTAGGTAAGGACTGCACCTACAAATGATTTGATATTTAATTAGAACAGATCGTATCAGGACGACGCACTTTTGATAGGTCATCATTATGCCGTAACATTGATACGGTATACTTTCGTAGCACGTAAGTTATAACAGTAGCAACATTATATACAGGAAACCTTTACCTCCCGACATGTAGTTTCCCGTCATTTTGTTATAGCTAAATGACGCTTTTTCAAGACATCCCCAGTTTACTGATGCTTTGGAACAGCACGTATTCATACCATGTGATACGTGATGAAGAATACCCGCCAAATACGTAGTGTGACTCAATACAATATTTTGGCTTCAAAGTTCTGCTTGTGACGTAAAACGATGTCGCGTCTCATTGGCCACGTTCCTCTCCACGAGGCTCGGCCGTACACAGTGCTGCCTGGAACGAACTAAGTGACAGCACTGAGAGGTGGTAAAACAACAAATACTCACAGTGATCACAGGTTTCCAAGGTAAGAACATCTACATCTACATCTACATCCATACTCCTCAAGCCACCTGACGGTGTGTGGCGGAGGGTACCCTGAGTACCTCTATCGGTTCTCCCTTCTATTCCAGTCTCTTATTGTTCATGGAAAGAAGGATTGTCGGTATGCTTCTGTGTGGGCTCTAATCTCTCTGATTTTATCCTCATGGTCTCTTCGCGAGATATACGTAGGAGGGAGCAATATACTGCTTGACTCTTCGGTGAAGGTATGTTCTCGAAACTTTAACAAAAGCCCGTACCGAGCTACTGAGCGTCTCTCCTGCAGAGTCTTCCACTGGAGTTTATCTATCATCTCCGTAACGCTTTCGCGATTACTAAGTGATCCTGTAACGAAGCGCGCTGCTCTCCGTTGGATCTTCTCTATCTCTTCTATCAACCCTATCTGGTACGGATCCCACACTGCTGAGCAGTATTCAAGCAGTGGGCGAACAACTGTACTGTAACCTACTTCCTTTGTTTTCGGATTACATTTCCTTAGGATTCTTCCAATGAATCTCGGTCTGGCATCTGCTTTACCGACGATCAACTTTATATGATCATTCCATTTTAAATCACTCCTAATGCGTACTCCCAGATAATTTACGGAATCAACTGCTTCCAGTTGCTGACCTGCTATTTTGTAGCTAAATGATAAGGGATCTATCTTTCTATGCATTCGTAGCACATTACACTTGTCTACATTGAGATTCAATTGCCATTCCCTGCACCATGCGTCAATTTGCTGCAGATCCTTCTGAATTTCAGTACAATTTTCCATTGTTACAACCTCTCGATACATCACAGCATCATCTGCAAAAAGCCTCAGTGAACTTCCGATGTCATCCACAAGGTCATTTATGTATATTGTGAATAGTAACGGTCCTATGACACTCCCCTGTGGCACACCTGAAAACACTCTCACTTTGGAAGACTTCTCTCCATTGAGAATGACACGCTGCGTTCTGTTATCTAGGAACTCTTCAATCCAATCACACAATTGGTCTGATAGTCCATATGCTCTTACTTTGTTCATTTTAAACTCATACAGCCGCGCGGGATTAGCCAAGCAGTCTGGGGCGCTGCAGTCATAGACAGTGCGTCTGGTCCCGGCGGAGGTTCGAGTCCTCCCTCGGGCATGGGTGTGTCTGTTTGTCCTTAGTGTAATTTAGGTTAAGTAGTGTGTAAGCTTAGGGAGTGATGACCTTAGCAGTTAAGTCCCATAAGATTTCACACACATTTGAACATTTTGAACAACTCATACACAGGCGCGAATAACCTGAGTTACTATTCAGCACTACTCTGAACGGATCATGACAACGACCCGCGCAGAAACTCGCTTGAATACGAATTCAGAGTTCAAAAGCAGACAGCAAACTGCACTTAAAGCAGCATCAGGGTAACCGCACTTGCAGACATAGAGACCAGAAAACATGTTCAAATAAAACGACGTAAGCACAGGAGAATCACCTTAAAACATTTCCAAGGGTCCACGTCTGACACCACAAATTCTCCAGTTGACAGATAAGTGAACGAGGTTCGCACAGCAACAGCCGTCAACCGCCTCCAAGCGCCTAGTCTACCCGACTCATCCATTCCACGCCGCAAGCACCGTCGACGCCGGCCAAGTTGACGACCACGTCGCGAGGCACTTGCTAGGCTTGTACTCCCCTCACCTCTCTCCAGCGACTCCTTTTCTTTCCGCCAGGGTGCGCCATCTCCAGCTCGAGTCGCAATCAAAGACCAAAGATCAAGACAGAGGGCAAGGGCTGATATCCTGAGAGCCGCCACAGCTAGTGTGTTTTCCCAGTCCTTATCAAGATTTCTTTGTCAGCCGACACACGTGGCACTTAGTACATTTTTCGATTGTTACCACTGAGTAGGAATTTAACCGGTAGGAAGTCTTCTTCGAAGGGATTTGGCTGGTGTGTAGCCATGAACAGTCGTGAAACGTGGGCGACAAACAGTTCAGGCAAGAAGAGAATAAAAGCTTTTGAAATGTGGTGATACAGTAGAATGCTGAAAATTAGGTGGGTAGATTGCGTGACTAATGAGGAGATGCTGAATAGAACTGGGGAGATAAGAAATTTGTGGCGCAACTTGACTAAAAGAAGGGATATCCTGTGGTCTGTAGGCAATCGTTAGTGTGGTAATGGAGGAAAGTGTGGGGGGTAAATATTGTGGAGGGCGACCAAGGGATGAACAGAATAAGCAGATTCAAATGAATGTATGTTGTATAGTAGCGTGGAGAGCTGCATCTAACCAGTCGTCAGGCTGAGGACCACAACAACAATAGCAACAACAACATTATGTAATGATCACTTTTTACCTCGCCACGATATTATTGCATTTGATCTTCCGTCGACGTTAATGGACTCATGCGGTGACATTACAGTAAAGAAGAACAGTGGCGACTAAGACAAGGCATCGTATTGTGAATGATTTCAAGATTGTTTTGCATATGCCATCAAGTGGTTCAGAGCGTCCTCATGAAATACCACGATAAAAACACACCATAAGTCGGTCGAAGCGCCTTCACTCTCAGGTACGAATATATTGTGGTCGACTAGTCCTATGAAAAGATGACATTGTTATGACAGAATACAAAAATTGATTATATATGACAGTAGTAACTGTTCCCGAAAGAACAATTACCGTTGATGACCATGCAGCTTTGCTAGAAATGACATGATAATTAAATGGACACCCTAGCTGCATACAGGACATGTTAGGAATGTGGGTCTCGCGGAGAGCGTGCAAGGGATAAGTCCCTGCAGGTGCACGGTGGCTCAGATGGATAGAACGTCTGCCATGTAAGTAGGAGATTCCGTGTTCGAGTCCCGGTGCGGGTACACATTTTCAACATGTCCCCAATGAAGTATATCAACGCCTGTTTGCAGCTAGGGTGTCCATTTAATTATCATGTCACAAAGATTGATGTATTGTTGACTCCCACTTACATAGTGAGAAATGACCACCATGAGGGAATAAGGGGAATCAGAAGTCTCTCTGAAAGAGTTAAGTGTTCACTTTTCCCATATTTTATTCGAGACTGGAACGGTCGAAAAACACGAGGAGTCTGAAAATGTTTCGTGAACGCTCAGCCGAGCACTTGGACGTGAAACGCTGAGTTATGGTGTGCATACCTATGTCAATACATCCTATTAGGTTGGTGCATAAGTTCATAGCGTTTTTCTATAAGTTTAATAAACATCACGGATACACATACCAGAGACTTCAGTCATCAACAATACACTACTGGCCATCAAAATTGCTACACCAAGAAGAAATGCAGATGATAAACGGGTATTCATTGGACAAATATATTATACCACAACTGACATGTGATTACATTGTCACGCAGTTTGGGTGCATAGATCATGAGAAATCAGTACCCAGAACAACCACCTCTGGCCGTAATAACAGCCTTGATAGGCCTGGGCATTGAGTCAAACAGAGCTTGGATGGCGTGTACAGGCATGCTGCCCATGCAGCGTCAACACCATACCACAGTTCATCAAGAGTAGTGGCTGGCGTATTGTGACGAGCCAGTTGCACGACCACCATTGAACAGACGTTTTCAATTGGTGAGACATCTGGAGAATGTGCTGGCCAGGGCAGCAGTCGAACATTTCTGTATCCAGAAAGGCCCGTACATGACCTGCAACATGCGGTCGTGCATTATCCTGCTGGAATGTAGGGTTTCGCAGGGATCGAATGAAGGGTAGAGCCACGGGTCGTAACACATCTGAAATGTAATGTACACTGTTCAAAGTGCCGTCAATGCGAACAAGAGGTGACCGAGACGTGTAACCAATAGCACCTCATACCATCACGCCAGGTGATACGACAGTATGGCGATGACGAATACACGCTTCCAATGTGCGTTCACCGCGATGTCGCCAAACACGGATTCGACCATCATGATGCTGTAAACAGAACCTGGATTTATCCGAAAAATGAGGCTTTGCCATTCGTGCACCCAGGTTCGTCGTTGAGTACACCATCGCAGACGCTCCTGTCAGTGGTGCAGCGTCAAGGGTGACCGCAGCCATGGTCTCCGAGCTGATAGTCCATGCTGCTGCAAACGTCGGCAAACTCTTCGTGCAGATGGTTGTTGACTTGCAAACGTCCCCATCTGTTGACTCAGGGATCGAGACGTGGCGGCACGATCCGTTACAGCCATGCAGATAAGATGTCTGTCATCTCAACTGCTAGTGATACGAGGCCGTTGGGATCCAGCACGGCGTTCCGTATTACCCTCCTGAACCCACCGATTCCATAATCTGGTAACAGTCATTGGATCTCGACCAACGCGAGCAGCAATGTCGCGATATGATAAACCGCAATCACGATAGGCTACAATCCGACCTTTATCAAAGTCGGAAACGTGATGGTACGCATTTCTCTTCCTTACACGAGGTATCACAACAACGTTTCACCATGCAACGCCGGTCAACTGCTGCTTTTGTATGAGAAATCGATTGGAAACTTCCCTCATGTCAGCACGTTATAGAGGTCGCCACCGGTGCCAACCTTGTGTGAATGCTATGAAAAGCTAATCATTTGCATATCACAGCATCTTCTTCCTGTTGGTTAAATTTCGCGTCTGTAGCACGTCATCTTAGTGGTGTAGCAATTTTAATGGCCAGTAGTGTATATTCTCCTTTACCACTGCCAATTCCTGAGTAGCTTTTCGACTCCCCGACTGAAAAATCACATGTTTTGAGGTGAAGATCTCGTCTAGCAATGTTCGGAGCGCATTTTCACCCGGAAAGAATCTTCCTTGGAGGTTGTTCGATAAACAGCGGAAAAGGTGAAAATCTGAGGCCACAAGATCAGGTAAACAAGGGGGTGCGAAGTGAATTCCAAAACCAACTCCTGTACAGTGTTTCTAATCAGTCTAACAGAATGCGAGCGGGTGTTATCGTGAAGTAGCATCATATCACGCAACACTTCCTGGTCGTTGTTATTGGACTGCAGGTGCAAGACGTCTCAGTTATTGACAATAAATGTCAGCAGTGATAGTTACAGCTCAGAGAAGCAATTTGTAGTACACCACACCGTCGCTGTTCCACCAGATGCATAACACTATCTTTTGTGGATGAGCCCAGGCCTTTGTACGGGGAGTTGCTGCTTTATTTGAGCTCAACCATTCCTTTCTTTTCATTATGTCAGCATGAAGGCACAGTTCCTCGTCACCAAACTATACAGGATAGGAGTGGTCGGCGTTGTTCACGAGCCGACTGATGGCTAGCGCGCAGAGACGCACATATGGCCACGCGCTGATTTTTGTGATTTTGGGCTAGAGTATGCGCTACCCACACAGCCAATTTCTGAAACTTCCCCACGCATGTAAATGCCCACACGATGGTGGAATGATCACGGCCCATCAGATTTGCCAGGTCTCGAGTTCACTGACGTGGTTCATTGTGGAACTCTGCGTTTAAAGGATCTTCATCAGACCTCGAAGGTCTTCCTGAACGTGGGGAGTCACTAATGTCAAAATGGTCCTCTTTGAAACGAGAAAACCATTTTCTTGTCGTGCTCTGTCCAATAGGGTTGTTCCCACACACGGCGCAAATATTTCTGGCTGGCTCTGCTGCTGTCATCCCTCTGTCGAAGTCAAACAGAGGAATTTGTCTAATATGTTCCGCTTTCTCCAGTTGGCACTCCGTTTTCTAGTGTCCACAGTTTCACTCATTGTATCCAGATGACACAATGACAATATGTATACTCAAATAGCAAGACTAAATTACAAATAAGAAATGACAGTCTATAAGCAAAGGCATAGGGACCGCAATACCAGCATGCAAAACAAAAACGCTACCAACTTACGCATCAGCTAAATACTATTGGCGGTATAGTGTATTTTACTATTGATGACAGTGACGCAGGGTGGATTTTATCGTATTAGACGCTACAATAAGCATTTTCCTCATAGGCTGTTGTAAATAGTTTTATTATACCTGAAGATAATCAATGATAGAAATCGATAGCTAATAAAGAATATCAGGTTACCTTCCATTCACAAAGCTGTTGCATTCAGCGACTGTTATATTGACTTGTAAGTTATAGATTTCAGCGATCAGTCGTCATTTTTAAATTTTATTGGCAGATCTAGATTTCAGCTAGAAGCTAGCCATTCCCAATGCTAAGAATACAAGAAGTACATAGTTAGAAGATGTCATAAAAAGTTACGATTAATGGTTTAACTCATATGGTTTGTATATTACATACCACTATTATTTATGCTCAATGCATGTAATGCCTGTTGGTCGGGCTTCATCCACAGTTCATTGAATCCTAGTGTTTGCGGAAGGCAGGCTCTATGGAGGACACATCGGTTGGTTACATGACGTCATCTATGTGAACTACGTATATAAACTTCAAGGGAATGAGATTTTCACCCTGCAGCGGAGTGTGCGCTGATATGAAACTTCCTGGCAGATTAAAACTGTGTGCCTGACCGAGACTCGAACTCGGGACCTTTGCCTTTCGCGGGCAAGTGCTCTACCATCTGAGCTACCCAAGCACGACTCACGCCCCGTCCTCATAGCTTTACTTCCGCCACAGGTTCTGTAAAGTTTGGAAGGTAGGAGACGAGGTACTGGCAGAAGTAAAGCTGTGAGGACGGGGCGTGAGTCGTGCCTGGGTAGCTCAGATGGTAGAGCACTTGCCTGCGAAAGGCAAAGGTCCCGAGTTCGAGTCTCGGTCCGGCACACAGTTTTAATCTGCCAGGAAGTTTCAACTTCAAGGGAAGTTGCAATGTAACCAACCGATGTGTCCTCCATAGAGCCCGCCTTCCGCAAACAATAGTATTTAATGAACTGTGGATGAAGCCCGACCAACAGGCATTACAAACATTGATCATAAATAATAGTGCATTGAGGATGGCTAGCTTCTAGCTATAAAATTTGAAAAGGGCGACTGATCGCTGAAATCTATAATTTACAAGTCAAATAAAGAATAGCTGTCAACGATCTTGAAATATGCTTTTTATCAAATACGAGGAAGCACGAAATTTCTTATTATCATTCGACGTGCACTGCTAGGATGAGATATGGGTGTAACTAAATCACTTAACGAGTTGCCGGTTTAAAGGTGCGATGTGAATACGATCACTGAGGGCATGTTCAGAAGACGACAGCAGGGGGTATCGGAGGTTGCGCTGGTTGGCGGCGTGAGGCGAGCACAGCCGGCCGCGGTGGCCGTGCGGTTCTAGCGCTGCAGTCCGGAACCGCGAGGCTGCTACGGTCGCAGGTTCGAATCCTGCCTCGGGCATGGGTGTGTGTGCTGTCCTTAGGTTAGTTAGGTTTAAGTAGTTCTAAGTTCTAGGGGACTTATGACCTAAGATGTTGAGTCCCATAGTGCTCAGAGCCATTTGAACCATTTGAGGCGAGCACAGGCTAGCGAGCAGCCGCGCCCGGCGTGACTTACCAGGAGGACGGCGAGCCGGCAGTGGTGTGTGGCGGTGTAGGAGCGCATGCTGCCGTTCTGCTGGACACACTGTGGCTGCCAGCCAGAGGTGAGCCGGCCTCGCCTGCAAAGTGTCGCAAGGCGCCCGGCCCAGGTTTCTCCCGATGGCGGGGCGGCTCCACACCCACTGAGTCCCGGGGTCCTCTGCCGCTGGCGACCTGTGCTCCGAGAGCGCGGTCACTCCTGGGTGATCTATGCTACACCTGCTGTCGAGCTTCATATTAGTTAAAAAAATTCTTTGTTTCCATAAAAATAAATACTGCCTACAGGAAAATTAAAGAGACCTTTGGAGAAAAGAGAGCCACTTGTATGAATATCAAGAGCTCAGATGGAAATCCAGTTCTAAGCAAAGAAGGGAAAGCGGAAAGGTGGAAGGAGTATATCGAGGGTCTATACAAGGGCGATGTACTTGAGCGCAGTGTTATAGAAATGGAAGAGGATGTAGATGAACATGAAATGGGAGATATCATACTGCGTGAAGAGTTTGACAGAGCACTGAAAGACCTAAGTCGAAACAAGGCCCCGGGAGTAGACAACAGCACGAAAGGGAAGTGAGGCCGTGTTGTAGCCTATCCCCGGTGTTATTCAATCTGTATATTGAGCAAGGCCGGCCGGTGTGGCCGTGCGGTTCTAAGCGCTTCAGTTTGGAACCGCGGGACCACTACGGTCGCAGGTTCGAATCCTGCCTCGGGCATGGATGTGTGTGATGTCCTTAGGTTAGTTAGGTTTAAGTAGTTCTAAGTTCTAGGGGACTGATGACCTTAGATGTTAAGTCCCATAGTGCTCAGAGCCATTTGAACCATTTTATTGAGCAAGCAGTGAAGGAAACAAAAGAAAAATTCGGAGTAGGTATTAAAATCCATGGAGAAGAAATAAAAACATTGTAATTCTGTCAGAGACAGCAAAGGACTTGGAAGAGCAGCTGAACGGAATGGACAGTGTCTTGAAAGGAGGGTATAAGATGAACGTCAACAAAAGGAAAACGAGGATAATGGGATGTAGTCGAATTAAGTCGGGTGATGCCGAGGGAACTAGATTAGGAAATGAGACACTTAAAGTAGTAAAGGAGTTTTGCTATTTGGGGAGCAAAATAACTGATGATGGTCGAAGTAGAGACGATATAAAATGTAGACTGGCAATGGCAAGGTAAGCGTTTCTGAAGAAGAGAAATTTGTTAAAATCGAGTATAGAATTAGGTGTCAGGAAGTCGTTTCTGAAAGTATTTGTATGCAGTGTAGCCATGTATGTAAGTGAAACATGGACGATAAATAGTTTGGACAAGAAGAGAATAGAAGCTTTCGAAATGTGGTGCTACAGAAGAATGCTGAAGATTACATGGGTAGATCACATAACTAATGAGGAGGTATTGAATAGGATTGGGGAGAAGAGGAGTTTGTGGCACAACTTGACTAGAAGAAGGGATCAGTTGGTAGGACATGTTCTGAGGTATCAAGGGATCACCAATTTAGTACTGGAGGGCAGCGTGGAGGTTAAAAATCGTAGAGGGAGACCAAGAGATGAATACACTAAACAGATTCAGAAGGATGTAGGTTGCAATAAGTACTGGGAGATGAAGCAGATTGCACAGGATAGAGTAGAATGGAGAGCTGCATCAAACCAGTCTCAGGACTAAAGACCACAACAACAACATCATAAACAGTCGAGAGGTCAAAAACGGTTCAAATGACTCTAAGCACTATGGGAATTAACTTCTGAAGTCATCAGTCCACTAGAATTAGAACTACTTAAACCTAACTAACCTAAGGACATCACACACTCCTATGCCCGAGGCAGGATTCGAATCTGCGAACGTAGTATCAGCTCGGTTCCGCACTGAAGCGCCTAAAACCGCTCGGCCACAGCGGCCAGCAGTCGCGAGATCCATCAAGCCAGTATTCGAACTGATAACCTCAAAAACCACAGCAACAATAACAACATGAACAGCTACTGGCTCAAAGGCGTCGGCGACCTTGAAAAGCACGTGTCTGACTTCCATTAGTCACGGTGGCGGTGCTTGCGAAGCGCCGTAACCTTGCCCCAGTGAGTGCAGCATTCCAGAGGGTCCTCTCGCTACGTGTCGGGCTGTGCTGGCACGGGCCCACTGACCGCCGACCTCTGTTGTTATTCTGCTGTAGGTGGCGACATCTGGGTCACCGGACCAGCCCGGCAAGGGCGCTCGCTAGGTCTGCGTATACGCAACAACGAATAATTCGCGCCTTCTGCTAGTTGTTCAGTAATGATAAAATATTTAATTATTACTACGCGATTGTGTATTATGGAAGTGATATGTGGATTTTTTCAAATACTTAAAAGTACCTCCCCACATTGATCTTCGAGGTATTCGCACAGCAGTTAATACCGGTATTCATACCCTCATGCTCTTCTATTTGCTTGCGTTGTTGTTGCTGTCTTCAGTTCGAAGACATTTTCGATGCTTCTTTCCACACTAGGCTATGCTGTGAAAGCCTCGCAACTGCCAGAACCTAACTCCATTTGAATCAGCCTACTGTATTCAAGTCTTGGCCTAGCTCTATAATTTTTGCTCCCGCGTTTCCTTTTATTAACAAAGCGACGACTCCTTGATGCTCAGAATCTTATCAACCGACCCCTTATTTCAGTCCAGCTGTGCCATAAATTTCTTTGTATGCTAACTCGATTCAGTGTCTCCTAATTAGTTACTCTATCTGTCTTTTTCAAATTTTCGGCATCTTCCTGAGAACCACATTTTAAAAACTTCTATTATTTTCTTCTCTAAAATGTTTATCACCCACGTTTCACTTGCGTACGTACACTACACTCCAGGCAATTGTCTTCGTAACAATTAAATTTATGCTCCATGTTAACAAATTACTCTTTAGCAGAACTACTCTTCTTCCTGTTGAAAGTCTGCGTTTTATATCCTCCCTACTTCAGCTATCATCATTTATTGTTCTGCCCAAATTGCAAAACTTTAGTGTCTCATTTCCTAATCTAATACCCTCAGCATTGCTTAATTGACCTCTATTACCTTCAATTACTCTTATTTTACTTTTGTTGATTTTAATCTTATAACTTGTTTTCTAGACGCTATTAGTTCCAGTCAAGTCCTGTTTCAAGTCATTTTCCACCTCTCAGAGAACCGTAGAGTCGAAGGCAAATCATAAAGTTTTTATTCCTTCTTGCTGGACCTTAATTATTCAGAAATCTCTTTCGTTTCCTTGACTGCTTGCTCAGTGTACATAAGGCACTTCTCAACTGTTGCCTCACTTTCATGGCATTTGACTCTCATAACTGCAGTCTCGTTTCTGTATAAGTTTTGGTCACAGTTAAAAAAAGATACTATTTATTTAAAACGAACATAGCACTCTAATTCTGAATTACCGGAATTATAAGACAAAACTAAATAATTAATTAGATACAAGAACTGCGTGCAAAGGACGTACCCCTGTAACGATGTTATGAGGACTTCTTAAGCCTCTATTCGTATAAAGAATTTTGTGCAATGAAAGTAGTTATATAACTATATCTTGAGTATTTCTTAAGCTATAATATTTAGTATAGAGTCATTTTGCTTCTGTTATGGTTCGTAGTTTTCTAGGTATTGAATTCAAAACTTTAGCTGAAACCCCAGGACCTATTTACGCCCAAGACGTTTCCATGTTGCTAATTTAACGACGTGCACTTCTTATTCTCGGTTTACTTAAATAAAGGCAACAAATTTTCTATTGGACTGATGTCTCCAAACTGTGAGGGTACACTGAAAATCGATAATTTAAGATGTGTACATACTCATGCATATCACGTTGCAAACAAAAAGTTGTTTTCAATGAGAGCTTCTTTTCAAATCACGACTTTTCTATGTGTTTATATAAGCGTTTGAATTCAAAATCTCGTCAACAACGATTAGTTCTCAAACTTCTGTGCAGCTAATAATGGCCTAACTGTGACATTACGATCGAACACAAGCGAAGATTTACGTACTGCGAAATAGGTTGGAATGAAATCTTTAAATTAATTTAAAAACTGTCATTAGAATGTTAATAATATTGTGAACTTGTAACGTAACGGTAAAAAAATTGCTTAAAATACACGTAGGCGACATAATAGTGAAAGTTCGAATAGGGTGTAATGTCCGAACTATAACGCGTTCATTAGAGACAGAGAACAATCCGTGGCTGAAGAAGGCTAGGGAAACAAATGGTATCCTAAATCGAGATGGATGGACCGGGTTTTGAATGATGATCCTACCCTGTGGGACACTTCGCTCGGTACCCAAATCGAAAGTTGTACATGAATAGCAGTTTAAGCTGAAAGGCTGAATTTTATCCGAATTCATGCCTCTCAATAAAACTTACAGCTGAAGGTACAAAATAACACAAGCATTTTTGTCTCCAAGAATACTAAATTCTTTCGTTTCTCAACCATCGCGGTTGAGTTTAATTTCCTTTAAGCACGCATACAGATGGTATGAAAGGGCAGTGCATTGATGGAGCTGTCATTTGAATTTAGCTGATTCATGTGAAAATATTTCCGATGTAATGATGGCCGCAAGACGGGAATGAAAAAGAATTTGGACGTGGAATGGTGGTTGGAGCTAGTATTCGATATTCAGAGATCCACAGTGCATAAGAATGGGCCGAGAACACCAAATTTCAGGCCTTACCTCTCGCCATGGACACTTAACGATCATTGCTTTCAGACAAGGAACACTGCGAGAAATAACCGCAAAAATAAATATGGGTCAAACGATGGACGCATGCTTTGGGCCAGTGCGGCGAAATTTGGTGTTAATGGGCTATGGCAACAGACGACCGATGCGAATGTCTTTACTAAGAGTACGACATCGCCTGCAGCTCCTCTCCTGGGCTCGTGACCATATCTGATGGATCCTAGTCGAATTGGAAACCATAGTCTGATCAAATGAGTCTCGGTTTCACTTCATAAGAGTTGACGATAGGGTTCGAGTGTGGCGCAGACACCACGAAGCGAGGTCCCACGTTGTCAGTAAGGCACTGTACAAGCTGATGGTGGCCCCATAATGGTGTGGGCTGTATTTACATGGAAAGGACGGGGTCCTCTGGTCCAACTAAACCGATCATTGACTGGAAATGATTATGTTCGTCTACTCTGGGACCATTTACAGCTATTCATGGACATGGTATTCGCGGGCAACGATGGAATTTTTATGGATGACAATGCGACATGTCGTGACTGGTTTGAAGAACATTCTGGACAGTTCTACCGAACCGTTGGCCGCTCAATAGCCCGACGTAAATCCCATCAAACATTTATGGGACATAATCGAGAAGTCAGTTCGTGCACAAAATCCTCAACGGGGACAGGTGAAAATGTGTGCCCCGACCGGGACTCGAACACGGGATCTCCTGCTTACATGGCAAACGCTCTATCTAGCTGAGCCACCAAGGGCACAGAGGATAGTGCGACTGGAGGGACTATCTCGCGCATGCCTCCCGCGGGACTCACATTCTCACCTTGTATATCCACACACTACGTTCGTAGTGTCCCACCCCAACACACTCATTACTCGTGGAAGACATTCTTTCCAAGTCCCGTGAGGGTTCGGGTAATATGTGTGCATCCGCATAGAAGAGAAAGGTCATGGCCGGTCATCAATGGTGTCCGTTTTTTTCGGACATGTCCGAAAGAACAGACATCACATCCATATAAATACATAGTTCTGGCAATACCGGCCATGACCTTCTTATGTGCGGATGCACACATGTCCGAAAGTACAGACACTATGTTGTTGTTGTTGTGGTCTTCAGTCCCGAGACTGGTTTGATGCAGCTCTCCATGCTACTCTATCCTGTGCAAGCTTCTTCATCTCCCAGTACCTACATCCTGCTGAATCTGCTTAGCGTATTCATCTCTTGGTCTCCCCCTACGATTTTTACCCTCCAGGGTTCTTCCATGTATACAACCTTCTTTCATGATTCTTAAAGCAAGTGTTAGCTATGATTAAGTTGTGCTCTGTGCAAAATTTTACCAGGCGGCTTCCTCCTTCATATCTTAGCCCCAATCCATATTCACCTACTACGTTTTCTTCTCTCCCTTTTCCTATACTCGAATTCCAGTCACCCATGACTATTAAATTTTCATCTCCCTTCACTATCTGAATAATTTCTTTTATTTCATCATACATTTCTTCAATTTCTTCGTCATCTGCAGAGCTAGTTGGCATATAAACTTGTACTACTGTAGTAGGTGTGGGCTTTGTATCTATCTTGGCCACAATAATGCGTCCACTATGCTGTTTGTAGTAGCTTACCCGCATTCCTATTTTCCTATTCATTATTAAACCTACTCCTGCATTACCCCTATTTGATTTTGTGTTTATAACCCTGTAGCCACCTGACCAGAAGTCTTGTTCCTCCTGCCACCAAACTTCACTAATTCCCACTATATCTAACTTTAACCTATCCATTTCCCTTTTTAAATTTTCTAACTACCTGCCCGATTAAGGGATCTGACATTCCACGCTCCGATCCGTAGAACGCCAGTTTTCTTTCTCCTGATAACGACATCCTCTTGAGTAGTCCCCGCCCGGAGATCCGAATGGGGGACTATTTTACCTCCGGAATATTTTACCCAAGAGGACGCCATCATCATTTAATCATACTGTAAAGCTGCATGCCCTCGGGAAAAATTACGGCCGTAGTTTCCCCTTGCTTTCAGCCGTTCGCAGTACCAGCACAGCAAGGCCGATTTGGTTATTGTTACAAGGCCAGATCAGTCAATCATCCAGACTATTGCCCTTGCAACTACTGAAAAGGCTGCTGCCCCTCTTCAGGAACCACACGTTTGTCTGGCCTCTCAACAGATACCCCTCTGTTGTGGTTGTACCTACGGTACGGCTATCTGTATCGCTGAGGCACGCAAGCCTCCCCACCAACGGCAAGGTCCATGGTTCATGGGGGGGGGGGGGGGGGGCGGGGTACAGACACTATATCCATATAAATATATACGACTTCAACGTGTTCGTTGCCACAAAAATGGAAACGAATTTCCTTTTCTACATCACAACGCAAGGTGTCACACAAGTCTGCGTACCTGAGAGGAGATCGCAAAACTTCATTGGTCATTCAGTCTACAGCTTATACCTTCCGATTTCCATATGGCTCAGTGAGAAGCAATACGTGGATGACGGGGAAGTTGTTGATGCTCCGACGTCGACCAGTAGAGTGGTAACATGGGGGCATACAAGCCCTCCCAGGAAGGTGGCATAATACTGTCGCATTGAACGGAGATTATGTTGAAAAATAGTGTTTTGTAGCCGAAAGAGTAGGGAGTAATATGGTGTATTGGAAACCTGAATAAAAGCAAACTGATTTTAGAAAAAAATATGTACTACATAACTTATTGAACGCTCCTCGAATTTTAGGCTGACTGAACTAGCTTTAATTAAAATAATGTTTCACTGAATTGGCCAAGGGCGATCTTGGCATTCTTTTATTCCCTGTTGTTGCTTCTACGTGCTTTATGCGGTATGGTGAGTACGTCCTATATGGAGATGACACAGATGTGAAGGTATATTGGGATGCTGAATGTGTTTGAGCAGTACAAAACAGACCGCGGATTGACGATGCAAAAAATGGTTCAAATGGCTCTGAGCACTATGGGACTTAACTTGTACGGTCATCAGTCCCCTAGAACTTAGAACTTCTTAAACCTAACTAACCTAAGGACATCACACACATCCATGCCCGAGGCAGGATTCGAATCTGCGACCGTAGCGGTCGCGCGGTTCCAGACTGAAGCGCCTAGAATCGCTCGGCCACCCCGGCCGGCTTGACGATGCAACACGTCACACATTTCCATCACAGTGTTTACGGTAGTAAACACAACGGTGTTATAAACACTCCTTTAGGATGCTCAAGAACTTACTTTCAAATGGTTCAAATGGCTCTGAGCACTATGGGACTCAACATCTTAGGTCATAAGTCCCCTAGAACTTAGAACTACTTAAACCTAACTAACCTAAGGACATCACACACACCCATGCCCGAGGCAGGATTCGAACCTGCGACCGTAGCAGTCCCGCGGTTCACTTACTTTCACATCTGGCGATTTGTTACCGTAAGAATGACGCGCTTAGGTTGTTATCTCTGTCATAATAAAATACTAGGAAGTCCGATATTGTTTACATCTTTTCAAGAGAAACCCGTGCCTTGACCCAGATTAAGCACCAAATGCAACATTCACCCAGACGTCATATGGTGAGGAACAGTACACAGTCGGGTACTGTAGCGCTGATGTCACCACGCACGTAAGCGTTATTGCTGAAGCGATGACCGCCTTCCTGC
Organism: Schistocerca cancellata; assembly: GCF_023864275.1. Lineage (NCBI taxonomy): Eukaryota > Metazoa > Arthropoda > Insecta > Orthoptera > Acrididae > Schistocerca > Schistocerca cancellata. The sequence goes on along the minus strand of NC_064634.1, from coordinate 141,573,715 downwards.
CCTATTCCACGATACCTCGCCCCCCCCCCCCTGCCCCATCTATCCCCTCCCTCCCTCTGAGCGATCTAGCGCGTGTTCATACACTATGGACCGCATGAAACGTGCTAATTTGTTTTTCGGTGAGCTTATCTGTGCAATCTCAGGAAAGTTAGGTATCAGTGACTAAGGAGGCCTAAGAAGTAGATCAGTCCATTAGTTTTGAAGCTAACCTCTAGTATTTTGAAATGAGATGTTAAGGATGCAGGCCTTGGTACACTTATTTCGCTTAGAGCTTTTCCCCTGCTTGCTAACCTTCGCTGTGTCACCGCCTCCGACCACGCCGTCTCGTCTGACACAGTTGGCGCGTATGTAATACACACACACACACACACACACACACACACACACACTCAGAGCAGAGCGCGGCACATGTCCGGCCGGCTCTGCTGTGATTCACGCTGCTGGGAGTCCACGGGTCGAGGCTGGACGTGTAGGCTTCCACGACAGCTCACATACGTTACGTCGCACCGTTGGACACTAACAGGCGGTATTTTTGGTCTGACCAGCTGTTTCGCAATCACATGTAGCTGTAACGCTTAGTCATTCCTGGTGCAGCGGCTTCAAGACAGAGTAGTTGCCACTTAAAGTTTTAAAATTAAATTAAACACAGTAAACGTAAGATGGTCCGAACGAATAGTGTCCAAACTAGAACAATTTTTTCAAAAGAAAAGTTTTGAAATATCAGCGATAGAGCCGGAAGCATAGCTTTTCAACCGAAATTTCCTGCTGATCGCTCAGAAACAGTTTACAGTGCCGATCCGAACGGAACTGCTAAGATAGTAGTGTAAGCTACGAGAAGGAGACGTAGAACGAAAACCATAAATGTGAAATTCGAAAACTCCGTTGGCAGAAGGACGAGCAGTTTCATTTAATCATACTATTTCTATATTTTTGTGTCTTAGTTGGGTTCACATTGTAGTTAATGGTGTCTAATTTTGAATGCATTTGTTAGTTTTCAGACAATTAGTTGAATAGTTCTCACGGGATTAATGAACCAGTCTCATACATTTATTCTCATAAATTAAGAATAATGCTGATACTTGGTGAAATTACGCTCTGGTGAGCGGTTTGCGCGTTTAAATCACCTCGGGGTATGACCATGCGGTGCATTTGACCTGTGGTCGTCGCACGGTGGCGCTGGCAGCAGTCCACATACGCAGAGGTGTGTTGGTGCATGTCAGAGTGCGGAGCAGCGAGTAAGTGTGCAGACGTTTTCAAACGTGCTAATGGTGACTGTGTGTTGAAAATGGCTCAAAAAACATATTTTGATGACATTATGAGGGGTAGGGCACTAGGACGACTGGAGGCTGGTCAAGTACAGCAGGTCATAGCACAGGCTATCCATGTGCCAAAAAATGTGATCTCAAGATTATAGCAACGATTCCAGCAGACAGGAAACGTGTCCAGACGCTACAGTACGGGAAGACTACAGTGCACAATACCACAAGAAGACCGGTATCTCACCACCAGTGCCCGCAGACGGCTACGGAGTACTGCAGGTAGCCTTGCTCGGGACCTTACCGCAGCCACTGGAACAGTTGTGTCTAGACACACAGTCTACAGACGATTGAACAGACATGGTTTATTCGCCTGGAGACCTGCAAAGTGCATTCCAATGATCCCTGGTCACAGGAGAGCCCGTAAATCCTAGTGTCAAGAACAGAGTACATGGTAATTGGAACAGTGGTCCCAAGTAATGTTCACGGACGTGTCCAGGTATAGTCTGAACAGTGATTCTCGCCGGGTTTTCATCTGACGTGAACCAGGATACAGATACCAACCCCTTGAAAGGGATCTGTATGGAGGTCGTAGTTTCATGATGTGGGGTAGGATTATGATTGGTGCTCGTACACCCCTGCATGTCTCTGACAAAGGAAATGTAACAGGTGAGGTGTATCGGGACGTCATTTTGCTCCGGTATGTCCACCTTTTCAGGGGTGCAGTGTGTCCCACCTTCCTCCTGATGGATGATAACGCACGGCCCCACCGAGCTGCCATCGTGGAGGAGTACCTTGAAACAGAAGATATCAGGCGAATGGAGTGGCCTGCCTGTTCTCCAGACCTAAACCCCATCGAGTAAGTTTGGCATGATCTCGGTCGACGTATGGCTGCACGTCTTCAAACCTCTAGGACACTTCAGGAACTTCGACAGGCACTGGTGCAAGAACGGGAGGCTATAACCCAGTAGCTACTCGACCACCTGATCCAGAGTATGACAACCCGTTGTGCGGTCCGTGTACGTGTGCATGATGATCATATCCCATATTGATGTCGGGGTACATGCGCAGGAAACAGTGTCGTTTTGTAGCACATGTATTTCGGGACGATTTTCTCAATATATCACCAATACCGTGGACTTACAGATCTGTGTCGTGTGTGTTCCCTATGTGCCTATGCAATTAGCGCTAGTTTTGTGTGGTGCCACGGTGTGTGACACCACATTCTGCAATTATCCTTAATTTATGAGCATCAGTGTAGTATTATGTTAATATATTTCAACAGTTAACATTTGAACATTCTGTGTTTGATGCAGCAGTACAGATATAGCGTGTATCCATAAGAGCGTGCAAGACATAGGACATAGAGGATGCTCCACTGAACAATTTGAGGTAGGGAACCTGGGATCGGAGAACCCAGCTTAAGGAGATAATAGGAATAAAATCAGATTACTGTCTACTTTTTTATTTACATTAGTTACAGTTAAGTGCAAATACCATGACTGACATAATGAACGTACAATTTGTACTACATCTTACAGAATATGCTGAAACTGACGGCCATCAACATCAACCTTAACATCATCGGCGAACAAGATTCTGATGCACCCTGACAAATATTCCTGATGTATTTCTAATCACAGTACAGGTAGCTACAATTCAGGCAACTAATTCCATCTCCGGCTCCACTGGGGTCTCACATACAAGTGACTTTAGATATTCCCATTGGAACCATAGGAAATAATCAAGGGGATTCAGGCCAGATGACGTCGCAGGTCATGGAATAGAACCTTCCCTTCCAATCAGCAACCGGGAAATACAGCACTGAGATGGTTGCGGTCATCGACACTGAAGTGAGGCTGTGCACCGTCATGTTACATCCACATCCTCTCACGAACATCCAAGGGTACATTCTCCAATAAATCAGGTAGAACTCTTTGTACGAATCTCAAGTACAGGTGGCCACGCAGACGGCCAGATAGAAGATATGGCCCAATGAGATTGACGCCTACAATGCCGGCCCAGGTATTCACAGCAAAACGTACTCGATGATGTGACTCCACCACAGCGTGAGGGTTTTCCTCGACCCACACTTAGCTATTCCTGCTGTTCGAAATACCATCACGATCAGATGACGGTTCGTCAGTAAGCAGCACGATTAGGAGGAAATTTGGTCAATCAATATATTGTTGGAGCAACCACTGACACAATGCGACCCTTGGTACAAAGTCAGACACAAGCATTACAGAGACTCGTTGTGCGTGATACTAGTGTAGTGCGTGCGGCGTTCATTGCACGTGCAGTACTTGTAGTGGGGTCCGCTAGAACACGTTCCAGCATCTCCTCTTCAAAATCGGATGAGCGAGTTGTCCTCATGTTGCCACGTCCCTCGTTTCTCCTTTCCAGTGAACCAGGTCTCCCGTATCCATCGATCGAGAGAAATAACACTCTTCGTGACGGATGATACCTGTCAGTAAATCATTCCCTATACAGTCTTTCAGCAGCGAGACTATTGCAACATACGTCTCCATACACAACGTGCACGTCAGTGAGTACTGCGACACTGTACCGGTACTGCTCCATCGTATTGCACTGTACGTCTCTGAACAGCACTGAGTAATGAATGGGTCTGTCGTTGATTTGTAGCATGTTCTGTCATGAGACAATGTAAATACGATACAACAGAACGACCTCCTCGACAAGAGAAGTAAGCAAAACCTGCATGAAGACTTCATAGAAATCAGTCTCGTCCTCCTCCTTTCCTTGTAGGAAATAAATAATGTACGTGCAACTAAACAGCTCAGTATGTGTAAACTTGTACGCATGTTAGTTCTAGACAAGCTGGGAAACAGTAATGCTAGACAAAGCGGTAGACAAGTTTACTTCCATATATCCTTAAGCTGGCTTCCCCGACTCTAGACTGTTCAGTGTAGCATTCTCTACGATCTGTTACAGTTTTATGCGCTGTTGCGGAAACACCCTGTACTATGAAATTATTTTGTTAATACATGAGAGCGACTCAGTTAATAGTTTGAAAGTCAACACATACGTTCGAAAGTAGTCAGCATCAACTCAAATACGAACCCAACTAACGCAGAGAAATGAAGAAGTAATAAGCCAAAATCATAAAGCTTAGGATGGGTTTCGAATAACAAAAGACCAGCATAGGCACCTGGAGACCAGTTCTGACATACGCAAGTGAACAACAAGTTCCTCCAAAGAACTAGCTGAACCAAATTGAGACCGTGAATTTCGGAGATAAGTGAAATAATTATTTACACTGAATACGACAAAAAGGTAAGAAAATAACCAAATTTTGTTTGAAGTAAGACAATAGTAGACGAAAATGTGAAGAAATGGAATTACCACGTATCATACCGATAGAATGGAGCTAAGAAGAGACACTTACAAATCAAAAGTATGTGGACACCTATTAGCGGACTTTAATACGGACTGTTTCCACCGTTCGTCTTTTTGACAGCTTGAACTCTGTTGGCGTTATTTTCAATGAACTATCTGAATGTCTGTGGAAGAATGGAGCCTATTCTTCCTCAACAGTCACAGCCAGAAAAAGTAGCGGGATCTGGAGCGAATCCGTCGTTTTAATTCATCCAAAAGGTGTTCCATTAAATCTCTCTCAGGTCAGGACTCTGGGAAGGCTAGCCCATTTCTGGAATCTTACTGTCCACAGATGCCACAGACGATGCTTTATGACAGAGTGAAATGTCATGCTGAATATCATCTTCGTCTATGAACTCCTCTGCTGCACACAGTACATAATGCTGTACACTGTCTTCATATCCTTCCACATTTAGCATTTTATTGAGCACAAAAGGGAATCACATGCTAACCACGAAAATCACCCTCCCTACCGTAAAGCCAACTCCTCTGTATTTTACCGTTGCCACTACACATGATGTCGTGTAACGTGTCCTTTCCTAAGCCTTGCTTCTTTTTTGAAAATAGGCCAATCAGAGAACTTCCAAGCCGTCAAACATATTAAACTCTCCCTATAACAGCTCAGTATTTTACCTTCCAGTCACATTTTTCAGTTCCTCCATAGGTCACTATCTTATTTGGAAATAGATATATTAGTTTTTCCTATGGCAATGACAAGCAGTGCACGGCATCATTCTCATCCAGTGGCGATGGTTGTTTCACAACTGCAGGTAGGTCCAAATGGTTCAAATGGCTCTGAGTACTATGGGACTTAACATCTGAGGTCATCAGTCCCCTAGAACTTAGAACTACTTAAACGTAACTAACCTAAGGACATCACACACATCCATGCCCGAGGCAGGATTCGAACCTGCGACCGTAGCAGTCGCGCAGTTCCGGACTGAAACACCTAGAACCGCTCGTCCACCGCGGCCGGCGAGAACAATTGAAGGAAAGGGGAATTACAGCCATTATTTTTCCCGATATATGTAGCTCTTCTGTATGGTTAAATGATGATGGCATCTTCTTGGGTAAAATATTCCTGATGTAACGTAACCACCAATTCGGACATCCAATTGGAGACTTATTTACTTGCCTTCTGACTGGCGCTACAGTCCTTGTAGAACCTTGGCCTCCTTTGTCACCTGCCTACATTCTTCTCTGTCCATTGGTTTCGTTCTCTAATTCCTGGCTCCCACTGCTTTAAAAACTTCCCCCATATCTCCTTGCCACCTATTCTTGGGTCATCATCCTCTCCTTCTCACCGCGGGCTTTCCTGTAAACGCTCTCTTAACACTTCGAGCATCTGGAATTCCATTTACATGACCAGCCCATCTTATTCCTCTTTGCTTGCTTTTCACCACAGTATTCGTATGTTCAAAAACTGTTCAAAAATGTTTCAAATGGCTCTCAGCACTATGGGACGTAACGTCTGAGGTCATCAGTCCCCTAGAACTTAGAACTACTTAAACCTAACCAACCTAAGGACATCACACACATCCATTCCCGAGGCAGGATTCGAACCTGCGACCGTAGCAGTAGCGCGGTTCCGGACTGAAACGCCTTAGAACCTCTCGGCCACCGCTGCCGTCTATCTGCAGGTAGGAAGAGGCATATACTTCACTTACCTGCATAAGATGTCTTACAATTTACGCCATTTCACCAAAAGTCTCATGTGATACAATCTAGGCAAATGTACACACGCATGAAGGAGATGCAATATTCTCTCACCCACTTAGGTTTCAACAAGAATGATTTGCATACATCATATTAAAAACGCTGAGGCAACGGAGCTGGGCGAGTGAAAAGTCATTGGTCTACTTCATAATTTGGAAGATTAAAGGTAAAATTTTAAATGTGATGATGGGAACATAGATTTGACGCGGGGCCGCAACTTTTGGAGTGAATGTCATTCATGGCCGCTATCTTGAAATCCGCCATTTTGGATTCAAGTCATTTTTTTTAAATGGGAAGGGGGTGTACGACACATGAAATAACACTCGCTTGAGCTCTGGAATTGAGCGGTGTAATTTGTTTTTGTCTATATTGTGCAGTTTCGAAGTTATTAATGTTCAAAGTTACATTGATACCGACTCATGTCTCTCTTTGTTCCAGGTGATCTAAAATGGGTCTGACACGTGAAAAGAATATCGAAATCATCCTTACAACAGGGGAACGTAGCTACCGAACAATAGCACCTGTCTACAACAGACGGCACCCAGACAGAGAACTGGTATCGCAAAGCACAGTCGCTCACGTGATCACCAAATTCCGGGAGACGGGCTCTGTTCACGATAGGGCACGTAGTGGGCGACCAAGGACTGCCACCAATGGGGAAGCTGCAACTGCGGTTGTTGCGTCGTTTGTGAAAAGTCCTAAACGAAGTACCCATCGTGTGGCCCTAGCATGTTGAATAAGCCAAACCTCCGTTGTCCGGATACTGCACACCAATAAGTGGCATCCTTACAAGCTGCATATGCAACATCGACTTAACGAGGATGACCCTGATGGCTGGTTGGAGTTCTGCCTGTGGGCTACCGAACAACGCGAACTGGATCCTTCGTTTGCCAAGGGCATACTGTTGAGCGACGAGGCGCATTTCACTTTGAACAGGGAGGTTAATCGAGATAATTGTCGATACTGGAGTGACGCAAATCCGAACTGGGTTGCCCCAATTCGAGAACATAGTCCAGCGAAGGTGATGGTGTGGTGTGGCACATGGGACACCCGCATCATTGGGCCATTTTTCATTTACAACACCTTAACTGCACCACAGTATCTGATACTGCTGCAGGACCTTGTGATCCCTTCCACACTGAACGCTGACAGCATTTTCCCATTTTATTTTCAGCTCGATGGAGCCCCTCCGCGCTATGGCATTGGTGTCCGTGAATGGTTGGAGGAACAACTGCCAGGGAAGTCTCGCCGTGGTCTCGTGGAGTGGCCGCCCAGATCCCTTGACTTAACGCCCCTTGATTTTTATCTAAGGGGACATCTTAAGCAGATAGTGTATGCTGAGAGCATCCGTGATTTGGGACACCTGGAGGAACACATACAACACGCCTGTGACCAAATTGCAGGAGACACTCTCCTCCGTGTGCAGTCAGATTGGTTGCGGCGACTACAGTTGTGCATTGCACGGGATGGACCACACGTAGGACATGTGTTGTAGCAGTCGCTATGAAGGTTAATTTCCCAACTTTGAACATTAATAACCTCTAAACAGTACAAGACAGACAAAAACAAATTACACCACTAAATTGCAGAGCTCAAGCGAGTGTTATTTGATGTGTCATACACCCCCCTTTCCATTAAAAAAAAAAAAAGACTTGAATTCAAAATGGCGGATTTCAAGATGGCGGCCATGAATGACTTTCACTCCGAAAGTTGCGGCCCCACATCAAACCTACGTTCCCATCGTCACATTTCAATTTTACTTTCAATCTTCCAACTTAGGAAGGTGGTCAAGGACTTTTGACTCGCCCTTTCTACAACAACAGTGATACAGTTACATTTTCATAATATTTCTACAGCCAGTGTGATACATTTCATTATTATATTACACCTATGACATGTTGGTTACAATTTCAATTAATGCTACGACTGCGTCTTTTCTACTTCAGTAACATACACGTTACAATTTATGTGTATTACATTAATATTAAAATGTAGGTTATAATTTCAATTTACGTCCTTCCAACTTCTATAATGCATAGGTTACAATTTGACTAAATTACATTTACAGCCGGCCGTTGTGGCTGAGCGGTTCTGGGCGCTTCAGTCTAGAACCGCGCGACCGCTACGGTCTCAGGTTCGAATCCTGCCTCGGGCATGGATGTGTGTGATGTCCTTAGCTTAGTTAGGTTTACGTAGTTCTAAGCTCTAGGGGACTGATGACCTCAGATGTTAAGACCCATAGTGCTCAGAGCCATTTGAACCATTTTTTCTACGTTTACAACTAGCATTTTACTGCTAAATCAATTTCAAATCGCCTACTGTTGCGCACACAGCTTCTGAATATCCATGTCTTATCGAAAATGACCCCACGCTGTGATGCTCTCTTTATCATCAAGTATATAGTGTTTATCATCTGTTGCCGACAATGTTAATTTAATTTGCTGTGTAGTGGGAATTGTATGTCACTTGGAGTGAAATACGTACTGGCAATCGAGTTATCAACACCATTTAATTCACATTTTACAAATCATTTGTGCTCAATTCCATAGCTGATGAGCGTTTTGCATCTTTCGCTCAACACATTATACGTTGTGTTCAAAATTCCAGAGCATACATTTTTTCTCTCAGACCTACGAATTCTGTAATAATGTCGCCTTAAAATACATCTTCCATTACACCTACTTTCGTTTTATTGATGCATGGGATGTCATAAACGTTTCTGTTGAGATTACCCAAATTATCAAACCATTTATGTACATCACTTTAGATAACATGAAAAATTTCTGAGATAGTTAAATGACAGATTAAGCTCCGCTTGTATATGTAACATATTATAAATTTTTTGCCTCAGATTTCTTCAATGCATATCCATAATGTAACTCTACATGAAGAATCTTAGAAATGTCAAAATAGCTATTCCTGCTGATATGGGTTCATCAGGAACAATAAGTCTGCTTAATTGAATAGGAAGCATATTGTCTGTAAATACCACAATTCACTTGAAATTCAGCTTATCAATCAGAGCAGCAGTTTCATACATACCTTCCCAGCTTGTTATTTCCTACATATTATTCATTTTTTGTACATTCTGCGTAGTCTTCCACAGAACACTGTATATCATAAGTTTGAAAAATCTTCTCAATTTTTTTTCCATTTATACGTTTTTCAGCATTAATATCGACATATGTTTTCATCCAAGGAGCTTAATGGAATGATCATATCCGCTGAATTTCGCTTAGAGTATGATTATTGTTTGAGTGCTTTGACTTTCTGTAATGAATTAACTAATTTTATCGCGTGGTATGAAAATCGACTTCCATGGAACTCCTACCTCGTTGATACTTTGTGGTGGAAGTATTTTATCTATGAATAATGGTAGACTGAAGAAAAGTTCTTGGATATTTCCTGATACTCAAGATCAACTTAAAAATGAATCTTATCTGAACCAACTGGTATCTTCTTTACATAAAAGAGTCCATAAACCCATGCAAAATCAAAGAACAGTAGAAATTACATCAATATCCTGCTGCATCGACACATGAAACCCAAGGTTCATAATTATTTTCGTTATAATCAGCCATGAACCTATTGTTTGCAACAGCATGTGTATATGAACTGCGAACTGTACCACATCTGATACCATGCCCAACAAATTATAAGTTGCAATACTACATTAGTAGTTTTCAGAAAAGTTTCCCACACTAAAGCCGCGCGGGATTAGCCGAGCGGTCTTAGGCGATGCAGTCATGGACTGTGCGGCTGATCCCGGTGGAGGTTCGAGTCCTCCCTCGGGCATGGGTGTGTGTGTTTGTCCTTAGGATAATTTAGGTTAAGTAGTGTGTAAGCTTATGGAATGATGACCTTAGCTGCTAAGTCCCATAAGATTTCACACACCCCCACACTAAACCAGATGCAGTCACATAATAAGTTCGTTCCTTTTGAGGAAAAGTGCATGGAGAGTTTCAAAGATATCGACCAATGGCAAAACATCAATTTTAATATGTACCTTACAGTAAGGTACTAATGTCTTGCATTCAGAAAAAAACCATACCTTGCACACCCTTAGATATTCGTATTCTTTGGTAGATGTGTCACTGGTCAGCAAGCCATTGATGATATCAACTGATTGCAACGAAAAGGAATCGTCAGTTATATACTCATATGGAAAGACCCTTTCCTTATTACTCAAACTAAACTATACACTGTCACAGAAGTACTTTATTCTTATTTTCAACTTATTAGGATTTAAATACAAGACACATATTTCAGGAGAGCGAGGCAGAAAACTAAAGGAATCTACAAACCAAATATTTATGTCGTAATAATGTTACATTGCAACAGATTTAGTAAATGCTTTATACTTCTCCATGTCTGAAATGACATTGGTCTTGTATGTCACTTCAGTTCGCCTAAAGCATTCGTTGCGCATATGGTCAATTTGTGCTGCATGTAATGAATTTTTTTTCTTTGAGACAAATATTCGTCTTCTTGATTACAATAAGTAATTTTTTATGCATTCAGCGATCAGATACAGCTCTTTGCTAAGTCATTCTGTAAGGCGACTGTTTTTTGCCTTCTTATGTGATGAACTAATGTAATTAATTTGGTCGCTTAGATTAACGTGTTTATATCATTTGGAATTGAAATTTAGGTGAGGTTATCAGTTTATTAATCGTAGTGGTTGATACTGGACAACTTCACACTAACAACTGTAATATCGCATGCCTTACATAAGTAATTTTTACGCTGTCTAGGACAGCGAGAGAGGCTAAGGAAGCGGCGGACTTCGGACACATCTGGGGTGACGTGCGAGTTTTAGCTCAGCAACGTGAAGAACACAATTTTTACAACACGCTGCGAAGCCTTCCTGTGTAGCTAACCAGTGAGCGCAGCCTCCTGTTGTAAGGGGCGCGGGTGAAAGTTGCAAGGAGACGGCAAAGAGCCGTCTCACAAGAATTGCCTGCAGTTTTTTTCCGCCCCATCGGCATGCATCTCCTGCCGCCCCGCAGGTGCCCAGGAGTCAACAGTTAAGAATCGTTCCCACGAAGAACACAGAGCGTTTTCCTGCTGCTGTTTCCAGGAGGCCCTGCGATTGGGTAAGTCCTTCAGTCAGACACTGCTCTAAATTGCTATAGAAGCTTCTAGAACATTAGTGTATGAACTGCTCCGGTTGGCTAGCAGTTTCAAAGAGTGGGAGGAAATGAGGTTGTAATGCAGGCCATATTTGGCTGAGTCGAGAGTCCACATTAGTGAACAGTAGTTTGCTAATGTGCAGGCAGAAGGTGTCAGGGACTCCTTGTTGGTGTCCTTCCACACTCACCACTGGAGAATTTATTGTTTGTTTGAGACGCTGTTGGCAAATCGTCTAGTGATAACTTTCAAACTTAGTTTGAGAAAATGCTGATTGTGCCACATGAAGTAACATCATTTTCTTTCTCTGCGGACAGAAAGACGAATATGTGCTTCTCTGTGGAGTTTTAGGCATTCCAAAGTACTCACGACTGCGCACTTGTGTGAAGTGCCTACTTCTGGCAAGCGTGCAAACAGCTTGCCTTGACTAGTGAACGGATTCTTTACTTGAGTAACTTCGAATATACGAGTTTGCAAATGCAGCTATTTGTCTACTGTGTAGTTAAATTCATATCCGCAAGTCGTACTTCGTCTACACGCCAACTGCACTCTTCCGCAGGTCGACTTGGTGGACGTGCTCTTTACTCGACTATTTATGGTGATATACGCTCCACGGCTTGACAAACAGGGAACCATAACGATAAATGTGTTCAGTTCCACTGGATTGTTCAAAAATGGTTCAAATGGCTCTGAGCACTATGGGACTTAACATCTGAGGTCATCAGTCCCCTAGAACTTAGAACTACTTAAACCTAACTAACCTAAGGACATCACACACATCCATGCCCGAGGCAGGATTCGAACCTTCCAGACTGAAGCGCCTAGAACCACTCCGCCACAACGGCCGGCCACTAGATTGTTCTCTGAGCTCACTGTTACCGGCACCAGTGACGGTAGGGGTTTTTATTAATAAGGAGACTACACAGTGTCAACCATTTAAGTGTTCCTATCGTGAAAAAAGGGTAGGAGGCCCGATTTTGGCATAGAATATAGGTGAAATTACAATGAAATGAACACCCTTAGCTGTTTACAGGTGTTGACATACGCCAACGTGGACAAATGATAATGTGTGCCCCGACCGGGACTCGAACCCGGGATCTCCTGCTTACATGGCAGACGCTCTATCCATCTGAGCCACCGAGGACACATACGATAGCGCGACTGCAGGGATTTATCTCTGGCACGCCTCCCGCGAAACCCACATCCTCAACGTATTGTCCCGCACTACATTCGTAGTGGCCCCGCCCATTATACTCATTACTCGTGGCGCGTTGCCGATTCCCCTAAGAGTTCGGGCACTGTTTGTGCATTCGCACAGAAGACAAAGTGGCCGGTGAGCCTTAATTATAGATATACTAAGATGGTATCTGTAGAATTTTGGCGTAGTGACAGCCTCAGACTAGTCTAACCAGTAGAACTAACTGAATGCTGCAATTTTACAGATTCCATTTTGCAGTTTCCTTGATTCTTTCTTGTAACAAATAACTTGATAGCAACCTACTGTTCTTATTTAACTAGGTCTACTCTTTTGTCCATCGATCCTGGATAGGTTACTGAATAACATTAATCAGTTAGGACCAGTTAAATAATTTTTGTGTAACATCTGAAGTGGGCCAACTATAGAAGGACTAGGCAGAACGCAACAACAACATAATAAAATCTTGACTGACCTAGTTATATGTAATGGGGACCTGCAAGCATCTTAGATTAGATTAGATAGATTAGATTAATTATTCATTCCAAGTCCCACAAAAGAGGGGATCCTTCTTGTTGTGGTACATGTCAGATAAACAAATTACAAAAATGAAATTAGAAAAACGTGTTTCATTAATTTTAATGGTCCTCGGTCAATAAACAGTAAAATTATGTACGTGAAGTAAAATTAAACTTCTAATATTTACAGGTTTAATACTTACATCTGCTTTCATTACATTCATCATTCACACAGTAGCTATTCACACACTTGGCTATTACAACCAAGTATTGTCAAAAATTAAAGTAAATTATTCATTTCAATGATCCTCAGTTAAGAACAGTCAAATTGTGTACAAGATTTAAAATTAAGCTTCCACTGTTTACATACTTAAGAGGTACACCTTCTTTCCATACATCCATCATTCATAGAGTACGTAGTTACTTGGCTGTTACAGCTAAGTATTGCCAAAAATTATAGCATAATAAATTTTCATTAAAATGGTCTACTGCACTTGTTGAGAAAATCATGGATGGAACAGAAGGAGTTGGCCACCAAAAATTCTTTAAAATCATGTTTAAATTGTGCCTTGTCTGAAACTAAACTCTTAATGCTTGCTGGTAACTTATTGAAAATATGCGTTGTTGAATACTGGACTCCTTTCTGGGCAAGAGAAAGTGATTTTAAATCTTTATGTATATTGTTCTTATTCCTAGTATTCATACTGTGTACAAAGCACTAAGTTGGAAAAAGAGATGTATTATTTACAACAAGCTTCATTAAGGAATAAATATACTGAGAAACTGTGGTTTCTATGCCCAATTTTTGGAATCGGTTTCGACATGATGTTCTTGGATTTTCACTACACATTACTCTTATTATACGCTTTTGTAATCTAAAAATTTTTTCTCAGTTTGTGGAGTTACCCCACAATTTGATACCATATAACATAATGGAGTGAAAATAAGCAAAATATGCAAGTTTTTTTATATTTATATCTCCTATGTCTGACATCACTGCAAAAACAGGAATCGTTTATGTCTTAATTCTATCAACACAGTATCGTTAATACCAGGTTAGTAGGCAAAAAATTGCTCAGTATTATAAAAATAAAATTTGCGGAACTGTTACTAGGTTTGCACAATTTTGCAATAAACTCTTAACTTCGCATGCTAGAAGAAGTACATGTACTGTGCCATGCCATAACTAATATTTCATTTCCAGAATTTTTTCTGATTTTTGACCTCACTTTATTTTTTTCACGTCATTGTGCTGTCTTTACGTTGTTGTGTGACTATGTAAATTACGATAGGACTTTGTTGTAGGATAATGTAAAATGTATTGACGACTAATAGACACAGTCCGATGACTTTGTAAATTCACTTACCGTATAGAAATTTTTGATAATTTTGCAAATTATTTTCACATATGTATGCGCAAATAACAGAGTAGGAGGCTCATTTTAAGTCTTAGCAAGGCTCGTAAAGAGAAAGAACAGAATAGCACCGTATACAGAGAAGAAATGGCAAAAAAAAAAAACTGTATAGAAAGGGAAGCTGTAGTGGAGGATATAGACAGACTGCATGTCTCGACAGCACAATTGTGATAAGATAATGGATTATGCAACAGATAATGAGGGGCAAGCGCGAAACTATGTAGAAGCAATAGTTAATTTACGAAACTATCCAGAAAGTGATTGTGATGGACCGTAAGTGGAGAGAAGGTGTTAGAGCGGGCCTGCATCATGTACGAGGGCAGTTCAATAAGTAATGCAACACATGTTTTTTCTCGGCCAATTTTGGTTGAAAAAACCGGAAATTTCTTGTGGAACATTCCCGCTTCGTCTTGTATAGTTTCATTGACTTCCGACAGGTGGCAGCGCTGTACGGAGCTGTTAAAATGGCGTCTGTAACGGATGTGCGTTGCAAACAACGGCAGTGATCGAGTTTCTTTTGGCGGAAAACCAGGGCATCTCAGATATTCATAGGCGCTTGCAGAATGTCTACGGTGATCTGGCAGTGGACAAAAGCACGGTGAGTCGTTGGGCAAAGCGTGTGTCATCATCGCCGCAAGGTCAAGCAAGACTGTCTGATCTCCCGCGTGCGGGCCGGCCGTGCACAGCTGTGACTCCTGCAATGGCGGAGCGTGCGAACACACTCGTTCGAGATGATCGACGGATCACCATCAAACAACTCAGTGCTCAACTTGACATCTCTGTTGGTAGTGCTGTCACAATTGTTCACCAGTTGGGATATTCAAAGGTTTGTTCCCGCTGGGTCCCTCGTTGTCTAACCAAACACCATAAAGAGCAAAGGAGAACCATCTGTGCGGAATTGCTTGCTCGTCATGTGGCTGAGCGTGACAATTTCTTGTCAAAGATTGTTACAGGCAATGAAACATGGGTTCATCACTTCGAACCTGAAACAAAACGGCAATCAATGGAGTGGCGCCACACCCACTCCCCTACCAAGAAAAAGTGTAAGGCCATACCCTCAGTCGGTAAAGTCATGGTTACAGTCTTCTGGGACGCTGAAGAGGTTATTCTGTTCGATGTCCTTCCCCATGGTCAAACGATCAACTCTGAAGTGTATTGTGCTACCCTTCAGAAATTGAAGAAACGACTTCAGCGTGTTCGTAGGCACAAAAATCTGAACGAACTTCTCCTTCTTCATGACAACGCAAGACCTCACACAAGTCTTCGCACCCGAGAGGAGCTCACAAAACTTCAGTGGACTGTTCTTCCTCATGCACCCTACAGCCCCGATCTCGCACCGTCGGATTTCCATATGTTTGGCCCAATGAAGGACGCAATCCGTGGGAGGCACTACGCGGATGATGAAGAAGTTATTGATGCAGTACGACGTTGGCTCCGACATCGACCGGTGGAATGGTACCGTACAGGCATACAGGCCCTCATTTCAAGGTGGCGTAATGCCGTAGCATTGAATGGAGATTACGTTGAAAAATAGTGTTGTGTAGCTAAAAGATTGGGGAATAACCTGGTGTATTTCAATGCTGAATAAAACAACCCCTGTTTCATAAAGAAAAATGTGTTGCATTACTTATTGAACTGCCCTCGTACATGCGGACGAGGTAGTCTGACGGGTACATATGGATCGCAAATATTTAGCAGAGAAAGACCGACATCGCGATAAGTGAGACTCTCCTCAGTCAGTTTGGATGGAGCGAGGCACGTATGATGGAGAAAGAAAGGCAACGAACGACATGTTGAGCATATTCGACTATTTGGACAAAACTATGCAAAAAATTTGATGAAACAGAGGTTGAAATGCGAGAGTAGATTAAGAAATTAGGGGAGGAGACAAGAAGTAGGTCTGCAGCTCGTGGTCGTGCGGTAGCGTTCTCGCTTCCCACGCCCGGGTTCGATTCCCGGCGGGGTCAGGGATTTTCTCTGCCTCGTGATGACTGGGTGTTGTGTGATGTCCTTAGGTTAGTTAGGTTTAAGTAGTTGTAAGTTCTAGGGGACTGATGACCATAGAAGTTAAGTCCCATAGTGCTCAGAGCCATTTGAACCCATTTGAACAAGAAGAAAAATAGGGTACCTCGAAAACCAGCTGTTGGTAACCCGAGCAAAAATTGAAACGAGATGTTTCAGACGCACAAAAGCAAGCAAAGGAAGCGAGAATAATAGCATGGGGCACAAAGCGTATCACGTAAGAAACTCGAACAGAAACCAGGACGACAGAGAAGGAAGGCAAAACTATTCTCAGAAAGATCCACAGCAAGATAAAGAAACTTGAACAGCAAAAAGTGCAATCTTCAGACCCGTTATGGCTGAAGATCATGAAACAAAATACCAGGAAATTGAGAAAGGATTAGACCAGAGGCTCTGCCAACTTCTAGAAAAGAAAGAGTCCTTTGTTGAAATCAGGTGCTCCACAACACCACACATTTCCACCATTGATGGT
This sequence comes from Schistocerca cancellata, assembly GCF_023864275.1. Taxonomy (NCBI): domain Eukaryota; kingdom Metazoa; phylum Arthropoda; class Insecta; order Orthoptera; family Acrididae; genus Schistocerca; species Schistocerca cancellata. Next base: position 141,556,592 of record NC_064634.1, on the reverse strand, counting down.
GTTAAGATGCTAGGATACAGCTACTAACATAGCAGCACACATAATTATGAGCAAAATTTAAATATATGGAACAGCAAAATACCTATGTTTACATAATTACATAATCTCCTCCACCAGTACAGAAGTAGTGCTACACAATGTATTTATTTGTGGTATCGTGAGATAGTCTAGAAGTCTGCATGTCAATTTCAATATAAGAGCTATGCACACACCTGTAATTGCACTAATTATGCGTGCTCACGTTCATCACCATTATACAGCTGACAAATTCTAGCGTAAATATCCATACTTATGTACAAGACCATCAGATGGCGCAGTGGTAGCATTAATCAGTATTATCATCTCACATCACGTTAAGGCATGGATCTACTATTCCATACAATTACACTCCTGGAAATGGAAAAAAGAACACATTGACACCGGTGTGTCAGACCCACCATACTTGCTCCGGACACTGCGAGAGGGCTGTACAAGCAATGATCACACGCACGGCACAGCGGACACACCAGGAACCGCGGTGTTGTCCGTCGAATGGTGCTAGCTGCGCAGCATTTGTGCACCGCCGCCGTCAGTGTCAGCCAGTTTGCCGTGGCATACGGAGCTCCATCGCAGTCTTTAACACTGGTAGCATGCCGCGACAGCGTGGACGTGAACCGTATGTGCAGTTGACGGACTTTGAGCGAGGGCGTATAGTGGGCATGCGGGAGGCCGGGTGGACGTACCGCCGAATTGCTCAACACGTGGGGCGTGAGGTCTCCACAGTACATCGATGTTGTCGCCAGTGGTCGGCGGAAGGTGCACGTGCCCGTCGACCTGGGACCGGACCGCAGCGACGCACGGATGCATGCCAAGACCGTAGGATCCTACGCAGTGCCGTAGGGGACCGCACCGCCACTTCCCAGCAAATTAGGGACACTGTTGCTCCTGGGGTATCGGCGAGGACCATTCGCAACCGTCTCCATGAAGCTGGGCTACGGTCCCGCACACCGTTAGGCCATCTTCCGCTCACGCTCCAACATCGTGCAGCCCGCCTCCAGTGGTGTCGCGACAGGCGTGAATGGAGGGACGAATGGAGACGTGTCGTCTTCAGCGATGAGAGTCGCTTCTGCCTTGGTGCCAATGATGGTCGTATGCGTGTTTGGCGCCGTGCAGGTGAGCGCCACAATCAGGACTGCATGCGACCGAGGCACACAGGGCCAACACCCGGCGTCATGGTGTGGGGAGCGATCTCCTACACTGGCCGTACACCACTGGTGATCGTCGAGGGGACACTGAATAGTGCACGGTACATCCAAACCGTCATCGAACCCATCGTTCTACCATTCCTAGACCGGCAAGGGAACTTGCTGTTCCAACAGGACAATGCACGTCCGCATGTATCCCGTGCCACCCAACGTGCTCTAGAAGGTGTAAGTCAACTACCCTGGCCAGCAAGATCTCCGGATCTGTCCCCCATTGAGCATGTTTGGGACTGGATGAAGCGTCGTCTCACGCGGTCTGCACGTCCAGCACGAACGCTGGTCCAACTGAGGCGCCAGGTGGAAATGGCATGGCAAGCCGTTCCACAGGACTACATCCAGCATCTCTACGATCGTCTCCATGGGAGAATAGCAGCCTGCATTGCTGCGAAAGGTGGATATACACTGTACTAGTGCCGACATTGTGCATGCTCTGTTGCCTGTGTCTATGTGCCTGTGGTTCTGTCAGTGTGATCATGTGATGTATCTGACCCCAGGAATGTGTCAATAAAGTTTCCCCTTCCTGGGACAATGAATTCACGGTGTTCTTATTTCAATTTCCAGGAGTGTACATATGCCTAAATTATTATCATAACTTACAGCCAGGCCACTGCTGTACATTTAAAAAATAGTCTATAAAACAATGTGCAACATTCATAAAACATCGTTTATACATAAACCTTTCTATATAATTTTAGAAAACGTGTATACATTTGGTGGTTCATGGTGTGGGTTCCTGTAGTCATGTCTAGTCCATGAACCACAGGCAACGTATGAGTGGCCAAGTAAGTGGTCCCGACAGTCGGGATACCAGTTACTTTGGAATAAGGCTGGGCATCTCGGACATATTCTGAGTCGTGGTCACCTTTGTGCTCATACGGCAAAGACTACCAAATCCACTGGTTAGTCCCTCAGCCGTTAGGGGTAAAACCCAATGGGACTCGGGGCAAGTAAGGCTAGCAACCTGCTTCCCTGGTACTTTAAATATGATGCTGGCAACAATCAGAGCAAAATGCCTCGGACCTTTGGAGGTGACGGTGTCCCACCTCTAACTGACAAACCAGGGACTCCTAAGATACGACTTGGCAAACAAATGGTAATGAGATGGGGAGCTATTAATATCAATGGGGGCTACTCTGGGAAGAAGGTAGAGCTGGCAGAGGCTGCAAGTAAGATGGGGCTGGACGTTTTAGCTGTTAGTGACTTTCGGGTAAGGGGTGAGAAAGAAGAGGAAGTGGGAGAATACAAGGTCTACCTGTCAGGAGTCAAAGCAGGAATAGCACAATGGGGTGTAGGGCTTTACATCAGGAAAGAAATGGAACCCAGCGTAGTTGCAATAAGGTATGTAAACGAACGACTGATGTGGATAGATTTGACAGTGTCTAGCAAGAAAATTAGGATTGTGTCAGTATATTCGCATTGTGAAGGGACAGATCAAGAAAAGATGGATAGTTTTTATGAGGCACTCAGTGATGTAGTTGTTAGACAGTGTTCTGCTCATGGGTGATTTTAACGCCAGGATTGGAAATCGAAGAGAAGGGTATGAAAAGGTTACGGGTAAATTTGGAGAGGATATGAAGGCCAACAGGAACGGGAAACAACTCTTGGATTTCTGTGCCAGTATGGGCTTAGTAATCACAAACTCCTTTTTTAAACATAAGAACATTCACCGGTATACTTGGGAAGGCAGGGGAACCAGATCTGTCATAACAGATCAGGAATTCATGAAGGCTGTGAGGGACACACGTGTATTCAGGGGATTCTTTGATGACACTGATCATTATTTAATCTGCAGTGAAATTGGGATTGTGAGGCCGAAAGTGCAGGAGGTCAGGTCCATATGTAGGAGAATAAGAGTGGAGAAACTTCAGGATAAGGAAATCAGGCACAAGTACATAACAGCGATCTCAGAAAGGTACCAGTTAGTTGAATGTAGTCAATTACAGTTATTGGAAAAGGAATGGACAAGGTACAGGGACACAGTACTAGAAGTGGCTAAAGAATGTCTTGGAACAGTAGTGTGTAAAAGTAGGATGAAGCAAACAGCTTGGTGGAATGAAACAGTCAAGGCCGCCTGTAAAAGGAAAAAGAAGGCGTATCAAAAATGGCTACATACCAGAACCCAGGTAGACAGAGAAAGTTATGTTGAAGAAAGAAACAAAGCCAAACAGATAATTGCAGCATCCAAGAAGAAATCTTGGGAAGACTTTGGAAACAGGTTGGAGACTATGGGTCAAGCTGCTGGAAAACCATTCTGAAGTGTAATTAGCAGTCTTCGAAAGGGAGGTAAGAAGGAAATGACAAGTATTTTGGACAGGTCAGGAAAACTGCTGGTGAATCCTGTGGATGCCTTGGGCAGATGGAGGGAATATTTTGAAGAGTTGCTCAATGTAGGTGAAAATGCGATCAGTAATGTTTCAGATTTCGAGGTAGAATGGGATAGGAATGATGATGGAAGTAGGATCACATTTGAGGAAGTGGAAAAAATGGTCAATAGATTGCAGTGCAATAAAGCGGCTGGGGTGGATGAAATTAAGTCGGAACTCATCAAATACAGTGGAATGTCAGGTCTTAAATGGCTACACAGGATAATTGAAATGGCCTGGGAGTCGGGACAGGTTCCATCAGACTGGACAAAAGCGGTAATCACAGCAATCTTTAAACATGGAAACAGAAAAGATTGTAACAACTACAGAGGTATCTCTTTAATCAGCGTTGTGGGTAAAATCTTCTCAGGTATTGTTGAAAGGAAAGTGCGAGTATTAGTTGAGGACCAATTGGATGAAAATCAGTGTGGGTTTAGGCCTCTTAGAGGTTGTCAGAACCAGATCTTTAGCTTACGGCAAATAATGGAGAAGTGTTATGAGTGGAACAGGGAATTGTATCTATGCTTTATAGATCTAGAAAAGGCATATGACCGGGTTCCTAGGAGGAAGTTACTGTCTGTTCTACAAGATTATGGAATAGGAGGCAAACTTTTACAAGCAATTAAAGGTCTTTACATGGATAGTCAGGCAGCAGTTAGAGTTGACGGTAAATTGAGTTCATGGTTCAGAGTAGTTTCAGGGGTAAGACAAGGCTGCAACCTGTCTCCACTGTTGTTCATATTATTTATGGATCATATGTTGAAAACAATAGACTGGCTGGGTGAGATTAAGATATGTGAACACAAAATAAGCAGTCTTGCATATGCGGATGACTTAGTTGTGATGGCAGATTCGATTGAAAGTTTGCAAAGTAATATTTCAGAGCTAGATCAGAAATGTAAGGACTATGGTATGAAGATTAGCATCTCCAAAACGAAAGTAATGTCAGTGGGAAAGAAATATAAACGGATTGAGTGCCAAATAGGAGGAACAAAGTTAGAACAGGTGGACGGTTTCAAGTACTTAGGATGCATATTCTCACAGGATGGCAACATAGTGAAAGAACTGGAAGTGAGGTGTAGCAAAGCTAATGCAGTGAGCGCTCAGCTACGATCTACTCTCTTCTGCAAGAAGGAAGTCAGTACCAAGACTAAGTTATCTGTGCACCGTTCAATCTTTCGACCAACTTTGTTGTATGGGAGCGAAAGCTGGGTGGATTCAGGTTACCTTATCAACAAGGTTGAGGTTACGGATATGGAAGTAGCTAGGATGATTGCAGGTACTAGTAGATGGGAACAATGGCAGGAGGGTGCGCACAATGAGGAAATCAAAGAAAAACTGGGAATGAACTCTATAGATGTAGCAGTCAGGGCGAACAGGCTTAGATGGTGGGGTCATGTTACACGCATGGGAGAAGCAAGGTTACCCAAGAGACTCATGGATTCAGCAGTAGAGGGTAGGAGGTGTCGGGGCAGACCGAGGAGAAGGTACCTGGATTCGGTTAAGAATGATTTTGAAGTAATAGGTTTAACATTAGAAGAGGCACCAATGTTAGCACTGAATAGGGGATCATGGAGGAACTGTATAAGGGGGCCTATGCTCCAGACTGAACGCTGAAAGGCATAATCAGCCTTAAATGATGATGATGATGATGATGATGATGTATACATTTTATAAACATCTTAACAATTCTTTGCTAAAATTTGGTTTGTAAAAATCACAATCAATATGATAACCTATAAACACTTAATAACTCAGCTAATCGTATCGTATGTAGGTTGATTTTAGTACAACCAGGGATAGTTCGATGACTACAGCACGGATATATTACACTACTGGCCATTAAAATTGCTACACCAGGAAGAAATGCAGGTGATAAACGGGTATTCATTGTACAAATATATTATACTAGAACTGACATGTTATTACATTTTCACGCAATTTGGGAGCATATATCCTGAGAAATCAGTACCCAGAACAACCACCTCTGGCCCTAATAACAGCCTTGATACGCCTGGGCATTGAGTGAAACAGAGCTTGGATGGCGTGTACAGGTACAGCTGCACATGCAACTTCAACACGATACCACAGTTCATCAAAAGTAGTGATTGGCGTATTGCGACGAGCCAGTTGCTGGGCCACCATTGACCAGACGTTTTCAGTTGGTGAGGGATCTGGAGAATGTGCTGGCGATGTCGCCAAACACGGGTACCACCATCATGATGCTGTAAACAGAACCTGGATTCACCCGAAAAAATGACGTTTTGCCATTCGTGCACCCAGGTTCGTCGTTGAGTACACCATCGCAGGCGCTCCTGTCTGTGCTGCTGCAAACGTCGTCGAACTGTTCGTGCAAATGGTTGTCTTGCAAACGTCCCCATCTGATGACTCAGGGATCGAGACGTGGCTGCACGATTCGTTCCAGCCATGCGGATAAGATTCCTGTCATCTCGACTGCTAGTGATACGAGGCCGTTGGGATCCAGCGCGGCGTTCCGTATTACCCTCCTAAACCCACCGATTTCATATTCTGCTAACAGTCATTGGATCTCGACCAACGCGAGGAGGAATGTCGCGATACGATAAACCGCAATGGCGATAGGCTACAATCCGACCTTTATCAAGTCGGAAACGTGATGGTACGCATTTCTCCTCCTTACAAGAGGCATCACAACAACGTTTCACTAGGCAACGGCGGTCAACTGCTGTTTGTCTATGAGAAATCGATTGGAAACTTTCCTCATGGCAGCACGTTGTAGGTGTCGCCACCGGCGCCAACCTTGTGTGACTGCTCTGAAAAGCTAATCATTTGCATATCACAGCATCTTCTTCCTGTTGGTTAAATTTCGCGTCTGCAGTGCGTCATCTTCGTGGTGTAGCAGTTTTAATGGCCAGTAATGTATTTCATGAAGAATTTACTGAAGGTATGTGTAGGAACAAAATCAGCCTTCATATGATAGCATTACCTGCACATTAGCTGCGTTTTTAAGCGATTATAGGTTGTCATATTTACTTTGATTTTGTGTAAACGAAAATTTGCTAAAGAATTATTAGGTATGTTCATAAAATGTTTTTAGAAATTTTCTACATTATATAAAGCGGTTTATACATAAATTATGTTTTATGAATGTTGCACATTCTTTTAAGGACAATTTTTTTTAAAAATTGGAATACTAGCTTTGCTATATGTTATGATAATAATTTAGGCATTTATAGTTGCGTGGAGTAGTAGATCCGTGCCTTAAGCTGACGTGAGATGAATCACTAAGAACCTTTTTTAAAAGTGACATGCCGACTTCTAGAGTAACTCACGAGACCAACATGGAAAAACATTGGGTGGCACCACTTACTGTACTGGTGGAGGAGATTATTTAATAGTGTAACAGAGGTATGTTGCTGTTGTGAAGTTCTACGCAAAATCATCATAGAATCAAAATGTAGGGTTTTTTCCCATCGATGAGAAAGTGATTTGGAGTATAGGCTCGAAATGGCAACGCATCGACCAGGAGCCATCCTGGTTTTTGTCTTAATTGATTTAAACAAATTACAAAGAACCTAAATCTGGGTGGTCGTTATTCCCGAATATGAGTACAGTGTAATACCACTACATGAATTATCAAGAAAAATTAAGTTATTTCAGTAACAAAATAATTACTTGAAATTTAGTAAAAAGTGGAACAGGTAGATGTGGTAGCTTGCTGCTGCCTGCTATTGACTGTGTTTTGTTAAGTTGTGTAATTCTGTTGTAGTCACTTGGTGTTTAATTAATGAATGGCCAGAAGATCATTGCACTTCTCTCACCATTAACTGTGGTACTGATAGACTGCATAAATCCCTTCCATTCAGAAACTGCTGCAACTTGTAGAGTGAGCTGCACCCTATGAAGCTACTAGCCACACATCCACAGTGTATCCTGCAAGGTGGGTAGCATTATGTCTGATGGAAAAAGGCTGGTCTTGTTTAAATCTGGGATAGCCATCTGCTGTAATGCATTGCTTTACTTGTGTTGATATATCTGAAGTTCCACAGCACCTGGGAGATAAACTTCTGTTATAGAGGGAGCCAATTTAAGCCTGTGGATCTCTTCAGATACTGGTAGAGCTGAGGTTGGGGTGATGCATTTGATACCCTCAAGCTGCGGAAAGAATTCTAGCGAGTGGCAGAGGAGACAATATAATCGACATTGTCGAATACAGACTGATAGCATGTTACAATTATGACGGGCTCTTCAGTATGGCAGACAATTGTCAGCTCCATCTGTTGACCTCTTTTTACAAAATGGTTCATTTAAGAACTGCAAATAAACGTTCGCTTGATAAACTGAAAATAGCTGCACTATACCATGTATAAACACAGGCTAAGTGAAGTAATTTTGTCTCCTCACAAGACAGAACTGGACAGGATATTCTGGGGATGTACAGCCTGGCTCTAACCTGAAAAGCGAGCAGAACTCGTGCTAGTGGAACTTACATTTTTCCCAGAAGAACGCTACGGGCACATACACAGTAACTAAGACTTTCCTCTAACATTGCAGAACAATGTACAGAGATTTACATAGGTTCTGTACATATGCGTTTCTTGCGTTAGTATTATTTAAAATTCATATCTGTATTCAATGTAGTGTTAACACGATTTGTTGAAAATAAAAAGTGCACCCCCACTTTTTCACCCTGATACACCCAAAGGCCGGCCACTGTGGACGAGCGGTTCTAGGCGCTTCAGTCCGGAACGGCGCTGCTGCTACGGACGCGGGTTCGAATCCTTCCTCGGGCATGGATGTGTGTGATGTCCTTAGGTTAGTTAGTTTTAAGTAGTTCTAAGTCTAGGGGACTGATTTCAGATGTTAAGTCCCATAGTGCTTAGAGCCATTTGAACCATTTTGATATACCCAAAGAACAATTTATCACTTAATATAGACCTACTGCGCTTACATGTGGTACACCCGTTTAATAACCGTTCTTAACTCTCTTCATTTACGAATAAACATCAGTTTTTATATCACTAAAACACTTTTTTAACAATGTGCGATTTTTCCATCCCTTTCAGAGCGGACACTTTTAGTCATAGAGAGAAAATGAATAGCGCCTTTTGTAGAAAAATTAATATAATTTAATTTTTTACCGGAAAACATTTTCGCCAGTTGGTCAATTTTAGAGATATTCAGGAAAATCCTGAAAACGTGAACTTCCACTCTCTCTCCAACCCCGAATTCACGCCCCCAGGCTCACGCGCTCCTGGTTAGGATTTGTAATATGTTGTTCATGACACCCCCTTCCTCTATCACATAACAAAAATTTGCAACTGCACAGATGTTTTCCCCTAACTTTCCTTCGTTAACATTACTACAGCGAAAGGTAAGGTCTACGAAATTTTCCAGGACGACTCACTTAATTTCCAAATTATTTCTGTGTAATTGATGTCTATTGTGAAGAGTCTCCCACTTCAGCTTTTCAGCGTATCTATGATGCGCTCTCGCGAATCAAACACTCTTAAGAACATTCGCGCTGCTCTTCTTTACAGATACTATCTGATCGAAAATATCCGGGCGTCTGTTAGTGGACTGATATGGGATGTGTCAACTATACCATCTGTGACGACTTGAACTCTGCTGGCGACACTTCTAATGAGGTGACTGGAAGTCTGTGGGGGAGTGGCAGCAGCAGCGCGGGATTAGCCGAGCGGTCTCAGGCGCTGCAGTCATGGGCTGTGCGGCTGGTCCCGGCGGAGGTTCGAGTCCTCCCTCGGGCATGGGTGTGTGTGTTTGCCATTAGGATAATTTAGGTTACGTACTGTGTAAGCTTAGGGACTGATGACCTTAGCAGTTAAGTCCCATAAGATTTCACACACATTTGAACATTTTTTGGAGTGGCAGCCCATTTTTCCTCAACAGCGAAAGACAATGAAGGCAATGTTTGGCGCTGAGGTATGGAGACAAGTCGATGTTCTAACTCGTCCAAAGGTGTTTCAGTTGGTTGGAGTATGGACTTTCGCCTCATCATTTCATTTCAAGAATGTTATTGTCCACAAATTATCGTGTCACAGATGCTGTTTTATGACAGGGTGCACGCTTATGCTGGTACAAAAATCATCATCTTCGAACTGTTTCTGTGCTGTATGCATTACATAACGTTGTAAGATTTGCTTGTACCGTTGCGTATTTAACGTTGTCTTAAGCGCAGTAAGGTGTCTACATCCTAAAAACCAAATACGCCCTCACAACGTAATACCACCTCCTCCATATTGCACTGCTGGCACTACACATGATAGCAGTACGTTCTTCGGGCATTCGCCAACCCCAAACCCTTCCGTAAGATTGCCATAGGGTACGGTGTGATTCATCACTCCAGAAATGCGTTGCCAGTCGTTCACTGTCCAGTAGCGTCGGCCTTTGCACCACGTCTCAGCAATGACTGCAGAAATATGTGACTTATGAGGAGCTGCTCGACCGCTATACCCCATTCTTCTTAACTTCTTACGCACGGTCTTTGCGTTGGCTGGAACGCTGGTAGCATCTTGGAAATCATGAGTGATTCCTTACGGTGATTTTATGCGTTAATTCACAGCCACATTACGCAGTTTTCGGCGGTGCCTGTCCGTCAGTACATCAGGTCTTCCTGCTCTAGGTTTAGCTCTGAGTGTTCCTTCACATTTCCAACTGACAATCATATTGCCAAGGGTCAATTTGGACTAATCTTCAGAAGGGTTGCAACGTCCATGACGGATTTATTACACAGGTCACATCCAATGACCACTGCACGTTCGAAGTCAATGAACTCGCCTGAGCGAACAGTTCTGCTGTTGCAATACTGGCGTGCCTGCCTCTTGTAACATCTAGTGGTCCATTCCGCATTAAATAAGGTGTCCAGATAGTTTTAATCAGACAGCGTACGTTCAACGTCCACAGATAGCCCTCCTTCGTACGGGCTTCACAACCAATATTCTAGGAAGGAGCGCTCAAGTTCTTCTGAAGCAATCGCATTTGCTTACTTACAACTTTTGTCCAGTTACTATCAATGAACAAAAGTGACATTTATCTACGATCGAGCCTTTATGATCATTCCATTTTGTGTCGGCACTAGGTTAACCATCACAACAGGTATTTGTGTGAGTTGACTGATTGCCACTGTGACTAGTCGATAATTCAGTCACAGGATACCGTACCATGGTTCTGAGTTACTTTAAGTTCACCGTTTTACATTTCAGAATATCTGCAGAGACTTGCCGATGTTTGCAAAACTTCAAAATTTTATCGACATTGCAAAGGATATTTGTGCAGCATTTTTAGAGAGTAGGCTCTATATTTCATTACAGAAAATCCCAAAACCTGCAAAAGTTTGAAGTTATTACTAAGACTGTCTATGAAGTCGATAATATGCAACAATGGCTCTAAAGATCCAAGATATTATGCTGCATCCTCCTTACCATCAAACCCTCAGCCTTGCTGCAAATTTCGTTTAATAATTCATATCTACATCTACATCTACTTGGATACTCTGCAAATCACATTCAAGTGCCTGGCAGAGGGTTCATCGAACCACCTTCACAATTCTCTATTATTCCAATCTCGTACAGCGCGTGGAAAGAACGAACACCTATATCTTTCCATACGACTTCTCATCTCTCTTATTTTATCACGGCGCCGGGCCGCTGTGGCAGAGAGGTACTAAGCACTTGCGCTTCATTCCGGAACTGCACTGCTGCTACGGTCGCAGGTTCGAATCCTGCCTAGGGCATGGGTGTGTGTGATGCCGTTAGGTTAGTTAGGTTTAAGTAGTTCTAAGCCCAGGGGACTGATGATCTCTGATGTTAAGTCCCATAGTGCTTAGAGCCATTTGAAACATGTAGTTCGGCGTCAACAAAATATTTTCGTATTGGGACCAGAAAAACGCCTTTGTTCTGATGACGTCCGTCCCAAATCCTGTACCATTTCAGTGACACTCTTCTCGTATTTCGCGATAATACAAAATGTGCTGCCCTTCTTTGAACTTTTTCGATGAACTCATTCCTGTCATTCCTCTCTGGTAAGGATCTCACACACGGCGCAGCACTATTCTAAAAGAGGACAGACAAGCGTAGTGTAGCCAGTCTCCTTAGTAGATCTGTTACATTTTCTAAGTGTGCTGACAATAAAACGCAGTCTTTAGTTAGCCTTCTCCACAACATTTTCCGTGAGTTCCTTCCAATTTAAGTTGTTCCTAATTGTAATTCCTAGATATTTAGTTGAATTTACGGCCTTTAGATTTGACAGATTTATCGTCTAACCGAAGTTCAACGGATTGCTTTTAGCAGTCATGTGGATCACCTCACAATTTCGTTATTTAGGGTCAAATGCCGATTTTCGCACCATACAGATATATTTCTAAATCGTTTTACAATTTGTTTTAATCCTCAGATGACTTTACTAGTCGATAAACGACAGCGTTATCTGCAAATAACATAAGACGGGTGCTCAGATTGTCTCAAAAAAAAAAAAAAGTTCAAATATGTGTGAATTCCTGAGGGACCAAACTACTGAGGTCATCGGTCCATAGACTTACAAACTACGAAAACTAACTTATGCTAAGAACAACATAAACACCCATGCCGAAGGGAGGACTCAAACTTCCGGCCGGAGGGGCCGTGATTGTGTCTCAAATCGTTTGTATAAATAAGGAATAGAAAAGGGCCTATAGCACTACCTTGGGGAACGCCAGAAATCACATGTGTTTTACTCCATGACTTTCCGACAGTTACTAAGAATTGTGACCTCTCTGACAGGAAATCACGAATCCAGTCACATAACTGAAACGATGTTCCATAAGCACGCAATTTCACTACGAGCCGCTTGTGTGGTACAGTGTCAAAAGCCTTCCGGAAATCAAGAAATACAGAATCAATTATAGATCCCTTGTCCATAGCACTCAACAACTCATGCGAGTAAAGAGCTAGTTGTGTTTCACAAGAATGACATTTTCTAAATCCGTGCTGACTGTGTCTCTCCGTTAATAAGCATTCATGCAGTGCTGGATTAAAGTAGTTTTGAAAGCCAAGAAATAGATCCCACTGATGATGACTTAGAACAGGAGAAGATGAAACGCGTATGGTATAAATAAAGTAACTAGCAGCAGGAAAGGCAGTTTTATTTACAAATCAAGTAAGAAACACTGTATTCACCCTGTTGCATATAGAACGTTGACTTTCAGGATGTCATGTGAGAAAATTACGAGTTAGGTTTTGCATCATGGATGTTTTCGCAGTCGGATAGGCCGTTTGGAACACCGCATCTAACAAAGGAGACCGCATGTGTGGCAGATTGTAACGTTGTAGCTTTAATTTGCTATGAAAGCGGTGCTGATAGACAATAAAAGCGGGTTAAAAGCTGTGAGCTGTCTGGGGAAGTTAACTTTGCATTACTGCGCAACTGTTTCACCAGGTATCCAGTCTAGCTTACCAAATTCCCAACCAGACTAACATTAATTATAATCTTTTAATAGTCATACGACAACCGGTGATATATATATATATATATATATATATATATATATATATATATATATATATAACAAGAAATAAATCAGTTTATATTTCGAAATTTATTTTAACATTGATCATTGATATTTCAGCATATTAAACGTGAGTCATAACTAAGCTGGTGCCTTATTTAGGACTGTGAAAATAATGTGAGTTTGTAATCTTACGGAACACATCAAATATGGAGCCAAGATTGGGAGACTGCATACAACACTGCATTCATAAAATAACACACGAAGAACGTTGAAAAATATGCAAGAGGAAATTAACCACAACCAACCGATTCAATTTTCACCCAAAGAAGTTACGTTCGTAGCACAATCCTGTCAGTCATGTAATTACCACACACTGGTATACTAAATTCATACTAACTCTCTGTGAAATCTTCCCGAAAAGAATAGCTGAGGGCTACTTTGATGATTACACCAGATGCTTTACGTGGTCAACTTGGTTTACACAAACAGTGTAACTCCACAATAATTTTGATAATTAAAATAAATTAGATCGAAAAGCAATTTACAAAAGAAAAACCTCGAACTGGTGACTACCGTCTTACTATTAACCGGATGGGTCAAACAATTGTATAAGCACGTGGTACTGGTCTCACAAAGTACACCCCACGTGGGTTGAACATAAAGAAAAGTTGCTATATTGGAAAATATTGTCAAGACGAGACGTTGTAATCTCACGCACATTCGCATTGAAGATTGATGATGCTAGTTAGAGCTACTGATCGACACGTGCTTCCACTTTACTCATAAAGTAGTGACAAAGCAACTACCGGAATATATTCTGAACTTCACACTCGAATTACACTGCGTTGCAATTTAAGATAACATTAGATATTTTAGAGCTAAACCTGAAATAAAGGTGATTAAATTTTCAGTTAGGCCGAACTTAGGAAATCCATTGTCCTACGGACTTAGCAGACACGCGCTTAGCCGGAGATCTTACCACTTCAGACGCTCGCCATGGACAGACTGCCTGGTCCCTTCCTGAGGGTGGCTCACAAATACAAACGAAAGTGGCCAGAGGGGCAACTTCCTATACCAACATGACAAGGGACGGACAGGACCATACTAAGGATAGAAACCTCTTTGCTTTTAGAAAGCGTAGCTACCTGTTCCGACGTTGGTCCTACTGTTCTCTAGCAGACAGGCTTGTCTGCTACCCTCAAGCGTGCAACTAGAAATACATTTGCTCATTCATCCTCTCACATAGAAGGGAAGGGGGATGACAGTATCTTATCATATGCAGTATATAAAAGAAAGCGGATGTAGGTTCCGTATGAGACTGTCTGACAAGAATTACATATAAACTGTGTTTTAAAGTGTAGTAGTGTGACAGATCGTTCTTGTTTACGTGTAAAAGTAACACGTTCCACTACTCAGTCTCCTCCCAGATAGTCAGAAACGCCACAGTAAATTTAGAAGAGGAATTTATGCCGTAAATGACAACATATTTAAGAAATTAACATGAAAGGAATCCAACAGACACCTTTCAAGATCTACTGCAATGTAGTCTTCCTCTTCCGCCTCCGTTATAGGTAGAAATTAAACTGGTAATATTCTACAAATATTAAAATGAGTATTAATGGATAATTCGATCTAAGATACCGTACGCCATAGATAATGCTAACAGTGCCTATGTTCACAGTTTGTCTTCCTTTCCGCGGAGACTATCGCGACTAACACATAGTTCAACTCCGAATCACCGTTAATCAAGAACAAAAGGAAAAAGTTTCAGTGCCTCTTTCAGTGAGACTAGACTGTCATTAGTCGAAAATGCGGAAAACGGGAGCCAGTGTAATGGAAATTAAAAAGTTGTAAGAGCAGCATATTAATTCGTTGTTGGGATGACAAAAGTAAGCAAGGGTAATTTATTTGACAACTGTGTGTACTGTAAAGTTCATTAATCATAGTTAGTGATTTCGTTATCAGGAAAAAGAAAACTGGCGTTCTACGGATCGGAGCGTGGAATGTCAGATCCCTTAATCGGGCAGGTAGGTTAGAAAATTTAAAAAGGGAAATGGATAGGTTAAAGTTAGATATAGTGGGAATTAGTGAAGTTCGGTGGCAGGAGGAACAAGACTCTTGGTCAGGTGATTACAGGGTTATAAATACAAAATCAAATAGGGGTAATGGAGGAGTAGGTTTAATAATGAATAAAAAAATAGGAGTGCGGGTTAGCTACTACAAACAGCATAGTGAACGCATTATTGTGGCCAAGATAGACACAAAGCCCATGCCTACTACAGTAGTACAAGTTTATATGCCAACTACCTCTGCAGATGATGAAGAAATAGATGAAATGTATGACGAGATAAAAGAAATTATTCAGGTAGTGAAGGGAGACGAAAATTTAATAGTCATGGGTGACTGGAATTCGTCAGTAGGAAAAGGGAGAGAAGGAAACATAGTAGGTGAATATGGATTGGGGGGAAGGAATGAAAGAGGAAGCCGCCTTGTAGAATTTTGCACAGAGCATAACTTAATCATAGCCAACACTTGGTTCAAGAATCATAAAAGAAGGCTGTATACCTGGAAGAATCCTGGAGATACTAAAAGGTATCAGATAGATTATATAATGGTAAGACAGAGATTTAGGAACCAGGTTTTAAATTGTAAGACATTTCCTGGGGCAGATGTGGATTCTATTGGTCATGAACTGCAGATTGAAACTGAAGAAACTGCAAAAAGGTGGGAATTTAAGGAGATGGGACCTGGATAAACTGAAAGAACCAGAGGTTGTAGAGAGTTTCAGGGAGAGCATAAGGGAACAATTGACAGGAATGGGGGAAAGAAATACAATAGAAGAAGAATGGGTAGCTCTGAGGGATGAAGTAGTGAAGGCAGCAGAGGATCAAGTAGGTAAAAAGACGAGGGCTAATAGAAATCCTTGGGTAACAGAAGAAATATTGAATTTAATTGATGAAAGGAGAAAATATAAAAATGCAGTAAATGAAGCAGGCAAAAAGGAATACAAACGTCTCAAAAATGATATCGACAGGAAGTGCAAAATGGCTAAGCAGGGATGGCTAGAGGACAAATGTAAGGATGTAGAGGCTTGTCTCACTAGGGGTAAGATAGATACAGCCTACAGGAAAATTAAAGAGACCTTTGGAGAGAAGAGAACCACTTGTATGAATATCAAGAGCTCAGATGGCAACCCAGTTCTAAGCAAAGAAGGGAAGGCAGAAAGGTGGAAGGAGTATATAGAGGGTTTGTACAAGGGCGATGTACTTGAGGACAATATTATGGAAATGGAAGAGGATGTAGATGAGGACGAAATGGGAGATACGATACTGCGTGAAGAGTTTGACAGAGCACTGAAAGACCTGAGTCGAAACAAGGCCCCGGGAGTAGACAACATTCCATTTGAACTACTGATGGCCTCGGGACAGCCAGTCATGACAAAACTCTACCATCTGGTGAGCACGATGTATGAGACAGGCGAAATACCCTCAGACTTCAAGAAGAATATAATAATTCCAATCCCAAAGAAAGCAGGTGTTGACAGATGTGAAAATTACCGAACTATCAGTTTAATAAGTCACAGCTGCAAAATACTAACGCGAATTCTTTACAGACGAATGGAAAAACTGGTAGAAGCCGACCTCGGGGAAGATCAGTTTGGATTCCGTAGAAATGTTGGAACACGTGAGGCAATACTGACCTTACGGCTTATCTTAGAAGAAAGATTAAGAAAAGGCAAACCTACGTTTCTAGCATTTGTAGACTTAGAAAAAGCTTTTGACAATGTTAACTGGAATACTCTCTTTCAAATTCTGAAAGTGGCAGGGGTAAAATACAGGGAGCGAAAGGCTATTTACAGTTTGTACAGAAACCAGATGGCAGTTATAAGAGTCGAGGGGCATGAAAGGGAAGCAGTGGTTGGGAAAGGAGTAAGACAGGGTTGTAGCCTCTCCCCGATGTTATTCAATCTGTATATTGAGCAAAAGGAAACAAAAGAAAAATTCGGAGTAGGTATTAAAATTCATGGAGAAGAAGTAAAAACTTTGAGGTTCGCCGATGACACTGTAATTCTGTCAGAGACAGCAAAGGACTTGGAAGAGCAGTTGAACGGAATGGACAGTGTCTTGAAAGGAGGATATAAGATGAACATCAACAAAAGCAAAACGAGGATAATGGAATGTAGTCAAATTAAGTCGGGTGATGCTGAGGGAATTAGATTAGGAAATGAGACACTTAAAGTAGTAAAGGAGTTTTGCTATTTAGGGAGTAAAATAACCGATGATGGTCGAAGTAGAGAGGATATAAAATGTAGACTGGCAATGGCAAGGAAAGCATTTCTCAAGAAGAGGAATTTGTTAACATCGAGTATAGATTTAAGTGTCAGGAAGTCGTTTATGAAAGTATTTGTATGGAGTGTTGCCATGTATGGAAGTGAAACATGGACGATAACTAGTTTGGACAAGAAGAGAATAGAAGCTTTCGAAATGTGGTGCTACAGAAGAATGCTGAAGATAAGATGGGTAGATCACATAACTAATGAGGAAGTATTGAATAGGATTGGGGAGAAGAGAAGTTTGTGGCACAACTTGACTAGAAGAAGGGATCGGTTGGTAGGACATGTTTTGAGGCATCAAGGGATCACAAATTTAGCATTGGAGGGCAGTGTGGAGGGTAAAAATCGTAGAGGGAGACCAAGAGATGAATACACTAAGCAGATTCAGAAAGATGTAGGTTGCAGTAGATATTGGGAGATGAAGAGGCTCGCACAGGATAGAGTAGCATGGAGAGCTGCATCAAACCAGTCTCCGGACTGAAGACCACAACAACAACAACAGTGATTTCTTATCCCATTCCTCCACCCTGGAGCTGTATGTTTATACTACCAAGCTATTGAGTCCCTAGGACTTTGAACACGAATCTGAACTGCATAATTTATTCAAAGAGGGACCTATGCTATAGCCAGACATATAAGATTGGAAAAAGAGGTACGACTAAAGGTCTACAATTCCACAAAAACACATACCAAAGAATCGTAAACACTAACGTGATTCGTGGCGGTACTCGAAGGATGTTTTATACTGCATATGCAGCAGTTTAAAGGAAACAGTTTGGGCGTCATCGGAGTTGAACGGCCTCCAGCCTACGAGTCAGCCTGGAGAGGCACCGTTGAGTCTTCTAGTGGGGGATCTGCTGCATCGGCCAACGGGATACCACGTTGAGCGTCTTTCTGGAGCTGGAAGCTAGCGGTCCGCGGTCCTCGGAGTGAGACGCAGCTTTAGGGGTGGGAGCGCTCAGGGAGCGGTGTCTGCGCAAAGCGAGTCCGGCGCGGGGGCGTTGTGGAGGCGGAGCGAATCCTGGTGCCTCCTTTCCGGGCTGCGGGCGTTCGCCTCGCGCCTGCCGGTCGCAGCGGTCGTGTGAGTTCCACACTACCGCATCGCTCCCACCGTTTCCATGCGTCGCAACTTGCGGGAGATGAAAATCGATTTTCGGCAACCGACATTCGCCGTCGCGTCTTCGTAATAGTCCTGAATCTATTTTACTAGATCCATCAAATATCAATTTTAGGTGGGTCTGTTGCTTTAAGTGAATGGCGAACGGAGATAAAACACACTTGGAATGATAAATCCAAGCCTGGAACGACCATCTTGCAGAAGTAGGCCTACGACTCAACATAAAGGAAACACAGCCTTTTATCAAAGATCTAAATGGCGTTAGGAGTGCGACAAGTGAATGCATCTATTAATTCAGCCCAAACATCCACGGTATCAGAAAAGGTGTTTTACTGCTATAGATCTTTACAGGTGGCAAATTGCGTGCTATGACTATCAACTTAAACACTTGAGACAGAGAGGCATTAGAACAGAAATTTTTGCCAAGGAAAATCGTCAAACAACCCTATGTTTTGAGAAGCTATTTTATTTGGACAACAACTTTCGGCGCTGAATAATGCCCTCTTCAAGCACCTGTGCATTAAAAACGAGTATATTTTTATTTTTATGTATTTATACAAAAAATAAAAATATAAATGGAAAAAAGACAGAAAGTGGATGAAAAAACTAGACAAACTTTATTCGTTGGTACTTAAGATTGTATATTTACTATTTTTGGTTTTTTGTAATGTTTGACATGTTCTGTTATAGCTCTGTGATGTCAAAATAAGTAGTACCCGGTATGTCACATATTCTGCTTTGTTGAGCCGTATTTGCGCAGACATTGGTCTTAACGCTTCAAATTGCATTTTGTAAGTTTTAAGGACTTTTATTTTAGGCCTACACTTCATTTTCTGTAAAGTCATCTGTGGTATACTGTAATACGTCCGACCGCGGCCACTTTCTCAACGTGCGGCCAAGCCGGCTGCAGTCACACAGCGGGAAGCCAGAGCAAACGTCCTCGCCTCCTTCAAGGAGGGCACGATGCGAAGGGCCCGTCTGGCAAAGAGAAGCGTGCCGAGAGCTCGTGGACACCTGCCGCCATTAGGATGGAATGCCAAGAACGTATGCGCGAAAGCATCTGCCCTGGCGGCAGTCATTTTACCTGCCTTAGAAAGCAGTGATGTGCCGACAGTTCCAGCATCCCACGGGCACAGGGAGCAGCGTGCAAAAAGAGCGGGGAATTGGCGCAGGGAGGCGTGTGAAAGAAGACAGCATTCTTAAGATGTTTTTTCTCGGCGGTGAGGACATTCCTTGCAAACGACGGACGCCAGCAGATTTTGAAACGGAGCCCAAACATGAGTCTGTCCAGGGCTCACGCAGAGAGAGCGGTTATAAAGAAATGTTGTGCAGCTGCTCCCCCAACAGCCTCGGAATGCAGGAAAACATCTTAAGAATGGATAATCGTGAGAAAGATGCCAATTCACGAGGCACACGCCAGCCCACGCCACATAGAAAATTCCTCCCTGCACGGAGAGACGTGCGATGAAACGGCGATCTGTCATTGGGCTACATTGAAAATTTCATCAAACGTTTTTTATTCCAGTCTTCGATCACAAAATCAGTTCTTTTGACGATGACCGGTTTCAGTCCGTAATGAGCATCCTCAGATCTTTTCTACACCATGTCCTAAAGTGATAAGGCCATAAAGGCATCGTTAGAACATATAAATCTAGTCAGCACAGCATCGTCACACTGAGTAGACTAGATTTATATGTTTTGACGATGCCACTATTTCCTTATCACTTTAGCATATGCTGTAGAAAAGATCTGAGGATGGTCATTACCCACTGAAACCGGTCATCGTCAAAAGAATTGTTTTTGTGATCAAAGACTGGAATAGAAAACGTTTGACAGTATTGGACCACTGTTCGTATACGCGACTATCTCGCAACTGGTGAAAATTTTGTCCCCCAATGACAACGCCGAAACGAAGCGTATTTCGAAGAGTAGTTGAACTGAGAGATGAAGGAGAAGCGAAAACAGGAGAGTCGTGGAGACACCGCGGAAGCGAGAGCACATGGGCGCTCTTCCACCCACGCAACCGACAACGGGCTGACAACGCAGGGAACGTACCAGGGCCCCGCCGCGAAGCCGCGATTGCTCGTGAGGGCAGCCAACCCGTGCGCACAGCACAGCTCCGACGTGACGCACCGCATCGACGCAGCACTTGCCGCCGACAACATTACACGACGAACAATAAGTAATAATGGTGACACTATTTGGTGCCTCCTCCTTAAAAAAAATAAAAGTTCAAATAGCTCTAGGCACTATGGGACTTAACATTTGAGGTCATCAGTCCCCTAGACGCAGAATTACTGAAACCTAACTAACCTAAGGACATCACACACATCCAAGCCCGAGGCAGGATTCGAACCTGCGACCGTAGCAGCAGCGCGGTGCCGGACTGAAGCAACTAGAACCGCTCGGCCACAGCGGTCGGCCCCCTCCTCCTTCCCCTTAATAACTGAGTTGTGTCCACGTCCGGTCAAATCGGCCCTGAGATTTATAATTCTGTTTTGATTTCTGTAAATAGCACGAAAATAAATAAATTTCTTTCACGTTTTGATCGTATAAGCAATCATTTACATTCATACATTAACCCCTTAACTTTGTACGCTTTGTGTGTATTTTCATTTCGTTATTCATATCAGTTAATTGTGGGCTCCTGACGTGGGGCTGTCTCATCAGTCATCTGTTCGTCATTTCATGTCCGACAGCAGAGAGAAGATTTCACATGTCACAATATTTTTGGCGCCCAATGTGGGGCGACCTGATTGCTAAATTTTCATGGTATCTGATGTCACAAAAGTAATCTCTTGAGTACACCACACTATCTTGATTTACGCTACATGGATACTCGTTTTTAATGTACAGTGGCCTGAAGATGTTACTGAGATACCAAAACTGGTTGTCAAAATAAAATATGTAACTTCTCAAAGCATACGGCTGTTTGACGATTTTTCTTGAGAAATGTTTGACCGACTGCTGTTCCGTATCCACAATCGAACAAAAGAAATGTGGGAGCACAGTAAGAAATAACTAATAAAATATATTAAGAGTATGTCACAAAATGCTGCTTAACTTTAGTATAGTCTGATGCATGGCACTCGATGTCCTATACCTAATACAATGATATTTTATGTACACTACTGGCCATTAAAATTGCTACACTACGAAGATGGCGTGCTACAGATGCGAAATTCGACCTAAAGGAAGAAGATGCTGTGATATGTAAATGATTAGCTTTTCAGATCATTCACACAAGGTTGGCGCCGGTGGCGACACCTACAACGTGCTGACATGAGGAAAGTTTCCAACCAATTTTTCATACACAAACAGCAGTTGACCGGCGTTGACTGGTGAAACGTTCTTGTGATGCCTCGTGTAAGGAAGAGAAATACGTTCCATCACGTTTCCGACTTTGATAAAGGTCGGATTGTAGCCTATCGCGATTGCCGTTTATCGTGTGGCGACATTGCTGCTCGCGTTTGTCGACATCCACTGACTGTTAGCAGAATATGGAATCGGTGGGTTCAGGAGGGCAATACGGAACGCCGTGCTGGATCCCAACGGCCTCGTATCACTAGCAGTCGAGATGACAGGCATATTATCCGCATGGCTGCAACGGATCGTGCAGCCACGTCTCGATCCCTGACGCAACAGATGGGGACCTTTGCAAGACAACAACCATCTGCACGAACAGTTCGACGACGTTTGCAGGAGCATGGACTATCAGCTCGAAGACCATGGCTCCGGTTACCCTTGACGCTGCACCACAGACAGGAGCGCCTGCGATGGTGTACTCAACGACGAACCTGGGTGCACGAATGGCAAAACGTCATTTTTTCGGAAGAGTCCAGGTTCTGTTTACAGCATCGTGATGGTCGAATCCGTGTTTGGCGACATCGCGGTGAACGCACATTGGAAGCGTGTATTCGTCATCGCCATACTGGCGTATCACCCGGCGTAATGGTATGGAGTGACATTGGTTACACGTCTCGGTCACCTCTTGTTCGCATTGACGACACTTTGAATAGTGGACGTTACACTTCAGATATGTTACGACCCGTGGCTCTACCCTTCATTCGATCCCTGCGAAACCCTACATTTCAGGAGGATAATGCACGACCGCATGTTGCAGGTCCTGTACGGGCCTTTCTGGATACAGAAAATGTTCGACTGCTGCACTGGCCAGCACATTTCCAGATCTCTCACCAATTGAAAACGTCTGGTCAATGATGGCAGAGCAACTGGCTCGTCACAATACTCCAGTCTCTACTCTTGATGAACTGTGGTCTCGTGTTGAAGCTGCATGGGCAGCTATACCTGTACATGCCATCCAAGCTCTGGTTGACTCAATGACCAGGCGTATCAAGGCCTTTATTACGGCCAGAGGTGGTTGTTCTGGGTACTGATTCCTCAGGATCTATGCACCCAAACTGGGTGAAAATGTAATCACATGTCAGTTCTAGTATAATATATTTGTCCAATGAATACCCGTTTATCGTCTGCATTTCTTCTTGGTGTAGCTGTTTTAATGGCCAGCAGTGTATAACTTTGCTGCCTCTTGGGACTCTATGATATTTCCACTATGACCGAACGTTACAGTGGTTGTCCTATTACTCTGTAAACAGCAACTGCTATGTCGGAATGCTACCCTGCATGAGCTCTACTAAGGCGACTCGAGGCACTGGACTATACTCTCACCGGAACGTCAGAACTATTTGAATGTCCATGGCGGCGTGGCATGTCATGTTTTGAGCCTCTCAGGGGAAGGAAATCCATCTCCGTCAATAAAAGGTGGAAGCATGTATTCGAAGATTGACAGCGCTCCCTGTAGCGGCTGGCAACACTATCGGCGGAAGGGTACGATGTGCAGACGCATGTGGCACGGAAGCAGAAAGTGGTCAGAATTTCAGAATTTGTGAGCGCCGCTTGCAGTCTGCTGCTCAGAACTGAGAAACGCCATGAGAGAGGTTAACACTCTGTGGAGGCGGGCACTCGCAGTATTTGTTGCGTACCCTCAAACATGGTACAGAACTGTGGTTCGGATACGATCAGAATTAATGATGTTAACTTCCCAACAACAAGGACTTAAAGCACTGAGGCTTGACAGTTGCTGCTGACAGAAATCTCAGTGCAGAAATCTCTAACCTGCAGGCAGCATGTGACTCAAACGGCGTTCTGTGACTGGTGAACCCTGTGACTGGAAGATTCCAGACGGGTTCGATCCGAAAGTAAACGAAATGTAATCTCTCCAACTGTGCTGCATCGTGCTGAGTGCTGGCCTTCAACAAAGGAAGTGGAACGACGACTTGCCTTCATGGAAACAAAGATGCTCAGGTGGACATCTGAATTAACACTTTACGATCATGTCAGAAGAGATGAAGTCAGTAAGTGATATGAGGTAGCACCAGTAGCAGACAGCGTGAGAGACAGCCGTCTACAATGGTATATGAACTTTCTAGGGCAGACGCAACAACAGTGGCAAAAGTTGATGTTACTTTGAGAGTAAACTGTAAACGGATTGTAGGACGACGTCGGCAGCGACGACTTGACACACTGCACAGTCTTAGGACCTCAGGCCTGCACCCTGATAAGACAGAAGGACGGATAAAGTGTCGAGAGTCCCAAAAGAGTGGACCCTACCAACATGCAGACCAACGCTAAGCAAGAAGAAGAAGAAGAAGAAGAAGACCTGTAGAAATCAGCTGTTCCGATTTCATCACGATAGTGTGATGTATTAGAAGCTTCACAATTACTTAATGAATAGACTCCGATTTCCTCGTGGACGTCAATGAACTCTTAAGCATAAGCAGGAGGAGGAGAGGGGAAGGAAGAGGAGGAAATTGTTCCAGAAGAGACGTTTAATAGTTTTATCCACGCCAAGACATAGGTAACCCAGCACTAGTCATTAAACAGATATTTTGAAGAGTTAAAATCAAATAAGGCAGAGGATAGATAACACTTGGAGGAAGTAGTAACTAAACGATGGATATGGAAACGAGCGTCTGGCGTCATTGGCCGGGAGGCCCCTTATAGGACAGGTCCGGCCACCTTGGTGCAGGTCTTATTACTTTCGATCACCACATTGGGCGAGCTGCGGGGCGGATGAAGACAACACAACACCCAGTCCCTGAGCGGAGAAAATCCCCGACCCCGCCGGGAATCGAATCCGGGCCTCTTAGGATGGCAGTCCGTCACGCTGACCATTCAGCTAACGGGGCGGACAACTAAACGATTCTTCAAATTGTCCTGTAGAATAAATGAGATTTGAGGTATACCATCATACTTTCGGAAAAATATCATCCACTACATCCTCAAGATAGGAAGTGCATAATCAGCAAAGACTATCATACCAATTAACTTAACAACTCTTGTATCGAAGTCACTAACGGGAATAATGTAGAGAAGAAAATTGAGGTTTTAGTAGATGACGATCAATTTAGCAGTAGCAAAATCAAAGACACCAGAAAGGCAGTTCTACGTTTCGCTTGACAATGTAAGCAAAACTTAAGGAAAATCAAGACGCATTCATAGGGTTTGCCGACCTACAAAAAGCGATCGACAGCGTAAATTGTGCAAGATTTTAAAAATTCCCGGAAAAAAGGATGTAAGCTGTAAGGAAAGGTCACGCACTAAGTGCCCAGATTACAAACGGTGTAAGATTCAGTACATTGAAGAAGCAATGGTTTAACTGAAAGAAATGTTCAGCAGTGAAACAAAGTTATGATGAAAGGATGTCAACGATAAAATTCCCTGATAATATTACTATTCTCACTGAAAGTGAATAATTACACGATATGTTGGCTGGAGTAGGTGGTCTAACCTCACAAAATATAGATTGGGAGTAAACTGAAGAGAGACGAAAGTAACTAGAAGTTTCAGAAATGAGATAAGGGAAAAACTTAACATCAAATTTGTCAACCGCGAAATAGATGAAGTGAAGAAATTCTGCTACGTTGGAAGAAAAATAACCCATCTGGGAAGAAGCAATATGTACATAAAAAGCAGACTAGTCTTTCTAGGCCAAAATACGTCTACTAGTATCAAACATCCAGTTTAATTTAATGAAAAAATTTCTAAGAACTTACGTTTGAAACACAACTTGTTTGGAAAAGAATCATGGTCTCCAGGAAAACCGGAAAGGGAGAGAATAACAGCTTTCTAAGTGTGGCACTACAGATGAATGTTGAACATTAGCTGGACTGATCAGGTGAGAAACGGTTAGATCTACCGCATAATCGATGCGGAAAGGACCATATAGAGAATTCTGATAAGAGGAACGGACATTTAAATGGAATAAGTGTTAAGACATCAGGGAATAATTTCCATGATCTACGGGAAGGTGTAGAGCCTGTAAAGTAATGCAGAAATAGGAATATATCTAACAAATAATTGAAGGCGTAGCGTGCAAGAGCTGCTCTGAGATTATTACAACTGAAGCTTCTTTCCAGATTAAAACTGTGTGCCGGACCGAGACTCGAACTCGGGACCTTTGCCTTTCGCGGGCAAGTGCTCTACCAACTGAGCTCCCCAAGCACGACTCACGACCCTCCCTCACAGCTTTAATTCCGCCAGTACCTCGTCTCCTACCTTCCAAACTTTACAGGAGCTCTTCTTGCAGCACTAGCACTCCTGGAAGAAAGAATATTGCGGAGACATGTCTTAGCCACAGCTTAGGGGATGTTTCTAGAATGAAATTTTCACTCTGCAGCGGAGTGTGCGCTGATATGAAACTTCCTGTCAGATTAAAACTGTGTGTCGGACCGAGACTCGAACTCGGGATCTTTGCCTTTCGCGGACAAGTACTCTACCAACTAAGATATGAAAGGAAATTTCAAGCTAACACTCCGCAGCAGAGTGAAAATTTCATTCTGGGAATATCCCCCAGGCTGTGGCTAAGCTATGCTTCCGCAATATCCTTTCATCCAGGAGTGCTAGTTCTGCAAGGTCTGCAGGAGAGCTTCTGTGAACTTTGGAAGGTAGGAGACGCAGTATTGGCGGAACTAAAGCTGTGAGGACCGGTCGTGAGTCCTGCTCAGGTGGTAGAGCGCTAGCCCAGCAAGGCAAAGGTCCCGAGTTCGAATCTCGGTCCGGTACAGAGCTTTAATCTGCTAGGAAGTTTCATATCAGCGCACACTCCTCTGCAGAGTGAAAATTTCATTCTGGATTATTACAACTGCCAAAACAAAGCACTTTGTACTAAAAAGGGTCAAGCAATCACTAGAGAATGTCATTATACACTAATATTTTGCAGACTTTAAATGGCTCGAAAACTTCCGATTGAGTAAATATGCACTGAAGAGCCAAAGGAACTGGTGCACCTGCCTAACGTCGTGTAGGGCCCCAGCGAGCACGCAGAAGTGTCGCAACACGACGTGGCATGGATTCGACTAACGTCTGAAGTAGTGCTGGAGAGAATTGACACCATGAATCCTGAAGAGTACGAGGGTGTGATCTCTTCTGAACAGCACGTTGCATGGCATTCCATATATGCTTAATAATGTTCATGTCCGGGGAACTTGGTGGCCAGCGGAAGTGTTAAGAGTTTTCCTGGAGCCACTCTGTACCAATTCCGGACTTGTGGGGTGTCGCATTGTCCTGCTGGGATTGCGCAAGGCCGTCACTATGCACAATGAACATGAATGGATGCAGGTGACCAAACAGGATGCTTACGTGTGTGTCACCAGTCAGAGTAGTATCTAGACGTTGAACGATTCCCTTCAGTCGTCGTTGGTCCCGTTCTTGCAGGATCTTTTTCTGGCCGCAACGATGTCGGAGATTTTATGTTTCACCGGATTCCTGATATTCACGGTACACTCGTGAAATGATCGTTCGGGAAAACCCCACTTCATCGCTACCTCGCCGGCTGGAGTGGTCGTGCGGTTCTAGGCGCTACAGTCTGGAGCCGAGCGTCCGCTACGGTCGCAGGTTCGAATCCTGCCTCGGGCATGGATGTGTGTGATGTCCTTAGGTCAGTTAGGTTTAATTAGTTCTAAGTTCTAGGCGACTAATGACCTGAGAAGTTAAGTCGCATAGTGCTCAGAGCCATTTGAGTCATCGCTACCTCGGAGATACTGTGTCCCGTCGCTCGCGCACCGACTATAACACAACGTTCAGACTCACTTAAATCTTTCAACCTGCCATATATATATATCTGTGTAATTGAATATGCATGCTTACAGCAGTTTCTTTGACGCTTCAATGTATATATCTGTTCCCGTGCTCTGAAGCAGCTACTGTCTTATCACTAAATATTAATCCGAATAAACGAAATTAACAATTGCATTAATACTGACTGTTTCGTCCATTCTAGGTACAGCATTTTATACATATGAATGAAAACACACTCATCACTGCTGTAATATTCTATGATGTTGTAAATATTAACACGTGTCGTGAGTGTTTTCATTCCTAAATGAATAATTTCTCAGTCAGTCAAATTTTTCTTCTTTTCATGCACTTAACGAAAGCTATTTCATCCGTATTAACCAATATTCCAAAAAGCAAGAGACAGTGTGACCCTCATCAGAGGGAGCGAAAACCGATTTACAGAATCAACATTGAAGTCAACTGATTCTTCCATCACGTCGTGATAGAGCAAGATAATTATAAATGAAAAGCACAATATTGTGCATATTCTTCAAGATTATCTTATGTAGTTAGCCGGGTTTTGGCTTACAAGACCATCATCAGAAGTTATAATATTTGTAAAAAATAATGGAACAGATGTTATTCATTTAGACTGAGGCACGAACACGGAGTAAATGAACAAACCAAGAAAATACGTTAACGCTAAACTCGAAAAATGTCTATACAATTGTTTACATTATGTCAGCAATACAAATGAAATAAATTAGTTCTTGACAAGACTACTAAAGAATGCCTTTCTTTCTTTTCGTAAGAACTGCCTGTAGATGACCCATCACGGACTCACATTAAAAAGCGCAGCATGCTTTTTTGCGCAGTTTCGTAAGTTCATTCTGTTACTTTTAATATAGCATTAGTCACAGAAATAATTGTAAGAGCGCTAGACCCGTCTCATTTGTAATGGGAGGTGTATAGTAAGAAACGCTGAACTTTAGCTGCCCCAAAAAGCTGACTAAGGGGAACGTAATTACCACGCTGTAACACTGTGTATTGACGCAAAAGCGTGACGTCTTTAGACTTGCAATCTTCTCTATAACGTAAAGATACAGCTAAAAGTACAAAGCAAGATGACTTTTCCAGCGCTGCGCCACAATGACGCAAATCGTTCAACGGTTAGGGGCATAGACTGGCAGGCCTGCCATTTCTTGTAGCTTCTCCGGCAGAATTATTGCCGAAGATACTTTCAGACGGTTTGGTACTATTAGTTATTAAGTCCGCCAGCTCTTCGTGCAGATAGTACACTCATGCTCATAAATTAAGGATAATTGCAGAATGTGGTGCCACACAACGTGGCACTACACAAAACTGGCGCTAATAGCATAGGCACTTAGGGAACACACACGACACAGATCTGTAAGTCCACGGTATTGGATATAAGTTGAGAAAACGTCGCGAAACACATGTGCTACAAAACGCCACTATTTCCTGCGCATGTACCCCGACATCAATATGGGATATGATCACCATGCACGCGTACACACGCCGCACAACGGGTTGGCATACTCTGGATCAGGTGGTCGAGCAGATTATGGGGTATAGCCTCCCATTCTTGCACCAGTGCCTGTCGGAGCTCCTGAAGTGTCCTAGGGGTTTGAAGACGTGCAGCGATACCTCGACCGAGAGCATCCCAGACGTGCTCGATGGGGTTTAGGTCTGGAGAACAGGCACGCCACTCCATTCGCCTGATATCTTCTGTTTCAAGGTACTCCTCCACGATGGCAGCTCGGTGGGGCCGTACGTTATCATCCATCAGGTGGGACCCACTGCACCACTGAAAAGGCGGACATATTGGTGCATAATGACGTCCCGATACACCTGACCTGCTACAGTTCCTCTGTCAAGGACCTGCAGGGGTGTACGTGCACCAATCATAATCCCACCCCACACCATCAAACCATGACCTTCATACAGTTCCCTTTCAAGAAAATTAAGGGATTGGTATCAGGTTCGTGGTTCACGCCAAATGAAAACCCGGCGAGAATAACTGTTCAGACTATATCAGGACTCGTCCGTGAACATAACCTGGGACCACTGTTCCAATGACCATGTACTGTGTTCTTGACATCAGGCTTTACGGGCTCTCCTGTGACCAGGGGTCAATGGAATGTACCTTGCAGGTCTCCGGGCGAATAAACCATGTCTGTTCAGTCGTCTGCAGACTGTGTGTCTGGAGACAACTGTTCCAGTGACTGCGGTAAGATCCCGAGCAAGGCTACCTGCAGTACTCCGTGGCCGTCTGCGTTTTACCAGCATCCAGTCGCCCTAGTATTCTATCCCTCATAACGTCATTAATATGTCTTCTTTGAGCCATTTTGAACACGTAGTCACCATTAGCACGTCTGAAAACGTCTGCACACTTACTCGCTGCACCGTACTCTGACATGCACCAATACACCTCTGCGTATGTGGACTGCTGCCAGCGCCACTGTGCGACGACCGCAGGTCAAATGCAGCACATAGTCATACGCCGAGGTGATTTAAACCCGCAAATCGCCTAGGAGAGCGTTGTTTCACCATGTATCAGCATTATCCTTAATTTATGATCATGAGTGTAGTTACTTCAGTATAATTTGATGTCAAGTACTATTTCCTTCAAAGACTCGGTATTTATATAGCAAAATAGAGTATGCCTTTAATATAAGAAAAAATTACATTTAATATTTTGTAAAATACGCTGCTTTTTGAAAGGATTTTGTATTTAAAATTATTGTCCAGCGCAGAGAGTCAGATGATTTCTCAATAGTATATGATATAAGAGGCGATCAAAATGTATCCATTCGAAGGCCATACATCCCAGAATCGCCTTGTCAGTCAGGCAAAATCACAGTGAACCCTGGGGCGATGATCCCACCGACGCACCAAATTCAAGATACCCATTTGGTAAAACACCGTGACATTTTGTACTTCTTCGTCATACAGTAATCGTCGTCCTTTCACGGCCTTTTTTAACGGACTGAAAGCGTAATAAACTTGTGGGAAGAGGTCAGGACTGTAGGGTGGGTGCTCGTACGCCTCCCACTTGGGTTCGCGTAACTTCTGCGTTTCGACTTCTGCTGATATGGCGACGCGCTACCATGAAAAAGCAGCACCCCATGGCGCAACGATGGTTTTCGACAGACATGTTGCCCCCTATAGATTCTTTATAAGACACGAATGCCACACTAAGCCCTTGCCTAAATGTGGGTGCTTATATACCAGTGTCTGGATAGCAGTACATTGCTTATACGCTGCAACAATGCCCTCAGATAAAAGCTTTTTATCGCCTGTCATGTTTTATATAAATAAAAATGTAAATTTTCGTTTGCTCAGAATCGTATACCTCCGTATGCTCTTCACCTATTGCTTTGAAATTTTAACGCGACATCACATTCGAAAACGAGCATGTTTTTATATACACATCAAAAAAAGGTTTTCAACACCTCGTTTCCGATAGAACCGGAACCTGTACAGAAAATTGGAATAGAGATCAACATAAACATCATTTCCGCCCTTTTTATTGCTCATGAAAACCACACACTGCATTTTATACCGCCATAAAGCGAGACCTTTAGAGGTGGTGGTCCAGATTGCTGTACGCACCGATATCTTTAATACCCAGCAGCCCGTCCTCTTGCATTGATGCATGCCTATATTCGTCGTGGCATGCTATCCAAAAGTTCATCAAGGCACTGTTGGTCCAGATTGTCCCACTCCTCAACGGCGATTCGGCGTAGATCCCTGAGAGTGATTGGTGGGACATGTCGTCCATAAACAGCCCTTTCCAATATATCCCAGAAATGTTCGATAGGGTTCATGCCTGAAGAACATGCTGGCCACTCTAGTCCAGCGATGTCGTTATCTTGAAGGAAGTCATTCACAAGATGTGCAAGATGGGGGCGCGAATTGTCGCCCACGAAGACGAATGCTTTGCCAATATGCTGCCGATATGGTAGCACTATTGGTTGGAGGATGGCATTCATGTATCCATGACCACCAGCGGTGTACGTCGGCTCCACATAATGCCATCCCAAAACAGCAGAGAACCTCCACCTTGCTGCACTCGCTGGACAGTGTGTCTAAGGCGTCCAGCCTGACAGGATTGCCTCCAAACACGTCTCTGACGACTGTCTGGTTGAAGGCATACGCGACACTCATCGGTGAAGAGAAAGTGATGCCAATCCTGAGTAGTCCATTCGGCATGTTGTTGACCTATCTGTACCGTGCCGCATGGTGTCGTGATTGCAAAGATGGGCCTCGCCATGGACGTCGGGAGAGAAGTTTCGTTCGCATCATGCAGCCTATTGGGCACTGTTTGAGTCGTCCTGTGGCTGCACGATAAGCATTATTCAAGATGGTGGCGTTGTTGTCAGGGTTCCTCCGAGCCATAATCCGTAGGTAACGGTCATCCATTGCAGTAGTAGCCCTTGGGCGGCCTGAGCAAGGCATATCATCGACATTTCCTGTCTCTATGTATCTCCTTCATGTCCGAACAACATTGCTTTGGTTCACTCCGAGACGCCTCGACACTTATTTTGTTGAGAGCCCTTCCTGGCACAAAGTAACAATGCGGACGCGATCGAACCGCGGTATTGACCGCCTAGGCATGGTTGAACAACAGACAACACGAGCCGTATACCTCCTTCCTGGTGGAATGACTGGAAGTTACGGCTCTCGGACCCCCTCCGTCTAATAGGCGCTGCTCATGCATGGTTGTTTACATCTTTGGGCGTGTTTAGTGACATTTCTGGTCAAAGTTACCGTGTCTGGGATACAGTATCCTCAGGAGTTCTGGGAACTGGGGTGATGCAAATCTTTTTTTGATGTGTGTATATTTGTTTTTAAAATATATACAATATGTTAATAAATATGTACTACGTAAAGGGGAAACGGTATTACCAAAAATCTCGAAAAGTTCTTGACCGATTTACTTGAAATTTTTACACAGTATTCTAATGAGATTTTGGATGGACATATGCTGTATATTTTTACATTGTTGTCATTGTGTTTATGACTTATGGGCCAATTCTTTCTGGCTGGCTTTCTTAAGTCTCTGTCCCACCAATCCGATGGTCTTCCCTTTCGTGTTTCTTGGTAAACTGAAGTCCTCTCTACTACTTGTTTTAACCAACTGCCATCGTTTCTTCGACCGGCATAACCAGCCATTGTCATTCAAAAGTATTCGCTTTTTCCATTATGGCAATGACTTTTTCTGTCCATCTGATATCAACTCCTTTGTTTCTATCTTTCTTTGTATAGGCGAACATTGCTCTTTACTTTCCTCTTTGGGCTACTGTCAGTTTTCTAAAAATGAGTTCATTGAATGCCCATGTCTCAGAGCCGCAAGTTATTACTGGCGGTATACAGTGGTCAAAACTGTTTTCTTCAGCTCTTCCGACATCTTAGACTTCAAAACTGAAGAGTATCTTCCATACGTTTTCCAGCCTAATTTAATATATCGAAATATTTCTGGTTCTAGGTCTCCTTTCATATTTACACGTTGACTCAGATGAACACATTCTGCGACCCTTTGTAGCTGCGTGCTTCCTACAGATGTACAGTATTTCCCTCCGGTGCTATACCTCCATAACCATATTGGTTTTATCATAGTTCATTTACAGACTAACTTCGGAGCAAACTAACGCAGGTTCCTTAGCCAATATTTGAAGTTCTTGTATAATATTTACACAGAGAACAATATTAGATGACCTTAGGTTATTTAACCTCTTTCCAAGAATTCCCTTCGTTTTCCAACCCAATTCAGACACTGCTTTTTCTAGGACTGCTCAAAAACGTTTTGGTGATATAGTCACCTTGTTTTACATCCTTTTCAATGTGAAATTCATGTGTTTCTACAACAACATTCACAAACTCTGAGGAGACTTCAATATAGCCCTGTTCTGTTACAGTTCTAAACAAATATCTGTAAACGCAAACCAAACAAGTTGATGGTAATTATTTTTCTACAAACTGTTCTATACTAAGGATATCATCCTTCATTGAACACAACTTGCTCGAAGGGCTGAGTCACATCACGTTTAGTGCTCAATCTGGTAGCCAAAATTCTAGTAAAAGGTATAATATTGGTAATTTAATTAATTTGTCAAAACTGATATGGTTCCACGTGCAACGTAGTCATATACCGACCCTACTTTTTTTAGTCTAACAACCAATAAAGTGCGTCAACTATGAAAACGTGCAATAAAAAAATATCATTACTGTCCAGTGGCACTAAACGTAATTCCTCACGGGTATATACCAGCATAAGTAATAAGTAATAATGTGAGTTAATGGATTCACAAGTGCATTAATTTAAATGATTGCCTCCCAGCTGTCAAATTTAAACGCAGCGCGGCTGCACCCCTCACAAGTGGACGTTACGAACTAGTCCATCTTTCATTTTTCTCATACTTAAAGCCTCTAAAGATCTAAAGGTCAGTGCCCCTACATCAGTATCTGAAAACAGTACAACATAATTCTAAAACTATATTCGATTCTCAATAGTAGTTTTCTTACCATTACTTATTTTCTATGTTTGTTATTAAATGAATGTTAATTAAGAAATACTGGACAACAATTGTAAATATGTATAACAATTTTCTTTTGTAATTAATAATCATTTCAAGATGAAAATATTCATAATAAATTAAAATTTGGTGCAAACATGAAATGTCAGATGGAAAATGATTTACTTTTTATTATAAGGATTGACCAGTATGACTGTTACTACGATGTTCAACTTAGCGTCCCAGTGACGCTAGCAGATTTTTAGTATTTGCCGGCTTTGGGACGACGAGATTTCACCAAACTATCAACACTAGCCAAGTGCGCTGCAGCTACCTACCCTAGTAAATCGGTAGAGTGGTTTTCAATAATAAAACTGAGAATTAGTGTCCCTAAGCGGAGGAAGATATTTTATACCGAATTAACAAATTTAATTTTCCTTGGTCTACCCGATTTCATATGGAGCAGACGACTAGATTTTAGGCAACACACAAGGCATACGCTTGATGCATACTGACTATGCTCTGCTGTCTCTCAGGGGCATTAACAATACAAAAGGACATCCAGTGCCGCCAGAAAGTGCCAACGAAAATTTTGTCCGTAACAAAAGTTGCTCCCCTTGTCCCCCGTGACGTGAGATATCACCTCTGAACGTCTGACACAAATGCTTGAAACTCACTCTCTCTCTCTGTTTTCTCTCTCTCCCTCCCTCTCCCTTTCTACTTTCTTGTATTTAGTACTTAAAAATAAAACTGTTACTTTTTATAAAAAGTTATTATTCAATATTTGTTAAATAATACCTCCAAGCGATAATACCTGGTGGAGGACAATACCAGGTGGATGAATGGAACGCCCTACCTCGAGAACTTGTTACCAACCTTGTTGCCAGCTTTGGATCACGTTGCGTAGCATGCATTGCCATCCGTGGTAATCACATACCCTGTTAAAACCCAGCTTGTTAATTTTGTAATGTCCAGGGATCATCATAAATCGCGGTGACTTCTGTGTAATTGTTGTCTTTGAATAAAAGTGTCATTTTGTGACGGCGCAAGGTGGGATCTTTTTATTTCCTCTCTTGTTTTGCCATCTGCTTCCTTAAATTTATTTTTTCATTTTTGCCTAATTACCAGTAACTTGCATGAGTGTAATCTGCATTTCCATAAAAGAGAAAGATTGCCCTCAGTCTAAGGGAACATAGCACCAGATCTAATTTTGTGCTTAGTTTTGTGTTTGTAATCAATTTCCTAATTTATTTTTACTACTCCTAGTTAATATCTTTTGTTGTAGGGAGAAATCAGTAATTGATTTGTGACTTAGATCTATTGTTGATTTATAAACAAATGTAAATTCTGTAATAGTTTTAAACATCTGGAAGAAGAACTACCAAGAATCTTAAAGTATTTATTTGGCTCTATTCGAAAACACGCTAGCAAAGCCAGCACTTATTTAATTTCAAAATAATTGCGAGGTTTGTCAAAAGTATTGTTTGTATAACTATATCTGTTCATTTTATTATTTAAACAAATAATTAGACCTAAACTTTGCGATAGAAGAAACTGTTAAAAAGAAGGAATTTTTCGACGTATTCAGTTAATTGAATGAGTTATGTTTTAATTGTAATTTCTGTAACTTAAACACTGAACAATGTGTAGTTACAGCACCAATTATTGTGAGGATATAAAGGCTCAATTTTTGGTCCTGAGACAGTCAGTCCACGGCCGATTTTCAGATGGAAAGTCTGTATCAGTTAGAGTAACAATAATGCATTAACTTTTAGTTAATTAGTGCAACACAAATAGGCCGTGTGTTAAAACAATGACAGTGTCTGTTCAATTTATTTGATAAATAGTGTCACACGTACCTTATTATTTTGCAAGAACTGTGAACTCTGTGGCTAGGTATTTACTGCTTGTAGATGTTCAACAGCAAACTATTATAGCAGTATGCTGATGTTTGAAAACTGTTAATGAGGCTTAAACTTTACCAACAGTGAATTGGCCATATAACTGTGTAATATTGGGGGCTTGTGGACAGTGAAAGTAAAGAACTGTGAAACGCAACTGTGAAACTGTCGGCTACATCATTTACTGAGGTCAGTGTTGAACTCTCCCCCCCATCCCCTATTTTTCAGCCAGTATAAGAACGCAGTACGTCGACACCGAGGACTATCAACGAAGAAATAAAGCAGGTGAACGTCACAATTTCCATTTGTCCCATTTAGTATTTCTTTCTATTACCGTTTTTTATGGTTCAAATGGCTCTGAGCACTATGGGACTTAACATCTGTGGTCATCAGTCCCCTAGAACCTAGAACTACTTAAACCTAACTAACCTAAGGACATCACACACATCCATGCCCGAGGCAGGATTCGAACCTGCGACCATAGCGGTCACGCGGTTCCAGACTGAAGCGCCTAGAACCGCACACCGTTTTTTTACAGTGCTGCACTTTAGCAGTTCTTTCTATATATGGTCCAAGTTCCATCGAACTTTGTCATTTGGTAGTGATATATCGAGCAAAAGTCACTATCGTCCTGGCGTTTTGCACCTCAGTGTAGTTTTCCAGCCACTGGAGGCACATTTTCTGACGGACGTGTTACAAGAACGTTATTTTCTAGATCATATGCGTCGTACATCATAGCATTTTCATATGCATGACAAATTCATTTAGTTGATGTACATTCTAGTCAGCTTACACACACACAGACACAGACACACACACAAACACACACACACACACACACACACCTTCATTTCAATGACACATTCATTCCATTGATGCACATTTTAGTCAGCTTCCACACACACACACACAACCACACACACACACACACACACACACACACACACACACGCAAACACACACACACACACACACACACACACACACACACACACACACACACACCAAACACACACACACACCCAGAGAGAGAGAGTGTTTAGGACACGTTGTTTTACTCGCAGTTGCACCTAAAGACTCTGCGTGTGTCTGTAAACTGACTGAAGGGTATATAATCGGAATGAATTTGTCATGGATTCTAATACGTAATCAATACTACCCCAGCGTATTGCTACACATGGACTTAATAGTAATGTTCGTGTAATACCCGCTCTGCTGAGGAGCCTACAGTGGCTCGAAGAATAGCTAATGGTACAATAAATCTTATCAAATACAAAAAGCGATTGGTTGCATATCGTTGCCGAATGCAAACAGATAAGCCTGTATTGACTCACTTATATAAAGTGAAGTACTAATTTTTATAAGAATGTGAACAACTCAAGCACTTAGTTTATTAAATAAAAAGAGCAATGTGCGAATCAACCAAACAGAACGGTTCCCAGCGGGGAAGGCTAGTGGAAGTAACATTATAGATGTGGCCTTTGTAAGAAGGCGAAAGATTTCCAGTGAGAGTGAAACGAGTTTATAACGTGTCATGCGTCACCCATGTCTCGTCATAGTCAGGAAGACATTTAGAAATTTGTCACCGTCCTTGCATGGTACGGCATTTCCTGTCCATTTCTTTGTACGACCTACTGCTACCAAACTTCGAATCCAGCGGGCTGCTAGACTGCGCAGAACATTTCAGATAGACTTGGCAGGAATGTAGTCGCTGTACATGAGTGCTGGCAGCGATGATCGCGAGAACGTACGTTCGCAAGAAGACCGGGCTCCGGACTGTCACGTGGCACTACCCGAGAACGAAGACCACCGTGTTGGGTGTATGGCTCTGGCGCACCGTACTGGATCTGTAGCAGCAGTTGGGTCACCGCTGTGACGCACCGAACTGTTACTAATCCGTTACTTCAAGGATAGCTCCGAGCCAACACACTGCAGCGTGCATTCCACTGACCGCAAACCACCGACATTTGCGACCTTCGTGGTGTCAAGCGAGAGCTCACTGGAAGACTGGGAGGAGTTCTGTGGTTTTTCTGATGGAAGCTGTTTCCACCTCTGTGCTAGTGACAGCTGTGTGTTGGTTAGGACGGCAGCTGAGGGCCTGCAACCAATCTGTTTGCGCGCTAGACACACTGGATCTACACGTGGACTTATGGTCTTGGTTACGATTTCGTATGACAACAGGAGCACTCTCATGGTTATCCCACGCTCCCTGACTGCAGATCTGTACGTCAATCTGGTGATTCGATCCGTTGTGCTGCCATTAACGGGCAGTATTCCGTTACCAGATGTCCGGAAATTCGCGGACATGCCCTACATTTTAACCGTTTGTCCGGCGTCCGGGGGGAATGTTGGAAAGGTCTCTAATGTCCTACATTTACAGAAACAACCAGTAATCGTTAGAAATGAACCGGAAGCTGTGAAAATAGAAACGAATAACCGGTTATTAGACGCAACTACAAGTCGCTATGGCAACACAGCTACAGTGGTACAGCATATACATTCCATAGTGACAAAGAACGATGGATGTGGCTACACAGCATTTGAACTCTGGGTTAAAATGGACTTCGGTGTCGGCCGTGTCTGCGTGCTGTGCTGGTAACGGTGCGATGAATGACGGGATATCAAGACAACAAATCATAATACAGATGTGAAGAGCCAATGACTTGATTTTCTCTCTTGCATTTGCAGTTTGGTTATCGAAGATTTGGACTGTGGAAAGTCAACAGTTAATTCAGAGTGATTTTTTTACAAGCCGAAATGCCGAAACGAAAATGCAAATTCAGTGACGCATTGTCGTTAAAGTACAAGTGTTTCAAGGCAGGAAGTAGCGAATACGAAGCACAATGCTTTATTTGTCTTCCAGGAACATATGTTTCTGTTGCACAGAAAGGTAAGGTTATCAAATAGTTATTTTTATCTCTCGTCTGACTTTGATCGGCATATTGCTATGGCGATTATTTAAAGAGTTTTAATTTATAATTGCCAATTTTTGTATATTATCACTATATTAAGACGGAAACGTTTCTCTTGTATGTTCTCAAGATTTGGAAGTACACCTGTCTTCCAAGAAACATAAAATATCTCAAA
This sequence comes from Schistocerca cancellata, assembly GCF_023864275.1. Lineage (NCBI taxonomy): Eukaryota > Metazoa > Arthropoda > Insecta > Orthoptera > Acrididae > Schistocerca > Schistocerca cancellata. The sequence continues at coordinate 141,517,449 of NC_064634.1, read as the reverse complement.
ATTCTGCCGATACTTCAGATATTAAAGGTTTCTTTGCTCAGCCCACACAATCAGCATGTGGTGCTATCGCTGCAGAGGCAACGCTTGCATTTCACGTTGTTATCACTACGCATCATACAAATCCATGGACTGTACGCCAAAACTAAACGCAAAACTGTACAGTGATTCTCAAATTGCGAAGAAAGTTTCATGCGCAAGAACAAAGACCGAAGTGATTATTAACAAAGTCCTTGCACCACATTCCATTAACGTTGCGGTACAACGTCTACAAGAAATTTCGTTTTTTGGGGTTAGTACCGACAGCAGTAATCATGGTTGCCAGAAAGTATTCCTTACTTTAATACAATATTTTGACCTTAAAGCTGGCGGTATGCAGACAAGATAATCTAAATTAAAACTACATCAAACGAAAGTGCATAAACAATTTCATCATATGTTCGAGACACTATAGTAGGGGTAGGAATAGAAAACAAACACAAATTTTGGTGGTGTAAGTCGACCAGAGGGCAAAAATGTATTCATCAAAATAAAGTCCTGTATTAATGAAAAATTAGTTGGAGTGGGTTGCCCAGCTCATATTCTTAACAATGCCATTCAGCATGGGTCTGATATTTTAAGTGTACATTTAGAGTGTATTATTTTCAAGCTGTACACTTACTTTTCTACATATACAGTAAGAACTAAGGAATTCAAGCATTATTGTGAGTTTGTAGAAATAGGTTACAAACAGCTTCTTAGTTACACTAAAAAGAGGTGATTACCTCTGTTCCTTGCACTTGACAGAATAATTGAAATGTATGAGGCTTTAAAATATTACTTTATGTCTATATCCAATGCTCCTAAAGTTCTAAAGATTTTCTTTCAAAACAGTTTCAGTAAGGCTTATTTATATCACTTACATTTATTGATGTCCGTGTTCCAACAACTTGAAAGTGAACAAACATCCATTGTTGAGACCATAGCAATTTTAGATAATGTGTGCTGTTTTCTTAAGAATAGGTTAAAGAGTAATTTCATGTCACTAAAGACGAAAAAGGTCTTGATAAGTGCTAGGGAGGAGGGCCTTGGTAAAGAAGCTGACAATTTTAAGCAGGAGGCTGCTTCGTTGTATGGCGAATGTCTGGGCTATTTAGATAAATGGTGTGTGTCCTTTTCAGATATCTGTTGTTTTAGGTGGTTAAATTTAAATGATAATGTATGCATGGTTGATGTACAAAAATGTTTACAGTTCTTTAGTGATAAAGGCATTGTAACAGATGATGTCAAGTGTTGTGATGAGATATGTAATGTGAACCAGTTTTTGCAGCATCATAGCTCTGAACTTGAGAAACTGTCCTTTAATGATGAGTGGGTTAGATATTTTAGTGGTAATAAGCATGAGGACTGCCATTCTGAACTGTTGAAACTAATTCAGTAGTTTTTTGCTATTCCTGAACATAATGCTAATGTTGGAAGAGTATTTTCACTAATAAGAGCACAGTGGACAGATGAAAGGAACAGATTATCTGTTGATTCGGTCAAAGCTATTGTTTTTGTAAATTTTAAAAACTTCAGTTGTTTGGAATTTTTTGATTATATTTCAAACAAGCTAAATGTTTTGCACAGGATTAGTTATTCAGAGAAATATAACTGACTGCTGTTGGTTATCATATTTAACATTGTATGTGTCAGGATTAAAAAAATATATATATTACTCTATATGCCTGTGAGTATCATAAATAGCATTTAAATTTGAAATGTACATAATCTTTTTCATTGAGCGATAATGTCCTACATTTTTGACAAATGTCCTACATTTTTACCAATGGGTCCTACATTCCATTAGATAATCTGGTAACCCTAGCTGTAACTAAACATGCTCTACAAGTTGCCTTGGCCTACTCTATCACCAGACCTGACTCCATTCGAGCACATGTCGGCCATCATCGGGCGACAACTCCAGCGTCATCCACAAACAGCATTAACCATTCCTGTACTGACAGACCAAGTGCAATAGTCATGGAACTCCACACACAAACTGACATCCGGCACTTGCACAACACATTACATGCACGTTTGTACGCTTATATTCAACATTCTGGCGGTCACACCGGTAATTAATGTACGATACCAGCATTTCACATTTGCAGTGGCTTATCTGGTGCTTATACACTCCTGGAAATTGAAATAAGAACACCGTGAATTCATTGTCCCAGGAAGGGGAAACTTTATTGACACATTCCTGGGGTCAGATACATCACATGATCACACTGACAGAACCACAGGCACATAGACACAAGCAACAGAGCATGCACAATGTCGGCACTAGTACAGTGTATATCCACCTTTCGCAGCAATGCAGGCTGCTATTCTCCCATGGAGACGATCGTAGAGATGCTGGATGTAGTCCTGTGGAACGGCTTGCCATGCCATTTCCACCTGGCGCCTCAGTTGGACCAGCGTTCGTGCTGGACGTGCAGACCGCGTGAGACGACGCTTCATCCAGTCCCAAACATGCTCAATGGGGGACAGATCCGGAGATCTTGCTGGCCAGTGTGGTTGACTTACACCTTCAAGAGCACGTTGGGTGGCACGGGATACATGCGGACGTGCATTGTCCTGTTGGAACAGCAAGTTCCCTTGCCGGTCTAGGAATGGTAGAACGATGGGTTCGATGACGGTTTGGATGTACCGTGCACTATTCAGTGTCCCCTCGACGATCACCAGTGGTGTACGGCCAGTGTAGGAGATCGCTCCCCACACCATGATGCCGGGTGTTGGCCCTGTGTGTCTCGGTCGTATGCAGTCCTGATTGTGGCGCTCACCTGCACGGCGCCAAACACGCGTACGACCATCACTGGCTCCAAGGCAGAAGCGACTCTCATCGCTGAAGACGACACGTCTCCATTCGTCCCTCCATTCACGCCTGTCGCGACACCACTGGAGGCGGGCGTGAGCGGAAGACGGCCTAACGGTGTGCGGGACCGTAGCCCAGCTTCATGGAGACGGTTGCGAATGGTCCTCGCCGATACCCCAGGAGCAACAGTGTCCCTAATTTGCTGGGAAGTGGCGGTGCGGTCCCCTACGGCACTGCGTAGGATCCTACAGTCTTGGCGTGCATCCGTGCGTCGCTGCGGTCCGGTCCCAGGTCGACGGGCACGTGCACCTTCCGCCGACCACTGGCGACAACATCGATGTACTGTGGAGACCTCACGCCCCACGTGTTGAGCAATTCGGCGGTACGTCCACCCGGCCTCCCGCATGCCCACTATACGCCCTCGCTCAAAGTCCGTCAACTGCACATACGGTTCACGTCCACGCTGTCGCGGCATGCTACCAGTGTTAAAGACTGCGATGGAGCTCCGTATGCCACGGCAAACTGGCTGACACTGACGGCGGCGGTGCACAAATGCTGCGCAGCTAGCGCCATTCGACGGCCAACACCGCGGTTCCTGGTGTGTCCGCTGTGCCGTGCGTGTGATCATTGCTTGTACAGCCCTCTCGCAGTGTCCGGAGCAAGTATGGTGGGTCTGACACACCGGTGTCAATGTGTTCTTTTTTCCATTTCCAGGAGTGTATTAACCTGTGATCTTGCAGTGTTAATCATTTAAATATGTTACCTAGACAAACTTATTCTCGGAATTTCATTACTCTCCACTACTTTCTTTTGGTGTCGCGATTTTTTTTCTAACAGTGTATGTGAAACTAGCTCAATAGAAGGCGGTGCCCGGTATGTATTTATTCCACGCTCGTCCGGTTAGCCGTGCGTCCTAACGCACTGCTTTCCGGGTGGGAAGGGGTGCCGGGCCCCGGCACGAATCCGCCCGGCGGATTAGTGTCCAGGTCCGGTGTGCCGGCCAGTCTGTGGATGGTTTTTAAGGCGGCTTTCCATCTGCCTCGGTGAATGCGGGCTGGTTCCCCTTATTCCGCCTCAGTTACATGTCGGAAATTTCTGCGCAAACACTTTCTCCACGTACGCGTACACCATAATTACTCTACCACGCAAGCATTGGGGTTGCACTCGTCTGCTGTGAGACGTTCCTGGGGAGGGGGGTTCACTGGGGGCCGAACCGCACAATAACCCTGGGTTCGGTGTGGGGTGGTGGTGGGGTGAGTGGACTGCTGTAGCCTGTTGTGGGGTTGGGTACCACTGCGGGCTACGGCGGGGACGAAGCCTCTCCGCCGTTTCTAGGTTCCCAATACAATACAATGTATTTATACAAATCTTTTAAAGCTTGTATTGAAGGTGCTTGGATGGAGACAGGTCTGATGAACGAGTAGGCCAAGGCACCTTGTCTGCACTCTGTAGAGCATTGTGAGTTACAGCAGTGGTTTGTGGGTGAACATTATCCTGTTGGAAATCACCCTCTGGAATACTGCAACATTAATGGCAGCACAACGGATCGAATCACCAGATTGCAGTACAGATCTGCAGTCAGGGAGAGTGAGAACCACGAGAGCGCTCCTGTTGTCATACGAAATCGTAACCAAGACCGGAGTCAAGGTCATTATCTCCTTCCATCCCCCAACCCGATACGAGGTTGGTGGTTCTTACACCAACATTTCTTTCCAAATAGTAAGAAATATCTGTACCACGTATGGCTGAAACCTTTCCAGGGTTTTAGGAGAATCTTCTTACTCACATCTTCAACCATGTATTTACATGTCACATAAATTTCATGTATATCTGTCATATTTTACACAGTTATTTATATATTTCACTGGTATCTCTAGCGAGTTTTGCCCTGCAGACTCGTTTTCACGCAGCTCAGTGTTTAAGACGTCGAATCTCCTGAAATATATGTCATACAAAGATGCAGTTTTGCAGGTATATTTAGTGTTATATGAAAATATTGACTGCAAAATGAGTTGTGAATGCAATTAGTGGCCAAGAAGTAACAAATTAAAACGCGATGCCCGATGTCGTACTTTTACTGCATGAACAGCGAAAATGATGCTAGCAAGCGATAAAATTTTATCTTGTAGTCATTTTGCGGCGGTTGTCATCCAGAATAAATCTCCTAAAGGTTTTAAATTGTTTGGAACGTTGGTTGCAAGTCGTTAAGTACTCTCACTCTCAGACAATGGATCAATAAGTCTGGGTATTTGCACGACGTGCACTACCCTTCTCTTCAACGCCCTGGGCCACTCCTTTGATGTATAGGTGGCCACCTCCACAGCAGACAATAAATGATGTGAGTACCGGGTTTGGTTCAAATCAGTACAGTAGTACAGAACGAACTGCGGAACGTACATAGAACATAGATTTTTCATAATGTGTATGGATAGATGTGACATGCATGTACAAGGATGAAGCTGTGGGTAAAAAGCTCCCCCTAAGTCCATGGACGGATTTCAGTCAAAATTAATACATGTTTTGTCATTTGATTGGTTTGATGCGGTCTCTCACGAATTCCTCTCCTGTGGCTGCCTCGTCATCTCAAAGGGACACTTGCAACGTACATTCTGGATTTTATTTGCTGGAGTACTCTAATCTGTTTTCCTCTACACTTTTTTACCCTCCACAGCTTCCTCTAGTAGCACGGAAGTTGTTTTGTGACATCGTAACAGATATCCTATCATCCTGTCACTCCTTCTTGTCAGGGTTTTCATGTATTCCTTTCCTACCGATTGTCCTGAGAACTTCTTCATTCCTTACCTTTTCAGTCCTAATTCTCAACACTTCTGGTCTGAGTCATTATTTTAATATGCTGCAGTTTGACAAGTCCTGGTATGTCTGAGCATCTTCAGAAGTCAGACAAAAATTATTTAATTGACCCTAACTCGTTAATGTTTTTAAATAAACTATTCAGGATCATTATGGTAAAGACTAATCCTAGTTAACTAAGACTACTACGATGCTATCAAGATTTTTATTACAAGAATCAAGGAAATGGCCTAGTAGAATCTGTACAGTTACAAAATTCAATTAATTCTACTGATCGGAGTAAGTTGCAGACAGGTGTTATGACGATCTTCTATGCAAAAAGTCGCGCAAACCGTCCCTTGCAACCCGTTTTCACGACGGGTACAGTTAAATGGTTGATACTGTCTAGCCTCTTTCTTAATAAAAATCCTCCACCCTGACTAGCACTGACAACAGGTAGCTCAGAAATCTCAGAGAGCAATCTACTGGAACTGAACATGTTTATCTATGGTTCCCTATTTCTCAATCCGTGGTGCGTATTTTACTATAAATAGTTGAGGGGAGAGCACATCTTCTACGTCGATTTGTGGAACGCTGTTGGCATTGCGGAGACGAAGTACGATGTGCAGATGTGAATTTAATTACGCAGAAGACGTGTGTTTGCGTTCACAAACTCATACATTCGAAGATACTCAAGTAGAATCCGTTCACAAGTCAAAACAATCTGCTTGCACATTTTCCAGGAACAAGCACTTGACTCAATTGCGTGGTCATAAGTGAGCACTTCAGAGTGACTAAAGCTCCGCAGAGAAGCACATGTTAGTCCTTCTGCTTGCAGAGAAAGAAAAACGATTCTCCTTAAAGTGACATAATCGGCACGTTCTTAGACTAAGTTTGAGAGTGATCACTGAACACTTTGCCAACAACGTCTCAGACAAATTGTATACTCTCCAGCAAGGTTTGTATGTTGGACACCCACTGGAAAGTCCCTTGACGCATTCTGCCTCTACATTAACGAACCTTTTCTCACAAACGTGGACTCTCGATTCAATGGTCGGCTTCGTTACAACCTGATTTCCTTCCACGCTTTCTAGACATGATACAGCTGGCCAACCACGAGCAGTTCATACAAAATGTTATCGAAGTTTCTCAAAGAATTTAAAGCAATGTCCGCACAAGTGCCTCCCAGACACCTGTGTGGCGATGGGACACGCATTCTAATGGGGCTGAAAACACTGCAGGCAGTTCTTGTTAGGTGTCTATCCTCACTGCACCCTTTCAACTTTCGCTCATGCCCCTCACAATGAGAGATGACACTTCTGGCCCGCTCCACAGGAAGGCCTTGTGATGGACTGTAAAATTCTGCCCTTAGGCCACTGAGAAACTTCCAGATCGCCGTCGACCTGCCTGAAGTCCGTTAGCTCCTCAACCTCTCTCACTATCCTAGCCAGCCCAAAGATTATTTTCGCGATGTCATACAGTAACGCAGTTGTTAGCGTGAAGCTGTGCAGCATCAACCAGTATGAATAATAACCAGATAACCCCACCTAACCTTCGATTTCAAATGATATAATTATATTAATTTAATCGATCAAATTAATTATGCTGATTGATTATGTAAGGAGGCAATATACCTTTGCCTTGCACGAGTAGACTTGTCTTGGGCAGGAATGCCCTTTTTGCCAGTGCTAGTCTCTTTTGTATGTCTCCATGCACCGACAATCATTTGTTAATTTGCTGGCCAGGTATCACAATTCCTTAATTTTTCTACTTCGGTAATAACAGTCCTGATATTAAGTTTCTTGCTGTTCTCATTTTCATTACTTGACATTACTTTCGTCTTTCTTCTATTTACTTTCAATCTATATTCTGCACTTACTAGACTGTTCATTCCATTCAGCAAACCCTTTAATTCTTCTTAACTTTCACTCAGGGCAGCAACGTCGTCAGCGAATCTTATCATTGATTTCCTTTCACCTTGAATTTTATTTCCACTCTTGAAACTACCTTTCATTTCCGTCATTGCTTCTTCGATGTATGGAATGAACAGCAGAGGCAAACGACTGCATCCCTGTCATACACCATTTTAAATCCGAGCACATCCTTCTTGGTTCCCTCTTGGCTCTTCTACATTTTGTATCTCACCCGACTTTCTCTGTATCTTACCCTTGTTTCTCTCACATTTGGACCATCTTGCACCAATCGCCATTACAGTATGCTCTTATCAGATCGACAAATCCTGCGAACGTGTCTTGACTTACTTTCAGTCTTTGATTCCGTTATCAACAGTAACGTCATAATTGGCTCTCTGGAGCCTTTACCGTTGTTTAAGTCATGTTAATCGTCATCTAACACATTCTCTATTTTCTTTTACATTATTTTGTATATTACTCTTGTCAGCAATTTGGATTCATGAGCTATGTACCTTACTGTGCGATAGTTAAAGCGCTTGTATGCTCTTGCAGTCTTCGGAACAGTGTGGATGATGTTCACCCGAAAGTGGTGTGGTATATCGTCAGCCTCATGCGTTCCACACGACAACAACAGACTTTTGTTGTCACTTCCTCCAATGATTTTAGAAACAAATGGTTCAAATGGCTCTGAGCACTATGGGACTTAACTTCTGAGGTCATCAGTCCCGTAAAACTTAGAACTACTTAAACCCAACTAACCTAAGGACATCACACACATCCATGCCCGAGGCAGGATTCGAACCTGCGACCGTAACGGTCGCGCGGTTCTGGACTGTAGCGCCTAGAACCGCTCGGCCACACCGGCCGGCAATGATTTTAGAAATTCTTAAGGAGTGTTACCTGTCCCTTGTGCCTTACTTGATTCTTAGTCTTCCAAAGCACTTCTAAATTCTGATTTTAATACTGGATCCACTATCTCTTCCCTCGACTCCTGTTTCATATTCTTTCACACCTTTCTGTTTCGCCTTCTTTCAGGTAAGTCTTCCCCGTCGCAGATGATTTCAATATACTCTTTCCGCCTAAGCTCTCTCTCATCTGCATTTAACAGTGGAATTCCCATTGCGCCCTTCCTTTTACTTTCGCTGAAGGTTGATTTGACTTTTCTATACGTTGAGTCAATATTTTCTACAATCATTTTTTTTTCGATTTCTTCTCGTTCTGATGCAGCCATTTCGCCTTAGCTTTCACGCAGTTCCTATTTATTTAATTTCTAAGTGACTTCTGTTTCTGTATTTCTGAGCTTCCTTGAACATTTTTGTACTGAGATATTTCTGTGAACCTATTTTTTTTCTTTCCAACTTCTGTGATTGCCGTTTTTAGAGATGCTCCTTGAGTGGAATGCCTACTGGGCTATTCTTTGTCACAGTATCTATTACCTTAGAGAAATTCAAGTGTATCTCTTCATTTCTTCCGGCCTCGGTGGCCGTGCGGTTCTAGGCGCTCCAGTTCGGAACCGCGCTGCTGCTACGGTCGCAGGTTCGAGTCCTGCCTCGGGCATGGATGTGTGTGACGTCTTTAGGTTTAAGTAGTTCTAAGTCTAGGGGACTGATGACCTCAGATGTTGAGTCCCATAGTGCTCAGAGCCATTTGAACCAACCATCTTCATTTCTTAGTACTTACCTTGTAAGGTGTCAGGAAAATCCAACACTTTCCATGAAAACCCTGACATGATAAGCAAATCCAGTAGTATGTCACATAGCTCCGAATAAATCGTGACATTAAATTAACCAAAGTAATACGAGTAAGGAGTGAGCAAATGGAATACCACAGACTAACACAAGAATGCCTAAATGCATGTCATACCTTACCACCGTGAAACAGATGTAGTTCAGAGGGAAGAAACGAGAACAGAAGCCGAGAGCAGAACCGTGTTAAGCTAGAAGGCCCTACGATAAGGGACGGACACCCACGTTGCCAGCCAACCACCAGGACCACCCCCCAGCCCATGTTAAAAGATAGAGCCCTCCAGAAGAACAGTATAGATCTTACGATAACACTAAAGGGGCCACACCAGCTGCAAGTTTTAGCGTGAGACTTTTTCGCGCCTCTGTTACGTTGCAAACTTTAAAAACATTGCCCCACCACGAAAAGTATAACGTTTCTCATTGGATAGACAGAATTTTTGTAGGCGGAGCTTAAGGTTAACATTGAGACCCTGATTGGTCAGATGAAAACACAGCCAGATAGTTTTTTTAAACCAACTTCGGAAAATTGTAGTAAGGAGAAGTTAGGAGAGGGTTGCTTCCGAGTCGGCGAGGTGCGTGGAGCTGTGCCGACCGACGCCCCCTGACACTGCCTAACCAACGACAAGGTAATGAACGCACGCTATGCCGCATAACAGCGCATAAAGCTTCACTCAGAACTGCAGAAGTCTCATCTGTTACACCCCCTTTTTGCGTAATACTAGTGTCGATCGTCAATTAAAGCTCATGGTGTTCACATTTGCCACTTGAAGTAAAAAATCTGAAACGCGATGATTTTTCTGTTATATAGTTATTGAGAAGCCACATCAGCTACTGTAATTTACGACAAGTTAGATAAGTAATTAAAGATAATTGAGGGTCACTGTAGACCATTTTGATAGTCTTCTCTTTTGTGAAACTTAATTTAAACCTAGATTATAGATGTGATATGGCATAGGTCATCCTTCGATCCATTGTAGAACTTGGAAACCCATTCAGGGAATATTCGTTCACATTTTTGTTGAACGCAGTTGGTTTTTATCATCCTGTATTAAAACATTTCCTTTTATCAATAGTGCAATTTATAAACAATGTTTTGTGAGTAGAATAAAATTTCCAATGGTAAACTTAACTGCTTTGTCGACGTTATTTTACCAGCTAATTAAAAATAGGAAAGCCTTGAACCCCTTCCACTAAATTTACTTAGTATTAAGATTCTTTTACAGGGAGTGCAATGGAGCTGACGCTGAAATCATTAAGTATTTGGTTATATCATCGCTAGTCTCACTGAACTCTTCTGAACTCTACATGTCATGTGTGGTCTGGCGTCTCCTTACCGGCAGCAGGTCCCAGGTTCAAACTAGTCAATTCCCTAAAAAACACGCTCAGAGCGTCGTTGCGCGAAAGTAGTAGGGAGGCGCGACATAGAACAACAGACACCACACAGAATGTTAGAACCTATCCCATTTCTTCATGCATTAATTCTATCTGATATTTTCTTAAATTTTAGGCTATTCTTCAACTCTACAAAATTGTGATCTGAGTCTACATCTGTTCATGGCAAGCCGTACAAACCTCTATCTGATTTCCTAATGTGAGTCTCACCGTGACGTAATTTAACTGAAATCTTCCAATGCCTTCTGGCTTTTGCCGTGTATACATCCTCGTCTTGTGATTTTTGAACAGAGTATTAACTACTACCTGGAAAGGAACGCTGTGTAGGTAGGAACCCGCAACATCGGATTGAGGGAGGCTGATGGACAGAGAATGGTAGGGAAAGAGGAGATAGACAAAGAAGATGAAGCAGGTTATGGATACACATAAGAGTGGGGAGATGGAGATGGAGAGAGAGAGGAGGAGGAGGAGGCAGAGAAACGATGGAGGAGGGACGGTGGGAAAGGTAGAGGGGGAGGTGTACAGAAAGAGGGTTAAGATGATGTGAACGGAGGGAAGAGGTGGAGAGGGTGGACAGTGAGAATGTGGAGGAGAGAGAGAGGGGGAAGGAGGGGATGGGCAGAGAGAGAGGACAAGAAGAGATTGAAGGAGAGGAGAGCAAGGAGGGGATGGATAGGCTACAGGAGGAGATGGACAGAGGCAGGGGGAGGAGAATGTAGACAGAGAAGGGGGTGGAAGAGATGGACGGAAAGAGGGGTTGGATGAGATATCTAGAGAGAGAGGAAAGGAGAAGATGGACTAATAGAAAATTTGAATAAATACGTAATCTGGCAATGCTGAGAACTCAGCTAGTTCGATATATGAGCAATGAATTTTATTAGCTAGAGAATAGTGGCAATTTTCTGATTTTTTATTTAATTCATTGACAGTGGGACTAAAAGCACAGAGGCAGCCACCACTAGTTTTATCTAGGTATAAATGTAGCTCGCCTCTGCGACACAAAAGATGTTGTAATGTGGAACAACATAACGTAGTATATTTAGACATAAAATAATACATAAGGGACATCGTTGGTAAGACTGATTTTATTCATGTACTATTACACCTGTTGATTTATTTAGCTGAAACTTTCTCTACAGAATGAAACCCGAACCGCAGATACAAATTTTAGGTTGCTGAGGTATATTTTCTGACTAGTTTGTAATAGTTAATATGTCTATGGTCTAGGGGTAGCGTCTATAAAAAGAAAAGATTAGTAATCAAAACGTCCTCGGTCCCGGGTTCGAACCGCCCTGTGCTTGATTTTTAAATAAAAATCATCAGCAATGGTGGTCGGAGACATCCAGCATAAGAAATCATTATAATTTTGCCATCAGCCTTATAAAGAGGGTGGAGGAGCGGACAGAGATTCAGGCTACTCACTTGCCCCTGGGATGGGAAACTGCTCTGAAAACGAGGAAGAATCGGCAATGATCAATGGCATGAGGATGCAGGTGGCAAAGTAAACCACTGAACTAAAGATACATAACGTGTATCCACAGGAGATACGGCCAGAATTTGAAAAATTGTTATGATGGTCTCACCGCTGACAGAAGATTTTGGGCTAGTGCCCATTTGTATCTTCGGGAGGCGACTGTCAAAGGGAGGGGGGAGGGGGAAGACTGTGTGAAAAAGATCAAATAACCAACGAAAGGATAATGTTCTACGAGTAAGGGTGTGGTATGTCAGAAATTTGAGCGTGGTAGGGAAGCTAGAAAATCTGAAGGGCGAAATACTAAGACTCAATTTAGATATAGCAGGCGTCAGTGAAGTGTAATGGAAAGATAAGGATTTCTGCACAGTCGAGTATAGAGTAATGTCAACAGCAGCAGGAAATGGTGTAACGGGAGTAAGATTCGTTGTGAACAGGGGGGTACGACAGCGAGTGTATTACTGTGAACAATCCAGTTGTTCGCATTAGGATCGATGGCAAACCAACATCCACAACAATCCAGAATGAGATTTTCACTCTGCAGCGGAGTGTGCGCTGATATGAAACTTTCTAGCAGATTAAAACTGTGTGCCCGACCGAGACTTAACTCGGGACCTAATCTGCCAGGAAGTTTCATCCACAACAATAATTCAGGCTTACATGGACGTCACGAGCAGAAGATGAAGAGAAAGTATATGAGGATACAGAACGGATAATTCAGTACGTAAATGGAGATGAAAATCTAATAGTCATGGGGTATTGGAATTCGGTTGTAGGGAGAAAAGTAGAAGAAAGGGTTACGGGAGAATGTGGGTTTGGTAATAGGAATGAAGGAGAAGAAATACTAATTGAGTTCTGCAATAAATTTCCAATGATAATATCGAATACTCTGGTCAAGAATCACAAGAGGAGTAGTGATGAAGAGTAGACTGAAGTTTGAGAGACTAGTCAGGCAAAATCAATACGCAAAGAAGTGGGATATGGAAGTACTAAAGAATGAAGAGGTATTCTTGAAGTTCTCTGAGACTATAGATACTGCGATAAGGAATAGCTCATAGGCACTTCAGTTGAAGAGGAATGGACACCTCTAAGCAAGTCAATCACAAAAGTTGGAGAGAAAAACGCAGGTACAGGGAAGGTAAATTCAAAGAAACCATGGATAACAGAAGAAATAATTCTGTTGATCGACGAAAGATGGAAGTGTACAAATGTTCAGGGAAATTCAGAAATACAAATCACTTAGGAATGAAACAAATACGAAGTGCAGGGAAGCTAAGGACAAAGGGCTACATGAAAAATGTCGAGAAACCGAAAAAGAAAGGATTGTCGGAAGGACTCACTCAGCAGGTAGAAAAAACAACCATCGGTACAATTAAAAGGAAGGGCGGTATAACATTACCAGTGCAATCGGGAATTCCAATGTTAAATGCAAAGGAAAGAGCAGATAGGTGGAAAGAGTACACTGAAAGACTTTATGAGGGGGAAGACTAATCTGATGGTCTGACAGAAGATGAAACAGGAGTCAGTGGACAGAGATAGGGGACACAGTATTAGAATCGAAATTTAGAAGAGCTTTGGAAGAGTTGAATCAAATAAGGCAGAAGAGACAGGTAACCTTCCGTAAGAACTTCTAAAATTGTTTGAGGAAGTGGTAACAAAACGATTATCCACATTGGTATGTATAATGTATGAGAATGACAATATACCATCAGACTTTCGCAAAAACATCTTCCACACAATTACGGAGACTGCAAGAACCGACAGGGGCGAGAGTTATCGCACAATCAGCTTAACAGCCGATGGATCCAAGTTGCTGACAAGAATAATATACAGAAGAATGGCAAAGGAAATTGAAGATTTGTTAGATTACGGTGGTCTTAGCAAGGGCAAAGGGACCAGAGAGGCAGTTCTGGCGTTGCAATTGATAATGGAAGCAAGACTGAAGAGAAATCAAGACACGTTCACATGATTTGTTGATCTGTGAACAGCGGTCGACATTGTAAAATGGACCAAGACAATAAAGTGGAAGACCGAGAGCAGAGGGGAAACAATTAGAAAGGGTTTAAGACAGGGACCTATCCTTTGGCCCTGCTGTTCAGTCTGTACATCGAAGAAGCAATGACGAAAATAAAGGAAAGGTTCAAGAGTGGGATTAAAATCAAAGTGAGAAGATATCAGTATTAAAATTCGCTGATGGTATTGCTACTGTCAGAGAAAATGAGGAAGTGTTGCAGGATCTATTGAATGGGATGAACAGTCTAATGAGACAGAATGTGAATTGAGAGTAAATCGAAGAAAGGTGAAAAATGGGAAGCAGCAGAAATGAGAAGAGCGAGAGACATAACTCTGTAATTGGTGATCACAAAGTAGACGAAATTAAGGGATTCTGCCGCCGAGGAAGCTAATAACCTATGACGAACGGTGCAGAGCAGACTAGCACTGGCAAAAAGGGAATTAGCGGGCAAGAGAAGTCTCCTAGTATCAAACGTAGGCTCTTATTTGAGGAAGAAATTTCTGAGAACGTACATTTCGATCAAGGAATTGTTTGGCAGTCAGACATGGACTCTCGGAAAACCGGAAGAGAAGAGAATAGAAGCATTTGAGATATGTTGCTCGAGACGAATGTTGAAAATTAGATGGCTGTTACGGCAAGGAATGAGGTTGTTCTCCGCAGAATCGACGAGGAAGGGAATACATGGAAACACTGAGAAGAAGGTGGGACAGAATAACAGGTTTGTTAAGACATCAGGAATACTTTCCATTGTACTAGAGTGAGCTGTAGAGAGTAAAACTGTGCAGGAAGACAGAGATTGGGATAAATGCAGCAAATAATTGAGGATGTAGGTTGCAAGCGATACTCTGAGATGAAAAGGTTGGAGGGGGAAGGAATTCGTGGCGGACGGCATCAAACCACTTGAAGACCTACACTACTGGCCGTTAAAATTGCTACACCAAGAAGAAACGCAGACGATAAACGGGTATTCATTGGACTAATATATTATACTAGAACTGACATGTGATTACGTTTTCACGCAATTTGGGTGCATAGATCCTGAGAAATCAGTACCCAAAACAACCACCTCTGGTCGCAGTAACGGCCTTGATATGCCTGGGCATTTAGTCAAACAGAGCTTGGATGGCGTGTACAGGTACAGCTGCCCATGCAGCTTCAACATGATACCACAGTTCATCAAGAGGAGCGACTGGCGTATTGTGACGAGCCAGTTGCTCTTCCACCAATGACCAGACGTTTTCAACTGGTGAGAGATCTGGAGAATGTGCTGGCGAGGGCAGCAGTCGAACATTTTCTGTATCCAGAAAGGCCCGTACACGACCTGACACATGCGGTCGTGCATTATCCTGCTGAAATGTAGGGTTTCGCAGGGATCGAATGAAGGGTAGAGCCACGGGTCGTAACACATCTGAAATGTAACGTCCACTGTTCAAAGTGCCGTCAATGCGAACAAGAGGTGACCGAGACGTGTAACCAATGGCACCCCATACCATCACGCCAGGTGATACGCCAGTATGGCGATGACGAATACACACTTCCAACGTGCGTTCACCGCGATGTCGCCAAACATGGATGCGACCATGATGATGCTGTAAACAGAACCTGGATTCATCAGAAAAATGACGCTTTGCCATTCGTGTACCCAGATTCGTCATTGAGTACACCATCGTAGGCGCTCCTGTCTGTGATGCAGACGTCCCCATCTTTTGACTCAGGTATCGGGACGTGGCTGGACGAGCCGTTAAGCCATGCGAATAAGATACCTGTCATCTCGTCTGCTAGTGATACGAGGCCGTTGGGATCCACCGATTCCATATTCGGCTTACAGTCATTGGATCTCGACCAACGCGAGCAGCAATGTCGCGATACGATAAACCGCAATCGCGATAGACTACAATCCGACCTTTATCCAAGTCGGAAACGTGATGGTACGCATTTCTCCTTCTTACACGAGGCATCACAACAACGTTTCACCAGGCAACGCCGGTCAACTGCTGTTTGAGAAATCGGTTTGAAACTTTCCTCATGTCAAAACGTTGTAGGTGTCGCCACTGGCGCCAACCTTGTGTGTACGCTCTGAAAAGCTAATCATTTGCATATTACAGCATCTTCTTCCTGTCGGTTAAATTTAGCGTCTGTAGTACGTCATCTTCGTGGTGTAGCAATTTTAATGGCCAGTAGTGTACATTGCACTGAAGATATGTGAAGGAACAGTGCAAATTTCGACTGATGCCCTTTTTGTCCTGTTTCGAAACAAAGTTGTTCAATTCACTCCCATGACTTGCGCTTGACAACAGTAAGGCCCACTTACCCCTGATCGTCTTCCAGTCGCGAATGGTCCGCGGGGAGAACGATTGCTGGTAGGACTCTGTGTGAGTTCGAATAGCTCTAATGATACCTTAATGCCCTTTTCGCGAGACATAGTTGACTCTCCTGGGAGCGTATGCTATCGGCAATTTAAGGGTAATCGACTTCGCCGACCGACGTGGCCGAGCGGTTCTCGGGCTACAGTCTGGAGCCGCGCGACCGCTGCGGTCGCAGGTTTGAATCCTGCCTCGGGCGTGGATGTGTGTGGTGTCCTTAGGTTAGTTAGGTTTAAGTAATTCTAAGTTGTAGGGGACTGATGACCTCAGAAGTTACGTCCCATAGTGCTCAGAGCCATTTGAACCCATTTTTAAGTAAACCACTTCGTGAAGTAGAGCTCCTGACTCGTAGCGTCTGTCATTTGACTTTGCTGAGCAAATCCGTAATGCTTCACTATTACTAAACGTATCCGTAAAGAAATACGCTACCTGTCTGTGGGTCTCCTCGATTTCCTATGTCAGTCAATCCTGTCTGGTACGGGTCCCAGGCTCGCGAAGAATATTCAAGCATTGGTCGAAAGAGAATTTTGCCTACTAATTCCTTTTGTGGATGGCCTCAGTTTCCTGTGGATTCTTCCTATGAATCTGGCGTCTGCCTTATCAGCGATTAGTTTTATATGATAGTTCCACTTTAAATTTCTCCATAAATATACTTCTTGGTGTTTTGTGGATGTGACTGCCTCCAGAAATTGCTTTGTTGTTGTGTAATCGTACAATAATTGCTATTTCTGCCTATTATGCGCAATACGATGCTTTGTTTATGTTGCTGGTGAACTGTCAACTGCTGCACTAAGCTTCAGTCGCCTGCAGGGTATTTTGCGCCCAATAGAAATTTCTAATGATGCAGCTTCTCTGTGTGTAACAATTTCATTTGTGAAAAGCCCAGCGGTACATAGAACGTCATCCATTAGGTGATTTACATATGTACTGAAACGCCGAAGAAACTGTATACGCAAGTGTATTCAAACACAGAGATACGTAAACAGGCAGAATACGGCGCTACGGTCGACAAGTGTCTGGCGCACTTGTTAAATCGGTTACTGCTCCTATAGCGGCAGCTTATCAACAATTAAGTGGGTTCGAACCTGGTGTTATACTCTGCGCATGAGCGATGAAGTGGGGATCTTCCAGTACGAGTGTACCCTGCATATCAGGAATTCGGTAAAACATCAAATCTCCGACATCGCTGCGGCCGGAAAAAGATCCTGCAAGAACGAAGACTGAAGAGAGTCGTTCAGTGTCACAGAAGAGTAGCCCTTCCGCATATTGCAGCAGATTTCAATGCTGCGCCATCAGCAAGTGTCAGAGTGCGAACCATTCAACGAAACATCATCGATATCGGTTTTCGGAGCCGAAGGACCTCTCATGATCCCTTGATGACTCCATGGCACAAAGCTTTTATCGAGCGGATGAACGTGTTCGGATACGGAGACAACCTCATGAATCCATGGAACCTGCATGTCAGCAGGGGACTGTTCAACCTGGTGGAGGCTCTGTAATGGTGTGGAACGAGATCAGTTCGAGTGATATGGGACACCTGATAAGTCCAGATAGGACTCTGATAGGTGATACGTATGAAAGCATCCTGTCTGGTCACTTGCGCCCATTCATGCCCATTACGCATTTCGCCGACTTGGGCAATTCCATCAGGACAACACGGCATCCCACACGTTCAGGATTGGTACCTAGTGGCTACAGGAACACTCTTCTGAGTTTAAACACTTCCGTTAGCCACCAAACTCCCCAGTCATGAACATTATTGAGCATATCTGGGATGCCTTGCAACGTGTTGTTCAGAAAAGATCTCCACGCCGTCTACTCTTACGGATTTATGGACAGCCCTGCAGGATTCATGGTGTCACTCCTCTCCAGCACTACTTCAGACACTAGTCGAGTCCATGCCACGTCGTATTGCGACACTTTTCCGTGCTTGCGAGGGCCCTACACGATATTAAGCACGTGTACCAGTTTCTTTGGCTCTTCAGTGTTTTAGTAAAACCACAGATCCTGTATACACAACGTTGAAAGCGACATTCTGTGTTCTGTTAGGTGCAAAATCTTCAGTCCAGTCACACAGCTGGTCTGATTTTCACTCTTATTTAGTTCTTTGGGTGACAGTGTATAACAGTATCTTACGCTTTCTAATGTCAATGCACACGACATGATCGTGGATGTAAGTTACTTCTGCTTTCGAGCTCTCGTGAAAGCATAGACTGAGTTGGATTTCTCACGATCGTTGTGTGTGGAATCCGTGTTGATTCCCGCAGAGATTTTCGGTTCTTCAGAAATGTTACGACAGGCGAGCATGAAACATGTTCCAAAATTATACAACACACTGACGCCAGTCATATAGGCCTAGATTTTTGTGAGTACCTTTTATGATTCTTCTTGAAAATGAGAATGGCTTGCACTGTTATCTTATCATTGGAACATTACGCTCCGCTAGCGTCCAGCGGTACACTTCTGTTAGACGAAAGCTCTCCGAAGAATCGTACTGCTGTCCCTAAGATCCAGTTGCTGTCTCACTGTTGAGCAATTTCACGTAGTTTTGGCTTTCTTACGACGATTTCTTGTTTGGCTCTATTCCAAGTAGTTGATAAGTTTACTGTACGATATTTATCGCTATTGAAGTTGTACGTTCGTTAAAAGCCCGGTCCCCGACGATACGACTTCTTTGGTTTCGTACTTTTTGTGTGGCAGCCGAAGATATAATTGAGACCTTATTCGTAGCTGCAGTCACAGCAGGGAAATTGGACAGTATTGAGACGGTACCGGTGGCGGAAAAGATCCCGTTCGAACTAAGGCCATTCCTTGTTATGTTGGGGTGACCCCTAGATAGTTCTTTTTTAAATTCTTGTAAATTTCCCTTCGCTATCTGCCCAGTTTCATGCTGTTCTAAGTAAAAAAAAAAGACTATGTGACATTTGGCCTTCAAAATCGGAAAATTTAGAGAAAAATAAAAATCAAAACCGTCAACTTCGCAGAATAGTACTTTTGCACGAGAAATTCATTGTTTGCCTGTTGTAGACAAGTTATCTCAGTAGAATTTACTGAAAGCGTTCTCATTTACTCGGCGTATTTGCGACATCTATACTGTAATATTAGATTGAGAGACGGTATTATTAAAGGTAATACTGCAATATTAGAGTTTAAGTTGAAAGTAATTAGGTTTGAGAATAGTCTAAAGGGTTTTTTGGTGACCAACTCCTTCCACTCCGTTGATGAATTTATTAGCAGAACCGATTGACTCGTGTATGTTATTAATAATATCACGTAATACGAATGTTACGTGCAGTCTGACAAATTTTGTGCAGTAAGCGATCATTGTAAATAAGTGCTGTAAAAAGTTTTTTGTTTTATTTTTTATTTGCTATGCATGGTTACAATATTCTAGGCATTATCATACGTAAGTGTATTGAACATTTTACATTTGACAACAAGTTTTGTAGACTTTTAAATGTAAGTATGCTTAAGTTCTATTTTTTTTTGACCGATTGCACATTACATCTAAAAGGGCAATTTCTTTTGGGATATGAGGAAGGTACATTAGAATATCCGTTATTATTATGTAAATCCTTATTGTGTATCTTTGTTTTCTGACTTGCTCATCATCCCAAAGGATCTCCTTAGGATGGATCAATGGGAACTAAAAGTAGATCTAATCTTACCTATTCTACTGGGCAAGAAGTTGCAGTAGTCTTCTATATTTTTAAGCATATTTCTCTTTTTATTCTAATTTAGGGTTACTCTTCCCTTTTTCGTATTTAGGACTCATTTTTATATGGCATGGAACCAAGCTGGAAGGGGGGGGGGGGGGTGTGCAAAGGGGGGTATAGTAACAGTTCCGTGTGGCCCAACGTCCTGGGGCAACTATTTCTGTCGGAGGCCACTTCAGCGACTTGTGTATCACTGACGTACCGCCGTAATTCTGACGGGGAAAGGGAACCAACAGTTTAAAGCTGAATCTGAAACACGTGACATTCCTGACGAATTTTCGCGTTATTGAGAGAATGGGATGAATAACATAAGTGTTGTGTCGGCAGATTAGCCAACACAACGTACACTAATTTATAGAGGACGCCGAAATGCACGCGTCCTCTAACGCAGGCTTGCGTTAGGTCTGAAACAGGATACGTAATGAATGCTATAAAGAAAAGTACGTAGCTGCTGGAATACTTAACTTTAATCCATCATTTGTATACAGCATTCTTGATGATACAAGTGAGACTCTCTAGAAATGGTTAATGGCGCCTTGCTAGGTCATAGCCATGGACTTAGCTGAAGGCTATTCTAACTGTCTCTCGGCAAATGAGAGAAAGGCTTCGTCAGTGTAGTCGCTAGCAAAGTCGTCCGTACAACTGGGGCGAGTGCTAGTACGTCTCTCAAGACCTGCCGTGTGGTGCGCTCGGTCTGCGATCACTGACAGTGGCGACACACGGGTCCGACATGTACTAATGGACCGCGGCCGATTTTGAAGCTACCACCTAGCAAGTGTGGTGTCTGCCGGTGACACCACAATAAGATTCGGCGGCTTTTCAGTTTTCAGGTACGTGCGTTACTGATACGCAACCAGGGCCAATAAACATGAAAAGTAGAGAACCCTGCATTTGTGATCCAAATTTTGCATTACCTCCTTTAGTTCGTAATTCTGAACTTACTGGCCACGCAGGAGCACAGAGAAAAGAGCATTCTGAAGGTGAGCTGAGTCAGGTTAGTGGAATGCAGGCGCAGGGGTGGAGGAGTGCAGTGACTCCACGTTTTGCGGGGTCTCCTTACGCGCTTCTCGTCTTTTACAGCCGCCGAGCCTCGCGTGCCGCGGCAACGGCCACTCACTGCGCTGCCCGGAGCGGCGCGCACGCAGCTATCACGCGGCCTCATCGCCGGCGGTTGGCACTCTGGTTGCCAGGTCGGCCGCCGCGCCACTGGCGGTCCCGGAGTCAAGGACCCTGTGCGACTCAGCGGCCGGCTCCACCGCCCACTGCACCCCTCATATGGCTGCGGCTGGGCGAGGCTTCGCAGCACAACAAAGAACTGCCCCTGGTCATCCATCCACTCGCCACACCTATCGCGCGCGTCCGCCAACTCTGAAAGCCACTCGAGGTTGAACTGGGCCGCTGTCGTCTCTCAACAACTGCATGTACTTGTGAGCATATGAGATATACGGGGTGCTACGAAAAGGTACGGCTAAACTTTGAGGAAACATTCCTCACACACAAATAAAGAAAAGATGTTACGTGGACATGTGTCCGGAAACGCTTAATTTCCATGTTAGAGCTCATTTTAGTTTCGTCAGTATGTACTGTACTTCCTCGATTCAACGCCAGTTGGCCCAATTGAAGAAAGGTAACGTTGACTTCGGAGCTTGTGTTGACATGTGACTCATTGCTCTACAGTACTAGCATCAAGCACATCAGTACGTAGCATCAACAGGTTAGTGTTCATCACGAACGTGGTTTTGCAGTCAGTGCAATGTTTACAAATGCGGAGTTGGCAGATGCTCATTTGATGTATGGATTAGCACGGGGAAATAGCCGTGGCGCGATACGTTTGTATCGAGACAGATTTCCAGAACGAAGGTGTCCCGACAGTAAGAAGTTCGAAGCAATTGATCGGCGTCTTAGGGAGCACGGAACATTCCAGCCTATGACTCGCGACTGGGGAAGACCTAGAACGACGAGGACACCTGCAATGGACGAGGCAATTCTTCGTGCAGTTGACGATAACCCTAATGTCAGCGTCAGAGAAGTTGCTGCTGTACAAGGTAACGTTGACCACGTCACTGTATGGAGAGCGCTACGGGAGAACCAGTTATTTCTGTACCATGTACAGCGTATGCACTCACTATCAGCAGCTGATTGGCCTCCACGGGTACACTTCTGCGAATGGTTCATCCAACAATGTGTCAATCCTCATTTCAGTGCAAATGTTCTCTTTACGGATGAGGCTTCATTCCAGCGTGATCAAATTGTAAATTTTTCCACGATCAACATGTGTGGGCTGACGAGAATCCCCACGCAATTGAGCAACCACGTCATCAACACAGATTTTCTGTGAACGTTTGGGCAGGCATTGTTGGTGATGTCTTGATTGGGCCCCGTGTTCTTCCACCTACGCTAAATGGAGCACGATATCATGATTTCATACGGGATACTCTACCTGTGCTGCTAGAACATGTGCCTTTACGACACAACATGTGGTTCATGCACGATGGAGCTCCTGCACATTTCAGTCGAACTGTTCGTACGCTTCTCAACAACAGATTCGGTCACCGATGGATTGGTAGAGGCGGACCAATTCCATGGCCTCCACGTTCTCTTGACCTCAACCCTCTTGACTTTCATTTATGGGGGCATTTGAAAGCTCCTGTCTACGCAACCCCGGTACCATATGCACAGACTCTTCGTGCTCGTATTGTGGACGGCTATGTTACAATACGCCATTCTCCAGGGCTGCATCAGGGCATCAGGGATTCCATGCGACGGAGGGTGGATGCATGTATCCTCGCTAACGGAGGACATTTTGAACATTTCCTGTAACAAAGTGTTTGAAGTCACGCTGGTACGTTCTGTTGCCGTGTGTTTCCATTCCATGAATAATGTGATTTGAAGAGAAGTAATAAAATGAGCTCTAACATGGAAAGTAAGCGTTTCCGCACACATGTCCACATAACATATTTTCTCTTTGAGTGTGATGAATGTTTCCTGAAAGTTTGGCCGTACCTTTTTGTAACACCCTGTATATGCAGACTGAAGTGACGAATTAAAATTTGCACCAAGAGCGGGACTCGAACCCGGGAGTGAGGACGGAGGCTTGTTAGGGTAGTCCAAACAGCAAAGCCACTCTAGCAGGTTGGTGTGGTGGTTAGCGCATGTGTCTAGTTGCAGGAACCCTGTTTCGAGTCCTGGCCTTGGCACAAATTTTCATTCGTCACTGCAGTCTGCATATACACTAATGGCCATTAAAATTGCTACACCACGATGATGACATGCTACAGACGCGAAATTTAACCGACAGCAAAAAGATGCTGCGATAATGCAAATGATTAGCTTTCCAGAGCTTTCACGCAAGGTTGGCGCCGGTGGCGATACCTACAAAGTGCTGACATGAGGAAAGTTTCCAACCGATTTCTCATACACAAACAGCAGTTGACCGGCGTTGTCTGGTGAAACGTTGTTGTGATGCCTCGTGTAAGGAGGAGAAATGCGTACCATCACTTTGATAAAGGTCGGATTGCAGCCTATCGCGATTGCGGTTTATCGTATCGCGACATTGCTTGTCGCGTTGGTCGAGATCCAATGACTGTTAGCAGAATATCGCATCGATCGGTTCAGGTAGTACGGAACGCCGTGCTGGATCCCGACGCCCTCGTATCACTAACAGTCGAGATGTCAGGCATCTTATCCGCGTGGCTGTAACGATTCGTGCCGCCACGTCTAGATCCCCGAGTCAACAGATGCGGACGTTTGCAAGACAACAACCATCTGCACGAACAGTTCGACGACGTTTTCAGCAGCATGGACTATCAGCTCGGAGATCACGGCTGCGGTTACCCTTGACGCTACGTCGGAGAGAGAAGCACTTGCGATGGTGTACTCAACGATGAACCCGGGCGTACGAATCGCAAAACGTTGTTTTCTCGGATGAATCCAGGTTCTGTTTACAGCATCATCATGGTCGCATCCGTGTTTGGCGACATCGCGGTGAACGCACATTGGAAGCGTGTATTCGTCATCACCTGGCGTGACGGGATAGGGTGCCATTGGTTACACGTCTCGGTCACCTCTTGTTCGTATTGACGGCACTTTGAACAGTGGACGTTACATTTCAGATGTGTTACGACCCGTGGCTCTACCCTTCATTCGATCCCTGCGAGACCCTACATTTCAGCAGGATAATGCACGACCGCATGTTGCAGGTCCTGTACAGGCCTTTCTGGATACAGAAATAGTTCGACTGCTGCTCTCGCCAGCACATTCTTCAGATCTCTCAAAATTGAAAACGTCTGGTCAATGGTGGCCGAACAACTGGCTCGTCACAATACGCCAGTCACCACTCTTGATGAAGTGTGGTATTGTGTTGAAGCTGCATGGGCAGCTGTACCTGTAGACGCCTTCCAAGCTGTGTTTGTGTGTTTGACTCAATGACAAGGCGTA
Source organism: Schistocerca cancellata (assembly GCF_023864275.1). Classification (NCBI taxonomy): domain Eukaryota; kingdom Metazoa; phylum Arthropoda; class Insecta; order Orthoptera; family Acrididae; genus Schistocerca; species Schistocerca cancellata. The sequence continues at coordinate 141,492,772 of NC_064634.1, read as the reverse complement.
TCACGGCCGTTATTACGGCCAGAGGTGGTTGTTCTGGGTACTGGTTTCTCAGGATCTATGCACCCAAACTGCGTGAAAATGTAATCACATGTCAGTCCTAGTATAATATATTTGTGCAATGAATACCTGTTTATCATCTGCATTTCTTCTTAGTGTAGCAATTTTAATGGCCAGCAGTGTATTCAACCGTAACTGCCCGAGAGAAAAAGTAGTGCATTGCTTTATGAATGTGTTTTGTATATGACTTAGAATTCCACCCAAGCATAACGCGGTAGTGTAAAAGAATGCTGGAGCAGGGAGGTTCTTTATTCATGAGCGTAGGGGCGTTGACTGCTGCTTGTCGGTATGTCCCATCGCTGACATTGGCAAATTGCCCCCTGCCCGCAGCCCTCCCCCTGCTCCTTCTCCCCCTCCCCCGCTTCACCCGTAATGCCCACGCTCCGAATCTGATGCCATTGTTGTCGCGTGCCCGAGCGTGTACTACTCGGCCACGAGGTTCGGAGGAGAGGGGAAAAAAAGAGCAAAGGTAGCAGCTTGCGGCCCGGGCAGCAGCCGTCGCATTCCGGAGTGCGCAGCCGCCGGCAGGAGGTCGTTCACGTGGCCACGTGCCGGCGCCATCCTCAGCGCGTGGGCGGCGCCGCCACACCGCATACTGTAGCACGCCACGGCGCCGCACAGCGCGCGGCACGCACGGCGTGTTGTGGCGGAGGGCGGTCCAGCCTAGCTTCAGCGCCTCCTGCACTTGTCAAGTCTCAGACCGGTTATGCGGTACCCCGAAAAGAGTGTGAGGTAATTAATCAGTGCTCGATGGCACTATCGACGGACAGAGTTTAGCCAGACGACGCCCAGGCTCCATCACCTGCTTTAAGCATCGTCGTATAATTTACTGTGTTTACTGTTATGTACTACGTAAGACACTAAGTGTTTCCATAATATTACACTGCGGAGCCATAGAAAGTGGTACGTCTGCGTAATATCGTGTAGGGCCACCGTGAGTCCGCAGAAGTGCCGCAACACGACGTGGCATGGACTCAACTAATGTCTGAAGTAATGCTGCAGCGAACTAACACCATGAATCCTGCAGGGGTGTCCGTAAATCTACAAGCGTATTATGGGGTGGAGATCTCTTCTGAACAGCACATTGCAAAGCATGCCAGACATGCTCAATAATGTTCGCGTCTGTCGATTTTGGTGGCCAGTGGAAGTGTTTAAATTAAGAAGAGTGTTCCTGGAACCATTCTGTATCAATTCTGGGCATGTGGAGTGTCGCATGTTCTGCTCGAATTGCCCAAGTCCGTCGGACTGCACAATGGACATGAATGGATGCAGGTCATCAGACACGATGCTTACATGCGTGTCACCTGTGAGAGTCATATCTAGACGTCTCAAAGCACTCCAGCTGCACACACCCCACACCATACAGAGTCTCCACCAGCTTGAACAGTCCTATGCTGCCATGCAGGGTCCACGGATTCGTGAGGTTGTCTCCATACCAGTACACATCCAGCCGCTATACAGGGTGGTCCATTGATAGTGACTGGGGCAAATATCTCACGAAATAAGCGTCAAACGAAAAAATTACAAAGAATTAAACTTGTCTAGCTTGAAGGGCGAAACCAGATGGCGCTAAGGTAGGCCCGCTAGATGGCGCTGCTATATGTCAAATGAGAATCAACTGCGTTTTTTAAAATAGGAACCCCCATTTTTATTACATATTCGTGTAGTACGTAAAGAAATATGAATGTTTTACTTGAACCACATTTTCCGCTTTGTGATAGATGGCGCTGTAATAGTCACTGACATATGGCTCACACTTTTAGACGAACAGTTGCTAACAGGTAGGTTTTCTAAATTAAAATACAAAACGTAGGTACATTTCAACATTTTATTTCGGTTATTCCAATGTGATACATGTACCTTTGTCAACTTATCATTTCTGAGAACGCATGCTGTTACAGCGTGATTACCTGTAAGTACCACATTTATGCAATAAATGCTCAATATGATGTCCGTCAACCTCTATGCGTTTAGCAATACATGTAACGACATTCCTCTCAACAGCGAGTAGTTCGCCTTCCGTGATGTACGCACACACATTGACAATGCGCTGACGCATGTTTTCAGGCGTTGTCGGTGGATCACAATAGCAAATATCCTTCAACTTTCACCCACAGAAAGAAATCCGGGGACGTCAGATCCGGTGAACGTGCGGGCCATCCACGACCAATCCACCTGTCATGGTTCCCTTGGTTCCGCCACGTGTTGAAGACTCGCACCACATCACTCCTCGAACATCCGACAAGTCGTGAGTTTCCGAAATGCACCTGCCAAGCCTCCGGGACAGTTTGCAGCGAAGAATGTAGTCAGTGAGCAGTTGTATTTGAAGGGTTTTAGGACGTAGTCAGCTGCATACAAAATATAGCTAAGATATCGAAATTGTTTCTATGGGTGGAAGGAGGGCGGCACCTCTTTCCATTCACGACAAAATACTGTGAGATTTGATGGAGGTTGTATACGACGAGGCTGGTAGCTATGCACCTCATACGATGCTACTGCCACGTCTTACGGCCTGCTATGTGCAGGGCGAAGCTGCCTCGTGTTTCTCTTTTTACGAGGTGCATTCAAGTTCTAAGGCCTCCGATTTTTTCTCCGGACTGGAAAGAGATAGAAACATGCGCATTGTTTTAAAATGAGGCCACGTTCATTGTCAATACGTCCCAGAGATGGCAGCACCGTACGGCAGATGGAATTTTACCGCCAGCGGCGAGAAAGAGATCTGTTTTAAATACTTAAAATGGCGACGTTTTCCTTACTTGAACAGCGTGGGTTGGGTTGGGTTGTTTGGGGAAGGAGACCAGACAGCGAGGTCATCGGGCTCCTCTGATTTGGGAAGGAAGTCAGACGTGCCCTTTCAAAGGAACCATCCCGGCATTTGCCTGGAGCGATTTAGGGAAATCACGGAAAACCTAAATCAGGATGGCCGGACGCGGGTGAACAGCGTGCAATCATACGTTTTCTGAATTTGCGTGGTGTGAAACCAATTGAAATTCATCGACAGTTGAAGGAGACATGTGGTGATGGAGTTATGGATGTGTTGAAAGTGCGTTCGTGGGTGCGACAGTTTAATGAAGGCAGAACATCATGTGACAACAAACCGAAACAACCTCAGGCTCGCACAAGCCGGTCTGACGACACGATCGAGAAAGTGGAGAGAATTGATTTGGGGGATCGCCGAATGACTGTTGAACAGATCGCCTCCAGAGTTGGCATTTCTGTGGGTTCTGTGCACACAGTCCTGCATGACGACCTGAAAATGCGAAAAGTGTCATCCAGGTGGGTGCCACGAATGCTGACGGACGACCACATGGCTGCCCGTGTGGCATGTTGCCAAGCAATGTTGACACGCAACGACAGCATGAATGGGACTTTGTTTTCATCGGTTGTGACAATGGATGAGACGTGGCTGCCATTTTTCAATCTAGAAACAAAGCGCCAGTCAGCTCAATGGAAGCACACAGATTCACCGCCACCAAAAAAATTTCGGGTAACCGCCAGTGCTGAAAAAATGATGGTGTCCATGTTCTGGGAAAGCGAGAGCGTAATCCTTACCCATTGCGTTCCAAAGGGCACTACGGTAACAGGTGCATCCTACGAAAATGTTTTGAAGAACAAATTCCTTCCTGCACTGCAACAAAAACGTCCGGGAAGGACTGCGCGTGTGCTGTTTCACCAAGACAACGCACCCGCACATCGAGCTAACGTTACGCAACAGTTTCTTCGTGATAACAACTTTGAAGTGATTCCTCATGCTCCCTACTCACCTGACCTGGCTCCTAGTGACTTTTGGCTTTTTCCAACAATGAAAGACACTCTCCGTGGCCGTACATTCACCAGCCGTGATGCTATTGCCTCAGCGATTTTCCAGTGGTCAAAACAGACTCCTAAAGAAGCCTTCGCCGCTGCCATGTAATCATGGCGTCAGCGTTGTGAAAAATGTACGTCTGGAGGGCGATTACGTCGAGAAGTAACGCCAGTTTCATTGATTTCGGGTGAGTAGTTAATTAGAAAAAAAATCGGAGGCCTTAGAACTTGAATGCACCTCGTGTACGCTACTGATAAAATCCGAAGAGGGAAATGAGATACTTTATTGAAATGAAATACACTGGCGGCATCAGCTGACAATGCTGACTTGATGCTTTTTCGTTTATGGTCCCTTATTTCAGAAAACTATATGACAGTCATAAGAGATGTGGAAGCCGAATACCTGTCACTTCTGATGTGCAATTCGACGTGGCCAAGAAGGTCATGTTGGAATTTTTCTTATCATCACGGCCTTCTTCATTTCTTCAAACACATTTGCCACCCCTACGCAGAGTTCAGTATCCACAGTTAAACCATCAGAGGTGGTGACTGATCTCACTTCAAATCCAGCAATGTTTGTTCTGAATACTCCTCAAGCTGAATTATATACTACTTTGCGAAACTGAACAGTTGTAGAAATAATATGCTATGCTTTTTAACCATTATCAATCTGAGGAACAGTCAGTTGAAAACAGGAAATATGGGGGAAAGAATTGTCCAGGTGCTAGTAGGACTCGCGCACTTAAAAACTTAATTATGTAGATAGACAGCGTATCCATTGCAGCAATCGAGGATACTGATGATTTTTGTCTGTGACGGACATTGATACTAGCGCGATATCATTCCCGGGGATTCCAAGACTTTCAAGAATATTTTAATTCAGATTTTGGAGTCGCCTAGTAGATGACAAATGAAATTTTTTTTCGTGTGATATAATTACGAATTGACGATTTCGGGTTTTTCTCTTTACTTGTAGTTACCAAATTTGGTGATTCTAGACCAACGGGAAGTAACCTATGGGTTTTGATGAGTGTCAAAATGCGTGAGGGAAATGGCTGTATGTTTTGATTACATTGGCTTACACTGATCAGCCAGAATATTATGACCACCGAACTAATATAGACATAAACCCGTCCGGGCGATAGCAGTGTCACCTGGCGATGAATGACTGTTCGTCAGACACACGTACGCTGCATGTACTATCAATGAGTGCGCTTCCCCTGCGGAATGGGGAAGGCTTCCGATCTATCTGAGTTTAACCAAGAGTAGATTGTGATGTCCCGGAGGCTTGGCAAGAGCATTTCGGAAACTCACGACTTGTCGGGTGTTCGAGGAGTGCTGAGGTGCGAGTCTTCAACACGTGGCGGAACCAAGGGAGCCACGTCCAGACGTCGTGGGGTTGGGCGGCCATACCTCATTATAAATGTCAGACGTCACAGGCTGGACAGATTGGTAAAACAGAACAGCTGTGGCGGAACTAACATAGGACTTTAATGCTGCGCTGAATACAAGCGTGACTGAACACACAGTGCACCGAACACTTCTGACGATGGCCTCCGCAGCCGACGACCCATGTACATAACTACACTCCTGGAAATGGAAAAAAGAACACATTGACACCGGTGTGTCAGACCCACCATACTTGCTCCGGACACTGCGAGAGGGCTGTACAAGCAATGATCACACGCACGGCACAGCGGACACACCAGGAACCGCGGTGTTGGCCGTCGAATGGCGCTAGCTGCGCAGCATTTGTGCACCGCCGCCGTCAGTGTCAGCCAGTTTGCCGTGGCATACGGAGCTCCATCGCAGTCTTTAACACTGGTAGCATGCCGCGACAGCGTGGACGTGAACCGTATGTGCAGTTGACGGACTTTGAGCGAGGGCGTATAGTGGGCATGCGGGAGGCCGGGTGGACGTACCGCCGAATTGCTCAACACGTGGGGCGTGAGGTCTCCACAGTACATCGATGTTGTAGCCAGTGGTCGGCGGAAGGTGCACGTGCCCGTCGACCTGGGACCGGACCGCAGCGACGCACGGATGCACGCCAAGACCATAGGATCCTACACAGTGCCGTAGGGGACCGCACCGCCACTTCCCAGCAAATTAGGGACACTGTTGCTCCTGGGGTATCGGCGAGGACCATTCGCAACCGTCTCCATGAAGCTGGGCTACGGTCCCGCACACCGTTAGGCCGTCTTCCGCTCACGTCCCAACATCGTGCAGCCCGCCTCCAGTGGTGTCGCGACAGGCGTGAATGGAGGGACGAATGGAGACGTGTCGTCTTCAGCGATGAGAGTCGCTTCTGCCTTGGTGCCAATGATGGTCGTATGCGTGTTTGGCGCCGTGCAGGTGAGCGCCACAATCAGGACTGCATACGACCGAGGCACACAGGGCCAACACCCGGCATCATGGTGTGGGGAGCGATCTCCTACACTGGCCGTACACCACTGGTGATCGTCGAGGGGACACTGAATAGTGCACGGTACATCCAAACCGTCATCGAACCCATCGTTCTACCATTCCTAGACCGGCAAGGGAACTTGCTGTTCCAACAGGACAATGCACGTCCGCATGTATCCCGTGCCACCCAACGTGCTGTAGAAGGTGTAAGTCAACTACCCTGGCCAGGAAGATCTCCGGATCTGTCCCCCATTGAGCATGTTTGGGACTGGATGAAGCGTCATCTCACGCGGTCTGCACGTCCAGCACGAACGCTGGTCCAACTGAGGCGCCAGGTGGAAATGGCATGGCAAGCCGTTCCACAGGACTACATCCAGCATCTCTACGATCGTCTCCATGGGAGAATAGCAGCCTGCATTGCTGCGAAAGGTGGATATACACTGTACTAGTGCCGACATTGTGCATGCCCTGTTGCCTGTGTCTATGTGCCTGTGGTTCTGTCAGTGTGATCATGTGTTGTATCTGACCCCAGGAATGTGTCAATAAAGTTTCCCCTTCCTGGGACAATGAATTCACGGTGTTCTTATTTCAATTTCCAGGAGTGTATGTTAACATCAAGACACAGGCATCTAAGACTGAAATGGGCACTTGGCCATCGGCACTGGACGCTGGCGCGGTGACAGAGAGTTGCATTGTGCAATGAATCCTGATACCTTCTTCATCATGCCGATAGGAGTGCGCGAATCCGTCTTCTTCCACGGAACAGCTTATTAATATCTGTACTATGGGACGGAGACAAGCTGGCGGAGGCTCTATTATGCTCAGGGGAACATTCACGTGGGCATCCATGTGTCCAGTGGATCTCATGCAAAGCACAATGACGACCACTGAGTATCGTACACTGGTTGTAGAACACATACAGCCCTTCATGCTTCCTGACGCCAGTGGCATTTTTCAATAAAATAATGCGTCATGTCACACGGCCAGGAGTGTGATGGAGTGGTTAGAGGAACACAATGGCGAGTTCCAATTGACGTGCTGTCCCCCCCCCCCCCCCCCCAATTTGCCACATCTGAACTCGATCGAACACATCTTGGATGTGACTGAATGTGGCGTCAGAGCTTATCGTCACCTTCCCCAGAATTTACGGGAATTAGGTGACTTCCTTACGCAGATGTGATGTCAACTCCATCCAGCGACCTACAAAGGCCTCGTTGTTTCATGCCACGGCTCGTCGCCGCTGTTAACGGTGCCAACGGTGGACATACCCGCTGTTAAGTAGATGGTCTTAATGTTCTGGCTGATCAATACAGAACCTAACGTTTACTATTCTGCCAAGGGACCATAGACCTTAGTAGTTGTTGCTGTTGTCTTCAGTTCAAAGACTAGTTTGATGCAGCTCTCCATGCTAATTTATTCTGTGCGGGCCTCTTCATCTCTGAATAACTATTGCAACCTACATCCTTCTGAATCTGCTTAGTGCAGTCATCTCTCGTTCTGTCTCTACGATTTTTACCTCCCATGCCTCCAATGCTGAACTGGTAATCCTTTGATCTCTCAGAATGTGTCTTATCAACTCATCCCTTCTTTTGGTTAAGTTATGCCACAAACTTTTTGTCTCCCCAAATCTATTCAATACCTCCTCATTAGTTATTTGATCTACCCATCTAATCTTCAACATTATTTTGTAGCATCGCGTTTCGAAAGTTTCTATTCTCTTTTTGTCTAAATTCTGATCGGCCACGTTTGACTTCCATAAATGGCAAATACCTTCACAAAACAGTTCCTAACACTTACATCTATTTTCGATGTTAACAAATTTTTGTTCTTCAGAAATGCTTCTTCTTGTCATTGCCAGTCTTAATTTAATATCCTCTCAGCTTCGGCCATCATGAGTTACTATGCTGCACAAACAGCAAAACTCATCTACTAATTTAGTGTCTCGTCTCCTAATCTAATTCTCTCAGCATCCCGTCATTTAATTCGACTACATTCCACTATCCTTGTTTTGGTTTTGTTAATGTTCATCGTATACGAGGGTTGGAACTTTAATAGTAGCAGCTATTTATTTACAGTTCGCACAAAATAGATACGTGTTTCAAAGTTTTAGTGGCATTCAAAGTAGTCACCAGCATTGTGTATAACCCTTTGCCAGCAATGTGGAAGTCGTAGGATACTCTTAGCAGTGCCAGTTCTGTTGACAGTTCGAGCGGCGCAGTCTCTTGCCCGACGAATTTGTAGCAGTTCTGAAGGGAATGCAGTGAAGTGTTTCCTTCAGTTTAGAAATCGAGTTGAACTTACGAGGGTATAGCACTTAGCAACCCCATCAGTCAAACAAATCAGTAACAGCTTGCACAGTACGTGCTTGAGAGTTGCCCTACAAAATGATGGTCAGGTCCTGCAGAAAGTGTCATCACTTCTGTCTCTAAGCTGTTCATTTTTGAAACACACGCTACGGCCAGCTTAGAGACAGAAGTGATGACACTTTCTGCAGAACCTGACCATCATTTAACAGGACAACGCTCAAGCACGTACAGTGCAAACTGTTACTGATTTGTTTGACTGATGGGGCTGCTAACTGCTATACCACCTATTGCACTCTCCTGGCTTAAGCCCTCGTGAGTTCAACTCGATTTCTAATCTGAAGGAAACACTTCACGGAATTCGCTTCAGAACTGCTAGAAATTTGTCGGACAATAGACCGCGCCGCTCGAACTGTCAACACAACTGGCACTGCTAAGAGTATCCTACGACTTCCATATCGCTGGCAACGGGTTATACACAATACTCGTGACTACTCTGAAGGTCAGTAAACTTTGAAAAACATATCTGTTTTGTACGAGCTGTAAATAAATAGTTGCCACTATTAAAGTTCCAAACTTCGTATTTCCCTTTCAAGGCGCTGTCCATTCCGTTCAACTCCTCTTCCAAATACTTTTCTGTCTCTGACGGAACTAGTGTGTCGTCGGCAAACCTTAGAGTGTTTATATCTTCTGTATGAACTTTAATTCCCATTTCAAATTTTAGTTGGTTTCCTTTACCGCTTCTTCAATGAACAAATTGAATAACATCGGGGATAATCTATAAATTTATCTCACTTCTCTTTTAGCCACTCCTTCCCTTTCATCCCTTTTGGCTCTTATAATTGCCGTTTGATTTCTTATCAAATAGTAGTAAGTGACATAAATTTCAACTTGATATGTCCACCAATACCTGAGAAAAAAAGGGGTCTACAGACGGACGGACAGATAGTCCGATAACAAATGACAAATGTTTTTTTGCAAGTGATATAATCTGAAATCAAATTTTAAGATTTTTGCCTTCATTTTTACAGTGAATCCTTGCTTGCTGGAAAATTTCATGATTCTAGGTCAAAGGAAAATACCAAATAGCTTTTGATGAATGAGTTTGCGTGTATCAAAGCATGTGACATAAATGGCCATATATTTCAACTACACTGCTTCACTTTTCTATGGGTAAGGGACAGAAGGACAATTTCAACTTCATACGTATACTCGCCCCCCCCACATGAACCATGGACCTTGCCGTTGGTAGGGAGGCTTGCGTGCCTCAGCGATACAGATAGCCGTACCGTAGGTACAACCACAACGGAGGGGTATCTGATGAGAGGCCAGACAAACATGTGGTTCCTGAAGAGGGGCAGCAGCCTTTTCAGTAGTTGCAAGGTCAACAGTCTGGATGATTGACTGATCTGCCCTTGTAACAATAACCAAAACGGCCTTGCTGTGCTAGTACTGTGAATGGCTGAAAGCATGGGGAAACTACGGCCGTAATTTTTCCCGAGGGCATGCAGCTATGATCTCTTGGGTAAAATATTCCGGAGGTAAAATAGTCCCCCATTCGGATCTCCGGGTGGGGACTACTCAAGAGGATGTCGTTATCAGGAGAAAGAAAACTAGCGTTCTACGGATCGGACCGTGGAATGTCAGATCCCTTAATCGGGCAGGTAGGTTAGAAAATTTAAAAAGGGAAATGGGTAGGTTAAAGTTAGATATAGTGGGAATTAGTGAAGTTTGGTGGCAGGAGGAACAAGACTTCTGGTCAGGTGGCTACAGGGTTATAAACACAAAATCAAATAGGGGTAATGCAGGAGTAGGTTTAATAATGAAGACGAAAGTAGGAATGCGGGTAAGCTACTACAAACAGCATAGTGAACGCATTATTGTGGCCAAGACAGATACAAAGCCCACACCTACTACAATAGTACAAGTTTATATGCCAACTATCTCTACAGATGACGAAGAAATGTATGATGAAATAAAAGAAATTATTCAGATAGTGAAGGGAGATGAAAATTTGATAGTCATGGGTGACTGGAATTCGAGTGTAGGAAAAGGGAGAGAAAGAAACGTAGTAGGTGAATATGGATTGGGGCTAAGAAATGAAAGAGGAAGCCGCCTAGTAGAATTTTACACAGAGCACACCTTAATCATAGCTAACACTTGGTTTAAGAATCATGAAAGAAGATTGTATACATGGAAGAACCCTGGAGATACTAAAAGGTATCAGACAGATTATATAATGGTAAGACAGAGATTTAGGAACCAGGTTTTAAATTGTAAGACATTTCCAGGGGCAGATGTGAACTCTGACCACAATCTATTGGTTATGACCTGTAGATTAAAATTGAAGAAACTGCAAAAAGGTGGGAATTTAAGGAGATGGGACCTGGATAAACTGAAAGAACCAGAAGTTGTACAGAGTTTCAGGGAGAGCATAAGGGAACAATTGACAGGAATGGGGGGAAGAAATACAGTAGAAGGAGAATGGGTAGCTTTGAGGGATGAAGTGGTGAAGGCAGCAGAGGATCAAGTAGGTAAAAATACGAGGGCTAGTAGAAATCCTTGGGTAACAGAAGAAATATTGAATTTAAATGATGAAAGAAAATATAAAAATGCAGTAAATGAAGCAGACAAAAAGGAATACAAACGTCTCAAAATTGAGACCGACAGGAAGTGCAAAATGGCTAAGCAGGGATGGCTAGAGGACAAATGTAAGGATGTAGAGGCTTATCTCACTAGGGGTAAGATTGATACTGCCTACAGGAAAATTAAAGAGACCTTTGGAGATAAGAGAACCACTTGTATGAATAACAAGAGCTCAGATGGAAACAAAGTTCTAAGCAAAGAAGGGACAGCAGAAAGGTGGAAGGAGTATATAGAGGGTCTATACAAGGGCGATGTACTTGAGGACAATATTATGGAAATGGAAGAGGATGTAGATGAAGATGAAATGGGAGATACGATACTGCGTGCAGAGTTTGACAGAGCACTGAAAGACCTGAGTCGAAACACGGCCCCAGGAGTAGACAACATTCCATTAGAACTACTAACGGCCTTGGGAGAGCCAGTCCTGGCAAAACTCTACCATCTGGTGAGCAAGATGTATGAGACAGGTGAAATACCCTCAGACTTCAAGAAGAGTATAATAATTCCAATCCCAAAGAAAGCAGGTGTTGACAGATGTGAAAATTACCAAACAATCAGTTTAATAAGCCACAGCTGCAAAATAATAACACGAATTCTTTACAGACGAATGGAAAAAGTAGTAGAAGCTGACGGGGAAGATCAGTTTGGATTCCGTAGAAATACTGGAACACGTGAGGCAATACTGACCTTACGAGTTATCTTAGAAGAAAGATTCAGGGAAGGCAAACCTACGTTTCTTGCAATTGTAGACTTAGAGAAAGCTTTTGACAATGTGGACTGGAATACTCTCTTTCAAATTGTAAAGGTGGCAGGGGTAAAATACAGGGAGCGAAAGGCTATTTACAATTTGTACAGAAACCAGATGGCAGTTATAAGAGTCGAGGGGCATGAAAGGGAAGCAGTGGTTGGGAAGGGGGTAAGGGTTGTAGCCTCTCCCCGATGTTATTCAATCTGTATATTGAGCAAGCAGTAAGGGAAACAAAAGAAAAATTCGGAGGAGGTATTAATATCCATGGAGAAGAAATAAAAACTTTGAGGTTCGCCGATGACATTGTAATTCTGTCAGAGACAGCAAAGGACCTGGGAGAGCTGTTGAACGGAATGGACAGTGTCTTGAAAGGAAGATATAAGATGAACATCAACAAAAGCAAAACGAGGATAATGAAATGTAGTCGAATTAAGTCGGGTGATGCTGAGGGAATTAGATTGGGAAATGAGACATTTAAAGTAGTAAAGGAGTTTTGCTATTTGGGGAGCAAAATAACTGATGATGGTCGAAGTAGAGAGGATATAAAATGTAGACTGGCAATGGCAAGGAAAGCGTTTCTGAAGAAGAGAAATTTGTTAATATCGAGTATAGATTTAAGTGTCAGGAAGTCATTTCTGAAAGTATTTGTATGGAGTGTCACCATGTATGGAAGTGAAACATGGACGATAAATAGTTTGGACAAGAAGAGAATAGAAGCTTTCGAAATGTGGTGCTACAGAAGAATGCTGAAGATTAGATGGGTAGATCACATAACTAATAAGGAAGTATTGAATAGGATGGATGAGAAGAGAAGTTTGAGGCCCAACTTGACCAGAAGAAGGGATCGGTTGGTAGGACATGTTCTGAGGCATCAAAGGATCACCAATTTAGTATTGGAGGGCAGCGTGGAGGGTAAAAATCGTGGAGGGAGACCAAGAGATGAATACACTTAGCAGATTCAGAAGGATGTAGGTTGCAGTAGGTATTGGGAGATGAAGAAGCTTGCCCAGGATAGAGTAGCATGGAGAGCTGCATCAAACCAGTCTCAGGACTGAAGACCACAACAATAACAACAACAACAACGTATACTCGTTCCTGAGAAAAGGGATTGTGAACAGTCGGACAGAGAGATAGACAAACAGACAACAGAGTGGTCCTGCCAGAGTTCAGTTTTTACCGAGTGAGGTATGGAATACCAAAAAGTAAGGAGACTGATGATTAATTCAAAAGTAATAGTATAGCTGTTGATACATAGTTCCCACTGTAAGACAAAACGGAAATTGTCTTCATGGAAAAGTACACTACTGGCCATTAAAATTGCTACACCAAGAAGAAATGCAGATCATAAACGGGTATTCATCGGACAAATAGGTTATACTAGAGCTGACATGTGATTACATTTTCACGCAATCGGGGTGCATAGATCCTGAGAAATCAGTACCCAGAACGCTCAACTCTGCCCGTAATAACGGCCTTGATACGCCTGGGCATTGAGGCAAACAGAGCTTGGGTGGCGTGTACAGATATAGCTGCCCATGCAGCTTCAACACGATACCACAGTTCATCAAGAGCAGTGACTGGCGTATTGTGATGAGCCAGTTGCTCGGCCACCATTGACCAGACGTTTCAATTGGTGAGAGATCTGGAGAATGTGCTGGCCAGGGCAGCAGTCGAACATTTTCTGTATCCAGAAAGGCCCGTACGCGACCTGGAATATGCGGTCGTGCATTATCCTGCTGAAATGTAGGGTTTCCCAGGGATCGAATGAAGGGTAGAACCACGGGTCGTAACACATCTGAAAGGTAACGTCCACTGTTCATAGTGCCGTCAATGCGAACAAGAGGTGACCGAGACGTGTAACCAATGGCACCCCATACCATCACGCCTGGTGATACGCCAGTATGGCGATGACGAATACACGCTTCCAATGTGCGTTCACCGCGATGTCGCCAAACACGGATGCGACCATCATGATACTGTAAATAGAACCTGCATTCATCCGAAAAAATGACGTTTTGCCATTCGTGCACCCAGGTTCGTCGTTGAGTACACCATCGCAGGCGCTCCTGTCTGTGATGCAGCGTCAAGGATAACCGCAGCCATGGTCCCCGAGCCGATAGTCCATGCTGCTGCAAACGCCGTCGAACTGTTCGTGCAGATGGTTGTTGTCTTGCAAACGTCCCCATCTGTTGACTCAGGGATCGAGACGTGGCTGCACGATCCGTTACAGCCATGCGGATAAGATGCCTGTCATCTTGACTGCTAGTGATACGAAGCCGTTGGGATCCAGCACGGCATTCCGTATTACCCTCCTGAACCCACCGATTCCATATTCTGCTAACAGTCATTGGATCTCGAGCAACGCGAGCAGCAATGTCGCGATACGATAAACCGCAATCGTGGTAGGCTACAATCCGACCTTTATCAAAGTCGGGTACGTGATGTTAGGCATTTCCCCTCCTTAGCCGCGCGGGATTAGGCGAGCGGTCTAAAGGCGCTGCAGTCATGGACTGTGCGGCTGGTCCTCAGCGGAGATTCGAGTCATCCCTCGGGCATGGGTGTGTGTGTGCGTGTGTGTGTGTGTGTGAGTGTGTGTGTGCGTGTGTTTTTTCTTAGGATAATGTAGGTTAAGTAGCGTGTAAGCTTAGTGACTGATGACCTTAGCAGTTAAGTCGCATAGGAGCTCACACAATTTGAACATTTTTTTTTTCTCCTCCTTACACGAGGCATCACAACAACGTTTCACCAGGCAACGCCGGTCAACTGCTGTTTGTGTGTGAGAAATCGGTTGGTTCCTCATGTCAGCACGTTGTAGGTGTCGCCACCGGCGCCAATCTTGTGAATGCTCTGAAAAGCTAATCATTTGCATATCACAGCATCTTCTTCCTGTCGGTTAAATTTCACTTCTGTAGCACGTCATCTTCGTGGTGAAGCAATTTTAATGGCCAGTAGTGTATTTGCGGTTGCCTGCGGTACTATGTTGTACCCACCTTTTCGTCGAAGCTAATAGACAGCCACCAATGTCTTTCATCAGGGCTCCAAAAAATATGGAAATCGCATGGGAAGAGGTCGGGACTGCATGTCTAAGGGTTTCCCCTTCGAAATTTCTGCAGTGTAGTCGAAACAACTTCGACAACACGCGGTTTCTATATTTTTTCGAGCAATGAAGACGGTCATTAGTGGCCATAGATTTGCTTCGGATGAAGAGACGTACCCCGATTACAGTCATGGTTCCGTAGGCAACAGCAAACATTTTATCGTGAACGTGTTGATCGTCTTGTCTCACAGTGGGGCCAATGTGTTAAGTTACGGAGATTAAGTTTGAAATAATGAACAGTACGTATAGATCTTAAATTAAACTTTCGGTGATACAATTAAGTCTCTAATTTATCTACGATAACGCCGGAAACTGAAGAAGCGAATAGAATTCGTGCTGCGACCGAGACTCGAACTCAGGTCTTCTTGTTTTGTATTCAGATATGCTGAGCGTTTCACCACCACAGCATTACGATCAACAACCCTGCGCGAACTACCCAATTCAAATACTCTCCCTAACACAAACTCTAATTCACATCTCCCCTGATATTGTCATTATTACGTCCATTGCTGGAGTGCAATTCCGATGTCGGAGAGTCCTGGGAATAGTGGAAATATAAGGGGAGGGGGGGAGGGGGGAGGTGGTATTTGACTTGGTAGTTTGTACAGGTGTGTTTATCTTGATGCTGTGGTGGTGCAGTGGTCAGCATATCTGCTTCAGAAACAAGAAGATTTGGGTTCCAGTCCCAGCCGCACTACAAATTTTAATTCATTTTTCAGCTTCCAACGTTGTCGTAAATGAGCAGTTCACTTACATTTCTTCCATGTCTCTCGTTTTCAGTTGACTACCTCTTACATATGCACCACATTTAATAAAGTACCATACTAGATGGTCATACAAAAATAAAGTTTTCATGGTGATGTTTTCCACGCCATTCGCACACATTCAGCAGCTTACCTGACTGTAATGAGCAGCTTCTCAACACGAGAAATAGCGACTCGAAAATTAGTGTCCTGCTGGGTCACATTAGCTGATACTAGTTGATCCACAAAACGGAATCTGTGTAGACTCGTTCTACACCTTGGAAAAACACGTTACATCCAATTCAGAACTTGTAAGGGGTGTCCCACGAGTATATGCCTAACATATGATGACAAGCAAATAGAAGAAGTAGACAGTGTTCAATTCTTGGGATTCAACTGGGAGCACCACACCACAGAACTGCAGAAGCGTCTAAACAAATATCTATTTGCAATGCGAATTCTGTCAGACATAGGGGATATAAAAATTAGAAAAACCGGCATACTATTCCTACTTTCACTCCATAATGTAATATGGGATTACTTTTTGGGGTAATTCATCAAGCCAAGATAAAGTTTTTCGGGCACAAAAACATGCAATAAAAGTTATATGTGGTGTGAACTCAACAACATCCTGCAGAAGCCTATTTAGGGAACTAGGGATACTAACTATTGCTTCCCAATATATTTATTTCTTAATAAAATTTGTCATTAAAATATATCATTTTTTTCAAACCAAGCTCCTGGAATCAATACTAGAAATAAGGATAATCTTCACAAGGATTTAAAGTCACTTACTCTTGTACAAAGAATTATGCATTATTCAGGATTATACATTTTCAATAGCTTGCAGCAGCCATAAAAAGCTTAGCAACCAATGACATTCAGTTTAAGAGAAGCCTAAACCATTTATTGGTGGCCAACTCCTTCCACTCCATTGATGAATTTCTCAGTAGAACCAAGTGGTCTTCAGTCCTTAGACTGGTTTGATGCAGCTCTCCATGCTACTCTATTCTGTGCAAGATTATTCATCTCCCAGTACCTACTGCAACCTACATCCTTCTGAATCTGTTTAGTGTATTCATCTCTTGGACTCCTTCTACGGTTTTTACCATCCGCACGTTGTGCCACATATTCCTCTTCTCCCCAATTCTATTCACTAACTCCTCATTAGTTACGTAATCTATCCATCTAATCTTCAGCATTCTTCTGTAGCACCACGTTTCGAAAGCCTCTGTTCTATTCTTGCCTAAACTAGTTATCGTCTATGTTTCACTTCCATACAGGGCTACACTCTACAAAAATACTTTCAGAGAAGAGTTACCGACACTTTATACTCGATGTTAACAAATTTCTCTTCTTCAGAAACGCTTTCCTTGCCATTGCCAGCCCACATTTTATACCCTCTCTACTTCGACCATCATCAGTTATTTCGCTCCCAAAACAGCAAAACTCCTTTACTACTTTCAGTGTCTCATTTCCTAATCTAATACCATCAGCATCACCCGATTTAATTCGACTACATTCGATTATCGTCGTTTAGCTTTTTTTGATGTTCATCTTATACCTTCCTTTCAAAATACCGTCCATTCCATTCAACTGCTCTTCCAGGTCCTTCGCTATCTCTGACAGAATTACAATGTCTTCGGCCAACCTCCGAGTTTTTATTTTTTCTCCATGGATTTTAATTCCTACTTCGAATTTTTCTTTTGTTTCCTTTAATGCTTGCTCAATATACAGATTGAATAACATGGGGGATAGGCTACAACACTGTCTCACTCCCTTCCCAACCACTGCTTCCCTTTCATGCCCCACGACTCTAATAACTGCCATCTGGTTTCAGTACAAATTGTAAATAGCCTTTCGTTCCCTGAATTTTACCCCTGCCACCTTCAGAATTTGAAGGAGAGTATTCCAGTCAACATTGTCAAAAGCTTTCTTTAAGTCTACAAATGCCAGAAACGTAGGTTTGCCTTTCCTTAATCTATTTTCTAAGATAAGTCGTAGAGTCAGTATTGCGTCACGTGTTCCAACATTTCTATGGAATCCAAACTGATCTTCCCCGAGATCGGCTTCTACCAGTTTTTCCATTCGTCTCTAAAGAATTCGTGTTAGTATTTTGCAGCCGTGGCTTATTAAACTGATAGTTCGGTAATTTTCACATCTGTCAACACCTGCTTTCTTTGGGATTGGAATTATTATATTCTTCTTGAAGTCTGAGGGTATTTCGCCTGTCTCATACAAATTGCTCACCAGATGGCAGAGTTTTGTCAGGGTTGGCTGCTCCAAGGCTATCAGTAGTTCTGATGGAATGTTGTCTACTCGCGGGGCCTTGTTTCGTCTTAGGTCTTTCAGTGCTCTGTCAAACTCTTCGCGCAGTATCATATCTCCAATTTCATCTTCATCTACATCCTCTTCCATTTCCATAATATTGTCCTCAAGAACATCGCCCTTGTATAGACCCTCTATATACTCCTTCCACCTTTCTGCTTTCCCTTCTTTGCTTACGAGCAGAACTGGGTTTCCATCTGGTCTCTTGATATTCATACAAGTGGTTCTCTTTTCTCCAAAGGTCTCTTTAATCTTCCCCTAGACAGTATCTATCTTACTCCTAGTGATACATTCCTCAACATCCTTATATTTATCCTCTAGCCATTCCTGCTTAGCCAATTTGCACTTCCTGTCGATCTTGTTTTTGAGACGTTTGTATTCCTTTTTGCCTGCTTCATTTACTACATTTTTGTATTTTCTCCTTTCGTCACTTAAATTCTATATCTCTTCTGTTACCCAAGGATTTGTATTAGCCTTCACTATTTCATCTCTCAAAGCTACCCATTCTTCTTCTACTGTAATTCTGTCCCCCATTTCTGTCAATCGTTCCCTAATGCTAACCCTGAAACTCTCTACAACCTCTGATTCTGTCAGTTTATCCAGGTTCTGTCTCCTTAAATTCTCACCTTTTTGCAGTGTCTTCAGTTTTAATCTACGGTTCGTAACCAATAGATTGTGGTCAGAGTCCACATCTGCCCCTGGAAATGTCTTATGATTTAAAACTTGGTTCCTAAATCTCTGTCTTACCATTATATAATCTATCTGAAATCACACACACACACACACACACACACACACACACACACACACACACACACATATATATATATATATATATATATATATATATATAATGGATTAATCTGAGATGTACACTTTACCCTGTGGCTCCTGCAAGATGCAATTTCCACCCCCACACTACTACAGAACTCAGACAGACGCTCCTAACGTTCTAAAAAGAAATGCCTGAAAAACTTTCAGCAATAAATATCTTCTGGAGTCGTCGGCTGTAAGGAAATGACACAAAAATTCACAAAATTTCTTACGTAACTAGTGAGATACTTGGGTGCTGGAGTAGTGCTAGTTAATGTAAGAAAAACATGAAACTAATGAAAATTATTATTTATTTTGGAAAAATTCCGAGAAATCACAATGGCTCTTTTAGTTATGAATTGAACAAGTTATATCCCGGTTCTTTTCGGAATGTGAAGTTACCTCTGAAGGATAGGATTCGCTAATGAAATTTCTCTCCAGAGTTTAAGATTGTTATTGACTTGGCAGAATGGCTGAGACGCGCGCCTACTCAACTTGAACAATTATCCTTAGAATGTTGCTAGGTGTGGTTGAGGCTATCGCATGTGAGATGCAGTGAAGTGTAGTGTTGTGGATAAAATATGGGGCTCGCAATAGCTGTAGCACACAATACTGTAAGCTGCCATTCCTGCTGATAAATAAGATAACTCTCGTTCTATCTGGACTGACCTTCGCCAATCAAACTCTCCCTACGCCTTAATGAAGTCAAGGATTCCTATTCGCCCCTAGTCTAACTGTTGGCGTGGTACACCAGCCAGATAACCAGTCCACCGTGTTGCCACTCAAAAATTCGCTCACAGGCGTTTAACTATAACTCTGTCCATACACACCGCATAATAAGTGTGTCGGCCAACACAGTGAACAAGGCTTAATCTCTAGGACTCAATATAGAGTCGCACTTCGATTCGCTCTCGACAGGGGTGCTCTCCCAGTGAAGTACTGAGGAGAGACTTGTTTCTCGCTCCAAGAGCGACAACGGAACAGCGCCTCTCCATGCCAGACGTGAAGGGGTATATATTTCGGTCTCTTCCATTTCTCCTTCAGCTCAAGGCATCAGAAATATCCTCTGCCAGTCAGCATTGCTCTTTTAAAATGGGAGAATGACATTTCATTTAAGGCGACCAATCCAGAAATCTGAAGTATCGGCATTTGGCGTTTGCTGTCTCCCTGTGAAAATCTCTGAAACTGCGTGCTATGTGTAAAGAATGTGTAGGTTGGACACTCCCACACAATGTAGCGGAATTTGTTTTTAAGCCGAACATGGGGTCGTTCCCCCTTTCACTCGGACACACGCTGTCTGCTCCATGGGCGACTGAAGTTGACTTGTCCTCTGAAGGGACCGGCCTCCTGGTGCATGGTCTGCCTCTCTCGAACTAAAAGCTCCTGTGACAATCGTGTTTGGAATGTATCTGTGTACGCCACCCTCGAGTATTTCAATCCCGGTGCACACTTGTTATTTGCATATCATTTACATGAATTCATACAACACTGACTTTATCTTATTGAGTTCGGGTTCGAATGAAGTGTCTTGATGTGCAGAATATGTTTGTGAGGGCGGAATATGTAAGCAATGAAGGTCAGGAGACCACGACGTCTTACAGTATATATAAAGTACACTCTAGCTTCTGCTCCATTTCAGTGCAGTAATGTGTTCATTGTAAATAAGCATTGTAGTAGTTCTGTTATATATCCATTACCTAATTTTACGTTATTTTAAATTCAGTGCATTAACGAAATCTTAGTAAATGAGTGTTGTAGAATGATCTTTTGATATAGTGTTCATAAAACCTGTAGAAGGTACATTAGGTTATGTGTTTTAGTGGTAAATATTAGTCATATATTATTGTTTTTCTGACATGTACTACATCCTGGAGGACCTCCTGACTAAGGATCAATTAGAATGAAAGTAAATCTGATCTAATGTAATCCAATCTGTAGAATTGGTGGAATTTCCCATGTAGAGAAACCTCACGAGAATTCACAGTTAACCAGTGTTTGATATCTATAGCATTCCATGGGTGTACCCAGTATCCTTTTTTCTGTTTTTCAATTTTTTGAACTTTAAATAACGATGAACCATAATAACGTCTTGTGCAGCACAGCTCTTGCTTGCAACTGAAACAGAAACAGAAACGCTATTCATGCTGTCTTGTTACTTACCGTGCGGCGAGTCGCATTGCTTATCGCATCGCATATCATGTCACCCCAGTAGAAGCATGAATGCTTAGCGCGACCTTTGCAGCAACCTATCTGTTGATCCATTGTAAACGTGGGACAGCTGCTGGTCAAATATTTAAAACAGAAATCGTCAGGCAGTTGTGCAAATTGAGAAGTTATGTTATTTTATTTTCGCTACCATTTTTGGCAATTCAGTATGGCGTCTTCAGGCCCCATATGCACCTCTCAAGTCTTCGAAGGAAGCACTTGAGAGTTAACAGCATCCAGAAACACATGGCCCCAGTATGCCAATGTCGATCTCTCATTGTTCGCCTATGTGACAAGAGATTGCAAATTCAATTGCAGAGTCAGGGCTCGATGTTTCACTTTGTATTTAACTTCATTTCCTTCTGACGGTGGGAAAAACCAGCTACTGGAAAAAAAAGTCAGTGGACGCATCACAAACTACCATTTTGCATTCGAAGTCTGGCAATTGTTTGTTTATAATTTTTAGCGACCTCAGTATTGTAGCAGAATGTTGAAAATTAGGTGGATTGATAAGAAATGAGGGGGTTGTCCACAAAACAGGCAAAGAAAGCAATATGAGGGTACCATTAACAATAAGAAAGGACAGAATGATAGTATACTTGTTAAGACGTCAACAAATAACTTTATGCTGCCTGATGGAAACAGAGAAGGTAAAAATTGTGCAGCTGGGCAGCGACTGGAATAAGTCCAACAAAGAACTGAGGACTTAAGGTGTAAGTGCTGCTCTGAGATGGAGAGGTTGGCACAGGTCGTGGCAACAGCATCAGACCAGTCGGAAAACTGACGACCCTAAAAAAATTACTTACAAAATATGGAACTGTACTGTCCCTTAATGTACCGATTCAGTCAATGCAGAGTACTTATGTAACTCATTAAACTGACAGCATGTTATTTCCCTGTATGGAATTGATATAACCATTTAATAATTGCAATATTTCAGATTTCTGTGCGGAATGACCCCAAACAAGATTCAACCAGAATGAAAAATGCTACTATCGTAGCACAAATAGAGGCGAATAAGTCCTGGACAGAGTTAGGGATGCAGAGAAGGAAACTAGCTTCTCGACTTACCTGGCAGCTTCAAAAATACTTAAATCAAAACATTTTGACATATTGCTCTTTTACACTGTTAATATTGGTACTCATTTCATGTATTATAATACATCGTGTCAAGTAAAATAACATGATACATGATGTCGTATCGTATAACGTGACACATGCCATCATTTCATCCAACATGGCATTTGTCATGAGGTGGAACATGACACAACTTGTCATTAAAGTTTAGGGGCAGATGTCCCCAATCTGGGATAATCCTTAATTTATATATATGCACCCCGACTGTCAGATGCTTCCTACTGAAATAGTAGATGCAGCCACTCTCTAGAACCACAGAACTTTGTGTCTATTTGTTGTTACATTCCTCACTATACATGTTACAGGGGGTGGGTATAAGTGAGCTCCCTGCGCTGGGGAAGTAGGATTAACTCGTTAAAAAAGCACCAAAGCGTCAAGATGTTTTGATTTAAATGTGTTTGAAGCTGCCAGGTAAACAGATAAACTAGTTCGTTTCGTTTACATCGCTAACTCTGCCCACAACGTATTCGCCTTTTTTGTGCCGCTATAGGAGCATTTGTCATTATCATTCCCACTTTTACTGTATCATGGTTTCGACACTAGACCGTCATAGCTTGACAACCGATGTAGATTTCTGTTGTCTCGGGTGACGACTGATTCGGTACAGTTTTTTTATTGTCCTTCGAACCAGGTTGCTTACATCGTAACTTTGATAAAACAACAGAACCACCATTAATAAAGTATATTGCTCTAACTTCTTACAAAACTTTAACCAATGCCTACAAGTTTGAAATCTGTAAGTTTCGCACGCAAGAAAACTCGCTAATAACTTTTTTTTTCTAAGGTAAAATCCAAATGAAGCTAAATTTTTGAAAGCGAGTTTTCAATTTTATCATAAGAAAGTTATCTTTATTTACTTGATCCACTTTCAAGGGTTTCCTCGCATACAATTCACATAAGAACGAATTTTTTACGTGATACATTTGGCTCGACTTTAAACAATTGTGTCTCGACAACAGATAATGATTACTGCATAAAAATAATTTCGTTTTTGGCCTTCTCCACTTAGTGCAAAGTCTTAATCGGTTCGTATAAGTTTAAGGTATAGAAGTGATACGCTTCAAAAACTCCTCAGAAAAACATATTTTTTTCACGTAAAGTTCAAACGAAGCAAGATTTTTTCAGACGGTGGAAACGTATCTTAGATGAAGGCCCGATACACTGATAGACAAAACCTGAACCATCAGCCTCGCTCCAGTCTGGAGTTATTTGTAGGGGATTGTTTTTGCCCATAAGATCCTAAAGGTGCACATACAAATGGTGGCATTAACTGAGCATTAATTTCAAAGAAATTAAAATCTTTTGGAAAAGGTGTTAATCGATTCGCACAGTTTGGCTCAGCGCCAGCTTAGTTTCTTCGCTCAAATCGTGCTTAATAGACAGTAAAATAGCTACAGTAAGACAGTTGCTTGAAAGGCTATACAAATGGCCGCTTGTTCTGGCTAAACCGAAAACTTTTCAACTCATAGTCCTAGTTCAAATAGGAACCGAGCACCAAGACCCCTGCCATAAATCAAGTTTCTCGGCGCGGCCTTTTCATGTGAAGGTGCAAGAGCTGTAACGATTCGTTGCCTGTTACTGTGACTACATAAACTACTTTCAAAGAATTTACCTCAACATATAACCTGGAATAACGTGATTACGTAAGGAATCGACATTGCCAAAAGTATAGTTCAATTCCAGTTACACTATCTGATTTTGAAACACTGTAAAACAATGATTTATAGCTGATCAAGCATCAAACTCATCATTGAAGCGCACTATGACAAAGACAGACTGTACAAAAAAAGTTAAAGGCTCGACTATTTTAAAAAGATTATGGAATCTCATTGGTATGATAAAGATTGGTATGATAAAGATACCCCCCATGAACCATGGATCTTGCCGTTGGTGGGGAGGCTTGCGTGCCTCAGCGATACAGACAGCCGTACCGTAGGTACAACCACAACGGAGGGGTATCTGTTGAGAGCCCAGACAAACGTGTGGCTCCTGAAGAGGGGCAGCAGCCTTTTCAGTAGTTGCAGGGGTAACAGTCAGGATGATTGACTGATCTGGCCTTGTAACACTAACCAAAACGGCCTTGCTTTTCTGGTACTGCGAACGGGTGAAAGCAAGGGGAAACTACAGCCGTAATTTTTCCCGAGGGCATGCAGCTTTAATGTATGGTTAAATGATGATGGCCTCCTCTTGGGTAAAATATTCCGGAGGTAAAATAGTCCCCGATTCGGATCTCCAGGCGGGGACTACTCAGGAGGACGTTGTTATCAGGAGAAATAAAACTGGCGTTCTGCGTATGGGAGCGTGAAATGTCAGATCCCTTAATCGGGCAGGTAGGTTAGAAAATTTAAAAAGGAAATGGATAGGTTAGAGCTAAATATAGTGAGAATTAGTGAAGTTCGGTGGCAGGAGGAACAAGTCTTCTGGTCAGGTGACTACAGGGTTATAAACACAAAATCAAATAGTGGTAATGCAGGAGTAGGTTTAATAATGAATAGGAAAATAGGAGTGCCGGTAAGCAACTACAAACAGTATAGTGAACGCATTATTGTGGCCAAGATAGATACTAAGCCAATGCCTACCACAGTAGTACAAGTTTATATGGCAACTAGCTACGCAGATGACGAAGAGATTGATGAAATGTATGGTGAGATAACAGAAATTATTCAGATAGTGAAGTGAGACGAAAATTTAATAGTCATGGGTGACTGGAATTCGATAGTAGGAAAAGGAAGAGAGGGAAGCGTAGTAGGTGAATATGGATTGGGAGTAAGGAATGAAAGACGAAGCCACCCTGGTAGAATTTTAGACAGAGCATAACTTAATCATAGCTAACACTTGGTTCAAGAATCAGAAAAGAATGTTGTATACATGGAAGAAGACTGGAGATACAGGTAGGTGTCAGATAGATTACATAATTGTAAGACAGAGATTTAGGAACCAGGTTTTAAATTGTAAGACATTTCCAGGGACAGATGTGGTCTCTGACCACAATCTATTGGTTATGAACTGTAGATTAAAACTGAAGAAACTACAAAAAATGTGGGAATTTAAGGAGATGGGACCTGGATAAACTGAAGAACCAGAGATTGTAGAGTGTTTCAGGGACAGCATTAAGGAACGATTGACAAGATTGGGGGAAAGAAATACAGTAGAAGAAGAATGGGTAGCTTTGAGAGATGAAATAGTGAAAGTAGCAGACGATCAAGTAAGTATAAAGACGAAGGCCAATAGAAATCCTTGGGTAACAGAAGAGATATCGAATTTAATTGCTGAAAGGAGACAATACAAAAATTCAGTAAATGAAGCAGGCAAATAGTAATACAAACGTCTCAAAAATGATATTGACAGGAAGTGCAGATTGGCTAAGCAGGGTAGGCTAGAGGACAAATGTAAGGATGTAGAAGCATGTATCACTAGGGTAAGATAGAGACTGCCTACAGGAAAATTAAAGACACCGTTGGAGAAAATAGAATCACTTGCATAAATATCAAGAGCTCAGATGGAAACCCAGCTCTAAGCAAAGGAAGGAAAGCAGAAAGGTGGAAGAAGTATATAAAGGGTCTATACAAGGGCGATGTACTTGAGGACAATTTTATGCAAATGGAAGAGGAGATAGAAGAAGATGAAATGGGAGATATGAAACTGCGTGAAGAGTTTGACAGAGCACTGAAAGACAAGGCCCCGAGAGTAGACAACATTCCATTAGAACTACTGATAGCCTTGGGAGAACCAGCCCTGACAAAACTCTACCATCCGGTGAGCAAGATGTATGAGACAGGCGAAATACCCTCAGACTTCAAGAAGAATATAATAATTCCAATCCCAAAGAAAGCAGGTGCTGACAGATGTGAAAATTGCCGAACTATCAGTTTAATAAGCCACGGCTGCAAAGTACTAAGACGAATTCTTTACAGACAATGGAAAAACTGGTAGAGGCCGACCTCGGGGAAGATCTGTTCGGATTCTGTAGAAATGTTGGAACATGTGATGCAATACTGACCCTACGACTTATCTTAGAGAGTAGATTAAGGGAAGGCAGGCCTACGTTTCTAGCATTTGTAGACTTAAAGAAAGCTTTTGACAATGTTAATTGGAATACTCTCTTTCAAATTCTGAAGGTGGCAGGGGTAAAATTCAGGGAGCGAAAGGCTATTTACAATTTGTACAGAAACCAGATGGCAGTTATAAGAGTCGAGGGGCGTCAAAGGGAAGCAGTGGTCGGGAAGGGAGTGAGACAGGGTTGTAGCCTATCTCCGATGTTATTCAATCTGCATATTGAGCAAGCAGTAAAGGAAACAAAAGAAAAATTCGGAGTAGGAATTAAAATCCATGGAGAAGAAATAAAATCTTTGAGGTCATGATGACACTGTAATTCTGTCAGAGACAGCAAAAGACTTGGAAGAGCAGTTGAACGGAATGGATGGTGTCTTGAAAGGAGGATATAAAATTAACATCAACAAAAGCAAAACGAGGATAATGGGATGTAGTCATATTAAATCAGATGATACTATGGGAATTAGATTAGGAAATGAGACACTTAAGGTAGTAAATGAGGTTTGCCATTTGGGGTGCAAAAGAACTCATGATGGTCGAAGTAGAGAGGATAGAAAATGTAGACTGGCAATGTCAAGGTAAGTGTTTCTGAAGAAGAGAAATTTGTTGACATCGAGTATAGATTTAAGTGTCAGGAAGTCGTTTCTGAAAGTATTTGTATGGAGTGTTGCCATGTATGGAAGTGAAACGTGGACGATAAATAGTTTAGACAAGAAGAGAATAGATGCTTTCGAAATGTGGTGCTACAGGAGAATGCTGTAGATTAGATGGATAGATCACATAACTAATGAGGAGAATAGAATAGAATTGGGGAGAAGAGGAGTTTGTGGCACAACTTGACTAGAAGAAGAGTTCGGTTGGTAGGACATAATCTGAGGCATCAAGGGATTACCAATTTAGTATTGGAGGGCAGCGTGGAGGGTAAAAATGTAGACGGAGACCAAGAGATTAATACACTAAACAGACCAGAAGATGTAGGTTGCAGTAGGTACTGGGAGATGAAGACGCTTGAACAGGATAGAGTTGCATGGAGAGCTGCATCAAACCTGTCTCAGGACTGAAGACCATCACAACGACAACAATGATAAAGCTGTAAATCGTGAGAAATCCAGGGCAATTGTCCTTGAGTTGCATCTAAAGAATAATACGTACAACAAGAAAACTACTTCAATTAGCACTATGTTGGCACACCATTCGACTGTGGTCCAATCAAATTGCATATAGGCTTCAGAAAATCTGTGCTTAAGAAGAAACATATAAGGATCTCAGAAGAGAGACTAAAACGTCGAAAGAGAGACACTCCAAAAAATACATCAAAAAAATAAAATGAAAAATAAGAAAGATGAAAACAAACGTTGGTAAACGTTGCTGTGCAATAACCATGACTCTAGCAAACATGTGGTAGGATTTGACACACGTATAAAGAAGTTAGTTAGTTCGTTGGTTAGTTAGTGTTCGGATGACCAATCCAACAGTAACCGTTATGATGCAGAACGTGTCATGTGCATAAGAAATCACATATGAATGAGGTTTCTTTTAGTTTTTTTAAAGCTTAAGTTTTTGATTACCTACCCCATTCCCTTAATTGGCACAAACTGCATGTATTAAACCTATGGATTTATTTTTTCCTATTCAAGAATTCATCTATGGTATAGAAGGAGTTGTCAAGAAGATATGATTTCAATTTCTTTTTAAAACTCTTACTGGATTCTGTCAGACATTTTATTTCGTCTGTTAATGTATCTAATAGTTTTAACAGCAGCATAATTTACCCGTTTCTTTGCCAGAGATATGTTACACAGAGGATAGTGAAAGTCTTTCTTTCTTCTGGTATCATAATTATGACTATCACTGTTGTTTTTAAGCTGATCCTTGTTGTTGAGAACAAATTTCATTACTGAGTAAAAATACTGTGAGTGTTTTGTAAGAATTCCTAATCTTTTAAACATATACCTACAATATGTACAACTACGAGCGCACACATTATTCTAACCACTTGCTTTTGAGCAGTGAATATTTTTTGCCGAAATGTTGAGTTTCCCCAAAATATTATTCCATATGACATCAGTGAATGAAAGTATGCAAAGTGTGTTAACTTGCTAATTTCTATATCCTAAAAATTAGCAATTATTCTGACTGCAAAAGTTGCTGAACCTAGTCGCTTTAGGAGATCCAAAATATGAATTTTCCAATTAAGATTCTCACCTATATGAACACCCAAAAACAGTATTCTCTACCCTGGCTACTGACTTCTGTTGATGTGTTATATTTCTTGAAGTAACTGTACTCCTTGCAGTAGAAAATTGGATGTACTGCGTTTTTTCAAAATTCAGAGGAAGCCCATTCGCAGGAAACCAGTCAATAACTTTTCCAAAGACATTATTTATATCATTTTCTATTGGAGTTTCTTTTACTGAATTAATAATGACGCTTGTATCATCAGCAAACAGTGTCAGTTTACCTTCTTGTTTCCGATAAGGAGCTAGGTCAGTCATACATATCAAGAACAGATCCTGTGGAACACATAATGTAATTTCACCTCAATTACATGAAATGGGAAAATTCCTTAAATCACTTAAACCATATACAGAAACCTTTTGCTTCGTGTTCTGTAACATAATGTCATGGTCAACACAATCAAACACTTTGCAGAAGTCATAGAAAATTCCTATCGGTGACATTTTACTGTTTAAAGATTCTTTTATGTGGGCAGTGAAATTGTACATTGCTGCCTTAGTGGATCAGCATTTTTCAAATCCAAACTGTGATTTACTAATTATCCTGTTACCGCTGAGATGGTTAACCACTCTTGAGTACATTACTTTCTCGTCAATTTATGAACATGCCGTGAGCAAGGATACTGGTCAGTATTTATTGACATCTGTAGTGTCCCCTTTTTTGTAGAGAGGTTTGGCAATGACATATTTTAACCTGTCTGGGGAAATACCTTTAGTTAGCAATGCATTACAGATGTGACTCAGAACATCATCTGTAACTGCTCCACATTGTTTTAATATCTTGTTAGAGATATCATCTGTACCAAGAGAACATTTATTTTTCAAAGATTTAATGATTTACCTTATTTCACAAAAGGTTTTTAGATGAAAATTAATCTAACTAAGATTTCTCAAAACTGACTCCTCCATGTACTGCTTGGCTTTTTCTTTTGAACTATTGCCGCAATATTTTTCACCTACACTTAAGAAATGATCGTTAAACACATTAGCTACTTGTGTACTGTTGGTTAAGATGGTCTCATTCTCTTTAATAGTAATACCACCTACCCAGTGGTTACTTTTTCTGTCTTTCTATTAGCAACATTCCATGCTGATTTGATTGTATTGCCCTAGTTGTTAATTTCATCCCTAATATACATATTTTTTTATTTTCTGGCAACTTTTATCAGTATGTTATAATAATGCTTATAGTGTAAAATTACTTGTGGGTCTTTACTAATACTTGATGCCTTATACAATGTTCTTTTTCTTTCTGATGACTCATTATTCCTGTATTGATGCAAGGTTTCCTTAAAAACTGTTTGGTGTTACATTTAGGAATTTTTTGGGGCAACAGTGGTCAAAAAGGGATATAAATTTATCAAGAAATATGTTGCATTTTTCATTGGAATTTAGCTCATTTTATAAGTCTCCCCAATTAACATTTCTTAAACTTTCTCTGAAGTGCTCTATAAATACTGGATTGACCAGCCTTACACGTTCACTTAATGGTTTCTGAACTGTACACACTGCTAAGTTTTGTAAGTTAGTCAGTTGTACATCACAGTCTGATAATCCATTTACCACAAGGAAAGCATGTCTTAGTTTTACATCCTCTTCCTGCAAAAATACATTATTAGAGTGCTGTTGTCTTGAGCTACACATGTAGGGAAATTGATCACTGATTCTAAGCTATATGTCATTAATAACACTTCTAGTTCACTTTTCCTATCAGAATTGCTTAGAAAGTTTACACTGAAATAACCACAGATTCATAACTTCTTCTTTTTTTTGTAACAGACAGCGTAATAGGGAGTCAGACTTTTTTTATGAATAGCTCCATGGGGACCTGTACACTGTTGCTAATATCAGCACTACAAGCTCTAGCAGTAGCTCACATACACAAACTTCAAAGTGCTGATCGAAACAAAATTTGCTTACTTCTACAGTTTTGTACTTATACCCATGTTTTGTGTAAATGGCAACTCCTCCTTTATCCATGACAGTTCTGCAAGTGTAAGATGCTAAATTATACCCATTTATACTGACACTTTCCATCCACACAGTTACATGGTGTTCAGACAGACAAAATATATCAATATATTTTGAGATCATCTTGACGTACTGACATGTCATCTACTTTATTTTAAATTCCCTGACATTTTGATGAAGTAGATTGATACTACCCTTAGATTTACCCCTATTTTTACTGTACACAAAACTTATTTTATTCTTTTTTTCTTGATTAGTGACTGTCTGGATTTGGGATTTAGCCTAAAAATCCTAGCTGCCTGGTCCCATTAACCCCAAGTATCATTCTTTGTGTGACTGTAGCCCCCCTTACAGTATCTGCTAATAGAAAAGCTAACTTATCTTTCCCCTTCCTATTTAGGTGCAGGCCATGTGTAGTGTGTCCCCACCTACCAATAGCATTAACTGGGACAACACTCATGTGAGATTTTTCTGGTGTCTGGAGCATACTGTTCACCTCCATGTTAACGTACTTTACAGCAGTGTTTACCCAGGGCTGATCATGGAGCTAAGAGTGCTTCACAAACCCCACACTTGCTTGCCCAGTTTCTGCTCCTATTTTGTCCAGGTGTCTCCTAATACTATATCTCGGATTCATAGCCAGGCTGTTTCCTCTTCTCCAAACTGTAATTACCTGATGTTCCTTCTCAAAGTCCCTGCATAGCTATGTTTTCTGTCATCTGGCTAAGGCTAGCACTTGGTTTCAAGAAACTTGTGACCTGGTACCCTTTACCTAATTTCTCCTGAAGCTGCTGGCCTCTACCCCTCCCGTGCCTGCTAACTAAAAGCAGAATTCTTCTTCTATTATTCTGATTTTGATCCTGACCTGTGTTTTTTCTTTAAGCTGATATTCTGCTTCAACTTACATTAACCGCTCCATCTGGATGAGGCCCTTCCTTCACTACTTCAGATAGCAAGCCAAATTGATTTACGAGAATTCTGAAGTTTTTTCAACAGTTCCCGTTTTTCGCCCTTTGCTTGCTACCTTTTCGCAGCACCCCATCTCTTTTTCCTCCCTTAGCCTACATGATTCCAAATTCGCGTTTTCTTATTCAGTCTTAAGGGCACAAATCTTTGCCTACTGTTCAGCGGTATTTCTGTTCTTTCTATGTAACCTACATTTCCATGGAAGAGCCTCATTATCTACCCCAGTTTCCTCGCCGCTGTGTTCTCTCCAATGAAACCATAACTTACAGTCTCCACAGAACACCCCCTCCTTCAAATTTCCACGGCAACCACCACATTTGTCACACATGGTTTGACAGAAAAGTTTACACAAAAACTTACACAAAATTTGCACAAAAGCAGAGAATAACTTGGCACAATATCACTGAAGTTTCGCAGCCTGTACTAACACGTAACTAAACGCTAATGTAAAAAAACTTTTAAGCTTACTTTCGAAAGTTCTAATTAACTATCTAAGCTCTGTATGACAGTCACGAATTGACACGAATATGAATCTCCAGTCTTAAGAATAAATGACCCAAGCCTCACTTTTTTCGTTTATTAAAAAGCTTCAACTGCTTTAACAAGTTCAGCAGGGACGGCAATTTTAATGGGTTGGATTGTTTGGGGGAGGAGACCAGACAGCGAGGTCATCGGTCTCATCGGATTAGGGAAGGAAGTCGGCCGTGCCCTTTCAAAGGAACCATCCTGGCATTTGCCTGGAGCGATTTAGGGATATCACGGAAAACCTAAATCAGGATGGCCAGGGCAATTTTAATGAAAAATAGTTTATAACAAATAAGAAGAAGAAGGATGTGAGACAAATTAATGTCACAAGACCATAGACATTACCTTCAATAAAGATTTAAGGAGTTTAGAAAACAGGAATAGCTACAGAGAAAAAGAATATTAGAAGAACGAAATGTAAAAAGAGCACCAAGAGAATGATGCATCAGTGACGCCAGAAAAGTCTCCAAAGCCAGGAATAAATATATATATATATATTAAAAGTGTTAAAATAATGTATGCACTTAATAAAGCAGAATTTTAAAGTGTGAGCCTATGGTTAGCCAGGTAAATCTCATTATTTATGCGCCTTGCAGGAAGAAAAGGAACGTGAAAGCATTTGCAGAGCGACACAAGAAAGAGCGGCTTTGGAGACGCTTCGAGTTGTCACGTGTGTTCTCGGCGGTAATCCGTTTACCGCCCCTGCGAAGCGGCTGGTCCATTCTTATACGCCGTGAAGTATCGTCGCATTATTCAAAGCACTGCATTCCACCGCATGCTAATGCGACAGTGACCGAAATCTAAACAAAGACTACGGACGCGCTCTTAGTCTCCTCCGTCTTTGCCCTCGCAGTCATCGTGTATGTGCGTCACATCACGCATTTTCCACTGGAATATAAACACCAGGTAAAACACCTAAAAAGAGCTGTTATTATTCGGTTTTCGTGTGTTGTCTTCTTATCGGTGGTCACTCAACTGCGCATGTTGAGTGCAAACCCAGTGTGTTATCCAGCAAAGATTTCACGTGGACCGGCGTGAGACTTGCTTATTCAGTATATCCAAAACAGGAAAAGGAATGCAGGAAATCTGAAGTCAACGTCCTGTTGACGTCACTATCATTAGAAACGGATATTAATATGGTAAGCGATCGTCTGTAGGCATTTTAGACTGAACGTTTCAGTAGTCACTTACTACTGCGAAAGATTTCCATGCTCCAACATAGCTCCTAAACTAACGTAAATAACACGATGTAACCTGCACTACGCTTCGCTCTGCCTTTCTTACTCAGAAAATTTACTGTCATTTCTATACGAAAATTATCACTGCAAATTTGTAACGCGTTATGGCAATGTGGTTCTATTTTCACACATTCTTGTACACCGTACAAAAATCTGATGACCAAAATGAGGCAGTGGAAAGAAGTACTAGCCTTATAGCTTGCTGTCATCTGTTAAACATTTTGTTTCCTTATCTTTAATTGTTTATGAAATTATTAATGAAAAAGCACGTGACGCTGGTGTCATACTTTACATTATTCCTTTTGTTTTTCAGATCGGTTCTGGGCTGTTACACCACCGACGTGTACATAGACACTTATATATGGCTGTAGAATTTTTGGAGGATCAAATATTGCAAATCAGTGCATATCCCACGGATGTAAAAGTACGAGGGTGAGTCAAATGACAATCTTGAATATTTTTTAAATATTATTTATTGTGCAGAAGTGGTCCAAAGCTGTATCACTTTTCAACATAATCCCCCCCCCCCCCCCATGCTCAATGCAAGTCCTCCAGCGCTTATAAAGTGCATAAATTCCTTTAGAAAAAATTCTTTTGGTAGTCCCCGCAACCACTCACGCGCCGCTTGGCGTACCTCTTCATCAGAAGGGAACTTCTTTCCTCCCATTGCGTCTTTGAGTGGTCCAAAACTCCAAATATATATAAATCACTTGCGGCAAGGTCTGGTGAGTATGGTGGATGAGGAAGACACTCAAAATGCAGGTCTGTGATTGTTGCAACTATTGTACGGGCAGTGTGGGGCCTTGCATTGTCATGTTGCAAAGGGACACCTGCTGACAGCAGTCCACGTCGCTTTGATTTGATTGCAGGCCGCAGATGATTTTTTAGGAGATGTGTGTATGATGCACTGGTGACAGTGGTTCCTCTAGGTATGTAATGCTCCAAAATGACGCCTTTTCCGTCCCAAAAGAGAGTCAGCATAACCTTCCCTGCTGATGGTTATGTTCGAAACTTCTTTGGTTTTGGTGATAAGGAATGTCGCTATTCCTTGCTCGCTCTCTTCCCTTTCCGGTTGGTGGAAGTGAACCCACGTTTCGTCCCCAGTAACGATTCATGCAAGGAAGCCATCACCTTCTCGTTCAAAGCGCCTAAGAAGTTCTTCACAAGCGTTAACACGTCGTTCTCTCATTTCAGGAGTCAGCTGCCGTGGCACCTATCTTGCAGACACTTTGTGGAATTGGAGCACATCATGCACAATGTGGTGTGCTGACCCATGACTAATTTGTAAACATGGCTGCAATGTCATTCAGTGTCACAATGGCTTCAACTGCTGCTATGTTCTGTGGAGTCACAACTCTTTGTGTCTGACCTGGACGAGGAGTATCTTCCATTGAAGTCACACCATTTGCGAACTTCCTACTCCATTCGTAGACTTGCTGCTGTGACAAACATGCATCACCGTAGTGAACCTTCATTCGTCGATGACTTTCAATAGGTTTCACACCTTCACTACGCAAAAACCGAATAACAGAACGCTGTTGCCGCGCGGGATTAGCCGAGCGGTCTGAGGCGCTGCAGTCATGGACTGTGCGGCTGGTCGCGGCGGAGGTTCGAGTCCTCCCTCGGGCATGGGTGTGTGTGTTTCTCCTTAGGATAATTTACGTTAAGTAGTGTGTGAGCTTAGGGACTGATGACCTTAGCAGTTAAGTCCCATAAAAAAAAACCGCTGTTCTTCCCTGGCGCAAGTCTCAAGTGGGGTGGCCATCTTTATATTGATACTGCGACAGTATGTGTGCATCTGCATTATGGTGCCACCTACAGGCCATTCTGCACGCTGTTTGTAGCACGCTTACCAACTTACAGGATAACGGCGCGAAATTTCGATTTCTTATTAGAAATTTAAGGTTTTCGTCGGACTCACCCTCGTAGTGCATGGAAGTAAAGAAAGAAAGGAGATGGCATTATGGACTTACGCTACACGTTAAAGTCAGAGGAGCGAGGCCTGCCGCCCTCTTAAATAGCCCAAAACCTTAGCAGGCTGCTGTTTACGATTGCTTCTTGTTCATTATTTCTTTCATGCGCATGCAACGGCTGTCGTAAATACTAAAAATTACAGTGCTTTCGTGGGTAATATAGTGTCAGGAAAGCAATTTCGAATGTTTTTCTGTCCTTGAATAAGTATTTCATGTAGTAATTCGACAAATTCTGCCTCGTTAATGTAATTGCTTTTTGTCAACATATTTGGAATAACTAAGAAAGGAAGGAAGTGATGTGAAAAGCATGCTTTCGTAAATCATTTAATTCTACTTTTATTGTATTTGCATCGATAGTAAATGAAGCTGAAACGCCGAAACCAGTGTTTGTTCGCTTATTGGTATTGCTTCTTGTTCGTTACATTTTCAACTTTCATCTCATATGCACAACGTTTTTAAAATTCACATTTGCAAAAAAAGTTACCATCCGTTCTTTGTTAGCCCATAAACGTTTTCAATGGGGAAAGAAACAAGACATGCTATCGGATCTTGTGCATATCAACAAAGTGAGCCATTACCGAAATGTCAAAGAAGCAGAACTGCTTAGAGGGATACCTTCGTGCAGAATAGGGTTCTTATTTTGTTAGACTGCCAGTAGTAATAGCAATTTACAAGGTAAAAAAGGGATAAAAAATTTTAAACACTTTCCAGCATTATGGAATATTATAAATATCATTAAGGAAATTTTCTCAAACGCTTGGATCCTGTAAAATGGGTATTTTGCTTTAGCACAAATGTAAGTATTTTTTTAAAATAATGATAGCCTAACCTGTGTTAAATATAGGCTTGCGTTTCCAACAGTAACCTATTTGTTTCGTTTCCGGGAATATTTCTCGCCAGTAATTCTGACAGTTTTTTAGGGAATAACCAAACATACCACAACTGGAATGTGCATCTACTCCGACCATCTGCTTCATTTAACTTTCGAATTTAGTTTTGGAGTGTTAAAAAGTGTATAAGTCCATACCTCATTTGTGATATAGCAGTATTTAGTTAGTTTCACGTTCCAATAACATTTGCACGATATG
This sequence comes from Schistocerca cancellata, assembly GCF_023864275.1. NCBI lineage: Eukaryota > Metazoa > Arthropoda > Insecta > Orthoptera > Acrididae > Schistocerca > Schistocerca cancellata. The sequence goes on along the minus strand of NC_064634.1, from coordinate 141,456,437 downwards.
TCGTAACGACGTGTAACGAGCCATTTTACATTATGAGCAATTTTTTTGTAAACATTATTCCATGCTGAACATTTATCAGGTTTTTGTTTTTTAATTAAAGACAGACAGACGTCAGTCAGCAATTCCTATCTATCTATAATCACTTACACATTACAATAATAGACACCCTTCTGCGGAAAAGGAGACAATTTAAAAAAAAAATGGTTTCAATTTAGTTTCAAATTTTCCTTTGGTGTCTGTCACTCATTTTATATCAGTAAGTAAGTAATCAAAACTTTTGGCTCCAACACTGTGAACCCCTGTTAGTGCTCCAGCTAAATGTGGCGTAATGGAGGTCATTTTTTTCCTTCTTGTATTGTAATTATTTACGTCATTGTTCCTATTGAAATGCAGTGAATTATTTACAACAAACTTCATGAACGAATAACCTTACTGTGAAACGGACAGACTGCTACTCACAATCCGAGCAGCAGAAAGACACGACAAGAGTGTCCACTTAAGTTCTCAAACGAAGCCTTCTTCAGAAAGGAAATAAAGCACACATACGTACTCATACAGTCATGCACACAAAACTCATCCAGTGGTGACCGCTGTCTGCGGCTGTTGTAGCCAGAATATTTTTTAAAGGGGGAGGAAATGTGAACAATGAATAATTACCGCCGGGAGGCATTTAGGGCATGAGATGCTGCCCCAACAATCAGCGCAGTCATTTAGCCGTGCGTTTTGCTGGGACAAGGCCGTTGATGCAGTGTGGCTCGGATGTCAGAGCGTTTGCGACTTGGAAGGCACTGAAAAAACACAGGAAACAAGAGAAAGAACGCACACTGACTAAAGTAAGGCAAATCTAAAATCAAATGACTGAAATAAAGCCACTACAATAAAAGTAAACAGTGCAGCTGTAATTCATGTAGAGGAAAGTTGCCTACTATGCGATAGTTCCCTAATATGAGACACCCCAAGTGTGCTCATGTTAGGGGTTGCACTCTGGTGGAGAGTTTCGTAAACACGTCTGTTGCGTGCCAGACGACGACACAGCGAGTAGGACGCCATAGTTGAGCCGGACACAGTACATAGAGGTTGATACAAAATTTCTTGTGTTTGGAGTTTTTGCGACATCGGTGTTAAGACAATATTTCAGCTTAAAGGTGATTGGATATTACTGCACTCTTTTATTGTTGTTATTTGTAACGGTATTACCTATAACTATTGACATTTCATTTTCCAACAAACGTTGTTAGCAAGTGTGTGATTCTTTGTGTAAGATGGCGAAATTCCTAATATGTGATAATATGGGGATCCAAATACGCGACAGTGTCTTATATTACGATACCTATCGCATATTGGGGGAACTCGTTCTCTCTCGATTTTTTATATGTAATTTACGCAAACTGTCATGAGATAACAATATTTCATCATTTATTGGAGTAAAATTTTGGCAACTGCGTTTATTTTAATTCGATTACATTATCATAAATAGGGATTACTTTGACTAGTCTTAGGATCATAAATTGGAATGTTTTTTGGAACTTGATGGACGGTGCACCTGCAGGATCAATATCAGCTTGTCATCCAAGTGGCTGGATACAAACTCACATTTTTACTCAGTGGTTTGATCATTTTGTGAGTCATGTAAAGCTATCTTCAAATGACCCTGTCATTTTGATTCTTGATGGGCATTATTTCCACATAAAGAATCTCGATGTGTTAGATAAAGCACGTGAAAATAATGTTCATATTGTATGTTTGCCACCTCACTCAGCGCATAAAACGCAGCCACTTGACGTCGGATTTATGGGGCCTTTGAAAACCTACTATGTCCAAGAGATAGAAACGTGGTTGGCAAGAAACCTAGGTCGTGTTATCACCCCATTATTAATAGCCAAGTTATTTGGGGCAGCTTACAACCGAGCAGCAACAATGGAAGCATCTGTGAATGCCTTCAGAAAAACAGGTCTCATCACATGCAACAGAAACATCTTTAGGGAACATGAAATTTCAATTCATCGCCATGCTAACGCTCTTCAAGAAAGAGATGCCAAAAACGAAAATGAAACTACTGCTGTCAATCCCGCAGACATCAGACCTCTCCCACACATCGCAAAACCACCTGGAGTTAGTCAAATAGGTCAAACATCGCGTTCGTGCTCTGCTGCGTTACTAACTTCAACTCCTTACGTGAAGCAATTGCAAGAATCTAAACAGAAGAAATCAGAGGCTGAAGCTAAGAAAGCAGCGAGAAATTTATTTTGGGAGAAGAGTTGAAAATCTTCCAATCGTAGACCTAAAGCAGAAGAATCGACCAGTGACTCGGCATCCGATGTCCATCTTGATGACAGTGCGGATTCAGACAGCAGTAATGACGATGACGCAGAGTGTCTATTCTGTACTGGGCGCTTTTCTGAAGGCAAACACGGGGGGAAATGGGCACAGTGCACGAAATGTAATCGCTGGGCTCATGAATATTTCGGTGTCACAGAAGACAAATTTGTTTGCCCCGGATGTCGTAAATATAAACCTAAGTAGTGTGAAATGAGTGAAGTATAACAGAAATGAATGAACTTGTAAAAATTGTATATCCATATGTCATTATTATGTAACAAAATAATTAAAGCAAAATATTATCACTGTCTCATATTAGGAAACCTTGATCTCATTTCTACAAAATGCCTTGTTTGTGAAGATTTAATAACTACTTTGAAAGATTGTTTATTATTGCAAATACGATAATTGTATGATAAAATTAAATAATGCAAGATTATATTACCATCATAAAAAATACAATTGCACTCACTTTAGGTCTCTCAAATGGGTTTACAAAAGTGAGTCTCATATTAGGCACCTTTCCTCTACACAGAGGAACATATTGCTTGAACGGCTCCATTTACGAACGAAATATGATTCTTTTAAACTTTAAATTATGATCGAATTGATTAGTACATCCGTAAATAAGACAAACTGACACTTTTGATGAAACAACTTCTTATCTACAAAAAAATGGCTCTGAGCACTATGGGACTCAACATCTTAGGTCATAAGTCCCCTAGAACTTAGAACTACTTAAACCTAACTAACCTAAGGACATCACACACACCCATGCCCAAGGCAGGATTCGAACCTGCGACCGTAGTAGTCCCGCGGTTCCGGACTGCAGTGCCAGAACCGCTAGACCACCGCGGCCGGCTCTTATCTACACAATGAAAGCAGCCAAGACGGTCGAAACTGGGCATGGGCACGTCAGAGTTCCGTCAAGGGGAAATATAGCCGCCGTGAACCATGGAGGTATGAATGCGGTGAACCAAATGCTTTGGGCTACTTAAGATGGCGGGCGTCGGCTTCAAGTTTGTGATTAAAGACAACTCCTTTTTTCACCTCCGTGAAGGGGATTTGTCATGACGTCAAAAACTTGAAGCCGACTTGCACCGCTGGCCGGTGTGGCCGAACGGTTCTAGGCGCTTCAGTCAGGAACCGCGCGACTGCTACGGTTGCAAGTTCGAATCCTGTCTTGGGCATGGAGGTGTGTGATGTCCTTAGGTTAGTTGGGTTTAAGTAAGTTCTAGGGGACTGATGACCTCAGATGTTAAGTCTCATAGTGCTCAGAGCCATTTTTTTGACTTGCGCCATCTTAGCCGCCCCGAGATATTACCTTCATGTGATTTTATTCTGCTTAGAACACGAATCACAGAATACACTGCGTTCACGCATGTCATTGTTGTTGTGGTCTGCAGTCCAGACACTGGTTTGATACAATTCTCCATGCTACCCTACCCTGTGCAAGCTTCTTCATCTCAATGTGCGTACTGCAACCTGCACCCTCTGAATCTGCTTAGTGTATTCATCTCTTTGTCTGCCTCTACGATTTTTACTCTCCATGCAGCCCTCCAATACTAAGCAGGTGATCCATTGATACCTCAGACCATGTCCTACCAATCGATCCCTTCTCCTAGTCACGTTGTGCCACAAATTCCTCCTCTCCCCAATGCTATTCACGATCTCCTCATTAGTTACGTTATCTATCCATCTAATTCTTCTGTAGCACCATGTTTCGAAAGCCTCTATTCAATTCTTGTCTAAACTAGTTATTAAATGTTTCACTTCCATACATTGCTACACTGCATAAAAGTACTGTTAGAAAAGATTCCCTGACACTTATATTTACACTAGATGTTAACAAATTTCTCTTCCTCAGAAACGATTTTCTTGCCATTGCCAGTCTACATTTTATATTCTCTCGTCTTCGACGATCATCAGTTATTTTGCTCCCTAAATAGCAAAACTTACTTACTACTTTAAGTGTCTCATTTCCTAATCTAATTCCCTCAGCATCACCATTCCATTATCCTCGTTTTGCTTTTGTTGACGTTCATCTTATATTCACATTTCAAGACACTGTCCATTCCGTTCAACTGCTCGTCTGTCTTCGCCAGAATTACAACGTCATCGACAAACCTCAAAGTTTTAATTTCTTCTCCATGGATTTTAATTCCTGTTCCAAATTACCTTAACTGCTTGCTCAATGCACAGATTGAATAACATCGGACATAGGCTACAACCCTGTCTCACTCCCTTCCCAATCGCTACTGCCCTTTCATGCCTCTCGACTCCTATAACTGCCTTCTGGTTTCTGTACAAATTGTAAATAGCCTTTCGTTCCCTGTATTTTACCCCTGCCGCCTTCAGAATTCGAAAGAGAATATTACAGTCAACATTGTCAGAAGCTTTCTCTAAGTCTACAAATTCTAGAAACGTAGTTGTGCCTTTCCTTAATCTATCTTTTAAGATACGTCGTAGGGTCCGCATTGCCTCACGTGTTCCAACATTTCTAGGGAATCCAAACTGATCTTCTCCAGGGTCGGCTACTACCAGTTTTTCCATTCATCTGTACAGCACTCGCGTTAGTATTTTGCAGCCGTGATTTATTAAACTGATTAGTTCCATAATTTTCGTACCTGTCAGCACCTGCTTTCTTTGGGATTGGGATTAGGATTATTGTATTCTCTTGAAGTCTGAGGGTATTTCGCCTGCCTGATACATCTTGCTCACCGGATGGTAGAGTTTTGTCAGGGCTGGCTGTCCCAAGGCTATCAGCAGTTCTAATGGAATGTTGTCTACTCCCGGGGCCTTGTTTCGACTCAGCTCTTTCAGTGTTCTGTCAAACTCGTTATGCAGTATCACATCTCCCATCTCATCTTCATCGACGGCCTCTTCCACTTCCATAATATTGAACTGCAGTACATCGCCCTTGTATATACCATGTACTCCTTCCACCTTTCTGATTTCCCTTCATTGCTTAGAACTGGTTTTCCATCTGAGCTCTCGATATTCATACAAGTGATTCTCTTTTCTCCAAAGGTCTCTTTAATTTTCCTGTAGGCAGTATCTATCTTCCCCCTGGTGATATATGTCTATACATCCTTACAATTGTCCTCTAGCCATCCCTGCTTGGCCATTTTGCACTTCCTGTCAGTCTCATGTTTGAGACGTTTGTATTCTTTTTTGCTTACTTCGTTTACTACATTTTTATATTTTTCTCCTTTCATCAATTAAATTCAGTATCTCTTTTGTTACCCGAGAATTTCTACTAGCCCTCGTCCTTATACCTACTTGATCCTCTGCTGCCTTTACTATTTCATCTCTCAAAGCTACCCATTCTTCTTCTACTGTGTTTCTTTCCCTCTTTCTTGTCCATCGTTCCCTAATGCTCTCTCTGAAACGCATAATCGTATAAAATTTTCGCACAGAAATAGTACAACACTGAACACACTTCATCAGGTCCTTCGTTAGAAAATGTTTCGTCATATTTTCCAGAAGAAAACAAATGATTATTGAATTAATAAAATGACAGCTGGATGCGGTAATGCGCTTCGTTGATTGAAATATTAGGAAGATCAAGTTGCTTCTGATAATCTATACAGATTGCTTTCAAAATCACCAATTTTCTGGAATTCAAACGTTCGAAACACTTAATTTCGTAAGACTTCCTCTTATGCAGTTCATTTTCAGTTAAAAGTTGTTTCTGCTTATTCAGAGTTTGTATCTGAGTTGCATCTTTCTCGTTTTTTATCTGTAAATCTAGTTTAGAATATTCGGCTCTAAATTTTTCACTGGAAAAGTATCATTTCTGGTGTACCTAAAACTTATGTTGTAGTTAACGACAAAAATCAGTCGAGATTGTTCGTATGACATAGGATTTGATGGACTTTTCTCTGAATATAACAGGTATAACATCCAAATATTAAGTTTTTCTGTTAAATACAACCTTTTGCGATTATAAATGCTATAATGTGATTTTCGGGTTTTCAGTGACTGTATATGTTGATACACTGTATAGACATCGTCTTCTTTAAGTTTGTTCAGTCTAGTGTCATGTTTTCCTCTGATCTCCTTTGTGGTTCCTCTTTAATAGCCAATGTCTTCTCAATAGTAATAAAACATCTGTTAATGATACCATGCAATGAGAAGGTTACTGGTTGACATACCTTAACATCCTGTATTTGTCCATCTCCATTAGTACGCACTTTATAAAAATTGGAAAAGACATGACATGCGGCTTCATCTGGACTTTCCTTTGGTCTTTTTCGAATCACTGTCAGGTGAGTTTTGTGTGTCATAGGAAGCAATTTGGATATTATAGACATCAATTTCATTGAATTCCCTCATTAATCTATTCATTTCTACAAATGGAACATTCTGAAAACGTCTCAATCGTAAGCAGTTTCGATCGTCACCTGTAAGGTGACTCAAGGCCCTTAATCTTTTTGAATAATCAGAAATACGCTCCAAAACTTAGTTTTCTTTGCACTTGTATTGCACACACGACTAGAATGTTGATTTTCATTGGCCCGAGTTTTGATACCTTCATTTTACTTAAGAAATAACTTGATCCACAATCTCGATAACAGTAAAACATGAGTGTTTTTTCTCAACGTACCTATAAAAACTTTGGTGTATATGACCTAGCAGATGTACTGCACAGTCATACGTCTGCATTTGCAGTCTGGTATATTGTGCTTGCAAAGTTGTGGAGGGTTGATTTAGTGATGATACAGAAATTGGGACACATTCTGCTGGCACTGGCTGTACATGGAAATTACGATACAATGGTAAAATTGCTCAAATTGATCATGATATCAACTGCATTGCTTATTTCAATACATCATCCAATATCGACGATGTCTTTCACATCCCATCTTTCCACTAGTATGCTGTTGATTACCACATAATGATTGATTGGCACTACTTGTTTGAGACGAGAGAGCCTCGAAAGAACACTGGACACCTGCTACTTGTCATTGTAGAGCACTGGATTAAATGTGGAGAACATCACTTTCAGACAGTTGTTTGAAACCATTCACCAATGCTGCAGACTCATCCTATTTCCATATGCTGTGACCCCCTCCACATTTTTTCACCAATAAGACAAAAGTACCTCCTTTTATTTCTACTACCCTATGTACATTGTGAATAGCGCCTTTCGGTCAACACTGGAACAGTAATCATGAACATGACTGCAAAATGAGGAAACAGTGGTCTTTGAAATGGAACATCAAGACATTTCCTGCCCGGAAATCGAGATTAACTGTAGAGGTCATCACCTTCAGATGGCTGTTTGGAAGTGCTCTATAAATCCACAGACTCTCTCAGTTTCCGTATGTTGCCAAGTCTTCCACATTTTGTCAATGACAAACTTCACCTCTGTGTTTTATTTCTACCATCCTGCGTGCTGTGGGAGCAGCGTAGCTTACACCATGCGATGTTCAGCTTTTTGTGAGAGCCAATGAATCGAAACATGTTAATGCCAGTTTGACACCTGATACAGACTTCGAATCATGGTAGAAGTACAAATTATATGACAGTGTATAAAGCTGTAGTCATACACTGCCTTGATGTGCTACAGTTGAAAAGACAATCTATTAAACTGCTTATGAAAGAACAACTTCGGAACCATCTTCTGTAACTGATAGTCTGTTAGGTATGGTCTTCTTCCAATATAGGCGCCAATAATTTACACGGGTCTATGCAAGCGACCTTCTCCAATGGAGCAATATGTGTATATGTAATACGTTTGATGTCAGCATGCATATGGTATTTGTTTCTTGATCGGAAAAGAGAGACACAATAAAATCTTACAGGAAGTTCTATTACAAGGAGTGGTATGACTGGTTAAAGCCTGGATGCAGATGTTTCACAGTTTTTTACCTACTCTGGACGTTAGAAAATATGACAAGGAAACCTGTCAAATATACTAAATGACTGTAGAGATGCAGATCTGTATCTGTATTTCATTTATCTGAAATGAATGTAATGGCCTTGTGAATGACAATTTGTAATTTGAACATGCAGAATGCTATCAAACTATACTAATTTTGGTCATAGAATTAACAAAAATGTACTGTATTTGTTCCTGTGGAATCATGAATATTTTTATTATTATCATCACGATTGCGTGTTTGAAAAAAAGGTGTTACCGTTGGTAAAACGGGATCCACCATAGTGCACAAAACAGCAACATCTTCTTGAATTATAGCTTCTTCTTGTTGAGCATAAAATGGTAGTGTTTTTTTCCGACATGTGAGCAAATGGCAGGGAATGCTGTATTCTGCAACGTAATTTCACATGTCTGAAATGTTTGTAACACACGTGTGCATGACAATTTACTTATAGACACATATTTGAATGTGGGGTGACACTCACAAGCCACGTAATTTTTTCATCAAACTGAAGGAAATCACTCTGACCTTTCCAGATAGGTGATCTGTAATCGGCGGCAGTGATGTGGTTTTTTTTCACTTTGTTGGATTTCGTAAAATACGAGAGAAGGGGAAAGAGAGACGCAAATTTTATTCTGCAGTCGAAGATAAAAACTATACAGATTTTGCTCATAAAACTAAAACAAAATTGGAAGAGGACATTTAATATGGTCGCCCTTGTGTTTTCTTTTTTTAATAGATGCTCCCTTGTATGAGGTGTGCTGATGGTATATAGAACTGTTCTCCGTCACATATGGAAAATGCTTCACTGTTATAATCACACATCGACACTGCCTTAAAAAAAAAAAAAAAAGAATGCACTTATGACGAACAGGCCATATGCAGCACATATACTGGGGACACGTGTACTGCATTTGCGGGCAGGGGGCTACTCGAGTATGTGTGTGTGTGTGTGTGTGTGTGCGGTCATGCAAATCAGCTATGCCCTGGCCAGGGCGCAGTTACATTTTGGACGAACAAGCAAGTTGTACTCAAGGGGTGTCCATCATTTATCTCCCTTTGATTAAGGGGCGTTACAAACTTTTATGTTAGCATAGGGCCGCTACCTGCAGCACTCAGCCATGTGCTCTTCAAAAACCGCCACCAGGGTGGCGGGAGGCTGCGATCAACATTGGCACTGTGCAGAAGCGGTAGCAGCTGGCCATTTGAAAAAGCCTGGAGAGGGAGGGAGAGGGAGGGATGAGGGTGGGTTAGAGTGGAGCGAAGTTCGTTAGTACCTGACAATACATCAAGGAGAATGCATGTTCTACTGACATTCCTCTCTCGTGGTGATATCTCATAGGACAACGGTTTTCCCTACTCCCCAGTACATATGTTGCATTCTGACCTGTTGATCATGAGTGCTGTTGTTTTTTCAAGACAATGTTGATGTGTGAGTATAACAGTGAAGCATTTTCCTTCAGTTGTGGTAGTGTGTATTGGCTTTCCTGGATTTCGATTACCTGAGATGTAGGGTGACTGACGAGCAATGCAAGTTAAGGCGACTGCAGCGGACTCTGACGTTAAACGGCAATAGACATAGACCTCAGTCGTGTGCTCAACGGTAATACACTTATCAACCTCCTCTCTATTAAACACCAGTATCTCGTCAGTTGACACGATTCCAGCCAAGAAATAAAGATAGTACCTTCCACTCCAGCCTTTTCCCTGCCAGTCAGTAGGTTGAGTATGTCCGCCACTAGTTTCGAGTGGCGTTGTGAATTTTTTTTTTCCAGCAGAATAACACCAGTTGTATGGAATCGCCAAGTTTTGAGACGCATCGCGATTTTAGGCGCTTCTTGTGTAGCGCTATGCATATAGTTTTGTAACTAAGACTCATCTTTATGATTAATTACGCAATTAAGAACGATCTTTACTTCAGTTTCCCAACCAAATTAAATGAAGTACACTAACCTAACCTTCCTCTCCTGCATCTGGGCAGTTTGCATGCGTGGGGCGGGGGATTTGTGCTTTCCGTCCAGAAGAACCAAGGTTCAAGTCCCAGAAATGTCACTGTAGTTTCTGATTTCCCGCCAATTCCTGGTTGGAGGGGTGGGTTGGAACGTCAGCACAGACCTGGAAAAATGCAAAATTGCTACTAAAATTCGAAATTCCCACTAAAATTCGGAATTCCCACCAATATGCTAGATGGGGGGGGGGGGGGGGATGAGCTGGAGCACTGTGGTGGGGGAAAGGACAGGGAACCATGTGCTGGCTGGAGAAAATACCTGACATCATCTGGCGTTGGTAGCAAGGCAGAGGTTGAGGGCATAATTAATTTCTCAATTTAATTAATTTGAATACCAATTTGATCATAAAATTACACCCAGAGCACCATTACCCCACTACTATCATCATCTTTGAGTTCTTCATATCTTGAAAAGGTACATATACTTCATCTGGCATTAAATCTGGAATGTCACTATTTTCATTGTTACCTATCGATGTCTTCTTGCACCGCACAAAAATTTAATTAATCCTCGCAATACCTGTACAGTTTTAGTTTCTTTATCATATGGCTTCTTAAGTGATGAGATTTGGAATCTACCTAAGCTTCTGTTTTGTTTCCTTCATGCTTTTATTGTTTGCTGATGTTTCACTATCTATATTTTCGTAGTGTTATCTCACGTCTTCTCCAAGACATTTACAAATAATTTCTTTCTTTCATAATATAATGTCACCCCTCTATTATTGTTTGCTTCAAGCACTCGATTTCTGTTTACCAGACCAAACTGTTCTGTATGTGTAAGTGTGATTTTGGATCTCTAGGAGCAGTTGCAGCTTAAGTTGATAGAAATGTTACAATTTGAAAAAATACAAATTTATGCAAAGACTTCGTAGTACTCTTGGACATAGGGTGCATGTACGTGCATGTGTGTGTGTGTGTGTGTAGAAGTCGTCATGTAAAAATAATAAAAAATTAACTAATTTTGTTGTCTGATCCATAGTTGATGAGGGCTGCTGGTGTATGTAATTTGAACCCTTTCAATTGTCGTATTGTCAGACATTATGTCACAGCTGAATCAAATACAATGTATCCTGTAATTTAGATTAACAGTGAGATATAACAATATTTGCACCCAAGGCAGACTAATTAGTTGACTTTCAAGGTGTAGGCAATACTCACAGCTCAGGACTGTAGGAATGAGTAGTACATAATGTACATGGATAAACAGTACTATAAAGATCGATACCTCAGCTATTTCTAATTTAAGAACGGGAACTGATAAATCGACGTCTTTAATGTATTTCATAATGCGTCCTTCGCTTACGGATGTATCTTACATTCATGGAAAACAGTATCTCGAAACTAGGCTAGAATTCCATTTGGAATGACTTCTGTAAGTTTCCTATCGCCGGCGACGTACTTATTGGGGAGTTGCACATATTGGTCATCTATCTTTTGCAGGAAGAAGAGAAATCACTATCCTTAATCCTTTTGAGTTAAAAAAAAAGAGATAGGATAATGGGTAAGGGAGTGAATTCTTATTGCGGAATAGGTATTCAAGAACCTTCCATCGATGATTCTGATGTGAGGTTTTCCTAAAAATCGCTTGGGATTAGTGCCAAAATCGTACCCTAAGTAAGGACACACCCGATTTTTAATCCTCTTCCAATTCTTCTGCAACTGAGCTACATTTATACATCTACACCTGCATCTATGCTCCACAATCCACTTTACGGTGAGTGGTGGAGGGTACTTTGTGCACCACTGTCATTTCCCCCATTTTTCTGTTCCAGTCAAGAATGGAACGCAGGCAGACCGGCTGCTGGTGGGCATCTGTGTGGGCTCGAATCTCTCCAATTTTAATTTCATGTTCTTTTCACGAGAGATTGGTTGACTCTTCTAGACATTTCAGCTCATGGAACGTTAACATCGTGATGCAGCAGCCTTACCTGCAGCGTTTGCCACTGGAGTTGGCTTAGTATCTCCGTGATGCTTTCCTGTTGTTTGGATCTTCTCTACCAGTACTGTCTGGCACGGATCCCAGACTGGCTAGCAGTGTTCAGGTATTGGTCGAACGAGGGCTTCGTAACCTACCACCTTTGTGGGTGCACTACATTTCTTGAGGATTCTTCTGATGAATTTCAGTCTGGCATCTGCCCTACCTGCGATTACTTTTTTTCGATCGTTCCACTTGCAATCGCTCTGTACGCATACGCCTAGTTATTTTACGGTTGCGAATGCTTCCAATGATTGCTCTAAGAACCTGTAATCAAACAAAAATCGGTTTTTCTCCCTATTTATGAGCAATACCTCACATTTTTTTTATGTTCGGCTTCAACTACCAATCCTTGCGCTAGTGTCGATCTTCCTCAGGTCTTCCTTCATCCCGGTACAATTTTCTATCGTTGCGGCTTCTCTGTATATAACACCATCATCCGTTATTTGTCTTACGGAACTTTCGACATTATCCACTAGGTCTTTTATATATACATTGTGAAAAGTAATGGTCCTTTTCACACTGCCTTGAGGTACGCACTTCTGAAGGTTTCTCTCCATTGAGAACAACGTGCTGTGTTCTGTTTCATACAAACTGTTCCACCTAGTCACACAGCAGTTATGCTATTACAAACACTTGTATGTTGTTCATTATAGTAGTAGTTGGTATTCTGCCTTACGGCAGGTCTTGTCATGGGTTAAGCCTCTTCCACTTTTGTCTGTCCATAGCCAGTCTTTTCATTTCTGAATATTTGCCTCCTTTTATATTGTCCAGCATTTGATATCTTCTTTTTCCTCTTCCCCTTTTCCCCTCCACCATTCCTTCTATTCCTTCCTTCAATAAACAGTCCCTCCTCAAACAATGTCCAATCCAGTTCCGTTTTCTCTTTCGATGACTTTCAGCATGTTTCTTTCTTCTCCAACTCTTCTTAATACTTCTTCATTTCTTACTTGGTCTTCCCATTTCACTTTTTCCATTCTTCTCCATACATCTCTAGTGCCTCCAATCTTCTTTCATCTTCCTTCCTCAATGTCCAGGTCTCCGCACCATATAGTGCAACGCTTCAGATGTAACAGGTGGAAAGTCTTTTCCTCAGATCTTTGTTTAGCGGTCCACAAAGCAATTTCTGTTTCCTCTTGAATCCTTCTTTTGCCATTGCAATTCTTTTCCTAATTTCTGTTGAGCAATACATATCATCCATTATTACACTTACCAAGTAATTGAAGTTATTCACTTGCTCTATTTCCTCTCCCCCCTATTTCCATACGGTATTTTCTCCCATTTCCCCCAGTTACCAGGCTTTTCGTTTTCTTCTTGTTAATCTTCATTTCATATCCATTATATTACTGCGTAAAATTGTATTGAATGCCCTCTGAAATCAATGTTCACGGGAATGAGATTTTCACTCTGCAGCGGAGTGTGCGATGATATGGAAGTTTCTGGCAGATTAAAACCGTGTGCCGCACCGAGACTCGAACTCGGGATCTTTGCCTTTCACGGGCAAGTGTTCTACCATCTGAGCTACCCAAGCACGACTCACGCCCCCACCCTTAATGTACACAGGATCATCCTAGGCACCTCCATCTACTGCTTTCGGATCTTGTGGACGAACAGAGCGATCTGAGTCTCGTACGGCCGTTGTTTTGGAAATCCATGTTGAAACAATACAGCAAGAAGTAGACTACAGCTGTCTCAAGGTCAACAAGGAGGGAGCACAAACGGAGGTGTCGTAGTGTAGTGACTCCAAGCGTAAGTGCGCTGAGCGGCTGCTACCGGCCGTCCTACGTCACGGTGGCAGAAGGCTACTTGAGGTGTGCTTTGGCGGACACGCACCATTGGGTCAGCCCGATCCCGCCGCCCATAGGTGTGAACTACAGGGTTATTACAAATGATTGAAGCGATTTCACAGCCCTACAATAACTTTATTATTTGAGATATTTTCACAATGCTTTGCACACACATACAAAAACTCAAAAAGTTTTCTTAGGCATTCACAAATGTTCGATATATGCCCCTTTAGTGATTCGGCAGACATCAAGCCGATAATCAAGTTCCTCCCACACTCGGCGCAGCGTGTCCCCATCAATGAGTTCGAAAGCATCGTTGATGCGAGCTCGCAGTTCTGGCACGTTTCTTGGAAGAGGAGGTTTAAACACTGAATCTTTCACATCACTTTGCGTGAAACTTGCCCACACGCGTTCAACCGTTTCTTCGTTCACTGCAGGCCGACCCGTTGATTTCCCCTTACAGAGGCATCCAGAAGCTTTAAACTGCGCATACCATCGCCGAATGGAGTTAGCAGTTGGTGGATCTTTGTTGAACTTCGTCCTGAAGTGTCGTTGCACTGTTATGACTGACTGATGTGAGTGCATTTCAAGCACGACATACGCTTTCTCGGCTCCTGTCGCCATTTTGTCTCACTGCGCTCTCGAGCGCTCTGGCGGCAGAAACCTGAAGTGCGGCTTCAGTCGAACAAAACTTTGAGTTTTTCTACGTATCTGTAGTGTGTCGTGACCATATGTCAATGAATGGAGCTACAGTGAATTTATAAAATCGCTTCAATCATTTGTAATAGCCCTGTACATACGTGATAATGTCACGTTACTAAGATCGCGAGTGCATCTAGTGAAAATTATTTCAGATCATAATATAAGCTATTCTGTTCTCTACTGCTGCTTCTGGAGACGGCCTTTGAATCCCAAAACAGGTTATGGATGCACAATAAAAAGTGTTAGGGAAAAAAATAAATGATACCTGACAAGAAGATATATGTAAATCGATCCAACCAATTCTTCAACAGTGTCGACGGGGGCCAGACTTTGTGCAGTAAGCTTTCTTCTTCTTTCCTTAATAATGAAGTGGAATGTTGAAACGAATCCTAGAGCGCTTCACTGTGTTGAACGGTCTATTGAGGTTTCAACATGGCATTATCAAGTATTAGTTGTCCGTAAAACTTTCGTATCTGTCTGGGTACCAGTTTTGCACAGTAAAGATTAAAGCAACGTAGTAGTCTGAGTGCATTTTGCCAATTCCGATGAGGAAGTACGATGGAGTGTCAAGTGACCGCTATTGAACCCTTACTCTACAATTTAGTCTTCACGTTTAATACCTGATAGAGGTGCAAGCACAGTGGACTCGCATTCCGACAGACAGTAGTTCGACTCCCCTTCTGGCTGCATATATTTAATTTTTCCATCATTTACCGAAATATCATAAGGTAAAGGTCAGACTGATTTCTCTGTAAAGGGCAGGGCGGATTTACTTCCACACAACTTAACAATTTGCGCTTGCACTCTGTCTGTAATGGCATGTTGTCGACCGGTTGGGAAATGCTTCCTTTACAATTTAAACAGGTATTAAGTGAGCAGCCGCGCGAGAATAAATTGCGATATATTTAGGGCAATTGCTGTTTCCCAAAAGTTCGACGACAAAAATGTTCTTTCAGATGTATTAAATTGGATTACATTTACATGATGACCTGTGTTTTAAAAGTTCAACATATTTGGGCAAATCATATCTACAAGAGAGTCTACGTCAAATAGAACAGTAAGTATCGCGATTCATGCAAGTGATCGCTGAATGATTTCGTGACGTTGACACTCGGTGGCTAAAAAAAAAATGATATATCAGGTGCAGTAAATGTCTATAGCAAAGTCGGTAAATTATCAATACTGGAATTTCGTTTGCCTAACGCAGAATGTTTCGTAATCAATGCGGGCCGCGGTGGCCGAGAGGTTCTAGGCGCTTCAGTCCGGAACCGCGTGATTGCTACGGTCGCAGGTTATAATCCTGCCTCGGGCATGGATGTGTGTGATGTCCTTAGGTTATTTGGGTTTTAGTAGTTCTAAGTTCTAGGGGACTGATGACCTTAGATGTTAAATCCCATAGTGCTCAGAGCCATTTGAACATTTTTTTTTTTTCGTAATCGATACAGGTTCTTCCATAAAAACGTTGTTGCTATGAATCAAAACAGGTATCTAATTCGCTTTGAATCTCTGCATTTTCTGCTATCGCATCGAAATACATTCATATTTGGTAATCATATGTAAAATGAGCACCCAACAAAGATTTTATGACGCATAAAGCCACATTTTAGCTTCACATGGCAATGACAGATTAGGCAATGTTAAAAATTAATTACAGTACTTACTTTAGCTTGCGATATCTGTTCGGTCAGGTTGTTTCCTGGAATTAGTAGACACTGCATTCATTCGATTTTCGTTTATTGCGCTAGGCAGAAACTATAGAATATCTGTCTCCACTATCTCAGTCTAAAACAAAGAGACATCCAACTGCTGACGACCTTCATCGTATTCCAATTCATAATGTTGTAACAATTAGCATTACATTGTAAACTGTTGGATAGCTCATTCACAGTTTTTTTTCCATATTACAGCAGTTTCATTGAGTATAACATTACAGCCCGCTAGATTTCTGATCTTCTCCGAAACCCACATTTTTCTTTTTTTCCAAACTGTAGTAACACTGAAAATCATAATTTGAGTCCGGTTTCCAATTTTCAGGGATAGCAAGAATTATTCCGTTAATACTGGGCTTCAAAAATTACCCACATAAATTCAGCAATTCAACGTAGAAGTGTGTTAATTTTTTATAAAAGAGCAGAACTTAAAGAGAAATTTCAGAATTTACATTACATAAACAATGGAATGTCCCATACTTGCATACTTTCACCTGACATTATTATCTTTAGTAATACGAAATTTAATTTTAAAATGAAGCAGAATCCTTTAACTAGCAACTAAATCTGTCAGCTTTCTATTTCAAACCATACAGCAATACCACAATCCCAAAAAGGCCAGCAGCAGATAGAAAGAATACTCATGTATCGGGTGTCAAACTAACTCAGGCTTTCGTTCTCCACATTAACGCAGCGACCGAGTGACGGCGGCCGCGAGCTGCTGTGTGTCGGCCCTGATTCCTCGCTGACTGCAGCCAGGCGGCAGGGCGCGGCGTGTGACCTTCACAGCTGATTCTGCCCGGCGACCTTCCAATGTCAGCGTGGGAAGCAGTCACTGACTGCTGTCAAGGGACTGTTTTGCAGAAGACGAATTGCAGCCGTAGAAACACGTAGTTAGAAGCTGTCTGGAGGCAAGCAAGTCATTGCTGTACTATTCAACCTCTGTCCAAAACACCAGCATGAAATGTAATTTTCTACGTTTCAGCTTTGAAGACAAAGCACATTCTCGATTTAGGTGCAGTGCTGATTGATGAACGTTTATTCTCAATTCCACAACATCTTTTTCGGAAAGGCGTGATGTACTCCACCCTTTCAGCGAAGCGTTTAACACAAACAGCGCCTAAGAAGAATTCATTAGGGTGGAAATGTGAATGAAATGAGCAAAAAAGATGACATCACAGGCAAGCAAATGTGAGTGACGTACGAAGTATACACCCCCCCCCCCCCTCCTTCCTCTCTTTTCATCATAAGTTCTATAATCCGTTTTGTTTACTCCAATCTGTTTCTACCAGTTTTCTTTGTTTCTGCTTCGTTCAGCACATAGTTTATTACTCCTGGATATTTTGGCACATGTCACACTGAGTTGTACCATCTTCAGCTGAAGGTATTCCAAATATTACTGGCTATTGTTTCTATTGTCTCAACTTAATAATTACCATTACAATATTAAAAAGGAAAACACTTCCTACATAATACCCTACGAAAAAAGAAACTGAATAAAATTACACCACTTCTGTACGATGGCCAACAGGACCCACTCAGTAGTTACAAAGCGTGGTACAAAATTCCATATACTGCCAAAACTTCAGACAATCGTCATCATTATCTCAGCCTTTTCCCACGTCATGTGGGGTCAGTGTTGCTTTGCTGGATCCTTCTCTTCCATAAGTGCCTAGGCCCCTGCTACCTTGTCCTTCCATCTCAGTTTCGGTCTTCCTCTTTTCGTTGATCCTTCGATTTCTAGGTCTTCATTTCTTTTCCCCCCGTAGTACTCCCCTATTCTCTGCACATGTACATACCATCTTAGGCTACTTTCTTGGATCTTCTTCCCTATGGGCCCCACTTTCACTGTTCCAATGATGTACTCATTTCTTAGTTTATCCTTTCGTATCACCCCCTCATCCACCTTAACATTCTTATTTCTGCCACTTCCATCTTTTTCTCTTGGGATTTTGTAATTGGCCAAGTTTCTGCGCTATACAGCATCGCAGGCCTCACCACAGACTTGTAAAGCTTTCCTTTCATTCTGCAACTAACCTTCTTATCACACAGTACTCCACTCAGTTTCCTCCAGTTCATCGATCCACTATTTATCTTGTGCTGTATTTCAGCCTGCAGTGCTCCATCACTTTGCATTTAAGAGCGTAGGTATTTAAATTTCTTGACCATCATCAGTTGCTCTGCTTGCAGTTTAATATATAGGTCTTTAGCATCCTTTGTACACATATACTCTGTTATCACATTTCAACATTTCAAACAATACTGCAAAAAAATTAATCTCGCAACTACAGACCTGCATTTTATAATAGCCGTCAGACATCAAAAATTTTACTGAAAAGTAAAGACAAATTGCAACCCTTGGCACGGAGTGGTGTACATGAAATCATTTTCAAGCAATGTATAAAAGTGTGTACTGATCACAGAGGCAGAGCTGTGGTGATTAGGTTACGTGAACACGAGAGAAGCCGGCGATTAAGAAAGAATCATCAAAAATGGTTCAAATGGCTCTGAGCACTATGGGAATTAACTACTGAGGTCATCAGTCCCCTAGAACTTAGAACTACTTAAACCTAACTAACCTAAGGACATCACACACATCCATGCCAGAGGCAGGATTCGAACCTGCGACCGTAGCGGTCACGCGGTTCCAAACTGACGCGCTTATAACCGCACGGCCACACCGGCCGGCAAAAGAATCATCGTTTAGCAGAAAACAATTCATATGGTGCAGAAAGCGAAGTTTTACGTTCTGTCAAGAAGGATGACCCCACTGGAAATCAACACACACAAGACATAAAATGCCAGCCTACTATCAAATGATCACTCAATTATCATTCTCCTCTTGTGTGCCGCGCGGAGTGGCCGCCCGGTTAGAGGCGCCATGTCACGGATTGCGCGGCCCCTCCCGCCGGAGGTTCGAGTCCTCCCTCGGGCATGGGTGTGTTGGTTGTTCTTAGCATAAGCTAGTTTAAGTAGTGTGTAAGTCTAGATACCGATGACCTAAGCGGTTTGGTCCCTTAGGATTCACACACTTTTGTTAAATTAAGTATTAGTTTCAAATACTAGATTACGACTGTAAATTCATATTATTTCGCATCATCTGTTAAATGTATCTCCACCTATAAACTTTGTTTACCACTCTTTTTTCTAATGTAAGTATTGTAATGTTTTCGTATGTAAACGATTTGTCATTTTTTATTTTCTGTGCAAATAATATCTATGGAAGTCGCACATCATGTTTCTCAGTGTCCGCGACAATCAATTGCCTCCTGAAGATAGTGCGAGAAGCCGAAAACCCGTTTGTGACCAAATAAATATACTTCTGCAGAACACTTTGAAGTATTTTCCTTTTTAACATTATTATCATGTTCTGTCAAACACCAACGTAAAATTCAGCTAACGTTGTTACCATTCACTTCAATACTATAACTGAATCCAGTTACGCCAGTGGTCTCCAGGCAAGGGGTACATTACTTCATTGGTGGTGAAATGAAATTTTTTTAGGGTTAATAACAAAAAGATGTTCGAATAAGATTCAGCCACGAAAAGACTTCTAAACGGGCATCTCCATTAACGTTATTTCGTTTGACTAATGTTTATTAGTGGCATATGCCACTTTGGTGGACATCTTCCGTAGCTAACAACCCTTATTGCCCAAAATGAAAACACACGCAACAGTGCACGACCTAAACGTGGAGTAACGCATTTACGTCTGTTGACAATCTAACAGTGAACGCAGGCTGAATTACCTCGTTCACTACTGGATATCCTGCGCGCTCTTCTAAGCTGAAGAATACATGGAACTATTTTCCTTTTCCACATTATCATCATTATCATGTTCTGATAAACACCAACTGAAGGTTTAGTTTTGCCTCCCTAACACACAAGGCTGAACGTAGCGTTCTCCTCTAGTCAAAAATAGTATCGACAAGCAGGTATGCCGTAAAAAATAATGTTGTGCAAATGTTGAGGGTAGTGCTAAACTGTTCTGAGCAGTTGGTAACGTGGAAATAAAAGTGGGCAAGATCAGGAAGTCTCTTGTGAATTTGCTTGATAGAAAGACGAATAACGTTTAATTAACTGTGAGATTGTGTATGTTAATTAAGACGTAACTTACGTAACACAATGGAAAGTTTTCTACTTTCTAGACCAAGGAGCTTCCGTTGCGTCGCGGGAATTACCCTTGGAGGCCTCGCCGTCCAAAATCCACGCATTCCTGGCGATGTTTGGCGATCGAGATCAAACCGCGACTTGTTGCTCTGCAGACTTACTCGGTAACGTTTATTGGCGCACTCTCTGAACCAGACTATGCAAATATTACAAGTGGACATTAATATAGTGTATTCAACCGTTAGCCTTGCGGTGGCGCGGTTCCTCCCGTCCCTTTACGAAGAACCTGCAACTACCTGTGAACATTGTCTCAGCAGATCATCAGTAGGGAAGCCGAGCGAAACCTACTGTACTGCGACGTGAACCAGGCTGCAATTAAAGTCACTAATCTACGTTTCGGGAGAAAGTTTTCACATGAAATCAAAGGTTGGAAATTTTGTCCTGAATTAACGTATCCTAAAACTTAGGTGAACAAGTATCACTTGCGATGCCACTATCCGAATGTGCTGTAATCTTTTTAGACCATGCGGCATCGGACGTCTGGAAAGCGGCTATCGCGTGTAATAAGCCTGAATAGCTTTGCTAGGTAGTTCAGACTACTACACGGAATTACTGAATAAATATTGGCGATGGCGTACAAGAAATCCAATGTAAATTAATTCTATTTTTCATTAACAAAAATAACCTCTTTGAAGTGACTGAACAGAATGCACTAACTGGTGTACGTTAATCATACCTAGCAGGCGCTACAGTCTGGAACCACGAGACCGCTACGGTCGCAGGTTCGAATTCTGCCTCGGGCATGGATGTGTGTGATGTCCTTAGGTTAGTTAGGTTTAAGTAGTTCTGAGTTCTAGGGGACTGATGACCTCAGAAGTTGAGTCCCATAGTGCTCAGAGCCATTTGAACCACACCTAGCAGGCGAACAACATTTACGTAACACAATATACACACACATATGATAAACACTTGAACTTGCTGTAAGTTAGATTGATCTACACCAACTGTCAGCAATGATTTTAATGTTACTGAATTTGCAGTGTACTGAAGGTACAATGAGTACTGTGGTGGCAATAAATTCTTTAATTGAATAATCAGTGAACACTATAGAATTGATGGTTACTAGAGATGCTTACTTTAGAATCACTTTGTTCTAATGAAACTGAATGAGTTTTTACGTTGATAATGTACTGAAAAGCCACCACATCGAGTTGAACTGTAATTAATGTAGCACAGTACCTGGCGTCTTCTGTCAGTTGTATAATCCGTCGTTTGTTGGAAATTTTCGGCGGTAACTCCGATTATATCCTCTTGTTGCACTAATACGCCGATACTCACGTAATATAGCCTTTTTACTGGTATTTCTGCACACACAGTGATGGATTTGGGATAATAATGAACTATTTTCTGTAAATAATTGATGACACTCATGGAATGCACTTTGAATCACAAACTTACTATTTCACTCAGACATTACACTGTAGAGAACTTGACTTGATAAATACATAAACTGGTTCACTCCGGATAAATGTACTTGTTATGGCGGCGGTATAAAATGCACTGTTCATAAAAACACTGTCGTACGATAACTACTAGTTCGTTGCTTGTGCTGGCGTGAGCTGATCAATGGATCTCATATGGTAGTAAGATCACATTTCAACATTAGCTGCAGACACTGGTCACTTCATACCTTGCTGCTGGTCGCTGCAGTCCGTCGTAAATTACGCAGACTTCCACAAGGCGTGCCACGTGCTTTTTGAGCGGGAACAGCAACTATATCGCTCACAAGCCGTCTCCGTCGAAATGTTGCATCCTGCAAGCTTTATTGTCCATTTGACTTGCTGACACACCATAAATCCAGTTCGTGTTTGTTGTAAACTCACTTTTAACTATAAGCAACGTTACCGTACCATCCTTAAACCGTCATTTTCGCGCCGCGTAATCTCCGTTCTGCATCTGAACAGTTCCAGAACACATCTCTCTCTCTACTGAAAAATTCACGCGCCAACCTGCATTGTCCGCGTTCTCGCGGATTTCCCTCACATTTAAACATTAATTTACTCTATGCCAAGTTCTCTATTTACAAATGAACATACCATAACATTACCATATTCAATTACAGTCATTTCATATATATATATATATATATATATATATATATATATATATATATATATATAACTACCATTAAATTAATATTTTTACTGTATGTAATAATATTATCCTAGTTTAGCGCTTCTTTATTTCATCATCCGAGCGCAGCACTATTCAGATACTGTCTTACCCTTAGCGCTATTTCATTTGACCGCCGCCAGGCGGAAGCACCTGTGTTTTTGTTTGTGCAACTATCCAACAGTTGGCATGAGCGTTCACTTATTCAACTGCTGCGCCTTGGCTATGCTTCGTTGTGGCATTAGACACTGCCAAGCCCGTGCTAGTCTTAACACAGTCACTCACAATCCCTTTCACTCACGTTAGCAAGTTTATGGTGTTGCATTTCCCGAAAACGTAATAGCTACAAAAATACGTATTGTTTTTGGTTGAGAATGCTCGACAAATATTAAGCCTGTCGGTACTCAATGCAGTCACAGTTTTTAGCCACCGACCTGCTCAATCCGCCACGCGGAATTTATGTCTTTCCTCGTCACAAAATTCACTTAAAAATTCCGAAATTTCTACACACCCATTGGAATAATTATACCGTCACTTTACATCACTTTTGATGTATGAAACACTGCTAGATCCGGCAACTTATCATTTCCATCGGAACTACTACTACACACGTCCGAACTGTTTCATGGCTAGGCTCCGACTCCTCTCTAGAATACTCAAAGTCTTCTCTACCAGCAGAGAAAGGCGCACGAAGAATATTGCTTTACCATTGGTCAGTTTAGTCAACAGCCAATATCAAAACAACCTTCTCCCGCGTCAGTCCGCGCTTTTCATCAATAACCAATCGCAAAATAGTAATCCTAAAGACTGCACTTTTTACTGACCTAGTTATCTAATATGCTGAAGTTTTGTTTATGCATAAAGTTATTTACTATTGCTATTTATACCTGAATTAACTTTCCCTTTACCATAAACTTACTTTACAGATCCATTCTACAAAAATCTCCTTTCTCCACATCCATACTTCTTCGATATGTCCCCACACTAAATTCCACTACATAACTCGTTAAACAATTATCTTCATATTAACCTTAAACCACACTCACGCATCATTCATAGTGCTAAAACACATTTATAACGCTAAAAACAGCCGACCAGTTGCAATGGATAAAGTAATCTTTACCTAGGTTTCGACAGATTTAAATCTGTCTTCTTCAGAAGGCGGCAGTATTACATTAATATGGAATGATGTATCATTGTCGTTTTTACAAATATCTGCATAGATCCATTAGTCCAAAATAAAATATAGCCCTGAAAATAGGGTTTGTCATGTAAATAAAAATTAGTATATGGATGTTGCAGAGCTCACAAGCGACTCTAGTCACAACATTAAAGTCAAAAGAATAAAAAACTGTAATCCAACGACCTCTAAATATCAATGTATATTATTAATAAGTCGACCCTGAGAAGTTACCCATCTTCTACGTTATCTTAAAAAAATTAAAAATAAAAAAAACTGGTATTTCAACTTAAATTGTCTTTTCACTGTTCACTTGTGTTTCTCTGTCGAATCGTGGTGGAAACAACGTGTAAGTCCTTTGTACTGCTTGCTTAGAAAACAAGAAGTTAAAATCTAATTACTTAATTATGTTTCGTATTTTAAGATCGGATGCTGTATCTTATTTGAAATAAAATTTTCTGGATTATTTGCATTGTTTATGATTTTTAGAGGCCATCTTCAAAGGACTGGAGCCAATTCTTCAATGAAAAAATAATTAGAGCTTCATTCGTGCTCTTTCGTTAATCATTTTCTTAACACAAAAATATTCTATCTTCGTCAATATAATAATTCATACATTATTTAAGTGGAAGAATTTTATGAAACTTTCATGGTCGAGTCTCACTGAGAAATGAGGGCGGACAACCCACATACTTTGGCCTGAGACGTAATCATTTGGTTTTTTTTTTCAGTGATGAGAATAATTAATGATATCTCTTATTTTTCAGATCATGACTGCTTATAAAAGGCACTAATGCCGTTGACAGGCCACAAATAAAATCCCGTCGATGTTGGAAATAGCGTTCTTGATGCGACCAGTATACGCAAGCGGAACTTTGAATCATTCGCAGTTTTTAATGTCGTTTAGTTGGAGAATCGTTGAATCGTTGCATTTTAGGGTTTCTCTATTGAGAGGGCACATTTCACAACAAATTGAATTATCCTTCTACTACAGTTTCTCACGCTAATAGTAAACACTGTACCACCTGTTGTCTGCCTCCCACCTCTTTCCTACATCGTGCCTCAGCTCCTGCAATCCAGCAAACTATAGAATGAATCTCGGGATGAATTATTAGGTTTCGAAAGTCAAAAATATCGGACAGTCGTTTTCAGGATTTTTGTTGATCACAAACCACTGCTTCATACATATTGCTTTTAAAAATGGTCCAAATGGCTTTGAGCACTATGGGTCTGAGGTCATCAGTCCTCTAGACTTAGAACTACTTAAACCTAAGTAACCTAAGGATAGCACACACATTCATGCCCGAGGCAGGATTCGAACCTGCGACCATAGCAGCAGCGCAGTTCCGGACTGAAGCGCCTAGAACCGCTAGGCCACTGTGGCCGTATTCCCTTACGAGGGGGTGCACTGTAATGCTGATACAAACATAGTGTCCGAACTGTTGCTCTACTGTACACACTGGGCAACGCTGTAAAGTGCATTCATATCTTTACACATTTAGCGTTTTATTAAAGGCAGTAAGCGGATGACATATGCACGAAGAACACCCCTATACCATAACACCACCTCCACTACTCTCCACTTTTGGTACTACACATAACGGCAGGTGAATTTCTCCAGGCATTTGGCTAACCCAAATATTTCCGTCGTATTGCCACAGGTTATACCGTGATTCATCACTCCAAATCATTCGTTTTCACTCATCGACTGTCCAGGGGCGCCGCTCTTTACACCACGTGAAGCGTTGCTTGGCAATGACTAAAGAAATTTCTGGCTTATGAGCACCGTTGTACCCCGTTCTTTTTAACTCACAGAACCGGGTGGCGCAGTGGTTAGCATACTGGACTCGCATTCGGAAGGACAACGGTCTAAACCCGTGTCTGGCCATCCTGATTTAAGTTTTCCGTCATTTCTCTAAATCCCTTCAGGCAAATGCCCGGATGGGTTCCTTGAAACGCATGGCCGATTTCCTTACCTATCCTTTCCTAATCCGATGGCATCGATGACCTCGCTGTTTGGTCCCCTACCCCGAACCAACAGACCAACCTTTTTAACTCCCGACGCAGTCATCTTACTAGCTGGATTACTGGTAGAACTTTGAAAATATCGAATGATTCCTGCTGCTGATCTCACGCTATTTTTTATAGCCACCTTCCACAACACACTACCATTTTTGCCTTAGCAGCGGCTGTTCCTTCGGATTTCCACTTCAAAATCACTTGCCAACAATCGACTGAAGTAGCTCTAGAAGGATTGAAATATCCCTGACGGACTCGTTACTCAAATGACATCCAGTGATTTGCCCGCGTTCGAACTCACTGAGACCCTCTGACCAAACCATTCTGTTGTTAATGCTTCCCCACTGACAAAACGATACTCCCCGTCTGCTTTTATACCGACAGGTCCACCTCTTACGACATCTAGTGGTCTGCGCGGCGCCTCCCGCCCGCCCGAGGTTCGAGTCCTCCCTCGGGCATGGGCGTGTGTGTTGTTCTTAGCAACCTCGGCACTTTGGTCCCTTAGGAATTCACACACAATTGAACATTCTAACAAACTGCTAGAATTTCCGAAAACCTAGCTTAAGTGAAATTCCGGAAGGTTCCTCGCTTCAGTCTGAAAAACAAATCGCTGTAGTAGTTAAAACATGAAATAGTAATAAGATACTTGTTGTGTACATAGTTCCGCGTAGTCAGCGTGTACACAACTTTCCTACTAGAGCGCGCCCGCTAAGCACAACAGCGCATGCGCAGCGTTCGTCCGTCTCCGCACTACCAGATGGCGCTGCCATAGAGACAGACCAAATTCTGCTTCCGTTAGTAGGGATTATTGTCGGTTGGCAAGAGAGCCAACCCGGTACTACGAGAGGAAGCCGAAAGGCATGCGTTTTAGCTCACGCAGGCTGGCGTGAGGTCTGGAACAGGTCAAGGAAATTAGACGAGCAAAAAAGGACGTAGCTGTGGAATACTTAACTTTAATCCATAAATGGTGAACATCGCTCTTGACGGTACATGTTTTACAGCATCAATAGTAACTGGTAATGGCGCCTTGCTAGGTCGTAGCTGAAGGCTATGCTAACTATGGTCTCGGCAAATGAGAGCGTATTTTGTCAGTGAACCATCGCTAGCAAAGTCGGCTGTACAACTGGGGCGAGTGCTAGGAAGTCTCTCTTAGACCTGCCGTGTGGCGGCTCTCGGTCTGCAATCACCTGTAGTGGCGACACGCGGGTCCGACGTATACTAACGGACCGCGGCCGATTTAAAGGCTACCACCTAGCAAGTGTGGTGTCTGGCGGTGACACCACAGGGATATATAATGTGTTTCTGTTTTTAGGCCTCCTTTTTCCTGCAGTCGCACTTACAGAAGTAATACAGGTTATATCTTGTCTTTTATGACTGTAATAAAAGTCTAATTTAAACCATTAGTGTATCACTTTATTTAAGAGCGTATATAGTGGTCATATTGTTTGCTTCTTACTTCATTAGTAAATATTTTCTTCCACAAATAGATGCTCTGTTTTTCAGTTTCTTTGCAATGTGTTAGATGCTCATACAGACGCAAGGCACAGTATTCACCGTTTGCCCGTTAAGAGAGTCATATGTTCAGCTGTTTTTTTTATTATTATTATTCCTTCCTCATTTAATACACCAGGTCAACCCGTCTCGTGTAATTTATTTATATGTTAAATTAGAATGAAGTCATACAATG
This sequence comes from Schistocerca cancellata, assembly GCF_023864275.1. Classification (NCBI taxonomy): domain Eukaryota; kingdom Metazoa; phylum Arthropoda; class Insecta; order Orthoptera; family Acrididae; genus Schistocerca; species Schistocerca cancellata. The sequence continues at coordinate 141,428,881 of NC_064634.1, read as the reverse complement.
CTCATGTTAAAAGGCAAATACCAGGGCAGGCACCTTACATAAGTCAGTTGTTGTGAGCTCTTGGTGCCAATTCAATTCGATTTGTTGTTTCTTTATTTGATACTTTCTACAGTAACCTGGCGGCCCAAATTTTTTATTTTTGTTTATCATTATTTGAATAATTTATAAGTGATTGTTAAATGAATTTGATAAAATTTCAATAATTATTGCATATGCCGTTTAATGCAGTTTCACTGAATAAACCACTTATATGTTGAACAGCACTCCTTGCATCTAAATAAAATTCACACCTCTTTCTCCCTCCCACACGTGGTATCTTATAAACTTTGCCTACTTAACACGTTACAACACGAAAACTAAATACCGTATGAGGACCAAACTCGGTAGCATATTAATGTCGAGGACGTGGGGAAGGAAAATAATGCAGAATCAATTCAATTGAAAACCTTTTAACGTGCTGCTAAGGTACATAGTACCATTACATTCTGGTACCATCACTGCTGCAAAAGGGGCTCAGTATGGCGCCCATCTGTGTCCAGAAGAGTCTGAAAGCGCAGGATTACATTCTGGTCAGCGGAACGAAGCATGTCCGTAGGTATGCTGGCCACCTCTATTGGTATACTGCGTTTCAGATCAGCACGTGTATGAATCTTCCCCTGGTACACCCTGTCAGGTAGCCCCACAACCAGAAATCAGACGGAGTTAGATGAGGTGGTCGTGCCGGCCAAGCATTTGGAAACGATCGGCTAATAATTCGACCGTTTCCAAATGTGTTACGGAAAAGTAGGTGAACTTCACGAGCGATGTGCTGTGGGGCCTCATCTTGCACGAAAACTTTTGAGTTCAATGTGTCTCTCTCCTGTAGGGCGGGAATGACATGCTGTCAAATCATATCGCAGAAATTCTGGCCAGTCACAATGCACGTCTTTGGTCCTTGACCGCCAACCTGTGTAAAAAAGAATGGGTCAACGATGAATATAGCCGTGGAGCCACACCATACGATGACACGTTCACCATACTGAGGAACTTCGTGCACAGTGAGTGGAGGTGAAGATGCCAACACTCGGCAATTCTGTGTGTTCAGGTCACCCATAAGGGAAAAATAAGCTTCATCTGTCCACAGGATGTCCAGGGCTAGCCCTCGTCAGCTTCAGTCCTTGCGACACAGTGGAGAGCGAAGTCAACGTGTCGCCGTGCGTCCTGTGGTGGAAGCTGCTGTATAATTTGGATCTTGCACGGATACCGTTCAAAAATAGTTCGAAGAACCTTCTGTATGGTGGACAGGATGTACAAATGTAGTGACGCAGCACGCGCAGTGTCTGACGATCGGGAATTGCGCGCAGCGTTGTCTGCCATAGCAGCAGCAATTTCATCAACCACGTGTGGGGCAACCAGCCGTTGGCCTCTTCCCGGAGCGACGCCTAATTCTTCGGTTGATTCGAACTTCTCCATTATGTTCCGCACAGCAGGTGGAGAAAGAGGACCCTTCCGTAACCCTTTCAGCTAGCGATATTCTCGAAGTGCAGGTGCAGCATTACTTGTTGTTCTGATAGCAGAGCTTCACCAATAATGCTCTGCTCCTTTTGTCCTAGCTCATCATCAAGAACACTGCGACTGGTCAGATGTGTGTGACTATGAATCACGATGACTGATCACGGCACACGGTGGCCACTGTTGGAAATGGACGGTGGCGCTATGACGCACGTAAATCATGCACCCCCCCCCCCCCCTACTCTGGACGTTAACGCTACCAAATCGAAAAGCGTATCGTCTAAACTAGAGTTTCATTACAGTCGCAAAAGACGATGTACAAGCGATATTACTTGTATACTCTATACAGTAACTCTAGGTAAACATACCAGCCTCGCTTTGACCCATTAACCAGGGTTCAAATTGTTCCTATTTTTCTACTCCAATACCACTAGTCAGTGCCCTGTAGCAATCCATGTGCTTTCAACAGACTCTCAGGTCCGACCACTGGACTGCCAAACGATCACCACAGACTGTCGCTACACTTCCTTCAAGCAGTTTACAGCATCTCCTGTTACCTGTGGCTGCTCTCGCGTATCGGTATTTCGGTTACGACGAGTGATGGTAAGTAAGTAAGCTATTGCACTTACATTAAGGCCAGCTACCCTCACATGCCAGCCTTTTAGGGTCAGCCACCACCCACTAATACCAGCAAGCGATGGATATGCATAGATCGTGATGAAATTTCTCTTTTTTAGAAGACTGCTGGGCGATCTGTCCTAATTGTTAAAAACCATTAAAAAACGATCACAAAAAAATTTCTTTATTTAAGACGACCTGTTTCAGCAATCGTTGTTCTCATCTTCAGGTCTTTAACACCTTTTGGTTGTAAAACATGTTCATTTTGTGCAGAACCTCACGCACAAGATGTCAAGTGTATAAAACCCAGCACATTAAAAACGTTTGTCATCACAGTGCAAATCCACTTTAAATGGCACAAAAGCTGAAGCTGTACCTGTCATCATCATTCTCGCTTTTGAGTAAGACTCTTAGGACATTCTTATCGGACCACTGCTGCTATTTATTTTCTTTTGTTTCGTTATTATTATTTTACACCCCGCGCCTCATACAGGTGGGGTTGGACTATCAGCAGATACAATTTGCCGCTCTTCAGGCAAACTGTTCTAAATATTTAAAAAACAATAAAAAATTTCACAAAGCATTAGAAGGGGAACGTTTTTACAATAATAAGTCAGATGGACAGTTGCATATTTTAAAATATTGATTATAATACACTACTGGTCATTAAAATTGCTTCACCACGAAGATGACGTTCTACAGACTCAAAATTTAACCGACAGGAAGAAGATGCTGTGATATGCAAATGATTAGCTTTTCAGAGCATTCACACAAGGTCGGCGCCGGTGGCGACACCTACAACGTGCTGACATGAGGAAAGTTTCCAACCGATTTCTCATACACAAACAGCAGTTGACCGGCGTTGCCTGGTGAAACGTTATTGCGATGCCTCGTGTAGGGAGGAGAAATGCGTACCATCACGTTTCCGACTTTGATAAAGGTCGGATTGTAGCCTATCGCGATTGTGGTTTATCATATCGCGACATTGCTGTTCGCATTGGTCGAGATCCAATGACTGTTAGCAGAATATGGAATCGGTGGCTTCAGGAGGGTAATATGGAACGCCGTGCTGGATCCCAACGGCCTCGTATCACTAGCAGTCGAGATGACAGGCATCTTATCCGCACGGCTGTAACGGATCGTGCAGCCACGTCTCGATCCCTGAGTCAACAGATGACGACGTTTGCAAGACAACAACCATCTGCACGAACAGTTCGACGACGTTTGCAGCAGCATGGACTATCAGCTCGGAGACCATGGCTGCGGTTACCCTTGACGCTGCATCACATACAGGAGCGCCTGCGATGGTATACTCAACGACGAACCTGGGTGCACGAATGGCAAAACGTCATTTTTTCGGATGAATCCAGGTTCTGTTTACAGCATCATGATGGTCGAATCCGTGTTTGGTGACATCGCGGTGAACGCACATTGGAAGCGTGTATTCGTCATCGCCATACTGGCGTATTACCCGGCGTGATGGTATGGGGTTACACGTCTCGGTCACCTCTTGTTATCACTGACGGCACTTTGAACAGTGTACGTTACATTTCAGATGTGTTAGACCCTTGGTTCTACCCTTCATTCGATCCCTGCGAAACCCTAAATGTCAACAGCATAATGCACGACCTCATGTTGCAGGTCCTGTACGGGCATTTATGGGTACCAAAAATGTTCGACTGCTGCCGTGGCCAGCACATTCTCCAGATCTCTCACCAATTTAAAACGTCTTGTCAATGGTGGCCGAGAAACTGGCTCGTCACAATACGCCAGTCACTACTCTTGATGAACTGTGGTATCATGTTGAAGCTGCATGGGCAGCTGTACCTGTATGCGCCATCCAAGCTCTGTTTGACTCAATGCCCAGGTGTAATAAGGCCGTTATTACGACCAGAGGTGGTTGTTCTGTGTACTGATTTCTCATGATCTATGCACCCAAATTGCGTGAAAATGTTACCACATGTCAGTTCTAGTACAATATATTTGTCCAATGAATACCCGTTTATAATCTGCACTTCTTCATGGTGTAGCAATTTTAATGGCTATAGTGTACGTACGTTATGGCCAAAGCTCGAAGACCGACCAGATCGCGAATTGGCCGGCCATTTTGCACATTGACAGAGAGGATTGGTCGAAGTGCGATTATTAAAAGAATCGGCGTGTATCAAACTTTCGGCAGTCATTTCACTAACTGGCAAGAGGTTCCTGGCCAAAACGTGATGTGATTGCACATACGTCAGGAAATCCCTGGGCCACAAAGCACTGAGTGCTGTGATGAGGCAACAATGTGTAGCACTCCTCTCACATTGAGTGTTAACTGAGCTGTGAACGTGGTTGCTGCTGACTTTTGGAGAAGGTCCTGCCTCTGCGCCTTGTTTTTCTTCCTGACAAACTGGATTAATTGTGCGTACTGTTACTTTTCTGATTCTTTTGCTCCCACTTCGCCCATTTGTGAAGTTTCTTGAAATGTGATGAACCCCCTCCGCAGTCACCTGAGGTCTACCCTTTACCTTTAACCCAAATAAATACAGACTCATTTTGATTAATTATTCTTTTTCTATGTGTATACAAGACTAGTGGAGAGGTTGAGTCATAAGCTGATTTACCAAAATCTTTACTACCAATTTCAAACATATGATAGGTCCGATAGGCAATTACATCTCTATCATTAAGTTTCTAGTCCTGGTACACTTGGAACTCCGCTACCACCTCTTACTATGGCAACGGTGAACCATCCATTTCCATGTGAGAAAGTGTCGTTTATATCCAAGCTAAAATTAAGAGAACATCCAAGAAATACGCAGGGTCCATCGACGAGGGCGCTGGCTGCAACACTCTTGACTGGAATGCGATTCGTCTTGTCTCCTGATGTTGTGTTAAGTTCGATATTTTCTATGGTTTTGTAGTCATTTTGTAGACATTTTAAATAGGAAATATGTTTACTAAACATACTTTAAGCTTGCCTTTCAAGTTTTACACTTTTTTCTGTGAAAGAGGACGAGAAAATGATAACTACATTATTTTAAGGTTCATTATAACGAATTAATTAAACTGATTGTTTTCACAGCTACCAAATGGCTCTATACAGTCGTGGTTTCCTGAAAATAATTTCTACAAATAAGTAAATACAAATTAGGTGCCGTTATCACCTTCCCTAATTCCTCACCCGCTCCATCAGCATTCGTGTGCTCCCTCTAGTGTAAGCCGTATAAAACACACTTCTAAGAAACTTAGAACATGTAAGGCATCTGGATTTTATCGACCTTACATGTGCTTGATCCATAATGACAGGACTAAACAGTATGAGGTCCTCAGAAAATAATAATTATATTATATCAACAAAAGGCAATTGCAGTTAGTCTCATGTACCAAAAACAAACAGAACAGTATCTGGCATGAACAAACAAGTTAAAGTGAAACGTATTTTGGATACGAACCTAGCAGGTGGTTAATGATATCGTAAAAATCCCATTTAGCAAGAGAACGGCGAGCTTCTGCATAGAAAGGGATAAGGCCAGAACAATACATTATTCCTTTTAATATAAATAGGGCCAGGACCGAGAGTAAGTGGCTGCATGTCATTAACAGGGCTAGACTGTGACCCAGCAAGAAAAATAAAAATGTGTATTCACCTCTAGCGAGAAGGTGATTGTCTGAAGCCATACTTGGCGATGCAGACGCGACACGGTGGGGAGATGCCCATTATGTAAAAGCATTTTGAAACAAGGCCCTTTCTCTCGTCTCGCGGCGGACCGCACAAGTGTGTGGAAATAAGCGATGGCGTTGAGAGCTTTGCTTTCTGCAAAGTGGGGACGATACACTTATATATCACCATACACTTACGTATCATGGCGACAGACAGCAAAGCGGCAGTTAATTATTCCTGCAGGAGTTTTTGTGGGCAAAGAAATTGTGCATATAGCTCCAACCCTTAGCGAGTGTGCAATAGCCATTATTTTGACTAGGGAAAGATTAACGTTCTGTAGAATGCAGGAAAGCTGCGACTGAGTGAATTCAGTCAAGGCCAGAGTACGGAACTAGCGTTTCAGATCCAGCATGGAGACAATGCCGTTGCAGATGCAGATTGGTAAAGTACCATCGCGCATTAAGCCACAGTAAGTGTTGAGCCTAGATTCTGCTCACTCAAACTTGTGTACGCTTTTACCATTCAATATCAAAAGCTAGGGTGCTAACCTACCGTCACATTGAGTACATGAGAGTTTTTTCATTGGTTCAAAAAGTAAATTTATTCTCCACCAACGCAGTGCATTGACCAGCTACGACAATGTAGATTTAAATGAGCTGATGAGGATTTTTAATAACCATTCCTTCCTGTGATAAAAAAATTTCACGTACAGAGATAACGGTTTTAATAATCGTCATTTCAGTATGTCCTAGAAATATTTTGTTACTGAGTGTCCAAAGTAATTGAACATGATTGTTGTTTATCACTTGACCCCTGAAAGCAACAGTTGATAAATTATATGTAGAATAAAAAAGGGAACAGCTGTGTTGTCTTTCTGGAATAGACCTCAAACTTTCACTTTTATTAATTCATGCATTCTAGGTACGTGACAGCAGAATTTATAATTTTTTTTAATGATCTGCACCTGATATTAGCTGCCTTACAGGGCCAGGGTCATATTTATTTAGAATGTCTGTTTGACATCTTGGGCTTGAGAAGACAGTTTAGATATTTTGTCCATTTGCGCGCTAAGTGGTAAGCTAAGTTTGCACACATTAGTACACTTACTGTGCTGATACAAAGGTCGGATATACGACAAACATACACGCAAACTGAAAAGATTTTTTTTTTCAAACACTGATTAAAAAAAACTTCAATAAAACCATGTTTTTATAGAGAAAATGCCTTAAACACTCCTTTAAGACGTGAAAACACCTTGCTTTAAACACACCAATCCTGAGTAGGCGATATTAACCATTTTTATAACCTTTGGACAGACTGACAAAAAGGTTCCTGAAAATAGCAGCCCTAACTGTTTTAACAGATCGCTAAAAATTGACCTTTTATTGGTGTAGACTGTCACAGAACCTTACTATTCATATGAAAGATAACAATATTTGCACCATCTTCCGAGTCTTATCGTTGCATACCTTCTCAGTTTCTATATTTATATGATCGCTAAGGGAATTCTTGTCAGTGAACTTGAGCTCAGCTTCATTTCACAGAAGATTAACCTCTCTCTGGGACTTATGTTTCGACTTGTCAGCAGATCAATTAACACTTACATATTATACAAGTTTTTGTACAAATTCTTTTTAAACTCAATAATGCTCATTTGCGAGTTGCAGATTATTACGATTAGAATTCGGCCGCTCTGGAAGGGAACTTCCCAGATGAAACATGGATCTTGTATGGCACGCCTTTGAGATCAGCGAATCCCAAGCGTACGCACCTATGATGCATTTAGTTCAAATCACAGTCTATGTAAAGATTGGTGCATACTAAAATACTGTCTATCCTTGGCATTAATTTTATAAAACAAAATGTTATCTTTTATAATAAATGGGGTTTTCTGAATTAAAAAGTTAACCTAAGAGTTTAAGTGACCTCCCCCTTTAAATGAGAACTGGTGAAGTAGTCAGACATACCGCTAAGAAATATTTGGTGTTAGTACCTAGGCTGATCACGTATAGTGGTATAATGGCATTCGATCGCAATTGTTTGTATCAGTCTTCCGTAGGGTGACAAATAGCTACTTCACATGGGAACGATATTCACGATCAAGACAGGATACATGCAAATGCGGAAACGACATTTGATATGAAATGCACGCTCCTGGACACTTTCAATACGCTGCTGCTAGAAAAAGCAAGTAGCGGAAGAATCACAAGAGATAGATACTCTTATTTTAAAGAGGACGTTAAACAAGCCAAAGCAAAGCAGAGAAAACAGTGTGTTGACTATCGTCAACTAAGAAAATATAACGTAGTTGAAGTTGACAGATGTTGTTGTTGTTGTTGTCTTCAGTCCTGAGACTGGTTTGATGCAGATCTCCATGCTACCCTATACTGTGCAAGCTTCTTCATCTCCCAGTACCTAATGCAGCCTACATCCTTCTGAATCTGTTTAGTGTATTCATCTCTTGGTCTTCCTCTACGATTTTTACCCTCCACGCTGCCCTCCAATACTAAATTGGTGATCCCTTGATGCCTCAGAATATGCCCTACCAATCTGTAGAATGTGCCCTACCAATCTGTTTAGTGTATCCATCTCTTGGTCTCCCTCTGCGATTTTTATCCTCCACGCTGCCCTCCAATACCAAATTGGCTCAAATGGCTCTGAGCACTATGGGACTCAACATCTTAGGTCATAAGTCCCCTAGAACTTAGAACTACTTAAACCTAACTAACCTAAGGACATCACACACACCCATGCCCGAGGCAGGATTCGAACCTGCGACCGTAGCAGTCCCGCGGTAATACCAAATTGCTGAAAATAGGACATGGAGGTCGCACACTAATGGAAAGGAAACCAGTTTAAATACAAAAACGTCATCAAAGAGGTCATTACATTGTACCTTCGCTTATGCAAACCTTGTCAGACTAAACTGTCTAATCCAAAGAAAGGTTAAGTTTCCAAACCTCTACTATTTAAAGAATTTAATTGAAGATGCCAGGTAGATCTGATAGACATGCAAAGTAGTCCTGACAAGTTCATATCCAGTTACCAAGATTACTTAATAAAGTTCATGTTATTGCGACCCCTGAGAAGCAAAAGAGCAGAAGAAGTTGCCTACCATTTGATTGACATCTTTACCAATATACGTTCTCCAAGCATGCTGCAGTCAGATAATGGTAGAGAGTTTTCAAGGAAAGTTATAAATGAGCTGAAGAATATGAGGTCAGAAATGAAACTGGTACATGGGAGACCTAGACATAGACAAAACCAAGGTTCCACCGAACGGACCTACCAAGACGTATAGAGTACGATGCTGACACTGATAACTCAGTACATTGGGCTGAGAGTCTTCTATTCATCCAATTCATGAAAAACTGTGCTTTCCATTAAGGGATTCAGCAGTCACCATACAAGGCCATGTTTGGCTGTAAAACAAAAGTGGCCCTGACTGCTTCAAATCTGCCTAAAGAAATTATTGATAACATAGTGACAGAGGAAGATTTCGAGAAAGTCGAAGAAGAAATGGAGGATGCTATAAATGTACCCGCTACGCCCAACAATCGAACTGCCGCCGTGGAGGTCGAGCCAATGGAAAGTCGAGACCACTTACCTGATAATAACGAGCTGAAAATATTCTGCGTGATTTGTGCAGAAGAGTGTAGTGCACCTCATTGTTGTATATCCTATCCCAGAAGCGATCTAGCAGTTGTCGTGAATGTCGAAGGCACTTTCCATAAGCTGGGAAAGGACCGTGGTGTTCTCAAGCAACTATATGCCAGGAACGAGTTCCTGTCCTGCACGAGAAACTGCTCACGCTGCAATCTGTGGTCAAAGAAGAAAACTCATTACGAACCACATCGTCTTTACAATTACTGAACAGTGGCCAAGCATACAGTCGATGCAGTTGCTATACTAAATGCGCCACAAATCGCTGCAAATGCAAAACTAAGAAAATATTGTATACTTCCAAATGTCATAAAAGCTTAACTTGTAATAGGTGAATACCGGTTGTATTAAATGATTTATGATGTGAATAGATTGTATAAAGTTTATATTTTTTATAAGTGAGATTGATAAAAAATAAATTCCATACAGCTTGAAATGTCACAAATTCATCCATTCTTTATTTATCTCCCGATTCTGGCCAATGTGTATACGTCACTTCGCAAACTGGCCGGTCAGATCCCGAACTCAAGAAAAGAGAGGAAATTGGCCGGACAATTTACGACGGTATTGGCTATTTCCTGACTTGCACAATTTGAAATTGTTCAATAAAATCTGCCTTGTTTCTTTCTTCGGACTGTGGCCGATCCGTCCTAGGCACTTCGTGAACTGGCCGGCCAAATCCCGGAATCAGGGAAAGGTCGGACTTTGGCCGGCCAATTTAAAGTGACATTGGCAACTTTGCGACTTGGCCGGCCAGTTTCCGCTTTGGCCAATTTCGAGCTTTCGCCGTTAAGTATACGCAGATGAATGAAATAAAAAGTGTATGCAGAATGCCAGGAGAAGGGGGAACGTGTATCATTGGATTATAGCGTTTGTGGTAGTGTGCAGGAAGGGGTTTGTGTGGGCAAATGTTTGGCTGAAGGACTAGGGAGAGTGAAGAGAGACACAGTTCCGAAGAGAGCCTTAGGATGTGGATGGTGGGGTTCGGTGAGGAAGGGAGCCGTGATAAGGACGCGTGGATTCTTCTACATCCGGTAGGACAGGCGGATGTCAGGGTCAATTAGGGGAGGCGATTGAAGTTTCGCTGGCAGAAGATCTGGAAAGTCGGAGGTGTATTGCTAGCGATATGTGGTGGCAGAGACGCTGCAGAGTACTAGGTTCAGAGAGCAGGGAGGAAACTAGGAGGTGTTTAATGTCGAGCTGCTGGTAGCGAAAGATACTCGGAAGTATTTAAGACGGAAGAGTAGGTTGGGGAATTAGATAAGTTGGTACAGGGCTAATGCAGGATCATTATACAGAGGCATGTTTGACAGGGGTAGGATGGAGGACGAGATTTAGAAGGTCAAGTAAGTGTTTGAGCTGAAGATTATGGCTCCATTGTTGAGAAGGTGGTTGACAATGGACGGTAATTCGGTAAAGGTGTGGTTCAGACTCCATCACATCTGCCATCGTTTGTGATTCAGCGTCCTTGATCAAAGCAGTGAGTGCTGGGGGACAGTGAGGATGATGCGGTTGCTTGGGTTTGCTAGTTGTGGGAAAGGGTGCGAATTTTGTGTGAGGCGCAAAGATGAAACAAGGGATCTTCTGGAGGAGTTTGGTGAGGAAGTCTGGGTCAGGGAATTTTATAAGGATGGAGTGTTTTCTGTGGATGCATGAGATGTTTTACAGTTAATACGAACAACCATATATATATATATATATATATATATATATATATATATATATATATAATGGTTGTTCGTATTTGCATTTGCAACTGCAAAACATCTCATGCATATATATATATATATATATATATATATATATATATATATATATATATATGATGGTTGTTCGTATTTGTAACTGCAAAACATCTCATGCATCTGCAGAAAATGGCTCTAGTCGCCAAAGAGCCTGTTCCTTCGGATATGCACGTATGCCTGAAGGGACATTGCATAATTCTTCTTAACAACACAGACACTGCAGTATCGTATTTTCCAGATGTAATCTGAGTGATGGATAAAGAGGAGGTATGTTAACAGATTTGGATGAGGAGGGTTTTGAACTTGAGTGAACTGAGGTATCGAGGGACGAGGAGGAAGGTATGAAGCCTTTTGTTGGATGGTACTGATGGGATGGGGTGACTGTCCATAAATTCTTAACTTTCTGTTTTGTCTCAGGTCTTCTTGGAGTCAGAGGTAGGAGCAGAGTCAGTGCTGAGGGGTTTCGATGTCATCTTGATGGGTGTAGGTAGTGATGAGTGCTGGGTACAACTGAGGATAACTAGTGAAAGGACTGTTTGAAGCTGCTGCTAGACTTGGCGGAAGAGGATACCACAATCTACAAACAAGATGTGGAGTCAACCGCCTGCATAGATGGAGATGCTGTAGTTGGGTTGACTCGTGATAGCAATTCAGGCGTATATGCTGCTCTTCATTATGTCAGCCCTTTTGTGCTACTGCTTGAGGATCCAAAGTGCTAGTATGCTCAGAGGAGGAGAGGGGGAGATACACCTGCTGGAATGGGGCGGAGCTCCCTGTGACGACTGTAGGGGAAGGTGGGGTGTACACGACGGTGCACATGGAGACAGGGGTAGGTGGTTGCTGGTGAAGTTATCAGCTGATGGATGATGGATGGGTGGTATTATCGACAATGATGGTGGCAGCGTCGAGGTGGCAGCGGCGATGACGGCCGGGAGGTGGAGGTGTGACAATGATCCACAATGTGAGACCTAAGCAAGGCATATGGGCGTACCCCAACAGGTCTACACAGAACACTATGGTACTTGAGGGCAAACGATCGGTATATCACTAGATAGTATCCTAGTCTACTCCAATAGTTACTGAAGGATGTGCTGCTATTTTGAGCAGAATTTTTAGATAATGTGAAATACAAGACTTGAAAAAACAAAAAGCAAAATCTCCTACAGCAATTAGTGCAAGTGCTCTTGTAGAAAATGTCAAAAAATCATTTATTTGTTCCTCCTTTCTCTGTATTTGTAAATATTTTGTAAGATATAACTGAACTTTAATTCCAAAGCCTGCCAACAGTGTGAAGACGATAGCATCGCCATCTAGCGGTACGGTCGCTGCAAGTCCATACGGCAGCGAAGTTCGAGCAGAATCCAATATTGGTTTGTTGATTTGGCGTGTACCTGAAATCAGAAAAGTAGCAGCTCTGAATCCCGGTTCGGCCACGGAATATTGTCTCTGCTTTTTAACGTGGTAGTCACCTCTCAGACTTATGGAAATTCCTAGATCGGTAACTGGCTAGGGAGATGCATGTCGCCCAAGTGACGTCTAATTGAAACCGTGACACTGTGCCAGACGAAATTTTATTACTATTACATACAAGTGGCATTCAACAAGTAAGGCAGGACATTTTTCTCGGCCAATTTCGGTTCAAAAAAGTGCATAATTTATTGTGGAATACTGTGATGTTTCCCTGCTTAGCCGGCTGCTGTGGCTGAGCGGTTCTAGGCGCTTCAGTTCGGAACCGCGCTGCTGCTGCGGTCGCAGTTTCGAATCCTGCCTCGGGCATGTATGTGTGTGATGTCCTTAGGTTAGTTAGGTTTAAGTAGTTCTATGTGTAGGGGACTGATGACATCAATTGTTAAGTCCCATAGTACCTAGAGCCATTTGAACCATTTTGTCCCTGCTTCAGCCGATGTAATATCATTAAGTTCAGATAGGTGGCGGCGCCACGAACAGCCTTCGAAATGGCACCTGTAATGGAGGTGTGTTGAGAGACCTGTCATTGAGTATCTTCTGGCGGAAAACCAGAGCATTGCGGATATCCATAAGCGTCTACAGAACGTCTGCAGAGACCTGGCAGCAAACGAAATCACAGTGAGGCGTTTGTCATAGCAACAAGGTTGTGCAAACCTGTCCCTTCTCTGGCGTACTGGCTGCTACACACAGCTATGACTCCTGCAATTTTGGAACACGTTAGACAGTGGTCGGGCAATGCCAGTGCCGCCCCACTCTGCATTGTTAACAAATTTATTCAAGATGGTGGATCGAAGATTATGGCCATAGTTGTAGCAGTGCTGCAGTGATACCACGGTGAGAAGTACAAATTTTGGAGGGAAAACAGATTAACTTTGCTCCATCTACTAACCTCCCATATCTAGATTCTGACCGGAAAAGAATTCACTCAGTGCTGAGCTGCAGGATAGGATGAATATAAGTCTTTATTTTGTACGCATTGCTTATTTAAGCAGTTTCACTTGTCATAGATAGTAGTTCCATCCAGTAAGTTCACCATGAAGTCCAGAGTCTAACTGACCTAGCTCACAACACCGCCATCAGAGGGCCCTGTCGGCTCTCCCACTCTCCCCTCCCATGATGTAATCCAAGATGGCGGACGGGGGAAAATGGTGGGAAAAGGACTCTGTGTTAGCTGCTGGACTGGGAGGATGGACGTAATTGTTTACTGTGTTCAGTGGATGAGACGTCTGTGCTGGAGGAGGAGTACACTACTGGCCATAAAAATTGCTACGCCATGAAGATTACGTGCTACAGACGGGAAATTTAACCGTCAGGAAGAAGATGCTGTGATATGCAAATGATTAGCTTTTCAGAGCATTCACACAAGATTGACGCCGGTGGCGACACCTACAACGTACTGACATGAGCGAAATTTCCAACCGATATCTCATACACAATCAGCAGTTGACCGGCGTTCACTGGTGAAACGTTGTTGTGATGCCTCGTGTAAGGAGGAGAAATGCGTACCATCACGTTTCCGACTTTGATATCGGTCGTATTGTAGCCTATTGCGATTGCGGTTTATCGTATCGCGTTGGTAGAGATCCAATGACTGTTAGCAGAATATTGAATCGGTGGGTTCAAGAGGGTAATACGGAACGCCGTGCTGGATCCCAACGGCCTCGTATCACTAGCAGGCGAGATGACAGGCATCTTATCCGCATGGCTGTAACGGATCGTGCAGTCACGTCTCGATCCCTGAGTCAACAGATGGGGACGTTTGCAAGACAACAACCATCTGCACGAACAGTTCGACGACGTTTGCAGCAGCATGGACTATCAGCTCGGAGACCATAGCTGCGCTTACCCTTGACGCTGCATCACGGACAGGAGCGCCTGCGATGGTATACTCAACGACGAACCTGGGTGCACGAATGGCAAAACGTAATTTTTTCGGATGAATCCAGGTTCTGTTTACAGCATCATGATGGTCGCATCCGTGTTTGGCGACATCGCGGTGAACGCACATTGGAAGCGTGTATTCGTCATCGCCATACTGGCGTATCATCTCGCGTGATGCTATGGGGTGCCATTGGCTACACGCCTCGGTCACCTCTTGTTCGCATTGACGGCACTTTGAACAGTGGACGCTACATTTCAGATGTGTTACTACCCGTGGCTCTACCCTTCATTCGATCCCTACGAAACCCTACATTTCAGCAGGATAATTCGCGACCACATGTTGCACGTCCTGTAGGGCCTTTCTAGATACAGAAAATGTTCGTCTGCTACCCTGGCCAGCACATTCTCCAGATCTCTCACCAATTTAAAACGTCTGGTCAATGGTGACCGAGCAACTGGCTCGTCACAATACGCCGGTCACTAATCTTGATAAACTGTGGTATCGTGTTGAAGCTGCATGGGCAGCTGTACCTGTACACGCCATCCAAGCTCTGTTTGACTCAATGCCCAGGCGTATCAAGGCCGTTATTACAGTCAGAAGTGGTTCTTCTGGGTACTGATTTCTCGGGATCTATGCACCCAAATTGCGTGTAAATGTAATCACATGTCAGTTCTAGTATAATACACTCCTGGAAATTGAAATAAGAACACCGTGAATTCATTGTCCCAGGAAGGGGAAACTTTATTGACACATTCCTGGGGTCAGATACATCACATGATCACACTGACAGAACCACAGGCACATAGACACAGGCAACAGAGCATGCACAATGTCGGCACTAGTACAGTGTATATCCACCTTTCGCAGCAATGCAGGCTGCTATTCTCCCATGGAGACGATCGAAGAGATGCTGAATGTAGTCCTGTGGAACGGCTTGCCATGCCATTTCCACCTGGCGCCTCAGTTGGACCAGCGTTCGTGCTGGACGTGCAGACCGCGTGAGACGACGCTTCATCCAGTCCCAAACATGCTCAATGGGGGACAGATCCGGAGATCTTGCTGGCCAGGGTAGTTGACTTACACCTTCTAGAGCACGTTGGGTGGCACGGGATACATGCGGACGTGCATTGTCCTGTTGGAACAGCAAGTTCCCTTGCCGGTCTAGGAATGGTAGAACGATGGGTTCGATGACGGTTTGGATGTACCGTGCACTATTCAGTGTCCCCTCGACGATCACCAGTGGTGTACGGCCAGTGTAGGAGATCGCTCCCCACACCATGATGCCGGGTGTTGGCCCTGTGTGCCTCGGTCGTATGCAGTCCTGATTGTGGCGCTCATCTGCACGGCGCCAAACACGCATACGACCATCATTGGCACCAAGGCAGAAGCGACTCTCATCGCTGAAGACGACACGTCTCCATTCGTCCCTCCATTCACGCCTGTCGCGACACCACTGGAGGCGGGCTGCACGATGCTGGGGCGTGAGCGGAAGACGGCCTAACGGTGTGCGGGACCGTAGCCCAGCTTCATGGAGACGGTTGCGAATGGTCCTCGCCGATACCCCAGGAGCAACAGTGTCCCTAATTTGCTGGGAAGTGGCGGTGCTGTCCCCTACGGCACTGCGTAGGATCCTACGGTCTTGGCGTGCATCCGTGCGTCGCTGCGGTCCGGTCCCAGGTCGACGGGCACGTGCACCTTCCGCCGACCACTGGCGACAACATCGATGTACTGTGGAGACCTCACGCCCCACGTGTTGAGCAATTCGGCGGTACGTCCACCCGGCCTCCCGCATGCCCACTATACGCCCTCGCTCAAAGTCCGTCAACTGCACATACGGTTGACGTCCACGCTGTCGCGGCATGCTACCAGTGTTAAAGACTGCGATGGAGCTCCGTATGCCACGGCAAACTGGCTGACACTGACGGCGGCGGTGCACAAATGCTGCGCAGCTAGCGCCATTCGACGGCCAACACCGCGGTTCCTGGTGTGTCCGCTGTGCCGTGCGTGTGATCATTGCTTGTACAGCCCTCTCGCAGTGTCCGGAGCAAGTATGGTGGGTCTGACACACCGGTGTCAATGTGTTCTTTTTTCCATTTCCAGGAGTGTATATTTGTCCAATGAGTACCCGTTTATCATCTGTATTTCTTCTTGGTGTAGCAATTTTAATGGCCAGAAGTGTAGTTTAATCTGTATATTAGCTGTAATCATGCAGCTGAGAACTGTGTCAATAGCCACCAGATGTTTGAGCTATGATATTTGGTGAAGATGCAGCAGGATGTGGGTAAGCTACACTTTGCATCTCACGCTGGTAGATGCTTGTGCTGTAATTGTAAATCATTCGATAGAAGTTCAGTCAGTCTTCTGAGGCGCGAGAGACAAGACGTCCACTCCAGAGTCTCCATATCCCGCTGGAAAAGAGGTCATGTGCTGGGCTCACGGTACCACCATGCTGTAGCCACAGGGGCAGCCACATACTTCCTGTCGCGTTTGAAATATCCGCAGCCTTCCTTCTCCCCAACCCCGGCACATGGATACCCTTTGTCATTGAACATGAACTGCTTCAGGAACTATTTCATCTTGTATGTAAGCAATGTGAGGAATACTGTCACATACATAACTTAAAGAAGTCTCAGGAACTAAATGTACCACTGCACCAAGACAGAAAGACAGCTTTGCTGATAAGACAACAATATTTAAACAGCCGGATGTTCGCGTCGTTCTCGCACGATATTTCAACAGCGTACCTCGCTGTCTTCTTCAGGTGCTACCTGAGACCAGTCTCAGGTAGCACCTGAAGAAGACAGCGAGGCACGCTGTTGAAATATCGTGCGAGAACGACGCGAACATCCGGCTGGATTCCCGAATATCCAAGATGTCAACAGATCGCCGGGAAAGCATGAAGAACTACAATATTTAAACAGTTTTCGATGTTAATAAACCTTTTATTTTTAGGAATACCACTACTGCACTTGAACATGGACTCTCGAAAAAGATCGGGATATACTTATGAAACCACACCTGACTCACCTCGCGCGCTTTTGTGGGAAATACCCTTGTCTTTGAGTATGAGATGCTTTACGAAGTGCTTAGTCCAATTGAAAATGTCTCTAAATAGTCTTTCAAAAATATCACTGCACAGTAATTCACCTCAATTTTGGGATGTATACTGTCCCGGCTGAACACAGACTATGAAAAAATCGCGACACATTTGTGAAACCACCCCTGAGACACTTCGCGCGCTTTTCTAGGAAACACCCTTGTCATTGAGCACGAACTGCTTCAAAAGTTACTAAATTCGACTGAATGTGCCTCTAAATACACTCTCAAAAAGAGCACTTCACATTAGTTTGCTATGTATACTGGCAAACTCGAACATGGACTCTAAAAATGATAGGTAGACATTTGTGAAACAGACACATCACACGGTATTGTGGGATAAAGATCATGAAAGCGACATCAGCTGCAATATCTGACTTTACACGGCAAAATATCGATATTTGGAAGTCGAAGTAAATATCTCTGTAACTCTAAACAGCACGCTCACCACCTTTCGAGTTTTAGCTGCTTGTTTGAAGGCACTTCCAGAGAGAGAAAAATTTCTGCGGCCTACAGCTGCTATGGTGTTCATAATTTTCCTGAGACGGTGAGTGGGCTTAGGTTATATTTCCTGGTGGAGTCAGGGACGTTATTTTCCTCCCTTCTCGAAGCACACACTGTTGTCTAAGCACAGACAGAAAAATCAGAACAATTACACAAACAGAATTCGAAGTACTGTCCTAAGGATGAGAAAAATGGCTTTAATTTTCTGTAAATTTTCGGTGTCCTATAGCAGCTGGTCTGGAGATGCTATAAAGACGCAATGGCGGGTGAGGAACAGCATCTCGCCTGTCCAAAACAGGAGGATTGTCTGCTTGGAATTGGCTGTGAACACTCACACAAAGACGACATCACGTGACTCTCTGATGTCACAGAACTTCCTGTAGATATATCTTCTGGTAAACCTTCTGGGATGTAAGGTCGTGGTCCATGAAACTCTTCAGCTCCTAACGTTTCGTCCAGAGCTGCGCTGCACATCTTCAGAGGGGTGTTTCTCCTACGGTGAGTATTCCTGTGGATACCTTGCCTCCGTCTTTTTCGAAATAGTCTGTAGAGGCTCCTAGGCACCGCACAAAGGACGTCTTGTGACTCTCTGACGTCACGAAACTTCTTGCGAATGGCGCATTCTGATTGGTTCTTACTGAATTTACTCGCCAAACTGCTGCTGCTGCTGGTGTGGTAAAGCTATGAGGCGTGGTGCCTTTATATCGCTCCTGCCTAGAGCCTGTGTGTCAGGAGAATGACTCATGCGTGCACATTGACAGATGGTCTGAAGCGGGTTCAGTCGAGTACGTAGTTCTAATTTCCTTCCACCAGAATACAGTAGCGGAAAATTCCACTCTATTGCCGAAGCACTACTATTCCATCAATGGAGATACTTGGCACCAATTCCTGCGCCGATTTTGCTACGTCACGGAGCTATCCCCTGAGCAAGCCAATCACAGTTATGATTTTGCAGAAAACGCGGGAATTTGCCCGCCATGACTGCCTGGGAACACAAGTCATTCCCACGCTCCGCTGGTAGCCCGTCAGAGAGTGTTTTCACTAAGTTTCTGCGAAGTAACGGAATCTCTAGCCCCAGCTGCTCCTTCCGGCCCCTGTGGGCGTGTCGCCTCCGCTCTTATGACAATGTCGGCGTCTGAAAAGCATCCACTCGACTCCCTCACACCCGTTGGCATAACCCTTTCAAGATCAGCAGAACCCGCCTGTCACTGGACCACCCGGGTGACGACAGACGCTGCGTGGGAAGTCCGCGTGTGAAGGAATAGCAACTTTTCACTACATGAAATTAGAGAGGAAAATCGAATTACTCAGAGTAAGATAGAAATATGAGAGGGGGCTCATGCCACCTCTCAACCCTACTGCTGTTGACACTCTTATTTAAGGTGACTGATGGATCACAGTCAAACACCTCTCTGCACAGATCGACATCTCTGTTGGTTGTTCTGACACTCCTGTCCTCCATTTGGGGTACTCATTGGGTGTGTGCCACCTGCTATCCTCGCCACCTAACAGAAGATCATAAAGAGTAACAAAGGACAATCTGTGCAGAGTTGTTCACACATTACAAGGCTGATCATGACGTTTTTGTATCGAACACTGTCACAGACTGTGAAACAAGGGTTTACCACTTCGAAGTGGAAACAATACAGCAATCCATGGAATTGTGTCACACCACCTCTCCTCCGAAGTAAATGTTCAAAGCTGCGCTTTCAGCCGGTAAAATCATGACTATGGCCTTCTAAGACTCTGAGGGCGTTATTCTGTGTGATATCCTCCATAAAGGTGCGACGATCGACTTAGCGTATTACTCCCCACTACAATGCAAACGAAATTTCGTCCTCTGTAGAAATGTCTGCTGTTCCGTGAGGAGCTCACGAAACTTCATTCAACTGCTATTCTTCATTCAACCTACAGCCCGGAGCTTACATCTTTCGGCTTCCATATTTTTGGCCCAATGAAGATGCACTCCGCGGGAAGCAGTACGTGGACGGTGCCGAGATTATTGACGCTGCAAGACGTTGTCTCTGACGTCGACCAATGGAGTGGTGCCATGCGGACATGCATTTGAGGTCCTCGCAGTATGGTCATCACATTGAAAGGAGAATATATTGAGAAACAGGGATGTGTAGCCAAAAGAGTGGAGATTAATACGGTATATTGTATTTCTGACTAAACCAACTTACCTTCAGAAAACAGTGTTGCATTTGTTATTGAACGCCCCTCGTACATACATTCGTCTTCTATACGTGTTATAAATCAAAGTTCATCGCCACCTTTTTTCTTCCTTTGTATGTAGGCTAACCTGAGGGACTGCTGTAGGGGCCAGCCGGGGAGGCCGAGCGGTTCTAGGCACTACAGTCCGGAACTGCGCGACCGCTAAGGTCGCAGGTTCGAATCCTGCCGCGGGCATGGATGTGTGTGATGTCCTTTAGTTAGGTTTAAGTAGTTCTAAGTTCTAGGGGACTGATGACCTCAGAAGTTAAGTCCCATAGTGCTCAGAGCCATTTTTTTGCAGTAGGGATTTTTATAACGTTTTCAGTGATTCATTGATATATATTGGGTCACGAGGAAGATTCGTGTGAATATTTTTTAAAAATTTGGTGAAAATCAGCTGAACTACACTACTGAACATTAAAATTGCTACACCACGAAGATGACGTGCTACAGACGCGAAATTTAACCGACAGGAAGAAGATGCTCGGATATGCAAATGATTAGCTTTTCTCAGCATTCACTCAGCGTTGGAGCCGGTGGCGACACCTACAGCGTGCTGACATGAGGAAAGTTTCCAACCGATTTCTCATACACAAACAGCAGTTGACCGGCGTGATGCCTCGTGTAAGGATGAGAAATACGTACCATCACGTTTCCGACTTTGATAAAGGTCGGATTGTAGCCTATCGCGATTGCGGTTTATCGTATCGCGACATTTCTGCTCGCGTTGGTCGAGATCCAATGACTGTTAGCAGAATATGGAATCGGTGGCTTCAGGAGGGTAATACGGAACTCCGTGCTGGATCCCAACGGCCTCGTATCACTAACAGTTGAGATGACAGGCATCTTATCCGCATGGCTGTAACGGATCGTGCAGCCACGTCTCGATCCCTGAGGCAACAGATGGGGGGACGTTTGCAAGACAACAACCATCTCCACGAACAGTTCCAGGACTTTTGCAGCAGCATGGACTGTCGGCTCGGAGACCATGGCTGCGGTTACTCTTGACGCTGCATCACAGACAGGAGCGTATGCGATGGTGTACTCAACGACGAACCTGGGTGCACGAATGGCAAAACGTCATTTTTTCGGATGAATCCAGGTTCTGTTTACAGCATTATGATGGTAGCATCCGTGTTTGTCGACATCGCGGTGAAAGCACATTGGAAGCGTGTATTCGTCATCGCCATACTGGCGTATCATCTCGCGTGATGCTATGGGGTGCCATTGGTTACACGCCTCGGTCACCTCTTGTTCGCATTGACGGCACTTTGAACAGTGGACGTTACATTTCAGGTGTGTTACGACCCGTGGCTCTACCCTTCATTCGATCCCTGCGAAACCCTACATTTAAGCAGGATAATGCACGACCACATGTTGCAGGTCCTGTACGGGCCTTTCTGGATACAGAAAATGTTCGACTGCTACCCTGGCCAGCATATTCCCCAGATCTCTCACCAATTGAAAACGTCTGGTCAATGGTGGCCGAGCAACTGGCTCGTCACAATACGCCAGTCACTACTCTTGATGAACTGTGGTATTGTGTTGAAGGTGCATTGTCAGCTGTACCTGTACACGCCATCCAAGCTCTGTTTGACTCAATGCCCAGACGTATGAAGGCCTTATTACGGCAAGAGGTGGTTGTTCTGGGTACTGATTTCTCAGGATCTATGCACCCAAATTGCGTGAAAATGTTATCACACGTCAGTTCTAGTATAATATATTTGTCCATTGAATACCCGTCTATCATCTGCATTTCTTCTGGATGTAGAAATTTTAATGGCCAGTAGTGTATGATAAATTGTAGTCCCCCACCACGTTTTTCTGCCTGCATGTGAAGGCTGCTCGTAGTAAGTACTGTACGGATTTTGACACTCGCGGCTGCGGGGCGTGATCGCCTTGCCGACGAGAGAGCGGCCTCGGAGTCGCCGTGTCTTTGATACACGACTCGCATTGTTAGCACGTTGCTGTCGGGCAGTCCGCTGAAGCCTTATGGACTAAAGTACGCCGGCAAGAGCCGTGTGCTGCTTTACCCTGGCAATACCAACGCATTTCCCATAACGCGCATTACGAAGGGATAAAAGGGGGAGGTGGGGACTCCTGCGGAACCAAAAAAATTGTTAAAAATTCGTTATCTGTTGTTGACTTAGACAGGGTGCTTTGGACGTCAATTATTACGAAAAACACAAGACGTGCCGGCAAGAAAATGTGTGTCCCTTGAATGGCTGTTGCCTAGAATTTCCGAAAATTTATAACCCGTGCAATCTCTTTTGGTTGGTGATAAAAGGAAACGCGCTGAATACAGTAGTGGTTTGTTAGAGGACATGGAAGGTGATACTTTTGATCGCGGTTAATTTTAAGTGATGAAGCAAAATTTCACGTTAGTGGTAAAGTAAACCGATGTAACGTGCACATATGGGGGACTGCAGAACCCTCAAGATGTTACTGAGTACGAAAGTGATGACCTGAAGTGAACGTTTATTGCACTATTTCTCGTGATAAAGTGTACGGTCTCTTTTTTTTTCAGCAAAGCGCAGTGAGCTTTCTTCAGATGCTTCAGATTCGGCTTCTTCCACAACTTCAGGGGGACCGTGAGACACTACCTAGTATTCTTAGCCTCTAAGATCGTAAGGCATGAACCAAGTGATTTATTTATTGTGAGGATATGTGAAGGCAAGTGATTTTATCTCCGCTTTACCTCAAGACATAGAAGAAGTGAAGAATAAAATGACACTCGCCATAAATTATGTAAAAGCAGACACATTGTGAAAGTCTGTGACGAATTTAGCTATCGTTTAGATGTTGTTCGTGCTGGTGCTGGTGGATACATAGAACATTTGTAATAGCGTAATTCAAACTACTAGATCTTGCGATTATTTTCCAATTCAAGCCATGTTTGTAGGCTATATTTATCAATAAATACGGAGTTTTGCAGTCAGACCGTTCTTTTTGAAATACCCTGTATTAACAACATACTTTTTAAAGCCTTAATAATGTGTAAGTAGGGTCTAAAAACTGAAAATATAATTTAGAAAACTCTTAGAATTACCTACGCGTCTCCAGTAATGTGAATTTCCAGGCTAGGGGTACCTTGCGGCCACAACAAAAAATTTTACAAATACACATTTCGTTAATTGTTGTTGATTTTCACTTACAACATGCTTTTTACAGATTATATTGATGTGTAAGTAAGGTCCTGAACCAGAAAATATGGTCTACGGCATTTATTGTTTAAAGTGACATCAGTACCAAGATGAAAATAAAGATAACTGACTAGGAACTGATTAGGAAATGAGACACTTAAAGTAGTAAAGGAGTTTTGCTATTTGGGGAGCAAAATAACTGATGATCGTCGAAGTAGAGAGGATATAAAATGTAGACTGGCAATGGCAAGGAATGCGTTTCTGAAGAAGAGAAATTTGTTAACATCGGGTATAGATTTAAGTGTCAGGAAGTCGTTTCTGAAAGTATTTGTATGGAGTGTAGCCATGTATGGAAGTGAAACATGGACGATAAATACTTTGGACAAGAAGAGAATAGAAGCTTTCGAAATGTGGTGCTACAGAAGAATGCTGAAGATTAGATGGGTAGATCACATAACTAATGAGGAAGTATTGAATAGGATTGGGGAGGAGAGAAGTTTGTGGCACAACTTGACCAGAAGAAGGGATCGGTTGGTAGGACATGTTCTGAGGCATCAAGGGATCACCAATTTAGTATTGGAGGGCAGCGTGGAGGGTAAAAATCGTAGAGGGAGACCAAGAGATGAATACACTAAGCAGATTCAGAAGGATGTAGGTTGCAGTAGGTACTGGGAGATGAAGCAGCTTGCACAGGATAGAGTAGCATGGAGAGCTGCATCAAACCAGTCTCAGGACTGAAGACCACAACAACAACAACGACTAAATTACAATATTTCAGCAAATGTGGGCATTAAGTACACCCCCCTCCTACTCCCCTCCACCCCTTCAGAGGGTTAAAGGTGGCCTGACACACATCAGTGACGTTTCAGTGTCGTGACCAGCCCGTGATGGACCAGCAAAGATGCCACCATCTTTGCTAGTCGCAGTAATCACTGTTTCTTCCGACGTTGGCAGTGCACTTGAGTGGCCGGGAAGTCGAAGTGACTATGTCTGGCTGTGCGCTGTGATTTTTGATGAAGAAGCGGCAGACAAATGAAAAAAACGTGAAGTAGGTCCATCAGCAGTGGAAAAATAGGGGAACAGAAGGGAAAGTTACCACTCTGCACAGTCAACTGATATATTATGGGGCAAAATTTTAGGAGTATTTTTAGAATGTTAGAAAAATCATTCAAATCAATGTTGAACAATTTGGAAGTTCATCTGAAAAAGAGAAAGACACACTGGAGAAGTGCCATCACACGCAGAGTATGGCTCAACGTTTGCTTGAGGTTACTTAGTATATAATATAATTAAAGCATATATGAATAATAGCAAACTTTCGTTATTGTTTGGTAACTAAATATCTGAAATCAACTGTCATCGATTACCGATAAAGAAAACATGCTTGTAACAAATTAAATATGTGCTACAATAAGTAGGATTATGCACGAAATAAAAATCTGATTCATTTGTAAGTTAAAGTATGGGGAAAGCTTTTTCAAAAACTCATTTAGGTACTCAAATGAATGATAACTTTGACATAAAACTGAAGATGTAACTAAATGTAAGACTTTCGTGTAGCTTCGTTTTCATTCGGCAGGAGTACGAAAATACTTTTGCAATGCATAGTTGAAAGAAGTGGCCTCGATCTGTGGACGATGTTTTTTTCAATACCATCCTCTGAAGTAGGCTAATGACACATTCGTTCGAATTGTTCAAAAATGGCTGGGGGAATATAACTGTTGGCTTTGACCATACATTTTCTTTCTTGGTATTCATTTCCTAAAGTGTACTGATGAGAATTTTTTCGGGGAAGAGCGCAATGGTACAGAATAATTTCAGGAGCGAGACAACTGCGGAAATTGCTGGTGGTCTGTAAGCATATGCAGCTCATATTTTGAAGGATAGCAAATATGTTAGCTACGGCGTTTTGCCTATAATGCGATGGTTATTTTTCAAAGGTGGAGCTATTTCAGATGAAAAAGAGCCAATGTGATGTGCCAGTGGCGATCAAAAGCATCACATTCTTTCATTTTTTAAAAAGCAGCAGCAGCAATGTTTGAAGAGCAGCGTTTGGTACCACCTGTCCTGTTTTCTTTCGTGGCATAACACTCTGAACAGTCCCTCATCGTTGTGAGTTGTGTGGAGTGGGACTTAGTGATTCTACAGTTAGTTTCCGGTTTACTGGTGTCTGATGTATAATCTTTAGTGTTTGCTTCATTTCCGCACGATATTGATTCGTTACAGCTAAAACCACCTGTCAAATCTTCGTTAGTTAATTAGTCACGAATAATAGTCCTCGTCTCCATCTCCTTGAGGAAGTTCTTCGAAAAGTTTCACATTTTTACTCGTTTGATCACTCAGAGTTTCAGTTTTCTTCAAAAATTTCCTGAAATTATTCTTAATATTTTCTCATTTTGTTTTAGATGTCGGCTCTGTCACATAAAAAGAAGTCATTTCAGCGACCTGAAGTTTTGCATTTTTTTTTTTTAGATTTTTGGTGCAGGAATAAGCTAAACACGATTTTATTTCGTTATCGCGTGGTACGTAGTACAGCTCACAAGATTTTACGAGAAACGTGTAAGGTAACTACAAACAACGTGATGGACGAATTAATGCCTACTCCAAAAGAAAAAAAAAATGTAGAAGAACATCGCTAACGATTTTTATGAAATGTGGAGTCTCCCTAACTGTGTAGGAGCTTTAGGTGGGATAAACGTTGCTATTCAGGCTCCTTCAAACGCCGAATCACTATTCATTAATTACGTGCAAAAAGACGTGCTCCATAACTTCGTTGGCTCTTGTAGATGCTCAATGTAACTTCGATTCTACTATGTCTGTGCACACGAAAGAACAGTGATGTGGGAGATTTTTCCAGTTCAGATTTAGATAAAGTGCTTCAACAAGGCTCTTTGAATGTATTTGAAAATTCTTCCACACCAAACACTCATACTCAGGTTCCATATGTTATTGTAGCTAATAAAGCATTTCCTCTAAAAAAACGTACTTAATGCGAACATATCAAAGAGATAACTTGAACGATCGTATGCGTCACTCCAAATCTCGTTTGAGTCGTGCCAGGGGGCCATTAGAAAATAGTCAGTCAGTTAGTTAGTTAGTAGGCTGCGTGTTACATTGATCAATCGCACGGTACGGTAGCCGTTATGATGTGGAACGTGAAGTTTTGGTATATTGTCACAAAAATTTAGACTTTATAATAGGTGAATTCAAACCGCTCCAAAGCATATGGATTACATTTTTATGGCCAGTTGCTTACTGCATAATTTTATAATAAAGAACAGTAGAAAGTCATATAATTACGTCACTCACTAAGTAGATTTGAGTAATAGGGTAACATATTACAAAATTTGCATATGCAAGGAAGGTATGCCACGACAGGTCATGCATTTCGCCTACGATAAATATTCACTGAATGCTTCTGTTCTGGGGTTTGCTCTTTACCTTGGTTCTCAACACACAGCTATAGGGAAATGCTTAAGCTACAGGTAACATTAAAAAAAAACACGTAGATTTGTTGTATTCATTGATGTGAATCAGAAATATGCACATAATTTTTACCAGTTGTTTTTATTTCTGCTCCCATTTTATTCCAGAACGTATTCTTGAGCTCTGTGCCAGCTCTGTGTCTATGTATTTTAGGATTAGAAAGATCATAGAACACAGGGTAGTTGCACGTAGATTCAATAAGTTTTTCTCATTTACGGTTATGACGATAAAGTAACGCACGATGACTAATCAGCCTGACGGTGTCGCGGCCGTGCAGTGAGAAAATACCGACCGCAAGAAATATGACGGTCACGGTACAGCTTCGGCGAGAGCACGATTTGCACTGTCACGGTCACGCCACGGACAAGTGTGGACACTGCCCTTTGAATTCCTTCCAACCATGTCGGCGGAATAACAGGACGGTCACTGCACTGTCGCGTCACTGATGTTTCAGTTATATGAAGGTAGTGATATTCAGTTACCCGACTTACTTTTATCAAATTCTTGTGCGATGCTTTTGTTGCGCCTTCTAACTTACTGAATAATTCGATTGTCACAATCAATAAAATATTCCGGTCTATTAAGCCGTGGTCGAACGAATTTCACTTTAAAACCCGACGTTTCGTCCCCATCTGCGGAGGACATTTTCAAGGAGGATCGTAGCTTTGTTGAATGTCTGATTCATACCCTGGCTCTCTACTGACTACAGCAAAATTCCGCTTCCGCGATATTCCGCACAGTGGCTTGACGTCACATGTTTTGAATACGCGAGCGCAATTGGCCATTGTCGACTGCCGACGTCCGCTAGCTGTGCCGGTACTTTCCTTTTACTGAGTCCTTCACAAAGGGCAGAGAATTTTTGTACTACTTTCACTGTTCTCTCGCCCTGGATAAATCTGAAGCAGAGTTTCGTTTATTCTCACATCAACGCCTGAACAGTGCTGTGACCTCAAGTCAGTCGTGTTTTGTTAACATTCTGGCTCAAATGGCTCTAAGTACTATGGGACTTAACACCTGAAGTCATCAGTCCCCTAGAACTTAGAAATACTTAAACCTAAGCCGCCGGCCGCGATGGCCGAGCGGTTCTAGGCGCTTCAGTCCGGAACCGCACGACTGCTACGGTCGCAGGTTCGAATCCTGCCTCAGGCATGGATGTGTGTGATGTCCTTAGGTTCGTTAGATTTAAGTAGTTCTAAGTTGTAGGGGTCTGATGACCTCAGGTTTTACGTCCCATAGTGCTCAGAGCCATTTGAACTTAAACCTAACTAACCTAAGGACATCACACACATCCATGCCCGAGGCAGGATTCGAACCTGCGACCATAGCAGTCGCGCCGTTCCGGACTGAAGCGTCTAGAACTGCTCGGCCACCGCGGCCCGCTGTTAACATTCTAATAAATAGCAATTGTACGTAACAAGTATCCGCCATCCTTTATGTTGGTTTCTTGTGGTAACAAATCTGTGTTCAGGTATACCACCTGAAAACTCTTTTTTATTAAGGCCACCTTAATTGATATTTTGTTAAAAACCCAGGAAGCAACCATTTGACAGTACGGCTTGTACCTGTGTATTATCAGACTCTGGGCTTCAATCTGATGTGTTGTAAGCTAGTCATTGTTTTAATTTGTCATGCTGTAGCACAGTCGGTGGTAATCACTGCTTGAGGTTATTAACAGAAAATCGCAATTTCATTCTAGGCTGTGTTTTCTTGGCACTACCAATGTTTCTAATGAGATGCGTCAGCTCCCATAGGAACATATTGTTTCAAAAGCCTGAGATTTACCTTATTTGCTATTCCTGTATCTAATCTTTCAATTCTAAGGTGTTCACTAGCTGAAGTTATGTAATTATTGTTGCTCCTTTTAAAATACTTATACTTCAGTGAACTTTCCTTTTACTGGTTTTAACAATTTGTGTGGAAATTAAAAATTCATTCTTTTCATTCTTCTGGAACTGAACTCCGAGAAATTGCCTCTAAGTTTCCTACCTCAGGCTTTAACCTGCATAGTTGTTCCCTAAGATCTATGAAAGTGATCTTAGTTTTCAAACCTTTTCCTGAGCTATAGTTAGTGTGTAAAATTATGGTTTCATCTTGGTCTCATGTGGATCACCATGCACCGTCAAATAACACGAAAACAATCAAATAAGAGAATTCTTAACCACCAAATTGTCAAAAATGGTTCAAATGGCTCTGAGCACTATGGGACTTAACATCTGAGGTCATCAGTACCCTAGAACCTAGAACTACTTAAACCTAACTAACCTAAGGACATCACACACATCCACGCCCGAGGCAGGATTCGAACCTGCGACCGTAGCGGTCGCGCGGTTCCAGACTGAAGCACCTAGAACCGCTCGGCCACTTCGGGCGGCTACCAAATTGTAGTATCCCGTAATTTTTACTACAGCAAGTTGAACCAAAAACTGCGTTTTCTCGAGAGACCTTCAGTGTGTAGGCGTTTTAAAACAGCGTACTTTCATGGACCTTAAGTTATAGCATAAAACCCACCAAATACGGATTCAAAAGCGAATCGAGTAATTCAATAAGGCTTCTCTAAGATTCTGCATGTGACTTAAAAGCGATCTCGTATCTCACTGGCCACATTCTTCTCCGCGAAGCAAAAATCTGACTTTTTAGATTACATGTGCCTCTCGTCCCAACTGATCCATAGGGAGGAGATCCTTTGGGATGTGGAGCATATCAGAAAATAAGAATACACGATAAAAATTTACAACATAAGAATAAATATGTTAATATACCTTCCGCAGATCACAAAAGAAATTTCCCTTGTGGATGTGGAACTGGAAAAAAAATCTAAAGCACATTTACATATAAAAGGATAGGAAACTTGTTGGCCAGGAGGCCCCTTGCAGGGCAGGTCTTATGACATCCGACGCCACACTGGGCGACCTGCGCGCCGGATGGGGATGAAATGATGATGAAGACAACATAACTCCCAGTCCCTGAGCGGAGAAAATTCCCGACACAGCCGGGAATCGAACTCGGGCCCGTACGACGGCAATCCGTCACGCTGACCACTTTTTTTTTTTTGTAGTCTCGTTTTTTGTTTCCTTTTGTTCGTTGCATCTGCTGTAGGCGGACGTCGTAAGACAGCCGTTTTAAGTTCGTTGTTGATCGATTAGCTCAGTTTTTTTATTACAGAGGGCAGCTAACCCTCTGACCGAACACGCTGAGCTACCGTGCCTGCTCCACTCAGCTAACGGGGCGGACAACTTAGGATATTAAAGCCACACATCATAAAATAAAATAAAATAAAAATTACAGCTCTTATTTACAACAATCGCATTACTATTCAAAATTTGTACAGAAGTGAGATTGTACGCAGTATTCACAATACGAGATAATATTAATAATATACAGGCATAAATCGGTTCTGCGAAGAAATTCATCAATGAAATAGGAGTTGGCCACCACAAATCCTTCAGACTCTTCCCAAACTAAACTTTATTATTAGTTAAACATTTTATGGATGCTGGCCTGTTATTGAAAATGAGTGTTGCTGAACAGTGGACACCATTCAGAACCAACGTATGTGACTTTAAATCTTTGTGAAAATTATTCCAATTTCTACTACTGATTCCATGAACTGAGCTGTTGGTTTTCAATAAAAGATAATTTTAATGACGTTCTTATTGAGGAATAAATATATTGGGAAGCAGTAGTTAGTATCCCCAGTTCCTTAAACAGCACTTTGCAGGACGTTCATGAGTTCACATCACAGATAATTCGTATATATCGTTTATGGGATCAGAAAACTGTAGCTTTGTTTGATGAGTTACCCCAGAAAATAATTCCGTACGACATTATGGAATGAAAGCAAGCATAGTACGCTAGCTTTTCTGCTCTTATATCATGTATTCAGACAACATTCGCATATCAAATACTTATTTGTTTTGGCGTTTCTGTAGTTCTGTGATATGCTCCACCCAGTTAAATTTTTTATCAAGCTGTAATTCCAAGAATTTAACACTGTGAACTTCTTCTATCTATCTGATATGTCTTAATCGGTCTTTCGCGCTTCGGAATTTCACATTGTGACGCCACAAAACTAGACCAGCTCCATGTCCACGAACGCTTTCGCATCATGTGTGAGAAGGGCAAAGTGCTGCTTCCTGCCATTACTTCGGAAGTTTCTTTTCCAATTGGTGTAAGGATACACCGGCCACCCTGTGGAAATCACTCGCCTTCGAAAAAACTGTGGTCGGCCCAGACTATGAGCAGTTTAGTCGGATTGAAGAACGTCTGATCCATCTCCCAGCCGAAGAATGGTTCCCATCCTCCAGAAACCGGAATACCGCCGTTGGCATTCGGAGCAGCGAATACCACAAAGCCGACGGGCAAGGCCAGGATTTTACTGTTACATAGTTCCGGAACATAGGTTGTGAACAGAAGTAGTGCAACTGCATAAAAAAATGATCTGTATCTTTATTTGTAAAAAATCCATGATTTTCGGTTATGATTTCTACTGCCACTATAAGAATTAACATTCTTATTGAGGAAGATGTATAAAATATTGATCGAAATACAGTGGATAGGCAAAATAATGTGAACGGTGGTAGTAATGGGATGATTGTGTTTGATGGCCAGCAACGTAGGTAAGGCACGTGTCGCGCTGGACTGTGCGTGTTCACTACGGACCAGGCATCAGTGCTGGCAGTGCACACTTCGTATTTTCATTCAGAGACCGAGGTCGACGTGCAAAGAAAGACCTAATGGAGTTCCAAAGAGGGCAGATTGTGGGGACCCGATTAGCTGGAGCATCAGTAACCTAAACAGCCAACTTATTGAATGTTTCAAGGGCAACTGTTTCAACAGTCACGACAGCCAACACAAAACATGGAAAGATGTTATCGTATTTGGACGTAATAGTAGGTGCAAATCAAAACTGAATGGCAGAGATCGTCGTACGCTAACACGAATTATGTCAAAACAACTCAAAACTACGGCGGTTAAAGTGACTGCAGAACTCAATAACCATCTTCGTGACCCTGTATCTATCGACACTGTCCGCCGAGAACTCCACGAAGAGAATATTCATGGACGAGTTGCTATACGGAAACTGTCAGTCACGACAACCAACGCAAAGAAGCGTAAAACATGGTGTCAGGAGCATAAATCCTGGACGGCTCATCATCGGAAACACGTCATATGGTGCGACGAGTCAATGTTTTCGTCATTTCCAACATCGAGCCGGGTTTACGTCTCGGCCGGCCGCGGTGGCCGTGCGGTTCTGGCGCTGCAGTCCGGAACCGCGAGGCTGCTACGGTCGCAGGTTCGAATCCTGCCTCGGGCATGGGTGTGTGTGATGTCCTTAGGTTAGTTAGGTTTAAGTAGTTCTAAGTTCAAGGGGACTTATGACCTAAGATGTTGAGTCCCATAGTGCTCAGAGCCATTTGAACCATTTTTTTACGTCTGGAGAATGCCAAAAGAAGCCTACAATCTTGATTGCTTGATTCCAACGGTTAAGTATGGAGGTAAAAGTGTGATGGCGTGGGCAGCCATGTAATAGTATTCTGCTGGTCCCATCATTACTCTCAAAGGCCGTGTTACAGTCAACGATTATGCGAACATTTTAGTTGATCAGGCGTATCCCAATATTCAAATGTTGTTCCCCAACAATGATATCATATTTCGGGACGATAATGCATCCATTCACACAGATAGGATAGTACAACTGCGATATTAGGAGCATGCAACTAAACTGCAGCGTCTTCCTTGGCCAGCACACTCCTTGGACCTGAACATTATCGAATCCTCGTGTGCGGTATTAGATCGCAGACTCCGGAGCAGATTTACTCCTCCCTCATCACTACAGGAGTCACAAGAGTGCCATAACATTCACCTGGAGACTATACAATCGTTATATGCCAGTATTCCAAGAAGAATCGCAGCTGTATTACGGGCAAATGAAGGCCCAACCTCTTATTAATAAATCATTCCAAAGTAAGTACAGGTGTTCACATTATTTTGCCTGTCCCCTGTATATGGGGCAGTCAGACTGAAAGAAGACACATGGAAAAAGTAGGTAACCTATTAATTATTTCAAAAGTAATCGCCATAATTGTTAACAGACTTAACCCACTGCGAGACAAGACGGTCAGTGCCTTCAAGGAAAAGTGTCTGCGGTTGCCTACGGAACCATGGCGTGCACCTCTTCGTTCGAAGCAAATCGAGAGCCACGAAAGTCTTTCTTCAGGGCTCCAAAAATATGGAAATGGCATCGCGACTGTGTGGAGGATGTGTAATGGCTTAATGTCGAAACTTCTGCAGAGTATTCGAAACAACCTGGAAATATGTGATGGAGAATTTTGTAGGCTCATTGTTTCAATTACGTCGCAGAAGTTTCGCTGGGAAGACCTTAAACATTCTCCATGCATTCCAGATCTCGCACCTTGCCATTTTCATATTTTTGGAGTTGTGAAAAAACAAATTCGTGGCAGTCGATTTGCTTCGGACGAAGATGCGCACGCCTGGGCGCAATCATGGTTCCGTAGGCAACAGCAAACATTTTTCCATGAAGGCACTGACCGCCTTGTCTCACAGTAGGATCAATGTGTTAACAGTTATGCCGAGTATTTCTGAACTAATAACCAGTTTTTTTCTATTTGACTGGTTTCCGTTTGAGTACCCCTTATACTTTCCAACTACACTGAAAAGCCAAGGATACTGGTACACCTGCCTAATATCGTGTAGGGTCCCCAAAAGCAAGCAGAAGTGCTGCATCACGACGTGGCATGGACTCGAATAATGTCTGAAATAGTGCTGGAAGGAACTGACACCATGAATTCTGCAGGGCTATACATAAATCCGCTAGGAGATTTAGATCTCTTCCGAACAGCACGTTGCAAGACATCCCACATATGCTCAATAATGTTCATGTCTGGGGATTTGGGAGGCCAGCGGAAGTGTTTAAACACAGAAGAGTGTTTCTGGATCCTCTCTGTAGCAATTCTGGACGTGTGGGTTGTCGCATTGCCATGCTGGAATTTCCCAAGTCCGTAGGAATGCACAATGGACATAAATGGATTCAGGTGATCAAAAAGCATGCT
Organism: Schistocerca cancellata; assembly: GCF_023864275.1. Classification (NCBI taxonomy): domain Eukaryota; kingdom Metazoa; phylum Arthropoda; class Insecta; order Orthoptera; family Acrididae; genus Schistocerca; species Schistocerca cancellata. Next base: position 141,394,856 of record NC_064634.1, on the reverse strand, counting down.
TACGTACGTGTCACCAGTCATGGAGTCCTATATAGACGTATCAGGGGTCACAAATAACTCCACCTGCACTCACCCCACACCATTACATAGCTTCCATCAGCTTGAACAGTCTCCTGCTGACATGCACGGTCCATGGAATCTGTAAGTTGTCTCCATATCGTACACGTCCATCCGCTCGATGCAATATGCAACGAGAGTCGTCCGACCAGACAACATGTTTCCTGTCATCAACAGTCCAATGTCGGTGTAGACGGGCACAGGCGAGGCGTAAAGCTTTGTGTCGTGCAGTCATCAAGGGCTCCGTAAGCTCATATCGACGATGTTTCGTTGAATGGTTCAGATGCTGGCACTTGTTGATATCTCAACACTGAAATCTGCAGCAATTTGTGGAAAGGACGCCTTTTGTTTCATTGAACGATTCTCTTCAGTCGTCGTTGGTCCCGTTCTTGCAGGATCGCTTCCTGGCCATAGCGATGTCGGAGATTTGATGTTTTAACGGATTTCTGATACTCACGGTACACTCGAGAAATGGTCGTATGGGAAAATCCCCACTTCATCGCTACCTCGTAGAAGCTGTGTCCCATCGCTCGTGCGCCAACTACACTCCTGGAAATGGAAAAAAGAACACATTGACACCGGTGTGTCAGACCCACCATACTTGCTCCGGACACTGCGAGAGGGCTGTACAAGCAATGATCACACGCACGGCACAGCGGACACACCAGGAACCGCGGTGTTGGCCGTCGAATGGCGCTAGCTGCGCAGCATTTGTGCACCGCCGCCGTCAGTGTCAGCCAGTTTGCCGTGGCATACGGAGCTCCATCGCAGTCTTTAACACTGGTAGCATGCCGCGACAGCGTGGACGTGAACCGTATGTGCAGTTGACGGACTTTGAGCGAGGGCGTATAGTGGGCATGCGGGAAGCCGGGTGGACGTACCGCCGAATTGCTCAACACGTGGGGCGTGAGGTCTCCACGGTACATCGATGTTGTCGCCAGTGGTCGGCGGAAGGTGCACGTGCCCGTCGACCTGGGACCGGACCGCAGCGACGCACGGATGCACGCCAAGACCGTAGAATCCTACGCAGTGCCGTAGGGGACCGCACCGCCACTTCCCAGCAAATTAGGGACACTGTTGCTCCTGGGGTATCGGCGAGGACCATTCGCAACCGTCTCCATGAAGCTGGGCTACGGTCCCGCACACCGTTAGGCCGTCTTCCGCTCACTCCCCAACATCGTGCAGCCCGCCTCCAGTGTTGTCGCGACAGGCGTGAATGGAGGGACGAATGGAGACGTGTCGTCTTCAGCGATGAGAGTCGCTTCTGTCTTGGTGCCAATGATGGTCGTATGCGTGTTTGGCGCCGTGCTGGTGAGCGCCACAATCAGGACTGCATACGACCGAGGCACACAGGGCCAACACCCGGCATCATGGTGTGGGGAGCGATCTCTTACACTGGCCGTACACCACTGGTGATCGTCGAGGGGACACTGAATAGTGCGCGGTACATCCAAACCGTCATCGAACCCATCGTTCTACCATTCCTAGACCGGCAAGGGAACTTGCTGTTCCAACAGGACAATGCACGTCCGCATGTATCCCGTGCCACCCAACGTGCTCTAGAAGGTGTAAGTCAACTACCCTGGCCAGCAAGATCTCCGGATCTGTCCCCCATTGAGCATGTTTGGGACTGGATGAAGCGTCGTCTCACGCGGTCTGCACGTCCAGCACGAACGCTGGTCCAACTGAGGCGCCAGGTGGAAATGGCATGGCAAGCCGTTCCACAGGACTACATCCAGCATCTCTACGATCGTCTCCATGGGAGAATAGCAGCCTGCATTGCTGCGAAAGGTGGATATACACTGTACTAGTGCCGACATTGTGCATGCTCTGTTGCCTGTGTCTATGTGCCTGTGGTTCTGTCAGTGTGATCATGTGATGTATCTGACCCCAGGAATGTGTCAATAAAGTTTCCCCTTCCTGGGACAATTAATTCACGGTGTTCTTATTTCAATTTCCAGGAGTGTATAACACCAGGTTCAAACTCACTTAAATCTTGATAACCTGCCACTGTAGCAGCAGTAACCGAACTAACAACTGCGCCAGACACTCGTTGTATTACATAGGCGCTGCCGACCGCAGCTCCAAATTCTGCCCATTTACATATCCCTGTATTTGAATACGGATGCCTATACCAGTTTCTTTGGCACCTCATTGCATGTCTATATAAAAACAGTTACCTCGGACTCTCTAATTTATTCTGAATTTAGATAAACCTACCGTGAATGAAAACGAAACAAATTAAATTATCAAAACTTGCCCCCAGAAGTTGAGATTCCTATCGGAGATGCCTTGTGAACGACGAAGAGAAACTTAACAGTGCTTGGTTTTGCGTTTTATTTATTTGTAAGGCAATATAAAAGAACTAACTTTCATAATCTTTATGCACACACGTACCTCACATATCTCCACTGAGCATAGCTCAAGACTCGCCCACTCTTGAGTAGAGATGTAGGAGGTCTTTGTTCTGCCTGCCGCGTCCCTCAGCGGTGACATCACAGGGTGAAACCGTCTACATCTACATCTGCATCTACAAGGTTACTCCGCAATGCACACTTAAGTGCCTGGCAGAGGGTTCATCGAACCATTTTCATACTACTTCGCTACCATTCCACTCTCGAATGGCGCGTGGGAAAAAGGAACACCTAAATCTTTCCGTCCGAGCCCTGATTTCTCTTATTTCATTATGATGATCATTTCTTCCTGTGTGGTTGGGTGTCAACAAAATATTTTCGAATTCGGAAGAGAAAGTTGGTGATTGAAATTTCGTAAATAGATCTCGCCGCAAAGAATACCGCCTTTGTTTCAGTGACTGCCATCCGGACTCGCGTATCATATCAGTGACGCTCTCACCCCTATTGCGCGATAACATGAAATGAGCTGCCTTCTTTGCACTTTCTCGATGTCCTCCGTCAATCCTACCTGATAAGGATCCCATGCCGCGTTGCAATATTCCAGCAGAGGACAGACAAGTGTAATGTAGGCTGTCTCTTTAGTGGATTTGTCGTATCTTCTAAGTGTTCTGCCAACAAAGGGCAGTCTTTCGCCTTCCCCATAATATTATCAATGTGGTCTTTCCAATTTAAGTTGCTCGTAATTGTAATTCCTAGGTATTTAGTTAAATTGACAGCCCTTAGATTTGTGAGATTTATCGTATACCCAAAATTTATCGGATTTCTTTTAGTACCCATGTGGATGACCTCGCACTTTTCTTTGTGCCAATTGCCACTTTTCGCACCATACAGAAATTCTCTCTAGATCAGCTTTTAATTGGAAATGATCGTCTGATGATTTTACTAGACGGCAGATTACAGCGTCATCTGCAAACAATCTATGGGAGCTGCTCAGATTATCGCCCATATCATTTACGTAAATCACGAACAGCAGAGGGCCTACGACACAACCTAGCGGAACGCCAGATATCACTTCTGTTCTACTCGATGACTTATAGTCTGTCACTACGAATTGTGAGCTCTCTGAGAGGAAATCACGAATCCAGTCACACAACTGAGACGATACTCCACATGCACACAATTTGATTAATAGTCGCTTGTGAGATACGGCCTCAAAAGCCTTCTGGAAATCTAGGAATATGGAATCGATCTGAGATCCCTTGTCGACAGCACTCATTACTTCATGGGAATAAAGAGCTAGCTGTGTTGCATGAGAACGATATTTTCTGAATCCGTGATGTAACCATCAATAATATGTATCAATAAGTCATTTTCTTCAAGGTGATTCATAATGTCCGAGTACAGTATATGCTCCAAACTCCTACTGCAAAATGAGGTCAGTGATATGGGTCTGTAATTCAATGGGTTACTCCAATTTCCTTTCTTGAATATTGTTGTGGTTCTTTCCAGTCTTTAGGAACAGACCTTTCGTTAAGTGAGCGGTTGTATATGATTGCTAAGAAAGGCGCGATTGTGTCTGCATACTCTGAAAGATACCTTATTGGTAAACCATCTGGACCGGAAGACTTGCCTGTCTTAAGTGATTTGAGTTGTTTCGCAACACCTAAGATATCTACTTTTATGTCACTCGTGCTAACAGCTGTTCTGGTTTCGAATTCTGGAATATTTACTTCGTCTTCTTTCGCGAAGAAATTACGGAAAACTGTATTTAGTAACTTAGCTTAAGTGGCACCATCATCGGTAACATTTCCATCGTTATCGCGCAGTGACGATATTAACTGTTATTTTGCCACTGGTGTACTTTACGTACGACCAGAATCGCTTTGCGTTTTGTACCACGTTTTAAGACAATGTTTCATTGTGAAAACTACTACAAGCATTTCCCATTGACGTCCGCACTAAATTTCGAGTTTTCGTGAAACATAGCCAGTCTTGTGGATTTTGCGTTCTTCTGAATTTGGAATGCTTTTTTCGTTGCTTCTGCAACAGTGTTCTGACGTGTTTTGTGTACCATGGTGGATCAGTCCCGTCTCTTATTAACTTACGCGGTATGAATCTATCTATTGCTGTCGATACTGTATCTTTGAATTTGAGCCATATCTGGTCAACACTTACATAATTAGCGTGGAAGGAATGGAGACTCTCTCTTAGGAAGGCATCAACCGAATTTTTATCTGATATTTTAAATAGATATATTTTGCGTTTATTTTAGTGGTTTTCGTTGATATGGTTTTGAGCCTCGCTACAATGACCTTGTGTTCACTAATCCCTGTATCAGTCATGACGCTCTCTATTAGATCAGGTTTATTTGTGTTTCTCAACCATTCACAATTCTTGTGGGCTCAAAGTAATTCTCTCGGAAGATGGTTTCCCCTACCACCGGCTTTGAACATGTATTTTCGCCAACAAAACGAGGGTAGATTGAAATCTCCGCCAATTATAACTGTATGAGTGGGGTACTTATTTGTAATGAGATTCAAGTTTTCTGTGAACCGTTCAGCTATTATATCATCTTGAGTCGAGGGGGGTCGGTAGAAGGAGCCAATTATTATTTTGGTACGGCTGTTGAGTGTAACCTCTACCCATAGTAATTCGCAGGAACTATCTATTTCAACTTCACTACAAGATAAACTACCACCAACAGATACAAACACACCACCACCTACTTTATTTAATCTATCCTATCTGAACACGGTTTGCGCCTCTGTAAAAATTTCGGCAGAATTTATCTCCGGCTTTAGTCGTGTGTGACTCCACATCGCTGTCTCTCTATTTTCCAAAGTATCTGTACATATCTGCACGAGCAAAGCAACTGCTGTTGACAGTTCTGTCTCGTGTAGATAGTATTCTACCACACCCTTAATTGTGAGTGCTAACGTCCTATCAGCTGTTATTGTGATCAGTGGTGGCACGGATTTCACCGTGGTACGTATGTTTTCGGTGGATGCACATACATGTGATTTAGAGGGAACTACATCCTAAAACAACCGTAGTGGAAAGCGAAGAACAGTACCGCGTTATGACTTAAGCGACATTCCTGAGTACGTCATTGTGTTAAAGGCAGACGATCAGTCGAAATATGTTACTTGAGTTTCTTGTCTTTTGTTGATTCTCAAAACATTATTTTTTCTCCAAATAATCCGTAGCTTCGTAATCTGGACTTCAGTGGAGAGAAGGTGACACAGTCGAGGTGAGGGGAACGTGCCTATATGAGAGCTTAAAATAATTTGAAACAGAGAAACGTGCGAGAATGTGTTTGAACATTTGAGAACGTTTCAATTTGTAATTTACCTTAAAAGTGTGTACTGTAAACATGTACATTTATTTGTTTATGGATTCATTTTGTGTGATAATATTAGGACCTCCAATCTGTGGTTTATATTTGATCGGATATCCTTACAGCGCTACAATATTCATAGCATAAGAGGTGTTTATAATATTAATAATTACAAGAAGAAGAAGGAGAAGAACAACAACAACAAAAACAATAATAATAATAATAATAATAATAATAATAACAGTTATTATTACAACAGTAATAACTATTATTATTATTATTATTACAGTCATAATAATAAATAAAGGTAATGAAATACTGTAAATCCGATTATTATCGTTTTTCAAGTACATATCGTTCTTGTTGGAACAGGAATAATGAAATATTAACAGAAATTAAACAGCGGTACAGAATTATGCACTTGTAAATAAACGATTTTCTGTTTCAGTAATTCTTGTTTTCAACGTCACTACGTGGTATTTCATCATGATAAAGTGGATTTCACTGCTTATATATTGTGGAACTACTTGTGCCATGTATGAATGTCATCGACTTGAGGGACAACGATATGCCCAGATGGTTACGTGTCGTCTTGCACTAGTAAGGAAACATTAGCGCCATTTACACTACTGAAGATGCTTGCCACGTACCCACATGTGTGGAAACGTCGGTAGCCACATGATGATAATGGTATGGCTACTGAAACGCTTAGTTGTGTTTAAAATAAAAGATGCTGTGACGATATATCGTTGATTTTTTCGTGCATCTTCTAATCAGTGCAGAGCTGTACTTGAATAAGAAGTTGACGGGTACTGGAAACAGCAAAAAATAATGGCGTGAAGTTAGCAGATGCGATGATAAATAAAAATTGGGGTTGTCTGAAGCCGGCGTGTCAATCAGAATTACTGTTTCGCTTTTGGACGAAGGGAGAATAGCCAAAATATGTTGTATTTACCCGTGATTGTAACTTAAATACGAAGACTGCAGATGTACTGCTTGTACAGACAGAATTTTGTTGGATGTCCAGTTCGAAGTACGTCGATTGGGCGTCAGCTTTATTGATGGTCCTAATTGTAGGATGAATTGTCACAGAAATTCTTTCAAACAAAACGAATAATTACTTGCGTGTAACGATTCAATAACTGGCCTAATCATACAAAAGTAATTTACATCGCTTTAACGTCGCAGTGAAATTCACTCAGGAGTAAAATGAAGCCCTGACTATGACACTGGCAGTAAGTCAAAACGCTGAATAGAAGTTTCAGAAAACAATCATTCAGTTTGGAAATTATCTAGGTTTCAGTCTGGAAGGATAAGACACTCTGCAACCATAAAGTAAAGCGATGAAGTTATGAAGCTATCAATAACCCCGTCTAATTAAGTACTTTCAACAGTGACATCAGTTTAGACAATAATTATATGATTATCCAAAAAAAAATATTTGGAAAGCAGGAGAAGAAATACTGATGTATCCAGTTTACTATTCCACACTGATAAATTACATTTATTGATTTCTAGAGTGCATTGAAGTGGAGGAACTATCTTCTTCTTTCTTCGCTTGATTTCACTAAAGCAGTAAAGCTGTGGGTCGTGCACGTAATTAACAGATTGACTGGAAGACTCATAACGGAAAGCAATGCCAGAGAAGAGACGTTGCTTAAGTATTTATCTTGAACAATTGTTAAATAACTTTAGTCAGTATCCAGTCTTATCAAGCAAAGAAATGTAGGCGAAATGCGGATGATCAGTGACTGCTGGAGGGACTGCTAGTTCACTCTGAAGGTAAATAAATGTAATTTATTGAACATAATGAGAGCTATTACTGTTCGATTACACATGAACCGCCCAACTGTTAGAAACCTAGATGTAACCACCCACTGCGACAAAAAGCGGAATGAGCACATAAAACTAAATGTAGGAAAAGCAGATGCTACGCTGAGACTTTTTTTAAATGTCTTATGTCTTCGATAATCTCCATTAGTCTTTTGTCTGGTTTGACGTGGCCCTCCATGAATCCTATCCTGTGCCAACCTTTTCATCTCAGTACGGTATTTTCACCCTGAGTTCTTAATTACTTGTTGAATAGATTCCACCTGTATCTTCACCTGCATATTTTACCCTTTACAGCTCCCTCTATGTGGACGTAATTCCTTGATGTCTTAACACATGTCCTGTCATTCTTACCCTTTTTCTTTTAATAGTTTTAGATGTGTTCCCTCAACGATTATGTGGAGAAGTTCCTCTTACCTTATTAATTCACCTATTTTTTAACATTCGTCTGTAGACCTACATCACAAACGCTTAGACTCTCTTTTTCGAGTTTTCCTACAACCCACGATTCACGAGCGTACAATTCTGTGCTCCAGATGTATATTCTCATCATTATCTTTCTCAAATTAAGGTCTATGTTTGGTATTAGTAGTCTCTTCTTGATGAGGTTTTGTTCTCTTTGTCTCGGATGATCAATTCTTTATGTCGTTGGCCATGTGTTATTTTGGATTCCGTCACTTTGTCTACTTTGTGATCGCTAGTTTGCATGTGTCTACTTACCTCTTGGTTTCATCTCTCTTCGGCTTACCCTCAATCAATATTCTTTACACATTCATCAGTGAATCTTTATCATTGATCTCCTTTCAATAAGAATTTTAAACCCATTCTTAAATTTTTATTCCTTTCTTTGCTTCTTCAATGTATGGATTGAAGAGTAGGAGCGAAAGAATCCATCACTGCCTCACACCTTTTTTAATCCAAGGACTTCTTTCTTGGTCTTCCATTATTATAGTTCCCTGTTGGTTCTTGCGCACATTGTACATTATCCATCTTTTCCTTTAGCTTACTCCTACTTTTCTGAGAATTTCGATCATCTTGCACCATTTTACACTGTCCAACGCTTTTTGTAAGTCTAGAAATCCTATGAAGTCTTGTTTGAATTATCAATACAACGGCAGAGCTATATCTCTGGTACCTTTTCTTGTAGAAAGCCAAACTTATCGTCATCTGACAGATCATCAGTATTCTTTTTCATTTTTCTGCATATTATTCTTGTCTGCATCTTGGATGTATGAGATGTTAAGCTGATTGTGCGATGGTTCTTGCACTTACCTGCCCTTGCTGTCTTTGGAATTTAGTTGATGTTATCTCTTCAAAAGTCTGGCAGTATGTCTCCAGTCTCATAAATTCTGTACACCAACTTGAATAGCCATTGTTTTCCACTTCCACCAATCATTTAAGAAATTCCGAAGGAATTTTACCTACCAGTTCAGCTCTATTTGTCTTCCAAAGTGCTGTTAAACTCTTACTCCAAAGCTGGATCCCACATGCCTTCCATATCGACTCACATTTCTTCTGTCACTTCATCGTAAAAGTACACCACCTGGTAATGGGCTTCAGTGTACTCCTTCCACCTAAACGCTCTCTCTTCTGCGTTTAGCAGCGAAATTCCCATTGCACTGTTAATGTTGACGTAATTACTTTTAATTAAACCTAGATTGTTTTGACTTTTCTATATGCTGAATCAGTTCTTCTGTTTGTATTTCTTCACATATTTCCTGTAACCATTTCGCCTTGACTTCTCAGCACTTCTCACTTATTTCATTATTAAATACCTTATGCTACTGTATTCTTCTCTTTTCCTGGGCATTTTTTTATTTCCTTCTTTCGTCGATCATTTGAAGTATATCTTCTGATGTCCAGTATTTCTTCGCAGTTACCTTTCTTGTGCCCATGTTTGTCTGTCCCACTTTCGTGACTGCGCTTTTCAGAGATGTCCATTACTTTTAAACTGCGTTGCCTACGGTGATATTCATTATCTCAGTATCCACAGTCTTGGAAACTTCAAAGGCATTCCCTCTTTCGGACCCATATCCTCCAGTAACTCTTTATTATGTTTTTTTTCTCCCTGCTCCAGCGTCCCAGTCCATGATTATCAGCACATCATCTCCCTTTACACACTAAACTACACGTTCAATACCCTCATATACTTTCTAACCATCTTCTGCTAGTAAAGTCGGCTATCAACGAACTCTTCGCAGTAACTCACTCTGCTTCACCTTCCTGTTCGTAATGAATCCTTCTCTCAATATATCGTTTTCTGCTGCTGTTTATGCTGCGCTATAGACATTTCACTAGATATCCTTACCTCCATTCCACGCCATTATACTGACCCGCACTATCTCTAGACTGAACTGTTGCAATTCCCTTCTCAGATTTTCTACTGCCCGTTCGACCTTCAAACTTCTGACACTGCAGGTATCAGTTCATAGTACGTTACCCTTTCATTACTTATTTAGTTTTGTTTTCATGCTTACCCTCCCATGTGCTTTCCCCTTTCAGATATCCGAATGGGGGAGTAATCCGGAATCCTTGGCCAGTTGCAGCCAACACGTCGTGTGGATACACATATGGGTCTTTCTGCAGCGGTTTACATGTCCTTCTACATCATCATGCCATTAATGATTACTGATCTTCCGCCTTTTACAGGCAGTTACCCAGGCATAATGGCAAGAGGTTTTGCTGAGCCCCTGTGCGGTTCTTCACTGACAAGGCCTTTGGCAGAACGAAGGTGACTCCTTATACCGAAAGTCTACTGTGGCCACAGCTGACGAAATTTATTCAAAATCTGAGCAGGGGCTGGGATCTATAGTATGTGTGCTGAAATAAAGATTAAGGAAGTGTAATTTATCCACGAAATAAGTGTTTAAATGGATTACAAAACACTCTGACTCTTGAACCGTGGACCTTGACGAAATGGGTTGGCTTCAGGGCCTCAACGATTCCGATAGTCGTACCACCGGTGCCACCACAGTTGAGGGGTATCTTTGGAGAGGCCAGACAAACTTGCGGTTCTTGAAGAGGAGCAGCAGCATTTTCAGGAGTTGTGGGGCCAAGAGTGTGGGTGACTGACTGGTACAACCCTGCCATGTTGCCAACATGACTTTGCTTTGTTGGTACGGCGAGCAACTGAAAGAAAGGGGAATTACAGCCGTTATTTTGCCCGATACATGTAGCTCTTCTGTATGGTTAAATGATGATGGCATTTTCTTGGGTAAAATATTCCTGAGGTGACGTAACACCCAATTTGGACATTCAATTGAAGACTCATTTACCTGCTTACTGGCTGACGCTACAGTCCTTGTAGAACCTTGGCCTCCTTTGTCACCTGCCTCCATTCTTCTCTGTCCATTGGTTTCGTTCTCCAATTCATGGCTCTCACTGTATTGAAAACCTCACCCATATCTCCATGCCATCTATTCTTGGGTCATCATCCTCTCCTTCTCCTCACGGGCTTTCCTGTAAACTCTTAACACTTCGAGCATCTGGAATTCCCTTTACATGACCAGCCTATGTTATCCTCTTTCCTTGCTTTTCACCACAGTATTCGTATGTTCAAAAACTGTCTGCAGTTCTGCGTTTGTCCATATTCTCCAGCTGCCGTCGTCTGTCACTGGCCCACATATATTTCTCAAAATCTTCTCCCTTGTAGTTATCATCCAGCCTTACGATCCACACATTAGAATAGGTCTTAATGTGGTCAAATATATCTGAATTTTTGTATTCCTAACATTTCTGGATTTGAATATATTCTACAAGGAATAAACACATAGAGTAAAATCTGCTATCCTTCCTTGAATTTATGCTACTATCCTATTATCTGCTGTTATTATCGAACCTAGTTATTTAAGCTTTTCCAATCTTTGGTACTCTGTCTCATTTCTTTTAATTACAGTCTCTCCTCTATCGCCTCCTGAACATCCCCTCGCCATATACAGGGTGATTATAATTAAACTTTCAAAACGCTGTAGAAATAACACCACTGGTCAAAATGACGTCAAATTGCAATGGAATATTATCGAAGAAGGGGGAAAACGTTTGGCAGTTTGGAAGTTTAACTGTAATCACCCTGCACTTTGTTTTACCTGTATTCACTTCCAGTCCTAACTTACGCGCGGCTGCTATCAATGCCACATGATTACCCTTCAAAGTGGAGACTATGCTGAAGAATAGAGTCATCATGTAAAATGAAACTAACAATTTACTTGCCGGAGTGCGGAATGTTTTTTCCTCTAATTAGTTAAGTAGGTTAGAGACCTAAAAAAGGAAAACAGATACCTTTAAGTGGGAAGTAGTGAAGTACGGTGCAGAAAGAATAGGCTTTTGGTCTGGTGAGTACATCATAATTACAATATGATATATGCATAGTACAAGATCGGTTTCATAATGAATGAGAAACAAGAGAATGGGGATAAACTATTACAAACAGTGCAATGAACTCTGTATCGTAGCCATGACAGACATAAAGTCAATACGTGGGTAGTTTTCGAATTTAATCCGTAACTTGGCCGCAAGGACTGGTGATCAAAAAACCACCTCTTACACTCCCCCCCCCCCCCCCCCCCCCGTATGAAAATACCTCAAAACATCGAGAGGACAAGCTCTGTGTTTCAAACCAGCCCCAGGAAATCGCTTAGACGAGCTGCACGACAGGTGGGAATCAACCGGCAGACACTGCAACAAATTGTTGTTGCAGAACTCCATTTCTTCCCACAAAAAGTACAGAATCATCGGCCATTAAGCCCCAACGCCATGTAACAGCCGTTGTGTTTTGTCTTCACTATTGTCCACAGAATTGACGAACAGAACTCTGATGTGAATATGGTTTGGTTTAGCGACGAAGTCCACTTCCATTTGGATGGGTTCGGCAATAAAAAAAATTGGGGCATTTGAGGGATTGAGAATCCGAATTTTGTGATAGAGAAGTCTCTTCACCCTCAACAGGTATCTGTGTGGTGTGCAGTATCCAGTCATTCCGTTCGATATTCCTTGATGTCATGGTGAGTACTGAATAATGCGTGACTGTTTTGGGAGATGATTTCATCCCCATTATTCAAAGTGACCTTGATTTCGACAAGATGTGGTTCGTGCAATACAGGGCTCGATCCTATCGAAGAAGGAGAGTGTTTGAAGTGGTGGAGGATCACTTTTGGACCGCATTCTGGCTCTGGGGGTACCCTGACGCCAGTGGCATGGGCTTCAATTGACCGCTATATTCTCCATATCTGAACACATGCGACTGCTTTTTGTGGGCTATATTAAATAAAACCACTGCTGAGCTGAAAACAGCCACTCAGAAGGTCATCGACAGCATCGACGTTGTGACATTTCAGTGGGTCATGCAAAATTTCGCTATTCGTCTGCGCCACATCAATACCAATGACAGCAGGCATATCGAAGATGTCATAACCTAAATCCGAATATCTGTAGTGACGTTTACGCGTCGAATAAAGTGTGTGTACGTTATAGCTTTTAACTAATTTACGTTTGTTTTTCATAAACACTACTGCCCATTAAAATTGCTACACCAAGAAGAAATGCAGATTATAAACGGGTATATTATTACTACAACTGACATGTGATTACATTTACGCGCAATTTGAGTGCATAGATCCTGAGAAATCAGTACCCAGAACAACCACCTCTGGCCGTAATAACGGCCTTGATACGGCTGAGCATTGAGTCAAATAGAGCTTGGATGGCGTGTACAGGTACAGCTGCTCATGCAGTTTCAACACGATACCACAGTTCATCAAGATTAGTGACCGGCGTATTGTGACGAGCCAGTTGCTTGGTCTCCATTGACCAGGCGTTTTCAATTGGTGAGAGATCTGGAGAATGTGCTGGCCAGGGCAGCAGTCGAACATTTTCTGTATCCAGAAAGGCCCTACAGGACGTGCAACATGCGGTCGCGAATTATCCTGCTGAAATGTAGGATTTCGTAGGGATCGAATGAAGGGTAGAGCCACGGGTAGTAACACATCTGAAATGTAACGTCCACTGTTCAAAGTGCCGTCAATGCGAACAAGAGGTGACCGAGGCGTGTAACCAATGGCACCCCATAGCATCACGCGAGATGATACGCCAGTATGACGATGACGAATACACGCTTCCAATTTGCGTTCACCGCGATGTCGCTAAAAACGGATGCTACCATCATAATGCTGTAAACAGAACCAGGATTCATCCGAAAAAATGACGTTTTGCCATTCGTGCACCCAGGTTCGTCGTTGAGTACACCATCGCAGGCGCTCCTGTCTGTGATGCAGCGTCAAGGGTAACTGCAGCCATGGTCTCCGAGCTGATAGTTCATGCTGCTGCAAACTTCGTCGAACTGTTCGTGCAGAGGGTTGTTGTCTTGCAAACGTCTCCATCTGTTGACTCAGGGATCGAGACGTGGCTGCACGATCCGTTACAGTCATGCGGATAAGATGCCTGTCATCTCGACTGCTAGTGATACGAGGCCGTTGGGATCCAGCACGGCGTTCCGCATTACCCTCCCGAACCCATCGATTACATATTCTGCTAACAGTCACTGGATCTCGACCAAGGCGAGCAGCAGTGTCGCGATACGATAAACCGCAATCACAATAGGCTACAATCCGACATTTATCAAAGTCGGAAACGGTATGGTGCGCATTTCTCCCCCTTACGCGAGGCATCATGACAACGTTTCACCAGGCAACACCCGTCAACTACTGTTTGTGTATGAGAAATCGGTTGGAAACTTTCGTAATGTCAGCACATTGTATGTGTCGCCACCGGCGCCAACCTTGTGTGAATGCTCTGAAGAGCTAATCATTTGCATATCACAGCATCGTTTTCTTGTCGGTTAAATTTCGCGTCTGTAGCACGCCATCTTCGTGGTGTAGCAATTTTAATGGCCAGTAGTGTAGTTCACTAATTGTCACCCTGTATAGACGCAGAAGAGAGTTGGTTTGTACTTTTGACAACGATAATTGTTTCAGAGGAGCGGTGTGTGGTATTTAACTGCAACCGAAAGGCATCTGGTCCTCGTGCGTCCCTCTTATTAGAAGGCCACAAGTGCCCGAATCTAGTACTGTAGTAGGAGTACAAGCAGCAGGAGGACCAGCTGAAGGGTGAAGGCTTATTACATTGGTCTATCATTTTGCTACCTTAATGTGTATAGTTTTTTCCTCAGTGACTTAAGTTGCCTCCGTTCTGTAGCCAGTATGAGCTTTTGCAAGACAAAGAGGATCGCAGTTTTTGCCGCGACAAGACCGGAGACGTGGTATTTCGGGAAGAACGTCGTCCTGTGCAGATCCCCAGAGTGACGCCCGTCGGGCTCTGCCATTGTTTACAGGACAGCGAGTGGGACGTGAGTAATGCCGCATTGTCTTCGCTGCGCCGGTCCGAGTTCTCGCGAGTGCGGGGTGGCGTTAACCGTGGTAGGGCTCAGTCATTTGCCTGCGGCCTTGCAGGAGGCGATGAGTAGCGCGTCCTTCAGGAGCGCGCTTTGTATTCGGCGCAAAGCGGCATTAGGATTCCCAGCCCTGTTCACAGTGCCGCCCAGTTACCGCGAGTGCTTGTCGCGTTATGTCACTTAGTCTCCCGTCTCACGGCTCTGCTGTTGGGAACGAGGGAGGCAGCGCGGCGGTTAACCCTCTAAATGGGTATGATAGATACATCCGTCCATGGCCCGCTCGTTCTCATTGGTTTGACGTATACAGGGCGATGCCATGATGATATTGCAAACATCATGGAGAAGGGTAAACGTATCAATTTGAGGTAAGCGACCTTACTCTGGAAAAGACTGAGTCGAAAGTTTTTAGCGAAAATCCTTCTAGGACCTTCGACATTGGAATACCTTTTAATGCGATTCTGTCTGTTTTAATTATTCGGGAGTTGACCGTCTGGTTTTAAACTTTCTTTGCTTTTTGCGTTTAATTTGATTGGGAAACAGTTGATACATGGATGGACATGAGACATGAAAGGTTGCAATAAATCTTACATCTGTGATTATTACCTTACGTATGAAATATTCTATTGCAGTTTAATAAAAATGAATTTCTTTGAATATTCCAAAATAATTATTCAAGTTTTATTTTTGTTCAACTACTAAAGCTGTTTGTGCAAGAATGAAAATATTATTGTCCATCGAACTTAGCAAACATTCTCACGTTGCAGTGGATTTTTGTTAACTGGATGTACCCCGACTAGCTTTGAACCATAAGACTATCTTTACTATATGAAATGTTTTTTATATATTGCTAAGCTCTCCTGAAAAATTATCCACTTTTAAATACACTTTACGTAATGTTCAGAATTGATCACTTTTTTGAATGAAAATTTACAAAAGCTGCAGCATGTATTCACCCGTGAATGCACAAGATAAAATCTACTATCTCCTTTTATTCTGCGTCTGGAATGCTGTGAAAAGAAACACGTTATTATTTTCGTTCACCTCTACCTGTACCTTTTTAGGATGTGGTCGTTATTGCGATTGTATATTTTAATCTATCGCTGCTGCAGACTGCTCGCTCGCGGCGCAGCTCCGCACCGCCAGCGATATCCAACAAAATGCTGAAATTTCTTAAATAAAATGGGTAATGTCCGGTGCGAAAGTTGCAGTAATTGTGACAAACAGATTTTACTAGATAAATGTATTTTAGCAGCAACAATTAAAATCTTTACACACCTTTTACAATCCCAGCTACAAATGGCGTCGATCATCGACTTATGACAAATGAAGACTACGTAAGAGCCTAATGCAACGTCACGCGTTCCCCTCCCATTCAGTCCGTGCAGAAGCCAAGCGATTCTATTACAGTATATTGCCTATTTATATCTTAACTAATTCTTGTATAGTCTTTGTCAGTTTTGACTACATATCGTTTCTCCTGTGGCGGTTTTAACATTCTCCGCCACACATAGTATTTCCCACTCTTTGAATAATCATTTATAATAGCGAAATTCACAATTATCTTTTCGCTCACAAAATTAGATGTCCTTTTGAAATTCAATTAACAGAAATATATATAAATTATTTGTTACAGTGAGCATTATACATCGAAATGTTCTTTTAACTTTGGATGCGTGCTGCGTACCTGTATCTGTACCTGTACTGTTGCTGCTGAGATCGTAGGCTAGACAACTTGCTGAGATGTTAGTATGGACCAAAACAAGAAAAAAAGGACTCTAAAATGTGTACCTTAACACCTATGGCAGCTTTGAGCACTTGATCATCTTCGATATGGTGAAACACATCTCTTCTACTGAAGAATTACCCATATTTCTTCAGGTACACATTAATACCCATATGAACCCGAGACTTTTTTTCTTGTTTTGGTCCAAACTAGCTCCTCTGGAAGTTGTGTAACTTTACGCGCATTTCGGTGAGCGATTTTGCCACCTGGAACTGGTATGAGAGGAGACGAATTTGTTGTACAGTTGAACGCCAGCGGGCCCAGGGTTCAGGCAGGGCATGCCACAGCAGGTCCAGCTACGTGACAGGTACCGGCGAAAGGCGAGCATTGTCTCCGAAAATGGGTAAATCCCAAAGCTGCGAATCTGGACAGCTATTGCTCGCATGGCCTTTGTGCAGGAACAGTGCTCCAAGAAATAGGGGAGTGTTAGACATGTTGAAAACCGGCTTCTGACAGATCTTCAAGGATCTATAATAATTCACAGTCAGGTTTTAAAGCAAATCTGAATACTCCTACGACCTCAGAAAAATGAGGCACATCCAGTGACGCAATACTATTTCAGTATCTTTAAACCACGGAAGTTAATATTTCACAGTGAAAAAACATTTTCACAGTGAACCTCTGATTTAACAACGCCTAAATGCTTCTCGCGATATCAACATATGATACCCAGGTAAGAGCACTGCACTATAGTACTGAAGTTTGTGTACCTATATCTATTTTATCTACTGCTTTATTATTCTCTTTACATCTCTTCATTATGCAAATGTTTGTCGGAAAATCATATTTTCCACAATTACACAGCAAATGAGTACAGCATGACTACCTCACATTTTTCCATACTAGTGTATTTATTTAATGAACAATTTACTATTTTGCCAGTAATTATGTTTAAATATTAGTCACAACTAATAATACAAAATCATAGTAATTTAAGAAGTAGAGAGTCACATGTGTTACCTGGCACGACGTTTGTAAAAGAGTACATGAGACACCTCTGAGAAGCAAGCATGAATCATTGTTTAAACATTATTTAACGACATTCTGTTGCCATTTACTGTGAGCACATTTACACAAGAATGCTGGCTTACTTATTTCTGGACAAACGCTTATTTATATTTATTGTAAATAGTCTGAGTTTGACCGAATGTTTATAACATTTCTTCATTTAAATAGTGTTGTGATGTATTGCTTTAGTACAGAACTGGTCCAGTTGAGTGATATGATGTCTGTAGCACGTAAGAACGATGTATTTTTGGTGAGGACGGCCCTCAGCCAATGGAAAATCAGACAGTAGCGGGCATGTGCCCTACTTCTTGAGACATTGATGAGAGATTGGGAATTTAATCCAAGTTATTGGCCCAAAAACTACTGATCACCTCGCCTTCCCTTGCCGGCTACATATTGTCAGTGAAAATTATATCTGGCACCAGAATTCTAGCCGGCTTACCTCCGAATCAAGTGCAACCGCACAGGCACACGTTACCACCCTCATTTACGAAGGCGGGTGTTTATTTAGAATCAGTTGCCTCTTTTGTTAGCCATCCTTGGTGGCTACGAAGAATCGTCTTCCTCTCACATCTTTAACGAGAAGAGCAAACATGAAAACACTCGTCTTCTATTACAAGATATTTTGTGCTGTAAAGCTTTAGATCTGTTTCTCATTTCCTTTCAGTTTGCTTATAAGACTTAAAACGATAAAATAATTAATATACATCGTGATAGTGGGAAGTTTGCGTCGCATATAGTATGACTGTTAGAACACTAACTTCTTTGACTTCGTGTCATATAATTACACCGCAAAGTAGTCTTTTGCCTCCACCAGCTGTCCACAGCTCGTGGTCTCGCGATCGCGCTCTCGCTTCCCGAGCAGGTGATCCCGGGTTCAATTCCCGGCGGGGTCAGGGATTTTCACCTGCCTCGTGATGTCTGGATGTCTGTGTAATTCTTATCATTTCATCATTATTCATGAAAATGGCGCGATTGGACTGAGCAAAGATTGGGAACTTGTAGGGGCGCTGATAACCGCGCAGCTGAGACCCCCACAAACCAAACATCATCATCATCATCATCCAACAGCTGAAAACGTAAAGGAAGAAATTAAGATCTTAAAAATATATTAGATATAATACATTAGAATCAATTATGCAAAAGATCGAGAACTTGGAAGGGACAGTCAAAAACACATGGATGAATGTTTAGTCAAACAATCTAAAAAGTGGGAAAAGGATATGTCCGAATGGATGGAAGCCAAAAATACCGAAATTAGTACTGAGCTCACTTCCGAAATAGCTGCAGCAGTTCAAACAGTAAAGAAAGATACAAATACCAGTACGCAGGAAATGATCGAATAAATGAAGGAACAGTTCAAACAAATAGAAGATAATGTCATACTCGAACTGCCAAAATTGCAGAGTGGAATTAGTCGTAATTTTACCACACACGAGAACAAGGTTTCTGTTAGAACCAACAAAGAACAAAGGGAGTTTCCAAATCTATACAAATCATCTCAAAATGATTCACCTAGCTACAGATATGGTAATCAACACACAATGTTCAGACCATATTTTGAAAGAAACTACAATCCAAGAAGTAACTGTCCGTTTTTATCATTACTGACAGTTGAGAAAAGTATATTGAAAAACTGGCAATTCCAGACACACTCTTTAGGAAAACGTTGTTCCGCAACAATAATATTCATCAAAAGTCATAGGAATGTTTTTCGACGATCCTGGAGTGAGTATCATAAACTCCAGTTCGTTGCGTCTCACATAATAGGGGATGCCGTGTTGTGGGCCGATGATGTCGTGGATTTATGCAGTATGTACAAAGATTTCGAACTCGAATTTATTGCCAAATTATTGTACCCTAGAAAACAAGAAAAACTGAGGAAGGAGCTAGACAGTTCCGGGTACTATATCCGAAATGAGGTAGCTTGCGAAAATATTTAGAGCGCTACATAAATAGAACCCGATATTGCAGTGTACCAATTTCGCCCCGAGAAGTACAAGAATTTTGAAAGCTAAATTACTAATCAATATCAGGGAAAAATTATCTACGTTCATGATACCGATCTGGAGCATTTCTTATCAATCGTAGATTCCTTTGATCTGATTCAAAAGGATGTCAAACAACCGAATGGAAACGTAAATAACCAAAACCTTCATGGAAATTCTTAAGATAGCCACAATAATTACAATAATCATAATAACAGCAAAAATGGTTTCTATTCCGATAGCAATAATCAGAATTACAAGGGAAATGGAAATGGTCAGGGTAATGGCAATGGGAACGGGAATGGAATTATAACATGTAATTCAGGTACGCCCATAAATTTCAAAACTAACTTCCGTATGACCACCAAAATCAAAATCAATATGCATAGAGCAATAACAATCAGAGGAAAGAAAATATAATGTCAATCACAACGTTGGTAATTATAGTAATGATAAATTAAATATGAATACTTAGTGGCATAGTAGTAATAATGCAGCTTCTTGGCAGACCTCTGATGATGCTATTGTAATCAAACAGCCTTTGCAAATGCAACATCAGATGAAAAAAATGGTTCAAATGGCTCTGAGCACTATGCGACTTAACTTCTGAGGTCATCAGTCGCCTAGAACGTAGAACTAATTAAACCTAATCTGCCCGAGGCAGGATTCGAACCTGCGACCGTAGCGGTCGCTCGGCTCCAGACTGTAGCGCCTAGAACCGCACGGCCACTACGGCCGGCCAACATCAGATGAATTGACGTGTAAATAATCCTACACCTATGCCAGACCCGTCAAAGTCTTGGCCACAGAATAATCATAGTATGAGAATAGTCGACGTTATGCAAGTATACCATAACGCGCTGATTAACCAGGAATACAGAATATGATCAGTCTTTGCCTCCCGAGGCTGAGTCGCAGATGAAGAGGGAGACAAATGTCGAGGTCGAATTTTAGTGCTAAGATGCAATGACAGCAGTAAATCTAGGACGAATTAAGTAAGGAATATCTAGAATATAAACCAGACAAGGACACTATGATACAAGCTATGGTTAAGAGATCAAGTAATGGTATATGTACTGATATAATTATAGTTACTGGGCCTACTACTTCCATTATGAGTTACAATTTATACAAACAAATCAGTAAGGAGAGTAAGACTCCGGTTTTCCCCGTTCACAAGTACAATGTTTTGGAGCTCCTGGGGGGGGGGGGGGGGGGGAGGGGGGCACTCAGAAACTATAAAATTTCAAATGCAGGTCGACATTGTGATCCATAAGTAAGAACTAAATAGCATCCTCTTGGTATTAAATAAATTGTCTGTTTCATGTATTTCTGGATGGGATTTCCTGTGGCAGAAGAAAACCATAATGGCAGGAGTATTAGCATTAGACAGTATCTATAGCAGTATAAAGCTGGACCTAGTGAAGCTGCCGGAACTTCATGTAGGTATTGTCAGCTAATTAGTATCAGATGTGTTAGTCCAATGGTACTGCTCATAACAACTGAAAATAGTTCGTATGATTCGTACCATGGCAAGGAAAACGAGATAATAAATCCCATCAAAATTAAAGTACGTGAATCCATGTATCTGGCAAATGAACAACAAAGAGAATTTTGTTATCTGTCCAAAAATTATGTTAAGTTATTCGATGAAAAGCAAAGCATTATTAAGATTTAAGATCATCGTACTGGAAGATCAAATTATACGAAGAATCCAGGAAGTACCCACCCTTCATCTTCTCTGGCCGAAGTTACCAGTTTAAAGTGATGCCATCTGATATGAATGTAAGCAAAGGCGTTTTATTAACAGTGCTCCATATTGTATTAGGACCAGAGCTGCTTGATAAAATCAATTTATGTGTAGACGACTTGCTAATAGTCATGGAAACATGGGAAGAACATATTAAATTATTATAAAGAGTATTAGAAAGTTTCACAGAGCATGGCGCTACTGCAAATTTGATGAAATCGTAGTTTTGCAAAAATCAAAACTAGTTTTTGGGTCATATTATCACCTCATTAGGAATAAATCCAGATCAAAAAATGTTGGATGGAATTAAAAATTTTCCACATCCCGCCAATAAAAAAGCAATTGATATCATTTATTCTCTCGCTTTATTCTTCCGAAAATTCGTACTGAATCACTTATTGAATAATTTCCACATCTTGAGTCTTTTGAGAAAGAATAAGCCATGGTATTGGTCTCCACAGTATGTAGAAGTATATGAGCAAATAATAACTGCTTTAGTCGCCTCAGACATTTTGCACCGTCTGAACGTGAACGAGGATTTTTGTTTAGCTGCTGATACGTCACTGATGGGATTAATCTCTTTTCTCTTGCATGTAGTAAAGGCAGACAAGCAGCAAGACGTTAGAACGATAGTTTTAGCCAGCCATATTCTATCCGACTATGAAAGAGGTTACACTGTGACTGAGAAGTTCTAGCCGTAAAATTGGCTTTTGAGAAATTTAATTATTTTGTGTACAGGAAAAGAATTAAAGTGTGCTGCTATCATCAATCTGCAAGTTTCGTGTAATCTTGCAAAATATTACATGCCACGCTTCCTTGATGAGCATTAGTTTTACAATGTTAGGATATAGGATTGGTACATGTCAAAGGAAAAGACAACGTAGTAGCAGACGCTCTTTCGAGACTTCCTCAAGGTCTAACGAAACTGCACGAACAGTCCTCCAAATTTAAAATTCTAATATTAAAAATTTCCTCATTTTGAAATACATGAACATGTGCAAAAATAGGGCAAAGTTACGAGACGCCGAACCCAAAGTGGATAGAAATAAGAAGCCTTACTTCAGAACAGTGATCAAACTGTTGCTAGAAGATGAAAATTGTATTCTGGTATATTGTTTTATAAGAGCAGTTACGAGGTAAAATCTTGGAAACTATGCATTATATCACAGTGTCTCTTGAGCCTTATTTGGATTAACTATTACGTGTGCCTCCCCCCGTGAACCATGGACCTTGCCGTTGGTGGGGAGGCTTGCGTGCCTCAGCGATACAGATGGCCGTACCGTAGGTGCAACCACAACGGAGGGGTATCTGTTGAGAGGTCAGACAAACATGTGGTTCCTGAAGAGGGGCAGCAGCCTTTTCAGTAGTTGCAGGGGCAACAGTCTGGATGATTGACTGATCTGGCCTTGTAACATTAACCAAAACGGCCTTGCTGTGCTGGTTCTGCGAACGGCTGAAAGCAAGGGGAAACTACAGCCGTAATTTTTCCCGAGGACATGCAGCTCTACTGTATGATTAAATGATGATGGCGTCCTCTTGGGTAAAATATTCCGGAGGTAAAATAGTCCCCCATTCGGATCTCCGGGCGGGGACTACTCAGGAGGACGTCGTTATCAGGAGAAAGAAAACTGGCGTTCTACGGATCGGAGCGTGGAATGTCAGATCCCTTAATCGGGCAGGTAGGTTAGAAAATTTAAAAAGGGAAATGGATAGGTTAAAGTTAGATATAGTGGGAATTAGTGAAGTTCGGTGGCAGGAGGAACAAGACTTTCGGTCAGGTGATTACAGGGTTATAAATACAAAATCAAATAGGGGTAATGCAGGAGTAGGTTTAATAATGAATAAAAAAATAGGAGTGCGGGTTAGCTACTACAAACAGCATAGTGAACGCATTATTGTGGCCAAGATAGACCCATGCCTACTACAGTAGTACAAGTTTATATGCCAACTAGCTCTGCAGATGATGAAGAAATAGATGAAATGTATGACGAGATAAAAGAAATTATTCAGGTAGTGAAGGGAGACGAAAATTTAATAGTCATGGGTGACTGGAATTCGTCAGTAGGAAAAGGGAGAGAAGGAAACATAGTAGGTGAATATGGATTGGGGGGAAGGAATGAAAGAGGAAGCCGCCTTGTAGAATTTTGCACAGAGCATAACTTAATCATAGCCAACACTTGGTTCAAGAATCATAAAAGAAGGTTGTGTACCTGGAAGAATCCTGGAGATACTAAAAGGTATCAGATAGATTATATAATGGTAAGACAGAGATTTAGGAACCATGTTTTAAATTGTAAGACATTTCCTGGGGCAGATGTGGATTCTGACCACAATCTATTGGTTATGAACTGCAGATTGAAACTGAAGAAACTGCAAAAAGGTGGGAATTTAAGGAGATGGGACCTGGATAAACTGAAAGAACCAGAGGTTGTAGAGAGTTTCAGGAAGAGCATAAGGGAACAATTGACAGGAATGGGGGAAAGAAATACAGTAGAAGAAGAATGGGTAGCTATGAGGGATGAAGTAGTGAAGGCAGCAGAGGATCAAGTAGGTAAAAAGACGAGGGCTAATAGAAATCCTTGGGTAACAGAAGAAATATTGAATTTAATTGATGAAAGGAGAAAATATAAAAATGCAGTAAATGAAGCAGGCAAAAAGGAATACAAACGTCTCAAAAATGATATCAATAGGAAGTGCAAAATGGCTAAGCAGGGATGGCTAGAGGACAAATGTAAGGATGTAGAGGCTTGTCTCACTAGGGGTAAGATAGATACTGCCTACAGGAAAATTAAAGAGACCTTTGGAGAGAAGAGAACCACTTGTATGAATATCAAGAGCTCAGATGGCAACCCAGTTCTAAGCAAAGAAGGGAAGGCAGAAAGGTGGAAGGAGTATATAGAGGGTTTATACAAGGGCGATGTACTTGAGGACAATATTATGGAAATGGAAGAGGATGTAGATGAAGACGAAATGGGAGATAAGATACTGCGTGAAGAGTTTGACAGAGCACTGAATGACCTGAGTCGAAACAAGGCCCCGGGAGTAGACAACATTCCATTTGAACTACTGATGACCTCGGGAGAGCCAGTCATGACAAAACTCTACCATCCGGTGAGCAAGATGTATGAGACAGGCGAAATACCCTCAGACTTCAAGAAGAATATAATAATTCCAATCCCAAAGAAAGCAGGTGTTGACAGATGTGAAAATTACCGAACTATCAGTTTAATAAGTCACAGCTGCAAAATACTAACGCGAATTCTTTACAGATGAATGGAAAAACTGGTAGAAGCCGACCTCGGGGAAGATCAGTTTGGATTCCGTAGAAATGTTGGAACACGTGAGGCAATACTGACCTTACGACTTATCTTAGAAGAAAGATTAAGAAAAGGCAAACCTACGTTACTAGCATTTGTAGACTTAGAGAAAGCTTTTGACAATGTTGACTGGAATACTCTCTTTCAAATTCTAAAGGTGGCAGGGGTAAAATACAGGGAGCGAAAGGCTATTTACAGTTTGTACAGAAACCAGATGGCAGTTATAAGAGTCGAGGGGCATGAAAGGGAAGCAGTGGTTGGGAAAGGAGTAAGACAGGGTTGTAGCCTCTCCCCGATGTTATTCAATCTGTATATTGAGCAAGCAGTAAAGGAAACAAAAGAAAAATTCGGAGTAGGTATTAAAATTCATGGAGAAGAAGTAAAAACTTTGAGGTTCGCCGATGACATTGTAATTCTGTCAGAGACAGCAAAGGACTTGGAAGAGCAGTTGAACGGAATGGACAGTGTCTTGAAAGGAGGATATAAGAAGAACATCAACAAAAGCAAAACGAGGATAATGGAATGTAGTCGAATTAAGTCGGGTGATGCTGAGGGAATTAGATTAGGAAATGAGACACTTAAAGTAGTAAAGGAGTTTTGCTATTTAGGGAGTAAAATAACCGATGATGGTCGAAGTAGAGAGGATATAAAATGTAGACTGGCAATGGCAAGGAAAGCGTTTCTCAAGAAGAGGAATTTGTTAACATCGAGTATAGATTTAAGTGTCAGGAAGTCGTTTCTGAAAGTATTTGTATGGAGTGTAGCCATGTATGGAAGTGAAACATGGACGATAACTAGTTTGGACAAGAAGAGAATAGAAGCTTTCGAAATGTGGTGCTACAGAAGAATGCTGAAGATAAGGTGGGTAGATCACATAACTAATGAGGAGGTATTGAATAGGATTGGGGAGAAGAGAAGTTTGTGGCACAACTTGACCAAGAGATGAATACACTAAGCAGATTCAGAAGGATGTAGGTTGCAGTAGATACTGGGAGATGAAGAAGCTTGCACAGGATAGAGTAGCATGGAGAGCTGCATCAAACCAGTCTCAGGACTGAAGACCACAACAACAACAACATATTACGTGTGGTGACATTTCGGATCTGACAAATGCACAGCTAAAATGCTTTGGCATTGTTATTATCCCACGCTAAAAAGAAAAGTAACTGCTGTACTAAGAATTTGTGTAGCATGTCAAAAGGCTGTTGGGATGCAGTAGGATGCAATTACATCCCATTTTTCCTATGACACCTTTAGAATTACTATCTTGTGATGTGGTTGGTTCCCTACTGTCTGCCAGAGGTAGCATTAATTGTATAGCAGCATTAAATTGTTTGTTTTCTAAACATGTTCAATTGTATTCCATAAGATTAGCAACAGTTACATCTGTCGGTAGTACGACAATACAAAATTATATTCAACAGATAGAAAAACCAGACGCTAGCTTTTCAGATAACGCATCTTATGTCACATGTCATAAACGAAAATCCTTTGTGAGAGAACATAGTATTAAGTTTAATCTGGAAGTGAGGTCCGTTGAAATGTTATTTAGAGAATTTAACAAATTTATAAAATCATATGCTCCAGAATAGCAGTCAAAATGGATTAACTACGAAACTATCTTTGAAAATGGGTTTAATAATTTATCTCATTTCTATACGAAACACGTGCTGTCTGAGGATATGTTTAACGGAATAGAAAAGAATGAATGGATAGACCCAATACTTAAAGTATCCGAGATAGCCAGCAACAGAGACCAGCAGATATGCCCAGTTTTACAAGAACTGTGACGCGTTGCTCAAAAGAGAAAGTCTCAGTTTTATAAAAGGCTAGGATAAATAACACAGCTCAAAATTCGAGACAAGATTCTCCTCAGAAAGTACCCTAAGGCATCCAATTGTATACACAGAACATAAAGTGACAAGTTCTTTATTATGGACGATGCTTTATTTTGGATGTCCCTCATGAAGAGAGCTACTTATTTTGTTATCCAGAAACTAAAAAGATAAAACATTTATTTCTCCATAAAGATATTAAAAAAATATGAACGAAATGTTTATTTGTTTCTGTTACAGATGTAGTGACTAGAAATTAAGCATTTTTTAAAGCAAAATGTTCCTTTTGTCATTTGGTATCTAGATGTAAGCATTTGTTTTGTAAAAGATATTTGTCTCATGTGTTGGCCTTACATTAAGTGAAATTTCCATGAAGTTTGAGCCTTCAGCTGATATTCAAAGTTTTGCAGTTTATGAACTGTTTTCTCGCAGTTATAATATTTATCTGCTACTACTTAGCAACAGCTACTAGAAAACACTATTGTGTATCGAATTGCCATTGACAGACTATTTTCTAATAACGATTAAAGTGAAAATGTAAAATCAAGCGAGGTTGCTTCATATGACATTGTGGCTCCTTCTGCACTTTATTTACAGTTATTTACTACCCCCACGCTTGGCGGCTAATGAAGACACTCTTATACGGCCAAAAGCCACGATTTTAAACAATTTCGTTAATATTTTTGTGTAATTGTGAATTATTTAAGAATAATCATTTCAAAAGCACAAGTAGTGTGCTAAGAACTTCTGGGCGGAAGAAGCTAGAGTTCGTCAACTTTAGTTTTGTGTAAGTCTATATATAGTCAAGACAACAGCGTCTCTCCTTCATTTTGTCTCATGCAATCTTGTCTCAAGTTGTGTGTATTGTGTTAGCTCGTGTGCACGTTTATGACTCTTAAATGTGAAAGTATTCAAAACTTTGATTTCAGAAGTACCTTCCCCCTTATCTGAAAATAATTATCTTTGTGGGGAGGGAAAAGTTTTATTATTAAAAAGAACTGATGATTAATTTTTTAAAGTGAGTTCGGGGAAGTGAGATAGGGAGTTTCAATTCGTAGTAATTAATTTAAAGCTAAAACTGTGAGGATGTTAATTATTTTTGATCGCTAGCGCAGCGCAGTGATCGTCATTTTTTCATCAAATCGAACAAAAGCTAACATGTGGAACAAGAACTTAGACTGCCAGCATCAATGAACACTGACTTTACAACAACTTGCAAAAATAACTTCTGACGTGAATTTTAGTTACTTGCAAGAGTGCAAAATTAATTTGGACAGGACTTGCTTAAAGATTATCGTCTTTATTCATTGATTAATCCGTCAAAGTTACAGAGGGAAAGATATTACGAAATACTGAGTTCCACTACGAACCCTGTTTTACGACGTATTCTGAAAACACTAAATTGTGGCGTCTTCTTGCAAAGAAAATTAAAAATCACCACGCTCTGAGATCAGAAAGAAGACTAACCACTAACATGAGTCAAGAAATGTCAAGATCACGAGAACCGCTGCAACCGCACTCATTTATGTATTGAGAATGGCATCGAGATAACACAAACATACTTTTTTAATTTTCTCTTCAACAAATAATATAAAATTATTTTACTGTGAACAGTAATAATTAACAATACTGGAGCATTCGCAGTGCATTCTACGAGGTTCATCAGTAGAGTTAAGTAACTGGCGGAGACTAGGTATTGGCCCTGTGAACGAATAAACAGTTGATTATCAAATAAATGCAGACGGTTTCATCTGTTGTCATCAATTGATTGGTGTACGTCTGTGACCCCAATCTTGGAACTGAGAGCTGATTGTCTACTTCTTGAAAATATCATGCTAAGTGGACATATATTTTTGGTTCGAAGAAGGCTCGAGACACTTGTGGTTAGGAGGAATTCCCAGTTTGACAATTGACTTATCAAGCTTAGTCTGCTCACTCTTGTATTGTGAACACATGAGGAACTGGTGATTTAGATCTGCCAGTTCTTGTCCTTGATCTTCGTAAAACGGAGAGGCAAAGTCTTTCTTTGAATGGAAATGTATGAGGTGGACCTGTGTGAGTTTCTCGTTCTTTCTTTTTACGTGACATAACCTTGCCCTAGACAGTGAATGCATGTGCTCTGCTTTTTAGAATTGAATCGTTCCAGAGAAATGGCGCCATGTGTGGAATGATACTTTCTTTACAGCAGTTATAAAGACGTACATAACTCGTTCGTGATAGCCTTATTTGCTAATTGATCGAGTATTTCGATATTTATGATTGCCGAATGCCTATCGACCGCGGGTAGTTGCACTGTCTGTTTGTTGTTTGGGAAGCTGCTAAAATTAGTTCCTGTAAAACAAAGATATTTCTGAGAATATGAGTTTGAAGCACAGCACTACTTGAAAGTGAATCATGGACTACCGGGAAAATGGAAAGGAGAGAATGGACTGTGGATGAAGCCCGACCAACAGGCATTACATGCATTGATCAAAAATGATAGTGCATTGAGAATGGCTAGTTTCTAGCTGAAATCTAGATCTTCCAATAAAATTTAAAAAAGACGACTGATAGCTGTAATCTATTATTTACAATTCAATATAACAGTCACTGCCTTCTGAATGGAAGGTAACTTGATGAGAATCCAAGCGTTTGACATATGTTCGTAAGATAAGAAAACATTGACAAGTATTGACGACAGGATGATACGGAATGTATCATGATATGAGTCAATAACTGCCAAGCCAGTTGAGGAAGCTGTTGGGGTGAAATCTGTAGGGGAAGACCGAGACTGAAATATATTCAACTTTTGGAAAAAAACGACATTTTGTCAATGGAGTGCGTGATTGATTATTTTGTAAAAATTATCAAAACAAAATTTTTTACAATATATTCAACTAATAAGGGAGGACTTTAGGTGCAAGTGTTACTCTGAGATGAAGTTGACTCAGAAGAGGTATTCGTGACAGGATGCGTCAAACCAGTCGGTAGACCGATTATTTAAAAAAAAAAAACAAAGCGACAAAAGACTGACGGAAATCGAAAATTCAACGCTGTGAACTTTTTGGACGAATAATGTCAAACTGATACTGCAGCATTTAGATGATTGTAGGATATGTTGGTAAAAATTTAATCCTTATGAAAGACTATTTTCATTATTTTCAGATGATAGTGTGAGTACATGATGGTCACTGCGTGTGTCTAACGTTATTGGTACTTTTCTGTTGCAGTTTGGAACACAGCATGCGCCGATTACGAACAGGTGCAGCGTATCGACATCTTTGAGAAAGGTTGAATTACTGGCACGAGGGACATGGAACCTCATACTGACGTATCAGACATTGACTTGACTGTAGCGCAATGACTGTAGAACGATGCGTGACGAGATGTACTCACGACAACCGCGTGGCAAGAACAATAGGTACGGTACCTACCAAAAGGACTGCTCCACGAGAGGGTTGATCAGCTAGTTCTGATGAATAGACGGGCGACAACGCTTGATACCTAAACAGAGGTTAGAGTCAGTGCGACGACGAACCATCATGAATACTTCTAGGGGTGTCCGCCCGGGTCATGTCGTAATTGCTACACGCTATTTGGGAACAAAGACTAGTTGCTTTCTTCAGGTGTTCCATGATGACTGTTACTCCGCTCTTGTCGGCGTCCTACATACGCTGGCCCTTACCCCCTTCACCACCAAGCGAGATGGTGCAGTGGTTAGCACACTGGACTTGCATTCGGGAGGAAGATCGTTGAAACCCACGTCCAGCCACCTGATTCAGGTTTTTCGTGATTTCCTTAGATAGCTTAAGAAAAATGTCAGGATGGATCCTTTGAAAGGGCACGGCCGACTTCATTCGCCATCCTTCCCTAACCCGATGAGACCGATAACATCGCTGTTTGGTCCCCTCCCCCAAATCACCCAACCAACCCCTTCACCACTTTTCTCCTATTGCTACTCGTGCGGCCGCTGAGGTGAATGGTGGTGGTGGTGGTGGTGGTGGAGGGGTGGAAGGGGGGGGGGGAGCGGCGCCCATCTCCGAACTGTGGCCTCAACGTCCGCGGTATCACAGTCGGGCGCAGCAGACCTCACTGTACGGGAACGCGTTTCTTTTTCTAGGCCTAGTGCAGGGTTGCAAGCCTGACCCAGTTGTAGGCCGCTATCTTTGTTGATTAGACCATCCTGAACCGTTAATTTCAGTAGCCTCTCCAGTCACGCAATCCTAGAGAATGAAACTTCCTGACAGATTAAAACTGTGTGCCCGACCGAGACTCGAACTCGGGACCTTTGCCTTTCGCGGGCAAGTGCTCTACCAACTGAGCTACCGAAGTTTGGAAGGTAGGAGACGAGATACTGGCAGAAGTAAAGCTGTGAGTACCGGGCGTGAGTCGTGCTTCGGTAGCTCAGTTGGTAGAGCACTTGCCCGCGAAAGGCAAAGGTCCCGAGTTCGAGTCTCGGTCGGGCACACAGTTTTAATCTGCCAGGAAGTTTCATATCAGCGCACACTCCGCTGCAGAGTGAAAATCTCATTCTAGAGAATGAAGCTTGTCTAAGTATTTTGCTGTTGAAGTAATCTGTAGCATGGCAAGTTTTTTTTTACTACGGTCGGTCACGGTTGGTCTGGTGGTGTAGTGTATTTCATTATGTTGTCTATGTTCACGGCACGTCCCCTGTACGTTGCGTACCGTTTTCCAATGTATACTTTGTCGCACTAACGCAAGATTTGGTAGACCCCTGGTTTTAGAAGACATAGATCATGCTTTACTGAATCTAGGAGTGTTAAAGTTTTAGTTGGTGGACGAAATACATATTTAATATTATGTCGCTCCAAGATTCATGAACACTAGCGATTTGAGATCTTTTCTTTTTTCTCCCAGCTGTTCACTACACACGCCTTATCTGCTGTTGCTGTACACATTTCTCCGGAATGTCTTCTCTAAGTGCTTCAGCTCAGTTGGAAGGTTGTCCAGGTCGCAGATGTACTGCGTCCCGTGAACAAGTGTACGTAAAAAGCCTCCGCATTCGGAGTTTTGGTGAGTACTGGAGTCAAGTAGACAAAGATCAGTGTATGTAGGTTTTCTGTAAGCAGTGAGTTCCCGTTCGCCGTTCATCAGGGTATCGAGAAACGGTAGGGCACCAACCTGTGGAGAAATTGCGACGTGACGCGAGTGGACAGCCGAGAATCCTACAAGTTAGAAATACGCCAGCAAGACATTAGATCGCATATTTATTTAATAATAAAAATAAAACTCTAAAATCGTCGTGTTTGTGTCTTTGAAGACGCTAATCTCCGAAACTACCAGAAGAAATGTCACGGAGTTTTCACAGGTAAGTTGAGCTTAGCTTGGGTCAGCGTGTAGCCTTTTTTTCATCAAAATCAGACCACGGAAAAAAGATATCGTAATTTAAAGTTTTAACACGCCTTAGGGAAACATATTTACTGTTTGAAAAAGCTGTATACTGTTTGGCGTTTGAACTGTATTATATTTGTGAAAGTGCTTTCACTGATTGATATGTTCCACATATTACGATTCGACGTAATTGATACAGTACTTGTACAGTCCTCAATGTGTTTAATACATACTTCCAACTAATATTATTAAATGCGAAAGTAGCTCTGTTAAGTATCACGGCTAAATTGCAGAACCGATTTCTATGAAATCTGGTATGGAAGTAGCTCGAACCATGAGGAAGAACATGGGCTATTTTATAAATAAGTTTATCGACGCCTGAGAGTGTGAATAAGGGAATGAAACATCTGGTTTTACGTCTGTGAACATAAGCTATGCTAAAAATGATTCAATATGTTGTAAAATGTCCACATTGTCTGACGTACAGTTACTTCAGTAGCACAATGCTTAAAGGCACAGTCCTACCCACGCCCCTCCGCATGCAGCTATCGGCAGTGATGCTGCACATGCATTGGGACGCTCGTTTTTGGTGGGGAGGGGGATGGGGGGGGGGAGGGCGCACATCGCAAGCTGTGCTTGCTCACTGGAGCGGGCAGACGCTTGAGGACAGCTGACATTGTCAGCTGTATACCAGCAGTTAACATACCCACCATCACTCATCGTAACAAAACTCCTACCGAGCGAGGTGGCATAGTGGTCAGCACACTGGACTTGCAGTCGGGAGGAAGACGGTTCAAATCCACGTCCGGCCATCCTGATTTGTTTTCTGTGAATCCCCTAAATCGCTTCAGGGAAATTCCGGATTGATTCATTTGACAGGGTACGGCTGACATCCTTTCCCATCCTTAACGCATCCGCTGATCTTATTGTTTAGTCCCTTCCCCCAAATCAACGAACCAATAACAATACTCATATCCGATCACAGCTGCAGGTAGTAGCTATTCAGGAATATTACTTGATTCTGAGTTCATGTCCGTGTTGCCAACGTCGTTTACTGCTGACTGATCTTATTGTTTAGTCCCGTCCCCCAAATCAACGAACCAATAACAATACTCATATCCGATCACAGCTGCAGGTAGTAGCTATTCAGGAATATTACTTGATTCTGAGTTCATGTCCGTGTTGCCAACGTCGTTTACTGCTGACGCCTCACCACAGACAACACAGACTTTCATGTTGAGAGCCAGAATCAACCTGAGCGTTGAGTGGCATTCTCTCGCGTCCAGCGATATGTCTCGTTTCTATTTGTGACGATGATATCGACGACAAAAGTGACGTTAGACAGTATGGCGATAGGTCACAATAAGCAGCGATTCTAGAGACCTATTCCACTCTAATTAAATGGAATGATGGTACGGGAGATATAGTATATGACGACTGATTTGGTATTATCGAAAGGGACTGAATGCTCTGCAGTAACTGATAAGAATGGTAAGTTCTGTCGTCGTATCCATCACGACGTGGCACCATATACACTCCTGGAAATGGAAAAAAGAACACATTGACACCGGTGTGTCAGACCCACCATACTTGCTCCGGACACTGCGAGAGGGCTGTACAAGCAATGATCACACGCACGGCACAGCGGACACACCAGGAACCGCGGTGTTGGCCGTCGAATGGCGCTAGCTGCGCAGCATTTGTGCACCGCCGCCGTCAGTGTCAGCCAGTTTGCCGTGGCATACGGAGCTCCATCGCAGTCTTTAACACTGGTAGCATGCCGCGACAGCGTGGACGTGAACCGTATGTGCAGCTGACAGACTTTGAGCGAGGGCGTATAGTGGGCATGCGGGAGGCCGGGTGGACGTACCGCCGAATTGCTCAACACGTGGGGCGTGTGGTCTCCACAGTACATCGATGTTGTCGCCAGTGGTCGGCGGAAGGTGCACGTGCCCGTCGACCTGGGACCGGACCGCAGCGACGCACGGATGCACGCCAAGACCGTAGGATCCTACGCAGTGCCGTAGGGGACCGCACCGCCACTTCCCAGCAAATTAGGGACACTGTTGCTCCTGGGGTATCGGCGAGGACCATTCGCAACCGTCTCCATGAAGCTGGGCTACGGTCCCGCACGCCGTTAGGCCGTCTTCCGCTCACGCCCCAACATCGTGCAGCCCGCCTCCAGTGGTGTCGCGACAGGCGTGAATGGAGGGACGAATGGAGACGTGTCGTCTTCAGCGATGAGAGTCGCTTCTGCCTTGGTGCCAATGATGGTCGTATGCGTGTTTGGCGCCGTGCAGGTGAGCGCCACAATCAGGACTGCATACGACCGAGGCACACAGGGCCAACACCCGGCATCATGGTGTGGGGAGCGATCTCCTACACTGGCCGTACACCACTGGTGATTGTCGAGGGGACACTGAATAGTGCACGGTACATCCAAACCGTCATCGAACCCATCGTTCTACCATTCCTAGACCGGCAAGGGAACTTGCTGTTCCAACAGGACAATGCACGTCCGCATGTATCCCGTGCCACCCAACGTGCTCTAGAAGGTGTAAGTCAACTACCCTGGCCAGCAAGATCTCCGGATCTGTCCCCCATTGAGCATGTTTGGGACTGGATGAAGCGTCGTCTCACGCGGTCTGCACGTCCAGCACGAACGCTGGTCCAACTGAGGCGCCAGGTGGAAATGGCATGGCAAGCCGTTCCACAAGACTACATCCAGCATCTCTACGATCGTCTCCATGGGAGAATAGCAGCCTGCATTGCTGCGAAAGGTGGATATACACTGTACTAGTGCCGACATTGTGCATGCTCTGTTGCCTGTGTCTATGTGCCTGTGGTTCTGTCAGTGTGATCATGTGATATATCTGACCCCAGGAATGTGTCAATAAAGTTTCCCCTTCCTGGGACAATGAATTCACGGTGTTCTTATTTCAATTTCCAGGAGTGTAAAATATTGCAGAATGATTATGCAGGACCTCATACTGTAGCTGATAACGCAAACGCCTGCAGCAGCGTATAGATCCTTCACTGGAAGTTGAAAGGTGGCTACACTGAGTCACAGCGCCAGAGTTTGCGCCAAAGATTATTATTCCGCCGCCTGCACTGGAGCAGTAGTAGTTCAGAGGTTGCCGTGGGCAGTACTTGTTGAGAGGATGTCGAGAGCAGTACTAGTTCAGAGGATGTCGTGTGCAGTTGCTGTTCTGTTGGGCGAGACAGTAGATGCTGTTCGGTTGGTGTAATGTATAGATGGATGATGTTGCAATGGTCACAGTGTATTTTTCGTCAATATACATGGAGGTAAGAAAAAAAAAATTATTTCACATTTCCTTAATGACAATGCCTCTTGGTCACAGGTTCAGTCAACAACGCATCTGGCTCGTGTTCATGTATTAGACATGTAATTCTGGTTTCTATGTGCAATTATACTATTTCTGGTTTTTCAATTAGTTCATTGTAAATGGTGTTTAAAATATCTTGTCGTTTTGAGGAAGAACCGTGTCAGATACATGTACGTTGAATCACACTTCCACACACAGAAAAGTTACACATGTGCTTTGTTGTTTCGTAGCTTTTATAGTTGCAGGGGACTTAATTAATCAATTGTGTTAACGGAAATTTCCTTTCTTTTTTTATTGTTATTTAATGCAGTCAGATTGCGTACTAATACTACTCTGGGCCAACCGGTTACGAGACTTCGTAACCGGACTCACAGCTCCCAAAATCATTGCATAATAATTAAGCCCCCATGCAAAGTCCAGTCCCCTCATTTGACACCCACAAGCTTGTCTGAGATTCCTTCATGAATTGACACAGCGGGCATTTCTTGAATGCGAAGGAGTTCATCATGGTGACATTCGGAGGCTGCTTACTTCTTCACTACAACCAACAGAAGAGTGTATTCATACCCATTCTTTTTCGATTTTGATTCAGAGCAGCTCCGAACAGGAATGAGTGTTTCATCATTCAGTATCTATTTCATGGTGAGAATCACAACAGATTCTGATAAATATCGGACTGACGTTTCTTTTGCGCCTGTGTAGTTCGTTTACCAGTCCTAGAAACATGTTTTCTGCTGGGCAGTGCTCTGGTTTGTCCGCTCCCGCAGTCTGCTCAGACCAGCGGTGGGACGTAGAGAAACGTGAGCCCGCGCCGCCGCGCGTGCTGTCTGCAGTGACTGATGGGCAGCCAGCACAATGCGGCTCGGCCTCGTCCGTGCTGCGGGGCGGACGCAACTCAAGAGCGACTCGAGTCACCGTACGCACACTCATTTCACAGCCTGCAGTGAGAGGAAAGAAGTTTCAACAAGAGGTGGTACAAAATTCAGGGTACGATGAAAGATGACAACTTATACGTGAATGAAGCTTTATCACACTTCTCTTACCGATTCAGCAGACGATATGTTTATGTTAAGTAAGGTTGGTAAGGGAGTGAGACGTCATCTTCCGCTGCCGTAAAAGGCAGGTAAACACTTTGTGTGAGCAGACACTTGGTTGCTAGCCCTTTTTCCAAAGCTGTTTCACAGAGGAAGATCGCACTGCAGTTCCTTCTCTAAATCCTCGGACAAACGAAAAAATGGCTGACATCGAAATAAGTGTCCAAGGAATAGAAAAGCAACTGGAATCACTCAACAGAGGAAAGTCCACTGGACCTGACGGGATACCAATTCGATTCTACACAGAGTACACGAAAGAACTTGCCCCCCTTCTAACAGCCGTGTACCGCAAGTCTCTAGAGGAACGAAAGGTTCCTCATGATTGGAAAAGAGCACAGGTAGTCCCAGTCTTCAAGAAGGGTCGTCGAGCAGATGCGCAAAACTATAGACCTATATCTCTGACGTCGATCTGTTGTAGAATTTTAGAACATGTTTTTTGCTCGAGTATCATGTCGTTTTTGGAAACCCAGAGTCTACTATGTAGGAAAAAATGGCTCTGAGCACTATGGGACTCAACTGCTGAGGTCATTAGTCCCCTAGAACTTAGAACTAGGTAAACTTAACTAACCTAAGGACATCACAAACATCCATGCCCGAGGCAGGATTCGAACCTGCGACCGTAGCGGTCTTGCGGTTCCAGACTGCAGCGCCTTTAACCGCACGGCCACTTCGGCCGGCTACTATGTAGGAATCAACATGGATTCCGGAAACAGCGATCGTGTGAGACCCAACTCGCTTTATTTGTTCATGAGACCCAGAAAATATTAGATACAGGCTCCCAGGTAGATGCTATTTTCCTTGACTTCCGGAAGGCGTTCGATACAGTTCCGCACTGTCGCCTGATAAACAAAGTAAGAGCTTACGGAATATCAGACCAGCTGTGTGGCTGGATTGAAGAGTTTTTAGCAAACAGAACACAGCATGTTGTTATCAATGGAGAGACGTCTACAGACGTTAAAGTAACCTCTGGCGTGCCACAGGGGAGTGTTATGGGACCATTGCTTCTCACAATATATATAAATGACCTAGTAGATAGTGTCGGAAGTTCCATGCGGCTTTTCACGGATGATGCTGTAATATACAGAGAAGTTGCAGCATTAGAAAATTGTAGCGAAATGCAGGAAGATCTGCAGCGGATAGGCACTTGGTGCAGGGAGTGGCAACTGACCCTTAACATAGACAAATGTAATGTATTGCGAATACATAGAAAGAAGGATCCTTTATTGTATGATTATATGATAGCGGAAAAAACACTGGTAGGCGTTACTACTGTAAAATATCTGGGAGTTGCGTGAGGAACGATTTGAACTGGAATGATCATATAAAATTAATTGTTGGTAAGGCGGGTACCAGGTTGAGATTCATTGGGAGAGTCCTTAGAAAATGTAGTCCATCAACAAAGGAGGTGGCTTACAAAACACTCGTTCGATCTATACTTGAGTATTGCTCATCAGTGTGGGATCCGTACCAGATCGGGTTGACGGAGGAGATAGGGAAGATCCAAAGAAGAGCGGCACGTTTCGTCACAGGGTTATTTGGTAACCGTGATAGCGTTACGGAGATGTTTAACAAACTCAAGTGGCAGACTCTGCAAGAGAGGCGCTCTGCATCGCGGTGTATCTTGCTCGCCAGGTTTCGAGAGGGTGCGTTTCTGGATGAGGTATCGAATATATTGCTTGCCCCTACTTATACCTTCCGAGGAGATCACGAATGCAAAATTAGAGAGATCAGAGCGCGAACCATACGCGACTGGAACAGGAAAGGGAGGTAATGACAGTGGCACGTAAAGTGCCCTCCGCCACACACCGTTGGGTGGCTTGCGGAGTATAAATGTAGATGTAGATGTAGATGTAGATGTAGGAGAAATAAGCCCTGTTCTGAATTCTGAGCGCTTCAGGCGGGCCGAACCGCAACTTATGGAGTTGGTGATGAAAACCACTGTACACGTTTCTAGAGGCATTCAACCTACCTCTCCACTGTAATACTGAAACGCAAAAACGAACGCCTTATTCCAGGTGCCTGTCTAACAGCTTCTAAGAGCAACAAAAATTTGATTTCCTTACATTTTTAAATAATGGATTGAATTTAAAAATATAAACTGCTGCCATAATCTGCTCCTACAAGTATAGTCTTAAGATAAAGGTTTAACACAATAAGTCAAGTATTAATATTACGAACTGCTCCTATGTCTCGAGGCTTTGTAGGTCTTGGTTCGCGAATTTCCTAGAAGACATTCATCCATTATTTGGGAATGAAGCCAATTAGCAACTTCCGAGGAACTTTACTCATAATTTCAAACAATTTCGAAATTTTTTTTGTCGCTGACACCTTTAAAAAATAATGAAAGAAAAAAGTCTATCGCGTACTACATCTTCACTGTCCACGTACTTCATCATCAGGCATGACGTTTTAGTTTATTATTTCTTTAGTACAAACTCGATTCACGACACATTTTGCAGACAGTATCCACATATACCACCGAACATATCTGCAATTTATATCGTTGTAAGACGCGTAGTTCGTGAGATATGACGCTATAAACAATGGCATGTGCGGAAAACTAAATTACTTAAAAAGGAGCCGGCCGGAGTGGCCGTGCCGTTCTAGGCGCTACAGTCTGAAACCGAGCGACCGCTACGGTCGCAGGTTCGAATCCTGCCTCGGGCATGGATATGTGTGATGTTCTTAGGTTAGTTACGTTTAATTAGTTCTAAGTTCTAGGCGACTGATGACCTCAGAAGTTAAGACGCATAGTGCTCAGAGCCATTTGAACCATTTTCTTATTTTTTTTTTTTTTAAAGGAAAGCAAACTGCCCAGAGTACGCTCATCCAGCGGTAATCCGAAACTAATGAATCTAACATAAGTAGCGTTTTGTGCCTTCATCCATAAATGTTGCACATGTCTGACGTCAAATATTAAACACTTTAGCCGCGCGGGATTAGACGAACGGTCTGAGGCGCTGCAGTCATGGACTGTTCGGCTGGTCCCGGTGGAGGTTCGAGTCCTCCCTCGGGCTTGGGTGTGTGTGTTTGTCCTTAGGATAATTTAGGTTAAGTAGAGTGTAATCTTAGTGTTGTGTTATGTCCGCACTATAACACAACAAATATTCCGTGATAACCAAATTTATTTGACCTTCTGTCACTCAAAAACAAAACTTAAGTTCGACTACACAACACTTCGCTGGCTGTAGCGCCAAGGAGAAATCAGAGTCACTAGTACAGAATACAAGTCCAAACCACCGCCAACCAGTCGATACCGACGTGTCGCAAGCTTCCTGCCAGGGAGGCCACAGTACGGTTCGGTCGTCGTGAATCCAGCAGCCGGGCAGTAACCCACTCATCGGCGAAGATTGAACTGGTTAAACGTTTTTTTTTTTTTTTTAATGGACTTGTAGTCCGGGGTGATATGTTACAATACAGCATCACCGGTCTATTGCGGTCTAACTGTGTTGGTGAGGCAGTAAATTTCCACAGGGCAGTGACTGCGTCACTGCAATTCACTT
This sequence comes from Schistocerca cancellata, assembly GCF_023864275.1. Classification (NCBI taxonomy): domain Eukaryota; kingdom Metazoa; phylum Arthropoda; class Insecta; order Orthoptera; family Acrididae; genus Schistocerca; species Schistocerca cancellata. The sequence continues at coordinate 141,354,938 of NC_064634.1, read as the reverse complement.
TGGAGGTGTGGCGGTGGGACTTGTAGTCCCGTACCACCCTCTGACGGTGATAGTACTACATGAGTCAGGCAGAAAAATTTTGCCTAACATGGGCAGGTGAAGGTGTGGCGGTGGGACTTATAGTCCCATACCGTGAGTTTTTTTTTTAAACGGGCTCAGGGAGCTCGCTTAAATCCGCAGGTCCGGCCAATCAGAGTGTTGGTAGATGGCGCCCTTATACGCTTGCTCACTCTGGTGGCAATGGCAATGCCGCCAGGGTAACCTGTATCGATAGTGGTGTGTACGCTGCCGCTAACCCCGCGACGACGCGTTGACTTGCGCCAGTTGTTGGCATCGTGTGCGGCGCCAGTGGTACTCGCTTGAAACGTCCCCTTAGAAAAATTATACATGGCTGTGCTTAAGCTGACACACAATATTTTTTAGCGCAACGCTACACGCTGTTAACAGCCAAGTACCCAACACTACAATAGCAAATTCCAACAATGCCACCCAGCCACAGACTGCACACAGCACAGTCAGTGATCTTCATACAGAGCGCTATGTGGCGTTACCAATATAAAAACCGAAGCAGCCTACTTACACGTTGTGTGCCGCGCGTGTTGTAGCACGCCGCGCCGAGTTGACGGCTGCTGTGCGGCGGCCGATACGACACTTAGGGACTGATGCCCTTAGCAGTTAAGTCCCATAAGATTTCACACACTTTTTTTAAACACTTTAACTCATTTGACGTTTGAAGCTGTTTTATATAAGGGAGTTCATTTATTTAAGGAATCGGATGTGAAAGAGTTATCGTTTTTTAACAGGAGTCGCTAAATACCGAGCTTTCTGAAGATTCGAACTTACTTTCATCGCAAACTTGTAGGGAGCCGCTACATGGCCTAGTATCAAAAATGGTTCATATGGATCTGACCACATCTGAGGTCATCAATCCCCTAGAACTTAGAACTACTTAAACCTAACTAACCTAAGGATATCACACACATCCATGCCCGAGGCAGGATTCGAACCTGCGACCGTAGCAGTCATGCGGTTCCAGACTGAAGCGGCTAGAACCGCTTGGCCACGCCGGCCGGTGGCCGAGTAATTTCCACAATCACATCTGTTACTTGTGTTAATTATTGAGCCACCATTTGATCGTATTATGATCACGCACTTGAATCTTAATGTAAATAATGGCCATTTTGTAATTTAGAGCGTGTTCGGACTCACATGTGCGTGCTTGTTTTCCCAGATAGCATCTCATACTCTCTCTCAAAGGCGCACTGAGTTGTGCCTTCTGGAAAATGGGTACTCGTATAAATACGTCATTCAAGAGAACATTCCACCACCGAAACATCTATTTGTAAACAGTCATTCACGTTGTTGTGGTCTTCAGTCCAGAGACTGGTTTGATGCAGCTCTCCATCGTACTCCATCCTGTGCAAGGTTCTTCATCTCCCAGTACCTACTGCAACCTACATCCTTCTGAATCTGTTTAGACTATTCATCTCTTGGTCTCCCTCTGCGATTTTTACCCTCCACGCTGCCCTCCAATACCAAATTGCTGATCCCTTGACGCCTCAGAATATGCCCTTCCAATCGATCTCTTCTTCTAGTCACGTTTTGCCACAAATTTCTCTTCTCTCCAATTCTGTTCAGTACCTCTTCATTACTTATGTGATCTACCCATCTAATCTTCAGCATTCTTCTGTAGCCATTCACGTACACTATGTTTATCCACCCCTAAAGCTTCTAGTTGACTACCTGAAAGTGACAGAAATTTGATTTAATTTCATTTGTACAAACTGATTTAAACACAGCAGCTACACTAAAGGAAAAAAAAATGTTCTATTTAAAAATTATAACTCGCTGATGTAACTCTGCAACACGCCCAGGTAGTCGCACATACAAACACGACGGGACTCAGGGAGGCGCGCCAGCCCCGCATCGAATCCGTCTGGCGGGTTAACGACGACGGTTGGTATGCCGGCCAGCCTGGATGTGGTGTTTAGGCGGTTTCCCTCATCCCACTAGGCGAATACCCATCTCGTACCCACTTCCTGCCTCAGTTACACGATTTGCAAACATTTAGAAAAACGTTCGCGCACTTTCACACGGATAACACTGCACAAAAATAGTTTGTAACGTAGTAGATTATTTTGAGTTCTCATCTTGCATTGAAAGCGTAGTTTGCTGTGGAGTGGGGAGGAGGGCGGAGTTTGGCTCACACGTTCGCACAGCTGACGCCGGCTATTCGGCCGAGCGAGCCGTTATACATTAATGGCCATTAAAATTTCTACACCAAGAAGAAATGCAGACGATAAACGGGTATTCGTTGGACAAATATATTATACTAGAACTGACATCTGATTACATTTTCACGCAATTCGGGGTCGTAGATCCTGAGAAATCAGTACCTAGAAGACCCACTCTTGCCGTAATAACGACCTTAACACGCCTGGGCATTGAATCAAACAGAGCTTGGATGGCGTGTACAGGTACAGATGCCCATGCAGCTTCAACACGATATCACAGTTCATCAAGTGTAGTGACTGGCGTATTGTGACGAGCCAGTTGCTCGTCCACCATTGACCAGACGTTTTCAATTGGTGAGAGATGTGGAGAATGTGCTGGCCAGGGCAGCAGTCGAACATTTTCTGTATCCAGAAAGGCCAGTACAGGACCTGCAACATGCAGTCGTGCATTATCCAGCTGAAATGTAGGGTTTAACAGGGATCGAATGAAGGGTAGAGCCACGGGTCGTAACACATCTGAAATGTAACGTCCACTGTTCAAAGTGCCGTCAATGCGAACAAGAGGTGACAGAGACGCGTAACCAATAGCACCCCATACCATCACGCCGGGTGATACGCCAGTATGGCGATGACGAATACACGCTTCCAATGTGCGTTCACCGCGATGTTGCCAAACACGGATGCGACCATCATGATGCTGTAAACAGAACCTGGATTCATCCGAAAAAATGACGTTTTGCCATTCGTCCACCCAGGTTCGTCGTTGAGTTTACCATCACAGGCGCTCCTGTCCGTGATGGAGAGTCAAGGGTAATCGCCGCCATGGTCTCCGAGTTGATAGTCCATGTGCTGCAAACGTCGTCGAACTGTTCGTGCAGATGGTTGTTTTCTTGCAAACGTCCCCATCTGTTGACTCAGGGATCGAGACGTGGCTGCACGATCCGTTACAGCCATGCGGATAAGATGCCTGTCATCTCGAATCCTAGTGATACGAGGTCGTTGGGATCCTGCACGGCGTTCCGTATTACCCTCCTGAACCCACCGAATCCATATTCTGCTAACAGTCATTGGATCTCGACCGACGCGAACACCAGTGTCGCGATACGATAAACCACAATCGCGATAGGCTTCAATCCGACCTTTATCGACGTCGGAAACGTTTCACTAGGAAATGCCGGTCAACTGCTGTTTGTGTATGAGAAATCGGTTGGAAATTTTCAAATGGTTCAAATGGCTCTGAGCACTATGCGACTTAACTTCTGAGGTCATCAGTCGCCTAGAACCTAGAACTAATTAAACCTAACTAACCTAAGGATATCACACACATCCATGTCCCAAGCAGGATCCGAACCTGCGATCGTATCGGTGGCTCGGCTACATACTGTAGCGCCTAGAACCGCACGGCCACTCCGACCGGCCTGGAAACTTTCCTCACGTCAGCACGTTGTAGGTGTGAATGCTCTGAAAAGCTAATCATTTGCAGATCACAGTATCTTCTTCCTGTTGGTTAAATTTATAAATGGATAACACAACCATAGTGTTAAAATTTCAAATCAATAACTTCCATACTTTCGAAAACATACATTTTTATCTGAAACACATAATAACCGTGCTAGCATTGTAAAACTGAGACACCTATAGTATCAAATGTAACTACAACTAAGATGATAGGTTCATATAATCTAATTTTCTAGAATCTTCTTTAGCTTCATTGTCACAGATTTATGACGTAATTAACTGTACATTGGAAAATTATTATTTGATTCTGTTTTGGGTGTGTGAGTGATTTGGAGAGACAGGGAGTAAAAGGAGGACATATGTAAAATGAGAATATGATAATTTATTAAAACTATGTAAACATAAGCGTGAGAAAGATGTCGTGTAATAGTGAAATTTGTGACGTACGTCCGAGTGAGCTTGATTTTGTAAAAGGCAGCCAGAAGGGGCACTGATTATTAAATTTATTAGTAATTTATTTTGAGGAAAGGAATCGTATTTCGTTTTCTTTAAATTTTATCTAGTTTCGGAATTACGAGGTATTTAGTCTAAATTACGTATTGTAATCTGATCGGCTGGTGTAGAAGTGCTTGAGATGATCGGATTGGCCGCTTAACGTACTAGCCAATAGGAGTTCAGCGTTTCCCGCACAAGCCCTACAAAGCCCTACCCAAGGGCTATCTATGAGTCTATGATCTACGAGTCGATGTAGTCGCTCAGGTGTCGGTTTTTGGTTAATGCCTATGTTAAATAGCGCTGATCAATTTCGCACCAAAATGAAGAAATCCGCGCGTTTGATTGGTTCTCGTGAAGTTGATGAAAAGTGACTACAGTGTTGAGTATTGTGAAAAAGTTTGAGCTTTGTGAGTTATTTATTTTAGGAGGTTTCACGTGTGAACATTCCAAGTCGTAAATAAACTCCGCTTGGCGTGTTTCGAGTAAATTACGAGACATTATAGCGAACACTTCTGTACAAGAAGACTGCTGAACGACTGACTCTGTTAATTCGCAAGTAGTCGTGGGTCAGTGACTGTTTAGGACGCTTAAAATATCGAAACGGACTAAATATCTTCTGGCTGGTTTTGTATGTGAACTTGTTACAGAGACGGTCAGTATCATTGCACAATTATTGTCGGGATATTAAATAAGGGCTTGATAGCCATTCTCTGTATTTAAAGACAATAAACAAGCTTACAGGAAATGGCAAACATTTTTCAAACGAGTCATGCAAGAATCTCGAACGCCTGATACTTTAACTAACTTTCAGATGCTGCCCTTGGACTGGAGTTATGTGGCCTTAAGTATTTAGTTGACTTTTCGTCAACGCTGCTTTTATCGGCTAAACCAATATCTAGTGTGTAGCGGCAGCCGCCGAGCCGAGAGGACGCTCTGCAGAGTAGCAGCAGCACTTGTGTGGTAAACTATAAATTAATTTAGTCCTTGTTTGTTTTTGGCCCACGTGCTTCTGCAAAGAAGTGAACTGTACTTGTTGTGTATTTTACTGTGTAGACTAGTGGTTAGAAAATTAATCCCAGTTTTTCTTGTTGCAAAAGTCTTGTGAATATCCTTGTGTAGGGCGGCTCCCTAGTGTAAATTTTCTGTGTAGAGAAATCTATTTCTGATACGTCTTGATACGGGAAAACTTAACCAAAACGTAAGGTAAGCAGAGCTCAAAGGCTGCAGGGGGTGAAAGCGTAGACGCAAATGAGGTTACAGTTTCAAAGACAATTTAATTTTATTAAACATTCAAAAAACACTTGTTCACTGGTTCACAAAAAACAATAAATTTTTTTAAACTCGAGGCCTGAAGGGCCCCTGAACGTTCACAATTGTAATGTCAGAATGACAATTTAAGATTCAAGATAATCACGGTCTGAAGGACCCAACACTTTTGATTAATTATTGACCAATACAATAAGTTACTGAAATGAATGACTTTAAACATTCGGCGAGAAAGGTCAATCAAATATAACCACAAATGCTGTTTTGATAATGTTACAAGAATGCAAAACCAACAGTTAATTTACTTCGTCCAAAGGAGCAGTAAAGACCAAAAGACAAATTCATATACCAAATTTTTTTTAATGAAACCAGCTAATAAGATAAAATTAATAACCAAACAGGGGTAGTGACGTCGCCATTCGGCCTGAATATTTGAGAATGGTTGAAGTTAGTGAGATAGCACTTAAAACCAGCCCGTGCTCCTCACCACTAGGAAAAATTTACAATCACCTGTGCTAAGATTGCCTGCTTTAGCAATATGGCACAGGCGAGCAGAACAATTATAAAGTTCACCAATGTGGTGAATCATCCACATAGGGCATGACAGCAACTCTCTATAACACATAAAATAAAAATTACTAAACATTGAAACACATGGTTCAAAATATAACGCCTATCTAGGCAGGAACTGTTAATGACGCCCACTGGCCTTCGTAAATCTTCGACTTAGTAAATGTGGCGGCCAGCACTAAATAATAATATCACTCAAATTGTAAAATACAAGATCGTTATTGCACTTGGGTCAGAATAAAATTTCAACCACAGATAATATTTTACGTTCAGTTATTAAGGCATAGAGAGTTAACCCTCTTTTCTAGTGATAGTTACACTTGAAAATATAACAGCAGATCACTGAACCGAGATTTAGGGCACGCCTGAGCCTACTAAAATTGAGAAACACCATGGCACACGACCTTAGAGCAAAACACACCCGACGACACTGACAGAAATTGAGTGAGACACATCAAGTCAAGAAATTTTCACCGTTAGTCCAGAAGGCAGACAAACATTCGGCGACAGCTTGCAACCAGCACCAACTCGAGTTATGTCAATCGCTCCAGTTCCGCCATAGCAACGCGGACACACCGCGTCAACAGTTGCCACGCCGAGCTTCTTATCACACAGCCCGTCCAGAACGACTGCCGCCGTCCCGAGTACACACGCTCGTAGCAATCACGTGCGTTCACAGGAAGTTATACCACCTTTCCCGCAACATTGCGCTGCCACACAACCGGAAACTAAACTCCCCGCCTCACTCCGGCAGCAGCACTCGATGCTCTCGTCGTCAGCAGGTCTCTCCCCCTAGAACGCAGCGCCCTCCGAAATTTAAAAGCAAACGGACCAATCCGGGCAGAGCAAAGCCAAGGCTCCGGAAGACGACACACCACACCTAGGGAAAGGTGAAGATGATACGGTTCAGTTTATGTTTAAATAACTTGCGGTCTCAGATCACAGAAGTCTGCACACCAACTTTTAGTATTACTTTATTCTCCCAAGGCATATTTTCAAAGTCAGTAGCGCCATTCGAGACCTTATAGCTATTTTATACACAGTGCGATATGGCTAGGGACTGTCCTTGTTGTGAGCAGACACAAGGAGAGTTGGCTGCTGTCCGTAAACAGCTGGAAGCTGCGCTGGCTACCGTCGACAAGCTTCTAGCTAAAGCTCGAAGTTGCGGTGACGTCGGAGCACGAGTGACGAAACCTGCGACACCTTTGGTGTCACTGGAATCCCTTAGTGATCCGGACGTCACTGCGGCTTCCGATAGCCAACATCTGACCGGTCCGTCCTCAGTCCAGAGTGGGTGGCAGACTGTGGTGGTTCGCGTGTCACTGGGCGGAAGGTGAAAGAGGGAGCAGGCCGTGCGGCCGGCTCCCTACAGCTTAGCAACAGATAAGAGGTGCTTCCCAGTGTAGATGATTGAGCCAGCATGTGAGGCCTCTCCTCTTGGGCCAGCGGCCGCTTTTCCTGCCCAGTCCGGACAAGTACAGACGGTGGGTATGCTAGTTATTGGGAGCTCCAATGTTAGGGAGATAGCAGGCAAGGCGGGAAAGATTTCCAGTGTGCATTCGCTATGTTTACCGGAGGTCTCATCCGTGATGCAGGAATCTATCGAGCGCACCGGATGCAACCGTTTGCATGTAGTGGTACGTGTCGACATGAATGACATCTGCATTTTGGTTTCTGAGACCATCCTCGGCTCCTTTCTGGAGCTGGCTGATTTGGTGAAGGCAACTAGCAACGCACGCGGGGTGCAGGCTAAGCTTTCTATTTGCAGCATCGTACCCAAAGTTGATCGCGGTCCTCTGGTTAGGAGCAGTGAGGAAGGTCTAAACCAGTGGCTCAAATGGCTACTAGGGTAGCAGAGTACGTGTGGCGTCCACACGGGGCTTTTTTAGGTTAGAGGACCGCTCCCTTGGGAGCAAAGACGATTTGCCTGTTAGATCATCCCCAGTGACCTCAGAGAGCCTTGTTCCTCGCAGACCAGAGATAGAAAGGTTTAATATGAATTTAGCAAACTGCAGGAGCATCCAAGGAAAGGTTCCAGAATTAGTATCGCTTGAAGGTTATAATGCACAGTTAGTACTGGGAACAAAAAGCTGGTTGAAGCCAGACGTCAATGACAACGAAATCCAAAGTTAAAAAAAAATGGTTCAAATGGCTCTGAGCACTATAGGACTTAACAGCTGAGGTCATCAGTCCCCTAGAAGTTAGAACTAATTAAACCTAACTAACCTAAGGACATCACACACATCCATGCCCGTGGCAGGATTCGAACCTACGACCGTAGCAGTCGCACGGTTCCAGACTGAGCGCCTAGAACCGCTAGACCACCGCGGCCGGCCATCCAAAGTTCAGACTAGAATGTCTATCGTAAGGATAGGTTACTCGCCAATGGTGGCGGCGTGTTTATTGCAGTGAAAAAATCAATAAAATCTAGTGAGGCTAACACGTATTTCGAATGTGAATTAATCTAGATGAAACTGACTATCAAAGAACGGTCAAAAATGGTGATCGGGTTCTTTTATAGACCACCTGGGTCAGGATCTGTAGTTGTAGACCGCTTCAGATGTGACTTGCAGAATATCATTAGTTATTTTCCTGATCATGCCGTTGTAATAGGGGGTGACTTCAACTTGCCAGGTATAGATTGGGAGTGTTATGCCATGAAAACTGGTGCCAGAGACAGGGAATCGTGTGGCATTGTTCTGGATGTCTTGTCCGATAATTACCTTGAGCAGACAGTTAGAGAGCCAACTCGTGAGGGTAACGTCTTAGACCTCCTGGCAACAAACAGACCTGAACTTATTGAATCAATTAACGTAGAGGATGATATCAGTGATCACAAAGCTGTGACAGCATCTATGTAGACGGGTCCTACAAGGAGTGATAAGAAGGGAAGGAACATATATGTGCTCAGCAAGGGTGACAGGCTACAAATTTCAGAATATCTCAGCAGCCAGCATGAAATATTCGGTGATGAGGACGTAGATGTGGAGAAAAAATGGAAAAAAATTCAAAGGCATCGTGAAATATGCTCTAGACACGTATGTTCCGAGTAAGGATTTAAGGGATGGGAAAGATGCACCAATTAGAAAAGCGCTACGTAAACGAAGAACATTTCGACTCAGATTCAAGAGAAGTAAAAACCTAGCTGACAAACGAAAGCTGAACGAAGCAAAAATGATCGTAAGAAGGGCAATGAGAGAAGCGTTCAATGAGTTAGAAAGTAAGACGTTGTCAACCGACCTGAGTAAAACCCCTAAGAGATTTTGGTCGTGTGTAAAGTCAGTAAGTGGGTAAAAGTCATGTGTTCGTTCTCTCAGCGACCACACCGGCACTGAGACGAAAGATAACAGAGAGAAGGCCGAAATACTGAATTCGGTCTTCCGAAGTTGTTTTACCGCTGAAGATCGTAACACTGCCCCTCCTTCCAACCGTCGTGCGAACGTCGAAATGGCGGATATTGAGATAACCGGTCGCGGAACTGAAAAGCAGCTACACTCATTTAGTAGTGGAAATCCTTCAGGACCAGATGAAATACCAATAAGATTCTATAAAGATTATGCGAAAGAACTTGCTCCTCTTCTAGCAGTAATTTATCGTAGCTCGCTTGAGCAACCGAAGGGGTACCTAATGACCAGAAAAAAGCGCAGGTCATTCCCGTTTTTAAGATTGGCCGTAAGACAGATCCATACAATTATATACCTATATCGTTGACGTCAACCTGTTGTAGAATTATGGAACATGTTTTATGCTCAAGAGTTATGACGTTCTTGGAAAATGAACATCTCCTCTATAAAAATCAACATGGATTCCGCAAACAGAGATCCTGCGAAACTCAGCTCGCTCTGTTCCTCCATGAGATCCACAGCGCAGTGGACAACGGTGCTCAGGTTGATACCATGTTCCTTGATTTCAGTAGGGCATTTGACACCATCCCGCATTGCCATTTAATGAAAAAAAATACGAACTTTCGGAGTATAGGAGCAGACCTGTGGTTGGATTCAAGACTTTCTTGCAGACAGAACTTAACACCTCGCTTTTAACGGAACTGAATCGACAGATGTAAAGGTAATATACGAAGTATACGGGGAAGTGTGATAGGACCGTTGCTGTTCACAGTATATATAAATGGTCTCGTAGAAAGCGTCGCATGCTCTTTAAGGCTAATCGCAGATGATACAGTTGTTTATACCAAAGTACCAACTTCAGTAGATAGTAAGAATTTGCAGAACGATCTGCAGAGAACTGATGAATCATGTAGACTCTGGAAGTTGACCTTGAACGTAAATAAATGTAACATATTGCGCATACATAGAAAAAGAAATCCACTTCTGTACAGCTACACTATTGAAGACAAACAGCTGGAGACAGCGTCTGCCGTAAAATATCTAGGCGTAACTATCCAGAGCGACCTTAAGTGGAATGACCATATAACAGCCGGCCGGAGTGGCCGAGCGGCTGTAGGCGCTACAGTCTGGAACCGCACGACCGCTACGGTCCCAGGTTCGAATCCTGCCTCGGGCATGGATGTGTGTGATGTCCTTAGGTTAGTTAGGTTTAAGTAGTTCTAAGTTCTAGGGGACTGATGACCTAAGAAGTTAAGACGCATAGTGCTCAGAGCCATTTGAACCTTTTTTTTTACCATATAACACAGATAGTGGGAAAAGCAGACACCAGACCCAGATTCATCGAAAGAATCTTAAAGAAATGTAAATCATCCACGAAAGAAATGGCTTACAAGGCGCTTGTTCGCCCTATTCTTGAGTATTGTTCATCTGTCCGGGGTCCCTATCACGTAGGACTGATAGAGGAGATAGAGAAGATCCAACGAAGAGCGGCACGTTTTGTCACGGAATCGTTTCGCAGGCGAGAGCTTTACGGAGATTCTAAACAAACTCCACTGGCAGACGTTACAAGAGAGGCGTTTTGCATGACGGAGAGATTTACTATCGAAATTTCCGGACAGTACTTTTCGGGAGGAGTCAGACAACATATTACTTCGCCCCACATACATCTCGCGTATTGACTACGAGGAGAAAATTCGAGAAATTAGAGCGAATACAGAGGGTTACCGACAATAATTCTTCCCATGCACTATTCGCAAGTGGAAGAGGGTTGGAGGGATCAGTTCGTAGTACCGAAAGTACGCTCCACCACACGCCATTAGGTAGCTTGCGGAGTATGATGTAGATGTAGATGTACCATCGCAGAGTGAAAGGGCAGACGACCTGAAACCTATCCAGGTAGGTGGACTGATTGTTTAAAGGAAAGTGAGAGCAAAACACGCCCCGCCGCAAGTTACGGTACAAATACTCCTCCCTGGAGGGTAACGGGTTGGCGACAGGAAGGGAATCTGGCAATCCCTTAAATTAACCATGCCACATCTGTTAATAACCATGCTTACCCTGAGTAAATGCGGGACAAATATGAAGGAAACACAGGAGCTGTAACTGCGCAGAAAGACAATAACGTCTCTTATGGTTGCTGATCTAAATGAATCTTCCTTTCTGTTGTTATTTTGTAACTTACAGAGAAAATTCCTTACCGGAAACTACCAGTTTGAACAACGCTTTGTACTTTACTGCAGCAATATTTAACACAAACGCGTTTCTGGAGATTATATGGAAAGTAACCTGTGTATACCAATAAACGGTGAGGTATTCTACAAGGTAACCACCCAGACAAATTGGGGATGATTACTTATGTTCGGAGGATTTTTATAGCTTGGAAAAACAAGGACAGACACGGCACCCATTTGTCTCTTGGCATCTAAAGTTTATGTGAAACCCTAATTGCGTCAGATAAGTACTTACCTGGTATTCATCCTATGCGTCAGATCGTTTATGTGTAAGGAGAACAAGAGCCATCTTATCACACTTCGCCGGGGCATTCCGGGCGATATAATTTTCTCTGATGAACACTCGCCGTCGATGACAACTTACGGGATTACAAAACTTTGTACATGGTTGGAGCAACAACCGTAGGGTAAAATCTGCGTGAAAAATAATAAAGAAGCTACAGTTGCATAATGGAATGTTTATTTAAAACCCTTGAGCATGGTCTCAACGTTCATAAAAACTTTTCTTTTAGAAGGAAAATAGAGACAACAGGATTACATGCTGTAGAGGAGATACGTTAAAATACACACATCAAAAAGTTTGGCATCACCTCCGTTCCGAAAGTTCCGGGCCCTGTACAGAAAATTGGAATAGAGATCAACATAAACATCATTTCCGCCCTTTTTATTGCCCATGAAAACCTCGCATTGCATGTTGTACCACCATACAACGAGACTTTCAGAGGCGATGGTCCACATTGCTGTACACACCGGTACCTCTACTACCCAGTAGTACGTCCTCTTGCATTGATGCGTGCCTGTATTGGTCCTGGAATACTATCCACAAGTTCATCAAGGCACTTTTGGTCCAGATTGTCCCACTCCTCAACGGCGATTCGGCGTAGATCCCTCAGATTGGTTGGTGGGTCACGCCGTCCATAAACAGCCCTTTTCAATCTACTCTAGGTATGTTCGATAGAGTTCATGTCTGGAGAACATGCTGGCCACTCTAGTCGAGCGACATCGTTATCCTGAAGGAAGTCATTCACAAGATGTGCACGATGGGGACGCGATTTGTCTTCCATGAAGACGAACGCCTCGCCGATATGCTGCCGAGTTGTTTGGACTATCGGTTGGGGGATGGCATTCACGTACCGCGTAGCCATTACGGCGCATTTCATTACCACCAGTGGCGTATGTCGGCCCCACATAATGCCACCCCAAAACAGCAGGGAACCTCCATCTTGCTGCACTCGCCGGACAGTGTGTCTAAGGCGTTCAGCCTGACCGGGTTGCCTCCAAACACGCCTCCGACGATTGTCTTGTTGAAGGTATATGCGACACTCATCGGTGAAGAGAACGTGATGCCAATCCTGGGCGGTCCATTCTGCATATTGTTGGGCCCATCTGTACCGCGCTGCATGGTGTCGCGGTTGCAAAGATGGACCTCGCCAAGGACGTCGGGACTGAAGTTGCAGCCTACTGCACACAGTTTGCGTCGTAACACGACGTCCTGTGGCTGCACGAAAAGCATTATTCTACATGGTGGCGTTGCTGTCAGGGTTCCTCGGACCATAGTCCATAGGTAGCGGTCAACCACTGCAGTAGATGCCTCAACGAGGCACGTAATCGACAGTTCCTGTCTCTCTGTATCTCCTCCACGTCCATACAACATCGCTTTGGTTCATTCTGAAACGCCTGGACATTTCCGTTGTTGAGAGCCCTTCATGGCACAAAGTAACAACGCTGACGCGATCTAACCGCGGTATTGACCGTATAGGCAACGTTGAACTACAAACACGAGGCGTGTACCTCCTTCCTGGTGGAGTGACTGGAACTGATCGGCTGTCGGACCCCCTCCGTCTAATAGGCGCTACTCATCTTTGGACGGGTTTAGTGACATCTATGAACTGTCAAAGGGACTGTGTCAGTGATACAATATTCACAGTCAACGTCTGTCTTCGGGAGTTCTGGGATCTGGGGTGATGCAAAACGTTTTTGATGTGTGTATGACCGAAAGGCGTCGGATTAAAATATAAACTTTTACCCCCATAATATTAAAACCATGCAGAACATAACTTTTACCCCCATAATATTAAAAACATGCAGAACATGATGGTTGTCTTTGAGTTGTATCTCACCAATCTCCAGTTAATGCACATATATACTGGGTTGTATTACTTGAATAGTCTTCAAGCCACTGACATTCCTGGGAACCTATTCCGTATGCTCAAACCATCGTCTGCAGCTGGGCACTATGTAGAAAACTTTCTGGAGATCTAGGACAGTGGAATTCCCCTGTTGCTCTTCATCCATGGTCCGCAGTACATCATGCGAGTAACGGGCAGGCAGAATTTTGTAGGAGCTGTGCTCTCAAAATCTGTGATGTTTTGTGGACAAAAGCTTTTGTGTCTAAAAGAAATTCCTTACATTCAAACTTAGAATACGCTCAATAATTCTGCGGCAGAATGACGTTAAGAATATTAGTGTGTACTTCTGTGGGGCAGTTCTTTTACCCTTCTTATAAACCGGAGTCATCTTTGGTTTCTCCCGTCACTTGGGACCTTCTAGTGGGTGAGAGGGTCGCTGTAAACGCGAGCTAACTTCGGGTCCAATGCCGAAGAGTACTCTATGTTAATCCGAACTAGGATTCCATCTGGACCTGGTTATGCGTGTTTATAAGTCGAATTCTGGCCGACAAAGGAATACATCCAATATCTGGACCACCCGCAAAAATAAGAAATGTTCATATCAGAATGAAAGATAACCTCGAGGCACGTACACGCGTAGCGCATGGGATCGAGTTCTAATGAGGCAAATCGCACTTCGGACAATCACGGCGACTGGTTTCTAGGATAGCGTAATTAAGGAGAGAATTATAAATCGAATTCACCGAATCTCGTTTACTGACACAAGAAATTTGGCCTTAGCGTCCCACAGCAGCAATAAAGCGGGCGACGAGCTAGAACTACCACCCGCTTAAGTGAGGAAGCCACGCAGACGTCTCATTGTTCTGGTGCAGCCGACATGGCTGGTGCCGATGTCGTATACTGGAGAGGCAGTTGAATGCATAAGACAACGCTGACTGTAAAAAGTACAAACTATCTGCAGCTGTAAAATTGAAAACTTAATAAAGAATCCAACTACTATCTTAACATCATTTTTATTATGTCAATGTACATTTCGAAGGTATCGCGTCATGATCATCAGCTCTTTCTGTTGTATGGAAGTTTAAAACACGAAACGAGCAACACAGAATTAGGAAGGAAAAAGACATAGAAGTAAATCCATCTTCGCAGCTCACTTCAAACAAGTTACACGGCGCACGGTTTGGAAATAACACATTAATTCTTTTCACAATAAAGAAATGACACTTTATTGACGTGTATGAAGAAATAGGCACTTATATCCACCTTCAAAAATTCCAGGAAACGACGCTCAGCGAGCAATGTACACTGAGAAACATCAGTTTCATGGATACATGTCGCCACGTTATTGAGAGCTTCCTTTAAAGGAAATCCGAAATTTTACAGCTGCTTTCAGAGGTTAATAAACATGTTCCTATCTTGTAAGAAGTCCACTTTGCGTCCAAGACATACTAGGGCCTATACAGTTTCCTGTGTTCTAACGTTTTCTCATCGACTCTAGAAGACGTAGCTTTACCCTTCATCTGTATGTATCGTCCATTGCAAGTATTTTAGTATTTTATTAAATAAAAAAACTATCTTTCGCATTGGTAAAATATGCAATTTAAAATTTGCAGAATGTCAAAATATAATTACACCAGTGAAGAAATGCTCCGATCAAAGCACAAAAAAGACGAATGTGTTCTTTTTTAAAAGACTGAATCATAAGGGAGGTACTAGATGCCTCATTCTGCTTTCCTCAGCAACTTTAAAACTTCTCCCAGAATTTTTGGGATGTGGACATATTCGCGCTGTTTTTAACATGCAACTCACCTCTCACTCCCCAGTCCCACAAGCTCCCCTAACTGTAACTCGCTCACACCCACTAGTCCATCGCTATAAGTCGCTCATACCCATCCACTCCCTCTTGCTCTTTCTCACTCACTCAGTCAGCCCAACTCATTGTCATTACCTCACTGTGTCTCTCTGTCACTGTCTCCTGTCTCACAGACACAGTCTCCTCTGTTCTGTGCTCCTACTACATTCTCCTCTCACTGTCTTTGTCTCCATCTTGCTCGCTCTAACTGCTACTATCTAATTTCTTCCCACTGCTTCTTTCTCTTTTCACTGTCACTATCTCTTCCTCGTTTTCACCGTCATAGACTTTGTCTCTCATTATCATTGGTTTTCACCCGTTTCCAACTTCTGCTTCTCTTAATTCCTCTCCTGCTCGTACTGTCTCCTCCACTCTTTTCCTAGCACTGTTCTGTCACTGTCAGCTATGTTCCCATTGTCTTCTTCGCTCTATCTATACCACAAGCACTCTCTACTATCGTTCAGTATTTATTACTTTTCCGTCCCTTTCCCGCTGCCACTGACTTTTTTCTGTCTCAGCATAAAAAGTGCGAATATGTTCGCACGCCAAAATTATTGTGAAAACCTTTATAAGTGCTGTGGAACGTAAAATGAGGTAGCTAGTATCCAGCTTTGGGGTCAGTCTGTTATCAGGTGCTGATTAACTTTCTTGTGCTTCTATAGGAGAAATTTTCCGCTGGTTTCCTTCTTTTCCCTGTCACAGTGTAACGTCCTTTTAAATTTATTACAATACTTAAATGAATGCCTGAACTGGGAATGCATACAAAACTGGCGTTATCGTGTAACGTGTTGTAACTGCAAGTCACTGCAAAATATATTCAACCCCATAGGCCCTGTTCAAAACTGATAACTTTGGTCCCTGTGCACAAATAAATAAAATTGTCTTCCCTCTGCTCTCTCATGAAGAAGAATAAAACATACTGGCTACAAGCTCAGCGGTGTGCAATGCTGGCAGTACTACTTTGAAATATACACGAAATTTTTTAACTGATGAATGAAAACATTTAAGAAAAATTCAATGTCTTTAAAAAACGTTTGACCTGGACAAGGAGGCGTTAGTGACTTGGGTGAATTACTAACGACTTTTTCAATAGTGAAGTTGTATTCGAAGTCAAGTTTGGCTTTTCAAAACATCTGACAATTCAAATTACATTACTCAGAAAACTTACATCCATTTTTACTAAAGGAAACCTTTCTTTGCTGACGTAGTCACAAACAATGAGATTTGTACAAGAAATTTTATCTAATATCACTAAAAGGCTCAAAGACAAATCTTCAAATTACGTATACCTGTGACAACAAATCTTAGAATTATTACAAAAGGGAAATATCGAACTAGCCTATACATCAAATATGTTTACGTAACTTCTGGGGTTACTCAACAAGGACTCACTGTTACCATTTATCAGCCAACACATTTACACCAACGCGCTGGCAAAAGGAAAGAAATAAAAAAATTAACTTCTTTACCTTAAGTGCGAGAAGACTTCTGCTTCCATATTTATATTTCCATTAATACACTACTGGCCATTAACATTGCTACACCAAGAGTGAGTGCAGATGATAAACAGGTAATCATTGCACAAATATATTATACTGGAACTGACATGTGATTACATTTTCACGCAATTTGGGTGCATAGATCCTGAGAAATCAGTACCCAGAACAACCACCTCTGGCCGTAATAACGGCCTTGATACGCCTGGGCATTCAGTCAAACAGAGCTTGGATGGCGTGTACAGGTACAGCTGCCCATGCAGCTTCAACACGATACCACAGTTCATCAAGAGTAGTGACTGGCGTATTGTGACGAGCCAGTTGCTCGGCCACCATTGACCACACGTTTTCAATTGGTCAGAGATCTGGAGAATGTGCTGGCCAGGGAAGCAGTCGAACATTTTCTGCATCCAGAAAGGCCCGTACAGGACCTACAGCATGCGGTCGTGCATTATGCTGCTGAAATGTAGGGTCTCACAGGGATCGAATGAAGGGTAGACCCACGGGTCGTAACACATCTGAAATGTAACGTCCACTGTTCAAAGTGCCGTCAGTGCGAACAAGAGGTGACCGAGACGTGTAACCAATGGCACCCCATACCATTACGCCGGGTGATACGCCAGTATGGCGATGACGAATACACGCTTCCAATGTGCGTTCACCGCGATGTCGCCAAACAAGGATGCGACCATCATGATGGTGTAAACAGAACTTGGATTCATCCGAAAAAATGACGTTTTGCCATTCGTGCACCCAGGTTCGTCGTTGAGTACACAATCGCAGGCGCTCCTGTCCGTGATGCAGCCTCAAGGGTAACCGCAGCCACGGTCTCCGAGCTGATAGTCCATGCTGCTGCAAACGTCGTCGAACTGTTCGTGCAGATGGTTGTTGTCTTGCAAACGTCCTCATTTGTTGACTCAGAGATAGAGACGTGGCTGCACGATCCGTTACAGCCATGCGCATGAGATGCCTATCATCTCGACTGCTAATGATACGAGGTCGTTGGTATCCAGCACGGCGTTCCGTATTACCCGCCTGAACCTACCGATTATGGTAACGGTCATTGGATCTCGACCAACGCGAGCTGCAATGTCGCGATGCGATGAACCACAATCGCGATAGGCTACAATCTGACCTTCATCAAAGTCGGAAACGTGATTGTAGGCGTTGCTCCTCCTTACACAAGGCATCACAACAACGTTTCACCAGGCAACGCCGGTCAACTGCTGTTGGTGTATGAGAAATCGGTTGGAAACTTTCCTCATGTCAGCACGTTGTAGGTGTCGTCACCGGCGCCAGCCTTGTGTGAATGCTCTGAAAAGCTAATCATTTGCACATCACAGCATCTTCTTCCTGTCGGTTAAATTTCGCGTCTGTAGCACGTCATCTTCGTGGTGTAGCAATTTTAATGGCCAGTAGTGTACATGTACTCGTAGAGCTTCTTTGTAATATCAGTCCAATAATCCTTTCCTGTCAGAATTAAATTTACTTTTTTATCCTTTCACTTTACATTCCATTATAAAATCACTCATTCTTTTTAACTACCTATGTTACGTGCGGTGTAACATAAAATATTGGTATGAGAAAATTCCTACATTATAATCTAACACTTGGTGGCTTTACAGAGCTCATCGCAAAAACTGCCTACTGGATCCTCTTTCGCTTACAGACTGATACACACTCACTGCTGTGCGCCAAGCACTCTCTTACTCCAACACTACAATCTCAGACCAGAAGCAGTATCTATGGTTCTGCGGTCGTGCAAAGTCAGCCATCCGCTTTATAGAGCACATCAAAGACATACGTCGTTTACAGCACAATAGTTTCATTTTAATTAACATTAGTGTCATTACAATATTCGGGTGCCATATATAAGTGTATCCCAGTAGACTCTCCTTTCAACAGCAAGGCATGTCACTCATATGAAAAGAACTTGATGGTTAGGTAAAATTTTGGTAGTTTACTTATCTCAAGTTGAAATAATGCAGAATTAATTTTGCACTGCAGACCGCATTTTACGCGCACAAAACTTTTGCACCTGCTTCAGTACAACAACATGGAGTTCCTGGAACCCTTCTGGTGATGACGGAGGTACTCTGCATCATATTTTCCTTGCTATGTCGCTTTACAAACGACGTTTTCGCCTATCACCGCATTTTACGTGCACAAGTCGCGTAACTTTGAACCTCTGTATCTCGGAAACGGATAAAGATATCTAGAAAATGTTCAAGATTGTTCGAGATTGGAAGTTTAGGAATGTGTCGTAAAAATTACAGCCTTTGTTGTGTATAGCCGTCTTCGAGGTCGTGACTCGGATTTAGTCCACCGCTAGCAGCGGGAAAAAAATCGTGGAAAACGCTTTACAGTGGGCCTCCTCAGAAACCACCCATGAATTTACGCAAATGCATCAGTCATTCATTCATTGGCTGGTGTACCTGTCAGTTTGGTTAAATCGTGTGTTTATGCCGGGTATATCCGTCATTAATCAATTCATTTAATTTTTAGGCGCACATTTTGCATATCCAGTAGTGTAACTTTGAGCCTCTGTTCCTTTGAATGGGTAAAGTTATCTAGAACACATTTAAGGTAGTTCGAGATTGGGATCTTAGAAATATATCGCCAAAATTTCTGTCACTTGCTGTCCACAGCAATCTTCGAATCCGGGGCTGTGTATGGTCCGCTGCTGAAGGCGAAAAAATGGAGAGAAACGCTTTTGTGGGGTTTTTGACAGGAACCGCTCGTGTATTCACGCAAATGCATCGTTCATTCATTGATTTGTCCACGGTTATGCACGTCTGGTCAATTAAATCACAGTTTTTCACGGACATACCCGTCATCAATCAATGTATTTAATTTTTACGTACATATTTTACGAGTACGAGTGGGGAAACTTTGAGCCTCTGTGTCTGGGAAAGCGATAAAGGTATCAAGAAAATTTTCGAGGTTGTTCGACATCGGGAAGTTAGGTATATATCATAAAAAATTCAGCCATTTGCTGTGCATGGCCATCTTTGAATTCTCGACTGGGTTTTGGAAGTATAGTTGAAAACCCTTTTTTGGGGTTTTCCGAGGAACCACCCATGAACTAATGGTGTCTCCATACGCTCCGTCAAGCCCATCGTTGGCCATATCAAATGCAGAAAGTCCCAACCGATTTGCTCCATTTGCCTAAGCATGAGGAAGTGTGTAACTTTCACACTTTGACCCTGGACTGTACAATAGCGACAAGAAGACTATTATTCTGTTGGATATACAAAGGGTCCTTAGACGAAGGGCTGTCCAAAACACTTGACACTTCATTTATATCACCAATAGAACCCTTGGTATGAGCACCAGGAAATCCCGGTTTTATGCCCGGCGTTTTGGAATATATTGGGAAACCTTGCTGTCTAATGCATACCGAATTACGCTAAACCAAGCCAAACGTTTGACGAGTCAAAATTAACAGTTTTTATAATCATGACCTATCATTTTCCAACAATATTGTTGAGCATATCAGTTTTGAATCTACCCTTCTTTTACTGTGATACTGTTTTGACGTCGTTGCAAAACAACACATTGTAAGCTGCATTTTTTAATTTTTTTCTGTACTTATCTCACACATCTGTAAGCCTGAAGTTTTTGTGTCGAGATTCTCAAATCTATGTTACGTGCCGTATATAAGTACTAATTGCGTTTACAAACGAAGTTTCAGATTCCACTAGAATATACATTGAATACGAAAGCTTAAACTGATCGTGGAATAAAGTAAATAACTTTTCAGCAACTGGAGCGGCTATTCACTAAATGTGTCCGATTTCTGTTGTTGAACCTCTAGCACCTATACAACCCAAATGGCCAACACACAGTGAATAAGTATTGGTTCACGTGTGCTTTAAAATATCCGCTATGGAGGGAAGGATAACTGTTTTGCACTACCCATTCGTATGTGACCACATGTCAAAAGCCTGAATAACCAGCTTTTGCAGAGCGGATCGTTGTGAGACGTGCAGGAAGACAGTCGTTTAGGTTCTGGAAGGTACCAATGGGGATGTGGATCCATGCCGACTCCAGCGCCATTGCCAGCTGTGGTAGGTTCCTCGGTTTAAAATCCATGGCGCGAACAGTCCGAGCAAGGTGATCCTACAGATTCTCGACTGGCTTTAAATGCGTGGGGTTAGGTTACCAGGGTAGCACGGTAAACTCACATTCCAGCTCTTCGAACCGAACTGCGAGCCGTATGACACGATCGTGTGAAACCCAGCTCGCGTTATTCGTTAATGAGACTGAGAGGGCCGTAAACACGGGTTTCCAGGTAGATGCCGTGTTTCTTGACTTCCGCAAGGCGTTCGATACAGTTCCCCGCAGTCGTTTAATGAATAAAGTAAGAACATATCGACTATCAGACCAATTGTGTGATTCGATTGAAGAGTTCCTAGATAACAGAACGCAGCATGTCATTCTCAATGGAGAGAAGTCTTCCGAAGTAAGAGTCATTTCAGGTGTGCCGCAGGAGAGTGTCGTAGGACCGTTGCTATTCACAATATACATAAATGACCTTGTGGATGATATCGGAAGTTCACTGAGGCTTTTTGCTGATAATGCTGTGGTGTATCGAGAGGTTGTAACAATGGAAAATTGTACTGAAATTCAGGAGGATCTGCAGTGAATTGACGCATGGTGCAGGGAATGGCAATTCAATCTCAATGTAGACAAGTTTAATGTGCTGCGAATACATAGAAAGATAGATCCCTTATCATTTAGCTACAATATAGCAGGTCAGCAACTGGAAGCAGTTAATTCCATAAATTATATGGGAGTACGCATTAGGAGTGATTTAAAATGGAATGATCATATAAAGTTGATCGTCGGTAAATCAGATGCCAGACTGAGATTCGTTGGAAGAATCCTAAGAAAATGCAATCCAAAAACAAAGGAAGTAGGTTACAGTACGCTTCTTCGCCTACTGCTTGAATACTGCTCAGCAGTGTGGGATCTATACCAGATAGGGCTGATAGAAGAGATAGAGAAGATCCAACGGAGAGCAGCGCGCTTCGTTACAGGATCATTTAGTAATCGCGAAAGCGTTACGGAGATGATAGATTAAGTCCAGTGGAAGACTCTGCAGCAGAGACGCTCATTAGCTCGGTACGGGCTTTTGTTGAAGTTTCGAGAACATACCTTCACCGAGGAGTCAAACAGTATATTGCTCCCTCCTACGTATATCTCGCGGAGAGACCATGAGTATAAAATCAGAGAGATTAGAGCCCACACAGAGGCATACCGACAATCCTTCTTTCCACGAACAATACGAGTCTGGAATAGAAGAGAGAACCGATAGAGGTACTCAAGGTACCCTCCGCCACACACCGTCAGGTGGCTTGCGGAGTATGGATGTAGATGTATATGTACATTGTAGTGCTTCTAGCAGGTGCCGTCGTGCCGAGGCAAAAGAAATTGCATGTAGGGGCGGACATGGTCACCAAGGACAGGTGCGGCAGCGCGGGGTAGCCATGCGGCTGTGGCGCCTTGCCACGGTTCACGCGGCTCCCCTCGTCGGAGGTTCGAGTCCTCCCTCAGCATGGGTCTGTGTGTTGCTCTTAGTGTAAGTTCAAGTTAGATTAAGTAGTGTGTAAGCCTAGGGACCGATGACCTCAGCAGATTGGTCCCATAAAACTTATCACAAATTTCCACAAAAAGGACAGGTGCCCACTTGTGCTGATCCATTGTGCCTTCTTGAACTGCCTTCCTGAATGATGCGATCACCCAGGCAATATTACGAATATTTTCACCAGACCAAAGCGCTTCCTCCTGTGTATTGGGTCATTTTTGTTTAAGCGTTACGTGCCGTACACATCAACGAACATGTATCCGACGCGGTATAAAAAGCTAGTCTTCTGAAAAGACCACCTGTTACCACTCAGCAGACGTCCAATTGTGACACTGGGGTGCAAATTGTGGCCTTCGTCGCCGATGAGCAGCGGTCGCTTGAATGCATGAACCAGGAGCTTGGCCGGCCGCGGTGGCCGAGCGGTTCTAGGCTCTTCAGTCCGGAACCACGCGGTTGCTACGGTCGCAGGTTCGAATCCTGCCTCGGGCTTGGATGTGTGTGATGTCTTTAGGTTAGTTAGGTTTAAGTAGTTCTAAATTCTAGGGGACTGATGACCTCAGAACATAAGTCCCATAGTGCTTAGAGCCATTTGAACCATTTTGAACCAGGAGTTTGCTGCGGTGGACCATTTTAGTAACATTCACTGAACTGTCTTTGAAGAGACGTTTCATACCTCTTGGTTCATCTGGGCGGACAGTTGCTGAACAGTTACTCGTATATTCGACCGTACACATCTCTGCAGCCGTCGTTCACCCCGTGATGCAATTACGGTTGCCTCGACGTAGATTTTGGATTGCACCATTCTGTCACGCACAGTATACTTTGAACATGGCAGCAGGCGAACATTTTACAAACATATTCGTTTCGGTAATGCTTCCACCCTTGGCCCGAAACCTAATGACCATGCCATTTTGGACGTCAGATAAATTATGACAACAATGCACTGTTTCTCGTGTCTCCGTCCCCAAGACACTTTATACACCCTCAACTGATTAGTGCTGCTACCTGCCGTCTGTGAACAGTTATTACACGTTGACGTCGAAAGTAGGCAGTGGACACATTAATGTGACTGGCCATTGAAATTGCTACACCACGAAGATGCCGTGGTACAGACGCGAAATTCAACCGCCAGGAAGAAGATGCTGTGATATGCAAATGATTAGCTTGTCTGGGCATTCACACAAGGTTGGCGCCGGTGGCGACACCTACAACGTGCTGACACGAGGAAAGTTTCCAACTGATTTCTCACACACAAACAGCAGTTGACCGGCGTTTCCTGGTGGAACGTTGTTGTGATGCCTCGTGTAAGGAGGATAAATGCGTACCATTACATTTCCGACTGTGATAAAGGTCGGATTGTAGCCTATCGCGATTGCGGTTTATCGTATGGCGACATTGCTGCTCGCGTTGGTCGAGATCCAATGACTGTTAGCAGAATATGGAATCGGTGGGCTCAGGAGGGTAATACGGAAAGCCATGCTGGATCCCAACGTCTTCGTATCACTAGCAGTCGAGATGACAGGCATCTTATCCGCATGGCTGTAACGGATCGTGCAGTCACGTCTCGATCCCTGAGTCAACAGACGGGGACGTTTGCAAGACAACAGGCATCTGCACGAACAGTTAGAGACGTTTGCAGCAGCATGGACTATCAGCTCGGAGACCATAGCTGCGGTTACCCTTGACGGGGTTCCATTGCTTACACGTCTCGGTCACCTCTTGTTCGCATTGACGGCACTTTGAAGAGTGGACGTTACATTTCAGATGTGTTACGACCCGTGGCTCTACCTTTCATTCGATCCCTGCGAAACCCTACATTTCAGCAGGATAATGCACGACCGCATGTTGCACTTCCTGTAGGGCCTTTCTGGATACAGAAAATGTTCGACTGCTGCCCTGGCCAGCACATTCTCCAGATCTCTCACCAACTAAAAACGTCTGGTCAATGGTGGCCGAGCAACTGGATCGTCACAATATGCCAGTCACTACTCTTGGTGAACTGTGGTATCGTGTTGAAGCTGCATGGGCAGCTGTACCTGTACACGCCATCCGAGCTCTGTTTGACTCTCTGTCCAGGCGTATCAAGGCCGTTATTACGGCCAGAGGTGGTTGTTCTGGGTACTGATTTCTCAGGGTCTATGCTCCCAAATTGCGTGAAAATGCAATCACATGTCAGTTCTAGTGTAATATATTTGTCCAATGAATACCCGTGTATCATCTGCATTTCTTATTGGTGTAGCAATTATAATGGCCAGTAGTGTATTATATGTTCCGCACTTTCTCACAGAGTGAAGAATGGCATTTGAAAGCACTTAAATATTGTTTGTAGTTTCGCTGAATATCTTTAATCTAATGCTAGTACGTTCTGAATAGCTTTCGTGGATTTCCTTCTCCATCGTTGTCCTTCCGAGCTTGTAACCGATTGTAACGGGCACGAAGTTGATGCCTCCTTGAGCTTATCTTCTTTCTCTCTCGAACACACTTCAGCCGCAGGGGCTTGCGCGCTGGATTCCAAAAGACTGCGAAATACGTCTACGCTACCTAACGGCCAGTACTGCGTGGCGTTGTGTAAGCGTCTCTGCCGACCGCTACTCTGGTGGGCGTCGGTTTTGGGGACGCCAGCAGAACGCTTCCTGACTCTGGGGACCGCCACCAAACACGGAGAGCCCTTCCCAGACTTATGAAAGAGCAGGAAACTGTACGAGGGGATTGTATAACGGGTCAGCACTCCTCGACAGAACAATTCAGTCAAGAAGTAGTCAGTGCAGAAAGGATGTGGCAGCAATATAACGGATATCAATTTTACAAGTGAAAATATGTCCAAAAATTTATGAAGTGTGGGTCTGGTGTATTTTACAAATACAAATGTTTTATTCCACTGTTGAGCATATTTACTTCAATTGGTGTCGTCAGTGTTTACATAATAATAATAATAGCAAGAATAGTAATATAGACTTCGACATGACAAATGTTATTAACTACAATATAATAATCCAGGATGGATACCATACACGTTTGTGCAAATGATCAATTACTAGATAAATGAACTACATAGTTCAGTGAATGACAAATAAATAATCAAACAGATAATTAAGAATAAGTACATGAACAGTAATAAAATAGTTGCTTAGTGTGGAATATGTATATTTTGCAGTTAATTTATAGTTCATTCTCATAAGGAAAGTGGGTCATTTGTCACATACTTAAGGAACTCTTGAGCAGAGTAAATTACTTTACTTTTGATTCACCTCGAAAGATTAGTTTTAAAATTATTTATTGGCACTGCGTAGGCATTTTCAGGTAATTTGTTGAAGCAGACAGGACCAAGATATTTGTAGCTGTTATGTGTCTTTGCAAGCTTAGAATATGGCATATTAATTGTATGTCCACTTCTTATGTTATGGTCATGAACTGTTCTCCTTAAGTCAGATTTACTCAGATTCTCTTTAACGAAGACAAGGCAGTTGTAAATATACAGGCCAAGCACGGTCATTATATTTAGTTTTTAAAAATAATCTCGACATGATTCATATGGGCTAAGTTCTGCTATGCACCTTATTGCTTTCTTTTGCCATTTAAACACTAATTTTGAGCCTACGGAACTGCCCCATAATAGCACAATTTAGTAATGTCGTAGAGTACACCGATGTTTAGTAGAACCTTCGGAAGAATCTGTGTGGAAAGAAGCGGGACGCTGCAAGGACTGAGAGATAATAAGTTTTGTTTGAAATTCTCTGCGGCTATGAATACTGCGACATGAATACCACAGTACGCATTTCGGTTGAAGAGGAGTGGGAGACGCTAAAAAGTGGAGTCATAGAAGTTGGAAAGACAAATAAGGGTAGAAGGAACGTAACTGCGGAGGAGCACTGGATAACAGAAAAAATACTTCAATCGGTGGACGAAAGGAAGCAGCACGAAAATGTTCAGGGAGGAACAGGAATACAGCAAAAAACCCACGTAGGAATGAAATAAATGGAAAGTAAGGAGATGCCAAGGCGAAACGGCTTCAGGAAAAATGTGAAGAAAACCAAGAATAAATGGTCATAGAAAGAAATTATTCAGTATATACAACATACGACGAAATTAAAAGCAAGAGCGCCGATATTAAGAGTTTAGAGGGATTTCCGTTGTTAAACGGAGAGTAGAAGGCGGGAAGGTGGAGAGACTACACTGAAAGAAGGAGAAATCGTCTGATGACGCAATACAAGAAGAAATTGGAGTCGAAGTGGAAGAGACATTACAAACAGAAGAAGACTCACAATTTAAAAGAGCTTTGGAAAACTTGCGGTCAAATGAAGCAAAAGTAATTAATAACGATCCTTCAGAATTTCTGTAGTTACAGGTGGGGGAGGGGTAGAGAGTGGGAGGGGAGGGGTGCTGGGAACGGCGGAGAGGATGGCAACCAAACGACTATTCAAGTTGGTTTATAGATTCTATAAATCTGGGAACATACGAGGTCGTGGTCAAAAGTAATTCCTCCAAATTTTTTATTATCAATATCAGTTGAGGTATTATTTTTCACGCATAATATTTGGTCGAATTTCTAACAACCCTACCATAACAAAGGTCAAAATTTTAATAACGATTGTGGTGTTGCTCACGCTGCTAAATACTGCATTTTCGGGCAACATCAGTCATATTATGTGGCAGGTGTCATTAGAGCACACTTAATAGTCATTTCATGCAGTAATCAAAACACTAGGCACTCATCTTTTTGTGTTTCCCACGCTGGTCTCGTCGTAAAATCATGGCTCAATCGTTGAAAATCTAGGTGGTTATGATTCCAAGCTCGGATGCAAAGACGCCTATGTTTTATTCTGCTATATTCAAAAGTTTTTGTAGATGCGCTTCACAAACCATCCTTGAAGATTACACTTTTGCTGGATAATGGTTATGTAAAAAAATAATCAGCACTCCGAATTTAAGTTACACTTCCTTTTAATTGCTTTTATTGCAATATCACGTAACACACAAAACATCACTTCACAATGCAAAATATACTTGAAAACATCTTCATCACAATCACTGTTAAAGTTCACATTTTATAAGCTGACGACAATATTCGTCTTTCCAACATGACGTCCACGACTTGACTTTCTCAAGGTCCGACTCTCTGACAACTCAACAACTAACTAACAATCGCTTACGCACCCAAAAATCAGAGTTACAAGTACGTCAAAGATCATAGTGACAAAAGAAAGAATACACATAAGAATAATATCATTGCAATATAAACATAGCGATGTATCAAAAGTGAAATCAAATGTGAATGTTGTCTCAGAAATATGTCAACTAGTTTGCAGAAACACAATAGAATATTACTGGTATCGAGAGGTTCAGGTGAGCTGCCGTAATGGTTACGTAATTCAAGTACCATTACAACTTCCACGCTTCGCTGACACAAGTTGGAACCCTCTGCCGCTAGAGGGCTCCGAATTGCAGCATGTAACACGGCGATGTGTAACGTAACTCTGACTGTGTGTGAGAAGCAGCGTCCTATAGTCGGGTTTCGAACAGTAGAAAACGTAAAAGTTGAGGTGTTTTGAAAATCAGCCTTATGCAGACACAATTAGTTTATTATTATATTTACCCAGACATGTTTCGACACCTGTGTGTCATCTTCTGTGGCTCAATTTTTTTTCTTAAAATTACATCACTAAATGAACTGCATTATTATACACCAGTTTTGTGGTCTTTTTCGTCGTTTTTTCTGACAGCATGTCATCTGCAAAATTTGTCGACCTGTTGCATTTGTCTGGTGTCTCGATCAACTGCTATTCACTGCACAGTTTCCACACAGTCTTTTACAAAATTTTCTCTCACTACTTCACCTTACATGCACTCAAGTGAGCTGTGAACGGTGATTATTACTGTACCGACATCTGTAACATGTGACATAGGGCTGTTCGTGATGAAAGCTGGTTTCACCGTTTTGATCCCAAAAACTGGAGAGCATTAATGGCGTTCCGGCACAAAAGATCACCGACGCCAGAAAAGTTCACGACCACGCCATCAGCGAGCAAAGTCAAGCTCACACCACTGTGAGACTCTCAGAAAAGCGAACGAACAAATTCGAATAAGTCGTCTACATATGGAGCATCCTCGCCTATGGCTATGCCAGGCCACAGACTAGCGCTCCGACATCTGTAGCAATCCGACGCCTTGGGTTCACTGCCACCGACTATCCTCCATATATTCCCGACATCATCCTATCCAGTTTTCATCTCTTTCCAAAACAAACAACACCTTCGAGGACTTCACTTTGATAGTGATGATGCGGTGAAAGCAGAGGTGAGGTTGTGGCTCCATCAACAAAACAAAACAGTCTACAGTGACGCTATCAACAAGCTAGTCTCTCGTTATGGAGAAATCTGTTCACCGCCAGGGTGGCTGTATGAAGAATAAAGCTGCAGAATGGTGATAAAATTTGTTTTATTTAAATGTAAGAGTTTTCACACCAAAAATTCGTAGGCATTGCCCTTCAGCAAGCTCTCGTACAATCAGCCATTCGGAAAAATTTCATTCCCACAGTTCCGAAGGCAGCAAGGGCAGAAAAGTATAAACCCTATGCACAATCATTTTAACAGCTAACGCATTCAAGTCGCTGAAAAGAGTAATATACAGAAGAATTGAAAATAAAATTTAGGTTGTGTTAGATAACGACCAGTTTGGCTTTCGGGAAGCTAAAGTCTTCAGAGAGGGAAAATTTTATATTTTTGTCGACCTATAAAAAGCGTTCGACAGTGTAAAATGGTACAAGGTGTTCGAAATTCTGAGATAATCATTTGTGAGTTACATGGAAAGACAGGTAACGTAGAAAACACACAAAAACCAAGAGGGAGTAATAAGAATGGGAGACGTAGAAAGAAGTGCTCGGATTAAAAACGATGTATACGAGAGATGCAGCCGTTATACAAGACAAACTGATGGTAAAGATAAAATGAATGTTCAAGAATGGAATTACAATTCAGGTTGGAAGGATATCAATGGTAAAATTCACTGATAAATTTCTACCATCAACATGTGTGAAGAAGATTTACTGTACTTTTGAATGGAATGAACAGTCTAATGAACACAGGAAACGGATTGAGGATGAACCAAAAGAAGGACTAAAGGAAGAAATGAAGAGTAGCAGAAATAAGATTAGGGACAAACTTAATATCAAACTTTAAGATCATGAAGCAAAAGAAGGTAAGGAGTTTTGTTATCGTGGAAATAAAATAACACGTGATTTAAGGAACAAAGAAGACATAAAAAGCGACACATTTCTTGCTAAAAGAAATTCTCTGTTGACAAACATAGGCCATAGTTTGGAAAAGAAAGTTCTGAAAATGTTTGTTTGGAGTACAGTATTATGTGCAAGTCAGTCAGGGACAGTCTGAAAACCCGAAAAAAAGACTTAAATCGTGTGGTGCTATAGAATATATTAAAATTACGTGGACCTATAAAGATACGAAGTGAGAAGTTTAGCCACAGAAACGTAGAAGGAAGGAATATATGTAAAACATGATGGGACAGAATGACACGAAAGTTGTAAAAATATCAGGAATGACTACTACGGTACTAGAGGCAGTTGTTGATGGTAGAAACTGTAGGAGAAGACGGAAATTGGAATACATACAGCAAATAACTGAGGATGTTGGGTGTAGATGCTACTCTGAGATAAAAAAAGATGGTGCAGGAGAGGATTTAATGCCGGGCCGCATCAAATCAACCAGAACTACAGCATAAAGGATAGTCAAATGGCTTCAAATGGCTCTGAGAACTTTGGGATTTAACATCTGAGGTCATCAGTCCCCTAGAAATTAGAACTACTTAAACCTGACTAACCTAAGGACATCACACACATCCATGCCCAAGGCAGGATTCGAACCTGCCACCGTAGCGGTCGCGCGGTTCCAGACTGAAGCGCCTAGAACCGCTCGGCCACAACGGGAAATAGTCAAATGTAAATTAGATGGACAGAGTAAATATACGTTTATTATTTCCAAATTAATCGCCGTAACTGTCAATGCATTTATCCCACCGTGAGGCAAGTCCGTAGACGCAGTCATGGAAAAATGTTGCTTACGGAACAATGCAGGCGTGCATCTCTTCGTCCGAAGCAAATTGACAACCATGAATGTCTTTCTCCAGGGCTCCGAAAATATGGAAATCGCATGGGGAGTAATCGGGATTGTATAGAGAATGAGTAACGATTTCCCAGTGAAACTTCTGCAGCGTAGTCTAAACAACTTGTGAACAAATTGTCCGCCCACATGTTGCCAAAATTGTTTGCATTATGTCGCAGAAGTTTCGTCGAGGAGTTTTTATACATCCTCCATACAGTTCTGATCACTCCCCATGCGGTTTCCATGTGTTTGAAGCTCTGACCAACGGTATTCGTGGCCGTCAATTTTCTTTGGACGAAGAGGTGCGCACGCCTCGGTACAATCATGGTTCGGCAGGCAAAGGCGAACATTTTTCCATGAAGGCACTGACCGCCTTGTCTCACACTGGTATAAATGTACTAACATATGTGACAACTACTTCTGAAATAATAAACAGTTTAGTTACTTCTTTACATCCGTCTCATTTTCATTTGACTGCCCCTAGCAGAGACGCACAAAAAAGTGTCTTCAGTGGCACAAGCCGAGAACATATGTAGCGTCATCGTCGTGTAGATGTTGACTCAGGTGGGCACTACGGTTCAGTAATAACTGTTGATTTGCTTATAAGCAAGACCGTGATACATTATCAGCAGATACTGTAGCACAGATGAACTGTCTGAAGTGGTCTACATATGCTACTGAGTGCACCTAAACGAGCATCCTGTGGCTACACAGGCAACGCACAAAGAAGTGCTACGGTTCGTATCCACACCTCTAACAAACACAACTCAAATTCTCTTTGCTCTATGCATCTACATGCCATTCCTTTCTCTAACATCCGCATTTTTAGCAGAAACAGGTACAAAGGACAAGAGCGTAAGATTAGCGTGCGCCTGGTGTACTTTGTACAAAATATTTAACTGAAAGATCCTTAAAGTGGAAGTTGTCTATAGCCTTGACATTCAAAACACTCAAAACGTAGTGATTATAGAGACTACTTGCTGACTTGGTGCAACATTAGGCTCATGAAAGCGGTTAATGAAAACATCAGTGGAATTTGGAGAACGTATTTGCTAAATATCATTTACACTATTAGGAGCTCTTGAAGGATATCTGAGACAACCAAATGAAAATTAATACAGATCAATGAAAAATACACCAAGATAACGTCGAAGTATCAAATAGCTCTGAGCACTATGGGACTTAACATCTGTGGTCATCAGTCCCCTAGAACGTAGAACTACTTAAACCTAACTAACCTAAGGACATCACACACATCCATGCCTGAGGCAAGATTCGAACCCACGACCGTAGCGGTCGCGCGGTTCCAGACGTCGAAGTAACAAAGGTCGTACAAATAGAAGCGCATATACCCTTTACAACTTAACTCTGTAACTAGATCTGCGATACCGATCGAGGCTGGCTGAATGCTGTTGTATCTACTGCTTCAATAGCCATTGTACGGCAGTGTTGGAGGACTATACGGTTAATAAACAGTTCTGCGGCTCAATGCTGTCCGCCTTTATAACCTAAGACATTATTTAGCCTTCAAATAGATCCTCGTTGAAATCAGAGGCTGAGTGGGCCCAGAATAAGTGTTCACATAATGAACAATCTTTGACAGTTCAGAGGATCAAACTTTGAAAATAAATTATCATATAAATAAATAGGAGTTTTATCATTCAAATAAAATATTCTGCACCGTCATGTATTTACGAACAACACAGTGTTCAAATTATGAAGCAGTAAGAGGTCCACGTTTGGGAAGGTACTGCATTTCACAAGTAAAGGTGAAATATTCAAGGACGTAGTCATGGTGACTGGGCGTAACGGTCACATAAAAATAAAAATAAATAAATAAAATTAAAAAAATAAAAATAATAAAAAAGCTAGTATTCCAAACATAGCTTGATGACTCGCAAGACCTGTATTCCGAAATCAGGATAATAGTTAATTAATATTACGAATAACTCGAACACATTCTACTTACATTACGAAAGTTGTTGTGTGTGTGTCATCGTGTTTATCACGCAATTAACTGGGGCCGCACGGGAAAGGTCATGCGGTGATGGTTGAAATGGCTCTGAGCACTGTGGGACTTAACTTCTGAGGTCATCAGTCCCATAGAACTTAGAACTTCTTAAACCTAACTAACCTAAGGACATCACACACATCCATGCCCGAGGCAGGATTCGAACCTGCGACCGTAGCGGTCGCGCGGTTCCAGACTGTAGCGCCTAGAACTGCTCGGCCACCACGGCCGGTTCATGCGGTGAATGGACTGAAATGTACGAAATACTGAGATGTTTGGATTTTGCACGAATGC
Source organism: Schistocerca cancellata (assembly GCF_023864275.1). Classification (NCBI taxonomy): domain Eukaryota; kingdom Metazoa; phylum Arthropoda; class Insecta; order Orthoptera; family Acrididae; genus Schistocerca; species Schistocerca cancellata. Next base: position 141,321,854 of record NC_064634.1, on the reverse strand, counting down.
GCTTATAGCTCTATAATTCCCTTATCTTGATTTATTCGCAGGTAGTACAGCATATTTCTTTTTGAAATAATAACTCTATCAGTAAAAAAAATCTGTGCACTTTAAGTGGAAGTTTAATTTCAGCTCATGCTGCCAGATTAGCTTGTGTCACTGGTTACGTCAGAAATTTACATCCAGGAAGAGTACATAACTCAGAGTGATTCTAGAGAGCAGGTTCAGATGCTTTGTGCTACACAATGAATACCGGTAAGACAGTTAAAGTGGACTTAATTACAGCAATTGTATCGATGCAGATGAGTGTCATTGTTCTTGGCTAGCGCCGTGACGAAGGTCACAACTCTCACCTTGCCATTGAAGCCCGCCCTAACACCAGTGGGCTGGGCTGCTGTTCCTACCGAACATTGAAGTCTCCAGATAGCTCAACCTTGTGATCCCGATTCGCTCAATGTGTTCATCATCTAAAGTCACCTACATACGCCTCATTCTTCTTTCAAGAGTAATTACCTATCAGCAGACTATACCAGTTTCAAGGCTTCCATTACTTGCAACATGTTGTAGATAGTTGCTTAATGTATACCTAACAACGTATTTAGCTTAGAGATCACTGCTCTTATCGGGTTAAGTACAATTTTGACAACGCTGCAGATTTTCCATGCTAATTTAGAGATTTGTATGTATTCCATTGATATTAGGTCATTCTTGTCCGCTTGCAAATTCATTCATTCTCGAATTTTGTGGCAAATTTCTTGTTTGAGAAAACGGTTAAAATATATCCTGCTTCGACACTGAAGAATATTTTCCTTACGTATTCACTCTTTGTTTCTCGAGCACTTAATTGATAGATTCTGCGTACTTTAGGAAGTCATTTTCCTGAGTCAGTTAAGTGTTACAGATAACTGACGCTTGTGATGTTTACATTTTCAGAAGACCGACATGCATGAGAGCTACTAGAGGTTTAGATGCAAATTAGGCGCATCAGGCAAATAGTAACTTCACCCAGTTCCTGGTCTCTAAACAACATCCTCCACCTCCTGCTATGCTATTCCATCGAACGCTGCTCCATCTAACAAAAGATTTATTTCTCCAAAAATCGGTTCAGAGAATAAGCCTATGTCTTTTAACTTCTTGGAAGAAGATAAAAGGGAGAGCTGAACAGAAAATACAGATTGCACCGTTTACTCTCAAGCACTAAGTCATTAGTTATCTGGAAGTTTTGCAAAAGCAGTAGCACCAACTTGAAGCTATCAGCTGTTTGGTGAGGTGCCTGCACATAGCTCCATTGGACGAGAAATACCTGTGCCGTTATAAAGATTCGATTCCTGTTCCAGTAGACAATAACAGAATGATAACTTGCCATATTGCCTGTATTGGATATCCGTGCTTGTGTTAAAAGGAAGGTTTCACACATATATTGAAATCAGCCCCAGATACAACGGCACCGATTTTGTGTTTAAATTGCGGCGGTTCGTAAGAATCTAATGAGGTGCACTTATGAAGGATTATTCTTGAGTACCTCCGGTTTTTCAGAAGACGACAGCGACGAAAATAAACAAGGCTTAAAGAAAATAGACTCGTATCAGAGGTTAGAGCAACTTATCCTTTTAACTCACTTTACCGGTATTCCACTTGGACACTGTTTGCAACGCGGTGAATGCCAATACGGTATTCAGTTTCTTGCCATATACGTCCCATCAAGTCATGGGTGATATCAGGAAACACGTTGAGTATCCAACCATGTAGTCCTTCCAATTTAAATGGTAGTGGAGTTAGGATTACGCGATTGTTGACATATCCCCAAAAGTAGAAATAGCACGGAATTAAGTCAGACGACCGTGGGGGCTACTGAAGAAGGAGAAATGGCTCTGAGCACTATGGGACTTAACATCTGAGGTCATTGGTCTCCTAGAACTTAGAACAACTTAAACCTAACTAACCTAAGGACATCACACACATCCATGCCCGAGGCAGGATTCGAACCTGCGACCGTAGCGGTCGCGAGGTTCCAGACTGTAGCGCCTAGAACCGCTCGGCTACCTCGGCCGGCCAAACTTGCTGAGTTCAGTGCCTTGTCCTCGGAGTCTTCCGTGAATAAATTAGTTACCAGAGAGGAGAGGGGGCTTCCCATAGCAACGCCATCAGTCTGCTCATAAAATTCACCACTAAACTGAAAATAAGATGATAGAAGCACATGTTCAAATAAGGACGTAATGTTCTTATCAAAATGTTGGCCAACAAGAGATAAAGAGTCTTTTAAAGGTACCTTGGTGTACAATGATACGACGTAAAAACTAACAAGCACATCCGTACTATTTAGTTTGACATTGCTAAGTCTCTGAATAAAATCCATAGAATTACGAATGCCGTGACTACCAATGGTTTTAAGCAGATTGATGGGATTGCTATGGGAAGACCCCTCTGGTAGCTAATTTATTCATGGAAGACTTCGAGGGAAAGGCACTGGACTCAACAAGTTTTAAACCAACGGTCTTCTGGAGGTACGTGGACGACACATTTGTGGTATGGCCGCACGGGATGGATGATTTACATCGATTTCTTGAGCATTTGAATTCTGTTCATGCTAGTATCAAATCTACTTTGTAAATAGAAAAAGACGGCTGCCTCCCCTGTTTGGATGTTGTCGTTCGCCGTAAAGTTGATAGCACATTAGGACATGTCGTATATCGGAAACCAACACACACAAATCTATATCTTCATGTCAGTAGCTGCCATCACCCTTCACAGACCATAGGTGTCCTTAAGACCTTACTGCATAGGGTGCACTGCATATCCGATAAAGATAATTTGCAAGAAGAGCTCACATACCTCAAGATTTTTTCCGCAACAAACTCGTAGAGCATTCAATGCAAAACCTAGGATGCAGGTATGTGGTGCGGAAGAAGACAGTAATTCCTTCAGATCTAGTGCGTTTTTTCCCTCTGTGGGTGCTCTTTCCTCGAAGATAGGCCGTACTCTTGAGAAACACGAAGATTGCAGCTTTACACGGCTCTGTGAAGGACGATTTACAGCTTCGTAAAGCGGGTGTGTATCAGATTCCTTGCGGAAATTGTAAGAAGTCGTACATAGGTCAAACAACACGCACCGCTCATGAGAGATGTGCGGAGCATCGAAGATACACACGCTTATTACAGCCAGACAAGTCAGCTGTGACCGAACATTGTATTGATACAGGGCATTCCATGAATTACAGTGATGTGAAGATTTTAACATCCACCTTTTCCTTTTGGGAAACTGTCTTCAAGGAAGCTATAGAGATTAGATTAGCGAATAATTTAATAAATAGAGATAATGGTTTTAATTTGGACAAATCATGGAATTCGACTTTTGGGGTAATTAAACTGCAGAGAAGTCGTCATGGTGTCACCGCCGCCGATCATACATCGATAAGCGAATCGAGTGCCTGTACGCCTTCGCCACAGGCGGAGCATGTGTAAGCGTATTTCTTTGCTCCTGACCAGCATCTGTGACCCGCATGCGCAGTACCGCCGCGGTGGAGCATGTAAGGCCGCGCTTGTCATCTTGTCGTCAATCTTGTGACTCACTCTGAGGATGGCCGGACGATACGCGGCCGAAATATCTGTGGAGAAAATTTTATTTGCGCGGCTGCATGCCCGAAATTTAATGGACCATGCATTACGCCGTGAGAAGTTGAAAATGTATACACAATCAGTTTGCTAGCTGATCTGCTGGTGACACTTTGGAATTCACAGGTGATTCCTTCTGCTGATTTCATGCCATTTTCACAACCATCCTCCGGAGTAGTCGACGGTCCCCGTCCGTCAGTACATGAAGTATGCCTTGCCTTGATTTAACTGTGCTTGTTCTTTCGCGTTTCCACTTCACCGTCACATAAAAAAACAGTCGACGTGGGCAGCTTTATAGTGGATGAAATGTCCGTGATGGATTTGTTAAGTGAAAACCAATGACTAATCCACGCTCGAAGACACTGAGCTCTTGTAACAGACCCATTCTGCTGTTACTGTTTTTCTGTTAAAAAAATACTGACAGATTCCTTTTATAATGGCGGTTCTGCCTCCTGCAACACCTAGTGGCCATTTGCACATTGAATATTGGTAACTGTACGCTTCTCCTCAGATAGGATACTACAGCTAGACTAACTACAGTGTGCATAAAGACGTTTAAACATTCTTTCTACGCTCCATACGCGACTGGAACGGGAGGAACTCCTAATTCAAGGTATAATTCGAAATTACCTTGACCCACGTACTTGTCAGTGGTTTGCAGGATATAAGTGAAGATATAAATGTAGGAAGGGTGACAAAAACTGCTCCGGGAATCCCGTTGCTTTTACCAATCCTTCCTGCAGACGCGTGATAGAGAAACGCTCACACGCCACAGACAACTACAAGGACAAATCCGGATTGTGTTGACTGCAAAGGAATGCCGCGTTTGGTGCCAAACATGCACAAGCCTCAACGCCCCGTTGCCCATAAACTCTTCCACATACTCGAATGCATTTCACAGCCTTACTGGCAACATCCCTGCTCCCTCCTACGCGATAATCACCGTCTCATACAACCTAAGCAAATCCATCCACTTAGCGTCCTACCTCTCTGACACATTCACCCACTGCGATTACTTCTTATTCCCGGCACTTCACAGAAGTTCCTATAGTTCTCTACCACCCCTCGCTCCTAGTAACTCGACGATATGCCACAGAAAGAACTTAATACTCCAAGAACAACACAGACATTCAACAGATACTCCACCACAAACACAACCCGACTTCTGATCATGACTGCATCAGCTGCAGACACCTTAGAGAATGCCCCCTCTCCTTCCTATAAATCTTAGCCGCCTTTTATAACATAATCAATCACTCGGTTTCTATCCTGAGCCGTGGAAAACCTTTAGAATCCTCCTCTTCTTCAAACCTAATAAACATGCTACTGACACCTCCATCTACTGTCCCATTAGTTGTTTAGCGAGGTCCGTAAGTCCAATCTCTCCCGACGTATTTATAACACCTACAACAACACTTGCCATTTTCTGTGCATCAACGTGGCTTCCGTTTCAACTTTTCCTCTGATGACCAACTTGTGTACCTCACTCGTCTCCTCTCCCACCAAATCAACAACCGCAAATCGGCCGTTTCTGTCTCCTTAGATCTTAAGAAAACTTATGATCGTGTATGCATTCTGGGCTCCTTTTAAAACTCCGAACCTATTCCTTTCTCAGAAATTATGTCCACCTCATCACCTTCTTTCTCTCTAACTACCTTTCTCATGCCACAATCAACAACACCAACTCCCTATTTTCCATCCCACTGCAGGTGTGCCCCAATGTTCTGTCCTCTCAAATCTGATGTATGTCCTCTACAATGCCGATGTGCCCAAGCCCCTTCCCCTGTTCATCTTCTCCAGTATGCCAATGGCACTGCCTTCCTCGCTCTCTATCCTACCCTCCAGTAACAATCCCTCCAGCTCCACATCAATCAATTCATCTCCTGGTGCAACCAGTGACTCCTCAAAATCAACCCTACCAAAACTCAGCCAATAATTATAGGTCGAACCACCCGAAGCTTCCACCTCACGACTTTAACCTTACCATTTACGGCCGTCCTACCCAGTTAACTAACATGCTAAAACACCTTGAACTAACACTTGATCGCCGACTAAGGTGGAAGCCCCATTTATTAACCATTCGACAGAAAGCCCACAATAGACTAAAATTACTAAAACTACTATCCGGCCAAACAGTGGGTCTGCACCCTTCCACGCTCCTCCACACACATATAGATCCCTGATCTGATGCATCTACTGCTATGTGATTGTGGCACGTACTTCCGCTCCTCTCCTTTTATAGCGTCCTACAGATTTACGAACGCCGTGTACTCCGTCTTATCGTCCGAATCCGATTACCCTCACCCATCCGCACCCTCTACTAACGTATAAAAGAAATCTCCCTTTTATTCCATCTTGAACGTCTCTGAATATCCTAAGCTTATCCGCAAACTCGACTCTACCCATCCCTTAGTTTCCCTTCTGCTCACTGCTCCTGGTTCTCTGGCTTGCCTCTACCACCACATTCCCACCACCACTTCCCCTCGACAGAACTTGGATTGCCTTTCCTTACCTGAACATATAATCCTCTCTCGTATGTACCCATCCTTCCGGGTCTAAATGAACCCTTTCGATCTATTCTGATCAAGGCTCCACACCTCTCCACTGCTCTCCACTCTCATCCTAAGTCTTGGTCCGCATTCTGCACAGGAACCATATTACGCACCTTCCCAAATGCTACATCCCCGTGATATTCCTCTTGCGGGGAGTCTAAGCCCACTTCTCACTTCACACTGGCTTTTTACTACACTACTGGCCATTAAAATTGCTACACCACGAAGATGACGTGCTACAGACGCGAAATGTAACTGACAGGAAGAAGATGCTGTGATATGCAAATGATTAGGTTTTCAGAGCATTCATACAAGATTGGGGCCGGAGGCGACACCTACAACGTGCTGACATGAGGAAAGTTTCCAACCGATTTCTCATACACAAACAGCAGTTGACCAGCGTTGCCTGGTGAAACGTTGTTGTGATGCCTCGTGTAAGTAGGAGAAATGCGTACCATCACGTTTCCGACTTTGATAAAGGTCGGATTGTAGCCTATCGCGATTGCGGTGTATTGTATCGCGACATTGCTGCTCGCGTTGGTCGAGATCCAATGACTGTTAGCAGAATATGGAATCGGCAGATTCAGGAGGGTAGCACGGAACGCCGTGCTGGATCCCAACGGCCTCGCATCATTAGCAGTCGACAGGCATTTTATCCGCTTGGATGTAACGGATCGTGCAGCCACTTCGCGATCCCTGAATCAACAGATGGGGACGTTTCCATGACAACAACCATCTGCACGATCAGTTCGACGACGTTCGCAGCAGCATGGACTATCAGCTCCGTGACCATAGCTGCGGTTACCCTTGACGCTGCATCACAGACTGGAGCGCCTGTGATGGTGTACTCAACGACGAACCTGGGTGCACGAAAGGCAAAACGTCATTTTTTCGGATGTATCTAGGTTCTTTTTACAGCATCATCATGGTCGCATCCGTGTTTGGCGACAACGCGGTGAACGCACATTGGAAGCGTGTATTCGTCATCGCTGTACTGGCGTTCACCCGGCGTGATGGTGTGGGGTGCCATTGGTTACACGTCTCGGTCACCTCTTGTTCGCATTGACGGCACTTTGAACAGTGAACGTTAGATTTCGGATGTGTTACGACCCCTGGCTCTAACCTTCATTCGATCCCTGCAAAACCGTATATTTCAGCAGGATAGTGCACGACCGCATGTTGCAGGTCCTGTACGGGCCTTTCTGGATACAGAAAATGTTCGACTGCTGTCCTGGCCAGCACATTCTCCAGATGTCTCACCAACTGAAAACGTGTGGTCAATGGTGGCCTAGCAACTGGCTCGTCACAATACGCCAGTCACTACTCTTGATGAACTGTGGTATCGTGTTGAAGCTGCATGGGCAGCTGTACCTGTACACGTCAGCCAAGCTCTGTTTGACTCAATGCCAAGACGTATCAAGGCTGTTATTACGGCCAGAGGGTGGTTGTTCTGGGTACTGATTTCTGAGAATCTATGCACCCAGATTGTGTTAAAATATAATCACATGTCAGTTCTAGTATATTTGTCCAATGAGTACCCGTTTATCATCTGCATTTCTTGCTGCTGTAGCAATTTTAATGGCCAGTAGTGTACTTTCAACTTAAGCTCTTGTCCCTCTATCCTTTATCTTTCGTGGAACATTCTGTTGCCATTTCATCCGTGTCAATCTTTTAATTCACCAACTACTGCACCTTTTGTATCTTAAATCATGTACCTGAATCTAAGTTTTTTTTCTATTTTGTCAAACATTTATTTGTCAATCTGCCGTGTCCAATTTTGCACGCTCTTTTAAACATTTTGCTCTCATGTGGCTGAAGAGCGACGACTTGTATCCGCTGACAGCCCAACCCTCGTACCAATGGGGTGAGAGGCATGAAATGACAATAAAGAAGAGAAAAAAGGTGACTAAAGGTGAAGGGACAGCCTCAGCGGCAACCAGAGTACGAGCTCGCGGGGCAGTAGACTCTGCCTGCCGCCTGCCGCCCCTGCTCCGCGCTCCAAGGTTGCGACCGTGAGTAGTGAGCCGTGAGCCGCGCGGCGGTCGCGATCTGCTCGGCGTGACGGCGTCCCACACGCGGCCGGCCCACGCCAGCCGCCGACACGCCCTGCCTCTGCACTCTGCGCCCTGGACACGCGCGCTGCGCCTGGCCCAGCCGCTCTGTACCGCTACGCCGTGTCCCTGCCATCGCTACACTCGCTACGCGCACGGTCCCAGCTGCTTGCCTCCGGAGTTATGGCCACTTGTATGCCTCGGAGAGCGTGGGTGGCAAGTCGTGTCGTGTCTTCTCGTGATGTTTGTGGAGAGTGTCTAGTTCCTAGATGTTGATCAGCAGCATCACCAGCTGATGCAGGAGAAATACTTTTTAACAGAATGTAGGAAGATCCATTCGTCTCACTCCTTCTTTCCTCCTCGCCCTACCTTCACCTTTCTATTTCTCGCTCTCTCTCTCCCCTTTCTCTCTTTCTCAGTCTCTCTGAGATACGACGTACAAGAGCAAGACACAAAACTCCTAAAACGTCAATACAGTGTAATACTTTTATGCAGAATTCAGTTGGGTTCAGTTAATCTTGCGATATCAAAATGTCCTAACTATTCTCTGAGAAATAAAAAATGCATATATGTAATGTTTATTATGTGTGGCAGGGCGACTTGCGCGTCACCGTGCACGTCTCATATTGTTAAAAAATTAACATCAGGTAACTGGAATTTCAGTCAAAAAAAAAAGGGTTCAAATGGCTCTGAGCACTATGGGACTTAACATCTATGGTCATCAGTCCCCTAGAACTTAGAACTACTTAAACCTAACTAACCTAAGGACAGCACACAACACCCAGTCATCGCGAGGCAGAGAAAATCCCTGACCCTGCCGAGAATCGAACCGGGGAACCCGGGCGTGGGAAGCGAGAACGCTACCGCACGACCACGAGTTGCGGACGGAATTTCAGTCATAGATGTGCAAACAGTCGCAGTTTAAACGGAGTAAATATTGAAGTTGCAATGTTACCCTCCTATTCGGAAAGCAGGTAATTCGTTTCCTGCCCGATCATAAAGATTTAGATACTCCATGATCTCCCTAAAGTGATTAAAGCGAATACCAGGATGTTTCCACTGAGAGCTTGAGGCCGGCTTACATAATTTTTCCCCTGCACTGTGCCACTCTCTTCAACTCACAGTAACACTTACACCCTGTATTCTCAAATCAAATGGCTCCGAGCACTATGGGACTTAACTGCGGAGGTCATCAGTCCCCTAGATCTTAGAGCTACTTAAATCTAACTAACCTAAGGACATCACACACGTCCATGCCCAAGGCAGGATTCGAACCTGTATTCTCGACTATTTGTTGGCAGTGAACGTAAGTCAATTCGTATCTCCAATCAGTTTTTATAATTTATTGCAGGAGTACACAATTTTTATTGCTGCCATGTTTCAACAAAGTCACGCTGCTTTTCCGTCTACTTCGTCCGCCGTTACACAAGCTTTCCGCTACCATCTGAAAAAAAGAAAAAAAAAGGCTACGGTCGCAGGTTCGAATCCTGCCTCGGGCATGGATGTGTGTGATGTTCTTAAGTTAGTTAGGTTTAAGTAGTTCTAAGTTCTAGGGGACTGATGACCACAGATGTTAAGTCCCATAGTGCTCAGAGCCATTTTTTTTGAAAAAAAGGTTTTTGGTGCACAGTAAGCCTTACACGCACTCCTTCCTTCAACTGTTGATCGGGGCTTGATCAGCCACCTCTTAAACGCTCTCTTTAAATGGACCGTCTTTAATGACAATTCGTTTCAAAAACGTTTTACTACAATGATGCTAACAGATCTTCACATTGTTATTCTTCCACTCCTCATTGAGTTGTTTTAGAATCCATTTTGCATAGACTTTGCGAAACCTGAGCCTGTTATGCACAATTTCTCATGCAGAACCATGACTACTCTGCGTACGGTTTGCCGACCGTAGTGGCCGAGCGGTTCTAGGCGCTACAGTCTGGAACCGCGCGACCGCTACGGTCGCAGGTTCGAATTTTGCCTCGGGCATGGATGTGTGTGATGTCCTTAGGGTAGTTAGGTTTAAGTAGTTCTAGGTTCTATGGGACTGATGACCTCAGGAGTTATGTCCCATAGTGATCAGAGCCATTTGAACCATTTTTTTGCATATGGTTTGCCACGTCATCAACAGTTACTCGTCTGTTATTCAGAATGAAGGCACAGACTTGCTCAATACGGGCGTCACTTGTGGCTATAGCTGGACACACATCTCTTTTTCCTCATCTTCAATCTCGTTCCACTACTTCTGAACTATTCAGTGGACTGGTAAGCACTTCATCGTAGCAAACATTGTTCCCGTGTTGTGCTGAAAGTCTTCTATGAATTGTCGTTCCTCGTATTCCTTCAGGCCACGAAAAACAGATTACGAAAGGCTGTTCTATGATGCAAACAGAAAGTGGCGAGACCATTTTTACGTCGCAACAGTGCAAAGCAGACTGATGGGACAATGCTGGAAGCTACTACAGGCGAAGACAACAGTGCCACCGAAGCCGTAGGGCCAACCAAACACACTTAAACTGCAGCCTCTTATTGACTTACCCTTGCATATTCCAATCTAAATTGTCTAGTACAGTTTGCACCCTCTACAGCTCCCTCGGCTACCACGTTCCCTGATGTCTTAACACATGTCCTACCAATCTGCCCCTCCTTCTTGTCAATGTTCCTCACATGTGCCTGTCCTCGCTGATTCTGAGGAGGAACTGCTTATTCCCTAACAGTCATCTGATTTTCAACTTTTTCTGTAACACCACATCTCAAATTTCTTTTCATACAGTCCGCGCGGCTATTTTTTAAAAGCTAAATTCCTGGTGCATAATAAATGTTCGGTGCTGTAGCTACCATTCCATTGATTCCAAAGCACCGCCATTTTCGACTGCAATGGTGTCAAGCGAGAGTTCACTGGGGGGGGGGGGGGAGGGGCAGGATGGAGGGGTCTTTTGTGTTTTCTATTCAAATCTGCTCTACCTTGGTGCCAATGACGGCCGTGTGTTGATTATTAGCAGGCCAATTGAGGACATGCTACCAACCTGTCTGTGTACCAGACACACTGGATCTCATCTGGAGTTATGGTCTGAGATGTGATTTCGTATGACAGCTGGAGCACTCCCATGATTATCTCACGGACCCTCAATGCAAATTTGGACGTCAGTCTGGTGGTTTCACTTGTGCTGTCATTCATGAACAGCATTCCAGGGGGTGTTTTCCAACAGGATAACACTCGACCACATACAGCTGTTGTAACCCAACATGCTCTACAGAATGTCGCCATATTGTCTTGGTCGATCACCAAATCGGTCTCTATTCGAGCAAATATGTGACATCATCGGACGACAACTCGAGGGTCATCTACAACCAACAGTAACCGTCGCTGTATTGACAACGTTGGTGTTCGCCAGTATTGCATCAATACTGTTCTGTACGTACAATATATTGGATTCTTTTTTTGTTTTGAAATAATGTAAACATATGATGTTTGAGTGATAATACACGCGAATGTGCTTAAGTGATGAATGTATGTTTCGTTGTGTTTCCTTTCGAATTGTTACCAAATAAGTGCTCTGCGTCACGCCTAATTAATTTCCTCAAGCAGAAGTGGATGTGTTAAACATCTGAACTGAAGCCGTCGTAGAACGGAAACAGTACGTTTTCGGACACCGGTTCTTGTTCAAAATATCATGTACTCTAAATGTGAACATTTTTAGGTTAAATTTTAGCGTGGCTGTTATTGACATTAAATGAAACAACAAGTTTACTGCTAACAGTCACCTTTTTATTTATCTCCACGACGCGTTTCAAGGGTTTAAACCGCCATCATCAGGTGGATTTGCATTAGTTAGTAGGACATTTGTGTCTGAGTTGTGTTACGATTTTTTGGAGGAACTTGTGGCACTGTCTAGTGGAGAAACAAGACACTATTTTAGAACATGGTTTTGGGTTTCTTCTGACAAAGTTTGCTCTCGTACAATCACTCTTTCGACCCTCTCTCTCTCTCTCTCTCTCTCTCTCTCTCTCTCTCTCTCTCACTTTCTCTTTCTCTTCCTCTCCTTCTGCCTCCAGCCTTTCGTATTTATCTATTAATCCCAATCAAAACTGTTATTATGTATAATTTTACCGCTGTAGCCAATATGATAATTGTACGTAAAGTCTGTAACATTTCACCTGATTGTTATAAACAAGTATAAAATTTAAGCCATTTTAACATTTCACCTGACTGTATAAACGAGTATGAAGTTTAAGCTGTTTTGACTTGTAAAAATCGGATCTATATGCCACCTGAAGTATTTATTCCAACACATGTATTCAACACCTCAAAACAAACAGCTCCAAATCCTTTAAAAATTATTCTGTAATAATGTTGTTACGATGCATATTCTTTGTACTTTGCGATAATGTCTTCTCTTCTATTATACGAACGTTGTACCCAGCAGTTTCCAGACGCCATATTTGTTTACAAATATGACAGCATACATGTGATGTATTATGACAGCGAAAGGAACCTGTGACAACGGGAGGTACTCTATTTTACTTATTTTATGTTTACCGTTAGATATAAGTTTAATTTTTGTCAGAAGAAACCCAAAACCATGTTCTGAAATAGTGTCTTGTTTCTCCACTAGACAGTGCAGCAAGTTCCTCCAAAAAATCGTAACACAACACCCACACAAATGTCATACTAACTAATGTTGTTTCATTTAATATCATGTACTCACTCCCCTCTACAAGTCCTAGCAGTTTGTGACGGGAATTTCCGAGCACTATACAGTCACGTGTTTTCCTATCAACGTTGCATATTTCCCTCTTCCTCTCACTATCATTGTTTCTTTCTGTTCGAAGCCATACCTTTTTATATACATGGGATGCCTGGTGAGTTGGAACTTATTTGTAATGTGATATCAAACTACGGGATGTTTCATACCTAATTAGGTTCAAATGGCTCTGAGCACTATGGGACTTAACGTCTGTGGTCATCAGTCCCCTAGAACTTAGAACTACTTAAACCTAACTAACCTAAGGACATCACACACACCCATGCCCGAGGCAGGATTTGAACCTGCGACCGTAGCGGTCGCGCGGTTCCAGACTGTAGCGCCTAGAACTGCTCAGTCACTCCGGCCGGCACCTAATTAGGATTCCTAACACAATCCGTAGAAGCTTTGCAACCATCATCTTCAAAATTCGATGTCCCACAGCTGCGAAGCAGTACATTTCTGGACAGGGGCTCTCTCTCTTGAAAAATGACCCGCGTTCCATCCCACACAATGTACTAAGTACCGTGTATTACATGGAACGCTATCCTGTACGTTACTGTTTTTGTGGCAAGCAATTAAAAATTGATTCACTGCTACCTGTTGGAGAGTTTAGGGGCTGCAAGGAAAGTACTGTGACAATCTATTTGACAAGTTCAGCGTTCGTCGTGAGATGAAAGTGGCAGATACGCAACAATCAACTCCAACACCAGCATAATTACCACGGAAAGTAATGATGGCCGGTCCTATCTTGGCTTACCATTCTCTGGTTGACATAAGAAGTAACGACGTGCTGACTTGCAGGCAACGTCTGGACACATTTATAAACAGGTTTTAAAAATTCCTTACGCCACCATATCGATAAATAATTGTTATCCGCTACGCAGTTCAGACGTTCTTTAGAATTAAGATTTTCCATTCCGCCTCTGAAAGTTCCCATTCTGCCCAGCAATTTTCTCCTGGGGATTTGTGGCCACCCTCTGGAATTCATTGTCGTGATATTCACTTTCCGAGACAGGGGAATTACATTCAAGACGCTCAGGTGTTATTCCTCTTGATTTTTTTGTGGTCTTAAGGGAAAGAATACCTTCATAAGGCTTACCCATAAATATTTAGTGAATCTGAGAACTGAACACGCGACTTCCAAGTGCAAATCCCAGAGATTTAGCGAGAGTCTTTTTTTCTTTTCTTTCTTTTCTTACCTCTACATGTTTCAGGAAATAATCTCCTACGCACTTTTCTGTGCATCTACTACTGACCGCCCGTGAAGCACACCTATCGAGGTGTTTCTTTCGGCTTCGATAAATGGGACGATCATTGAGATGTTAGTAAACTGAGCACTGAGTCACAAGGTTTACTTTAATTGAAGTATCTGTTCCTGTATATTCGGTTTGGCGAGATCCTTACTTTGAAGCTTATCGCAAATTTAAGGAATAAGAATCTCCTGCTTACTTCCAGAGCCACTAATTATTCGCAGTTGAAATGAATGCTCGGGGCCACTTTAGCACAAAATGACGAGTTGCAAGAAGTTACAGAAGGAAAGAGAACAAGAGAAAAATACAGATGTAACTTGAAAGTAACGTACTAAGTGTGTGGTCTTACACTACCTACAACGACAAGAGTTTCGCATCATCCCGGTTCCCAGAACTCCTGAACATAAACGTTGACTGCGGATATTGTATCACAGACACAGTCACTTTGACTGTTCAGAGATGTCACTAAACCCCCCCTCCCTCCCCCCCCAAAGATGTAAAGAACCATGCATGAGCAGCGCCTATTAGACTGAGAGCGTCCGACAGCCGACCTGTTCCAGTCATTCTACCAGGAAGGAGGTACACGTCTCGTGTTGTCTGTAGTTCAACCATGCCTAGACGGTCAATACCGCGGTTCGGTCGCGTCCGCGTTTTTTACTTTGATACTTTGTACCAGGAAGGGCTCTCAACAAAGAAAATGTCCAGGCGTCTCGGAGTGAACCAAAGCGATGTTGTTCGGACGTGGAGGAGATACAGAGATACAGGAACTGGCAGCCCAAGGGCTATTACTGCAGTGGATGACCACTACCTAAGGATTATGGCTCGGAGGAACCGTTACAGCAACTCCACCATGTTGAATAATGCTTTTCGTGCAGCCGTAGGACGTCGTGTTACGACTCAAATTGTGCGCAGTAGGCTGCATGATGCGCAACTTCACTCCCGACGACCTTGGCGAGGTCCCTCTTTGCAACCACGACACCATGCAGAGCAGTACACATGGGTCCAACAACCTGCCTAATGGACTGCTCAGTACTGGCATCACGTTCACTTCACCTATGAGTGCTGCATATACCTTCAACCAAACAATCGTCGGAGACGTGTTTGGAGGCAACCTGGTCAAGATGAATACCTTAGACACACTGTCTAGCAAGGTGGAGGTCCCTGCTGTTTTGGGGTGGCATTATGTGGGGCCGACGTACGCCGCTGGTGGTCAAAGAAGGTGCCGTAACGGCTGTGCGATACGTGAATGCCATCCTACGACCGATACTACAACCATATCGGCAGCATTTTACGAGGCACACGTCTTCATGGACGACAATTCTGGCCCCATTGTGCACATCTTGTGAGTGACTGCCTTCAGGATAACGACATCGCTCGACTAGAGCGGCCAGGAGTTCTCCAGGCATGAACCTTATCGAACATGCCTGGGATAGATTGAAAACGTCTGTTTATGGACGCCATGACCCACCAACCACTCTGAGGGATCTACGCCGAATCGCCATAGAGGAGTGGGACAATCTGGACAAACAGTGCCTTGATGAACCTGTGCAGAGTATACCACGACGAATACAGGAATCCGTCAATGTAAGAGGACGTGATACTTGGTATTAGAGGTACTGGTGTGTACAGCAATCTGGACCACGACCACTGAAGGTCTCTATGTATGGTGGTACAACATGCATTGTGTGGATTTCATGGGCGGAAATGATGTTTATGTTGATGTCTGTTCCAATTTTCTGTACAAGTTCCGGAACTCTCGGAAACGAGGTGATACAAAACTTTTTTTGATGTGTTTACATCGCAAATCACCTCTACAGAAAAACAAGGGAAGAACGATAACTAGTTTGTTTTATTCTACTTCACTGCGTATTATGAGCAACCGGAGCCCTCACAGTGAAAGGACACAGTAGTCCGACATATGAGAATCTGTGGAGAGCGATATCAGTCACTGAGACCTAATGGAACGAATCGTGCTGGTCTTATGGTCCATAGCGTCGTTAAAAGAAACGGGCAGTTTCCAATAACGAGTGAGAATTCTTCCGAATCAAGATATTTGCACCTCCAAACAATGGTTTCAGTTGGAAACGAACCATGAAAGCCAATGTTGCAATTTAAAGGAAAAATGCATGACGCAAGAGGTAATATCTGTCAACATAACTGTCTGTTGGTCAATTGCCTGGGCAGTGGAGTTGCGAAACTACTATTGGAGTCCGGCGCAAAAGCACGACAAATTACAAATGAACAATCGTCCAGTTAGCTGGCACTGATCATCATTGTTCGTTATGAAATGGATTTTTCTTTCAATCCTTAACAGATCTGTACAAGACTTGGAAATGGACACACACACACACACACACACACACACACACACACACATACACACACTCAAACACACACTCACCACCCACTCACACACACACTTCTGTTTCCTTACGTTACGACTATGAGGCTATAATCTACATGTAAATATGCATATAACTCCAAAATTCCAGCATAGTATTGTGAAGTGCGTGGCAGAAGGTACTTCCCATTGTATCACCTTTTACGGTTTCTTCCCATTCGATAAGCGTATAAAGGCTGGAAAGAATTATTATTTAAATTCAAGGTTGCTATAAATGGTTTATTAGATTTACGCGTGAACAGAACCATAAACTCACCGAATTTACATTGTCTGCACTAGCGCCGTTCAAGTGCAGTGGGTTGACAAAATGGCGACAAAGCAAGAAAAGAATGTGTTTGAATATGCGGTACGATTCCCTGTTACAACAGTGCAGGATGAATTCAGAAGGCATTATGTAAAAGAAGCGCCATGTAAACAGAGCATCGTGCGTTGGTGTCGACAACTTAGGGGCATTGTAAACAGAAAAGTGCCATTTGTTAGATGCAGCCGTGGAGAAGGTAAGGAAAAATTTCGTACGCAATCCAAAAAAATCAACTACCCGTGCAAGACAAGAATTTGGAGCATGGCAGCAAGCTGTGTGGAAGATTTTGCTAGGGAGGTTACGTTATCAACGGTAACGTCAACAGCTCGAGCGACAGTTAAAAGGCCGGCCGAACTGGCCGCGCGGTTCTGGCGCTGCAGTCTGGAACCACGAGACCGCTGCGGTCGCAGGTTCGAATCCTGCCTCGGGCATGGATGTGTGTGATGTCCTTAGGTTAGTTAGGTTTAACTAGTTCTAAGTTCTAGGGGACTAATGACCTCAGCAGTTGAGTCCCATAGTGCTCAGAGCCATTTGAACCATTTTTGACAGTTAAAACCGAAAGCTTACGGCCGGCGCCCTCTATTTTGTATCACAATGCAGGGAGCGCTTGAGGATGAATAGTTCGCGTCCAAGCTGATATTCAGCGGCGAAGCAACCTTCCATTTAACTGGGACGGTTAATCACTACAGTGGGAGAGTGTGGGATCCTGAACATCCTCGTGAAACTGTAACAATGAACGAGATTTGCCGAATGGTAACGTTTTCTAGGCAATGTCACGCGCGAAGCTATATGGGCCGTTTTTCTTTCGTGAAGTACTGTAACGGGTACCTTTTACCTCTATACGTTGCAGTTGTGGCTGTTTCCACCACTGAATACTGATTCCGAGAATTTCATTTTCCAACAAAATGAGCATCGATGTAGGTCGCTACCAAAAAGACGAATTTCCGCATCGCTAGGTTGGACTCAGTGGCAAAGATGACGTGTCTCTGTTCGCTTGGCTCCCCGTCCCCACCAGTCACCTCATCCAGCGCCTTTTGACTTTTCCTTTGCGGGTATATTAAGGACCGCGTTTACGTATCCCCACTGCTAAGGACACCAGAGTAACTGAGAGAACGCATCCATGCAGCTGTTATGACCATTGACCAGATGTTGCTACATCAGATATAGAACGAACTTGACTATCGCTTGGACGTGTGTCGTGTGACCAGAGGGGAACTCATAGAACATTTGTAGAGTGCAAAATGCTACCTTGGTGAGTTTACGGTTCTATCCGTGCATAAATCAAGTCATACTTCGGAAAATATGGAGCCTTGAAAACGAATGAATGGTTTACAGAGGCTCTGTACGTCTGTTCTTATTACAACTGGTCTAATCGAATCATAGCAACCTATTTTCAAACGTCTGCCACTTGCTGTTTTTCAGCACCTCCATCAATCTTTCCGTGGGTAAAACAATGCAGTAAAATTCGTGCTGCCCTTCTTTATATACAGTCAATGTCTCCTGTTGGTCCTCTGTGTACTCTAGGATAGTTCGCTCGCGGATCATGTCGGCAGTCTTCTATCCAGAAAGTTAGCATTTCGAAAGTATCTTCAAATGAACCGACAACTTGTTCCTGTATTACGTATGACTGAAACATATGTAATCGTTCAGTTTCATGTACCCATAGATTTATACACCCAGGTATTCGTA
Source organism: Schistocerca cancellata (assembly GCF_023864275.1). Taxonomy (NCBI): domain Eukaryota; kingdom Metazoa; phylum Arthropoda; class Insecta; order Orthoptera; family Acrididae; genus Schistocerca; species Schistocerca cancellata. The sequence continues at coordinate 141,303,269 of NC_064634.1, read as the reverse complement.
TGAATTGACTGTTTGCATTTGTGACTCATTGATATTCCATTCACATTATATTACATTTCAGCATTTTGTGAAGTGCGCTATTTTACATTCTCGAATACTTATAGGAAGCTGCCAACCTTTACACCACTTTGAGACCTTATTAACCTGACCTGACCTGACCTGACTTGACCTAACGTAACCTAACCTAACCTAACGTAACCTAACGTAACGTAAAGTCCATAACTCCAAAACTATTAGACATAAAATGTTTCCGTTTTCGCTATTGCAATCTATATGAGATTCTCGTCCATTTAGACTATAGTTTTAATAATTTTCGGTAATTTTGAGGAGTTCGGATGTCTCACAAATGTCACGTATGTTCAAAGTTCTGTTCAAAACAGTTGGCGTATGTAATTCAGCCTTCCCGAAGGCATCTGAACGTAAAATTTCATTCCCTTTCCAGTGGCACAAACCGCAAGATCGTATCAGCAACAGTTTTTGATATAGATGCGTTTGAGCAATGATCTGCATTTTGAAAGTGCGTCCTGTATCGATAAATTGTGTATCCCACTAAATGTTCATAACTCCGAAACTATTGGACATAAAGAGTTGCGGTTTTCACTATTTCAATCTATATGAGCATCGATACAGGACGCACTTTCAAAATGCCGCCCATTGTTCAAACGCGTCTATATCAACAACTGTTGCAGGTACGAACTTGCGGTTTGTGTCACTGGAAAGGTATTGAAATTTTACGTCCAAATGCCTTCGGAAAATGTAGAGTTTCTCCGTTGCATCGTGAGTGCTTCGCACGAAGGAAATACGAAATACCTGCCCATTTTTGCGTGTTTAAACGAAAGCAGTCAGATTACTAATTGTGGCAGAGTGCTGCGGTTGCCACGTATCGACAGAAGATAAAAAGACGTTTCGTTTGGTGTATAGAAAGTTGGAGTTTTCGAAAAATAGGTTTTTCCTCTGAATGGAGAACTCGCGTACCCCCGAGAGTTTACATGTTTTTTTTTTTTTTTATCGAAATTCGTGTGTTCCCAGAACTGCGTTTCGTTGCATGCATTTTATAGATCCTATGATGTAGATATTCGCCAGGGTGGGAAATGTTCCATTTGCCACATCCTACTATTTTTAATCGATTTTTGAAGTCGAGGCTGTTTGCACTTTTGCGTGTTCAAAAGGGTATAGAAAGAGTCCAAATTATCTCAGAGAGATGCGGTTTGCAGGAATCGACAGAGGATGAAATGACGCTTCGTTTGATGTATAGGAAGATGGGTATTCGGAAACAAATTTACTTCAAAATTTTGAAATTCGCGTAAGGGGGTACTCGTGAATTTTATCGAAACTCGTGTGATCCTAGAAGTGCGTTCGCTGCATGAATTTTATAGTTCCCATCATGTAGATATTGGCCTTGCTTTTAATTTCACCGAAAGTTGTTTTGACTTTCCTATATCCTGAGTCGGTCCTTCCGACTATCATTTCTTTTTCGATTTCTTCACATTTTTCATGCAGCCATTTCGTCTTAGCTTAACTGAACTTCCTATGTATTTCATTCCTCAGCGACTTGTATTTCTGTATTCCTGAAATTCTCTGAACGCTTTTCTACTTTCTTCTTTGCTCTATCAGCTGAAGTATTTCTTCTGTTACCCACGGTTTCTTCGCAGTTACCTTCTTTGTAGCTATGTTTTTCTTTCCAACTTCTGTGACTGCAGTTTTTAGAGATGTCTATTCCTCTTCAACTGTACTGCCTACTGAGCTGTTTCTTATTGCTGTATCTATAGCCTTAGAGAAGTTCAAGCGTATTTTCGTCATTCCTTAGTACTTTCGTATGCCATTTCTTTGCGTAATGATTCTTCCTTACTAATCTCTTACACTTCAGCTAGTCTTCATCACTACTACATTGAGATCTAAGTCTGTATCTGCTCCTGGGTACGCCTTACAATCCAGTATCTGATTTCGGAAACTCTGTCTGAGCGTGATGTAATCTAACTGAAATCTTCCCGTATTACCCGGCCTTTTCCAAGTACACCTCCACCTCTTGTGGCTCTTGAACAGAGTATTCACTGTTACTAGCTCAAATCTCTTACAGAACTCAATTAGAATTTCTCCTCTCTCATTACTTGTCCCCAGTAACCTTTTCTTCCACTCCTTCCCCTGTAACTATCTTAAAGTCCCATATGACAATTAGACTTTCATCTCGCTTTACATACTGTATTACCCTTTCAGTATCATTATTTGCGTCCTCTATCTCTTCATCTTCAGCTTGCGACGTCGGTATGTATATCTGAACTAAGTTGTCGGTGTTGGTTTGGTTCAAATGGCTCTGAGCACTATGGGACTTAACATCTGAGGTCATCAGTCCTCTAGAACTAAGAAGTACTTAAACCTAAATAACCTAAGGACATCACACACATCCATGCCTGAGGCAGGATTCGAACCTTCGACCGTAGCGGTCGCGCGGTTCCAGACTGAAGCGCCTATAACCGCTTGGTCAGAACGGCCGGCGGTGTTGGTTTGCTGTCGATTCTGATAAGAACAACCCTATCGCTGAACCTATTCACAGTAACTCACACTCCGCCCTATCTTCCTATTCATAACGTATCCTACTTCCGTTACACTATTTGCTGCTGCTATTGACATTACCCTATACTCATCTGAGCAGAAATCCTTGTCTTCTCTCCATTTCACTTCACTGACCCCTCCTACATCTAGACTGAGCGTTTTTGTTTTCCTTTTCAGATTTCCCTGACACATTCAAAATTCTGACATTCCACGTCCCGACTCGAAGAACGTTATCCCTTTATTGATTATTCAATCTTTTTCTCATGCCCACCTCACTCTTGGCAGTCCCCTACCGAAAATCCGAATGGGGGACTATCCCGGGTGGTATACTACACTGATACGGCCAATAGGAGCAACCTATTCCGAAGAAACCTTAAGGTCTTTGTGATCAGTGAAGTCCGGTGAGGAGCTAGACTTTGTATTGGAAGCACGAGGGGCTCTAGACTTTTGATGGTCTGGGGCTCAACGGTCAACCCTGATGACGATGGAGCTTCTGGTTCACAAGTGGTCGCTGTCTGTCCCGTCAAGTGGTATCTGTTAGTGGGCATCCTGGCGCAGTTTGGAGCCGACGGCTATTTATAGTTGCTTTTGAGTGGTTCGGGGATTTGACGTCTTAAGGAGTGGAAGAATGGCCCAGTCCTGCCCTAGCTAAGTGATTTGCCTTTGCCTCTCGCCTCTCCTCCTCCTCTTTCATCTTCTGGTGAGTCTTGCGTTACCTTCAGTCATGATCTGTCCCACCGCAATGGGGTTACTTGCTGTAACAGTTTATTGAGGGCTGTTCTCTTGTCTGCCCCTTTTAAAAATGGTTGTCTGTTACTTATGAAAAATTTTGTATTTGTTTTCAATATATGAAAGGTGTTTTATAATTAATGACAGCTGTGTATGATATATTACCCTAAACCAATTTAGTGGTGTTGACTATCTGTTATTGTCCATTTAGTGTTCACTGATCTCTTCTAGCAATCTTAGATATTGCTGCTTAATAAGGTTATTTGTTAAAACCGTCCACTGAAGGCTGCTGTCTTGACTGCCCCCTTTTTAAAAATAGCTATTTGTTGCTTATGAAAACCTGTTCCTTGTCTCAGCGCATGAAAAGATGTTTAACGGCAGCTTTATATGGGTAATTTTGCTAAGCTGTTCAGTGCAGTAAGTGGGTACTGAAATTCCCCCCCCCCCCCGCCCCCCCCCCAAAAATAGAAAATAAGTAATATAAAAAACTGTACCTGGTTACTTAATGAAATAATCTGATAAAACTGTTTTTTGGCTGCTGCTGTCTCGCTTGTCCCCCTTCAAATACCATTGATGACTATTTCCTTCTCATTCTGTCCGGTAAATCTCCGTGACCCGGGGTTCTGGGTGATTTTTCAGAACTCTAGCCCTTTTCCTAACCCTCTCCAGTCCTATCCGTTCACTTCTCTTCCCCTTCAACCCTTCTACTAGAAGGAGCCACTGGATCGCGCATTTTATCCATCCAATTACATTATATTGTCAAAAACTGACTATTTTCGTTGTTATATTGATCATTGTTTGCTGTTTATAAAGTTCTGTACCTCTGTTTTCAATGCAATGGCAGGTGTTTTAATAATTAATGGCAGCTGCATATTAGAAATTTTCCTAAGCTTCCTCAGTGCATTAAGTTGTTGCTGACTCCCCTGCCCCCCCCCCCAACCCCCAAAAAGAAAAAGAATGTACCTGATTGTTTAATAAGGTAATCGAGTAATGCTGTTTCTTGAAAGCCAATGCCCTGACTTTCCCATTTAAATAACATTGTTTGCTGCTTATAAAAATCTTTACTTTTGATTTTACTGTAATAACAGGTAGTTTGTAAAACTAATAGTAATTGTATACAGGGAAATTCTCTTAAACTTCAGTGCATATAGCTGACTGTAACTGTACCTTGTCCTTGGTTTAAGTGTAGCGACAAGCGTTTCGGTAATTAATACCAGCTGTGTCTGAGATATTGAGACAACTTCTCTGCGAACTTATCCTGCTGCTGACAACACTGCAGCTTTGAATGTTTATTGAAGGTCTGTATCCTAATATGTGTTTTGTGGTAATTAATTAAAATCCTGACAACTGTTTAAATAGCTTTTTATTTTTTTATTTTTTTTATTTTTATACTATAGCAACGATAAGGGGACTCCAGTTCTTACATTAGGGGACACCTTTTGAATATTCCCACTCCAGTTTCACCTATCACTTATCAAAAACTGAATGAATACTTATGTAGATTTTTTTCAGACTGAAGTTCGCTATAGATAATAGCATCATTTGTGAAAATTTGGAGTTTTATACGAGGGTTGTCCAGAAAGTAAGTTCCGATCGGTCGCGAAATGGACACGACAGTGAAAGCACGATGAATCTTTGCACAGATATGTTGGGTAGTGTCTCTAGTATGACCGTCGATCGCATCAAGATGCTGTTTTCAGTTGTGAGCGCACTGTGAGCGAGTAAAGGTGCCTAGAACAATGACGTCTCCCGCCAAGTGGGAAGGCCCGCTGAGAGGCTTCGCCTTAATGAATGCAACCCACCTAACACAAATGCCACGCACTTCCTTCTTCATGGCAATTCTCAGCTGCACTCTGCAGGGGCAGTGAAGACGCTCCTGTAGCCTTTTCGATGGGAAGTGTTCGATCATCCACAACACAGCCCTAATAGGCTCTTCCTGAGTATCATCTCTGTTCACATGAAATGATAGATACGAAGACAACACTTGGCTGTATACCAGCATAGAGAATTATCGGAAAGCACAGGTGGCTGCCTTCTACGACGATGGTGTTGCAAATGTCTAAGTCGGAGCCGCGACTATGTAGAGAAGTATCTGGAAAGTGTAGCTAACTCTTGCAAATAAAATGTTCCGGATTTTCAATGCGTTTTCCATTTAGCGACCGATCGGAACTTACTTTCTGGACAACCTTCGTATTAATATTTTGCCAGCACATTAACACACAAAATCAATGGAAAGGGTGCAAACATACTTCTGTGGGCACACCTGAAGCTACCTCTACCGATGACTCTTCATCGAAAATAACTTGTTGCATCTTCCCAACAAATAAATATTCAATCCATTCACAAATTTCGTTAGATGCCGTACATGAAAGTACTTTTTTTTTTTTACTTAATGCTGATGTACACTCCTAGAAATGGAAAAAAGAACACATTGACACCGGTGTGTCAGACCCACCATACTTGCTCCAGACACTGCGAGAGGGCTGTACAAGCAATGATCACACGCACGGCACAGCGGACACACCAGGAACCGCGGTGTTGGCCGTCGAATGGCGCTAGCTGTGCAGCATTTGTGCACCGCCGCCGTCAGTGTCAGCCAGTTTGCCGTGGCATACGGAGCTCCATCGCAGTCTTTAACACTGGTAGCATGCCGCGACAGCGTGGACGTGAACCGTATGTGCAGTTGACGGACTTTGAGCGAGGGCGTATAGTGGGCATGCGGGAGGCCGGGTGGACGTACCGCCGAATTGCTCAACACGTGGGGCGTGAGGTCTCCACAGTACATCGATGTCGTCGCCAGTGGTCGGCGGAAGGTGCACGTGCCCGTCGACCTGGGACCGGACCGCAGCGACGCACGGATGCACGCCAAGACCGTAGGATCCTACGCAGTGCCGTAGGGGACCGCACCGCCACTTCCCAGCAAATTAGGGACACTGTTGCTCCTGGGGTATCGGCGAGGACCATTCGCAACCGTCTCCATGAAGCTGGGCTACGGTCCCGCACACCGTTAGGCCGTCTTCCGCTCACGCCCCAACATCGTGCAGCCCGCCTCTAGTGGTGTCGCGACAGGCGTGAATGGAGGGACGAATGGAGACGTGTCGTCTTCAGCGATGAGAGTCGCTGCTGCCTTGGTGCCAATGATGGTCGTATGCGTGTTTGGCGCCGTGCAGGTGAGCGCCACAATCAGGACTGCATACGACCGAGGCACACAGGGCCAACACCCGGCATCATGGTGTGGGGAGCGATCTCCTACACTGGCCGTACACCACTGGTGATCGTCGAGGGGACACTGAATAGTGCACGGTACATCCAAACCGTCATCGAACCCATCGTTCTACCATTCCTAGACCGGCAAGGGAACTTGCTGTTCCAGCAGGACAATGCACGTCCGCATGTATCCCGTGCCACCCAACGTGCTCGTTATTGGGAAGACATTATATTTTAGAAGCCTTATTATAATTACAGGGTTTGAACAAAAATACGGAAACAAGCAGATTGCGCTGTTGCATTTGACCACGAACGGTCAACAAGTTACATGTGTTAGCCGTGGTAAAAACAGTGTTCTGTGTAGTTAAATAAATAAATGTCGTGTGACTAGGGCCTCCCGTAGGGTAGACCATTCGCCGGTTGCAAGGCTTTCGATTTGACGCCACTTCGGTGACTTGCGCGTCGGTGGTGATGAAATGATCATGATCAGGATAACACAACACCCAGTCCTTGAGCGGAGAAAATCTCCGACCCATCCGGGAATCGAAACCGGGCCCTTAGGATTGACATTCGGTCGCAGTGACCACTCTGCTACCGGGGGCGGACTTCTGTGTAGTTGAGAGTGAATTCGAATGTGGACAAATTGCTCGTGTGATGGGTGCTTCCTTCACCAAGTTAGTCCAAATGTTTGGTGTTTCAAGAGGTACCGTATCAAAGATTGGTACTGCATACAGGGAAAGCTGAAAAACATCTTCGAGTAAGTCACAACTCGGACGAAAGAGTTTGTTGAAGCTGATGACAAGACGATGATTGAAGAGCATTGTGAAGCAAACGTCACTGCTGAACTGAAATTCTGAATATCTCACTCGCGAACCCTGTCAACACCAAATGCAAACGAAGGGAACTCCATAAGCAGCGAATTGGGGGGAGAGCTGGAATCCCAAAACAATTCATAATTGATTAAAATACCCGAAACAGGAAAACGTTGTTCCGGTGCCATAAAACGTGGACCATGGATCAATAGAAGAAAGCCATTTGGTCGGGCGGTTCTTGTAGCAGACTGTTTGCAACTTCTAGCGAACTTTATGTCCCAAGTGTGAAACATGGCAGCAGTTCAGTTGCAACATGGCAGCCATATCGTGGTATTCCGCAGCTCAATAGTTACTCTGCAAGGTCGCAATACTGTCAAGGACTACGCGATCATTCTGGCTGATCAGGTCCATCCCATGTATATCCCCAATGGCGATACTTGTAACCTCCCCGCACGTAAAATTTATTCACCACAACCTCTCAACAGAAAATGTGAACATAAATGCTATTCACGCCAAGTGTAACCTCCCCACAAAATTTAAAAATTGAAATTAAAAAATAATTTTTATTATGGATAGCGAGTCTAATTTTTGTGTGACCTCAGAACAAAACTGGTTCCCATTTAATGTACCCACAAAAATTCTTTTCTCATTTAATGTAAGCTCGAAAAAGAAAAATTCCTAAACCTCATAATAAAAAAGTAAATTCAGTAACCTGGTAAAATTTGGACGACAGTAGTGCTGCGTCGTGGCCCTGTAAGATCATTCTGAATAAAAAAGCAAAAATTCTTACCTCAATAAAAACGGCGAATATATCTGCTCTTACTTAACATTTTTTTTTGACACAGCTCCGTGCAATGCTGGCTTATACATTTGTGATTTGTGAAAGGAAGCAACTGATTTTTAAAATTGAAATGAATGCTTTTAAAAAATTACTTTATATTGAAAAAATTATTATTAGGACATTTTTTTTAAACATTTGGATGACAGTTCAAGTACATTACTATCGGTATCGGACGTGATTATGGCTGCACGACGGGAATTAACAGACTGTAATGGGTGTGGAATGGTAGTTGGAGCTAGACGCATGCGACATTCTATTCTGGAAATCGTTATGGAATTCTGTATTCAGATTCTAGAGTATGCTGAGAACAACAGTTTCAGTTGTGCTTTATGCCACGCTTGGGAATTTTACCTTGAATTCCATCTTCAAGCGTAGTTAAGCCATCTAAATCTCTCCTGATCATATAAATGAAATCAGGCCTTGAGTGTGGTAAGATCTGCCATCACCTACGTGAGGGCAGCGTGACACGTCTTCTGTCTCTGAGCTCTCGACCAACACTACCGAAATTTTACTCTCGCAGACAGACCTCGTCTCACAACAATGCTTAGAATCGCGCTCCCATATTTCGCCCTCAGATTGCTGCTATCGATGTCTGAGTGCTTATTTTGTTTCCATATAGAATCGCAGAATCTTACACAATGTAAAGAATACCCTTAATTGGCTATATTGTTATCAATACTCAATGTAATATTTAATCAAGATAATGGAGAGTCTGACACACTCCTTACATTGTGTAGATGATGTGTAAGGGCTTCCCAGCGAACCGTTTGCAACGTAGTCGAAACAACGTTGCCAACGGGTGATCGGGCATTATCCTGCCATAGAATGATGCCGTCCGACAACATTCCTGAACGGTTGGACTTCGTGGCGAGCTTCTGGTTTTGCAAAGTGTCCACTAGGTCTCCATCTCTCCTTACACTATTTCTATATTTTTGGAGTTCCGAAGGAAGACATTCGTGGCCGTTGATTTGCCTTGGAAGAAATGGTGCACATCGTGGTTCAATCATGGTTCCGTAGGCAACCGTAAATATTTTACCATGAAGACACTAACCGTCTTGTGTCACATTGGAATAACTGTGTTGGCAGTTATGGCGATTACTTTTGAATTAATAGACGGTTATCTATCTCGTTTTCATCTGACTGCCACTTATAAATGATTAGAGTTGCTATTCTCTGTGAAAGTAGAATGGGCACCAGAGTGCATTAGTGTTACAAGTGTTAAGTGTTGTTACCAGGCCTGGTAGGGTCTATATCGGCCATGTCGTGTGACTAGGGCCTCCCGTCGGGTAGACCGTTCGCCGGGTGCAAGTCTTTCGATTTGAAGCCACTGCGGCGACTTGCGCGTCGATGGGGATGAAATGATGATGATTAGGACACCACAACACCCAGTCCCTGAGCGGAGAAAATCTCTGACCCAGCCGGGAATCGAGCCCAGGCCCTTAGGATTGACATTCTGTTGCACTGACCAGCTACCGGGGGCGAACATGAAAAGCTTTGGATATTGAGTGCTCAGTCAGATACCGCACATTCTTAAGAAACAGCTGCTGGTCGTTCCAGTGTCAGTGCCCCGATTTTGGACTGCACGGGAACTCAAGGGCTGGTATACTGGTCATCAAGTTTCCGTTTGAGCACCAAGAGGGAGGATCGCCGAATCGTGCACTAAGCGCATCGTACCCATCTCCGTCTGCCACCCGACAGCAATTAATGGACTCTGCAACATTCTGCATCATCTCTCGCCATTGGTCGCAGGTAGCAGCAGCGGGACGAGACAGTTGCTGTCCCATGCGTAGGATGCTGTTAACATCACAACAGATCCAGATGAGCTTGGAGGGGCGCCGACACCGGGAATCGTGGACTCCTGATGACTCGCGTCGCATCGTGTTCAGCAAGGTATTGCGGTTCTGCCGTACCCAAGAAGATCATCGTCAGCATTTATGGCGGTGACCTGAAGAGAGGCCCTTTCTTCCAATATTTTGGAAAGGCACAGTCGTGTTACTCCTGGAGTCATGGTGTGTAGAGTCATCGGTTATGACGTCAGGTCACAGCTGGTGTTGACTGATGGAACTCTAACACCACAGCGACACGTCACGGACACCCCGCATCCTCATATGTTACGTGATATGAGACAGTATTATGACGCCATTCTTCAATAGAACAATGCTTGTTCACACATGACATGTGTATCTATGAACTGTTTCCGTGACGTTGGCGCACTCCTTAGGACAGCAGTATACGCATATCTGTCTCAACAGAACGTAAATGGGGCTAGCTCAGGCATCAGTTCGTCCCAGCCCCAGTATCTAAAACATCAATGGCCAATTACGTTGTGGAGCAGCGTGCGTCAGAAGAGGATACAACGGATCTACACTCATCCTCGTAAATTAAGGATAATTGCAGAATGTGGTGCCACACAACGTCGTACTACACAAAACTGCCGCTAATAGCATAGGCACATAGGGAACATACACGACACAGATCTGTAAGTCTACGGTACTGGTGACAAGTTGAGAAAACTGTCCCGAAACACATGAGCTACAAAACGCTACTGTTTCCTGCGCATGTACCCCGACATCAGTATGGGATATGATCACCATGCACACGGACACAGGCCGCACAACGGATTGGCATACTCTGGACCAGGTGGTCGAGCAGCTGCTGAGGTATAGCCTCCCATTCTTGCACCAGTACCTCTCGGAGCTCCTAAAGTGTCCTAGGAGTCTGAAGACGTGCAGCGATACGTCGACCGACAGTATCCCAGTCGTACTCGATGGGGCTTAGGTTTGGAGAACAGGCAGGCCACTCCATTTGCCTGATATCTTCTATCTCAAGGTACTCCTCCACGATGGCAGGTCGGTGGGGCCGGGCGTTATCGTCTGTTAGGAGGAAGGTGGGACCAACTGCACCCCTGAAAAAAAGCGAACATACTGATAAAAAATGATGTCCCGATACACTTGACCTGTTACAGTTTCTCTATAAATGTAGGGGTGTACGTGCACCAATCATAATCCCACCCCACACCATCAAACCACGACCTAGATACAGGTCCCTTTCAAGAACATTAAGGGGTTGGTATCTGGTTCCTAGTTCACGCCAGATGAAAACCCGGCGATAATCACTGTTCAGACCATATCTGGACTAGTCTGTGAACATAACCTGGGACCAATGTTCCAATGACCATATACTGTGTTCTTGACATAAGGCTTTACGGGCTCTCCTGTGATCAGGAGTCAGTGGAATGCACCTTGCATACACTGTGGACGTCCCATACTGTAGCGCCTGGATACGTTTCCTGTCTGCTGGAATCGTTGCCATAATCTTGAGATCACACTTTGTGGCAGACGGAGGGCCCGTGCTACAACCTGCTGAGTTTGACCAGCCTCCAGTAGCCCCTAGCCCCAGTATTCTACCCCTCATAACGTCATCAATATGTGTTCTTCGAGCCATTTTTAACACACAGTCACCATTAGCACGTCTGAAAACGTCCGCGCACTTACTCGCTGCACCGCACTCTGACACACCTCTGCGTCTGTGGACTGCTGCCAGCGCTACTGTGCGACGACCACAGGTCAAATGCACCGCATGGTCATATCCCGAGGTGATTTAAAACCGAAAACCGCCCACCAGAGCGTTGTTTCACCATGTAACAGCATTATCCTTAATTTATGAACATGAGTGTATGGCACCTTTCGCAACCGAATTAGTACATGCATCAAGGCCAGAGTTGGTGCAACTTCATACTGATAAGTACGGTCATAGTGTCGAGTCCTTCGTAAATTACACCAACTGCGACATAATCGCGTGTACAAACAGTGATCCAATAATGTAAAATGCTTTATTATTCCAGTCTCTGATCACAAATGAATGTTTTAGACGATGACCGGTTTCAGTCTGTAATGACCATCTTCAGATCTTTTTTATACCATGTCCTAAAATGATACAGCAATAATGGTAAATGCGTTACTCTTTCATTATAAACTTGTCTTATAGCATTGCACTCCTGTTGTACAAGCTGTTGAATGTCGTCAAGAAGAGTACAATGTTCCACTGAAGAAAACAGTGGCGATAGGTAAGGATAACTGTACAGTATATTACTTTGCTTACTTACACTTATCAAAAACCTTGAGTAAATATGACACGGTCAGCATTTTATACAGAACACCCAAACAGGTTGACTGAATGACCACTTTGTACCCTAGTGCCTTCATTTACAACTAAAAGAGTTTTCTCATAGAAAACTGAACAATGTACGGTTGAAGACCGAAGTTAAAAACTTCTGCTGTGTTGTTAGGCTGCATCATATTTCTTCACACAATAGACGTTTCTACTCCTCTGCTGTGAATTTCTTCAGGACCTTGTGGTGTCCACTGTAGGGAGCACTGTCAGAGGCCACTGTCGCCTTCTCTTATAGAAGGAGTTTTCCCGCACTTGCTCTGGAGAAGTAGGAATACTGAGTAAGATCTTATGATACTATTCGTAAGCCAGCTACATTACATGGTAAGGGAAGTTTTCCCGTGTTAATTCCGAAGAAAGGGAATTTTATGACTCTTCTCCAGTCTAAGTGTGGCAAAAATCCCTTTCAAACCAATGGCGTTGGCTTGCTAATAGTAGACACAGGAATTTTAGCTAGTAAGCCACTTCTTTGTCATTTGCGTGGGGAAACTTCTCTTATTGTCCAATGACGATGGCCTACCAATGGTAGACTAAGATTTTTGCGCAATAATCACACTTCTCCAGCACAAGCACGGGGAAAACGCCCCTTTACAACAGAAGGCGACACTGGTCTGTGACAGCAGAGGGGTTGAAATGTCGATTGTTTGAAGAAATATGAAGCGGCCAAACAATCAAAAACATTTTAACTTCCATGATAACGGCCATGATAGCCTACAGACTTACATAATGAACAGTTACTTATAGGAGAAGTAGTGACTGTGCTTGGAAGGCCGACATTAACGGGCGGGAAAGCGATGTGCCGGCCAATATCACCGCCCCGCCCCCCTTTTCCTCCTCGTTTCCGTCATAACTGTCGCCAAGCAATGACGGCTCATTCAGAGGATTCGGTCTGCAAGTCAATGTCCTGTGCACCAGTCAATTTAACTAAATTGTAGAACAGAGCTAAGGTCGAATGTATTGCAAAAAGAGGCATTCTTTGTGATTACATATTATTTAGGTAACGAGAGTGTTATCGCAGTGACTGAGCATGCCAGAGATATATTTCTGCTGAATTATTCTCCAAATATAGCAACTGTCTAGTTTTAAGATGGAGAAGTTTAAGAACAGTTTTGCTGTCTAAAAAAAAAACCTGACAGTTTGTCATGTTCGTTGGTGTGATCCTCCATGTTACTCACACGTAAAATCTCTGCAGCTGGAAATTTTTATGCGGATTTTTGGAGTCATAATAAGCTGGCCGTAGAGTGACTCAGAGAAGCCAGTGATCCGTGGTTTGACATCATGCTGGACAGCCCGGGGGCTGCTACACGAAACACCTGGCGAAGAGGATGGCCGCCCAAGGCCGCCCGCCACCACAAAGGATTAATAATCTCCTGTGAAATTAAACCCGCGCGCACGCTGTATTTGATTTCCGTCGCATTCAGCGACGCCAAAGGAGCCGCAACAAGCTAGTTCGGACAGCGCGGTCATTAATCGTGGGTGTGAATGCCAGCTGCCAGCCTCTTCAAAGCCCGGGGAAATCAACCCCGGTGTAGCCGGATGGGGCGCCTCTTTTTTTTTGGGGGGGGGGAGTAGGTGTGAGAAGTGAGACCTTATCGCGGCGCAGCTAATGCTGCCGCCAATTTGTCAGGGCAGAGCAGGGCTGGCGTTCTATTGTGCTGCCCCAGACTTCTTCAGGGGTACATCTGACTTTCTTTTTGACATCTTTTTTGCATTTGTAACAAAATAGGTGGATTCTTCCTTCCCCCAAAACTTGTCATTATTTTTTGAAATATCTTCAATAGTGTTATTTTTATAAATGCGCACACTACCTGTAAATCTAAAATCTACACAAGCTTTGACTGACTTAATTTTAGTATTTCTTACATTCCTTTGGCCCTCAGGAGTTAATGAACTACTTACTTTGCCTAAAACCGTGCTGAATACCAACACCAACAATTTTAGATTTCGTTACCATTGTTCGTATATAAACATATATACCATTATTGAGTTCCTGATAAAGTAGACATCTACATCTACATCTACATCTACACGGGTACTCTGCAAATCACATTTAAGTGCCTGGCAGAGGGTTCATCGAACCACCTTCAGAATTCTCTATTATTCCAATCTCGTATAGCGCGCGGAAAGAATGAACACCTATATCTTTCCGTACGAGCTCTGATTTCCCTTATTTTATCGTGGTGATCGTTCCTCCCTATGTAGATCGGTGTCAACAAAATATATTCGCATTCGGAGGAGAAAGTTGGTGATTGTAATTTCGTGAGAAGATTCCGTCACAACGAAAAACGCCTTTCTTTTAATGATGTCCAGCCCTAATCCTGTATCATTTATGTGACACTCTCTCCCATATTTCGCGATAATATAAAACGTGCTGCCTTTCTTTGAACTTTTTCGATGTACTCTGTCAGTCCTATCTGCTAAGGATCCCACACCGCGCAGCAGTATTCTAAAAGAGGACGGACAAGCGTAGTGTAGGCAGTCTCCTTAGTAGGTCTGTTGCATTTTCTAAGTGCCCTGTCAATAAAACGCAGCCGTTGGTTACCCTTCCCCACACTATTTTCTGTGTGTTCTTTCCAATTTAAGTTGTTCGTAATTGTAATACCCAGGTATTCAGTTGAATTTACGGCTTTTAGATTACTCTGATTTATCGTGCAACCGAAGTTTAACGAGTTCCTTTTAGCTCTCATGTGGATGACCTCACGCTTGTAGTTATTTACGGTCAACTGCCATTTTTCACACCGTTCAGATATTTTTTCTAAATAGTTTTGTAGTTTGTTTTGATCTTCTGATGACTTTATTAGTCGATAAATGACAGCGCCATCTGCAAACAACTGAAGACGGCTGCTCAGATTGTCTCCCAAATTGTTTATATAGATAAGGAACAGCAAAGAACCTATAAGGCTACCTTGGGGAACGCCTGAAATCACTTCTGTTTTACTCGATGACTTTCCGTCAGTTACTACGAACTGTGACCTCTCTGAGAGGAAATCGCAAACCCAGTCACATAACTGAGACGATATTCCAATAAGCACGCAATTTTACTACGAGCCGCTTGTGTGGTACAGTGTCAAAAGCCTTCCAGAAATCCAGAAATACGGAATCAGTCTGAAATCCCTTGTCAATAGGACTCAGCCCTTCATGTGAATAAAGAGGTAGCTGTGTTTCACAGAAACGATGTTTTCTAAACCCATGTTGATTGTGTATCAACAGACAAAAACAATACACAAATAAGTGAAGTATCCATACAGTTATTGACGAAAATATGTTAGCATATCTTCCACTCGTTTAGTCTCAGAGTAATTAACATTCTTAGTTAAAACATTGGTACTGAAATAGAATCTCTTATTTTGACAAACTAGACAGCGTAATTCAACACAAATGCTTTCTGAATCTAAAAGTCGACATTCAAACACATGTCTCTCCACTATTCAACTGATCAGGAATGTAAATCTTTAATTGTAGCTTATGAAAATACAGATAACAATAGTAGCTACCTTTGGCTCTAATTATTGTGATCTTATAAAAACACCTTTTAGGGGTCATTTTAAGTCAGTCTGTTGAGGTTTATGATACGAGAAAAATCTGTGCCCAAAATCACGCAGACGAGTTAGCACTGGTAAAAAGTCGTAAAATTTACCGCAGTTTATCTAGATTTTATGTCCGGGACTTTATTCCATGTTTTATTGACTGTTTAAATGATTAAATGGACAGCGGACTGTGTCGAACTTCAATAATTCTCACTGTTATAATAATATCGGACTGTGAACTGTGTTACTTTCAAATTATACTTACTGTGCGTCTCGTGTTCGTACTGATTTGACTATTAGATCTGAAGTCAGTGAGTTAAGATCTTTAATTAATGACTGCGTTAACTTACGAGCATGTTTGCCACATTTAAACTTTTGTGTCACTTCAGTGTTAGGTTTCTACACTCGAACAGTCACGTTATAGGATAGCAACCAAGTGTAATATGTGACTATTTGGTTATGTGTGCAAAAGTTGTAATAGATGAGATTCGATCTCGCCATAAACCGTACTATAGTTATCATTCAAAATCAATTAAAGTGTGTGAACTTCAGATAGGTGTAGACCACATTGTTAGTAGTAAATTGTCCTCATACCAACTTTTCAGCCAGAATCGACGGAGGCTCTGCTCCCGAGAGCGTATTTTCACAGGTAAGTACTGTTACGTAACCCACTCAGTATAGGGTGTCTACAACCGCACCGTAACCCATGGTTTCTTGGTACTGTACTGTACTGGACGATTTTTTCCACCGTGTACAAACTCTAGGGATTGATTGATGAGGGGATACGGAACCTAAAAAGGTCTAATGAACTTATGTCTGAAAATGCGTGGAATCAAAGACCTACTTGCAACGGTGTTTCGCCGTTTGTCTGAGACAGGGTCTTTTCAAGAAGAAGGAAATCATAAAGGATATATCCGAAATGTTCGGACACCAGACTTGGAGGAAAATGTGATTAACACTGTGGAAGGCGACCGCCGTGTCAGTACCAGGCAGTTGGCCCTCCAGTACAAAGTAAGCTAGACGACTGTGTGGAACGCTCTATAAGACAATTGTTACTGCCCTTATCACTTACAGGGCGTGCGGAGCTTACTAGCGACAGACTTTCCACATCGCCAGTAGTTTTGTTTCTTCAACGGTCAACCACGATTCCGGGATTTGTGTCACCCGTCCTATTCACAGATAAGGCCACCTACAGGGTGTTACAAAAAGGTACGGCCAAACTTTCAGGAAACATTCCTCACACACAAAGAAAGAAAATATGTTATGTGGACATGTGTCCGGAAACGCTTACTTTCCATGTTAGAGCTCATTTTATTACTTCTCTTCAAATCACATTAATAATGGAATGGAAACACACAGCAACAGAACGTACCAGAGTGACTTCAAACACTTTGTTACGGGAAATGTTCAAAATGCCCTCCGTTAGCGAGGATACATGCATCCACCCTCCGTCGCGTGGAATCCCTGATGCGCTGATACAGCCCTGGAGAATGGCGTATTGTATCACAGCCGTCCACAATACGAGCACGAAGAGTCTCTACATTTGGTACCGGGGTTGCGTAGACAAGAGCTTTCAAATGCCCCCATAAATGAAAGTCAAGAGGGTTGAGGTCAGGAGAGCGTGGAGGTAATGGAATTATTCCGCCTCTACCAATCCATCGGTCACCGAATCTGTTGTTGAGAAGCGTACGAACACTTCGACTGAAATGTGCAGGAGCTCCATCGTGCATGAACCACATGTTGTGTCGTACTTGTAAAGGCACATGTTCTAGCAGCACAGGTAGAGTATCCCGTATGAAATCATGATAACGTGCTCCATTGAGCGTAGGTGGAAGAACATACTGACAAAACTAAAACGAGCTCTAACACGGAAATTAATCATTTCCGGACACATGTCCACATAACATATTTTCTTTATTTGTGTGTGAGGAATGTTTCCTGAAAGTTTGGCCGTACCTTTTTGTAACACCCTGTATACGCGGAGTTTTACCATCATAACAGTCATCTGTGGGACAGTATGTATAACCCCAAGGTATGGTGACAGTGAATCATCAGCATCGGTGCATTCGGAATGTGTGGACCGGTATAACTGCCGACCGTCTTCTGGGACCAGTCTTCCTTCCATGGAAGGCCGGAACTATCGGCGTTTCTTGCGGGTGACTTCGCCTCTCCTGCTGGAAGAAGTGCCATTGATGATTCGAAGGGTTGTGTAGCTGCTACATGATAGCGCTCCAGCAGCCCACTTCGCTGTTAAGGGGCTCCGGAAAGGCTCAAAATCATGAAAAGTTCAATTTTTACTTTTTTTGCGTTTTCTGAATCTGCAGACTATTACCTTTTAATAGATATATAATTTATTCAATTCCGAAGACTACAACTATTTTTAAATTTTTTTTGAAATGTGTTCTACATGGGCGTGACCCACTGTGGCGCTGTTAAACTGCTGTCAAATGGTGTTATTATTAACGTCCGTGTTCATCAGGTACATTTTAGTGATGTGAGATAAAGTACGTGTTGTGGCTAACCTGTGATGGTTCAATATATATCGCTGGTGTGATTGTCGATTGTTTCATGTTTATTTACTCTGTCGTTATCTCGAAAATATTCGTAATTAATTTTGTTTCTTGAGTCTCTGTTTTGTTGAAGTATAATTATGAGTAAAAGTAAACTTATTAGAAATCAATGATGGCAACATTGTAAGGTGCAAGGTATTTAGAAATATGGGAATGAAGATAGGTTCTAACATGGTACCAGCGATGCTTGCTTTAGACAAGGAACGCCTTCGGGCTGCAGACAGGGCTGTAAAGAGTCTAGAAATACAAGCAAGAGTAAACAGGAGGAGGAACAAGAGGAAGCTGGAGGAGGAGTTTGCAGAGGATGAAGATAATCCATCCTATGGACCTGGAATGCACTAAAAAGTTAATCCAATCTTTGTCGCTCGATTCCCAAAACTTTTATTTTCTCATACTAATTACATGTTTTCTAAGGATCTTCCAAACATATTTGTTTCAAACATTCAGTAAATGTTACACAGTACCTTCTGCATAATTTAATACAGCCTTTTCCCAAAACACTATATATTTTTGAATAAATAAATAAAAAATTGCAAAAAAAAGTTGTGAATTTTTATTACAATTGAAAAAAAAATCATCTTTAATAACTGAACTAAAATTTTGTAAAATCCCTGTGTTAAGTTGTAGCCCATATTCCAATAAATAATCTGTAAAAAGTTCAACTTCCTACCTCAAATACTTTGTGAGGAAATATGTACTTTATAAGCGTTATTTTAACATTGCAAGTATAGGGCGTTCCGGAGCGCCTTAACATTCCAAATAAATTCACTTTGAATAAACGCTCTACTTTCACGCGACAAAGAATTCGTGATATCTTCAATCTCACGCTCTGTGATTATGGCGGCAACATGTTCAAAAATATCTGCATAACTCGTTCTTTATCTGGAGTTTTTTTTCATTCCCTTTTCATTTCTTTTCTTTATTTTATTTATTACCTATTTATCTATTTAACCTGATCTGATTATGGCCATCAGGCCCTCTCTTACACCCGACCGGGGGTTTCACACATACACTTTTTTATATCATTGTTACCGAAGAAATGTTAATTTTAAGAGGACAAATAGTATTAAAATGATTTGAGTATCTGAAGTGGCAATGTGAGAAAATAATAGTGACTGGGAACTAATAAAGTTAATACTTGCAAGACTTGTACTAGTGTAGCTACTGCCACCAGTAATGATAATAGTAATAGTAATCGTAATAGTAATAGTAATGATAATAGTAACAATAATGATATTACAGCATCTTTCAATTGAGTCAGTCCTGGCCTCCAACACGGCATTATCTTCATATTTGTCTGGACGTTTTTCAGCCTCTCCAGAGCAGCTATTCCGTTTGATGATGGGTGTGCTCAACCTCTGGTGAACCTACAACGGCAGTATTTTCACTCTCTTTTTAATTCAGGTAAGAAAAAAGTAATGTCCACCTTGACTTTTTGTACATTGCAGTCTACCTTTTCCTCCCGAAGTGATTATCGAAGATCAAAATTTGTTGTCCCATTTTACAGTTTCCGCTTGTCTACACTTTTTCGTTAGCTATGCTATGTTTAATAGTGGCAATCGCCTGTACTTACTTTAAATCCTCCTCCTAGGTAAACAACACTTTCATCGGATCTGAATAGCAACTTTCTTAGACTGCTCTCCCCCTTAAAGTCTCAAACATCATTAGTACTGAGAAACATCATACGCTGACCTTTCTCCCTATTAATTTTCATTCTTCCCTCTGTATTCGAATGTGCTAACCAGCTGTACATTTAACACAGCAGAATTTTCCTCTCTCTTACATCTCTCGAGTCATCATTTCTTTTGACAACGCCATCTGATATTTCCTGGATGTATTCCAGGCTCTCTGTCTATTTCTACTGACCCCTCTAATACCATAGGAGTTACTCCTCGATCTTTCAGTTTTTTATTTATTTACAGGTCTAGTACCGTACTGACCATATAGAGGAGAAAATCTCCAAAGTCATTTAAAGTGTCAGTACATGAAATTACAACATAAAAGTAATAACATATAAAACCAAATATTTACGAATCCAAAAAAAGTCAACCCATAAGTTCAAGTAAACACAGTCAACAATATAACATAAGAAACTAAGAAACAGCTGAAATTTTCAAGGAATCCTCAGCAGAATAGGAGTGACCCATGAGGAAACTCTTCAGTTTCTATTTGAAAGCGCTTGGATTACTGGTAAGATTTTTGAATTCTTGTGGTAGCTTGTTGGAAATGAATGCAGCAGTATACAGTACAACTTTCCGCACAAGAGTTAAGGAAGTGCGATCCAAATGCATATTGGATTTCTGCCGAGTATTAACTAAGTGAAAGCTGACAATTCTTGGGAATAAGCTGATATTGTTAACAAGAAACGACAGTAAAGAATATATGTATTGAGAGGCCAATAGCAAAATACCTAAACTAGTGAACAGCGGTCGACAAGAGGTTCACGAACTTTTATCACTTATTGCCCGAACTGCTCGTTTCTGAACCAAAAATATCCTTTTATAGTGCGGAGAGTTACCCCAAAGTATAATGCCATAGGACATAAGCGACAAAAATAAGCAAAGTAGACTAATTTTCGTGTCGAACAATCACATACTTCAGATACCATCCGAATAGTAAAAATGGCAGTATTATATCTTTGAACAAGATCCTGAACGTGCGCTTTCCATGACAGTTTACTATATATCTGATCGTGTAGAAATTTGTTTTTGTTCAGTTCCACTAATCATATGCTCATTCTGTGAAATTAAAACTTCGGGTTTTGTTGAACTGTGTGTTAGAAACTGTAAAAACAGAGTCTTACTGTGATTTACTGTTAGTTTATTTTCTACAAGCCATGAACTTATGTCATGAACTGCACTATTTGAAACAGAGCCAATGTTGCACATAACATCCTTTACTACCAAGTTAGTGTGATCAGCAAACTGAAATATTTTAGAATTACCCATAATACTAGAGGGCATATCATTTATATAAATGGCCGAGCGATCCTAGGCGCTTCAGTCTGGAACCGCGCGACCGCTACGGTCGCAGGTTCGAATCCTGCCTCGGGCGTGGATGTGTGTGATGTCCTTAGGTTAGTTAGGTTTAAGTAGTTCTAAGTTCTAGGGGACTGATGACCTCAGAAGTTAAGCCCCATAGTGGTCAGGGCCATTTGAACCATTTTTGAAGGACTACATCCCTGTCTCACAACCTTTTTAAACCGAGCAGCTCGTTCTTGTCCTTCCAGTCTTATTGTTCCCCTCTTGGTTCTCGTACATATTGTATATTACCCGTCTTTCCTTATAGCTTATCCCTGTTTCGAACATCGTGCAATATTTTACATTGCCGATCTGTTCCGGTAGCTCTCACCTCACATTCATTACTTCTGTTTTGTTCTTGTTATTGTGATTGTGGTTGTGCGTTTTGATTACTGTCATATTGCGTATAATTGATTCGACACCACACACCGGACTCACGTCATTTCCGTAAAAT
The DNA here is from genome assembly GCF_023864275.1 of Schistocerca cancellata. Classification (NCBI taxonomy): domain Eukaryota; kingdom Metazoa; phylum Arthropoda; class Insecta; order Orthoptera; family Acrididae; genus Schistocerca; species Schistocerca cancellata. The sequence goes on along the minus strand of NC_064634.1, from coordinate 141,281,389 downwards.
TGTGGCAGTATTATATTCCCCAAATATGATATAACTTCGAACATTCCCGGAAATTTTTCGTGGATAGATTTGACAGTGTCTAGCAAGAAAATTAGGATTGTGTCAGTATATTCGCATTGTGAAGGGACAGATCAAGATAAGATGGATAGTTTTTATGAGGCACTCAGTGATGTAGTTGTTAGAGTAAAGGACAAGGACAGTGTTCTGCTCATGGGTGATTTTAATGCCAGGATTATAAATCGAACAGAAGGGTATGAAAAGGTTATTGGTAAATCTGGAGAGGCTATGGAGGCCAACAGGAACGGGAAACAACTCTTGGATTTCTGTACCAGTATGGGCTTAGTAATCACAAACTCCTTTTTTAAACATAAGAACATTCACTGGTATACTTGGGAAGGCAGGGGAACCAGATCTGTCATTGACTATATAATAACAGATCAGGAATTCAGGAATGCTGTGAGGGACACACGTGTATTCAGGGGATTCTTTGATAACACTGTTCACTATTTAATCTGCAGTGAAATTGGGATTGTGAGGCCGAAAGTGCAGGAGGTCAGGTCCATATGTAGGAGGATAAGAGTGGAGAAACTTCAGGATAAGGAAATCAGGCACAAGTACATAACAGCGATCTCAGAAAGGTACCAATTAGTTGAATGTAGTCAATTACAGTCATTGGAAAAGGAATGGACAAGGTACAGGGACACAGTACTAGAAGTGGCTAAAGAATGTCTTGGAACAGTAGTGTGTAAAAATAGGGTGAAGCAAACAGTTTGGTGGAATGATACAGTCAAGGCAGCCTGTAAAAGGAAAAAGAAGGCGTATCAAAAATGGCTACATACCAGAACCCAAGTAGACAGAGAAACTTATGTTGAAGAAAGAAACAAAGCCAAACAGATAACTGCAGCATCCAAGAAGAAATCGTGGGAAGACTTTGGAAACAGGTTGGAGACTATGGGTCAAGCTGCTGGAAAACCATTCTGGAGTGTAATTAGCAGTTTTAGAAAGGGAGGTAAGAAGGAAATGACAAGTATTTTGGACAGATCAGGAAAACTGCTGGTGAATCCTGTGGATGCCTTGGGCAGATGGAGGGAATATTTTGAAGAGTTGCTCAATGTAGGTGAAAATGCGATCAGTAATGTTTCAGATTTCGAGGTAGAATGGGATAGGAATGATGATGGAAATAGGATCACATTTGAGGAAGTGGAAAAAATGGTCAATAGATTGCAGTGCAATAAAGCGGCTGGGGTGGATGAAATTAAGTCGGAACTCATCAAATACAGTGGAATGTCAGGTCTTAAATGGCTACACAGGATAATTGAAATGACCTGGGAGTCGGGACAGGTTCCATCAGACTGGACAAAAGCAGTAATCACACCAATCTTTAAACATGGAAACAGAAAAGATTGTAACAGCTACAGAGGTATCTCTTTAATCAGCGTTGTGGGTAAAATCTTCTCAGGTATTGTTGAAAGGAAAGTGCGAGTATTAGTTGAGGACCAATTGGATGAAAATCAGTGTGGGTTTAGGCCTCTTAGACGTTGTCAGAACCAGATCCTTAGCTTACGGCAAATAATGGAGAAGTGTTATGAGTGGAACAGGGAATTGTATCTATGCTTTATAGATCTAGAAAAGGCATATGACCGGGTTCCTAGGAGGCAGTTATTGTCTGTTCTACAAGATTATGGAATAGGAGGCAAACTTTTGCAAGCAATTAAAGGTCTTTACATGGATAGTCAGGCAGCAGTTAGAGTTGACGGTAAATTGAGTTCATGGTTCAGAGTAGTTTCAGGGGTAAGACAAGGCTGCAACCTGTCTCCACTGCTGTTCATATTATTTATGGATCATATGTTGAAAACAATAGACTGGCTGGGTGAGATTAAGGTATGTGAACACAAAATAAGCAGTCTTGCATATGCGGATGACTTAGTTGTGATGGCAGATTCGATTGAAAGTTTGCAAAGTAATATTTCAGAGCTAGATCAGAAATGTAAGGACTATCGTATGAAGATTAGCATCTCCAAAACGAAAGTAATGTCAGTGGGAAAGAAATATAAACGGATGGAGTGCCAAATAGGAGGAACAAAGTTAGAACAGGTGGACGGTTTCAAGTACTTAGGATGCATATTCTCACAGGATGGCAACATAGTGAAAGAACTGGAAGCGAGGTGTAGCAAAGCTAATGCAGTGAGCGCTCAGCTACGATCTACTCTCTTCTGGAAGAAGGAAGTCAGTACCAAGACTAAGTTATCTGTGCACCGTTCAATCTTTCGACCAACTTTGTTGTATGGGAGCGAAAGCTGGGTGGATTCAGGTTACCTTATCAACAAGGTTGAGGTTACGGATATGAAAGTAGCTAGGATGATTGCAGGTACTAGTAGATGGGAACAATGGCAGGAGGGTGTCCACAATGAGGAAATCAAAGAAAAACTGGGAATGAACTCTATAGATGTAGCAGTCAGGGCGAACAGGCTTAGATGGTGGGGTCATGTTACACGCATGGGAGAAGCAAGGTTACCCAAGAGACTCATGGATTCAGCAGTAGAGAGTAGGAGGAGTCGGGGCAGACCGAGGAGAAGGTACCTGGATTCGGTTAAGAATGATTTTGAAGTAATAGGTTTAACATCAGAAGAGGCACCAATGTTAGCACTGAATAGGGGATCATGGAGGAACTGTATAAGGGGGGCTATGCTCCAGACTGAACGCTGAAAGGCATAATCAGTCTTAAACGATGATGATGATGATGATGATAAGTAACAGGTGTTTTGTTACGAGCCCTTTTACGTGCTCAACTTTCGTGCGCAGTTCTTCTCAGTAAGACCTCATATTCTTTTCTCTGCCTGGTCAGTATGGGGGAGTCTTCAGGAATTCCTGATATTTTTCTTTTTGATTGCTGTAATACCAGTATTCTCCATCAATCTATCATCTCCTCTATGTTTTGTTTCGGCTGTAACAATTTTGGTTCTTTCCATTCGGATCCAGCTCCCGTAGTTCAGTATCTAATAATAGGAAAATGCGCCTTGGTGTTCGCGTACAGTGTTTTGCGTAACTGTTACACTGGAAACTGCCAATGAAGAGAAACATACACAGTCTTTCTCAAATTCATGTGTTGTACAAATAAGGTAATGTTACGTGCGCATTGTATTTTTTCTTTTTCTTACCTATAGAGAATGAAGTTCTCTTTGCACTATTATTTAAGTTCTGCGCACTTGAAGAATATGTCCGATTCATATTGATCGGAAGAAGTAGTTTCCGGTGTGTTTCATTCAATCAACTGTTTCTGTTAATAGCGGTCAGCCATAGTCTCCTCTCACAGTTGAAAGTGTAAGTTCATCTAATATAATACATTAGAGCAAAAGCAATTACCAAATGAATTGGTTCGATGTAGCTGATACTTTAATCATATTTGCGATGGTATGTTAAGCAGACTGTTCGGCATTTTATGTGAGTTTATGGTTCATTATAAATGTGAAGTCAATGTGCGTCAATAATTGAGTATTACAAACACTTTACAGATAGCACTAAAAAGAATAACTAAGCTGCGTATAAAATGTTAAACATCTTACGGGTATGCGGCCGAATGAAGCGCTAAATAACAGGCGATATTTCGACAAGTGAATATCCCGCCGTTTTCAAGCGCAAGCGCGACGAGAGCAGTAATGACATGGAATGATCGGATGGCATTCCTGGCCGGGATGTCCCATTCGGGTTCCGCCGCCAAAAGCAAGTCTTATTCAGTCGACGCCACATTGGGCGACTTGCGGCCGATGATAAGGATGAAATGATGATGAAGACTACACAACACTTAGTCCACGAGCGTAGAAAATCTACCCAGCCGGGAATCGAACCCAGACCCAGCACTTGGGAGGCAAGCACGTAACCAACTTTTTGTCTTTTTTTCAGTTTGTTCGTTGTTGATCGTTGTGTTTGGTCGTTGCGGACGTCACATGACATTCGCTCAAGTTCGTTGTTGATCGTTTCATTCAGTTTTTATTACAGAGGCCAACCGGCTCTCTGACCGAACACGCTGAGCTACTGTGCTGGCGCCACCCAGCTAAGCAGGCGGACACAGAGAGTAGAGCAATGAAATTTAAACCCCTGGGAGTACACGCTCTGTTATTATATCCCATTCCATTAAACTGAACATAACTGTGCTTTTTATTCATTTTCGAAGCAGCTGATGTCAGGGACTTTAAAAAGCTGTTCAGTACCATTTTTAATGTCTACCGCAGTGGGAGACGAAACTTGAGCTAGAAATCTGTGCACAAGACGATGGTGTAATTCTACAAGTACCGGCAAATACAGGGTGAGGACTTTACAACTTTGAAAATAAATATAAATTAATTCATAGTACCTACAAAGGCCCCCCCCCTCATGAACAATGGATTTTGCCGTTGGTGGGGAGGCTTGCGTGCCTCAACGATACAGATAGCCGCACCGTAGGTGCAACCACAACGGAGGGGTATCTGTTGAGAGACCAGACAAACGTGTGGTTCTTGAAGAGGGGTAGCAGCCTTTTCAGTAGTTGCAGGGGCAACAGTCTGCATGATTGACTGATCTGGCCTTGTAACACTAACCAAAATGGCCTTGCTGTTCTGGTACTGCGAACGGCTGAAAGCAAGGGGAAACTACAGCCGTAATTTTTCCCGAGGGCATGCAGCTTTACTTGGGTAAAATATTCCGGAGGTAAAATAGTTCCCCATTCGGATCTCCGGGCGGGGACTACTGAAGAGGATGTTGATATCACGAGAAAGAAAACTGCCGTTCTACGGACCGGAGCGTGGAATGTCAGATCCCTTAATCGGGCAGGTAGGTTAGAAAATTTAAAAAGGGAAATGGATAGGTTAAAGTTAGATATAGTGGGAATTAGCGAATTTCGGTGGCAGGAGGAACAAGACTTCTGGTCAGGTGAATTCAGGGCTATAAATGCAAAATCAAATAGGGGTAATGCAGGAGTAGGTTTAATAATGAATAAAAAAATAGGTGTACGGGTAAGCTACTACAAACAGCATAGTGAACGCATTATTGCGGCCAAGATACGACACGTAGCCCACGCCTACTACATTAGCACAAGTTTATATGCCAACTAGCTCTGCAGATGACGAAGAAATTAATGAAATGTATGATGAGATAAAAGAAATTATTCAGGTAGTGAAGGGAGACAAAAATTTAATAGTCATCGGTGACTGGAATTCGAGAGTAGGAAAAGGGAGAGAAGGAAACATAGTAGGTGAATATGGATTGGGGCTAAGAAATGAAAGAGGAAGCCGCCTGGTAGAATTTTGCGCAGTGCATAAATTAATCATAGCTAACACTTGGTTTATGAATCATGAAAGAAGGTTGTATACATGGAAGAACCCTGGAGATACTAAAAGGTATCAGATAGATTATGTATTGGTAAGACAGAGATTTAGGAACCAGGTTTTAAATTGTAAGACATTTCCAGTTGCAGATGTGGACTCTGACCACAATCTACTGGTTATGACCTGTAGATTAAAACTGAAGAAACTGCAGGAAGGTGGGAATTTAAGGAGATGGGACCTGGATAAACTGACTAAACCAGAGGTTGTACAGAGTTTCAGGAAGAGCATTAGGGAACAATTGACAGGAATGGGGGAAAGAAATACAGTAGAAGAAGAATGGATAGCTTTGAGGGATGAAATAGTGAAGGCAGGAGAGGATCAAATGGGTAAAAAGACGAGGGCTAGTAGAAACGCTTGGGTAACGGAAGAAATATTGAATTTAATTGATGAAAGGAGAAAATATAAAAATGCAGTAAATGAAGCAGGCAAAAAGGAATACAAACGTCTCAAAAATGATATTGACAGGAAGTGCTAAATGGCTAAGCAGGGATGGCTAGAGGACAAATGTAAGAATGTAGAGGCTTATCTCACGAGGGGTAAGATAGATACTGCCTACAGGAAAATTAAAGAGACCTTTGGAGAAAGGAGAACCACTTGCATGAATATCAAGAGCTTTGATGGAAACTCAGTTCTAAGCAAAGAAGGGAAAGCAGAAAGTATATAGAGGGTCTATACAAGGGCGATGTACTTGAGGACAATATTATGGAAATAGAAGAGGGTGTAGATGAAGATGAAATGGGAGATACGATACTGCGTGAAGAGTTTGACAGAGCACTGAAAGACCTGAGTCGAAAGAAGGCCCCCGGAGTAGACAACATTCCATTAGAACTACTGACAGCCTTGGGAGAGCCAGTCCTGACAAATGTCTACCATCTGGTGAGCAACATGTATGAGACAGGAGAAATACCCTCAGACTTCAAGAAGAATATAATAATTCCAATCCCAAAGAAAGCAGGTGTTGACAGATGTGAAAATTACCGAACTATCAGTTTAATAAGTCACAGCTGCAAAATACTAAAGCGAATTCTTTACAGACGAAATGAAAAACTGATAGAAGCCGACCTCGGGGAAGATCAGTTTGGATTCCGTAGAAATGTTGGTACACGTGAGGCAATACTGACCCTACGACTTATCTTAGAAGAAAGATTAAGGACAGGCAAACCTACGTTTCTAGCATTTGTAGACTTAGAGAAGGCTTTTGACAATGTTGATTGGAATACTCTCTTTCAAATTCTGAAGGTGGCAGGGGTAAAATACATGGTGCGAAAGGCTATTTACAATTTGTACAGAAACCAGATGGCAGTTATAAGAGTCGAGGGGTATGAAAGGGAAGCAGTGGTTGGAAGGGAGTGAGACAGGGTTGTAGCCTATCCCCGATGTTATTCAATCTGTATATTGAGCAAGCAATAAAGGAAACAAAAGAAAAGTTCGGAGTAGGTATTAAAATCCATGGAGAAGAAATAAAAACATTGAGGTTCGCCGATGACATTGTAATTCTGTCAGAGACAGCAAAGTACTTGGAAGAGCAGCTGAACGGGATGGACAGTGTCTTGAAAGGTGGGTATAAGACGAACATCAACAAAAGCAAAACGAGGATAATGGAATGTAGTCGAATTAAGTCGGGTGATACTGAGAGAATTAAATTAGGAAATGAGACACTTAAAGTAGTAAAGGAGTTTTGTTATTCGGGGATCAAAATAACTGATGATGGTCGAAGTAGAGAGGATATAAAATGTAGACTGGCAATGGAAAGCAAAGCGTGACTGAAGAAGAAAAATTTGTTAACATCGAGTATAGATTTAAATGTCAGGAAGTGGTTTCTGAAACTATTTCTATCGAGTGTAGCCATGTATGGAAGTGAACCGTGGACGATAAATAGTTTAGACAAGAAGAGAATAGAAGCTTTCGAAATGTGGTGCTACAGATGAATGCTGGAGATTAGATGGGTACATCACATAACTAATGAGGAGGTATTGAATAGAATTGGGGAGAAGAGAAGTTTGTGGCACAACTTGACTAGAAGAAGGGATCGGTTGGTAGGGCATATTCTGAGGCATCAAGGGATCACCAATTTAGTATTGTAGGGCAGCGTGGAGGGTAAAAATCATAAAAGGAGACCAAGAGATGAATACACTAAGCAGATTCAGGAGGAAGTAGGCTGCAGTAGGTACTGGGAGATGAAAAAGCTTGCACAGGATAGAGTAGCATGGAGAGCTGCATCAAACCAGTCTCTGGACTGAAGACCACAACAACAACAACAACCTAAGAGATGATTGTAGTCTCAATTTGTAGGGAAATACATCAAGTTTTGTGTCGCATATTTCGCTAGTGCCGAATCGTACCGTAAGGAACGCTAGCGGCAGTTGCATTAAAGATGGCTGCCTTCAGTGAACCCGAGCGTACCAACTGTGTGTTTTGGTTACAAGAATCGAATTCGCCGACAATAGCTCAGCGTAATTTCCGTACCAAATACGCTAAAGATCCTCGTAGCAGGCCTACAATTTATGAGTGGTGTACATGTTTTGTAGAAACAGGGTTCTCAGTAAGACATGGGAAATCATCAGGTTGTCCAAGCACATCTGACGACGTCGTTGAGCGAGTGAGACAACGTTTTGCCGACAGCCCTACGAAATCGACCTGGCATGCATCTCGCGAACTGCCTCCTTTGCCAGCTTCTCTACCTGGACTTAGAGCGAGAATTTACGCCGCCACTGAGCAAATTACACCTACAGCGAGTTTGGGGAGAAACTGACTTCCGATGGGATGTGCAGGATATCCAACAGAAGCCACATACAACATCCTTAGTTTAAGGTAGAAACACTTGGAGTGAGTGAAAATTCAACAGGTTTACAGGAGTACCATAAAAGAGGGAGAACTGAAGATGGCGCAGCGATGTGTAATCTACCACGGGAGGCCAAAGAAGTATGTGATGTCATAAGTTACTAGGCAAAAACGCCGGCCGGTGTGGCCGAGCGGTTCTAGGCGCTACAGTCTGGAACAGTGCGACCGCTAGGGTCGCAGGTTCGAATCCTGCCTCGGGCATGGATTTGTGTGATGTCTTTATGTTAGTTAGGTTTAAGTAGTTCTAAGTTCTAGGGGACTGATGACCTCAGATGTTAACTCCCATAGTGCTCAAAGCCATTTGAACCATTTTACTAGGCAAAAGAAAGATTCAAGTTCACTGGACACCTAGTTGCAGCCTCTCTCTTTCTACCAGAGAAATTCGCTACTTACTCTTCCAGTTTTCCAGAAACTTCTTTCAGAGCTACTATTGAATGCCACTGTATTTTGGAAGCAAAGAAACTTCGTACAGAACTCTCTGTTATTTATGGAAGAGAGGAGTTCAAAAATGGTTCAAATGGCTCTGAGCACTATGGGACTTAACATCTATGGTTCAGTCCCCTATAACTTAGAACTACTGAAACCTAACTAACCTAAGGACATCACACAACACCCAGTCATCACGAGGCAGAGAAAATTCCTGACCCCGACGGAAATCGAACCCGGGAACCCGGGCGTGGGAAGCGAGAACGCTACCGCACGACCACGAGCTGCGGACTGAGGGGTTCAAAAGCATGTGTGGAGCTTGGAGCTTTCTGGATTACACAACAGACAATAATCTTTGTGATACACTGAGCGATTCTGTGAAGCTCCTGAAAGCGATAATTACAATTCGAATGACCACATCAGAAGCAGAACGTTGTTTTTCTTCGCTGAAACGCACCAAAACCTTCTTGCGGAATGCTATGGACCAAGAAAGACTATCAGCACTCGCGATGCTCTCTATTGAACGAGACCTCGTTTTAGGAATTGCAGACTTCACTCAAAGAGTGACTGAAAGATTTGCAAATATGAAGGAAAGAAGAATAGAGTTCCTGTACGAGTGATCACCACCACATCCAAGTACAGAGATAAAATCGAGCGGCATTAGCATCAGTCCTGCTGAAAAAGGTTAGTAAGGCATGCCTACCATTTTTTGAGTACATAGAGCTGCAGTTGATTTTAATTCCTTATATTCTGCAAAAGTAATACTTTTTTTCTGTGTACACCTTTTGGTTTTATTACGAGTAGATGCAGGAGTGACACGAGCGAGCGGTCTGTTTATATCAGGCGTTACAAAAACATGAGCAGTGTACTGATTTTTTTCTCTCTTTTGTTTACGTTTTCCTTCGTGAGCTAAGTGCAGCACCATCTTCTTTGGTCACGAGCTGCCACTGGTGCATACCGTAACAGATCTTCCGTATAAAAATACATTTTTCTTTTCTGTTCTTGTCATTATCACGCAATACCACATTGGCATCCAGTGGACATGATACGTATCGTACTGGAAGAAAGATTAGGAAACCGAACACGATCTCTGAGCACACTTCCATAACACATATACGTTGTGTATAGAAAGCCATACAGTGTGTATGGAAAGGCACACAGTTTTTGTCTCCAGTATTAAAGACTGTGAGGTATCATATACAATTATGCACTGGAATGGGAAGCGTTTACCTAACTCGAGGGTTTCTTGGAGACGCCACAGTAGTCGTTCGCACACCTTGTTACATAACGTTACGACGCACCCAACGCAACTGGAATACCATATATCATAATATTACAATTACTTTGTTTCCCTGTGATTAACACTGCACATTTCCGAAAGCTTTCGGCAATTTCAAATGCTTCAGTTTAGCAATAGAAAATACACGTACAATCAATTTCAGATGTTGTGCTTGCCCAGTGAGTTTGTGGAATAATGAAAGAAAATTTCGATTCATCACAATTGGAGGTTGGACAGTTATTTTCCATAGTAACACACTTCAAGGTAGTTTCCATGATTTACGAATCTGCACAATTAATGCTCTGACCATTGATTACTCATACTTAGAGCATGGAGGCAGAATATCCTCTTTCTGTATATTGTAATGTGTTCACCTGCAAATGCCGGCATTTTGCGGAAAACTGCAATCAGAGATTGCATGTTCTCGACAAACTACAAAACAAATGTTACCTTCTTCGCCGTATTATGCGCGTCGCTTCTCGCTTATCTCGCCTATCTATTAGCGAAACAGAAAAACCGAAGCTTTTACTGAAATACGACGACTTGTGAAGTATTTATGGACAAAGAGACATAGCACTGCCGCCAGTCTGCGCACGTTGTATTTGCCTGACTTTATTTACTTACGTGAGGATCTTGCTGAGCTCACAGCATAGGACGACTGTTACGGTCTGCTACGTAGCAGTTATGTCTTGATACGGGCACACTTGGAAGATGTGGGAAGTTGTTGTAGGGGGACCGGTCCTCACACCCAACGCGGTTGCTGCCCTGACACTGAGAACTAACGGTCTTTTGCCATCAGCAGGTGGTGCGATCATTCACCTCTCCTCATCTCTGGAGACTTGACGGCCACAGCAAAGTTGCATTGAGCGTTTTTACTGTGTCCTCCATAAAATATGGTACCAAGCCTTACATAGTGAGGACGTCACAGAGAGGCGCAACATAGTTACTGTCAGAGCCATACAACCCACACCGACTATGTTGTGCTTCCGCCATATGTCACTCAAATAGTTTGCGTGTGGACATGTACCCGCCAAACGTGGATATAGGGGGACAATCGCCTCAAATCAGTCAGTATCTATGCTCAGTATTAGCGACAGTATTTGGAGTATGAGTAGGACTCCAAGACTGTATGAAGACCGTATCTATAGTCGTAGCCCAGAAGGGACCAGCTGGACATTCTATAAGTTTTATTAGTCATCATTCATTGCCTTCAGGACCAGAAAAACGTTCAAAGTTGTGTCAGTGTAAATGAGCTTTTAACAAAATTGTAACTTGTTTATAAAAGAAACGGTTTGCCTTTTTACTGTGTACTACAGACTGAACTGAAATGGCTTCGTATTCTTTAGCTTCGTGTGTCTGTATTGTGACCTTGGTCAATGCAAGTGGTGTAGCTACCAAAACTCTACGTGATAAAATGAATTGTCAAATGTATCTGAAACTGTGTAACTGTATTTCAATTAACTTTTGTCGAAAGAGCAAGAAAACGTATACTGCATACTAAATACGTTGTCCTGTTAAATTCTACAGGGTGAACATTAATAAAATCGACAAAATTGCAGGTAAGGATTATTGACTGCAAATGGAGGAAAAAACGTCCTATGAACTTGGGTCCAGAAATGCTTCGTTGCCGCGGTAGATGCCGCTGGCGAATGATAATTCTTCTGATACGTTCCGTGTTTTCCCTACGTGTTGCAGGCGGTGTGATTGACGCCCTGAACTGTAAGCAACAGAACGGTTCGTTATCACATCGGAAACAAGCTGAAGCGGTGTTTTTGTACGGCCAAGCAATGGAAACGGCCGAGAGGCGGAACGACTATACCAAAACAAGTACCCTCAGAACACCAATCACATGAGACAGCATTTGAAGCCCTTATGATGGGCCCTTTGAGACAGACGAATGTGCAGCACGGCGGTGAACTGTGCGGACACCAGATTTGGAGTTTGCGCTAGGGTTCGTCTGAACATTCTATATATCCCGATCCTCCACATCTTGTGTATTCCCAGTCCCCGTCCTCCCTGCACGTTCATCTGTCTGAAGGGACCCATGATGACACAAACGCCCACGAAGGACATGAAATGTTGAGCGTTGTAGTTGCTATCCGCAATGGTACTTGTTTTGGTACATCCGTGCTGCCTCTCGGCCGTTTCCACTGCTTGGCCGTACACAAATACCATCTCACCCTGTTCCCGAGGTGAATACCGGACCATTCTGCTGTTTACAATTCACTGAGTCAGTCACACAGCTTGCGCACGCAGGGAAACCACGGCATGTGGTCAGAGGAACTGTCATTCGTCCGTGCCATCTACCGTAGTAATGATGCATTTCCGGGCACATGTTCATAGGACCTCTTTTCCTTCATTTCCAATCAGAAAATCGTCCATATAGTTTGTTGGTCTCATTAATGTCCACTCTGTATATGTACAGTGAACAGAGTTATAATGCGTATCGAGCGAGGGGGCGCAGTTGGTGACACACTGGACTCGCATGCCGGAGGACGACGGTTCAAACCTGCGTCCGGCCATTCTGATTCAGGTTTTCCGTGATTTCGCTATATCTCTACAGGAAAATGCCAGGATGGTTCCTTCCAAAGGGCACGGCCGACTTCCTTTCCCTTCCTTCCATAATCCGACCTTACGCTCCGTCTCTAATGACCTCGTTGTCGACGAGACGTTAAACATTAATCCCCTGCGTTACAACGGGTGACGTCACTCTACGTGATTTGCAGTTATAACACATAAACTTAACAGAGCAAAAATTCTATATAAAATTACAAATCGAATTTCAAAAAAATAAATATTCAAATACTTGTATAAAAATGCCAAGCTTACTAAAGAAAATTCCAAACACTAAGTTATGCACAAGCGAACATAACATCGCACTGTAGGAATAAGACTGCTTGCATAATAAGTTTGTACTGACTTTCACCTAAACTGAACCTCAGATTAATTTTGAAATTCAGTGCTTAACTGTGAATGACCTTGTTGTCCTGACTAAGTTCGTGGCATACCAGTGGCAACGGAAACTCGATACTGCTCAAAAGCGATGAAGATTAAAATACAGGGCAACAGCAAACCAGTGAAAGAGGGAGAAAGCCTTGCACTGTGCAATGCAAGGACGAGCAGCTACGCTATGCACGTTAACCTTCAGTTTTACTTTCGCGTAAATGTATTCCGCTTAGTGCAATGCGTCTACACACTATCAGAAACATAATTTTTTTTGAGGAGATGGTGGAAGATATTGCATTTACTAAATGGTTAAAAAGAGACTAGCATTCAAAGATTATATCGAAACTCTGATTTCCCAACAACTGCAATCAGCTTTATAAAAACCATTTTATGAAAAATACTGCTCTGCCGTGGAGTGAGTTAATAGAATGGTAAAGTACTGGTAAATCTACAACTTCTGAGAATAAGCCATGTGAACAGATAACTTTGTTTAGTCATGTCTGGATAATTTAACTAGCTAACTTGAACCAATAAAGTTTTGTTTATTTATTTAATCGTATTGCTAGGGTCCCCCGTCGGGCAGGCCGTTCGCCCGGTGCCGGTCTTTCAATGTGACGCCACTTCGGCGACCTGCAGTCGATGAGGATGGTAGGGTGATGACGAGGACAGCACACCACCCAGTCCTGGGCGGGGAAAATTCCCTGACCCAGCCGGGAATCGAACCCGGGCCCAGAGGGTTGACAATCCGTCACGCTGACCATTTTTGTTCACGGGCCAGTCCTCTACCGACTTTTTTTTTAAATTTATTTATTTATCTATTTACATGATTACATTTAGAAAACGTGTACAAATGAGAATTCTAGTAACTAAGTGTTACAAGTAAGCGTTACAACAACAAAGGTGGCATAAAAGAGTAATCAAAAAATAAAAATGTAAATCACTGATCCAATTCCAACTAAAAGGTTCTTCAATAAATGCAACTGGTTCCACTTGGTGCTTCGTCATCGTTATCTGATATCTCCAACAGCGCCTTTGAAGGGCATCTGCAACGGAGGCATTCTGCTTCGCTAGTGCCTCAACTAAAACAGCATCCTTGCAGCAGCCTGTCTCTTCCTTCGCTCATGGCTGACAAGGCAGAACGTTCAGCCGTTAGTGTGATGCGGCACAGAACATTAACCGCAGCTTGGCACTCCCCAGCTGAGTGGGGGGTTAACGAAAACGCTGCGTAAATAATTTGCGAAGAGCGTACGGTATTTCGGTGTGCGTTCGAGGGCATTGTGAGCATTTTGTAGGAACCACCAGTAATCAAGCTGCTCTTTCTCTCCGTCGATGAAGATATAGGCGACGGTAAGTCCTTTGAACTATGTAAGCGCATGATATTTTGCGGCCGGAAAGTAAGTTTCATCTGGACAGAGTAGGGTCTGAGGGACAATCATATCAGGATATCAGGTGTGACCCGGAGGTAACAAGCCAATATCTTCTGTGTTAGTCGCCAAACTCCGGACGATGATGCGCAAGTAAAACGATGTTCATCGGTATCCAAGAGGTGACAATCTGGGCAATAAGGTGAGTCTGCCAGTCCAACAGTATTTTTTGTTGGCAATCTAATACCACTTCGAAAGCACCGTGGATGACAGAAAGTTGTGGTGTATCGTTTTCCACACTCTTGGGCAGTGAAACGTGGGGTACTTGTTTTCCACTACGTTATGGGGAACAGCCCGCAGAAGGTTGGTATAAAAATCTTTCGCCTTTGGTGGACCTGTGGCGGGGAGGTTCGAGCTGACATAGCTGTAATCAAGAATGAAGGTCGACACATGGGAGAGCTGTGGTGCGACGTACGCAACCGACACCGATGGGACGTTAGAGGCTGGCATCAGAACCTGTAGTAAACGACCCGTGAGAGAGGTATATTGACTTTTCCATCGTTTCCTCATGTTGATCATGTAAAGGGCAGCTGCTCTCGCCCTTACGTTGACCAATCCCAGCCCCACTTTGTGCACTGGGAGGGTAAGAGTGTCGTATCGTACTTTAAAGATATGACCTGCGGAAACGTAGTAACTGACGGCCGCCTGAAGCCGGCGACCTATTTGCAGCGGTAGTGGGAGGACCTGTGCCACGTGGTTGAGTTTTGATGCCACGTAGAGGTTCAGGTATTCAACACGTTGTAGCTGATTCAAGTCCCGGAGCAGGTTCCGTCCCACCATTGCGCATATGATCTGTAATAACCGTCGGTAGTTTGCTGCAGCTGTTTTACGTACATCTTTCTTGAACGTGATTCCCAAATATCGCAGATCAGAAAGTGGTGGGAGGGGAGCGAGGGCTTCCGGTCCGAGACCACGCCCAGTATCGAACGCCGCCGACTTGTTGATGTTCAGAAAACTGCCTGCGGCCTGTCCGCATCGCTCAATCCAGGTTAGTACGCTTTGAACATCGTCATTGGAACGAACCAGCAGTAGCAGGTCGTCAGCGTATGTCCTATAGCGAAAGGTGACGTCCCGCAGCGTGATGCCAGATAGGCGGTGGTTAAGGCCCCCTAGCAGTGGCTCGAGTGCGATTGCATAAAGGTAGGTAGAAAGGGGACAACCCTGTCGTAGAGACCTCTTAATGGGTACTGGTCCTACCGTCCTTCCATTGACCTGGACGTGTGAGCTGGCTGCTGTCCAAAGACGCCGTAGGGCGTCGATGAGGCCCGGGGGGAATCCAATACAGTCCATCACTCGTAGGAGGAAGTTGTGGTGCACTCTATCAAAGGCGCGGTTGAAATCGATGGAGACGATCGCCGCTCTCAGACGGCACGCAGAAGCAATCGCTATTTAAGTCCCTGCAGTCACCGGTGGCCATGTGTATGTTGGCTTCTCCCCCTTGCGACGTCTGTTCTGGAGCGAGAATCATCGGCAAAGTCGTCTTAATACGACTCGCCATAATCCTGGCGAAAATCTTGTAATCGGCGTTCAACATTGTAAGCGGCCGATAGTCGTTAATCGATAGCCCTCCACCTGGCTTGTGTACCGGTATGAGAAGACCTTCTACAAACGCTGGCGGCACAACACAGTCTGGAGACATAAGTTCGCGGAACATTATAACCCAGCGAGGCATCATGATGTCACGGATAGAATTCGACGGGCAATCCATCAGGTCCTGGAGACTTATTGGCCGCACCTTTGTCCACGGCGTCTTCGACTTCGAGTGAGATTTCCTCTGTTAGTGCATTCACGGTAGCCTCGTCGATAGTACGTGTTACCTGCTGTAACACTTCAGTAGTGGCCTCGTCATCGACGGTTCTTTCCTAGTAAAGATGACGAAAATGATCCTCCACCGCCTTTACTATGGTTGCTTGGGTCGTACATAAGCGACCGTCGTGTGTCCTTTGTGATTAAATGTTGGCGTTGCCGGCGCTTATCCGCCACAACGTGGTGCATAGTGGGTTCCTCTGCAACCGTTCGGTCGTGCCGACGCGAGCGGACTACTGCACCTTCTAGTCGGCGCTTCGTCAATGATAGTATGTGAGCCTTGATTCTGCTTTGGTTATGTTGTCTCTCCGGGTAAGGGGGTAAGGCGTCGAGGTCCCTGAGTGCCGCGTAGTAAAAATCGAGGGTCTGTCGATGCCACGCAGACACGTCCTTGCCATATTGCATAAGTGTCCTACGGATTGCTGGTTTGGCACAGAGGAGCCACCACTCCAGGGTCGAGGTGTATCGTGGGTGGCGGCGTTCACAGTCAGTCCACGTTGCCGCAACTTGCCGACGGCAATCCAGGTCCTGAAGATGAGTTATGTTGAGCTTCCAAAAGCCATTGCTGCGCCAGACTTGTTGGGGGAGTAGGTGTATAGTGCAGATATAGGCACTATGATCGGAATAGGCCTGAGGCCTCCACCACACCTTGTGTGAGATCTTGTGGCACATATATGCGATCAAGTCGGCTGGCCTAAGATGAGTGTAGCTAGAGCGGTTACCGTGGACTTTTTCCCACGTATCGCACAAGTAAATTTCTTGGATCATTGCACCCAGTTCCAGATAGGGCACGTAATGTGGTATTTGGTCCTTGGGGTGAAGTACGCAATTAAAATCGCCGGCGAAGACGCTGTGGTCGTATCGTCCAAGGAAAAGGGGAGCGACATCTATGGAGTAGAATTTGGCGCGGTCGTGACGTCCTGTGGTACCCGACGGCGCGTAAACATTAATGAATCGGGTGTTGAGCGCCGTAAATGCGATTCCTCGCGCAGAGGGAAGATAAGTGACGTCGGTAACTTCAATACCATCACGCACTAATATTGCCACTCCGGTGTCTGCAGGGCTACCGGGCGTCACGTGTGTGGCGTAACCGTAAAAGTGCGGGAGTGGAGTCGTTTTCACTTCTTGTAGGAAGTTTCTTTCAAAAGTTGGATATTGGCAGGAGAACTTATCATGTTGATATTCATTGTCGCCAGACGGTAAGCCTGGCAACGCGCTGTTTGGGCGAGGTTATCCATGTTGATGTTGGAGAGAAGCGAACACCGGAAGTGATGTCACGACCCGCCGAACGCGGTCCTCCTCGTGCTGCTTATGCTGCATGATCCGGCGGCGCCTCAGCTGGCCGCGGATCGGGATCTTGTGTCTCGACGTCCTCGGCCCACGAAGCGGGCGCGGATGTCTGTTCATGTTCCATAGCCTCGGAATGTTTGATAGTAAGAGACCGGGCGACTTCGCTGCCGGCACTGGTACCTTCCCGCTGCTCACTGTTTATGTCAATGGGCTGATGGTCGAAAGCTGCGTGTTTTTCTGTCTGTTCCGCAAGGTTGGAGTCAGTGGAAACAGCCTCAGCTTCGCGGCTGGCTTTTTGAGTGGTCAGTTGTTCTTCCCCGGCCGAATGCGAGCCGCTGCGTTCCGACACGGTCCGACGACGGCGCTTTCGGCGTTTCGGTGATCGCTGTTTCCGTACATGGCCTTCAATGTCAGAAGACGGCACTGAATCACGCTCCGCCGGGACAAACGCTTCGGTCGGTACAATAAGGGAATCAATTGCCATCTTACTGTCGTCAATGTCTGTCGCGTTCGGTAGCTCCAGAGTCGTAGTACTATTTTCACCACTGGCCAGGTCGGCAGATCATCCAGGTTTTTGTCCATGGAAAGTGATTCCTGTACCGCTGAAACGGTCGGCTGTGTCTGTTGTGTGGAGAACGTCGTGAGCGCCGCCGCGTAAGTTACGGGTAGAATAGTCTTAGTCGCTGGTGGTGCAAAGTCCTTCGGTGCGAGTTGTGTGATCCGACGCTGGAGGCACTCGGAACGAAGGTGACCTTCCTTGCCGCATCCGGAACACGTCTTCGGCTGGCCGTCATAAATAACTATGGCCCGGCATAGTATCTGTAGATAGGATGGCACGTGTCGTTGGAGATCAATGCGCACTTGGCGTACTCCATTTGTAAGTTTGATGTTTATGTTTTCTTATTGGCAACGTTACGTAGTGCTCTCTGTATGAAAATCACTTGTTTATGTTTTCTTTATGTAAGTTTGATGTTTATGTTTTCTTATTGGCAACGTTACGTAGCGCTCTCTGTATGAAAATCACTGGCTGTGCTGTGTGCAGTATGTGGCTAGTTTGCATTGTTGCCTGCCATTGTTGTCATGAACTGCTATAGCTGGATGTGAACAGCAGATTGCGTTGGGCAGTTGGAGGTGAGCCGCCAGCAGTGGTGGATGTGGGGAGAGAGATGGCGGAGTTTTGATAATCTGTAAGACTGAATGTCAATTATGAATATTAAGGTAAATACATTGTTTGTGCTCTATTAATATCTTTCATTTGCTAACTATCCCTATCAGTAGTTAGTACCTTCAGTAGTTTGAATCTTTTATTTAGCTGGCAGTAGTGGCGCTCGCCGTATTGCCGTAGTTCCAGTAACGAAGATTTTTGTGAGGTAAGTGATTTCTGAAAGGTGTAGTTTAATGTTACTCAGGGCCATTCCTTTGTAGGGATTTTTGATAGTCAGATTGCGTTGCGCTAAAATTATTGTGTGCCAGGTTAAGCACAGTCTTGTAAAATTGTTCTAAGGGGACGTTTCATATGTACAAATGTTCTAAGGGGATGTTTCATATGTCGACCCTTAGCCTAGGATACCTCACTGGAATCTTCTGATTTTTTCTTGTAGTTTGTGTATTTAGTGTAGCTTTTGTTTATTGCTAGTGCGTAATTGTAGAGAGAATCTCCTTTGTAGTTGCAGTCTTTCATTGTTGTACAGTAAAACAGTTGTGGCATGCATGTAGCTTTGCGCCAAGTATTTCGCTGCTGCAATTAACTAGATATTATTTTCAGTGCTATGTTAATGTGTTCTCTTATTTTTGCTCTTCAAATTGTGTTTTTCTGTGTTTTCGTGTGAAATATTGTCACAATAATGGCGTGTGAAAAACGTAACACTCGGCTCCAAAGTAAACTAAGAAACGACAGTGAAGACGAAAGCAATGTGTTAGCGCCACTGTGTAATGAGTTAACTAATGTTCAAAGTAGTAATTTGGTAACTGTGCATAGGGAAATGGAGCGGGCGTCAAACAATGGCGTAGACAGTCAAACAGGTAGTGAACAGGGAAGCATTATCGATCGATCGGTCGGCAACAGCTCGCCTCAGGAATCCGAAATGATAGGACACAATTTTGCAAATACTGTAGATTCAGGTTTTGCGTCCTCACCGGTTTCTCAAATGAGTCAAGACACATTTTCTGTTTGTCAAAATGTGAATGCTGCCGGTGAAAACGCACTGCCAAAGAGCATAGAGAAACAGATTCCAGACACTAATACATTATTATTGCAATTAATGCAAAAAATGGAACAAAATCAGAAACAAACACAGCAACAGTTAGATACAATGGGACAAAATCTGCAAAAGTTAGACACAGTGGAACAAAATCAGAGACAAACACAGCAAAAGCTTCAAAAGTTAGACTCATTGGAACAAACGCTTGAACAAACACGTGAAGATTTAACTACTGAGTTACATAAAATCGAATCGAAATGTCAAAAAGTCTGTAATGACGTAAAAACACAAATTTGTGAGCATTTCCAACCTATTTTTTCGCTGCATGAAAATGCATTACAGAATCACGAAGCAGCCATAAAAGAGCTGCAAACCATTGTTCATGAAAATCATGAGACCTTGTGGGCTAAAATTGACTCAGTTGCATCTACCGATTCGGTAACGCAACTTGCAAAAACTCAGGAAAACTTAAAGGACACAGTAGAAAGACACATGGAGGAAATTAGTTCATTATCAGAGAAAGTAGCCGAACTTTCGGATCAGGTCACTAATTTATCTACAAAGGTAGATGATGATCTGAATGACACAAGACCCGTAGCCTTCACTGACACAGAAGAGTATGAATAAATAAGAAAATTCAAACAAAATCAGAATCAAATTAATACGCAATACAAAAGAGAAATGCGGGAAGCACAAGATCAGCTGACACAGGTAATACAAGAATTACGTATTTCAGAGGACACTCGCGCCCCAATAAGGGAAGAGGGACATAGAAATACGGAACAGCCACAAAATAATAACACAGGGCATTTCGGTAATTATGAAAGAAATTGGCAAGGTACACCGAATTTTGAGATGG
Organism: Schistocerca cancellata; assembly: GCF_023864275.1. NCBI lineage: Eukaryota > Metazoa > Arthropoda > Insecta > Orthoptera > Acrididae > Schistocerca > Schistocerca cancellata. The sequence goes on along the minus strand of NC_064634.1, from coordinate 141,260,957 downwards.
AACCGCCGACACGACGTAGCAATGACCGACATGCTACTCGCCGACACGATGATTTTGACTATAAGCTGTTCATTACTACACGTAAATTCAAAACATTTAAGAATTCTGGCAACGACATTCATCCACAAGCGTGGCTCCATCAATTCTCTCATTGTTTCCCTCCCAACTGGTCACTGGAGCACAGGTTAGAATTTATGTGTGGCTACTTAGAAAATGAACCAGCTGTAAGAATGCGATCGGTCATTCACGATTGCCACAGTGAAGGAGAATTTTACCATGCGTTCCTCTCAGCATATTGGTCACAAGCTACACAAGATCGCGTAAAACATAGCATCATAATGATGAAACACTTTGAACAATCTGAATTTTCCAGTCTTGTGAAATATTTTGAAGATATGTTGCACAAGAATCAGTACCTGTCAAACCCATACAGCCCCTCAGAACTCATCCGCATTTGCTTAATCAAACTGCCTGAACATTTACGACATATTATTTTGGCAGGACGTTGCAAAGACGACATTGAAGCTTTTCAGGGACTGTTACAAGAACTAGAAATTGACACAGAAAGTCGCGGGATGGGAAAACAGGAAAACAATCACTACAGGTCACATCCGTCACAATTCCGTGACGACAGAAACAATAAATGGCCACGACAAGCCTATTCTTATAACGTAAATCGTGACCAAAACAGACACCACCCATATGACAACCACTGGCAGAGTAATAGTTACAGGGAAAGATCACCTTTCCGCGGTAATGACTATCACAGAGACAATCAGAGAAACAGACAATATGGGAACCAATATAACTATTATCAAGGGAGACAGAATAACTTTAGACGCAACGGTCCAGCGCGTAGTTACGACTCCGGCAGAAATTCTCCACCACGTGACAGACAAGAAAGAAACTATCGAACCTACCGACATGACGACAGACGATATGATCGTAACGACAGACCTGAATTGCATCAGAACTGGCGAGATTTAAATAGAGCAGAGCACTCTCGTCACGATGAATTTGTAGAAGTTAGGTCTCCAAATCCCAATAACGACGCGCGCCAACAAAGAGACAATAGGCGATGACTCACACCACTGGCAGCCACAAGACGTACTTATGAAACGGACGACGCAGCTGCCGTAGCTAGTAATTACGTAAAAATGGAAGACATTAGAGACATCTTACTCCAGGAACACGACGTAAAACATAACAACATTGCATATCCTGTGATCCACATTACTGTAAATGACGTAAAATTTACGGCAGTACTTGACTCTGGCAGTCCCATTTCAGTAATTAGTGGAACAGCTTTTAGCAAATGCAACAAATCGAACTATTGCCCCACACTTCCGTTACGTAAGATTAAATTACAAGGTGCAATCTTTGGAAAAAGTGTAGATGTACGCCAACAAACCAATTTAGAATTCTTTTGTCAAAGCCACAGCTTCTCTATGAACTTCCTTATTGTTCCATTATTGTCGACGGAAATTATACTGGGAGTAGACTTTTTGAATGAATATAAAGCAATCTTAAGCTTTCACGATGCTGAAATAAGTTTAGAGAAAGAAGGTAAGTCAATAGCTTTGAAATTTGAAGACTGGCTCTCAAACCATGATGAGGAAATTAATCGGCTTTACGTTCTGTTAGACAACAGTTCGGAATTTTCTACGGAAGTAGACACCAACAATCACTCTGCAAGTACTGACAGGGTTGACATCGACGGCATATTTGAAATTAATGAGTTAATTCAGAATAAAATTCAGACAATTGAGAATTGTAATGACACTGATAGGCAGGACCTTTTTGAGATTTTACAAGCACATTCCACAGTTTTTACTCACAAAACAGGAACAATCAAGGGGTTTCAATACCAATTTCGTGTTCGTGAGCATACTAAATTTTGTGTTAGACCATACGTAATTCCGGCGCATTATAGGGACCGTGTTAGAACAGAAATACAATCTATGCTTGTCGAGGGCATTATTGAGCCTGCAGTAAGCTCATACAACAACCCATTACATGTTGTTGAGAAGAAGAATGGATCGATCAGGCTTGTTTTAGATTCGAGACAAATCAATACTATCATCATTCCTGAAACAGACAGGCCGCAGACGATGGAAGAACTTCTTCAAAATTTTAATGGTGTAAAAGTGTTGTCTTCCATTGATCTCAGATCCAGCTTTTATCAGATCGAACTTCATCCAGAATGCAGAAAATACACAGCTTTCCTTTGTTTCGGCGTTTGTTATCAGTTTCGGAAACTTCCTTTTGGTTTGAACATTTCTTCAGCAGCATTCATTCGGGGGCTAAATTCCATATTACCTGAGTTCTTAAAACTCACATCACCTTATATGTGGACGATATTCTAATAGCAGAAGCTTCATGGGAACAACATAACCGCATCCTCAACAGTTTGTTACGTATTTTTGCAGAATCTGGAATTACAGTTAACTTGGAAAAGTCTGAATTCGGTAGGTCAAAGGTGAAGTTTTTAGGACATATTATTTCTTCTGAAGGCATTCAGCCGGATCCTGAAAAGTTAGAAGCAATTAGAGCCATTCCAGTTCCATCCACAAAAAAACAAGTCCGCAGTTTTCTAGGTCTCGTAAATTTTTACCGTCGTTTTCTGAATATGCAAATTCTAGTTACACCAAAACTTTGTTCTCTCACTGGAAAAAATACTATTTGGAACTGGGACGAACAAGCACAGTTGGAATTCAATTCTTTGAAAGAAGCGTTACTTCACGCGCCAATACTAGCTCATCCAGATCTGTCACAAGATTTCTGCCTTAGCACTGATTCTTCCAAAGTTGGTCTTGGTGCCCATTTATTTCAAGAAGCCATAGAAGATGACATTACTGTTCAGAAAACCATTGCTTTTGCTAGCCGAGTGCTAACAAAATCTGAAAAAAATTATTCCGTTACTGAATTAGAAGCTTTATCTATCGTTTGGGCATTTAACAAATTTCGTTTCTTTCTTTCTGGTAAGCACGTAAAAGTATACAGTGATCATCGTGCATTACAATTTCTTATGTCTTCAAAATTAAATCATGATAGGTTAAAACGTTGGGCATTGTTTCTGCAAGAATTCCGCTTCACAATAGTCTACATTCCCGGCAAGGAGAACATTGTTGCGGACGCGCTGTCACGCGCACCGGCTGGGCTTGAGAAAAGTAACACAGAAGGCAACCTCGAGAAAAATTTCAGTATTCTTTACATTCAGAAAGTCGCCTTTGAAAACTTCATCACCACATCTTTAAAGGACATTGCTCATGAACAAGATAAAGATCCGATTTGGAAAGATATCAAAAGTAAATGGCATGAAAAGACACACACTCAGATTCGGCATTATTACCTGGTTAGAAACAACATACTCTTCAAACGCTGCACTGTTGATGACAAGCTATGGGTACTTTGCATTCCAGACGATTTTGTTAATAAGCTCATTTGGTACATTCATTTCAGCTACGCACATTTTGGTCCACGAAAATGTTATCATATTCTTCGAACGACTTGTTATTTTAACAATATGGAAAAGCGAATTCGAAGAGTCTTGTCTATTTGTAAACTTTGTCAAAAGGCGAAACCATCTACTATCTCACATCGTACTCCGTTATTTCCTATTATTCATTCTAAATTAACAGAATTTGCTGCTGTTGATCTCTTGGGACCCCTTGTCAGAACATCGAATGGATTTTCGTACGTTCTAGTCGCTGTTGAACTTACTTCAAAATTTGTTTCTTTCACTCCGTTACGTAAAGCCACTGGACGGTCTGTATCCAACGCCTTTGTTAAAAATTTTTTACGTGAAGTTGGACACGTTAGTAAAGTCATTTCAGATAACGGACCGCAATTCAGATCTGCTGTTTGGTCACGCATGCTTCGGAATCATAGAATCAAACCTGTTTTTATTTCATTGTATTCACCACATTGTAACCCGTCTGAACGGATTATGAAAGAAATCAATAAGCTTTGCAGACTTTATTGTCACAGAAAGCATCAGCATTGGGACAGATATTTACACTTATTTCAAAATGTGCTGAATGAAATGCCTCATGATTCCACTGCTTTACCACCTACTCTTGTACTGAAGAATGAAGAACCTCCGAACAAAATCAGAGAGCTTGTACCTTTCCCGAATACACGTAAACTTCGACACAAAGACATAATTGATTTGGCTCTAAAAAATATAAAATCTGCAGCAGACAAAAGGAGAAAACTACACGGTAAAGCAAATGCAAAGAAATTATATATTGGTCAGAAAGTTCTCATTAAAGCTCTTTCATTGTCACATAAGAAGAAACACTTGAGTCACAAATTCTTTCTAGTTTACAATGGACCTTACAGAATCCGACGTATACCACATGATAATTGCGTTGAAGTTGAAACTCTGCGTACTAGGAAGAGTAAAGGTTTACACCACATTTCTCATGTAAAACCATTTATTGACAGATAATCTGCTTTTTAACTTAGTCTTTGCAATTGTCACTTCACGCTACTTGTACAATTTGTCCCACTGAGAGACTGTTAACATGCAACTATGTTTTTAAAGTTAACTAACCATCCAGTCAAGAACATAGGTAACTTAGACAAGTAATTGCGAATGCATTGTTATTGCGAACAGACGACACAGTGTTGTTATTTATACATTCTTCCTTGTTAGTTGCACGATTACATAACGAATATACGGCTTACATACTTAGAACATATACCAGCACTGCTAATGAAATTTTCATGCAACATTTTGGTTTGCTTACGAGTGGATTCTGGATTTGAGGTGCTTTCTGTGAAATGCCGGATGACACAGTGGTTAGTTTATGTGACAGCTACACGATTTTATCACGACGCTGCTAATGCGTGACAATTTACAATGTTGCTTTTGCGGTGTATCTGTTTTATATCTGCACAGTTTTTTCTGAATTCTTCTATAAAGTGAGACATGTTTTAGTAGTAACTTTTGTGGTATAGCTACAATGAGACAGCCTTTTCCGTAGCACAACAATACTTTACAGCACAATAATTCCTTCATCGCGGCAATAAGCGTAATAACTAAGTTATCTATACGCAAAGCATTTCACTTTGTTTATCATGAGGTAAGTACATTGACTTCTGCAGAACTTAGCTTTCGGAGGACAATAACTACGACACTTCCCAGAGATTATCTTACAGCAAGACGCACATTTAGCGCTACAGGACACGTATTTGAGTGATTAATTTTGTACTTAAAACATTTATTTTTAAAGTTTTTTGAATTACAAAGAAAGTTTTTCGTGATACATTTCATTCCATTGCTGTAATCTGTAACACCTGAGGGTATAATTACAATAAACCTCAGGGGGGTACACGCCTACTTTGTGTACCATGTGTTTGGCAAGCACAAGGAGCCCTAGCTAATATGGTATTTGCTTATACAATTTAACACATCGGTACCATATTTCTCTAACACATAAATTACACAGCTATCTGATCATTTAACAGAGAAACAAACATCTTTTTACTACGTCAGTGACACATGTTTACGCAATTACAGAGTTGGATTACTTCACACTTAAGAAATTGTACTTTGTCTGTATTGTGTGAACTGTTCATATTTTTTGGTACCATTGTGATACTATGAAAGCTTTGAATGATGTATTTGGTGTGAGATCATGATTTTTAAAGTACGTTTGAGGTAGATGACACTACTGAAATGAGCAGAGAATTTTCTTTAGATTTTGAAACAATTGCAGAAAGCTACGACGTTTTTGAGATTTGACTGAGGTGTTATGGTGTTATTTTTACGATGACTATGTGTATTATGCTGTTGCGGTATGTTTATGATCAATAAGCTGATGCTATATGAGTTATTTGAGTATGCTATGTATCTGTTATGATGAAATATTGAAGAAGTGTCGACGAATAAGGTAAGGAATAATGAGTAGTGGTTAGGGACTCTGGTTTGTGAAAAAGGTTGTTGGAAACCAAGAATCGTACTTTAAGAGTTATGAAATGTGTGTAAATGCGTGAATGTATTACAATTCCGACGAAAATTTTTTGGACTCTGTTATGTCAATTGGATTTTGTCTCTACAGATTTGTAACGCAAATTCTTGACCTGTGAAATTTTGTATATGAGACTGTCACTGTAGCGAAAACTGCTGTCGTAAATGTTTCCGTAAGAAAGTTAAGTGACCACCTGCACATAATGTGACGTGGGCACCCAGGTGTGTCAGACACCTGGAGAACAAGCCTTTTCAGACTCTCAGGTAGAAAAGAAAGCCATTAGGGTGTGCCAGAGGCACAGGTGGAAGAGAAGGACAAAGAGAGGCCTATACCCCTGTTTATGACATTCCTTTGTAGAGGGCATCGCTAATGCGACACGCTCGTTACTTGAAAACGTATGATTTTTGTAATGCGTTGTGGGCACACAGCTGTGTCAAACACCTGGAGAACAAGCCATTAGGGCGTGCCTTTCATCGCTAATGCGACACCCTCGTTACTTAAAAACATATGATTACTCGCACTTTGTGCTAATTATTGAAATGCTTATGAATTGATGGGAAATATTCGTACATCTGCTCACCTGATTATGACAAGTGTATTTTTACGAGAGTTGAGAGCCATTAACTTACGAAATGAAATGTCACATGACTACTGAATGATATTTTTATGCTTTGCTTTTCGTAGTTGCTTATTTCATTTGATATCTGGTTTCCAGCTGTGTTGCAGCATTGCTTTTATAAAATGAGATGCATTTGCTAATGTGAACTCTTTCTGTCAACAGATCTATTAAATGATAATTTTGTAATCCACATTCTTTAAAAAAGGAGCACTTGGAAAGGAAAGAACAATAAGAAGTAACTAGTAACAGTAACACTTAATTTTCTTTTCAGGTACATGGTAATATTTTTTTTACAATCAGTTGTTATGGTGCACCACTTTAATTACATAGACATTAAGATGTGAATATGCATTTCCCTTGTCTGCATTGTTGTTTTTACTGTAATATTTTTTCTGCTTGAGCTATGTCATGTTTAAGTATAAGTTGCTGCTGTTTGTCAGGCATAGTGTTACTGAATTTGACTTTGTGTTACTCTTCTAAGCTAGTTTTTCTTGTTTCCTGCATTGCCTTATATTAGTTGTAATATTGCACTTGCTTTGCTAATTTATGCTGCTTGCTTTGCCATTTCTATATTTTGTCATTGATGTCTGTGTTAATTATTTTTTTTTGCTGCATTGCCTCGTCCCTTGGTATATATATCTGAGCTCAGTAGATTTAAGTTAGCTTAAGAGGGGGTAGACTATAAGAAACTGACTATGGAGAATAGGTAAAGAATGCATTGCGAAGAAAGATTTGGGCCCCAATGAGTATTGTACAATCAGAAATAATTATTTTGAAAGAAATATGAATAGAATACAGGAAGGAGGTATAGGTAGGATTATCTTGGAAATAAATAATGAGGTAAGAAATATGTGAACACATAAATACAGAAAGCATGCTTGGATAGGATTTTTTTGGTGGAAGCAAAGGTTGAAATAAGACGAACGATCTATGGAATGAAGGGAGATCTCCAAGCAAAATACTGCAGTAAAACAAACCCTGTCCTTTTCTCTTTGCTGCTTTTTCCAAATATGTAATTGTGTGTTGTCCTTTCCTGTTGGTGTTATCCCACTATGTGTTTGTGTACCCTTGTGTATTTGTGTTTTTCCTGTCTTTATGTGTCTAGCTGATGAGAGCTATGTTGTAGAATTTTTCTAATATTCTGTTATTTTCTTTGTAAAGATGCTTAGACATTATTTATTCTGTTTTGTTTTAATGCTCATGTGTGAAGTTGATGTTTCAAAAGTGATTCTGATCTTTTATTTTTGTACTCATGTCATCATTCCTGTAACACTGATGTATCTGTTTATTTCTATTGTTTTGTAAAGCCTGCACTACAAATATTATCTGTATTGTTATGTTCTTTAATGATGTATTTTGTACCTTTGCTATTATATTCTTATGTTATAAAATTGTAATTGTCACCAGTTCATGGTATTATTAACTTGTAAGCATTCATTTCACTGCACACATTTCTGTTGGTCATAGTATATGGACAATATGTGAGAAGTAGGGACTGATAGTGTTTGCACGTGTGTTAATAATTCAGCAAGGGACTGGATAACAGCATTGCTGGTTCTAAGGACAATTCCCAAAAACTTTGTGAATGCACAAGTGGTGGTATATGGACTTGCTATCTTCTCTGCAAGCCTCTTCGATGGTGATTGTGCACCTGCACAGTCGCAGCAGATGGCTGCTGGCCATCTCTACAAGGACTACAGTGGGCCTGTCCACACTTTCTACAAGGACTACAGTGGGTCTGCATCTCTGGAGGCCCACCAATACCACAATCTCTACAAGGACAACAGCGGGTCTGCACCTCTGGTGGCCCACCAATACCATACTCTCTTCCAGGACTGCAGTGGGTCTGCTCTGTGATGACCTACCTATCAATATTCATCAACTTCGACTGACTCTGCTGTGGGTTTGCTCTGTTGTGGCCCATTACCTGTCAGCATGTCAAGAGTCAGCACTTTCTTTCTGTTGGAAGGACAACACTACTTCTTCAAGACTGCATGGACATCCACTACTTCCGTGTGCATTGTCTTTTACTGCTCAGACTTTGATAAAAGAAATGGCAGTTTTACTGTGATGAATGATCAGGACTGTCTTTATGGACTGTGAGAAAATTTTAGCTTTTGACTAACATTGTATAAATAAGTGTGTGCATTTGATATCTTTGTTATTGTAATTATGAAAAATTTTTTCAAATCATTATTGGCCACTGCCCAAAAATATTTTGTAAAATTTTTTGTGGGGAGCATGGGGGCTATGTAAGTTTGATGTTTATGTTTTCTTATTGGCAACGTTACGCAGTGCTCTCTGTATGAAAATCACTTGTTTATGTTTTCTTTATGTAAGTTTGATGTTTATGTTTTCTTATTGGCAACGTTACGTAGCGCTCTCTGTATGAAAATCACTGGCTGTGCTGTGTGCAGTATGTGGCTAGTTTGCATTGTTGCCTGCCATTGTTGTCATGAACTGCTATAGCTGGATGTGAACAGCAGATTGCGTTGGGCAGTTGGAGGTGAGCCGCCAGCAGTGGTGGATGTGGGGAGAGAGATGGCGGAGTTTTGATAATCTGTAAGACTGAATGTCAATTATGAATATTAAGGTAAATACATTGTTTGTGCTCTATTAATATCTTTCATTTGCTAACTATCCCTATCAGTAGTTAGTACCTTCAGTAGTTTGAATCTTTTATTTAGCTGGCAGTAGTGGCGCTCGCCGTATTGCCGTAGTTCCAGTAACGAAGATTTTTGTGAGGTAAGTGATTTCTGAAAGGTGTAGTTTAATGTTACTCAGGGCCATTCCTTTGTAGGGATTTTTGATAGTCAGATTGCGTTGCGCTAAAATTATTGTGTGCCAGGTTAAGCACAGTCTTGTAAAATTGTTCTAAGGGGACGTTTCATATGTACAAATGTTCTAAGGGGATGTTTCACATTGAGTACTGGAAACGTCTTAAACTGGGTCCATTTTTCCGCTACCTGTTCGTGTACCGTGCCGTACGGGCGGAGCGCCGCTACAACTTCTGCCGCCGAGAGTTCGAAGATGCGTACAGTCCGCAGTCCCATTGCGGCATGGCCGACCTCGACGTTGCCAACATTTCCATCTGCGTGAAAGAAGCGGAGTTCTTGTTTCATCTCACGAAGTACCTTGTCGCATGTAGTTTCGTTGATGAGCTTTACATAGACCGTGCAACTGACGATCGAAAACTGAATGCCGACAATGTCGGCAGCCGGGATCTTGGCTTCCTCTTTTAAAAAGCGTTCGACTTCGAGGGCCTTTGGTCAGGTAAAGTCGTTCCGAAATGTGAATTTCAAGGTTGATCTTCTGTATTGGTTTGCCATGGTGTTGTCACGTTAGTGTCACGTTAGTGTCACGTTAGTGTCGGCCGAAGAAAGTAAACAAGGCGCGCGGGCCCTCACTCGCGGCGGAGAGCACACACTGCACGTCCGCTTCGCTCGGCTGCGAGAGCCGCACTGACCATTCAGCCACCGGGGGCGGACACCAATAAAGTAAAATACCACTAAAACTGTCCCCTTTTGTAACACGTCACAAATAACGCGTAAGGAAGCGATGCATTACCTGAATACCTCACACCTCTCAAATGAAACCTTACAAAATCATATTTCTAGAAATTAACATCCTCTACATCTCTATCCCAGTGCTCTGCTAACAATTTTCAGAGCGCTTACCAGCACGACCAACACCCGAATCACTCACTTAATTCTCAAAGAAACGACAGAGCTACTGGAAAGCAAAGATGACATTACTTGTACTCAGAACCTCTGTCGCGTAGCATATCGACTTCTGAAGACTTCTGTTTGAAAAATGTCTAGTGTTCAGATATGAAGCATGACGTATCAGATGAAAACAGAGTTCACATCACTTTCACTGAACACCAAAAATAACCTAGAAACCTTAAAAGATTGCCTCGTATCATCTTCAGACTCAAGATACGGAATTTAAGTTTTATCTTCATGCATTATCGTAAAGTGTTGCTAATTTGTGCTACTTTCAGTTTTGCCCCAGTTTTCATATACCTGCAATGAGGTTGTACAGTTGCTGGGTGCAAGCAATCCACTTTACAACAGCAACTTCTTTCAATGGTGGGCGGTTCCCTATTTGGTTAATAGGCTGCAACATAAAAGTTTCTGTGCTGCCCTTTTTGTTATTAGGCGCTGCTTGCCTGGAGAATGGAGGATTGGAACAATGGAAGTTCAGGAGGGAAGTGGTTGCTTCAGAGAGAGACAAGGGAGGAGTGCAATCTTGCTACTCCACTGTTCAATCTGTTTATCGAAGAAACAACGAAAGAAATTAAATAAAGATTAAAATAGGTATCTAAATTCGACGTGAAAGGGTATGAGTGATAACCCTGCTATCCTCAGTGGAAGTGATAAATAATTTTAGGATCTATTGGGTGGAATAAACGGTCTAGTGAATACAGATTATGAATTCAGAAAAAACTAAAGAAAGACGAAAGTGTCGAAGAGTAGTAGAATGGAGAGTAGTGATATGATTGAAATCGAAACTAGAGATTACACGGTAGACGAAGTTAAGAAATTCTGCTACATTGGAAACAAAAAAGGACGTGACGGAAGAAACAAAGCGGAGATATGCAGCCTAATACTGACAAAGAAATCATTACTCGCCAAAAGATCTACTAGAACGTTTAAGCACAGCGATGTACGGAAACGCGTAACTGACCGGGGAAAACTAGGAACAGAAATGAATCGAAGTGTATGAAATGTTTTCTTACAGGCGTGGCCTGTAAAGATGAGAGATCAGATAGTCTGCAGAATTGGCGAAGAAAGGAATGGGCGGAAGACACTGACAAGAAAATGTGCTTTTGTTAAGACATCAAGGAATAACTTCCGCTATAGTAGAGGGATCTGAAGTGGGTGAAAACTGTAGAGGAAGACAGAAATCAGAGTTTTATACAAAAAATGTTAAAGATGTTGGATATAAATGGTATCCATCATGAGTCTGGCACGGGGATGGAAGTCGTGCCGGGCTGTAGAAGTGGATCTCGGCTTCGTTCCGCGCTTTATCTGAGGCATCTCGAAATTGGTCAGTACGATTTTTGTTCATTGGTTCTGGCGTATCGAAAGGTGTAAACGAATGTGGCTTATATTGAGAAACAATTTTTTAGAATTACAAACAAACAGTGAACAAGGTTGTTGTTGTGTCTTCAGTCCAGAGACTGGTTTTATGCAGCTCTACATGCTACTCTATCCTGTGCAATCTTCTCCATCTCCTATTACCTACTGCAACCTACATCCTTCTGAATCTGTTCAGTGTATTCATCTCTTGGTCTCCCTCTACGATCTTTACCCTCCAAACTGCCCTACAATACTAAATTGGTGATCCCTTTATGCCTCAGAATATGCCCTACCAACCGATCCCTTCTTCTAGTCAAGTTGTGCCCAAATTTCTCTTCTCTGCTGTTCTGTTCAATACTTCCTCATTAGTTACGTGATGTACCCATCTAATCTTCAGCATTCTTCTGTAGCACCACATTTCGAAAGCTTCTTGTCTAAACTATTTATCGTCCACGTTTCACTTCCCTACATGGCTACACTCTTTACAAATACCTTCAGAAAGGACTTCCTGACATTTAAATCTGTACTCGATGTTAACAAATTTCCCTTCTTCAAAAACGCTTTCCTTGCCGTTGCCAGTCTACATTTTATATCCTCTCTACTTCGACCATCATCAGTTATTTTGCTCCCCAAATAGAAAACTCATTTACTACTTTAAGTGTCTCATTTCCTAACCTAATTCCCGCAGCATCACCAGATTTTTCGACTACATTCCATTATCCTCGTTTTGCTTTTGTTGATGTTCATCTTGTATCCTCCTTTCAAGACACTGTCCATTCTGTTCAGCTGCTCTTCCAAGTCCTTTGCTGTCTCTGACGGAATTACAATGTCATCGGCGACCCTTAAAATTTTTATTTCCTCTCCATGGATTTTAATTCCTACTCCGAATTTTTCTTTTGTTTCCTTTACTGCTTGCTCAATATACAGATTGAATAACATCGCGGAGAGGCTACAACCCTGTCTCACTCCCTTTCCAACCACTGCTTCCCTTTCGTGCCCCTCGACTCTTATAACTGCCATCTGGTTTCTGTACAAATTGTAAATAGCCTTTCGCTCCCTGTATTTTACCCCTGCCACCTTCAGAATTTGAAAGAGAGTACTCCAGTCAACGTTGTCAAAAGCTTTCTCTAAGTCTTCAAATGCTAGAAATGTAGGTTTGGCTTTCGTTAATCTAAGATAAGTCTAACCATACAGTAAAGCTGCATGCCCTCGGGAAAAATTACGGCTGTAGTCTCCCCTTGCTTTCAGCTTTTCGCAGTACCAGCACAGCAAGGCCGTTTTGGTCAATCATCCAGATTGTTGCCCCCGAAACTACTGAAAAGGCTGCTGCCCCTCTTCAGGAACCACACGTTTGTCTGGCCTCTGAACAGATACCCCTCCGTTGTGGTTGCACCTACGGTACGGCTATCTGTATCGCTGAGGCACGCAAGCCTCCCCACCAACGGCAGGGCCCATGGTTCCACAAGCTACCACACTAGACAAAGAATCTTTCAGCCCTAAATGGGTATCGACACTACACTGAACAAGGTTACATGTTACAAATGCTATGTCGATGACATACTAATTCTGTTTACCGGCTGCCTACATTGTTCACACAACTCAGTAATATGAATCCAAAAATAAGGTTTACCATGGAGCCAGAGAAGGGAAAGAGTATCCAATTCTCAGATTTAAAAGTAAAGAATAGAGATCACAGGCAGTAGTTCACCACGTACTGTAAAACTACAACAATAGAGTCACGCACAAAATTTCACGTCATTCTGAATCACATAAAAAAGCCACTCCATGTTACGCAGACTGATTAAGATACCCGTGACCAAACAAGAAAAAGATTAAGAGCTATCAGTCATCCAAGATACAGGTAGCAACAAGGGATAGAATAAAAAAATGGGTAGCAAAATGTACGCTAAGATATCCAATCAGAACAACACAGTTCCATAAGCAAACACAGTAGACAAATAATCTTTAAGCCCTAAATGAGTATCGACACTGCACTGAATTCAGGCGCTGAAAATTCATAAGTATTACAGAAAAATCGACAATGTTCAGTAACCGTTTGGTTAAAGCATCAACACCAATGTTACAGAAATTCTTCCAATCCATACGTGGCATACAGCAAATCAGTGCTTAACAGTATTCGTTAAAAACAGTCTTGGTTGCAATTTTTAGTTTTTTAATTTTCAACGACGCGTTTCACCTTGTTTAGGAGAAACGCGTCGTTGAAAAATAAAAAAAAAAACAAAAATTGCAACCAAGACTATTTTTAACCAATACCAATGTTACAGGAATTTACCTACCGAAAGAATTATACTGAGGTGACAAAAGTCTTGCGATAGGGATATACACATAAACCGAGAGCGACAGTATCGCGTACGCAAGGTATAAATGGACACTGCATTGGCGATGCTGTCATTTGTACTCAGTTGATTCATTTTAAAAGGTGTCCGGTGTTATAATGAACGCACAATGGGAATTAACAGACTTTGAACACGGAATGCTAGTTGGAGCTACACGCATGGGACATTCCATTTCGGAAATCGTTAGGGAATTCAGTATTCTCAGATCCACGGCTTTAAGAGTGTGCAGAGAATATCAAATTTCAGGCATTACCTCTCACCACGGACAAAGCAGTGGCTGACGGCCTTCGCTTAACGACCGAGAGCAGCGGAGATTGCCTAGAGACGTCAGTGCTTAAAAACAAGCAACGTTACGTGAAATAACCGCAGAAATCAATGTGGGACATACCACGAACGTGTACGTTAGGACAGTGCTGCGAAATTTGGCTTTAATGTACTATGTCAGCAGAGGACCGCCGCGCGTGCGTTTGCTAACAGAACGACATCGCCTGCAGCGCCTCTACTGGGCTCGTGACCAAGGAGCTGTTGATTGTTTCGTTGGTTGTTTGGGGGAGGGGACCAAACAGCGAGGTCATCGGTCCCAGATGTTAGGGATTGATGGGAAAGGAAGCCGGCCGCCCTCTTTCAAAAGAACCATCTCGGCATTTGCCTAAAGCGGTTTAGGGAAATCGCGGAAGATCAAAATCAGGATGGTCGGACGCGGTTTTAAACCATCGTCCGCGGCTTGAGTCTAGTGTGCTAACCACTGCGCCGCCTCGCTCGGTCCATGGAGCTGTCAACAAGGCAATGTACAGGTGATGGTGGCTCCATAATGGTGTGGGCTGTGTTTACATGGAATGAACTGGGGTCGTCTGGTGCAACTGAATGGATCATTAACCTAAAATGTTTATGTTCGGCTACTTCGTGACCAAGTGATTCAAATGGCTCTGAGCACTATGGGAATGGGACTTAAAATCTCAGGTCACCAGTCCCCTAGAGCTTAGATCTACTTAAACCTAACTAACGCAAGGCTATCACACACATCAAAGCCCGAGGCAGGATTCGAACCTGCAACCATAGGGGTCGCGCGGTTCCAGACTGAAGCGCCTAGAACTTCGAGACCATTTACAGCCATTAGTGAACTAGATGCTCAAACAACGACAAAATTTTTACGCATGACAATGCGCAATGAAACCGGGCGACAATTGTTCGCTATTGGTTTGAAGAACATTCTGGACAATTCAAGCGAACGATCTGGCCATCCAGATCGCCAGACGTGAATCAAATCGAAAACTTATGGGACGTAATCGAGGGGTCAGTTCGTGCACAATATCCTGCCCCGTCAACCGTTTCTTAATTATGGACGGCAGTAGAAGTAGCATGGTTCAATATTTCAGCAAGGGGCTTCCTATGACTTATTCATGATACGTCAATCTGCTGCACTAGGCCGAGCAAAAGGATGTCCGCCACGATATTAGGAAGTATCTCACTGCTTCTGTCACGTCAGTGAATTTGTACACTGAAAAGAATTTGCAATGGTGATTCGCGTCCCCACCTATCCCGAGTATCGGTAAGGAGGACACGTCAGAGATACCGGGGCTACAGGGAAGAGATACCGGGGCTACAGGCAAGGAGTATGCAATGGTGATTCACGTCCCCACATATCCTGAGCATCGGTAGGGAGGACACGTCAGAGATACCGGACTACAGGGAAGAGATACCGGGGCTACAGGCAAGGAGTATGCGACGGTGATTCGCGTCCCCACTTATCCCGAGTATAAGTAGGGAGGACACGTCAGAGATACTGGGGCTACAGGGAAGAGATACCGGGGCTACAGGCAATGAGTATGTGATGATGATACACGTCACCAACCTATCCTGAGCATCGTTAGGGAGGACACGTCAGAGATACTGGGGCTACAGGGAAGAGATACCAGGGCTACAGGCAAGGACTATGCGATCGTGATTCACGTCCCCACCTATCCTGAGCATCGGTAGGGAGGACACGTCAGAGATACCGGGGCTACAGGTAAGAGATACCGGGCTACAGGCAATGAGTATACGATGGTGACTCACGTCCCAACCTGTCACGAGCATCGGAAGGGAGGACACGTCAGAGATACCAGGGCTACAGGGAAGAGATATCAGGGCTACAGGCAAGGAGTATACGATGGTGATTCGCGTCCCCTCCTATCCCGAGCATCAGTAGGGAGGACACGTCAGAGATACCGGGGCTACTGGGAAGAGATACCGGGGCTACAAGCAAGGAGTATGCAATGGTGATTCACGTCCCCACATATCCTGAGCATCGGTAGGGAGGACACGTCAGAGCTACCGGACTACAGGGAAGAGATACCGGGGCTACAGGCAAGGAGTATGCGATGGTGATTCGCGTCCCCACTTATCCCGAGTATAAGTAGGGAGGACACGTCAGAGATACTGGGGCTACAGGGAAGAGATACCGGGGCTACAGGCAATGAGTATGTGATGATGATACATGTCCCCACCTATCCTGAGCATCGTTAGGGAGGACACGTCAGAGATACTGGGGCTACAGGGAAGAGATACCGGGGCTACAGGCAAGGAGTATGCGATCGTGATTCACGTCCCCACCTATCCTGAGCATCGGTAGGGAGGACATGTCAGAGATACCGGGGCTACTGGGAAGAGATACCGGGGCTGCAAGCAAGGAGTATGCGATGGTGATTCGCGTCCCCACTTATCCCGAGTATAAGTAGGGAGGACACGTCAGAGATACTGGGGCTACAGGGAAGAGATACCGGGGCTACAGGCAATGAGTATGTGATGATGATACACGTCCCCATCTATCCTGAGCATCGTTAGGGAGGACACGTCAGAGATACTGGGGCTACAGGGAAGAGATACCGGGGCTACAGGCAAGGAGTATGCGATCGTGATTCACGTCCCCACCTATCCTGAGCATCGGTAGGGAGGACACGTCAGAGATACCGGGGCTACAGGTAAGAGATACCGGGCTACAGGCAATGAGTATACGATGGTGACTCACGTCCCAACCTGTCACGAGCATCGGAAGGGAGGACACGTCAGAGATACCAGGGCTACAGGGAAGAGATACCAGGGCTACAGGCAAGGAGTATACGATGGTGATTCGCGTCCCCTCCTATCCCGAGCATCAGTAGGGAGGACACGTCAGAGATACCGGGGCTACTGGGAAGAGATACCGGGGCTACAAGCAAGGAGTACGCAATGGTGATTCACGTCCCCACATATCCTGAGCATTGGTAGGGAGGACACGTCAGAGATACCGGACTACAGGGAAGAGATACCGGGGCTACAGGCAAGGAGTATGCGATGGTGATTCGCGTCCCCACTTATCCCGAGTATAAGTAGGGAGGACACGTCAGAGATACTGGGGCTACAGGGAAGAGATACCAGGGCTACAGGCAATGAGTATGTGATGATGATACACGTCCCCACCTATCCTGAGCATCGTTAGGGAGGACACGTCAGAGATACTGGGGCTACAGGGAAGAGATACCGGGGCTACAGGCAAGGAGTATGCGATCGTGATTCACGTCCCCACCTATCCTGAGCATCGGTAGGGAGGACACGTCAGAGATACCGGGGCTACAGGTAAGAGATACCGGGCTACAGGCAATGAGTATACGATGGTGACTCACGTCCCAACCTGTCACGAGCATCGGAAGGGAGGACACGTCAGAGATACCAGGGCTACAGGGAAGAGATACCAGGGCTACAGGCAAGGAGTATGCAATGGTGATTCGCGTCCCCTCCTATCCCGAGCATCAGTAGGGAGGACACGTCAGAGATACCGGGGCTACTGGGAAGAGATACCGGGTCTACAGGGAAGAGATACCAGGACTACAGGAAAGGAGTATGCCATGGTGAATGGCGTCCCCACCTTTCCTGAGCATTGGTAGGGAGGACACGTCAGAGATACCGGGACTACGAGGATGAGATACCGGGGCTACAGGCAATGAGTATGCGATGGTGATTCATGTCCCCACCTATCCTGAGCATCGGTAGGGAGGACACGTCAGAGATACTGGGGGAACAGAGAATAGATACCGGGGCTACAGGCAAGGAGTATGCAATGGTGATTCGCGTCCCCATCTATCCTGAGCATCGGTAGGGAAGACACGTCAGAGATACCGGGGCTGCAGGGAAGAGATACCAGGGCTACAGGCAATGAGTATGCGATGGTGATTCCTGTCCCCACCTATCCTGAGTATTGTTAGGGAGGACACGTCAGGGAAGAGATACCGGGGCTACAAGCAAGGAGTATGCGATGGTGATTCACATCCCCTTTATCCCGAGCATCGGTAGGGAGGACACTTCAGAGATACTGGGGCTACAGGGAAGAGATACCGGGGCTACATGCAAGGAGTATGCGATGGTGATTCGCATCTCCACCTATCCCGAGCATCGGTTGGGAGGACATGTCAGAGATACTGGGGCTACACGGAAGAGATTCTGGGGCTACAGGGAAGAGATACCAGGGCTACAGGCAAGGAGTATGCGATGGTGATTCGTGTTCCCACCTATCCCGAGCATCGGTAGGGAGGACACGTCAGAGATACCGGGACTACAGGCAAGGAGTATGTGATGGTGATTCGCGTCCCCACCTATCCCGAGCATCGATAGGGAGGACACATCAGAGACACCGGGGCCACAGGGAAGAGATACCAAGGCTACAGGCAAGGAGTATGGGATGGTGATTCCCCTCCCCACCTATCCCGAGTATCGGTAGGGAGGACACGTCAGAGATACCGGGGCTACAGGGAAGAGATATTGGGGCTACAGGCAAGGAGTATTCGATCGTGATTCGCGTCCCCACCTATCCCGAGCATCGGTAGGGAGGACACTTCAGAGATACCAGGGCTACAGGGAAGAGATACCGGGGCTTCAGGCAAGTAGTATGCAATGGTGATTCGCGTCCCCACCTATCCCGAGCATCGGTAGGGAGGACATGTCAGAAATACCATGGCTACAGGGAAGAGATGCCGCGGCTACAGGCAAGGAGTATGCGATGGTGATTCGTGTCCCCATCTATCCTGAGCATCAGTAGGGAGGACACTTTAGAGATACCGGGGCTACAGGGCGAGAGATATCTGGGCTACAGGCAAGGAGTATGCGATGGTGATTCGCGTCCCTACCTTACCGAGCATCGGTAGGGAGGACACGTCAGAGATACCGGGGCTACAGGAAAGAGATACCGGGTCTACAGGCAAGTAGTATGCGATGGTGATTCGTGTCCCCACCTATCCCGCGCATCGTTAGGGAAGACACGTCAGAGATACCGGGGCTACAGGCAAGAGATACCGGGGCTACAGGCAAGTAGTATGTGATGGTGATTCGTGTCCCCACCTATCCTGAGCATCGGTAGGGAGGACACGTCAGAGATACCGGGGCTACAGGGAAGAGATACCGGGGCTACAGGCGACAGCCGCGTCTTGTGTCCGCGCTGCTACATACCGCAGCCTAGTTCTGGCTAGGCACTCTCTCGCTAGTCTCTTTAGTATTTAGTGACTCGCCATTGAATAGCAGAGTCTTGAGCTTGCCCGAGTTAGGTTTCAGATTTGGATTGCTCCCTTCATTGCTGTGTACACTTTAGTCGACTTTGCTATCTGTTCGTTTCGCGATCACCACTGTCATTATCTTCCAGAACCGCCTGTTTCGTTCTGCCTGTCTCCACATTATCTCCAGTGCGTCCTATTATAAACAGTGTTACACTTTCGCGGAATAGGATTGCGTTTTCTCCACGTAGAAGCACAATGACGAATGCTAAATATCGTTCAGGGTTACGGTTTAGAAATTCTCCACCTATACAAAAGCATGAAAGACACTTGTTATTCTCCGATACAGTTTATGCTCCTGAGACATATCCAGTCTCAGCCTTATCTACGATAATGATCTAAGGCAAAGGAATAGATTAAATTTTTGAGATGCCAGTTGGAATTTTTATAGCGAAGGGTAACGTACTAAAGTAATCCGTGGTGGTGTGAGATCTGCGATGCCAGTGTGGTGTAACGGCTGACGGCACTGTAGCACAGCGTGTTCGGTCAGAGGGTTAACTGCCCGTTGTAGCAAACAAACAGTGTGAATTGCTCAACGATACTAAAAGAAAAAAGAAATTGCTAGCTTATCTTGCCTTATTTTTGAAGATGAAGAAGGCGTCGAATGTTCGGGACACTGAACCGTAAAATTACTACTGGTTCACCAAAGGTTATTAATCTCAATCAATACAAAAAATGTAAAGTGGAAGTAGGTGCCAAGGAATAACTGGTGAAATTACACACAATTTTCAATAACATTCTTTATTCAAATTTGGTGCCAGACTACGTTTTTATAAAAAAAAAGATCAACAATCATTCAACAAAAGAGTCACAAATTACGATAGGGAAAGACCTTTAAATTATTAAATTATTATAAAAAATTTCATGGCAGTAAAAGGCAAGTACAGGTAAGCTATTTAACGTTTACGACGCGACGCTGTATAATATTTCAAGCTCAGCTAAATTACATGTGAATTTCACTCCATTCATTAAATGGCGCAGAATCTAACTTGTCTGCAACATATAAAGGCAATCCTCTTTATGAAAGTTCTCAAAATAGAAAAAAACAAAACGCATGAGTCATGCACACGGGGGGGGGGGGGGGGGAGACACTCACAGTTTCCAAAATATATAAAAAACAAATTTTACAAATTTCTGCCAGTTAACTTACGGCAAACACACATGCTCGCCAGGTAGGACTTGCGAACTTTTACAACATTCTCCTTTCAAGGCAACAATTTCTACCTGTAATGAAATGGCCAACTTTTGCATGGCAAGAAAACACACTAATAACCAACTACCTGTATAAAACACATAAGCACGTTGAGTAAAAGCCTTAAAAGGTATTGAAATGGAAAAACACACAACACTAAGGTATACATTAACAACCTCCTTGATTATAGCCAAATATACATAAACACAAATTTACGTAAGTTACAGCTTCTAGATGAGCAGGAATTCGCTATGCAATTGACTAGTTCTTACCACGAGGCAAAACGAATTTTTCTTCTTTCTTACAGTTCTCTTTACACGTGAGTCTAGTAATACTAGTTATGGCAGGCGAGAGAATGGATCAGGTCTTAGTGCCTTGCATTTTAAACAGTACAGTCATTGGTGCCTTAGACTTTCACAGGCTAACAGTCGAATAAACCCGTAGGTAAGCTGGGAGCAGATAGAAGCAATCCGAATCACAGATTTACTCTTACTTCCCCCCCCCCCCCTCTCGTCCTCAAAAGGGGCAAACGGACCACCCTTTCTAATATTACCACCTTCCCGCGGGTAGGCAGACGAGAATGAATGGCGGGAAACCCCCAAAATATACTGCTGGTATAATTAACAAAAATAAGTAAATAAAAGACTTCATAAAAACTGTTAACAATCAATACTCAACTTCTGGTGCGTTACGACTCCCAGGACTGAACCAGCGCAGCACCTCCAAATGCTCGGCCGAGCCGCCCGCTGCCAGCCGTTGCAACGGACGCAGGAAGGCGCGCCTGATTTTCAGAACCTACGCGCCGCACGACAGCATAAGGCCGAACGGCAAATTAGGCCCTCGCGGACGCGTGCTCAGGAACATTCCTTTCGCGACGAGCAGTTAACGCCCCATACCACGGATCCGCTGCTGGCGTCGCTTGCGCTGATGCCGCGGTCTGTGTGTTGTCCCTCTAGCACGGGCAGAGAAGTCGCTTCTTGATGCCCCGACTGCCAACTTTCCACGAGAGCCCATACAGCCATTTCTTAAACCCACGCGAACAGCCCACTTTTCCCATTTCCCGCTAGAGGGAGACACTGAAGCCTTCAATTGCGACAAAGGCGCCACCGCCAGAAAACGAAGGGTGACTGTTTCACGCTACGCGCTGCGGCGCGCTTTTCAAAGCTAACTTTACTACAGCTTAGACACTTTTTAAATTTTTTATGGATTTAAACGTCCCCTTAGAACAATTGTACACGACTGTGCTTAAACTGACACAATATTTTTAGCGCAACGCAATCTGACTTTCAAAAATCGCTACAAAAGAATGGCCCTGACTAACATTAACCTATACGTTTCACAAATCACTTACCTCACCAAAAATCTTCCTTACTCGAACTACTGCAATACAGCGAGCGCCACTACTGCCAGCTAAATAAAAGATTCAAACTACGGAAGGCACTAACTACTGATAGGGATAGTTAGCAAATGAAAGATTTTAATAGAGAACAAACAATGTATTTACCTTAATATCATCAAAAGTCATAATATATGTAATTTCAAAACTCCGCCATTTCCTTCCACACATCCACCACTGCTGGCGGCTCACCTCTAACTGCGCAACGCTACGCGCTGTTCACATTCAGCTGCCGCTGCCCAATACTACAATGGCAGACAACAATGCAAACTAGCCACAGACTGCACACAGCACAGCCAGTGATTTTCATATAGAGCGCTACGTAACGTTGCCAATAAGAAAACATAAACAGCCTACTTACATAAAGAAAACATAAACAGCCTACTTACAGGATTACTAGTAGCAGTTAAGAAGCCCATATTCAAGGACACACTGTTAGTATGAGCTAGCCACAAGAACACTCTTTATGATACGTATTACAAACGAAAGTAAGTACTTGCACATGAGTGGTAGTACCACCTTCATGTTGTTAAAAATAAACAGTGGCGAACCACGTCTGCACACTGAGTGACACAAAGAAGTTTTTAGTGCGTCACTGAAATTGGTGTATGGCCGGATATCGGTCTGGCACAATAATAATACTCGTCTTCGTTTTATTATTTTAGTTAGCCTTAATGCGGTCTAGTACGTGTTCCGTTGTACAGGCGATCTGGAAAATTACTGCATATAAGTCTGCAGCCTGTAGCGTCGCATGTTGTTCCGAGCGAACGTTTGTTTAGGATAGCTTGTTGCATGTAGCTTCGGGGGCTGACTTCAAGCGGCCTATCCGGGAGACATACGTGCATCTGTCACTGCCTGCCATGGCAAAGCTATTCAATGTCTCTTACGTTCACTATCTATAAGAATGTAAATAAAGGATAGTGGTTTTTACGTGAACGCTTTCAAAATTTGTACACTGCACATTGTTATTAATAGAAAGGTGGGGTGAAAATCTCAGCTTCTAACGGGCATATTTTCGGAGATAGAAAAATTTAAAGTTAGGAAAACTACACTTAAGAAAGGAAATTCACCTGGTAACATTTATGACTTGATTTTGGTTGTCAATTGAAATACTCACCTGAAGTATCAGGGTATAGAATTATTTAATTGAAATTTAATTTAAAAATTTCAAACAACTTACAATTTTCGTAGTATGAAATCTAGAATAACTTCGGAAAGAACTATTAAAATCAATATTTATTTTATTATGTGTTATGTGAGCCTGTGAGTAAATGAGAGTGTGTATGTGGGACAATCGTCAAATTTCAGTATTGCGTTATATACCGTCTTAAGTAACGTGCAGGAGTTACACGAGCCTGTCGTGGGGAAATTGATCCTAGGGGATTTACCCACTTTGCTGATGATGTATGTCTAGGTATTACTGCTATTGTAACAGAGCAGCCAGAAAGTCAGCTGGAGTAAAACCTGTACCTAAAGAATATTTCCAGATTTATTGCCTTTTCGTTTATTAAACATTACTATAATATTTGTATGTCAGATTGACGCAAATGCATCTGTGTATAAGCATTGCTGCAGACCAGTTATGGCTCGAGTGTGACCACGAGCGCCGGCCGGTGTGGCCGAGCGGTTCTAGGCGCTCCGGTCTGGAAACGCGTCACCGCTACGGCCATGGGTATGGATGTGTGTGATGTCCTTAGGTTAGTTAGGTTTAAGTAGTTCTAAGTTCTAGGGGACTGATCACCTCAGATGTTAAGTCCCATAGTGCTCAGAATCATTTGAACCATTTGACCACGAGCGAGTATTCTGACTGGCAGTCAGTATGGTCAGCCAGTCAGAATTGAGACGGTTCCTGCTCGTTACCTAATAGTTGTACTGGGAGTGAGGCTGGAAGAAGGAAGTCACTCGCTAGCTTTAATGCGGACACTCATGTTATATTGTATTGTATGTTAACAGGGGACCTAGAAACGACGGAGAGGCTCCGTCCCCGCCGCAGCCGCAGTGGTCCGCCACCCCACGACTACCGCAGTCCACTTCACCCCTCCGCCGCCCCACACCGAAAGCGAATTTTGAAAGAATAAATAACACAAAGGTTTGCCGCAAGAATGCGCTGTGATTCTACATAAGCAACTGACCAAATAAAATTCCAAACACTGAGTGATACGCATGCGATTGCAACACTGCTGTAAAAGAATGAGACTGTCTGACAAGAAATACAATTTAAACTCAACTTTATGTGAACTGAATCAGGTATTAATTTTGAAATACATCACCTCTCTTTGAATGATGTTATTGTCTTTACTGTAATGTAATTGGCCCTGTGGCAACGGAAAATTGGTTGATGAAAATGCAGGGCAGCAGCAAACTGGCTAAAAGGAAAGAAATACCTAGTGCAAAATAAGGACTTTGAGCTATTCTAAACAGATCGTGCTTGAATTACGACCACTGTTTTCCGCGAAGTATAATGCAGCGGCACGCATTTTTCGAAACCAAATTTTCGTGAGGAGACGGTGGAAGATATTTCATCTACCAAATGACTGAAAAAATACTAGCATTTAAAAACGATATTGTGAATAATGAAACTCGTTCTTGATTATCACAAACATCTTTACAAAAATCACTTCTTATTAAAATATGACTCTGTCGTCAAAAATTATTGAAGTGGTAAATCTATAACTTCTGAGTGCAAGATACGCGAACTGATAACTGTACTTAATCACGTCTCAGTAATCAAACTATCAAAAACAACAAAGAAAACTCCCACTTAAACTTCCCCTTTTCCAAACACACCATAAATAATGAACAGGCATGCAACGCAGCAGCAACAGTACCTGAAAATCTTCGCTTCTCAAATTAATCTTTATCAAGTCATATTCCCAGACTTCAACGTCCTGTGCATTTTTATCTATGTGCTCTGTTAGCCATCTGCAGACTTTTCAACAGCATGACCAACGCTCCGTTCACCTACTTACTTCTCGTAGATTGAAACAGCAGCGGGAATGTTATTGGCAATCAAAGACCACATGGTTCTACTCAGAGGCTCTGTGGCGTAGCATATTGACTACTGAAAGCTATTGTTTCAAAAATGGCCAGTGTGCAAAAATGAATTATGAGGCGCATCGAATGAAAATATAGAGCTCACACCTTATTCGTTGAAAACCAAAAATAAACAAAGAAACCTTACAATCCCATACTTCGACAAATCCCTCTGTCGCACGCGCCCAGCTTTATTGAGAATTTTAAAAATTCACTTGTTCTGACACAACCCATTACGAATTCCTAGATGCTTGCAGAGCGGCAACCCATTTGACTTTCTCCAATTCAAGAAGACCTATTATCAGACGCAAGAGCAGCGTTGTAGCTGAGACAGAGCAGAAACGTAGCCTCCCTGCGGACGCCTGGTACTCTCGTCATAGAGAAATGTGATGCATATACAATCCATCGTCATTCCGAACTCTCATTTTATTGTAAACAGCAAATAGTGATGTAAAACGTGCTCATATTGTAACGAAACCTTTCGTATTCGCATTTAGAGTACAATGCCACATGTAACAGCCAAGCATATTTGGGTGACGCATGCCTATTAACTACATGTGAACTCGTACCTGAATGGTTAGTATTTTTAAGTTCATGACAGTGTGACCCAATTTTTCCTTTCGTAATACCTGTTTCTATGTCTGATTATGAAAAGACAGTAATTTATACGCCTGTGCGCTTGTTGCCACATTGAGTGATAGGACTGCATTAAATGAAGAATTTTTCTCTGCATTGGAGGAAGTCAAAAGAAGTTGAGGGCTGGCACTACAAACTTTACCAGCGTGACCAGTAGCTTTTGCTGCTAAGGCCAGTTACGTCATGCTTCCGCTTACAATTATTTCATTCAATGTTTCTGAAGTAAACGTGAATATAATTAAATTTGGGAAACTTGTATTTTTTCTGAATTCTTTGTTTAGATGACATGACTACTTTTAAATCAAATAATTACGTATCCTACGTTAATCTTTCTGTAAACTGAAATGCAAGATGGATAAGCTGACTTTAATTTAACTTTAACACACTTGCTACCGATGCAGATTCTAATGAGCTATGTGACCAAAAAAAGTCATCATGTCAGTAATTACTTTACAAAATGCTGCCAAGAAACTTTACTTTAACTGAAATATTTTCTCAGCAAGCGTGAATAATATACGCTACTAATGATTGCGTTAATAATACTTTAACTCTGAAGGAGCATTCAACACTGTGCTTCCGGTATATGACCTATCGGACACAAGATCGATAACAAACCTAGCTGTTGCATGTTGCTGACGCTGAACGAGGACTCTGTACCAGCACCCAGCGCCAGCCGCCGAGCAGCACAAACGCACAACGTCAAGGTATCGACATGCATGATACCCACTACTAACAAAGCCTATCCTTGCACGACCTATCGCAGGCAGCAAGACATCCGCTACTGCTCTTACCACCCGACCTAACTATCGCAGAGGTTCTTTTCCCTTGGCTCTTGCCTTGGCACTTTTTTTCCTCTGCCCTTCAAACCGCTACCCTTCGTCCGATTTCGACCAATCTACCTCCAGATGAGCGCGTATTAATGGTTAATCCTAACCAGACGTACGCAAACATCGCAGTACCCACATCCTGCGACACCTCACTTCAGTGAATACTAACCCTTATGCAGAGATGGCAGTAGACCTATTGTGTTGGCCATCATGCCGGTGTGGGCGTGGAGGGGCTCCACCTCTTATAAAAAAATCAACATCATGTTCTTAGGATTACAAGTTTTTGTTGTTGTCATAAACTTCTGAAAAACATTTATACACTCGAACTTATGACTTAAATTTACTTGAGTAATGGAAACTGAACTTGTTAAGATAAATAACAATTAGTTTAACCTCCTCTGTTTTCCAAAAGTGGATCGAATATTCTAAAATACTGCCTAAGGTCTCCGAAAACTCTGGAAACGGCTAATAAACGTAACAACTTTCTTGTCTTGAATACGTGGATGTTAAGTTGCTGCTGTTGAGATGAAGTTGCTGGAGACTGATGTCTTCACGTCTCAATATGGGTGCCCGTTATAGCAATAAGCCATTGTGCTCGTTAATGCCATTATGCACATGGTAGCCGCGCCCAACCACCACATCAGTTGTAGTAACTTAAACAATAGAAACGACTTTTTCCCATCATCTGCCGCTGCCATTTTCGAATACAAGCACTGGTCGCACAAATTCAGAATTCTCAACATTACTGTGGTGAGTACGGAGCTCTCCCAACAACTGTCTTTGCTGCCGTTTTGCACGTAGTTCAGCGTTGTAAGGTCACATTATCCGCCAAAAGAGAAACCCAACGTGGATTCCCTTCACAGCTGCATTTACCTTATTTTACGGATCTAAAACTACACTACTGGCCATTAAAATTGATACACCACGAAGATGACGTGCTACAGACGCGGAATTTAACCGACAGGAAGTAGATGCTGTGATATGCAAATGATCAGCTTTCAGAGCATTCACACAAGGTTGGCACCGGTGGCGACACCTACAACGTGCTGCCAGGAGGAATGTTACCCACCGATTTCTCATACACAAACAGCAGTTGACCGCCGTTGCCAGGTGAAACGTTGTTGTGATGACTTGTGTAAGGAGGAGAAATGCGTACCATCACGTTTCCGACTTTGATAAAGGTCGGAGTGTAGCCTATCGCGATTGCGGTTTATCGTATCGCGACATTGCTACTCGTGTTGTCGAGATCCAATGACTGTTAGCAAAATATGGAATCGCTGGGTTCAGGAGGGTAATACGGAACGCCGTGCTCGATCCCAACGGCCTCGTATCATTAGCACTCGAAATGACAGGCATCTTATCCGCATGGCTATAACGGGTCGTGCAGTCACGTCTCGATCCCTGAGTCAACAGATGGGGACGTTTGCAAGAGAACAACCATCTGCACGAACAGTTCGACGACGTTTGCAGCAGCATGGACTATCAGCTCGGAGACCTTAGCTGTAGTTAGTCTTGACGCTGCATCACAGCAGGAGCGCCTGCGATGGTGTACCCAACGACGAACCTGGGTGCACGAATGGAAAAACGTTATTTTTTCGGATGAATCCATGTTCTGTTTACAGCATCATGATGGTCGCATCCGTGTTTGGCGACATCGCGGTGAACGCACATTGGAAGCGTGTATTCGTCATGGCCATACTGGCGTATCACCCGGCGTGATGGTGTGGGGTGCCATTGGTTACACGTCTCGGTCACCTCTTGTTCGCACTGACGGCACTTTGAACAGTCGACGTTACATTTCAGATGTGTTACGACCCGTGGCTCTACCCATCATTCGATCCCTGCGGAACCCTACATTTCAGCAGGATAATGCACGACCACATTGTACGGGCCTTTCTGGATACAGAAAATGTTCGACTGCTGCCCTGGCCAGCACTTTCTCCAGATGTCTCACCAATTGAAAATCTCTGGTCAATGGTGGCCGAGCAATTGGCTCGTCACAACACGCCAGTCACTACTCATGATGAACTGTGGTATCGTGTTGAAGCTGCATTGGCAGCTGTACCTGTACACGCCATCCAAGCTCTGTTTGACTCAATGCCCAGGCTTATCAAGGTCGTTATTACGGCGAGAGGTGGTTGCTCTGGGTACTGATTTCTCAGGATCTATGCACCCAAATTGCGTGAAAACGTAATCACGTGTCAGTTCTAGTATAATATATTTGTCCGCTGAATACCCGTTTATCATCTGCATTTCTTCTTGGTGTAGCAATTTTAATGGCCTGTAGTGTATTAAACCTGACATAGCGTGAGGCAGTTTCTTTTTCAGAAGAGGATCTAATGATCAAAATTACTAACAATTACAGCATGGCGCATGTTCATTCGAATATGTTGCATGACGCCGCTCTCTAGGTGTCATTGATTGCCCTGATATAAATGTATGGTTGGTACCAGAAATTTCCCGTGAAAATTATGAAAAACTATGAAAAGTACTGCACATAAATTTAGGTTACGTTACAATACCCTCCTGCCTTTAACAGTTTCTTAAGCGCGCTTTGCGGATCACGCTGTAGCCACGAAAAACACGTTCCCGCTGTAACAGCACCTACTTCGTACTTCAATATTGGAAATACACATGACGACAGGTAGCGTTCTTCAAGCTTTCGGCAAAATTCGAACCCTTCTCTCAGATTGCCACGGGGTATAGCGTTATCCATCACCCCGAATCACTCGTTTCCAACCATCCACTGTCTAGCTGCGTCGCTCTATACGCCACCTCAAGGATCACTTAGTGTTGAGTATAGAAACGTGTGGCTTATGAGCTTCTCTACCATTGTAACCCATTCTTTATAAATCCCTATAAACATGTATTGTCCTAGGTGGACTGCTGGCAGCATGTAGCAGCTAGGGAGTGGAACTGGTCATATGGCGTCAGCGACCGGGAGTTCCCAGGCGGGAAGTTCTGCCGCCGAGTGCCAATCTTACTCAGTGCGACGCCACATTGAGCGAACTGAGCGACGACAATGGGGATGGAATGATGATAGGGACAGCACAACACCCAGTCCCTGAGGAAAGAAAATCCTCCACCCCAGCCGGGAATGGAACCCGGAACCCCGTGCGTGACATTCCAACGCTCTGACCGTTCATCTATTGGGACGGACAGCTAGGGAGTGAATTCGTCAGTTGATTTCACGGGATTTTTTACAGCCACGCTCCACAATTCTCAACGCTTCCTGCCACTCAGTATATGAAGTCTATCTGGTCTTGGTTTAGCTGCGGTTGTTACTTCCAGTTTTTGTTTCACAATTATATCAGCAACAGTCGATCACTTTGGGAGAGCTAAAATGTCTCTGAGGGATTTCTTATTCAATCGACATCCAATGTGAGTCGCAGATGATAATGCGCTTGCGTCGCTCTTGGCGGAGCGACAGTGTGGAGTCTGGGCGTCTGGTCTCGCCTTTCCGCCCTTTCATCAAGGTCCGAGCAGGCGTATGGAGGCAGGTGTATTCTAGTTAGCGGGAGCTCCAACATTAGCCCTCTTGGGAAATTACATTTAGGGCCAGTAAAAAAAAAAAAATCGTTGGGCACTCGGTGTGTCTGCTGGGCGACCTCATCTACATCTACAAATATACTCCGATAGCCACTAAGCGGTGTGTGGCGGAGGGCACAATTCGCGCCAAAATCATATTCCCCCCCCCCCCCCCCCCTGTGTTCCACTTCCACTCGCGGATCGCACAAGGGAAAAAATAAATGTCTGAACGCCTCAGTGCGAGCTCTTACTTCCCTTATCTTTGAATGATGATCATAACACGATTTGAAAGTTGGTGGTAATAATATATGCTCCACATCCTCGGTGAAGACTGGATTTCGGAATTTGTCCGCAGCTCGTGGTCGTGCGGTAGCGTTCTCGCTTCCCGCGCCCGGGTTCCCGGGTTCGATTCCCGGCGGGGTCAGGGATTTTCTCTGCCTCGTGATGACTGGGTGTTGTGTGATGTCCTTAGGTTAGTTAAGTACTTCTAAGTTCTAGGGGACTGATGACCATAGATATTAAGTCCCATAGTGCTCAGAGCCATTTGAACCATTTCGGAATTTAGTGAGCAGCCCCTTCTGCTTAGCGCGTCGTCTATCTCCAAGTGTGTTCCACTTCAAACTGTATATGAGATTTGTAACGCTCTCGCGATGGCCAAATGTACCAGTCACGAATCTTGCCGCTCTTCTCTGGTCCTTCTCAGTTTCTTGAATCAGACCCAACTGGTAAGGGACGAACTAACGTATTGTAAGCTATTTCCTTTGTTGAAGAACTGGATCGCTTCAGGATTCTACCAATAAACTGCAATCTAGAGTTCGCCTTACCCGTTACTTGTATAATCTGATCATTCCAGTTGAGATCATTTCGAATAGTCACACCCAGATACTTGACTGATGTTACCGATTCCAATGACTGATCATTTACTTTGTACTCGTCCATTTATGGGAATTTTAGCCTTGTTATAAGCTGTAGGTAACACTTACTAATATTGAGAGATAACTGCCAGTCATTACACTACGCATTTATTTTCTGCAAATCCTCATTGATTCGTTCACAACTTTCGTGTGATACTACTTTCCTGTACACTACAGCATCATCGGCAAACTGTCTAATGCCGCTGT
Source organism: Schistocerca cancellata (assembly GCF_023864275.1). Lineage (NCBI taxonomy): Eukaryota > Metazoa > Arthropoda > Insecta > Orthoptera > Acrididae > Schistocerca > Schistocerca cancellata. The sequence goes on along the minus strand of NC_064634.1, from coordinate 141,229,628 downwards.
CAATACCATCAACCAGATTGTTTATGTAAATCGTAAAAAGTGGAGGACCTATTACGCTGTCCTGGGGCACACCAGAAGTTACTCTTGTTTTTGTTGAAGTTACCCCGTTCAGGACGACATACTGCTCCCTGTCTGTTAGAAAACTTTCTATCCAACCGCATATGTCACTGGATAGACCGTAAGCGCGCACTTTTTGTAGAAAGCGACAGAGCGGAACTGAGTCGAACGCCTTTCGAAAGTCGATAAGTATGGTATCAACCTGGGAGCCGGTATCTAGAGCCTGTTGTATATCATGTACAAAGAGGGCCAGCTGTGTCTCGCATGACCGCTGTTTCCTAAACCGTACTGGCTTCTGCAGATGAGCTTCTCAGAGTCTAGAAAGGTCATTGTGTTTGAACACAAAATATGTTCCATGATTCTACAACAAATCGATGTCAATGAAATTGGCCGGTAATTATGTGCATCCGATTTTCTACCCTTTTTATAGATTGCTATGACCTGGGCCTTCTTTCAGTCCCGTGGAACTTTCCGCCGTTCCAATGGATAGATGACGGAGAAGAATGGTGCTACATTTGTAGCATTGTCAACATAAAATCTTACGGGGTGCTGTGTAGGCCAGATGCCTTTCTGGCGTCTAAGGATCTTAACTGTTTTACAATCCTAGATACACTAAACACTATGTCAGCCATCCTTTCGTTTCTTCGATAACTGACAGGTGGAATGGTGCTGCAGTCCCCTATCGTAAACTAGTTTTTGAAAGCTAGGTTTAGAATTTCGGCCTTCTGTTTATCATCATCAGTTACATTACCCATACTGTCAGCAAGAGAAGGCATTGAATTATATGTAGCGTTCATGGATTTTACGTACGACCAAAATGTACGACGAGATGTGGAGGAGGCCTTGCCTGCGCCTATCGATTGTGCAGGCTGGAGTCATCTGCAAATTGTGGCTCACATCGACCCCAACGTTGCCTTCTGTTTGGGTTCTAAGGCTATTGTCAGTACTTACAGGTGGCTACCGGAAGTGGTGTAGACTGCTGGCCTCGGGCACATGGTGCAAGCAGAGCTCACGATTCATAGTATTGTTCCCAGAGTTGATGGCGGTCCTTTAGTTTGGAGCTTAATGGAGGGTCTCAAATAAAAGCATTGTCGACTCTGTGACGGTCTTGGTTGCAGATTTCTGGACCAGCATTATCGGGTGGAAATTTGAAGGACCCCCACTGATAGGCGAGGGATGCACTACACGAAGTAAGCAGCTACTTGGGTAACAGAGTACTAGTGGAGTACGCATGGGGTTCTTTTTAGACTAGACCGCGTTCAGAGCACACTTCCGGCTCTCCAGCAATTTTCTCTCGATCAAATTCTTCTCGGGGCCGAGAGCTGGCTGAGAGACGAAGCAAAGAGCTCTGAGATATTTAGCGTGTCATGAAACTTATATGGGAAACACAGGTTAGAGGCCGTAAGAGGGGAAATTTTCGTTGCAGTTGACTAAAAAATGTTCTCTATTAAGATCCAAATTGAGTGTAATAGTGAAATTATCTGACCGCATATACCATGTCTGTGTGAAATCGAGTTAATTATTGGGTGTTTTTACCGGTCACCTGATTCCACTGTGACAGTTTTATAGTCTTTCAAAGAAATTCTAGTCAGTAGCGTGCAGATACCCGGAACATCTAATATTAGTTGGAGGCAACCTTAACGCACTGGGTATAGACTGGGACCTCTCTACGTTCATTGCAGGGGGTACAGACACGGTCTTGCAAAGTACCTTTGAACACGTTTTCGGAAAATTATCGTGAGCATCTAGTTCGCCAACCCACACACAACGGAAATATATTTGACCTTGTAGCTACAAAAAGGCCTGACTTTATCAACGGCGTCAATATAGAGGCATAGATTAGTGTTCGTGACGTCATCATAGCGACTATGGTCACTAAAGTTAATACATCAATCAAGAAAGGTAGGAGAGCATTTTTGCTAGGAAGAGCGTATAAGCGGTTGTTAGCATCCCACCTAAACGATGAACTGACATCATTTTGTTCCGGTACGACGGACGTAAAGGAAGTTTAAACGGATTGTATATCGCGCTCAGGAGAAGTGTGTCTAGTAGGTGGATTAAGGGCGGAAAAGACCAACCGTGGTTTAACCACGAAATTCGGAAAATACTGAAGAAGCAAAAGCTGTAGCACTCTCGATTCAAAAAGAGAACACACAAATGATGACAAAATAAAGTTAGTTAGAGATTCGTGCGTCTAGAGAAAGATCTACCGAGAAGCATACAACAGCTACCACCGTCATACCGTGGAAAAGATATTGCCTAGTACTCGAGAATATTACGGTCCTAATTAAACTCGCCAAGTGGATCTAAGGCTTCTATCCGGTCATTCGTTGACCAGTCTGGTCTGGCAGTAGTAGATAGCAAAAGGAAAGCCAGATTTTTAAATTTCACGTTTAAGAAATCGCTCATGCAGGAGAATCGTACGAACATAGCGTAGTTTGACCCTCGATCATAGTGAAGTATGGATGACGTAGTAATAGGCATCCCTGGCGCAGAGAAACAACTGAAAGAATTGAAAACATGTAAGTCGCCAGGTTCGAATGGAATCCCAACTCGATTTAACAAAGACTAGTCCCTTACTTAGCTTGCATTTATCGTTTATCTCTCGGCCAGCACAGAACCCGAATGGTTGGTAAAGGCACAGGTGAATTCTGTATATAATGAGGGTAAAAGAACGGACGCGAAAAATTACAATCATCATTTCCAAGTATAATAAATTTCCTTCAGACGGGAAAACATCTGTCCATGAATTAGCATCGTTTTAGAAAGCTTAGGTTGAGTGGAACTCAGCTTGCCCTTTTCTCATATGACATCCTGCGAACTATGGATGAAGCTCAACAGGTAAAAACCATGTTCCTAAATTTCCGAAAAGCACCTGACGCGTAGCCCTACTTCCGACTTAACGATGGTGAGAGCATACGGAGTAGGTTCCCAGATATATGAGTGGCTGGAAGATTTCTTAAATAACAGAACCCAGTACGTTGTGCTCGATGGCGAGTGTTCGTCAGAGTCAAAGGTAACATCAGTAGTGCCCCAAGTAAGTATGACAGGACCGCTACTAATCTCTGTATACATAAATGATCTGGCGGACAGAGTGCGCAAGAATCTGCAGCTGTCTGCTGATGATGTTGCGATGTACGGGAAGACATCTTCGTTGAGTCACTGTAGGATAATTCAAAATGGCATGGACAAAATTTCTAGTTGGTATGATGAATGGCAGCTAGCTCTAAATGTAGAAAAATGTAAGTTAATGTGGATGCGTAGTAAAAATAAAGCCTTACAGCGTTATTAGTTTACTGTTTGACATAGTCACGTCAATGAAATATCCAGGCATACCACTGCAAAGTGATATGAAATGGAACGAGCTTATAAGGACTGTAGTAGGGAAAAGGAATGTCCGAGTTCGATGTACGAGGTGCATTCAAGTTCTAAGGCCTCCGATTTTTTTTCTAATTAACTACTCACCCGAAATCGATGAAACTGGCGTTACTTCTCGACTTAATCACCCTGCAGACGTACACATTTTTCACAACGCTGACGCCATGATTCCATGGCAGCGGCGAAGGCTTCTTTAGGACTCTGTTTTGACCACTGGAAAATCGCTGAGGCAATAGCAGCACGGCTGGTGAATGTGCGGCCACGGAGAGTGTCTTTCATTGTTGGAAAAAGCCAAAAGTCACTAGGAGCCAGGTCAGGTGAGTAGGGAGCATGAGGAATCACTTCAAAGTTGTTATCACGAAGAAACTGTTGCGTAACGTTAGCTCGATGTGTGGGTGCATTGATTTGGTGAAACAGTACACGCGCAGCCCTTCCCGGAGGTTTTTGTTGCAGTGCAGAAAGGAATTTGTTCTTCAAAACATTTTCGTAGGATGCACCTGTTACCGTAGTGCCCTTTGGAACGCAATGGGTAAGGATTACGCCCTCGCTGTCCCAGAACATGAACAGCATCATTTTTTCAGCACTGGCGGTTACCCGAAATTTTTTTTGTGGCGGTGAATCTGTGTGCTTCCATTGAGATGACTGGCGCTTTGTTTCTGGATTGAAAAATGGCATGCACGTCTCATCCATTGTCACAATCGACAGAAAGAATGTCCCATTCATGCTATCGTTGAGCATCAACATTGCTTGGCAACATGCCACACGGGCAGCCAGGTGGTCGTCCGTCAGCATTCGTGGCACCCACCTGGATGACACTTTTCGCATTTTCAGGTCGTCATGCAGCATTGTGTGCACAGATCCCACAGAAATGCCAACTGTGGAGGCGATCTGTTCAACAGTCATTCGGCGATCCCCAAAACAATTCTCTCCACTTTCTCGATCATGTCGTCAGACCGGGTTGTGTGAGCCCGAGGTTGTTTCGGTTTGTTGTCACACGATGTTCTGCCTTCATTAAACTGTCGCACCCACGAACGCACTTTCGACACATCCATAACTCCATCGCCACATGTTTCCTCCAACTGTCGATGAATTTCAATTGGTTTCACACCACGCAAATTCAGAAAACGAATGATAGCACGCTGTTCAAGTAAGGAAAACGTCGCCATTTTAAGTATTTAAAACAGTTCTCATTCTCGCCGCTGGTGGTAAAATGCCATCTGCCATACGGTGCTGCCATCTCTGGGACGTATTGACAATGAACGTGGCCTCATTTTAAAACAATACGCATGTTTCTATCTCTTTCCAGTCCGGAGAAAAAAAATTGGGGGCCTTAGAACTTGAATGCACCTCGTATTGGGGGAGTTTTAGGAAAGTATATTTCTTCTTGAAGGGAGACCACATGTAGGGCACTTGTGAGACCAGTTGTCGAGTATAGTACATTCTGTTAATATGATAAAATGTGCCACACAATTATCCATCTTTTATAGTAGATTCTGTTAATATGATGAGCCACAATAGCACAATTATCTGTCTTTTATAGTAGATTATGGTAATATGATAAAATGTGCCACAACAGCACAATAATCCGTCTTTTATAGTAGATTCTGGTAATATGATAAAATGTGCCACAACAGCGCAATTATCTGTCTTTTATAGTAGATTCTGGTAATATGATAAAATGTGCCACAACAGCGCAATTATCCGTCTTTTATAGTAGATTCTGGTACTATGATAAAATGTGCCACAACAGCACAATTATCCGTCTTTTAAAGTAGATTCTGTTAATATTGTTCCAGTGTTTGGCGTCCCCACTAGGTCAGATTAAATTAAGGCATCAGAGTAATTTAGAGGAGGGCTGCTAGACTTGTTACCGGTGGTTTCGAACAGCACGCAAGTTTTACGGAGCTGCTTCAGAAACTCAAGAGAGAATCCCGTGAGGGAGGGCGACGTTCTTTCCTAGGAAGACTACCGAGAAAATTTAGAGGATCGTCATTCAGGGCTGACTGAATAACGATTCTACTGTCACCAACGTACATTCCGGGTAAGGGCCACAAAGATATAAGGGAAATTAGGGCCATATGGAAGCATATGACAATCGTTTTCCCTTCGCTGTAGTATTTGCAACTGAAACAGAAAAGGAAATGTCTAGTATTTGTACAAGGTATCCTTCACCATGCACCGTGAGGTGGTGTGCGGTGTATGCATGTGATTTAGATGTAGAATGAGCAGTCCACGTTCAGAGTCACTGAGCTATCATGACCGATCCACGCTGCTTTTGTTGCTTCTCTACTGACAACGAAGATCCACCTCCCGTGGTTTTTAGTTGTCAGTTTCACATTATGTAGAGGTCATCGGATACACTTGTTCAGATAATGTATTCACCAGTGTGTTAATGAGATGCGGAACATTATTTTGCAAGGCCTTCACTTGCGCAGTTCAGTGAAATTGCTGATTCAGTATGGAACTGGAGTGGTTGGTGACTGAACTGTGAAACATCGGAGAGGTGAGTGACTTCATCGAATTGTGTTCTAGTGAGGTTCTCATCTCTCTAAATTGTATAGGTTCACGCACTTTATTTGTAACGCACTCCACATACGATTTAAAAACAATATTCATTGACGGCTAACACTGCATGGCACGATATGATTGCAATAGTTCTCGGTGGAAATACGCAAGATTATGAGTGTGTTACAATCAGTTAAGAAATAAATGTCCGATCTATAAGCTATATTTTATGAAGAGGTGAACGTGGTAGTGTGAAATCGGTGTTTCAACACTCTTAGTTTCTTGCGATAACGTCCATGGTCTAGGGCAGGTGCCTTGGGCTATTAATCCAAATGTCATTGGTCCCGGGCGCTGAATACAAATTATACACCATGTGATCAAAAGTATCCGGATATCCTCAAAAACTTACATTTTTCATATTAGGTGCATTGAGCTGCCACCTACTGCCAGGTTACTCCATATCAGCGACCTCAGCAGTCATCAAATATCGCGAGAGAGCAGAATGGGGCGCTCCGCGGAACTCACAGACTTCGAACGTGATCGGGTGATTGGGTGTCACTAATGTCATACTTCTGTACGCGATATTTTCACACTTCTCAACAGCCATAGGCCCACTGGTTCCGGTGTGAAGGTGAAATGGAAACGTGAAGGGACGCGTACAGCACAAAAGCGTACAGGCGGACCTCGTCTGTTGACTGACAGAGACCGCCGGCAGTTGAAGAGGGTCGTAATATTTAATAGACAGACATCTATCCAGACCATCACACAGCAATTCCAAATTGCTTGCCGGCTGGAGTGGCCGTGCGGTTCTAGGTGCTACAGTCTGGAACCGGGCGACCGCTACGGTCGCAGATTCGAATCCTGCCTCGGGCATGGATGTGTGTGATGTCCTTAGGTTAGTTAGGTTTAATTAGTTATGAGTTCTAGGCGACTGATGACCTCAGAAGTAAAGTCGCAAAGTGCTCAGAGCCATTTGAACCAAATTGCTTCAGGATCTACTGCAAGTGCTATGACAGATAGGCGGGAGGTGAGAAAACTTGGATTTCATGATCGAGTGGCTGCACATTAAAGGCACACATCACGCCGGTAAATCCCAAACGACGCCTCGCTTGGTGTAAGGAGTGTAAACACTGGGCGATTGAACAGTGGAAAAACATTTTGTGGAGTGTCGAATGCAATCGCAGGGTGTGGGTATGGCGAATGCCCGGTGAACGTCATCTGCCAGCGCGTGTAGTCCCAACAGTAAAATTCGGAGGCGGTGGTGTTATGGTGTAATCGTGTTTCTCACGCAGGGGGCTTGCACCCCTCCTTGTTTTATGTGGCACTATGTATGAGACAGGCGAAATACCCTCAGACTTCAAGAAGAATATAATAATTCCAATCCCAAAGAAAGCAGGTGTTGACAGATGTGAAAATTACCGAACTATCAGTTTAATAAGTCACTGCTGCAAAATACTAACGCGAATTCTTTACAGACGAATGGAAAAACTGATAGAAGCCGACCTCGGGGAAGATCAGTTTGGATTCCGTAGAAATGTTGGAACACGTGAGGCAATACTGACCCTACGATTTATCTTAGAAGAAAGATTAAGGAAAAGCTAACCTACGTTTCTAGCATTTGTAGACTTAGAGAAAGCTTCTGAAAATGTTGATTGGAATACTCTCTTTCAAATTCTGAAGGTGGAAGGGACAAAATACAGGGAGCGAAAGGCTATTTACAGTTTGTACAGAAACCAGATGGCAGTTATAAGAGACGGGGAGTATGAAATGGAAGCAGTGGTTGGGAAGGGAGTGAGACAGGTTTGTAGCCTATCCACGATGTTATTCAATCTATATATTGAGCAAGCAATAAAGGAAACAAAAGAAAAGTTCGGAGTAGGTATTAAAATCCATGTAGAAAAAATAAAAACTTTGAGGTTCGCCATTGACATTGTAATTCTGTCAGAGACAGCAAGGGACTTGGAAGAGCAGTTGAACGGAATGGACAGTGTCCTGAAAGGAGGGTATAAGATGAACATCAACAAAAGCAAAACGAGGATAATGGAATGTAGTCGAATTAAGTCGGGTGATGCTGAGGGAATTAGATTAGGAAATGATACACTTAAAGTAGTAAAGGAGTTTTGCTATTTGGGGAGCAAAATAACTGATGATGGTAGAAGTAGAGACGATATAAAATGTAGACTGGCAATGGCAAGGAAAGCGTTTGTGAAGAAGAAAAATTTGTTAACATCGAGTATAGATTTAAATGTCAGGAAGTCGTTTCTGAAAGTATTTGTATGGAAGATTGCTGAAGATTAGATGGGTACATCACATAACTAATGAGGAGGTATTGAATAGAATTGGGGAGAAGAGGAGCTTGTGGCACAACTTGACTAGAAGAAGGGATCGGTTGGTAGGACATGTTCTGAGTCATCGAGGGATCACCAATTTAGTATTGGAGGGCAGCGTGGAGGGTAAAAATCGTAGAGGGAGACCAAGAGATGAATACACTAAGCAGATTCAGAAGGATGTAGGCTGCAGTAGGTACTGGGAGATGAAGAAGCTTGTACAGGATAGAGTAGCATGGAGAGCTGCATCAAACCAGTCTCTGGACTGAAGACCACAATAACAACAACATCACAGCACAGGCCTACACTGATGTTTTAAGCACCTTCTTGCTTCCCATTGTTGAAGAGAAATTCGGAGATGGCGATTACATACTTCAACACGATCGAGCACATGTTCATAATGCACGGCCTGTGACGGAGTGGTTACAGTACAATAATGTCCCTGTAATGGTCTGGCCTGCATGGAGTTCTGAACTGAATTCTATAGGACGCCTTTGGATTGTTTTGCAACGCCGGCTTCGTGCCGACCGAAATCGATACCTCTCCTCAGTGGAGCAATAAGTGAAGAATGGGCTGCCATTCCCAAGAAACCTTCTAGCACCTGATTGAACGTATGCCTGCAAGAGTGGAAGCTGTCATCAAGGCTAAGGGTGAGCCAACACTATTTTGAATTCCAGCATTACAGATGGAGGGCGCAACGAACTTAAGTCATTTTCAGCCAGGTGTCCGGATACTTTTGATCACTTAGTGTAAGTGGTGGTGGGCAAAAGACTATGGCATGGGGAGTCACTCTCATTCTGCCAACGGCATACTGAAATGGGGACAGAAGGGCAAATTGAGACCCTCTTCCCATTAGTATGCGAAATTGTCCCTAAAATCTGGAAGAATCAGCCATGGTGAACAGAATGAAAATACAGAATATGGGGGAACCCAATCCATTAAAGATACGTAATGGTTATCGACAGCTGATAAGGACTGTATATTAAAAAATGACTACGATCTCTCCTTTGGCAAAAGATTTCGGGTTAGTCCTCCATTGGATCACTGAGAGGAGTACTAATTGGAAGATGACCATGACAAAAAATCTAAAAGACAGAAACGTGGAGGACTACCATTCAGAACTCCGAATGAAGTAAGGAAGCTAGAAAATTTTGAAAAGGGAAATTGAGTGGCTGAATAATGTATTGCACCAAACAGTGGACTAAAACAGAGGGCGAAGACACCTCGTCAGGCGGATAGAGGATAATATCTACAGCAACAGAAAAAGCAACGGGAAATAGTAAGGTAAGAGTCATTATGTACTGGAAGGCGAAGGAATGAGTAAATTAATGTGATTAAAAGAATTAACTTCATTGAAAGAAACCCAATCAAGGCTACGAACAACAGTTCCAGTATACATGCTGACGTCACAACTGGAAGATGACAGAATAGTGTATTTGAAAGAACGAATAATATAGTATGTGATGACAGATGAAAGTCTAATAATCAGCGTGAAACTCTTTTGGAGAGGCAAAAACAGAAGCCAAAGCTCCGGTAAAATGAGATAGGAGGAATATTACTACAGTTATTGAGTAAATTTCAGTATCAACAAGTACACTGAAATGACACAATGCATGGGGGCTTAATTAAAAATATTAATGAATAAATGCAATAATTTTAGTAATTGTGTGACCGGTTATGAAGTCTCGAAACCGGTTGGCCCAGACTAGTATTTGCACGCAATCTGACTGCATAAAATAAAAATAAAGAATGACAAGGAATTTCCATTAACACAATTGATTAATTAAGTCCCCTGCAACTATAAAAGCTACGAAACAACAAAGCACATGTGTAACTGTTCCGTGTGTGGTAGTGTGACTCAACGTACACGTATCTGGCTCGGTTCTTTCTCAATACGACGAAATATTTTAAACACCATTTACAATTAACTAATTGAAAACCCAGAAATACTATAATTGGACATAGAAATCAGAATTACAAGTCTAATAAATGAACACGAGCCAGATGCTTTGTTGACTGTACCTGTGAGCAGGAGGCATTGTCATTAAAGAAAACTGTAATACCTTATTACCTCATTATATATTGACGAAAATTTTCCATTACACCAGCATCATAAATCAAAAGCCCATCTCCTCAAATACACTCTGACAATTGCAACTTCTTCCATCTATACATTACACCAACCGAACAGCATCTACTCTCTCGCCCAACAGAACAACAACTGCCCTCGACATCCTCTCAACTACTACTGCACCAGTGGAGGCGGCGGAATAATAATCTTTGGCGCAGTCTGGCGCTGTGAGTCAGTGTAGCCACCTTTCATATGCCCCTCCTCCATGGGCTAGAATTTGGTGATATTTTTGCCAGCATTGAAGGTGAAAATACCACCAAATTCGTCCAAAAAACACAGACAAAAATAAGAGATGATATTAATAAGTAAAGATCACATAACTGAATAAATTTTGGTTTTGCACTGACGCTTCAATAACCTAATATATAAAAATACAGTAAGGAACACAAATGCTTGCATTCATGTGATTTTACATAATATTTTACGCAAGTAGCATTTCTCAGAGTAGTTAAACAGTTCAATCAATGGCACCAGCAATGACGAATAGGTGCAGATAAGAGTCTCATAACATTTCATGAACAGTAAATACACAATAAATCAGTTTACACAAATATTCACATAAAATCTTTTGAATAGTTCAATAAACAAGTAGCACTCCTCAGAGTAGTTGACAGTTCCAACAGTCGCACCCAGCAATTGTCAACAGGTGCCAATAGAATAGTTTACGCAAGTATCATTTCTCAGAGTAGTTAAACAGTTCAATCAATGGCACCAGCAATGACGAATAGGTGTAGATAAGAGTCTCATAACATTTCATCAGCAATATTTGAACAGCTCCAACAGTGTCACCCAGCAAAGGCGAGCATGTGCAGACAGCAACAAGTGTCATCTCATCAGTGGTTGATCAGTTCCAACAGTGGCACCCAGCAATATTGAACAGCTGAAGACAGCAACAAGTGACATCATTTCAGTAGCAGCAGTTCCAACAGTGGCACCCAGCAATGGCGAGCAGGTGCAGGCAGGAATGAGTGGCATCACATCAATAGTTGCAGTTCCAACAGTAGCACCCAGCAATGTTGAACAGCTACAGACAGCAAGAAGTGACATCTCATCAGTGGTTGAGCAGTTCCAACAGTGGCACCCAGCAATGTTGAACAGGTGCGGACAGCAACAAGTGACATAATTTCAGTATCAGCAGTTCCAACAGTGGCACCCAGTAATGGTGCAGACACCAACAAGTGACATCTCATCAGTGGTTGAGCAGTTCCAACAGTGGCACCCAGCAATGTTGAACAAGTGCAGGTAACAGTCCATAATATTCACTAGCAATAATTAAACAGTTCACCAGATCTCATCAGCAGAAATTAAACATTTCCAAGTGGCACCCACCAATGATAATAGGTGTAAGGACGAACAACAGTTCGAATGCACACACAATTGCTTTTACAAAATTATTGTCAATGATCTTACACTACACATACAAATTATAATAAACACACAAATGATATCAGATAATTATCATATTAACTATTACAAATACACAAATATCAGTAAACCTATAACATTTGTGGATGTCAGTGCAAGCCACAAAAAATAAGTAAAATAATATTTAGGAGGTAGGTTGGTACCAGTTATTTGGGATTAGGAAAGGAAAACACACAAAACACACTCAGTCATCTTTCATCCACATGCTAAGTACTATTGTGTAATTGAATAGTGTTAGTTGTGTAAATGCAATTCTGTCAAAATTTGACGTTCAACATGTGTATCAATTAGTAGTAGCGGCAGCAGTGTATAGTAGTCAATAATAGTTAGTCAACGTCATAGTTATCATGTCAAGACCAGTGTTTGCCAAGCCACATCAAAATGTACGGTTGCTGAACAACTGTCAATTTGCCAAGATAAGCAAATACTTCCTTCCCGCCCAAAAAAGTATATACTGATTTAACAATGTGTGTGTGTAGACAGTCTGCCTTCCACTGGAGTGTTCTAGACTTCCGTCTTCATCCTTCTTGTTCCATATAAACCAACAAAAAAAAAAATGCTCCTCACTTACTTTACCTCTTATCCACCAAAACTCCAATAATCATCAACATCACACAATCTCAATACCTCAATAATACCTCTTCAATACGTTGATACATATAAACCTTATCACCAATATCATTTAACTTCCATAACAACTCTTTCCTCTAGTCAGTCTCCTCGAACAAGTATAGATAAAATCCTAGTGCAAACTTCAGTTCATCATCCCATACAATCCGAAGACACAATGTGCACACACAACCTCTGTGTAACCCACCTGAGCCAAATCTTCTAGTCATTATGAATTATAAAATACATTTTGGTTATCATCTCGATCATAAAATAAAAGAAATGCATACATGACCTCTAACAGCCTTCAGTTTGAATAACTTTCACTAAGTAGGCGACTACCCAGTGTTAATGATCACATAAGAATTTGAATGAATAAATCGTAATATTTCACAGTGTGTACACCACTTCAAGAATAATGGCAAAACAGACGCAAACATGTGGAGTATTTCTTTGTGCCAAGTGTCACTTGCTATTTCAATCGCTCACGAAGAATGCAGTGTAATAAATGTCAATGGTCTAAAGGTAGTGTTGGTATTTCATGTCGTCAGCTTCCTTTCTATTATAATGAATTTATACAGCTTCCATAAAACCTCCAGTTCATGTGACTTCAATGAAGTTTCTTGTACCTATGTAGTTCGTAGAATTATAGCAGTTCATTTTCTTATCATAAAATGTAAAGCACTGGGCGTAAGCAAACCATGCAATAGCGAGTAAATATACCAGTAGAGAGCAGAATGTCAACAAGTGGATGCAGCACAGTCCCTAGAACGAGGCTGTGCCAAGTGAACAATCTGTAATTAATACCATAGTGTGACCTAAACTCTACATTCATACACAGTATATAAGTACTTCTATATACTAAATTAAAGAGTAGTTATGACAACAAAACAGAAATGTGTAAATATGCAATCCATACGCAAAGCAGCAAGTATATATCTTACATAATAAATAGGTCAGATAAATCACAAAGTATAGCTTACATGCATAGCGATATCAGCACAACTAATCAGGTGACAAATATAATTTAAATAAATAGGCACAGCAGGCACATAATAGAAAGTATGACATCAGTGAAATAGCATAGCAGCCAAGCGATGCATAATATACACAAGTAACAACCCCGTTCATTAATAAAACATTGTCAAAATCAGCAAATGTATGCAAGTATATCGCTTCACAAGTAAATTCATAGAGCATAAAATTTAACACAAAGTATAAATCACGTAATCGCGAGCAGCAAATTACGTATAAAGTACGTACCTAAGTAGAAATATATTACCTTAAAAATAAACTCAATTATTAGTTACCTTTTTAGTTTATTACTTTCTTCCTCGAAATTATATTCTTCCTGAAATTTTGTCGATAGCAAGTCTTCTTAATGTCGGACACGCAGAGAATTTACCTGAAGTTCTCAAATATTTTATACAACTGTATCCTGGAAAAACTGAACGTTAATAGTTATCAAGTCACTACAGCTTTATACTGAATTTAATCGGAGAAATTAGACTGTGTATTTGTCTACGGCTGTCAGTGCATTCGCACTGAGCGCTGGATCAGCTGTAGGTAAGCGTGACGTAGGAAGTAATTGATTGCGGTCAACGGCTACCTTGTGCGGCGCGCGGACTGACTGTCGCTTTGTGTATGTGCTGCCGCTATAACACGGCGCGGTATCCCTGTATTCTCTGCGTGCTTACGTGTAACTGTTAATTTCTCAAAAGTATGTCATTCCACAAAAATTTTAACGTTCGATATAGAGCGCCGTGATTTAAGAGTTTCTACTTCAACAGTGTTATCATGAATAATTTTGAAAACTCTATATGGACCGTTATAAAGCAGAAAAAATTTGCGACACAAGCCTTTTCCTTTGTGAGACAAACGATGAGACTTAATTAACATCTTTTGACCAACTGACAAAGTTTTTAAACGACCAGGACGTTTAACTGATTTCTCTCTTCTAGCAGCCGCAGATGCAATATTTTGTAGAGCCAGGTTGACAACTTCAGAATGCCGCAGTTTCCGTGTAGGCGGAAAAGGAACGATTTCAGAAATACGATTTATCGGTGTTTTATTTTTTAATCTCAATATAGGCGGTAAAGAAGTTGAATCATTAGGAAGTTCATTCAGAATGTTTTGAAAAATATGAAGATACTGATCCCACGTTCTGTGATTATGATGACAATAAAGACGACACAATTTATTAATTTCCTTCATCCATCTCTCTGACGCGTTAGATTGAGGGTGAGAAAGTGAAATGAAAATTGGTTTAATCTTACGACGCCGTAGAGTACGAAGCCAAATTTTAGAGCGAAACTGTGATCCATTATCTGATGTAACTTTGTCAACATGACCCACTTCTTTAAGAAAATATTTAATGAAAGTATTAGATACTGAACGAGCTGTTGCTTTGCATAAAGGTGTAAAACACACATATTTTGATGTCAGTTCCACTACTACCATAATGTACGCAAACCCATTAGTAGAACGAACCACTGGACCGAACAAATCGACTGCAGCCATCTCTTATAGTCTCGCTGGAATGATAGGAAACAACGGTGCTGTGTGAGAAATAGGTGGCGGCTTAGCCTTTTGACATAATTTGCATTTAACAAGAACAAATCGAATACGTTTTTCCATATTACTGAAGTAACAAATATTTTGTAATTTATGAAAGCATTTTCGGGGCCAAAGTGTGTATAGCTGAAATGTGTATACCAAATCAATTTATTAACCCACTCGTCAGGAATCCAAACTAATCAAACAGAGTAGTCAACCGATTTTCGTTTAAAAAGAATATCATTGCGAACTAAATAATACTGTCTAATCGCTACGCTTTCCTTTCTCCTCCACTTCTCCTTAATGCCCTTCCAGATTGGATCGTTGTTTTGCTCCTTAGCGATGTCCTGGAGCGAAGACGAAATGAAATTTTCAAACGCAACACCTTGAATATACATCAAACAATAATTGTTTTCTTTGCAGTCCTCCTCAGCACTTTGTTTCAAACCCAAAGGTGCACGTGATAAAGCATCAGCAATAATATTAGAAGAACCCTGGATATAAACAATACTAAAATCAAATTCCTGTAGATACAGTGCCCGTCGTGATAATATTCCATGTGTTAATTTTGTTGACATAAGAAATTCCAGAGATCGATGATCGGTGTAAACCTTAGTATGTCTGCCACACAAAAAGATGCGAAATTTTGTGAAAGCCCAAACAACAACCAAAGCTTCAAGTTCCTTAATCGAATAATTCTTTTCTGACTTAGAGAGAACACGACTTCCAAATGCAATAGTTTTCTGTACTACAACTCCGTTTTCATCTATCTCTTGAAATAAGTGTGCACCTAGGCCTTTGTATGATGAGTCCGTCGCCAATCAAAAATCTTTAGATAAATCCGGGTGTGAAAGAAGTGGAGCAGCAGCTAAAGCATCACGAAGTTGTTCAAATTCTAATTGAGCTACAATCAGGGTGTAGTTCTATTTGACAAAAATTTGCGCGCATATAAATTGTGGATAAAACTTTAATTCCATGGAAATGTTGAAGAAGTTCATCTAAATTTTGTGGTCGGTCAGTTTCAGGAATGTTGATATTATTTATCTGTCTGGAATCCAGAACCAAACGAATTGACCCATCCTTTTTAAGAACGACATGTAATGGGCTGGTATAAGGACTGACTGCTGGCTCAATAACGCCTTGATCTAACCTGTATTGAAGTTCACTCTTAACCTTGTCTCTATAAGTCAAAGGACTAGAGTACGTTTTCCCTCGAAATGGTGTGTGTTCTTTTACTTTAAATAATTATTGTAAGCCTTGTATAGTTCCTGTGTGATGACTAAATACTGTAGATGTGAAGTCAAAATTTGGTGCATTCTTCTCTTGAAACGTCATCTGTCACTTCAGCTTTGTTAACCTTTTCACTAAAAAAATCTTCACTATTAATCATATCATCCATCGCGTCTCTGTATCTATTGTCGTTGTCATGAATGAACACATTGTCGTCATAACACTCAGCGAAAACATCAGAAGTAAGAAGCCTTAAATAATTTGTGTCTGATTCAGATTTCGTTACACACTCGAAGAATTTCAAACATCTCGGCATTCTGGCAACAGTCAAGTTTACACTTCCTTCCTTAAAGTTTAAAATTGCCTTTTATGTGTTAAGAAACTCCATACGTAACATAATTTGTGTACAGAGTAATGGAACAACAATAAAATTAGCATAAAATTCACGTCCTTGACAAATGAAATTTAAGTTGGTCTGTTGTTTGACTTCCACACTTTTTCCAGAAATAGCTCCTCGAATTGTAGTTTTAGAAACAGGTAACACAGGACAAGCAATAGTTCTTACATATATACGAAAAACTGATTCATTAATAACATTCAATGGGCTCCCAGAATCTAAAACCGCAGTGAACTTATTCTTACTCACACATACTTCAATAACAGGATGTAAAAATGCGTCTACATTATTTTCCTTTTCGTCTAGCAAAATATCTCTCATGTCTTCCAGGCGTACTTAGTGTAAAGTCGTAGTGTCATTACTTTCTGAACCGTCTATATTGCTGCCAGAAGCCGAAACTACAAGTTATTGTCGATTGTTTGCGTAGGCTGGTATCTATTGTCCTGTCTGTTTCGTCTGTCATTTTCAAAATTACCGCTTTAACGTCCGTTCCGGTCATTATCCTTTTCCTCTGAAAATCTATTGTGATTACCGTTACTAAAAAAATTACAAGAAGTTCCGTCGTCGTTGTCATACTCAATTTCTTGTAGCAAAGTCTTAAAAGTTTCAATGTCGTCTTTACATCTTCCGGCTAAAGCAATGTGTCTTATCGATTGTGGCAGCTTAGTTAAACAAATACGAATTAATTCAGTCGGGCTATAAGGGTTGGAAAGGAATTGATTCTTTCGAATCATGTTTTCAAAGTATTCTGCCGGCGTGCGGAACTCAGACTGTTTAAAATTACGCTGCATAATAAGACTATGTTTGACTATGTCTTGCGTGTTTTCGGACAAATATGCCGATAGAAATGCATGATAAAAATCATTTAAATTATTACAATCTCTAATAAGTGCGAGCATGCGCGTCGCCGGTTCATTTTCTAAATATCCACACATAAATTCCAGTTTGTGACTTAGTGGTCAATTTGGCGGAAGTGCGTACATAAATTGATCTAACCATGAACATGGATGTATGCCATTATTAGAGTTGCGAAAGATCTTAAATTTCCGAACAGTTAAAAAGTGTTTATAGTCAAAGTTTTCGCCTCGTGGTGACAAAGACCTACCGCGTCTGTCCCAGTCCGAATGTCGATTATTGCCAAATTCGCGCGCCTGGCGCTCTCTTGTTGCATCCCGTAAATGAAATAAATTCTTTTCTTCAAAACCCCTCGCTATCGGTGATTCTAAATTTCTTCTAATGTCTTTTCCTACGATTTCGCTTTCAATTTGTTTAATTGCTTTCGTAAAGCTTCAAATTCCCTTTTCCCTGATTTTCAACATGTTTATTTATATTCTGGTACTCTTCTGTTTCAGCAAATGGCAATGGAGCTGTATCATCTGAATCTCTGTCCACATTTAAACTAAGACTTGTCAATTTATCGGAAATCTCTTCAACTCTTTCCGTTAAGTCACCTATTTGTTCTTTCTGTTTATTTACGTCTTCCGTACTCGGCTTTCAGTATTGACACATTTAGTAGTTAACTGTTCATATTGTCGTGTTAGGTTATTTATTCTGTCATTTGGTACGGATTCTTTGAAATACTTCTTCCTTATCGTGTGCACGTTGTAAATTTAACTCTGAAAATTTTTGTACTATCACGCGATCTTTTTCTCCCTGTTCTCTATCCTGTTCCTTTTGTCTAATTTCTATTGAAGTTAATCTCTTATTGCGAGCATTCAAAATCTGTTGTACTTCTTCTCTAATTTCTTTCTTTAATTCATCTTTCATGTTTTCAAAACATATCCCTATTCGTGAGTCTATCCGTGTTTCCATTGTTCCCATTTGTGATCCCAAATTTAATATTGCACTCATCAACTGCTCCATATTAACTGGTTCGAAATTCTTTTCGCCCCAAACTTTTCCCGTGAAACTAACTTCCTTCGTCATAGCTGTAAAGCTATCTGTGTTCGATACTATTCCAGAATCTTCTATTGTTAATCTCGTATTCTGAAAATTTATCAGTTGTGAAAAATTTTGACTGGTTCTGGACTATTTTCCCGGCTCATTAAATTGTTTTCTACTTCATTATTCACTATACTGTTCTCCTGTGTTGGCGAGTTCGCCATGTTAACAATTTCGTTATTCTAACTATCCACCATTCTTGCCTTTTTCATCGATCGCGTAATCATTTATAAAACATACGAAACTCGTCACTATACGAAAATTACACACAATATAACACTTTATCACCAACAATACCATTCACACGAAATGCTTCCCGACAAACACGATTAACAAACAATTAAACCCTCCACAATTGCACAAAATTGTCAAACCCGTATACGGCACATCAAAAATTAAATTCTACAAAAATACTATCAGAAGAATGACAAGAAAACTACAAATGTTCACTTACAAAATCTACACGTGCAATATAGACTACAATCACTAAACTACAAATTACTACAACAATACTAGTGTCTACTATTTTTACTATCAAAAGAATTCCAAGGGACGATCCGAAGCAGCGGTCGCCACGTGCATGGGGGCTTAATTAAACATATTAGTGAATAAATGAAATAATTTTAGTAGCTGTGTGACCGGTTACGAAGTCTCGTAACCGGTTGGCCCTGACTAGTATTTGCACGCAATCTGACTGCATAAAATAGAAATAAAGAATGACAAGGAATTTCCATTAACACAATTGATTAATTAAGTCCCCTGCAACTTAAAAGCTACGAAACAACAAAGCACAAGTGTAACAGTCCTGTGTGTGGTAGTGTGACTCAACGTACATTTATTTGGCTCGGTTCTTTCTCAATACGACAAAATATTTTAAACACCATTTACAATGAACTAATTGAAAAACCAGAAATACTATAATTGCACATAGAAAGCAGAATTACAAGTCTAATAAATGAACACGAGCCAGATGCCTTGTTGACTGTACCTGTGAGCAAGAGGCATTGTCATTAAAGAAAACTGTAATACCTAATTACCTCATTATATATTGACGAAAATTTTCCATTACACCAGCATCATAAATCAAAAGCCCATCTCCTCAAATACACTCTGATAATTGCAACTTCTTCCATCTATACATTACACCAACCGAACAGCATCTACTCTCTCGCCCAACAGAACAACAACTGCCCTCGACATCCTCTCAACTACTACTGCACCAGTGGAGGCGGCGGAATAATAATCTTTGGCGCAGTTTCTGGCGCTGTGACTCAGTGTAGCCACCTTTCAACAACTTCAGAGACTTTACTGGTGTCATACATATATGATTTTACGTTCATAGACTGAAGGGGCGAGTGAAGATTTGTACCAAGTCTAGGAATCGAACCCACGTCTCCTGCTTACTACGAAGGTGCGCCACTAAGTTACCTTGACACAGCGGTTCACACAACTGCACGGATTACTCTGACAGTCATCCCTCTTCGATCCAAATTCTCACTGCTGCTTTGGTCTTCTACTGTTCTGTGTATGGGGTCATTAAAAGTAGACGGGGGCAGCAGTGAGGATTTGGATAGAGGAAGGACGAGTGTCAGAGTAATCCGTGCAGATGTGTGAACCGCTGTGCCAAGGTAACTTAGTGGCTAGCGCACCTGCCTAGTAAGCAGGAGACCTGGTTTCAAATTCCGGCCTTGGAACAAATTTTTACTTGCCGCTTCAGTCTACATATATAAAAACAGATACAATGTTCAAAGATTAACAGCAAAATACTAGTTTGATTACATCATGCTGAGACAGGGAATTCAAAATTAGTAATGGATTGTAAGGTGTAACCAGGAGAATGCGTGAAATCCAATCCTAATTTGGTAATGATGAAAAGTAGGCTGATGCAGGAAAATCAGAGCAGTATAATAAAGTGTTAATGAATGGTGATATGCTTTCGATGGTCCCTGGGATCTAGATATTGCCATAATGAATAACATAGTATGCAATTAAGATGAGAAGGAATGCACAGCTCTGAGGAAAGTAATCAAGGGAGCTGGAGAAACAAATAGAGGGATAAGAATGCTGACTATGAAGAAACTGTGGGTAATAGGCAATAAACTTCAATTGATTAATGAAATAAGAAAGTACAAAAACGTTCAGGAAGATAAAGGAATGCAGCAGTATACGTAACAGACAAAGGCGACCTATAGAAACTGCAAGCAAAGTGTAGAGACAATGTGGAAAAATTGAAAGGAAGTGGTTGAGTTAAGGAGACGTTTAGCATATAAGAAAGTGGTAGTAACTCTGAAATAATTTGAAAGCGAAGGCGTCAACATTAAGAGCACAAAATGTACTCCAGTGTCAAACACAGAGTGTTAAGTGGAAAAAGTACATTGAAAACCTCTAGAAGGTGGAGGAACCGTCTGGCGGCTGAAAGAACAGATGGGTGCAGATCTGGCAGACACGGGAGATATACTATTATAGTCAGTGTTGATAGAACTTTAGAAGAATAGATGCCCTGGATTTCTATGTATGAGGGTGAAAGGGGGGGGGGGGGGAGGGACGGTGGTGGAAAGAGTGGCAACCAAATCCCAACGACCATTGAATGTCGTGGATAGAATGTATGTGACTGGAGACATATCATGGAACTTTTGGGACGAATATCAAAATGGTTCAAATGGCTCAGAGCACTAAGGGACTTAACATCTTAGGTCATCAGTCCCCTAGACTTACAACTACTCAAACCTAACTAAGAACATCACACACATTCATGCCCGAGGCAGGATTTGAACCTGCGACTGTAGTGGTCACGTGATTACAGACTGAAGCGCCTTGAATCGCTCCTCCACAGCGGTCGGCCGGACGAATATCAATGACACACTCACAGAGATAGCAAGCACCGGTACTAAAGACACTATCGTACAATCAGTATAACAGCTCATGGATCCAAGTTCATTACAAGAATAATTTACAGGAGAATGGGAAAGAAAGTTGATAAAAATTACATGACATTTGTCTTACAGGAAAAAGCACCAGAGAGTAGTGCTTGTATCACCTGGTGACACTGCCACCAACCATACAGTCGTGTAAAACGGGTTGCCGCTACTCCGGATCGCGGACAAAAACAATCCGCAGCAACACACGAACAACCCAGATTGTTTGCAAACCGTCACATGGTACCTTTCTGCCGGACGAGTATTTATGTCACCACCCGACCACTCTGCAGACAGTTCTCACTCATCTACACCTACTCATACTCCGCAAGCCACCTAATGGTGTGTGGCGGGGGGTACTTTCGGTATCACTATTTGATCCCTCCAACCCTCTTCCACTCGCGAATAGTGCGTGGGAAGAATGATTGTCAGTAAGCCTCTGTTTTGGCTCTAATTTCTCGAATTTTCTCGTCGTGGTCAATACGCTGGATGTATGTGAGGGGAAGTAATATGTTGTCTGACTCCTGCTGGAAAGTGCTCTCCCGAAATTTCAATAGTAAATCTCTGCGTGATGCACAACGTCTCTCTTGTAACGTATGCCAGTGGAGTTTGTTTAGCACCTCCGTAACGCTTTCTCGCCAGCTAAACGATCCCGTGACGAAACGAGCAGCTTTTCGTTGGATTTTCTCTATCACCTTGTAAGTAGGCTGTTTAGGCTTTCTTTATGTAAGTTTGCTGTTTATGTTTTTTATTGGCAACGTTACATAGCACTCTGTATGAAAATCACTGGCTGTGCTGTGTGCAGTATGTGGCTAGTTTGCATTGTTGTCTGCCATTATTGTCATGAACTGCTATAGCTGGATGCGAACAGCGCGTAGCGCTGGGCAGTTGGAGGTGAGCCGCCAGCAGTGGTGGACGTGGGGAGAGAGATGGCGGAGTTTTGATAATCTGTAAGACTGAATGTCAATTATCAGGGGGGTACACGCCTACTTTGTGTACCATGTGTTTGGCAAGCACAAGGAGCCCTAGCTAATATGGTATTTGCTTATACAACTTTACACATCGGTACCATATTTCTCTAACACATAAATTACACACCTATCTGATCATTTAACAGAGAAACAAACATCCTTTTACTACGTCAGTGACACATGTTTACGCAATTACAGAGTTGGATTACTTCACACTTAAGAAATTGTACTTTGTCTGTACTTTGTGCACTGTTCATATTTTTTTGGAACCATTGTGATACTATGAGAACTTTGAATGATGTATTTGGTAAGGGAGTATAATTTTTAAAGTACGTTTGAGGTAGATGACACTACTGAAATGAGCAGAGAATTTTCTTTAGGTTTTGAAATCATTGGAGGAAGCTACGACGTTTTTGACATTTGACTGAGGTGTTATGATGTTATTTTTACGACGACGATGTGTATTATGCTGTTGAGGTATGTTTATGTCAATAAAATTCTTGACCTATGAAATGTTTTTATATGAGACTGTCACTGTAGCGGAAACTGCTGTCGTAAATATTTCCGTAAGAAAGTTAAGTGACCACCTGCACATAATGCGATGTGGGCACCCAGGTGTGTCAGACACCTGGAGAACAAGCCTTTTCAGACGCTCAGGTAGAAAAGAAAGCCATTAGGATGTGCCTTTCATCGCTAATGCGACACGCTCGTTACTTGAAAACATATGATTTTTGTAATGCGTTGTGGGCACACAGCTGTGTCAAACACCTGGAGAATAAACCATTAGGATGTGCCTTTCATCGCTAATGCGACACCCTCGTTACTTAAAAATTTATGATATTTACTGAAATGCCTAACAAAATGACAAGAAATATTTTTACATCTGCACACCTGATTATGACAAGAGTCTTTGTACGAGAGTTGAGAGCAATTAACTTATGAAATGAAATGTCACATGACTACTGAATGACATTTTTATGCTTTGGTTTGTGTAATTGCTTATTTCATTTGATGTCTGGTTTCCAGCTGTGTTGCAGCATTGCTTTTATAAAATGAGATGCATTTGCTAATGTGAACTCTTTCTGTCAACAGATCTATTAAATGATAATTTTGTAATCCACATTCTTTAAAAAAGGAGCACTTGGAAAGGAAAGAACAATAAGAAGTAACTCGTAACAGTAACACTTAATTTTCTTTTCAGGTACATGGTAATATTTTTTTTACAATAAGTTGTTATGGTGCACCACTTTAATTACATAGACATTAAGATGACCACTTTAATTACATAGACATTAAGATGTGAATATGCATTTCCCTTGTCTGCATTGTTGTTTTTACTGTAATATTTTTTCTGCTTGCGCTATGTCATGTTTAGGTATAAGTTGCTGCTGTTTGCAAGGCATAGTGTTATTGAATTTGACTTTTGCTAATTTATGCTGCTAGCTTTGCCAATTTGCATTTCTTTGTCATTTCTGTTTGTGTTGATTTGTTGTGATGCTGCATTGCCTCGTCCTTTGGTATATATATCTGAGCTCAGTAGATTTAAGTTAGCTTAAGAGGGGGTAGACTATATAAGAAACTGACTATGGAGAATAGGTAAAGAATGCATTGCGAAGAAAGATTTGGGCCCCAATGAGTATTGTACAATCAGAAATAATTATTTTGAAAGAAATATGGATAGAATACAGGAACGAGGTATAGGTAGGATTTTCTTGGAAATAAATGATGAGGTAAGCAATGTGTGAACATATAAATACAGAAAGCATGCTTGGATAGGATTTTTTTGGTGGAAACAAATGTTGAAATAAGACGAAAGATCTATCGAATGAAGTTGTGGGGTGGACTGCAGTACCAAATGTTACACTGAAAACAAACCCTGTCCTTTCCTTTTGTGTTATCCCACTATGTGTTTGGGTACCCTTGTGTATTTGTGTTTTTCCTGTCTTTATGTGTTTAGCTGATGAGAGCTCTGTTGTAGACTTTTTCTAATAATATGTTATTTACTTTGTAAAGATGCTTAGACATTATTTATTCTGTGTTGTTTTAATGCTCATGTGTGAAGTTGAATTTTTAAAAGTGATTCTGATCTTTTATGTATGTACTCATGTCATCATTCCTGTAACACTGATGTATATGTTTATTTCTATTGTTTTGTAAAGCCTGCACTACAAATATTATCTGTATTGTTATGTTTTTAATGATGTATTTTGTATCTTTGTAATTGTATTCTTATGTTATATAATTGTAATTGACACCAGTTACTCAAATTAAGTAACTTGTAAGCATTCATTTCACTGCACACATTTCTGTTGGTCATAGTATATGGACAATATGTGAGAAGTAGGGACTGTTAGTGTTTGCACGTGTGTTAATAATTCAGCAAGGGACTGGATAACAGCATTGCTGGTTCTAAGGACAATTCCAAAAACTTTGTGAGTGCACAAGTGGTGGTTATGGACTTGCTCTATTATCCGCAAGACTCTTCAATGGTGATTGTGCACCTGCACAGTCGCAACAGATGGCTGCTGGCCATCTCTACAAGGACAACAGTGGGTCTGCTCCTCTGGTGGCCCACCAATACCATACTCTCTACCAGGACTACAGTGGGTCTGCTCTGTGATGACCTACCTACCAATCTTCTTCCAAACGTCGAATGACTCTGCTGTGGGTTTGCTCTGTTGTGGCCCATTACCTGTCAGCATGTCAAGAGTCAGCACTGTCTTTCCGTTGTAAGGACAACACTACTTCTTCAAGACTGCATGGAAATCCACTACTTCTGTGTGCAATTTTTTTTACTAATGAGACTTTGTGAACAAACACCTGTAATTACTATTATGATGAACAATCTGGACTGTCTTTATGGACTGTGAGAAAATTTTAGCTTTTGACCAACATTGTATCAATAAGTGTGTGCATTGGATATCTTTGTTAGTGTAATTATGAAAAATTTTATCAAATCATTATTGGCCACCGGCCAAAAACATTTTGTAAAATTTTTTGTGGGGAGCATGGGGGCTATGTAAGTAGGCTGTTTAGGCTTTCTTTATGTAAGTTTGCTGTTTATGTTTTTTATTGGCAACGTTACATAGCACTCTGTATGAAAATCACTGGCTGTGCTGTGTGCAGTATGTGGGTAGTTTGCATTGTTGTCTGCCATTATTGGCATGAACTGCTATAGCTGGATGCGAACAGCGCGTAGCGCTGGGCAGTTGGAGGTGAGCCGCCAGCAGTGGTGGACGTGGGGAGAGAGATGGCGGAGTTTTGATAATCTGTAAGACTGAATGTCAATTATGAATATTAAGGTAAATACATTGTTTGTTCTCTATTAATATCTTTCATTTGCTAACTATCCCTATCAGTAGTTAGTACCTTCAGTGGTTTGAATCTTTTATTTAGCTGGCAGTAGTGGCGCTCGCTGTTTTGCAGTAGCTTGAGTAGCGAAGATTTTTGTGAGGTAAGTGATTTGTAAAAGGTATAGGTTAAAGTTAGTCAGGGCCATTGTTTTGTAGGGGTTATTGAAAGTCAGATTGCGTTGCGCTAAATAATATTGTGTGTCAGGTTAAGCACAGGCTTGTATAATTGTTCTAAGTGGACGTTTCACATGTAAAATTGTTCAAAGGGGACGTTTCCACCTCTATCACTCCAACCTAATAGGGATCCCAGAGAGATGAACAACACTCACGAATCGGGTGAACAAGCGCCTTATAAGCTTCTTCCGATGAATCTGAGTCTTGTGTCTGCTTTTCCCACTATCTGTTTGATATGGTTATTCCACTTAAGGTCGCTCTTGATAGCTACGCCTAGATATTTTACGGCAGTCACTGTCTCCAGCTGTTTGTCATCAATGATGTAGCTGTACAGTAGTGGATTTCTTTTCCTATGTAAGCGCAATATGTTACATTTACTTACTTTCAGGGTCAACTGCCAGAGTCTGCACCATTCATCAATTCTCTGCAGGTTGTTCTGCAAAGTCTTACTACATTCTGGCGTTACTACTTTGGTATAAACAATTGCATCATCTGCGAATATCCTTAAAGAGCATCCGACGCTTTCTACTAGATTATTTACATATATTGTGAACAGCAACCGTCCTATCATACTTCCCTGTGTACTCCGGATATTACCTTTACATCTGTCGATTTAGTTCCGTTTAGAGCGACGTGTTGACTTCTATCTGCAGGATATGCCGAATGCACCTAGCGGTTTCTCAATCGGAGTTTTCTCCACAAGCACATCGCATGCTCCGGGCTATGAGCTGGCTGCAACCAGCAGTCCTTCAACCAGAGTTATTTTATGCCCGCGTTCTGCACTCCCTCTACGTCGGTCGCACCTAGGCGTCCACCCATCAGACACCATCGTACCTCAATGCTTTGCAGGGCTTCGTCTCCAACTCGCCTCCTAACTCACCAACTCATCTATCACCACGGTCTTCATCCACATATGAACACCACCACATGTGATTACCAGCTAGGACATTCCACTGCCACGTCAGTAATTACCTGCTAGGACTTTCCAGTGCTTCAGGGATTAACCATCAAACTGAACAACCGAGCAGTGCCGACTCTCGTTCCAATAAAACATTACACAACAAGTTTCCATTGTTCTTTGCTACCTGGGCACCTCAATCGTAGTGTGTGTTCCCCTCGATCACATGGATCACCGATTGCTCCTTCCTTATCCCACTAGAGTGACGACAAGGGTCTACGTATGTGCCCTGCTCGTCTTTGTAATGGTGATGAGAATCGAAGTTTGCAATATTTTATCACAATGCCCACCATCAAGTGTCGAAGATTCAAAATTCTCATTCCCACTATAATGCTAAAGAAGATATTGGCTCAGGGATTCAACCCTTTCCAGGGAAGTCTTGACAAACTCTACCCCACAGCCACTGACACCCTGGCCTCCAGTGGTACTATCATCTCCAGCAACACCATCGCTTCCAGTGCCACCATCATCTCCAGCAGCACCATCACCTCCAGTGGCCTCATCGCCTCCAGCAACACCGTCGCCTCCAGGGGCAATACTCCCAGGCACTATCGCCTCTAGTGACATGCCTCAGACCATATACGTCTCTAGTCTGCCTGTCACAGGCCATCTAGCTATGGCTACACTGTCGAAGAACTATCCTTGGTGAGTCCCTTCTGCAGCATTGCATCAGATCTTAAACATTTCTCCTACGATCCCACTCTCCTTGCTCCCAGATAGATCACAGTCTCATGATTTAACACTGTTTTGAAAAGAACAGTATCGCAAGACGCAAGAAGCCTTCTGACGATTCACACCATCTGCCGTCCCTGCTTAATCTCCTTCCCAGGCCTCTTCACATTGGTGGTACCGCGTGCGATCCGAGTATTCTACAACAATTCTTCCTCTGTACACGTCACTGGCGCCATCTGCATCACTTCTCCAGCTCTCCATGTATTCACTACTGGAATATCGAAGCAAACTCAGACCACACCGAGTCCCCTCTCCGTCGCTGCCTTTGACACCCGGATCGACCTTTCAAGATGACTAGACTGCATATTTCTCTTTTTAGGATTTCTTCCTATCAGTCCTCGCCCGAACCAAATCCATCCGTTGCTGCCACAGTCAAGCCACCTGTCTTCAGCCAACACTTCCTGGGTCCAGGCCTCCACCTTCACGAGCATCCATCCCCGGGACCATTTCCCTGAGTCTGCGACACCTCCTACCTTCGACGGCACGTTTTCTTCGAGATGGCGTAGCCATCTCTTCCCTCGGAGGCGAAGGGATACTGTATCCTCTGGCAACACAACCATCAGCCCTACAGTTGTGTACTGTGGGTTGATGCAGTTACAGACTGCTGCTCTGGCGGTCACACAAAACCAATTCGCAGCAACGTACCCCCTTATGGTGTGGCCCTGCCTCACTGTCAGAGGCAGGAGAATCGTCACAAACAGCGCTGTCATTGCGGCACTACCTCGCTTCCGCGAGTCAGATGTCTCCGACGGTATCCTTTCATTAGATGACTGTTTATGTTGCCGAATGACTGTTCTGCAGTCGTTTGCACCGTGGGCTTCATGCTGATTGCAATTTTCGCCGAACACACTTTATGTTTTGGACTTTATGCTAACCATCTTTATCGGTCCAACCATTGGAGTCCCTGACAGATCACTGATGCGCTTACGAGCTCACCGCCTCATGTAACACTGTCATCATCGGCTTCTCCCACATATGTACATTTCCGTCAATGTCAATTATTACCCGCTAAGATACATCAGTGATTACCTGCAATGACACTCGAGTGCTTCAGAGATTAACCATCAGACTGAACTGAGTAGTGTAGACTCTCGTTCCAATAAACTGTTAACGTATTTTGTTTGTTAGACTCGATAAATTTCCATTGTTATTAGCTATCTTAGCATACTTAGTCGTAAAGCTTTTTTTTCTTTCAGACACGAACACCACAAGGTGGTTCTGACGTGCGTGATAATACTGGCAAGATGTAGAATACAATATCAAGGCGCTTTCATTACATTTGTCGATGTAGAAAAAGCTTTCATAAATGTGCAGTGGAGCAACATGTTTGAAATCCTTAGGGAAAACAGAAATACATATATGAAAAAACGGCTAATATACAACATTTACAAGAACCAAGAGGAAATAATAAAATGGAATAGCAAGAACAAAATTATCTGACTGAAACGGGCTTAAGGCAGGGTTGCTGCCTTTCACCCATACTGTTCAAGTGTCCACCGAAAAAGTTATTGCGGATGCAAAAGAACGACTGAGGAGTGAGATTGAAATTCAGACTGAAAGGCTATCAGTGATTAGATTCGCTGATATTCCTATCCTCTCTGAAAGTGTGGTTGAACCCAGTCAATGAAATGAAAAGTCAGCTGAGCTCAGCTTACAGATTGAGAAGAAATCAAACAATGACCTAAGTAATGACAAGTACAAGAAAAGAGAGTAGAAGTAAATTTAACTCCAAAATTGGGGAGCACGCTGCTACCTTAAAAGCAATATAATATACGGTGGACAAAGCAAGGGAACTATAAGGCACAGTATCTAACATAGGCATTAATTTGAAGAAGACATTTTTTGACAGTAATTATCCTTTTGTACCGGGTCACAACCTCTAGAAATTTCATGAAGAAAAGCATGGTCCGTAGCAACTTGGAATGTCTCTCTATTTCGACAATTACGTCGTTATGTCGTTGTCAAGTATACATGGATGAAGATCACACGCTGCAACACGTAAGGTATGCTGAACAAAAATATCAACTAGGTGCCATATCTTATTAGATGCATCATGTGGCGTTCATCCACTCATGCTTGATAACGACGAAATTGTCGAAATCGGACGATAGCACACATAATAAAAAATAAAAACAATACAGCCTTCTACGAAACATGCTTTATTTCATAAAATTTCTGTGAATGTTCGCCTGGAGCATAGCATTACATAGAAGTGAGTAAGAGAATAAGAATAAAATTGAAGCTTTTGAGATGTAATATAAGGGGTGGATGCAGACAAGAAACAGGAAATGAGGTTCACATACGGAAAGACGACAAAAAAGAATTTGTGGAGAACACTAACTGAAGTATGGGACATGTGTGAAGACGTCAAGGACTAACTTCTGTGCTACTAGAGAGAGCTGTAGAGGAACAAGAGTGCAGGAAGAAAGAGACTGGAATATATTCAACATACACTCTAAGACAAAAATAAAATAAAAATACGACACACCACGGAAGAGTCATTCGAGTGGGATGGAAATCGGTAGATGTGATGTACATGTACTGACAAGCAAATGGTTACTATTTCAGTAAAATTTAAAAAAAAGCACTCCGTCTTCAGGCCACGAGTGGCCTACCGGGACCATCCGACCGCCGTGTCATCCTCGGTGGAGGATGCGGATAGGAGGGGCGTGGGGCCAGCACACCGCTCTCCCGGTCGCAAGATGGTATTTTTGACCGAAGCCGCTACTATTCGGTCGAGTAGCTCCTCAATTGGCATCACGAGGCTGAGTGCACCCCGAAAAATGCAACAGCACATGGCGGCCTGGATGGTCACCCATCCAAGTGCCGACCACGCCCGACAGCGCTTAACTTCGGTGATCTCACGGAAACCGGTGTATCCACTACGGCAAGGCCGTTGCCCATTTCTGTAAAAAAAATGGATGATTTATTTAAGAGGAAGGGCTTCACAAATTGAGCAAGTCAACAACGGGTTGGCCCAGCTCTGCCTTTTACGCAAGTAGCTATTCGGCTTGGCACTGTTTGATAAAGTTGTTGAATGTCCTCCTGAGGGATATCGTGCCAAACTCTGTCCAACTGGCACGTTAAATCGTCAAAACCCCGAGATGGCTGGAGCGCCCTGTCCATAACACTCCAAACGTTCTCAGCTGGGGAGAGGTCCGGCGAACTTGCTGGCCAAGGTAGCGGTTGCCAAGCACAAAGACAAGCAGTATAAATCCCCGCCGTGTGCGGTTGGGCATTATCCTGTTGAAATGTAAGCCCAGGATGGCTTGCCACGAAGGGCAACAAAACGGGGTGTACAATATCGTCGACGTACCGCTGTGCGTTAAGGGTGCCACAGATGACAACCAAAGCGGTCCTGCTATGAAGCGAAATGACATTTCAGACCACCACTCCTGGTTGTTGGACGGTATGGCGGGCGACTTGGTATCCCACAATTGTCAGTAACGTCCCCACACACGTCTTCGCTGATCGCGGTCTCAATTTGAAGCGGGATTCATCACTGAAGACGATTGTACTCCAACCAGTGAGATTTAAGGTCGAAGATATGCCTGGAGAGGCCCTGGACAGCGGTGGGATTTCAACCTAAGTATTGCCTACCATACAGCTCAACAATCAAGATTGATTTATTTAACGTCAAACAGCCGTGCAGATTGAGAAGTTCTTTTATTTTATTTTCGCTACCACTTTCGGCAATTCAGTATGTCAACTTCTGGCCCCATGTACACCTCTAAAAAATTATCGATTCTGGCATACTGGGGCCACCTGTTACTGGATGTCGTGAATTCTCAAGTGCTTCCTTCGAAAACTACCTTTGCCAGCAAGTGGCCGGATCTCTCCTCAACAGAGATCGTTTGGGGTACTGTATGCAGGGCCCCCGACAGCTCCGAATTTTGACAATTTAACGCGCCAATCGGAGAGAATTTCTCATGACATCCCTCAGGAGGACATACAACTATATCAGTCAATGCAAAGCTGAATAACAGCTTGCATAGGGACCAGAAGTGGACCAGCATGTTATTGACTTGCTCTATTTGTGAAGGTCTTTATCTCATATAGATCAAACAATTTTTGTGAAACTGTAATCATTTTCTTGTTTGTACACGTACGTCATATTTATACCGACGTCCGTCCAAATCGCATAACTTCATCGCGGTGCATAGTTTTCTTCGTCTTAGAGTGTGTAACTGAGGATATTACGGTAGTCTTTTGGTTTAATGAGCCAGTAGCATTCCGCCAAAGACCTTGCCAAATCGTTTCAGATGAGCGGGTAGAGTTTCAGGGAACACCGTTTTCCTTTGGATCGGAAACTACACCTGATATCTTGAAGAATCAGAGATGTTTATCGGCATTAGACTTTGAGATGAACATAGTGCCTTGGAAAGGGAGCCGTAGCGGGCCGCATTTATTCGGTCAGAAGACCGATTAAACCCACCTACCCTTAAAATGTCCTTGATGTGACCAAGAGCCTCCATCCACAGTTCCAATTTACCTTATAGCACAACGTTTATTGAGAGTCCAACGCGACGCCGAAGCAAAGCACTGTTTTGTTTCGTGTCAGTACGATTCCATGAACGTGAAGGGGCTATACGTTGGCTGGTATATTTCGACGACTGTACATAATGGCTTGGATTAACGACGTAAGCCATGTGTCACTTCAGGGCCCAGATCAAGCGCGTCTTGGAAGCATCGGCTGATTTAATGTCCAGTTCTTTCATCTGCATACAGTATGAGCTACTTTCCGTCTGCGAGAGACATGTAAGTTGTAAAAAGAGAAGTTCATCCTCAGCTCCTACCTTCACGACACCTAAGACTGCACCTTGCGATCTGAAGAGATGGCATGCGGACTCATACGAAGGATTTCTTCCTTGAGCTCTGTACCAGAAAAGACGGACGTGTGATACGCGAACCACCTGATTAGAAACTTTGAAGATGAGACTGTCAAGCCACACGCTTTGAAAGCGCAGGAAGCATCCAGGAGTTCTCGGCGCTAAGTTGCATTCAAAGCCTCATTTATTAGGCGCAGCTTCGCATCGTATTGTCGCCTGAAGTAAGTCGTCCACCGCAGTCTTAGCTGCTGGCTTGAGACTTGCGAGTCACCAGTTAATTCCTGTTTTCTCCAGTTCCTTGTCTATTAATATTTGTAATTCTTGAATGGTCTGGGGACGTCCTTTTTATAAAATACTGGAATTTACTGTAACATTACATGACTGTACAGATAAAAGCCCAAAACCGTGTCACCTGAGGCATGCGGGTCAGCTGCTTCTATAGTGTCATATAAACTCGATGTTAAGTGCTTCATGAATGAAGTGGTAGTTCCTGACGTACTTACAGTAGTAACCGTTACTTGATTCCGGATTGTACGTGACAATATTTTAACACTCTTTCAATAAGTAGCCGGCGCTACAGGACTGCTGCCGCAAGCTGCTCCACCTCCTCGGTAGGTGGGCGTAGTGCCGACATCGCGCGCCAGGGGGCTGAGTCAGTGACTCGGAGCTGCGAACTCTTTGTGGCTGTGCGGCGCTCCTTTTACGGCGGATCCAGTGGCGCCTGGTGGGCGGCGACCCGCATCACCCCAAGGTCAAGTTGGCTGCCGCCTCCGATGGGTCTGGCCCTTGCTCAGTGGCTAGCTATTTCCTGTGGCCTCCTACAGCCAAATTAGCAGCGGAACAATCCATACAAGATGTGTAGAATCTGTTTCCTTTTATAACCCCCATTCCCTTACGCTAGAAATGGCGAGAAATCTTAGAAGTAATTGCGGGTTGACCCGAGAGACTCCTCACAAACGTGAAAGTGAATTCCAACTGAAGTATTCATTCTCGTAAATTAAGGATGATGCTGATACATGGTGAAACAATGCTCTGGTGGGCGGTTTTCGCGTTTAAATCACCTCGGGGTATGACCATGCGGTGCATCTGACCTGCAGTCGTCGCACGGTGGCGCTGACAGCAGTCCAAATACGCAGAGGTGTGTTGGTGCATGTCAGAGTACGGTGCAGTGAGTAAATGTGCAGACGTTTTCAGACGTCCTAACAGTGATTATGTGTTGAGAATGGCTCAAAGAACACGTATTGATGACGTTATGAGGGGTAGAATACTAGGGCGACTGGAGGCTGATCAAACACAAAGGTCGTAGCACAGGCCCTCTGTGCGCCACAAAGTGTGATCTGAAGATTATGGCAACGATTCCAGCAGACAGGAAACGTGTCCAGGCGCTACAGCACGGGACGTCCACAGTGTGCAATACCACAACAAGACCGATATCTCTTCATCAGTGACCGCAGACGGCCACGGGGTACTACAGGTAGCCGTGCTCGGGACCTTACCGCAGCCACTGGAACAGTTGTCTCCAGACACACAGTCTACAGACGACTGAACAGACATGGTTTACTCGCCC
This sequence comes from Schistocerca cancellata, assembly GCF_023864275.1. Lineage (NCBI taxonomy): Eukaryota > Metazoa > Arthropoda > Insecta > Orthoptera > Acrididae > Schistocerca > Schistocerca cancellata. The sequence goes on along the minus strand of NC_064634.1, from coordinate 141,195,573 downwards.
AGGGATCTGCAACAAGCTGCATTCCACTGACCCCTGGTCACAGGAGAGCCCGTAAAGCCTAGTGTCAAGAACACAGTACATGGTCATTGGAACAGTGGTCCCAGGTTATGTTCGCGGACAAGTCCACGTAAAGTCTGAACAGTGATGCTCGCCGGGTTTTCATCTGGCGTGAACCAGGAACCAGATACCAACCCCTTAATGTCCTTGAAAGGGACCTGTATGGAGGTCATGGTTTGATGGTGTGGGGTCGGATTATGATTGGTGCACGTACACCCCTGCATGTCTTTGCAGAGGAACTGTAACTAGTCAGGTGTATCGGGACGTCATTTTGCACCAGTATGTCCGCCATTACAGTGGATCCCACCTTCCTCCTGATGGATGATAACGCACGGCCTCACAGAGATGCCATCGTGGAAGAGCACCTTGAAACAGAAGATATCAGGAGAATGGAGTAGCCTGCCTGTTCTCCAGACCCAAACCCCATCGGGCACGTCCAGGATACTCTCGGTCGATGTATCGCTGCACGTCTTCAAACCCCTAGGACACTTCAGGAGCTCCGACAGGCACTGATGCAAGAATGGGAGGCTATACCCCAGCAGCTGATATCCCACCTGATCCAGAGTATGCAAACCCATTGTGCGGCCTGTGTACGTGTGCATGGTGATCGTATCCCATATTGATGTCGGGGTTTCATGCGCAGGAAACAGTGGCGTTTTATAGCACATGTGTTTTGGGACGGTATTCTCAACTTATCACCAATACCGTGGACTTACAGATCTGTGTCACGTGTGTTGCCTATGTGCTCCTGCTATTGGAACCAGTTTTGTGTATTGCCACGTTGTGTGGCACCACATTCTGCAATTATTCTTAATTTATGAGCATGAGTGTATATAACGGGTCTTTTAGAGCCCTCAGAAATTGTTTGCTTGTAAATTAATGGCTTCAGGTGATAATTAACTACAACTGAACACCTATCCAACGAGTGTTCTTAGTACCAATTCATTATACTGCCAGCTACGCTTCATCAAACACTCTGTTGTCTACTAATCTGAAGGTAGTGGCACCATCTCTGTTCTACCATGCGAACTACCTTCTGATACTCCGCTATATATACAGGTTAACTAAATCTGTAAAATCAAGTTAATTCCAGTGAGTCAAAAAACTATCTACATAGCCTCTAATCTCCCGGTCCTGCCTCCTCCCCCCCCTCCACTCTCTCTCTCTCTCTCTCTCTCTCTCACGCACACTTGAGGACAATGCACAGAACGTTCATACAACCATGTGAAATTGATATAAAAGTCCTTCACCTAAATCAAAATCTACATCTACATGGACACTATGTAATTCACAGTTATGTGTCTGGCAGAGGGTTCATCGTACCACCTTCATAGTAATTCTCTATTAGTCCAATCTGGCACAGCGAGCGGAGAAAACGAACACCTATATATTTCCGTGCGAGTTCTGATTTACCTTATTTTTTTATGATGATCATTTCTCCCTACATAGGTCAGCGCCAAAAATATATTTCCGCATTTGGAGGAAAAAGTTGGTGGTTGAAATTTCGTGACAAGGTTTTGCCGCAACGAAAAACACCTTTCTTTTAATAATGGCCACACCAAATCCTGTGTCACATCAGTGACACTCTCTCCCCTATTTCGCGATAATACAAGACGTGCAGCTCTTCTTTGAACTTTTTCGATGTACTCCGTTAATTCTATCTGGTAAGGATCCCAGGTTGTGCAGCCGTGCTCCAAAAGGGGACGGACAAGCGTAGTGTAGGCTGTTTCTATATTAGATTTGTTACATTTTCTAAGATTTCTGCCAATAAAACGCAGTCTATGGTTTGACTTCACCAAAACATTTTCTATACGTTTTTTCTAATTTACTAAGTTGTTCTTAATAGTATTTCCTGTGTATTTAGTTGAATTTACGGCCTTTAGGTTTGTTTGACTTCTTTGAGATTTTGTTCAATTCACTCGTGAAATTTGTTTGAACGTCAGTTGCATAGTGAGAGCGTTGACCCTTCATGTGAATTTCCGCAGTTCGTCGTTTTGTGGTAAGATGTTACTGACAACACAAAATCACGCCACCTGTGATGATTTTTTCTAGAAAACAACTGTCCGCCATTGGCATTGGAATCTATATGCAGCAGAAGTCATCGTGTCGATGTTTTTGGTTCGGCAATAAAAGTAGTCGGAATGAACTTTGCGCATATTTTTCTCTTCTTTAAAATATCCTGGGCGATGTCTTGTGCACTTGATTTAGAGACGTTGCTCCATTGCGATTTATGAAACAGCAACGATGACGCAGTACGGCCACACGTCCACTGCTTCACACGGCCTGCTCACAACTGACTGGTCCAGTCATCTATTGATTACATCTATCAGTTCAAGCTGCCACCATATTTACTGCGGCTGACGTCGCTTTTAAGCCAATCTCGAAACTTTTTGGACGCACGATATTAACTTACTGGAGAAATTGCTTCACTGACTTTGTTTTGACTATTACTTGCCGGCCGTTGTGACTGAGCGGTTCTAGGCGCTTCAGTCTGGAACCGCACGACCGCTACGGTCGCAGGCTCGAATCCTGCCTCGGGGATAGATGTGTGTTATGTCCTTAGATTAGTTAGATTTAAGTAGTTCTAAGTTGTAGGGGACTGATGACCTCAGATGTTAAGTCCCATAGTGCTCAGAGCCATGTGAACCATTTAACTATTACTTCCGTTCCGTTCATCATTCATTTCATTCTTCCTGTACTTCTATAATTTATTTTATGTCATTTTATTTTTATATTTAATATCAATTGCTACTCGACTGCTTCACTGTATACAAGAATGAGTGCTTGCGAATGCAACTGCAGCTTGGAAACTAGGCACAAAAATAAAAGATAAATAATTTAACTAAAATTTTAAACAATTGGAACTTCTATTTCCAAAAGAAGTACTTTATCAGCTACTGACCGGCAAGTGGGATTCTCCTTCGGAAACAATGGAGAAAATTACGTGAACATAATTTTCCCAGCATTTACTATTACCTGAAATATTTAATATTGTCCTTATGTATACATTCTTCCATTACTTCTTGGCAGAACACTTCCATATTTAAGGCTGATTAATAAGTACACTGCTTTTGTTGTGAAATGTCTCTGTTAGATTCATTTCATACTATTTAACTTGTATTTCGTGCTGTAACACTCAATCGTTTGTAATTTAGTTTTGTTTTTCGTGTTTGTCCCCATTCAGCGGTACACAATCGTATTAAAATATCAATTTTTTCAGTAAGCACCTAATCCTATGTACATTACCTACATTTTGTGCTCCCAAATTTCCTTTCTGTCATTGTTGTCTGTATCAATGAGTGAGTGAGTGCGTATGTTGAATTTGTCTTCTATATGGTAGCAGTACAGCATCTGGCTGTCTGTGGTAACAGCAGTGTAGCCACGTAGCTTTCTCAGTCAAAGCAAAGGGATTTGTACCTTTTCGGTAGCCATTCGACAGTAGTCAAGTTGGTGGCGGAAAGCTCCGCTCTGGTCTCTTCCGGCTACCTGGGGGAGTTTGTCGCAGGGAGAGCGTGCTCTCGGCACTAGGGGCTGGACTCTTTGGTGATTGAAGACGGTACTCCTAAGAGCGACTTGGCGATGGTTCAAATGGCATTGAGCACTATAGGACTTAACATCTAAGGCCATCAGTCCCGTAGAACTTAGAACTACTTAAACCTAACTAACCTAAGAACATCACACACATCAATGCCCGAGGCAGGATTCGAACCTGCGACCGTAGCGGTCACGCGGTTCCAGACTGAAGCGCCTAAAAACGATCGGCCACACCGGCCGGCTTGGCGATGGTAAGTGTTTTAATGTCTGATGGTGTGTAGCTAGTTCATTTCCAAGTTCGGTAGTCGACTTATTATATGCATAGATCCTGAGACATCAGTATCCAGAACAACCACCTCTGACCGTAATAAAGGCGTTGATACGCCTGGGCATTGAGTCAAACAGAGCTTGGATGGCGAATACAGGTACAGCTGACCATACAGCTTCAACACGATACCACAGTTCATCAAGAGTAGTGACTGGCGTACTGTGAGAGCCAGTTGCTCGGCCATCATTGGCCAGACATTTTCAATTGGTGAGAGATCTGGAGAATGTGCTGGCCAGGGCAGCAGTCGAACATTTTCTGTATCCAGAAAGGCCCGTACAGTACCTGCAACATGTGGTCGTGCATTATCCTGCTGAAATGTAGGGTTTCGCAGGGATCGAATGAAGGGTAGTGCTACGGGTCGTAACACATCTGAAATGTAACGTCCACTGTTCAAAGTGCCGTCAATGCGAACAAGAAGTGACCCAGACGTGTAACCAATGGCAGCCCATGCCATCACGCCGGGTGATACGCCAGTATGGCGATGACGAATACACGCTTCCAATGTGCGTTCACTGCGATGTCGCCGAACACGGATGCGACCATCATGATGCTGTAAACAGAATCTGGATTCATCCGAAAAAATGACGTTATGCCATTCGTGCACCCAGGTTCGTCGTTGAGTACAACATCGCAGGCGCTCCTGTCTGTGATGCAGTGTCAAGGGTAACTGCAGTCATGGTCTCCGAGCTGATAGTCCATGCTGCTGCAAACGTCGTCGAACAGTTCGTGCAGATGGTTGTTGTTTTGCAAACGTCCCCATCTGTTGGCTCAGGGATCGAGACGTGGCCGTTACAGCCATGCGGATAAGATGCCTGTCATCTCGATTGCTAGTGACACGAGTCCGTTGGATTCCAGCACGGCGTTCCGTATTACCCTCCTGAACCCACCGATTCCATATTCTGCTAACAGTCATTGGATCTCGACCAACGCGAGCCGCAATGACGTGATACGATAAACCGCAATCGCGATAGGCTACAATCCGACCTTTATCAAGGTCGGAAATGTGATGGTACGCATTTCTCCTCCTTACACGAGGCATCACAACAACGTTTCACCATGGAACACCGGTCAACTGCTTTCTGTGTATGAGAAATCGGTTGGAAACTTTCCTCATGTCAGCACGTTGTAGGTGTCGCCACCGGCGCCAGCCTTGTGTGAATGCTCTGTAAAGCTGATCATTTACATATCACAGCATCTTCTTCCTGTTGGTTAAATTTCGCGTCAGTAGCACGTCATCTTCGTGGTGTAGCAATTTTAATGGCCAGTAGTGTATGTGTGAACTTTTATTGTGCACTTGTAGTTTTATTTCTTCTACTTTTCATTTCGTTTCTGTTTTATGATCGTGTAGCTTTCTTCATAGCAAGTGGTGGTGATTTCACCCTGTGTATTTCCAGTATCATCTTAAGTAAGTTTTATTCTTAATTCCACGTGATATTTTATTGGTACTTATGTCTATACGGTTTACATCTGTGTTCTTAAAGTTTTCACGAGTCTTAGTAATTTTGCTTTGTTCATGAATATTCACGGCATTTGCGGGTGTTTCACGCTAGCATACTTTAGTTCATGTGCAAGATTATGCAGATTAATTTTGTCGGGAAGTGTTCCATAGTATTCTTATTCACAATAATTCAAGCACAGCGATAGGGACAAACTTCTGAACCTTCGACTTATTGTGATGGGCAAAATTATTTTCATCTCTAACCTTGTGTGTGTGAATCTTGAATGTTTGTGTGAACTTTTGTCGTGCGCACCTAAGATTTTCTTTTCATGTTTCGCCGCGACATACCTCAGCACCCAATATAATGATAATATAAGTGAGTTAATTAATTAAATAACAGGCAACGACAGATCATAGTTTAGAATTACTTTGTGGATTTTTAAGATGATGTTTCATTTCAGTAAACTTCGTTAAACTGTAATGATTGTTTCTCCGACAATCCCACCCCCTTTTGTAAGATTATTTTTAATACATCCAACCTGGCGTTTCTGAAGCGCAAAGGGTAGGCTTTATATTTGTAGACTTTGGTTTGATCATCTTATTCTTTTCGTTGGGGTTTAAAATCTTGCTTGCTTTGAATTATTTGAGTTAGCGTTTGTTGCTCATTCGATATAATCACTTGGATCATTTAGTAATATTAACAGGTTAGTTATGCCTACCAATTCAGTGATTAATTCAGTTCTTATATTAAAGTTTCCCAATTTTAATTAAATTTGAGAGCGACCTTGAAAATTATGTGGCACGCGAAACTTACAGTAGACTGCAGAGTCCCACATTGGCTAACTTCTTCCAGTTTCTGTTTTCAAATCAATTTCCAGATATCAATTAATCCATTAATAACCACTTAGTTCTACTGAATTTTGTTTATTTCTAACTAGTTTTCAGCTTATTGGGCCATCTCCAGGAAACAATTGTCTAGCGTCTGTAACGGACACTAGTCCTTAGTTAATCAAAAGAAAAGATAAATCCACTTGTACGGAATGTTGCGCAACAAGCTTATTTTTCTAACGTTGAAATTATACTTTACGCAATAGACAGTACTAAGCGCAATAAATAATTACACTACACAATATTACAGGTTACATGGCTATAATGCTAAACTTACAGTAGACTGCAGAAGTTCCACTTTCTGGACAATAACATTCCTTAAATATACCGGAATGACCAACCTCTGACGAGATAGAACGTTAGAACGTCGACTTCGCTCGAGGCACCAGCGTTAAACATCATTATATTGTAGGGTTTCGACTCTTGAGGAAGAATGGACTGCTTTTGCTACACAGACACTGAGAGACTTCATTGAATGTGCCCCATCAGAGTTCAAGCCGTCGTAAAGGCGAAGAGTGGTCTCACCCCTTATTAACGTCCATTAACAGGAGTCCGGATACGTTCGATCAGATAGTATACATATACGGTTTGGCAAAGGGCAGTCCGTGCCAATATTAGCGACTTCCTGTCCGCATATGGAGCGATGGAAAAGCTATTGTCTTTACGCCTCTGTAAGTACGATAATCTCTCTCATCTTATTCTCGTTATCTCCATGCGAGATCTACCTCGTAGGAACAGAAATGACGCATAGCCTTTCTCGAACAACGCTTCTCTACTTTTACCCGATAAGATTTCGTGAGACCAACGTCGTCTTTCTCTAAAGATTTTTATGTAACTTCCTTGATTATTTCGGAGACAATTTCAGTTGGACTGTGCTGACCCAGTGCGATTCTAGCTCAGTGTCTCTATACTTGTTCGATTTCTGCTGTCTCGTCTGCTTGACAATACAGCATCTTCAAAGACACAAACCACAGGTGCAGTACTCCGGATCAGCCTGCATTAGCACCTCATATGCTCCTGTAAAGATGCAGCACACTGTTGTGGAATGTTTTCATCGAACCAACACCGTCCAGTGACATGTGACCACAAACTATTTTCAACGTCAACCAGCAATAACCACTCACATACGGTAGGTGGAAGCACTATCAGAGGAGAGTATGTAATGGTTGTCGGGGAGAGGCGGAAAGACAGTGAGTCGATGTCGTAATGCGAAGAAGGAGTGATTTATCCGATGTCCAAGAGGGCCTGATCACTGCCTATCGGGCCAAGGGCATTAGCTAAATTTGTAAACTAGTCGCTTATCACTCCGGTTAAACAATACCGTGCATGTCAAAATGGTGCTATCCAAAAAAGGTGGCGAGGCAACTGTGGTGCGGCACGGAGCATGGATGACAGGTGTGAACGACGGCTGTGGAGATGTGTACGAGTGAATAGACGTGCAACTGTTGAACAACTGGCCACACAGACCAAGGTACGTGGTTCATGCACCCACAAATAACTGCCGTTTATCGGCGACTAAGGCTGCAATTCGCATGCCATTATCGCAACTGGACGTCCAATGACTGGCGACACGTGGCCTGTTGAAATGAATCACGTTTTTCGCTCCATCGAGCAGATGGCCGATGGCGTGTGCGGCGTGGAACGTCTGAAACAAATAAGGTGGAAGCGTTATAATCCCGCTAATGTTTTCATGTCATTGCCTGGTTGATATCGTCATTCTCTAAGGCACAATGGATTTAAAAAAAAGTATATATCTGTCCTTGGGGACCATGTCCACCCTTACATTCAGTTTATTTCTCCTCGGCAGGGCCGGCCGGGGTGGCCGAGCGGTTCTAGGTGCTACAGTCTGGAATTGCGCGACTGCTACGGCCGCAGGTTCGAATCCTGCCCCGGGCATGGATGTGTGTCATGTCCTTAGACTAGTCAGGTTTAAGTAGTTCTAAGTTCTAGGGGACTGATGACCTCAGCAGTTAAGTCCCATAGTGCTCAGAGCCATTATTTTTTCCTCGGCAGGATGGCAGGTCAATGCAACGTGCCACACAGTTCGCACTGTCCGTACGTGGCTCGAAGAGGATCGAGAATGTGTGAGACTCCTCGATCGGGCTTTTCGCGATGCGGATCCTCCACCAAGAGACCTAATGTAGCCGGCCACGGCATTGGGTAGGCACGATACCACATCCGCATCGGTACCTTCCTGTAGTTCATTGAGTCTCTTCCTGCACCTCTCACAGCGGTCCGCGCTTTAGATTGTTATTCATGCTTTCGACAGGTGGTGAAATTAATGTGGCTCGTTTTAACATGTCTGAGGGCACTTTGTCGACGGCCTTGACGGTGATGTTGTTAATCTCCGTTGCTATGTCAATCCGAATGTGCAACCTACCACGCACCCCGCAGGAGGAAGTATGGAAACATTAAACCGTGACCACCTACACCTACATCTACATGGTTACTCTGCAATTCACACTTAAGTGCCTGGCCGAGGGTTCATCAAACCATTTTCATACTACTTCTATACCATTCCACTCTCGAATGGGGCGTGAAAAAAAGGAACACTTAAATCTTTCCGTTCGAGCTCTTATTTCTCTTACTTTATTATGATGATCATTTATCCCTACGTAGGTAGATGTCAACAAAATATTTTCGCATTCGGAAGAGAAAGTTGGTGATTGAAATTTCGTAAATAGATATCGCCGCAAAGAAGACCGCCTTTGTCTCAGTGACTGCCACCCCAACTCGCGTATCATAACAGTGACACTCTCACCCCTCTCGCGCGATAACACGAAACGAGCTGCCCTTCTTTGCACTTTTTCGATGTCCTCCGTCAATCCTACCTGGTAAGGATCCCACACCACGCAGCACTATTCCAGCAGAGGACGGCCAACTGTAATGTAGGCTGTCTCTTTAGTGGGTTTGTCGCATCTTCTAAGTGTTCTGCCAACAAAGCGCTGTCTTTCTTTCGTCTTCCCCAGAATATTATCTATGTTGTCTTTCCAATTTAAGTTGCTCGTAATTGTAATTCCTAGGTATTTAGTCGAAGTGACAGCCCTTAGATTTGTGCGATTTATCGTATAACAAAAATTTAACGGATTTTTTTTAGTACCCATGTGGATGATCTCGCACTTTTCTTTGTTTAGTGCCAATTGCCACTTTTCGCACCATACAGAAATTCTCTCTAGATCATTTTGTAATTGAAATTGATCGTCTCATGATTTTACTAGACGGTAAATTACAGCATCATTTGCAAACAATCTAAGGGGGCTGCTCAGATTATCACCTAGATCATTTATGTAAATCAGGAACATCAGAGGGCCTATGACACTACCTTACGGAACGCCAGATACTACTTCTGTTGTACTCGATGACTTACCGTCTGTTACTACGAACTGTGACCTCTCAGAGAAGAAATCACGAATCCAGTCATACAACTGAGACGTTACTCCATATGCACGCAATTTGATTAATAGTCGCTTGTGAGGAACGGTATCCAAAGCCTTCTGGAAATCTAGCTATCATCATCACTCATTACTTCATGGGAGTAAAGAACTAGCTGCGTTGCACAAGAACGATATTATCTGAATCCGTATTGGTTATGTATCAAAAAGTCATTTTTCTGCAAGGTGATTCGTAACGTTCGAGTACATATGATTCTATGTCCATTGAAATTATTTCTCGGTACACAACGCTGTTCACTGTAGTCATAAAGCAAATAAGGTTCACCTTCCGACGACATTATACGGCACTTTAGGAAGGTATTTTCATGTAAGACATGTGGCTTTTCGTTTGGCGAAATTCCAATGTTTTGGCTACTCACGTATCCAATAAGGTGAAACCAGGACATCAACAAATGACCGAAACGATGTACAGTACATTAGTCGCTTTTGTTTATCCGCCGTATTAAATTCCTGCACACTACGAACACGGATATGCACGAAATTTTACCTTTTGCCTAGTTTTCTGAGCGTTACCATTCGAAATCTGGGATCTGTCTGATAGTTTTGTGAAAGTTTTTGAAATTGAATGCAGCATCACTTTCCTTACTTTAGCCAGTTTACCGTACATCAAAGTGGCTGGTATCCTGCTTCTCTTCTTGTCTTCAAGCAATCTACATTCTCGAATAAAGGAGATTAACCTCGGTATTTTGGATTGTTAGGCTCTGCGGAATTCAGGGCATTATACAGGGTAACGTTTTTCGGAGAGCACTTTGGGACTTGTGACTCAGTACGTTAAAATTAATCGTAAAATGTAGGGCCTGTATAAACTCTTTGAGTCTCTGTATAGCGCATGTTTATAACTATAGTTTGTGCGTCGGGGGTTAAAGGAATTTACGTCGAAGTAAATTCCACGGAGGTTAAGACACTGATATGTGGGATAAGCGAGGTTGCCACATTTGTTTTACGACCTGGCCATATAATTCCATATTTGATTAACCTCCAAGCATAATCCGTCCGTAAGCAACTGTACAACACTTTTCTACTATTTTGGCTACCTTAACTATCTCGTCTCCAACCTTCTCGTGAAAGATGAATTGTTTTGGTATATGCAAATTACCTTATAGCACCCTTGATTTCCATGTGGCAGTTTTGTATAGCAATGTGGTGACAACGTACTCAACTCTCGTGTACATTGCTTAATATTTGTGTCAGTTATAGCTATTTTATCGATTTCCTAGTTAGTGGAAGTCAGCGTATTTGAGAACCCCATATAGCAGTGCTGTTTTAGTGGTAGTACCAGTAGCGTTAGTAATAATAGCACTAGCAGCACCGGCATATAATATGCATATAGTAGATGATCAACCAGCAATTGAACAAAATCACAATGTACATTTTAATAAGTCATCACTCTTTTGTAATATGATTAATAAAGATAATGTGCGGCTGACATAGGTTTACGTCACTACTTGTCTTTGAGAAGGGCTGTACTCATCCATGGGTACACTCAGTTTCTTCAAGAACTCAAATTACTTGGCTCAAGTCTTCATCTCGAAATGACTGAGAACAATGATGCAATTTTAACATCGACAGCTTATTTCCAGCTCTTTGTTATAACACCGATAATGTTTGATTGGCTCTTGATCTCAAAATCGTATGACAATAATCACTTACCAGTTTCGGAAGAATATGTCTGACCTTTTCTTTTCTAAACCAAATTCCAACTAACTACATGTTTTGAAGACGATAAGGACGACTCCGAAAAGTATTTTCAGTAAAAATAAGGTCCGCAGCCCGTGGTCGTGCGGTAGCGTTCTCGCTTTCCGCGCCCGGGTTCGGTTCCCGGCGGGGTCAGGAATTTTCCCTGCCTCGTGATGACTGGGTGTTGTGTGATGTCCTTAGGTTAGTTAGGTTTAAGTAGTTCTAGGTTCTAGGGGACTGATGACCACAGATGTTAAGTCCCATAGTGCTCAGAGACATTTGAGCCATTTTTTGAAGTAAAAATAAGTATTCCTTGTGTTTTCGACAATGTCGATGAAACTCTGATTTCAAATAATAGTTTGTTGTATTAAAAAAAATTTTTGCCTTTTACATTATTATTCTCTTTAGTTTTATTTGAATTGATAGTGATAAATATCAGGATATTTACCTTTCTGGAGTCAATTTCTTTTTACATAAATTGTACTAAATTTTTCCATAATTTATAAAATGGACATTGAAAAAGCAAACCAGGACTAAAGTAATGAAAAATAGTTTTTGAACAAACTTTGAAGATGACGAGAATTCGAACAAAAGTGATATCGGACGATTCGTCTGAGAATCTAGTATCGTACGGTTTTGAAGAACGAGATGGACTTGGGTTGTTATAAGCAGTAGTAATTACACTCCTGGAATTGGAAAAAAGAACACATTGACACCGGTGTGTCAGACCCACCATACTTGCTCCGGACACTGCGAGAGGGCTGTACAAGCAATGATCACACGCACGGCACAGCGAACACACCATGAACCGCGGTGTTGGCCGTCGAATGGCGCTAGCTGCGCAGCATTTGTGCACCGCCGCCGTCAGTGTCAGCCAGTTTGCCGTGGTATACGGAGCTCCATCGCAGTCTTTAACACTGGTAGCATGCCGCGACAGCGTGGACGTGAACCGTATGTGCAGTTGACGGACTTTGAGCGAGGGCGTATAGTGGGCATGCGGGAGGCCGGGTGGACGTACCGCCGAATTGCTCAACACGTGGGGCGTGAGGTCTCCACAGTACATCGATGTTGTCGCCAGTGGTCGGCGGAAGGTGCACGTGCCCGTCGACCTGGGACCGGACCGCAGCGACGCACGGATGCACGCCAAGACCGTAGGATCCTACGCAGTGCCGTAGGGGACCGCACCGCCACTTCCCAGCAAATTAGGGACACTGTTGCTCCTGGGGTATCGGCGAGGACCATTCGCAACCGTCTCCATGAAGCTGGGCTACGGTCCCGCACACCGTTAGGCCGTCTCCCGCTCACGCCCCAACATCGTGCAGCCCGCCTCCAGCGGTGTCGCGACAGGCGTGAATGGAGGGACGAATGGAGACGTGTCGTCTTCAGCGATGAGAGTCGCTTCTGCCTTGGTGCCAATGATGGTCGTATGCGTGTTTGGTGCCGTGCAGGTGAGCGCCACAATCAGGACTGCATACGACCGAGGCACACAGGGCCAACACCCGGCATCATGGTGTGGGGAGCGATCTCCTACACTGGCCGTACACCACTGGTGATCGTCGAGGGGACACTGAATAGTGCACGGTACATCCAAACCGTCATCGAACCCATCGTTCTACCATTCCTAGACCGGCAAGGGAACTTGCTGTTCCAACAGGACAATGCACGTCCGCATGTATCCCGTGCCACCCAACGTGCTCTAGAAGGTGTAAGTCAACTACCCTGGCCAGCAAGATCTCCGGATCTGTCCCCCATTGAGCATGTTTGGGACTGGATGAAGCGTCGTCTCACGCGGTCTGCACGTCCAGCACGAACGCTGGTCCAACTGAGGCGCCAGGTGGAAATGGCATGGCAAGCCGTTCCACAGGACTACATCCAGCATCTCTACGATCGTCTCCATGGGAGAATAGCAGCCTGCATTGCTGCGAAAGGTGGATATACACTGTACTAGTGCCGACATTGTGCATGCTCTGTTGCCTGTGTCTATGTGCCTGTGGTTCTGTCAGTGTGATCATGTAATGTATCTGACCCCAGGAATGTGTCAATAAAGTTTCCCTTTCCTGGGACAATGAATTCACGGTGTTCTTATTTCAATTTCCAGGAGTGTATATTCACGTGTTGGCTCGTTTTTACAATGACACTGAGCTTATCACGGGGCTACAGAACCCTTTGACTGCTGGATATGCTGTCTTAACTCCATGCTGAATGTGGCTTTGTCGTCGTTATACTGCTTGCCTAATGATGCTACCTGTGCTGAGAGATGGCTTTTCGGCCATTACGAAATACTTATCATCCGATAAAAAAAAACTGAGTTTTGCACGTGTTACACTCTAATATCTTCGGTCTATAAAGGATTAAATTTCTTTTCGTTATTCAGCGCAGTTACTGTGCTCATCGAACTAAGCAAAGCATTGCACGAAATTTTACAGAGTATTCAGAGGTAAAAACGCGTTGCGTAAGTTTTGCATTTGGTTTGCAGTTAATATATTTCTGTGTATGAAATGTGAATAAGATATCGAAATTTTATCCAAAATTTAGAGAAGAATGATATATCATTTCGTTCTAGAATTATTGGTTTCTATATCCGGTGGACAGTCTCACGCAGTGCGCCCAATTCTATCCATGCGCAACTAGGGATAATGTGGTCATAGCAATCGTCATATTTCATAAATTTCTTGATGCAATAATGTACAAACAACCGTATGTATTGTAGAAATTTATTTTATTTTATGAACTTCTATGTGCTACCAGTTTCGGCATTACATTGATGCCATCTTCAGGCCCCACTCGTCATAGTCGTAAAATCGCTATACACGGAAAGAGCCATATAACTGGATCCGCGAATCAATCGTCCTGCAACAGCTCTTGGTGACCAGGCGACAGTGACGAGTGGGGCCTGAGGATGGCGTCAATGTAATGCCGAAACTGGTAGCGCATAGAAGTTCATAAAATAAAATAAATTTCTACAATACATACGGCTGTTGGTAAATTATTACATCAAGAAGTTCATGCCAGCCGTCGTCCCACGATCCATAATGGATCAACGAAGATATTTCATAAATGGTTGAAGATATGGAAACGAGATTTTTCGCAAATTATAATATGCAAAGTGGAAAGTAAGTTGTACGATAAATACTCAAAAAATGGTTTTTTATTCACAGATATACCGAATTAACTCGTCCATAGCAGTGAGAGGGTTGGCGAAATGGGATGCGTAAACACACGTCAATACCTCTTAAGAAAGACCCAGAGCTCATTTTTAAACACGTCCTGATCACATGGGGAGTGGCGGAGTATGACGAGTTAACTCGTCCATAGCAGCCAAATGGCTAAGAACAAAACAACATAAGCAATATATAAATGCGTTTACATAATTAAAGATTTAATGTGACATGGATGGGTTAGCTAGCCGTACATGGCCTTCTAGTAGGAACCATCTCGACATTTTTCTGAAGTATTTTTGGGAAACTACATAAAACTGTATAGCCAGTTGGAGAAAGTAGTCTCCATTGACCCGAATACAGGGCCAATCTGTTGACAACATCCAACCACATTCGGATAGTCCTTGGTGCTCAATAATGTTTTGTTTATACATTCTTGCAACGAAATTATTTCATATTGGAAAACGCTAGCGTTACTCAGTTCATCTACTTCCGAGAACAATAAACACACAGTATACAAAACCACACACACATACACTATCATCTGACCTCAGGAACATAGCGACGATGTTTGGTTTCAGTTTTAGGTTATGCGTGTTCCCATTTCCTATCCTCAAAAACTGAATGAGATCCCTTCATAATGAGTGAGATACTGCACTCGGAAAGAGAATGTTACTACAGTCCACCGGTAAGTTTTGTTATAAGGGTTTCCCAGAAAACACATATTGAACGGCGAAAGTGTGTTGTGAAATGACAGAGATATTTTATTATCATGATTTAGTTGTGTTACGGTTTTTAAAACATTCTTTTAATTTCCTTAGGCAGTTTACATTTGGTTTCCTGTTGTTTAGAGTTATTTGTTTATTCATTCATGGAAGATTTAGGGTTATTCTTAATCTTGTGCCATGGTTATGGACACAGCTGTTTGTCCAGTAGTTACCAAATTTCTTATGCGCATGACATATTGCTAAATGGTGTGGTTAAAACCCTCAATGTTTTAAACCGTTATTTACGAGGGTTGCCCAGAAAGTAACGCACTGCATTTTTCTCTTCAACAATTCTTCATTGAACATAATGGGAATTACGCACACGAAATAATGGTGTTTCATCTACACACCCTTTCTTTCCATGTAACCTCTGTCCCGTTCTAAGGCCTTCCGCCAGCGCGAAACAAGGGCGTGTATGCCCTGTCGGTACCAACCTTGTCCTTGTGGCGGAGCCAGTGCTTCACTTTGTGAACTTCATTTGGTAATTTACAAATGCAGTGCCAACTGTCGAGTCGTACTGCGTCTGTCCTTGCAATGACACCAACAGCCTGCTGCAACATGGCAGGTGTGACAGCCGCGGATAGTCTCCACGACCGCTGCAAATTATGGATCTCCGCCGAACCGCCTTTTGATGACCTCACTATCCGTACCCAGCGAGTGACTCTATTTCTGTTGACAGCAGATGCTCGATAGAATTTATAGAAGCGTTTGTGAATATTCCCCACAGTTTCTTTCTCTGCAATGAGAAATTCAATGACAGCACATTGCGTGTAACATAAATGACCTTTAGACGCCATTTTGAAACTGTCCTGCAGCTACTCTATCTGTCGGAAGTGACGGACACTTGGAGCGCTCACTCAGGAGACTTCAAGTAATGTATATGTAACGTTTCGCATTCGTAGCATTGTTTTTGATTGAGAAAAAAATTCGGTGCATTACTTTCTGGGTAATCCTCGTACAATAAGCAGAGATCCTAGCTATGGGTATTGCCCTTACGTCCCTTTTATGTAGTTTGAAAACTATATACATATTTTGTGCATGTGTTCACAAAAAAAGTGATTCCATAGACTATAATCAAATATAGATACGTGTAGTACGTATCTAAAAGAGACCCATTTACGTCTCCGATTTTATCGCCTGTTTTTATTATTTATTCTCTTCATCTTATTCAAACAAAGTCTGTAGGCTGAAGAGCGGCATACTACGCTGCTGCAATCGAAATTGAACAAAGAAAAAAAACTAAAAGAGGCTGGCTATTGCAAACGGATGATAGGATTGTCACTGCATAACCAAGCCAGTTCGTCAGTATCTCTGTGTGTTCATCCCACTTCAGATGACAACGAATACTCATTACTAGAAATTTTGTGTTTGTTATACAGTCTATACATTTAATTTAAGACTCATTTACCTATTCAGACCGAAATTAATAATAATTGTGTTCCTTACGTTACACAGTTCTTCCACAGTGTGGTTATGAGCTGCACCACAGTGTGCGACCAAAATGGCAGGACAACTGGAAACCTACTCCAAAGTTAAAGTAGGCCGGACAGTACGATTCTTCTGGCCAAAACGTCTAAACTGCACACAAACTCACAGAGATATTCTAGCATTGTGTGGATCAAATTCAGTGTCACGTGGAGCCGTAATGAAATGGTACCAACAACATGACCAAGGCCGCACAGACGTGGGGGACGCTGACCGGGAAGGAAGGAAGATCCCGCATCTGCGGTTTACATCTTTCTGGCAAGCTGAAAGAACATCAGGCGGAAATAGGTTTTCCAACGATGTGGACTTTCAGTTCAGATGGTTTTTGTAGATTTCAAAAATATTCATGACAGTCTACATAGGGGCACAATCATCAATGTCTTGAAAGAGTTTCAGTTTCCACAAAAACTAACACGTCTAGTACAGAAGTGTTTAGGGAAAACCCACTGGAGAGTAAAGATCACTACAGGAATTTCAGAGCATTTTCAAGCCAGAAGTGGTCTTAGACAAGGAAACGCATCATCTCCAATACTTTTTAATTTAAGTTTAGGAAAGATAGACGTAGAACACCAAAAATGAAACCAAGCTGGAGTAAAACTAAATAATATCACAGTAAACCGGCTTGCATATGCGGACTAATTTGTCCTAATAACAGATAATAAAAGAGACTTGCAACTCAGGAAAAGATATTATAGAAAAACTGCAAGGAAAGCAAGGAAAGCAAGGTCATAAACAAGCAGAAAATTGAGTACTTGGTCGTAAGGCATCCAACGATGAAACATCATTGATAGTGGACTAATTCACATTTTACAGCATAGATATTTTTAAATATTTAGGAAGCATTTCTTAGAGAGCAGAATGGGATGGAAACTCAGATTAAGGAAAAGATCGCAGCGTCAAATAGATCATATTTTGGTTTTAGGGACGTCCTGAGCCATAGAGCAGTTTGGAGAAGTTTTAAAACCAGATTGTACCAGACTGTGATTCTCCTGATAGCTCGATATAGTTCTGAACATTTATACTAAGGAAAACAGTTGAACAAAAACCGCTAGTCTTCGAGGGAAAGATAGTGAGGAAAATATTTGCTTCTTAAAGGGCCAGCCACGGGAAGGGAGGATATTAAAAATCCAAGAACTGGCAGATCGATACTCGCAAGATGATATTGTCCGAAGAACCACGAAAAGATGATTGATGTGAGCTGGACACCTAATTAAGATGGAAGGGGAAATACTACTGCGCGTAGTATTCCCAGGATCCGATGAAGGGAGAAGGGGACTAGGAAGGCCTCGGAGATGATGGCAGCATGATATGAACACGGATATGGATGTAATGTGCCTGAGAAAAGGAGAATGGCCCATGAAATCCAGGAATAGAAATGACTGCTGGAGGATTGAGGAGAACGCTTATGGTCTCCCAGGCCAAAGTGACAATTACGAATAAGAAGAAAAAGAATGTTCAAACAGCGGTTCTCGAACGGCTCCGTGACCAAGCAGTGGATGTGTCTCATGAGGAACTGAACGATTGGTAGAAAGTTCCGACCGTTGCTTCCAGAGATTTTATCATTTTGCCTAAAATAGAATCATGTATCTGTGTGACTGACGTGTAGTGCAGCGCTCAGTAAAAGTTATTTGATGTGTCATAATAATTTGTAATTTAGTTTTTGAAACTTCCTCACAAAATATTAGTTTACTGCATACTAGGTAAGTCTAAACGTTCTTTCTGAGCAACAATAAACGTGATTCTCTTCCAGGTGTATTTGTTGACAGAACAATCAACGGGTTTGCTGTCAGTTCTCAGTGTTTAACGGGCGCAATATATCAGTGAGCAAGTCAGTCGCCATCATCGAGTGTGCTAACAAACTGGACGTAATGACGATGGTGAAAGGGTTGCTCACTGAAATGTTGCGGCCGTTGGACACGGAGAACCGACAGTACACCCGTGGACTGTTCGCTCAGCTGTAGAATACCATGAGGGTGAACTGGGATTCAGTGGCATAAAGGAGCTTAATACGGTGTTAAGCGGTAGGGATGGGACAGGAGGCAAGAAAGCAGCGTTCACAGTTGAAAACATGCATAACCTTTTATCTAAATAAAAGTCAATAACTTATGGTGTCAGCAAAATAGCTTTGAAAAACGAGTAAGAAATTAAACAACTTCTCGAATATTAATGAGGAAATGAGATCAGCAATTGACGTCAGGAAAAGAGTTTTTAAACAGTTAAGAAACTAAACAATCTTTCAAACCTTAACAAGTATTGAAGTCATCCAAGCTGCATTTAATAATCAGAATCATAACATATACAAAAATTTTCAGTTGACGTTGAAATATAATATCTTAAATGATTGCAGTAGACTTGGTAACAACGGTAGTAACATAAGCAACACTTCACGGCCGTCGGTGACATAAGTTATAAAGATACAATTGAGCCCCGCGACGGGCTAGATAACCCGACTGACAAGGTGCGTGGTGTCAACTCCCCACCCACGGCTTTGCTGGTGGATGGGGCAGGTACCGTACAACGTGAATTGCAACAGACTATGAACTGACCTTAGAAAACTAGTAACAGTGCACTGCTTTATAAAAATTGGTACATATTTCATTATACTATCATTCAAGAGCCAAACATAAATAAAGAAACAAGCATCTGTCCAATCAGCGAATACGTTGATGGGCGACAAAGCACTTAACAGTAGGATAGCACTCTGATTACAGGAATGAGAAAACCAATAAGGCTTACTTGCCCCTAAACTTAATTGGCAAACGATTACTTTTACTAATTATGCAGCAGAAACAGTCATTACACACTATTTTGAAACGGAGGAAAATATATCCATAATTAACGAATTGAGCAGTTCTTACTAACATAAACTCCACTATTTCAAGTAGCTAAGCAACCGAATCTCAGATGTCAAACTTTATTTACCAGGCTGCCCGTAGTAAGTACACTGGAAAAGTACATTCTTATTTAAGTAGACTTTAGCATAGAAAACCTCAGGGCGGGTCAACTAAGAACCCAATCAATATGTTTTACAAATATTTAACTAAAACGATTGCAGTCAAAAGGCATTCTGATTAAATTAGACTCACTCCACTAAAATGTTTCACAAATGCTGAACAGAAGTGATTAAACTGAAAAGCCACTCTGATTAAATTGGACTAATCGCACTAAAATATCTTTCAAATGCTTAACTGAAATGATTAGAGTGAAAAGCATTCTGATTGAGTTAGCCTTCACTGTATTTAAAAGGAATAACAACACACTGTTCAGCCCTCAACATGGTCGACGGTAAGCCACTCGAAATATGACCAATTAAACAGACACTTCTGATTAATGTAACTCCACTAGCTAAGTAACACAGATCATAGAACTTCCACACATTTCACAAACAGTTACGACTAGCATCTGTAATAAAACAGAATTGCTTCCATTACGGTAAATTTCAGTTCCTTTGGAGCGAATCCCCATAACAGCAAACACAGCAGACCTTCCACGAAGGAGGACTAGCCGCAGCATTACTAACAAAATAAGGCTCAGAAGCCAAAGAAAGAGTTTCACCAACATATCTGAGGAATCGGTAGCGAAGTGCCACTCATAATGTCCACGCGCTCGGCACAGGTAAATTTCCAGAGTACCATCGCCACCACAGCCAACCAAAAACACCGTATTCGCGAGATGAGGTCTGTGCTCTGCAAAAGTTGATTACTGTCAGCTCCAGACAGTGGAGGTAAACCGGCATCGCGCCCCGGGAGTGCTCCTTCCAGTTCGGCCCTCTATTCTGTCAATCTTCGTGTCGGTCAAAGCTCCTCACGTGGAAAACCGCCAAAATCGTACCCTTCTACAGCGATCCAGCGAATGATGAATCGATGCGAGACAACACGGCTCAAAGGATGTAATTTGTTTTCTCTTGTCCGCCCCCGGTAGCTGAGTGATCGTAAGCCGAGATAAACATAGATCACACCTTACGGACCCTTAGTTAATTTCGAGAAGATGACCCAGTCTTACACCAACGTCTGGAGAACTAGACGATAAATGGCTCTCTTGCTCTAGCGAACGTCGGGTCGTGAGCAGGTGTCGCCCCCGACACGAATTTCATTTCATTGCTAGAAGAGCACGTTTCTTTTGTATTTGTACTATCCGCGATGTCTTCATGTCTTTTTCATTTGGACATTTTCAGTTTTATTCACTTCCTTACTTAATTAATTTTTTAATTAGCCTCTATTTGTCAACATATGGGCATTGTAGACACTATTTATGCGGTAGTATAACAAAATGTATGTCAGCAAAGGTTGTAAGTCTGACATTGTGGGGAAAAAAGCAAAAAAAAGAAAAGTCGGATTGAGCATCTGCCATGTAAGCAGAATGTCCCAGGTTCGAATCCCGTTAAAAAAAAAAGTGGTTAGCGTCCAAGCCCCGTAGTCGTAGATAGTTGGTCGCTGGATCGAGTCCCGTTCGTTATCTTTTTTTTGCAACACAATCATAATCTTTACTATTTATATTACAGTTGATATAATGGGAATAATATGTGTAATCAGATTAACTTTTATTGGATTTGCAACGTTATTTGGCAGTCTGCAAATTTTTGTTATCACAAATATTGTAATATTCGTAATTACCGGCTAGTAAAAATAGAAAAAATATTTTAAAAAAAGCAAAAAAAAAAAGTGATCAGCGCGCCAGAATGTCAATCCTAAGGGCCCGAAAGACTTGCACTCGGCGAACGGCCTACCCGATGGGAGGCCCTAGTTCAAAAATAGCTCAAATGGCTTTGAGCACTATGCGACTTAACTTCTGAGGTCACCAGTCTCCTAGAACTGAGAACTAATTAATTCTAACTAACCTAAGGACATCACACACATCCATGCCCGAGGCAGGATTCGAACCTGCGACCCTAGCGATCGATCGGATCCAGACTGTAGCGCCTAGAACCTCACGGCCACTACGGCCGAGGCCCTAGTCACACGATATTTATTTGTTTTCTCAAGAAAGGAAATACAAGAGAGAAAAAAATAATTAAAACCAAGACAGCGTCACGGTAAGACGTCGTTTTCTGAGAGACGCGGCGCAGCACGGTGGTAGCGTGAAACAAGGCGCTCGCCGTGTACTCGCGACACCTTCGCACAGAAGCCGCTGGCTGTTGTTTACTGGCGCGACTCGGCGCCCACACGTCGACCAATTAAGGTCCGGCGGTCGATCGCACGGGCTGCGGTCCGGTTCCAGTCGCGGGGACGTGTCGACGTCACCGGCACAGCGCCGCGCGTGACTGTGTGGGCGTGCGCTCACCCGGCGCGACCTGCCGTAAACGCCCGCTGCAATCTTCTCAGCTCACACAGCCCAGGGAAGCCGCTCCTTCTGTTCCTCCTCATTTAATCTGGTGGACTACTCGGAATTCTGGTGGAAAGGGCACGGTATTACTTTCATCACTGCGTCTCCTCTACATTTGAACCGGAAACTTCATTCGTGGAGTCTACAAGGAAATATAGTACACTCACGTTCAGAAAAAAAAAAAAACAGAATGCGTTGAACTACTAGAGGTAGTGACGGGTCTCGATCTTCCTCCATAACCGAGTCCATCAACATGAGGTAACAAATTTGAGCTAGCCAAGGAGGTGGAAACGTGGGTTCTACTATGTCAAGACTGCTTTGTAGCTACAACAGGAAAACACAATTAATTAGCAGGAGTGTAAGACCCAACTCGCTTTATTTGTTCATTAGACCTAGAAAATATTAGATACCGGCTCCCAGGTAGATGCCATTTTCCTTTACTTCCGGAAGGCGTTCGATACAGTTCCGCACTGTCGCCTGATAAACAAGTAAGAGCCTACGTAATATCAGACCAGCTGTGTGTCTGGGTTGAAGAGTTTTTAGCAAACAGAACACAGCATGTTGTTCTCAATGGAGAGACGTCTACAGACGTTAAAGTAACCTATGGCGTGCCACAGGGCAGCGTTATGGGACCATTGCTTTTCACAATATATATGGCTCTGAGCACTATGGGACTCAACATCTGTGGTCGTCAGTCCCCTAGAACTTAGAACTACTTAAGCCTAACTAACCTAAGGACATCACACACATCCATGCCCGAGGCAGGATTCGAACCTGCGACCGTAGCGGTCACGCGGTTCCAGACTGACGCGCCTAGAACCGCACGGCCACACCGGCCGGCCACAATATATATAAATGACCTAGTAGATGGTGTCGGAAGTTCCATGCGGCTTTTCGCGGATGATGCTGTAGTATACAGAGAAGTTGCAGCATTAGAAAACTGCAGCGAAATGCAGGAAGATCTGCAGTGGATAGGCACTTGGTGCGGGGAGTGGCCACTGACCTTGAACATAGACAAATGTAATGTATTGCGAATACACAGAAAGAAGGATCCTTTATTGTTTGATTATATGATAGCAGAACAAACACTGGTAGCAGTTACTTTTGTAAAATACACTCCTGGAAATGGAAAAAAGAACACATTGACACCGGTGTGTCAGACCCACCATACTTGCTCCGGACACTGCGAGAGGGCTGTACAAGCAATGATCACACGCACGGCACAGCGAACACACCATGAACCGCGGTGTTGGCCGTCGAATGGCGCTAGCTGCGCAGCATTTGTGCACCGCCGCCGTCAGTGTCAGCCAGTTTGCCGTGGTATACGGAGCTCCATCGCAGTCTTTAACACTGGTAGCATGCCGCGACAGCGTGGACGTGAACCGTATGTGCAGTTGACGGACTTTGAGCGAGGGCGTATAGTGGGCATGCGGGAGGCCGGGTGGACGTACCGCCGAATTGCTCAACACGTGGGGCGTGAGGTCTCCACAGTACATCGATGTTGTCGCCAGTGGTCGGCGGAAGGTGCACGTGCCCGTCGACCTGGGACCGGACCGCAGCGACGCACGGATGCACGCCAAGACCGTAGGATCCTACGCAGTGCCGTAGGGGACCGCACCGCCACTTCCCAGCAAATTAGGGACACTGTTGCTCCTGGGGTATCGGCGAGGACCATTCGCAACCGTCTCCATGAAGCTGGGCTACGGTCCCGCACACCGTTAGGCCGTCTCCCGCTCACGCCCCAACATCGTGCAGCCCGCCTCCAGCGGTGTCGCGACAGGCGTGAATGGAGGGACGAATGGAGACGTGTCGTCTTCAGCGATGAGAGTCGCTTCTGCCTTGGTGCCAATGATGGTCGTATGCGTGTTTGGTGCCGTGCAGGTGAGCGCCACAATCAGGACTGCATACGACCGAGGCACACAGGGCCAACACCCGGCATCATGGTGTGGGGAGCGATCTCCTACACTGGCCGTACACCACTGGTGATCGTCGAGGGGACACTGAATAGTGCACGGTACATCCAAACCGTCATCGAACCCATCGTTCTACCATTCCTAGACCGGCAAGGGAACTTGCTGTTCCAACAGGACAATGCACGTCCGCATGTATCCCGTGCCACCCAACGTGCTCTAGAAGGTGTAAGTCAACTACCCTGGCCAGCAAGATCTCCGGATCTGTCCCCCATTGGGCATGTTTGGGACTGGATGAAGCGTCGTCTCACGCGGTCTGCACGTCCAGCACGAACGCTGGTCCAACTGAGGCGCCAGGTGGAATTGGCATGGCAAGCCGTTCCACAGGACTACATCCAGCATCTCTACGATCGTCTCCATGGGAGAATAGCAGCCTGCATTGCTGCGAAAGGTGGATATACACTGTACTAGTGCCGACATTGTGCGTGCTCTGTTGCCTGTGTCTATGTGCCTGTGGTTCTGTCAGTGTGATCATGTGATGTATCTGACCCCAGGAATGTGTCAATAAAGTTTCCCCTTCCTGGGACAATGAATTCACGGTGTTCTTATTTCAATTTCCAGGAGTGTATCTCGGATTATGCGTACGGAACGATATGAAGTGGAATGATCATATAAAATTAATTGTTGGTAAGGCCGGTGCCAGGTTGAGACTCATTGGGAGAGTCCTTAGAAAATGTAGTCCATCAACAAAGGAGGTGGCTTACAAAATACTCGTTCGACCTATACTTGAGTATTGCTCATCAGTGTGGGATCCGTATCAGGTTAGGTTGACAGGGGAGATAGAGAAGATCCAAAGAAGAGCGGCGCGTTTCGTCACAGGGTTATTTGGTAAGCGTGATAGCGTTACGGAGATGTTTAGCAAACTCAAGTGGCAGACTCTGCAAGAGAGGCGCTCTGCATCGCGGTGTAGCTTGCTGTCCAGGTTTCGAGAGGGTGCGTTTTTGGATGAGGTATCGAATATATTGCTTCCCCCTTCTTATACCTCCCGAGGAGATCACGAATGTAAAATTAGAGAGATTAGAGCGCGCACGGAGGCAAAGGCAGTCGTTCTTCCCGCGAACCATACACGACTGGAACAGGAAATGGAGGTAATGACAGTGGCACGTTAAGTGCCCTCCGCCACACACCGTTTAGTGGCTTGCGGAGTATAAATGTAGATGTAGATGTAGGAGGAAATAACAAAGTACTTATTACTTATCTTTGTTATAGTCCATGATCTGTTGGTTGACAGTTATAGAATACGGGACTAGGCTAAGCGTCTGTAGAACATAATTTACAAGTCACGAATCTTGGAGTGACGAATTAATCTCTCGTAATCTTGAATGTCAAATCCGGCGAATTTATAGAGTAACATGGCTGTCGACATGACAGAAGGTAGAATTGTTTATAACTGTCAAATTAATACTGTTGACTTTACTGTAGTGCTATTACGGAACTTTACAACTGGGCTACAAAGACTTGGTGGCAGCAATGACTGAGCTGCAGACGGTGACTAACATCGGCGCTGGCTAACCACTGTGCGCGGCTACGAACTGTCACCACTGCACTACACTCCTGCTGCACATGAAGTGGCCTCGCGGCGAGCATAAGTGCTGCGACTGGCTGTGTACGAAGGGTCGATTTGCTTCGGACGGAGACGTACATGTCTGGACACAATCGTCATTGCATAGGCAACCGTAAAAATTTTTGCATGAAGCTATTGACCAACTTTTCTCATAGTAGGATAAATGTATTAGCGGCTTTGGCGATACCTTTTTGGAGTAGTAAACGGTTTACTTATTTTATTCCATCTGGCCTTTAATTGTAGCTGAAATATCTCTCTGCATCTACGCACAAAAAAGGAGGCGATATTGTTGCCGTGTGACCACTAATTATGTTACACTGTCCAGGCACATTAATGTGACCACCTTCAACAGCCTGAATAACCGCCTTTTGCAGGGAGACATGCAGGAAGAGAGTCAATGACATTCAGGAAGGTCCCGACAGGGATGCCAACTGCAGGGCCGTGGCCAGCTGCTCTAGGTTTCTCGGATGAGGATCGCTGATGTGAACACCCCGATCTACGTGGTCCCACAGATTCTCGACTGAGCTCAAATCTAAGCAGTTTGGTGGACAGAGGAGTACCGTGAACTAATCCCAGTGAGCTGTGTGACAAATTTCATTACCCTTCTGGTAGAAGTCATCGAGCCGAGGAAAGATAAAGCTATATAAAGATGGACATAGTTCTCAAGGATAGATGCACACTTGTGTTGATCTACTGAGCATTCCATAATGACGGGATCAGGTAGGGAACTGCACGAAAATGTTCCTCAGACCACAACGCATGACGTGCTTTGCTTTCAGATGTTTCACGCCGCACACCACATCTGTCCGATGGAGCGTAAAACGTGATTCGTCTAAAAAGCCCACCTCCCACCACTTAGTGGACGTACAGCTCTTGCACTGGCGTACAAATTCTAGCCTCCGTCACCAACAAACAGCAATTAGCATGAACGCATGAACTACGCACATGCTGCGGAAGCCCATCCGCAGCAACATTCGCTCAACGATTGTTGTACAAACACTATTGGGAGCCCCTTGATTCATGTAGGCGGTCAGCTGCTCGACAGTTGCAAGCTTATTCACCCATACTCATCACCACAGCTGTCGTTCACCTTTGTCATCTATGTCCCTCGGTGCACCAGAATTGCTCCGGCGCCGATTTCGGATAGCGCTATTTTGCCATGCACAGTATACTTTAACCACAGCTGCACACGCACAATTTACAAAGTTAGCCATTTCGGAAATTCCGTTACCTTTGGCCCTATAGCCAATAATCCTGCTCTTTGGACGTCACATAAATCGCTCCCTTTCCGCATTACAAAAATAACAGAACTGTTTTCTGCGCTCTTCTGACACGCTTCACGTGCACTCCAATGGCAGTACTACCACGTTTGTGAGCTGTTATTGCACGTTGACGTCGAATATAGGCGATGTTCACATTAATGTGAGTGGACCATGTATCTAGGTTTGTGGGGCAACTGTTATAGACTTTGCTTGGTCTAAATAATTTGTAGACACAGCAACAACTCGCTTTATGCGCATGCGCAGTACAAGAAGCCACGACGACTCGCGAACAGCGTGGCTCGCTTTTGGCGACAGATCCCGGGACAATGATGTGATGGCTCACAAACACTCGTTGCTTGCATCTTTTCCGCTTTCCGCACACACAAATGTATGATCTCAAAAGGCGAAGTGAGTTTCCAGTCTTAGTCACGTGTCTCAATAATTGAATCATCATGAAATTTTTTTCAGGCTAGAGAAAGTAAGTAATTTTTTGTGTAGGATCATGGCGCGTCACTTGTTGCCATAGCACATGATGGCAAAATATGCTACCGCTGGCGCGGGTGCAGGATGAAGATTGTAATGCTACATGAAGGGTAAGCCCTGTCTCTTTGTACAGTCTCGGGTGCAATACGTCAAACCTTATTACGGTGCAGAAACATTGGTCCATACTTGATACATGATGTGTAAAGCAGAATTTACTCAGCCAGTGCGGGTTACGTTCTACCACTATGCAAAGTTCGTCCCTTGTTCCCAGTGCAAGCACTGCTGAACCCACGTGCAAACAAAATGAGACCAACGCTTTTTAAGCGGATGTGTAATTACAAATTTAAGTTCTAATATTTAAAAGGTAGTTTTTTGTGGTATGATCTTATGGGACCAAACTGCTGAGGTCATAGGTCCCTAAGCTTACACACTACTTACTCTAGCTTAAACTACCCTACGCTAAGGACAACAGACACACCCATGCCCGAGGGAGGACTCGAACCTCCGACGGGGGGAGCCGCGCGGACCTTGACAAGGCACCCTGTCCGCGCGGCTACCTCGCGCGGATTTTCCCTATTATTTAATAAAAAAATTGTTAAGTAGGTAGGCACTTTACTTTGTTTCCTTGGCATAGTAATCCCATTAATACCATATGTCAATTTAAGGTGACAATCATATATCACCTAGCAGTATGAGAAGTCAAGGCACGGTAATACTATATGAAAAGATAACCTTAAATAATGGGTTATTTTTCTTAACAAACGGTTTACTCGAGTCTTAATAAGTATGCTAGTTTTACTTATGAAAACTACGTTATGTTAACTACGTAATTCTATTGTGGTTATCGTCACTTTAGCCCTACGATTGGCTTCTATTTTCTATCCTCCAATTCAACGAGTTGGAGACTCGTCACATATTTCCTCCTAAGTAGTAATAACACTGAACGTGACTCGCTTTAATCTTTCCTCTCGTTATCCAAACAAAATAAAGAATCATGTAGAGATCTGGTCACACTCCAAGGCCAGCTACGCCGTACAATGGATCTACAGTTGCGTAACAGAAGTTAATAGCACAGGCCTTTAACGTAATAAGCACATGAGTCGCCTCTACGCATTCCTTGCAGTTTTCACACAACCAGACCCTACAATGCAATTAGGAACCTATCTTCACAGTGAAAGGTTTTTGGCCCAGACAACTACTCTAGTATACAGGAATGCAGTATAGGACTCCACACCAATTAATAATTCTACCAATAAAATCCTCACGGAACAACTGTTTCGTTAGCGTAGAGCAATCTCTCTAACGAAATCCCGCAGGATTCAACTATTTATTTACACCATGCGACTGCTAAGATACTGTACAAGATCCCAGATACCGCTTCATACCGATTCGAATTCGAATCCGAACTAACAAACTTACATTTCGGAACTTCGGTTAACCGATGCAGTTTAACACGTAGTGTCTCTAGCGCCACGATTATCACTGAATATTCAGCGTTTTCGTTGACTTACCGCTTTGAAATTCAGGTACAACCACGGTGAGACAATCTATTGGTAATCTGATCCAAGCTGTCCACCGACCAAAAACATTGTGGAACATTAAGTACGAATAAACAAATAACGTTATTAACACTTAACATTTAATAGATTGTAGTCTAATTGTAATATTTTCGTATCTTTTCTGCCCTAGTAAGCAATTTACCTTTACTGTATTCGGACAAAGATCAATGAGCGCGCTGCATGAGTGCGAATAAGATCCTTGACTCGGTGTTTATCTGTGGTTCGCAGAACTGCAGCGCTGATACATTCCTTTTTAATAACCTTTTCAAGGTAACCAATGCATACACAAGAAGACAATGTTTGTATTTTGGAATTAGCAAGTGAAGAAAATTCTTTTCCCATAGATAAATAAATAATTCATAATTAGTGTCAATTTTATCTTTGTTTCCATTATTTCGTAACTAGCGCAATTAGTTTAACTGTCTGTAGCGTTTTTAATAATGTGACAGTTTTGTAATTGTTAGAGTCATCTGGTGTTGTAGAGTCGTTTTTTGACAATAATTAGAGTTTAATTTTCAAGAACGACTTTCTTGAAAGTAAAATCCTCCTCCGCCATTCTTAGTAAAGTTCTGAATTTTTTATCGTGTGTGTATTGCACATTACGCCACACGAAGCCACAGATTGTTTCTGACAAGCAAAAAACAAGTTATGTAGTGAATAGCTGATTTTTCTGTAGCTACTGCGTTTGGTAATTTAAATTTGCTTTCGTGAACGTTAGCACACCAAACACAGAATGCTAAGCATGAGGTAAGTTACGTTTATTCCAGGGCAGATTACACTTTGCATTATTGTGAGCAAACAGTACACACCCAGAACTTTTAGGTATGGTGCTTATTATGCAATTAATTTCCAGTGAACAGTGTAGGTAATATTAAACAGTTATTTTTTACCGAGTTAAGGAGTATTTTATTTCGTGGATATTCCAAGAAAAAACTTGGACTCCATGTTACGCAACTTTAATAACCTACTTCTGTATTGAGTTACAGTTAAATAGTTTCCATTAATACACTATTAGTTTCTTTTGAGATTCAGCTAGATTTATTTTCATTATTTCAAATTCAGCATTTCAGTTAGACTAAAGTTTTATTCCACAACACGATTCACATGTTTAACAAGAGACCAACCAGCACTCAGCAGTTGAATATGATATCTAAAGCACACGTTACACGAGGAGAAAGGTTTTGAAAACAGAATATTCAGTATTTTCATTTATATATAAATTTTTTTAGAAAGTTACTACACATATCGACCCCATTCTCCTAGAATAGTCCTCTGGTTTTTCTGTGATTACATAGTCAGCAGTTTGCAACATAGGTTTTCGAAAGCAAATCAGCGCTACGCGTGTGTGTACTCGTATTTGTATTTTCTCTTTCAGACATTGTAAATTCATTGTCATTTTTTGTGGTTTTGTGTGAAAATATTGAGTGTGAAGATCTCTGTTACGCCGGCCGTTGTGGCCGAGCGGTTCTAGGCGCTTCAGTCTGGAACCGTGCGACCACTGCGGTCGCAGGTTCGACTCCTGTCTCGGGCATGGATGTGTGTTGTGTCCTTAGGTTAGTTAGGTTTAAGTACTTGTAAGTTCTAGGGCACTGATGACCTCAGATGTTAAGTCCCATAGTGCTCAGAGCCATTTGAACCATTTGATCTCTGTTACGTAGGCATACAATAGCACATACCGTGTGAAATAGTTGAGTTTTAATTAGATTATTTTCACCAATATTTCTGTTGCATAAAGAAATTTATTGCTTTTGGTCATTTACTAATAATTCACTTCACGTAGTTGCAATAGAAATTCTGTTTGGTGATTCTGTTTTTACATTTGAGCACTATGGCTAGTAACAAATTATTCCGTATTGCTACCAGATCGCAAACCACGTCACAATGTAATGGCTCAATGATTAAACAGAAGAAGCCCAACAGCTTTTATATATAAATAATTTACTTGAGATTTCAGAGAATGAAAATAACTTTCCAGCACAGATGAAAAATTTATTAGTAAACACAACAGAAGAGATTTCCGAAAGTGAACAAGAAATTTCAGACGACGAATCGGCAGGCGACAAGTCGCCTCAGCCATGCGAAACTTCGCAAACACCACTCACTGAGACAATCTATTCGAGTTTTGCTTCCATTTCTTTCAATCAAAAAGTACACGCACGAACATCTATTACTGACAGTACGTACTCAGTTGTTACAATTCCAGTGAATATGAATGAGTTGTTACTAAAAATGAGTAAGACACTTGATGAAAACACAGAACAAAATCCGAAAGTGTAAGAAGAAATAAACAAATCACAAGAAGAAATTAGTAAAGATATCAAGAAGCTTGGGGAAAAAAGAAAAACCTTACTGTAAAAATCCGACAAGAAGTTATAAATGAGTTACAACCCATTCTTACAAGGTTTCAGGGTAGGCTACTCAGTCTTGAAACTGAACAAAATAATTTCAAAACTACACAACAGAAAAAAATGGCTCTGAGCACTATGGGACTTAACTTCTGAGGTCATCAGAACTCCACGACCATCTTAATAGCCGGCCGGGGTGGCCGAGCGGTTCTAGGAGCTACAGTCTGGAACCGCGCGACCGCTACGGTCGCAGGTTCGAGTCCTGCCACGGGCATGGATGTGTGTGATGTCCTTAGGTTAGTTAGGTTTAAGTAGTTCTAAGTTCCAGGGGACTGATGACCTCAAGAAGTTAAGTCCCATAGTGCTCAGAGTCATTTGAACCACCTTAATATTCCCGTTGATGCAACTGATGAACAGACAGCCGCATTAAAACTAAATACTGACGAATAAAAAGAACAATTTAGCATGTTAACAAAGAATGTCGAAGATTTGAAGACAAAGATGGCAAACTTGTCCACAAACATAGACGACGATTTTTATGTCACACATCTTGTATCATTCTCAGACACAGAATATCAGCCACTTAAGAATTTTAAAGAAAGTGAGACTTGTGTTAGTCAACAACAGAAAAAAGATATAACATGCGAGAATATTTGATACGTATCGAATGTAAATTAAACGGTAATGACGACACCAATACCTTGACACGTTTACACTCACGCTCACGATAAGAAACTTGTGAAGAAAATAGCAATTTGTGGCGTCTTGGTGAATTTGCCAGGGAACAACATTTTTCACCAAGACATGATAGTGAGCCGCCTGTCAGGTGCAGTAGGAGAACATTCCAGGTCTCACCGAAAACAAAATTTCTCAATAATTGTAAATTCAAAAATTTTCGAAATTTTAGCTACAGCATCCATCCCCAATGCTGGTTGAATCAGTTTTTGTTTCCACTACCACCAAATTGGCCTTTAGGTCAGAAACTGGAATTCATATGTGGAAATCTCTGATTTTTATTATGCTTTCCTGTGTATGTATTGATCGCAAGTCACTCAGGATTGAGCAAAACATAGCATAAGAATGAAGAAAAATTTTGGTCAGTCCAAGTTTTCTAGTCAGTCATTTTGAGGAGATGTTACGTAGGCTCCAATATCTCACAAGCCCGTACAGCCCGTCTGAGTTGATTCGCATTTGGATCATGTAATATTACGAGGAAGATGCAAGGACGATCTCGATGCTTTCCAAGGTTTTCTACAAGAACTGGAATTAGACACTAATAACCACATCACCAGAAAACATGGCAACAGAAATCGTGGCTAGTGACATTCATTTCCGGCATTTCCACTACGTAAAAGAAAACGTAATTTAGTTACATACTACGGCGAGAACACACTTTATTGAACGTGTAAACGTCGCTACGGATATTCAGGTTTAGGTTACGACATGTTTGATGTGCCTGCCATCGTTGGCGATGATGTGGCGCAGACGAATAGTGAAATTCTGCATGACCCGCTGAAGTGTCGGATCATCGATACTGTAGATGACCTCCTCAATGGCTGTTTTCAGCTCAGCAACGCCTTTGTGGTTGTTGCTGTACACCTTGTGTGTAATATAGCCCCATTAAAACGAGTCGCATGTGTTCAGATCCAGAGAATATGGCGGCCAATCGAGGCCCAAGCACTGGCCTCTGGGTACCCAAAGCCAGAATGCGGCTCACAAAGTGCTCCTCCAGGACATCGAACACACTCCTGCTTCGATGGGGCCGAGATCCGTCTAGCGTCATCCTCATCTTGTCGAAATAAGGGTCACTTTGGGTAATGGGGTTGAAATCATCGTTAAGAAGTGAAGACGAAATGTGGATTTTCAGTCCTCCAAATATGCCATCTTACTTATTGACGAACCCATCCAAACGAAAGTGGGCTTCAACAACAAGGCGCGTGCGCATGCGCACGATAATTCCCATCGTGCCCCAAGGTCAACCGTGGAGTTAGAACATCCTAACGATAACCGTTCAGAAGTTATGACGATTTGATTTCATATAGTTCAATAAGAGTCACCCTTTAGAAATTACCAACCCTCTCTCATTATCGCAGACACAATTACAAACGGCAAAACAGGCGCCATCTGTAAGATTATCGTGACAGAAGCCAGTTCCCTAGTAACAATCATGATCACGGTAATCGACAGTCAGGCGCAACTCGTATTCTAACGGAATAAATTGTGAAAAGTCAAGCTCACAGAACTCGTGCCAAAACAGCAGTTAAGGAGACAGTTATCAAAATAGGCAGTGTTATCAAAACAATAGCAGACAAGAACACAGTCAACATCGGCAACAGGCTAGTAAATCAACTCTACCACGACACGTTGAGATGGTTGAAGTGAGACCGCTTAACCCGGCCAGCGATAACCGACGTGGAAATAACACACAGCAATGACTCGCAACGGCGGCAGCTGACGATATTGTAGACAGGGCTGAAACATCTCTGCTGATACAGTAAATTTCGTACATCTTGAAGACATAAGAGATATCTTGTTACAGGAATCAAATAATACGCAGAATGCTATCACGTATCTAGTGACACATATTTCTGTATTTAACATCGCTGTATCTGTTGTTCTTGACTCAGGTGATTACTGAAATGGTATTCAACAGATATACAAAGACGACAGACTGTCCTACACTACATTTGTGGACAATCAAATTACAAGGTGGTATTTCAGGCAGAATTGTTGATGTACTACACTAAACCTCTTTGGATTTCACATGACAAGTCTATTAATTTGTAATGAGTCTCATAATTCTACCGCTTGTGTCGACAGAAATGATACTGGGAGTAACTTTTTAACTGAATACAAAGAAATTTAAAACTTAAGCGATACTGTGATAATCTTAGAAGCCGAAAGTAAGTCAGTTATTCTAAAATTTAGAGACTGGGCCTCAAGAAAAGACGAGGACGTGAATCGCCTATGCTTTTTGACAGAGCATGCAACACGTTTTTCACCTGAACTCTTTCACGATGACAGACGTTGTTTATGTACGTCTTGCAATGGCAATGATCAGAAAATAGATATACGCAGTTTGATTCAAGAGAAAATAGTCAAAGTAGGGTACTGCGCTGATACACAGATAGCAGGAATCTTTTCCACATTTTGCATTCACACTCAACTGTTTTTACTCGCCGTACAGGGACTATAAAAGGTTTTTAGTAATTTCTGCTCAAACACAACAAATGCAACAAATTTTGTGTTAAACCATGTGTTATTCCTGCGTACTATAGAGAGCAAACGAAAGCTGAATTTCAGTTTATGCTACAGCAAGATGTCATAGAACCAGCGTTTAGTTCGTACAATAGCCCATTGGACGTAGTAGAGAAAGAAAGATGGATCGATCAGACTTATATGAGATTCAACATAAACTAACACTATCATCATATCTGAGACAGATAGATTCGAGCCCTTGAAGTAAATTACTTCCGAATTTTTATGGTGTACGAGTTATCGACTTGAGACGAAGTTTCTGGCAAATGGAACTATAAAAAATGGTTCAAATGTCTCTGAGCACTATGGGACTTAACTTCTAAGGTCATCAGTCCCCTAGAACTTAGAACTACTTAAACCTGACTAACATAAGGACACCACACACATCCATGCCCGAGGCAGGATTCGAACCTGCGACCGTAGCGGTCGCGCGGTTCCAGACTGTAGCGCCTAGAAACGCTCGGCCACTCCGTCCGGCTATGGAACTAGACCCAGAGTGTAGAACATGTACTGAGCTTCTTTGTTTTCCGGTGTGCTATCAGTTTAACAAATTACCATTTGGTCTTAATATTTCTTCCTCAGTCTTCATTCACAGTTTAAACTCCATTTTGCTTGGGTATTTGAAGTATCACATCACTTCGTATGTTGATGACACCCTCCTAGCTGAAAAATCTTGGTCGCAACATAACTGCATCTTAAATAATTTGCTACAGACTGTTGAAGAAACAGGAATTACTGTCAATCTGGAAAAATCAGAATTTGGCAAGGCCAGAGTAAATTGTCAAGCACACATCCTCTTGGGTGACATGACCGGACGTTTTTTAAGACTCAGGATAACTTCCACTGTACTAGAGGAGCTGGAGAGGCTAAAAACTGTAAAGGAAGACAGAGATTGGGATCCATCCAGCAAATAAATGAGGAAAAAGAAATTATGCAAGTGTTTAATGTGGCATTCGTTACTTCGCGACGTGCATGTGGTAAATGCGGAGATGTGAACTAT
This sequence comes from Schistocerca cancellata, assembly GCF_023864275.1. Classification (NCBI taxonomy): domain Eukaryota; kingdom Metazoa; phylum Arthropoda; class Insecta; order Orthoptera; family Acrididae; genus Schistocerca; species Schistocerca cancellata. The sequence goes on along the minus strand of NC_064634.1, from coordinate 141,160,026 downwards.
GACGACGTTATTACCAAATGCTTCCGAATGGAACCAATGTGCTGTTATTCTTTCCTTGAGGACAAACATAGGTTGACATCCATCGGAGAATGAAGAATGTCTATGGCGCAGCATGTCTGTCGAAACCTGCAACAAGGAGTGCTGCCGCTTCATAATAACTCATGAACCTATATCGCAAATGTCATACAGCAGAAGTTACTCCAACTGAAGATGGAGACACTAGAGACAGGCAATTACGGACTTCTTTACGTTTTACCAAACGAATATCTTGAACCTGGTGCGTTGATGGGATAATTGGTTGGTTGGTTGGTTGTTTGGGGAAGGAGACCAGACAGCGTGGTCATCGGTCTCATCGAATTAGGAAAGGATGGGGAAGGAAGTCGGCCGTGCCCTTTCAGAGGAACCATCCCGAGATTTGCCTGGAGTGATTTAGGGAAATCACGGAAAACCTAAATCAGGATGGCCGGACGCGGGATTGAACCGTCATCCTCCCGAATGCGAGTCCAGTGTCTAACCACTGCGCCACCTCGCTCGGTGGGATAATTGGCTTAGTGTTCACGGCACTTTTGTCTGCTTAGCAAACCGATTCTGAACTGTACAACCTTAGAACGGAAACTTTTTAATGACCCCTTATAGCTTGTTTCTTTGTCACTGGCTTTCAATAACTTTATAAGACATCTGCTCGAGAAGTGTGCGTCCAAACTCATATCGAACTGATCAGGGATGTTCGTAGTTCACTACTTCGAAGAAATATGAATGTAAAATCGACGCACCTAAGCTCTCGCGCGATTGAAATCGTCTTTTATCGGTCGCCTGTTTGGTGAGTCTCTCTGTCCTTAATCAGCTCTGAAACATTGTTGGTTTTGTAAATCATTCTGGTGTTCATAATAATTCTTCTGTCTAACTTAAGATATACATATTTTTTTAACCGATTAAGCTTCTTACTCACTAATGGACGTGTACTGAGACGCTTCGAGATGTGTTATCCATGCTTACCTTGCTGCTTTCGTAACTGGTCAATTACGGATTCAGTTTTGTGTGAGCTGGACCCAAATACCGTGTAAAACTTCGAGAGATAATTGATTATTTCTGTAGTGAATTTTACATCCTGTTGTATAAAAAATTACTTCAAACTCAAGCCACAAAATTTTGGTGGCAGTTTAGGAATATTTTCTAAACATTTCGGTATAAGGGACTTGTGGTGTCGAGTGGCTCATTGCAGAGCAATAAAATAACTATAATTTATTTTATTTTTGACACCAGTTGCCTTTGTATGTGCACAAATACTTTCAAAACAGTCCGACATCCTGTAATATATAACGAACGAACAACACAAAACACAGAAGAATGTAACAAACCTCAGGGGCAAATAAAAATATTGAAATCGGATGTGGTTGCAGTCTCTGTGGTGACAGCTCAGCATAGTTCGAAACAAGATGTACAGCGCATGCTGTCGACATTTGAAGTGTTGTGGATATATTTTCCGTGCCATACGTGTAAAACAGCAGATAGGGGAAAAAATCAAACGACATGCTCTAACCTTGTACGGAACGACCGGAGTCTGCGAGTCCATTACTCCAAAAACTAAGGAAATGTGCACGAACACAGTCGGCATTTTGTCTATGGAGTTTGGGTCTACATCGCATAATAACGTTGTTAAATGTGCTGGACTGCTCGTCCACGGCTCTGCAGCGTACACGAGACGAATTGTCAGTAGGTGAATTTGGGTCTCACAATGAGACACATATTTTGGATACAAAAAGTAATTAGAGGTCATTGTTTCACATTACATCAAATTCACACTGATACGTACAGAGTCGTATAATCAATCTTGCAAACTTGATAATGAATATTACATAAGGTTCAACATTCGATAGATGAGAAATGGAATTTGGACATAATTGCACGGTGTCCTAATACTGGCGTAATAAAAATACGATGAAAGTTATAATGTAATCAACCCTATTGCGATACCGATGGGTATTGATAAATTTATTTGTAAGACAATAATCTTTTACAAAACTTTTTGTAGGTGAATGTCATACTTTGTATAATTCTAGTTACATTCGTTGTGAACAGAGGCATAGCTATAAATTTTATGAAGTTATTTCTAATATGTCCAATAATTTTGTTAGTCTACGCATAATATACATTGATTTAAATACTGCATGTGTCAGCGATGTCAATAACGATTCTTTGTTTATAAATGTAATCGTTGTTCCTTATTTGTTTGGTCGGGAGAATAACTGTGAGAGAGAGTTGTGTGAAGTCTGTACAACGTAGCTATGTGTGGAGCGACGATTGGGTGGATGAGGTGCAGAATAACACTTCGATACATTCATTAAAATCAAGATATTTGAAACACACGTAACAGTATTGACCACTACTAAGATCACATATATTCCTTCTCGATCCAAGCTTGCCAATTTACCAAAGCAACTCTTTAAAAATGATTAAAACCTTTTATCATTAAAACGTAGCTCAACGGCCCCGTAAAAGAACTGTTTTAAAATAGAGGGGCGGTGCAGCTAAATTTTAAGGAAAGGTAAAAGCACACACACGTATTAACAACAGATACATAATGATAATAATAATAATAATAATAATAATAATAATAATAATACCCGTGGACGCGCGGGAAAAGAATAGGCCTCCGGTATGTTCTGCCAGTCGTAAAAGGCGACGAAAAGAACAAACCACTAATAGGGCTAACCCCCCCTTTTAGAATGATTAGTTGGTTCAGGACAGAACTAATGAAGCCTCAGACAAGCGCTGTCATGGTCGGGGACGACGCTTATACCCTATGTCCACAATGGTAACGACACTGCTAGCCACACGGAAAATGATTTAAACCCAAATATTGGTGTTTTGCAGGATATGCTTCCTGCAACCACTCTAGAAGGAAAACAAAGACAGAGGATGAGATGGTCAGATGAAGTTAACCTACACCTCATGTTCTGCTATTACCAAGCAACAAACTTAGGAAGAAACACAACTGGATACAGATCACAAGTATACACATCATTTATTATCAGATACCCAGAATTAAAATTTTTAACAGAACAACGACTAGCTGATCAGATCCGTCTAATAATAAAAAATAACAGGATACCCCAGTCAGAATTAGAAAACATCAAACAACAAGTACAACAAATACTAGAACAAAATAATGCGCAATCAGAAGAAGAAGAAAATACAGTAATGGACTCAAACATCCCAGAGCAAACAAACAAAGAACACCACACATCAATTAAACAATCAGAGGAAAACGAAATCTTAAGACAGCCACCAGAACAAGCACAAATAGAACACGAAGTGGCACACATGTTAGATATAGAAGAAAAATTTCAGCTGACATATATAGAATACAAAGACACAAATACAGACATTTGACCATTCTTGCATAGACCCCCAAATAACCCCCAAGTCGAAACGACAATAACAATTATCAACACAATCATACACAACAAAATAAATGAAAATACAACTATGGAAGAGTTACAACTACTGATTTATATAGGAGCACTCACTACACTAAATATACACACTAGGCAGAGATGAGAACCAACCAACACACAGAAGAAACCCACAAAACCAGCATGGCAACACAGGCTACAGACCAGAATAGAAAAACTGAGAAAAGACATTGGACAGCTAACACAATTTATAAGAAATGAAATATCAGACAAAGAACGAAAAAGGTTAGGTAAAATATCACAACAAAAAGCGATAGAGTAGTTAGATGAAAAGAAGCAGAAATTACAAGCATTGGCCAAACGACTTAGAAGATACAAAAAAAGTAAAAATAGAAGGAAACAAAACCAAACATTCAACACAAACCAAAAGAAATTTTACCAGACAATAGATGACACACACATTAAAATAGACAATCCACCAAACATAACAGACATGGAACACTTCTGGAGCAACATATGGTCAAACCCGGTACAACATAACAGGTATGCACAGTGGATACAAGCAGAAACAGACACATACAAGATGATACCACAAATGCCTGAAGTGAGAATTTTGCAACATGAAGTCACCCAAGCAATTAATTCTACTCACAATTGGAAAGCCCCTGGAAAAGATAAAATAGCAAATTTCTCGCTAAAGAAGTTCACCTCAACACATTCACATCTAACTAAATTATTTAACAGTTACATTGCAGACCCATACACATTCCCTGATGCACTTACACATGGAATAACTTATATGAAACCTAAAGATCAAGCAGACACAGCAAACCCAGCTAAATATCGCCTCATAATATGCCTACCAACAATATACAAAATATTAACTTCAGTCATTACACAGACATTAATGACACATACAACACAAAACAAAATTATAAATGAAGAACAAAAAGGTTGTTGGAAAGGAGCACGAGCATGTAAAGAGCAACTGATAATAGATACAGAGGTGACATATCAAGCTAAAACTAAACAAAGGTCGCTACACTATGCATACATTGATTACCAAAAAGCTTTTGATAGTGTACCCCACTCATGGTTACTACAAATAATGGAAATATACAAAGTAGATCCTTAATTGATACAGTTGCTAAACATAGTAATGAAAAATTGGGAAACCACACTTAATATCCAAACAAATGGAATAATATCACATCACACCCAATACAGATTAAGCGTGGAATATACCAAGGAGACTCATTAAGTCCTTTCTGGTTCTGCCTTGCTCTGAACCCACTATCCAACATGCTAAATAATACAAATTATGGATACAATTTTACTGGAACATACCAACACAAAATCATACATTTGCTATACATGGATGATCTAAAACTGCTGGCAGCAACAAATCAACAACTCAACCAATTACTAAAGATAACAGAAGTATTCAGCAATGATATAAATATGGCTTTTGGAACAGACAAATGTAAGAAAAATAGCATAGTCAAGGGAAAACACACTAAACAAGGAGATTACATATTGGATAACCACAGCGACTGCATAGAAGCGATGGAGAAAACAGATGCCTATAAATATCTAGGATACAGACAAAAAATAGGAATAGATAATACAAATATTAAAGAAGAACTAAATGAAAAATATAGACCAAGATTAACAAAAATACTGAAAACAGAATTGACAGCAAGAAACAAGACAAAAGCTGTAAATACTTATGCTATACCAATATTGACCTACTCATTTGGAGTAGTGAAATGGAGTAACACAGACCTAGAAGCACTCAATACACTTATATGATCACAATGCCACAAATATAGAATACATCACATACATTCAGCAACATAAAGATTCACATTAAGCAGAAAGGAAGGAGGAAGGGGATTTATCGACATAAAAAACCTACATTATGGACAGGTAGACAATTTAAGAAAATTCTTTATAGAACTAGCAGAAACTAGCTAAATACACAAAGCAATCACTCACATAAATACATCGGCTACACCACTACAATTTCATAACCACTTCTACAAGCCTTTAGATCACATAAGATCAACAGTTACAAAGAAAGCAAATTGGAGAAAGGAAACACTACATGGCAAGCACCCGTATCATCTAACAGAGCCACACATCGATCAAGACACATCCAACGCATGGCTAAGAAAAGGCAATATATACAGTGAGACGGAAGGATTCATGATTGCAATACAGGATCAAACAATAAACACCAGATATTACAGCAAGCATATTATTAAAGATCCCAATACCACAACAGATAAATGCAGACTTTGCAAACAACAAATGGAAACAGTAGATCACATCACACGCAGATGTACAATACTAGCAAATGCAGAATACCCCAGGAGACATGACAATGTAGCAAAAATAATACATCAACAATTTGCCATACAACATAAACTAATAAAACAACACGTTCCCACATACAAGTATGCACCACAAAATGTACTGGAGAATGATGAATACAAATTATACTGGAACAGAACCATTATAACAGATAAAACAACACCACATAACAAACCTGACATCATACTCACCAATAAAAAGAAGAAATTAACACAACTAATCAAAATATCCATACCCAATACAACAAATATACAGAAGAAAACAGGAGAAAAAATTGAAAAATACATCCAACTGGCTGAGGAAGTCCAGGACATGTGGCATCAGGATAAAGTTGACATTATACCGATTATACTATCAACTACAGGAGTCATACCACACAGTATCCACCAGTACATCAACGCAATACAGCTACATCCAAACTTATATATACAACTACAGAAATCTGTAATTTTTGTTACTTGTTCAATTACCTGAAAGTTCCTAAATTCAATGTAACATATACCGTACAGTTAAAAGGAAGTCACGCTTGATCAAGGTCCGCGTCACTTTCTATTTTTAACCAGACATAACGTTTGAGAAAGAAAAGAAATAATAATAATAATAATAATAAACCACATATGATGGAAGTTAATTCAAACTTTAGTCACTTAAGTGCCACTGAATTTAATAGGGGCGTAATGTTGGTGGATCTCCACTGAATAGCCAAAAGAGATATTTAGAACAAAATTACAGAATCGAATTCATCACAGGATTAAAAGCAAATCAGAGACCACGCATACGAATTAAATTTGCCTGTGGTGCTATAGGAATTAACTTCGTAGAATAATCTAAATTCCAAAGTGATTAAGGGCGGAAGCTCCATGATTTATCTCATCAAAACGACAATTCTAGAATCAGTGCGTGGAAGGCCATACACTAAGAAGTAATAATCGAATTGTCATTCAGCAACAAATTAAGTAACTGACAAAATCATAACCAAGCAACTAAGATTAACACAATTACAACCTTAGAGACTGTTATTCCGACATTTCAGTGTTATATAGTGCCCGTTACAGGATGGCGCAATACTGAAATACACTACATCGTTGTGACACCGTGTGCAGCCCAGGTGGGCACCGTCACCTTACATGATACACAACAAGGTCTCAGTCAATCTGAAGGAAACTGTTGTAGTTCTGGAAACAGTTGCACATTAGTGAGACACACTGAAATCTTTAGTTTCACAGTCACAGGACACCCAGAATATGTAAGATTAATTAGTCTTAGGCCCTGGCACAAAATTTCCACAGAATACTACAGCAACAGCTATTACTGAATGACTATTTACACACGAAACGGAGTAGCCGCCTACGATCGTCATTACAGAGCTACACTACTGGCCATTAAAATTGCTACACCACGAACATGACGTGCTACAGACGCGAAATTTAACCGACAAAAAGAAGATGCTGTGATATGCAAATGATTAGATTTTCAGAGCATTCACACGAGGTTGGCGCCGGTGGCGACACCTATAACGTGCTGACACGAAGAAAGTTTCCAACCGATTTCTCGTACAAAATCAGCAGTTGACCGGCGTTGCCTGGTGAAACGTCGTTGTGATGCCTCGTGTAAGGAGGAGAAATGCCATCACGTTTCCGACTCTGATAAAGGTCGGATTGTGGCCTAACGCGATTGCGGTTTATCGTATCGCGACATTGCTGCTCGCGTCGGTAGAGATCCAATGACTGTTAGCAGAAGATGCAATCGGTGGGTTGAGGATGGTAATACGGAACGCCGAGCTGGATCCAAACGGCCTCGTATCACTAGCAGTCGAGATGACAGCATCTTATCCGCATGGCTGTAAAGGATCCTGCAGCCACATCTCGATCCCTGAGTCAACAGATGGGGACGTTTGCAAGACAACAAGCATCTGCACGAACAGTTCGACAACGTTTGCAGCAGCATGGACTATCAGCTCGAAAACCATAGCAGCGGTTACCCTTGACGTTGCATCACAGACAGGAGCGCTTGCAATGGTGTACTCAACGACGAACCTGGGTGTCCTAATGGCAAAACGTCATCTTTTCGAATGAATCCAGGTTCTGTTTACAGCATAATGATGGTCACATCCGTGTTTGGCGACATCGCGGTGAACGCAAATTGGAAGCGTGTATTCGCCATCGCCATACTGCGTATCACCTGGCGTGATGGTATGGGGTGCCATATGTTACACGTCTCGGTCACCTCTTTTTCGCACTGACGCCACTTTGAACAGTGGACGTTACTTTTCAGATGTGTTACGACCGTGGCTCTACCCTTTATTCGATCCCTGCGAAACCCTACATTTCAGCAGGTCCTGTACGTGCCGTTCTGGATACAGAAAATGTTTGACTGCTGCCCTGGCCAGCGCATTCTCCAGATCTCTCACCAATTGAAAGCGTGTGGTCAATGGTGGGCGAGCAACTGGCTCGTCACAATACGCCAGTCACTACTCTTGATGAACTGTGTATCGTGCTGAAGCTGCATGGGCAGCTGTACCTGTACACGCCATCGAAGCTCTGTTTGACTCAATGCCCAGGCATATCAGGGCCATTATTATGGCCAGAGGTGGTTGCTCTGGGTACTGATTTCTCAGAATCTATACACCAAAATTGTGTCAAAATGTAATCACATGTCAGTTCTAGTATATTTGTCCAATGAATATCCGTTTATCATCTGCATTTCATCTTGGTGTAGCAATTTTAATGGCCAATAGTGTATTTTAAATAACAGTCCGGTACCCACAGTAAGCACGGATGTTTACTACGGGAACACGACAAGCTAATAGATGATTGAATTCAACACACTCAATGCTTCAGCACTGGAAAACGCACCGTAAAACTCAGTTAGAGGTCCAGTTGTAACCAGAGAGAGATACCGCTCCTCTTCCAGGAGTTTCAGTTGCAGAAGTCTTTTCACTATTGCCTGGTAGTCTTTTCCCGTTTCACCCACATTAGTAGGGCCAAGCCAACGCCCATCCAACAGGGTTCTTCCTCTAAACAGACAAGCCGGCACCAGAAACATCGCGCTTATCAAACCTTGCTGTCTCTCCTTCCTGACCCGAACCACCACTGCCCGACTTCCGCTTGGCCCGCCGGCATCTCGGTATGCTGCCTCGCCACATGTAAGGATCAAAGATGCACCGGCATCCGGCACATGTCGTTTGTAAAAAGCACACATGTTTTGTATTTAGTTGTTGTATGTAGCTGATGGGAACAGATGGAAGTTGTCTTTGTGAACCAGTTGTTTCAAATGAATAAGAATACAGAAGTCAAGAGTGTGTACATGTTTAATATTCTGCAGTTAATTATTATTGCTATGTACGATTTCCTACACAACGGTAAGGAGAGGTAGGCTACAGAGTGGCGTAGCAACTGTCATCGTAGGGAAACTGGACAGGAGCAGAAATGATTAGCGAAGAACTTCCAGAATGAGATTTCCCCTCTCCAGTGGAGTGTGCGCTGATATGAAACTTCCTGGCAGACTAAAACTGTGTGCCGGACCGAGACTAAACTCGGGACTTTTCTGCAACGTTCGCAGAAGAGCTTCTGTGAAATTTGGAAGGTAGGAGACGAGGTGCTGGTAGAACTGAAGCTGTGAGGAGGGGTCGTGAGTCTTGCTTGGGTAGCTAAGATGGTAGAGCACTTGCCCGCGAAAGGCAAAGTTCCCGAGTTCGAGTTTCGGTCCGGCACACAGTTTTAATCTGCCAGGAAGTTTCACCGAAGAACTTAATACAACACACAGGAGATTTACTTAACTTGTACTGCTCCAAGTGAACGAAGACTCATTACTAATATTGGAGCAAGAAATTATGCCTGGCGCTCAATGTTAACAAGGTTGGGGCTCGCTGTAACGAAGGTGTCGTAGCGAAGAGACTTCCAGTGCAAGTGGGCTGAGTGTCTGCCGGCAGCTGTTGTGGGCCATGGTGGCGGAGGGCGCTCAGAATCCAGAGCCACAGGAGGCGTGCCTCAGTGGGCGCACACCATTGGCTCTGCCAGATCCACGTGACCGGTATTGGTGCCTGAATGAAACGTGAGGTTCCACTGCCAACTGCGCGACGCCCATGGAGTGGTACTAATACGTTCAAATGGCTCTTAGCACTATGGGACTTAACTTCTGAGGTCATCAGTCGCCTAGAACTTAGAAGTACTTAAACCTAACTAACCTAAGGACACCACACACATCCATGCCCGAGGCAGGATTCGAACCTGCGACCGTAGCGGTCGCGCGGTTTCAGACTGTAGCGCCTAGAACCGCTCGGCGACTGCGGCCGGCTGGTACTAATACGTGATACCACAATTACAGTCGAGGGAATTTCAGAAAAATCTGGAGGCAACACTCACACACTGACAAATTTCAGAAGTACTGCTACCATGGAAAGTTGGGAAGAAGCCAGGGACAACTGTCATACTCCAAAGTCAAGGAAGCCAACACGTAAAACGTGCAAAACGTGCTAAGTTCCACATACACGCTTTATTCAGAGTGAGCAGGTCCATTATTAAAATACCACAAACTGACATGCATATGTAGTTTGATTTGTCAATATTGGTTTGATTTATTTTTGAAAATGCCATGTTACAAAGTAGGCCTACATGTTATGGTTACATAAAGTTATATAGTTGAGATGAGTAGATAAAATCAGTAGGTCAATTATTTATTAAGCTTCGCGGGCTTTGCGTCTCAGATATTTCTAGCCAAAGAACAACGTCTGCGATGGGAATTTCGATTTGGGATTTATTTCTTCCTTCTTTCATTTTTCCTTCGCTGCCCAGCAAAGCAGTTAACCGAGCTATGGGTGCAGTGTAAAGCTCAGTTCATTTCAGGCAAATACCTGTGATTTGGGAGTGAGACAGAGGAGTTTCCATTCAGGAATTATGAAATAGGAATCTCCGACATTTGCCTCGTAACCAAGGAAAATCTCTTACGTCAACAGATGATATTTTGAGCGGTCTGTGATTGTATGTCAAAACAGATTGTATAAAAGCTGTTGTAAAATGTATTAGGTCAACGTAAACTTCTCGATAACATTGATAGGAACAGTAGGACTGGAACTAGTCTTATTCTGACTTCGGGTCGAAGGAAGTATCCCAGAAAAATTTGAAAACTTATTATGTACTCGTAAGTTTGCGTATCTGTCAGTGTGTGTACCAAAGAAGTGTCGAAGATTTGTTCTACGTGTGTACTGTATGTTTCAGTAAGAACAAAAGCTTTCTCATTGATCAGTTGAAACGTCCCCTTAGAACAATTTATACAAGACTGTGCTTAACCTGACACACAATATTATTTTTAGCGCAACGCAATCTGACTATCAAAGATCCCTGCAAAGGAATGGCCCTGAGTAACATTAAACTATACCTTTCACAAATAACTTACCTCACAAAAATCTTCATTACTGGAACTACTGCAATACAGCGAGCGCCACTACTGCCAGCTAAATAAAAGATTCAAACTACTGAAGGCACTAACTACTGATAGACATAGTTAGCAAATGAAAGATTTTGATAGAGAACAAACAATGTATTTACCTTAATATTCATAATTGACATCCAGTATTACAAATTATCAAAACTCCGCCATCTCTCTCCCCACATCCACCACTGCTGGCGGCTCACCTCCAACTGCGCAACGCTATGCGCTGTTAACATCCAGCTGCCCAACAATACAATGGCAGACAACAGTGCAAACTAGCCACAGACTGCACACAGCACAGCCAGTGATTTTCATATAGAGCGCTACGTAGCATTACCAATATAAAAATCGAAACAGCCTACTTACATAGCCCCCATGCTCCCCACAAAAAATTTTACAAATTTTTTTTGGCCAGTGGCCAATAATGATTTGTAAAAAATTTTCATAATTACTATAACAAAGATATCAAATGCACACACTTATTTATACAATGTTGGTCAAAAGCTAAAATTTTTTCACAGTCCATAAAGACAGTCCTGATCATTCATCACAGTAAAACTGCCGTTTCTTTTATCAAAGTCTGAGCAGTAAAAGACAATGCACACGGAAGTAGTGGATGTCCATGCAGTCTTGAAGAAGTAGTGTTGTCCTTCCAACAGAAAGACAGTGCTGACTCTTGACATGCTGACAGGTAATGGGCCACAACAGAGCAAACCCACAGCAGAGTCAGTCGACGTTTTGAAGAAGATTGGTAGGTAGGTCATCACAGAGCAGACCCACTGCAGTCCTGGTAGAGAGTATTGGTGGGCCACCAGAGGTGCAGACCCACTGTAGTCCTTGTAGAGATGGCCAGCAGCCATCTGCTGCGACTGTGCAACAATGAAAAACCACAACTACCAAGGAAATTCTCTCTATAATTACGCGCTAGCAATAAACAAAAGCTACACTAAATACACAAACTACAAGAAAAAATCAGAAGATTCCAGTGAGGTATCCTAGGCTAAGGGTCGACATATGAAACGTCCCCTTAACAATTTATACAAGACTGTGCTTAACCTGACACACAATATTATTTTTAGCGCAACGCAATCTGACTATCAAAGTTCCCTGCAAAGGAATGGCCCTGAGTAACATTAAACTATACCTTTCACAAATAACTTACCTCACAAAAATCTTCATTACTGGAACTACTGCAATACAGCGAGCGTCACTACTGCCAGCTAAATAAAAGATTCAAACTACTGAAGGCACTAACTACTGATAGGGATAGTTAGCAAATGAAAGATATTAATAGAGAACAAACAATGTATTTACCTTAATATTCATAATTGACATCCAGTATTACAAATTATCAAAACTCCGCCATCTCTCTCCCCACATCCACCACTGCTGGCGGCTCACCTCCAACTGCGCAACGCTATGCGCTGTTAACATCCAGCTGTCCAACAATACAATGGCAGACAACAATGCAAACTAGCCACAGACTGCACACAGCACAGCCAGTGATTTTCATATAGAGCGCTACGTAGCATTACCAATATAAAAATCGAAACAGCCTACTTACACAGTAAATCAATGTTTGCAAAGAATGACAGTGTAAGAATATTGCACAAGGGTACAGACCAGAAGACACAAACCTATACAGGGTTAACGTGGTCGTCATAGCACCAAAATAAAAAGAAGAAAGAAGAAGAGACCAGTATTGATAACTGACGAATTGTTAATAAGTGTATTTCGCTCTCGCAGCCAGTCAATTCGTCATTAGCTACAAAATAAACCATAAAAATATGTGATTGGAATTAGTGTATCAAGCATAGATTGTCACTTTGTGATAACGAAATTTGCGTATTTACAATTCAGTAGAGATGAAGATTAAATCGTTTTCGTTACAGACAATGCAGTGCAGCGCGTTTTTACAGTCTGTCATGTTAATTTTCCTACAAATTACATCTCATGACACTACCCAGAACCAACGCAAATACAGAAATGTAAGTTATAAAAAAGCCATAAGAAATTCAAGTAATACACACGTTTTCTAGGAAAATTTGTAAGCAATTCGAGTAATAAACACATTTGCTAAGCAAGCATGAAACAATTATTGGAAAGACTAGTACTTCGGTGCCATCACACTAATAATGCTAATCAAGTGTAAATACCTAGCGAAATTCATGCCAATGATACCCGACTTCTGCATTAATTCCATGTGCGCCTGAGTTGCACTGCTTTAGGTTCAGTTCTCATTGTTCGCTTTGCTTATTTGGTACTTTTGAGCAGCATATTTTTTTTTCTTTTCTTCCGCTTCGCATAAAGCTCTTACCTACATTGACAATAATGGTGCAACTGGATAAGTAAATTCAGTCTAAACATACTGTGACCAGAAAGTTACCATTTACTGAGATTTGAGCTTTGTTAGAAGTGCGATTTTGATTATAACATCGCTTAGTTATCTTTTTATACAACAGTGTGAATAAACATTGGAGCACTGTATATGAAACTAATGAGCAACGACGTAGGTGACGTCGTAATTTATTTTGTACGCTAAAGTATACCACGAGGGAGACAATTTTCTCTTGGTAAAAGGAATGCACAACATGGAAATACACTGGAAATAGGCTAGAGACCGTAACGGATAGTATGTTATAGATGCTCATAACAGGCGCATATTCCCAGAGGCTTGCTGATTTATATGTATAGAATTATGCACAAGTACATGCGGTTTGTAGATCTCGGCTCCGTGACAGCTATAGGAGAAACATATCCATCTTCGAAAGGTGGAATGGTGTTAACCGCGGCAGCCTGAGAACATGCAGTGACGAAACGTAATGTTCGACTTTTATCAATGTGGATCAACTTATTCGTCATACTGTGAGTCTCAGTAGGATTCCGTCATATTATTGCCCTTACCACACCTGAGGATAGAAACTAGTCTTACGAGATACATACTTCTGCATCAATTAATTCACAGTGGCCAAGAGTGAAGATTTCTTTCATCAGTGCTAGGCTGCAAGGAACGCAACGGAACGACGCGGATCACTCTACAGAGAATCTCTTCAAGTTTGATATTTAATTCCAGTTATGGCGCATTTATAGAGTGCACCATTAGACGGCTCTGGTGTAAAAACCTTAAATTCGATTGAAATGACATATTTCTGTTTGTTTAACGGTCAGTTTGTGTACATACCATGCAAAAGGGAGGAAATTAAGGATCTTCGGCAGAGAAGGTGAAGTGCATTCTAAGAGCATTCGGCGGGGTGACGAAACTCAAGAGCCTTGATCGACAGATCCGGGATGGTTCCTGTAAAACTGCATGGACGCTTTCCTTTTCCATTATTCTCTAATCCGAGCTTGTACTACGTCTCTAATTACATCGATATCGACGTGGGGTTAAACGCTAATCTCCTCTTCCTCCTCCTCCTGAACGACAGATACCTCTGCCAGCGGTATGGAGGTTTCTGCGCAAAACTCTTCCTGTGGCGTAAAGTGCGAGACCGTAACATTTTGATCCTCGTTTCCACGTTTGAACAGGTTATCGCTGGATTCTAGAGAATGTCTTCAATGTCTTGGTCTTAACTGAAGAAAACATTACGATATACGAGGTGCATTCAAGTTCTAAGGCCTCCGATTTTTTTTCTACTTAACTACTCACCCGAAATCGATGAAACTGGCGTTACTTCTGGACGTAATCGCCCTGCAGACGTACACATTTTTCACAACGCTGACGCCATGATTCCATGGCAGCGGCGAAGGCTTCTTTAGGTGTCTGTTTTGACCACTGGAAAATCGCTGTGGCAATAGCAGCACGGCTGGTGAATGTGCGGCCACGGAGAGTGTCTTTCATTGTTGGAAAAAGCCAAAAGTCACTAGGAGCCAGGTCAGGTGAGTAGGGAGCATGAGGAATCACTTCAAAGTTGTTATCACGAGGAAACTGTTGCGAAACGTTAGCTCGATGTGCGGGTGCGTTGTCTTGGTGAAACAGCAGACGCGGAGCACTTCCCGGACGTTTTTGTTGCAGTGCAGGAAGGAATTTGTTCTTCAAAACATTTTCGTAGGATGCACCTGTTACCGTAGTGCCCTTTGGAACGCAATGGGTAAGGATTACGCCCTCGTTGTCCGAGAACGTGGACACCATCATTTTCTCATCACTGGCGGTTACCCGAAATTTTTTTGGTGGCGGTGAATCTGTGTGCTTCCATTGAGCTGACTGGCGCTTTGTTTCTGGATTGAAAAATGGCATCCACGTCTCATCCATTGTTACAACCGACGAAAAGAAAGTCCCATTCATGCTGTCGTTGCACATCAACATTTCTTGGCAACATGCCACACGAGCAGCCATGTGGTCGTCCGTCAGCATTCGTGGCACCCACCTGGATGACAGCTTTCGCATTTTCAGGTCGTCATGCAGGATTGTGTGCACAGAACCCACAGAAATGCCAACTCTGGAGGCGATCTGTTCAACAATCATTCGGCGATCCCCCAAAACAATTCTCTCCACTTTCTCGATCATGTCGTCGGACCGGCTTGTGCGAGCCCGAGGTTGTTTCGATTTGTTGTCACACGATGTTCTGCCTTCATTAAACTGTCGCACCCACGAACGCACTTTCGACACATCCATAACTCCATCACCACATGTCTCCTTCAACTGTCGATGAATTTCAGTTGGTTTCATACCACGCAAATTCAGAAAACGAATGATTGCACGCTGTTCAAGTAAGGAAAACGTCGCCATTTTAAGTATTTAAAACAGTTCTCATTCTCGCCACTGGCGGTAAAATTCCATCTGCCGTACGGTGCTGCCATCTCTCGGACGTATTGACAATGAATGCGGCCTCATTTTAAAACAATGCGCGTGTTTCTATCTCTTTCCAGTCCGGAGAAAAAAAATCGGAGGCCTTAGAACTTGAATGCACCTCGTACCGTGGCTCTGCGAAGGCTGTGCGACTGTAGTTCGAAGTTTGCCAATGATTTAAGGTTATCCTGACCACTTTGTGATTTGCCCTTGATGGGAGTGCTGTAATGGGATACACTCAGCATGCTGACGACAGTTGAGGAACTACTTCAATGAGACGTAGCGGCTCCAAGGTCAAGAAAGCTAAGAGCAATCAGCAGAGCGGTGTGCTGACCCAAGGTGCCATACCGCATCTTATAAAGCCACTGGAAGAGAATGACAGGGCGGTCTCAGAACGCGAAACTTCCGCAAGCTAAGTTTGCTGGTAGGACTGTTACCTTATTGATTCCAAACCGATAGGCGTTTGCCTCAGAGTTTGATCCCACAGGCTCCTCCACCCTCCCCTCCGTTGGGCATTTGCTTGACCTTATCTTCGCTTTCTAGAATATTGACGATCTTCACCCATAACTCTGGCATGGGAACCCTGGCATGGGACTTTCACAAGGTGCTACCAGCTGTGACGGTTGGACTGAGGTGTTTTTAAGAGGTTGCAACACTTCTCTCACTCTTTGCACCTTATATTGTTTATTAGAAAGAAACACTACGCGCACGAGCAATGAAGCTGATACTGTACTGAGATTCCCGGCAGAAGCATGGCACTAAGGGAGGTAAAATGCAGTTTTCCCGCTCTTGCATTAACCTGTTCAGTAAATATGTAGACCTTCTCCTACACGCTCCGTGTTACAGTTCCTCTGATGATCTCCTCCAGGGTCGGTAGGTAGCGTTGTTGTGCTGCAAAGTGATGAAAGGATTCCAAGTAGTTGCCATTGACGAATAGGAATGCCTTCTCCGTGAGTTATTTGAAAGTAATAACCATGAACCTTAAGAAACTGACGATCGTCTGTTAAATTGTATAGGTCCATATACATAACTTCCTTCAAAAATGAATAAGGCCAAAATAAATAATATGCACTCTAACTGTTCTCACTTGTAGTCCTACAGACACCCATACTTATACAGCGTATCGGCACATCTTGTTTTATTTGTTATCTCCTAGATTAGCAATACAGAAACTCAGATCTATTCTTCTATGCATAAAATTGTTGTACTTAGTCCAAATGACCTTGCAACGCCACAACACAGCATGACAAGTGAATAAACGTAGCCCTCGTCTCGAAGCTCGAAATGATTTACCTCATCTTACCTGAAAATAATTTAATAATCCAAAAATCTGTTCTTTGTGAGCACCTACTGTGAGCAGAAATGTTTCTTTTTTTTAGGGTGACTGGATTAGGTACGAGAATATTTAGGTCACTGGGCTACCCCTCATGGTTGCTCTCGTCTAGTCTGATGAATCTGATGCTTCATTTAATTAAATTTACGATGGGTGCCAATTTGAAATAAAGTCATTGATGTGCACTACCATTATAATTATTATCGTACTTTAAAATTTACAAAAGCCTTACACAGTTCAACTGATTAACGTACAAACACCTGCTGCTCTTAGCATAGTCATGCAAACTTAGACTCCTTAACACGTGGTTGAAAATGGTGCGAGAAAGCAAGATGATTGAAGTGACAACTTCCTCCACCTGATCCCGAGTTAAATTCAGTTCATATACAGAGTAAGACAGCCACACATTGATCGTAGCCGCTAGTGCCAGACTGTTGCACAATCAACAAAAGGCTTAAGCAAAGGCCTAAGCAACCACTCCAAGTAGTAAAGAAAAAGTATAATTTACCTTGTGCTGCTGAGCAGATAAGTAGAGAGGAGCGGTATATGCTTGTTGTTCTCACGTCCTCAGTGACAACTTGTTTACTGCACTAATGCATGGCTCTTTCTGTCCCTTTCAGTGCATCTTACAGTAGCAACGCTCACTTTGCTGCATACTAGTGTAGCGCCTTCTATCCACATCAGTGCTAAAAGAGAATATAACAGACTACTGTCTGACCATCACATACAACTACTAGCGACAACTTCCAGGTCAGCACCGTTTGCCTTCTCGCAACAACAACAAGAAACGCTCTCTAACTGACTGGTATCGTTCGAATGCCACTTCCTCGCTTCGAAAACTAGCCTACCCAAGTAAGGCGACCACGCCCGTGCTCGAAGGAACAAAGACAGAGACCCTAAGTATAACGAATGTATAAATTGCGGAAATCGATCAATGTGTGACCGATATAAAACCAAGAACGTGCGCCAGTAGACACGTAAATCAATGGAACGCATAAAAGATGGGTAAATAAACTCGAAAATGAAAAGTGTTCACAACATGGCCTACATGGCTTGACTTGATCATGTCTAAGCACCTATAGACTGACTTTGCATTCTATAAAATCTACTGTGAAATAGCATACTATTTGGTACTATTGCAGAGCTGACAGAATACAGCGGCAAGAAGGAGTTTCGGGACACAGTGATCCACTTGCTACCCCAAAGACACAGCCGAGTTACTAATCGCCTCACATGTTGCATCAACGTGTTGGCAATACACCAATAAAGATTCTTCGACACAGTGTATATCAGCCGGCAATGCATGCCACCGCCGGCAGACAGAAAAACAAACTGGTGTGAGTACACTAAAAATA
This sequence comes from Schistocerca cancellata, assembly GCF_023864275.1. NCBI lineage: Eukaryota > Metazoa > Arthropoda > Insecta > Orthoptera > Acrididae > Schistocerca > Schistocerca cancellata. The sequence continues at coordinate 141,141,330 of NC_064634.1, read as the reverse complement.
CTCTTCAGCGAGGGAGCAGCGAAGGGGTTAGCGACGATTTCGGCGACAGAGTGTAGAGGACCCAGGTGTCGCGTCAGACGGCCCCCTCCAGCCAGACATCAGTTACACTCCAAGGATTCCGAGGTTCGACATTGTCTGTATGTCCATGGAATCCTGTTAAGCCTTCTCTATCCGCTGTAGGCTCTGCTAAGCGCAGTGGCTCCCGCCCCCACGGATGCTGCGCTAGCCACAGCTGTCGCCTTAGATCTGTGTCAGCGCTGAGTGACCCTGAGGGACGACGACGACGACACCATCACCACCACCACCACCACCACCACCACCACCACCACCACCACTACTACACCGAAAAGAAGACGCCGTGGATCGACACCAGCTTGCATCCATCGGACGAGAGCGCCAAGCTGTATCTACTGTAGCTTGACAAATAATGAAGAGTTCTCCTGAACTCTTTCTATCTTGCTGTGAACATCTTCACACCCGACGTATTTATGTAGTCCACACCAGCCCATCAAACCCACAACGCCTGGATTGGGGCGGGGGGGCTAACCCATCCAGACTAGCGCCACCTGAGCAGCTCCTCGTCTTCCCGTAGTGGTTGTATCACACTTCACTCCGAAAAACTGGAACTTAACAGCTTAAGAATAGTGCCATAATTACAGGTAAGGATTGAAAGACTCCCCCAGTTTTTTTTATATGCCACGTGATTTATTGTTGTTACTAACCAACTGCCATACCGTTTACACTGAGGTGACAAATGTCATGAGATACTTCCTAATATTGAGTCGGACCTCATTTTGTTCAGCTTTGTGCAGCAACTCGTCGAAGCATGGATTCAACAAGCCGTTGGAAGACTCCTGCAGAAATGTTGAGCCATACTGCCACTACAGCTCTCCATAATTGCGAAGGTGTTGCCAGTGCAGGATTTTGTGCACGCTCAATTATGTCCCATATTTGTTCAATGGGATTCATATCGAGCCAAGTTGGTGAGCAAATCATTCACGCGAACTGTCCAAAATGTTCATCACCCCACTTTAGTACAATTGTGGCCCAGTGGCAGGGCTCATCGTTGTTTGGGAACATGAAGTCCATGAATGGCTGTAAATGGCCTCCAGGTAGACGAAAATAACCATTTCCAGTCAATACTAATTCTGCTGGACCAGAGAACCCAGTCGATGCCATGTAAAACACAGCCCACACCATTATGGAGCCACCACCAGCTTGCACAGTGCCTTGTTGACAACTTGGGTCCATGGCTTTGTGGGGTCTGCGCCGCAATCGAAGCCTACTATCAGCTCTTATTGACTGACATGGGCACTTACAACACTGGCCATTAAAATTGCTACACCACGAAGATGACGTGCTACAGACGCGAAATTTAACCGACAGGAAGAAGATGCTGTGATATGCAAATGATTAGCTTTTCAGAGCATTCACACAAGGGTGACGCCGGTGGCGACACCTAAAACGTGCTGACATGAGGAAAGTTTCCAACCGATTTCTCATACGCAAACAGCAGTTGACCGGCGTTGCCTGGTGAAACGTTGTTGTGATGCCTCGTGTAAGGAGGTCGGATTGTATCCTATCGCGATTGCGGTTTATCGTATCGCGAAATTGTTGCTCGCAATGCAATGGCTGTTAGCAGAATATGGAATCGGTGGGTTCAGGAGGGTAATACGGAACGCCGTGCTGGATCCCAACGGCATCGTATCATCGCATCGCTGTAACGGATCGTGTAGCCACGTCTCGATCCCTGAGTCAACACATGGGGACGTTTGCAAGATAACAACCATCTGCATGAACAGTTCGACGTCGTTTGCAGCAGCACGGACTATCAGCTAGGAGACCGTGGCTGCGGTTACCCTTGACGCTGCATCACAGACAGGAGCGCCTGCGATGGTGTACTCGACGACGAACCTGGGTGCACGAATGGCAAAACGTCATTTTTTCAGATGAATCCAGGTTCTGGTTACAGCATCATAATGGTCGCTTCCGTGTTTGGCGACATCACAGTGAACGCAAATTGGAAGCGTGTATTCGTCATCGCCACACTGGCGTATCACCCGGCGTAATGGTATGAGGTGCCATTGGTTACACGTCTCGTTCACCTCTCGTTCGCACTGACAGCACTTTGAACAGTGGACGATACATTTCAGATGTGTTACGACCCGTGGCTCTACCCTTCATTCGATCCCTGCGAAACCCTACATTTCAGCACGATAATGCACGGCCGTATGTTGCAGGTCCTGTACGGGCCTTCCTGGATACAGGTAATGTTCGACTGCTTCCCTGGCCAGCACATTCTCCAGATCTCTCACCAATTGAAAACTTCTGGTCAATGGTGGCCCAGCAACTGGCTCGTCACAATACGTCAGTCACTACTCTCGATGAACTGTGGTATCGTGTTGAAGCTGCATGGACAGCTGTACCTGTACACGCCATCCATGCTCTGTTTGACTCAATGCGCAGACGTATGAAGGCAGTTCTTATGGGCAGAGGTGGTTGTTCTGGGTACTGATTTCTCAAGATCTAAGCACCCAAATTGCGTGAAAATGTAATCGCATGTGGGCTCTAGTATAATATATTTGTCCAATGAATACCCGTTTGTCATGTGCATTCTTCTTGGCGTAGCAATTTTAATGGCCAGTAGTGTCTTTGACTATGCCAACGTATTCGAGTGGTCTAGGGCCCAGTCGATATGGTCACTGGCCAAGGAGAGGCGCTGTACGTGATGTTGTCCTGCGATAGCCTATTAAACCCAAATTTTGCCGCAATATCCTAACGGAGTGTTCGTCGTGCGTCCCACATTGATTTCTGCGGTTATTTCACGCATTGTTGCTTGGCTGTTAGCAATGACAACTATACGCAAACACCGCTGCTCTCGGTCGTTAAGTGGAGGTCATATGCCACTGCGTTGTCTGCAGTGAGAGATAATGCCTGAAATTTTCCTGCACCCTCTTGACGCTGTGGATGTCGGAAAACTGAATTCCTCAACGATTTCCAAAATGGAATGTACCATGCGTCTAGCTCCAACTACCATCCCGCGTTCAGTGTCTGTTAATTCCCGTCGTGCGACCATAATCACGTCGGAAATCTTTTCACATAAGTTACATGAATACAAATGATAACTCCGACATTGTAGTGCCCTTTTGTATCTCGTGTACGCGACACTACCGCCATTTGTATGTGTGGATCTCGCTGTCTCATGGCTTTTGTCATTTCATTGTAGTTCGACAAAATCCGTGACCAAGCGATTGGAGACGGCGCGTGCAAAAGGGGCCAGCGTGATGTGCGAGACAGTCACAATACAAGCTGACACGTGGATACCTGTTGTATAGTTCCACGTTTAATTGTTTCACGTGGTATTGCTCTTATAGACGTCAACACTAACTTAATTCTTGTTCCGTCTTTATATATATATTTGCAAGATAATATTTCAAACAATACATCCAAACACAAATATAAATTTTGAAGTAAAAGACAGTACTTTAATCGAAATTATAGCCTTCGTGGGAGTCTTCAGGTGTGACTATTTGAGAAGGACTGTAATAACACGGCGTCTGAATATAGATACTGTCAACAAAAAACGTACATACGGGAAGAAACACTGCCGTTGAGCGAACTTCTAATACGAAAAATACCTGCAACTCTGAAAATTAGTAGACCTGCATTTTTTCGCCATCGTAGTTCCGAAAGCATGGTGGTAGATGTAACGGCACTTTACATTCCGTCCACTTACACGACGTTGCGCTTCGTACTTTTTTGTTTCATGCAAATTTGGCATATGAAATGGTTCAAATGGCTCTGAGCACTATGGGACTTAACTGCTGTCGTCATCAGTCCCCTAGAACTAGGAACTACTTAAACCGTACTAACCTAAGGACATCACACACATCCATGCCCGAGGCGGTCGCGCGGTTCCAGACTGTAACGCCTAGAACTGCTCGACCACCCCGGCCGGCAAATTTGGCATATACGTGCTGGTGTTGTTTTTTACGTGTTGGGTCGATATGTTTCGGGAAAATGGGGCCAATATTGCGTTTGGAGTAAAAGAGGTGTTTCCCTAGAAATGGTTTTCCATGCTTTTCGTGTTCCGACAGTTGCAGAGATTTTAACATTATGTCTGCCATATTTATTCGGTAATCCGTATATGTTTTCTTCCTCTGGAAGCATATTGTTTTCTGGACAATGTACGTGTTGAAGAGCCATATCCGCACGTAAAATTAAGTTTGGCCCGACAGTTGTTCCCACGAGTGTGAATCGTGCTTTTTACGTTTGGTCCGAAGTTGGGTCCACGACTCGGATTCGCCCAAGTACGGCAAGGGGTTAATTATATTTAAAGTTAAAATACTTGGAGCAGATGCTTCGGATCATCCCTGTTCTACGTGTCAGTTTCTAAGATGTATTCTCACGTAGCGAACCGATCCTGTCACAACCGCTATACATACCATCTGTCTTGACATAAGTGCTGCTGATGCTACGTCCGTCCATGTGAACAGCATGTAATTAGGATTTTGTGGCTAGATGAGCTATTACTCGAGATGTAAAGGTCTTAGTAATGATTAAAACATTCTGAGGAACAAATAAAATGACACGATTATGAAAAGGAACGCCACGAGGTGCTACTCCATCACTCTCACCTTGTTCTGCTCTGTTGAAGGCAAGTTAGGCTCACCATAGTGGGCGTAGGATGGTTGGTCTGCATGATTTTAGTGAAAACTGAAATGTATTAATGCACCAAGAGTGGCCTTAGGCGAGTTGAGACAAATGTTGTGTCCTGTTTCCCACGATTGTCTCAGCGGATGTTTTCTGTAGCTTCTTGGCATCTCTAGAAATTCGCCACTAAAACTGAAACTGGGCTATCGTGATGCATCGATATTTATATATTTGGCAGAAGTCTTGCAACTCCCGCGGAACCACGGTTTTAACATTTAATATGTTCATAATCATTACGGATTATAGCTTAAAGACGTCGATTGATGATATACTTGCTGAGACACTTTCGATGCGTACTGTGACAAGTGATTTGGGAGATGCGACATAGGAGGAGGAGGAGGAGATTAGTGTTTAACGTCTCGTCGATAACGAGATCATTAGAGACGGAGCCCAATGTCCGGTTAGGGAAGGATGGGGAAGGAAATCAGCTGTACCCTTTCAGAGGAACCATTCCGGCATTTGCCTCAAACGATTTAGCGAAATAACGGAAAACCTAAATCACAATGGCTGGAAGCGTCCTCCCGAATGCGAGTCTACTGTGCTAACCACTGCACTGCCTCTTTCGGTGAGGCGATATAGGCATGTACTACCTCGCTCTAGGCAGAAAATTTGGAAATTTGTGGTAAGGTCTTATGGGACCAAACTGCTGAGGTCATCGGTCCCTAAGCTTACACACTACTTAATCTAACTTACACTAACTTACGCTAAGGACGACACACACACACCCATGCCCGGGGGAGGACTGGAACCTCCGACGGGGGATCGCTGTAGGCCTGTTGCCATTTGTCACATCACAAAGAGGAGAAATATTGTACACGCCCAATGTGTGTTTAAAATTTGGAAACATGTCTTTGAACCGGTACAGTTTCTTCTGTGGCTTTTGTATGCGAAAATATCTTACAAATAATCTCATGCATCAAGGTCTCCAAACAGGGCATTCATAGCAACTGATTTACGAGTGGAACAGAGGAAACGTTTGTGCTGACAGTACGTTTTTCATCGATAACCGTTACCAGTCGTAACAACGTAATTTCACTTAGAGTGCGAGCAGTTTGGAGAGACCACTTACTCGCTTCCGTGTCTACAGGCCTTCAACAGTTACTTGGCTCTCTGCGAGTGTAGTTTGTTACCGTATATAGGTGTGACATTGCTATCTTCTCTACTTATCTTCTCGTTACTATCTTACGAGCGAAGGACATCTATGAATTTCTTGCTTCACGCCTCAGTTATCCCGACCTTCACACCGTGAAGTTCGTGAGCGATAAGCTTCAAACAATGCGGAGTGAATGCGTCCTTCAACAGCAGAAGTAGAAAGGAACATTGTACTCCAGTGAGAAAAAGGAACATTCGCCAATGAACTGTATTTGGTGATTGCAATTAGAAATTAAACAATCAGGCTCTTCTAGTTGATAGCGTAGAAAAGATCGCACTACCAGTGACTAACTCGGGAAATAAACATGTAAATCAGAATATTTGTGATGAATCTGAGTTGTACACCGTCAGAAGCTGATTCGTAACTGAAAACTCAGCAAATACGTTTCATATGAACAACACACATTCTAAGACAAAAAAGACACTCCACGAAAAAAATACCCAATTGGGATGGAAATCGGTAGATGTGATGTGCCTACACATAGGGACAAATAAACGATTACAATTTCATAAAAATTTGATGATTTATTCAGGAGAAAGAACTTCACGAACTAAGCAATTGAATAACGCGTTGGTCAACGTCTTGATGTTATGCAAGCAGTTATTCGGGTTGGCGTTGATTGACAGAGTTGTTAGATGTCTTCCTGAGGGATATCGTGCCTAATTTTGTTCGGTTGGCAAGTCAGACCGTCAAAACCCCAAGTTTGTTGGAGGGCCTCGCCCGTACTCCTGCAAACCTTCTCAATCCGGCGGCGGCCTTCCTGGCCAAGGTAGGGTTTGGCAAACATAACGACAAGCAGCAGAAACTCTCGTCGCTTGCGGGCGGACATTAACTTGCGGGAAAGTAAACCCAGTATGGCTTGCCCCGAAGTGCAACTATAAATGGTTCAAATGACTCTGATCACTATGAAACTTAACTTCTGAGGTCATCAGTCCCCTAGAACTTAGAACTACTTAAACCTAGCTAACCTAAGGACATCACACACATCCATGCACACTGACCGTTGCATTCTCCCAACTGTTAAGGTCTCCCGCCAAAATCGTCGCATGCTGCTTAGGGTCTTCATTTAAATATTATTTCATTCTAAGAGAGCTGCATGGTCACCGATGTTATCTGTTCTTTCGGATATGTCCAAAAGAGCAGATATCATCTTCATATAGTTAAGGCTAACTGGCCATTGACCTTATTTTTCTGTGCTGGATGCAAACGCATTGCCCGAACTCTTAGTGGACTCGGTAACATTGTCTGCCGCGAGTAATGAGTGTAATGGGCAGGGGCACTACCAATGTAGTGTGTGGACATAAAGTTGGGAATGTGGGTCTCACGGGGAGGGTGAAAGGGATAAATTTCTGCAGTCACACTATCCTCTGTGCCCTCGGTGGCTCAGCTAGATAGAGCGTCTGCCATGTAAGTAGGAGATCCCGGGTTCGAGTTCCGATCTGGGTACACATTTTCAACTGTCCCCATTGATGTATATCAACGCCTGTCGACAGCTTAGGGTCTTGATTTAATTATAATTTCATTCTAAGAGAGCTGCATCGTGACCGATTGTATCTGTTCTTTCGGACATGTCCGAAAGAACAAATTCTATCTTCATTTATCTAATAGGACTCCTGAGTCGTATTTATTGTGCGGAGAAAGTGTTGTTCAGGTCTCGACTAACATTAATCGCTCCAGCCACGAGATCAGTTTCTCACAATGACCAAAGGTGCATATTTTTCTACAGAACTTTCAGATACCTCTGTGAACAATAAATTCAAGTAGTGGACTTTCAATACTACTTGCCCGAACACTGACACTAAAACCTTGCTGATGAGTTGTTCTACCTTTGCATGGGGATTTTCTATTATTCACCAACTGCTGTCGTGTAAGCTGATGAGCATAGATTGAAGATTGCGCACAAAAACTGTGGAAAAACCTTCTTCTTAGAAAAACATCTGCTCATGGTTGCTGTAAACTTTTCAGATGTTAGAAATTGTACTGGTTTTCTGCAGCTGGGACTGCACCGTACCTGTGGGTCCCTTACCTGGAGGTTCACATGTCTTGCTGAGCAAAGAGTAGAATATGTTTCTTCACGACTGTTGCAGGTTCGCAGTGCGTGACACCCTAATCTTTCTTTTACAGTTGACGAACATCTAGTGTCTAATTAACGCTGGAAAATAGCTGGTGATGCCTGTGGAGGGATCTTCTCTTAAGCTTCCATGATGCTTCCCGACAGCTCCCATTTGCTTTATCTCAAACAAATGTAGTTTCGGCTTTGTTCTTGGTGTGAACACCGGACCATCGTACCATCACTTCATTGCAAGTACTCCGACATTAATCTGCAGCATTACAAAACAGAGAGTTTATTCTGGAAGGACGATATCGTGCAATAGCACTATACCATTTGTCATAGGAAATTTCCAGGCAAATATTCATATGAACGTTTTTTTTTTTATAATAACCCGACAGGAGTCATCACCCAAAGTTTGAATTCAAAGTTCAAGTTCATCCAGTATTTTCACAAAGTACTCTGATGACACGTTAAATCGTTTTAAAAACGCGATGTTCCGGCAAAGGTTTTACCTGCCACTGCCATGTAGTGTTCTATTTTATTGTATTTAATCACACATACGAGTTGGGCTGTCAGCTTCAGAATGCTGCTCCTCAGGTTCCGTTACGTAAGCTTGCCACCAAGAGTAAGACCAATGATGATGAGTGTGTGGCTGTTCACACTGATGTGATAGTTCTTGTGGTGGTGCTAGCGGTGGTGCTGATGTTGGCAGTACTGTTGAAAGATATTATGGCTGCACTGAATATATTTTCGGCGAAGCTGACGGTCGCGAAGATAAAACTACTGTAAGTGCTGGGACTGTACTTACCCATGTTCAGCTGTTGTGACTGAGTGTGGGAGAAAAAGATGCGATAGTGGGTAAACGAATACTGGAACTACTTTGAACTTTGGCTTGGTGGTACATTATGCAATATTTGGAGTGTAGTTTGGCGAAAGAGTCGATGGAGATACGAGAGTATAAGAAGTTTATATTAGAAATAATAGCTACATCTCATAGAATTTCAGGTTCTTGGACTCTTGAGAAACTGAAATTTTCCCGTGACAAGATGTAAACAAATGCACTGCATTTGTATAGGCAGTGCAACAATTAAGGGTTGTCGACGATGGAATAAACACTTGGTTAGCGACGTGTGTTCTGGACGGTCCATGGTGTACATATATGTTTTGGATGTTTGAGTCAGCGTGATAGGTGTTCACATTTTTAAATACTGCAAAGTGCTTCCACAACCTGTAGTGTAGCACACATCCAGTTAAGATACACATTTGAGGGAGGTATTGCTGGGTTTCATAGTGAAGCTTTATTGCAAAAGTTGATGCCATATGCCGCAGAGATTGGAGTGAGTAGCTGTGCTGAAATCAATTAGTGTTGCTGACTGCATGAGTCAGGCTCATGACACAGGCTTAGCTATATTGACGGAACACCTACAATGTTTCTATATACCTTCTGTATTGACTTTTTTTTGGCGCCCCAGAGAAACGCTAGGTCTGTTTAAAGAGTAATAATTTAATAATGTCTATCGTACTGTATTGTATGTTAACAGGGGGCCTATAAACGACGGAGAGGCTCCGTCCCCCTCGCAACCGCAGTGGTCCACAACCCCACGACGACTACCGCAGTCCACTTCACCCCTCCGCCGCCCCACACCGAACCACTCTTTCAAGGTTATTGTGCGGTTCGCTCCCCCCCCCCCCCCCCTCCTCCAGGGAACGTCTCACACCAGACGCACCAGACGAGTGTAACCCCTATGTTTGCGTGGTAAAGTAATTGTGGTGTACGCGTGCGTGGAGATCTTATTTGCGCAGCAATCGCCGACATAGTGTAGCTGAGGCGGAATAAGGGGAACCAGTCCGTATTCGCCAAGGTAGATGTAAAACTGGCTAAAAACCATCAGCAGCCTGGCGGCTCACCGGACCTCGACACAAGTCCGCCGGGCGGATTCGTGCCAGGCGCTCCTTCCCAATCCGGAAAGCCGTGCGTCAGAGCGCACGGCTAACTGGCTGTGTGTACACTGGCTGTGTGTACACAACTATGCGAAAAACACTGACTAAACGAAGAGGCAGAATGATAGACGTCAGGGAATAGTTTGCACAGTACTAGGGTGAGTAGTAGAGGGCAAACGCTGTAATGGAAGACACCAACTGGAATATATCCAAATAATACACTGAGGTGACAAAAGTCATTGGATGTCTCCCAATATCGTGTCGGACCTCCTTTTGCCCAGCGTAATGCAGTAACTCGACATGTCACAGACCCAATAAGTCATTGAAAGTCCCTGCAGAAATACTCAGCCATGCTGCCTCTATAGCCGTCCATAATTGCGAAAGTGTTACTGCTGAATGATTTTATGCACGAAATGATCTCTCGATTACATCTCATACATGTTCGATGGGATTCATAACGGGCTATGTGGATGGCCAAATAATTCGCTCGAAATGTCCAGAATGTTCTTCAAACCACTCGTGAAAAACTGTGGTCCAGTGGCATAGCGCATTGTCGGTCGTTAAGTGAAGGCCGTCGACCACTGCGCTGTCTGTGGTGAGAGGTATTGCCTGAAATCTGGTATTCTCGGCACACTATTGACGCTGTTTATCTCGGAGTATTGAATTCCTTAACGGTTTCCGAAATGGAGTGCCCCATGCGTCTAGTCCCAATTGCCATTCCACGTTCGAACTCTGTTATCTTCCGTCGTGGGGCTCGGAAAGCTTACCACATGCATCACCTGAGTACAAATGACAGATGTGTCAATGTACTGCCCTTTTATAGCTTGTGTACGCCAAACCACAGCCATCTGTATACACGCACCGCTATCATTCGACTTTTGTCACCTAGGTGTAAAGGAGAACTTTCACCGTAAGTGTTACTCCGGGATGGAGATGACACAAGTAAACACAGTATTTAGCTATTGCTATGGATACCACAAGGCAATGCACTGTAAGTACCTAAAACATAAAAAACTTTCTGGTTGTTAAACGTTTCGTCACCGATTACTAAATTTCCGTCATTTCCGCCAGCAGCACCAGCACTGCATCTAGCAACACTTGGTCCATAACACAATTTTCTTGTAACACCTACATATGATGATGAACCTGCAGTGGCTCTGAAACTTGTTCATGGTCGAATAAATCGTAAAAAAAGTGACTGGTTGCATATTTATTACCAGATAAATCGCCAACAGAGCATAGGTTCACACCGGGAAAGAAGAAAGAAATAAATAGACCGTGCACTTTTAAAGAAACAACCTCTGCATTCGCCTTGAGCGATTTATGGAGTATCACAGAGAACTTTGACTGACGCCCGAATAACAGGGACTTACATGCCTCGAGAATAGAAAATAGTGCATTGAGAATGGCTAGCTACTAGCCGAAATCTGGATTTGCCTAATAAACTGCAAAAAGAGGACGACTGATTGCTGCACTCTATAATTAATAAATCCCAGAGAACCTAAATCTGGGTGGCCTAAGGTGAATTTAAAACGCTGTGCACCGGAACAAGAGCCTAGAGCGAGCCAATACCTTCCTCCGCTATACATCAAACGTAATGATCATGGTGGTAAAATCAAAGTCTTTCAGGCTCATATTGTGGCGTAAAGGCAGTCTTTCTACCCGCGCACTTTGCACCAATGGGATACGGAATCAATAAAATTTTAGTAGTTGACTGTGTTCTCACTGTACCACACCATACGGTGGATTGTAAAATGGAAACGTACGTTTTTGTAGACACACAATTCGTACTTGACTTCCGGAAGGCGTTCGATACATTTCTGCGTTGTCGCCCAGTGAACAAAATACGAACGTTCGGAAAATCAGACCGGCTTTTTGGTTGGCTCGACGACTGCCTTGCAGACAAAACTTCGTGTTCGGACCAAGAAAGTGTCACAGGACTGTTCCCGTTCACAATCTTCGTGGAGATGAACTAGTGGATAACAGCGGAAACTCCATGAGGCAACGCTAGGGAACTGCAGACATCGACGCTTGGTGTAGGGATTGGTAGTTGACTCTCAACATAAATGTAGCGTACAACGCATAAATAGATGGTCGACCCATTATTGTATGATTACACGAGTGCCGAACGGGCACTGGAAGCAGTCATATCCATTGCATATTCCGAAGTCTGTATCGGAGAGACTTAATGTGGAACGATTGCGTGTAACTAATCCTAAGGAAGCTATGTCAGATTGAGATTCATTGGAAAAATCCTCAGGAAGTGTAGTTCAGCCACGGAGGAAGTAGCTTAGAAAGCCCTCGATCGATCGATACTAGAGTACTTTTCGTCATAAGGGGGCACTTTTTAGACAGAAATGATAGTGGAAATAGAGGAGATCCGAAGAACAGCAGCGCCTTTCATCACAGGTTCGTTCGCTAAGCGCAAAAGCGTCACGAACATTCTTAGCCAACTACTGCGGGAGACGCTGCAAGAGACGTGGTTTATTGTCAGAATTCCGAACACGCACATTCCCAGAAGTGTCAACCAATATGTTGCCTACTCTTAATATATTGCCCCATCATAATACAGGGTGGAGCAAAGGAAACACATGTTTTTCACAATTGAAAGACTGGGACACAATTTGATAAAAATAATAAAAACAAGCATTAGGTGATAGATTCTTTTAATGCAGTTTGGAAATATACATACTTTAATTAGGTTGGAAAAATAATGTCTTGGAGATGACGTCCTTCTTGCAGGATACAAATTTGGATCCTCTCCCGAAAGTTACGCATGGCTCTCTCCAACATTTCCTGACGAATGAAATTCTTCAGGCCATCGATTGTGCGAGGCTTGTTCATGTAGACTTTTGATTTTAAATATCCTCACAAAAAAGCATATTGACAAATGGGGTGAGTGATGGGGCTAGTAAAAATCACCATATCTCGAAATAACATGTCCTGGGAACATTTGTCGAACCACTGCCACGGATGCTCTCGCCGTGTGAGCTGTGGCACCGTTCTGCTGAAACCACATTTCTCCCATGTTCACTTGACTCCTTTCAAGTTCGGACGAAGAAAGTTGTTTAACATTTTAACATAGCACGCTGATGTCACAGTAACTGCAGTTCATTCGAAAAAAAAACAGGATCTAGCAATCCCCAACTTTGAAATGCATCACTACACTGTTACTTTTAAACTGTGGAGAGGTCTTTGGTGTAATTGATGTGGGTTCTCCGGCGCCCAATACCGATAATTTTGAATATTGACGTAACTGTCTACATGAAAATGTGCTTCATCACTCCTGAAGGCTGTAGCATTTGCATCTTCCGAAAAAATTTCGTCCATTACGCGACAAAACTCTCTGTGCTGCACAAAATTCTTTTCACTAAGCTGCTGGACGATCATTATCTTGTACTGGTGAAACTTAAGATCATGATGTAAGATGCGGCAAAGCGAGCGACGCGACATACCCAGCGCTACAGACTGTCGTCTAGTCAGTCGTTTCGGACTAGCAAGAACTGCCGTTCTCACTCGGTCTACATTTTCCGGAGAACGAACTGAAGGGGGAAGACGAGGTGGTTTGTTTTTCATCACAGATCCAGTACTTCTAAACGCTGCAACCGATCGGAGTACAGTATTTCGATCAGGCACTGCACCTAGACGTCCAACTCTAAAATTTTAAAGGAAAAGACGTTGCACTGTGACTACGGAATCATTATTTCTGAAGTACTGCTCGACAACGAACACACGACGCTCTGCGCTCCAACGCTCCACTGCGACTGAAACCGCATTGTATGGGCAGTCTGCCAACATTCATTCAAGGTCAATACTCCCTCTCGTCGCCGCGTACTAGCGAGAAGAAGAAGAAGAAGAAGAAGAAGAAAGAAAGAAAGAAAGAAAAAACCACCATGCGTTTCTTCTGCTCCACCCCGTGTATTGCCTTATCCATATTTAAATTTTTCGTATCAAAACGCTGTAGAAAGAGAAGCACTGCTCAGACTAACGTCAAATTTGAACAATAGATGACGATGTTTGGAAATTTGTGGTAAGGGCTTATGGGACCAAACTGCTGAGTCATCGGTCCCTAAGCTTACACACTACTTAATCTAACCTAAACTAACTTACGCTAAGGACGACACACACACCCATGCCCGAGGGAGTACCCTAACCTCCGACTGGGCGAGCCACGCGGACCGTGACAAGACGCCTAAGACCGCGCGGCTACCCCGCGCGGTTGATGACGCTGTAAGCGTCAGAATAATCACAACAACAGACTCTCCAGACGGCTGTTTCTCAGCTTCCGTCCGAGACCCACAACATGACTGTCTCCATGTAGGATCGTGCGCTGCTGGTAAAGTTTATTTGCAAACCAAGGGCTGAACGCCAGCAGCCGTGCGGAAGTTACGGACACTCGGGGTATGAAAAAAGGCGTTGGTACGATGTCTGCTAAGGGTCTGGAGAAAACGATTACAGAATTCGACAAGACATGTTCTTTTGAAGTGCAGTGTGACAGCTGATCCGACATATGTGGAAGATGTGGCCACAGCTTTACAGGAGGGGTCGAACGGTAGTGTGCCGTCATGCAGGGCACGAGGAATTGCGCGAACGTTGGACATGCATGCGTGCACGGTGCATTAAATCCTACGAAACATCCTGCATTGCCGTCAATACAAAATCACTCATGTTCAGGAGTTGCTTCCTGCTGACATGACCGCAAGAGATACGTCCGCTCTGGAATTTATTGCTAGCGTGGAAGTGGATAATGAATGGCCATGGAACATTATGTGGACTAATGAGGCACATTTCCGTCTCCAAGGACATGTAAATCGTCGAACTGCAGCGTATGGCCGAAGGAAGATCCGCACGCACGCCAACCGGAACCACTTCATTCCTCAAAGGTATCGGTGTGGTGCAGGTTGACGTCATCGTTTATCGTAGGGCCTTATTTTTTCGAGGAGATGACTCCTGTGAGTCCTGTTACCTCTACCGTCACTGACAGGCGCTATGAGAGTCTTTTGCCCACCAACGTCATTTCAGCCCTTCAACAGCTGTGTGGGCACGTTCGTTTTTATGCAGGATGGCACTCCTCCGCAAATTGCACAGCCAACTAAGCGGCTGCTGCAGAGGTTTTTGCAAATGCTAGAGTTATCAGCCGTAATTTCCGTACAGCCTGCCCATCCAGATCACTTGGTCTTTATCCGAGTTAGTTTTGGCTGTGGGGTATCTTAAAGATGTTGTGTTCAGTGTTCCAATTACGAACATAGCTGGAGGCACGCTTTGCGGAATGCATTCTGAACGTGACGCCGAGGCAATCGAATATGTTGTGGAACATGCTTTTTCACGATTTCAACTTGTGGTGGAAAACGGACAGCATACACTATCTGATGAAAAGTATTCGGACACCCCCAAAAAACATACGTTTTTCATATTAGGTGCATTTCACTGCCACCTACTGCCAGGTACTCCGTTTCAGCGATCCCAGTGGTCATTAGACATTGTGAGTGAGCAGTATGGGGCGTTAACTTGTGTCATACGTCTTTAGGCGAGATATCCGCTGTTTCCGATGTCAGGTGAAGTGGAAACGTGAAGGGACACGTACAGTACTACAGCGTACAGGCCGACTTCGCCTGTTGACTGACAGAGACCGCCGACAGTTGAAGAGGGTTGTAATATGTAATAGGCAGACATCTATCCAGACCATTAGACAGGAATTCCAAACTGAATCAGGATCCACTGCAAGTACTATGACAGTCAGACGGAGGGTGAGAAAGATTTCATGGTCGAGTGGCTGCTAAGCCACACATCACGCCGGTAAATGCCAAACGACGCCTCGTTCGGTGTAAGAGGTGTAAACATTGGACGACTGAACAGTGGAAAAACGTTGTGTGGAGTGACGAATCAGGGTACACGATGTGGCGATCCGATGGCAGGGTGTGGGTATGGCAAATGCCCGGTGAACCTTATCTGCCAGCGCGTGTAGTGCCAACAGTAAAATATGGAGGCGGTAGTGTTATGGTGTGGTCGTGTTTTTCATGGAGGGGGCTAGCATCCGTTGTTGTTTTGAGTGACACTATCACGGCAGACGCCTACTTTGATGTTTTAAGCACCTTCTCGCTTCCCACTGTTGAAGAGCAATACCGGGATGGCGATTGTATCTTTCAACGATCGAACACCTGGTCATAATGAACGGCCTGTGGCGGAGTGTTTACACAACAATAAAATCCCTGTAATGGTCTGGCCTGCACAGAGTTCTGACCTGAATCCTAAAGAACACCTCTGGGATGTTTTGGAATGCCGACTTCGTGCCAGGCCTCACCAACCGACATCGATACCTCTTCTAAGTGCACCACTCCGTGAAGAATGGGTTGCCATTCCCCAAGAAACCTTCTAACACCTGATTGAACGTATGCCTGCGAGAGTGGATGCTGTCATCAAGGCTAAGGATGGGCCAACACCGTATGGAATTCCAGCATTACTTTGCGAGAGTCTCACGATAGACAGAAAGCGATGTCATTTGCTTTTTATGCTCTTTCTGGCCTCAGGATACTTAAAAAACGATGTTATTATTCTTTTTTGACCTCAGAACGTTTAAAAACCTATTTTTCCCATCCGATGTGGTACGATGGTGCCGTGGTGAAAGCCTTACCTAACTAACACTGCTACAACTGTAGACTGCCGAACTTGTGCAGACATGCACTTGGAGCAGTACGGATGAATTAACGTGCAATTCAAACCATTGCCACCGAATTGCGATTCATCTGTCATTGGTAACCGATCCCATTTACGTTAAAAAACTTACAGCACCATCTATCGGCAAAATTTTCGTTTCTTTTTTCCCATGACGTTTCGCCCTGTGCCAATAATATACTGCCCCAATTTGACGCCAATCTTAGCTGTGGTTCTCTTTCCAGAGTTTTGATAATGTAACCTTGATTAGAGACACCCTGCATATTTCGTTAAATACAGTGAAGGTCAGATAAGATGGGGTAAAGATTGTGCGGAGGCTAACCAATCAACTCAACGCGTTCAATTCGCGACTGAAGCGTGGAAAAGTAAACTGACTGGCAGAAAAAATACCCTCCGCCGCACACCAAAAGGTTGCTTGCGGAATATGGATGTATATGTAGATTTATGCAATTACGTACTATCTCTATTGTTGTAAGATTATTAGTTCGTGCATAGATGTCCTTCACGCTTCACTAATTCTTCGGATTAGGATTTTACATTATTATTCTCCTGATATCGTTTAATCCACATTTCCATAATACAAGTACTAGTGCAGGACGACAAGAGCTGAGACAGTAACGGTTAGTCAGTAATTATTCGAAAATTTTCCTCTTAATGTTCATGATACTCCCTAGCCAGAGAAGTGGCACAAAAACAGGGCGTTTGTGACATCAGATTTATAGCGCATGTCGCATTATACGGTAAGGTTTATCCCTTTAGATCTGCTACCAGACAGACGAAACGTGGCGTCGAAGCGCACCAAATTGAAATCCATTTAGTCACGCCAACATCTTTACACTATAATTCCTCTTACGTGGTAGGTGACGTCTTACTCTTAATAATAATGCGACATGTACCCGGAAAATTATTTTTCACTACGTGACAGCTTTAGATTTAGTGGATTTCATTATCTCATCCCGTGTACGAGTGTCAAAGGAGGGCATTCAATAATTCAAGGAAAAAATTTCATCGAAATTGTAATGGTCTATATTAGCTGATTCCCAGAAGATGAAATACGTCCGTTATTCCGTAAGTAACGTTTCTGGAAGTGTGAACTTCGTTGACGTATTTTCTTCTTAGTTGGCGATAAGTTTGATGATATGTAATGGTTGACTGAGCTAACCAAAGAAAGACAGGCCTACATCGGGTCAGTAAATTGGAAGGATTCAGGGTGTACGCATACTGAACAATTATATACGATTCAAGGTTAGAGGAACGCGAGATATAGTTTGTGAAGCAGGTTACTGAAACGAACTATGTACAGTAACTGTCTCTGGGGTTAACTTAAGTTTTCATATTCACGTCATTACTGGTTGTAGGCAATTGCTGCTGAATTACATCAACAATACATCGCACCAGAGGATAACTACAGTATTCTACATGAAAAGCGCAAATGGAATAACTAGCCATTTGTTTTCCGGAGAAGAACGAGGATCACTCTAACGCTATGCTGTTATGCCGAAAACCTTCCTCGCGCCAGTACTCGAACGATTTGCATAAAATGAATGATTCTGAATCCAGCAAGAAGGTGTTAGTCCAACCATGCGCCAGTTAAAAAAAAATCTTACGCTTCCTTTCTGAACAACAACTCTTTACGAGAAATGAACATGTGTTGTCGAAGCTGTACCAAGTGGAAGGTGGACTAAGAGCGAATGGATTTGCGGTACGATTTTTCTGCAGTACTTACAGAGGCATTATAATTAGTCACCATCTTTAATTATTTGACATTTTCAAAACAAAAGTTCATCAAGTGGCTATCATCAGGTCATTGCAGCAATTACAGCAAGTGTAAGGAAATATTTCTAATTTTAGTGTGAATACCATATTTCAGTTTCTTATGCTCACGTGACGGATTACAGAAACTTTTTTATAATATCCGCAGGTGAATTAATTACAAGCTGACGAATATGATGACTTGAATCGATTTCGAGTTGAATTAATTTCGACTTGCTGTAAATTAACATGGCCCTATTGAACGGAAATTTAACTAACCTGAATGACCTGGCGATGAATGCTTGGTGAACGCTTTTTTCAAAACATCGAGTAAAGAAAAATTATGACAACGTGTGATTTGATGTAAAACGTTCCAGCAGGTTAAAACTGTGTGCCAGACAGGGACTCGAACTGTAAACCTAGAATTTCCCCTGTAATTCTGTTACCCATTGAGCATCCAAGATAACAGCCTGAAGGAAAAAAAGAAGTCAAACTATATTCTGCGAAAATTTACGAGATAAATCATCTCTGACAGAATGAAGAATAAAGTATGAATCAATGTATCTTTATTGCTCTAGTTTTGACCATTACATATGATTAATTCACGAACTTTTATGGATATTTTATAGACCAAAGGAATTTAGGTTCTGTTTTAAGAAAAGGATAACACTGGCACATTATAATTTTCTTTCAAAGTTACAAAAATTTTGTGGGTGAAACAAAAACACACACACACACGTTGATATTCACTACGAGATCATCTACGTCGAGTCAATTAATAAAAACCACCTTAGCATACGTATTTGTCGATCTAACGAAAGATTTAGCTGTATGTACCCACACGCTTAATGCCACATCCGAGTTATACTTTGTTTTCTGTTTTCTGATGAATAACAAGACCCAAAAGAGATCTCTATAATACGGAGAACAATAGGTCTATAATATAACAGTTGTATTTTCTTTAGAACAGAAGCAGTGAATGAAATTACATCGAACATGTAGAATAATTAATCAGTAGTATGTACACCTATCCCAGTTATCCCCTTTTATGGAAAATATTTCCATGGTTATTCGAAACTGGCCCTTGTTATTCATAACTATGAAGGAGTTTATTATACTTCTTTGTAGAACTTGCACACAGCTCATTTTCTTGTACATCAGTTCGTTTTTTCTGTCCCAATAGTTTTCAGTAATTTGTTGACTTTCCTTTTTGGAGAAATTGGTATGAAGAGGAGGTACACTGTAGAAATGGCGGTTATTGCTGGAAAAACTGGTTTCCGGTTATACCGATATTGTTTCATCTCCAGTTCAAGCTGACGGTTAAGATCACTGTAAATAACCAGTTTCTGAAATAAACGACTTTGGGTTTTTTATTGCTGTTATTTCCAGAAATAAACTAACAAAGATTGAAAAATTCAAAGACGCCCTCAGACTTTTGGTTCCAACATACCTAGAGTCAAAATACCAAATAAACTAGGTAAATAAAAGGAACTATGTGCATATTCTCTTAGATGCTTTTCGCGAAAAGTAATATGGGCTTGAATACTACGAAGAATCACCAGTATCCTCCTTCTGATTCTAATTTTTTGAAACGCTCTAAAAAATTATTATACAGTCGAGGATGATACGCATAGTTGGACACTACGAACAGTTTGTGCTAAAGGACTAAAACTGAGTTTGGAGCAGTATATTTTTCTCGTTTTGTTGTCCGTTTCGAATGGCTGCTGACAGATCAAGTCATAGTATGTAGATACAGGCAGCAGGTCAGTTACATACTATTTATATTATAAACGATCAATTAAATGACGAAATTTTAACTTATTCATATTGCCTCAGTTTCGTTTCTCTTTTATTACGTCGTAAAAATGGTAGACAAAATTAAGTTCCTGAGTAAAATTTATAGCGTTTTTTTTCTTTAATAATTTCGAATGAAAAGTCTGTTTTGTAGTAAATATATTTATTTAGTTTTTAACACGAGTTTGAATACAATTGATTTTACTGTTTCAAGCAGTTCAATTGAGCAATTATACTGTAGGAAAAGTTGAAAATTTAGCAGGAACAATTACTTAACAAGAGTGAAAATTTCGATAATGAATTAATCCATTGGCCAATATTTATTGTCCAATTTGTTCGTAATAACTCGTTCTGTAATATGTGGTTCTGTAAGGTCAATATCCTTCAAAGAGATATCAGAATCCAAATGAATCCAATTAAGAACCAAAAAATTTAAGCTCCACTGCTGTGACAAATTGATGTACCAGCTTTTACTCAGTTATTATTGAGAAATGAAAAAGCCCTGCTACAACCGAGACCAAGCAAATACCGAAAACAACCGGTTATACAGAACAAAAATATCTGATCGGTTTTTCACGGTCCGCTTCTCCATCCCTACTAACTGGCTCGATCTTTGTAGCGTGTGCCAGCGACTAGAGAGCCTATATGGGCTCTCTACCAGCGACTGGTTCGCCACGCCATCTGTTAGAAGAACGAGTACTGAGATGAACTTTCACTTCTGCCGTACAGAGAGCAGCACGGCACTCCAGGCGCAGGCTTTCAATGGATGTGTAGTCCACAAGCTCATGAGTGATTTCTTTTCGAGAACGCAAAAACTGCCGTTTAATGAAAACTTTGCGTTAAGGAGAAAAAAGTATTAAAGACGTACGAAGTTTCTGAAACTTATAGATCGCTACATACATTTAAAGTTTACTTTTAATCTGTTACTTTAGTTTAATGTTGTAGTAAGTGACTTACACATACAATAACAAAATCATTGTTCATGTCTTTAAGGGAATCATGGTGACGTCAGTCACAAATTTTCTTCTTATAGAAGTTATTTTATGGTTCCTTTAGTGCTGCTAAATGAGTGAAATTCCGTGGCAGATTTTTGGAAACGCAGATGGACATCTTATTTTCCACATATATCATTCTCTGCTGTTTCCTTATTCCCTCCTTAAAAATTGAAATTAGAAATAATAATAACAGATCGTGACTCAACTACAGATATAGAGTTTCGTTAACAACTACACAAATGGAAAAATGATATCATACGTTTTTAGCTGTACTCAGCTTGTAAGTTGGTAACAATTATTTCTGATCCATGAAGCGGAGGTTAGTGGGTGGCAGTGGTGGAATACTGTTAGGAACAGGAGTCTCGTCATTTAGGGAGAAAGTTCAGTCTTATGAATAGTTACGGTTTATCTATATCCAAAGTGCGGTAGATGCATTAGAAGTAGTTAGTAGTCCTGTTTCCATACATTTACGCGCGAAGGACAAATTCGTTATCACTTGTGGGACAGAAGTACGTCTATGGGAGAAGTTGGAAAGGTGGCAAACAGTATATGTGCGGAGTTATCATAAACATTTTTGTATGTACATAAAGTAGAAAGAAATTCTTTGTATGTTATCAAAAGATAGCCACCGGTATTTCAGAAATTTGTAAGTTTTGCTACTAATTTACTGAAATTTTCTCATTAATTAATTAGGAAATTAATAGATTAACTATCCATTACTGAGGTGCTCCATCAGAACAACTTTATAAGTTAAAAACTTGATATGTTCTGAAGCACAGGCATTTACACTACATACTGGAAGTTATAGCGAATCATACCGGTGGGCCGGGTAATGTTAAGTGGCCTGCGAAGTCTATTTGTAACTTTCATCCAGTGTTGACAAAGACATGAGTTGCAGCCTGTGGCCCAGTAGAGATAGCTATGAAAAAGGGACTGGGTTGCAGAAAGAGGAGTAATTTTGATGTTCAGTATGTTGTATGTATCACTCCTCTCGTGAAAAATCCAAGTTTTAGACTTTCTGCTCCTTGTGCTTTATCCGCCATCCTGAAGATACCGCTCCGGAATGGCACTTTTTTTAGTTTTTCCTCAGTAACTTGCTACTGAGAAAAATATGCCATTATCGGTTTTAATGTGCATTACATTTCCTGAAAGTTTGATACATAACATGGAAAATTCGGAACAGCTGCTGAGATACGAGTCTGTGAAAATCTAGAAAAATGTCAATAAATTGCAAAAAGGTAGATATGTGCGTCGATTCACCTTAACAACTTCTTTAGTGCAGTTTGTGCACAATGCATAAGAACCAGTGCTGTAGAGGATTTAGCTTCTTTGACATTCATGCAAAATATTTGTAAATACTCCCTATACACGCCGAGAAATGTTGCGTAAACAATTTTAGTGCAAGTGGACTCGAAACTGAAAATATCATCCTCAGTTAAAAATAGTATTCTTGAACGTAGTACCATTTTTAAACCACTGTGAATGCAGTGTATACATACAGTTTCTGAGAGTCACGTAACTTCTTGTATGAAATACTTTCGAAGAAGAAACACTCAAATTTTTAACACTTTTGTATATACCTATTTTTCAAGAAAATAGAGTTTAAAAGAGATCTTAGAATTTGTTTTAATGATACATACCCAATTTTAATTTAAAAATTAACCCTGGGTAAAATGTGGTTGATGTATACAAGGTATCACTTCAACCAATAGGCAGTGGATCATCTAACACGATTTCTTAAGTGTTGAATTCAACATCTGGTGTCTTACCACACGATTAGAATCCGCAATGAACTCGTACAATGGAAGATCGAAGTCTTGCTTTTTTACAGATGCATTTGTTGACACAGCTGTTCTTACATTGGCATGCTCACATGTTCAACAATGCCTGTGGAGCTGACTGTTCATCCATCAGCGCTGCAGCGAGAGCATCAGTATCCTTACGAGTATTACGGCCGCACTTGAGGGCGTCTTTCTCATACTCCACCCACGTCAGGACTCGCATATCAGTTCTAAATGCATGATCCTGAACTACCTCCATAGTGTGAGACAAGGAAATTTACAGTTGTTTCAACGATGTTCTCTTTTCCTGCACCTAGATCTTTGGAAATAGAAATACTTCTAGTGTGGGAAACATCATTCTCAAGTGTGGTGCAGAATTTAGTTTTTCCCTTTCCAAACAGAGCCGAGATGGTAACGCAACCACTTATCGCACGTAGAAATATTATGTTTTCTATAATACCCTTATATCCGAAGGATGTTTTGGAATACAACGCATCTCCTATCATATCCACTCAAGACTTGCAAACTAACATATTGTCTAGCGCTAACGTTGTCAGAAAACCAAAATTGCAATGTCTTCTCTAATAACAACAACAGAAACGTGTTCGTAAGACAAAGAAATGGCAGTTTTCGCAATTAACAAATCTGCATATTCTGTTGCCACCTTGGTGAACATTTGTGCTTGCTGTAATTCCTTCTGAAGCAATGATTTGTTTTTTCATTCAATAACAGTTTATCCTTTGGTATCTGAGGAATCATGGTACTATCAACACACTCGATGACGTGTAGTGAAAGGGAGTTTTTTTTCTGTTTCTGTTCAAAACCCTTAGGTACTTCGTTGCCATTGATAATGGCATGTTTTTGCCTGAAATGAGATGGAAGCGAGTTACTGAGATAAAACTGAAAAAAGTACCATTTCTTAGCGGTTTTTCAAGATCGTAATAGCGCACAAGAGGGAGAAGGCCTAAAACTTGGATTTTGTGCGAGAGGGGTAATACATACAACCTACCTGAAATTAAAATTACTCCACCTTTTGTAATCCAAAATACTATATCTACTTGGTTACTAATGGTGCAATGCTTCAGTGAAATGACTCGCAGTAAACATATATTCTGCTATATAACAAAACGAAAGAGCAATTGTGATACCAAACGAAACTATGTATAATGTATACGTAGGTAGCAAGATATATGTGGAAGTGTACAGGCAGAAGAATCTTATATGAGAATATTTGTGATCGGTGTAAGTAAGGAATATTTTAATTTGTTGCGTTTCGTAAGCATTTTAAAGCATGATTTTCCACCCGATGTAGCAAGGCTCGCCATGACAATAGCGTACATTACTGTGAACCCGGCACCATCAGTGTTCACCGGCTTAGGATAATTCCACTCTCGTATAAGGAAAATAGACGTTTGGATTTACTGCATGAAACAGACAGGAGCTCTGACGTTTGCCCTCTACATTCGCACATTCTTCCTTCTTCTTATACCTGTGGCTAGGAAGTTCTTAGTAAAATGCAATGAAAATGCAGTTTGTACGACGTAGCATAGTGTAGTATCGAAGAGAAACCAAAAGTACAAACGATTTTACGTTATTGGCTTGCACAACATATACCATTAGCGCGGTTGTTTTTCTGTGGTATTACCACTGTGACGATTTAATTTACATCAAAATACACATTTGAAATAAGAAGTTCATTTGAACAGGCTACCGTAAATACACTACTGGCATTAAAATTGGTACACCAAGCAGAAATGCAGATGATAAACGGTTATTCATTCGACAAATATATTATACTAGAACAGACAAGCGATTACATTTTCACGCATTTTGGGTGCATAGATCCTGAACAACCACCTCTGGCTGTAATAACGGCCTTGATACGCATGGGCATTGAGTCAAACAGAGCTTGGATGGCGTGTAGAGGTACAGCTGCCCATGCAGCTTCAACACGATACCACATTTTATCAAGAGTAGTGACTGGCGTATTGTGACGAGCCAGTTGCTCCGCCACCGTTGACCAGACGTTTTCAATTGGTGAGAAATCTGGAGAATGTGCTGGCCAGGGCAGCAGTCGAACATTTTCTGTATCCAGAGAGGCCCGTACAGGACCTGCAACATGCAGTCGTGCATTATCTTGCTGAAATGTAGGGTTTCGCACAGATCGAATAAAGGGTAGAGCCACGGGTCGTAACACGTCTGAAATGTAACGTCCACTGTTCAAAGTGCCGTCAATGCGAACAAGAGCTGACCGAGACGTGTAACCAATGGCACCCCACACCATCACGCCGGGTGATTCGCCAGTATGGCGAAGACGAATACACGCTTCCAATGTGCGTTCACCGCGTTATCGCCAAACACGGATGCGGCCATCATAATGCTGTAAACAGAACCTGGATTCATCCAAAAAATGAGGTTTTGCCATTCGTGCACCCAGGTTCGTCGTTGAGTACACCATCGCAGGCGCTCCTGTGTCTGATGCAGCGTCAAGGGTAACCGCAGCCATTGTCTCCGAACTGATAGTCCATGCTGCTGCAAACGTCGTCAAACTGTTCGTGCAGATGGTTGTTGTCATGAAAACGTCTCCATCTGTTGACTCAGGGATCGAGACGTGGCTGCACGATCCGTTACAGCCATGCGGATAAGATGCCTGTTATCTCGACTGCTAGTGATACGAGGCCGCTTTGATCCAGCACGGCGTTCCGTAATACCCTCCTGAACCCACCGATTCCATATTCTGCTAACAGTCATTGGATCTCGACCAACGCGAGCAGCAATGTCGCGATACGATAAACCGCAATCGCAATAGGCTACAATCCGACCTTTATCAAAGTCGGAAACGTGATGGTACGCATTTCTCCTCCTTACACGAGGCATCACAACAACGTTTCACCAGGCAACGCCGGTCAACTGCTGTTTGTGTACGGGAAATCGGTTGGAAACTTTCCTCATGTCAGCACGTTGTAGGCATCGCCAACGGCGCCAACCTTGTGTGAACGCTCTGCAAAGCTAATCATTTTCATTTCACAGCATCTTCTTCCTGTCGGTTAAATTTCGCGTCTGTAGGACGTCATCTTCGTGGTGTAGCAATTTTAATGGCCAGTAGCGTACAATACTTGGCAACTTGTATCACATTATTAACAGACACTTATTTTCAGTATATCCATTGTGGATGACGAATTGCGAACGTGATTTAAACTGGCGTTCATCTGGTAATAAATACGCAACCAGTCGCTTTGTTTACGATTTATTCAACCATGAACGTGTTTTGGAGCCTCTGCAGGCTCATCTTCAGATGGCGGTATTACAGAAACATTATCTTGTGGATCAAGTGTAGCTGCAGCGCTGGTAAGAACACTGCCTTGTAGTATTCACATCAGATTGCTTCTTATTAGCTGCATTATTAAGCTATGTACACAAATAAACACATTATGTAGCTACACTTGGTTTTACATTCCATCTGAAGATGAGTCTGCAGTGGCTCCAAAACACGTTCATGGTTGAATAAATCGTAAAAAAGCGACTGGTTGCATACTTATTACCATATAAACGCCAGACACTTATTTTACGTGCATCATTTTTTATATGTCAATGGAATACAAATTAATCGCTGTTATTTCGGAATTATTTACAGCTTTTTGTTTGTTCCACACAGTTTGATAACGATTAATACATTTTTAGTATCAATGATCATTGTGTACACCAACCTACTTTTTACGAAATTAAGTCATTGAATTCTGATGCTATTGTAAGAGTAAATACGTATTACTGGACCAAGCTGATTAATAGAACGGACGAAGTATGTGTGCATGTGTTACCACGTTGACCGGTCTGGGTGAATTTTGTTCTTTATCTTGATATTTTTATTCAGTATACGATTACTGTATGTTTAATTGAAGGAACAAGTTTCAGCTTCTTCCAGCAGATATTCTTTATGCATTTATTGGCAACATGTAATAATTGTTCTTGTTAATACGTGTAATTGTACGTTCACTCTCAGCTAAATTCTAAGCCAATTGGTCCGCTTATACTTTTTGATGTTAGTGCATCCACGTGTTCCTTCATAGAATATCTCTCCATCTTCCCTGCATACTTGCAAAAGCAAGAGTCTTAGTTTAGCGTATATAGTCCTAACTTGCGGTCTAAGTTTGCAGTCTTTATTAACTTTATCCATGAACTTGCTTTACAGTTTGTTGTTAGTGAAGAGAGTTATTTTCACGTTAAAGCTACGAAATTAAATTGAAATTTTATGTTATGCGGTTCCTGTGAAAGACACGCAACATGAGTGATTTTTTTTTTTTTTTTTTTGTCGAATTGCTGCAAATTGTACTACAGTGGTGTCACCACTGACTGCAGAATTTCTCATGTGCAAGGGCGTCCTGGAAAGTAATGAGGCATCAAGGAATTGTCGGTTTGGTAGGAAGGATATTTCGGGAAATAATTGTAGAGAGATACTAAGGGCTGACTATAGTAAGCTGGAAAATCGATGTAGCTTGCAGTAGCTATGCAGAAATGAAGGTGTTTGCTCAGGATAACGAGCGGGGGGCGCTCCATCCAACCAATCTCGACTGAAGAAATCAATGACAACACAAGAATGACCTGCTAGATATTTATGAACGTGCTAAATAAATACATTGCCGGAAAAATATTACACATGGAAAGACGAAGTCAGTTTTTATCCGATGACGGCATATGCCACCTGTGGGATGGTGTGTGTGTATTGTGTATTGAACTGGGGACCTAGAAGTGATGTAGAGACACCGTCCCCACCATTGCCCTCAGTGGTTGACAATCCCACAACAGGCTACAGCAGTCCACTCACCCCACCACCACCCCACACGAATCCAGGGTTGTTGTGCGGTTCGGCCGCAAGTGGACCCCCGCCCCCCTCTTCCCCCGGGAACGTCTCATACCAGACCAGTGTAGCCCCAAATGTTTGCGTGGTAGAGTAATTATGGTGTACGCATACGTGGAAACGGTGTTTGCCCAGCAATCGTCGACATAGTGTAACTGAGGCGGAATTAGGGGAACCAGCTCGCATTCGCCGAGGCAGATGGAAAACGGCCTTAAAAACCATCAACAGGCTGGCCGGCACACCGGACCTCGACACTAATCTGCCGGGCGTATTCGTGCCGGGGACCGGCACGCCTTCCCGCTCCTGGTAGATGGACTCATAATGGTTTCGGTGTCGTCCGCCAACAGATAGCGTAGCGGCACAGCTGCCACACCACAGTCTGTGTCTACGCTCATAGCCAGAAGCCTCAGTGCGATGCAAACGTGTGAAGCAAACTGACAACCATGCCACGGAGAAGCACTCGTGCTTCCTACAGTCAACTGAGCGAATTTGAATGGGGTCAAATTGTGGCTTTCCGAGTGGTATGGTGTCCCTCTAGACTAATTTACACATACAGTGGAAGTGCTGCATCAGTTGTGTAACAATGCTGGTATCGGTGGTCACGTGAGCATTCTGAGACCCGTCTTCCATTGACGCCACAGCATCGACGTACAGGACTCGACTGGTGCCGTCAGAGGATCACTTGGAATGGCGCTCCGTGGTCTTCAGCGATGAAAGCAGATCCTTCCTGCACGCGAGTGATGGTCGTCTGCGCGTACGATGTAGATCTGTCGAACACTCCCATGTAGAATGCATTCTTCCCCGCCTCAGATCTTGAGGTCTGGGGTGAGAGAAGCTACAGTTCTCGTCCACCTTTCCTGTTTCTGGAGGGGAGGCTAACCAATGCTCGGTACGTGCAGAATGTTGTTAGACCCGTTCGTTTGCCGTTTTAGCAACAGAAAGGTAATGTATTGCTTCAACAGGATAATGCTCGCCCATACACTGCCTGTGCAACTCAACGTGCTCTGCAGACGTGCAGCAACTTCCCTGGCCATCACAGTCTCCGGACAAATCTCCAGTTGAGCACGTATGAGATACGGTGGGAGGAGAAGTGCCTCGTACTACTTGTCAGCCAACAACTCTCACAGAAATACTTGAACAGGTCTAGCAGACGTGGCATAACTTATCCCAGGACAGTGTTTGCCATCTGTACTGTCGACTGGATACCAGAGTCAGTGGTTGCACTGTCATCCTTGTGGCTACACCACGAAACTAATATTGGTGTTTCAGCATTGGTTGTTACCTGGTACCTAGTAACTGCTTGTGCTAATAATCATTTCATGTTATCCAAATGTACTGTTGCAACAAAGGATCTTGAATGAATTGGAAACCTCTAAATTGGTGCAGTAACTTTCCTTCCAGCAGTATATATTTAATACGTGTTGATACCTAACAGGATAATATACACAGTAATCTTATAAAATGCTTAAGCGTTATTGCAACAAGGAAAATGTTCTACACTCTTGGTCATAACTTACTTGACCTTGGAGATCGACGGACTGGGGTGGGGGTGGGGGGGGGGCTATGTGTAAGCCAAAATATGTAACTTCCCTGGCAAGGCAGTACGAGAACGCTTAGCGTCCTCATAACCAGCCGTGTGGGCAACGGTTTTTAGTACGGCAGTCATGATTGCGGCTTGTGTTTTCGGCACTCGATATTTATGTCGCAGGAAAAAAGAATGAGAAAGCTACCGCTTTTCGATACCAAAACGTGTAGTCAAATAACGGACAAATTATAAGCGACTCGCATTCGGTGCGAAAGGGTGTAGGGGCAAAAAGTGGTCCAAAATGACTCTAAGCACTATGCGACTTAACATCTAAGGTCATCAGTCTCTAGACTTAGAACTACTTAAACCTAACTAACCTAAGGACGTCACACACATCCATGCCCCAGGCAGGATTCGAACCTGCGACCGTAGCAGCAGCGTGGCTCGGACTGGAGGGCCTAGAACCGCTCGGCCTCAGAGGCCGGCTATGTAGGAGCAGAATACCATGTGTAGCGTTATTTCACGGCTGCGACGAAGGTTCCGAGGTGTAGGGTTATTTCACGGCTGCGACGAAGGTTCCGGGAGGGAGAGAAGATTTAACGAAAATAATGCAGAGATCGGCCATGTACTGCACGCCGTCGCTAGACTCATCATCTTGTAGTAAGTGTCCACAGGCGTACGACCGTCGCAGCACCTGCCCTTACTTCACAGCAGCCTCTGAATCATACATGCAATTCAGACCTTATATCGTGGTGGTCCACACGTTTCCTTGCATCTTCGGCGCTCACAACACGCCAGGCCTGTCCACAATACCTACGACCGTTATTCTTGTACGTCAGCGTCTCTGAATGTGGTGTTCAAGTGTCTTAGGGTAGCTATATAGGTAGATTCGCCAAATTCACCTTACGGTCAAAACAGATTAATATCAAAGTGATTCACGGACACAAGATCTTCACGCCTTTCTTTTTCATGTTGAGTTACGGCCTTGTTGATAGGAAATTACAAGAAAAATGTGATACAGAAGTAAAATACAGCACAATCCAGGAGGATGCTTTGGTCGCCGTCCGCTGTGGCCAAGCGGTTCTAGGCGCTTCAGTTCGGAACCGTGCTGCTGCTACAGTCGCAGGTTCGAATCCTGCCTCAGGCATGGATGTATGTGATGTCCTTAGGTTAGTTAGGTTTAAGTAGTTCTAATTCTAGGGGACTGATCACCTCAGATGTTAAGCCCCATAGTGCATAGAGCCATTTGAACCATTTGATGCAGTGGTCACTGCTTAACTTTTCTGAAAGAGCGGCAAAAACGCCATGGGTGTAGGAGGTATATACTAATTGGTTTCTTCAGCAGAATATTTGTGTATCATGGGTGAATAGCAGCAGAATTAAGTCTCAAATGGAAAACAATCTAAAAAGAATCACGAAAGCTAACTATGTCTCATCTGCTGGGAGGGGTGCCGAATAAATAATTCACCGAATTTTAACTTTGTTGGTTGGTTGGCCTTCGTTACTGTGGGTTTTGTACAGCGATAAGGTCGAGTGTATGAATGGTAATGTTATCACGAGGAAATACTGCTACAAAATAGCAATAGAAACCGAAAGTAGGACCTGGTTGTAGAAATACTCATAACCAAGAAGTTCAATTATGAAAGTTGGGATAAACTTTATGATGCTTGTTTTATATGTAATACAGAAATCTAGCAAGTAGTATGTGTGGAACTAAAGAAGTCAACAATGCATACTGCATAAACTTTTAGGCAGGAAAGATTTAAGTTCATGTAGTCTTCCCGTCGGCATTTGTTGATGCAATTGTGAATGTAGAACTACGTCGAAACAGTGTTTCTATTTGAAAGAGTTTAGAATCAAGTATGTAAAACACACTTTGTTGTTAATTCTTAACTGTTGGTCATCCTCTTAATAATCGGCCTGTGATTAGCTTAACTACGTCATTGTGATGTCACGCAAACAGATATTGTGTCGATGTCTGCAACGCAGTTGCCTAGCAACGAACTTTCTGAATAAATCACTATGGAAGTTGGCTGCTCCAGCCGTCTTGCATTATTTGGGTTAATTCGAAAAGTGTTCGAGTGTCCATTGTAACCGAGCTCGGTCTGACCATCAGCACGTTTCGAAACGCAGGAAGTGTGTCGTAACGACACAAGAAACAGCACCGAGTTACTCATAACATACTACGTCACTAGAGTCCTGCCCTGTGTTTAATGATATCTCTGGGGAAGATGGAAACTCTGAGCAGGGTTTCCAGCCACCTATGAACTCAATCAAACCTCCGCAACACCCACTGGCAGGAACTCTTCGAAACTGTAGCAGAAGAATTAGGCGAAACCCATCCGGTTGTCAACCAACTGGAGCGCATCGGATAAATCAGTGACACACTTTGGTACATCACGGACTTCGCCAAGGCGGACCTAAGGGAAGAAGACTGTCGCTGACAGCAACAAGTAAGCATTAAGTTGACGATTAATGCAGTGCAAAATGTAATTCGGAGTTAAGAGAATTTTCACGAATTGTCTCCAGCGGTACGTAATCCAATCACAAAGAGTTGGTGGCGGCCAGTAGGCCTCGTTCCGTAGAAAGTGTTTCATAGACAAACTACACGCTATTCACAATAGAAGTCCAAAGATGAGTAGGAGTTTTGGGTCTAATCTTTCCGTGATCTTTGAATCAGGTTCATATTCGACGCAGGTATTACTCCATTCCTATACCGACAGAACAATTTGGTTGTCATACAGATGTTAGGAGGGAAATTCGTCGTGCAAATCTTCATTTTCCTCTTTTTCCCGAATTTGCACAAATCTATACTACTGAACGGCTAACTCTTTTCATGGTTCATGGTTCATAGTTCACGTTCCCAGTTGGGTCATTCCATGGTTCGGACGTAACATTTGTACTATGTACATTGAAGTATGAACACGAAAATAAAAAAGAACTACTTGTGAATATGTTACTATATGCATAGAAGGTTTGATTATGAGCCGGCCGCTGTGGCCGAGAGGTTCTGGGCGCTTCAGTCCGGAACCGCGCTGCTGCTACGGTCGCCGGTTCGAATTCGGTCTCGGGCATGGATGTGTGTGATGTCGTTAGGTTAGTTAGGTTTAAGTAGTTCTGAGTCTAGGGGACCGATGACCTCAGATGTTAAGTCACATAGTGCTTAGAGCCATTTGAACCATTTGTTTGATTATGCGAGCTGTGTTGATTTTCTGTAATCAAAGGAACAGGAAGTGTTAAGGGCTCTTTACACACCCAGGTTTGTCTCAGCAGAGCGTGTTTGCAATGACCGTCTGCACATCTGCTCTGCAGTATTCAATTCGCGTTTACACGTTCCACCCATAATGCAGCTTTCGCACAGTCGGGAATCAATAGTCCGAGAGTGCGTAATATTTTCCTGCCATGGTCAAATTAAGTACATTTCGGCTCCCACCCGTCGGAGGTTCGAGTCCTCCCTCGAGCATATGTGTGTGTGTGTGTTGTCCTTAGCGTAAGTTAGTTTCAGTTAGATTAAGTAGTGTGTAACCGTACGGACAGATGACCTCAGTAGTTTGGTCTCTTACGAACTTACCACAAATTTCTAAATAAGTATATTTGCTTGTAAGATAATTATTCTGTGTAGTGCTACTACTTCAGAAAATCAGTACGGAAAAGATCGATAAAAGACTGGCTTCTAAAATGTGTACCGCTTTTCGGGTCAAGAGCAAGGTCCGATTTCACCCGTCTGCTTTGAACAATGGCGCCCTTGTAACGTCGTTGGTTTCAATGAAGTCCTGCATAACGTCATTGGTTTAAGTTGCGAGGGATGTATGCGACCTGTTATTAAGTGTTATTTTTGATTATCTTAATTTTTTGTATGCTGCACAATGTTCACTTGGCTGTTTTATTTCTTAATTTTACATGATTTTCTGGGGTTAACGTTGACTAGGAACTTCCGTGCGGAAGTTTAATTTCTCCGAGTTAACTGTGCTGCTCATGGGTGATTTTAATGCCAGGATTGGAAATCGAACAGAAGCGTATGAAAAGGTTATGGGTAAATTTGGAGAGGATATGGAGGCCAACAAGAACGGGAAACAACTCTTGGATTTAATCTCTTAGTAATCACAAACTCCTTTTTTAAACATAAGAACATTCACCGGTATACTTGGGAAGGCAGGGGAACCAGATCTGTCATTGACTATATAATAACAGATCAGGAATTCATGAAGGCTGTGAGGGACACACGTGTATTCAGGGGATTCTTTGATGACAATGATCATTATTTAATCTGCAGCGAAATTGGTATTGTGAGGCCGAAAGTGCAGGAGGTCAGGTCCATATGTAGGAGGATAAGAGTGGAGAAACTTCAGGATAAGGAAATCAGGCACAAGTACATAACAATGATCTCAGAAACGTACCAGTTAGTTGAATGTAGTCAATTACAGTCATTGTACCAGTTTGTTGAATGTAGTCAATTACAGTCATTGGAAAAGGAATGGACAAGGTACAGGGACACAGTACTAGAAGTGGCTAAAGAATGTCTTGGAACAGTAGTGTGTAAAGGTAGGATGAAGCAAACAGCTTGGTGGAATGACACAGTCAAGGCAGCCTGTAAAAGGAAAAAGAAGGTGTGTCAAAAATGGCTACATACTAGAACTCAGGTAGACAGAGGAAGTTATGTTGAAGAAAGAAACAAAGCCATACAGATAACTGCAGCATCCAAGAAGAAATCTTGGGAAGACTTTGTAAACAGGTTGGAGACTTTGGGTCAAGCTGCTGGAAAACCATTCTGAAGTGTAATTAGCAGTCTTCGAAAGGGAGGTAAGAAGGAAATGACAAGTATTTTGGACAGGTCAGGAAAACTGCTTGTGAATCCTGTGGATTCCTTGGGCGGATGGAGGGAATATTTTGAAGAGTTGCTCAATGTAGGTGAAAATACGATCAGTGATGTTTCAGATTTCGATGTAAAATGGGATAGGAATGAGGATGGAAATAGGATCACATTTGAGGAAGTGGAAAAAATGGTCAATAGATTGCAGTGCAATAAAGCAGCTGGGATGGATGAAATTAAGTCGGAACTCATCAAATACAGTGGAATGTCAGGTCTTAAATGGCTACACAGGATAATTGAAATGGCCTGGGAGTCGGGACAGGTTGCATCAGACTGGACAAAAGCAGTAATCACACCAATCTTTAAACATGGAAACAGAAAAGAGTGTACCAACTACAGAGGTATCTCTTTAATCAGCGTTGTGGATAAAATCTTCTCAAGTATTGTTGAAAGGAAGGTGTGTGGGTTTAGGCCTCTTAGACGTTGTCAGGACCAGATCTTTAGCTTACGGCAAATAATGGAGAAGTGTTATGAATGGAACAGGCAATGGTATCTATGCTTTATAGATCTAGAAAAGGCATATGACCGGGTACCTAGGAGGAAGTTATTGTCTGTTCTACGAGATTATGGAATAGGAGGCAAACTTTTGCAAGCAATTAAAGGTCTTTACATGGATAGTCAGGCAGCAGTTAGAGTTGACGGTAAATTGAGTTCATGGTTCAGAGTAGTTTCAGGGGTAAGAAAAGGCTGCAACCTGTCTCCACTGTTGTTCATATTATATATGGATCATATGTTGAAAGCAATAGACTGGCTGGGTGAGATTAAGATGTGTGAACACAAAATAAGCAGTCTTGCATATGCGGATGACTTAGTTGTGATGGCAGATTCGATTGAAAGTTTGCAAAGTAATATTTCAGAGCTAGATCAGAAATGTAAGGACTATGGTATGAAGATTAGCATCTCCAAAACGAAAGTAATGTCAGTGGGAAAGAGATATAAACGGATTGAGTGCCAAATAGGAGGAACAAAGTTAGAACAGGTGGACAGTTTCAAGTACTTAGGATGCATATTCTCACAGGATGGCAACATAGTGAAAGAACTGGAAGCGAGATGTAGCAAAGCTAATGCAGTGAGCGCTCAGCTACGATCTACTCTCTCCTGCAAGAAGGAAGTCATCACCAAGACTAAGTTATCTGTGCACCGTTCAATCTTTCGACCAACTTTGTTGTATGGGAGCGAAAGCTGGGTGGATTCAGGGTACCTTATCAATAATGTTGAGGTAACGGATATGAAAGTATCTAGGATGATTGCAGGTACTAGTAGATGGGAACAATGGCAGGAGGGTGTCCACAATGAGGAAATCAAAGAAAAACTGGGAGTGAACTCTGTAGATGTAGCAGTCAGGGCGAACAGGCTTAGATGGTGGGGTCATGTTACACGCATGGGAGAAGCAAGGTTACCCAAGAGACTCATGGGTTCAGCAGTAGAGGGTAGGAGGAGTCGGGGCAGACCAAGGAGAAGGTACCTGGATTCGGTTAAGAATGATTTTGAAGTAATAGGCTTAACATCAGAAGAGGCACCAATGTTAGCACGGAGGAATTTTATAAAGGGGACTATGATCCAGACTGAACGCTGAAAGGCATAATAAGTCTTAAATGATGATGATGATGATGATGATGAACGATTGGTAGTTATAAATAGAATGTTGTTCCATACTATTATTTCTCTGTATTCTGGTATGTTCTTTGAGTGTGGTCAGATAGGTACTTACGTGCATTCCTCATATGGACGTAAGTGAAATGAATTGTAATTCTGTTCATAATAGAGGTTATTCCGATAATTTCTTTTTCTTCCCTAAATTTGACGTCGTTGATGTGCTGCGTGTATGAAATCGATTGTTATATTACATATCGTGTTGTTGTTAGTTGCGGATCACTCTTGTAATTGATGCGTTTTTTTGTGATGTTGTTTTGTAGTATGATCAAATGTGCGTGAATTCCCATGGGACCAAACTACTGAGGCCATCGGTCCCTAGACTTAAACATTACTTAAACTAATTTACGCTAACGACAACACACACACCCCTGCCTGAGGGAGGATTCGAACCTCCGGCAGGAGTGGCTATTTTGTAGTAATGATTTAGTTAAGCCGTACTGAGTAACTCATTTTTATTGTTTACTGTTTCTTTCCTTTATGTTTATCGACTTTCGTTTCGACAACTATTTAATTTTTCCATATGTTTTTTTCTTTCTGTTTATTATGGTGGAATTTGTTTGCATTTTTTCTCGATTAATTCTTCATTTTCCGGGGACTTGTATCACTGTTTTCGTTGGGCTACGTACTGCAGGCGAAGAATGCGAATGCTTTGTACGATATCTTTTTGGTTACTTTAGATGCATTCATTTGCGCAATTCTTCGTTTACGTGCTTTTTTAGTGTGTGAATTCCTGTTATCGCTTTCTTCGACTGAGATATATGCGATTGGTGTACGTTGCTTTTATCAATGTTTTCATGTTTTCGTTTGACTTATTTCCGAAGAACTTCTCTGTGTTACTATTACATTTTTCCTTACTTTGTGGATCTGTGCGGCATCTTGGCTGAGCTATGTAGACAAATGAAAAATTCGATTCCAGTTAGGTATTTATTGCCGTTTCTTTCGGTTTACTGTGATTGGTTCAAAAATGGTTCAAATGGCTCTGAGCACTATGGGACTTAACATCTATGGTCATCAGTCCCCTAGAACTTAGAACTACTTAAACCTAACTAACCTAAGGACAGCACACAACACCCAGCCATCACGAGCCAGAGAAAATCCCCGACCCCGCCGGAAATCGAACCCGGGAACCCGGGCGTGGGAAGCGAGAACGCTACCGCACGACCACGAGATGCTACTGTGATTCCTTTGCTGTGGGGATCTTTGGAATCGTCGTCTTCGTTTGAATTACATAGATCTGTTTACATTAGAATAAATTGTTGTTTTGTGGAGCGTTGTCTGGTATCGCCGCCTTCGTTTGAGCTATAGATGAAGCGAAGATTTAGATTAAAATTTTGGATTCTAGTATTTTCTGGTTATGTTAATTTAATGGTATTTGTGTGTCTGAGTTTTGGATATTTTGTGGGCGGGAGGAGGAAGGCAGCAGCTTTATATCTAAATTATAAGGTTTTCTGGATGTCGCTAAATGCTCTCACTACCAGACACTCGATTAATATAATCTGGGTAATTTTCGTTTCGTCTTAAGCAACAGCTAGCTCTTCTCACATTTCGGTGTTTATGATCTCACATAATTTTGCAGCTACATTCACTGGTATATGTCGATTCTCTCTGCAAATCGCGTCGTGAATACAGTCAGTAGTAAAGAAGTAATAGATTAAAACGTCGTGCCTGAGGCAGTTTTAGTGCAAGAATCGCAAGACTGTAGTATACGATAGCCTCATTTCCTTTCATCAATTTGGGGGGGGGGAGGGTTAGTGAGCAAAAGTTTCTTACAGGTCTGAAATTATGTATAAAGTTTGTTGTGAGTCACTAATTGCTCTCATTCTCATATACCGGATGAATATGATCTGGGTATTTGCGCACCATAAGTTCCGCCTCAAGATATACACAGGTTTCCCAATTGCAGAACTTGTTCTGCTGTGCCAAATCTTTAACGTAAGATTATACCTCAAAATGGGTAGATTATGACAGGATTTTAAATTTTTAAATTGGATAAATAATTATCTGAAATATTGGAAGTCATATTTTTGTTGTCTGTGAAAGGTGGTGGACAGGCAACCTCCTTCTGGGATATTCCATGAATAGTGAAGGTTTTTTAACGTCTGTAAATAGCCCTTTACACGCTCAGATATATGAAGTGACTTGTCTGTACAGACAGTAATTGCACAGACAAAAGATTCGGTGTGAATGAGACACCGACTGAAAGATTTATCTGTGTTACTGTCTTTGTTCGGCTGAAACGTCCCCTCTGAAAAACTGTACATGACTGTGCTTAAACTAACACACAATATTTTTAGCGCAACGCAATCTGACTTTCAAAAATCCCTACAAAAGAATGGCCCTGACTAAGATTAACCTATACCTTTCACAAATCACTTACCTCACAAAAATCTTGGTTACTCGAACTACTGCAATACAGCGAGCGCCACTACTGCCAGCTAAATAAAAGATTCAAACTACGGAAGGCACTAACTACTAATAGACATAGTTAGCAAATGAAAGATTTTGATAGAGAACAAACAATGTATTTACCTTACTAGTGTTCAAAAGTCATAATATACACTCCTGGAAATTGAAATAAGAACACCGTGAATTCATTGTCCCAGGAAGGGGAAACTTTATTGACACATTCCTGGGGTCAGATACATCACATGATCACACTGACAGAACCACAGGCACATAGACACAGGCAACAGAGCATGCACAATGTCGGCACTAGTACAGTGTATATCCACCTTTCGCAGCAATGCAGGCTGCTGTTCTCCCATGGAGACGATCGTAGAGATGCTGGATGTAGTCCTGTGGAACGGCTTGCCATGCCATTTCCACCTGGCGCCTTAGTTGGACCAGCGTTCGTGCTGGACGTGCAGACCGCGTGAGACGACGCTTCATCCAGTCCCAAACATGCTCAATGGGGGACAGATCCGGAGATCTTGCAGGCCAGGGTAGTTGACTTACACCTTCTAGAGCACGTTGGGTGGCACGGGATACATGTGGACGTGCATTGTCCTGTTGGAACAGCAAGTTCCCTTGCCGGTCTAGGAATGGTAGAACGATGGGTTCGATGACGGTTTGGATGTACCGTGCACTATTCAGTGTCTCCTCGACGATCACCAGTGGTGTACGGCCAGTGTAGGAGATCGCTCCCCACACCATGATGCCGGGTGTTGGCCCTGTGTGCCTCGGTCGTATGCAGTCCTGATTGTGGCGCTCACCTGCACGGCGCCAAACACGCACACGACCATCATTGGCACCAAGGCAGAAGCGACTCTCATCGCTGAAGACGACACGTCTCCATTCGTCCCTCCATTCACGCCTGTCGCGACACCACTGGAGACGGGCTGCACGATGTTGGGGCGTGAGCGGAAGACGGCCTAACGGTGTGCGGGACCGTAGCCCAGCTTCATGGAGACGGTTGCGAATGGTCCTCGCCGATACCCCAGGAGCAACAGCGTCCCTAATTTGCTGGGAAGTGGCGGTGCGGTCCCCTACGGCACTGCGTAGGATCCTACGGTCTTGGCATGCATCCGTGCGTCGCTGCGGTCCGGTCCCAGGTCGACGGGCACGTGCACCTTCCGCCGACCACTGGCGACAACATCGATGTACTGTGGAGACCTCACGCCCCACGTGTTGAGCAATTCGGCGGTACGTTCTCCCGGCCTCCCGCATGCCCACTATACGCCCTCGCTCAAAGTCCGTCAACTGCACATACGGTTCACGTCCACGCTGTCGCGGCATGCTACCAGTGTTAAAGACTGCGATGGAGCTCCGTATGCCACGGCAAACTGGCTGACACTGACGGCGGCGGTGCACAAATGCTGCGCAGCTAGCGCCATTCGACGGCCAACACCGCGGTTCCTGGTGTGTCCGCTGTGCCGTGCGTGTGATCATTGCTTGTACAGCCCTCTCGCAGTGTCCGGAGCAAGTATGGTGGGTCTGACACACCGGTGTCAATGTGTTCTTTTTTCCATTTCCAGGAGTGTATATAGCAGTTCACGACTTCCAGTCTTACAAATTTCGAAACTCCGCCATTTCTCTCCCCACATCCACCACTGCTGGCGGCTCACCTCCAACAGCGCAACGCTATGCGCTGTTAACATCCAGCTGCCCAACACTACAATGGCTGACAACAATGCAAACTAGCCACAGACTGCACACAGCACAGCCAGTGATTTTCATACAGAGCGCTACGTAACGTTGCCAATAAGAAAACAACAAACAGCCTACTTACATAGCCCCCATGCTCACCACAAAAAATTTTACAAATTGTTTTGGGCAGTGGCCAATAATGATTTGATAAAATTTTTCATAATTACAATAACAAAGATATCCGATGCACACACTTATTAATACAATGTTGGTCAAAAGCTAAAATTTTCTCACAGTCCATAAAGATAGTCCTGATCATTCATAATAATAATAATTACAGTTTTTTTCACAAAGTCTCATTAGTAAAAGAAATTGCACACAGAACTAGTGGATTTCCATGCAGTCTTGAAGAAGTAGTGTTGTCCTTCCAACGGAAAGACAGTGCTGACTCTTGACATGCAGACAGGTAATGGGCCACAACAGAGCAAACCCACAGCAGAGTCAGTCGAAGTTTTGAAGAATATTGGTAGGTAGGTCATCACAGAGCAGACCCACTGTAGTCCCAGTAGAGATTACGGTATTGGTGGGCCACCAGAGGTGCAGACCAACTGTAGTCCTGGTAGAGATTGTGGTATTGGTGGGCCACCAGAGGTGCAGACCCACTGCAGTCCTTGTAGAAATAATGGTATTGGTGGGTCATCAAAGGTGCAGACCCACGGCAGTCCTTGTAGAAATAATGGTATTGGTGGG
The DNA here is from genome assembly GCF_023864275.1 of Schistocerca cancellata. Classification (NCBI taxonomy): domain Eukaryota; kingdom Metazoa; phylum Arthropoda; class Insecta; order Orthoptera; family Acrididae; genus Schistocerca; species Schistocerca cancellata. The sequence continues at coordinate 141,100,734 of NC_064634.1, read as the reverse complement.
TCATCAAAGGTGCGGACCCACTGTAGTCCTGGTAGAGATTATAGTATTGGTGGGCCACCAGAGGTGCAGACCCACTGTAGTCCTTGTAGAAATTGTGGACAGGCCCAATGTAGTCCTGGTAGAGATTGTGGTATTGGTGGGCCACCAGAGGTGCAGACCCACTGTAGTCCTTGTAGAAATAATGGTATTGGTGGGTCATCAGAGATGCAGACCCACTGTAGTCTTTGTAGAGATGGCCAGCAGCCATCTGTTGTGACTGTGCGGGTTCACAATCACCATTGAAGAGTCTTGCAGTTAATATAGCAAGTCCATAATCACCACTTGTGCACTCCCAAAGTTTTTGGAATTGTCCTTAGAACCAGCAATGCTGTTATCCAGTCCCTTGCTGAATTATTAACACACGTGCAAACACTAGCAGTCCCTACTTCTCACATATTGTCCATATACTATGACCAACAGAAATGTGTGTGGTGAAATGTAACTTATATGTTAATAATATGATGAACTGGTGTCAATTAAAATTTTATAACATAAGAATACAATTACAAAGGTACAAAATACATCATTAAAGAACATAACAATACAGATAACATTTGTAGCATAAGTTTTACAAAAGAATGTATGTCTACCTCTGCATTGTCATTGTATACTCGTAACAAAAGAAAAATACCTCTAAATGTGTCTGTATTTACAGGAATTATGACATGAGTACATACATAAAATATCAGAATAACTTTCGAAACATCAACTTTACACATGAGCATTAAAACAAAACAGAATAAATAATGTCTAAGCATATTTACAAGGTAAATAACATATTATTAATGCAAATTATATTTGAGGATAACAGTATTCCTCATCATAGTGAATGTAGCTTAGTATTAGAAGAAGAAAAAATTCTATGAAACTACACAGAGACAGGAAGAAAACAAATACACAAGGGTACACAAACACATAGTGGGATAACACAAAAAGAAAGGACAGGGTTTGTTTTCAGTGTAACATTTGGTACTGCAGTCCAACCCAAAACTTCATTCCATAGATCTTTCGTCTTACTTCGATATTGGCTCCAGCCAAAAAAATCCTATCCAAGCATGCTTTCTGTATTTTTCTCGTATAACCTCTCAGTGCATTTTTTCAAATTCATCGCAACTCATTCTCTTATAGGCTACCCCCTCTTAATCTAACTTAAATCTACTGAGCTCAGATGCTAAACTAAGGGACGAGGCAATGCAGCAGCACAACACAATTAACACGAACAGCAATGACAAAAAACTTCAAATTGGCAAAGTAAGCAACAATATTACGACTAATATAAGGCAATGAGCAGCAAACAAGAAAAATAAATCAGTAGTAAACTGGCTTAGCAGAGTAACACAAAGTCAAATTCAGTAACACTATGCCTGGCAAACAGCAGCAGCAAATGAAATAACTTATATCTAAACATGACATAGCTCAAGCAGAAAAAAACATTACACTAAAGACAACAATGCTGACAAAGGAAATGTATATTCACATATTAATGTCTATGTAATTAAAGTGGTGCACCACAAGAAGTTATTCTACCAAAAAAATTACCAAGTAGTTGAAAAGAAAATTCCGTATGCAATTCCTGTGAAGGGAAATGTCTTTGTGCTCCCCCAATTTTTGGAAATGTGTTACAAAATTAGTATTTACTGGATCTGTAGAAAGAAAATATTTATATTAGTACATCTATAAAATTCTATTTTAACCAATGCTGCAGTGCAGCTAGAAACTAGATATTAAAAAAAATGAAAATATGTTGTAAGTAGGCTGTTTATGTTTTCTTTATGTAAGTAGGCTGTTTATGTTTTCTTATTGGCAACGTTACGTAGCGCTCTATATGAAAATCACTGGCTGTGCTGTGTGCAGTCTGTGGCTAGTTTGCATTGTTGTCTGCCATTGTAGTGTTGGGCAGCTGGATGTGAACAGCGCGTAGCGTTGCGCAGTTGGAGGTGAGCCGCCAGCAGTGGTGGATGTGGGGAGAGAGATGGCGGAAGTTTTGAAATTGAACTGCTATATATATTATGATTATTAAGGTAAATACAGTGTTTGTTCTCTATTAAAATCTTTCATTTGCTAACTATCCCTATCAGTAGTTAGTGCCTTCAGTAGTTTGAATCTTTTATTTAGCTGGCAGTAGTGGCGCTCGCTGTATTGCAGTAGTTCGAGTAATGAAGATTTTTGTGAGGTAAGTGATTTGTGAAAGGTATAGATTAATGTTAGTCAGGGCCATTCTTTTGTAGGGAGTTTTGAAAGTCAGATTGCGTTGCGCTAAAAATATAGTGTGTTAGTTTAAGCACAGTCTCGTGTACAATTGTTCTAAGGGGACGTTTCATATGTCGACCCTTAGCCGAGGATACCTCACTGGAATCTTCTGATTTTTTCTTGTAGTTTGTGTAATTAGTGTAGATTTTGTTTATTGCTATTGCGTAATTGTAGAGAGAATCTCCTTTGTAGTTGCAGTCTTTCATTGTTGTACAGTAAAACAATTGCGGCATGCACGTAGATTTGCACCAAGTATTTTTTTCATTATGCTTTAGAATACAGAAAATTACACATTGTGATGACTTAGGAGTGCGCTAATGATTGCATTTTCTTTCGTTAGCAGTTTGACAAGAGATGTGTGGGAGCGGCGACATATTCTAGAAGAAAATCGCTGGTGCTGTCACATAGCATTCCTCACACCGAATGTATCTACTACAGGGTATGATTGCGTGAATGATAAGTTTTTTGGGAAGGAACAGCCAGACGATTAAATTTTTTTATTATGCTTTAGAATACAGATATAATTACGTATTCTGGTGACTTTGGACTGTGCTAATGTGCTGCATTTTTTTTCGTTAGCAGGTTGACAAGAGATGTGTGGGAGCGGCGACATATTCTACAAGAAAATCGCTAGTGCTGGGCACATAGCATTCCTCACACCGAATCTATCTATGTACAGGGGATGACTGCGTGTATAATTAGTATTCGGGAAGTAACAGCTCGATGTTTAAATATTTTTCATCAAGCTTTAAGAATACAGATAAAATTACACATTCTGGTGACTTTGGAGTGCGCTAATGTTTACATTTTCTTTCGTTAGCAGGTTGACAAGAGGTGTGTGGGAGCGGCGACATATTCTAGAAGAAAATCGCTAGTGCTGTGCACATAGAATTCCTCACTCCGAGTATATCTACAAACAGGGGATGACTGCGTCAGTAATTAGTTTCTTGGGAAGTAACAGCTCGATGTTTAAATTTGTTTCATTATGCTTTAGAATACAGATAAAATTACACATTCAGGTGACTTTGGATTGCGCTAATGATTGCACTTTCTTTCGTTAGCACGTTGACAAGAGATGTGAGGGAGCGGCAACATATTCTAGAAGAAAATCGCTAGTGCTTTGCACATAGCATTCTTCACACCGTATGTATCTACGTACAGGGTATGACCGCGTGAATAATTAGTTTTTTAGGAAGTAACAGCTCGATGTTTAAATTATTTTCATAATGCTTTAGAATACAGATATGAATACGTATTCTGGTGACTTTGGATTGCGCTAACGATTGCATTTTCTTTCGTTAGCAGGTTATCAAGTATGTGTGGGAGCGGCGACATATTCTAGAAGAAAATCGCTAGTGCTGTGCACATAGCATTCTTCACACCGAATGTATCTACGTACAGGGTATGATTGCGTGAATAATTAGTTATTTGGGAAGTAACAGACCGAAGATTAGATTTCTTTCACCATGCTTTACAATACAGATATAGTTACTAATTCTGGTGACTTTGGAGTGTGCTAATGTTTACATTTTCTTTCGTTAGCAGTTTGACAAGAGATGTGTGGGAGCGGCGAAACAATTTACAAGAAAATCGCTAGTGCTTTGCACATAGCATTCTTCACAACGAATGTATCTACGTACAGTGGATGACTGCATGAATAATAAGTTTTTTGGGAAGTAACATCTCGGTGGTTAAATTTTTTTTATGAAGCTTTAAGAATACAGATAAAATTACACATTCTGGTGACTTTGGAGTGAGCTAATATTTACATTTTCTTTCGTTAGCAGGTTGACAATAGTTGTGTGGGAGCGGCGACATATTCTACAAGAAAACTGATAGTGCTGTGCATATAGCATTCTTCACACCGTACGTATCCACGTACAGGGAATGACTGCGTGAAAAATTACTTTTTTGGGAAGTAACAGCTCGATGTTTAAATTTTTTTCATTATGCTTTAACAAGAGATGTGTGGGAGCGGCGAAACAATTTACAAGAAAATCGCTAGTGCTATGCACATAGAATTCTTCACACTGAATGTACTACGTACAGTGAATGACTGCATGAATAACAAGTTTTTTGGTAAGTAACAGCTCGATGTTTTAATTTTTTTCATTATGGTTTAAGAATACTAATAAAATTACAGATAGTGGTGGCTTAGGAGTGCGCTAACGATTGCATTTTCTTTCGTTAGCAGGTTGACAAAATAAGTGTAAGAGCGGCGACATATTCTACATGAAAATCGCTAGTGCTTTGCACATAGCATTCTTCACAGCGAATGTATCTACTTACAGTGGATGACTGCATGAATAATGAGATTTTTGGTGAGTAACAGCTCGATGTTTTAATTTTTTTCATTATGCTTTAAGAATACAAATAAAATTACACATTCTGGTGACTTAGGGGTGAGCTAATGATTGCATTTTCTTTCGTTAGCAGATTCAAAAGAGATGTGTGGGAGCGGCGTTTTTTTCTACAAGAAAATCGCTAATGCTGTGCACATAGCATTCTTCATACCGAATGTATCTACGTACAAGGGATAACTGCGTGAATAATTAGTTTTTTGGGAAGTAGCGGCTCGATATTTAAATATTTTTCATAATTCATTAGAATACAGATAAAATTACACATTCTGGTGACTTTGGATTGCGCTAATGATTGCATTTTCTTTCGTTAGCAGGTTGACAAGAGATGTGTGGGAGCGGCGACATATTCTACAAGAAAATCGCTAGTGCTTTGCACATAGCATTCTTCACACCGAATGTGTCCACGTACAGGGAATGACTGCGTGAATAAGAACTTTTTTGGGAAGTGTAAGTAGGCTGTTTATGTTTCCTTATTGGCAACGTTACGTAGCGCTCTGTATGAAAATCACTGGCTGTGCTGTGTGCAGCCTGTGTGCTAGTTTGCATAGTTGTCTGCCATTGTAGTGTTGGGCAGCGGCAGCAGGATGTGAACAGCGCGTAGCGTTGCGCAGTTGGAGGTGAGCCGCCAGCAGTGGTGGATGTGGGGAGAGAGATGGCGGAAGTTTTGAAATTGAACTGCTATATATATTATGATTATTAAGGTAAATACAGTGTTTGTTCTCTATTAAAATCTTTCATTTGCTAACTATCCCTATCAGTAGTTAGTGACTTCCGTAGTTTGAATCTTTTATTTAGCTGGCAGTAGTGGCGCTCGCTGTATTGCAGTAGTTCGAGTAATGAAGATTTTTGTGAGGTAAGTTATTTGTGCAAGGTATAGTTTAATGTTACTCAGGGCCATTCTTTTTCAGGGATCTTTGAAGTCAGATTGCGTTGCGCTAAATAATATTGTGTGTCAGGTTAAGCACAGTCGAGTATAAATTGTTCTAAGGGGACGTTTCAGAAGTAACAGCTCGATGTTTAAATTTTTTTCATTATGCTTTAGAATACAGATAAAATTACAAATTCTGGGGACTTAGGAGTGCGCTCATGACTGCATTTTCTTTCGTTAGCAGGTTGACAAGAGAAGTGTAGGAGCAGCGACATATTCTACAAGAAAATCGCTAGTGCTTTGCACATAGCATTCTTCACACCGAATGTATCTACGTACAGGGGATGACTGCGTGAATAATTAGTATTTTGGCAAGTAACAGCTCGATGTTTAAATTTTTTTGACAATGCTTTAGAATACAGATAAAATTACACATTCTGGTGACTTTGGATTGCGCTAATGATTGCAATTTCTTTCGTTAGCAGGTTGACAAGAGAAGTGTGGGAGCGGCGAAATGTACTTGAAGAAAATCGCTAGTGCTGTGCACATAGAATTCCTCACTCCGAATGTGTCTACGTACAGGGTATGACTGCGTAAGTAATTAGTTTTTGGGAAGTAACAGCACTATGTTTAAATTTTTTTCATCAAGCTTTAAGAATACAGAAGAATTACACATTCTGGTGACTTTGGAGTGCGGTAATGGTTGCATTTTCTTTCGTTAGCAGGTTGACAAGAGATGAGTGGGAGCGGCGACGTATTCTAGAAGAATATCGCTAGTGATGTGGGCATAGCATTCTTCACACCGATTGTATCTACGTACAGTGGATGACTGCATGAATAATACGTTATTTGGTAAGGAACAGCTCGATGTTTTAATTTTTTTTTCATTATGGTTTAGGAATACTGATTAAATAACACATTCAGGTGCTTTTGGATCGCGCTAATTATTGCATTTTCTTTAGTTAGCAGGTTGACAAGAGATGTGTGGGAGCGGCGATATATTCTACAAGAAAATCGCTAGTGCTTTGCTCATAGCATACTTCACACCGAATGTATCTACGTACAGTGGATGACTGCATGAATAATAAGTTTTTTGGTAAGTAACAGCTCGATGTTTAAATTTTTTTCATTGTGGTTTAAGAATACAGATAAAATTACTCATTCTGGTGACTTAGGAGTGCGCTAATGATTGAATTTTTTTTCGTTAGCAGGTTGACAAGAGATGTTTGGGAGCGGCGACATATTCTAGAAGAAAATGGTTAGTGCTGTGCACATAGCATTCTTCACACCGAATGTACCTACGTACAGGGGATGATTGCGTGAATAATTAGTTTTTTGGGAAGTAACAGCTCGATGATTAAATTTCTTCATTATGCTTTAGAATACAGATGTAATTACACATACTGGTGACTTTCGATTGCGCTAATGATTGCAATTTCATTCGTTAGCAAGGTGACAAGGGATGTGTGGGAGCAGCGACATATTCTAGAAGAAAATCGCTAGTGCTGTGCACATAGCATTCTTCACAACGAATGTATCTAAGTACAGTGGATGACTGCGCGAATAATTAGGTTTTTGGTAACTAACAGCTCGATGTTTAAATTATTTTCATTTTGCTTTAGAGTACATATAAAATTACACATTCTGGTAACTTTGGATTGCGCTAATTATTGCATTTTATTTCGTTAGCAGGTTGACAAGCGATGTGTGTGAGCGGCGACATATTCTAGAAGAAAGTCGCTACTACTGTGCGCATAGCATTCTTCACACCGATTGTATCTACGTACAGTGGACGACTGCGTGAATAATTATTTTTTTGGGAAGTATCGCTCGATGTTTTATTTTTTATCATTATGGTTTAAAATAGAGATAAAATTACACATTCTGGTGACTTATGAGTGCGTTAATGATTGCATTTTCTTTCGTTATCAGGTTGACAATAGATGTGTGAGGGCGGCGACAGTCTGGATGATTGACTGATCTGGCCTTGTAACAATAACCAAAACGGCCTTGCTGTGCTGGTACTGCGAACGGCTGAAAGCAAGGGGAAACTACGGCCGTAATTATTCCCGAGGGCATGCAGCTTTACTGTATGATTAAATGATCATGGCGTCTTCTTGGGTAAAATATTCCGGAGGTAAAATAGTCCCCAGTTCGGATCTCCGGGCGGGGACTACTCAAGAGGATGTCATTATCAGGAGAAAGAAAACTGGCGTTCTACGGATCGGAGCGTGGAATGTCAGATCCCTTAATCGGGCAGGTAGGTTAGAAAATTTAAAAAGGGAAATGGATAGGTTAAAGTTAGATATAGTGGGAATTAGTGAAGTTCGGTGGCAGGAGGAACAAGACTTCTGGTCAGGTGACTACAGGGTTATAAACACAAAGTCAAATAGGGGTAATGCAGGAGTAGGTTTAATAATGAATAGGAAAATAGGAATGCGGGTAAGCTACTACAAACAGCACAGTGAACGCATTATTGTGGCCAAGATAGATACGAAGCCCACACCTACTACAGTAGTACAAGTTTATATGCCAACTAGCTCTGCAGATGACGAAGAAATTGAAGAAATGTATGATGAAATAAAAGAAATTATTCAGGTAGTGAAGGGAGACGAAAATTTAATAGTCATGGGTGACTGGAATTCGAGTGTAGAAAAAGGGAGAGAAGGAAACGTAGTAGGTGAATATGGATTGGGGCTAAGAAATGAAAGAGGAAGCCGCCTGGTAGAATTTTGCACAGAGCACAACTTAATCATAGCTAACACTTGGTTTAAGAATCATGATAGAAGGTTGTATACATGGAAGAACCCTGAAGATACTAAAAGGTATCAGATAGATTATATAATGGTAAGACAGAGATTTAGGAACCAGGTTTTAAAATGTAAGACATTTCCAGGGGCAGATGTGAACTCTGACCACAATCTATTGGTTATGACCTGTAGATTAAAACTGAAGAAACTACAAAAATGTGGGAATTTAAGGAGATGGGACCTGGATAAACTGAAAGAACCAGAGGTTGTACAGAGTTTCAGGGAGAGCATAAGGGAACAATTGACAGGAATGGGGGAAAGAAATACAGTAGAAGAAGAATGGGTAGCTTTGAGGGATGAAGTAGTGAAGGCAGCAGAGGATCAAGTAGGTAAAAAGACGAGGGCTAGTAGAAATCCTTGGGTAACAGAAGAAATATTGAATTTAATTGATGAAAGGAGAAAATATAAAAATGCAGTAAATGAAGCAGGCAAAAAGGAATACAAACGTCTCAAAAATGAGATCGACAGGAAGTGCAGAATGGCTAAGCAGGGATGGCTAGAGGACAAATGTAAGGATGTAGAGGCTTATCTCACTAGGGGTAAGATAGATACTGCCTACAGGAAAATTAAAGAGACCTTTGGAGATAAGAGAACCACTTGCATGAACATCAAGAGCTCAGATGGAAACCCAGTTCTAAGCAAAGAAGGAAAAGCAGAAAGGTGGAAGGAGTATATAGAGGGTCTATACAAGGACGATGTACTTGAGGACAATATTTTGGAAATGGAAGAGGATGTAGATGAAGATGAAATGGGAGATACGATACTGCGTGAAGAGTTTGACAGAGCACTGAAAGACCTGAGTCGAAACAAGGCCCCCGGAGTAGACTACATTCCAGTAGAACTACTAACGGCCTTGGGAGAGCCAGTCCTGACAAAACTCTACCATCTGGTGAGCAAGATATATGAAACATGCGAAATACCCTCAGACTTCAAGAAGAATATAATACTTCCAATCCCAAAGAAAGCAGGTGTTGACAGATGTGAAATTTACCGAACAATCAGTTTAATAAGCCACAGCTGCAAAATACTAACACGATTTCTTTACAGACGAATGGAAAAACTAGTAGAAGCTGACCTCGGGGAAGATCAGTTTGGATTCCGTAGAAATACTGGAACACGTGAGGCAATACTGACCTTACGACTTATCTTAGAAGAAAGATTAAGGAAAGGCAAACCTACGTTTCTAGCATTTGTAGACTTACAGAAAGCTTTTGACAATGTTGACTGGAATACTCTCTATCAAATTCTAAAGGTGGCAGGGGTAAAATACAAGGAGCGAAAGGCTATTTACAATTTGTACAGAAACCAGATGGCTGTTACAAGAGTCGAGGGGCATGAGAGGGAAGCAGCGGTTGGAAAGGGAGTGAGACAGGGTTGCAACCTCTCCCCAATGTTATTCAATCTGTATATTGAGCAAGCAGTAAAGGAAACAAAAGAAAAATTTGGAGTAGGTATTAAAATCCATGGAGAAGAAATAAAAACTTTGAGGTTCGCCGATGTCATTGTAATTCTGTCAGAGACAGCAAAGGACTTGGAAGAGCAGTTGAACGGAATTGATGGTGTCTTGAAGGGAGGATTGCATGGGGGCTTAATAAAATGAAATGCAAATACTTTTTTAATTTCCTGTCGCTGTATGTCCGATTACGCAAGTCTCGTAAACGGCTGGCCCTGACAACTAATTGTTACGCTATCTGACTGCATAAAATGACAACAAAGAATGAAATGAAAATTTTCGTTAACACAATTAATTAATTAAGTCCACAGCAACTATAAAACCTACGAAACCAAAGCACAAGTATAACTGTTCTGTGTGTGGGAGTGTGACTCAACGCACATCTGCCACGGTTCTTCTTCAACAAGACAAGAATTTTTAAATATCATTTATACTGACGTGATAAAAGAAAATTGGAAATACTATAATTGTGCAAGAAACCCAGAATTACACTCTAATACAAGAACACACGCCAGATGCTTTGTTGACTGAACCTGTAATGAAGCATTATTCAGGACACACAAATAATAAGAAAATAAAGAACAGTAGTTAGTTACCTTAATTTATATTGACGAAAAGCACTCAGGCCATTACAATATCTCCATTGGAACAACATCTACTATCTCTCCCATCACATAGCTGCATAAAACATCGAACAAACACTCACTACTACCCCATCTCATTCCAACTTCAGATACAAGCAGTGTCCACCACAACTGCTCGGCAAGGACTGCCTGCCGCTACCTCTCAATGAGCACTGCCAGTGGAGGCGGCGGAACAATACTCTCTCTGGCGCGATTTTTGGCGCTGTGGCTCAGTGTAGCCACCTTTCATACAGTGTAGCCACCTTTCATATGCCCTTCCTCCACGGGCTAGAATTTAATGGTATTTTTGCCAGCATTGGTGGTGAAAATACCACCAAATTCGTCAAAAAAAATACAGACAAAAATAAAAGATAATATTAATACGTAAATATCATATAACTAGATAAAATTTTGGCTTTGCACTGACCTTTCAATAGCCTAATATATAAAATACACTAAGCAATACAAATTCTTTCATACATGTGACTTTACATAATAGTTTACAGAAATATCATGTGGTTAAACAATTCAATCGATAACGTCAGCAATGACGAATATGAGCAGGTAAGAGTCTTATAACTTTTCACAAACAGTAATACACAAAAAATCAGTTAATACAAATATTCACAACAAGTAGTTCACAGTTCCAGCAGTAGCACCCAGCACTGTTGAATAGGTGCTGCAGCAACAAGTGACACCAGTTCAGTAGAAGCAGTTCCATCAGTGGCACCCAGCAATGTTGAACAGGTGCAGACACCAACAAGTGACATTATTTCAATAGATGCAGTCCATCAGTGGCACCCAGCAAAGTTGAGTAGGTGCAGACAGCAAGAAGTAACATCATTGCAGTAGAAGCAGTCCATCAGTGGCACCCAGCAATGTTGAGTAGGTGCAGACACCGACAAATGACATTAAACAACTATCACTGATCACACTGTTCCTCAGCACAAATTAAACATGTCCTAGTGGCACCAATCATGTAGAAAAAGTACAAGTAACAGTCCATAATTTCATCATCACTAATTAGACAGTTCAAGCATGAACAATAGTTTGAATGCACATACAAATGCTTTTACAATGTTCTTACACTAAACATACAAATCATAACAAACACACAAATGATATCAGATAATTGTCATATTACTATTACAAATACACAAACATCAGTAAACCTATAATATTTATGGGTGTCAGTGCAAGCCACTACAAACAAATAAAATAATATTTAGGAGATAGGTGGGTAGGATTAGGAAAGGAAAACACACAAAACACACTCACTCATCTTTCATCCACATTAAGTACTACTGTGTAATTGTATAGTGTTAACTGTCTGAATCCACTTCTGTCAAATTTCATGTTCATCATGTGTATCAAGTAGTAGTGGCAGCAATGTATAACAGTCAATAATAGTTAAGTCAACGTCATAGTCATCATGTCAAGACCAATGTTTGCCAAGCCAGATCAAAATGTACTGTTACTGAACAACTGTCAGTGTGCCAAGATATGCAACTTCCTCTCTCCAAAAAAAAATTACCTACTGCTTAGTGATTTAACAAAGTGTGTGTAGACAATCTTCCTTCCATTTTAGTGTTCTAGTCTGCTATCTTCATCCTCCTTGTTCCATATAGACCAACAACAAAAAAAAAAAAAAAATTCACCTCACTTACTTTACCTCTTATACACCATACTCCAATCAACTTCATACAATCTCAATACCTCCATAATACCTTTTCAATACGTCGATACATATAAACCTTATTGCCAGTATCATTTACCTTACCTCTTGTCCACAAAAACTCCAATATTACTAATATCATTTCACTTCCATAACAACTCTTTCCTCAAGTCAGTTTCGTCGAACAAGTACAGATAAAATCCTAATGCAAACCTCCTCATCCCATACAATCCGAAGACACACTGTCAACACACAACCTCTGTGTAATCCATCTGACCAAAATCTTCTACTCATTATGAATTATAAACAAAGAATACATACATGACCTCTAACAGACTTAGTTCGAATAACTCTCAGTAATTAAGTATGATTACGGAGTGTGAATGATGCTAATATTTCACAGTGTGTACACCACTTCAAGAATTATAGCAAACAGAAGCAAACATGTGGAGTATTTCTTGTATCAAGTGTCACTTCCTATTTCAATTGCTAACGAAAAATGCAGTGTAATAACTGTGTTGGTATGTCATGTCGTTAGCTTCCTTCCTATTGGCATACATTTATACAGCTTTCATAAAACCTCCAGCTCATGTGACTTCTATGATGTTTCTTGTACTAACGTCGTTCGTCGAATTATTGCAGTTCATTTTCTTATGTTAAAATATAAAGCACTGAGCGTAAGCAAAACAAGCAACAGCGAGTAAATATACTAGTAGAGAACAGAATGTCAACAAGTGGATGCAGCACAAATCTTACAACGAGGCTCTGCCAAGCGAACAATCTGTAAATAGTACCATAGTGTAACCTAAACTCTATGTTCATACACAGTATAATAGCATTTCTATATACAAAATTAAAGAGTAGTTGTGACAACAAACAGAAATGTGTAAATGTGCAATCCATACGCATAGCAGTAAACATATATCTTACGTACTAAACAGGTCATCAGCATCGTATAACCGTAAGCAAATAAATGTTCATATGTAATCTAATAAATAAACATGAAGGCGCAAGCAATTAAATCACAAAGTATAACTTACATACCTAACCACATCAGCACAATTTATCAGGTGACAATTATAATTTAAATAAATAGGCACAGCAGGCACATAATAAAAAAAATATAACATCAGTGAAAAAGCAGTGCAGCCAAGCGATGCATAATATACACAAGTTACAACTCAATTCATGGATAATCATTGTCAAAATCAGTTAACGTACGCAAGCACGTCGCTTCACCAGCAAATTCATAGAACATGTAATTAGCACAAAGTATGAATCACGTAATCGCGAGCAGCAAATTACGTCTAAAGTACGTACCTAAGTGGAAATATGTTACCTGAAAAATAAACTCAATTAACAATTACCTTTTTAGTTTATTACTTTCTTCTTCGAAATGACATTTTTCCTGAAATTTTCTCGATAGCAAGTCGTCTTAACGTCGGACACGCACAGAATTTACCTGAAGTTCTTAAATATTTTACAGAACCGTATCCTGAAAAATACTGAATGTTAATAACAGAATTCATCAAGTCACTATAGCTTTATACTGATTTTAATCGGAGAAATTAGACTGTGTATTTATTTACGGCTGTCAGTGCATTCGCACTGAGCGCTCGATCAGCTGTAGGCGCGTGACGTAGGAAGTGATTGTTTGCGGTCAACGACTGCCCTGTGCGGCGCGCAGACTTGACTGTTGCTTTGAGTATGTGCCGCCGCCAAAACACAGCGCGGTATCCTTGTACTCTCCGCATGTTTACATGTAGCTGTTAGTTCCTCAAAAGTATGTCATTCTACAAAAAATTTTTCAAAAGTATATCATTCCACAAAAATTTTAACGTTAGATATATGATGTATTCCCTTAGAGCGTCGTGATTTAAGAGTTTCTACTTCGACAGTGTTATCATGAATAATTTTGCGAATTCTATATGGACCGTTATAAAGCAGAAAAAATTTGCGACACAAGCCTTTTCCTTTGTGAGACAATCGATGAGACTTAATTAACACCTTCTGACCAACTGCCAAGATTTTTAAACGACCAGGACGCTTTGCTGATTTCACTCTTCTAGCAGCCGCAGATGCAATATTTTGTAGAGCCAGATTGACAACTTCAGACTGCCGCAGTTTCCGTGAAGGCGGAAAAGGAACGATTTCAGAAATGCGATTTGTCGGTGCTTTGTTTTTTAATATCAGTATAGGTGGTAAAGAAGTTGAGTCGTTAGGAAGTTCATTCAGAATGTTTTGAAAAGTATGAAGATACTGATCCCACGTTCTGTGATTCTGATGACAATAAAGACGACACAATTTATTGATTTCCTTCATCCATCTCTCTGAAGCGTTAGATTGAGGGTGAAAAAGTGAAATGAAAATTGGTTTAATTTTACGACGCTGTAGAGTACGAAGCCAAATTTTAGAACGAAACTGTGATCCATTATCTGATATAACCTTATCAACATGACCCACTTCTTTAAGAAAATGTTTGATGAAAGCATTAGATACTGAACGAGCTGTTGCTTTGGGTAACGGTGTAAAACACACATATTTTGATGTCAACTCCACTGCTACGAAAATGTACGCAAAACTATTAGTAGATCGAACCACTGGACCGAACAAATCAACTGCAGCCATGTCCTTTAATTTTGCTGGAATGATAGGAAACAACGGTGCTCTGTGAGAAACTGTCGGCGGTTTAGCCTTTTGACATAATTTGCATTTGGCAAGAACAAATCGAATACGTTTTTCCATATTATTGAAGTAGCAATTTTCTCGTAATTTATGAAAGCATTTTCTGGGACCAAAGTGCGCATAACTGAAATGCGTATACCAAATCAGCTTATTAACCCACTCATCAGGAATACAAACTAACCAAACAGAGTTGTCGACCGATTTTCGTTTGAAAAGAATGTCATTGCGAATTAAATAATGCTGTCTAATCGCTACGCTTTCCTTTCTCCTCCACTTCTCCTTAATGTCCTTCCAGATTGGATCCTTATTTTGCTCCTTAGCGATGTCCTGGAGCGAAGACGAAATAAAGTTCTCAAACGCAACACCTTGAATATACATCAAACAATAATTGTTTTCCTTGCAGTCCTCTTCAGCACTTTGTTTCAAACCCATAGGTGCACGTGATAAAGCATCAGCAACAATATTTGAAGAACCCTGTATGTAAACAATACTAAAATCAAACTCCTGTAGGTACAACGCCCATCGTGACAATCTGCCATGAGTTAATTTTGTCGACATAAGAAATTCCAGAGCTCGATGATCGGTGTAAACCTTAGTATGTCTGCCAAACAAGAATGTCCGAAATTTTGTAAAAGCCCAAACAACAGCCAAAGCTTCAAGTTCCGTAATCGAATAATTCTTTTCAGATTTAGAGAGAACACGACTTCCAAATGCAATAGTTTTCTGGACTACAACGCCGTTTTCTTCTATCTCTTGAAATAAATGTGCACCTAGGCCTTTGTATGATGAATCCGTCGCCAAACAAAAATCTTTAGATAAATCTGGATGCGAAAGAAGTGGAGCAGCAACTAAAGCATCACGGAGTTGTTCAAATTCTGACTGAGCTTCGTCATCCCAACACCAATTAGATTTCTTTCCAGATAGTTCACATAAACGAGGTGTGGCCAAATTGTCCAATTTAACAAAGCGTCTAAGAAAATTACAGACACCAAGGAAACTACGAACATCACGTTTTGTGGTAGGAACAGCATAATTACGAATAGCGTCAAGTTTTTCTGGATCAGGAAGAATACCTTCTGTAGAAATAATGTGACCGAGAAATTTCACCTGTGAACGACCAAATTCAGATTTCTCCAAGTTCACAGTAATGCCAACTCTTGCAAAGATACGTAACAATGAATCCAAAATTTTGTTGTGCTCACTCCAAGAATGTTTAGCAATAAGAATGTCGTCAACATATGAAGTAATATTGTCACGAAGATAAACAGGTAAAATTTCATTTAAGCTACGAATGAATGCTGCTGAAGATACAGTAAGTCCAAACGGTAATTTCCGAAACTGGTAACAGTTACCAAAGGCTAAAAAGGCAGTGTATTTTCTACAATCAGGGTGGAGTTCTATTTGCCAAAAACTTGCGCGCATATCAATCGTGGATAAAACTTTAATTCCATGGAAATGTTGAAGAAGTTCATCTAAATTTTGTGGGCGGTCAGTTTCAGGAATGATGATATTATTTATCTGTCTGGAATCCAGAACCAAACGAATTGACCCATCCTTTTTCAGAACAACGAGTAATGGGCTAGTATAAGGACTGACTGCAGGCTCAATAATGCCCTGATCTAACATGTACTGAAGTTCATTCTTAACCTTGTCTCTGTAAGCCAAAGGAATAGCGTACGTTTTCCCGCGAAATGGTGTGTGTTCTTTTACTTTAAATAAATATTGTAAGCCTTGTATAGTTCCCGTGTGATGACTAAACACTGTAGCATGTGAAGTCAAAATTTGGTGCAGCTCTTCTCTTGCAACGTCATCTGGCACTTCAGCATTCTTAACCTTTTCATTAATTAGTTCTTCGCTATTAATTATATCATCCATCGCGTCTCTGTATCTATTGTCATTGTCATGAATAAACACATTGTCGTCGTAATGCTCAACGAAAACATCAGAAGTAAGAAACCTTAAACATTTTGTATCTGACTCAGATCTTGTTAAACACTCGAAAAATTTCAAACATTTCGGCATTCCGGCAACAGTCAAATTCACACTTCCCTCTTTAAAGTTCAAAATTGCCTTATGTGCGTTAAGAAACTCCATACCTAATATAATTTGTGTACTGAGTAATGGAACAATAATAAAATTAGCAGAAAATTCGTATCCTTGACAATTGAAATTTAGGTTGGTCTGTTGTTTAACTTCTACACCTTTTCCAGAAATCGCTCCTCGAATTGTAGTTTTAGAAATAGGTAACACAGGACAGGCAATAGTCCTTTCACATATACGAAAAACTGATTCACTAATGACATTCAATGGGCTCCCAGAATCTAAAACTGCAGTGAACTTATTCTTACCCACACATACTTCAATAACAGGATGTAAAAATGCGTCTACATTATTTTCCTTTTCGTCTAACAAAATGTCTCTCATGTCTTCCAGGCGTACGTAGTGTAAAGTCGTAGTGTCATTACTTTCTGAACCGTCTATATTGCTGCCAGAAGCCGAAGCTGCTAGTCATTGTCGATTCTTTGCGTCACGTCTTTGAGTATTCGCGTCATTCCGCGGATCCATTTCTACGATTTGCACTTGTCTCTCTGAAGTTCTGTCACGTGGAGGATGCCAGTTAGGTCCCTCCTGTCTGTTAGATACAAATTCTTGGTTGTGTCTGTTATTGAAATTTCTGTTTTCCTGTCTGTCTGCATAACTACTTCTTGTGTAATTTCGACTGTCACTTCTGAAATTATTGTTGTATCTACTACCCTGGTTATTTCTGTGGTAAGAATTTCTATTACTGTATGAATAATTTCTGTCTTGATGATACCAATTACTGTTTCCGTATGATCATTCCGGTAGGAATTACCGTTATTACAACTGTCTGTGTAATTTCTGTTAGAACGTCTGTTATTGTCATAAGGCTGGTATCTATTGTCCTGTCTGTTTCGTCTGTCATTCTCAAAATTACCGCTATAACGTCCGTTCCGATCACTATCCCTTTTCTCTGAAAATCTATCATAATTACTGTTACTGAAAAAATTACAGGTAGTCCCGTCGTCATTGTCGTACTCGAGTTCTTGTAGCAAAGTCTTAAAAGTCTCAATGTCGTCTTTACATCTTCCGGCTAAAGCAATTTGTCTTATGGATTGTGGCAGCTTGGTTAAACAAATGCGAATTAATTCAGTCGGGCTATAAGGGTTGGAAAGGAACTGATTCTTTCGAATCATGTCTTCAAAATATTCCGCTGGCGTGCGGAATTCAGACTGTTTGAAATTACGCTGCATGATAAGACTATGTTTGACTCTGTATTGCGTGTTTTCGGACCAATATGCCGATAGAAATGCATGATAAAAATCATTTAGGCTATTACAATCTCTAATGATTGCGCGCATCCGCGTCGCCGGTTCGTTTTCTAAATACCCACACATAAATTCCAGTTTGTGACTTAGTGGCCAATTTGGTGGAAGTGCGTACATAAATTGATCTAACCATGCACATGGATGTATGTCATTCTTAGAATTGCGGAAGATTTTAAATTTCCGAACAGTCAAAAAGTGTTTATAGTCAAAGTTTTCGCCTCGTGGCGACAAAGACCTACCGCGTCTGTCCCAGTCCAAATGTCGATTATTGTCAAGTTCGCGCGCCTGTCGCTCTCTTGTTGCATCTCGTAAATGAAACAAATTACTTTCTTCAAACCCTTCTGCTATCTGTGATTCTAAATTCCTTCTGCGAAAATGGCAATGGAGCTGTGTCATCTGAATCTCTGTCCCCATTCAAACTAAGATTTGTCAATTTATCTGAAATCTCCTCCACTCTTTCCGATAAGTCACCTATTTGTTCTTTCTGTTTATTTACGTCTTCCGTAAGTGTCGCGACTCGGGTTTCAGCATTAACACATTTAGTAGTTAACTGTTCATACTGTTGTGTTAGGTTATTTAATCTGTCATCTGGTACGGATTCCTCGATTCTCTCAAATATTTCTTTCTTATCTTTTGCACGTTGTAAATTTAACTCTGAAAATTTCTGTACTATCACGCGATCTCTTTCCTCCTGTTCTCTATCCTGTTCCCTTTGTCTAATCTCTACTGCAATTAATCTATTATTGTGAGAATTCAAAATCGGTTGTACTTCTTCTCTGATTTCTTTCTTTAATTCATCTTTCATATTTTTGAAACATGTCCCTATTCGTGAATCTAACCGTGTTTCCATTGTTTCCATCTCTGTTTCTAGCCGTGTTGCCACCGTTTTCAATTCAGATCCTAACTGTGATCCCAATGAGTCTAACCGTGTTTCCATTGTTCCCATTTGTGATCCCAGTGAGTCTCACCGTGCTTCCATTGTTCCCATCTGTGTTTTTAATTCAGATCTAAACTGTGTTTCCATTCGTGCTCCCAAATTTAATATAGCACCCATCAACTGCTCCATATCTTTTCGCCCCTAACATTTCCCACAAAACCAGTTTCCCTCGTCATAGCTGTAAAGCTATCTGTGTTCGATACTGTTCCAGAATCTTCTATCGTTACTCTCGTATTCTGTGAATTTTCTGATTGAGAAAAACCTTGAACTGGTTCCGGACTATTTTCCCGACTTATTACATTGTTTTCCACTTCATTATCCATCATACTGTTGTCCTGTGTTGGCGAGTTCGCCATGTCAACAATTTCGTCATTCTCACTATTCATCATTTTTGCCTTTTTCATTGATCGCGTAATCATTTACAAAATATCCAAAACTCGTCACTATATGAAAATTACACACAATGACACTTTATCATCAACAATATCATTCACACGAAATGTTTCCCTCAAACACGATTAACGAACAATTGAAATAATTACACTAAATTGTCAAACGCGTATACAAGACAACAAAAAAAAATTATGAGAAAAAAAATACCATTAGAAGAATGACAATTACCAAATCTACACATGCAAAATAGACTACAATTACTAAACTACAAATTACTACAACAATACTACTGTCTACTATTTTTACAATCAGAATAATTCCAAGGGACGATCCGAAGCAGCGGTCGCCACGTGCATGGGGGCTTAATAAAATGAAATGCAAATACTTTTTTAATTTCCTGTCGCTGTATGTCCGATTACGAAAGTCTCGTAAACGGCTGGCCCTGACAACTAATTGTTACGCTATCTGACTGCATAAAATGACAACAAAGAATGAAATGAAAATTTTCGTTAACACAATTAATTAATTAAGTCCACAGCAACTATAAAACCTACGAAACCAAAGCACAAGTATAACTGTTCTGTGTGTGGGAGTGTGACTCAACGCACATCTGCCACGGTTCTTCTTCAACAAGACAAGAATTTTTAAATATCATTTATACTGACGTGATAAAAGAAAATTGGAAATACTATAATTGTGCAAGAAACCCAGAATTACACTCTAATACAAGAACACACGCCAGATGCTTTGTTGACTGAACCTGTAATGAAGCATTATTCAGGACACACAAATAGTAAGAAAATAAAGAACAGTAGTTAGTTACCTTAATTTATATTGACGAAAAGCACTCAGGTCATTACAATATCTCCATTGGAACAACATCTACTATCTCTCCCATCACATAGCTGCATAAAACATCGAACAAACACTCACTACTACCCCATCTCATTCCAACTTCAGATACAAGCAGTGTCCACCACAACTGCTCGGCAAGGACTGCCTGCCGCTACCTCTCAATGAGCACTGCCAGTGGAGGCGGCGGAACAGTACTCTCTCTGGCGCGATTTTTGGCGCTGTGGCTCAGTGTAGCCACCTTTCATACAGTGTAGCCACCTTTCAGGATATAATATGAACATCAACAAAAGCAAAACGAGGATAATGGAATGTAGTCGAATCAAGGCGGGTGATGCTGAGGGTATTAGATTAGGAAATGAGACACTTAAAGTAGTAAAGGAGTTTTGCTATTTGGGGAGCAAAATAACTGATGATGGTCGAAGTAGAGAGGATATAAAATGTAAACTGGCAATGGCAAGGAAAGCGTTTCTGAAGAAGAGAAATTTGTTAACATCGAGTATAGATTTAAGTGTCAGGAAGTCATTTCTGAAAGTATTTGTATGGAGTGTAGCCATGTATGGAAGTGAAACATGGACGGTAAATAGTTTGGACAAGAAGAGAATAGAAGCTTTTGAAATGTGGTGCTACAGAAGAACGCTGAAGATTAGATGGGTAGATCACATAACTAATGAGGAAGTATTGAATAGGATTGGGGAGAAGAGAAGTTTGTGGCACAACTTGACCAGAAGAAGGGATCGGTTGGTAGGACATGTTCTGAGGCATCAAGGGATCACCAATTTAGTATTGGAAGGCAGCGTGGAGGGTAAAAATCATAGGGGGAGACCAAGAGATGAATACACTAAGCAGATTCAGAAGGATGTAGGTTGCAGTAGGTACTGGGAGATGAAGAAGCTTGCACAGGATAGAGTAGCATGGAGAGCTGCATCAAACCAGTCTCAGGACTGAAGACAACAACAACAACAACAACAGCTGTTACTTAGCAAAAACTATTTATTCACGCAGTCATCCACTGTACCTCCATACATCCGGTGTGAAGAATGCTATGTGCGCTGCACTAGAGATTTCTTCTAATATATGTCGCCTCTCCCAACTATCTGTTGTCATCCTGCTAACGAAAGAAAATGCATACATGAGCTCAGTCCAAAATTCAGCCGAAATTGTTTTTTTCATCTGTATTCTTAAAGCAGAATATATTTCAACATGGGGCCGTAACTTTCCCAAGAACGAAATATCCACTGACTCATCGACTGTAGGTAGATAGTTTCGGCGTGAAGAATATTATGTGCTCAGCACTAGAGATTTTCTTCTAGAATATGTCGCCGCTCCCACACATCCCTTGTGAACCTGCAAACGAAAGGAAATATAAACTTTAGCAAATTCCAAACTCATCAGAATGTGTAATTTTATCTGTATTCTTGAAGAATAATATAAAAATATTTAAACATCGAGCTGTTACTTGCAAAAAAATAATTATGCATACAGTCATCAACTGTACGTTGATAAATCCGGTGTGAAGAATGCTATGTGCTCAGCACTAGCGATTTTCGTCTAGAATATGTCGTCGCTGCCACACATCTCTTGTCAACCTGCTAACGAAAGAAAATGCATAACGTGAGCGCAGTCCAAAGTCTGCGGAATGTGTATTTTTCATGTGTATTTTTCATGTGTATTCTTTAAGCAGAATATATTTCAACAGTCAACAGTCCGCAGTTCGAGGTCGTGCGGTAGCGTTCTCGCCTCCCGCGCCCGCTTTTCCGTGTTCGATTTCCAGCGGGGTCAGTTAATTTGTCTGCCTCGTGATGACTGGGTGTTGTGTGATGTCATTAGGTTAGTTAGGTTTAAGTAGTTCTAAGATCTAGTGGACTGATGACTATAGATGATAAGTCCCATAGTGCTCAGAGCCATTTGAACCATATTTTCTATTTCAACATCGAGCCGTAACTTTCCAAAAAACGAAATATCCACTCAGTAATCCAATGTAGGTAGATAGATTCGCCGTGAAGAATGTTATATGCACAATACTAGCTTTTTTCTTCTAGAATATGTCGCCGCTCCCACACCACTCTTGTCAACCTGCCAACGAAAGGAAATGTAAACATTATCGCATTCCAAACTAACCAGATTGTGTAATTTTATGTGTATTTTTAAAACATAATAAAAAATATTTAAACATCGAGGTGTTACTTACCAAAAAACATATTATTCACGCAGTCATCCACTGTACGTAGATACATTCGGTGTGAAGAATTCTATGTGCGCAGCACTAGCGATGTTCTTCTAGAATATGTCGCCTCTACCACACATTACTTGTCAACCTGCTAATGAAACAAAATGTAAACATTAGCGAACTCCAAAGTCACCAAAATGAGTTATTTTGTCTGTATTCTTAAAGCATAATTTTAAAAATATTTCAACATCGAGCCATTGTTGTTGTTGTTGTGGTCTTCAGTCCTGAGACAGGTTTGATGCAGCTCTCCATGCTACTCTATCCTGTGCAAGCTTCTTCATCTCCCAGTATCTACTGCAACCTACATCCTTCTGAATCTGCTTAGTGTATTCATCTCTTGGTCTCCCTCTACGATTTTTACCCTCCACACTGCCCTCCAATGCTAAGTTTGTGATCCCTTGATGCCTCAAAACATGTCCTACCAACCGATCCCTTCTTCTAGTCAAGTTGTGCCACAAGCTTCTCCTCTCCCCAATCCTATTCAATACCTCCTCATTAGTTACGTGATCTACCCTCTTTATCTTCAGCATTCTTCTGTAGCACCACATTTCGAAAGCTTCTATTCTCTTCTTGTCCAAACTAGTTATCGTCCATGTTTCACTTCCATACATGGCTACACTCCATACAAATACTTTCAGAAATGACTTCCTGACACTTAAATCTATACTCGATGTTAACAAATTCCTCTTCTTGAGAAACGCTTTCCTTGCCATTGCCAGTCTACATTTTATATCCTCTCTACTTCGACCATCATCGGTTATTTTACTCCCTAAATAGCAAAACTCCTTTACTACTTTAAGTGTCTCATTTCCTAATCTAATTCCCTCAGCATCACCCGACTTAATTTGACTACATTCCATTATCCTCGTTTTGCTTTTGTTGATGTTCATCTTATATCCTCCTTTCAAGACACTGTCCATTCCGTTCAACTGCTCTTCCAAGTCCTTTGCTGTCTCTGACAGAATTACAATGTCATCGGCGAACCTCAAAGTTTTTACTTCTTCTCCATGAATTTTAATACCTACACCAAATTTTTCTTTTGTTTCCTTTACTGCTTGCTCAATATACAGATTGAATAACATCGGGGAGAGGCTACAACCCTGTCTTACTCCTTTCCCAACCACTGCTTCCCTTTCATGCCCCTCGACTCTTATAACTGCCATCTGGTTTCTGTACAAACTGTAAATAGCCTTTCGCTCCCTGTATTTTGTCCCTTCCACCTTCAGAATTTGAAAGAGAGTATTCCAATCAACATTTTCAGAAGCTTTCTCTAAGTCTACAAATGCTATAAACGTAGGTTTGCCTTTTCTTAATCTTTCTTCTAAGATAAGTCGTAAGGTCAGTATTGCCTCACGTGTTCCAACATTTCTACGGAATCCAAACTGATCTTCCCCGAGGTCGGCTTCTACCAGTTTTTCCATTCGTCTGTAAAAAATTCGCGTTAGTATTTTGCAGCTGTGACTTATTAAACTGATAGTTCGGTAATTTTCACATCTGTCAACACCTGCTTTCTTTGGGATTGGAATTATTATATTCTTCTTGAAGTCTGAGGGTATTTCTCCTGTCTCATACATCGTGCTCACCAGATGGTAGAGTTTTGTCATGACTGGCTCTCCCGAGGCTATCAGTAGTTCAAATTGAATGTTGTCTACTCCCGGGGCCTTGTTTCGACTCAGGGCTTTCAGTGCTCTGTCAAACTCTTCACGCAGTATCTTATTTCCCATTTCGTCTTCATCTACATCCTCTTCCATTTCCATAATATTGTCCTCAAGTACATCGCCCTTGTATAAACCGTCTATATACTCCTTCCACCTTTCTGCCTTCCCTTCTTTGCTTAGAACTGGGTTGCCATCTGAGCTCTTGATATTAATACAAGTGGTTCTCTTCTCTCCAAAGGTCTCTTTAATTTTCCTGTAGGCAGTATCTATCTTACCCCTAGTGAGACAAGCCTCTACATCCTTACATTTGTCCTCTAGCCACCCCTGCTTAGCCATTTTGCACTTCCTGTCGATCTCATTTTTGAGACGTTTGTATTCCTTTTTGCCTGCTTCATTTACTGCATTTTTATATTTTCTCCTTTCATCAATTAAATTCAATATATCTTCTGTTACCCAAGGATTTCTACTAGCCCTCGTCTTTTTACCTACTTGATCCTCTGCTGCCTTCACTACTTCATCCCTCAGAGCTACCCATTCTTCTTCTACTGTATTTCTTTCCCCCATTCCTGTCAATTGTTCCCTTATGCTCTCTCTGAAACTCTGTACAACCTCTGGTTCTTTCAGTTTATCCAGGTCCCACCTCCTTAAATTCCCACCTTTTTGCAGTTTCTTCAGTTTCAATCTGCAGTTCATAACCAATAGATTGTGGTCAGAATCCACATCTGCCCCTGGAAATGTCTTACAATTTA
Organism: Schistocerca cancellata; assembly: GCF_023864275.1. NCBI lineage: Eukaryota > Metazoa > Arthropoda > Insecta > Orthoptera > Acrididae > Schistocerca > Schistocerca cancellata. The sequence goes on along the minus strand of NC_064634.1, from coordinate 141,075,802 downwards.
AAACCTGGTTCCTAATTCTCTGTCTTACCATTATATAATCTATCTGATACCTTTTAGTATCTCCAGGATTCTTCCAGGTATTCAGTGTGCGAAGCGATGTGTACAGCACCTTCTATTTTCTTCTAGTATATGTCGCCACACCCACACAATTCTTGTCAACCTGCTAACGAAAAAAAAAAAAAATACACACATAAGCGCACTCCAAAGTTAGCGGAATGTGTATTTTTCATCTGTATACTTAAAGCAAAATATAAAAATATTTAAACATTGAGCTGTTTCTTACCAAAATAGTAATTATTGACGCAGGCATCCTTTGTACGTAGATACATTAGGTGTCGAGAATGCTATGTACACAGCACAAGCTATTTTCTTCTAGAATATGTCGCCGCTCCAATATATCTCTTGCCAACTTGCTAACAAAAGAAAATGCATACATGAGCGCACTCCAAAGTCACCAGAATGTGAATTTTTAACTGTATTCTTAAAGCATAATATAAAAATATTTAAACATCGAGCTGTTAATTACCAAGAAACTAATTATTCACGCAGTCATCCACTGTTCGTAGATAGATCCTGTGTGAAGAATGCCATGTGCACAGCACTAGCGATTTTCTTCTAGAATATGTCGCCGCTCCCACACATCTCTTGTCAACCTGCTAACGAAAGGAAATGTAAACATTAGCGCTATCCAAAGTCACCACAATGTGTTATTTTAACTGTATTCTGAAAGCACAATATAACAATATTTAAACATCGAGCTGTTACTTACCAAAAAACTGATTAATCACGCAGTCATCCACTGTACGAAAATACATCTGGTGTGAAGAATGTTATGTGCACTGCACTTGCGATTTATTCTCGGATATGTCGCCGCTCCCACACATCTCTTGTCAACCTGCTAACAAAAGGAAATGTAAAGATTAGCGCACTCCAAAGTCACCAGAATGTGTAATTTTAACTGTATTCTGAAAGCATAATATAATAATATTTAAACATCGAGCTGTTACATACCAAAAAACTAATTAATCACGCAGTCATCCACTGTACGTAAATACATCTAGTGTGAAGAATGCTATGTGCACTGCACTAGCGATTATTCTTCTAGTATATGTCGCCGCTACCACACATCTCTTGTCAACCTGCTAACGAAAGAAAATGCACACATGAGCGCACTCCGAATTCAGCGGAATGTGTATTTTTCAACTGTATTCTGTGGGAGCGGCGACATATTCTAGAAGAAAATCGCTAGTGCTATGCACATAGCGTTCTTCACACGGTATGTATCTACGTACAGTGGATGACTGCGTAAATAATTAGTTTTTTGGTAAGTAACAGTTCGATGTTTAAATATTTTTATATTATGCTTTAAGAATACAGATTAAACTACACATTCCGATGAATTTGAAGTGCGCTAATGTTTACATTTTCTTTCGTTAGCTGGTTGTTATGAGATGTGTGAGAGCGGTGATATATTCTAGAAGAAAATCGGTAGTGCTGTGCACATAGCAATCTTCACACCGAATCTATCTACCTACAGTGGTTGACTGAGTTAATATTTCGTTTTTAGGATAGTTACCTTTCTATGTTGCTTTCGGTTAGAACATTCACACAGTCTACTGGCACCAATAGGCAAACTTGGTAGCCGGTAAGTCGGTAAGTATATCATGTAGAACTAAGTGGAATTTGTATAACGTTAGAAATAGTCACAGTCGAGTTCCAATAGCCCATTAGAGACAGTACTCCAAAGTACTTAAAAATGTTATAAATAACGCAAGAAGCATGTGGTATGAAAATAGAACAGCTATTCTCAAGATTAGATAAAAACCATATAGTTACCAGTGTAGGAAGTGTGTGGTCAGCAGCACTAGAACGAAGCCATAAAGTCTATACGTAGTAAAAATCATTTTGTTATTGATAAATCATATATCTGTACAGTATTTGACAAGCTCTTTCTCGATACAGGAGGTGAATTAAATAACAAATTCAGCTATACAGGGAACCGCATAACTCTCTTAGAAAATAGCTTTACAAGACTGCTATATGAGATACAACTTCGTGATAATCACGAGGAGAAAAGTAAGTCACAAACGCTGAAGATCACGGGATCTCATGGATATGACGGGGTACCTTGCAGACCGCTAAGGCAGTCTGCTGCATATGGTAGCTCAGTACGTAGCCATATTTGTAATTTTTCGCTTAGGAATGGTCAGTTTTCTGAAGGATTGATGTATTTAGTAGTGAATCGGCTATATGAAAAAGAAGGGAGAAGGTACAAAAATTAAATTTATTTCTTGCCACCGGTGTTTGCTAAAATTATTGAATAGGCTGTGTATATAAAGGTAATTGATCAGTGCGGTTCACGTAATTTGCTGTCAACATAGTTCGTTTTGAGAAAAGGTTTAACAACTGAAAATGCTACATTCTCTTTTCTCCGTGAGACACTGGATGGAATAAATAAAATGTCCCGAACAGTAGATGTATTATTTGGTTTAACTAAGACGTTTGATTTGTTGATCATAAAGTATTACTGCAGAAGTTGCACCATTATGGAATAAGAAAAGTATCTCACAACTGATTCCTCTTCAAGGACAGACCGCTACAGGTCATTCTCCATAGCAATGACAATGGCTACGACTTGGCTGCAGGTGCACGGGTAAGTTGCGGGGGGGGGGGGGGGGGGAGGAACTGATCTTAAACCGCAATAAGATTCAGTGTTCGTAATTTCTAACACACAATTCAACTAAAATGCCATTTCGACTACACGGAGTGGGTATCTAACTAGTGAATCTGAACAATCCAAATTCATCGGTGTTGAGGTAATAGTAAGCTATCATGGAAATACCATGTTCACGACCTTCTTCAGAAACGTAATGCTGCTGTAACTTCCGTCAGAACAATACCTGAAGAAGGTGACAGCACAATACCGAAATTAGTTTCCTTTCCTTATTTACATTCGCCTATCACATGCGGTATTACGTTTTGGGGTAACTCTATCCATTACCAATGGTTATTTTTGGCTGAGAAAAGGACAGTTCCAGCAATATGTGGTGTACGTTCGCGAGCATCTTGTCTTCCCCTGTTCAGGAGTATAGGAATTCTGATATGAGTCTCTTAAAATATATTTTGTATAATGTCGTTTTTTGTTAACAGTATTTGCTTATTCCGAAGAATTAGCAGCTTTCCCACAGTTAGTACTAGGCGGAAATCCAACCGGCGTTTGAGCAGCATTTCCTTGACTCTTGTGCAGAAAGGCGTGCAGTATTCCGCTTCATTCATTTTCAATAAGCTACCACAAGAATTAAAACTTCTTAACACTAACCCCAGCACTTTCAACGCTAAACTGAAGTATTTCCTCATGGCTCACTCCATCTCAACTAGTGGAAAATTACAGGACAAAAATTAAGAAAATTTATATATTATATTGTTGATTACTCTAGTTTTTACTCATCATCTTGTCACATGAAAGCGTTTCGAGTAAATTTTGTCTTAACTGTTACTAACGTTTCTGATCTTAATTTCATGTAGTGATTCGCTCCATGATCATGGACATTTGCTCCTCAGTTTGGTCCTACTGAACTAGACCTGTCAAGTGAAATGAAAATAAATAAATAGCTTTGATTACATTCACGTACGGAAAGGGTTGTCTCGACTGATCGCGTTTTCTATTTTTATTTATTTTCTTTCGTATTTTAATGTCTCCTTATTTCTTGCTTTTGGCCGCCAAGGACATTATTCCCGCCGTCGTCGCCCCGGGCGCCAGAGCCCGTTTACTCCTCGGTTATTACCACCAGTGGAGTCCGCCTGCTTAGCTGGGTGGTAACGTGCTTGCCTCACCTGCACTGGACACGGGTTCGAATCCCGGCCGGGTTTGAGATTTTCTCCGCTCATGGACTGGGTGTTGTGTTATCCCCATCATCGGCCGCAAGTCGCCCAATGGGGGGGGGGGGGGGGGGCGAAACCGAAGGGACAACCCGGCCAACAGTGCCATACTATCGTTTCAATCACCAGTGGATAGTTTTTTTTTTAATTGTACGGTGATAATTGTCCTCATACCCTTTTAGAGCCGACCGCTGTGGCCGAGCTGTTCCAAGCGCTTGAGTCCGGAACCGCGGTGCTGCTACGGTCGCAGGTTCGAATCCTGCCTCGAGCATGGATCTGTGTGATGTCCTTAGGTTAGTTAGGTTTAAGTAGTTCTAAGTCTAGAGGGCTGATGACCTCAGATGTTAAGTCCCATAGTGCTTAGAGCCGCTAGAGCCATCCTCTTAGACTAAACCAGACAAAGCGCAACGTGACGCAGCTTTCAACAATACAGTGTTTCTCTCCAACACGTAACACTCGCTTCACTACAATTCTCGCAAACGTGACGTCATTTTGACTACCGCATGATCGGCTATCGGCTTCCATTAGCATTCGATACTTGCCTCTCACAAGATTTCAAGAGCCCATACCGGAGATTTACAAAAACCTGTCATTCTAGGATTGATTCATTATATTTACTGCTACAATTAAAAAAAAATTAATGATTTATCGGCGGATAATGCCTTCATATAAGAGCGCCGTTTTAGGAGAGAGTTGTTATCGGCAACAATTTACAAATTAAGAATGAAACACATTTGTTTTATAATTGTTAGTATGCCGTTTCAATGTAACGGTGCATTGAAAATATAACACAAACATTGCACCATTATCATTAAATGTCACTTAATAACGCATCAACGATACAAACCTTCAAAATCGTAGACCGTAGTTAAAAATCGCATGAATGACGTTGCGGTATCTGGAGTCCAAAGCTGTTACATGGATTTTTTCATACTAACGTTGTTAACTCCCCCATGAACCATGGACCTTGCCGTTGGTGGGGAGGCTTGCGTGCCTCAGCGATACAGATGGCCGTACGGTAGGTGCAACCACAATGGAGTGGCAGCTGTATAGAGGCCAGACAAACATGTGGTTCCTGAAGAGGGGCAGCAGCCTTTTCAGTAGTTGCAGGGGCAACAGTCTGGATGATTGACTGATCTGGCCTTGTAACATTAACCAAAACAGCCTTGCTGTGCTGGTACTGCGAACGGCTGAAAGCAAGGGGAAACTACAACCGTAAATTTTCCCGAGGACATGCAGCTTTACTGTATGATTAAATGATGATTGCGTCCTCTTGGGTAAAATATTCCGGAGGTAAAATAGTCCCCCATTCGGATCTCCGGGCGGGGACTACTCAAGAGGACGTCGTTATCAGGAGAAAGAAAACTGGCGTTCTACGGATCGGAGCGTGGAATGTCAGATCCCTTAATCGGGGAGGTAGGTTAGAAAATTTAAAAAGGGAAATGGATAGGTTAAAGTTAGATATAGTGGGAATTAGTGAAGTTCGGTGGCAGGAGGAACAAGACTTTTGGTCAGGTGATTACAGGGTTATAAATATAAAATCAAATAGGGGTAATGCAGGAATCAGTTTAATAATGAATAACAAAATAGGAGTGCGGGTTAGCTACTACAAACAGCATAGTGAACGCATTATTGTGGCCAAGATAGACACAAAGCCCACGCCCACTACAGTAGTACAAGTTTATATGCCAACTAGCTCTGCAGATGATGAAGAAATTGATGAAATGTATGTCGAGAAAAATGAAATTATTCAGGTAGTGAAGGGAGACGAAAATTTAATAGTCATGGGTGACTGGAATTCGTCAGTAGGAAAAGGGAGAGAAGGAAACATAGTAGGTGAATATGGATTGGGGGGAAGAAATGAAAGAGGAAGCCGCCTTGTAGAATTTTGCACAGAGCATAACTTAATCATAGCTAACACTTGCTTCAAGAATCATAAAAGAAGGTTGTATACCTGGAAGAATCCTGGAGATACTAAAAGGTATCAGATAGATTATATAATGATAAGACAGAGATTTAGGATCCAGGTTTTAAATTGTAAGACATTTCCAGGGGCAGATGTGGATTCTGACCACGATCTATTGGTTATGAACTGCAGATTGAAATTGAAGAAACTGCAAAAAGGTGGGAATTTAAGGAGATGGGACCTGGACAAACTGAAAGAACCAGAGGTTGTATAGTGTTTCAGAGAGAGCATAAGTGAACAATTGACAGGAATGGGGGAAAGAAATACAGTTGAAGAAGAATGGGTAGCTCTGAGGGATGAAGTAGTGAAGGCAGCAGAGGATCAAGTACGTAAAAAGACGAGGGCTAATAGAAATCCTTGGGTAACAGAAGAAATATTGAATTTAATTGATGAAAGGAGAAAATATAAAAATGCAGTAAATGAAGCAGGCAAAAAGGAATACAAACGTCTCAAAAATGAGATCGACAGGAAGTGCAAAATGGCTAAGCAGGGGTGGCTAGAGGACAAATGTAAGGATGTAGAGGCTTGTCTCACTAGGGGTAAGATAGACACTGCCTACAGGAAAATTAAAGAGACCTTTGGAGAGAAGAGAACCACTTGTATGAATATCAAGAGCTCAGATGGCAACCCAGTTCTAAGCAAAGAAGGGAAGGCATAAAGGTGGAAGGAGTATATAGACTGTTTATACCACGGCGATGTACTTGAGGACAATATTATGGAAATGGAAGAGGATGTAGATGAAGATGGCATGGGAGATGAGATACTGCGTGAAGAGTTTGACAGAGCACTGAAAGACCTGAGTCGAAACAAGGCCCCGGAAGTAGACAACATTCCATTAGAACTACTGATGGCCTTGGGAGAGCCAGTCATGACAAAACTGTACCATCTGGTGAGCAAGATGTATGAGACAGGCGAAATACCCTCAGACTTCAAGAAGAATATAATAATTCCAATCCCAAAGAAAGCAGGTGTTGACAGATGTGAAAATTACCGAACTATCAGTTTAATAAGTAACAGCTGCAAAATACTAACGCGAATTCTTTACAGACGAATGGAAAAACTGGTAGAAACGAACCTCGGGGAAGATCTGTTTGGATTCCGTAGAAATGTTGGAACACGTGAGGCAATACTAACCTTACGACGTATCTTAGAAGAAATATTAAGAAAAGGCAAACCTACGTTCCAAGCATTTGTAGACTTAGAGAAATCTTTTGACAACGTTAACTGGAATACTCTCTTTCAAATTGTGAAGGTGGCAGGGGTAAAATACAGGGAGCGAAAGGCTATTTACAATTTGTACAGAAACCAGATGGCAGTTATAAGAGTCGAGGGGCATGAAAGGGAAGCAGTGGTTGGGAAAGGAGTGAGACAGGGTTGTAGCCTCTCCCCGATGTTATTCAATCTGTATATTGAGCAAGCAGTAAAGGAAACAAAAGAAAAATTCGGAGTAGGTATTAAAATTCATGGAGAAGAAGTAAAAACTTTGAGGTTCGCCGATGACATTGTAATTCTGTCGGAGACAGCAAAGGACTTGGAAGAGCAGTTGAACGGAATGGACAGTGTCTTGAAAGGAGGATGTAAGATGAACATCAACAAAAGCAAAACGAGGATAATGGAATGTAGTCAAATTAAATCGGGTGATGCTGAGGGGATTAGATTAGGAAATGAGACACTTAAAGTAGTAAAGGAGTTTTGCTATTTAGGGAGTAAAATAACTGATGATGGTCGAAGTAGAGAGGATATAAAATGTAGACTGGCAATGGCAAGGAAATCGTTTCTGAAGAAGAGAAATTTGTTAACATTGAGTATAGATTTAAGTGTCAGGAAGTCGTTTCTGAAAGTATTTGTATGGAGTGTATTCATGTATGGAAGTGAAACATGGGCGATAACCAGTTTGGACAAGAAGAGAATAGAAGCTTTTGAAATGTGGTGCTACAGAAGAATGCTGAAGATAAGGTGGGTAGATCACGTAACTAATGAGGAGGTATTGAATAGGACTGGGGAGAAGAGAAGTTTGTGGCACAACTTGACCAGAAGAAGGGATCGGTTGGTAGGACATGTTTTGAGGCATCAAGGGATCACAAATTTAGCATTGGAGGGCAGCGTGGAGGGTAAAATTCGTAGAGGGAGACCAAGAGATGAATACAGTAAGCAGATTCAGAAGGATGTAGGTTGCAGTAGGTACTGGGAGATGAAGAAGCTTGCACAGGATAGAGTAGCACGGAGAGCTGCATCAAACCAGTCTCAGGACTGAAGACCACAACAACAACAAAAACAACAGCGTTGTTAAAACATTCTTTACTTTCTTATGATTGTAATATAAGTGTGTTCTGCAATACTGATTGTTATTTATATTGAGTGTGATTTGAGAACAATTGATGAAATAAATATTTGGCTATTTCCGAGTGTGTGGTCAGGCAGAACCGTAGGGGGACACCTTAAATTGCTGCGACTGAAACGTGCACCAATAAAATTATTATTCTTCCTTCTTGCAAATATTTGGTTCTTTATTTCCAAATATGGCCGCCTTTCGAGTACGTGGTTAGCCAGGAACATAAGAGGACACGAGTGAAATGAGAAGCATTAACATTCATACTCTCCCTTGTCAATAATATTTCGCTGTTTATTCACGATTGTGTGGCGTTTCCCGAGTGTGTGGTTAGGAAGGAACCTAGGAGGACGGCTTAAATTGCTGCGAGTCGATCGAGGAGCAATAATAATTCATATTATTCGTTGAAACGAAGCTGATAGCCGCTCATGCGCTCATCGATACTGCGCGTGACGTCAAAATGACGTCACGTTTGCGGGAATTTTTGTGAAAAGAGCATCGCCATTCTTCAAGGCCCTGTGACGTTGCTTAGAAACAGTCCGAGTCGAGTCGAAAGGCGAGCAACACGAATGTTCGTGTGCCGTTGAGCAACATCGTAAGAAACCGTGAGCTGCAGTAAGGGCACGCAGCAGCGATGGCGGCCTTTGGTGAGCCGCCAACCAGCATCTAATTTCTGCCAATCCGGATTCCGCCCGTCAGCTTCAACGAGTGACGTCCTGTGTAACGTCACGAGTTTACGCTGTGAATGATGTAAGTGGCGTGTTATTAAATATTATCTGCGGTGGTCGTAGCAACTGATGTAAATTATGATGTTTATTACAAATATGCGGCGATTACTGAGACTGTAGTTAGGGAGGAATCTGAGAGGGCAGCCTAAATCGCTGCGACTGGAACGATTAGCTAACGTATTTATCATCTTGCTTTTCAAAAATATTTGGCTGCTTATTTACCAAGACGTTGAGTGGGAACATAAGAGCACAGCTTGCGTTGATGTTAATGACACGATCTGCAATAATATTTATAATCTAGGTTCTCGCATTTTTTTCCGAATGTGGCACGATTTTCAAGAGCAAGGTTTGGCATGAAATTAAGAGGACAGCTATGTAGGTCAGTTTTAGTTCTCCATTCCACGATTGGTTATTTTTGGTGACATTCCATTAAGTGTGTGTTCTTATTTTCTAGGATTTATTTTGTTGGTTTTTGCTTCTACACTTGAGTTATGTAAGTCACTTCTAGTTGTCGATTCCAGATTTTGTTATTTTTTGCGGTTTTGCGGTTATATAGAGAGCGATACGAAAAAGTTAAAGCCTTAACGAAATAATTCACAGCCAGTAAAAATCACGAAAAATAACGGAACGTGGAATCAATAATTAGATTGATTCTGTTCGTGACAGTTACCAAAGAGTGCACAGTACACACTGCTGCGTAGTAGAGAAAGCACACACAAAAATAGCAGAAATCCTGTAACAAACCAGTCCACTCGCCTACTGTGCATTCTTTCAGAATTTTCAGGTGCGGTATCACCCTAATGCTCAGCTCCTCGTTCTTTTATTATGTGATTTTCATCTGATGTGGGTTGTTAATTCTGTAAGTACTTAACTGTGTGGTATCACTTCCACTACTGCTGCAAAAACGCGATAAATATCTAACCTTGGAATCAACAGCTAGAATTGACCTATGTAAGTCCATTGTAGTTACCAATTCCAAGATTTGTAATTTATCGCAGTAGTACAGAAAACAAAACCAAAATAGAAATCCTGTAATAAATAACACTGCAAAAACACTGAAAATTATCAACCTTGAAATCGATAACTATGATTGACCGTATAGAGTCATTTTCAGATAACCATTCCAAGATTTATATTCTCGTGAATTTACCTTACTTCTACGGTGCATTTTCTTTTAGGAATTTTTTGTTGCTATCTCCTTATTTCCTGCTTACGTCTTTCTTACGTTTCCTGTATGTTACTCTTTATTTCATTTTGCGGTTGTTGTATTAGATTTTAGTTTGGTTCCGCCCAAAACTCCCATTTCTCTTCGGTAGTCCTATAGACTCGGTACTTATTATTAAGAATTACCGCTATTCTATAATATTACGAGTTTACTATGCGTAATATTGGAGTGCACTTTAAAGATCGTTTGTTGTTTTTTCACTTACTCGAGTAAACTATGGTTACTTCAATTTCTGGACGATATAACTCGTACTATGTAATTAATCGGTTGAACTGCGATGACATTTTACCGAATGTAGGTGTATTTTCTTTTATTCTACTGGTATATTCTCTCTCGTTTCTAGAATCTAAATACTGTGCTAAGACTATGCTCGTGGCCTTCATATCGCCTCCATGTAGCTTCTTTGGCTTAGGTATGAGGTCATTGGTCAAAGCTGGCAGGTGGAACTGGACAAAAGAATATTCGTGCTTTCTGAATTCGCTCGGAAAGAGTAGTACAACACGATGGTGTCTTGAAACATGTTTTCCATAGAGCTATCGTAAGATAGTCTAAGAATTTATAACGGATTATAGAAGGATTTCAGGCATTAAGTTCTGTGTTTGACAATAGATTGATTTGCATCTTAAACCATCAGTGTGTTATTTGAGGAATGAAATGTGTTTTGAAATGGTTTTTTCTGCTTACGTAGTTATGATCAAATAAGGTGGGTCTGTATTATCGTGTTCGTGCCAGGTCAATTCATATCCTCGGTGCCACTTCAGTGCTCCCACACTTTCTTGGCTTTTCACCTCCGTAGTACTATATTGGTTGAGGTCGCCCGAATTCGAGCTGTAATGCACAGATTTTTTTTCGCTGGCAACTTCGATCGTCGTTGCTCGTGTTTCATTTCGGTGATACGTAAGTTATAGCCCTGAACGTCATTCATACGTGACCTACGCCGCTGTGTATCTCGTGATATGGCGTTAGTTGTTCTTTCGACAACGAGCTCATTAATTACCCCCACACACGAGCTGGCATTGTCGGGAGCAATAATGGCCTGCAGTCGGTTACAACACGCTAGCGATTAGGTAGCAATTTCAAAAAGTATTTCGAATGACTCTTTGTCTAGATTTTATGTTATCGAAAATTATCTGCTATGTTTAGCAAAACGTCATATGTTGACATACTCGTAAAAAGCAAAAGTTGAAAGGCATTAAACATGTTTTGGAATGTTTTCAGTTGGAAAATGTAACGTTTTAATTAGGATGGTGTTCGGATTAAATTATCTGCTCTTCTCTGTGCTGGCCGTCATCTCGTATCTCCAGAGACCGGAACGCTAATCTTCTGCGTTTCCATGTTAGTGATAGAGCGTGGCAGGATGGATTTTGTGTTGCCATCGTCCCCCACCCTCCCCCACCCCTCCTCCTCCCCCGACCTTCTTTTGGGGGGTGTGGGGAGATGGAGGAAAAAAAAAAAGGCTCAGGATTACCTCAGTATGCCTCTGTCTAAATGGGCCAGTAAAATGTAGAACATGCACGTCTTGTATCAAAATTTTAACCAGTGTAAATTGTTGTTCGTTAATTTTTCTCAAATTTGCAATGGGTCGAGTTATTCAAGACAAATCAAACCCATCCGTGCAAAATAAGAAATACAGAAAACATTATAAACAGAAGTTTATGGTAAATTTTATGTTCCAAAAAATGTATTCAGATTTCTTTAGCCGAAATTTCCATCGGAAAAGGGATACACGAGGGAAAAATGATTTTGCCGTGATTTCACCCAGTTTCTTCAACATGGGGACGCGCACACACGCGCTCGAGTGTCGAGAACTTTGATTTTACAACAGGGGACCAGTTCATATAACGGTTTAGAAGACTGGAACTATCGCAGTAATTCCGATCGAAGAACACTAATTGCACTGGCATATTCATTTGCATAGGTCAGTTATATTCTAGTGAAAAGAACTAACGCAAATAATATCATGCCAGACTCAATTCACACTACAGAATATATTTAACGGTACTATTCTACCACTTGAGCATCACCAGTAAGACTTCAAGGCAGTCATTTCATTTACCACAGCGTTTTCAAATTCAGTTCATTAGCATGTCACATAATTTATAATGATCATATAGTTAAATTCTTTCCAGATATTTCCTGTCTGTCACATTGGTAAACCGGAATCTATTCGAAAAGAATGAAAAGGCACGCTTTTACGACATTAATTACAATGCTCCTAAATTTTACCTGTTGTGAAGCACAATCAGTAAACAGAAACACACTCCAGTTACTTTCTTGGTCCTGCTTTTGGGTGATTCTGACAGCTAACTATTGTGAAAGAAAGAAAACCGTAAAAACTGTTTGCGTTTAGAGCACATGTTTGATTCATACATGTTAACTAGCGTAATGTAAGTCCCAGGAACTAGGTGTGGGCATTTCATCGCATTTCCCAGCTTACCTGAAACGAAGTACAACAGTCTCGCAACTGCTACTGATCACAAGCACAGCTGCGTGCGCTCTCTTACTGACTGGTGAATGTTACTCTTACCTTTGCGTCAAGGAACCTTCCTCGTGTACACTGAAATCGGAAATTCGAATCTCATGTTACTGATTTCTTTAAAAGGAAACGAGTAATTTCGACTTCACCTCTTATGCAGCTGTTGATAACAGAACAACCAAAGTGATTGCCGAAAAGGCGTAGCTAGAGTTATTATGTGTTTGTCCACAGTCTAGTCCACGTCTAGTCTGATAAATTCAGTCACGACACTGCTGCTCAATGTAGATACACACTGCCACGACAGACCTCCAAGTTCGCAGTAAGCTACACTTTTGATTACGATATCAGATGAACGCTAACGGCATCGTTTATATTGATTTCCAACATAGTTTTTACGAAAGGTAGCGTGTATATTGCATTAAAAACTGGCATTAACCAGAGAAATTATACCGCATTTGTCTTTCTTTAGTTTTCTAAGGATCCTGCGATGTATAAAACGGTACCTCACAGGCCAGTTTATTTACGAGTCTCTTGTAACGTACAGATATTTATATAGGACGACGCTTTCCTTGAAGAATAAAATATGACTGCTAAACAGTAGAAGAGCTGACTTTTCGCAGAACGACCTTTTATGACCATCTGACGACATAATGGTTTGTTCGCTACACTGCCAACCAAATCAGTGAATGTGGAACATTGGAAACTTCTATGGAATGGAGTATCCACTTTATCTGACGCACCAAATAATCCACCACAAGTGGTATCGAGGAAACCGCACAGAATACGTCAAAAGCTATCAAACTGTTTCCCCTAACTCAGAAGAAACGGATACTGCAATTGTTTCTGTCTCTGAGCCACACACAGCAAGGATCTTCAAAACAGTCGTCTTCTGAAGAAAAAATAAATACATTTACATAATATTGGTATGTTAGAAAGCCGAGTGAAGTGTAGAAAGCGCGAATCATTACACTCCGTACAAAATTGCCACGTGTCAAGGAAAGTGGCTATCGTAATAAGAACAGACAGTAGCAGAAACATACGCTTCTCTTGCAGTGCTTAATTTCGGTAGGATCAGCGTTCCGGCACCCTCCAGGGAAGTCTCTTTGAACTGACTAGAAAAAGTAGGCACCAGAAATTTAAAATTATACACGTCTAATTAAATCACAAAGTAACTACAATTTGTCGCTGTGCCGGCACCAGTGAACGTGACAATGGTTGACTTAATGTTGTGGTTGGTTATTTGTAGTATTGAATATGAACTTGGATCAATTCAGTTGCAATACAACTCAGTGAGTAGAAGACTAACGACATTTAAAACATTTACTAAACACATAGCTCCGTGTCCTAGTCAAATCGTTTTTTTTTCTAGCTCTTTGAGAGTTCGGAATTGTACGTGACCCCGATGGGCTAGGAATATCTTCATCGTCATTGATCGCTAAATGCTCAGTAATTGGATACTCGACTGTAGAAAGGTGCGAAGTGCCAAACTTACGAGCAGAAGTTATTACAAAAAACTGTCTGTAGCGCAGTGTTTTATTAATTATTCCTGAAACATTTCCAAGATACAAATGAGAGTCTACTATCATACATTAGTGGCAATTGCATGACAGATTTGGAATGTTTTGGTGCTGAAGGCAATTCAAACATAGACATTTATTTTCGGTGCCACGTCCAATGCAATTGTTGTAGGTGCCATGTTCTCAGTCATTTTCCACAGAGAACGCATCATAGCCTTTAAATCTTTCTTATTTTCATCTGTAATTGTGTCAGATTGAGTCCAAAATTGAAGCAACAAACGGAAGTTTTGCAAGATTGCGCGTATTTTTCCACGAAACAATACAAACAGGTGATAGTAAAGTAGAAACAATGTGAAGAATGCAGAACGTAAACAACTGCTATAGGCATAACGGTAGACAACAATGTTCTTCGTTTTTTTTTTTCAGCTTAACGGATTTCCACACAGATTCAGACAACTCGTTAATGTGCTCAGTATGGAGTGTGAACTGTCCACCTCTGGCAGCAATACAGACCCGACAATATGAATGATGTCATCAATCTCATGTTGAGGCAATAACGCCCGTTCTGCTTGCAGAGCTGCTCGCAAGTCTTGGAGAAAAGTTGATGGATGCTAACGTGATGGAACCTGTCTCCATAGTGCATCCCGCACATGCTCTAGGGATTCAAACCGGGAGAACGAGCAGGCCACGCCATGCGTGCAACATTTTCCGTTTCCCAGGAAAACAATAACCATTTGTTCTCTATGAAGTAGAGCATTATCGTCCATCAATACGAAGTTTGGGTCCACACCACCTCGCAACAACCGCACTTGAGATACCAAGGTCTCTTTACCGCGCCTTACAGCCGTTAAACCTTGCCGAATCAGCCGCAGAATTTCATGAAGAGATATTACAGTGGTCAACATAATCCCTGCCCTGCATCATTACGGATCCTCCTCGATACAGGTCTCTTTCCACAATGCTTTCACTTTCCTTCCAGCTGCGAATGATTGGAAAATTACTCTCCAAACCAGATCGGGACTCACCTGTAAAAACATTTGCCCACTGTTCGACGTCCACGTCGTATGCTGGCGACTCCACGATAGACGTTCCGTTCTGTGAAGACGCATCAGAGGTAAATGTACAGCAGGTCAAAGCTTGAAGCCTAAAAAAATTGAACTATTTATGGAAATTACTATGAAAGGGATCGGCTGGTAGGACATGTTCTGAGGCATCAAGGGATCACCAATTTAGTATTGGAGGGCAGCGTGGAGGGTAAAAATCGTAGAGGGAGACCAAGAGATGAGTACACTAAGCAGATTCAGAAGGATGTAGGTTGCAGTAGTTACTGGGAGATGAAGAAGCTTACACAGGGTAGAGTAGCATGGAGACCTGCATAAAACCAGTCTCAGGACTGAAGACCACAACAACAACAACTACCAAAGGTTTAAAAACTTTTGCTTCCTCGAGCATTTTGCAAAGGTCACTGAGTGGAAATTGCTTTGTCACTAATTTCGTTCTCAGTATCAAGAAAAACTAAGTCACAGGGATGGAAGCTGCGCCCACTAACAAGAAACCGTTGTTCTATTGTTGTAAACATCTCCCACCAGGAAAAGAAAAAGAATTGCCATCATTCGATTCTTGTTTTGCGCAACACGGTTATCACTTCAAAAAAGAGGGTTTTTCTTCATTGCTATCCCGTATTATTTCTCGTTCTTGTTAAATGTTCGAGTATAGTATTAATTGTGTGCTGCCTGACACGTCGATTAAATATCTCGGCGTAACGTTGCAAAGCAATAGGAAATGGAGTGAGCATGTGAGAATTGTAGTGTGGAAGACGAATGGTCGACTTCGGTTTATTGGCAGAATTTTAGGAAAGTGTGGTTCATCTGTGAAGCAGACGGCATATAGGACACTAGCGCGACTCATTGTTCAGTACTGTTCTAGTGTCTGGGATCTGTACCAGGCCACATTGCAGAAAGACATCGAAGGAGTTCAGAAGCAGACTGCTAGATTTGTTACTGACAGGTTCGAATAACACGCAAGTATTACAGAGCTGTTTCGGGAACTCAAATGGGAATCGCTGGAGGGAAGCCGAAGTTCTTTTCGGGGAGCGCTATTGACAAAATTTAGAGAACTGGCATTTGAGGCTGACTGCAGAACGATTATATTGCCGCCAACGTACATTTCGAATAAGGACCATAAAGACAGGAGTAGAGGAGGTTAGGTCGAGTACGTGGGCATATAGTCATTGTTCCACAGCTCTGTTTGCGAGTGGAACTGGATAGGAAAGGACTGCCAGTGGTACAGGGCACCATCCGCCACGCACCATACGTTGGCCTGCGGATTATGTCTGCAGATGTTCATATAGATTTAGAGGTCAGGTAATTACAACAGAGCACATACACTGAACATGAAGGTCAGGAAATCAATAAGAGCCATTAGTAGACCGGCACTAAGAGTCATTTGAAGTTACTGAGGTGCAGTTGGGCAAACAACTCAGAAAAATGTCAGTTCTGAATAATGCGGACTGAAACAAAGGTAAAGTGAAAGAAACGGTTCTTTTGGGTGCATGTTTATCTAGTTGTATGACTATCTGTCAGCTGTAAATTTCAAGCTGCACCGTGAAGTTCTTTGTTCTATATTATCGTCTCGAGTCCCGTAATCGGTAAAATGTTTACAGTACTCACATGCGAGAAGCAGTCACCAAATGAACTGAATAAGCTAAGCGTAACAGCAACTGCATAGCTGCGACGAAGAGGCTCAGTTTGATCCACTATCATGTGTGATCAACTGCGTAGAGCCGGCCGGAGTGGCCCAGAGGTTCTAGACGCTACAGTCCGGAACCGCGCGACCGCTATGGTCGCAGGTTCGAATCCTATCTCGGGCATGGATGTGTGTGATTTCCTTAGGCTAGTTAGGTTTAAGTAGTTCTAAGTTCTAGGGGACTGATGACCACAGCAGTTAAGTCCCATAGTGCTCAGAGCCATTTGAACCATTTTTTTGAACTGCATAGAACAAATGAAAGAGCTACCGCTTAGTCAAAATAGTAGCTGCCAGAATCTACTGCATGTGTGTTCCGTTTAAGTGAATTAATGTTGTTGTTTGTCAGCTGAAACACTCCTTATCTCAGGATACGAAACACAATACGGAAACGCTGTACGTAATTCGCCCTCCGTAGGAATCACAAGTTAGAATATTGAATAATATATATTTATAATTAGCGTCTTATTAATCGCTGAAAATAACTGAGAGAATATTTCTGTAAACACACAGGTTTAGGGCAACCGGAGCTGCTATTTGCAGAACAATACATTGTATCAGTTTTTATTTGAGCTCGTCTCAAAATTCAGATCGACTGATACGTTCGCTGCGAGATTGTTTTTCCCGCCACGTATTATTTACACTCTGTTTTCCCGCGACAAATAATTGTTCTTTGAAAGGCGTATACGAGTATGCTTGTTTGATCTGCCTTACATACACAGGCTAATTCGATACTCCCAGTTAGAGATCAGTAACAGAGGATTTTATTTTCGGTTCCCAGCGTCCAGCAGAAAGTTTCCTCGTCATAAAGGTACGAGATTTTCCACTTTCTTGGCGCAATATTAGACCGACGTCTGGTCAGTAGTGCTTGTGCTCAGAGATAGTCGCGCAAATTTGTGATGTGTCTTCTTCGGCAATATGAAGAAATGCTTGTGCTAAGTTTGTTGCTTTTGGATTAGATGTAACAACAAATATGCGCTCAATGTGCATGCAGTTTTCGTGCTCTGTCGGTTTCACGACAGTGAAAATATCGCGATCACCCATGGCAGTATCCACACGGTAACTGAAATGCTATCCATGTTTGTTGTCAGTGGCTTGTAAAAGATAGCAAGCTAGCTGTGTGTCATTGATACAGTAAGTCCATAGTAAGCTTCTAGTCAGTTTTACATTTATAATTTATTGTGCGACAAGCTTATGACTACTTTGTAAACATTCTGGTGGTGGAACAGAATGTCTTCTGTCCATTTAGTAACACTTAACTGGTGCAATTTTACATGGAATGCGTTTAATCAATCCGATTATCATTCACCGCGCGGGATTAGCCGAGCGGTCTGAGGCGCTACAGTCACGGACTGTGCGGCTGGTCCCGGCGGAGGTTCGAGTCCTCCCTCGAGCATGGGTGCGTGTGTTTGTCCTTACGATAATTTAGGTTAAGTAGTGTGTAAGCTTGGGGACTGATGACCTTAGCAGTTAAGTTCCATAAGATTCCACACCCATTTGAATATTTTAATTATCATTCGCTTCATGGTTTGGATATACCGTTGACCATTGTTGTTAATCATACCAATATGTTTTACTGAAAATCGAAAAAGAATTCCTCGGTACTCATGACCTCCATTGCCCTGACGCTACCTGCAGTTCAAATGGTTCAAATGGCTCTGAGCACTATGGGACTCAACTGCTGTGGTCATAAGTCCCCTAGAACTTAGAACTACTTAAACCTAACTAACCTAAGGACATCACACACATCCATGCCCGAGGCAGGATTCGAACCTGCGACCGTAGCGGTCGTGCGGTTCCAGACTGTAGCGCTTTTAACCGCTCGGCCACTCCGGCCGGCGCTACCTGCAGTAAATCTAAAATATCTGTCAGCAGGTTGTGAAAGGTGCGTGCATGTTTGACAGTGTGAATTAGCGCTCGCCTGTGTATGTGCGTTTGTGTGTGTGTGTGTGTGTGTGTGTGTGTGTGTGTTTCTCTCAAGTTCGGAGAATTAATTTTGTGATTCCGCCCTTCTCAGTGTAAGATAGCCTTCGCATCCTGCGGCACGTAAATAAAATATTATGTCATCTTTATGACAAGTTTCGCGTCACAAATATAACGCTTGTTTCCATCAGTTGCGTAAATTCGTATCATAAAGAAGAAGTAGTAACAGCTTCTGTTTTGCGAACATACATGTGACGGCGTATGTTAATGTGTGTTTGCAGTTGAGTTCTCTTAACGCCGAGTTGTAGAACGCATGGTAAGAAGCATTGTCCTCCAAATTCTCCGTTAGCTCCACCAGAACTGCCTACTCTGCTTGTTCTGTTTAGTCATTTTGATTCAGTGATCACTTTTCTTGGCAGTATCCCACTGACACATACAATCGTTCTTGGAAGATACTCAAATTATACTCAAATTCCAGACTGAGTCTTTTAGTGCAGACACAGCGGAGTCTACACCTGAACTTTCCAAAACAAATAGTAGTTCTTGAAGTAGAATATTACCATTTCAGACAAATAAGATCTACGCCTCTTCTTCTGAGGCTGTAGAATGTTACCACTTCAGGCTTATTCACTTTGCCACGTAAGCGTCTATACTATAGTCGCTGCACATCGTAGACACCATTCTCTCTCTCTCTCTCTCTCTCTCTCTATTCGTTTAGTCGGTTCCGACTCTTCGTGACCCCATGAACCAAATCACGCCACTTTTTCCTGTCTTGCACTTTCTCCCGTAGATCTTCCAGGTTGGAACACATTGCTTCTGTGATGCCATCGACCCATCTCATCCTCTGACGTCCTCTTCTTCTAGTTCCTTCAATCTTCCCCTGCATTAATGTTTTTTCCAGCGAGGCATGCCTTCGCATTGTGTGTCCAAAGTAGGTCAGCTTTTGTTTTAACATTAGACCTTCCAGGGAGAAATCTGGTTTTATTTGCTCCAATATTGATCTGTTGGTTCTCTTTGCAGTCCATGGGACTCTAAGAAGTTTCCTCCAACACCACAATTCGAAGGAGTCAATTCTTCGCCGTTCAGCCTTTCTAATGGTCCAGGTCTCACATCCATACATCACAATTGGAAAGACCATTGTCCTCACAATACGGATCTTTGTTGCTAGTATTATATCTCTGGACCTTATTACCTTGTCAAGGTTTGACATCGCCTGTCTACCGAGCAACAGGCGTCTCCGGATTTCATGGCTGCAGTCACCATCAGCAGAGATCTGGGAACCGAGATAGCTGAATGTGGTCACTACCTCCATGGTTTATCCTGCTATATCCCACGAATTGGTAGGTGTAGTTGCCATAATTTTCGTTTTCTTCACATTCAGTATAAGACCGGCCTTTTCACTTTCGTCTTTCACCTTCAGTAAGAGTGTTTTCAATTTTTCTTCACTTTCTGCCAACAGGAGCGTATCATCCGCGTACCTGAGGTTGCTTACATTTATTCCAGCTATTTTAATTCCTGTTAGTAAGTTTTTTTTTATTTTTCTCGTTTGGGACATACCAGCAAAGCAGCTACCACTTGATTTCTCTCCCAATGCGTAAATACAGGTCAACACTTTACTGACAGCAGATCTTACAGAGTTTCTGTCCTATTCTTCCGCAGGGTACCTACTACTGTGTGTCAATAGCTTACAATTCGTTCGCGACTGGTATAGAAACAAAATAGTTGTCCATCATCGCCACGTCTCTGTCTGTGTTGTCAGTGGGTCTAATTAGCAGTAACACCGCGTTCCCTGCATCAATGGGTATTTGACGTGGACCAGCAGGTTGTTTATCTGCATATACGTCCACATTTAGGGTGTAAAAAATTATACCATCGCAGATTGCGCAATCTTTTATACCGTATTTTGCCGAATTAATTGGAATGCACTATCTGACATCACAACCTTCACAAAATTCTTTCAACTTCTCGAATATTGTTGTCAATCTTCCTGCACATCCACTAACTCATAGAATATTTAATTGGCGTCACATTATCTGCGGCCTTCCTCTGCGTCCTGCTAGACTTGTTGACAGTATCAGTGTTCCATAATCATCCGAACTGTGATACTGTGTACTTTTCACTCCAGCAGCGTATAAAACACCAAGAGAAGCAAATAATTCTTCACTATCTGTATGTGCGCAGTCTCGAGAACTTTGAGAATAAGCTTCTGTAATTCGTCTAGTTCTTCGTTTGTGTATTTTACAGTGCTGTCTGTTACACTGTCTGGGAAAAATAATGTATCAAATTCTGCCGAGCAGTTTTTGCTGGAGGGGCTCTATGCTTGAACCATTATGTTTTTTCATCCATGTCTAGATACATGATAGCCCAGGGAAACTAGGAAAACTGGGAAAATAATTTATAAAGTTTTGAAATATTGGGAAACACTCATAGGGGATGTAGCAATAAGAAACAGAAAAGTTCCCACCCCTCCCCCCTACCCAGATCAGGCAAACATTCGCCTCGCGCCAACCCTTAATACATTTTTTTTACCTTTTTCCATTTTTACAAAAAACAATTCGCTTTCCGCAGTCTATTACGATGAAAATATGTGTACTTAAATTCTTCTTAAAGGAGGTCATGCGCATCTTTAAGCAAGGAAACCAGTTTTCGAAAAATTATATTTGGAAGAGTAAAAATTAATTATTCTATGAGTTTGGCATAATTTTAAGCTTTTTTCCTTTGCTTCTGCACAACCACTTGGCTTTTTTTACGTGTAGAAAGATGTGTGTTACACATACACTTCAATACTAAAATGTGAAGATAAAAAAAGGAGGGAGTGAAATTCCTTTTAAAACTGACATCTATTGATTCAGAACAATTCTGCTGTACATTGTTTTGGTCAGTGTTACGCACGGTACTGAAAGTAGTATGAAATGATCGTGTGGGAGGGAGGCCCAATCTACGGTTTTCCAGCTGCTTAGTGCAAGTCTTTTTATTTGATGCCACATCGGCGTCTTGCTCCTCGATGATGTTGAAATGGTGATAACGACAACACAACGCCCAGTGCCTAACCGGAAACAACGTTCGACCCAAGCGGGAATCGAGCCAGTGTCCTCTGAATGGTAGTCAGCAGCACTATCCACTCAGCAATGGTGGCACCTAAATATTTATATTACGATCTAAATCATTGGTCGTGAGAATGAAGAATTAGTATAGAATTCATCAACAGTAAGAGTTTTTATAAGACGTTTAAAATCATCATATTTGCAACAACTTCACAACTAAAATGCCACAATATGTATTGAACATTATACAATTATTTACAGAAAACCATCCTCCAAATTTTCTGGCAAATCACTGGGAGTACGTTAATGCAGTTCGTCCTCGACAGCTTTTACACATTGTTGCACAGCGTAAGTCAGCCGTCATACACTTGAATTTTCTTCCACATCGTTCCGTGTGAAATCAGTAGAAATACACGTATCCTGTGCGGAGCGGCGGTCGTTTCACGGAAAGGGGAATAGTTTGATCCACGGCAAGCCCATTTTCTGGGCTCCAAGCTGTTCTGCAACCGCGGCTACAACTGTAGATGTACTCAGCAGGAGGGGAAGCTTACTGCGTCAGCAGTATATGACGAACGAGAAACTATGACAGCATTACTTGCCTGAAACACAAGTACATTCAGACGCTGGAATCTGATATCCACGATACTGTAGGAAGAGCAGAAACCCATATTAGAGACAGTTTCAACGATGTTTTTTGATCCCATCTTAGAAAACTAGTGCACTGCAAGCCCCATGTTGCAATGAGGAGGTGAATGAACGAGACCTCAAAGCTGACACAGACGTTTGGGATATTGCTGTACGTTTTCTGAAGTGGGAATGTTCACTAATTTCTTCTTCCAGACAACCAGAACCGTTACAAATTCTTGTAAATTTTCAGAAAACGTTACGTCACCATTCCCGGTCAAGTCAGTGGTATCTGTATAAGCAGCACTATGATGAGGACTCCATCACCGAAGTGATCAGCCAATTTGTTTTTCAAATTTCTTATCATCAGTGTATCTCTTTCTGGAAGACACATTGATTTTCCGCAGTAAATCGAGCAGTAAAAATAAACATTCCTCCAAACAATCTTCAAAACTGCATACTTCGTGGAAGACAACGGACTGCCGAAGCTACTAAATTCAAAATACAGTACTGTTGTTGCGTTCTGCAATTTTTCTACCGAAATCTCGTTTCTCTAGTATCTCAAGCAGTGTGTGTTTTAGAGTTAAAAAATCGCTAGTGCAGTCCATATAGCAATCTTCACACCGAATGTATCTATGTACAGTGGATGACTGCGTGGATATTCCGTTTTTGTAAGTAACAGCTCGATGTTTAAATATTTTTATGTTATGCTTTAAGAAAACAGATAAAAATACACATTCTGGTGACTTTAAAGTGCGCTAGTGTATACTTTTTCTTTCGTTAGCAGGTTGACAAGAAATGTGTGGGAGCGGCGACATATTCTAGAAGAAAATCGCTAGTGGTGTGCACATAGCACTCTTCACACCGATTGGATCTACGTACAGTGGATGACTGCGTCCTTAATTAGTTTCTTGGTAAGTAACAGCTCAATGTTTAAATATTTTTATATTATGCTTTAAGTATACAGAAAAACAAACACGTTCTGGTGACTTTGGAGTGCGCTAATGTTTAAATTATTTTTCGTTAGCAGGTTGACAAGTGATGTGTGGGAGCGGCGACATATTCTAGAAGAAAATCGCTAGTGCTGTGCACAGAGCATTCTTCACACCGAAGGTATCTACGTACAGTGGATGACTGCGTGAGTAATTAGTTTTTTGGGAAGTAACAGTTCTTTGTATAAATTTTTTTCATTATGGTTTAAGAATACAGATAAAATTACACATTATGGTGACTTTGGGTTGCGCTAATGATTGCATTTTCTTTCGTTAGCAGGTTGACAAGAGATGTGTGGGAGCAGCGACATATTCTACAAGAAAATCTCTAGTGCTGCGTACATAGCATTCTTAACACCGAAGGTATCTACGTACAGTGGATGACTAAATGAATAATTAGTTATTTGGGAAGTAACAGCTCGATGTTTAAATTTTTTTCAGTATGCTTTAAGAATACAGATAAAATTACACATTCTGGTGACTTAGGAGTGCGCTAATGATTGCATTCTCATTCGTTAGCATGTTGACAAGAGTTGTGTGGGAGCGGCGACATATTCTAGAAGAAAATCGCTAGTGCTGTGCACATTCACACCGAATGTATCTACGTACAGGGGATGACTGCGTGAACAATTAGTAGTTTGGGAAGTAACAGCACGATGTTTCAATTTTTTCATTATGCTTTAGAATACAGATAAAATTACATATTCTGGTGACTTTGGATTGCGCTAATGATTGCATTTTCTTTCGTCAGCAGGTTGACAAAAGGTGTGTGGGAGCGGCGACATATTCTACAAGAAAATCGCTAGTGCTGTGCACATAGCATTCTTCACACCGAATGTATCTACGTACAGGGGATGCTGCGTGAATAATTAGTTTTTTGGGAAGTAACAGCTGAATATTTAATTTTTTTCATTATGCTTTAGAATACAGATAAAATTACACATTCTGGTGACTTAGGAGTGCGCTAATGATTCATTCTCATTCGTTAGCAGGTTGACAAGGGATGTGTGCGAGCGGCGACATATTCTAGAAGAAAATCGCTAGTGCTGTGGACATAGCATTCTTCACACCGAATGTAACTACGTACAGGGCAAGACTGCGTGAATAATTAGTTTTTTGGGGAGTAACAGCTCGATTTTTAAATTTTTTTCATTTTGCTTTAGAAAACAGATAAAATTACACATTCTGGTGACTTTGGATTGCGCTAATGATTACATTTTCTTTCGTTAGCAGGTTGGCAAGAGATGTGTGGGAGCGGCGACATATTCTAGAAGAAAATCGCTAGTGCAGTGCACATAGCATTCTTCACACCGAATGTATCTACGTACAGGGGATGACTGCGTGAATAATTAGTTTTCCTCCTAAGTAATAGTTCGATGTTTAAATTTTTTTCATCATGTTTTAGAATACAGATGAAATTACACATTCTTGTTACTTTTGATTGCGCTAATGATTGCATTTTCTTTCGTTAGCAGGTTGACAAGAGATGTGTGGGAGAGGCGACATATTCTACAAGAAAATCTCTAGTGCTGCGTACATAGCATTCTTCACACCGAAGGTATCTACGTATAGTGGATGACTAAATGAATAATTAGTTTTTTGGGAAGTAACAGCTCGATGTTTAAATTTTTTTCATTATGCTTCAGAATGCAGATAAAATTACACATTCTGGTGACTTTGGATTGCACTAATGATTGCATCTTCTTTCGTTAGCACGATGACAAGAGTTGTGTGGGAGCGGCGACATATTCTACAAGAAAATCGCTAGTGCTGTGCACATAGCATTCTTCACACCGAATGTATCTACGTACACGGGATGACTGCGTGAATAATAAATAGTTTGGGAAGTAACAGTTCGATGTTTCAATGTTTTTCATTGTGCTTTAGAATACAGATAGAATTACATATTCTGCTGCCTTTTGGTTGCGCTAACGTTTACATTTTCTTTCGTTAGCAGGTTGACAAGAGATGTGTGGGAGCGGCGACATAATCTAGAAGAAAATCGCTAGTGCTTTGCACTTAGCATTCTTCACGCCGAATGTACCTACGTACAGCGGATGACTGCGTGAATAATTAGTTTTTTGGCAAGTAACAGCTCGATGTTTAAATTTTTTTCATTATGCTTTAGAACACAGATAAAATTACACATTCTGTGGACTTAGGATTGCGCTAATGTCTGCATTTTCTTTCGTTAGCAGGTTAACAAGAGATGAGTGGGAGC
Organism: Schistocerca cancellata; assembly: GCF_023864275.1. Taxonomy (NCBI): domain Eukaryota; kingdom Metazoa; phylum Arthropoda; class Insecta; order Orthoptera; family Acrididae; genus Schistocerca; species Schistocerca cancellata. The sequence continues at coordinate 141,050,136 of NC_064634.1, read as the reverse complement.
GGCGACATATTCTAGAAGAAAATCGCTAGTGCTTTGCACACAGCTTTCTTCACGCTGAATGTATCTACGTACAGCGGAGGACAGCGTGAATAATTAGTTTTTTGGGAAGTAACAGCTCGATGTTTAAATATATTTCATTATGCCCCAGAATACAGATAAAATTACACATTCATGTGACTTAGGAGTGCGCTAATGACTGCATTTACTTTCGTTAGCAGGTTGACAAGAGGTGAGTGGGAGCGGCGACATATTCTAGAAGAAAATCACTAGTGCTTTGCACATAGCATTCTTCACACAGATTGTATCTACGTATAGTTGATGACTGCGTGAATAATAAGTTTTTTGGTAGGTATCAGCTCGATGTTTTAATTTTTTTCATTATGGTTTAAGATTACAGTTGAAATTACACATTCTGTGGACTTAGGAGTGCGCTAATGACTGCATTTTATTTCGTTAGCAGGTTGACAAGAGATGAGTGGGAGCGGCGACATATTCAAGAAGAAAATCGCTAGTGCTTTGCACATAGCATTCTTCACGCCGAATGTATCTACGTACAGAGTAGGACTGCGTAAATAATTAGTTTTTTGGGAAGTAACAGTTCGATGTTTAAATTTTTTTCATTATGCTTTAGAATACAGATAAAATTACACATTCTGTGGTCTTAGGAGTGCGCTAATGGTTGCATTTTCTTTCGTTAGCAGGTTGACAAGACATGAGTGGGAGCGGCGACATATTCTAGAAGTAAATCGCTAGTGCTTTGCACATAGCATTCTTCACGCCGAATGTATCTACGTACAGCGGAAGACTGCGTGAATAATTAATTTTTTGGGAAGTAAGAGCAAGATGTTTAAATTTTTCTCATTATGCTTTAGAATACTGATAAAATTACACATTCTGTGGACTTAGGAGTCCGCTAATGACTGCATTTTCTTTCGTTAGCAGGTTGACAAGAGGTGAGTGGGTGCGGCGACATATTCTGGAAGAAAATCGCTAGTGCTTTGCACATAGCATTCTTCACACCGAATGTATCTACGTACAGTGGATGACTGCGTGAATAACAAGTGTTTTGGTAAGTACCAGTTTGATGTTCTAATTTTTTTCATTATGGTTTGAGAATACAGATGAAATTACAAATTCTGGTGACTTAGGAGTGCGCTAATGACTGCTTTTACTTTCGTTAGCAGGTTGACAACACATGTATGTTAGCGGCGACATATTCTAGAAGAAATTCGCTAGTGCTTTGCACATAGCATTCTTCACAACGAATGTATCTACGTACAGTGTGTGACTGCGAGAATAATAAGTTATTTGGTAAGTATCAACTCGATGTTTTAATTTTTTTCATTATGGTTTAGAATACAGATAAAATTACACATTCTGGTGACTTAGGAGTGCGCTAATGACTGCATTTACTTTCGTTAGCAGGTTGACAACTGATGTATGTTAGCGGCGACATATTCTAGAAGAAATTCACTAGTGCTTTGCACATTGCATTCTTCACGCCGAATGTATAAACGTACAGAGGATGACTGCGTCATTAATATGTTTTTTGGTAAGTATCAGCTCGATGTTTTAATTTTTTTCATTATGGTTAAAGAATACAGATGAAATTACACATTCTGGTGACTTAGGAGTGCGCTAATGACTGCATTTTCTTTCGTTAGCAGGCTGACAAGAGATGTGTGGAAGCGGCGACATAATCTAGAAGAAAATCGCTAGTGCTTTGCACTTAGCATTCTTCACGCCGAATGTACCTACGTACAGCGGATGACTGCGTGAATAATTAGTTTTTTGGGAAGTAACAGCTCGATGTTTAAATTTTTTTCATTATGCTTTAAAACACAGATAAAATTACACATTCTGAGGACTTAGGATTGCGCTAATGTCTGCATTTTCTTTCGTTAGCAGGTTAACAAGAGATGAGTGGGAGCGGCGACATATTCTAGAAGAAAATCGCTAGTGCTTTGCACATAGCTTTCTTCACGCTGAATGTATCTACGTACAGCGGAGGAGAGCGTGAATAATTAGTTTTATGGGAAGTAACGGCTCGATGTTTAAATTTTTTTCTTTATGCTTCAGAATACAGATAAAATTACACATTCTGTGGACTTAGGAGTGCGCTAATGACTGCATTTTCATTCGATAGCAAGTTGACAAGAGATGAGTGGGAGCGGCGACATATTCTAGAAGCAAATCGCTAGTGCTTTGCACATAGCATTCTTCACGCCGAATGTATCTACGTACAGCGGAGGACTGCGTGAATAATTAGTTTTATGGGAAGTAACAGCTCAATGTTTAAATTTTTTTCATTATGCTTTAGAATACAGATGAAATTACACATTCTGATGACTTAGGAGTGCGCAAATGACTGCATTATCTTTCGTTAGCGGGCTGACAAGAGATGTGTGGGAGAGGCGACATATTCTAGAAGAAAATCGCTAGTCTTTGCACATAGCATTCTTCACGCTGAATGTATCTACGTACAGCGGAGGACTGCGTGAATAATTAGTTTTATGGGAAGTAACGGCTCAATGTTTAAATTTTTTCATTATGCTTTAGAATAGAGATAAAATTACACATTCTGTGGACTTAGGAGTGCGCTAATGACTGCATTTCTTTCGATAGCAGGTTGACAAGAGATGAGTGGGAGCGGCGACATAATCTAGAAGAAAATCGCTAGTGCTTTGCACATAGCATTCTTCACGCCGAATGTATCTACGTACAGCGAAGGACTGCGTGAAAAATTATTTTTTTGGGAAGTAACAGTTCGATGTTTAAATTTTTTCATTATGCTTTAGAATACAAATAAAATTACACATTCTGGTGACTTCGGTGTGCGCTAATGACTGCATTTTCTTTCGTTAGCTGGTTGACAATTGATGAATGGGAGCAGCGACATATTGTAGAAGAAAATTGCTAGTGCTTTGCACATAGCATTCTTCACGCCGAATGTATGTACGTATAGCTGAGGACTTCGTCAATAATAAGTTTTTTGGTATGTATCAGATCGATGTTTACATTTTTTTCATTTTGGTTTAAGAATACAAATGAAATTACACATTCTGGTGACTTAGGAGTGCGCTAATGACTGCATTTTCTTTCGTTAGCAGGATGACAAGTGATGGTTGTGAGCGGCGACATATTCTACAAGTAAATCGCTAGTGCTTTGCACATAGAAATCTTCACGGCGAATGTATCTACGTACAGCGGAGGACTGCGTGAATAGTAAGTTATTTGATTAGTATCAAATCGATGTTTTAATTTTTTCATTATGGTTTAGAATACAGATGCAATTACACATTCTGGTGACTTAGGAGTGCGCTAATGACTGCATTTTCTTTCGTTAGCAGGTTGACATGAGATGTGTGTTAGCGGCGACATATTCTAAAAGTATATCGCTAGTGCTTTGCACATAGCATACTTCACGCCGAATGTATCAACGTACAGAGGATGACTGCTCCAATAATAAGTGTTTTGGTAAGTATCAACTCGATATTTTAATTTTTTTTCATTATGGTTTAAGAATACAGATGAAAATACACATTCTGGTGACTTAGGAGTGCGCTAATGACTGCATTTTCTTTCGTTAGCGGGTTGACAAGTGATAGTTGGAGCGCCGACATATTCTAGAATAAAACATCTAGTGCTTTGCACATAGCATTCTTCGCACCGAATGTATCTACGTACAGTGGATGACTATGTGAATAATATGTTTTTTGGTAAGTATCAGCTCGATGTTTTAATTTTTTTCATTTTGATTTTAGAATACAGATGAAATTATACATTCTGGTGACTTAGGAGTGCGCTAATGACTGCATTTTCTTTCGTTAGCAGGTTGACAAGAGATGTGTTAGAGCGGCGACATATTCTAGAAGAAAATCGCTAGTGCTTTGCACATGGCATTCTTCACGCCGAATGTATCTACGTACAGCGGAGGACTGCGTGAATAATTAGTTTTTTGGGAAGTAACGGCTCGATGTTTAAATTTTTTTCATTATGTTTTAGAATACAGATAAAATTACTATTCTTGTGACTTAGGAGTGCGCTAATGACTGCATTTTCTTTCGTTAGCAGGTTGACAAGAGATGTGTGGGAGCGGCGACATGTTCTAGAAGAAAATCGCTAGTGCTTTGCACATAGCATTCTTCACACCGAATGCATCTACGTACAGTGCATGACTGCATCAATAATAATTTTTTTGGTAAGTATCAGCTCGATGTTTTAATTTTTTTCATTATGGCTTAAGAATACAGATGAAATTACTATTCTTGTGACTTAGGAGTGCGCTAATGACTGCATTTACTTTCGTTAGTAGGTTGACAAGAGATGAGTGGGAGCGGTGACATATTCTAGTAGAATGTCGCTGGTGCTTTACACATAGCATTCTTCACACCGAATGTATCTACGTACAGCGGACGACTGCGTGAATAATTAGTTTTATGGAAGAAACAGCTCGATGTTTAAATTTTTTTCATTATGCTTTAGAATACAAGTGAAATTACACTTTCTGGTGACTTAGGAGTGCGCTAACGACTGGATTTTCTTTCGTTAGCAGGTTGACAAGAGATGAGTAGGAGCGGCGACATATTATAGAAGAAAATCGCTAGTGCTTTGCACATAGCATTCTTCACACCGAGTGTATCTACGTACAGCGGAGGACTGCGTGAGTAATTAGTTTTTTGCGAAGTAACAGCTCGATGTTTAAATTTTTTTCATTATGCTATAGAATACAGATAAAATTACACATTCTGTGGACTTAGGAGTGCACTAATGACTGCATTTACTTTCGTTAGCAGGTTGACAAGAGATGAGTGGGAGCGGCGACATATTCTAGAAGAAAATCGCTAGTGCTTTGCACATAGCATTCTTCACACCGAATATATCTACGTACAGTGGATGACTGCGTCAATAATAAGTTTTTGGTAAGTATCAGCTCGATGTTTTAATTTTTTTCATTTCGGTTTAAGAATACAAATGAAATTACACATTCTGGTGACTTAGGAGTGCGCTAATGACTGCATTTTCTTTCGTTAGCAGGATGACAAGAGATGGTTGTGAGCGGCGACATGTTCTAGAAGAAAATATCTAGTGCTTTGCACATAGCATTCTTCACACCGAATATATCTACGTACAGTGGATCACTGCATCAATAATAAGTTTTTAGGTAAGTACCAGTTCCATGTTCTAATTTTTTTCATTACGATTTGAGAATACAGATGAAATGACACATTCTGGTGACTTAGGAGTGCGCTAATGACAGCATTTTCTTTCGTTAGCAGGTTGAAAAGACATGTGTGGGAACGGCGACATATTCTAGAAGAAAATCGCTAGAGCTTTGCACATAGCATTCTTCACACCGATTGTATCTACGTATAGTTGATGACTGCGTGAATAATAAGTATTTAGGTAGGTATCAGCTCGATGTTTTAATTTTTTTCATTATGGTTTAAGAATACAGTTGAAATTACACATTCCTGTGACTTAGGAGTGCGCTAATGACTACATTTTCTTTCGTTAGCAGGATGACAAGAGATGTGTGTGAGCGGCGACATAATCTAGAAGAAAATCGCTAGTGCTTTGCACATAGCATTCTTCACGGCGAATGTATCTACGTACAGCGGAGGACTGCGTGAATAATAAGTTATTTGGTAAGTATCAACTCGATGTTTTAATTTTTTCATTATGGTTTAGAACACAGATGTAATTACACATTCTGGTGACTTAGGAGTGCGCTAATGACTGCATTTTCTTTCGTTAGCAGGATGACAAGAGATGGTTGTGAGCGGCGACATGTTCTAGAAGAAAATATCTAGTGCTTTGCACATAGCATTCTTCACACCGAATATATCTACGTACAGTGGATGACTGCATCAATAATAAGTTTTTAGGTAAGTACCAGTTCGATGTTCTAATTTTTTTCATTATGATTTGAGAATACAGATGAAATGACACCTACTGGTGACTTAGGATTGCGCTAATGACTGCATTTTCTTTCGTTGGCAGGCTCACAAGAGATGAGTGGGAGCGGCGACATATTCTAGAAGAAAATGGCTATTGCTTTGCACATAGCATTCTTCACGCCGAATGTATCTACGTACAGCGGAGGACTGCGTGAATAATTAGTTTTCTGGAAGTAACAGCCCGCTATTAAAATTTTTTTCATTATGTTTTAGAATACAGATAAAATTACTATTCCTGTGACTTAGGAGTGCGCTAATGACTGCATTTTCTTTCGTTAGCAGGGTGACAAGAGATGTGTGGGAGCGGCGACATATTCTAGAAGAAAATCGCTAGTGCTTTGCACATAGCATTCTTCACACCGAATGCATCTACGTACAGTGCATGACTGCATCAATAATAATTATTTTTGTAAGTATCAGCTCGATATTTTAATTATTTTCATTATGGCTTAAGAATACAGATGAAATTACACATTCTGGTGCCTTAGTAGTGCGCTAAGGACTGCATTTTCTTTCGTTAGCTTGCTGACAAGAGATGTGTGGGAGCGGCGACATATTCTAGAAGAAAATCGCTAGTGCTTTGCACATAGCATTCTTCACGCCTAATGTATCTACGTACAGCGGAGGACTGCGTGAATAATTAGTTTTTTTGCTAGTAACACCTCGATGTTTAAATTTTTTTCATTATGGTCTAGAATTCAGATAAAAATTACCCGTTCTGGTGACTTAGGAGTGCGCTAATGACTGCATTTTCTTTCGTTGTCAGGCTGACAAGAGATATGTGGGAGCAATGACATGTTCTGGATGAAAATCGCTAGTGCTTTTCACATAGCATTCTTCACGCCGAATTTATCTACGTACAGCGGAGGACTGCGTGAATAATGTTTTTTGGGAAGTAACAGCTCGATGTTTAATTTTTTTTCATTATGCTTTTTGAATACAGATAAAATTACACATTTTGCGGACTTAGGAGTGCGCTATTGACTACATTTTCTTTCCTTAGCAGGTTGACAAGGGATGAGTCGGAGCGGCGACATACTCTAGAAGAAAATCTCTAGTGCTTTTCACATAGCATTCATCACACCGAATATATCTACGTACAGTGGATGACTGCGTCAATAATAAGTTTTTGGTAAGTATCAGCTCGATGTTTTAATCTTTTTCATTTCGGTTTAAGAATACAAATGAAATTACACATTCTGGTGACTTAGGAGTGCGCTAATGACTGCATTTTCTTTCGTTGGCAGGCTCACAAGAGATGAGTGGGAGCGGCGACATATTCTAGAAGAAAATCGCTAGTGCTTTGCACATAGCATTCTTCACGCCGAATGTATCTACGTACAGCGGAGGACTGCGTGAATAATTTGTTTTTTTGCAAGTAACACCTCGATGTTTCAATTTTTTTCATTATAGTCTAGAATACAGATAAATTACACATTCTGTGGACTTAGGTGTGCGCTAATGACTGCATTTTCATTCGTTAGCAGATTGACAAGAGATGAGTGGGAGTGGCGACATATTCTAGAAGAAAATCGCTATCGCTTTGCACATAGCATTCTTCACGCCGAATGTATCTACGTACAGCGGAGGACTGCATGAATAATTAGTTTTTTGGGAAGTAACAGTTCGATGTTTAAATTTTTTTCATTATGCTTTAGAATACAAATAAAATTACACATTCTGTGGACTTAGGAGTGCGCTAATGACTGCATTTTCTTTCGTTTGCTGGATGACAAGATATGGTTGTGAGCGGCGACATGCTCTAGAAGAAAATATCTAGTGCTTTGCACATAGCATTCTTCACACCGAATATATCTACGTACAGTGGATGACTGCATCAATAATAAGTTTTTAGGTAAGTACCAGTTCGATGTTCTAATTTTTTTCATTATGATTTGAGAATACAGCTGAAATGACACATTCTGGTGACTTAGGAGTGCGCTAATGACAGCATTTTCTTTCGTTAGCAGGTTGAAAAGAGATGTGTGGGAACGGCGACATATTCTAGAAGAAAATCGCTAGAGCTTTGCACATAGCATTCTTCACACCGATTGTATCTACGTATAGTTGATGACTGCGTGAATAATAAGTTTTTTGGTAGGTATCAGCTCGATGTTTTAATTTTTTTCATTATGGTTTAAGAATACAGTTGAAATTACACATTCCTGTGACTTAGGAGTGCGCTAATGACTACATTTTCTTTCGTTAGCAGGATGACAAGAGATGTGTGTGAGCGGCGACATAATCTAGAAGAAAATCGCTAGTGCTTTGCACATAGCATTCTTCACGGCGAATGTATCTACGTACAGCGGAGGACTGCTCCAATAATAAGTTTTTTGGTAAGTATCAACTCGATGTTTTAATTTTTTTTCATTATGGTTTAAGAATACAGATGAAAATACACATTCTGGTGACTTAGGAGTGCGCTAATGACTGCATTTTCTTTCGTTAGCGGGTTGACAAGTGATAGTTGGAACGGCGACATATTCTAGAAGAAAAATCTAGTGCTTTGCACATAGCATTCTTCGCACCGAATGTGTCTACGTACAGTGGATGACTATGTGAATAATAAGTTTTTTGGTAAGTATCAACTCGATGTTTTAATTTTTTTCATTACGATTTAAGAATACAGATGAAATTATACATTCTGGTGACTTAGGAGTGCGCTAATGACTGCATTTTCTTTCGTTGGCAGGCTCACAAGAGATGTGTGGCAGCGGCAACATATTCTAGAAGAAAATGCTGGTGCTTTGCACATAGTATTCTTCACGCCGAATGTATCTACGTACAGCGGAGGACTGCGTGAGTAATTAGTTTTTTTGGAAGTAACAGATCGATGATTTAATTTTTTTCATTATGCTTTAGAATACAGATAAAGTTACACATTCTGTGGACTTAGGAGTGCGCTAATGACTGCATTTTCTTACGTTAACAGGATGAAAAGAGATTTGTCGGAGCTGCGACATATTCTAGAAGAAAATCGCTAGTGCTTTGCACATAGCATTCTTCACGCCGAATGTATGTACGTACAGCGGAGGACTGCGTGAATAATTTGTTTTTTTGCTAGTAACACCTCGATGTTTAAATTTTTTTTCATTATGGTCTAGAATACAGATAAAAATTACATGTTCTGGTGACTTAGGAGTGCGCTAATGACTGCATTTTCTTTCGTTGGCAGGCTGACAAGGGATATGTGGGAGCAATGACATGTTCTAGATGAAAATCGCTAGTGCTTTTCACATAGCATTCTTCACGCCGAATTTATCTACGTACAGCGGAGGACTGCGTGAATAATGTTTTTTGGGAAGTAACAGCTCGATGTGTAATTTTTTTCATTATGCTTTTTGAATACAGATAAAATTACACATTTTGCGGACTTAGGAGTGCGCTATTGACTACATTTTCTTTCCTTAGCAGGTTGACAAGGGATGAGTCGGAGCGGCGACATACTCTAGAAGAAAATCGCTAGTGCTTTGCACATAGCATCCTACACACCGAATGTATCCACGTACAGTGGATGACTGCGTGAATAGTAAGTTTTTTGGTAAGTATCTGCTCGATGTATTAATTTTTTTCATTATGGTTTAAGAATACGGATGAAATTACACATTCTGGTGACTTAGGAGTGCGCTAATGACTGCTTATTCTTTCGTTAGCATGCTGGCAAGAGATGTGTGGGAGCGGCGACATATTCTAGAAGATAATCGCTAGTGCTTTACACATAGCATTCTTCACGCCGAATGTATCTACGTACAGCGGAGGACTGCGTGAGTAATTAGTTTTTTGGGAAGTAACAGCTCGATGTTTAAATTTTTTTCATTATGCTCTGGAATACAGATAAAATTACACATTCTGTGGACTTAGGAGTGCGCTAATTACCTGCATTTTCTTTCGTTAGCAGATTGACAAGATATGAGTTGGAGCGGCGACATATTCTAGAAGAAAATCGCTATCGTTTTGCACATAGCATACTTCACGCCGAATGTATCTACGTACAGCGGAGGACTGCGTGAATAATTAGTTTTGTGGGAAGTAACGGCTCGATGTTTAAATTTTTTTCATTATGCTTTATAAACAGATGAAATTACACATTTTGGTGACTTAGGAGTGCGCTAATGACTGAATATTCTTTCGTTAGCGGGCTGACAAGAGATGTGTGGGATCGGCGACATATTCTAGAAGAAAATCGATATTGCTTTGCACATAGCATTCTTCACGCCGAATGTATCTACGTACAGTGGATGACTGCATGATTAATAAGTTTTTTTGTAAGTACCAGCTCGATGTTTTAATTTTTATCATTATGGTTTAAGAATACAGATGAAATTACACATTCTAGTGACTTAGGAGTGCGCTAATGACTGCATTTTCTTTCGTTAGCAGATTGACAAGAGATGAGTGGGAGCGGCGACATATTGTAGAACAAAATCGCTATCGCATTTCACATAGCATTCTTCACACCGAATGTATCTACGTACAGTGGATAACTGCGTGAATAATAAGTTTTTTGGTAAGTATCAGCTCGATGTTTTAATTTTTTTCATTATGGTTTAAGAATACATGCGAAATTACACATTCTGGTGACTTAGGAGTGCGCTAATGACTGCATTTTCTTTCGTTAGCAGGCTGACAAGAGATGAGTGGGAGCGGCGACATATTCTAGAAGAAAATCGCTAGTGCTTTGCACATAGCATTCTTCACACCGATTGTATCTACGTACAGTGGATGACTGCGTCAATTATAAGTTTTTTGGTAAGTATCAGCTCAATGTTTTAATTTTTATCATTATGGTTTAAGGATACAGATGAAATTAAACATTCTACTGACTTAGGAGTGCGCTAATGACTGCATTTTCTTTCGTTAGCAGATTGACAAGAGATGAGTGGGAGCGGCGACATATTCTAGAACAAAATCGCTATCGCGTTGCACATAGCATTCTTCACACCGAATGAATCAACGTACAGCGGTGGACTGCGTGAATAATTAGATTTTTGTGAAGTAACAGCTCGATGTTTAAATTGTTTTCATTATGCTTTAGAATACATATACAATTACACATTCTGTTGACTTAGGAGTGCGCTAATGACTGCATTTTCTTTCGTTGGCAGGCCGACAAGAGATGTGTGAGAGCGGCAACATATTCTAGAAGAAAATCGTTAGTGCATTGCACATAGCATTCTTCACGCCGTATGTACCTACGTTCAGCGGAGGACTGCGTGAATAATTAGGTTTTTGGGAAGTAACAGCTCGATGTTTAAATTGTTTTCATTACGCTTTAGAATAGAGATAAACTTACACATTCTGTGGTCTTAGGAGAGCGCTAATGACTGCATTTTCTTTCGTTACCAGGCTGACAAGAGATGAGTGGGAGCGGCGACATATTCTAGAAGAAATCGCTTGTGCTTTGCACATAGCATTCTTCACGCCGAATGTATCTACGTACAGCGGAGAACTGCGTTAATAATTAGTTTTTTGGGAAGTAACAGCTCGATGTTTAAATTGTTTTCATTATGCTTTAGAATAGAGATAAAATTACACATTCTGTGGACTAAGGAGTGCGCTAGTGACTGCATTTTTCTTTATTAGCAGGTTGACAAGTGATGAGTGGGAGCGGCGACATATTCTAGAAGAATATCGCTAGTGCTTTGCCCATAGCATTCTTCACACCGATTGTATCTACGTACAGTGGATGACTGCGTCAGTAATAAGTTTTTTGGTAAGTATCAGCTCGATGTTTAAATTTTTTTATTATGCTTAGAATACAGATAAAATTACACATTTTGTGGACTTAGGAGTGCGCTAATGACTGCATTTTCTTTCGTTAGCATGCTGACAACAGATGTGTGGGAGCGGCGTCATATTCTAGAAGAAAATCGCTAGTGCTTTGCACATAGCATTCTTCAAGCCGAATGTATCTGCGTACAGGGGTGGACTGCGTGAATAATTAGTTTTTTGGGAAGTAACAGCTCGATGTTTAAATTTTTTTCGTTGTGCTTTACAATAAATATAAAATTACACATTCTGTGTACTTAGGAGTGCGATAATGACTGCATTTTCTTTCAATAGCAGGTTGACAAGTGATGAGTGTGAGCGGCGGCATATTCTAGAACAAAATCGCTAGTGCTTTGCACATAGCATTATTCACGCCGAATTTATCTACGTACAGAGGAGGACTGCGTGAATAATTAGTTTTTTGAGAAGTAACAGCTCGATGTTTAAATTTTTTCATTATGCTTTAGAATACAGATAAAATTACACATTCTGTGGACTTAGGAGTGCGCTAATGACTGCATTTTCTTTCGTTAGCAGGCTGACGAGAGTTGTGTGGGAGCGGCGACATATTCTAGAAGAAAATTGCTAGTGCTTTGTACATAGCATTCTTCAAGCCGAAGGTATCTGCGTACAGTGGAGGACTGCGTGAATAATTAGTTTTTTGCTAAGTGTCAGTTCGATGTTTAAATTTTTTTCATTATGCTTTAGAATACAGATAAAATTACACAACCTGTGGACTTAGGAGTGCGCTAATGACTGCATTTTCTTTCGTTAGCAGGCTGACAAGAGATGTGTGGGAGCGGCGACATATTCTAGAAGAAAATTGCTAGTGCTTTGCACATAGCATTCTTCACGCCGAATGTATCTACGAACAGCGGAGGACTGCGTGAATAATTAGTTTTTTGGGAAGTAACAGCTCGATGTTTAAATTTTTTTCATTATGCATTAGAATACAGATAAAATTACACATTCTGTGGACTTAGGAGTGCGCTAATGATTGCATTTTCTTTCGTTAGCAGGCTGACAAGGGATGTGTGGGAGCGGCGACATATTCTAAAAGAAAATCGCTACTGATTTGCACATAGCATTCTTCACGCTGATTGTATCTACGTACAGCGGAGGACTGCGTGAATAATTAGGTTTTTGGGAAGTAACAGCTCGATGTTTAAATTTTTTTCCTTATTCTTTATAATAAAGATGAAATTACACATGCTGGTGACTTAGGAGAGCGCTAATGACTGCATTTTCTTTCGTTAGCAGGCTGACAAGAATTGTGTGGGAGCGGCGACATATTCTAGAAGAACATCGCTAGTGCTTTGCACATAGCATTCTTCACGCCGAATGTATCTACGTACAGCGGAAGACTGCGTCAATAATAAGTATTTGGTAAGTATCAGTTCGATGTTTTAATTTTTTTCATTATGGTATAAGAATACAGGTGAAATTACACATTCAGGTGACTTAGGAGTGCGCGAATGACTGCATTTCCTTTCGTTAGCAGGCTGACGAGAGTTGTGTGGGAGCGGCGACATATTCTAGAAGAAAATCGCTAGTGCTTTGCACATAGCATTCTTCACACCGAAAGTATCTATGTACAGTGGATGACTGCGTGAAAAATAATTTTTTTGGTTAGTATCAGCTCGATATTTTAATTTTTTTCTGTATGGTTTAAGAATACCGATAAAATTACACATTCTGGTGACTTATGATTGCGCTAATGACTGCATTTTCTTTCGTTAGCATGCTGACAACAGATGTGTGGGGGCGGCGACATATTCTAGAAGAAAATCGCTAGTGCTTTGCACATAGCATTCTTCAAGCCGAATGTATCTGTGTACAGTGGTGGACTGCGTGAATAATTTGTTTTTTGGGAAGTAACAGCTCGATGTTTAAATTTTTTTCGTTGTGCTTTACAATACAAATAAAATTACTCATTCTGTGGACTTAGGAGTGCGATAATGACTGCATTTACTTTCGTTAGCAGGTTGACAAGAGATGAGTGGGAGCGGTGACATATTCAAGGAGAAAATCGCTAGTGCTTTGCACATAGCATTCCTCACTTCGAATGTATCTACGTACAGTGGATGACTGCGTCAATAATTAGTTTTTTGGTATGTATCATCTGGATGTTTTAATTTTTTTCATTATGGTTTAAGAATTCAGATTAAATTACACCTTCCAGTGACTTAGGAGTTCGCTAATGACTGCAGTTTCTTTCGTTGGCAGGCTGACAAGTTATGTGTGGGAGCGGCGACATATTCTAGAAAAAAATCGCTAGTGCTTTGCACATAGCATTCTTCACACCGAATGTATCTACGTACAGCGGAGGACTGCGTGAATAAGTAGTTTTTTGGGAAGTAACAGCTCGATGTTTAAATTTATTTCATTATTCTTTAGAATACAGATAAAAATACACTTTCTGTGGACTTAGGAGTTCGCTAATGACTGCATTTTGTTTCGTTAGCAGGCTGACAAGAGATATGTGGGAGCGGTGACATATTCTAGAAGAAAATCGCTAGTGCTTTGCAGATAGCATGCTTCAAACCGAATGTATCTACGTACAGTGGATGACTGCGTGAATAATAATATTTTTGGTAAGTATCAGCTCGATGTTTTAATTTTTTTCATTATGGTTTAAGAATACAGATGAAATTACACATTCTGGTGACTTAGGAGTGCGCTAATGACTGCATTTCCTTCCGTTAGCAGGCTGAGAAGAGATGTGTGGGAGCGGCAACATATTCTAGAAGAAAATCGCTAGTGCTTTGCACATAGCACTCTTCACACCGAATGTATCTACGTACAGCGGAGGACTGCGTGAATAATTAGTATTTTGATAAGTAACATCTCGACGTTTAAATTTTTTTCATTGTGCATTAGAATACAGATAAAATTACACATTCTGGTGACTTAGGTGTGCGCTAATGACTCATTTTCTTTCGTTAGCAGGCTGACAAGAGATGTGTGGGAGCGGCGATATGTTCTAGAAGAAAATTGCTACTGCTTTGTACATAGCATTCTTCACGCCGAATGTATCTACGTACAGCGTAGGAATGCGTGAATAATTAGGTTTTGGGAAGTAACACCTCGATGTTTAAATTTTTTTCATTATGCTTTAGAATACAGATAAAATTGCACATTCTGTGGACTTAGGAGTGCGCTAATGACTGCATTTTCTTTCGTTAGCAGGCTGACAAGGGATGTGTGGGAGCGGCGACATATTCTAAAAGAAAATCGCTAGTGATTTGCACATAGCATTCTTCACGCTGATTGTATCTACGTACAGCGGAGGACTGCGTGAATAATAGGTTTTTTGGGAAGTAACAGCTCGATGTTTAAATTTTTTTCATTATTCTTTATAATAAAGATGAAATTACACATGCTGGTGACTTAGGAGAGCGCTAATGACTGCATTTTCTTTCGTTAGCAGGCTGACAAGAGATGTGTGGGAGCGGCGACATATTCTAGAAGAAAATCGCTAGTGCTTTGCACATAGCATTATTCACGCCGAATGTATCTATGTACAGTGGATGACTGCGTGAATAATAATTTTTTTGGTAAGGAACAGCTCGATATTTTAATTTTTTTCTGTATGGTTTAAGAATACCGATGAAATTACACATTCTGGTGACTTAGGATTGCGCTAATGACTGCATTTTCTTTCGTTAGCATGCTGACAACAGATGTGTGTGAGCGGCGACTTATTCTAGAAGGAAATCGCTAGTGCTTTGCACATAGCATTCTTCAAGCCGAATGTATCTGCGTACAGGGGTGGACTGCGTGAATAATTAGTTTTTTGGGAAGTAACAGCTCGTTGTTTAAATTTTTTTCGTTGTGCTTTACAATACAAATAAAATTACACATTCTGTGGACTTAGGAGTGCGATAATGACTGTATTTTCTTTCAATAGCAGGTTGACAAGAGATGAGTGGGAGCGGCGGCATATTCTAGAACAAAATCGCTAGTGCTTTGCACATAGCATTATTCACGCCGAATTTATCTACGTACAGAGGAGGACTGCGTGAATAATTAGTTTTTTGAGAAGTAACAGCTCGATGTTTAAATTTTTTCATTATGCTTTAGAATACAGGTAAAATTACACATTCTGTGGACTTAGGAGTGCGTTAATGGCTGCATTTTCTTTCGTTAGCAGGTTGACAAGAGATGAGTGGGAGCGGCGACATATTCTAAAAGAAAATCGCTATTGCTTTGCACATAGCATTCTTCAAGCCGAAGGTATCTGCGTACAGTGGAGTACTGCGTGAATAATTAGTTTTTTGGTAAGTGTCAGTTCGATGTTTAAATTTTTTTCATTATGCTTTAAAATACAGATAAAATTACACATTCTGGTGATTTAGGAGTGCGCTAATGACTGCATTTTCTTTCGTTAGCAGGTTGACAAGAGATGTGTGGGAGCGGCGACATATTCTAAAAGAAAATCGCTATTGCTTTGCACATAGCATACTTCAAGCCGAATGTATCTGCGTACAGTGGAGGACTGCGTGAATAAGTAGTTTTTTGGGAAGTTACAGCTCGATGTTCAAATTTTTTTCATTATGCTTTTGAATACAGATAAAATTACTCATTCTGTGGACTTAGGAGTGCGCTAATGACTGCATTTTCTTTTTTTAACACGTTGACAAGAGATGAGTGGGAACGGCGACATATTGTAGAAGAAAATCGCTAGTGCTTTGCACATAGCATTCTTCACACCGAATGTATGTACGTACAGCGGAGGACTGCGAGAATAATTCATTTTTTGGGAAGTAACAGCTCGATGTTTAAATAGCTTTCATTATGCTCTAGAATGCAGATAAAATAACACATTCTTGTGACTTCGGAGTGCGCTAATGACTGCATCTACTTTCGTTATCAGGTTGACAAGAGATGAGTGGGAGCGGCGACATATTCTAGAAGTAAATCACTAGTGCTTTGCACATAGCATTCTTCACGCCGAAAGTATCTACGTACAGCTGAGGACTGCGTGAATAATTAGTTTTTTGGGAAGTCACAGCTCGATGATTAAATTTTTTTCATTATGCTTTAGAATACAGATAAAATTACACATTCTGTGGACTTAGGAGTAACTAATGACTAAATTTTCTTTCGATAGCAGGCTGAAAAGATATGTGTGGGAGCGGCGACATATTCTAGAAGAAAATCGCTAGTGCTTTGCACGTAGCATTCTTCACACCGAATGTATCTACGTACAGTGGATAACTGCGTGAATAATAAGTTTTGTGGGAAGTAACAGCTCGATGTTTAATTTTTTTCCATAATGCTTGAGAATACATATAAAATTACACATCTGTGGACTTAAGAGAGCGCTAATGACTGCATTTACTTTCGTTAGCAGGTTAACAAGAGATGAGTGGGAGCGGCGACATATTCTAGAAGAAAATCGCTAGTGCTTTGCACATAGCATTCTTCACGCCGAATGTATCTGCGTATAGTGGAGGACTGCGTGAATAATTAGTTTTTTGGTAAGTGTCAGTTCGATGTTTAAATTTTTTTCATTATGCTTTAGAATGCAGATAAAATTACACATTCTATGGACTTAGGAGTCCGCTAATGTCTGAAATTTCTTTCGTTAGCTGGTTGACAAGAGATGAGTGGGAGCGGCGACATATTCTAGAAGAAAATCGCTAGTGCTTTGCACATAGCATTCCTCAAGCCGAATGTATCTACGTGCAGCGGATGACTGCGTGAATAATAAATTTTTTGCTAAGTACCAGTTCGATGTTCTATTTTTTTTCATTATGGTTTGAGAATACAGATTAAATTACACATTCTGGTGACTTAGGAGTGCGCTAAAGACTGCATTTTCTTTCGTTAACAGGTTGGCAAGAGATGAGTGGGAGCGGCGACATATTCTAGAAGAAAATCGCTAGTGCTTTGCACATAGCATTCCTCAAGCCGAATGTATCTACGTGCAGCGGATGACTGCGTGAATAATAAATTTTTTGCTAAGTACCAGTTCGATGTTCTATTTTTTTTCATTATGGTTTGAGAATACATATAAAATTACACATTCTGTGGACTTAAGAGAGCGCTAATGACTGCATTTACTTTCGTTAGCAGGTTAACAAGAGATGAGTGGGAGCGGCGACATATTCTAGAAGAAAATCGCTAGTGCTTTGCACATAGCATTCTTCACGCCGAATGTATCTACGTACAGCGGAAGACTGCGTCAATAATAAGTATTTGGTAAGTATCAGTTCGATGTTTTAATTTTTTTCATTATGGTATAAGAATACAGGTGAAATTAAACGTTCAGGTGACTTAGGAGTGCGCTAATGACTGCATTTCCTTTCGATAGCAGGCTGACGAGAGATGTGTGGGAGCGGCGACATATTCTAGAAGAAAATCGCTAGTGCTTTGCACATAGCATTCTTCACATCGAATGTATCTATGTACAGTGGATGACTGCGTGAATAATAATTTTTTTGGTAAGTATCAGCTCGATATTTTAATTTTTTTCTGTATGGTTTAAGAATACCGATGAAATTACATATTCTGGTGACTTAGGATTGCGCTAATGACTGCACTTTGATTCGTTAGCATGCTGACAACACATGTGTGGGAGCGGCGACATATTCTAGAAGAAAATCGCTAGTGCTTTGCACACAGCATTCTTCAAGCCGAATGTATCTGCGTACAGGGGTGGACTGCGTGAATAATTAGTTTTTTGGGAAGTAACAGCTCGATGTTTAAATTTTTTTCGTTGTGCTTTACAATACAAATAAAATTACACATTCCGTGGACTTAGGAATGCGCTAATGACTGCATTTACTTTCGTTAGCAGGTTGACAAGAGATGAGTGGGAGCGGTGACATATTCAAGGAGAAAATCGCTAGTGCTTTGCACATAGCATTCTTCACACCGAATGTATCTACGTACAGCGGAGGACTGCGTGAATAATTAGTATTTTGATAAGTAACATCTCGACGTTTAAATTTTTTTCATTATGCATTAGAATACAGATAAAATTACACATTATGGTGACTTAGGTGTGCGCTAATGACTCATTTTCGTTCGTTAGCAGGCTGACAAGAGATGTGTGGGAGCGGCGATATGTTCTAGAAGAAAATTGCTACTGCTTTGTACATAGCATTCTTCACGCCGAATGTATCTACGTACAGCGTAGGAATGCGTGAATAATTAGGTTTTGGGAAGTAACACCTCGATGTTTAAATTTTTTTCATTATGCTTTAGAATACAGATAAAATTGCACATTCTGTGGACTTAGGAGTGCGCTAATGACTGCATTTTCTTTCGTTAGCAGGCTGACAAGGGATGTGTGGGAGCGGCGACATATTCTAGAAGAAAATCGCTGGTGATTTGCACATAGCATTCTTGACGCTGATTGTATCTACGTACAGCGGAGGACTGCGTGAATAATTAGTTTTTTGGGAAGTAACAGCTTGATGTTTAAATTTTTTTCATTATTCATTATAATAAAGATGAAATTACACATGCTGGTGACTTAAGAGCGCGCTAATGACTGCATTTTCTTTCGTTAGCAGGCTGACAAGAGATGTGTGGCAGCGGCGACATATTCTAGAAGAAAATCGCTAGTGCTTTGCACATAGCATTATTCACGCCGAATTTATCTACGTACAGCGGAGGCCTGCGTGAATAATTAGTATTTTGGTTAGTACCAGGTCGATGTTTTAATTTTTTTCATTATGGTTTAACAATACAGATGAAATTACACATTCTGGTGACTTAGGAGTGCGCTAATTACTGCATTTGCTATCGTTGGCAGGCTGACAAGGGATGTGTGGGAGCGGCGACATATTCTAGAAGAAAATCGCTAGTGCTTTGCAAATAGCATTCTTCACGCCGAATGTATATACGTACAGCGGAGGATTGCGTGAATTATTAGTATTTTGATAAGTAACAGCTCGATGTTTAAATTTTTTTCATTATGCATTAGAATACAGATAAAATTACACATTCTGGTTACTTAGGAGTGCGCTAATGGCTCATTTTCTTTCGTTAGCAGGCTGACAAGAGATGTGTGGTAGCGGCGATATGTTCTAGAAGAAAATCGCTAGTGCTTTGTACATAGCATTCTTCACGCCGAATTTATGTACGTACATCGGAAGAGTGCGTGAATAATTAGTTTTTTGGGAAGTAACACCTCAATGATAAATTTTTTCATTATCTTTGAGAATACAGATAAAATTACACATTCTGGTGATTTAGGAGTGCGCTAATGACTCTTTTCTTTTTCGATAGCAGGCTGACAAGAGATGTGTGGGAGCGGCGATATGTTCGAGAAGAAAATCGCTAGTGCTTTGTACATAGCATTCTTCACGCCGAAAGTATCTATGTACAGCGGAGGACTGCGTGAATAATTAGGTTTTTGGGAAGTAACAGCTCGATGATAAATTTTTTTCATTATCTTTGTGAATACAGATAAAATTACACATTATGTGGAATTAGGAGTGCGCTAATGACTGCATTTTCTTTCGTTAGCAGGTTGACAAGAGATGAGTGGGTGCGGCAACATATTCTAGAAGAAAATCGCTAGTGCTTTGCACATAGCATTCTTCACGCCGAATGTATCTACGTACAGCGGAGGCCTGCGTGAATAATTAGTTTTCTGGTTAGTACGTTTTAATTTTTTTCATTACGGTTTAACAATACAAATGAAATTACACATTCTGGTGACTTAGGAGTGCGCTAATGTTTGCATTTTCTATCGTTGGCAGGCTGACAAGAGATGTGTGGGAGCGGCGACATATTCTAGAAGAAAATCGCTAGTGCTTTGCACATAGCATTCTTCACGCCGAATGTATCTACGTACGGCGGAACTCTGCGTGAATAAATAGTTTCTTGGTAAGTAACAGCTCGATGTTTAAATTTTTTTCATTACTCTTTAGAATACAGATGAAATAACACATGCTGGTGTCTTAGGAGTGCGCTAATGACTGCATTTTCTTTCGTTAGCAGGCTAACAAGAGATGTGTGGGAGCGGCGACATATTCTAGGAGAAAATCGCTAGTGCTTTGCACATAGCAAACTTCACGCCGAATGTATCTACGTACAGCGGAGGCCTGCGTGAATAATTAGTTTTTCTGGAAGTAACACCTCGATGTTAAAATTTTTTTCATTATGCTTTAGAATACAGATAAAATTACACATTCTGTGGCCTTAGGAGTGCGCTAATGACTGCATTTTCTTTCGTTAGCAGGTTGACAAGAGATGAGTGGGAGCGGCGACATACTCTAGAAGAAAATCGCTAGTGCTTTGCACATAGCATTCTTCACACCGAATGTATTGACGTACAGCGGAGGCCTGCGTGAATAATTAGTTTTTCTGGAAGTAACACCTAGATGTTTAAATTTTTTTATTATTTTTTAGAATACAGATGAAATTACACATTCTGGTGACCTAGTAGTGCGCTAATGACTGCATTTTCTTTCGTTAGCAGGCTGACAAGAGATGTGAGGGAGCGGCGACATATTCTAGAAGAAAATCGCTAGTGCTTTCCACATAGCATTCTTCACGCCGAATGTATCTACGTTCAGCGGAGGCCTGCGTGAATAATTAGTTTTTTGGTTAGTACCAGGTCGATGTTTTAATTTTTTTCATTATGGTTTAACAATACAGATAAAATTACACATTCTGTGGCCTTAGGAGTGCGCTAATGACTGCATTTTCTTTCGTTAGCAGGTTGACAAGAGATGAGTGGGAGCGGCGACATACTCTAGAAGAAAATCGCTAGTGCTTTGCACATAGCATTCTTCACGCCGAATGTATCTACGTTCAGAGGAGGCCTGCGTGAATAATTAGTTTTTTGGTTAGTACCAAGTAGATGTTTTAATTTTTTTCATTATGGTTTAACAATACAGATAAAATTACACATTCTAGTGACTTAGGAGTGCGCTAATGACTGCATTTTCTATCTTTGGCAGGCTGACAAGAGATGTGTGGGAGCGGCTACATATTCTAGAAGAAAATCGCTAGTGCTTTGCACATAGCATTCTTCACGCCGAATGTATCTACGTACAGCGGAGGACTGCGTGAATAAGTAGTTTTTTGGGAAGTAACAGCTCAATGTTTAAATTTTTTTCATTATTCCTTAGAATACAGATGAAATAACACATGCTGGTTACTTAGGAGTGCGCTAATGACTGCATTTTCTTTCTTTAGCAGGTTGACAAGAGATGAGTGGGAGCGGCGACATATTCTAGAAGAAAATAGCTAGTGCTTTGCACATAGCATTCTTCACACCGAATGTATCTACGTACAGCGGAGGACTGCGTGAATAGTTATTTTTTTGTGAAGTAACAGCTCGATGTTTAAATTTTTTTCATTATGCTTTAGAATACTGATGAAATTACACATTCTGTGTACTTAGGAGTGCGCTAATGACTGCATTTTTTTCGAAAGCAGGTGGACAAGAGATGAGTGGGAGCGTCGACATATTCTAGAAGAAAATCGCTAGTGCTTTGCACTTAGCATTCTTTACGCCGAATGTATCTACGTACAGCGGAGGACTGCGTGAATAATTAGTCTTTTGGTAAGTATCAGCTCGATGTTTTAATTTTTTTCATTATGCTTTAGAAAACTGATGAAATTACACATTCTGTGTATTTAGGAGTGCGCTAATGACTGCATTTTTTTCGAAAGCAGGTTGAAAAGAGATGAGTGGGAGCGGCGACATATTCTAGAAGAAAATCGCTAGTGATGTGCACATAGCATTCTTCACGCCGAATGTATCGACACACAGCGGAGGACTGCGTGAATAATTAGTTTTTTGGGAAGTAACAGCTCAATGTTTAAATTTTTTTCATTATGCTTTAGAATACTGATGAAATTATTCATTCTGTGTACTTAGGAGTGCGCTAATGACTGCATTTTTTTCGAAAGCAGGTGGACAAGAGATGAGTGGGAGCGGCGACATATTCTAGAAGAAAATCGCTAGTGCTTTGCACATAGCATTCTTCACACCGAATGTATCTACGTACAGCGGAGGACTGCGTGAATAGTTAGTTTTTTGGTAAGTATCAGCTCGATGTTTTAATTTTTTTCATTATGCTTTAGAATACTGATGAAATTACACATTCCGTGTACTTAGAAGTGCGCTAATGACTGCATTTTTTTCGAAAGCAGGTGGACAAGAGATGAGTGGGAGCGGCGACATATTCTAGAAGAAAATCGCTAGTGCTTTGCACTTAGCATTCTTTACGCTGAATGTATCTACGTACAGCGGAGGACTGCGTGAATAATTAGTTTTTTGGTAAGTATCAGCTCGATGTTTAAATTATTTTCATTATGCTTTAGAATACTGATGAAATTACACATTCTGTGTACTTAGGAGTGCGCTAATGACTGCATTTTCTTTCTTTAGCAGGTTGACAAGAGATGAGTGGGAGCGGCGACATATTCTGGAAGAAAATCGCTAGTGATGTGCACATAGCATTCTTCACGCCGAATGTAACTACGTACAGCGGAGGACTGCGTAAATAATTAGTTTTTTGGGAAGTAACAGCTCGATGTTTAAATTTTTTTCATTCTGCTTTAGAATACTGATGAAATTACACATTCTGTGTACTTAGGAGTGCGCTAATGACTGCATTTTCTTTCTTTAGCAGGTTGACAAGAGATGAGTGGGAGCGGCGACATATTCTACAAGAAAATCGCTAGTGCTTTGCACTTAGCATTCATTACGCCGAATGTATCTACGTACAGCGGAGGACTGCGTGAATAATTAGTTTTTTGGTAAGTATCAGCTCGATGTTTTAATTTTTTTCATTGTGCTTTAGAATACTGATGAAATTACACATTCTGTGTACTTGGGAGTGCGCTAATGACTGCATTTTTTTCGAAAGCAGGTGGACAAGAGATGAGTGGGAGCGGCGACATATTCTAGAAGAAAATCGCTAGTGATGTGCACATAGCATTCTTCACGCCGAATGTATCTACGTACAACGGAGGACTGCGTGAATAATTAGTTTTTTGGGAAGTAACAGCTCGATGTTTAAATTTTTTTCATTATGCTTTAGAATACTGATGAAATTACACATTCGGTGTACTTAGGAGTGCGCTAATAACTGCATTTTCTTTCTTTAGCAGGTTGACAAGAGATGAGTGGGAGCGGCGACATATTCTAGAAGAAAATCGCTAGTGATGTGCACATAGCATTCTTCACGCCGAATGTATCTACGTACAGCGGAGGACTGCGTGAATAATTAGTTTTTTGGGAAGTAACAGCTCGATGTTTAAATTTTCTTCATTATGCTTTAGAATACTGTTGAAATTAAACATTCTGTGTACTTAGGAGTGCGCTAATGACTGCATTTTTTTCGAAAGCAGGTGGACAAGAGATGAGTGGGAGCGGCGACATATTCTAGAAGAAAATAGCTAGTGCTTTGCACATAGCATTCTTCACACCGAATGTATCTACGTACAGCGGAGGACTGCGTGAATAGTTAGTTTTTTGGTAAGTATCAGCTCGATGTTTTAATTTTTTTCATTATGCTTTAGAATACTGATGAAATTACACATTCTGTGTACTTAGAAGTGCGCTAATGACTGCATTTTTTTCGAAAGCAGGTGGACAAGAGATGAGTGGGAGCGGCGACATATTCTAGAAGAAAAACGCTAGTGCTTTGCACTTAGCATTCTTTACGCTGAATGTATCTACGTACAGCGGAGGACTGCGTGAATAATTAGTTTTTTGGTAAGTATCAGCTCGATGTTTAAATTATTTTCATTATGCTTTAGAATACTGATGAAATTACACATTCTGTGTACTTAGGAGTGCGCTAATGACTGCATTTTCTTTCTTTAGCAGGTTGACAAGAGATGAGTGGGAGCGGCGACATATTCTAGAAGAAAATCGCTAGTGATGTGCACATAGCATTCTTCACGCCTAATGTATCTACGTACAGCGGAGGACTGCG
This sequence comes from Schistocerca cancellata, assembly GCF_023864275.1. Lineage (NCBI taxonomy): Eukaryota > Metazoa > Arthropoda > Insecta > Orthoptera > Acrididae > Schistocerca > Schistocerca cancellata. The sequence goes on along the minus strand of NC_064634.1, from coordinate 141,025,484 downwards.
TGAATAATTAGTTTTTTGGGAAGTAACAGCTGGATGTTTAAATTTTTTTCATTATGCTTTAGAATACTGATGAAATTACACATTCTGTGTACTTGGGAGTGCGCTAATGACTGCATTTTTTTCGAAAGCAGGTGGACAAGAGGTGAGTGGGAGCGGCGACATATTCTAGAAGAAAATAGCTAGTGCTTAGCACTTAGCATTCTTTACGCTGAATGTATCTACGTACAGCGGAGGACTGCGTGAATAATTAGTTTTTTGGGAAGTAACAGCTCGATGTTTAAATTTTTTCATTATGCTTTAGAATACTGATGAAATTACAACGTTCTGTGGACTTAGGAGTGCGCTAATGACTGCATTTTCTTTCTTTAGCAGGTTGACAAGAGATGAGTGGGAGCTGCGACATATTCTAGAAGAAAATCGCTAGTGCTTTGCATATAGCATTCTTCACACCGAATGTATCTACGTACAGCGGAGGACTGCGTGAATAATTAGTTTTTTGCTAAGTATCAGCTCGATGTTTAAAGTTTTGTCATTATGCTTTAGAATACTGATGAAATTACACATTCTGTGTACTTAGGAGTGCGCTAATGACTGCATTTTCTTTCTTTATCAGGTGGACAAGAGATGAGTGGGAGCGGCGACATATTCTAGAAGAAAATCGCTAGTGATGTGCACATAGCATACTTCACGCCGAATGTATCTACACACAGCGGAGGACTGCGTGAATAATTAGTTTTTTGTGAAGTAACAGCTCGATGTTTAAATTTTTTTCATTATGCTTTAGAATACTGATGAAATTACACATTCTGTGTACTTAGGAGTGCGCTAATGACTGCATTTTTTTCGAAAGCAGGTGGACAAGAGATGAGTGGGAGCGGCGACATATTCTAGAAGAAAATCGCTAGTGCTTTGCACTTAGCATTCTTTACGCCGAATGTATCTACGTACAGCGGAGGACTGCGTGAATAATTAGTTTTTTGGTAAGTATCAGCTCGATGTTTCAATTTTTTTCATTATGCTTTAGAATACTGATGAAATTACACATTCTGTGTATTTAGGAGTGCGCTAATGACTGCATTTTTTTCGAAACCAGGTGGACAAGAGATGAGTGGGAGCGGCGACATATTCTAGAAGAAAATCGCTAGTGATGTGCACATAGCATTCTTCACGCCGAATGTATCTACACACAGCGGAGGACTGCGTGAATAATTAGTTTTTTGGCAAGTATCAGCTCGATGTTTAAATTTTTTTCATTATGCTTTAGAATACTGATGAAATTACAGATTCTGTGTACTTAGGAGTGCGCTAATGACTGCATTTTTTTCGAAAGCAGGTGGACAAGAGATGAGTGGGAGCGGCGACATATTCTAGAAGAAAATCGCTAGTGCTTTACACTTAGCATTCTTTACGCTGAATGTATCTACGTACAGAGGAGGACTGCGTGAATAATTAGTTTTTTGGTAAGTATCAGCTCGATGTTTAAATTTTTTTCATTATGCTTTAGAATACTGATGAAGTTACACATTCTGTGGACTTAGGAGTGCGCTAGTGACTGCATTTTCTTTCTTTAGCAGGTTGACAAGAGATGAGTGGGAGCGGCGACATATTCTAGAAGAAAATCGCTAGGGTTTTGCACTTAGCATTCTTTACGCTGAATGTATCTACGTTCAGCGGAGGACTGCGTGAATAATTAGATTTTTGGTAAGTATCAGCTCGATGTTTTAATTTTTTTCATTATGCTTTAGAATACTGATAAAATTACTCATTCTTTGTACTTAGGAGTGCGCTAATGACTGCATTTATTTCGAAAGCAGGTTGACAAGAGATGAGTGAGAGCGGCGACATATTCTACAAGAAAATAGTTAGTGCTTTGCATATAGCATTCTTCACACCGAATGTATCTACGTACAGCGGAGAAATGCGTGAATAATTAGTTTTTTGGTAAGTATCAGCTCGCCGTTTTAATTTTTTTCATTATGCTTTAGAATACTGATAAAATTACTCATTCTGTGTACTTGGGAGTGCGCTAATGACTGCATTTTTTTCGAAAGCAGGTGGACAAGAGGTGAGTGGGAGCGGCGACATATTCTAGAAGAAAATAGCTAGTGCTTAGCACTTAGCATTCTTTACGCTGAATGTATCTACGTACAGCGGAGGACAGCGTGAATAATTAGTTTTTTGGGAAGTAACAGCTCGATGTTTAAATTTTTTCATTATGCTTTAGAATACTGATGAAATTACAACGTTCTGTGGACTTAGGAGTGCGCTAATGACTGCATTTTCTTTCTTTAGCAGGTTGACAAGAGATGAGTGGGAGCTGCGACATATTCTAGAAGAAAATCGCTAGTGCTTTGCATATAGCATTCTTCACACCGAATGTATTGACGTACAGCGGAGGACTGCGTGAATAATTAGTTTTTTGCTAAGTATCAGCTCGATGTTTAAAATTTTTTCATTATGCTTTAGAATACTGATGAAATTACACATTCTGTGTACTTAGGAGTGCGCTAATGACTGCATTTTCTTTCTTTATCAGGTTGACAAGAGATGAGTGGGAGCGGCGACATATTCTAGAAGAAAATCGCTAGTGATGTGCACATAGCATTCTTCACGCCGAATGTATCTACACACAGCGGAGGACTGCGTGAATAATTAGTTTTTTGTGAAGTAACAGCTCGATGTTTAAATTTTTTTCATTATGCTTTAGAATACCGATGAAATTACACATTCTGTGTACTTAGGAGTGCGCTAATGACTGCATTTTTTTCGAAAGCAGGTGGACAAGAGATGAGTGGGAGCGGCGACATATTCTAGAAGAAAATCGCTAGTGCTTTGCACTTAGCATTCTTTACGCTGAATGTATCTACGTACAGCGGAGGACTGCGTGAATAATTAGTTTTTTGGTAAGTATCAGCTCGATGTTTAAATTTTTTTCATTATACTTTAGAATACTGATGAAATTACACATTCTGTGTACTTAGGAGTGCGCTAATGACTGCATTTTCTTTCTTTAGCAGGTTGACAAGAGATGAGTGGGAGCGGCGACATATTCTAGAAGAAAATCGCTAGTGATGTGCACATAGCATTCTTCACGCCGAATGTATCTACGTACAGCGGAGGACTGCGTGAATAATTAGTTTATTGGGAAGTAACAGCTCGATGTTTAAATTTTTTTCATTATGTATTAGAATACTGATGAAATTACACATTCTGTGTACTTAGGAGTGCGCTAATAACTGCATTTTCTTTCTTTAGCAGGTTGACAAGAGATGAGTGGGAGCGGCGACATATTCTAGAAGAAAATCGCTAGTGCTTTGCACTTAGCATTCTTTACGCTGAATATATCTTCGTTCAGCGGAGGACTGCGTGAATAATTAGATTTTTGGTAAGTATCAGCTCGATGTTTTAATTTTTTTCATTATGCTTTAGAATACTGATAAAATTACTCATTCTGTGTACTTAGGAGTGCGCTAATGACTGCATTTATTTCGAAAGCAGGTTGACAAGAGATGAGTGGGAGCGGCGACTTATTCTACAAGAAAATAGCTAGTGCTTTGCATATAGCAATCTTCACACCGAATGTATCTACGTACAGCGGAGGACTGCGTGAATAATTAGTTTTTTGGGAAATAACAGCTCGATGTTTAAATTGTTTTCATTATGCTTTAGAATACTGATGAAATTACACATCCTGTGTACTTAGGAGTGCGCTAATGACTGCATTTTTTTCGAAAGTAGGTTGACAAGAGATGAGTGGGAGCGGCGACATATTCTAGGTGAAAATCGCTAATGCTTTGCACTTTGCATTCTTTACGCTGAATGTATCTACGTACAGCGGAGCACTGCGTGAATAATTAGTTTTTTGGTAAGTATCAGCTCGATGTTTAAATTTTTTTCATTATGCTTTAGAATACTGATGAAATTACACATTCTGTGTACTTAGGAATGCGTTAATGACTGCATTTTCTTTCTTTAGCAGGTTGACAAGAGATGAGTGGGAGCGGCGACGTATTCTAGAAGAAAATAGCTAGTGCTATGCACATAGCATTCTTCACACCGAATGTATCTACGTACAGCGGAGGACTGCGTGAATAATTAGTTTTTTGGTAAGTATCAGCTCGAAGTTTTAATTTTTTTCATTATGCTTTAGAATACTGATGAAATTACACATTCTGTGTACTTAGGAGTGCGCTAATGACTGCATTTTTTTCGAAAGTAGGTGGACAAGAGATGAGTGGGAGCGGCGACATATTCTCGAAGAAAATCGCTAGTGCTTTGCACTCAGCATTCTTTACGCTGAATGTATCTACGTACAGCGAAGGACTGCGTGAATAATTAGTTTTTTGGGAAGTAACAGCTCGATGTTTAAATTTTTTTCATTATGCTTTAGAATACTGATGAAATTACACATTTTGTGTACTTAGGAGTGCGCTATTGACTGCATTTTTTTCGAAAGCAGGTGGACAAGAGGTGTGTGGGAGCGGCGACATATTCTAGAAGAAAATAGCTAGTGCTTAGCACTTAGCATTCTTTACACTGAATGTATCTACGTACAGCGGAGGACTGCGTGAATAATTAGTTTTTTGGTAAGTATCAGCACGATGTTTAAATTTTTTTCGTTATGCTTTAGAATACTGATGAAATTACACATTCTGTGGACTTAGGAGTGCGCTAATGACTGCATTTTCTTTCTTTAGCAGGTTTACAAGAGATGAGTGGGAGCGGCGACATATTCTAGAAGAAAATCGCTAGTGCTTTGCACTTAGCATTCTTTACGCTGAATGTATCTACGTTCAGCGGAGGACTGCGTGAATAATTAGATTTTTGGTAAGTATCAGCTCGATGTTTAAATTTTTTTCATTATGCTTTAGAATACTGATGAAATTACAACATTTTGTGGACTTAGGAGTGCGCTAATGACTGCATTTTCTTTCTTTAGCAGGTTGACAAGAGATGAGTGGGAGCGGCGACATATTCTAGAAGAAAATCGCTAGTGCTTTGCATATAGCATTCTTCACACCGAATGTATCTACGTACAGCGGAGGACTGCGTGAATAATTAGTTTTTTGCTAAGTATCAGCTCGATGTTTAAAATTTTTTCATTATGCTTTAGAATACTGATGAAATTACACATTCTGTGTACTTAGGAGTGCGCTAATGACTGCATTTATTTCGAAAGCAGGTTGACAAGAGATGAGTGGGTGCGGCGACATATTCTAGAAGAAAATCGCTAGTGCTTTGCACTTAGCATTCTTTACGCTGAATGTATCTACGTTCAGCGGAGGACTGCGTGAATAATTAGTTTTTTGCTAAGTATCAGCTCGATGTTTAAAATTTTTTCATTATGCTTTAGAATACTGATAAAATTACTTATTCTGTGTACTTAGGAGTGCGCTAATGACTGCATTTATTTCGAAAGCAGGTTGACAAGAGATGAGTGGGAGCGGCGACATATTCTACAAGAAAATAGCTAGTGCTTTGCACATAGCATTCTTCACACCGAATGTATCTACGTACAGCGGAGAAACTGCGTGAATAATTAGTTTTTTGGTAAGTATCAGCTCGATGTTTTAATTTTTTTCATTATGCTTTGGAATACTGATGAATTTACACATTCTGTGTACTTAGGAGTGCGCTAATGACTGCATTTTTTTCGAAAGCAGGTGGACAAGAGATGAGTGGGTGCGGCGACATATCCTAGAAGAAAATCGCTAGTGCTTTGCACTTAGCATTCTTTACGCTGAATGTATCTACGTACAGCGGAGGACTGCGTGAATAATTAGTTTTTTGGTAAGTATCAGCTCGATGTTTTAATTTGTTTCATTATGCTTTAGAATACTGATGAAATTACACATTCTGTGTACTTAGGAGTGCGCTAATGACTGCATTTTCTTTCTTTAGCAGGTTGACAAGAGATGAGTGGGAGCGGCGACATATTCTACAAGAAAATCGCTAGTGCTTTGCATATACCATTCTTCACACCGAACGTATCTACGTACAGCGGAGGACTGCGTGAATAATTAGTTTTTTGGGAAGTAACAGCTCGATGTTTAAATTTTTTCATTATGCTTTAGAATACTGATGAAATTACACATTCTGTGTACTTAGGAGTGCGCTAATGACTGCATTTTTTTCGAAAGTAGGTTGACAAGAGATGAATGGGAGCGGCGACATATTCTAGGTGAAAATCGCTAGTGCTTTGCACTTAGCATTCTTTACGCTGAATGTATCTACGTACAGCGGAGGACTGCGTGAATAATTAGTTTTTTGGTAAGTATCAGCTCGATGTTTAAATTTTTTTCATTATGCTTTAGAATACTGATGAAATTACACATTCTGTGTACTTAGGAGTGCGCTAATGACTGCATTTTCTTTCTTTAGCAGGTTGACAAGAGATGAGTGGGAGCGGCGACATATTCTAGAAGAAAATAGCTAGTGCTTTGCACATAGCATTCTTCACACCGAATGTATCTACGTACAGCGGAGGACTGCGTGAATAATTAGTTTTTTGGTAAGTATCAGCTCGAAGTTTTAATTTTTTTCATTATGCTTTAGAATACTGATGAAATTACACATTCTGTGTACTTAGGAGTGCGCTAATGACTGCATTTTTTTCGAAAGTAGGTGGACAAGAGATGAGTGGGAGCGGCGACATATTCTAGAAGAAAATAGCTAGTGTTTTGCACTTAGCATTCTTTACGCTGAATGTATCCACGTACAGCGAAGGACTGCGTGAATAATTAGTTTTTTGGGAAGTAACAGCTCGATGTTTAAATTTTTTTCATTATGCTTTAGAATACTGATGAAATTACACATTTTGTGTACTTAGGAGTGCGCTATTGACTGCATTTTTTTCGAAAGCAGGTGGACAAGAGTTGTGTGGGAGCGGCGACATATTCTAGAAGAAAATAGCTAGTGCTTAGCACTTAGCATTCTATACGCTGAATGTATCTACGTACAGCGGAGGACTGCGTGAATAATTAGTTTTTTGGGAAGTAACAGCTCGATGTTTAAATTTTTTTCATTATGCTTTAGAATACTGATGAAATTACAACATTTTGTGGACTTAGGAGTGCGCTAATGACTGCATTTTCTTTCTTTAGCAGGTTGACAAGAGATGAGTGGGAGCGGCGACATATTCTAGAAGAAAATCGCTAGTGCTTTGCATATAGCATTCTTCACACCGAATGTATCTACGTACAGCGGAGGACTGCGTGAATAATTAGTTTTTTGCTAAGTATCAGCTCGATGTTTAAAATTTTTTCATTATGCTTTAGAATACTGATGAAATTACACATTCTGTGTACTTAGGAGTGCGCTAATGACTGCATTTTCCTTCTTTAGCAGGTTGACAAGAGATGAGTTGGAGCGGTGACATATTCTAGAAGAAAATCGCTGGTGATGTGCACATAGCATTCTTCACGCCGAATGTATCTACGTACAGCGGAGGACTGCGTGAATAATTAGTTTTTTGGGAAGTAACAGCTCGATGTTTAAATTTTTTTCATTATGCTTTAGAATACTGATGAAATTACACATTCTGTGTACTTAGGAGTGCGCTAATGACTGCATTTTCTTTCTTTAGCAGGTTGACATGAGATGAGTGGGAGCGGCGACATATTCTAGAAGAAAATAGCTAGTGCTTTGCACATAGCATTCTTCACACCGAATGTATCTACGTACAGCAGAGGACTGCGTGAATAATAAGTTTTTTGGTAAGTATCAGCTCGATGTTGTAATTTTTTTCATTATGCTTTAGAATACTGATGAAATTGCACATTCTGTGTACTTAGGAGTGCGCTAATGACTGCATTTTCTGTCTTTAGCAGGATGACATGAGATGAGTGGGAGCGGCGACATATTCTAGAAGAAAATCGCTAGTGCTTTGCACTTAGCATTCTTTACGCTGAATGTACCTACGTACAGCGGAGGACTGCGTGAATAATTAGTTTTTTGGGAAGTAACAGCTCGATGTTTAAATTTTTTTCATTATGCTCTAGAATGCTGATGAAATTACACAGTCTGTGTACTTAGGAGTGCGCTAATGACTGCATTTTTTTCGAAAGCAGGTGGACCAGAGATGAGTGGGAGCAGGGACATATTCTAAAAGAAAATCGCTAGTGCTTTCCACTTAGCATTCTTTACGCTGAATGTATCTACGTACAGCGGAGGACTGCGTGAATAATTAGTCTTTAGGGAAGTAACAGCTCGATGTTTAAATCTTTTTCATTATGCTTTAGAATACTGATGAAATTACACATTCTGTGTACTTAGGAGTGCGCTAATGACTGCAATTTCTTTCTTTAGCAGGTTGACAAGAAATGAGTGGGAGCGGCGACATATTCTAGAAGAAAATAGCTAGTGCTTAGCACTTAGCATTCTTTACGCTGAATGTATCTACGTACAGCAGAGGACTGCATGAATAATTAGTTTTTTGGGAAGTAACAGCTCGATGTTTAAATTTTTTTCATTATGATTTAGAATACTGATGAAATTACACATTCTGTGGACTTAGGAGTGCGCTAATGACTGCATTTTCTTTCTTTAGTAGGTTGACAAGAGATGAGTGGGAGCGGCGACATATTCTAGAAGAAAATCGCTAGTGCTTTGCATATAGCATTCTTCACACCGAATGTATCTACGTACAGCGGAGGACTGCGTGAATAATTAGTTTTTTGCTAAGTATCAGATCGATGTTTAAATTTTTTTCATTATGCTTTAGAATACTGATGAAATTACACATTCTGTGTACATAGGAGTGCGCTAATGATTGCATTTTCTTTCTTTAGCAGGTTGACAAGAGATGAGTGGGAGCGGCGACATATTCTAGAAGAAAATCGCTAGTGATGTGCACATAGCATTCTTCACGCCGAATGTATCTACGTACAGCGGAGGACTGCGTGAATAATTAGTTTTTTGGGAAGTAACAGCTCGATGTTTAAATTTTTTTCATTATGCTTTAGAATACTGATGAAATTACACATTCTGTGTACTTTAGAGTGCGCTAATGACTGCATTTTCTTTCTTTAGCAGGTTGACAAGAGATGAGTGGGAGCGGCGACATATTCTAGAAGAAAATAGCTAGTGCTTTGCAGATAGCATTCTTCACACCGAATGTATCTACGTACAGCGGAGAACTGCGTGAAGAATAAGTTTTTTGGTAAGTATCAGCTCGATGTTTAAATTTTTTTCATTATGCTTTAGAATACTGATGAAATTACACATTCTGTTTACTTAGGAGTGCGCTAATGACTGCATTTTCTTTCTTTAGCAGGTTGACAAGAGATGAGTGGGAGCGGCGACATATTCTAGAAGAAAATAACTAGTGCTTTGCACATAGCATTCTTCACACCGAATGTATCTACGTACAGCGGAGGACTGCGTGAATAATTAGTTTTTTGGGAAGTAACAGCTCGATGTTTTAATTTTTTTCATTATGCTTTAGAATACTGATAAAATTACTTATTCTGTGTACTTAGGAGTGCGCTAATGACTGCATTTATTTCGAAAGCAGGTTGACAAGAGATGAGTGGGAGCGGCGACATATTGTACAAGAAAATAGCTAGTGCTTTGCACATAGCATTCTTCACACCGAATGTATCTACGTACAGCGGAAAAACTGCGTGAATAATTAGTTTTTTGGTAAGTATCAGCTCGATGTTTTAATTTGTTTCATTATGCTTTAGAATACTGATGAATTTACACATTCTGTGTACTTAGGAGTGCGCTAATGACTGCATTTTTTTCGAAAGCAGGTGGACAAGAGATGAGTGGGTGCGGCGACATATCCTAGAAGAAAATCGCTAGTGCTTTGCACTTAGCATTCTGTACGCTGAATGTATCTACGTACAGCGGAGGACTGCGTGAATAATTAGTTTTTTGGTAAGTATCAGCTCGATGTTTTAATTTTTTTCATTATGCTTTAGAATACTGATGAAATTACACATTCTGTGTACTTAGGAGTGCGCTAATGACTGCATTTTCTTTCTTTAGCAGGTTGACAAGAGATGAGTGGGAGCGGCGACATATTCTACAAGAAAATCGCTAGTGCTTTGCATATAGCATTCTTCACACCGAACGTATCTACGTACAGCGGAGGACTGCGTGAATAATTAGTTTTTTGGGAAGTAACAGCTAGATGTTAAGATTGTTTTCATTATGCTTTAGAATACTGATGAAATTACACATTCTGTGTACTTAGGAGTGCGCTAATGACTGCATTTTTTTCGAAAGTAGGTTGACAAGAGATGAATGGGAGCGGCGACATATTCTAGGTGAAAATCGCTAGTGCTTTGCACTTAGCATTCTTTACGCTGAATGTATCTACGTACAGCGGAGGACTGCGTGAATAATTAGTTTTTTGGTAAGTATCAGCTCGATGTTTAAATTTTTTTCATTATGCTTTAGAATACTGATGAAATTACACATTCTGTGTACTTAGGAGTGCGCTAATGACTGCATTTTCTTTCTTTAGCAGGTTGACTAGAGATGAGTGGGAGCGGCGACATATTCTAGAAGAAAATAGCTAGTGCTTTGCACATAGCATTCTTCACACCGAATGTATCTACGTACAGCGGAGGACTGCGTGAATAATTAGTTTTTTGGTAATATCAGCTCGAAGTTTTAATTTTTTTCATTATGCTTTAGAATACTGATGAAATTACACATTCTGTGTACTTAGGAGTGCGCTAATGACTGCATTTTTTTCGAAAGTAGGTGGACAAGAGATGAGTGGGAGCGGCGACATATTCTAGAAGAAAATAGCTAGTGCTTTGCACTTAGCATTCTTTACGCTGAATGTATCCACGTACAGCGAAGGACTGCGTGAATAATTAGTTTTATGGGAAGTAACAGCTCGATGTTTAAATTTTTTTCATTATGCTTTAGAATACTGATGAAATTACACATTTCGTGTACTTAGGAGTGCGCTATTGACTGCATTTTTTTCGAAAGCAGGTGGACAAGAGGTGTGTGGGAGCGGCGACATATTCTAGAAGAAAATAGCTAGTGCTTAGCACTTAGCATTCTTTACGCTGAATGTATCTACGTACAGCGGAGGACTGCGTGAATAATTAGTTTTTTGGGAAGTAACAGCTCGATGTTTAAATTTTTTTCATTATGCTTTAGAATACTGATGAAATTACAACATTTTGTGGACTTAGGAGTGCGCTAATGACTGCATTTTCTTTCTTTAGCAGGTTGACAAGAGATGAGTGGGAGCGGCGACATATTCTAGAAGAAAATCGCTAGTGCTTTGCATATAGCATTCTTCACACCGAATGTATCTACGTACAGCGGAGGACTGCGTGAATAATTAGTTTTTTGCTAAGTATCAGCTCGATGTTTAAAATTTTTTCATTATGCTTTAGAATACTGATGAAATTACACATTCTGTGTACTTAGGAGTGCGCTAATGACTGCATTTTCCTTCTTTAGCAGGTTGACAAGAGATGAGTTGGAGCGGTGACATATTCTAGAAGAAAATCGCTGGTGATGTGCACATAGCATTCTTCACGCCGAATGTATCTACGTACAGCGGAGGACTGCGTGAATAATTAGTTTTTTGGGAAGTAACAGCTCGATGTTTAAATTTTTTTCATTATGCTTTAGAATACTGATGAAATTACACATTCTGTGTACTTAGGAGTGCGCTAATGACTGCATTTTCTTTCTTTAACAGGTTGACATGAGATGAGTGGGAGCGGCGACATATTCTAGAAGAAAATAGCTAGTGCTTTGCACATAGCATTCTTCACACCGAATGTATCTACGTACAGCGGAGGACTGCGTGAATAATAAGTTTTTTGGTAAGTATCAGCTCGATGTTGTAATTTTTTTCATTATGCTTTAGAATACTGATGAAATTGCACATTCTGTGTACTTAGGAGTGCGCTAATGACTGCATTTTCTGTCTTTAGCAGGATGACAAGAGATGAGTGGGAGCGGCGACATATTCTAGAAGAAAATCGCTAGTGCTTTGCACTTAGCATTCTTTACGCTGAATGTATCTACGTACAGCGGAGGACTGCGTGAATAATTAGTTTTTTGGGAAGTAACAGCTCGATGTTTAAATTTTTTTCATTATGCTCTAGAATGCTGATGAAATTACACAGTCTGTGTACTTAGGAGTGCGCTAATGACTGCATTTTTTTCGAAAGCAGGTGGACCAGAGATGAGTGGGAGCAGGGACATATTCTAAAAGAAAATCGCTAGTGCTTTCCACTTAGCATTCTTTACGCTGAATGTATCTACGTACAGCGGAGGACTGCGTGAATAATTAGTCTTCAGGGAAGTAACAGCTCGATGTTTAAATTTTTTTCATTATGCTTTAGAATACTGATGAAATTACACATTCTGTGTACTTAGGAGTGCGCTAATGACTGCAATTTCTTTCTTTAGCAGGTTGACAAGAGATGAGTGGGAGCGGCGACATATTCTAGAAGAAAATAGCTAGTGCTTAGCACTTAGCATTCTTTACGCTGAATGTATCTACGTACAGCAGAGGACTGCGTGAATAATTAGTTTTTTGGGAAGTAACAGCTCGATGTTTAAATTTTTTTCATTATGCTTTAGAATACTGATGAAATTACACATTCTGTGTACTTAGGAGTGCGCTAATGACTGCATTTTCTTTCTTTAGTAGGTTGACAAGAGATGAGTGGGAGCGGCGACATATTCAAGAAGAAAATCGCTAGTGCTTTGCATATAGCATTCTTCACACCGAATGTATCTACGTACAGCGGAGGACAGCGTGAATAATTAGTTTTTTGCTAAGTATCAGATCGATGTTTAAATTTTTTTCATTATGCTTTAGAATACTGATGAAATTACACATTCTGTGTACTTAGGAGTGCGCTAATGATTGCATTTTCTTTCTTTAGCAGGTTGACAAGAGATGAGTGGGAGCGGCGACATATTCTAGAAGAAAATCGCTAGTGATGTGCACATAGCATTCTTCACGCCGAATGTATCTACGTACAGCGGAGGACTGCGTGAATAATTAGTTTTTTGGGAAGTAGCAGCTCGATGTTTAAATTTTTTTCATTATGCTTTAGAATACTGATGAAATTACACATTCTGTGTACTTTAGAGTGCGCTAATGACTGCATTTTCTTTCTTTAGCAGGTTGACAAGAGATGAGTAGGAGCGGCGACATATTCTAGAAGAAAATAGCTAGTGCTTTGCAGATAGCATTCTTCACACCGAATGTATCTACGTACAGCGGAGAACTGCGCGAAGAATAAGTTTTTTGGTAAGTATCAGCTCGATGTTTTAATTTTTTTCATTATGCATTAGAATACTGATGAAATTACACATTCTGTGTACTTAGGAGTGCGCTAATGACTGCATTTTCTTTCTTTAGCAGGTTGACAAGAGATGAGTGGGAGCGGCGACATATTCTAGAAGAAAATAGCTAGTGCTTTGCATATAGCACTCTTCACACCGAATGTATCTACGTACAGCGGAGGACTGCGTGAATAATTAGTTTTTTGGGAACTAACAGCTCGATGTTTAAATTTTTTTCATTATGCTTTAGAATACTGATGAAATTACACATTCTGTGTACTTAGGAGTGCGCTAATGACTGCATTTTCTTTCTTTAGCAGGTTGACAAGAGATGAGTGGGAGCGGCGACATATTCTAGAAGAAAATAGCTAGTGCTTTGCATATAGCATTCTTCACACCGAATGTATCTACGTACAGCGGAGGACTGCGTGAATAATTATTTTTTTGGGAAGTAACAGCTCGATGTTTAAATTTTTTTTGATTATGCTTTAGAATACTGATGAAATTAAATATTCTGTGTACTTAGGGGTGCGCTAATGGCTGCATTTTCTTTCTTTAGCAGGTTGACAAGAGATGAGTGGGAGCGGCGACATATTCTAGAAGAAAATAGCTAGTGCTTTGCACATAGCATTCTTCACACCGAATGTATCTACGTACAGCGGAGAACTGCGTGAAGAATAAGTTTTTTGGTAAGTATCAGCTCGATGTTTAAATTTTTTTCATTATGCTTTAGAATACTGATGATATTACACATTCTGTGTACTTAGGAGTGCGCTAATGACGGCATTTTCTTTCTTTAGCAGGTTGACAAGAGATGAGTGGGAGCGGCGAAATATTCTAGAAGAAAATAGCTAGTGCTTTGCACATATCATTCTTCACACCGAATGTTTCTACGTACAGCGGAGGACTGCGTGAATAATTAGTTTTTTGGGAAGTAACAGCTCGATGTTTAAATTTTTTTCATTATGCTTTAGAATACTGATGAAATTACACATTCTGTGTACTTAGGAGTGCGCTAATGACTGCATTTTCTTTCTTTAGCAGGTTGACAAGAGATGAGTGGTTGTGGCGACATATTCTAGAAGAAAATAGCTAGTGCTTTGCATATAGCATTCTTCACACCGAATGTATCTACGTACAGCGGACTACTGCGTGAATAATTAGTTTTTTGGGAAGTAACAGCTCGATGTTTAAATTTTTTTCATTATGCTTTAGAATACTGATGAAATTACACATTCTGTGTACTTAGGAGTACGCTAATGACTGCATTTTCTTTCTTTAGCAGGTTGACAAGAGATGAGTGGGAGCGGCGACATATTCTAGAAGAAAATAGCTAGTGCTTTGCACATAGCATTCTTCACACCGAATGTATCTACGTACAGCGGAGGACTGCGTGAATAATAAGTTTTTTGGTAAGTATCAGCTAGATATTTTAATTTTTTTCATTATGCTTTAGAATACTGATGAAATTACACATTCTGTGTACTTAGGAGTGCGCTAATGACTGCATTTTCTTTCTTTAGCAGGTTGACAAGAGATGAGTTGGAGCGGCGCCATATTCTAGAAGAAAATAGCTAGTGCACTGCACATAGCATTCTTCACACCGAATGTATCTACGTACAGCGGAGGACTGCGTAAATAATTAGTTTTTTGGGAAGTAACAGCTCGATGTTTTAATTTTTGTCATTATGCTTTAGAATACTGATGAAATTACACATTCTGTGTACTTAGGAGTGCGCTAATGACTGCATTTTCTTTCTTTAGCAGATTGACAAGAGATGAGTGGGTGCGGCGACATATTCTAGAAGAAAATAGCTAGTGCTTTGCATATAGCATTCTTCACACCGAATGTATCTACGTACAGCGGAGGACTGCGTGAATAATTAGTTTTTTGGTAAGTATCAGCTCGATGTTTTAATTTTTTTCATTATGCTTTAGAATACTGATGAAATTACACATTCTTTGTACTTAGGAGTGCGCTAATGACTGCATTTTCTGTCTTTAGCAGGATGACAATGATGAGTGGGAGCGGCGACATTTTCTAGAAGAAAATAGCTAGTGCTTTGCATATAGCATTCTTCACACCGAATGTATCTACGTACAGCGGAGGACTGCGTGAATAATAAGTTTTTTGGTAAGTATCAGCTCGATGTTTAAATTTTTTTGATAATGCTTTAGAACACTGATGAAATTACACATTCTGTGTACTTAGGAGTGCGCTAATGACTGCATTTTCTTTCTTTAGCAGGTTGAAAAGAGATGAGTGGGAGCGGCGACATATTCTAGAGGAAAATAGCTAGTGCTTTGCACATAGCATTCTTCACACCGAATGTATCTACGTACAGCGGAGGACTGCGTGAATAATAAGTTTTTTGCTAAGTATCAGCTCGATGTTTAAATTTTTTTCATTATGCTTTGGAATACTGATGAAATTACACATTCTGTGTACTTAGGAGTGCGCTAATGACTGCATTTTCTTTCTTTAGCAGGTTGACAAGAGATGACTGGGAGCGGCGACATACTCTAGAAGAAAATAGCTAGTGCTTTGCACATAGCATTCTTCACACCAAATGTATATACGTACAGCGGAGGACTGCGTGAATAATTAGTTTTTTGGGAAGTAACAGCTCGATGTTTAAATTTTTTTCATTATGCTTGAGAATACTGATGAAATTACACATTCTGTGTACTTAGGAGTGCGCTAATGACTGCATTGTCTTTCTTTAGCAGGTTGACAAGAGATGAGTGGGTGCGGCGACATATTCTAGAAGAAAATAGCTAGTGCTTTGCATATAGCATTCTTCACACCGAATGAATCTACGTACAGCGGAGGACAGCGTGAATAATTAGTTTTTTGCTAAGTATCAGATCGATGTTTAAATTTTTTTCATTATGCTTTAGAATACTGATGAAATTACACATTCTGTGTACTTAGGAGTGCGCTAATGATTGCATTTTCTTTCTTTAGCAGGTTGACAAGAGATGAGTGGGAGCGGCGACATATTCTAGAAGAAAATCGCTAGTGATGTGCACATAGCATTCTTCACGCCGAATGTATCTACGTACAGCGGAGGACTGCGTGAATAATTAGTTTTTTGGGAAGTAACAGCTCGATGTTTAAATTTTTTTCATTATGCTTTAGAATACTGATGAAATTACACATTCTGTGTACTTTAGAGTGCGCTAATGACTGCATTTTCTTTCTTTAGCAGGTTGACAAGAGATGAGTGGGAGCGGCGACATATTCTAGAAGAAAATAGCTAGTGCTTTGCAGATAGCATTCTTCACACCGAATGTATCTACGTACAGCGGAGAACTGCGCGAAGAATAAGTTTTTTGGTAAGTATCAGCTCGATGTTTTAATTTTTTTCATTATGCATTAGAATACTGATGAAATTACACATTCTGTGTACTTAGGAGTGCGCTAATGACTGCATTTTCTTTCTTTAGCAGGTTGACAAGAGATGAGTGGGAGCGGCGACATATTCTAGAAGAAAATAGCTAGTGCTTTGCATATAGCACTCTTCACACCGAATGTATCTACGTACAGCGGAGGACTGCGTGAATAATTAGTTTTTTGGGAACTAACAGCTCGATGTTTAAATTTTTTTCATTATGCTTTAGAATACTGATGAAATTACACATTCTGTGTACTTAGGAGTGCGCTAATGACTGCATTTTCTTTCTTTAGCAGGTTGACAAGAGATGAGTGAGAGCGGCGACATATTCTAGAAGAAAATAGCTAGTGCTTTGCATATAGCATTCTTCACACCGAATGTATCTACGTACAGCGGAGGACTGCGTGAATAATTATTTTTTTGGGAAGTAACAGCTCGATGTTTAAATTTTTTTTGATTATGCTTTAGAATACTGATGAAATTAAATATTCTGTGTACTTAGGGGTGCGCTAATGGCTGCATTTTCTTTCTTTAGCAGGTTGACAAGAGATGAGTGGGAGCGGCGACATATTCTAGAAGAAAATAGCTAGTGCTTTGCACATAGCATTCTTCACACCGAATGTATCTACGTACAGCGGAGAACTGCGTGAAGAATAAGTTTTTTGGTAAGTATCAGCTCGATGTTTAAATTTTTTTCATTATGCTTTAGAATACTGATGATATTACACATTCTGTGTACTTAGGAGTGCGCTAATGACGGCATTTTCTTTCTTTAGCAGGTTGACAAGAGATGAGTGGGAGCGGCGAAATATTCTAGAAGAAAATAGCTAGTGCTTTGCACATATCATTCTTCACACCGAATGTTTCTACGTACAGCGGAGGACTGCGTGAATAATTAGTTTTTTGGGAAGTAACAGCTCGATGTTTAAATTTTTTTCATTATGCTTTAGAATACTGATGAAATTACACATTCTGTGTACTTAGGAGTGCGCTAATGACTGCATTTTCTTTCTTTAGCAGGTTGACAAGAGATGAGTGGTTGTGGCGACATATTCTAGAAGAAAATAGCTAGTGCTTTGCATATAGCATTCTTCACACCGAATGTATCTACGTACAGCGGAGGACTGCGTGAATAATTAGTTTTTTGGGAAGTAACAGCTCGATGTTTAAATTTTTTTCATTATGCTTTAGAATACTGATGAAATTACACATTCTGTGTACTTAGGAGTACGCTAATGACTGCATTTTCTTTCTTTAGCAGGTTGACAAGAGATGAGTGGGAGCGGCGACATATTCTAGAAGAAAATAGCTAGTGCTTTGCACATAGCATTCTTCACACCGAATGTATCTACGTACAGCGGAGGACTGCGTGAATAATAAGTTTTTTGGTAAGTATCAGCTAGATATTTTAATTTTTTTCATTATGCTTTAGAATACTGATGAAATTACACATTCTGTGTACTTAGGAGTGCGCTAATGACTGCATTTTCTTTCTTTAGCAGGTTGACAAGAGATGAGTGGGAGCGGCGACATATTCTAGAAGCAAATAGCTAGTGCTTTGCACATAGCATTCTTCACAACTAATGTATCTACGTACAGCGGAGGACTGCGTGAATAATAAGTTTTTTGGGAAGTAACATCTCGATGTTTAAATTTTTTTCATTATGCTTTAGAATACTGATGAAATTACACACTCTGTGTACTTAGGAGTGCGCTAATGACTGCATTTTCTTTCTTTAGCAGGTTGACAAGAGATGAGTGGGAGCGGCGACATATTCTAGAAGAAAATAGCTAGTGCATTGCACATAGCATTCTTCACACCGAATGTATCTACGTACAGCGGAGGACTGCGTAAATAATTAGTTTTTTGGGAAGTAACAGCTCGATGTTTTAATTTTTGTCATTATGCTTTAGAATACTGATGAAATTACACATTCTGTGTACTTAGGAGTGCGCTAATGACTGCATTTTCTTTCTTTAGCAGATTGACAAGAGATGAGTGGGTGAGGCGACATATTCTAGAAGAAAATAGCTAGTGCTTTGCATATAGCATTCTTCACACCGAATGTATCTACGTACAGCGGAGGACTGCGTGAATAATTAGTTTTTTGGTAAGTATCAGCTCGATGTTTTAATTTTTTTCATTATGCTTTAGAATACTGATGAAATTACACATTCTGTGTACTTAGGAGTGCGCTAATGACTGCATTTTCTGTCTATAGCAGGATGACAATGATGAGTGGGAGCGGCGACATTTTCTAGAAGAAAATAGCTAGTGCTTTGCATATAGCATTCTTCACACCGAATGTATCTACGTACAGCGGAGGACTGCGTGAATAATAAGTTTTTTGGTAAGTATCAGCTCGATGTTTAAATTTTTTTCATTATGCTTTAGAATACTGATGAAATTACACATTCTGTGTACTTAGGAGTGCGCTAATGACTGCATTTTCTTTCTTTAGCAGGTTGAAAAGAGATGAGTGGGAGCGGCGACATATTCTAGAGGAAAATAGCTAGTGCTTTGCACATAGCATTCTTCACACCGAATGTATCTACGTACAGCGGAGGACTGCGTGAATAATAAGTTTTTTGCTAAGTATCAGCTCGATGTTTAAATTTTTTTCATTATGCTTTGGAATACTGATGAAATTACACATTCTGTGTACTTAGGAGTGCGCTAATGACTGCATTTTCTTTCTTTAGCAGGTTGACAAGAGATGACTGGGAGCGGCGACATACTCTAGAAGAAAATAGCTAGTGCTTTGCACATAGCATTCTTCACACCGAATGTATATACGTACAGCGGAGGACTGCGTGAATAATTAGTTTTTTGGGAAGTAACAGCTCGATGTTTAAATTTTTTTCATTATGCTTGAGAATACTGATGAAATTACACATTCTGTGTACTTAGGAGTGCGCTAATGACTGCATTGTCTTTCTTTAGCAGGTTGACAAGAGATGAGTGGGTGCGGCGACATATTCTAGAAGAAAATAGCTAGTGCTTTGCATATAGCATTCTTCACACCGAATGAATCTACGTACAGCGGAGGACTGCGTGAATAATTAGTTTTTTGGGAAGTAACAGCTCGATGTTTAAATTTTTTTCATTATTCTTTAGAATACTGATGAAATTAAACATTCTGTGTACTTAGGAGTGCGCTAATGACTGCATTTTCTTTCTTTAGCAGGTTGACAAGAGATGAATGGGAGCGGCGACATATTCTAGAAGAAAATAGCTAGTGCTTTGCACAGAGCATTCTTCACACCGAATGTATCTACGTACAGCGGAGGACTGCGTGAATAATTAGTTTTTTGGGAAGTAACAGCTCGATGTTTAAATTTTTTTCATTATGCTTTAGAATACTGATGAAATTACACATTCTGTGTACTTAGGAGTGCGCTAATGACTGCATTTTCTTTCTTTAGCAGGATGACAAGAGATGAGTGGGAGCGGCGACAAATTCTAGAAGAAAATAGCTAGTGCTTTGCACATAGCATTCTTCACACCGAATGTATCTACGTACAGCGGAGGACTGCGTGAAGAATAAGTTTTTTGGGAAGTAACAGCTCGATGTTTAAATTTTTTTCATTATGCTTTAGAATACTGATGAAATTACACATTCTGTGTACTTAGGAGTGCGCTAATGACTGCATTTTCTTTCTTTAGCAGGTTGACAAGAGATGAGTGGGAGCGGCGACATATTCTAGAAGAAAATAGCTAGTGCTTTGCACATAGCATTCTTCACACCGAATGTATCTACGTACAGCGGAGGACAGCGTGAATAATTAGTTTTTTGGGAAGTAACAGCTCGATGTTTAAATTTTTTTCATTATGCTTTAGAATACTGATGAAATTACAACATTCTGTGTACTTAGGAGTGCGCTAATGACTGCATTTTCTTTCTTTAGCAGGATGACAAGAGATGAGTGGGAGCGGCGACATATTCTAGAAGAAAATAGCTAGTGCTTTGCACATAGCATTCTTCACACCGAATGTATCTACGTACAGCGGAGGACTGCGTGAAGAATAAGTTTTTTGGTAAGTATCAGCTCGATGTTTAAATTTTTTCATTATTCTTTAGAATACTGATGAAGTTACACATTCTGTGTACTTCGGAGTGCGCTAATGACTGCATTTTCTTTCTTTAGCAGGTTGACAAGAGATGAGTGGGAGCGGCGACATATTCTAGAAGAAAATAGCTAGTGCTTTGCACATAGCATTCTTCACACGGAATGTATCTACGTACAGCGGAGGACTGCGTGAATAATAAGTCTTTTGGTAAGTATCAGCTCGATGTTTTAATTTTTTTCATTATGCTTTAGAATACTGATGAAATTACACATTCTGTGTACTTAGGAGTGCGCTAATGACTGCATTTTCTTTCTTTAGCAGGTTGACAAGAGATGAGTGGGAGCGGCGACATATTCTAGAAGAAAATAGCTAGTGCTTTGCACATAGCATTCTTCACACCGAATGTACCTACGTACAGCGGAGGACTGCGTGAATAATTAGTTTTTTGGGAAGTAACAGCTCGATGTTTAAATTTTTTTCATTGCGCTTTAGAATACTGATGAAATTACACATTCTGTGTACTTAGGAGTGCGCTAATGACTGCATTTTCTTTCTTTAGCAGGTTGACAAGAGATGAGTGGGAGCGGCGACATATTCTAGAAGAAAATAGCTAGTGCTTTGCACATAGCATTCTTCACACCGAATGTACCTACGTACAGCGGAGGACTGCGTGAATAATTAGTTTTTTGGGAAGTAACAGCTCGATGTTTAAATTTTTTTCATTGCGCTTTAGAATACTGTTGAAATTACACATTCTGTGTACTTAGGAGTGCGCTAATGACTGCATTTTCTTACTTTAGCAGGTTGACAAGAGATGAGTGCTAGCGGCGACATATTCTAGAAGAAAATAGCTAGTGCTTTGCACATAGCATTCTTCACACCGAATGTATCTACGTACAGCGGAGGACTGCGTGAATAATAAGTTTTTTGGGAAGTATCAGCTCGATGTTTAAATTTTTTTCATTATTCTTTAGAATACTGATGAAGTTACACATTCTGTGTACTTCGGAGTGCGCTAATGACTGCATTTTCTTTCTTTAGCAGGTTGACAAGAGATGAGTGGGAGCGGCGACATATTCTAGAAGAAAATAGCTAGTGCTTTGCACATAGCATTCTTCACACGGAATGTATCTACGTACAGCGGAGGACTGCGTGAATAATAAGTTTTTTGGTAAGTATCAGCTCGATGTTTTAATTTTTTTCATTATGCTTTAGAATACTGATGAAATTACACATTCTGTGTACTTAGGAGTGCGCTAATGACTGCATTTTCTTTCTTTAGCATTTTGACAAGGGATGAGTGGGAGCGGCGACATATTCTAGAAGAAAATAGCTAGTGCTTTGCACATAGCATTCTTCACACCGAATGTATCTACGTACAGCGGAGGACTGCGTGAATAATTAGTTTTTTGGGAAGTAACAGCTCGATGTTTAAATTTTTTTCATTATGCTTTAGAATACTGATGAAATTACACATTCTGTGTACTTAGGAGTGCGCTAATGACTGCATTTTCTTTCTTTAGCGGGATGACAAGAGATGAGTGGGAGCGGCGACATATTCTAGAAGAAAATAGCTAGTGCTTTGCACATAGCATTCTTCACACCGAATGTATCTACGTACAGCGGAGGACTGCGTGAAGAATAAGTTTTTTGGGAAGTAACAGCTCGATGTTTAAATTTTTTTCATTATGCTTTAGAATACTGATGAAATTACACATTCTGTGTACTTAGGAGTGCGCTAATGACTGCATTTTCTTTCTTTAGCAGGTTGACAAGAGATGAGTGGGAGCGGCGACATATTCTAGAAGAAAATAGCTAGTGCTTTGCACATAGCATTCTTCACACCGAATGTATCTACGTACAGCGGAGGACAGCGTGAATAATTAGTTTTTTGGGAAGTAACAGCTCGATGTTTAAATTTTTGTCATTATGCTTTAGAATACTGATGAAATTACAACATTCTGTGTACTTAGGAGTGCGCTAATGACTGCATTTTCTTTCTTTAGCAGGATGACAAGAGATGAGTGGGAGCGGCGACATATTCTAGAAGAAAATAGCTAGTGCTTTGCACATAGCATTCTTCACACGGAATGTATCTACGTACAGCGGAGGACTGCGTGAATAATAAGTTTTTTTGGAAGTATCAGCTCGATGTTGTAATTTTTTTCATTATGCTTTAGAATACTGATGAAATTACACATTCTGTGTACTTAGGAGGGCGCTACGGACTGCATTTTCTTTCTTTAGCAGGTTGACAAGAGATGAGTGGGAGCGGCGACATATTCTAGAAGAGAATAGCTAGTGCTATGCACATAGCATTCTTCACACCGAATGTATCTACGTACAGCGGGGGACTGCGTGAATAATACGTTTTTTGGTAAGTATAAGCTCGATGTTTATATTTTTTTCATTATGCTTTAGAATACTCATGAAATTACACATTCTGTGTACTTAGGAGTGCGCTAATGACTGCATTTTCTTTCTTAAGCAGGTTGACAAGAGATGAGTGAGAGCGGCGACATATTCTAGAAGAAAATAGCTGGTGCTTTGCACATAGCATTCTTCACACCGAATGTATCTACGTACAGCGGAGGACTGCGTAAAGAATAAAATTTTGGTAAGTATCAGCTCGATGTTTAAATTTTTTTCATTATTCTTTAGAATACTGATGAAGTTACTCATTCTGTGTACTTCGGAGTGCGCTAATGACTGCATTTTCTTTCTTTAGCAGGTTGACAAGAGATGAGTGGGAGCGGCGACATATTCTAGAAGAAAATAGCTAGTGCTTTGCACATAGCATTCTTCACACCGAATGTACCTACGTCCAACGGAGGACTGCGTGAATAATTAGTTTTTTGGGAAGTAACAGCTCGATGTTTAAATTTTTTTCATTGCGCTTTAGAATACTGATGAAATTACACATTCTGTGTACTTAGGAGTGCGCTAATGACTGCATTTTCTTTCTTTAGCAGGTTAACAAGAGATGAGTGGGAGCGGCGACATATTCTAGAAGAAAATAGCTAGTGCTTTGCACATAGCATTCTTCACACCGAATGTATCTACGTACAGCGGAGGACTGCGTGAATAATTAGTTTTTTGGGAAGTAACAGCTCGATGTTTAAATTTTTTTCATTATGCTTTAGAATACTGATGAAATTACACATTCTGTGTACTTAGGAGTGCGCTAATGACTGCATTTTCTTTCTTTAGCAGGTTGACAAGAGATGAGTGCTAGCGGCGACATATTCTAGAAGAAAATAGCTAGTGCTTTGCACATAGCATTCTTCACACCGAATGTACCTACGTACAGCGGAGGACTGCGTGAAGAATAAGTTTTTTGGGAAGTAACAGCTCGATGTTTAAATTTTTTTCATTGCGCTTTAGAATACTGATGAAATTACACATTCTGTGTACTTAGGAGTGCGCTAATGACTGCATTTTCTTACTTTAGCAGGTTGACAAGAGATGAGTGGGAGCGGCGACATATTCTAGAAGAAAATCGCTAGTGTTTTGCATATAGCATTCTTCACACCGAATGTATCTACGTACAGCGGAGGACTGCGTGAATATTTAGTTTTTTGGGAAGTAACAGCTCGATGTTTAAATTTTTTTTATTATGCTTTAGAATACTGATGAAATTACACATTCTGTGTACTTAGGAGTGCGCTAAAGACTGCATTTTCTTTCTTTAGTAGGTTGACAAGAGATGAGTGGGAGCGGCGACATATTCTAGAAGAAAATCGCTAGTGTTTTGCATATAGCATTCTTCACACCGAATGTATCTACGTGCAGCGGAGGACTGCGTGAATATTTAGTTTTTTGGGAAGTAACAGCTCGATGTTTAAATTTTTTTCATTATGCTTTAGAATACTGATGAAATTACACATTCTGTGTACTTAGGAGTGCGCTAATGACTGCATTTTCTTTCTTTAGCAGGTTGACAAGAGATGAGTGCTAGCGGCGACATATTCTAGAAGAAAATAGCTAGTGCTTTGCACATAGCATTCTTCACACCGAATGTATCTACGTACAGCGGAGGACTGCGTGAATAATAAGTTTTTTGGGAAGTATCAGCTCGATGTTTAAATTTTTTTCATTATTCTTTAGAATACTGATGAAGTTACACATTCTGTGTACTTCGGAGTGCGCTAATGACTGCATTTTCTTTCTTTAGCAGGTTGACAAGAGATGAGTGGGAGCGGCGACATATTCTAGTAGAAAATAGCTAGTGCTTTGCACATAGCATTCTTCACACGGAATGTATCTACGTACAGCGGAGGACTGCGTGAATAATAAGTTTTTTGGTAAGTATCAGCTCGATGTTTTAATTTTTTTCATTATGCTTTAGAATACTGATGAAATTACACATTCTGTGTACTTAGGAGTGCGCTAATGACTGCATTTTCTTTCTTTAGCATTTTGACAAGGGATGAGTGGGAGCGGCGACATATTCTAGAAGAAAATAGCTAGTGCTTTGCACATAGCATTCTTCACACCGAATGTATCTACGTACAGCGGAGGACTGCGTGAATAATTAGTTTTTTGGGAAGTAACAGCTCGATGTTTAAATTTTTTTCATTATGCTTTAGAATACTGATGAAATTACACATTCTGTGTACTTAGGAGTGCGCTAATGACTGCATTTTCTTTCTTTAGCGGGATGACAAGAGATGAGTGGGAGCGGCGACATATTCTAGAAGAAAATAGCTAGTGCTTTGCACATAGCATTCTTCACACCGAATGTATCTACGTACAGCGGAGGACTGCGTGAAGAATAAGTTTTTTGGGAAGTAACAGCTCGATGTTTAAATTTTTTTCATTATGCTTTAGAATACTGATGAAATTACACATTCTGTGTACTTAGGAGTGCGCTAATGACTGCATTTTCTTTCTTTAGCAGGTTGACAAGAGATGAGTGGGAGCGGCGACATATTCTAGAAGAAAATAGCTAGTGCTTTGCACATAGCATTCTTCACACCGAATGTATCTACGTACAGCGGAGGACAGCGTGAATAATTAGTTTTTTGGGAAGTAACAGCTCGATGTTTAAATTTTTGTCATTATGCTTTAGAATACTGATGAAATTACAACATTCTGTGTACTTAGGAGTGCGCTAATGACTGCATTTTCTTTCTTTAGCAGGATGACAAGAGATGAGTGGGAGCGGCGACATATTCTAGAAGAAAATAGCTAGTGCTTTGCACATAGCATTCTTCACACGGAATGTATCTACGTACAGCGGAGGACTGCGTGAATAATAAGTTTTTTTGGAAGTATCAGCTCGATGTTGTAATTTTTTTCATTATGCTTTAGAATACTGATGAAATAACACATTCTGTGTACTTAGGAGTGCGCTACGGACTGCATTTTCTTTCTTTAGCAGGTTGACAAGAGATGAGTGGGAGCGGCGACATATTCTAGAAGAGAATAGCTAGTGCTATGCACATAGCATTCTTCACACCGAATGTATCTACGTACAGCGGGGGACTGCGTGAATAATACGTTTTTTGGTAAGTATAAGCTCGATGTTTATATTTTTTTCATTATGCTTTAGAATACTCATGAAATTACACATTCTGTGTACTTAGGAGTGCGCTAATGACTGCATTTTCTTTCTTAAGCAGGTTGACAAGAGATGAGTGAGAGCGGCGACATATTCTAGAAGAAAATAGCTGGTGCTTTGCACATAGCATTCTTCACACCGAATGTATCTACGTACAGCGGAGGACTGCGTAAAGAATAAGTTTTTTGGTAAGTATCAGCTCGATGTTTAAATTTTTTTCATTATTCTTTAGAATACTGATGAAGTTACTCATTCTGTGTACTTCGGAGTGCGCTAATGACTGCATTTTCTTTCTTTAGCAGGTTGACAAGAGATGAGTGGGAGCGGCGACATATTCTAGAAGAAAATAGCTAGTGCTTTGCACATAGCATTCTTCACACCGAATGTACCTACGTCCAACGGAGGACTGCGTGAATAATTAGTTTTTTGGGAAGTAACAGCTCGATGTTTAAATTTTTTTCATTGCGCTTTAGAATACTGATGAAATTACACATTCTGTGTACTTAGGAGTGCGCTAATGACTGCATTTTCTTTCTTTAGCAGGTTAACAAGAGATGAGTGGGAGCGGCGACATATTCTAGAAGAAAATAGCTAGTGCTTTGCACATAGCATTCTTCACACCGAATGTATCTACGTACAGCGGAGGACTGCGTGAATAATTAGTTTTTTGGGAAGTAACAGCTCGATGTTTAAATTTTTTTCATTATGCTTTAGAATACTGATGAAATTACACATTCTGTGTACTTAGGAGTGCGCTAATGACTGCATTTTCTTTCTTTAGCAGGTTGACAAGAGATGAGTGCTAGCGGCGACATATTCTAGAAGAAAATAGCTAGTGCTTTGCACATAGCATTCTTCACACCGAATGTATCTACGTACAGCGGAGGACTGCGTGAATAATAAGTTTTTTGGTAAGTATCAGCTCGAAGTTTAAATTTTTTTCATTATTCTTTAGAATACTGATGAAGTTACACATTCTGTGTACTTCGGAGTGCGCTAATGACTGCATTTTCTTTCTTTAGCAGGTTGACAAGAGATGAGTGGGAGCGGCGACATATTCTAGAAGAAAATAGCTAGTGCTTTGCACATAGCATTCTTCACACGGAATGTATCTACGTACAGCGGAGGACTGCGTGAATAATAAGTTTTTTGGTAAGTATCAGCTCGATGTTTTAATTTTTTTCATTATGCTTTAGAATACTGATGAAATTACACATTCTGTGTACTTAGGAGTGCGCTAATAACTGCATTTTCTTTCTTTAGCAGGTTGACTAGAGATGAGTGGGAGCGGCGACATATTCTAGAAGAAAATAGCTAGTGCTTTGCACATAGCATTCTTCACACCGAATGTACCTACGTACAGCGGAGGACTGCGTGAATAATTAGTTTTTTGGGAAGTAACAGCTCGATGTTTAAATTTTTTTCATTGCGCTTTAGAATACTGATGAAATTACACATTCTGTGTACTTAGGAGTGCGCTAATGACTGCATTTTCTTTCTTTAGCAGGTTGACAAGAGATGAGTGCTAGCGGCGACATATTCTAGAAGAAAATAGCTAGTGCTTTGCACATAGCATTCTTCACACCGAATGTATCTACGTACAGCGGAGGTCTGCGTGAATAATAAGTTTTTTGGTAAGTATCAGCTCGAAGTTTAAATTTTTTTCATTATTCTTTAGAATACTGATGAAGTTACACATTCTGTGTACTTCGGAGTGCGCTAATGACTGCATTTTCTTTCTTTAGCAGGTTGACAAGAGATGAGTGGGAGCGGCGACATATTCTAGAAGAAAATAGCTAGTGCTTTGCACATAGCATTCTTCACACGGAATGTATCTACGTAGAGCGGAGGACTGCGTGAATAATAAGTTTTTTGGTAAGTATCAGCTCGATGTTTTAATTTTTTTCATTATGCTTTAGAATACTGATGAAATTACACATTCTGTGTACTTAGGAGTGCGCTAAAGACTGCATTTCCTTTCTTTAGTAGGTTGACAAGAGATGAGTGGGAGCGGCGACATATTCTAGAAGAAAATCGCTAGTGTTTTGCATATAGCATTCTTCACACCGAATGTATCTACGTACAGCGGAGGACTGCGTGAATATTTAGTTTTTTGGGAAGTAACAGCTCGATGTTTAAATTTTTTTCATTATGCTTTAGAATACTGATGAAATTACACATTCTGTGTACTTAGGAGTGCGCTAATGACTGCATTTTCTTTCTTTAGCAGGTTGACAAATGATGAGTGCTAGCAGCGACATATTCTAGAAGAAAATAGCTAGTGCTTTGCACATAGCATTCTTCACACCGAATGTATCTACGTACAGCGGAGGACTGCGTGAATAATAAGTTTTTTGGGAAGTATCAGCTCGATGTTTAAATTTTTTTCATTATTCTTTAGAATACTGATGAAGTTACACATTCTGTGTACTTCGGAGTGCGCTAATGACTGCATTTTCTTTCTTTAGCAGGTTGACAAGAGATGAGTGGGAGCGGCGACATATTCTAGAAGAAAATAGCTAGTGCTTTGCACATAGCATTCTTCACACGGAATGTATCTACGTACAGCGGAGGACTGCGTGAATAATAAGTTTTTTGGTAAGTATCAGCTCGATGTTTTAATTTTTTTCATTATGCTTTAGAATACCGATGAAATTACACATTCTGTGTACTTAGGAGTGCGCTAATAACTGCATTTTCTTTCTTTAGCAGGTTGACAAGAGATGAGTGGGAGCGGCGACATATTCTAGAAGAAAATAGCTAGTGCTTTGCACATAGCATTCTTCACACCGAATGTACCTACGTACAGCGGAGGACTGCGTGAATAATTAGTTTTTTGGGAAGTAACAGCTCGATGTTTAAATTTTTTTCATTGTGCTTTATTATACTGATGAAATTACACATTCTGTGTACTTAGGAGTGCGCTAATGACTGCATTTTCTTTCTTTAGCAGGTTGACAAGAGATGAGTGGGAGCGGCGACATATTCTAGAAGAAAATAGCTAGTGCTTTGCACATAGCATTCTTCACACCGAATGTATCTACGTACAGCGGAGGACTGCGTGAATAATTAGTTTTTTGGTAAGTATCAGCTCGATGTTTTAATTTTTTTCATTATGCTTTAGAATACTGATGAAAGTACACATTCTGTGTACTTAGGAGTGCGCTAACGACTGCATTTTCTTTCTTTAGCATGTTGACAAGAGATCAGTGGGAGCGGCGACATATTCTAGAAGAAAATAGCTAGTGCTTTGCACATAGCATTCTTCACACCGAATGTACCTACTTACAGCGGAGGACTCCGTGAATAATTAGTTTTTTGGGAAGTAACAGCTCGATGTTTAAATTTTTTTCATTGTGCTTTAGAATACTGATGAAATTACACATTCTGTGTACTTAGGAGTGCGCTAATGACTGCATTTTCTTTCTTTAGCAGGTTGACAAGAGATGAGTGGGAGCGGCGTCATATTCTAGAAGAAAATAGCTAGTGCTTTGCACATAGCATTCTTCACACCGAATGTATCTACGTACAGCGGAGGACTGCGTGAATAATTAGTTTTTTGGGAAGTAACAGCTCGATGTTTAAATTTTTTTCATTATGCTTTAGAATACTGATGAAATTACACATTCTGTGTACTTAGGAGTGCGCTAATGACTGCATTTTCTTTCTTTAGCAGGTTGACAAGAGATGAGTGGGAGCGGCGACATACTCTAGAAGAAAATCGCTAGTGCTTTGCATATAGCATTCTTCACACCGAATGTATCTACGTACAGCGGAGGACTGCGTGAATATTTAGTTTTTTGGGAAGTAACAGCTCGATGTTTAAATTTTTTTCATTATGCTTTAGAATACTGATGAAATTACACATTCTGTGTACTTAGGAGTGCGCTAATGACTGCATTTTCTTTCTTTAGCAGGTTGACAAGAGATGAGTGGGAGCGGCGACATATTCTAGAAGAAAATAGCTAGTGCTTTGCACATAGCATTCTTCACACCGAATGTATCTACGTACAGCGGAGGACTGCGTGAATAATTAGTTTTTTGGGAAGTATCAGCTCGATGTTTAAATTTATTTCATTATGCTTTAGAATACTGATGAGATTACACATTCTGTGTACATAGGAGTGCGCCAATGACTGCATTTTCTTTCTTTAGCAGGATGACAAGAGATGAGTGGGAGCGGGGACATATTCTAGAAGAAAATAGCTAGAGCTTCGCACATAGCATTCTTCACACCGAATGTATCTACGTACAGCGGAGGACTGCGTGAATAATTAGTTTTTTGGGAAGTAACAGCTCGATGTTTTAATTTTTTTCATTATGCTTTAGAATACTGATGAAATTACACATTCTGTGTACTTAGGAGTTCGCTAATAACTGCATTTTCTTTCTTTAGCAGGTTGACAAGAGATGAGTGGGAGCGGCGACATATTCTAGAAGAAAATACACTCCTGGAAATTGAAATAAGAACACCGTGAATTCATTGTCCCAGGAAGGGGAAACTATATTGACACATTCCTGGGGTCAGATACATCACATGATCACACTGACAGAACCACAGGCACATAGACACAGGCAACAGAGCATGCACAATTTCGGCACTAGTACAGTGTATATCCACCTTTCGCAGCAATGCAGGCTGCTATTCTCCCATGGAGACGATCGTAGAGATGCTGGATGTAGTCCTGTGGAACGGCTTGCCATGCCATTTCCACCTGGCGCCTCAGTTGGACCAACGTTCGTGCTGGACGTGCAGACCGCGTGAGACGACGCTTCATCCAGTCCCAAACATGCTCAATGGGGGACAGATCCGGAGATCTTGCTGGCCAGGGTAGTTGACTTACACCTTCTAGAGCACGTTGGGTGGCACGGGATACATGCGGACGTGCATTGTCCTGTTGGAACAGCAAGTTCCCTTGCCGGTCTAGGAATGGTAGAACGATGGGTTCGATGACGGTTTGGATGTACCGTGCACTATTCAGTGTCCCCTCGACGATCACCAGTGGTGTACGGCCAGTGTAGGAGATCGCTCCCCACACCATGATGCCGGGTGTTGGCCCTGTGTGCCTCGGTCGTATGCAGTCCTAATTGTGGCGCTCACCTGCACGGCGCCAAACACGCATACGACCATCATTGGCACCAAGGCAGAAGCGACTCTCATCGCTGAAGACGACACGTCTCCATTCGTCCCTCCATTCACGCCTGTCGCGACACCACTGGAGGCGGGCTGCACGATGTTGGGGCGTGAGCGGAAGACGGCCTAACGGTGTGCGGGACCGTAGCCCAGCTTCATGGAGACGGTTGCGAATGGTCCTCGCCGATACCCCAGGAGCAACAGTCTCCCTAATTTGCTGGGAAGTGGCGGTGCGGTCCCCTACGGCACTGCGTAGGATCCTACGGTCTTGGCGTGCATCCGTGCGTCGCTGCGGTCCGGTCCCAGGTCGACGGGCACGTGCACCTTCCGCCGACCACTGGCGACAACATCGATGTACTGTGGAGACCTCACGCCCCACGTGTTGAGCAATTCGGCGGTACGTCCACCCGGCCTCCCGCATGCCCACTATACGCCCTCGCTCAAAGTCCGTCAACTACACATACGGTTCACGTCCACGCTGTCGCGGCATGCTACCAGTGTTAAAGACTGCGATGGAGCAACGTATGCCACGGCAAACTGGCTGACACTGACGGCGGCGGTGCACAAATGCTGCGTAGCTAGCGCCATTCGACGGCCAACACCGCGGTTCCTGGTGTGTCCGCTGTGCCGTGCGTGTGATCATTGATTGTACAGCCCTCTCGCAGTGTCCGGAGCAAGTATGGTGGGTCTGACACACCGGTGTCAATGTGTTCTTTTTTCCATTTCCAGGAGTGTAGCTAGTGCTTTGCACGTAGCATTCTTCACACCGAATGTATCTACGTTCAGCGGAGGACTGCGTGAAGAATAAGTTTTTTGGTAAGTATCAGCTCGATGTTTTAATTTTTTTCATTATGCTATAGAATACTGATGAAATTACACATTCTGTGTTCTTAGGAGAGCGCTAATGACTGCATTTTCTTTCTTTAGCAGGTTGACAAGAGATGAGTGGGAGCGGCGACATATTCTAGAAAAAATAGCTAGTGCTTTGCACATAGCATTCTTCACACCGAATGTATCTACGTACAGCGGAGGACTGCGTGAATAATTAGTTTTTTGGGAAGTAACAGCACGATGTTTAAATTTTTTTCATTATGCTTTAGAATAGTGATGAATTTACACATTCTGTGTACTTAGGAGTGCGCTAATGACTGCATTTTCTTTCTTTAGCAGGTTGACAAGAGATGAGTGGGAGCGGCGACATATTCTAGAAGAAATTAGCTAGTGCTTTGAACATAGCATTTTTCACACCGAATGTATCTACGTACAGCGGAGGATTGCGTGAATAATAAGTTTTTTGGTAAGTATCAGCTCGATGTTTAAATTTTTTTCATTATGCTTTAGAATACTGATGAAATTACACATTCTGTGTACTAAGGAGTGCGCTAATGACTGCATTTTCTTTCTTTAGCAGGTTGACAAGAGATGAGTGGGTGCGGCGACATATTCTAGAAGTTAATAACTAGTGCTTTGCATATAGCATTCTTCACACCGAATGTATCTACGTACAGCGGAGGACTGCGTGAGTAATTAGTTTTTTGGGAAGTAACAGCTTGATGTTTAAATTTTTTTCATTATGCTTTAGAATACAGATGAAATTAAACATTCTGTGTGCTTAGGAGTGCGCTAATGACTGCATTTTCTTTCTTTAGCAGGTTGACAAGAGATCAGTGGGAGCGGCGACATATTCTAGAAGAAAATAGCTAGTGCTTTGCACATAGCATTCTTCACACCGAATGTATCTACGTACAGCGGAGGACTGCGTGAATAATAAGTTTTTTGGTAAGTATCAGCTCGATGTTTTAATTTTTTTCATTATGCTTTAGAATACTGATGAAATTACACATTCTGTGTACTTAGGAGTGCGCTAATGACTGCATTTTCCTTCGTTAGCAGGTTGACAAGAGATGAGTGGGAGCGGCGACATATTCTACAAGAAAATAGCTAGTGCTTTGCACATAGCATTCTTCACACCGAATGTATCTACGTACAGCGGAGGACTGCGTGAGGAATAAGTTTTTTGGTAAGTATCAGCTCGATGTTTAAATTTTTTTCATTATGCTTTAGAATACTGATAAAATTACACATTCTGTGTACTTAGGAGTGCGCTAATGACTGCATTTTCTTTCTTTAGCAGGTTGACAAGAGATGAGTGGGAGCGGCGACATATTCTAGAAGAAAATAGCTAGTTCTTTGCACATAGCATTCTTCACACCGAATGTATCTACGTACAGCGGAGGACTGCGTGAATAATTAGTTTTTTGGTAAGTATCAACTCGATGTTTAAATTTTTTCCATTATGCTTTAGAATACTGATGAAATTACACATTCTGTGTACTTAGGAGTGCGCTAATGACTGCATTTTCTTTCTATAGCAGGTTGACAAGAGATGAGTGGGAGCGGCGACATAATCTAGAAGAAAGTAGCTAGTGCTTTGCACATAGCATTCTTCACACCGAATGTATCTACGTACAGCGGAGGACTGCGTGATAAATTAGTTTTTTGGGAAGTAACAGCTCGATGTTTAAATTTTTTTCATTGTGCTTTAGAATACTGATGAAGTTACACATTCTGTGTACTTAGGAGTGCGCTAATGACTGCATTTTCTTTCTTTAGCAGGTTGACAAATGATGAGAGCTAGCAGCGACATATTCTAGAAGAAAATAGCTAGTGCTTTGCACATAGCATTCTTCACACCGAATGTATCTACGTACAGCGGAGGACTGCGTGAATAATAAGTTTTTTGGGAAGTATCAGCTCGATGTTTAAATTTTTTTCATTATTCTTTAGAATACTGATGAAGTTACACATTCTGTGTACTTCGGAGTGCACTAATGACTGCATTTTCTTTCTTTAGCAGGTTGACAAGAGATGAGTGGGAGCGGCGACATATTGTAGAAGAAAATAGCTAGT
Source organism: Schistocerca cancellata (assembly GCF_023864275.1). Lineage (NCBI taxonomy): Eukaryota > Metazoa > Arthropoda > Insecta > Orthoptera > Acrididae > Schistocerca > Schistocerca cancellata. Next base: position 140,991,120 of record NC_064634.1, on the reverse strand, counting down.
GCTCTGCACATAGCATTCTTCACACGGAATGTATCTACGTACAGCGGAGGACTGCGTGAATAATAAGTTTTTTGGTAAGTATCAGCTCGATGTTTTAATTTTTTTCATTATGCTTTAGAATACCGATGAAATTACACATTCTGTGTACTTAGGAGTGCGCTAATAACTGCATTTTCTTTCTTTAGCAGGTTGACAAGAGATGAGTGGGAGCGGCGACATATTCTAGAAGAAAATAGCTAGTGCTTTGCACATAGCATTCTTCACACCGAATGTACCTACGTACAGCGGAGGACTGCGTGAATAATTAGTTTTTTGGGAAGTAACAGCTCGATGTTTAAATTTTTTTCATTGTGCTTTATTATACTGATGAAATTACACATTCTGTGTACTTAGGAGTGCGCTAATGACTGCATTTTCTTTCTTTAGCAGGTTGACAAGAGATGAGTGGGAGCGGCGACATATTCTAGAAGAAAATTGCTAGTGCTTTGCACATAGCATTCTTCACACCGAATGTATCTACGTACAGCGTAGGACTGCGTGAATAATTAGTTTTTTGGTAAGTATCAGCTCGATGTTTTAATTTTTTTCATTATGCTTTAGAATACTGATGAAATTACACATTCTGTGTACTTAGGAGTGCGCTAACGACTGCATTTTCTTTCTTTAGCATGTTGACAAGAGATCAGTGGGAGCGGCGACATATTCTAGAAGAAAATAGCTAGTGCTTTGCACATAGCATTCTTCACACCGAATGTACCTACTTACAGCGGAGGACTCCGTGAATAATTAGTTTTTTGGGAAGTAACAGCTATATGTTTAAATTTTTTTCATTGTGCTTTAGAATACTGATGAAATTACACATTCTGTGTACTTAGGAGTGCGCTAATGACTGCATTTTCTTTCTTTAGCAGGTTGATAAGAGATGAGTGGGAGCGGCGTCATATTCTAGAAGAAAATAGCTAGTGCTTTGCACATAGCATTCTTCACACCGAATGTATCTACGTACAGCGGAGGACTGCGTGAATAATTAGTTTTTTGGGAAGTAACAGCTCGATGTTTAAATTTTTTTCATTATGCATTAGAATACTGATGAAATTACACATTCTGTGTACTTAGGAGTGCGCTAATGACTGCATTTTCTTTCTTTAGCAGGTTGACAAGAGATGAGTGGGAGCGGCGACATATTCTAGAAGAAAATAGCTAGTGCTTTGCACATAGCATTCTTCACACCGAATGTATCTACGTACAGCGGAGGACTGCGTGAAGAATAAGTTTTTTGGTAAGTATCAGCTCGATGTTTAAATTTTTTTCATTATGCTTTAGAATACCGATGAAATTACACATTCTGTGTACTTAGGAGTGCGCTAATGACTTCATTTTCTTTCTTTAGTAGGTTGACAAGAGATGAGTGGGAGCGGCGACATATTCTAGAAGAAAATCGCTAGTGCTTTGCATATAGCATTCTTCACACCGAATGTATCTACGTACAGCGGAGGACTGCGTGAATATTTAGTTTTTTGGGAAGTAACAGCTCGATGTTTAAATTTTTTTCATTATGCTTTAGAATACTGATGAAATTACACATTCTGTGTACTTAGGAGTGCGCTAATGACTGCATTTTCTTTCTTTAGCAGGTTGACAAGAGATGAGTGGGAGCGGCGACATATTCTACAAGAAAATAGCTAGTGCTTTGCACATAGCATTCTTCACAGCGAATGTATCTACGTACAGCGGAGGACTGCGTGAATAATTAGTTTTTTGGGAAGTATCAGCTCGATGTTTAAATTTATTTCATTATGCTTTAGAATACTGAAGAGATTACACATTCTGTGTACTTAGGAGTGCGCCAATGACTGCATTTTCTTTCTTTAGCAGGATGACAAGAGATGAGTGGGAGCGGCGACATATTCTAGAAGAAAATAGCTAGAGCTTCGCACATAGCATTCTTCACACCGAATGTATCTACGTACAGCGGAGGACTGCGTGAATAATTAGTTTTTTGGGAAGTAACAGCACGATGTTTAAATTTTTTTCATTATGCTTTAGAATAGTGATGAATTTACACATTCTGTGTACTTAGGAGTGCGCTAATGACTGCATTTTCTTTCTTTAGCAGGTTGACAAGAGATGAGTGGGAGCGGCGACATATTCTAGAAGAAATTAGCTAGTGCTTTGAACATAGCATTTTTCACACCGAATGTATCTACGTACAGCGGAGGACTGCGTGAATAATAAGTTTTTTGGTAAGTATCAGCTCGATGTTTTAATTTTTTTCATTATGCTTTAGAATACTGATGAAATTACACATTCTGTGTACTTAGGAGTGCGCTAATGACTGCATTTTCTTTCTTTAGCAGGTTGACAAGAGATGAGTGGGTGCGGCGACATATTCTAGAAGTTAATAACTAGTGCTTTGCATATAGCATTCTTCACACCGAATGTATCTACGTACAGCGGAGGACTGCGTGAGTAATTAGTCTTTTGGGAAGTAACAGCTTGATGTTTAAATTTTTTTCATTATGCTTTAGAATACAGATGAAATTAAACATTCTGTGTGCTTAGGAGTGCGCTAATGACTGCATTTTCTTTCTTTAGCAGGTTGACAAGAGATGAGTGGGAGCGGCGACATATTCTAGAAGAAAATAGCTAGTGCTTTGCACATAGCATTCTTCACATCGAATGTATCTACGTACAGCGGAGGACTGCGTGAATAATAAGTTTTTTGGTAAGTATCAGCTCGATGTTTTAATTTTTTTCATTATGCTTTAGAATACTGATGAAATTACACATTCTGTGTACTTAGGAGTGCGCTAATGACTGCATTTTCCTTCGTTAGCAGGTTGACAAGAGATGAGTGGGAGCGGCGACATATTCTAGAAGAAAATAGCTAGTGCTTTGCACATAGCATTCTTCACACCGAATGTATCTACGTACAGCGGAGGACTGCGTGAGGAATAAGTTTTTTGGTAAGTATCAGCTCGATGTTTAAATTTTTTTCATTATGCTTTAGAATACTAATAAAATTACACATTCTGTGTACTTAGGAGTGCGCTAATGACTGCATTTTCTTTCTTTAGCAGGTTGACAAGAGATGAGTGGGAGCGGCGACATATTCTAGAAGAAAATAGCTAGTTCTTTGCACATAGCATTCTTCACACCGAATGTATCTACGTACAGCGGAGGACTGCGTGAATAATTAGTTTTTTGGTAAGTATCAACTCGATGTTTAAATTTTTTCCATTATGCTTTAGAATACTGATGAAATTACACATTCTGTGTACTTAGGAGTGCGCTAATGACTGCATTTTCTATCTTTAGCAGGTTGACAAGAGATGAGTGGGAGCGGCGACATAATCTAGAAGAAAGTAGCTAGTGCTTTGCACATAGCATTCTTCACACCGAATGTATCTACGTACAGCGGAGGACTGCGTGATAAATTAGTTTTTTGGGAAGTAACAGCTCGATGTTTAAATTTTTTTCATTGTGCTTTAGAATACTGATGAAGTTACACATTCTGTGTACTTAGGAGTGCGCTAATGACTGCATTTTCTTTCTTTAGCAGGTTGACAAGAGATGAGTGGGAGCGGCGACATATTCTAGAAGAAAATAGCTAGTGCTTTGCACATAGCGTTCTTCACACCGAATGCATATACGTACAGCGGAGGACTGCGTGAATAATAAGTTTTTTGGTAAATATCAGCTCGATGTTTTAATTTTTTTCATTATGCTTTAGAATACTGATGAAATTGCACATTCTGTGTACTTAGGAGTGCGCTAATGACTGCATTTTCTTTCTTTAGCAGGTTGACAAGAGATCATTGGGAGCGGCGACATATTCTAGAAGAAAATAGCTAGTGTTTGCACATAGCATTCTTCACACCGAATGTATCTACGTACAGCGGAGGACTGCGTGAATAATTAGTTTTTTGGGAAGTAACAGCTCGATGTTTAAATTTTTTTCATTATGCTTTAGAATACTGTGAAATTACACAGTCTGTGTACTTAGGAGTGCGCTAATGACTGCATTTTCTTTCTTTAGCAAGTTGACGAGAGATGAGTGGGTGCGGCGACATATTCTAGAAGAAAATAGCTAGTGCTTTGCATATAGCATTCTTCACACCGAATGTATCTACGTACAGCGGAGGACTGCGTGAATAATTAGTTTTTTGGGAAGTAACAGCTCGATGTTTAAATTTTTTTCATTATGCTTTAGAATACTGATGAAATTAAACATTCTGTGTACTTAGGAGTGCGCTAATGACTGCATTTTCTTTCTCTAGCAGGTTGACAAGAGATGAGTGGGAGCGGCGACATATTCTAGAAGAAAATAGCTAGTGCTTTGCACATAGCATTCTTCACACCGAATGTATCTACGTACAGCGGAGGACTGCGTGAATAATAAGTTTTTTGGTAACTATCATCTCGATGTTTTAATTTTTTTCATTATGCTTTAGAATACTGATGAAATAACACATTCTGTGTACCTAGGAGTGCGCTAATGACTGCATTTTCCTTCTTTAGCAGGTTGACAAGAGATGAGTGGGAGCGGCGACATATTCTAGAAGAAAATCGCTAGTGCTTTGCACATAGCATTCTTCACACCGAATGTATCTACGTACAGCGGAGGACTGCGTGAAGAATAAGTTTTTTGGTAACTATCAGCTCGATGTTTAAATTTTTTTCATTATGCTTTAGAATACTGATGAAATTACACATTCTGTGTACTTAGGAGTGCGCTAATGACTGCATTTTTTTTCTTTAGTAGGTTGACAAGAGATTAGTGGGAGCGGCGACATATTCTAGAAGAAAATCGCTAGTGCTTTGCATATAGCATTCTTCACACCGAATGTATCTACGTACAGCGGAGGACTGCGTGAATAATTAGTTTTTTGGGAAGTAACAGCTCGATGTTTAAATTTTTTTCATTATGCTTTAGAATACTGATGAAATTACACATTCTGTGTACTTAGGAGTGCGCTAATGACTGCATTTTCTTTCTTTAGCAGGTTGACAAGAGATCAGTGGGAGCGGCGACATATTCTAGAAGAAAATAGCTAGTGCTTTGCACATAGCATTCTTCACACCGAATGTATCTACGTACAGCGGAGGACTGCGTGAATAATTAGTTCTTTGGGAAGTAACAGCTCGATGTTTAAATTTTTTTCATTATGCTTTAGAATACTGATGAAATTACACATTCTGTGTACATAGGGGTGCGCTAATGACTGCATTTTCTTTCTTTAGCAGGATGACAAGAGATGAGTGGGAGCGGCGACATATTCTAGAAGAAAATAGCTAGAGCTTTGCACATTGCATTCTTCACACCGAATGTATCTACGTACAGCGGAGGACTGCGTGAAGAATAAGTTTTTGGTAAGTATCAGCTCGATGTTTTAATTTTTTTCATTATGCTTTAGAATACTGATGAAATTACACATTATGTGTACTTAGGAGTGCGCTAATGACTGCATTTTCCTTCTTTAGCAGGTTGACAAGAGATGAGTGGGTGCGGCGACATATTCTAGAAGTTAACAAGTAGTGCTTTGCATATAGCATTCTTCACACCGAATGTATCTACGTACAGCGGAGGACTGCGTGAGTAATTAGTTTTTTGGGAAGTAACAGCTTGATGTTTAAATTTTTTTCATTATGCTTTAGAATACTGATGAAATTAAACATTCTGTGTGCTTAGGAGTGCGCTAATGACTGGATTTTCTTTCTTTAGCAGGTTGACAAGAGATGAGTGGGTGCGGCGACATATTCTAGAAGTTAATAACTAGTGCTTTGCATATAGCATTCTTCACACCGAATGTATCTACGTACAGCGATGGACTGCGTGAGTAATTAGTTTTTTGGGAAGTAACAGCTCGATGTTTAAATTTTTTTCATTATGCTTTAGAATACAGATGAAATTAAACATTCTGTGTGCTTAGGAGTGCGCTAATGACTGCATTTTCTTTCTTTAGCAGGTTGACAAGAGATGAGTGGGAGCGGCGACATATTCTAGAAGAAAATAGCTAGTGCTTTGCACATTGCATTCTTCACACCGAATGTATCTACGTACAGCGGAGGACTGCGTGAATAATAAGTTTTTTGGTAAGTATCAGCTCGATGTTTTAATTTTTTTCATTATGCTTTAGAATACTGATGAAATTACACATTCTGTGTACTTAGGAGTGCGCTAATGACTGCATTTTCCTTCGTTAGCAGGTTGACAAGAGATGAGAGGGAGCGGCGACATATTCTAGAAGAAAATAGCTAGTGCTTTGCACATAGCATTCTTCACACCGAATGTATCTACGTACAGCGGGGGACTGCGTGAAGAATAAGTTTTTTGGTAAGTATCAGCTCGATGTTTAAATTTTTTTCATTATGCTTTAGAATACTGATAAAATTACACATTCTGTGTACTTAGGAGTGCGCTAATGACTGCATTTTCTTTCTTTAGCAGGTTGACAAGAGATGAGTGGGAACGGCGACATATTCTAGAAGAAAATAGCTAGTGCTTTGCACATAGCATTCTTCACTCCGAATGTATCTACGTACAGCGGAGGACTGCGTGAATAATTAGTTTTTTGGTAAGTATCAACTCGATGTTTAAATTTTTTCCATTATGCTTTAGAATACTGATGAAATTACACATTCTGTGTACTTAGGAGTGCGCTAATGACTGCATTTTCTTTCTTTAGCAGGTTGACAAGAGATCAGTGGGAGCGGCGACATATTCTAGAAGAAAATAGCTAGTGTTTGCACATAGCATTCTTCACACCGAATGTATCTACGTACAGCGGAGGACTGCGTGAATAATTTGTTTTTTGGGAAGTAACAGCTCGATGTTTAAATTTTTTTCATTATGCTTTAGAATACTGATGAAATTACACATTCTGTGTACTTAGGAGTGCGCTAATGACTGCATTTTCTGTCTTTAGCAGGTTGACAAGAGATGAGTGGGAGCGGCGACATATTCTAGAAGAAAATAGCTAGTGCTTTGCACATAGCATTCTTCACACCGAATGTATCTACGTACAGCGGAGGACTGCGTGAATAATAAGTTTTTCGGTAAGTATCAGCTCGATGTTTTAATTTTTTTCATTATGCTTTAGAATACTGATGAAATTACACATTCTGTGTACTTAGGAGTGCGCTAATGACTGCATTTTCTTTCTTTAGCATGTTGACAAGAGATGAGTGGGAGCGGCGACATATTCTAGAAGAAAAAGCTAGTGCTTTGCACATAGCATTCTTCACACCGAATGTATCTACGTACAGCGCAGGACTGCGTGAATAATAAGTTTTTTGGTAAGTATCAGCTCGATGTTTTAATTTTTTTCATTATGCTTTAGAATACTGATGAAATTACACATTCTGTGTACTTAGGAGTGCGCTAATGACTGCATCTTCTTTCTTTAGCAGGTTGACGAGAGATGAGTGGGTGCGGCGACATATTCTAGAAGTTAACAACTAGTGCTTTGCATATAGCATTCTTCACACCGAATGTATCTACGTACAGCGGAGGACTGCGTGAGTAATTAGTTTTTTAGGAAGTAACAGCTTGATGTTTAAATTTTTTTCATTATGCTTTAGAATACTGATGAAATTAATCATTCTGTGTGCTTAGGAGTGCGCTAATGACTGCATTTTCTTTCTTTAGCAGTTTGACAAGAGATCAGTGGGAGCGGCGACATATTCTAGAAGAAAATAGCTAGTGCTTTGCACATAGCATTCTTCACACCGAATGTATCTACGTACAGCGGAGGACTGCGTGAAGAATAAGTTTTTTGGTAACTATCAGCTCGATGTTTTAATTTTTTTCATTATGCTTTAGAATACTGATGAAATTACACATTCTGTGTACTTAGGAGTGCGCTAATGACTGCATTTTTTTTCTTTAGTAGGTTGACAAGAGATTAGTGGAAGCGGCGACATATTCTAGAAGAAAATCGCTAGTGCTTTGCATATAGCATTCTTCACACCGAATGTATCTACGTACAGCGGAGGACTGCGTGAATAATTAGTTTTTTGGGAAGTAACAGCTCGATGTTTAAATTTTTTTCATTATGCTTTAGAATACTGATGAAATTACACATTCTGTGTACTTAGGAGTGCGCTAATGACTGCATTTTCCTTCGTTAGCAGGTTGACAAGAGATGAGTGGGAGCGGCGACATATTCTAGAAGAAAATAGCTAGTGCTTTGCACATAGCATTCTTCACACCGAATGTATCTACGTACAGCGGAGGACTGCGTGAATAATAAGTTTTTTGGTAAGTATCAGCTCGATGTTTTAATTTTTTTCATTATGCTTTAGAACACTGATGAAATTACACATTCTGTGTACTTAGGAGTGCGCTAATGACTGCATTTTCCTTCGTTAGCAGGTTGACAAGAGATGAGTGGGAGCGGCGACATATTCTAGAAGAAAATAGCTAGTGCTTTGCACATAGCATTCTTCACACCGAATGTATCTACGTACAGCGGAGGACTGCGTGAAGAATAAGTTTTTTGGTAAGTATCAGCTCGATGTTTAAATTTTTTTCATTATGCTTTAGAATACTGATAAATATACACATTCTGTGTACTTAGGAGTGCGCTAATGACTGCATTTTCTTTCTTTAGCAGGTTGACAAGAGATGAGTGGGAGCGGCGACATATTCTAGAAGAAAATAGCTAGTTCTTTGCACATAGCGTTCTTCACACCGAATGTATCTACGTACAGCGGAGGACTGCGTGAATAATTAGTTTTTTGGTAAGTATCAACTCGATGTTTAAATTTTTTTCATTATGCTTTAGAATACTGATGAAATTACACATTCTGTGTACTTAGGAGTGCGCTAATGACTGCATTTTCTTTCTTTAGCAGGTTGACAAGGGATGAGTGAGAGCGGCGACATATTCTAGAAGAAAATAGCTAGTGCTTTGCACATAGCATTCTTCACACCGAATGTATCTACGTACAGCGGAGGACTGCGTGAATAATAAGTTTTTTGGTAAGTATCAGCTCGATGTTTAAATTTTTTTCATTATGCTTTAGAATACTGATGAAATTACACATTCTGTGTACTTAGGAGTGCGCTAATGACTGCATTTTCTTTCTTTAGCAGGTTGAGAAGAGATGAGTGGGAGCGGCGACATATTCTATAAGAAAATAGCTAGTGCTTTGCACATTGCATTCTTCACACCGAATGTATCTACGTACAGCGGAGGACTGCGTGAATAATAAGTTTTTTGGTAAGTATCAGCTCGATGTTTTAATTTTTTTCATTATGCTTTAGAATACTGATGAAATTACACATTCTGTGTACTTAGGAGTGCGCTAATGACTGCATTTTCCTTCGTTAGCAGGTTGACAAGAGATGAGTGGGAGCGGCGACATATTCTAGAAGAAAATAGCTAGTGCTTTGCACATAGCATTCTTCACACCGAATGTATCTACGTACAGCGGAGGACTGCGTGAAGAATAAGTTTTTTGGTAGTATCAGCTCGATGTTTAAATTTTTTTCATTATGCTTTAGAATACTGATGATATTACACATTCTGTGTACTTAGGAGTGCGCTAATGACTGCATTTTCCTTCTTTAGCAGGTTGACAAGAGATGAGTGGGAGCGGCGACATATTCTAGAAGAAAATCGCTAGTGCTTTGCACATAGCATTGTTCACACCGAATGTATCTACGTACAGCGGAGGACTGCGTGAAGAATAAGTTTTTTGGTAACTATCAGCTCGATGTTTAAATTTTTTTCATTATGCTTTAGAATACTGATGAAATTACACATTCTGTGTACTTAGGAGTGCGCTAATGACTGCATTTTTTTTCTTTAGTAGGTTGACAAGAGATTAGTGGGAGCGGCGACATATTCTAGAAGAAAATCGCTAGTGCTTTGCATATAGCATTCTTCACACCGAATGTATCTACGTACAGCGGAGGACTGCGTGAATAATTAGTTTTTTGGTAAGTATCAGCTCGATGTTTAAATTTTTTTCATTATGCTTTAGAATACTGATGAAATTACACATTCTGTGTACTTAGGAGTGCGCTAATGACTGCATTTTCTTTCTTTAGCAGGTTGACAAGAGATCAGTGGGAGCGGCGACATATTCTAGAAGAAAATAGCTAGTGCTTTGCACATAGCATTCTTCACACCGAATGTATCTACGTACAGCGGAGGACTGCGTGAATAATTAGTTCTTTGGGAAGTAACAGCTCGATGTTTAAATTTTTTTCATTATGCTTTAGAATACTGATGAAATTACACATTCTGTGTACATAGGGGTGCGCTAATGACTGCATTTTCTTTCTTTAGCAGGATGACAAGAGATGAGTGGGAGCGGCGACATATTCTAGAAGAAAATAGCTAGAGCTTTGCACATTGCATTCTTCACACCGAATGTATCTACGTACAGCGGAGGACTGCGTGAAGAATAAGTTTTTGGTAAGTATCAGCTCGATGTTTTAATTTTTTTCATTATGCTTTAGAATACTGATGAAATTACACATTCTGTGTACTTAGGAGTGCGCTAATGACTGCATTTTCTTTCTTTAGCAGGTTGACAAGAGATGAGTGGGAGCGGCGACATATTCTAGAAGAAAATAGCTAGTGCTTTGCACAGAGCATTCTTCACACCGAATGTATCTACGTACAGCGGAGGACTGCGTGAAGAATAAGTTTTTTGGTAAGTATCAGCTCGATGTTTTAATTTTTTTCATTATGCTTTAGAATACTGATGAAATTACACATTATACGTACTTAGGAGTGCGATAATGACTGCATTTTCCTTCTTTAGCAGGTTGACAAGAGATGAGTGGGTGCGGCGACATATTCTAGAAGTTAACAACTAGTGCTTTGCATATAGCATTCTTCACACCGAATGTATCTACGTACAGCGGAGGACTGCGTGAGTAATTAGTTTTTTGGGAAGTAACAGCTTGATGTTTAAATTTTTTTCATTATGCTTTAGAATACTGATGAAATTAAACATTCTGTGTGCTTAGGAGTGCGCTAATGACTGGATTTTCTTTCTTTAGCAGGTTGACAAGAGATGAGTGGGTGCGGCGACATATTCTAGAAGTTAATAACTAGTGCTTTGCATATAGCATTCTTCACACCGAATGTATCTACGTACAGCGGAGGACTGCGTGAGTAATTAGTTTTTTGGGAAGTAACAGCTTGATGTTTAAATTTTTTTCATTATGCTTTAGAATACTGATGAAATTAAACATTCTGTGTGCTTAGGAGTGCGCTAATGACTGCATTTTCTTTCTTTAGCAGGTTGACAAGAGATGAGTGGGAGCGGCGACATATTCTAGAAGAAAATAGCTAGTGCTTTGCACATTGCATTCTTCACACCGAATGTATCTACGTACAGCGGAGGACTGCGTGAATAATAAGTTTTTTGGTAAGTATCAGCTCGATGTTTTAATTTTTTTCATTATGCTTTAGAATACTGATGAAATTACACATTCTGTGTACTTAGGAGTGCGCTAATGACTGCATTTTCCTTCGTTAGCAGGTTGACAAGAGATGAGTGGGAGCGGCGACATATTCTAGAAGAAAATAGCTAGTGCTTTGCACATAGCATTCTTCACACCGAATGTATCTACGTACAGCGGAGGACTGCGTGAAGAATAAGTTTTTTGGTAAGTATCAGCTCGATGTTTTAATTTTTTTCATTATGCTTTAGAATACTGATAAAATTACACATTCTGTGTACTTAGGAGTGCGCTAATGACTGCATTTTCTTTTTTTAGCAGGTTGACAAGAGATGAGTGGGAACGGCGACATATTCTAGAAGAAAATAGCTAGTGCTTTGCACATAGCATTCTTCACACGGAATGTATCTACGTACAGCGGAGGACTGCGTGAATAATTAGTTTTTTGGTAAGTATCAACTCGATGTTTAAATTTTTTCCATTATGCTTTAGAATACTGATGAAATTACACATTCTGTGTACTTAGGAGTGCGCTAATGACTGCATTTTCCTTCGTTAGCAGGTTGACAAGAGATGAGTGGGAGCGGCGACATATTCTAGAAGAAAATAGCTAGTGCTTTGCACATAGCATTCTTCACACCGAATGTATCTACGTACAGCGGAGGACTGCGTGAAGAATAAGTTTTTTGGTAAGTATCAGCTCGATGTTTTAATTTTTTTCATTATGCTTTAGAATACTGATAAAATTACACATTCTGTGTACTTAGGAGTGCGCTAATGACTGCATTTTCTTTCTTTAGCAGGTTGACAAGAGATGAGCGGGAACGGCGACATATTCTAGAAGAAAATAGCTAGTGCTTTGCACATAGCATTCTTCACACGGAATGTATCTACGTACAGCGGAGGACTGCGTGAATAATTAGTTTTTTGGTAAGTATCAACTCGATGTTTAAATTTTTTCCATTATGCTTTAGAATACTGATGAAATTACACATTCTGTGTACTTAGGAGTGCGCTAATGACTGCATTTTTTTTCTTTAGCAGGTTGACAAGAGATCAGTGGGAGCGGCGACATATTCTAGAAGAAAATAGCTAGTGTTTGCACATAGCATTCTTCACACCGAATGTATCTACGTACAGCGGAGGACTGCGTGAATAATTAGTTTTTTGGGAAGTAACAGCTCGATGTTTAAATTTTTTTCATTATGCTTTAGAATACTGATGAAATTACACATTCTGTGTACTTAGGAGTGCGCTAATGACTGCATTTTCTGTCTTTAGCAGGTTGACAAGAGATGAGTGGGAGCGGCGACATATTCTAGAAGAAAATAGCTAGTGCTTTGCACATAGCATTCTTCACACCGAATGTATCTACGTACAGCGGAAGACTGCGTGAATAATAAGTTTTTCGGTAAGTATCTGCTCGATGTTTTAATTTTTTTCATTATGCTTTAGAATACTGTGAAATTACACATTCTGTGTACTTAGGAGTGCGCTAATGACTGCATTTTCTTTCTTTAGCAGGTTGACAAGAGATGAGTGGGAGCGGCGACATATTCTAGAAGAAAATAGCTAGTGCTTTGCACATAGCATTCTTCACACCGAATGTATCTACGTACAGCGGAGGACTGCGTGAATAATAAGTTTTTTGGTAAGTATCAGCTCGATGTTTAAATTTTTTTCATTATGCTTTAGAATACTGATGAAATTACACATTCTGTGTACTTAGGAGTGCGCTAATGACTGCATTTTCTTTCTTTAGGAGGTTGACAAGAGATGAGTGGGAGCGGCGACATATTCTAGAAGAGAATAGCTAGTGCATTGCACATAGCATTCTTCACACCGAATGTATCTACGTACAGCGGAGGACTGCGTGAATAATTAGTTTTTTGGGAAGTAACAGCTCGATGTTTAAATTTTTTTCATTATGCTTTAGAATACTGATGAAATTACACATTCTGTGTACTTAGAAGTGCGCTAATGACTGCATTTTCTTTTTTTAGCAGGTTGACAAGAGATGAGTGGGAGTGGCGACATATGCTAGAAGAAAATAGCTAGTGCTTTGCACATAGCATTTTTCACACCGAATGTCTCTACGTACAGCGGAGCACTGCGTGAATAATAAGTTTTTTGGTAAGTATCAGCTCGATGTTTTAATTTTTTTCATTATGCTTTAGAATACTGATGAAATTACACATTCTGTGTACTTAGGAGTGCGCTAATGACTGCATTTTCTTTCTTTAGCATGTTGACAAGGGATGAGTGGGAGCGGCGACATATTCTAGAAGAAAATAGCTAGTGCTTTGCACATAGCATTCTTCACACCGAATGTATCTACGTACAGCGGAGGACTGCGTGAATAATAAGTTTTTTGGTAAGTATCAGCTCGATGTTTGAATTTTTTTCATTATGCTTTAGAATACTGATGAAATTACACATTCTGTGTACTTAGGAGTGCGCTAATGTCTGCATATTCTTTCTTTAGCAGGTTGACGAGAGATGAGTGGGTGCGGCGACATATTCTAGAAGAAAATAGCTAGTGCTTTGCACATAGCATTCTTCACACCGAATGTATCTACGTACAGCGGAGGACTGCGTGAATAATAAGTTTTTTGGTAACTATCATCTCGATGTTTTAATTTTTTTCATTATGCTTTAGAATACTGATGAAATTACACACTCTGTGTACCTAGGAGTGCGCTAATGACTGCAATTTCCTTCTTTAGCAGGTTGACAAGAGATGAGTGGGAGCGGCGACATATTCTAGAAGAAAATCGCTAGTGCTTTGCACATAGCATTCTTCACACCGAATGTATCTACGTACAGCGGAGGACTGCGTGAAGAATAAGTTTTTTGGTAACTATCAGCTCGATGTTTAAATTTTTTTCATTATGCTTTAGAATACTGATGAAATTACACATTCTGTGTACTTAGGAGTGCGCTAATGACTGCATTTTTTTTCTTTAGTAGGTTGACAAGAGATTAGTGGGAGCGGCGACATATTCTAGAAGAAAATCGCTAGTGCTTTGCATATAGCATTCTTCACACCGAATGTATCTACGTACAGCGGAGGACTGCGTGAATAATTAGTTTTTTGGGAAGTAACAGCTCGATGTTTAAATTTTTTTCATTATGCTTTAGAATAGTGATGAAATTACACATTCTGTGTACTTAGGAGTGCGCTATGACTGCATTTTCTTTCTTTAGCAGGTTGACAAGAGATCAGTGGGAGCGGCGACATATTCTAGAAGAAAATAGCTAGTGCTTTGCACATAGCATTCTTCACACCGAATGTATCTACGTACAGCGGAGGACTGCGTGAATAATTAGTTCTTTGGGAAGTAACAGCTCGATGTTTAAATTTTTTTCATTATGCTTTAGAATACTGATGAAATTACACATTCTGTGTACATAGGAGTGCGCTAATGACTGCATTTTCTTTCTTTAGCAGGATGACAAGAGATGAGTGTGAGCGGCGACATATTCTAGAAGAAAATAGCTAGAGCTTTGCACATTGCATTCTTCACACCGAATGTATCTACGTACAGCGGAGGACTGCGTGAAGAATAAGTTTTTTGGTAAGAATCAGCTCGATGTTTTAATTTTTTTCATTATGCTTTAGAATACTGATGAAATTACACATTCTGTGTACTTAGGAGTGCGCTAATGACTGCATTTTCTTTCTTTAGCAGGTTGACAAGAGATCAGTGGGAGCGGCGACATATTCTAGAAGAAAATAGCTAGTGCTTTGCACATAGCATTCTTCACACCGAATGTATCTACGTACAGCGGAGGACTGCGTGAATAATTAGTTCTTTGGGAAGTAACAGCTCGATGTTTAAATTTTTTTCATTATGCTTTAGAATACTGATGAAATTACACATTCTGTGTACATAGGGGTGCGCTAATGACTGCATTTTCTTTCTTTAGCAGGATGACAAGAGATGAGTGGGAGCGGCGACATATTCTAGAAGAAAATAGCTAGAGCTTTGCACATTGCATTCTTCACACCGAATGTATCTACGTACAGCGGAGGACTGCGTGAAGAATAAGTTTTTGGTAAGTATCAGCTCGATGTTTTAATTTTTTTCATTATGCTTTAGAATACTGATGAAATTACACATTCTGTGTACTTAGGAGTGCGCTAATGACTGCATTTTCTTTCTTTAGCAGGTTGACAAGAGATGAGTGGGAGCGGCGACATATTCTAGAAGAAAATAGCTAGTGCTTTGCACATAGCATTCTTCACACCGAATGTATCTACGTACAGCGGAGGACTGCGTGAAGAATAAGTTTTTTGGTAAGTATCAGCTCGATGTTTTAATTTTTTTCATTATGCTTTAGAATACTGATGAAATTACACATTATGTGTACTTAGGAGTGCGCTAATGACTGCATTTTCCTTCTTTAGCAGGTTGACAAGAGATGATTGGGTGCGGCGACATATTCTAGAAGTTAACAACTAGTGCTTTGCATATAGCATTCTTCACACCGAATGTATCTACGTACAGCGGAGGACTGCGTGAGTAATTAGTTTTTTGGGAAGTAACAGCTTGATGTTTAAATTTTTTTCATTATGCTTTAGAATACTGATGAAATTAAACATTCTGTGTGCTTAGGAGTGCGCTAATGACTGGATTTTCTTTCTTTAGCAGGTTGACAAGAGATGAGTGGGTGCGGCGACATATTCTAGAAGTTAATAACTAGTGCTTTGCATATAGCATTCTTCACACCGAATGTATCTACGTACAGCGGAGGACTGCGTGAGTAATTAGTTTTTTTGGGAAGTAACAGCTTGATGTTTAAATTTTTTTCATTATGCTTTAGAATACTGATGAAATTAAACATTCTGTGTGCTTAGGAGTGCGCTAATGACTGCATTTTCTTTCTTTAGCAGGTTGACAAGAGATGAGTGGGAGCGGCGACATATTCTAGAAGAAAATAGCTAGTGCTTTGCACATTGCATTCTTCACACCGAATGTATCTACGTACAGCGGAGGACTGCGTGAATAATAAGTTTTTTGGTAAGTATCAGCTCGATGTTTTAATTTTTTTCATTATGCTTTAGAATACTGATGAAATTACACATTCTGTGTACTTAGGAGTGCGCTAATGACTGCATTTTCCTTCGTTAGCAGGTTGACAAGAGATGAGTGGGAGCGGCGACATATGCTAGAAGAAAATAGCTAGTGCTTTGCACATAGCATTCTTCACACCGAATGTATCTACGTACAGCGGAGGACTGCGTGAAGAATAAGTTTTTTGGTAAGTATCAGCTCGAAGTTTTAATTTTTTTCATTATGCTTTAGAATACTGATAAAATTACACATTCTGTGTACTTAGGAGTGCGCTAATGACTGCATTTTCTTTCTTTAGCAGGTTGACAAGAGATGAGTGGGAACGGCGACATATTCTAGAAGAAAATAGCTAGTGCTTTGCACATAGCATTCTTCACACGGAATGTATCTACGTACAGCGGAGGACTGCGTGAATAATTAGTTTTTTGGTAAGTATCAACTCGATGTTTAAATTTTTTCCATTATGCTTTAGAATACTGATGAAATTACACATTCTGTGTACTTAGGAGTGCGCTAATGACTGCATTTTCTTTCTTTAGCAGGTTGACAAGAGATCAGTGGGAGCGGCGACATATTCTAGAAGAAAATAGCTAGTGTTTGCACATAGCATTCTTCACACCGAATGTATCTACGTACAGCGGAGGACTGCGTGAATAATTAGTTTTTTGGGAAGTAACAGCTCGATGTTTAAATTTTTTTCATTATGCTTTAGAATACTGATGAAATTACACATTCTGTGTACTTAGGAGTGCGCTAATGACTGCATTTTCTTTCTTTAGCAGGTTGACAAGAGATGAGTGGGAGCGGCGACATATTCTAGAAGAAAATAGCTAGTGCTTTGCACATAGCATTCTTCACACCGAATGTATCTACGTACAGCGGAAGACTGCGTGAATAATAAGTTTTTCGGTAAGTATCAGCTCGATGTTTTAATTTTTTTCATTATGCTTTAGAATACTGTGAAATTACACATTCTGTGTACTTAGGAGTGCGCTAATGACTGCATTTTCTTTCTTTAGCAGGTTGACAAGAGATGAGTGGGAGCGGCGACATATTCTAGAAGAAAATAGCTAGTGCTTTGCACATAGCATTCTTCACACCGAATGTATCTACGTACAGCGGAAGACTGCGTGAATAATAAGTTTTTCGGTAAGTATCAGCTCGATGTTTTAATTTTTTTCATTATGCTTTAGAATACTGTGAAATTACACATTCTGTGTACTTAGGAGTGCGCTAATGACTGCATTTTCTTTCATTAGCAGGTTGACAAGAGATTAGTGGGAGCGGCGACATATTCTAGAAGAAAATCGCTAGTGCTTTGCATATAGCATTCTTCACACCGAATGTATCTACGTACAGCGGAGGACTGCGTGAATAATTAGTTTTTTGGGAAGTAACAGCTCGATGTTTAAATTTTTTTCATTATGCTTTAGAATAGTGATGAAATTACACATTCTGTGTACTTAGGAGTGCGCTATGACTGCATTTTCTTTCTTTAGCAGGTTGACAAGAGATCAGTGGGAGCGGCGACATATTCTAGAAGAAAATAGCTAGTGCTTTGCACATAGCATTCTTCACACCGAATGTATCTACGTACAGCGGAGGACTGCGTGAATAATTAGTTCTTTGGGAAGTAACAGCTCGATGTTTAAATTTTTTTCATTATGCTTTAGAATACTGATGAAATTACACATTCTGTGTACATAGGAGTGCGCTAATGACTGCATTTTCTTTCTTTAGCAGGATGACAAGAGATGAGTGGGAGCGGCGACATATTCTAGAAGAAAATAGCTAGAGCTTTGCACATTGCATTCTTCACACCGAATGTATCTACGTACAGCGGAGGACTGCGTGAAGAATAAGTTTTTTGGTAAGAATCAGCTCGATGTTTTAATTTTTTTCATTATGCTTTAGAATACTGATGAAATTACACATTCTGTGTACTTAGGAGTGCGCTAATGACTGCATTTTCTTTCTTTAGCAGGTTGACAAGAGATCAGTGGGAGCGGCGACATATTCTAGAAGAAAATAGCTAGTGCTTTGCACATAGCATTCTTCACACCGAATGTATCTACGTACAGCGGAGGACTGCGTGAATAATTAGTTCTTTGGGAAGTAACAGCTCGATGTTTAAATTTTTTTCATTATGCTTTAGAATACTGATGAAATTACACATTCTGTGTACATAGGGGTGCGCTAATGACTGCATTTTCTTTCTTTAGCAGGATGACAAGAGATGAGTGGGAGCGGCGACATATTCTAGAAGAAAATAGCTAGAGCTTTGCACATTGCATTCTTCACACCGAATGTATCTACGTACAGCGGAGGACTGCGTGAAGAATAAGTTTTTGGTAAGTATCAGCTCGATGTTTTAATTTTTTTCATTATGCTTTAGAATACTGATGAAATTACACATTCTGTGTACTTAGGAGTGCGCTAATGACTGCATTTTCTTTCTTTAGCAGGTTGACAAGAGATGAGTGGGAGCGGCGACATATTCTAGAAGAAAATAGCTAGTGCTTTGCACATAGCATTCTTCACACCGAATGTATCTACGTACAGCGGAGGACTGCGTGAAGAATAAGTTTTTTGGTAAGTATCAGCTCGATGTTTTAATTTTTTTCATTATGCTTTAGAATACTGATGAAATTACACATTATGTGTACTTAGGAGTGCGCTAATGACTGCATTTTCCTTCATTAGCAGGTTGACAAGAGATGATTGGGTGCGGCGACATATTCTAGAAGTTAACAACTAGTGCTTTGCATATAGCATTCTTCACACCGAATGTATCTACGTACAGCGGAGGACTGCGTGAGTAATTAGTTTTTTGGGAAGTAACAGCTTGATGTTTAAATTTTTTTCATTATGCTTTAGAATACTGATGAAATTAAACATTCTGTGTGCTTAGGAGTGCGCTAATGACTGGATTTTCTTTCTTTAGCAGGTTGACAAGAGATGAGTGGGTGCGGCGACATATTCTAGAAGTTAATAACTAGTGCTTTGCATATAGCATTCTTCACACCGAATGTATCTACGTACAGCGGAGGACTGCGTGAGTAATTAGTTTTTTTGGGAAGTAACAGCTTGATGTTTAAATTTTTTTCATTATGCTTTAGAATACTGATGAAATTAAACATTCTGTGTGCTTAGGAGTGCGCTAATGACTGCATTTTCTTTCTTTAGCAGGTTGACAAGAGATGAGTGGGAGCGGCGACATATTCTAGAAGAAAATAGCTAGTGCTTTGCACATTGCATTCTTCACACCGAATGTATCTACGTACAGCGGAGGACTGCGTGAATAATAAGTTTTTTGGTAAGTATCAGCTCGATGTTTTAATTTTTTTCATTATGCTTTAGAATACTGATGAAATTACACATTCTGTGTACTTAGGAGTGCGCTAATGACTGCATTTTCCTTCGTTAGCAGGTTGACAAGAGATGAGTGGGAGCGGCGACATATGCTAGAAGAAAATAGCTAGTGCTTTGCACATAGCATTCTTCACACCGAATGTATCTACGTACAGCGGAGGACTGCGTGAAGAATAAGTTTTTTGGTAAGTATCAGCTCGAAGTTTTAATTTTTTTCATTATGCTTTAGAATACTGATAAAATTACACATTCTGTGTACTTAGGAGTGCGCTAATGACTGCATTTTCTTTCTTTAGCAGGTTGACAAGAGATGAGTGGGAACGGCGACATATTCTAGAAGAAAATAGCTAGTGCTTTGCACATAGCATTCTTCACACGGAATGTATCTACGTACAGCGGAGGACTGCGTGAATAATTAGTTTTTTGGTAAGTATCAACTCGATGTTTAAATTTTTTCCATTATGCTTTAGAATACTGATGAAATTACACATTCTGTGTACTTAGGAGTGCGCTAATGACTGCATTTTCTTTCTTTAGCAGGTTGACAAGAGATCAGTGGGAGCGGCGACATATTCTAGAAGAAAATAGCTAGTGTTTGCACATAGCATTCTTCACACCGAATGTATCTACGTACAGCGGAGGACTGCGTGAATAATTAGTTTTTTGGGAAGTAACAGCTCGATGTTTAAATTTTTTTCATTATGCTTTAGAATACTGATGAAATTACACATTCTGTGTACTTAGGAGTGCGCTAATGACTGCATTTTCTTTCTTTAGCAGGTTGACAAGAGATGAGTGGGAGCGGCGACATATTCTAGAAGAAAATAGCTAGTGCTTTGCACATAGCATTCTTCACACCGAATGTATCTACGTACAGCGGAAGACTGCGTGAATAATAAGTTTTTCGGTAAGTATCAGCTCGATGTTTTAATTTTTTTCATTATGCTTTAGAATACTGTGAAATTACACATTCTGTGTACTTAGGAGTGCGCTAATGACTGCATTTTCTTTCTTTAGCAGGTTGACAAGAGATGAGTGGGAGCGGCGACATATTCTAGAAGAAAATAGCTAGTGCTTTGCACATAGCATTCTTCACACCGAATGTATCTACGTACAGCGGAAGACTGCGTGAATAATAAGTTTTTCGGTAAGTATCAGCTCGATGTTTTAATTTTTTTCATTATGCTTTAGAATACTGTGAAATTACACATTCTGTGTACTTAGGAGTGCGCTAATGACTGCATTTTCTTTCTTTAGCAGGTTGACAAGAGATGAGTGGGAGCGGCGACATATTCTAGAAGAAAATAGCTAGTGCTTTGCACACAGCATTCTTCACACCGAATGTATCTACGTACAGCGGAGGACTGCGTGAATAATAAGTTTTTTGGTAAGTATCAGCTCGATGTTTAAATTTTTTTCATTATGCTTTAGAATACTGATGAAATTACACATCTGTGTACTTAGGAGTGCGCTAATGACTGCATTTTCTTTCTTTAGGAGGTTGACAAGAGATGAGTGGGAGCGGCGACATATTCTAGAAGAGAATAGCTAGTGCATTGCACATAGCATTCTTCACACCGAATGTATCTACGTACAGCGGAGGACTGCGTGAATAATTAGTTTTTTGGGAAGTAACAGCTCGATGTTTAAATTTTTTTCATTATGCTTTAGAATACTGATGAAATTACACATTCTGTGTACTTAGAAGTGCGCTAATGACTGCATTTTCTTTCTTTAGCAGGTTGACAAGAGATGAGTGGGAACGGCGACATATTCTAGAAGAAAATAGCTAGTGCTTTGCACATAGCATTCTTCACACGGAATGTATCTACGTACAGCGGAGGACTGCGTGAATAATTAGTTTTTTGGTAAGTATCAACTCGATGTTTAAATTTTTTCCATTATGCTTTAGAATACTGATGAAATTACACATTCTGTGTACTTAGGAGTGCGCTAATGACTGCATTTTCTTTCTTTAGCAGGTTGACAAGAGATCAGTGGGAGCGGCGACATATTCTAGAAGAAAATAGCTAGTGTTTGCACATAGCATTCTTCACACCGAATGTATCTACGTACAGCGGAGGACTGCGTGAATAATTAGTTTTTTGGGAAGTAACAGCTCGATGTTTAAATTTTTTTCATTATGCTTTAGAATACTGATGAAATTACACATTCTGTGTACTTAGGAGTGCGCTAATGACTGCATTTTCTGTCTTTAGCAGGTTGACAAGGGATGAGTGGGAGCGGCGACATATTCTAGAAGAAAATAGCTAGTGCTTTGCACATAGCATTCTTCACACCGAATGTATCTACGTACAGCGGAAGACTGCGTGAATAATAAGTTTTTCGGTAAGTATCAGCTCGATGTTTTAATTTTTTTCATTATGCTTTAGAATACTGTGAAATTACACATTCTGTGTACTTAGGAGTGCGCTAATGACTGCATTTTATTTCTTTAGCAGGTTGACAAGAGATGAGTGGGAGCGGCGACATATTCTAGAAGAAAATAGCTAGTGCTTTGCACATAGCATTCTTCACACCGAATGTATCTACGTACAGCGGAGGACTGCGTGAATAATAAGTTTTTTGGTAAGTATCAGCTCGATGTTTAAATTTTTTTCATTATGCTTTAGAATACTGATGAAATTACACATCTGTGTACTTAGGAGTGCGCTAATGACTGCATTTTCTTTCTTTAGGAGGTTGACAAGAGATGAGTGGGAGCGGCGACATATTCTAGAAGAGAATAGCTAGTGCATTGCACATAGCATTCTTCACACCGAATGTATCTACGTACAGCGGAGGACTGCGTGAATAATTAGTTTTTTGGGAAGTAACAGCTCGATGTTTAAATTTTTTTCATTATGCTTTAGAATACTGATGAAATTACACATTCTGTGTACTTAGAAGTGCGCTAATGACTGCATTTTCTTTTTTTAGCAGGTTGACAAGAGATGAGTGGGAGCGGCGACATATTCTAGAAGAAAATAGCTAGTGCTTTGCACATAGCATTTTTCACACCGAATGTCTCTACGTACAGCGGAGCACTGCGTGAATAATAAGTTTTTTGGTAAGTATCAGCTCGATGTTTTAATTTTTTTCATTATGCTTTAGAATACTGATGAAATTACACATTCTGTGTACTTAGGAGTGCGCTAATGACTGCATTTTCTTTCTTTAGCATGTTGACAAGAGATGAGTGGGAGCGGCGACATATTCTAGAAGAAAATAGCTAGTGCTTTGCACATAGCATTCTTCACACCGAATGTATCTACGTACAGCGCAGGACTGCGTGAATAATAAGTTTTTTGGTAAGTATCAGCTCGATGTTTAAATTTTTTTCATTATGCTTTAGAATACTGATGAAATTACACATTCTGTGTACTTAGGAGTGCGCTAATGACTGCATTTTCTTTCTTTAGCAGGTTGACGAGAGATGAGTGGGTGTGGCGACATATTCTAGAAGTTAACAACTAGTGCTTTGCATATAGCATTCTTCACACCGAATGTATCTACGTACAGCGGAGGACTGCGTGAGTAATTAGTTTTTTGGGAAGTAACAGCTCGATGTTTAAATTTTTTTCATTATGCTTTAGAATACTGATGAAATTAAACATTCTGTGTGCTTAGGAGTGCGCTAATGACTGGATTTTCTTTCTTTAGCAGGTTGACAAGAGATGAGTGGGTGCGGCGACATATTCTAGAAGTTAATAACTAGTGCTTTGCATATAGCATTCTTCACACCGAATGTATCTACGTACAGCGGAGGACTGCGTGAGTAATTAGTTTTTTTGGGAAGTAACAGCTTGATGTTTAAATTTTTTTCATTATGCTTTAGAATACTGATGAAATTAAACATTGTGTGTGCTTAGGAGTGCGCTAATGACTGCATTTTCTTTCTTTAGCAGATTGACAAGAGATGAGTGGGAGCGGCGACATATTCTAGAAGAAAATAGCTAGTGCTTTGCACATTGCATTCTTCACACCGAATGTATCTACGTACAGCGGAGGACTGCGTGAATAATAAGTTTTTTGGTAAGTATCAGCTCGATGTTTTAATTTTTTTCATTATGCTTTAGAATACTGATGAAATTACACATTCTGTGTACTTAGGAGTGCGCTAATGACTGCATTTTCCTTCGTTAGCAGGTTGACAAGAGATGAGTGGGAGCGGCGACATATTCTAGAAGAAAATAGCTAGTGCTTTGCACATAGCATTCTTCACACCGAATGTATCTACGTACAGCGGAGGACTGCGTGAAGAATAAGTTTTTTGGTAAGTATCAGCTCGATGTTTTAATTTTTTTCATTATGCTTTAGAATACTGATAAAATTACACATTCTGTGTACTTAGGAGTGCGCTAATGACTGCATTTTCTTTCTTTAGCAGGTTGACAAGAGATGAGTGGGAACGGCGACATATTCTAGAAGAAAATAGCTAGTGCTTTGCACATAGCATTCTTCACACGGAATGTATCTACGTACAGCGGAGGACTGCGTGAATAATTAGTTTTTTGGTAAGTATCAACTCGATGTTTAAATTTTTTCCATTATGCTTTAGAATACTGATGAAATTACACATTCTGTGTATTTAGGAGTGCGCTAATGACTGCATTTTCTTTCTTTAGCAGGTTGACAAGAGATCAGTGGGAGCGGCGACATATTCTAGAAGAAATTCGCTAGTGTTTGCACATAGCATTCTTCACACCGAATGTATCTACGTACAGCGGAGGACTGCGTGAATAATTAGTTTTTTGGGAAGTAACAGCTCGATGTTTAAATTTTTTTCATTATGCTTTAGAATACTGATGAAATTACACATTCTGTGTACTTAGGAGTGCGCTAATGACTGCATTTTCTGTCTTTAGCAGGTTGACAAGAGATGAGTGGGAGCGGCGACATATTCTAGAAGAAAATAGCTAGTGCTTTGCACATAGCATTCTTCACACCGAATGTATCTACGTACAGCGGAAGACTGCGTGAATAATAAGTTTTTCGGTAAGTATCAGCTCGATGTTTTAATTTTTTTCATTATGCTTTAGAATACTATGAAATTACACATTCTGTGTACTTAGGAGTGCGCTAATGACTGCATTTTCTTTCTTTAGCAGGTTGACAAGAGATGAGTGGGAGCGGCAACATATTCTAGAAGAAAATAGCTAGTGCTTTGCACATAGCATTCTTCACACCGAATGTATCTACGTACAGCGGAGGACTGCGTGAATAATAAGTTTTTTGGTAAGTATCAGCTCGATGTTTAAATTTTTTTCATTATGCTTTAGAATACTGATGAAATTACACATTCTGTGTACTTAGGAGTGCGCTAATGACTGCATTTTCTTTCTTTAGGAGGTTGACAAGAGATGAGTGGGAGCGGCGACATATTCTAGAAGAGAATAGCTAGTGCATTGCACATAGCATTCTTCACACCGAATGTATCTACGTACAGCGGAGGACTGTGTGAATAATTAGTTTTTTGGGAAGTAACAGCTCGATGTTTAAATTTTTTTCATTATGCTTTAGAATACTGATGAAATTACACATTCTGTGTACTTAGAAGTGCGCTAATGACTGCATTTTCTTTTTTTAGCAGGTTGACAAGAGATGAGTGGGAGCGGCGACATATTCTAGAAGAAAATAGCTAGTGCTTTGCACATAGCATTTTTCACACCGAATGTCTCTACGTACAGCGGAGCACTGCGTGAATAATAAGTTTTTTGGTAAGTATCAGCTCGATGTTTTAATTTTTTTCATTATGCTTTAGAATACTGATGAAATTACACATTCTGTGTACTTAGGAGTGCGCTAATGACTGCATTTTCTTTCTTTAGCATGTTGACAAGAGATGAGTGGGAGCGGCGACATATTCTAGAAGAAAATAGCTAGTGCTTTGCACATAGCATTCTTCACACCGAATGTATCTACGTACAGCGCAGGACTGCGTGAATAATAAGTTTTTTGGTAAGTATCAGCTCGATGTTTTAATTTTTTTCATTATGCTTTAGAATACTGATGAAATTACACATTCTGTGTACTTAGGAGTGCGCTAATGACTGCATTTTCTTTCTTTAGCAGGTTGACGAGAGATGAGTGGGTGCGGCGACATATTCTAGAAGTTAACAACTAGTGCTTTGCATATAGCATTCTTCACACCGAATGTATCTACGTACAGCGGAGGACTGCGTGAGTAATTAGTTTTTTGGGAAGTAACAGCTTGATGTTTAAATTTTTTTCATTATGCTTTAGAATACTGATGAAATTAAACATTCTGTGTGCTTAGGAGTGCGCTAACGACTGCATTTTCTTTCTTTAGCAGTTTGACAAGAGATCAGTGGGAGCGGCGACATATTCTAGAAGAAAATAGCTAGTGCTTTGCACATAGCATTCTTCACACCGAATGTATCTACGTACAGCGGAGGACTGCGTGAATAATAAGTTTTTTGGTAACTATCATCTCGATGTTTTAATTTTTTTCATTA
This sequence comes from Schistocerca cancellata, assembly GCF_023864275.1. NCBI lineage: Eukaryota > Metazoa > Arthropoda > Insecta > Orthoptera > Acrididae > Schistocerca > Schistocerca cancellata. Next base: position 140,964,763 of record NC_064634.1, on the reverse strand, counting down.
TGCTTTAGAATACTGATGAAATTACACACTCTGTGTACTTAGGAGTGCGCTAATGACTGCAATTTCCTTCTTTAGCAGGTTGACAAGAGATGAGTGGGAGCGGCGACATATTCTAGAAGAAAATCGCTAGTGCTTTGCACATAGCATTCTTCACACCGAATGTATCTACGTACAGCGGAGAACTGCGTGAAGAATAAGTTTTTTGGTAACTATCAGCTCGATGTTTAAATTTTTTTCATTATGCTTTAGAATACTGATGAAATTACACATTCTGTGTACTTAGGAGTGCGCTAATGACTGCATTTTTTTTTCTTTAGTAGGTTGACAAGAGATTAGTGGGAGCGGCGACATATTCTAGAAGAAAATAGCTAGTGCTTTGCACATAGCATTCTTCACACCGAATGTATCTACGTACAGCGGAGGACTGCGTGAATAATAAGTTTTTTGGTAACTATCATCTCGATGTTTTAATTTTTTTCATTATGCTTTAGAATACTGATGAAATTACACACTCTGTGTACTTAGGAGTGCGCTAATGACTGCAATTTCCTTCTTTAGCAGGTTGACAAGAGATGAGTGGGAGCGGCGACATATTCTAGAAGAAAATCGCTAGTGCTTTGCACATAGCATTCTTCACACCGAATGTATCTACGTACAGCGGAGAACTGCGTGAAGAATAAGTTTTTTGGTAACTATCAGCTCGATGTTTAAATTTTTTTCATTATGCTTTAGAATACTGATGAAATTACACATTCTGTGTACTTAGGAGTGCGCTATGACTGCATTTTCTTTCTTTAGCAGGTTGACAAGAGATCAGTGGGAGCGGCGACATATTCTAGAAGAAAATAGCTAGTGCTTTGCACATAGCATTCTTCACACCGAATGTATCTACGTACAGCGGAGGACTGCGTGAATAATTAGTTCTTTGGGAAGTAACAGCTCGATGTTTAAATTTTTTTCATTATGCTTTAGAATACTGATGAAATTACACATTCTGTGTACATAGGAGTGCGCTAATGACTGCATTTTCTTTCTTTAGCAGGATGACAAGAGATGAGTGGGAGCGGCGACATATTCTAGAAGAAAATAGCTAGAGCTTTGCACATTGCATTCTTCACACCGAATGTATCTACGTACAGCGGAGGACTGCGTGAAGAATAAGTTTTTTGGTAAGAATCAGCTCGATGTTTTAATTTTTTTCATTATGCTTTAGAATACTGATGAAATTACACATTCTGTGTACTTAGGAGTGCGCTAATGACTGCATTTTCTTTCTTTAGCAGGTTGACAAGAGATCAGTGGGAGCGGCGACATATTCTAGAAGAAAATAGCTAGTGCTTTGCACATAGCATTCTTCACACCGAATGTATCTACGTACAGCGGAGGACTGCGTGAAGAATAAGTATTTTGGTAAGTATCAGCTCGATGTTTTAATTTTTTTCATTTTGCTTTAGAACACTGATGAAATTACACATTCTGTGTACTTAGGAGTGCGCTAATGACTGCATTTTCCTTCGTTAGCAGGTTGACAAGAGATGAGTGGGAGCGGCGACATATTCTAGAAGAAAATAGCTAGTTCTTTGCACATAGCGTTCTTCACACCGAATGTATCTACGTACAGCGGAGGACTGCGTGAATAATTAGTTTTTTGGTAAGTATCAACTCGATGTTTAAATTTTTTTCATTGTGCTTTAGAATACTGATGAAATTACACATTCTGTGTACTTAGGAGTGCGCTAATGACTGCATTTTCTTTCTTTAGCAGGTTGACAAGAGATGAGTGGGAGCGGCGACATATTCTAGAAGAAAATAGCTAGTGCTTTGCACATAGCATTCTTCACACCGAATGTATCTACGTACAGCGGAGGACTGCGTGAATAATAACTTTTTTGGTTAGTACCAGCTCGATGTTTAAATTTTTTTCATTATGCTTTAGAATACTGATGAAATTACACATTCTGTGTACTTAGGAGTGCGCTAATGACTGCATTTTCTTTCTTTAGCAGGTTGAGAAGAGATGAGTGGGAGCGGTGACATATTCTATAAGAAAATAGCTAGTGCTTTGCACATAGCATTCTTCACACCGAATGTATATACGTACAGCGGAGGACTGCGTGAATAATTAGTTTTTTGGGAATTAACAGCTCGATGTTTAAATTTTTTTCATTATGCTTTAGAATACTGATGAAATTACACATTCTGTGTACTTAGGAGTGCGCTAATGACTGCATTTTCTTTCTTTAGCAGGTTGACAAGAGATCAGTGGGAGCGGCGACATATTCTAGAAGAAAATAGCTAGTGCTTTGCACATAGCATTCTTCACACCGAATGTATCTACGTACAGCGGAGGACTGCGTGAATAATTAGTTCTTTGGGAAGTAACAGCTCGATGTTTTAATTTTTTTCATTATGCTTTAGAATACTGATGAAATTACACATTCTGTGTACATAGGAGTGCGCTAATGACTGCATTTTCTTTCTTTAGCAGGTTGACAAGAGATGAGTGGGAGCGGCGACATATTCTAGAAGAAAATAGCTAGTGCTTTGCACATAGCATTCTTCACACCGAATGTATCTACGTACAGCGGAGGACTGCGTGAAGAATAAGTTTTTTGGTAAGTATCAGCTCGATGTTTTAATTTTTTTCATTATCCTTTAGAATACTGATGAAATTACACATTCTGTGTACTTAGGAGTGCGCTAATGACTGCATTTTCTTTCTTTAGCAGGTTGACAAGAGATGAGTGGGTGCGGCGACATATTCTAGAAGTTAACAACTAGTGCTTTGCATATAGCATTCTTCACACCGAATGTATCTACGTACAGCGGAGGACTGCGTGAATAATTAGTTCTTTGGGTAGTAACAGCTCGATGTTTAAGTTTTTTTCATTATGCTTTAGAATACTGATGAAATGAAACATTCTGTGTGCTTAGGAGTGCGCTAATGACTGCATTTTCTTTCTTTAGCAGGTTGACAAGAGATCAGTGGGAGCGGCGACATATTCTAGAAGAAAATAGCTAGTGCTTTGCACATAGCATTCTTCACACCGAATGTATCTACGTACAGCGGAGGACTGCGTGAATAATAAGTTTTTTGGTAAGTATCAGCTCGATGTTTTAATTTTTTTCATTATGCTTTAGAACACTGATGAAATTACACATTCTGTGTACTTAGGAGTGCGCTAATGACTGCATTTTCCTTCGTTAGCAGGTTGACAAGAGATGAGTGGGAGCGGCGACATATTCTAGAAGAAAATAGCTAGTGCTTTGCACATAGCATTCTTCACACCGAATGTATCTACGTACAGCGGAGGACTGCGTGAAGAATAAGTTTTTTGGTAAGTATCAGCTCGATGTTTTAATTTTTTTCATTATGCTTTAGAACACTGATAAAATTACACATTCTGTGTACTTAGGAGTGCGCTAATGACTGCATTTTCTTTCTTTAGCAGGTTGACAAGAGATGAGTGGGAACGGCGACATATTCTAGAAGAAAATAGCTAGTGCTTTGCACATAGCATTCTTCACACGGAATGTATCTACGTACAGCGGAGGACTGCGTGAATAATTAGTTTTTTGGTAAGTATCAACTCGATGTTTAAATTTTTTCCATTATGCTTTAGAATACTGATGAAATTACACATTCTGTGTACTTAGGAGTGCGCTAATGACTGCATTTTCTTTCTTTAGGAGGTTGACAAGAGATGAGTGGGAGCGGCGACATATTCTAGAAGAGAATAGCTAGTGCATTGCACATAGCATTCTTCACACCGAATGTATCTACGTACAGCGGAGGACTGCGTGAATAATTAGTTTTTTGGGAAGTAACAGCTCGATGTTTAAATTTTTTTCATTATGCTTTAGAATACTGATGAAATTACACATTCTGTGTACTTAGAAGTGCGCTAATGACTGCATTTTCTTTTTTTAGCAGGTTGACAAGAGATGAGTGGGAGCGGCGACATATTCTAGAAGAAAATAGCTAGTGCTTTGCACATAGCATTTTTCACACCGAATGTCTCTACGTACAGCGGAGCACTGCGTGAATAATAAGTTTTTTGGTAAGTATCAGCTCGATGTTTTAATTTTTTTCATTATGCTTTAGAATACTGATGAAATTACACATTCTGTGTACTTAGGAGTGCGCTAATGACTGCATTTTCTTTCTTTAGCATGTTGACAAGAGATGAGTGGGAGCGGCGACATATTCTAGAAGAAAATAGCTAGTGCTTTGCACATAGCATTCTTCACACCGAATGTATCTACGTACAGCGCAGGACTGCGTGAATAATAAGTTTTTTGGTAAGTATCAGCTCGATGTTTTAATTTTTTTCATTATGCTTTAGAATACTGATGAAATTACACATTCTGTGTACTTAGGAGTGCGCTAATGACTGCATTTTCTTTCTTTAGCAGGTTGACGAGAGATGAGTGGTTGCGGCGACATATTCTAGAAGTTAACAACTAGTGCTTTGCATATAGCATTCTTCACACCGAATGTATCTACGTACAGCGGAGGACTGCGTGAGTAATTAGTTTTATGGGAAGTAACAGCTTGATGTTTAAATTTTTTTCATTATGCTTTAGAATACTGATGAAATTAAACATTCTGTGTGCTTAGGAGTGCGCTAACGACTGCATTTTCTTTCTTTAGCAGTTTGACAAGAGATCAGTGGGAGCGGCGACATATTCTAGAAGAAAATAGCTAGTGCTTTGCACATAGCATTCTTCACACCGAATGTATCTACGTACAGCGGAGGACTGCGTGAATAATAAGTTTTTTGGTAACTATCATCTCGATGTTTTAATTTTTTTCATTATGCTTTAGAATACTGATGAAATTACACACTCTGTGTACCTAGGAGTGCGCTAATGACTGCAATTTCCTTCTTTAGCAGGTTGACAAGAGATGAGTGGGAGCGGCGACATATTCTAGAAGAAAATCGCTAGTGCTTTGCACATAGCATTCTTCACACCGAATGTATCTACGTACAGCGGAGGACTGCGTGAAGAATAAGTTTTTTGGTAACTATCAGCTCGATGTTTAAATTTTTTTCATTATGCTTTGGAATACTGATGAAATTACACATTCTGTGTACTTAGGAGTGCGCTAATGACTGCATTTTTTTTCTTTAGTAGGTTGACAAGAGATTAGTGGGAGCGGCGACATATTCTAGAAGAAAATCGCTAGTGCTTTGCATATAGCATTCTTCACACCGAATGTATCTACGTACAGCGGAGGACTGCGTGAATAATTAGTTTTTTGGGAAGTAACAGCTCGATGTTTAAATTTTTTTCATTATGCTTTAGAATACTGATGAAATTACACATTCTGTGTACTTAGGAGTGCGCTATGACTGCATTTTCTTTCTTTAGCAGGTTGACAAGAGATCAGTGGGAGCGGCGACATATTCTAGAAGAAAATAGCTAGTGCTTTGCACATAGCATTCTTCACACCGAATGTATCTACGTACAGCGGAGGACTGCGTGAATAATTAGTTCTTTGGGAAGTAACAGCTCGATGTTTAAATTTTTTTCATTATGCTTTAGAATACTGATGAAATTACACATTCTGTGTACATAGGAGTGCACTAATGACTGCATTTTCTTTCTTTAGCAGGATGACAAGAGATGAGTGGGAGCGGCGACATATTCTAGAAGAAAATAGCTAGAGCTTTGCACATTGCATTCTTCACACCGAATGTATCTACGTACAGCGGAGGACTGCGTGAAGAATAAGTTTTTTGGTAAGAATCAGCTCGATGTTTTAATTTTTTTCATTATGCTTTAGAATACTGATGAAATTACACATTCTGTGTACATAGGAGTGCGCTAATGACTGCATATTCTTTCTTTAGCAGGTTGACAAGAGATGAGTGGGAGCGGCGACATATTCTAGAAGAAAATAGCTAGTGCTTTGCACATAGCATTCTTCACACCGAATGTATCTACGTACAGCGGAGGACTGCGTGAAGAATAAGTTTTTTGGTAAGTATCAGCTCGATGTTTTAATTTTTTTCATTATGCTTTAGAATACTGATGAAATTACACATTCTGTGTACTTAGGAGTGCGCTAATGACTGCATTTTCTTTCTTTAGCAGGTTGACAAGAGATGAGTGGGTGCGGCGACATATTCTAGAAGTTAACAACTAGTGCTTTGCATATAGCATTCTTCACACCGAATGTATCTACGTACAGCGGAGGACTGCGTGAGTAATTAGTTTTTTGGGAAGTAACAGCTTGATGTTTAAATTTTTTTCATTATGCTTTAGAATACTGATGAAATTAAACATTCTGTGTGCTTAGGAGTGCGCTAATGACTGCATTTTCTTTCTTTAGCAGGTTGACAAGAGATCAGTGGGAGCGGCGACATATTCTAGAAGAAAATAGCTAGTGCTTTGCACATAGCATTCTTCACACCGAATGTATCTACGTACAGCGGAGGACTGCGTGAAGAATAAGTTTTTTGGTAAGTATCAGCTCGATGTTTTAATTTTTTTCATTATGCTTTAGAATACTGATGAAATTACACATTCTGTGTACTTAGGAGTGCGCTAATGACTGCATTTTCTTTCTTTAGCAGGTTGACAAGAGATGAGTGGGTGCGGCGACATATTCTAGAAGTTAACAACTAGTGCTTTGCATATAGCATTCTTCACACCGAATGTATCTACGTACAGCGGAGGACTGCGTGAATAATAAGTTTTTTGGTAAGTATCAGCTCGATGTTTTAATTTTTTTCATTATGCTTTAGAACACTGATGAAATTACACATTCTGTGTACTTAGGAGTGCGCTAATGACTGCATTTTCCTTCGTTAGCAGGTTGACAAGAGGTGAGTGGGAGCGGCGACATATTCTAGAAGAAAATAGCTAGTGCTTTGCACATAGCATTCTTCACACCGAATGTACCTACGTACAGCGGAGGACTGCGTGAAGAATAAGTTTTTTGGTAAGTATCAGCTCGATGTTTAAATTTTTTTCATTATGCTTTAGAATACTGATAAAATTACACATTCTGTGTACTTAGGAGTGCGCTAATGACTGCATTTTCTTTCTTTAGCAGGTTGACAAGAGATGAGTGGGAGCGGCGACATATTCTAGAAGAAAATAGCTAGTTCTTTGCACATAGCGTTCTTCACACCGAATGTATCTACGTACAGCGGAGGACTGCGTGAATAATTAGTTTTTTGGTAAGTATGAACTCGATGTTTAAATTTTTTTCATTGTGCTTTAGAATACTGATGAAATTACACATTCTGTGTACTTAGGAGTGCGCTAATGACTGCATTTTCTTTCTTTAGCAGGTTGACAAGAGATGAGTGGGAGCGGCGACATATTCTAGAAGAAAATAGCTAGTGCTTTGCACATAGCATTCTTCACACCGAATGTATCTACGTACAGCGGAGGACTGCGTGAATAATAAGTTTTTTGGTTAGTACCAGCTCGATGTTTAAATTTTTTTCATTATGCTTTAGAATACTGATGAAATTACACATTCTGTGTACTTAGGAGTGCGCTAATGACTGCATTTTCTTTCTTTAGCAGGTTGAGAAGAGATGAGTGGGAGCGGCGACATATTCTATAAGAAAATAGCTAGTGCTTTGCACATAGCATTCTTCACACCGAATGTATCTACGTACAGCGGAGGACTGCGTGAATAATTAGTTTTTTGGGAATTAACAGCTCGATGTTTAAATTTTTTTCATTATGCTTTAGAATACTGATGAAATTACACATTCTGTGTACTTAGGAGTGCGCTAATGACTGCATTTTCTTTCTTTAGCAGGTTGACAAGAGATCAGTGGGAGCGGCGACATATTCTAGAAGAAAATAGCTAGTGCTTTGCACATAGCATTCTTCACACCGAATGTATCTACGTACAGCGGAGGACTGCGTGAATAATTAGTTCTTTGGGAAGTAACAGCTCGATGTTTTAATTTTTTTCATTATGCTTTAGAATACTGATGAAATTACACATTCTGTGTACATAGGAGTGCGCTAATGACTGCATTCTCTTTCTTTAGCAGGTTGACAAGAGATGAGTGGGAGCGGCGACATATTCTAGAAGAAAATAGCTAGTGCTTTGCACATAGCATTCTTCACACCGAATGTATCTACGTACAGCGGAGGACTGCGTGAAGAATAAGTTTTTTGGTAAGTATCAGCTCGATGTTTTAATTTTTTTCATTATCCTTTAGAATACTGATGAAATTACACATTCTGTGTACTTAGGAGTGCGCTAATGACTGCATTTTCTTTCTTTAGCAGGTTGACAAGAGATGAGTGGGTGCGGCGACATATTCTAGAAGTTAACAACTAGTGCTTTGCATATAGCATTCTTCACACCGAATGTATCTACGTACAGCGGAGGACTGCGTGAATAATTAGTTCTTTGGTTAGTAACAGCGCGATGTTTAAGTTTTTTTCATTATGCTTTAGAATACTGATGAAATGAAACATTCTGTGTGCTTAGGAGTGCGCTAATGACTGCATTTTCTTTCTTTAGCAGGTTGACAAGAGATCAGTGGGAGCGGCGACATATTCTAGAAGAAAATAGCTAGTGCTTTGCACATAGCATTCTTCACACCGAATGTATCTACGTACAGCGGAGGACTGCGTGAATAATAAGTTTTTTGGTAAGTATCAGCTCGATGTTTTAATTTTTTTCATTATGCTTTAGAACACTGATGAAATTACACATTCTGTGTACTTAGGAGTGCGCTAATGACTGCATTTTCCTTCGTTAGCAGGTTGACAAGAGATGAGTGGGAGCGGCGACATATTCTAGAAGAAAATAGCTAGTGCTTTGCACATAGCATTCTTCACACCGAATGTATCTACGTACAGCGGAGGACTGCGTGAAGAATAAGTTTTTTGGTAAGTAACAGCTCGATGTTTAAATTTTTTTCATTATGCTTTAGAATACTGATAAAATTACACATTCTGTGTACTTAGGAGTGCGCTAATGACTGCATTTTCTTTCTTTAGCAGGTTGACAAGAGATGAGTGGGAGCGGCGACATATTCTAGAAGAAAATAGCTAGTTCTTTGCACATAGCGTTCTTCACACCGAATGTATCTACGTACAGCGGAGGACTGCGTGAATAATTAGTTTTTTGGTAAGTATCAACTCGATGTTTAAATTTTTTTCATTGTGCTTTAGAATACTGATGAAATTACACATTCTGTGTACTTAGGAGTGCGCTAATGACTGCATTTTCTTTCTTTAGCAGGTTGACAAGAGATGAGTGGGAGCGGCGACATATTCTAGAAGAAAATAGCTAGTGCTTTGCACATAGCATTCTTCACACCGAATGTATCTACGTACAGCGGAGGACTGCGTGAATAATAAGTTTTTTGGTAAGTATCAGCTCGTTGTTTAAATTTTTTTCATTATGCTTTAGAATACTGATGAAATTACACATTCTGTGTACTTAGGAGTGCGCTAATGACTGCATTTTCTTTCTTTAGCAGGTTGAGAAGAGATGAGTGGGAGCGGCGACATATTCTATAAGAAAATAGCTAGTGCTTTGCACATAGCATTCTTCACACCGAATGTATCTACGTACAGCGGAGGACTGCGTGAATAATTAGTTTTTTGGGAATTAACAGCTCGATGTTTAAATTTTTTTCATTATGTTTTAGAATACTGATGAAATTACACATTCTGTGTACTTAGGAGTGCGCTAATGATTGCATTTTCTTTCTTTAGCAGGTTGACAAGAGATCAGTGGGAGAGGCGACATATTCTAGATGAAAATAGCTAGTGCTTTGCACATAGCATTCTTCACACCGAATGTATCTACGTACAGCGGAGGACTGCGTGAATAATTAGTTCTTTGGGAAGTAACAGCTCGATGTTTAAATTTTTTTCATTATGCTTTAGAATACTGATGAAATTACACATTCTGTGTACATAGGAGTGCGCTAATGACTGCATATTCTTTCTTTAGCAGGTTGACAAGAGATGAGTGGGAGCGGCGACATATTCTAGAAGAAAATAGCTAGTGCTTTGCACATAGCATTCTTCACACCGAATGTATCTACGTACAGCGGAGGACTGCGTGAAGAATAAGTTTTTTGGTAAGTATCAGCTCGATGTTTTAATTTTTTTCATTATGCTTTAGAATACTGATGAAATTACACATTCTGTGTACTTAGGAGTGCGCTAATGACTGCATTTTCTTTCTTTAGCAGGTTGACAAGAGATGAGTGGGTGCGGCGACATATTCTAGAAGTTAACAACTAGTGCTTTGCATATAGCATTCTTCACACCGAATGTATCTACGTACAGCGGAGGACTGCGTGAATAATTAGTTCTTTGGGAAGTAACAGCTCGATGTTTAAGTTTTTTTCATTATGCTTTAGAATACTGATGAAATTAAACATTCTGTGTACATAGGAGTGCGCTAATGACTGCATTTTCTTTCTTTAGCAGGATGACAAGAGATGAGTGGGAGCGGCGACATATTCTAGAAGAAAATAGCTAGAGCTTTGCGCATTGCATTCTTCACACCGAATGTATCTACGTACAGCGGAGGACTGCGTGAAGAATAAGTTTTTTGGTAAGTATCAGCTCGATGTTTTAATTTTTTTCATTATGCTTTAGAATACTGATGAAATTACACATTCTGTGTACTTAGGAGTGCGCTAATGACTGCATTTTCTTTCTTTAGCAGGTTGACAAGAGATGAGTATGAGCGGCGACATATTCTAGAAGAAAATAGCTAGTGCTTTGCACATAGCATTCTTCACACCGAATGTATCTACGTACAGCGGAGGACTGCGTGAAGAATAAGTTTTTTGGTAAGTATCAGCTCGATGTTTTAATTTTTTTCATTATGCTTTAGAATACTGATGAAATTACACATTCTGTGTACTTAGGAGTGCGCTAATGACTGCATTTTCTTTCTTTAGCAGGTTGACAAGAGATGAGTGTGTGCGGCGACATATTCTAGAAGTTAACAACTAGTGCTTTGCATATAGCATTCTTCACACCGAATGTATCTACGTACAGCGGAGGACTGCGTGAGTAATTAGTTTTTTGGGAAGTAACAGCTTGATGTTTAAATTTTTTTCATTATGCTTTAGAATACTGATGAAATTAAACATTCTGTGTGCTTAGGAGTGCGCTAATGACTGGATTTTCTTTCTTTAGCAGGTTGACAAGAGATGAGTGGGTGCGGCGACATATTCTAGAAGTTAATAACTAGTGCTTTGCATATAGCATTCTTCACACCGAATGTATCTACGTACAGCGGAGGACTGCGTGAATAATTAGTTCTTTGGGAAGTAACAGCTCGATGTTTTAATTTTTTTCATTATGCTTTAGAATACTGATGAAATTACACATTCTGTGTACATAGGAGTGCGCTAATGACTGCATTCTCTTTCTTTAGCAGGTTGACAAGAGATGAGTGGGAGCGGCGACATATTCTAGAAGAAAATAGCTAGTGCTTTGCACATAGCATTCTTCACACCGAATGTATCTACGTACAGCGGAGGACTGCGTGAAGAATAAGTTTTTTGGTAAGTATCAGCTCGATGTTTTAATTTTTTTCATTATCCTTTAGAATACTGATGAAATTACACATTCTGTGTACTTAGGAGTGCGCTAATGACTGCATTTTCTTTCTTTAGCAGGTTGACAAGAGATGAGTGGGTGCGGCGACATATTCTAGAAGTTAACAACTAGTGCTTTGCATATAGCATTCTTCACACCGAATGTATCTACGTACAGCGGAGGACTGCGTGAATAATTAGTTCTTTGGTTAGTAACAGCGCGATGTTTAAGTTTTTTTCATTATGCTTTAGAATACTGATGAAATGAAACATTCTGTGTGCTTAGGAGTGCGCTAATGACTGCATTTTCTTTCTTTAGCAGGTTGACAAGAGATCAGTGGGAGCGGCGACATATTCTAGAAGAAAATAGCTAGTGCTTTGCACATAGCATTCTTCACACCGAATGTATCTACGTACAGCGGAGGACTGCGTGAATAATAAGTTTTTTGGTAAGTATCAGCTCGATGTTTTAATTTTTTTCATTATGCTTTAGAACACTGATGAAATTACACAATCTGTGTACTTAGGAGTGCGCTAATGACTGCATTTTCCTTCGTTAGCAGGTTGACAAGAGATGAGTGGGAGCGGCGACATATTCTAGAAGAAAATAGCTAGTGCTTTGCACATAGCATTCTTCACACCGAATGTATCTACGTACAGCGGAGGACTGCGTGAAGAATAAGTTTTTTGGTAAGTAACAGCTCGATGTTTAAATTTTTTTCATTATGCTTTAGAATACTGATAAAATTACACATTCTGTGTACTTAGGAGTGCGCTAATGACTGCATTTTCTTTCTTTAGCAGGTTGACAAGAGATGAGTGGGAGCGGCGACATATTCTAGAAGAAAATAGCTAGTTCTTTGCACATAGCGTTCTTCACACCGAATGTATCTACGTACAGCGGAGGACTGCGTGAATAATTAGTTTTTTGGTAAGTATCAACTCGATGTTTAAATTTTTTTCATTGTGCTTTAGAATACTGATGAAATTACACATTCTGTGTACTTAGGAGTGCGCTAATGACTGCATTTTCTTTCTTTAGCAGGTTGACAAGAGATGAGTGGGAGCGGCGACATATTCTAGAAGAAAATAGCTAGTGCTTTGCACATAGCATTCTTCACACCGAATGTATCTACGTACAGCGGAGGACTGCGTGAATAATAAGTTTTTTGGTAAGTATCAGCTCGTTGTTTAAATTTTTTTCATTATGCTTTAGAATACTGATGAAATTACACATTCTGTGTACTTAGGAGTGCGCTAATGACTGCATTTTCTTTCTTTAGCAGGTTGAGAAGAGATGAGTGGGAGCGGCGACATATTCTATAAGAAAATAGCTAGTGCTTTGCACATAGCATTCTTCACACCGAATGTATCTACGTACAGCGGAGGACTGCGTGAATAATTAGTTTTTTGGGAATTAACAGCTCGATGTTTAAATTTTTTTCATTATGTTTTAGAATACTGATGAAATTACACATTCTGTGTACTTAGGAGTGCGCTAATGACTGCATTTTCTTTCTTTAGCAGGTTGACAAGAGATCAGTGGGAGAGGCGACATATTCTAGATGAAAATAGCTAGTGCTTTGCACATAGCATTCTTCACACCGAATGTATCTACGTACAGCGGAGGACTGCGTGAATAATTAGTTCTTTGGGAAGTAACAGCTCGATGTTTAAATTTTTTTCATTATGCTTTAGAATACTGATGAAATTACACATTCTGTGTACATAGGAGTGCGCTAATGACTGCATATTCTTTCTTTAGCAGGTTGACAAGAGATGAGTGGGAGCGGCGACATATTCTAGAAGAAAATAGCTAGTGCTTTGCACATAGCATTCTTCACACCGAATGTATCTACGTACAGCGGAGGACTGCGTGAAGAATAAGTTTTTTGGTAAGTATCAGCTCGATGTTTTAATTTTTTTCATTATGCTTTAGAATACTGATGAAATTACACATTCTGTGTACTTAGGAGTGCGCTAATGACTGCATTTTCTTTCTTTAGCAGGTTGACAAGAGATGAGTGGGTGCGGCGACATATTCTAGAAGTTAACAACTAGTGCTTTGCATATAGCATTCTTCACACCGAATGTATCTACGTACAGCGGAGGACTGCGTGAATAATTAGTTCTTTGGGAAGTAACAGCTCGATGTTTAAGTTTTTTTCATTATGCTTTAGAATACTGATGAAATTACACATTCTGTGTACATAGGAGTGCGCTAATGACTGCATTTTCTTTCTTTAGCAGGATGACAAGAGATGAGTGGGAGCGGCGACATATTCTAGAAGAAAATAGCTAGAGCTTTGCGCATTGCATTCTTCACACCGAATGTATCTACGTACAGCGGAGGACTGCGTGAAGAATAAGTTTTTTGGTAAGTATCAGCTCGATGTTTTAATTTTTTTCATTATGCTTTAGAATACTGATGAAATTACACATTCTGTGTACTTAGGAGTGCGCTAATGACTGCATTTTCTTTCTTTAGCAGGTTGACAAGAGATGAGTGGGAGCGGCGACATATTCTAGAAGAAAATAGCTAGAGCTTTGCACATTGCATTCTTCACACCGAATGTATCTACGTACAGCGGAGGACTGCGTGAAGAATAAGTTTTTTGGTAAGAATCAGCTCGATGTTTTAATTTTTTTCATTATGCTTTAGAATACTGATGAAATTACACATTCTGTGTACTTAGGAGTGCGCTAATGACTGCATTTTCTTTCTTTAGCAGGTTGACAAGAGATCAGTGGGAGCGGCGACATATTCTAGAAGAAAATAGCTAGTGCTTTGCACATAGCATTCTTCACACCGAATGTATCTACGTACAGCGGAGGACTGCGTGAGTAATTAGTTTTTTGGGAAGTAACAGCTTGATGTTTAAATTTTTTTCATTATGCTTTAGAATACTGATGAAATTAAACATTCTGTGTGCTTAGGAGTGCGCTAATGACTGCATTTTCTTTCTTTAGCAGGTTGACAAGAGATCAGTGGGAGCGGCGACATATTCTAGAAGAAAATAGCTAGTGCTTTGCACATAGCATTCTTCACACCGAATGTATCTACGTACAGCGGAGGACTGCGTGAAGAATAAGTTTTTTGGTAAGTATCAGCTCGATGTTTAAATTTTTTTCATTATGCTTTAGAATACTGATAAAATTACACATTCTGTGTACTTAGGAGTGCGCTAATGACTGCATTTTCTTTCTTTAGCAGGTTGACAAGAGATGAGTGGGAGCGGCGACATATTCTAGAAGAAAATAGCTAGTTCTTTGCACATAGCGTTCTTCACACCGAATGTATCTACGTACAGCGGAGGACTGCGTGAATAATTAGTTTCTTGGTAAGTATCAACTCGATGTTTAAATTTTTTTCATTGTGCTTTAGAATACTGATGAAATTACACATTCTGTGTACTTAGGAGTGCGCTAATGACTGCATTTTCTATCTTTAGCAGGTTGACAAGGGATGAGTGGGAGCGGCGACATATTCTAGAAGAAAAAAGCTAGTGCTTTGCAAATAGCATTCTTCACACCGAATGTATCTACGTACAGCGGAGGACTGCGTGAATAATAAGTTTTTTGGAAAGTATCAGCTCGATGTTTAAATTTTTTTCATTATGCTTTAGAATACTGATGAAATTACACATTCTGTGTACTTAGGAGTGCGCTAATGACTGCATTTTCTTTCTTTAGCAGGTTGACAAGAGATCAGTGGGAGCGGCGACATATTCTAGAAGAAAATAGCTAGTGCTTTGCACATAGCATTCTTCACACCGAATGTATCTACGTACAGAGGAGGACTGCGTGAATAATTAGTTCTTTGGGAAGTAACATCTCGATGTTTAAATTTTTTTCATTATGCTTTAGAATACTGATGAAATTACACATTCTGTGTACATAGGAGTGCGCTAATGACTGCATTTTCTTTCTTTAGCAGGATGACAAGAGATGAGTGGGAGCGGCGACATATTCTAGAAGAAAATAGCTAGAGCTTTGCACATTGCATTCTTCACACCGAATGTATCTACGTACAGCGGAGGACTGCGTGAAGAATAAGTTTTTTGGAAAGTATCAGCTCGATGTTTTAATTTTTTTCATTATGCTTTAGAATACTGATGAAATTACACATTCTGTGTACTTAGGAGTGCGCTAATGACTGCATTTTCTTTCTTTAGCAGGTTGACAAGAGATGAGTGGGAGCGGCGACATATTCTAGAAGAAAATAGCTAGTGCTTTGCACATAGCATTCTTCACACCGAATGTATCTACGTACAGCGGAGGACTGCGTGAAGAATAAGTTTTTTGGTAAGTATCAGCTCGATGTTTTAATTTTTTCATTATGCTTTAGAATACTGATGGAATTACACACTCTGTGTACTTAGGAGTTCGCTAATGACTGCATTTTCTTTCTTTAGCAGGTTGACAAGAGATGAGTGGGTGCGGCGACATATTCTAGAAGTTAACAACTAGTGCTTTGCATATAGCATTCTTCACACCGAATGTATCTACGTACAGCGGAGGACTGCGTGAGTAATTAGTTTTTTGGGAAGTAACAGCTTGATGTTTAAATTTTTTCCATTATGCTTTAGAATATTGATGAAATTAAACATTCTGTGTACTTAGGAGTGCGCTAATGACTGCATTTTCTTTCTCTAGCAGGTTGACAAGAGATGAGTGGGAGCGGCGACATATTCTAGAAGAAAATAGCTAGTGCTTTGCACATAGCATTCTTCACACCGAATGTATCTACGTACAGCGGAGGACTGCGTGAATAATAAGTTTTTTGGTAACTATCATCTCGATGTTTTAATTTTTTTCATTATGCTTTAGAAAACTGATGAAATTACACATTCTGTGTACCTAGGAGTGCGCTAATGACTGCATTTTCCTTCTTTAGCAGGTTGACAAGAGATGAGTGGGAGCGGCGACATATTCTAGAAGAAAATAGCTAGTGCTTTGCACATAGCATTCTTCACACCGAATGTATCTACGTACAGCGGAGGACTGCGTGAAGAATAAGTTTTTTGGTAAGTATCAGCTCGATGTTTAAATTTTGTTCATTATGCTTTAGAATACTGATGAAATTACACATTCTGTGTACTTAGGAGTGCGCTAATGACTGCATTTTCTTTCTTTAGCAGGTTGACAAGAGATCAGTGGGAGCGGCGACATATTCTAGAAGAAAATAGCTAGTGCTTTGCACATAGCATTCTTCACACCGAATGTATCTACGTACAGCGGAGGACTGCGTGAAGAATAAGTTTTTTGGTAAGTATCAGCTCGATGTTTTAATTTTTTTCGTTATGCTTTAGAATACTGATGAAATTACACATTCTGTGTACTTAGGAGTGCGCTAATGACTGCATTTTCTTTCTTTAGCAGGTTGACAAGAGATGAGTGGGTGCGGCGACATATTTTAGAAGTTAACAACTAGTGCTTTGAATATAGCATTCTTCACACCGAAAGTATCTACGTACAGCGGAGGACTGCGTGAGTAATTAGTTTTTTGGGAAGTAACAGCTTGATGTTTAAATTTTTTCCATTATGCTTTAGAATACTGATGAAATTAAACATTCTGTGTGCTTAGGAGTGCGCTAATGACTGCATTTTCTTTCTTTAGCAGGTTGACAAGAGATCAGTGGGAGCGGCGACATATTCTAGAAGAAAATAGCTAGTGCTTTGCACATAGCATTCTTCACACCGAATGTATCTACGTACAGCGGAGGACTGCGTGAATAATAAGTTTTTTGGTAAGTATCAGCTCGATGTTTTAATTTTTTTCATTATGCTTTAGAATACTGATGAAATTACACATTCTGTGTACTTAGGAGTGCGCTAATGACTGCATTTTCCTTCGTTAGCAGATTGACAAGAGATGAGTGGGAGCGGCGACATATTCTAGAAGAAAATAGCTAGTGCTTTGCACATAGCATTCTTCACACCGAATGTATCTACGTACAGCGGAGGACTGCGTGAAGAATAAGTTTTTTGGTAAGTATCAGCTCGATGTTTAAATTTTTTTCATTATGCTTTAGAATACTGATAAAATTACACATTCTGTGTACTTAGGAGTGCGCTAATGACTGCATTTTTTTTCTTTAGCAGGTTGACAAGAGATGAGTGGGAGCGGCGACATATTCTAGAAGAAAATAGCTAGTTCTTTGCACATAGCGTTCTCCACACCGAATGTATCTACGTACAGCGGAGGACTGCGTGAATAATTAGTTTTTTGGTAAGTATCAACTCGATGTTTAAATTTTTTCCATTATGCTTTAGAATACTGATGAAATTACACATTCTGTGTACTTAGGAGTGCGCTAATGACTGCATTTTCTTTCTTTAGCAGGTTGACAAGAGATGAGTGGGAGCGGCGACATATTCTAGAAGAAAGTAGCTAGTGCTTTGCACATAGCATTCTTCACACCGAATGTATCTACGTACAGCGGAGGACTGCGTGATAAATTAGTTTTTTGGGAAGTAACAGCTCGATGTTTAAATTTTTTTCAATGTGCTTTAGAATACTGATGAAATTACACATTCTGTGTACTTAGGAGTGCGCTAATGACTGCATTTTCTTTCTTTAGCAGGTTGACAAGAGATGAGTGGGTGCGGCGACATATTCTAGAAGTTAACAACTAGTGCTTTGCATATAGCATTCTTCACACCGAATGTATCTACGTACAGCGGAGGACTGCGTGAATAATTAGTTCTTTGGTTAGTAACAGCGCGATGTTTAAGTTTTTTTCATTATGCTTTAGAATACTGATGAAATGAAACATTCTGTGTGCTTAGGAGTGCGCTAATGACTGCATTTTCTTTCTTTAGCAGGTTGACAAGAGATCAGTGGGAGCGGCGACATATTCTAGAAGAAAATAGCTAGTGCTTTGCACATAGCATTCTTCACACCGAATGTATCTACGTACAGCGGAGGACTGCGTGAATAATAAGTTTTTTGGTAAGTATCAGCTCGATGTTTTAATTTTTTTCATTATGCTTTAGAACACTGATGAAAGTACACATTCTGTGTACTTAGGAGTGCGCTAATGACTGCATTTTCCTTCGTTAGCAGGTTGACAAGAGATGAGTGGGAGCGGCGACATATTCTAGAAGAAAATAGCTAGTGCTTTGCACATAGCATTCTTCACACCGAATGTATCTACGTACAGCGGAGGACTGCGTGAAGAATAAGTTTTTTGGTAAGTAACAGCTCGATGTTTAAATTTTTTTCATTATGCTTTAGAATACTGATAAAATTACACATTCTGTGTACTTAGGAGTGCGCTAATGACTGCATTTTCTTTCTTTAGCAGGTTGACAAGAGATGAGTGGGAGCGGCGACATATTCTAGAAGAAAATAGCTAGTTCTTTGCACATAGCGTTCTTCACACCGAATGTATCTACGTACAGCGGAGGACTGCGTGAATAATTAGTTTTTTGGTAAGTATCAACTCGATGTTTAAATTTTTTTCATTGTGCTTTAGAATACTGATGAAATTACACATTCTGTGTACTTAGGAGTTTGCTAATGACTGCATTTTCTTTCTTTAGCAGGTTGACAAGAGATGAGTGGGAGCGGCGACATATTCTAGAAGAAAATAGCTAGTGCTTTGCACATAGCATTCTTCACACCGAATGTATCTACGTACAGCGGAGGACTGCGTGAATAATAAGTTTTTTGGTAAGTATCAGCCCGTTGTTTAAATTTTTTTCATTATGCTTTAGAATACTGATGAAATTACACATTCTGTGTACTTAGGAGTGCGCTAATGACTGCATTTTCTTTCTTTAGCAGGTTGAGAAGAGATGAGTGGGAGCGGCGACATATTCTATAAGAAAATAGCTAGTGCTTTGCACATAGCATTCTTCACACCGAATGTATCTACGTACAGCGGAGGACTGCGTGAATAATTAGTTTTTTGGGAATTAACAGCTCGATGTTTAAATTTTTTTCATTATGTTTTAGAATACTGATGAAATTACACATTCTGTGTACTTAGGAGTGCGCTAATGACTGCATTTTCTTTCTTTAGCAGGTTGACAAGAGATCAGTGGGAGAGGCGACATATTCTAGATGAAAATAGCTAGTGCTTTGCACATAGCATTCTTCACACCGAATGTATCTACGTACAGCGGAGGACTGCGTGAATAATTAGTTCTTTGGGAAGTAACAGCTCGATGTTTAAATTTTTTTCATTATGCTTTAGAATACTGATGAAATTACACATTCTGTGTACATAGGAGTGCGCTAATGACTGCATATTCTTTCTTTAGCAGGTTGACAAGAGATGAGTGGGAGCGGCGACATATTCTAGAAGAAAATAGCTAGTGCTTTGCACATAGCATTCTTCACACCGAATGTATCTACGTACAGCGGAGGACTGCGTGAAGAATAAGTTTTTTGGTAAGTATCAGCTCGATGTTTTAATTTTTTTCATTATGCTTTAGAATACTGATGAAATTACACATTCTGTGTACTTAGGAGTGCGCTAATGACTGCATTTTCTTTCTTTAGCAGGTTGACAAGAGATGAGTGGGTGCGGCGACATATTCTAGAAGTTAACAACTAGTGCTTTGCATATAGCATTCTTCACACCGAATGTATCTACGTACAGCGGAGGACTGCGTGAATAATTAGTTCTTTGGGAAGTAACAGCTCGATGTTTAAGTTTTTTTCATTATGCTTTAGAATACTGATGAAATTACACATTCTGTGTACATAGGAGTGCGCTAATGACTGCATTTTCTTTCTTTAGCAGGATGACAAGAGATGAGTGGGAGCGGCGACATATTCTAGAAGAAAATAGCTAGAGCTTTGCGCATTGCATTCTTCACACCGAATGTATCTACGTACAGCGGAGGACTGCGTGAAGAATAAGTTTTTTGGTAAGTATCAGCTCGATGTTTTAATTTTTTTCATTATGCTTTAGAATACTGATGAAATTACACATTCTGTGTACTTAGGAGTGCGCTAATGACTGCATTTTCTTTCTTTAGCAGGTTGACAAGAGATGAGTGGGAGCGGCGACATATTCTAGAAGAAAATAGCTAGTGCTTTGCACATAGCATTCTTCACACCGAATGTATCTACGTACAGCGGAGGACTGCGTGAAGAATAAGTTTTTTGGTAAGTATCAGCTCGATGTTTTAATTTTTTTCATTATGCTTTAGAATACTGATGAAATTACACATTCTGTGTACTTAGGAGTGCGCTAATGACTGCATTTTCTTTCTTTAGCAGGTTGACAAGAGATGAGTGGGTGCGGCGACATATTCTAGTAGTTAACAACTAGTGCTTTGCATATAGCATTCTTCACACCGAATGTATCTACGTACAGCGGAGGACTGCGTGAGTAATTAGTTTTTTGGGAAGTAACAGCTTGATGTTTAAATTTTTTTCATTATGCTTTAGAATACTGATGAAATTAAACATTCTGTGTGCTTAGGAGTGCGCTAATGACTGGATTTTCTTTCTTTAGCAGGTTGACAAGAGATGAGTGGGTGCGGCGACATATTCTAGAAGTTAATAACTAGTGCTTTGCATATAGCATTCTTCACACCGAATGTATCTACGTACAGCGGAGGACTGCGTGAATAATTAGTTCTTTGGGAAGTAACAGCTCGATGTTTTAATTTTTTTCATTATGCTTTAGAATACTGATGAAATTACACATTCTGTGTACATAGGAGTGCGCTAATGACTGCATTCTCTTTCTTTAGCAGGTTGACAAGAGATGAGTGGGAGCGGCGACATATTCTAGAAGAAAATAGCTAGTGCTTTGCACATAGCATTCTTCACACCGAATGTATCTACGTACAGCGGAGGACTGCGTGAAGAATAAGTTTTTTGGTAAGTATCAGCTCGATGTTTTAATTTTTTTCATTATCCTTTAGAATACTGATGAAATTACACATTCTGTGTACTTAGGAGTGCGCTAATGACTGCATTTTCTTTCTTTAGCAGGTTGACAAGAGATGAGTGGGTGCGGCGACATATTCTAGAAGTTAACAACTAGTGCTTTGCATATAGCATTCTTCACACCGAATGTATCTACGTACAGCGGAGGACTGCGTGAATAATTAGTTCTTTGGTTAGTAACAGCGCGATGTTTAAGTTTTTTTCATTATGCTTTAGAATACTGATGAAATGAAACATTCTGTGTGCTTAGGAGTGCGCTAATGACTGCATTTTCTTTCTTTAGCAGGTTGACAAGAGATCAGTGGGAGCGGCGACATATTCTAGAAGAAAATAGCTAGTGCTTTGCACATAGCATTCTTCACACCGAATGTATCTACGTACAGCGGAGGACTGCGTGAATAATAAGTTTTTTGGTAAGTATCAGCTCGATGTTTTAATTTTTTTCATTATGCTTTAGAACACTGATGAAATTACACATTCTGTGTACTTAGGAGTGCGCTAATGACTGCATTTTCCTTCGTTAGCAGGTTGACAAGAGATGAGTGGGAGCGGCGACATATTCTAGAAGAAAATAGCTAGTGCTTTGCACATAGCATTCTTCACACCGAATGTATCTACGTACAGCGGAGGACTGCGTGAAGAATAAGTTTTTTGGTAAGTAACAGCTCGATGTTTAAATTTTTTTCATTATGCTTTAGAATACTGATAAAATTACACATTCTGTGTACTTAGGAGTGCGCTAATGACTGCATTTTCTTTCTTTAGCAGGTTGACAAGAGATGAGTGGGAGCGGCGACATATTCTAGAAGAAAATAGCTAGTTCTTTGCACATAGCGTTCTTCACACCGAATGTATCTACGTACAGCGGAGGACTGCGTGAATAATTAGTTTTTTGGTAAGTATCAACTCGATGTTTAAATTTTTTTCATTGTGCTTTAGAATACTGATGAAATTACACATTCTGTGTACTTAGGAGTGCGCTAATGACTGCATTTTCTTTCTTTAGCAGGTTGACAAGAGATGAGTGGGAGCGGCGACATATTCTAGAAGAAAATAGCTAGTGCTTTGCACATAGCATTCTTCACACCGAATGTATCTACGTACAGCGGAGGACTGCGTGAATAATAAGTTTTTTGGTAAGTATCAGCTCGTTGTTTAAATTTTTTTCATTATGCTTTAGAATACTGATGAAATTACACATTCTGTGTACTTAGGAGTGCGCTAATGACTGCATTTTCTTTCTTTAGCAGGTTGAGAAGAGATGAGTGGGAGCGGCGACATATTCTATAAGAAAATAGCTAGTGCTTTGCACATAGCATTCTTCACACCGAATGTATCTACGTACAGCGGAGGACTGCGTGAATAATTAGTTTTTTGGGAATTAACAGCTCGATGTTTAAATTTTTTTCATTATGTTTTAGAATACTGATGAAATTACACATTCTGTGTACTTAGGAGTGCGCTAATGACTGCATTTTCTTTCTTTAGCAGGTTGACAAGAGATCAGTGGGAGAGGCGACATATTCTAGATGAAAATAGCTAGTGCTTTGCACATAGCATTCTTCACACCGAATGTATCTACGTACAGCGGAGGACTGCGTGAATAATTAGTTCTTTGGGAAGTAACAGCTCGATGTTTAAATTTTTTTCATTATGCTTTAGAATACTGATGAAATTACACATTCTGTGTACATAGGAGTGCGCTAATGACTGCATATTCTTTCTTTAGCAGGTTGACAAGAGATGAGTGGGAGCGGCGACATATTCTAGAAGAAAATAGCTAGTGCTTTGCACATAGCATTCTTCACACCGAATGTATCTACGTACAGCGGAGGACTGCGTGAAGAATAAGTTTTTTGGTAAGTATCAGCTCGATGTTTTAATTTTTTTCATTATGCTTTAGAATACTGATGAAATTACACATTCTGTGTACTTAGGAGTGCGCTAATGACTGCATTTTCTTTCTTTAGCAGGTTGACAAGAGATGAGTGGGTGCGGCGACATATTCTAGAAGTTAACAACTAGTGCTTTGCATATAGCATTCTTCACACCGAATGTATCTACGTACAGCGGAGGACTGCGTGAATAATTAGTTCTTTGGGAAGTAACAGCTCGATGTTTAAGTTTTTTTCATTATGCTTTAGAATACTGATGAAATTACACATTCTGTGTACATAGGAGTGCGCTAATGACTGCATTTTCTTTCTTTAGCAGGATGACAAGAGATGAGTGGGAGCGGCGACATATTCTAGAAGAAAATAGCTAGAGCTTTGCGCATTGCATTCTTCACACCGAATGTATCTACGTACAGCGGGGGACTGCGTGAAGAATAAGTTTTTTGGTAAGTATCAGCTCGATGTTTTAATTTTTTTCATTATGCTTTAGAATACTGATGAAATTACACATTCTGTGTACTTAGGAGTGCGCTAATGACTGCATTTTCTTTCTTTAGCAGGTTGACAAGAGATGAGTGGGAGCGGCGACATATTCTAGAAGAAAATAGCTAGTGCTTTGCACATAGCATTCTTCACACCGAATGTATCTACGTACAGCGGAGGACTGCGTGAAGAATAAGTTTTTTGGTAAGTATCAGCTAGATGTTTTAATTTTTTTCATTATGCTTTAGAATACTGATGAAATTACACATTCTGTGTACTTAGGAGTGCGCTAATGACTGCATTTTCTTTCTTTAGCAGGTTGACAAGAGATGAGTGGGTGCGGCGACATATTCTAGAAGTTAACAACTAGTGCTTTGCATATAGCATTCTTCACACCGAATGTATCTACGTACAGCGGAGGACTGCGTGAGTAATTAGTTTTTTGGGAAGTAACAGCTTGATGTTTAAATTTTTTTCATTATGCTTTAGAATACTGATGAAATTAAACATTCTGTGTGCTTAGGAGTGCGCTAATGACTGCATTTTCTTTCTTTAGCAGGTTGACAAGAGATCAGTGGGAGCGGCGACATATTCTAGAAGAAAATAGCTAGTGCTTTGCACATAGCATTCTTCACACCGAATGTATCTACGTACAGCGGAGGACTGCGTGAAGAATAAGTTTTTTGGTAAGTATCAGCTCGATGTTTAAATTTTTTTCATTATGCTTTAGAATACTGATAAAATTACACATTCTGTGTACTTAGGAGTGCGCTAATGACTGCATTTTCTTTCTTTAGCAGGTTGACAAGAGATGAGTGGGAGCGGCGACATATTCTAGAAGAAAATAGCTAGTTCTTTGCACATAGCGTTCTTCACACCGAATGTATCTACGTACAGCGGAGGACAGCGTGAATAATTAGTTTCTTGGTAAGTATCAACTCGATGTTTAAATTTTTTTCATTGTGCTTTAGAATACTGATGAAATTACACATTCTGTGTACTTAGGAGTGCGCTAATGACTGCATTTTCTTTCTTTAGCAGGTTGACAAGAGATGAGTGGGTGCGGCGACATATTCTAGAAGTTAACAACTAGTGCTTTGCATATAGCATTCTTCACACCGAATGTATCTACGTACAGCGGAGGACTGCGTGAGTAATTAGTTTTTTGGGAAGTAACAGCTTGATGTTTAAATTTTTTTCATTATGCTTTAGAATACTGATGAAATTAAACATTCTGTGTGCTTAGGAGTGCGCTAATGACTGCATTTTCTTTCTTTAGCAGGTTGACAAGAGATGAGTGGGAGCGGCGACATATTCTAGAAGAAAATAGCTAGTGCTTTGCACATAGCATTCTTCACACCGAATGTATCTACGTACAGCGGAGGACTGCGTGAATAATAAGTTTTTTGGTAAGTATCAGCTCGTTGTTTAAATTTTTTTCATTATGCTTTAGAATACTGATGAAATTACACATTCTGTGTACTTAGGAGTGCGCTAATGACTGCATTTTCTTTCTTTAGCAGGTTGAGAAGAGATGAGTGGGAGCGGCGACATATTCTATAAGAAAATAGCTAGTGCTTTGCACATAGCATTCTTCACACCGAATGTATCTACGTACAGCGGAGGACTGCGTGAATAATTAGTTTTTTGGGAATTAACAGCTCGATGTTTAAATTTTTTTCATTATGTTTTAGAATACTGATGAAATTACACATTCTGTGTACTTAGGAGTGCGCTAATGACTGCATTTTCTTTCTTTAGCAGGTTGACAAGAGATCAGTGGGAGAGGCGACATATTCTAGATGAAAATAGCTAGTGCTTTGCACATAGCATTCTTCACACCGAATGTATCTACGTACAGCGGAGGACTGCGTGAATAATTAGTTCTTTGGGAAGTAACAGCTCGATGTTTAAATTTTTTTCATTATGCTTTAGAATACTGATGAAATTACACATTCTGTGTACATAGGAGTGCGCTAATGACTGCATATTCTTTCTTTAGCAGGTTGACAAGAGATGAGTGGGAGCGGCGACATATTCTAGAAGAAAATAGCTAGTGCTTTGCACATAGCATTCTTCACACCGAATGTATCTACGTACAGCGGAGGACTGCGTGAAGAATAAGTTTTTTGGTAAGTATCAGCTCGATGTTTTAATTTTTTTCATTATGCTTTAGAATACTGATGAAATTACACATTCTGTGTACTTAGGAGTGCGCTAATGACTGCATTTTCTTTCTTTAGCAGGTTGACAAGAGATGAGTGGGTGCGGCGACATATTCTAGAAGTTAACAACTAGTGCTTTGCATATAGCATTCTTCACACCGAATGTATCTACGTACAGCGGAGGACTGCGTGAATAATTAGTTCTTTGGGAAGTAACAGCTCGATGTTTAAGTTTTTTTCATTATGCTTTAGAATACTGATGAAATTACACATTCTGTGTACATAGGAGTGCGCTAATGACTGCATTTTCTTTCTTTAGCAGGATGACAAGAGATGAGTGGGAGCGGCGACATATTCTAGAAGAAAATAGCTAGAGCTTTGCGCATTGCATTCTTCACACCGAATGTATCTACGTACAGCGGAGGACTGCGTGAAGAATAAGTTTTTTGGTAAGTATCAGCTCGATGTTTTAATTTTTTTCATTATGCTTTAGAATACTGATGAAATTACACATTCTGTGTACTTAGGAGTGCGCTAATGACTGCATTTTCTTTCTTTAGCAGGTTGACAAGAGATGAGTGGGAGCGGCGACATATTCTAGAAGAAAATAGCTAGTGCTTTGCACATAGCATTCTTCACACCGAATGTATCTACGTACAGCGGAGGACTGCGTGAAGAATAAGTTTTTTGGTAAGTATCAGCTCGATGTTTTAATTTTTTTCATTATGCTTTAGAATACTGATGAAATTACACATTCTGTGTACTTAGGAGTGCGCTAATGACTGCATTTTCTTTCTTTAGCAGGTTGACAAGAGATGAGTGGGTGCGGCGACATATTCTAGAAGTTAACAACTAGTGCTTTGCATATAGCATTCTTCACACCGAATGTATCTACGTACAGCGGAGGACTGCGTGAGTAATTAGTTTTTTGGGAAGTAACAGCTTGATGTTTAAATTTTTTTCATTATGCTTTAGAATACTGATGAAATTAAACATTCTGTGTGCTTAGGAGTGCGCTAATGACTGCATTTTCTTTCTTTAGCAGGTTGACAAGAGATCAGTGGGAGCGGCGACATATTCTAGAAGAAAATAGCTAGTGCTTTGCACATAGCATTCTTCACACCGAATGTATCTACGTACAGCGGAGGACTGCGTGAAGAATAAGTTTTTTGGTAAGTATCAGCTCGATGTTTAAATTTTTTTCATTATGCTTTAGAATACTGATAAAATTACACATTCTGTGTACTTAGGAGTGCGCTAATGACTGCATTTTCTTTCTTTAGCAGGTTGACAAGAGATGAGTGGGAGCGGCGACATATTCTAGAAGAAAATAGCTAGTTCTTTGCACATAGCGTTCTTCACACCGAATGTATCTACGTACAGCGGAGGACTGCGTGAATAATTAGTTTCTTGGTAAGTATCAACTCGATGTTTAAATTTTTTTCATTGTGCTTTAGAATACTGATGAAATTACACATTCTGTGTACTTAGGAGTGCGCTAATGACTGCATTTTCTATCTTTAGCAGGTTGACAAGGGATGAGTGGGAGCGGCGACATATTCTAGAAGAAAAAAGCTAGTGCTTTGCAAATAGCATTCTTCACACCGAATGTATCTACGTACAGCGGAGGACTGCGTGAATAATAAGTTTTTTGGAAAGTATCAGCTCGATGTTTAAATTTTTTTCATTATGCTTTAGAATACTGATGAAATTACACATTCTGTGTACTTAGGAGTGCGCTAATGACTGCATTTTCTTTCTTTAGCAGGTTGACAAGAGATCAGTGGGAGCGGCGACATATTCTAGAAGAAAATAGCTAGTGCTTTGCACATAGCATTCTTCACACCGAATGTATCTACGTACAGCGGAGGACTGCGTGAATAATTAGTTCTTTGGGAAGTAACATCTCGATGTTTAAATTTTTTCATTATGCTTTAGAATACTGATGAAATTACACATTCTGTGTACATAGGAGTGCGCTAATGACTGCATTTTCTTTCTTTAGCAGGATGACAAGAGATGAGTGGGAGCGGCGACATATTCTAGAAGAAAATAGCTAGAGCTTTGCACATTGCATTCTTCACACCGAATGTATCTACGTACAGCGGAGGACTGGGTGAAGAATAAGTTTTTTGGAAAGTATCAGCTCGATGTTTTAATTTTTTTCATTATGCTTTAGAATACTGATGAAATTACACATTCTGTGTACTTAGGAGTGCGCTAATGACTGCATTTTCTTTCTTTAGCAGGTTGACAAGAGATGAGTGGGAGCGGCGACATATTCTAGAAGAAAATAGCTAGTGCTTTGCACATAGCATTCTTCACACCGAATGTATCTACGTACAGCGGAGGACTGCGTGAAGAATAAGTTTTTTGGTAAGTATCAGCTCGATGTTTTAATTTTTTCATTATGCTTTAGAATACTGATGGAATTACACACTCTGTGTACTTAGGAGTTCGCTAATGACTGCATTTTCTTTCTTTAGCAGGTTGACAAGAGATGAGTGGGTGCGGCGACATATTCTAGAAGTTAACAACTAGTGCTTTGCATATAGCATTCTTCACACCGAATGTATCTACGTACAGCGGAGGACTGCGTGAGTAATTAGTTTTTTGGGAAGTAACAGCTTGATGTTTAAATTTTTTCCATTATGCTTTAGAATATTGATGAAATTAAACATTCTGTGTACTTAGGAGTGCGCTAATGACTGCATTTTCTTTCTCTAGCAGGTTGACAAGAGATGAGTGGGAGCGGCGACATATTCTAGAAGAAAATAGCTAGTGCTTTGCACATAGCATTCTTCACACCGAATGTATCTACGTACAGCGGAGGACTGCGTGAATAATAAGTTTTTTGGTAACTATCATCTCGATGTTTTAATTTTTTTCATTATGCTTTAGAAAACTGATGAAATTACACATTCTGTGTACCTAGGAGTGCGCTAATGACTGCATTTTCCTTCTTTAGCAGGTTGACAAGAGATAAGTGGGAGCGGCGACATATTCTAGAAGAAAATAGCTAGTGCTTTGCACATAGCATTCTTCACACCGAATGTATCTACGTACAGCGGAGGACTGCGTGAAGAATAAGTTTTTTGGTAAGTATCAGCTCGATGTTTAAATTTTGTTCATTATGCTTTAGAATACTGATGAAATTACACATTCTGTGTACTTAGGAGTGCGCTAATGACTGCATTTTCTTTCTTTAGCAGGTTGACA
Organism: Schistocerca cancellata; assembly: GCF_023864275.1. Taxonomy (NCBI): domain Eukaryota; kingdom Metazoa; phylum Arthropoda; class Insecta; order Orthoptera; family Acrididae; genus Schistocerca; species Schistocerca cancellata. The sequence goes on along the minus strand of NC_064634.1, from coordinate 140,935,521 downwards.
AGAGATCAGTGGGAGCGGCGACATATTCTAGAAGAAAATAGCTAGTGCTTTGCACATAGCATTCTTCAGACCGAATGTATCTACGTACAGCGGAGGACTGCGTGAAGAATAAGTTTTTTGGTAAGTATCAGCTCGATGTTTTAATTTTTTTCATTATGCTTTAGAATACTGATGAAATTACACATTCTGTGTACTTAGGAGTGCGCTAATGACTGCATTTTCTTTCTTTAGCAGGTTGACAAGAGATGAGTGGGTGCGGCGACATATTTTAGAAGTTAACAACTAGTGCTTTGAATATAGCATTCTTCACACCGAAAGTATCTACGTACAGCGGAGGACTGCGTGAGTAATTAGTTTTTTGGGAAGTAACAGCTTGATGTTTAAATTTTTTTCATTATGCTTTAGAATACTGATGAAATTAAACATTCTGTGTGCTTAGGAGTGCGCTAATGACTGCATTTTCTTTCTTTAGCAGGTTGACAAGAGATCAGTGGGAGCGGCGACATATTCTAGAAGAAAATAGCTAGTGCTTTGCACATAGCATTCTTCACACCGAATGTATCTACGTACAGCGGAGGACTGCGTGAATAATAAGTTTTTTGGTAAGTATCAGCTCGATGTTTTAATTTTTTTCATTATGCTTTAGAATACTGATGAAATTACACATTCTGTGTACTTAGGAGTGCGCTAATGACTGCATTTTCCTTCGTTAGCAGGTTGACAAGAGATGAGTGGGAGCGGCGACATATTCTAGAAGAAAATAGCTAGTGCTTTGCACATAGCATTCTTCACACCGAATGTATCTACGTACAGCGGAGGACTGCGTGAAGAATAAGTTTTTTGGTAAGTATCAGCTCGATGTTTAAATTTTTTTCATTATGCTTTAGAATACTGATAAAATTACACATTCTGTGTACTTAGGAGTGCGCTAATGACTGCATTTTTTTTCTTTAGCAGGTTGACAAGAGATGAGTGGGAGCGGCGACATATTCTAGAAGAAAATAGCTAGTTCTTTGCACATAGCGTTCTCCACACCGAATGTATCTACGTACAGCGGAGGACTGCGTGAATAATTAGTTTTTTGGTAAGTATCAACTCGATGTTTAAATTTTTTCCATTATGCTTTAGAATACTGATGAAATTACACATTCTGTGTACTTAGGAGTGCGCTAATGACTGCATTTTCTTTCTTTAGCAGGTTGACAAGAGATGAGTGGGAGCGGCGACATATTCTAGAAGAAAGTAGCTAGTGCTTTGCACATAGCATTCTTCACACCGAATGTATCTACGTACAGCGGAGGACTGCGTGATAAATTAGTTTTTTGGGAAGTAACAGCTCGATGTTTAAATTTTTTTCAATGTGCTTTAGAATACTGATGAAATTACACATTCTGTGTACTTAGGAGTGCGCTAATGACTGCATTTTCTTTCTTTAGCAGGTTGACAAGAGATGAGTGGGAGCGGCGACATATTCTAGAAGAAAATAGCTAGTGCTTTGCACATAGCATTCTTCACACCGAATGTATCTACGTACAGCAGAGGACTGCGTGAATAATAAGTTTTTTGGTAAGTATCAGCTCGATGTATAAATTTTTTTCATTATGCTTTAGAATACTGATGAAATTACACATTCTGTGTACTTAGGAGTGCGCTAATGACTGCATTTTCTTTCTTTAGCAGGTTGACAAGAGATGAGTGGGAGCGGCGACATATTCTATAAGAAAATAGCTAGTGCTTTGCACATAGCATTCTTCACACCGAATGTATCTACGTACAGCGGAGGACTGCGTGAATAATTAGTTTTTTGGGCAGTAACACCTCGATGTTTAAATTTTTTTCATTATGCTTTAGAATACTGATGAAATTACACATTCTGTGTACTTAGGAGTGCGCTAATGACTGCATTTTCTTTCTTTAGCAGGTTGACAAGAGATGAGTGGGAGCGGCGACATATTCTAGAAGAAAATAGCTAGTGCTTTGCACATAGCATTCTTCACACCTAATGTATCTACGTACAGCGGAGGACTGCGTGAATAATAAGTTTTTTGGTAAGTATCAACTCGATGTTTTAATCTTTTTCATTATGCTTTAGAATACTGATGAAATTACACATTCTGTGTACTTAGGAGTGCGCTAATGACTGCATTTACTTTCTTTAGCAGGTTGACGAGAGATGAGTGGGTGCGGCGACATATTCTAGAAGAAAATAGCTAGTGCTTTGCATATAGCATTCTTCACACCGAATGTATCTACGTACAGCGGAGGACTGCGTGAATAATTAGTTTTTTGGGAAGTAACAGCTCGATGTTTAAATTTTTTTCATTATGCTTTAGAATACTAATGAAATTAAACATTCTGTGTACTTAGGAGTGCGCTAATGACTGCATTTTCTTTCTCTAGCAGGTTGACAAGAGATGAGTGGGAGCGGCGACATATTCTAGAAGAAAATAGCTAGTGCTTTGCACGTAGCATTCTTCACACCGAATGTATCTACGTACAGCGGAGGACTGCGTGAATAATAAGTTTTTTGGTAACTATCAGCTCGATGTTTTAATTTTTTTCATTATGCTTTAGAATACTGATGAAATTACACATTCTGTGTACCTAGGAGTGCGCGAATGACTGTATTTTCCTTCTTTAGCAGGTTGACAAGAGATGAGTGGGAGCGGCGACATATTCTAGAAGAAAATAGCTAGTGCTTTGCACATAGCATTCTTCAGACCGAATGTATCTACGTACAGCGGAGGACTGCGTGAAGAATAAGTTTTTTGGTAAGTATCAGCTCGATGTTTAAATTTTTTTCATTATGCTTTAGAATACTGATGAAATTACACATTCTGTGTACTTAGGAGTGCGCTAATGACTGCATTTTCTTTCTTTAGTAGGTTGACAAGAGATTAGTGGGAGCGGCGACATATTCTAGAAGAAAATCGCTAGTGCTTTGCATATAGCATTCTTCACACCGAATGTATCTACGTACAGCGGAGGACTGCGTGAATAATTAGTTTTTTGGGAAGTAACAGCTCGATGTTTAAATTTTTTTCATTATGCTTTAGAATACTGATGAAATTACACATTCTGTGTACTTAGGTGTGCGCTAATGACTGCATTTTCATTCTTTAGCAGGTTGACAAGAAATCAGTGGGAGCGGCGACATATTCTAGAAGAAAATAGCTAGTGCTTTGCACATAGCATTCTTCACACCGAATGTATCTACGTACAGCGGAGGACTGCGTGAATAATTAGTTCTTTGGGAAGTAACAGCTCGATGTTTAAATTTTTTTCATTATGCTTTAGAATACTGATGAAATTACGCATTCTGTGTACTTAGGTGTGCGCTAATGACTGCATTTTCTTTCTTTAGCAGGTTGACAAGAGATGAGTGGGAGCGGCGACATATTCTAGAAGAAAATAGCTAGTGCTTTGCACATAGCATTCTTCACACCGAATGTATCTACGTACAGCGGAGGACTGCATGAATAATAAGTTTTTTGGTAAGTATCAGCTCGATGTTTTAATTTTTTTTAATTATGCTTTAGAATTCTGATGAAATTACACATTCTGTGTACTTAGGAGTGCGCTAATGACTGCATTTTCTTTCTTTAGCAGGTTGACAAGAGATGAGTGGGAGCGGCGACATATTCTAGGATAAAATAGCTAGTGCTTTGCACATAGCATTCTTCACACCGAATGTATCTACGTACAGCGGAAGACTGCGTGAATAATTAGTTTTTTGGGAAGTAACAGCTCGATGTTTAAATTTTTACATTACGCTTTAGAATACTGATGAAATAACACATTCTGTGTACTTAGGAGTGCGCTAATGACTACATTTTCTTTCTTTAGCAGGTTGACAAGAGATGAGTGGGAGCGGCGACATATTCTAGAAGAAAATAGCTAGTGCTTTGCACATAGCATTCTTCACACCGAATGTATCTACGTACAGCGGAGGACTGCGTGAAGAATAAAGTTTTTGGTAAGTATCAGCTCGATGTTTAAATTTTTTTCATTATGCTTTAGAATACTGATGATATTACACATTCTGTGTACTTAGGAGTGCGCTAATGACTGCATTTTCTTTCTTTAGCAGGTTGACAAGAGATGAGTGGGAGCGGCGACATAATCTAGAAGAAAATTGCTAGTGCTTTGCACATAGCATTCTTCACACCGAATGTATCTACGTACAGCGGAGGACTGCGTGAAGAATAAGTTTTTTGGTAAGTATCAGCTCCATGTTTAAATTTTTTTCATGATGCTTTAGAATACTGATGAAATTACACAATCTGTGTACTTAGGAGTGCGCTAATGTCTGCATTTTCTTTCTTTAGTAGATTGACAAGAGATTAAAGGGAGCGGCGACATATTCTAGAAGAAAATCGCTAGTGCTTTGCATATAGCATTCTTCACACCGAATGTATCTACGTACAGCGGAGGACTGCGTGAATAATTAGTTTTTTGGGAAGTATCAGCTCGATGTTTAAATTTTTTTCATTATGCTTTAGAATACTGATGAAATTACACATTCTGTGTACTTAGGAGTGCGCTAATGACTGCATTTTCTTTCTTTAGCAGGTTGACAAGAGATGAGTGGGAGCGGCGACATATTCTAGAAGAAAATAGCTAGTGCTTTGCACATAGCATTCTTCACACCGAATGTATCTACGTACAGCGGAAGACTGCGTGAATAATTAGTTTTTTGGGAAGTAACAGCTCGATGTTTAAATTTTTACATTACGCTTTAGAATACTGATGAAATTACACATTCTGTGTACTTAGGAGTGCGCTAATGACTACATTTTCTTTCTTTAGCAGGTTGACAAGAGATGAGTGGGAGCGGCGACATATTCTAGAAGAAAATAGCTAGTGCTTTGCACATAGCATTCTTCACACCGAATGTATCTACGTACAGCGGAGGACTGCGTGAAGAATAAGGTTTTTGGTAAGTATCAGCTCGATGTTTAAATTTTTTTCATTATGCTTTAGAATACTGATGATATTACACATTCTGTGTACTTAGGAGTGCGCTAATGACTGCATTTTCTTTCTTTAGCAGGTTGACAAGAGATGAGTGGGAGCGGCGACATAATCTAGAAGAAAATTGCTAGTGCTTTGCACATAGCATTCTTCACACCGAATGTATCTACGTACAGCGGAGGACTGCGTGAAGAATAAGTTTTTTGGTAAGTATCAGCTCCATGTTCAAATTTTTTTCATGATGCTTTAGAATACTGATGAAATTACACAATCTGTGTACTTAGGAGAGCGCTAATGACTGCATTTTCTTTCTTTAGTAGATTGACAAGAGATTAAAGGGAGCGGCGACATATTCTAGAAGAAAATCGTTAGTGCTTTGCATATAGCATTCTTCACACCGAATGTATCTACGTACAGCGGAGGACTGCGTGAATAATTAGTTTTTTGGGAAGTAACAGCTCGATGTTTAAATTTTTTTCATTATGCTTTAGAATACTGATGAAATTACACATTCTGTGTACTTAGGAGTGCGCTAATGACTGCATTTTCATTCTTTAGCAGGTTGACAAGAGATCAGTGGGAGCGGCGACATATTCTAGAAGAAAATAGCTAGTGCGTTGCACATAGCATTCTTCACACCGAATGTATCTACGTACAGCGGAGGACTGCGTGAATAATTAGTTCTTTGGGAAGTAACAGCTCGATGTTTAAATTTTTTTCATTATGCTTTAGAATACTGATGAAATTACGCATTCTGTGTACTTAGGAGTGCGCTAATGACTGCATTTTCTTTCTTTAGCAGGTTGACAAGAGATGAGTGGGAGCGGCGACATATTCTAGAAGAAAATAGCTAGTGCTTTGCACATAGCATTCTTCACACCGAATGTATCTACGTACAGCGGAGGACTGCGTGAATAATAAGTTTTTTGGTAAGTATCAGCTCGATGTTTTAATTTTTTTAAATTATGCTTTAGAATTCTCATGAAATTACACATTCTGTGTACTTAGGAGTGCGCTAATGACTGCATTTTCTTTCTTTAGCAGGTTGACAAGAGATGAGTGGGAGCGGCGACATATTCTAGAAGAAAATAGCTAGTGCTTTGCACATAGCATTCTTCACACCGAATGTATCTACGTACAGCGGAGGACTGCGTGAACAATTAGTTTTTTTGGAAGTAACAGCTCGATGTTTAAATTTTTTTCACTATGCTTTAGAATACTGATGACATTACACATTCTGTGTACTTAGGAGTGCGCTAATGACTGCATTTTCTTTCTTTAGCAGGTTGACAAGAGATGAGTGGGTGCGGCGACATATTCTAGAAGAAAAGAGCTAGTGCTTTGCACACAGCATTCTTCACACCGAATGTATCTACGTACAGCGGAGCACTGCGTGAATAATAAGTTTTTTGGTAAGTATCAGCTCGATGTTTTAAATTTTTTCATTATGCTTTAGAATACTGATGAAATTACACATTCTGTGTACTTAGGAGTGCGCTAATGACTGCATTTTCTTTCTTTAGCATGTTGACAAGAGATGAGTGGGAGCGGCGTCATATTCTAGAAGAAAATAGCTAGTGCTTTGCAAATAGCATTCTTCACACCGAAGGAATCTACGTACAGCGGAGGACTGCGTGAATAATAAGTTTTTTGGTAACTATCAGCTCGATGTTTTAATTTTTTTCATTATGCTTTAGAATACTGATGAAATTACACATTCTGTGTACCTAGGAGTGCGCTAATGACTGCATTTTCCTTCTTTAGCAGGTTGACAAGAGATGAGTGGTAGCGGCGACATATTCTAAAAGAAAATAGCTAGTGCTTTGCACATAGCATTCTTCACACCGAATGTATCTACGTACAGCGGAGGACTGCGTGAAGAATAAGTTTTTTGGTAAGTATCAGCTCGATGTTTAAATTTTTTTATGATGCTTTAGAATACTGATGAAATTACACATTCTGTGTACTTAGGAGTGCGCTAATGACTGCATTTTCTTTCTTTAGCAGGTTGACAAGAGATCAGTGGGAGCGGCGACATATTCTAGAAGAAAATAGCTAGTGCTTTGCACATAGCATTCTTCACACCGAATGTATCTACGTACAGCGGAGGACTGCGTGAATAATTAGTTCTTTTGGAAGTAACAGCTCGATGTTTAAATTTTTTTCATTATGCTTTAGAATACTGATGAAATTACGCATTCTGTGTACTTAGGAGTGCGCTAATGACTGCATTTTCTTTCTTTAGCAGGTTGACAAGAGATGAGTGGGAGCGGCGACATATTCTAGAAGAAAATAGCTAGTGCTTTGCACATAGCATTCTTCACACCGAATATATCTACGTACAGCGGAAGACTGCGTGAATAATTAGTTTTTTGGGAAGTAACAGCTCGATGTTTAAATTTTTCATTATGCTTTAGAATACTGATGAAATTACACATTCTGTGTACTTAGGAATGCGCTAATGACTGCATTTTCTTTCTTTAGCAGGTTGACAAGAGATGAGTGGGAGCGGCGACATATTCTAGAAGAAAATAGCTAGTGCTTTGCACATAGCATTCTTCACACCGAATGTATCTACGTACAGCGGAAGACTGCGTGAATAATTAGTTTTTTGGGAAGTAACAGCTCGATGTTTAAATTTTTACATTACGCTTTAGAATACTGATGAAATTACACATTCTGTGTACTTAGGAGTGCGCTAATGACTACATTTTCTTTCTTTAGCAGGTTGACAAGAGATGAGTGGGAGCGGCGACATATTCTAGAAGAAAATAGCTAGTGCTTTGCACATAGCATTCTTCACACCGAATGTATCTACGTACAGCGGAGGACTGCGTGAAGAATAAGGTTTTTGGTAAGTATCAGCTCGATGTTTAAATTTTTTTCATTATGCTTTAGAATACTGATGATATTACACATTCTGTGTACTTAGGAGTGCGCTAATGACTGCATTTTCTTTCTTTAGCAGGTTGACAAGAGATGAGTGGGAGCGGCGACATAATCTAGAAGAAAATTGCTAGTGCTTTGCACATAGCATTCTTCACACCGAATGTATCTACGTACAGCGGAGGACTGCGTGAAGAATAAGTTTTTTGGTAAGTATCAGCTCCATGTTCAAATTTTTTTCATGATGCTTTAGAATACTGATGAAATTACACAATCTGTGTACTTAGGAGAGCGCTAATGACTGCATTTTCTTTCTTTAGTAGATTGACAAGAGATTAAAGGGAGCGGCGACATATTCTAGAAGAAAATCGCTAGTGCTTTGCATATAGCATTCTTCACACCGAATGTATCTACGTACAGCGGAGGACTGCGTGAATAATTCGTTTTTTGGGAAGTAACAGCTCGATGTTTAAATTTTTTTCATTATGCTTTAGAATACTGATGAAATTACACATTCTGTGTACTTAGGAGTGCGCTAATGACTGCATTTTCATTCTTTAGCAGGTTGACAAGAGATCAGTGGGAGCGGCGACATATTCTAGAAGAAAATAGCTAGTGCGTTGCACATAGCATTCTTCACACCGAATGTATCTACGTACAGCGGAGGACTGCGTGAATAATTAGTTCTTTGGGAAGTAACAGCTCGATGTTTAAATTTTTTTCATTATGCTTTAGAATACTGATGAAATTACGCATTCTGTGTACTTAGGAGTGCGCTAATGACTGCATTTTCTTTCTTTAGCAGGTTGACAAGAGATGAGTGGGAGCGGCGACATATTCTAGAAGAAAATAGCTAGTGCTTTGCACATAGCATTCTTCACACCGAATGTATCTACGTACAGCGGAGGACTGCGTGAATAATAAGTTTTTTGGTAAGTATCAGCTCGATGTTTTAATTTTTTTAAATTATGCTTTAGAATTCTCATGAAATTACACATTCTGTGTACTTAGGAGTGCGCTAATGACTGCATTTTCTTTCTTTAGCAGGTTGACAAGAGATGAGTGGGAGCGGCGACATATTCTAGAAGAAAATAGCTAGTGCTTTGCACATAGCATTCTTCACACCGAATGTATCTACGTACAGCGGAGGACTGCGTGAATAATAAGTTTTTTGGTAAGTATCAGCTCGATGTTTTAATTTTTTTAAATTATGCTTTAGAATTCTCATGAAATTACACATTCTGTGTACTTAGGAGTGCGCTAATGACTGCATTTTCTTTCTTTAGCAGGTTGACAAGAGATGAGTGGGAGCGGCGACATATTCTAGAAGAAAATAGCTAGTGCTTTGCACATAGCATTCTTCACACCGAATGTATCTACGTACAGCGGAGGACTGCGTGAAGAATAAGTTTTTTGGTAAGTATCAGCTCGATGTTTAAATTTTTTTCATTATGCTTTAGAATACTGATGAAATTAAACATTCTGTGTACTTAGGAGTGCGCTAATGACTGCATTTTCTTTCTTTAGCAGGTTGACAAGAGATGAGTGGGAGTGGCGACATATTCTAGAAGAAAATAGCTAGTGCTTTGCACATAGCATTCTTCACACCGAATGTATCTACGTACAGCGGAAGACTGCGTGAATAATAAGTTTTTTGGTAACTATCAGCTCGATGTTTAAATTTTTTTCATGATGCTTTAAAATACTGATGAAATTACACATTCTGTGTACTTAGGAGTGCGCTAATGACTGCATTTTCTTTCTTTAGTAGGTTGACAAGAGATTAGTTGGAGCGGCGACATATTCTAGAAGAAAATCGGTAGTGCTTTGCATATAGCATTCTTCACACCGAATGTATCTACGCACAGCGGAGGACTGCGTGAATAATTAGTTTTTTGGGAAGTAACAGCTCGATGTTTAAATTTTTTTCATTATGCTTTAGAATACTGATGATATTACACATTCTGTGTACTTAGGAGTGCGCTAATGACTGCATTTTCTTTCTTTAGCAGGTTGACAAGAGATCAGTGGGAGCGGCGACATATTCTAGAAGAAAATAGCTAGTGCTTTGCACATAGCATTCTTCACACCGAATGTATCTACGTACAGCGGAGGACTGCGTGAATAATTAGTTCTTTGGGAAGTAACAGCTCAATGTTTAAATTTTTTTCATTATGCTTTAGAATACTGATGAAATTACGCATTCTGTGTACTTAGGAGTGCGCTAATGACTGCATTTTATTTCTTTAGCAGGTTGACAAGAGATGAGTGGGAGCGGCGACATATTCTAGAAGAAAATAGCTAGTGCTTTGCACATAGCATACTTCACACCGAATGTATATACGTACAGCGGAGGACTGCGTGAATAATAAGTTTTTTGGTAAATATAGTCTCGATGTTTTAATTTTTTCATTATGCTTTAGAATACTGATGAAATTGCACATTTTGTGTACTTAGGAGTGTGCTAATGACTGCATTTTCTTTCTTTAGCAGGTTGACAAGAGATGAGAGGGAGCGGCGACATATTTTAGAAGAAAATAGCTAGTGCTTTGCACATAGCGTTCTTCACACCGAATGTATCTACGTACAGCGGAGGACTGCGTGAAGAATAAGTTTTTTGGTAAGTATCAGCTCGATGTTTAAATTTTTTTCATTATGCTTTAGAATACTGATGAAATTACACATTCTGTGTACTTAGGAGTGCGCTAATGACTGCATTTTCTTTCTTTAGCAGGTTGACAAGAGATCAGTGGGAGCGGTGACATATTCTAGCAGAAAATAGCTAGTGCTTTGCACATAGCATTCTTCACACCGAATGTATCTACGTACAGCGGAGGACTGCGTGAACAATTAGTTTTTTGGGAAGTAACAGCTCGATGTTTAAATTTTTTTCAGTATGCTTTAGAATACTGATGAAATTACACATTCTGTGTACTTAGGAGTGCGCTAATGACTGCATTTTCTTTCTTTAGCAGGTTGATAAGAGATGAGTGGGAGCGGCGACATATTCTAGAAGAAAATAGCTAGTGCTTTGCACATAGCATTCTTCACACCGAATGTATCTACGTACAGCGGAGGACTGCGTGAATAATAAGTTTTTTGGTAAGTATCAGCTCGATGTTTAAATTTTTTTCATTATGCTTTAGAATACTGATGAAATTACACATTCTGTGTAGTTAGGAGTGCGCTAATGACTGCATTTTCTTTCTTTAGCAGGTTGACAAGAGATGAGTGGGAGCGGCGACATAATCTAGAAGAAAATAGCTAGTGCTTTGCACATAGCATTCTTCACACCGAATGTATCTACGTACAGCGGAGGACTGCGTGAATAATTAGTTTTTTGGGAAGTAACAGGTCGATGTTTAAATTTTTTTCTATATGCTTTAGAATACTGATGAAATTACACATTCTGTGTACTTAGGAGTGCGCTAATGACTGCATTTTCGTTCTTTAGCAGGTTGACAAGAGATGAGTGGGAGCGGCGACATATTCTAAAAGAAAATAGCTAGTGCTTTGTACATAGCATTCTTCACACCGAATGTATCTACGTACAGCGGAGGACTGCGTGAATAATAAGTTTTTTGGTAAGTATCAGCTCGATGTTTTAATTTTTTTCATTATGCTTTAGAATACTGATGAAATTACACATTCTGTGTATTTAGGAGTGCGCTAATGACTGCATTTTCTTTCTTTAGCAGGTTGACAAGAGATGAGTGGGAGCGGCGACATATTCTAGAAGAAAATAGCTAGTGCTTTGCACATAGCATTCTTCACACCGAATGTATCTACGTACAGCGGAGGACTGCGTGAGTAATAAGTTATTTGGTAAGTATCAGCTCGATGTTTTAATTTTTTTTAATTATGCTTTAGAATTCTGATGAAATTACACATTCTGTGTACTTAGGAGTGCGCTAATGACTGCATTTTCTTTCTTTAGCAGGTTGACAAGAGATGAGTGGGAGCGGCGACATATTCTAGAAGAAAACAGCTAGTGCTTTGCACATAGCATTCTTCACACCGAATGTATCTACGTACAGCGGAGGACTGCGTGAAGAATACGTTTTTTGGTAGTATCAGCTCGATGTTTAAATTTTTTTCATTATGCTTTAGAATACTGATGATATTACACATTCTGTGTACTTAGGAGTGCGCTAATGACTGCATTTTCTTTCTTTAGCAGGTTGACAAGAGATGAGTGGGAGCGGCGACATATTCTAGAAGAAAATAGCTAGTGCTTTGCACATAGCATACTTCACACCGAATGTATATACGTACAGCGGAGGACTGCGTGAATAATAAGTTTTTTGGTAAATATAGTCTCGATGTTTTAATTTTTTCATTATGCTTTAGAATACTGATGAAATTGCACATTTTGTGTACTTAGGAGTGTGCTAATGACTGCATTTTCTTTCTTTAGCAGGTTGACAAGAGATGAGAGGGAGCGGCGACATATTCTAGAAGAAAATAGCTAGTGCTTTGCACATAGCATTCTTCACACCGAATGTATCTACGTACAGCGGAGGACTGCGTGAAGAATAAGTTTTTTGGTAAGTATCAGCTCGATGTTTAAATTTTTTTCATTATGCTTTAGAATACTGATGAAATTACACATTCTGTGTACTTAGGAGTGCGCTAATGACTGCATTTTCTTTCTTTAGCAGGTTGACAAGAGATGAGTGGGAGCGGCGACATAATCTAGAAGAAAATAGCTAGTGCTTTGCACATAGCATTCTTCACACCGAATGTATCTACGTACAGCGGAGGACTGCGTGAACAATTAGTTTTTTGGGAAGTAACAGCTCGATGTTTAAATTTTTTTCAGTATGCTTTAGAATACTGATGAAATTACACATTCTGTGTACTTAGGAGTGCGCTAATGACTGCATTTTCTTTCTTTAGCAGGTTGATAAGAGATGAGTGGGAGCGGCGACATATTCTAGAAGAAAATAGCTAGTGCTTTGCACATAGCATTCTTCACACCGAATGTATCTACGTACAGCGGAGGACTGCGTGAATAATAAGTTTTTTGGTAAGTATCAGCTCGATGTTTTAATTTTTTTCATTATGCTTTAGAATACTGATGAAATTACACATTCTGTGTACTTAGGAGTGCGCTAATGACTGCATTTTCTTTCTTTAGCAGGTTGACAAGAGATGAGTGGGAGCGGCGACATAATCTAGAAGAAAATAGCTAGTGCTTTGCACATAGCATTCTTCACACCGAATGTATCTACGTACAGCGGAGGACTGCGTGAATAATTAGTTTTTTGGGAAGTAACAGGTCGATGTTTAAATTTTTTTCTATATGCTTTAGAATACTGATGAAATTACACATTCTGTGTACTTAGGAGTGCGCTAATGACTGCATTTTCGTTCTTTAGCAGGTTGACAAGAGATGAGTGGGAGCGGCGACATATTCTAGAAGAAAATAGCTAGTGCTTTGCACATAGCATTCTTCACACCGAATGTATCTACGTACAGCGGAGGACTGCGTGAATAATAAGATTTTTGGTAAGCATCAGCTCGATGTTTTAATTTTTTTCATTATGCTTTAGAATACTGATGAAATTACACATTCTGTGTGCTTAGGAGTGCGCTAATGACTGCATTTTCTTTCTTTAGCAGGTTGACAAGAGATGAGTGGGAGCGGCGACATATTCTAGAAGAAAATAGCTAGTGCTTTGCACATAGCATTCTTCACACCGAATGTATCTACGTACAGCGGAGGACTGCGTGAGTAATAAGTTATTTGGTAAGTATCAGCTCGATGTTTTAATTTTTTTTAATTATGCTTTAGAATTCTGATGAAATTACACATTCTGTGTACTTAGGAGTGCGCTAATGACTGCATTTTCTTTCTTTAGCAGGTTGACAAGAGATGAGTGGGAGCGGCGACATATTCTAGAAGAAAATAGCTAGTGCTTTGCACATAGCATACTTCACACCGAATGTATATACGTACAGCGGAGGACTGCGTGAATAATAAGTTTTTTGGTAAATATAGTCTCGATGTTTTAATTTTTTCATTATGCTTTAGAATACTGATGAAATTGCACATTTTGTGTACTTAGGTGTGCGCTAATGACTGCATTTTCTTTCTTTAGCAGGTTGACAAGAGATGAGAGGGAGCGGCGACATATTCTAGAAGAAAATAGCTAGTGCTTTGCACATAGCATTCTTCACACCGAATGTATCTACGTACAGCGGAGGACTGCGTGAAGAATAAGTTTTTTGGTAGTATCAGCTCGATGTTTAAATTTTTTTCATTATGCTTTAGAATACTGATGATATTACACATTCTGTGTACTTAGGAGTGCGCTAATGACTGCATTTTCTTTCTTTAGCAGGTTGACAAGAGATGAGTGGGAGCGGCGACATATTCTAGAAGAAAATAGCTAGTGCTTTGCACATAGCATACTTCACACCGAATGTATATACGTACAGCGGAGGACTGCGTGAATAATAAGTTTTTTGGTAAATATAGTCTCGATGTTTTAATTTTTTCATTATGCTTTAGAATACTGATGAAATTGCACATTTTGTGTACTTAGGAGTGCGCTAATGACTGCATTTTCTTTCTTTAGCAGGTTGACAAGAGATGAGAGGGAGCGGCGACATATTCTAGAAGAAAATAGCTAGTGCTTTGCACATAGCATTCTTCACACCGAATGTATCTACGTACAGCGGAGGACTGCGTGAATAATAAGTGTTTTGGTAAGTATCAGCTCGATGTTTTAATTTTTTTCATTATGCTTTAGAATACTGATGAAATTACACATTCTGTGTACTTAGGAGTGCGCTAATGACTGCATTTTCTTTCTTTAGCAGGTTGACAAGAGATGATTGGGAGCGGCGACATAATCTAGAAGAAAATATCTAGTGCTTTGCACATAGCATTCTTCACACCGAATGTATTTACGTACAGCGGAGGACTGCGTGAATAATTAGTTTTTTGGGAAGTAACAGGTGGATGTTTAAATTTTTTTCTATATGCTTTAGAATACTGATGAAATTACACATTCTGTGTACTTAGGAGTGCGCTAATGACTGCATTTTCGTTCTTTAGCAGGTTGACAAGAGATGAGTGGGAGCGGCGACATATTCTAGAAGAAAATAGCTAGTGCTTTGCACATAGCATTCTTCACCCCGAATGTATCTACGTACAGCGGAGGACTGCGTGAATAATAAGTTTTTTGGTAAGTATCAGCTCGATGTTTGAATTTTTTTCATTATGCTTTAGAATACGGATGAAATTACACATTCAGTGTATTTAGGAGTGCGCTAATGACTGCATTTTCTTTCTTTAGCAGGTTGACAAGAGATGAGTGGGAGCGGCGACATATTCTAAAAGAAAATAGCTAGTGCTTTGCACATAGCATTCTTCACACCGAATGTATCTACGTACAGCGGAGGACTGCGTGAATAATTAGTTTTTTGGGAAGTAACAGATCGATGTTTAAATTTTTTTCATTATGCTTTAGAATACTGATGAAATTACACATTCTGTGTACTTAGGAGTGCGCTAATGACTGCATTTTCTTTCTTTAGCAGGTTGACAAGAGATGAGTGGGAGCGGCGACATATTCTAGAAGAAAATAGCTAGTGCTTTGCACATAGCATTCTTCACACCGAATGTATCTACGTACAGCGGAGGACTGCGTGAATAATAAGATTTTTGGTAAGCATCAGCTCGATGTTTTAATTTTTTTCATTATGCTTTAGAATACTGATGAAATTACACATTCTGTGTGCTTAGGAGTGCGCTAATGACTGCATTTTCTTTCTTTAGCAGGTTGACAAGAGATGAGTGGGAGCGGCGACATATTCTAGAAGAAAGTAGCTAGTGCTTTGCACATAGCATTCTTCACACCGAATGTATCTACGTACAGCGGAGGACTGCGTGAATAATTAGTTTTTTGGGAAGTAACAGGTGGATGTTTAAATTTTTTTCATTATGCTTTAGAATACTGATGAAATTACACATTCTGTGTACTTAGGAGTGCGCTAATGACTGCATTTTCGTTCTTTAGCAGGTTGACAAGAGATCAGTGGGAGCGGCGACATATTCTAGAAGAAAATAGCTAGTGCTTTGCACATAGCATTCTTCACACCGAATGTATCTACGTACAGCGGAGGACTGCGTGAATAATAAGTTTTTTGGTAAGTATCAGCTCGATGTTTGAATTTTTTTCATTATGCTTTAGAATACTGATGAAATTACACATTCTGTGTATTTAGGAGTGCGCTAATGACTGCATTTTCTTTCTTTAGCAGGTTGACAAGAGATGAGTGGGAGCGGCGACATATTCTAGAAGAAAATAGCTAGTGCTTTGCACATAGCATTCTTCACACCGAATGTATCTACGTACAGCGGAGGACTGCGTGAGTAATAAGTTATTTGGTAAGTATCAGCTCGATGTTTTAATTTTTTTTAATTATGCTTTAGAATTCTGATGAAATTACACATTCTGTGTACTTAGGAGTGCGCTAATGACTGCATTTTCTTTCTTTAGCAGGTTGACAAGAGATGAGTGGGAGCGGCGACATATTCTAGAAGAAAATAGCTAGTGCTTTGCACATAGCATTCTTGACACCGAATGTATCTACGTACAGCGGAAGACTGCGTGAATAATTAGTTTTTTTGGAAGTAACAGCTCGATGTTTAAATTTTTCATTATGCTTTAGAATACTGATGAAATTACACATTCTGTGTACTTAGGAGTGCGCTAATGACTACATTTTCTTTCTTTAGCAGGTTGACAAGGGATGAGTGGGAGCGGCGACATATTCTAGAAGAAAACAGCTAGTGCTTTGCACATAGCATTCTTCACACCGAATGTATCTACGTACAGCGGAGGACTGCGTGAAGAATAAGTTTTTTGGTAGTATCAGCTCGATGTTTAAATTTTTTTCATTATGCTTTTGAATACTGATGATATTACACATTCTGTGTACTTAGGAGTGCGCTAATGACTGCATTTTCTTTCTTTAGCAGGTTGACAAGAGATGAGTGGGAGCGGCGACATATTCTAGAAGAAAATAGCTAGTGCTTTGCACATAGCATACTTCACACCGAATGTATATACGTACGGCGGAGGACTGCGTGAATAATAAGTTTTTTGGTAAATATAGTCTCGATGTTTTAATTTTTTCATTATGCTTTAGAATACTGATGAAATTGCACATTTTGTGTACTTAGGAGTGCGCTAATGACTGCATTTTCTTTCTTTAGCAGGTTGACAAGAGATGAGAGGGAGCGGCGACATATTCTAGAAGAAAATAGCTAGTGCTTTGCACATAGCATTCTTCACACCGAATGTATCTACGTACAGCGGAGGACTGCGTGAATAATAAGTGTTTTGGTAAGTATCAGCTCGATGTTTTAATTTTTTTCATTATGCTTTAGAATACTGATGAAATTACACATTCTGTGTACTTAGGAGTGCGCTAATGACTGCATTTTCTTTCTTTAGCAGGTTGACAAGAGATGAGTGGGAGCGGCGACATAATCTAGAAGAAAATAGCTAGTGCTTTGCACATAGCATTCTTCACACCCAATGTATCTACGTACAGCGGAGGACTGCGTGAATAATTAGTTTTTTGGGAAGTAACAGGTCGATGTTTAAATTTTTTTCTATATGCTTTAGAATACTGATGAAATTACACATTCTGTGTACTTAGGAGTGCGCTAATGACTGCATTTTCGTTCTTTAGCAGGTTGACAAGAGATGAGTGGGAGCGGCGACATATTCTAGAAGAAAATAGCTAGTGCTTTGCACATAGCATTCTTCACACCGAATGTATCTACGTACAGCGGAGGACTGCGTGAATAATAAGTTTTTTGGTAAGTATCAGCTCGATGTTTGAATTTTTTTCATTATGCTTTAGAATACTGATGAAATTACACATTCTGTGTATTTAGGAGTGCGCTAATGACTGCATTTTCTTTCTTTAGCAGGTTGACAAGATATGAGTGGGAGCGGCGACATATTCTAAAAGAAAATAGCTAGTGCTTTGCACATAGCATTCTTCACACCGAATGTATCTACGTACAGCGGAGGACTGCGTGAATAATTAGTTTTTTGGGAAGTAACAGCTCGATGTTTAAATTTTTTTCATTATGCTTTAGAATACTGATGAAATTACACATTCTGTGTACTTAGGAGTGCGCTAATGACTGCATTTTCTTTCTTTAGCAGGTTGACAAGAGATGAGTGGGAGCGGCGACATATTCTAGAAGAAAATAGCTAGTGCTTTGCACATAGCATTCTTCACACCGAATGTATCTACGTACAGCGGAGGACTGCGTGAATAGTAAGATTTTTGGTAAGAATCAGCTCGATGTTTTAATTTTTTTCATTATGCTTTAGAATACTGATGAAATTACACATTCTGTGTGCTTAGGAGTGCGCTAATGACTGCATTTTCTTTCTTTAGCAGGTTGACAAGAGATCAGTGGGAGCGGCGACATATTCTAGAAGAAAATAGCTAGTGCTTTGCACATAGCATTCTTCACACCGAATGTATCTACGTACAGCGGAGGACTGCGTGAACAATTAGTTTTTTGGGAAGTAACAGCTCGATGTTTAAATTTTTTTCAGTATGCTTTAGAATACTGATGAAATTACACATTCTGTGTACTTAGGAGTGCGCTAATGACTGCATTTTCTTTCTTTAGCAGGTTGATAAGAGATGAGTGGGAGCGGCGACATATTCTAGAAGAAAATAGCTAGTGCATTGCACATAGCATTCTTCACACCGAATGTATCTACGTACAGCGGAGGACTGCGTGAATAATAAGTTTTTTGGTAAGTATCAGCTCGATGTTTTAATTTTTTTCATTATGCTTTAGAATACTGATGAAATTACACATTCTGTGTACTTAGGAGTGCGCTAATGACTGCATTTTCTTTCTTTACAGGTTGACAAGAGATGAGTGGGAGCGGCGACATAATCTAGAAGAAAATAGCTAGTGCTTTGCACATAGCATTCTTCACACCGAATGTAGCTACGTACAGCGGAAGACTGCGTGAATAATTAGTTTTTTGGGAAGTAACAGCTCGATGTTTAAATTTTTCATTATGCTTTAGAATACTGATGAAATTACACATTCTGTGTACTTAGGAGTGCGCTAATGACTACATTTTCTTTCTTTAGCAGGTTGACAAGAGATGAGTGGGAGCGGCGACATATTCTAGAAGAAAACAGCTAGTGCTTTGCACATAGCATTCTTCACACCGAATGTATCTACGTACAGCGGAGGACTGCGTGAATAATTAGTTTTTTTGGAAGTAACAGGTGGATGTTTAAATTTTTTTCTATATGCTTTAGAATACTGATGAAATTACACATTCTGTGTACTTAGGAGTGCGCTAATGACTGCATTTTCTTTCTTTAGCAGGTTGACAAGAGATGAGTGGGAGCGGCGACATAATCTAGAAGAAAATAGCTAGTGCTTTGCACATAGCATTCTTCACACCGAATGTATCTACGTACAGCGGAGGACTGCGTGAATAATTAGTTTTTTGGGAAGTAACAGGTGGATGTTTAAATTTTTTTCTATATGCTTTAGAATACTGATGAAATTACACATTCTGTGTACTTAGGAGTGCGCTAATGACTGCATTTTCGTTCTTTAGCAGGTTGACAAGAGATGAGTGGGAGCGGCGACATATTCTAGAAGAAAATAGCTATTGCTTTGCACATAGCATTCTTCACACCAAATGTATCTACGTACAGAGGAGGACTGCGTGAATAATAAGTTTTTTGGTAAGTATCAGCTCGATGTTTGAATATTTTTCATTATGCTTTAGAATACTGATGAAATTACACATTCTGTGTATTTAGGAGTGCGCTAATGACTGCATTTTCTTTCTTTAGCAGGTTGACAAGAGATGAGTGGGAGCGGCGACATATTCTAGAAGAAAATAGCTAGTGCTTTGCACATAGCATTCTTCACACCGAATGTATCTACGTACAGCGGAGGACTGCGTGAGTAATAAGTTATTTGGTAAGTATCAGCTCGATGTTTTAATTTTTTTTAATTATGCTTTAGAATTCTGATGAAATTACACATTCTGTGTACTTAGGAGTGCGCTAATGACTGCATTTTCTTTCTTTAGCAGGTTGACAAGAGATGAGTGGGAGCGGCGACATATTCTAGAAGAAAATAGCTAGTGCTTTGCACATAGCATTCTTCACACCGAATGTATCTACGTACAGCGGAAGACTGCGTGAATAATTAGTTTTTTGGGAAGTAACAGCTCGATGTTTAAATTTTTTTATGCTTTAGAATACTGATGAAATTACACATTCTGTGTACTTAGGAGTGCGCTAATGACTACATTTTCTTTCTTTAGCAGGTTGACAAGAGATGAGTGGGAGCGGCGACATATTCTAGAAGAAAACAGCTAGTGCTTTGCACATAGCATTCTTCACACCGAATGTATGTACGTACAGCGGAGGACTGCCCGAAGAATAAGTTTTTTGGTAGTATCAGCCCGATGTTTTAATTTTTTTCATTATGCTTTAGAATACTGATGAAATTACACATTCTGTGTACTTAGGAGTGCGCTAATGACTACATTTTCTTTCTTTAGCAGGTTGACAAGAGATGAGTGGGAGCGGCGACATATTCTAGAAGAAAATAGCTAGTGCTTTGCACATAGCATACTTCACACCGAATGTATATACGTACAGCGGAGGACTGCGTGAATAATAAGTTTTTTGGTAAATATAGTCTCGATGTTTTAATTTTTTCATTATGCTTTAGAATACTGATGAAATTGCACATTTTGTGTACTTAGGAGTGCGCTAATGACTGCATTTTCTTTCTTTAGCAGGTTGACAAGAGATGAGAGGGAGCGGCGACATATTCTAGAAGAAAATAGCTAGTGCTTTGCACATAGCATTCTTCACACCGAATGTATCTACGTACAGCGGAGGACTGCGTGAATAATAAGTGTTTTGGTAAGTATCAGCTCGATGTTTTAATTTTTTTCATTATGCTTTAGAATACTGATGAAATTACACATTCTGTGTACTTAGGAGTGCGCTAATGACTGCATTTTCTTTCTTTAGCAGGTTGACAAGAGATGAGTGGGAGCGGCGACATAATCTAGAAGAAAATAGCTAGTGCTTTGCACATAGCATTCTTCACACCGAATGTATCTACGTACAGCGGAGGACTGCGTGAATAATTAGTTTTTTGGGAAGTAACAGGTGGATGTTTAATTTTTTTTCTATATGCTTTAGAATACTGATGAAATTACACATTCTGTGTACTTAGGAGTGCGCTAATGACTGCATTTTCGTTCTTTAGCAGGTTGACAAGAGATGAGTGGGAGCGGCGACATATTCTAGAAGAAAATAGCTAGTGCTTTGCACATAGCATTCTTCACCCCGAATGTATCTACGTACAGCGGAGGACTGCGTGAATAATAAGTTTTTTGGTAAGTATCAGCTCGATGTTTGAATTTTTTTCATTATGCTTTAGAATACTGATGAAATTACACATTCTGTGTATTTAGGAGTGCGCTAATGACTGCATTTTCTTTCTTTAGCAGGTTGACAAGAGATGAGTGGGAGCGGCGACATATTCTAGAAGAAAATAGCTAGTGCTTTGCACATAGCATTCTTCACACCGAATGTATCTACGTACAGCGGAGGACTGCGTGAGTAATAAGTTATTTGGTAAGTATCAGCTCGATGTTTTAATTTTTTTTAATTATGCTTTAGAATTCTGATGAAATTACACATTCTGTGTACTTAGGAGTGCGCTAATGACTGCATTTTCTTTCTTTAGCAGGTTGACAAGAGATGAGTGGGAGCGGCGACATATTCTAGAAGAAAATAGCTAGTGCTTCGCACATAGCATTCTTCACACCGAATGTATCTACGTACAGCGGAAGACTGCGTGAATAATTAGTTTTTTGGGAAGTATCAGCTCGATGTTTAAATTTTTCATTATGCTTTAGAATACTGATGAAATTACACATTCTGTGTACTTAGGAGTGCGCTAATGACTACATTTTCTTTCCTTAGCAGGTTGACAAGAGATGAGTGGGAGCGGCGACATATTCTAGAAGAAAACAGCTAGTGCTTTGCACATAGCATTCTTCACACCGAATGTATCTACGTACAGCGGAGGACTGCGTGAAGAATAAGTTTTTTGGTAGTATCAGCTCGATGTTTAAATTTTTTTCATTATGCTTTAGAATACTGATGATATTACACATTCTGTGTACTTAGGAGTGCGCTAATGACTGCATTTTCTTTCTTTAGCAGGTTGACAAGAGATGAGTGGGAGCGGCGACATATTCTAGAAGAAAATAGCTAGTGCTTTGCACATAGCATACTTCACACCGAATGTATATACGTACAGCGGAGGACTGCGTGAATAATAATTTTTTTGGTAAATATAGTCTCGATGTTTTAATTTTTTCATTATGCTTTAGAATACTGATGAAATTGCACATTTTGTGTACTTAGGAGTGCGCTAATGACTGCATTTTCTTTCTTTAGCAGGTTGACAAGAGATGAGAGGGAGCGGCGACATATTCTAGAAGAAAATAGCTAGTGCTTTGCACATAGCATTCTTCACACCGAATGTATCTACGTACAGCGGAGGACTGCGTGAATAATAAGTGTTTTGGTAAGTATCAGCTCGATGTTTTAATTTTTTTCATTATGCTTTAGAATACTGATGAAATTACACATTCTGTGTACTTAGGAGTGCGCTAATGACTGCATTTTCTTTCTTTAGCAGGTTGACAAGAGATGAGTGGGAGCGACGACATAATCTAGAAGAAAATAGCTAGTGCTTTGCACATAGCATTCTTCACACCCAATGTATCTACGTACAGCGGAGGACTGCGTGAATAATTAGATTTTTGGGAAGTAACAGGTCGATGTTTAAATTTTTTTCTATATGCTTTAGAATACTGATGAAATTACACATTCTGTGTACTTAGGAGTGCGCTAATGACTGCATTTTCGTTCTTTAGCAGGTTGACAAGAGATGAGTGGGAGCGGCGACATATTCTAGAAGAAAATAGCTAGTGCTTTGCACATAGCATTCTTCACACCGAATGTATCTACGTACAGCGGAGGACTGCGTGAATAATAAGTTTTTTGGTAAGTATCAGCTCGATGTTTGAATTTTTTTCATTATGCTTTAGAATACTGATGAAATTACACATTCTGTGTATTTAGGAGTGCGCTAATGACTGCATTTTCTTTCTTTAGCAGGTTGACAAGAGATGAGTGGGAGCGGCGACATATTCTAAAAGAAAATAGCTAGTGCTTTGCACATAGCATTCTTCACACCGAATGTATCTACGTACAGCGGAGGACTGCGTGAATAATTAGTTTTTTGGGAAGTAACAGCTCGATGTTTAAATTTTTTTCATTATGCTTTAGAATACTGATGAAATTACACATTCTGTGTACTTAGGAGTGCGCTAATGACTGCATTTTCTTTCTTTAGCAGGTTGACAAGAGATGAGTGGGAGCGGCGACATATTCTAGAAGCAAATAGCTAGTGCTTTGCACATAGCATTCTTCACACCGAATGTATCTACGTACAGCGGAGGACTGCGTGAATAATAAGATTTTTGGTAAGCATCAGCTCGATGTTTTAATTTTTTTCATTATGCTTTAGAATACTGATGAAATTACACATTGTGTGTGCTTAGGAGTGCGCTAATGACTGCATTTTCTTTCTTTAGCAGGTTGACAAGAGATCAGTGGGAGCGGCGACATATTCTAGAAGAAAATAGCTAGTGCTTTGCACATAGCATTCTTCACACCGAATGTATCTACGTACAGCGGAGGACTGCGTGAACAATTAGTTTTTTGGGAAGTAACAGCTCGATGTTTAAATTTTTTTCAGTATGCTTTAGAATACTGATGAAATTACACATTCTGTGTACTTAGGAGTGCGCTAATGACTGCATTTTCTTTCTTTAGCAGGTTGATAAGAGATGAGTGGGAGCGGCGACATATTCTAGAAGAAAATAGCTAGTGCATTGCACATAGCATTCTTCACACCGAATGTATCTACGTACAGCGGAGGACTGCGTGAATAATAAGTTTTTTGGTAAGTATCAGCTCGATGTTTTAATTTTTTTCATTATGCTTTAGAATACTGATGAAATTACACATTCTGTGTACTTAGGAGTGCGCTAATGACTGCATTTTCTTTCTTTAGCAGGTTGACAAGAGATGAGTGGGAGCGGCGACATATTCTAGAAGAAAATAGCTAGTGCTTTGCACATAGCATTCTTCACACCGAATGTATCTACGTACAGCGGAGGACAGCGTGAATAATAAGTTATTTGGTAAGTATCAGCTCGATGTTTTAATTTTTTTTAATTATGCTTTAGAATTCTGATGAAATTACACATTCTGTGTACTTAGGAGTGCGCTAATGACTGCATTTTCTTTCTTTAGCAGGTTGACAAGAGATGAGTGGGAGCGGCGACATATTCTAGAAGAAAAAATCTAGTGCTTTGCACATAGCATCCTTCACACCGAATGTATCTACGTACAGCGGA
This sequence comes from Schistocerca cancellata, assembly GCF_023864275.1. Lineage (NCBI taxonomy): Eukaryota > Metazoa > Arthropoda > Insecta > Orthoptera > Acrididae > Schistocerca > Schistocerca cancellata. Next base: position 140,911,105 of record NC_064634.1, on the reverse strand, counting down.
GGACTGCGTGAAGAATAAGTTTTTTGGTAGTATCAGCTCGATGTTTAAATTTTTTTCATTATGCTTTAGAATACTGATGATATTACACATTCTGTGTACTTAGGAGTGCGCTAATGACTGCATTTTCTTTCTTTAGCAGGTTGACAAGAGATGAGTGGGAGCGGCGACATATTCTAGAAGAAAATAGCTAGTGCTTTGCACATAGCATACTTCACACCGAATGTATATACGTACAGCGGAGGACTGCGTGAATAATAAGTTTTTCGGTAAATATAGTCTCGATGTATTAATTTTTTCATTATGCTTTAGAATACTGATGAAATTGCACATTTTGTGTACTTAGGAGTGCGCTAATGACTGCATTTTCTTTCTTTAGCAGGTTGACAAGAGATGAGAGGGAGCGGCGACATATTCTAGAAGAAAATAGCTAGTGCTTTGCACATAGCATTCTTCACACCGAATGTATCTACGTACAGCGGAGGACTGCAGGAAGAATAAGTTTTTTGGTAAGTATCAGCTCGATGTTTAAATTTTTTTCATTATGCTTTAGAATACTGATGAAATTACACATTCTGTGTATTTAGGAGTGCGCTAATGACTGCATTTTCTTTCTTTAGCAGGTTGACAAGAGATGAGTGGGAGCGGCGACATATTCTAGAAGAAAATAGCTAGTGCTTTGCACATAGCATTCTTCACACCGAATGTATCTACGTACAGCGGAGGACTGCGTGAACAATTAGTTTTTTGGGAAGTAACAGCTCGATGTTTAAATTTTTTTCAGTATGCTTTAGAATACTGATGAAATTACACATTCTGTGTACTTAGGAGTGCGCTAATGACTGCATTTTCTTTCTTTAGCAGGTTGATAAGAGATGAGTGGGAGCGGCGACATATTCTAGAAGAAAATAGCTAGTGCTTTGCACATAGCATTCTTCACACCGAATGTATCTACGTACAGCGGAGGACTGCGTGAATAATAAGTTTTTTGGTAAGTATCAGCTCGATGTTTTAATTTTTTTCATTATGCTTTAGAATACTGATGAAATTACACATTCTGTGTACTTAGGAGTGCGCTAATGACTGCATTTTCTTTCTTTAGCAGGTTGACAAGAGATAAGTGGGAGCGGCGACATAATCTAGAAGAAAATAGCTATTGCTTTGCACATAGCATTCTTCACACCGAATGTATCTACGTACAGCGGAGGACTGCGTGAATAATTAGTTTTTTGGGAAGTAACAGGTCGATGTTTAAATTTTTTTTTTTATGCTTTAGAATACTGATGAAATTACACATTCTGTGTACTTAGGAGTGCGCTAATGACTGCATTTTCGTTCTTTAGCAGGTTGACAAGAGATGAGTGGGAGCGGCGACATATTCTAGAAGAAAATAGCTAGTGCTTTGCACATAGCATTCTTCACACCGAATAAATCTACGTACAGCGGAGGACTGCGTGAATAATAAATTTTTTGGTAAGTATCAGCTCGATGTTTGAATTTTTTTCATTATGCTTTAGAATACTGATGAAATTACACATTCTGTGTATTTAGGAGTGCGCTAATGACTGCATTTTCTTTCTTTAGCAGGTTGACAAGAGATGAGTGGGAGCGGCGACATATTCTAAAAGAAAATAGCTAGTGCTTTGCACATAGCATTCTTCACACCGAATGTATCTACGTACAGCGGAGGACTGCGTGAATAATTAGTTTTTTGGGAAGTAACAGATCGATGTTTAAATTTTTTTCATTATGCTTTAGAATACTGATGAAATTACACATTCTGTGTAGTTAGGAGTGCGCTAATGACTGCATTTTCTTTCTTTAGCAGGTTGACAAGGGATCAGTGGGAGCGGCGACATAATCTAGAAGAAAATAGCTAGTGCTTTGCACATAGCATTCTTCACACCGAATGTATCTACGTACAGCGGAGGACTGCGTGGATAATAACATTTTTTGTAAGCATCAGCTCGATGTTTTAATTTTTTTCATTATGCTTTAGAATACTTATGAAATTACGCATTCTGTGTGCTTAGGAGTGCGCTAATGACTGCATTTTCTTTCTTTAGCAGGTTGACAAGAGATCAGTGGGAGCGGCGACATCTTCTAGAAGAAAATAGCTAGTGCTTTGCACATAGCATTCTTCACACCGAATGTATCTACGTACAGCGGAGGACTGCGTGAATAATTAGTTTTTTGGGAAGTAACAGCTCGATGTTAAAATTTTTTTCATTATGCTTTAGAATACTGATGAAATTTCACATTCTGTGTACTTAGGAGTGCGCTGATGACTGCATTTTCTTTCTTTAGCAGGTTGACAAGAGATGAGTGGGAGATGCGACATATTCTAGAAGAAAATAGCTAGTGCTTTGCACATAGCATTCTTCACACCGAATGTATCTACGTACAGCGGAGGACTGCGTGAATAATAAGTTTTTTGGTAAGTATCAGCTCGATGTTTTAATTTTTTTTAATTATGCTTTAGAATACTGATGAAATTACACATTCTGTGTACTTAGGAGTGCGCTAATGACTGCATTTTCTTTCTTTAGCAGGTTGACAAGAGATGAGTGGGAGCGGCGACATATTATAGAAGAAAATAGCTAGTGCTTTGCACATAGCATTCTTCACACCGAATGTATCTACGTACAGCGGAGGACTGCGTGAATAATTAGTTTTTTGGGAAGTAACAGCTCGATGTTTAAATTTTACATTATGTTTTAGAATACTGATGAAATTACACATTCTGTGTACTTAGGAGTGCGCTAATGACTACATTTTCTTTCTTTAGCAGGTTGACAAGAGAGGAGTGGGAGCGGCGACATATTCTAGAAGAAAATAGCTAGTGCTTTGCACATAGCATTCTTCACACCGAATGTATCTACGTACAGCGGAGGACTGCGTGAAGAATAAGTTTTTTGGTAAGTATCAGCTCGATGTTTAAATTTTTTTCATTATGCTTTAGAATACTGATGATATTACACATTCTGTGTACTTAGGAGTGCGCTAATGACTGCATTTTCTTTCTTTAGCAGGTTGACAAGAGATGAGTGGGAGCGGCGACATATTCTAGAAGAAAATAGCTAGTGCTTTGCACATAGCATTCTTCACACCGAATGTATCTACGTACAGCGGAGGAATGCGTGAATAATTAGTTTTTTGGTAAGTATCAACTCGATGTTTAAATTTTTTTCATTATGCTTTAGAATACTGATGAAATTACACATTCTGTGTACTTAGGAGTGCGCTAATGACTGCATTTTCTTTCTTTAGCAGGTTGACAAGAGATGAGTGGGAGCGGCGACATATTCTAGAAGAAAATAGCTAGTGCTTTGCACATAGCATTCTTCACACCGAATGTATCTACGTACAGCGGAGGACTGCGTGAAGAATAAGTTTTTTGGTAAGTATCAGCTCGATGTTTAAATTTTTTTCATTATGCTTTAGAATACTGATGAAATTACACATTCTGTGTACTTAGGAGTGCGCTAATGACTGCATTATCTTTCTTTAGCAGGTTGACAAGAGATGAGTGGGAGCGGCGACATATTATAGAAGAAAATAGCTAGTGCTTTGCACATAGCATTCTTCACACCGAATGTATCTACGTACAGCGGAGGACTGCGTGAATAATTAGTTTTTTGGGAAGTAACAGGTCGATGTTTAAATTTTTTTCTATATGCTTTAGAATACTGATGAAATTACACATTCAGTGTACTTAGGAGTGCGCTAATGACTGCATTTTCGTTCTTTAGCAGGTTGACAAGAGATGAGTGGGAGCGGCGACATATTCTAGAAGAAAATAGCTAGTGCTTTGCACATAGCATTCTTCACACCGAATGTATCTACGTACAGCGGAGGACTGCGTGAATAATAAGTTTTTTGGTAAGTATCAGCTCGATGTTTGAATTTTTTTCATTATGCTTTAGAATACTGATGAAATTACACATTCTGTGTATTTAGGAGTGCGCTAATGACTGCATTTTCTTTCTTTAGCAGGTTGACAAGAGATGAGTGGGAGCGGCGACATATTCTAAAAGAAAATAGCTAGTGCTTTGCACATAGCATTCTTCACACCGAATGTATCTACGTACAGCGGAGGACTGCGTGAATAATTAGTTTTTTGGGAAGTAACAGATCGATGTTTAAATTTTTTTCATTATGCTTTAGAATACTGATGAAATTACACATTCTGTGTAGTTAGGAGTGCGCTAATGACTGCATTTTCTTTCTTTAGCAGGTTGACAAGAGATCAGTGGGAGCGGCGACATATTCTAGAAGAAAATAGCTAGTGCTTTGCACATAGCATTCTTCACACCGAATGTATCTACGTACAGCGGAGGACTGCGTGAATAATAAGATTTTTTGTAAGCATCAGCTCGATGTTTTAATTTTTTTCATTATGCTTTAGAATACTGATGAAATTACACATTCTGTGTGCTTAGGAGTGCGCTAATGACTGCATTTTCTTTCTTTAGCAGGTTGACAAGAGATCAGTGGGAGCGGCGACATCTTCTAGAAGAAAATAGCTAGTGCTTTGCACATAGCATTCTTCACACCGAATGTATCTACGTACAGCGGAGGACTGCGTGAATAATTAGTTTTTTGGGAAGTAACAGCTCGATGTTAAAATTTTTTTCATTATGCTTTAGAATACTGATGAAATTACACATTCTGTGTACTTAGGAGTGCGCTGATGACTGCATTTTCTTTCTTTAGCAGGTTGACAAGAGATGAGTGGGAGATGCGACATATTCTAGAAGAAAATAGCTAGTGCTTTGCACATAGCATTCTTCACACCGAATGTATCTACGTACAGCGGAGGACTGCGTGAATAATAAGTTTTTTGGTAAGTATCAGCTCGATGTTTTAATTTTTTTTAATTATGCTTTAGAATACTGATGAAATTACACATTCTGTGTACTTAGGAGTGCGCTAATGACTGCATTTTCTTTCTTTAGCAGGTTGACAAGAGATGAGTGGGAGCGGCGACATATTATAGAAGAAAATAGCTAGTGCTTTGCACATAGCATTCTTCACACCGAATGTATCTACGTACAGCGGAGGACTGCGTGAATAATTAGTTTTTTGGGAAGTAACAGCTCGATGTTTAAATTTTTCATTATGTTTTAGAATACTGATGAAATTACACATTCTGTGTACTTAGGAGTGCGCTAATGACTACATTTTCTTTCTTTAGCAGGTTGACAAGAGAGGAGTGGGAGCGGCGACATATTCTAGAAGAAAATAGCTAGTGCTTTGCACATAGCATTCTTCACACCGAATGTATCTACGTACAGCGGAGGACTGCGTGAAGAATAAGTTTTTTGGTAAGTATCAGCTCGATGTTTAAATTTTTTTCATTATGCTTTAGAATACTGATGATATTACACATTCTGTGTACTTAGGAGTGCGCTAATGACTGCATTTTCTTTCTTTAGCAGGTTGACAAGAGATGAGTGGGAGCGGTGACATATTCTAGAAGAAAATAGCTAGTGCTTTGCACATAGCATTCTTCACACCGAATGTATCTACGTACAGCGGAGGAATGCGTGAATAATTAGTTTTTTGGTAAGTATCAACTCGATGTTTAAATTTTTTTCATTATGCTTTAGAATACTGATGAAATTACACATTCTGTGTACTTAGGAGTGCGCTAATGACTGCATTTTCTTTCTTTAGCAGGTTGACAAGAGATGAGTGGGAGCGGCGACATATTCTAGAAGAAAATAGCTAGTGCTTTGCACATAGCATTCTTCACACCGAATGTATCTACGTACAGCGGAGGACCTCGTGAATAATTAGTTTTTGGTAAGTAACAGCTCCATGTTTAAATATTTTTCATTATGCTTTAGAATACTGATGAAATTACACATTCTGTGTACTTAGGAGTGCGCTAATGACTGCATTTTCTTTCTTTAGCAGGTTGACAAGAGATGAGTGGGAGCGGCGACATATTATAGAAGAAAATAGCTAGTGCTTTGCACATAGCATTCTTCACACCGAATGTATCTACGTACAGCGGAGGACTGCGTGAATAATTAGTTTTTTGGGAAGTAACAGCTCGATGTTTAAATTTTTCATTATGTTTTAGAATACTGATGAAATTACACATTCAGTGTACTTAGGAGTGCGCTAATGACTACATTTTCTTTCTTTAGCAGGTTGACAAGAGAGGAGTGGGAGCGGCGACATATTCTAGAAGAAAATAGCTAGTGCTTTGCACATAGCATTCTTCACACCGAATGTATCTACGTACAGCGGAGGACTGCGTGAAGAATAAGTTTTTTGGTAAGTATCAGCTCGATGTTTAAATTTTTTCATTATGCTTTAGAATACTGATGATATTACACATTCTGTGTACTTAGGAGTGCGCTAATGACTGCATTTTCTTTCTTTAGCAGGTTGACAAGAGATGAGTGGGAGCGGCGACATATTCTAGAAGAAAATAGCTAGTGCTTTGCACATAGCATTCTTCACACCGAATGTATCTACGTACAGCGGAGGACTGCGTGAATAATAATTTTTTTGGTAAGTATCAGCTCGATGTTTTAATTTTTTTCATTATGCTTTAGAATACTGATGAAATTACACATTCTGTGTACTTAGGAGTGCGCTAATGACTGCATATTCTTTCTTTAGCAGGTTGACAAGAGATGAGTGGGTGCGGCGACATATTCTAGAAGAAAATAGCTAGTGCTTTGCATATAGCATTCTTCACACCGAATGTATCTACGTACAGCGGAGGACTGCGTGAATAATTAGTTTTTTGGCAAGTAACAGCTCGATGTTTAAATTTTTTTCATTATGCTTTAGAATACTGATGAAATTACACATTCTGTGTACTTAGGAGTGCGCTAATGACTGCATTTTCTTTCTTTAGCAGGTTGACAAGAGATGAGTGGGAGCGGCGCCATATTCTAGAAGAAAATAGCTAGTGCTTTGCACATAGCATTTTTCACACCGAATGTATCTACGTACAGCGGAGGACTACGTGAAGAATAAGTTTTTTGGTAAGTATCAGCTCTATGTTTTAATTTTTTTCATTATGCTATAGAATACAGATGAAATTACACATTCTGTGTACCTAGGAGTGCGCTAATGACTTCATTTTCCTTCTTTAGCAGGTTGACAAGAGATGAGTGGGAGCGGCGACATATTCTAGAAGAAAATAGCTAGTGCTTTGCACATAGCATTCTTCACACCGAATGTATCTACGTACAGCGGAGGACTGCGTGAATAATAATTTTTTTGGGAAGTAACAGCTCGATGTTTAAATTTTTTTCATTATGCTTTAGAATACTGATGAAATTACACATTCTGTGTACTTAGGAGTGCGCTAATGACTGCATTTTCTTTCTTTAGTAGGTTGACAAGAGATTAGTGGGAGCGGCGACATATTGTAGAAGAAAATCGCTAGTGCTTTGCATATAGCATTCTGCACACCGAATGTATCTACGTACAGCGGAGGACTGCGTGAATAATTAGTTTTTTGGGAAGTAACAGCTCGATGTTTAATTGTTTTTCATTATGCTTTAGAATACTGATGAAATTACACATTCTGTGTACTTAGGAGTGCGCTAATGACTGCATTTTCTTTCTTTAGCAGGTTGACAAGAAATCAGTGGGAGCGGCGACATATTCTAGAAAAAATAGCTAGTGCTTTGCACATAGCATTCTTCACACCGAATGTATCTACGTACAGCGGAGGACTGCGTGAATAATTAGTTTTTTGGGAAGTAACAGCTCGATGTTTAAATTTTTCATTATGTTTTAGAATACTGATGAAATTACACATTCTGTGTACTTAGGAGTGCGCTAATGACTACATTTTCTTTCTTTAGCAGGTTGACAAGAGAGGAGTGGGAGCGGCGACATACTCTAGAAGAAAATAGCTAGTGCTTTGCACATAGCATTCTTCACACCGAATGTATCTACGTACAGCGGAGGACTGCGTGAAGAATAAGTTTTTTGGTAAGTATCAGCTCGATGTTTAAATTTTTTTCATTTTGCTTTAGAATACTGATGATATTACACATTCTGTGTACTTAGGAGTGCGCTAATGACTGCATTTTCTTTCTTTAGCAGGTTGACAAGAGATGAGTGGGAGCGGCGACATATTCTAGAAGAAAATAGCTAGTGCTTTGCACATAGCATTCTTCACACCGAATGTATCTACGTACAGCGGAGGAATGCGTGAATAATTAGTTTTTTGGTAAGTATTAACTCGATGTTTAAATTTTTTTCATTATGCTTTAGAATACTGATGAAATTACACATTCTGTGTACTTAGGAGTGCGCTAATGACTGCATTTTCTTTCTTTAGCAGGTTGACAAGAGATGTGTGGGAGCGGCGACATATTCTAGAAGAAAATAGCTAGTGCTTTGCACATAGCATTCTTCACACCGAATGTATCTACGTACAGCGGAGGACTGCGTGAATAATTAGTTTTTTGGGAAGTAACAGCTCCATGTTTAAATATTTTTCATTATGCTTTAGAATACTGATGAAATTACACATTCTGTGTACTTAGGAGTGCGCTAATGACTGCATTTTCTTTCTTTAGCAGGTTGACAAGAGATGAGTGGGAGCGGCGACATATTCTAGAAGAAAATAGCTAGTGCTTTGCACATATCATTCTTCACACCGAATGTATATACGTACAGCGGAGGACTGCGTGAATAAAAAGTTTTTTTAAAAATATCAGCTCGATGTTTTAATTTTTTCATTATGCTTTAGAATACTGATGAAATTACACATTCTGTGTACTTAGGAGTGCGCTAATGACTGCATTTTCTTTCTTTATCAGGTTGACAAGAGATGAGTGGGAGCGGCGACATATTCTAGAAGAAAATAGCTAGTGCTTTGCACATAGCATTCTTCACACCGAATGTATCTACATACAGCGGAGGACTGCGTGAATAATAATTTTTTTGGTAAGTATCAGCTCGATGTTTTAATTTTTTTCATTATGCTTTAGAATACTGATGAAATTACACATTCTGTGTACTTAGGAGTGCGCTAATGACTGCATTTTCTTTCTTTAGCAGGTTGACAAGAGATGAGTGGGTGCGGCGACATATTCTAGAAGAAAATAGCTAGTGCTTTGCATATAGCATTCTTCACACCGAATGTATCTACGTACAGCGGATGACTGCGTGAATAATTAGTTTTTTGGGAAGTAACAGCTCGATGTTTAAATTTTTTTCATTATGCTTTAGAATACTGATGAAATTAAACATTCTGTGTACTTAGGAGTGCGCTAATGACTGCATTTTCTTTCTTTAGCAGATTGACAAGAGATGAGTGGGAGCGGCGACATATTCTAGAAGAAAATAGCTAGTGCTTTGCACATAGCATTTTTCACACCGAATGTATCTACGTACAGCGGAGGACTGCGTGAAGAATAAGTTTTTTGGTAAGTATCAGCTGTATGTTTTAATTTTTTTCATTATGCTATAGAATACAGATGAAATTACACATTCTGTGTACCTAGGAGTGCGCTAATGACTTCATTTTCCTTCTTTAGCAGGTTGACAAGAGATGAGTGGGAGCGGCGACATATTCTAGAAGAAAATAGCTAGTGCTTTGCACATAGCAATCTTCACACCGAATGTATCTACGTACAGCGGAGGACTGCGTGAATAATAAGTTTTTTGGGAAGTAACAGCGCGATGTTTAAATTTTTTTCATTATGCTTTAGAATACTGATGAAATTACACATTCTGTGTACTTAGGAGTGCGCTAATGACTGCATTTTCTTTCTTTAGTAGGTTGACAGGAGATTAGTGGGAGCGGCGACATATTCTAGAAGAAAATCGCTAGTGCTTTGCATATAGCATTCTTCACACCGAATGTATCTACGTACAGCGGAGGACTGCGTGAATAATTAGTTTCTTGGGAAGTAACAGCTCGATGTTTTAATTTTTTTCATTATGCTTTAGAATACTGATGAAATTACACATTCTGTGTACTTAGGAGTGCGCTAATGACTGCATTTTCTTTCTTTAGCAGGTTGACAAGAGATCAGTGGGAGCGGCGACATATTCTAGAAGAAAATAGCTAGTGCTTTGCACATAGCATTCTTCACACCGAATGTATCTACGTACAGCGGAGGACTGCGTGAATAATAAATTTTTTGGGAAGTAACAGCTCGATGTTTAAATTTTTTTCATTATGCTTTAGAATACTGATGAAATTACACATTCTGTGTACTTAGGAGTGCGCTAATGACTGCATTTTCTTTCTTTAGTAGGTTGACAAGAGATTAGTGGGAGCGGCGACATATTGTAGAAGAAAATCGCTAGTGCTTTGCATATAGCATTCTTCACACCGAATGTATCTACGTACAGCGGAGGACTGCGTGAATAATTAGTTTTTTCGGAAGTAACAGCTCGATGTTTAAATTTTTTTCATTATGCTTTAGAATACTGATGAAATTACACATTCTGTGTACTTAGGAGTGCGCTAATGACTGCATTTTCTTTCTTTAGCAGGTTGACAAGAGATCAGTGGGAGCGGCGACATATTCTAGAAAAAATAGCTAGTGCTTTGCACATAGCATTCTTCACACCGAATGTATCTACGTACAGCGGAGGACTGCGTGAATAATTAGTTTTTTGGGAAGTAACAGCTCGATGTTTAAATTTTTTTCTTTATGCTTTAGAATACTGATGAAATTACACATTCTGTGTACTTAGGAGTGCGCTAATGACTGCATTTTCGTTCTTTAGCAGGTTGACAAGAGATGAATGGGAGCGGCGACATATTCTAGAAGAAAATAGCTAGTGCTTTGCACATAGCATTCTTCACACCGAATGTATCTACGTACAGCGGAGGACAGCGTGAATAATAAGTTTTTTGGTAAGTATCAGCTCGATGTTTTAATTTTTTTTAATTATGCTGTAGAATACTGATGAAATTACACAATCTGTGTACTTAGGAGTGCGCTAATGACTGCATTTTCTTTCTTTAGCAGGTTGACAAGGGATGAGTGGGAGCGGCGATATATTCTAAAATAAAATCGCTAGTGCTTTGCATATAGCATTCTTCACACCGAATGAATCTACGTACAGCGGAGGACTGCGTGAATAATTATTTTTTTGGGAAGTAACAGCTCGATGTATAAATTTTTTTCATTATGCTTTAGAATACTGATGAAATTACACATTCTGTGTACTTAGGAGTGCGCTAATGACTGCATTTTCTTTCTTTAGCATGTTGACAAGAGATGAGTGGGAGCGGCGACATATTATAGAAGAAAATAGCTAGTGCTTTGCACATAGCATTCTTCACACCGAATGTATCTACGTACAGCGGAGGACTGCGTGAATAATAAGTTTTTTGGTAAGTATCAGCTCGATGTTTAAATTTTTTTCATTATGCTTTAGAATGCTGATGAAATTACACATTCTGTGTACTTAGGAGTGCGCTAATGACTGCATTTTCTTTCTTTAGCAGGTTGACAAGAGATGAGTGGGAGCGGCGACATATTCTAGAAGAAAATAGCTAGTGCTTTGCACATAGCATTCTTCACACCGAATGTATCTACGTACAGCGGAGGACTGCGTGAATAATAAATTTTTTGGGAAGTAACAGCTCGACGTTTAAATTTTTTTCATTATGCTTTAGAATACTGATGAAATTACACATTCTGTGTACTTAGGAGTGCGCTAATGACTGCATTTACTTTCTTTAGCAGGTTGACAAGAGATCAGTGGGAGCGGCGACATATTCTAGAAAAAATAGCTAGTGCTTTGCACATAGCATTCTTCACACCGAATGTATCTACGTACAGCGGAGGACTGCGTGAATAATTAGTTTTTTGGGAAGTAACAGATCGATGTTTAAATTTTTCATTATGTTTTAGAATACTGATGAAATTACACATTCTGTGTACTTAGGAGTGCGCTAATGACTACATTTTCTTTCTTTAGCAGGTTGACAAGAGAGGAGTGGGAGCGGCGACATACTCTAGAAGAAAATAGCTAGTGCTTTGCACATAGCATTCTTCACACCGAATGTATCTACGTACAGCGGAGGACTGCGTGAAGAATAAGTTTTTTGGTAAGTATCAGCTCGATGTTTAAATTTTTTTCATTATGCTTTAGAATACTGATGATATTACACATTCTGTGTACTTAGGAGTGCGCTAATGACTGCATTTTCTTTCTTTAGCAGGTTGACAAGAGATGAGTGGGAGCGGCGACATATTCTAGAAGAAAATAGCTAGTGCTTTGCACATAGCATTCTTCACACCGAATGTATCTACGTACAGCGGAGGAATGCGTGAATAATTAGTTTTTTGGTAAGTATCAACTCGATGTTTAAATTTTTTTCATTATGCTTTGGAATACTGATGAAATTGCACATTCTGTGTACTTAGGAGTGCGCTAATGACTGCATTTTCTTTCTTTAGCAGGTTGACAAGAGATGAGTGGGAGCGGCGACATATTCTAGAAGAAAATAGCTAGTGCTTTGCACATAGCATTCTTCACACCGAATGTATCTACGTACAGCGGAGGACTGCGTGAATAATAATTTTTTTGGTAAGTATCAGCTCGATGTTTTAATTTTTTTCATTATGCTTTAGAATACTGATGAAATTACACATTCTGTGTACTTAGGAGTGCGCTAATGACTGCATTTTCTTTCTTTAGCAGGTTGACAAGAGATGAGTGGGTGCGGCGACATATTCTAGAAGAAAATAGCTAGTGCTTTGCATATAGCATTCTTCACACCGAATGTACCTACGTACAGCGGAGGACTGCGTGAATAATTAGTTTTTTGGGAAGTAACAGCTCGATGTTTAAATTTTTTTCATTATGCCTTAGAATACTGATGAAATTAAACATTCTGTGTACTTAGGAGTGCGCTAATGACTGCATTTTCTTTCTTTAGCAGGTTGACAAGAGATGAGTGGGAGCGGCGACATATTCTAGAAGAAAATAGCTAGTGCTTTGCACATAGCATTTTTCACACCGAATGTATCTACGTACAGCGGAGGACTGCGTGAAGAATAAGTTTTTTGGTAAGTATCAGCTCTATGTTTAAATTTTTTTCATTATGCTTTAGAATACTGATGATATTACACATTCTGTGTACTTAGGAGTGCGCTAATGACTGCATTTTCTTTCTTTAGCAGGTTGACAAGAGATGAGTGGGAGCGGCGACATATTCTAGACGAAAATAGCTAGTGCTTTGCACATAGCATTCTTCACACCGAATGTATCTACGTACAGCGGAGGACTGCGTGACTAATAAGTTTTTTGGGAAGTAACAGCGCGATGTTTAAATTTTTTCATTATGCTTTAGAATACTGATGAAATTACACATTCTGTGTACTTAGGAGTGCGCTAATGACTGCATTTTCTTTCTTTAGTAGGTTGACAAGAGATTAGTGGGAGCGGCGACATATTCTAGAAGAAAATCGCTAGTGCTTTGCATATAGCATTCTTCACACCGAATGTATCTACGTACAGCGGAGGACTGCGTGAATAATAAGTTTTTTGGTAAGTATCAGCTCGATGTTTAAATTTTTTTCATTATGCTTTAGAATGCTGATGAAATTAAACATTCTGTGTACTTAGGAGTGCGCTAATGACTGCATTTTCTTTCTTTAGCAGGTTGACAAGAGATGAGTGGGAGCGGCGACATATTCTAGAAGAAAATAGCTAGTGCTTTGCACATAGCATTCTTCACACCGAATGTATCTACGTACAGCGGAGGACTGCGTGAATAATAAATTTTTTGGGAAGTAACAGCTCGACGTTTAAATTTTTTTCATTATGCTTTAGAATACTGATGAAATTACACATTCTGTGTACTTAGGAGTGCGCTAATGACTGCATTTTCTTTCTTTAGCAGGTTGACAAGAGATCAGTGGGAGCGGCGACATATTCTAGAAAAAATAGCTAGTGCTTTGCACATAGCATTCTTCACACCGAATGTATCTACGTACAGCGGAGGACTGCGTGAATAATTAGTTTTTTGGGAAGTAACAGATCGATGTTTAAATTTTTCATTATGTTTTAGAATACTGATGAAATTACACATTCTGTGTACTTAGGAGTGCGCTAATGACTACATTTTCTTTCTTTAGCAGGTTGACAAGAGAGGAGTGGGAGCGGCGACATACTCTAGAAGAAAATAGCTAGTGCTTTGCACATAGCATTCTTCACACCGAATGTATCTACGTACAGCGGAGGACTGCGTGAAGAATAAGTTTTTTGGTAAGTATCAGCTCGATGTTTAAATTTTTTTCATTATGCTTTAGAATACTGATGATATTACACATTCTGTGTACTTAGGAGTGCGCTAATGACTGCATTTTCTTTCTTTAGCAGGTTGACAAGAGATGAGTGGGAGCGGCGACATATTCTAGAAGAAAATAGCTAGTGCTTTGCACATAGCATTCTTCACACCGAATGTATCTACGTACAGCGGAGGAATGCGTGAATAATTAGTTTTTTGGTAAGTATCAACTCGATGTTTAAATTTTTTTCATTATGCTTTGGAATACTGATGAAATTGCACATTCTGTGTACTTAGGAGTGCGCTAATGACTGCATTTTCTTTCTTTAGCAGGTTGACAAGAGATGAGTGGGAGCGGCGACATATTCTAGAAGAAAATAGCTAGTGCTTTGCACATAGCATTCTTCACACCGAATGTATCTACGTACAGCGGAGGACTGCGTGAATAATAATTTTTTTGGTAAGTATCAGCTCGATGTTTTAATTTTTTTCATTATGCTTTAGAATACTGATGAAATTACACATTCTGTGTACTTAGGAGTGCGCTAATGACTGCATTTTCTTTCTTTAGCAGGTTGACAAGAGATGAGTGGGTGCGGCGACATATTCTAGAAGAAAATAGCTAGTGCTTTGCATATAGCATTCTTCACACCGAATGTACCTACGTACAGCGGAGGACTGCGTGAATAATTAGTTTTTTGGGAAGTAACAGCTCGATGTTTAAATTTTTTTCATTATGCTTTAGAATACTGATGAAATTAAACATTCTGTGTACTTAGGAGTGCGCTAATGACTGCATTTTCTTTCTTTAGCAGGTTGACAAGAGATGAGTGGGAGCGGCGACATATTCTAGAAGAAAATAGCTAGTGCTTTGCACATAGCATTTTTCACACCGAATGTATCTACGTACAGCGGAGGACTGCGTGAAGAATAAGTTTTTTGGTAAGTATCAGCTCTATGTTTTAATTTTTTTCATTATGCTATAGAATACAGATGAAATTACACATTCTGTGTACCTAGGAGTGCGCTAATGACTTCATTTTCCTTCTTTAGCAGGTTGACAAGAGATGAGTGGGAGCGGCGACATATTCTAGACGAAAATAGCTAGTGCTTTGCACATAGCATTCTTCACACCGAATGTATCTACGTACAGCGGAGGACTGCGTGACTAATAAGTTTTTTGGGAAGTAACAGCGCGATGTTTAAATTTTTTCATTATGCTTTAGAATACTGATGAAATTACACATTCTGTGTACTTAGGAGTGCGCTAATGACTGCATTTTCTTTCTTTAGTAGGTTGACAAGAGATTAGTGGGAGCGGCGACATATTCTAGATGAAAATCGCTAGTGCTTTGCATATAGCATTCTTCACACCGAATGTATCTACGTACAGCGGAGGACTGCGTGAATAATTAGTTTTTTGGGAAGTAACAGCTCGATGTTTTAATTTTTTTCATTATGCTTTAGAATACTGATGAAATTACACATTCTGTGTACTTAGGAGTGCGCTAATGACTGCATTTTCTTTCTTTAGCAGGTTGACAAGAGATCAGTGGGAGCGGCGACATATTCTAGAAGAAAATAGCTAGTGCTTTGCACATAGCATTCTTCACACCGATTGTATCTACGTACAGCGGAGGACTGCGTGAATAATAAATTTTTTGGGAAGTAACAGCTCGATGTTTAAGTTTTTTTCATTATGCTTTAGAATACTGATGAAATTACACATTCTGTGTACTTAGGAGTGCGCTAATGACTGCATTTTCTTTCTTTAGTAGGTTGACAAGAGATTAGTGGGAGCGGCGACATATTGTAGAAGAAAATCGCTAGTGATTTGCATATAGCATTCTTCACACCGAATGTATCTACGTACAGCGGAGGACTGCGTGAATAATTAGTTTTTTGGGAAGTAACAGCTCGATGTTTAAATTTTTTCATTATGCTTTAGAATACTGATGAAATTACACATTCTGTGTACTTAGGAGTGCGCTAATGACTGCATTTTCTTTCTTTAGCAGGTTGACAAGAGATCAGTGGGAGCGGCGACATATTCTAGAAAAAATAGCTAGTGCTTTGCACATAGCATTCTTCACACCGAATGTATCTACGTACAGCGGAGGACTGCGTGAATAATTAGTTTTTTGGGAAGTAACAGCTCGATGTTTAAATTTTTCTCTTTATGCTTTAGAATACTGATGAAATTACACATTCTGTGTACTTAGGAGTGCGCTAATGACTGCATTTTCGTTCTTTAGCAGGTTGACAAGAGATGAGTGGGAGCGGCGACATATTCTAGAAGAAAATAGCTAGTGCTTTGCACATAGCATTCTTCACACCGAATGTATCTACGTACAGCGGAGGACTGCGTGAATAATCAGTTTTTTGGTAAGTATCAGCTCGATGTTTTAATTTTTTTTAATTATGCTGTAGAATACTGATGAAATTACACATTCTGTGTACTTAGGAGTGCGCTAATGACTGCATTTTCTTTCTTTAGCAGGTTGACAAGAGATGAGTGGGAGCGGCGACACATTCTAGACGAAAATAGCTAGTGCCTTGCACATAGCATTCTTCACACCGAATGTATCTACGTACATCGGAGCACTGCGTGAATAATAAGTTTTTTGGTAAGTATCAGCTCGATGTTTTAATTTTTTTCATTATACTTTAGAATAATGATGAAATTACACATTCTGTGTACTTAGGAGTGCGCTAATGACTGCATTTTCTTTCTTTAGCAGGTTGACAAGAGATGAGTGGGAGCGGCGACAATTCTAGAAGAAAATCGCTAGTGCTTTGCATATAGCATTCTTCACACCGAATGTATCTACGTACAGCGGAGGACTGCGTGAATAATTAGTTTTTTGGGAAGTAACAGCTCGATGTTTAAATTTTTTTCATTATGCTTTAGAATACTGATGAAATTACACATTCTGTGTACTTAGGAGTGCGCTAATGACTGCATTATCTTTCTTTAGCAGGTTGACAAGAGATGAGTGGGAGCGGCGACATAATCTAGAAGAAAATAGCTAGTGCTTTGCATATAGCATTCTTCACACCGAATGTATCTACGTACAGCGGAGGACTGCGTGAAGAATAAGTTTTTTGGTAAGTATCAGCTCGATGTTTAAATTTTTTCATTATGCTTTAGAATACTGATGAAATTACACATTCTGTGTACTTAGGAGTGCGCTAATGACTGCATTTTCTTTCTTTAGTAGGTTGACAAGAGATGAGTGGGAGCGGCGACATGTTGTAGAAGAAAATCGCTAGTGCTTTGCATATAGCATTCCTCACACCGAATGTATCTACGTACAGCGGAGGACTGCGTGAATAATTAGTTTTTTGGGAAGTAACAGCTCGATGTTTAAATTTTTTTCATTATGCTTTAGAATACTGATGAAATTACACATTCTGTGTACTTAGGAGTGCGCTAATGACTGCATTTTCTTTCTTTAGCAGGTTGACAAGAGATGAGTGGGAGCGGCGACATATTCTAGAAAAAATAGCTAGTGCTTTGCACATAGCATTCTTCACACCGAATGTATCTACGTACAGCGGAGGACTGCGTGAATAATTAGTTTTTTGGGAAGTAACAGCTCGATGTTTAAATTTTTCTCTTTATGCTTTAGAATACTGATGAAATTACACATTCTGTGTACTTAGGAGTGCGCTAATGACTGCATTTTCGTTCTTTAGCAGGTTGACAAGAGATGAGTGGGAGCGGCGACATAATCTAGAAGAAAATAGCTAGTGCTTTGCATATAGCATTCTTCACACCGAATGTATCTACGTACAGCGGAGGACTGCGTGAATAATAAGTTTTTTGGTAAGTATCAGCTCGGTGTTTTAATTTTTTTTAATTATGCTGTAGAATACTGATGAAATTACACATTCTGTGTACTTAGGAGTGCGCTAATGACTGCATTATCTTTCTTTAGCAGGTTGACAAGAGATGAGTGGGAGCGGCGACATAATCTAGAAGAAAATAGCTAGTGCTTTGCATATAGCATTCTTCACACCGAATGTATCTACGTACAGCGGAGGACTGCGTGAAGAATAAGTTTTTTGGTAAGTATCAGCTCGATGTTTAAATTTTTTCATTATGCTTTAGAATACTGATGAGATTACACATTCTGTGTACTTAGGAGTGCGCTAATGACTGCATTTTCTTTCTTTAGCAGGTTGACAAGAGATGAGTGGGAGCGGCGACATATTCTAGAAGAAAATAGCTAGTGCTTTGCACATAGCGTTCTTCACACCGAATGTATCTACGTACAGCGGAGGACTGCGTGAAGAATAAGTATTTTGGTAAGTATCAGATCGATGTTTAAATTTTTTTCATTATGCTTTAGAATACTGATGAAATTACACATTCTGTCTACTTAGGAGTGCGCTAATGACTGCATTTTCTTTCTTTAGCAGGTTGACAAGAGATGAGTGGGAGCGGCGACATATTCTAGAAGAAAATCGCTAGTGCTTTGCATATAGCATTCTTCACACCGAATGTATCTGCGTACAGCGGAGGACTGCGTGAATAATTAGTTTTTTGGGAAGTAACAGCTCGATGTTTAAATTTTTTTCATTATGCTTTAGAATACTGATGAAATTACACATTCTGTGTACTTAGGAGTGCGCTAATGACTGCATTTTCTTTCTTTAGCATGTTGACAAGAGATGAGTGGGAGCGGCGACATACTCTAGAAGAAAATAGCTAGTGCTTTGCACATAGCATTCTTCACACCGAATGTATCTACGTACATCGGAGCACTGCGTGAATAATAAGTTTTTTGGTAAGTATCAGCTCGATGTTTTAATTTTTTTCATTATGCTTTAGAATAATGATGAAATTACACATTCTGTGTACTTAGGAGTGCGCTAATGACTGCATTATCTTTCTTTAGCAGGTTGACAAGAGATGAGTGGGAGCGGCGACATATTCTAGAAGAAAATAGCTAGTGCTTTGCATATAGCATTCTTCACACCGAATGTATCTACGTACAGCGGAGGACTGCGTGAAGAATAAGTTTTTTGGTAAGTATCAGCTCGATGTTTAAATATTTTCATTATGCTTTAGAATACTGATGAAATTACACATTCTGTCTACTTAGGAGTGCGCTAATGACTGCATTTTCTTTCTTTAGCAGGTTGACAAGAGATGAGTGGGAGCGGCGACATATTCTAGAAGAAAGTCGCTAGTGCTTTGCATATAGCATTCTTCACACCGAATGTATCTGCGTACAGCAGAGGACTGCGTGAATAATTAGTTTTTTGGGAAGTAACAGTTCGATGTTTAAATTTTTTTCATTATGCTTTAGAATACTGATGAAATTACACATTCTGTGTACTTAGGAGTGCGCTAATTACTGCATTTTCTTTCTTTAGCATGTTGACAAGATATGAGTGGGACCGGCGACATATTCTAGAAGAAAATAGCTAGTGCTTTGCACATAGCATTCTTCACACCAAATGTATCTACGTACAGCGGAGGACTGCGTGAATCATAAGTTTTTTGGTAAGTATCAGCTCGATGTTTTAATTTTTTTCATTATGCTTTAGAATACTGATGAAATTACACATTCTGTGTACTTAGGAGTGCGCTAATGACTGCATTTTCTTTCTTTAGCAGGTTGACAAGACATGAGTGGGAGCGGCGACATATTCTAGAAGAAAATAGCTGGTGCTTTGCACATAGCATTCTTCACACCGAATGTATCTACGTACAGCGGAGGACAGCGTGAATAATAAGTTTTTTGGTAAGTATCAGCTCGATGTTTTAATTTTTTTCATTATGCTTTAGAATACTGATGAAATTACACATTCTGTGTACTTAGGAGTGCGCTAATGACTGCATTTTCCTTCTTTAGCAAGTGACAAGAGATGAGTGGGAGCGGCGACATATTCTAGAAGAAAATAGCTAGTGCTTTGCACATAGCATTCTTCACACCGAATGTATCTACGTACAGCGGAGGACTGCGTGAATAATTAGTTTTTTGGGAAGTAACAGCTCGATGTTTAAATGTTTTTAATTATGCTTTAGAATACTGATGAAATTACACATTCTGTGTACTTAGGAGTGCGCTAATGACTGCATTTCCTTTCTTTAGCAAGTTGACAAGAGATGAGTGGGAGCGGCGACATATTCTAGAAGAAAATATCTAGTGCTTTGCACATAGCATTCTCACACCGAATGTATCTACGTACAGCGGAGGACTGCGTGAAGAGTAAGTTTTTTGGTAAGTATCAGCTCGATGTTTTAATTTTTTTCCTTATGCTTTAGAATACTGATGAAATTACACATTCTGTGTACTTAGGAGTGCGCTAATGGCTGCATTTTCTTTCTTTAGCAGGTTGACAAGAGATGAGTGGGAGCGGCGACATATTCTAGAAGAAAATAGCTAGTGCTTTGCACATAGCATTCTTCACACCGAATGTATCTACGTACAGCGGAGGACTGCGTGAAGAATAAGTTTTTTGGTAAGTATCAGCTCGATGTTTTAATTTTTTTCATTATGCTTTAGAATACTGAAGAAATTACACATTCTGTGTACTTAGGAGTGCGCTAATGACTGCATTTTCTTTCTTTAGCAGGTTGACAAGGGATGAGTGGGAGCGGCGACATATTCTAGAAGAAAATCGCTAGTGCTTTGCATATAGCATTCTTCACACCGAATGTATCTACGTACAGCGGAGGACTGCGTGAAGAATAAGTTTTTTGGTAAGTATCAGCTCGATGTTTAAATTTTTTCATTATGCTTTAGAATACTGATGAAATTACACATTCTGTGTACTTAGGAGTGCGCTAATGACTGCATTTTCTTTCTTTAGTAGGTTGACAAGAGATTAGTGGGAGCGGCGACATATTGTAGAAGAAAATCGCTAGTGCTTTGCATATAGCATTCCTCACACCGAATGTATCTACGTACAGCGGAGGACTGCGTGAATAATTAGTTTTTTGGGAAGTAACAGCTCGATGTTTAAATTTTTTTCATTATGCTTTAGAATACTGATGAAATTACACATTCTGTGTACTTAGGAGTGCGCTAATGACTGCATTTTCTTTCTTTAGCAGGTTGACAAGAGATCAGTGGGAGCGGCGACATATTCTAGAAAAAATAGCTAGTGCTTTGCACATAGCATTCTTCACACCGAATGTATCTACGTACAGCGGAGGACTGCGTGAATAATTAGTTTTTTGGGAAGTAACAGCTCGATGTTTAATTTTTTCTCTTTATGCTTTAGAATACTGATGAAATTACACATTCTGTGTACTTAGGAGTGCGCTAATGACTGCATTTTCGTTCTTTAGCAGGTTGACAAGAGATGAGTGGGAGCGGCGACATATTCTAGAAGAAAATAGCTAGTGCTTTGCACATAGCATTCTTCACACCGAATGTATCTACGTACAGCGGAGGACTGCGTGAATAATAAGTTTTTTGGTAAGTATCAGCTCGATGTTTTAATTTTTTTTAATTATGCTGTAGAATACTGATGAAATTACACATTCTGTGTACTTAGGAGTGCGCTAATGACTGCATTTTCTTTCTTTAGCAGGTTGACAAGAGATGAGTGGGAGCGGCGACATATTCCAGAAGAAAATCGCTAGTGCTTTGCATATAGCAATCTTCACACCGAATGTATCTACGTACAGCGGAGGACTGCGTGAATAATTAGTTTTTTGGGAAGTAACAGCTCGATGTTTAAATTTTTTTCATTATGCTTTAGAATACTGATGAAATTACACATTCTGTGTACTTAGGAGTGCGCTAATGACTGCATTATCTTTCTTTAGCAGGTTGACAAGAGATGAGTGGGAGCGGCGACATAATCTAGAAGAAAATAGCTAGTGCTTTGCATATAGCATTCTTCACACCGAATGTATCTACGTACAGCGGAGGACTGCGTGAAGAATAAGTTTTTTGGTAAGTATCAGCTCGATGTTTAAATTTTTTCATTATGCTTTAGAATACTGATGAGATTACACATTCTGTGTACTTAGGAGTGCGCTAATGACTGCATTTTCTTTCTTTAGCAGGTTGACAAGAGATGAGTGGGAGCGGCGACATATTCTAGAAGAAAATAGCTAGTGCTTTGCACATAGCATTCTTCACACCGAATGTATCTACGTACAGCGGAGGACTGCGTGAAGAATAAGTTTTTTGGTAAGTATCAGATCGATGTTTAAATTTTTTTCATTATGCTTTAGAATACTGATGAAATTACACATTCTGTCTACTTAGGAGTGCGCTAATGACTGCATTTTCTTTCTTTAGCAGGTTGACAAGAGATGAGTGGGAGCGGCGACATATTCTAGAAGAAAATCGCTAGTGCTTTGCATATAGCATTCTTCACACCGAATGTATCTGCGTACAGCGGAGGACTGCGTGAATAATTAGTTTTTTGGGAAGTAACAGCTCGATGTTTAAATTTTTTTCATTATGCTTTAGAATACTGATGAAATTACACATTCTGTGTACTTAGGAGTGCGCTAATGACTGCATTTTCTTTCTTTAGCATGTTGACAAGAGATGAGTGGGAGCGGCGACATACTCTAGAAGAAAATAGCTAGTGCTTTGCACATAGCATTCTTCACACCGAATGTATCTACGTACATCGGAGCACTGCGTGAATAATAAGTTTTTTGGTAAGTATCAGCTCGATGTTTTAATTTTTTTCATTATGCTTTAGAATAATGATGAAATTACACATTCTGTGTACTTAGGAGTGCGCTAATGACTGCATTATCTTTCTTTAGCCGGTTGACAAGAGATGAGTGGGAGCGGCGACATATTCTAGAAGAAAATAGCTAGTGCTTTGCATATAGCATTCTTCACACCGAATGTATCTACGTACAGCGGAGGACTGCGTGAAGAATAAGTTTTTTGGTAAGTATCAGCTCGATGTTTAAATATTTTCATTATGCTTTAGAATACTGATGAAATTACACATTCTGTCTACTTAGGAGGGCGCTAATGACTGCATTTTCTTTCTTTAGCAGGTTGACAAGAGATGAGTGGGAGCGGCGACATATTCTAGAAGAAAGTCGCTAGTGCTTTGCATATAGCATTCTTCACACCGAATGTATCTGCGTACAGCAGAGGACTGCGTGAATAATTAGTTTTTTGGGAAGTAACAGTTCGATGTTTAAATTTTTTTCATTATGCTTTAGAATACTGATGAAATTACACATTCTGTGTACTTAGGAGTGCGCTAATGACTGCATTTTCTTTCTTTAGCATGTTGACAATATTTGAGTGGGACCGGCGACATATTCTAGAAGAAAATAGCTAGTGCTTTGCACATAGCATTCTTCACACCAAATGTATCTACGTACAGCGGAGGACTGCGTGAATCATAAGTTTTTTGGTAAGTATCAGCTCGATGTTTTAATTTTTTTCATTATGCTTTAGAATACTGATGAAATTACACATTCTGTGTACTTAGGAGTGCGCTAATGACTGCATTTTCTTTCTTTAGCAGGTTGACAAGACATGAGTGGGAGCGGCGACATATTCTAGAAGAAAATAGCTGGTGCTTTGCACATAGCATTCTTCACACCGAATGTATCTACGTACAGCGGAGGACAGCGTGAATAATAAGTTTTTTGGTAAGTATCAGCTCGATGTTTTAATTTTTTTCATTATGCTTTAGAATACTGATGAAATTACACATTCTGTGTACTTAGGAGTGCGCTAATGACTGCATTTTCCTTCTTTAGCAAGTGACAAGAGATGAGTGGGAGCGGCGACATATTCTAGAAGAAAATAGCTAGTGCTTTGCACATAGCATTCTTCACACCGAATGTATCTACGTACAGCGGAGGACTGCGTGAATAATTAGTTTTTTGGGAAGTAACAGCTCGATGTTTAAATGTTTTTAATTATGCTTTAGAATACTGATGAAATTACACATTCTGTGTACTTAGGAGTGCGCTAATGACTGCATTTCCTTTCTTTAGCAAGTTGACAAGAGATGAGTGGGAGCGGCGATATATTCTAGAAGAAAATATCTAGTGCTTTGCACATAGCATTCTCACACCGAATGTATCTACGTACAGCGGAGGACTGCGTGAAGAGTAAGTTTTTTGGTAAGTATCAGCTCGATGTTTTAATTTTTTTCCTTATGCTTTAGAATACTGATGAAATTACACATTCTGTGTACTTAGGAGTGCGCTAATGGATGCATTTTCTTTCTTTAGCAGGTTGACAAGAGATGAGTGGGAGCGGCGACATATTCTAGAAGAAAATAGCTAGTGCTTTGCACATAGCATTCTTCACACCGAATGTATCTACGTACAGCGGAGGACTGCGTGAAAAATAAGTTTTTTGGTAAGTATCAGCTCGATGTTTAAAATTTTTTCATTATGCTTTAGAATACTGATGAAATTACACATTCTGTGTACTTAGGAGTGCGCTAATGACTGCATTTTTTTTTTTAGTAGATTGGCAAGAGATGAGTGGGAGCGGCGACATATTCTAGAAGAAAATCGCTAGTAGTTTGCATATAGCAGTCTTCACGCCGAATGTATCTACGTACAGCGGAGGACTGCGTGAAGAATAAGTTTTTTGGTAAGTATCAGCACGATGTTTTAATTTTTTTCATTATGCTTTAGAATACTGAAGAAATTACACATTCTGTGTACTTAGGAGTGCGCTAATGACTGCATTTTCTTTCTTTAGCAGGTTGACGAGAGATGAGTGGGAGCGGCGACATACTCTAGAAGAAAGTCGCTAGTGCTTTGCATATAGCATTCTTCACACCGAATGTATCTACGTACAGCGGAGGACTGCGTGAATAATTAGTTTTTTGGGAAGTAACAGCTCGATGATTAAATTTTTTTCATTATGCTTTAGAATACTGAAGAACTTACACATTCTGTGTACTTAGGAGTACGCTAAAGACTGCATTTTCTTTCTTTAGCAGGTTGACAAGAGATAAGTGGGAGCGGCGACATATTCTAGAAGAAAATACCTAGTGCTTTGCACATAGCATTCTTCACACCGAATGTATCTACGTACAGCGGAGGATTGCGTGGAGAATAAGTTTTTTGGTAAGTATCAGCTCGATGTTTTAATTTTTTTCTTTATGCTTTAGAATACTGATGAAATTACACATTCTGTGTACTTAGGAGTGCGCTAATGACTGCATTTTCTTTCTTTAGCAGGTTGACAAGAGATGAGTGGGAGCGGCGACATACTCTAGAAGAAAATCGCTAGTGCTTTGCATATAGCATTCTTCACACCGAATGTATCTACGTACAGCGGAGGACTGCGTGAATAATTAGTTTTTTTGGAAGTAACAGCTCGATGTTTAAATTTTTTTCATTATGCTTTAGAATACTGATGAAATTACACATTCTGTGTACTTAGGAGTGCGCTAATGACTACATTTTCTTTTTTTAGCAGGTTGACAGGAGATGAGTAGGAGCGTCGACATATTCTAGAAGAAAATCGCTAGTGCTTTGCATATAGCATTCTTCACACCGAATGTATCTGCGTACAGCAGAGGACTGCGTGAATAATTAGTTTTTTGGGAAGTAACAGTTCGATGTTTAAATTTTTTTCATTATGCTTTAGAATACTGATGAAATTACACATTCTGTGTACTTAGGAGTGCGCTAATGACTGCATTTTCTTTCTTTAGCATGTTGACAATATATGAGTGGGACCGGCGACATATTCTAGAAGAAAATAGCTAGTGCTTTGCACATAGCATTCTTCACACCAAATGTATCTACGTACAGCGGAGGACTGCGTGAATCATAAGTTTTTTGGTAAGTATCAGCTCGATGTTTTAATTTTTTTCATTATGCTTTAGAATACTGATGAAATTACACATTCTGTGTACTTAGGAGTGCGCTAATGACTGCATTTTCTTTCTTTAGCAGGTTGACAAGACATGAGTGGGAGCGGCGACATATTCTAGAAGAAAATAGCTGGTGCTTTGCACATAGCATTCTTCACACCGAATGTATCTACGTACAGCGGAGGACAGCGTGAATAATAAGTTTTTTGGTAAGTATCAGCTCGATGTTTTAATTTTTTTCATTATGCTTTAGAATACTGATGAAATTACACATTCTGTGTACTTAGGAGTGCGCTAATGACTGCATTTTCCTTCTTTAGCAAGTGACAAGAGATGAGTGGGAGCGGCGACATATTCTAGAAGAAAATAGCTAGTGCTTTGCACATAGCATTCTTCACACCGAATGTATCTACGTACAGCGGAGGACTGCGTGAATAATTAGTTTTTTGGGAAGTAACAGCTCGATGTTTAAATGTTTTTAATTATGCTTTAGAATACTGATGAAATTACACATTCTGTGTACTTAGGAGTGCGCTAATGACTGCATTTCCTTTCTTTAGCAAGTTGACAAGAGATGAGTGGGAGCGGCGACATATTCTAGAAGAAAATATCTAGTGCTTTGCACATAGCATTCTCACACCGAATGTATCTACGTACAGCGGAGGACTGCGTGAAGAGTAAGTTTTTTGGTAAGTATCAGCTCGATGTTTTAATTTTTTTCCTTATGCTTTAGAATACTGATGAAATTACACATTCTGTGTACTTAGGAGTGCGCTAATGGATGCATTTTCTTTCTTTAGCAGGTTGACAAGAGATGAGTGGGAGCGGCGACATATTCTAGAAGAAAATAGCTAGTGCTTTGCACATAGCATTCTTCACACCGAATGTATCTACGTACAGCGGAGGACTGCGTGAAAAATAAGTTTTTTGGTAAGTATCAGCTCGATGTTTAAAATTTTTTCATTATGCTTTAGAATACTGATGAAATTACACATTCTGTGTACTTAGGGGTGCGCTAATGACTGCATTTTTTTTTTTAGTAGATTGGCAAGAGATGAGTGGGAGCGGCGACATATTCTAGAAGAAAATCGCTAGTAGTTTGCATATAGCAGTCTTCACGCCGAATGTATCTACGTACAGCGGAGGACTGCGTGAAGAATAAGTTTTTTGGTAAGTATCAGCACGATGTTTTAATTTTTTTCATTATGCTTTAGAATACTGAAGAAATTACACATTCTGTGTACTTAGGAGTGCGCTAATGACTGCATTTTCTTTCTTTAGCAGGTTGACAAGAGATGAGTGGGAGCGGCGACATACTCTAGAAGAAAGTCGCTAGTGCTTTGCATATAGCATTCTTCACACCGAATGTATCTACGTACAGCGGAGGACTGCGTGAATAATTAGTTTTTTGGGAAGTAACAGCTCGATGATTAAATTTTTTTCATTATGCTTTAGAATACTGAAGAAATTACACATTCTGTGTACTTAGGAGTACGCTAAAGACTGCATTTTCTTTCTTTAGCAGGTTGACAAGAGATAAGTGGGAGCGGCGACATATTCTAGAAGAAAATACCTAGTGCTTTGCACATAGCATTCTTCACACCGAATGTATCTACGTACAGCGGAGGATTGCGTGGAGAATAAGTTTTTTGGTAAGTATCAGCTCGATGTTTTAATTTTTTTCTTTATGCTTTAGAATACTGATGAAATTACACATTCTGTGTACTTAGGAGTGCGCTAATGACTGCATTTTCTTTCTTTAGCAGGTTGACAAGAGATGAGTGGGAGCGGCGACATACTCTAGAAGAAAATCGCTAGTGCTTTGCATATAGCATTCTTCACACCGAATGTATCTACGTACAGCGGAGGACTGCGTGAATAATTAGTTTTTTTGGAAGTAACAGCTCGATGTTTAAATTTTTTTCATTATGCTTTAGAATACTGATGAAATTACACATTCTGTGTACTTAGGAGTGCGCTAATGACTACATTTTCTTTTTTTAGCAGGTTGACAGGAGATGAGTAGGAGCGTCGACATATTCTAGAAGAAAATCGCTAGTGCTTTGCATATAGCATTCTTCACACCGAATGTATCTGCGTACAGCAGAGGACTGCGTGAATAATTAGTTTTTTGGGAAGTAACAGTTCGATGTTTAAATTTTTTTCATTATGCTTTAGAATACTGATGAAATTACACATTCTGTGTACTTAGGAGTGCGCTAATGACTGCATTTTCTTTCTTTAGCATGTTGACAATATATGAGTGGGACCGGCGACATATTCTAGAAGAAAATAGCTAGTGCTTTGCACATAGCATTCTTCACACCAAATGTATCTACGTACAGCGGAGGACTGCGTGAATCATAAGTTTTTTGGTAAGTATCAGCTCGATGTTTTAATTTTTTTCATTATGCTTTAGAATACTGATGAAATTACACATTCTGTGTACTCAGGAGTGCGCTAATCACTGCATTTTCTTTCTTTAGCAGGTTGACAAGACATGAGTGGGAGCGGCGACATATTCTAGAAGAAAATAGCTGGTGCTTTGCACATAGCATTCTTCACACCGAATGTATCTACGTACAGCGGAGGACAGCGTGAATAATAAGTTTTTTGGTAAGTATCAGCTCGATGTTTTAATTTTTTTCATTATGCTTTAGAATACTGATGAAATTACACATTCTGTGTACTTAGGAGTGCGCTAATGACTGCATTTTCCTTCTTTAGCAAGTGACAAGAGATGAGTGGGAGCGGCGACATATTCTAGAAGAAAATAGCTAGTGCTTTGCACATAGCATTCTTCACACCGAATGTATCTACGTACAGCGGAGGACTGCGTGAATAATTAGTTTTTTGGGAAGTAACAGCTCGATGTTTAAATGTTTTTAATTATGCTTTAGAATACTGATGAAATTACACATTCTGTGTACTTAGGAGTGCGCTAATGACTGCATTTCCTTTCTTTAGCAAGTTGACAAGAGATGAGTGGGAGCGGCGACATATTCTAGAAGAAAATATCTAGTGCTTTGCACATAGCATTCTCACACCGAATGTATCTACGTACAGCGGAGGACTGCGTGAAGAGTAAGTTTTTTGGTAAGTATCAGCTCGATGTTTTAATTTTTTTCCTTATGCTTTAGAATCCTGATGAAATTACACATTCTGTGTACTTAGGAGTGCGCTAATGGATGCATTTTCTTTCTTTAGCAGGTTGACAAGAGATGAGTGGGAGCGGCGACATATTCTAGAAGAAAATAGCTAGTGCTTTGCACATAGCATTCTTCACACCGAATGTATCTACGTACAGCGGAGGACTGCGTGAAAAATAAGTTTTTTGGTAAGTATCAGCTCGATGTTTAAAATTTTTTCATTATGCTTTAGAATACTGATGAAATTACACATTCTGTGTACTTAGGAGTGCGCTAATGACTGCATTTTTTTTTTTAGTAGATTGGCAAGAGATGAGTGGGAGCGGCGACATATTCTAGAAGAAAATCGCTAGTAGTTTGCATATAGCAGTCTTCACGCCGAATGTATCTACGTACAGCGGAGGACTGCGTGAAGAATAAGTTTTTTGGTAAGTATCAGCACGATGTTTTAATTTTTTTCATTATGCTTTAGAATACTGAAGAAATTACACATTCTGTGTACTTAGGAGTGCGCTAATGACTGCATTTTCTTTCTTTAGCAGGTTGACAAGAGATGAGTGGGAGCGGCGACATACTCTAGAAGAAAGTCGCTAGTGCTTTGCATATAGCATTCTTCACACCGAATGTATCTACGTACAGCGGAGGACTGCGTGAATAATTAGTTTTTTGGGAAGTAACAGCTCGATGATTAAATTTTTTTCATTATGCTTTAGAATACTGAAGAAATTACACATTCTGTGTACTTAGGAGTACGCTAAAGACTGCATTTTCTTTCTTTAGCAGGTTGACAAGAGATAAGTGGGAGCGGCGACATACTCTAGAAGAAAGTCGCTAGTGCTTTGCATATAGCATTCTTCACACCGAATGTATCTACGTACAGCGGAGGACTGCGTGAATAATTAGTTTTTTGGGAAGTAACAGCTCGATGATTAAATTTTTTTCATTATGCTTTAGAATACTGAAGAAATTACACATTCTGTGTACTTAGGAGTACGCTAAAGACTGCATTTTCTTTCTTTAGCAGGTTGACAAGAGATAAGTGGGAGCGGCGACATACTCTAGAAGAAAGTCGCTAGTGCTTTGCATATAGCATTCTTCACACCGAATGTATCTACGTACAGCGGAGGACTGCGTGAATAATTAGTTTTTTGGGAAGTAACAGCTCGATGATT
This sequence comes from Schistocerca cancellata, assembly GCF_023864275.1. Taxonomy (NCBI): domain Eukaryota; kingdom Metazoa; phylum Arthropoda; class Insecta; order Orthoptera; family Acrididae; genus Schistocerca; species Schistocerca cancellata. The sequence continues at coordinate 140,880,731 of NC_064634.1, read as the reverse complement.
AAATTTTTTTCATTATGCTTTAGAATACTGAAGAAATTACACATTCTGTGTACTTAGGAGTACGCTAAAGACTGCATTTTCTTTCTTTAGCAGGTTGTCAAGAGATAAGTGGGAGCGGCGACATATTCTAGAAGAAAATCGCTAGTGCTTTGCATATAGCATTCTTCACACCGAATGTATCTACGTACAGCGGAGGACTGCGTGAATAATTAGTTTTTTGGGAAGTAACAGCTCGATGTTTAAATTTTTTTATTATGCTTTAGAATACTGATGAAATTACACATTCTGTGTACTTAGGAGTGCGCTAATGACTGCATTTTCTTTCTTTAGCAGGTTGACAAGAGATGAGTGGGAGCGGCGACATATTCTAGAAGAAAATGGCTAGTGCCTTGCACATAGCATTCTTCACACCGAATGTATCTACGTACAGCGGAGGACTGCGTGAAGAATAAGTTTTTTGGTAAGTATCAGCTCGATGTTTAAATTTTTTTCATTATGCTTTAGAATACTGATGAAATTACACATTCTGTGTACTTAGGAGTGCGCTAATGACTGCATTTTCTTTCGTATAGCAGGTTGACAAGAGATGAGTGGGACCGGCGACATATTCTAGAAGAAAATAGCTAGTGCTTTGCATATAGCATTCTTCACACCGAATGTATCTACGTACAGCGGAGGACTGCGTGAATAATTAGATTTTTGGGAAGTAACAGCTCCATGTTTAAATTTTTTTCATTATGCTTTAGAATACTGATGAAATTACACATTCTGTGTACTTAGGAGTGCGCTAATGACTCCATTTACTTTCTTTAGCAGGTTGACAAGAGATGAATAGGAGCGGCGACATATTCTAGAAGAAAATAGCTAGTGCTTTGCACATAGCATTCTTCGCACCGAATGTATCTACGTACAGAGGAGGACTGCGTGAAGAATAAGTTTTTTGGGAAGTATCAGCTCGATGTTTTAATTTTTTTCATTATGCTTTAGAATACTGATGAAATTACACATTCTGTGTACTTAGGAGTGCGCTAATGACTGCATTTTCTTTCTTTAGCAGGTTGACAAGAGATGAGTGGGAGCGGCGACATATTCTAGAAGAAAATCGCTAGTGCTTTGCATATAGCATTCTTCACACCGAATGTATCTGCGTACAGCAGAGGACTGCGTGAATAATTAGTTTTTTGGGAAGTAACAGTTCGATGTTTAAATTTTTTTCATTATGCTTTAGAATACTGATGAAATTACACATTCTGTGTACTTAGGAGTGCGCTAATGACTGCATTTTCTTTCTTTAGCATGTTGACAATATATGAGTGGGACCGGCGACATATTCTAGAAGAAAATAGCTAGTGCTTTGCACATAGCATTCTTCACACCAAATGTATCTACGTACAGCGGAGGACTGCGTGAATCATAAGTTTTTTGGTAAGTATCAGCTCGATGTTTTAATTTTTTTCATTATGCTTTAGAATACTGATGAAATTACACATTCTGTGTACTCAGGAGTGCGCTAATCACTGCATTTTCTTTCTTTAGCAGGTTGACAAGACATGAGTGGGAGCGGCGACATATTCTAGAAGAAAATAGCTGGTGCTTTGCACATAGCATTCTTCACACCGAATGTATCTACGTACAGCGGAGGACAGCGTGAATAATAAGTTTTTTGGTAAGTATCAGCTCGATGTTTTAATTTTTTTCATTATGCTTTAGAATACTGATGAAATTACACATTCTGTGTACTTAGGAGTGCGCTAATGACTGCATTTTCCTTCTTTAGCAAGTGACAAGAGATGAGTGGGAGCGGCGACATATTCTAGAAGAAAATAGCTAGTGCTTTGCACATAGCATTCTTCACACCGAATGTATCTACGTACAGCGGAGGACTGCGTGAATAATTAGTTTTTTGGGAAGTAACAGCTCGATGTTTAAATGTTTTTAATTATGCTTTAGAATACTGATGAAATTACACATTCTGTGTACTTAGGAGTGCGCTAATGACTGCATTTCCTTTCTTTAGCAAGTTGACAAGAGATGAGTGGGAGCGGCGACATATTCTAGAAGAAAATATCTAGTGCTTTGCACATAGCATTCTCACACCGAATGTATCTACGTACAGCGGAGGACTGCGTGAAGAGTAAGTTTTTTGGTAAGTATCAGCTCGATGTTTTAATTTTTTTCCTTATGCTTTAGAATCCTGATGAAATTACACATTCTGTGTACTTAGGAGTGCGCTAATGGATGCATTTTCTTTCTTTAGCAGGTTGACAAGAGATGAGTGGGAGCGGCGACATATTCTAGAAGAAAATAGCTAGTGCTTTGCACATAGCATTCTTCACACCGAATGTATCTACGTACAGCGGAGGACTGCGTGAAAAATAAGTTTTTTGGTAAGTATCAGCTCGATGTTTAAAATTTTTTCATTATGCTTTAGAATACTGATGAAATTACACATTCTGTGTACTTAGGAGTGCGCTAATGACTGCATTTTTTTTTTTAGTAGATTGGCAAGAGATGAGTGGGAGCGGCGACATATTCTAGAAGAAAATCGCTAGTAGTTTGCATATAGCAGTCTTCACGCCGAATGTATCTACGTACAGCGGAGGACTGCGTGAAGAATAAGTTTTTTGGTAAGTATCAGCACGATGTTTTAATTTTTTTCATTATGCTTTAGAATACTGAAGAAATTACACATTCTGTGTACTTAGGAGTGCGCTAATGACTGCATTTTCTTTCTTTAGCAGGTTGACAAGAGATGAGTGGGAGCGGCGACATACTCTAGAAGAAAGTCGCTAGTGCTTTGCATATAGCATTCTTCACACCGAATGTATCTACGTACAGCGGAGGACTGCGTGAAAAATAAGTTTTTTGGTAAGTATCAGCTCGATGATTAAATTTTTTTCATTATGCTTTAGAATACTGATGAAATTACACATTCTGTGTACTTACGAGTGCGCTAAAGACTGCATTTTCTTTCTTTAGCAGGTTGACAAGAGATAAGTGGGAGCGGCGACATATTCTAGAAGAAAATAGCTAGTGCTTTGCACATAGCATTCTTCACACCGAATGTATCTACGTACAGCGGAGGACTGCGTGGAGAATAAGTTTTTTGGTAAGTATCAGCTCGATGTTTTAATTTTTTTCTTTATGCTTTAGAATACTGATGAAATTACACATTCTGTGTACTTAGGAGTGCGCTAATGACTGCATTTTCTTTCTTTAGCAGGTTGACAAGAGATGAGTGGGAGCGGCGACATACTCTAGAAGAAAGTCGCTAGTGCTTTGCATATAGCATTCTTCACACCGAATGTATCTACGTACAGCGGAGGACTGCGTGAATAATTAGTTTTTTGGGAAGTAACAGCTCGATGATTAAATTTTTTTCATTATGCTTTAGAATACTGAAGAAATTACACATTCTGTGTACTTAGGAGTACGCTAAAGACTGCATTTTCTTTCTTTAGCAGGTTGACAAGAGATAAGTGGGAGCGGCGACATATTCTAGAAGAAAATACCTAGTGCTTTGCACATAGCATTCTTCACACCGAATGTATCTACGTACAGCGGAGGATTGCGTGGAGAATAAGTTTTTTGGTAAGTATCAGCTCGATGTTTTAATTTTTTTCTTTATGCTTTAGAATACTGATGAAATTACACATTCTGTGTACTTAGGAGTGCGCTAATGACTGCATTTTCTTTCTTTAGCAGGTTGACAAGAGATGAGTGGGAGCGGCGACATACTCTAGAAGAAAATCGCTAGTGCTTTGCATATAGCATTCTTCACACCGAATGTATCTACGTACAGCGGAGGACTGCGTGAATAATTAGTTTTTTTGGAAGTAACAGCTCGATGTTTAAATTTTTTTCATTATGCTTTAGAATACTGATGAAATTACACATTCTGTGTACTTAGGAGTGCGCTAATGACTACATTTTCTTTTTTTAGCAGGTTGACAGGAGATGAGTAGGAGCGTCGACATATTCTAGAAGAAAATAGCTAGTGCTTTGCACATAGCATTCTTCGCACCGAATGTATCTACGTACAGCGGAGGACTGCGTGAAGAATAAGTTTTTTGGTAAGTATCAGCTCGATGTTTTAATTTTTTTCATTATGCTTTAGAATACTGAAGAAATTACACATTCTGAGTACTTAGGAGTGCGCTAATGACTGCATTTTCTTTCTTTAGCAGGTTGACAAGAGATGAGTGGGAGCGGCGACATACTCTAGAAGAAAATCGCTAGTGCTTTGCATATAGCATTCTTCACACCGAATGTATCTACGTACAGCGGAGGACTGCGTGAATAATTAGTTTTTTTGGAAGTAACAGCTCGATGTTTAAATTTTTTTCATTATGCTTTAGAATACTGATGAAATTACACATTCTGTGTACTTAGGAGTGCGCTAATGACTACATTTTCTTTTTTTAGCAGGTTGACAGGAGATGAGTAGGAGCGTCGACATATTCTAGAAGAAAATAGCTAGTGCTTTGCACATAGCATTCTTCGCACCGAATGTATCTACGTACAGCGGAGGACTGCGTGAAGAATAAGTTTTTTGGTAAGTATCAGCTCGATGTTTTAATTTTTTTCATTATGCTTTAGAATACTGAAGAAATTACACATTCTGTGTACTTAGGAGTGCGCTAATGATGCATTTCCTTTCTTTAGCAAGTTGACAAGAGATGAGTGGGAGCGGCGACATATTCTAGAAGAAAATAGCTAGTGCTTTGCACATAGCATTCTCACACCGAATGTATCTACGTACAGCGGAGGACTGCGTGAAGAATAAGTTTTTTGGTAAGTATCAGCTCGATGTTTTAATTTTTTTCATTATGCTTTAGAATACTGATGAATTTACACATTCTGTGTACTTAGGAGTGCGCTAATGGCTGCATTTTCTTTCTTTAGCAGGTTGACAAGAGATGAGTGGGAGCGGCGACATATTCTAGAAGAAAATAGCTAGTGCTTTGCACATAGCATTCTTCACACCGAATGTATCTACGTACAGCGGAGGACAGCGTAAATAATAAGTTTTTTGGTAAGTATCAGCTCGATGTTTTAATTTTTTTCATTATGCTTTAGAATACTGATGAAATTACACATTCTGTGTACTTAGGAGTGCGCTAATGACTGCATTTTTTTTCTTTAGCAGGTTGGCAAGAGATGAGTGGGAGCGGCGACATATTCTAGAAGAAAATCGCTAGTGCTTTGCATATAGCATTCTTCACGCCGAATGTATCTACGTACAGCGGAGGACTGCGTGAAGAATATGTTTTTTGGTAAGTATCATCTCGATGTTTTAATTTTTTTCATTATGCTTTAGAATACTGAAGAAATTACACATTCTGTGTACTTAGGAGTGCGCTAATGACTGCATTTTCTTTCTTTAGCAGGTTGACAAGAGATGAGTGGGAGCGGCGACATACTCTAGAAGAAAGTCACTAGTGCTTTGCATATAGCATTCTTCACACCGAATGTATCTACGTACAGCGGAGGACTGCGTGAATAATTAGTTTTTTGGGAAGTAACAGCTCGATGATTAAATTTTTTTCATTATGCTTTAGAATACTGAAGAAATTACACATTCTGTGTACTTAGGAGTGCGCTAAAGACTGCATTTTCTTTCTTTAGCAGGTTGACAAGAGATAAGTGGGAGCGGCGACATATTCTAGAAGAAAATAGCTAGTGCTTTGCACATAGCATTCTTCACACCGAATGTATCTACGTACAGCGGAGGACTGCGTGGAGAATAAGTTTTTTGGTAAGTATCAGCTCGATGTTTTAATTTTTTTCTTTATGCTTTAGAATACTGATGAAATTACACATTCTGTGTACTTAGGAGTGCGCTAATGACTGCATTTTCTTTCTTTAGCAGGTTGACAAGAGATGAGTGGGAGGGGCGACATACTCTAGAAGAAAATCGCTAGTGCTTTGCATATAGCATTCTTCACACCGAATGTATCTACGTACAGCGGAGGACTCCGTGAATAATTAGTTTTTTTGGAAGTAACAGCTCGATGTTTAAATTTTTTTCATTATGCTTTAGAATACTGATGAAATTACACATTCTGTGTACTTAGGAATGCGCTAATGACTACATTTTCTTTTTTTAGCAGGTTGACAGGAGATGAGTAGGAGCGTCGACATATTCTAGAAGAAAATAGCTAGTGCTTTGCACATAGCATTCTTCGCACCGAATGTATCTACGTACAGCGGAGGACTGCGTGAAGAATAAGTTTTTTGGTAAGTATCAGCTCGATGTTTTAATTTTTTTCATTATGCTTTAGAATACTGATGAAATTACACATTCTGTGTACTTAGGAGTGCGCTAATGACTGCATTTTCTTTCTTTAGCAGGTTGACAAGGGATGAGTGGGAGCGGCGACATATTCTAGAAGAAAATCGCTAGTGCTTTGCATATAGCATTCTTCACACCGAATGTATCTACGTACAGCGGAGGACTGCGTGAAGAATAAGTTTTTTGGTAACTATCAGCTCGATGTTTTAATTTTTTTCATTATGCTTTAGAATACTGATGAAATTACACATTCTGTGTACTTAGGAGTGCGCTAATGGCTGCATTTTCTTTCTTTAGCAGGTTGACAAGAGATGAGTGGGAGCGGCGACATATTCTAGAAGAAAATAGCTAGTTCTTTGCACATAGCATTCTTCACACCGAATGTATCTACGTACAGCGGAGGACAGCGTAAATAATAAGTTTTTTGCTAAGTATCAGCTCGATGTCCATTGTAATTATCCGGGCTGTTATGCCGTGGTCGGTTGATGAATGCTGTGGTGATTCCCAACGTTTCGTCTCCGACTGCGGGAGACATCTTCAAGGGGGTCCGTAGCTTGATGGAAGATCCAACACACACACTCAGTAGCGAGCCAGTGTGTGTGTTGGATCTTCCATCAAGCTACGGACCCCCTTGAAGATGTCTCCCGCAGTCGGAGACGAAACGTTGGGAATCACCACAGCATTCATCAACCGACCACGGCATAACAGCCCGGATAATTATAATGGACATGATATTTCCGGCCGTGAAAGTTTACATTTTAGTATCAGCTCGATGTTTTAATTTTTTTCATTATGCTTTAGAATACTGATGAAATTACACATTCTGTGTACTTAGGAGTGCGCTAATGACTGCATTTTCCTTCTTTAGCAGGTTGACAAGAGATGAGTGGGGGCGGCGACATATTCTAGAAGAAAATAGCTAGTGCTTTGCACATAGCATTCTTCACACCGAATGTATCTACGTACAGCGGAGGACTGCGTGAATTATTAGTTTTTTGGGAAGTAACAGCTCGATGTTTAAATGTTTTTAATTATGCTTTAGAATACTGATGAAATTACACATTCTGTGTACTTAGGAGTGCGCTAATGACTGCATTTCCTTTCTTTAGCAAGTTGACAAGAGATGAGTGGGAGCGGCGACATATTCTAGAAGAAAATAGCTAGTGCTTTGCACATAGCATTCTTCACACCGAATGTATCTACGTACAGCGGAGGACTGCGTGAAAAATAAGTTTTTTGGTAAGTATCAGCTCGATGTTTTAATTTTTTTCATTATGCTTTAGAATACTGATGAGATTACACATTCTGTGTACTTAGGAGTGCGCTAATGGCTGCATTTTCTTTCTTTAGCAGGTTGACAAGAGATGAGTGGGAGCGGCGACATATTCTAGAAGAAAATAGCTAGTTCTTTGCACATAGCATTCTTCACACCGAATGTATCTACGTACAGCGGAGGACTGCGTGAAGAATAAGTTTTTTGGTAAGTATCAGCTCGATGTTTTAATTTTTTTCATTATGCTTTAGAATACTGATGAAATTACACATTCTGTGTACTTAGGAGTGCGCTAATGGCTGCATTTTCTTTCTTTAGCAGGTTGACAAGAGATGAGTGGGAGCGGCGACATATTCTAGAAGAAAATAGCTAGTGCTTTGCACATAGCATTCTTCACACCGAATGTATCTACGTACAGCGGAGGACTGCGTGAAAAATAAGTTTTTTGGTAAGTATCAGCTCGATGTTTAAATTTTTTTCATTATGCATTAGAATACTGATGAAATTACACATTCTGTGTACTAAGGAGTGCGCTAATGACTGCATTTTTTTTCTTTAGCAGGTTGGCAAGAGAAGAGTGGGAGCGGCGACATATTCTAGAAGAAAATCGCTAGTAGTTTGCATATAGCAGTCTTCACGCCGAATGTATCTACGTACAGCGGAGGACTGCGTGAAAAATAAGTTTTTTGGTAAGTATCAGCACGATGTTTTAATTTTTTTCATTATGCTTTAGAATACTGAAGAAATTACACATTCTGTGTACTTAGGAGTGCGCTAATGACTGCATTTTCTTTCTTTAGCAGGTTGACAAGAGATGAGTGGGAGCGGCGACATACTCTAGAAGAAAGTCGCTAGTGCTTTGCATATAGCATTCTTCACACCGAATGTATCTACGTACAGCGGAGGACTGCGTGAATAATTAGTTTTTTGGGAAGTAACAGCTCGATGTTTAAATGTTTTTCATTATGCTTTAGAATACTGATGAAATTACACATTCTGTGTACTTAGGAGTGCGCTAATGACTGCATTTCCTTTCTTTAGCAAGTTGACAAGAGATGAGTGGGAGCGGCGACATATTCTAGAAGAAAATAGCTAGTGCTTTGCACATAGCATTCTCACACCGAATGTATCTACGTACAGCGGAGGACTGCGTGAAAAATAAGTTTTTTGGTAAGTATCAGCTCGATGTTTAAATTTTTTTCATTATGCTTTAGAATACTGAAGAAATTACACATTCTGTGTAGTTAGGAGTGCGCTAATGACTGCATTTTCTTTCTTTAGCAGGTTGACAAGAGATGAGTGGGAGCGGCGACATACTCTAGAAGAAAGTCGCTAGTGCTTTGCATATAGCATTCTTCACACCGAATGTATCTACGTACAGCGGAGGACTGCGTGAATAATTAGTTTTTTGGGAAGTAACAGCTCGATGTTTAAATATTTTTCATTATGCTTTAGAATACTGATGAAATTACACATTCTGTGTACTTAGGAGTGCGCTAATGACTTCATTTCCTTTCTTTAGCAAGTTGACAAGAGATGAGTGGGAGCGGCGACATATTCTAGAAGAAAATAGCTAGTGCTTTGCACATAGCATTTTCACACCGAATGTATCTACGTACAGCGGAGGACTGCGTGAAGAATAAGTTTTTTGGTAAGTATCAGCTCGATGTTTTAATTTTTTTCATTATGCTTTAGAATACTGATGAAATTACACATTCTGTGTACTTAGGAGTGCGCTAATGGCTGCATTTTCTTTCTTTAGCAGGTTGACAAGAGATGAGTGGGAGCGGCGACATATTCTAGAAGAAAATAGCTAGTGCTTTGCACATAGCATTCTTCACACCGAATGTATCTACGTACAGCGGAGGACTGCGTGAAAAATAAGTTTTTTGGTAAGTATCAGCTCGATGTTTAAATTTTTTTCATTATGCTTTAGAATACTGATGAAATTACACATTCTGTGTACTTAGGAGTGCGCTAATGACTGCATTTTTTTTCTTTAGCAGGTTGGCAAGAGATGAGTGGGAGCGGCGACATATTCTAGATGAAAATCGCTAGTGCTTTGCATATAGCATTCTTCACGCCGAATGTATCTACGTACAGCGGAGGACTGCGTGAAGAATAAGTTTTTTGGTAAGTATCAGCTCGATGTTTTAATTTTTTTCATTATGCTTTAGAATACTGAAGAAATTACACATTCTGTGTACTTAGGAGTGCGCTAATGACTGCTTTTTCTTTCTTTAGCAGGTTGACAAGAGATGAGTGGGAGCGGCGACATACTCTAGAAGAAAGTCGCTAGTGCTTTGCATATAGCATTCTTCACACCGAATGTATCTACGTACAGCGGAGGACTGCGTGAATAATTAGTTTTTTGGTAAGTAACAGCTCGATGATTAAATTTTTTCATTATGCTTTAGAATACTGAAGAAATTACACATTCTGTGTACTTAGGAGTGCGCTAAAGACTGCATTTTCTTTCTTTAGCAGGTTGACAAGAGATAAGTGGGAGCGGCGACATATTCTAGAAGAAAATAGCTAGTGCTTTGCACATAGCGTTCTTCACACCGAATGTATCTACGTACAGCGGAGGACTGCGTGAATAATTAGTTTTTTGGGAAGTAACAGCTCGATGTTTAAATTTTTTTCATTATGCTTTAGAATACTGATGAAATTACACATTCCGTGTACTTAGGAGTGCGCTAATGACTGCATTATCTTTCATTAGCAGGTTGACAAGAGATGAGTGGGAGCGGCGACATATTCTAGAAGAAAATAGCTAGTGCTTTGCACATAGCATTCATCACAGCGAATGTATCTACGTACAGCGGAGGACTGCGTGAATAATTAGTTTTTTGGGAAGTAACAGCTCGATGTTTTAATTTTTTTCTTTATGCTTTAGAATACTGATGAAATTACACATTCTGTGTACTTAGGAGTGCGCTAATGACTGCATTTTCTTTCTTTAGCAGGTTGTCAAGAGATAAGTGGGAGCGGCGACATATTCTAGAAGAGAATAGCTAGTGCTTTGCACATAGCATTCTTCACACCGAATGTATCTACGTACAGCGGAGGACTGCGTGAAGAATAAGTTTTTTGGTAAGTATCAGCTCGATGTTTTAATTTTTTCCTTTATGCTTTAGAATACTGATGAAATTACACATTCTGTGTACTTAGGAGTGCGCTAATGACTGCATTTTCTTTCTTTAGCAGGTTGACAAGAGATGAGTGGGAGCGGCGACATATTCTAGAAGAAAATCGCTAGTGCTTTGCATATAGCGTTCTTCACACCGAATGTATCTACGTACAGCGGAGGACTGCGTGAAAAATAAGTTTTTTGGTAAGTATCAGCTCGATGTTTAAATTTTTTTCATTATGCTTTAGAATACTGATGAAATTACACATTCTGTGTACTTAGGAGTGCGCTAATGACTGCATTTTCTTTCTTTAGCAGGTTGACAAGAGATGAGTGGGAGCGGCGACATATTCTAGAAGAAAATCGCTAGTGCTTTGCATATAGCGTTCTTCACACCGAATGTATCTACGTACAGCGGAGGACTGCGTGAAAAATAAGTTTTTTGGTAAGTATCAGCTCGATGTTTAAATTTTTTTCATTATGCTTTAGAATACTGATGAAATTACACATTCTGTGTACTTAGGAGTGCGCTAATGACTGCAGTATCTTTCTTTAGCAGGTTGACAAGAGATGAGTGGGAGCGGCGACATATTCTAGAAGAAAATAGCTAGTGCTTTGCACATAGCATTCTTCACACCGAATGTATCTACGTACATCGGAGCACTGCGTGAATAATAGGTTTTTTGGTAAGTATCAGCTCGATGTTTAAATTTTTTTCATTATGCTTTAGAATAATGATGAAATTACACATTCTGTGTACTTAGGAGTGCGCTAATGACTGCATTTTCTTTCTTTAGCAGGTTGACAAGAGATGAGTGGGAGCGGCGACATATTCTAGAAGAAAATCGCTAGTGCTTTGCATATAGCATTCTTCACACCGAATGTATCTACGTACAGCGGAGGACTGCGTGAATAATTACTGTTTGGGAAGTAACAGCTCGATGTTTAAATTTTTTTCATTATGCTTTAGAATACTGATGAAATTACACATTCTGTGTACTTAGGAGTGCGCTAATGACTGCATTTTCTTTCTTTAGCAGGTTGTCAAGAGATAAGTGGGAGCGGCGACATATTCTAGAAGAAAATCGCTAGTGCTTTGCATATAGCATTCTTCACACCGAATGTATCTACGTACAGCGGAGGACTGCGTGAATAATTAGTTTTTTGGGAAGTAACAGCTCGATGTTTAAATTTTTTTATTATGCTTTAGAATACTGATGAAATTACACATTCTGTGTACTTAGGAGTGCGCTAATGACTGCATTTTCTTTCTTTAGCAGGTTGACAAGAGATGAGTGGGAGCGGCGACATATTCTAGAAGAAAATGGCTAGTGCCTTGCACATAGCATTCTTCACACCGAATGTATCTACGTACAGCGGAGGACTGCGTGAAGAATAAGTTTTTTGGTAAGTATCAGCTCGATGTTTAAATTTTTTTCATTATGCTTTAGAATACTGATGAAATTACACATTCTGTGTACTTAGGAGTGCGCTAATGACTGCATTTTCTTTCGTATAGCAGGTTGACAAGAGATGAGTGGGACCGGCGACATATTCTAGAAGAAAATAGCTAGTGCTTTGCATATAGCATTCTTCACACCGAATGTATCTACGTACAGCGGAGGACTGCGTGAATAATTAGATTTTTGGGAAGTAACAGCTCCATGTTTAAATTTTTTTCATTATGCTTTAGAATACTGATGAAATTACACATTCTGTGTACTTAGGAGTGCGCTAATGACTCCATTTACTTTCTTTAGCAGGTTGACAAGAGATGAATAGGAGCGGCGACATATTCTAGAAGAAAATAGCTAGTGCTTTGCACATAGCATTCTTCGCACCGAATGTATCTACGTACAGAGGAGGACTGCGTGAAGAATAAGTTTTTTGGGAAGTATCAGCTCGATGTTTTAATTTTTTTCATTATGCTTTAGAATACTGATGAAATTACACATTCTGTGTACTTAGGAGTGCGCTAATGACTGCATTTTCTTTCTTTAGCAGGTTGACAAGAGATGAGTGGGAGCGGCGACATATTCTAGAAGAAATTCGCTAGTGCTTTGCATATAGCATTCTTCACACCGAATGTATCTACGTACAGCGGAGGACTGCGTGAATAATTAGTTTTTTGGGAAGTAACAGCTCGATGTTTAAATTTTTTTATTATGCTTTAGAATACTAATGAATTTACACATTCTGTGTACTTAGGAGTGCGCTAATGACTGCATTTTCTTTCTTTAGCAGGTTGACAAGAGATGAATCGGAGCGGCGACATATTCTAGAAGAAAATAGCTAGTGCTTTGCACATAGCATTCTTCACACCGAATGTATCTACGTACATCGAAGCACTGCGTGAATAATAAGTTTTTTGGTAAGTATCAGCTCGATGTTTTAATTTTTTTCATTATGCTTTAGAATAATGATGAAATTACACATTCTGTGTACTTAGGAGTGCGCTAATGACTGCACTTTCTTTCTTTAGCAGGTTGACAAGAGATGAGTGGGAGCGGCGACATATTCTAGAAGAAAATCGCTAGTGCTTTGCATATAGCATTCTTCACACCGAATGTATCTACGTACAGCGGAGGACTGCGTGAATAATTACTTTTTGGGAAGTAACAGCTCGATGTTTAAATTGTTTTCATTATGCTTTAGAATACTGATGAAATTACACATTCTGTGTACTTAGGAGTGCGCTAATGACTGCATTTTCTTTCTTTAGCAGGTTGACAAGAGATGAGTGGGAGCGGCGACATACTCTAGAAGAAAATCGCTAGTGCTTTGCATATAGCATTCTTCACACCGAATGTATCTACGTACAGCGGAGGACTGCGTGAATAATTAGTTTTTTGGGAAGTAACAGCTCGATGTTTAAATTTTTTTCATTATGCTTTAGAATACTGATGAAATTACACATTCTGTGTACTTAGGAGTGCGCTAATGACTGCATTATCTTTCATTAGCAGGTTGACAAGAGATGAGTGGGAGCGGCGACATATTCTAGAAGAAAATAGCTAGTGCTTTGCATATAGCATTCTTCACACCGAATGTATCTACGTACAGCGGAGGACTGCGTGAATAATTACTTTTTGGGAACTAACAGCTCGATGTTTAAATTTTTTTCATTATGCTTTAGGATACTGATGAAATTACACATTCTGTGTACTTAGGAGTGCGCTAATGACTGCATTTTCTTTCTTTAGCAGGTTGAGAAGAGATGAGTGGGAGCGGCGACATACTCTAGAAGAAAATCGCTAGTGCTTTGCATATAGCATTCTTCACACCGAATGTATCTACGTACAGCGGAGGACTGCGTGAATAATTAGTTTTTTGGGAAGTAACAGCTCGATGTTTAAATGTTTTTCATTATGCTTTAGAATACTGATGAAATTACACATTCTGTGTACTTAGGAGTGCGCTAATGACTGCATTTCCTTTCTTTAGCAAGTTGACAAGAGATGAGTGGGAGGGGCGACATATTCTAGAAGAAAATAGCTAGTGCTTTGCACATAGCATTCTCACACCGAATGTATCTACGTACAGCGGAGGATTGCGTGAAGAATAAGTTTTTTGGTAAGTATCAGCTCGATGTTTTAATTTTTTTCATTATGCTTTAGAATACTGATGAAATTACACATTCTGTGTACTTAGGAGTGCGCTAATGGCTGCATTTTCTTTCTTTAGCAGGTTGACAAGAGATGAGTGGGAGCGACGACATATTCTAGAAGAAAATAGCTAGTGCTTTGCACATAGCATTCTTCACACCGAATGTATCTACGTACAGCGGAGGACTGCGTGAAAAATAAGTTTTTTGGTAAGTATCAGCTCGATGTTTAAATTTTTTTCATTATGCTTTAGAATACTGATGAAATTACACATTCTGTGTACTTAGGAGTGCGCTAATGACTGCATTTTTTTTCTTTAGCAGGTTGGCAAGAGATGAGTGGGAGCGGCGACATATTCTAGAAGAAAATCGCTAGTGCTTTGCATATAGCATTCTTCACGCCGAATGTATCTACGTACAGCGGAGGACTGCTTGAAGAATAAGTTTTTTGGTAAGTATCAGCTCGATGTTTTAATTTTTTTCATTATGCTTTAGAATACTGAAGAAATTACACATTCTGTGTACTTAGGAGTGCGCTAATGACTGCTTTTTCTTTCTTTAGCAGGTTGACAAGAGATAAGTGGGAGCGGCGACATATTCTAGAAGAAAATAGCTAGTGCTTTCCACATAGCATTCTTCACACCGAATGTATCTACGTACAGCGGAGGACTGCGTGAATAATTAGTTTTTTGGGAAGTAACAGCTCGATGTTTAAATTTTTTTCATTATGCTTTAGAATACTGATTAAATTACACATTCTGTGTACTTAGGAGTGCGCTAATGACTGCATTATCTTTCATTAGCAGGTTGACAAGAGATGAGTGGGAGCGGCGACATATTCTAGAAGAAAATAGCTAGTGCTTTGCACATAGCATTCATCACACCGAATGTATCTACGTACAGCGGAGGACTGCGTGAATAATTAGTTTTTTGGGAAGTAACAGCTCGATGTTTAAATTTTTTTCATTATGCTTTAGAATACTGATGAAATTACACATTCTGTGTACTTAGGAGTGCGCTAATGACTGCATTTTCTTTCTTTAGCAGGTTGGCAAGAGATGAGTGGGAGCGGCGACATATTCTAGAAGAAAATCGGTAGTGCTTTGCATATAGCATTCTTCACGCCGAATGTATCTACGTACAGCGGAGGACTGCGTGAAGAATAAGTTTTTTGGTAAGTATCAGCTCGATGTTTAAATTTTTTTCATTATGCTTCAGAATACTGAAGAAATTACACATTCTGTGTACTTAGGAGTGCGCTAATGACTGCATTTTCTTTCTTTAGCAGGTTGACAAGAGATGAGTGGGAGCGGCGACATACTCTAGAAGAAAGTCGCTAGTGCTTTGCATATAGCATTCTTCACACCGAATGTATCTACGTACAGCGGAGGACTGCGTGAATAATTAGTTTTTTGGGAAGTAACAGCTCGATGATTAAATTTTTTTCATTATGCTTTAGAATACTGAAGAAATTACACATTCTGTGTACTTAGGAGTGCGCTAATGACTGCATTTTCTTTCTTTAGCAGGTTGTCAAGAGATAAGTGGGAGCGGCGACATATTCTAGAAGAGAATAGCTAGTGCTTTGCACATAGCATTCTTCACACCGAATGTATCTACGTACAGCGGAGGACTGCGTGAAGAATAAGTTTTTTGGTAAGTATCAGCTCGATGTTTTAATTTTTTTCTTTATGCTTTAGAATACTGATGAAATTACACATTCTGTGTACTTAGGAGTGCGCTAATGACTGCATTTTCTTTCTTTAGCAGGTTGACAAGAGATGAGTGGGAGCGGCGACATACTCTAGAAGAAAATCGCTAGTGCTTTGCATATAGCATTCTTCACACCGAATGTATCTACGTACAGCGGAGGACTGCGTGAATAATTAGTTTTTTGGGAAGTAACAGCTCGATGTTTAAATTTTTTTCATTATGCTTTAGAATACTGATGAAATTACACATTCTGTGTACTTAGGAGTGCGCTAATGACTGCATTATCTTTCATTAGCAGGTTGAGAAGAGATGAGTGGGAGCGGCGACATATTCTAGAAGAAAATAGCTGGTGCTTTGCACATAGCATTCATCACACCGAATGTATCTACGTACAGCGGAGGACTGCGTGAAGAATAGGTTTTTTGGTAAGTATCAGCTCGATGTTTAAATTTTTTTCATTATGCTTTAGAATACTGATGAAATTACACATTCTGTGTACTTAGGAGTGCGCTAATGACTGCATTTTCTTTCTTTAGCAGGTTGACAAGAGATGAGTGGGAGCGGCGACATATTCTAGAAGAAAATAGCTAGTGCTTTGCACATAGCATTCTTCACACCGAATGTATCTACGTACAGCGGAGGACTGCGTGAAGAATAGGTTTTTTGGTAAGTATCAGCTCGATGTTTAAATTTTTTTCATTATGCTTTAGAATACTGATGAAATTACACATTCTGTGTACTTAGGAGTGCGCTAATGACTGCATTTTCTTTCATTAGCAGGTTGAGAAGAGATGAGTGGGAGCGGCGACATATTCTAGAAGAAAATAGCTGGTGCTTTGCACATAGCATTCATCACACCGAATGTATCTACGTACAGCGGAGGACTGCGTGAAGAATAGGTTTTTTGGTAAGTATCAGCTCGATGTTTAAATTTTTTTCATTATGCTTTAGAATACTGATGAAATTACACATTCTGTGTACTTAGGAGTGCGCTAATGACTGCATTTTCTTTCTTTAGCAGGTTGACAAGAGATGAGTGGGAGCGGCGACATATTCTAGAAGAAAATAGCTAGTGCTTTGCACATAGCATTCTTCACACCGAATGTATCTACGTACAGCGGAGGACTGCGTGAATAATTAGATTTTTGGTAAGTATCAGCTCGATGTTTTAATTTTTTTCAGTATGCTTTAGAATACTGATGAAATTACACATTCTGTGTACTAAGGAGTGCGCTAATGACTGCATTTTCTTTCTTTAGCAGGTTGACAAGAGATGAGTGGGAGCGGCGACATATTCTAGAAGAAAATAGCTAGTGCTTTGCACATAGCATTCTTCACAACGAATGTATCTACGTACAGCGGAGCACTGCGTGAATAATAAGTTTTTTGGTAAGTATCAGCTCGATGTTTTAATTTTTTTCATTATGCATTAGAATACTGATGAAATTACACATTCTGTGTACTTAGGAGTGCGCTAATGACTGCATTTTCTTTCTTAAGCAGGTTGACAAGAGATGAGTGGGAGCGGCGACATATTCTAGAAGAAAATCGCTAGTTCTTTGCATATAGCGTTCTTCACACCGAATGTATCTACGTACAGCGGAGGACTGCGTGAAAAATAAGTTTTTTGGTAAGTATCAGCTCGATGTTTAAATTTTTTTCATTATGCTTTAGAATACTGATGAAATTACACATTCTGTGTACTTAGGAGTGCGCTAATGACTGCAGTATCTTTCTTTAGCAGGTTGACAAGAGATGAGTGGGAGCGGCGACATATTCTAGAAGAAAATAGCTAGTGCTTTGCATATAGCATTCTTCACACCGAATGTATCTACGTACAACGGAGCACTGCGTGAATAATAAGTTTTTTGGTAAGTATCAGCTCGATGTTTTAATTTTTTTCATTATGCTTTAGAATAATGATGAAATTACACATTCTGTGTACTTAGGAGTGCGCTAATGACTGCATTTTCTTTCTGTAGCAGGTTGACAAGAGATGAGTGGGAGCGGCGACATATTCTAGAAGAAAATCGCTAGTGCTTTGCATATAGCATTCTTCACACCGAATGTATCTACGTACAGCGGAGGACTGCGTGAATAATTACTTTTTGGGAAGTAACAGCTCGATGTTTAAATTTTTTTCATTATGCTTTAGAATACAGATGAAATTACACATTCTGTGTACTTAGGAGTGCGCTAATGACTGCATTTTCTTTCTTTAGCAGGTTGACAAGAGATGAGTGGTTGCGGCGACATATTCTAGAAGAAAATAGCTAGTGCTCTGCATATAGCATTCTTCACACCGAATGTATCTTCGTACAGCGGAGGACTGCGTGAATAATTAGTTTTTTGGGAAGTAACAGCTCGATGTTTAAATTTTTTTCATTATGCTTTAGAGTACTGATGAAAATAAACATTCTGTGTACTTAGGAGTGCGCTAATGACTGCATTTTCTTTCTTTAGCAGGTTGACAAGAGATGAGTGGGAGCGGCGACATATTCTAGAAGAAAATAGCTGGTGCTTTGCACATAGCATTCTTCACACCGAATGTATCTACGTACAGCGGAGGACTGCGTGAATAATAAGTTTTTTGGTAAGTATCAGCTCGATGTTTTAATTTTTTTCATTATGCTTTAGTATACTGATGAAATTACACATTCTGTGTACTTAGGAGTGCGCTAATGACTGCATTTTCTTTCTTTAGCAGGTTGACAAGAGATGAGTCGGAGCGGCGACATATTCTAGAAGAAAATAGCTAGTGCTTTGCACATAGCATTCTTCACGCCGAACGTATCTACGTACAGCGGAGCACTGCGTGAATAATAAGTTTTTTGGTAAGTATCAGCTCGATGTTTTAATTTTTTTCATTATGCTTTAGAATACTGATGAAATTGCACATTCTGTGTACTTAGGAGTGCGCTAATGACTGCATTTTCTTTCTTTAGCAGGTTGACAAGAGATGAGTGGGAGCGGCGACATATTCTAGAAGAAAATCGCTAGTGCTTTGCATATAGCATTCTTCACACCGAATTTATCTACGTACAGCGGAGGACTGCGTGAATAATTAATTTTTTGGGAAGTAACAGCTCGATGTTTAAATTTTTTTATTATGATTTAGAATACTGATGAAATTACACATTCTGTGTACTTAGGAGTGCGCTAATGACTGCATTTTCTTTCTTTAGCAAGTTGACAAGAGATGAGTGGGAGCGGCGACATATTCTAGAAGAAAATAGCTAGTGCCTTGCACATAGCATTCTTCACACCGAATGTATCTACGTACAGCGGAGGACTGCGTGAAGAATAAGTTTTTTGGTAAGTATCAGCTCGATGTTTAAATTTTTTTCATTATGCTTTAGAATACTGATGAAATTACACATTCTGTGTACTTAGGAGTGCGCTAATGACTGCATTTTCTTTCGTATAGCAGGTTGACAAGAGATGAGTGGGAGCGGCGACATATTCTAGAAGAAAATAGCTAGTGCTTTGCATATAGCATTCTTCACACCGAATGTATCTACGTACAGCGGAGGACTGCGTGAATAATTAGATTTTTGGGAAGTAACAGCTCCATGTTTACATTTTTTTCATTATGCTTTAGAATACTGATGAAATTACACATTCTGTGTACTTAGGAGTGCGATAATGACTGCATTTTCTTTCTTTAGCAGGTTGACAAGAGATGAGTAGGAGCGCCGACATATTCTAGAAGAAAATAGCTAGTGCTTTGCACATAGCATTCTTCGCACCGAATGTATCTACGTACAGAGGAGGACTGCGTGAAGAATAAGTTTTTTGGTAAGTATCAGCTCGATGTTTTAATTTTTTTCATTATGCTTTAGAATACTGATGAAATTACACATTCTGTGTACTTAGGAGTGTGCTAATGACTGCATTTTCTTTCTTTAGCAGGTTGACAAGAGATGAGTCGGAGCGGCGACATATTCTAGAAGAAAATAGCTAGTGCTTTGCACATAGCATTCTTCACACCGAATGTATCTACGTACATCGGAGCACTGCGTGAATAATAAGTTTTTTGGTAAGTATCAGCTCGATGTTTTAATTTTTTTCATTATGCTTTAGAATAATGATGAAATTACACATTCTGTGTACTTAGGAGTGCGCTAATGACTGCATTTTCTTTCTTTAGCAGGTTGACAAGAGATGAGTGGGAGCGGCGACATATTCTAGAAGAAAAACGCTAGTGCTTTGCATATAGCATTCTTCACACCGAATGTATCTACGTACAGCGGAGGACTGCGTGAATAATTACTTTTTGGGAAGTAACAGCTCGATGTTTAAATTTTTTTCATTATGCTTTAGAATACTGATGAAATTACACATTCTGTGTACTTAGGAGTGCGCTAATGACTGCATTATCTTTCATTAGCAGGTTGACAAGAGATGAGTGGGAGCGGCGACATATTCTAGAAGAAAATCGCTAGTGCTTTGCATATAGCATTCTTCACACCGAATGTATCTACGTACAGCGGAGGACTGCGTGAATAATTAGTTTTTTTCGAAGTAACAGCTCGATGTTTAAATTTTTTTCATTATGCTTTAGAATACTGATGAAATTACACATTCTGTGTACTTAGGAGTGCGCTAATGACTGCTTTTTCTTTCTTTAGCAGGTTGGCAAGAGATGAGTGGGAGCGGCGACATATTCTAGAAGAAAATCGGTAGTGCTTTGCATATAGCATTCTTCACGCCGAATGTATCTACGTACAGCGGAGGACTGCGTGAAGAATAAGTTTTTTGGTAAGTATCAGCTCGATGTTTTAATTTTTTTCATTATGCTTTAGAATACTGAAGAAATTACACATTCTGTGTACTTAGGAGTGCGCTAATGACTGCATTTTCTTTCTTTAGCAGGTTGACAAGAGATGAGTGGGAGCGGCGACATACTCTAGAAGTAAGTCGCTAGTGCTTTGCATATAGCATTCTTCACACCGAATGTATCTACGTACAGCGGAGGACTGCGTGAATAATTAGTTTTTTGGGAAGTAACAGCTCGATGATTAAATTTTTTTCATTATGCTTTAGAATACTGAAGAAATTACACATTCTGTGTACTTAGGAGTGCGCTAGTGACTGCATTTTCTTTCTTTAGCAGGTTGTCAAGAGATAAGTGGGAGCGGCGACATATTCTAGAAGAGAATAGCTAGTGCTTTGCACATAGCATTCTTCACACCGAATGTATCTACGTACAGCGGAGGAATGCGTGAAGAATAATTTTTTTGGTAAGTATCAGCTCAATGTTTTAATTTTTTTCTTTATGCTTTAGAATACTGATGAAATTACACATTCTGTGTACTTAGGAGTGCGCTAATGACTGCATTTTCTTTCTTTAGCAGGTTGACAAGAGATGAGTGGGAGCGGCGACATACTCTAGAAGAAAATCGCTAGTGCTTTGCATATAGCATTCTTCACACCGAATGTATCTACGTACAGCGGAGGACTGCGTGAATAATTAGTTTTTTGGGAAGTAACAGCTCGATGTTTAAATTTTTTTCATTATGCTTTAGAATACTGATGAAATTACACATTCTGTGTACTTAGGAGTGCGCTAATGACTGCATTTTCTTTCTTTAGCAGGTTGACAAGAGATGAGTAGGAGCGGCGACATATTCTAGAAGAAAATAGCTAGTGCTTTGCACATAGCATTCTTCGCACCGAATGTATCTACGTACAGCGGAGGACTGCGTGAAGAATAAGTTTTTTGGTAAGTATCAGCTCCATGTTTTAATTTTTTTCATTATGCTTTAGAATACTGATGAAATTACACATTCTGTGTACTTAGGAGTGCGCTAATGACTGCATTTTCTTTCTTTAGGAGGTTGACAAGAGATGAGTGGGAGCGGCGTCATATTCTAGAAGAAAATAGTTAGTGCTTTGCACATAGCATTCTTCACACCGAATGTATCTACGTACAGCGGAGGACTGCGTGAAGAATAAGTTTTTTGGTAAGTATCAGCTCGATGGTTAAATTTTTTTCATTATGCTTTAGAATACTGATGAAATTACACATTCTGTGTACTTAGGAGTGCGCTAATGACTGCATTTTCTTTCTTTAGCAGGTTGACAAGAGATGAGTAGGAGCGGCGACATATTCTAGAAGAAAATAGCTAGTGCTTTGCACATAGCATTGTTCGCACCGAATGTATCTACGTACAGCGGAGGACTGCGTGAAGAATAAGTTTTTTGGTAAGTTTCAGCTCGATGTTTAAATTTTTTTCATTATGCTTTAGAATACTGATGAAATTACACATTCTGTGTACTTAGGAGTGCGCTAATGACTGCAGTATCTTTCTTTAGCAGGTTGACAAGAGATGAGTGGGAGCGGCGACATATTCTAGAAGAAAATAGCTAGTGCTTTGCACATAGCATTCTTCACACCGAATGTATCTACGTACATCGGAGCACTGCGTGAATAATAAGTTTTTTGGTAAGTATCAGCTCGATGTTTTAATTTTTTTCATTATGCTTTAGAATAATGATGAAATTACACATTCTGTGTACTTAGGAGTGCGCTAATGACTGCATTTTCTTTCTTTAGCAGGTTGACAAGAGATGAGTGGGAGCGGCGACATATTCTAGAAGAAAATCGCTAGTGCTTTGCATATAGCATTCTTCACACCGAATGTATCTACGTACAGCGGAGGACTGCGTGAATAATTACTTTTTGGGAAGTAACAGCTCGATGTTTAAATTTTTTTCATTATGCTTTAGAATACTGATGAAATTACACATTCTGTGTACTTAGGAGTGCGCTAATGACTGCATTTTCTTTCTTTAGCAGGTTGACAAGAGATGAGTGGTTGCGGCGACATATTCTAGAAGAAAATAGCTAGTACTCTGCATATAGCATTCTTCACACCGAATGTATCTTCGTACAGCGGAGGACTGCGTGAATAATTAGTTTTTTGGGAAGTAACAGCTCGATGTTTAAATTTTTTTCATTATGCTTTAGAGTACTGATGAAATTAAACATTCTGTGTACTTAGGAGTGCGCTAATGACTGCATTTTCTTTCTTTAGCAGGTTGACAAGAGATGAGTGGGAGCGGCGACATATTCTAGAAGAAAATAGCTGGTGCTTTGCACATAGCATTCTTCACACCGAATGTATCTACGTACAGCGGAGGACTGCGTGAATAATAAGTTTTTTGGTAAGTATCAGCTCGATGTTTAAATTTTTTTCATTATGCTTTAGTATACTGATGAAATTACACATTCTGTGTACTTAGGAGTGCGCAAATGACTGCATTTTCTTTCTTTAGCAGGTTGACAAGAGATGAGTCGGAGCGGCGACATATTCTAGAAGAAAATAGCTAGTGCTTTGCACGTAGCATTCTTCACGCCGAATGTATCTACGTACAGCGGAGCACTGCGTGAATAATAAGTTTTTTGGTAAGTATCAGCTCGATGTTTTAATTTTTTTCATTATGCTTTAGAATACTGATGTAATTGCACATTCTGTGTACTTAGGAGTGCGCTAATGACTGCATTTTCTTTCTTTAGCAGGTTGACAAGAGATGAGTGGGAGCGGCGACATATTCTAGAAGAAAATCGCTAGTGCTTTGCATATAGCATTCTTCACACCGAATGTATCTACGTACAGCGGAGGACTGCGTGAATAATTAGATTTTTGGGAAGTAACAGAACGATGTTTAAATTTTTCTATTATGCTTTAGAATACTGATGAAATTACACATTCTGTGTACTTAGGAGTGCGCTAATGACTGCATTTTCTTTCTTTAGCAGGTTGACAAGAGATGAGTGGGAGCGGCGACATATTCTAGAAGAAAATAGCTAGTGCCTTGCACATAGCATTCTTCACACCGAATGTATCTACGTACAGCGGAGGACTGCGTGAATAATTAGTTTTTTGGGAAGTAACAGCTCGATGTTTAAATTTTTTTCATTATGCTTTAGAATACTGATGAAATTACACATTCTGTGTACTTAGGAGTGCGCTAATGACTGCATTATCTTTCATTAGCAGGTTGACAAGAGATGAGTGGGAGCGGCGACATATTCTAGAAGAAAATAGCTAGTGCCTTGCACATAGCATTCTTCACACCGAATGTATCTACGTACAGCGGAGGACTGCGTGAATAATTAGTTTTTTGGGAAGTAACAGCTCGATGTTTAAATTTTTTTCTATTATGCTTTAGAATACTGATGAAATTACACATTCTGTGTACTTAGGAGTGCGCTAATGACTGCATTATCTTTCATTAGCAGGTTGACAAGAGATGAGTGGGAGCGGCGACATATTCTAGAAGAAAATCGCTAGTGCTTTGCATATAGCATTCTTCACACCGAATGTATCTACGTACAGCGGAGGACTGCGTGAATAATTAGTTTTTTGGGAAGTAACAGCTCGATGTTTAAATTTTTTTATTATGCTTTAGAATACTGATGAAATTACACATTCTGTGTACTTAGGAGTGCGCTAATGACTGCTTTTTCTTTCTTTAGCAGGTTGGCAAGAGATGAGTGGGAGCGGCGACATATTCTAGAAGAAAATCGGTAGTGCTTTGCATATAGCATTCTTCACGCCGAATGTATCTACGTACAGCGGAGGACTGCGTGAAGAATAAGTTTTTTGGTAAGTATCAGCTCGATGTTTTAATTTTTTTCATTATGCTTTAGAATACTGAAGAAATTACACATTCTGTGTACTTAGGAGTGCGCTAATGACTGCATTTTCTTTCTTTAGCAGGTTGACAAGAGATGAGTGGGAGCGGCGACATACTCTAGAAGAAAGTCGCTAGTGCTTTGCATATAGCATTCTTCACACCGAATGTATCTACGTACAGCGGAGGACTGCGTGAATAATTAGTTTCTTGGGAAGTAACAGCTCGATGATTAAATTTTTTTCATTATGCTTTAGAATACTGAAGAAATTACACATTCTGTGTACTTAGGAGTGCGCTAGTGACTGCATTTTCTTTCTTTAGCAGGTTGTCAAGAGATAAGTGGGAGCGGCGACATATTCTAGAAGAGAATAGCTAGTGCTTTGCACATAGCATTCTTCACACCGAATGTATCTACGTACAGCGGAGGAATGCGTGAAGAATAAGTTTTTTGGTAAGTATCAGCTCAATGTTTTAATTTTTTTCTTTATGCTTTAGAATACTGATGAAATTACACATTCTATGTACTTAGGAGTGCGCTAATGACTGCATTTTCTTTCTTTAGCAGGTTGACAAGAGATGAGTGGGAGCGGCGACATACTCTAGAAGAAAATCGCTAGTGCTTTGCATATAGCATTCTTCACACCGAATGTATCTACGTACAGCGGAGGACTGCGTGAATAATTAGTTTTTTGGGAAGTAACAGCTCGATGTTTAAATTTTTTTCATTATGCTTTAGAATACTGATGAAATTACACATTCTGTGTACTTAGGAGTGCGCTAATGACTGCATTATCTTTCATTAGCAGGTTGACAAGAGATGAGTGGGAGCGGCGACATATTCTAGAAGAAAATAGCTAGAGCTTTGCACATAGCATTCATCACACCGAATGAATCTACGTACAGCGGAGGACTGCGTGAAGAATAAGTTTTTTGGTAAGTATCAGCTCGATGTTTAAATTTTTTGCATTATGCTTTAGAATACTGATGAAATTACACATTCTGTGTACTTAGGAGTGCGCTAATGACTGCATTTTCTTTCTTTAGCAGGTTGACAAGAGATGAGTAGGAGCGGCGACATATTCTAGAAGAAAATAGCTAGTGCTTTGCACATAGCATTCTTCACACCGAATGTATCTACGTACAGCGGAGGACTGCGTGAAGAATAAGTTTTTTGGTAAGTATCAGCTCGATGTTTTAATTTTTTTCATTATGCTTTAGAATACTGATGAAATTACACATTCTGTGTACTTAGGAGTGCGCTAATGACTGCAGTATCTTTCTTTAGCAGGTTGACAAGAGATGAGTGGGAGCGGCGACATATTCTAGAAGAAAATAGCTAGTGCTTTGCACATAGCATTCTTCACACCGAATGTATCTACGTACATCGGAGCACTGCGTGAATAATAAGTTTTTTGGTAAGTATCAGCTCGATGTTTTAATTTTTTTCATTATGCATTAGAATAATGATGAAATTACACATTCTGTGTACTTAGGAGTGCGCTAATGACTGCATTTTCTTTCTTTAGCAGGTTGACAAGAGATGAGTGGGAGCGGCGACATATTCTAGAAGAAAATCGCTAGTGCTTTGCATATAGCATTCTTCACACCGAATGTATCTACGTACAGCGGAGGACTGCGTGAATAATTACTTTTTGGGAAGTAACAGCTCGATGTTTAAATTTTTTTCATTATGCTTTAGAATACAG
Source organism: Schistocerca cancellata (assembly GCF_023864275.1). Taxonomy (NCBI): domain Eukaryota; kingdom Metazoa; phylum Arthropoda; class Insecta; order Orthoptera; family Acrididae; genus Schistocerca; species Schistocerca cancellata. The sequence continues at coordinate 140,854,361 of NC_064634.1, read as the reverse complement.
ATGAAATTACACATTCTGTGTACTTAGGAGTGCGCTAATGACTGCATTTTCTTTCTTTAGCAGGTTGACAAGAGATGAGTGGTTGCGGCGACATATTCTAGAAGAAAATAGCTAGTACTCTGCATATAGCATTCTTCACACCGAATATATCTTCGTACAGCGGAGGACTGCGTGAATAATTAGTTTTTTGGGAAGTAACAGCTCGATGTTTAAATTTTTTTCATTATGCTTTAGAGTACTGATGAAATTAAACATTCTGTGTACTTAGGAGTGCGCTAATGACTGCATTTTCTTTCTTTAGCAGGTTGACAAGAGATGAGTGGGAGCGGCGACATATTCTAGAAGAAAATAGCTAGTGCTTTGCACGTAGCATTCTTCACGCCGAATGTATCTACGTACAGCGGAGCACTGCGTGAATAATAAGTTTTTTGGTAAGTATCAGCTCGATGTTTAAATTTTTTTCATTATGCTTTAGAATACTGATGAAATTGCACATTCTGTGTACTTAGGAGTGCGCTAATGACTGCATTTTCTTTCTTTAGCAGGTTGACAAGAGATGTGTGGGAGCGGCGACATATTCTAGAAGAAAATCGCTAGTGCTTTGCATATAGCATTCTTCACACCGAATGTATCTACGTACAGCGGAGGACTGCGTGAATAATTAGTTTTTTGGGAAGTAACAGCTCGATGTTTAAATTTTTTTATTATGCTTTAGAATACTGATGAAATTACACATTCTGTGTACTTAGGAGTGCGCTAATGACTGCATTTTCTTTCTTCAGCAGGTTGACAAGAGATGAGTGGGAGCGGCGACATATTCTAGAAGAAAATAGCTAGTGCCTTGCACATAGCATTCTTCACACCGAATGTATCTACGTACAGCGGACGACTGCGTGAAGAATAAGTTTCTTGGTAAGTATCAGCTCGATGTTTAAATTTTTTTCATTATGCTTTAGAATACTGATGAAATTACACATTCTGTGTACTTAGGAGTGCGCTAATGACTGCATTTTCTTTCTTTAGCAGGTTGACAAGAGATGAGTGGTTGCGGCGACATATTCTAGAAGAAAATAGCTAGTGCTCTGCATATAGCATTCTTCACACCGAATGTATCTTCGTACAGCGGAGGACTGCGTGAAAAATTAGTTTTTTGGGAAGTAACAGCTCGATGTTTAAATTTTTTTCATTATGCTTTAGAGTACTGATGAAATTAAACATTCTGTGTACTTAGGAGTGCGCTAATGACTGCATTTTCTTTCTTTAGCAGGTTGACAAGATATGAGTGGGAGCGGCGACATATTCTAGAAGAAAATAGCTGGTGCTTTGCACATAGCATTATTCACACCGAATGTATCTACGTACAGCGGAGGACTGCGTGAATAATAAGTTTTTTGGTAAGTATCAGCTCGATGTTTAAATTTTTTTCATTATGCTTTAGAATACTGATGAAATTACACATTCTGTGTACTTAGGAGTGCGCTAATGACTGCATTTTCTTTCTTTAGCAGGTTGACAAGAGATGAGTAGGAGCGGCGACATATTCTAGAAGAAAATAGCTAGTGCTTTGCACATAGCATTCTTCGCACCGAATGTATCTACGTACAGCGGAGGACTGCGTGAAGAATAAGTTTTTTGGTAAGTATCAGCTCGATGTTTTAATTTTTTTCATTATGCTTTAGACTACTGATGAAATTACACATTCTGTGTACTTAGGAGTGCGCTAATGACTGCAGTATCTTTCTTTAGCAGGTTGACAAGAGATGAGTGGGAGCGGCGACATATTCTAGAAGAAAATAGCTAGTGCTTTGCACATAGCATTCTTCACACCGAATGTATCTACGAACATCGGAGCACTGCGTGAATAATAAGTTTTTTGGTAAGTATCAGCTCGATGTTTTAATTTTTTTCATTATGCTTTAGAATAATGATGAAATTACACATTCTGTGTACTTAGGAGTGCGCTAATGACTGCATTTTCTTTCTTTAGCAGGTTGACAAGAGATGAGTGGGAGCGGCGACATATTCTAGAAGAAAATCGCTAGTGCTTTGCATATAGCATTCTTCACACCGAATGTATCTACGTACAGCGGAGGACTGCGTGAATAATTACTTTTTGGGAAGTAACAGCTCGATGTTTAATTTTTTTTCATTATGCTTTAGAATACAGATGAAATTACACATTCTGTGTACTTAGGAGTGCGCTAATGACTGCATTTTCTTTCTTTAGCAGGTTGACAAGAGATGAGTGGTTGCGGCGACATATTCTAGAAGAAAATAGCTAGTACTCTGCATATAGCATTCTTCACACCGAATGTATCTTCGTACAGCGGAGGACTGCGTGAATAATTAGTTTTTTGGGAAGTAACAGCTCGATGTTTAAATTTTTTTCATTATGCTTTAGAGTACTGATGAAATTAAACATTCTGTGTACTTAGGAGTGCGCTAATGACTGCATTTTCTTTCTTTAGCAGGTTGACAAGAGATGAGTGGGAGCGGCGACATATTCTAGAAGAAAATAGCTGGTGCTTTGCACATAGCATTCTTCACACCGAATGTATCTACGTACAGTGGAGGACTGCGTGAATAATAAGTTTTTTGGTAAGTATCAGCTCGATGTTTAAATTTTTTTCATTATGCTTTAGTATACTGATGAAATTACACATTCTGTGTACTTAGGAGTGCGCTAATGACTGCATTTTCTTTCTTTAGCAGGTTGACAAGAGATGAGTCGGAGCGGCGACATATTCTAGAAGAAAATAGCTAGTGCTTTGCACGTAGCATTCTTCACGCCGAATGTATCTACGTACAGCGGAGCACTGCGTGAATAATAAGTTTTTTGGTAAGTATCAGCTCGATGTTTTAATTTTTTTCATTATGCTTTAGAATACTGATGAAATTGCACATTCTGTGTACTTAGGAGTGCGCTAATGACTGCATTTTCTTTCTTTAGCAGGTTGACAAGAGATGAGTGGGAGCGGCGACATATTCTAGAAGAAAATCGCTAGTGCTTTGCATATAGCATTCTTCACACCGAATGTATCTACGTACAGCGGAGGACTGCGTGAATAATTAGTTTTTTGGGAAGTAACAGCTCGATGTTTAAATTTTTTTATTATGCTTTAGAATACTGATGAAATTACACATTCTGTGTACTTAGGAGTGCGCTAATGACTGCATTTTCTTTCTTTAGAAGGTTGACAAGAGATGAGTGGGAGCGGCGACATATTCTAGAAGAAAATAGCTAGTGCCTTGCACATAGCATTCTTCACACCGAATGTATCTACGTACAGCGGAGGACTGCGTGAAGAATAAGTTTTTTGGTAAGTATCAGCTCGATGTTTAAATTTTTTTCATTATGCTTTAGAATACTGATGAAATTACACATTCTGTGTACTTAGGAGTGCGCTAATGACTGCATTTTCTTTCTTTAGCAGGTTGACAAGAGATGAGTGGGAGCGGCGACATATTCTAGAAGAAATTCGCTAGTGCTTTGCATATAGCATTCTTCACACCGAATGTATCTACGTACAGCGGAGGACTGCGTGAATAATTAGTTTTTTGGGAAGTAACGGCTCGATGTTTAAATTTTTTTATTATGCTTTAGAATACTAATGAATTTACACATTCTGTGTACTTAGGAGTGCGCTAATGACTGCATTTTCTTTCTTTAGCAGGTTGACAAGAGATGAGTCGGAGCGGCGACATATTCTAGAAGAAAATAGCTAGTGCTTTGCACATAGCATTCTTCACACCGAATGTATCTACGTACATCGGAGCACTGCGTGAATAATAAGTTTTTTGGTAAGTATCAGCTCGATGTTTTAATTTTTTTCATTATGCTTTAGAATAATGATGAAATTACACATTCTGTGTACTTAGGAGTGCGCTAATGACTGCATTTTCTTTCTTTAGCAGGTTGACAAGAGATGAGTGGGAGCGGCGACATATTCTAGAAGAAAATCGCTAGTGCTTTGCATATAGCATTCTTCACACCGAATGTATCTACGTACAGCGGAGGTCTGCGTGAATAATTACTTTTTGGGAAGTAACAGCTCGATGTTTAAATTTTTTTCATTATGCTTTAGAATACTGATGAAATTACACATTCTGTGTACTTAGGAGTGCGCTAATGACTGCATTTTCTTTCTTTAGCAGGTTGACAAGAGATGAGTGGTTGCGGCGACATATTCTAGAAGAAAATAGCTAGTGCTCTGCATATAGCAATCTTCACACCGAATGTATCTTCGTACAGCGGAGGACTGCGTGAAAAATTAGTTTTTTGGGTAGTAACAGCTCGATGTTTAAATTTTTTTCATTATGCTTTAGAGTACTGATGAAATTAAACATTCTGCGTACTTAGGAGTGCGCTAATGACTGCATTTTCTTTCTTTAGCAGGTTGACAAGATATGAGTGGGAGCGGCGACATATTCTAGAAGAAAATAGCTGGTGCTTTGCACATAGCATTCTTCACACCGAATGTATCTACGTACAGCGGAGGACTGCGTGAATAATAAGTTTTTTGGTAAGTATCAGCTCGATGTTTAAATTTTTTTCATTATGCTTTAGAATACTGATGAAATTACACATTCTGTGAACTTAGGAGTGCGCTAATGACTGCATTTTCCTTCTTTAGCAGGTTGACAAAAGATGAGTGGGAGCGGCGACATATTCTAGACGAAAATAGCTAGTGCTTTGCACATAGCATTCTTCACACCGAATGTATCTACGTACGGCGGAGGACTGCGTGAAGAATAAGTTTTTGGTAAGTATCAGCTCGATGTTTTAATTTTTTTCATTATCCTTTAAAATACTGATGAAATTACACATTCTGTCTACTTAGGAGTGCGCTAGTGACTGCATTTTCTATCTTTAGCATGTTGACAAGAGATGAGTGGGAGCGGCGACATATTCTAGAAGAAAATAGCTAGTGCTTTGCACATAGCATTCTTCACACCGAATGTATCTACGTACAGCTTAGGACTGCGTGAATAATAAGTTTTTTGGTAAGTATCAGCTCGATGTTTTAATTTTTTTCATTATGCTTTAGAATACTGATGAAATTAAACATTCTGTGTACTTAGGAGTGCGCTAATGACTGCATTTTCTTTCTTTAGCAGGTTGACAAGAGATGAGTGGTTGCGGCGACATATTCTAGAAGAAAATAGCTAGTGCTCTGCATATAGCATTCTTCACACCGAATGTATCTTCGTACAGCGGAGGACTGCGTGAATAATTAGTTTTTTGGGAAGTAACAGCTCGATGTTTAAATTTTTTTCATTATGCTTTAGAATACTGATGAAATTAAACATTCTGTGTACTTAGGAGTGCGCTAATGACTGCATTTTCTTTCTTTAGCAGGTTGACAAGAGATGAGTGGGAGCGGCGACATATTCTAGAAGAAAATAGCTGGTGCTTTGCACATAGCATTCTTCACACCGAATGTATCTACGTACAGCGGAGGACTGTGTGAAGAATAAGTTTTTTGGTAAGTATCAGCTCGATGTTTTAATTTTTTTCATTATGCTTTAGAATACTGATGAAATTACACATTCTGTCTACTTAGGAGTGCGCTAATGACTGCATTTTCTATCTTTAGCATGTTGAGAAGAGATGAGTGGGAGCGGCGACATATTCTAGAAGAAAATAGCTAGTGCTTTGCACATAGCATTCTTCACACCGAATGTATCTACGTACAGCTTAGGACTACGTGAATAATAAGTTTTTTGGTAAGTATCAGCTCGATGTTTTAATTTTTTTCATTATGCTTTAGAATACTGATGAAATTAAACATTCTGTGTACTTAGGAGTGCGCTAATGACTGCATTTTCTTTCTTTAGCAGGTTGACAAGAGATGAGTGGGAGCGGCGACATATTCTAGAAGAAAATAGCTGGTGCTTTGCACTTAGCATTCTTCACACCGAATGTATCTACGTACAGCGGAGGACTGCGTGAATAATAAGTTTTTTTGTAAGTATCAGCTCGAGGTTTTAATTTTTTTCATTATGCTTTAGAATACTGATGAAATTACACATTCTGTGTACTTAGGAGTGCGCTAATGACTGCATTTTCTTTCTTTAGCAGGTTGACAAGAGATGAGTGGGAGCGGCGACGTATTCTAGAAGAAAATCGCTAGTGCTTTGCATATAGCATTCTTCACACCGAATGTATCTACGTACAGCGGAGGACTGCGTGATTAATTAGTTTTTTGGGAAGTAACAGCTCGATGTTTAAATTTTTTTATTATGCTTTACAATACTGATGAAATTACACATTCTGTATACTTAGGAGTGCGCTAATGACTGCGTTTTCTTTCTTTAGCACGTTGACAAGGGATGAGTGGGAGCGGCGACATATTCTACAAGAAAATAGCTAGTGCTTTGCACATAGCATTCTTCACACCGAATGTATCTACGTACTGCGGAGGACTGCGTGAATAATAAGTTTTTTGGTAAGTATCAGCTCGATGTTTTAATTTTTTTCATTATGCTTTAGAATACTGATGAAATTACACAATCTGTGTACTTAGGAGTACGATAATGACTGCATTTTTTTTCTTTAGCAGGTTGACATGAGATGAGTGGGAGCGGCGACATATTCTAGAAGAAAATAGCTAGTGCTTTGCACATAGCATTCTTCACACCGAATGTATCTACGTACAGCGGAGGACGGCGTGAAGAATAAGTTTTTTGGTAAGTATCAGCTCGATGTTTAAGTTTTTTTCATTATGCTTTAGAATACTGATGAAATTACACATTCTGTGTACTTAGGAGTGCGCTAATGACTGCATTTTCTTTCTTTAGCAGGTTGACAAGAGATGAGTGGGAGTGGCGACATATTCTAGAAGAAAATAGCTAGTGCTTTGCATATAGCATTCTTCACACCGAATGTATCTACTTACAGCGGAGGAGTGCGTGAATAATTAGTTTTTTTGGAAGTAACAGCTCGATGTTAAAATTTTTTATATTATGCTTTAGAATACTGATGAAATTACACATTCTGTGTACTTAGGAGTGCGCTAATGACTGCATTTTCTTTCTTTAGCAGGTTGACAAGAGATGAGTCGGAGAGGCGACATATTCTAGAAGAAAATAGCTAGTGCTTTGCACATAGCACTCTTCACACCGAATGTATCTACGTACATCGGAGCACTGCGTGAATAATAAGTTTTTTGGTAAGTATCAGCTCGATGTTTTAATTTTTTTCATTATGCTTTAGAATACTGATGAAATTACACATTCTGTGTACTTAGGAGTGCGCTAATGACTGCATTTTCTTTCTTTAGCAGGTTGACAAGAGATGAGTGGGAGCGGCGACATATTCTAGAAGAAAATCGCTAGTGCTTTGCATATAGCATTCTTCACACCGAATGTATCTACGTACAGCGGAGGACTGCGTGAATAATTAGTTTTTTGGGAAGTATCAGCTCGAGGTTTTAATTTTTTTCATTATGCTTTAGAATGCTGATGAAATTACACATTCTGTGTACTTAGGAGAGCGCTAATGACTGCATGTTCTTTCTTTAGCAGGTTGACAAGAGATGAGTGGGAGCGGCGACGTATTCTAGAAGAAAATCGCTAGTGCTTTGCATATAGCATTCTTCACACCGAATGTATCTACGTACAGCGGAGGACTTCGTGAATAATTAGTTTTTTGGGAAGTAACAGCTCGATGATTAAATTTTTTTATTATGCTTTAGAATACTGATGAAATTACACATTCTGTGTACTTAGGAGTGCGCTAATGACTGCATTTTCTTTCTTTAGCAGGTTGACAAGAGATGAGTGGGAGCGGCGACATATTCTAGAAGAAAATAGCTAGTGCTTTGCACATAGCTTTCTTCACACCGAATGTATCTACGTACTGCGGAGGACTGCGTGAATAATAAGTTTTTTGGTAAGTATCAGCTCGATGTTTTAATTTTTTTCATTATCCTTTAGAATACTGATGAAATTACACAATCTGTGTACTTAGGAGTACGATGATGACTGCATTTTTTTTCTTTAGCAGGTTGACAAGAGATGAGTGGGAGCGGCGACATATTCTAGAAGAAAATAGCTAGTGCTTTGCACATAGCATTCTTCACACCGTATGTATCTACGTACAGCGGAGGACTGCGTGAAGAATAAGTTTTTTGGTAAGTATCAGCTCGATGTTTAAATTTTTTTCATTATGCTTTAGAATACTGATGAAATTACACATTCTGTGTACTTAGGAGTGCGCTAATGACTGCATTTTCTTTCTTTAGCAGGTTGACAAGAGATGAGTGGGAGCGGCGACATATTCTAGAAGAAAATAGCTAGTGCTTTGCACATAGCATTCTTCACACCGAATGTATCTACGTACAGCGGAGGACTGCGTGAATAATTAGATTTTTGGGAAGTAACAGCTCCATGTTTAAATTTTTTTCATTATGCTTTAGAATACTGATGAAATTACACATTCTGTGTACTTAGGAGTGCGCTAATGACTGCATTTTCTTTCTTTAGCTGGTTGACAAGAGATGAGTGGGAGCGGCGACATATTCTAGAAGAAATTCGCTAGTGCTTTGCATATAGCATTCTTCACACCGAATGTATCTACTTACAGCGGAGGAGTGCGTGAATAATTAGTTTTTTTGGAAGTAACAGCTCGATGTTAAAATTTTTTATATTATGCTTTAGAATACTGATGAAATTACACATTCTGTGTACTTAGGAGTGCGCTAATGACTGCATTTTCTTTCTTTAGCAGGTTGACAACAGATGAGTCGGAGCGGCGACATATTCTAGAAGAAAATAGCTAGTGCTTTGCACATAGCATTCTTCACACCGAATGTACCTACGTACATCGGAGCACTGCGTGAATAATAAGTTTTTTGGTAAGTATCAACTCGATGTTTTAATTTTTTTCATTATGCTTTAGAATACTGAAGAAATTACACATTCTGTGTACTTAGGAGTGCGCTAATGACTGCATTTTCTTTCTTTAGCAGGTTGACAAGAGATGAGTGGGAGCGGCGACATACTCTAGAAGAGAGTCGCTAGTGCTTTGCATATAGCATTCTTCACACCGAATGTATCTACGTACAGCGGAGGACTGCGTGAATAATTAGTTTTTTGGGAAGTAACAGCTCGATGTTTAAATTTTTTTCATTATGCTTTAGAATACTGATGAAATTACACATTCTGTCTACTTAGGAGTGCGCTAATGACTGCATTTTCTTTCTTTAGCAGGTTGACAAGAGATGAGTGGAAGCGGCGACATATTCCAAAAAAAAAAAGCTAGTGCTTTGCACATAGCATTCTTCACACCGAATGTATCTACGTACAGCGGAGGACTGCGTGAAGAATAAGTTTTTTGGTAAGTATCAGCTCGTTGTTTTAATTTTTTTCATTATGCTTTAGAATACTGATGAAATTACACATTCTGTGTACTTAGGAGTGCGCTAATGACTGCATTTTTTTCGAAAGCAGGTTGACAAGAGATGAGTGGGAGCGGCGACATATTCTAGAAGAAAATAGCTAGTGCTTTGCACATAGCATTCTTCACACCGAATGTATCTACTTACAGCGGAGGACTGCGTGAAGAATAAGTTTTTTGGGAAGTATCAGCTCGATGTTTAAAATTTTTTCACAATGCTTTAGAATACTGATGAAATTACACATTCTGTGTACTTAGGAGTGCGCTAATGACTGCATTTTCTTTCTTTAGCAGGTTGACAAGAGATGGGTGGGAGCGGCGACATATTCTAGAAGAAAATAACTAGTGCTTTGCACATAGCATTCTTCACACCGAATGTATCTACGTACAGCTTAGGACTGCGTGAATAATAAGTTTTTTGGTAAGTATCAGCTCGATGTTTAAATTTTTTTCATTATGCTTTAGAATACTGATGAAATTAAACATTCTGTGTACTTAGGAGTGCGCTAATGACTGCATTTTCTTTCTTTAGCAGGTTGACAAGAGATGAGTGGGAGCGGCGACATATTCTAGAAGAAAATAGCTGGTGCTTTGCACATAGCATTCTTCACACCGAATGTATCTACGTACAGCGGAGGACTGCGTGAATAATAAGTTTTTTGGTAAGTATCAGCTCGAGGTTTTAATTTTTTTCATTATGCTTTAGAATACTGATGAAATTACACATTCTGTGTACTTAGGAGTGCGCTAATGACTGCATTTTCTTTCTTTAGCAGGTTGACAAGAGATGAGTGGGAGCGGCGACATATTCGAGAAGAAAATCGCTAGTGCTTTGCATATAGCATTCTTCACACCGAATGTATCTACGTACAGCGGAGGACTGCGTGAATAATTAGTTTTTTGGGAAGTATCAGCTCGAGGTTTTAATTTTTTTCATTATGCTTTAGAATGCTGATGAAATTACACATTCTGTGTACTTAGGAGTGCGCTAATGACTGCATGTTCTTTCTTTAGCAGGTTGACAAGAAATGAGTGGGAGCGGCGACATATTCTAGAAGAAAATCGCTAGTGCTTTGCATATAGCATTCTTCACACCGAATGTATCTACGTACAGCGGAGGACTGCGTGAAGAATAAGTTTTTTGGTAAGTATCAGCTCGATGTTTTAATTTTTTTCATTATGCTTTAGAATACTGATGAAATTACGCATTCTGTGTACTCAGGAGAGCGCTACTGACTGCATTTTCTTTCTTTAGCAGGTTGACAAGAGATGAGTGGGAGCGGCGACATATTCTAGAAGAAATTCGCTAGTGCTTTGCATATAGCATTCTTCACACCGAATGTATCTACTTACAGCGGAGGAGTGCGTGATTAATTAGTTTTTTTGGAAGTAACAGCTCGATGTTAAAATTTTTTATATTATGCTTTAGAATACTGATGAAATTACACATTCTGTGTACTTAGGAGTGCGCTAATGACTGCATTTTCTTACTTTAGCAGGTTGACAAGAGATGAGTGGGAGCGGCGACATATTCTAGAAGAAAATAGCTGGTGCTTTGCATATAGCATTCTTCACACCGAATGTATCTACGTACAGCGGAGGACTGCGTGAATAATTAGTTTTTTGGGAAGTATCAGCTCGAGGTTTTAATTTTTTTCATTATGCTTTAGAATGCTAATGAAATTACACATTCTGTGTACTTAGGAGTGCGCTAATGATTGCATGTTCTTTCTTTAGCAGGTTGACAGGAGATGAGTGGGAGCGGCGACATATTCTAGAAGAAAATCGCTAGTGCTTTGCATATAGCATTCTTCACACCGAATGTATCTACGTACAGCGGAGGACTGCGTGAATAATTAGTTTTTTGGGAAGTAACAGCTCGATGTTTAAATTTTTTTCATTATGCTTTAGAGTACTGATGAAATTAAACATTCTGTGTACTTAGGAGTGCGCTAATGACTGCATTTTCTTTCCTTAGCAGGTTGACAAGAGATGAGTGGGAGCGGCGACATATTCTAGAAGAAAATAGCTGGTGCTTTGCACATAGCATTCTTCACACCGAATGTATCTACGTACAGCGGAGGACTGCGTGAATAATAAGTTTTTTGGTAAGTATCAGCTCGATGTTTTAATTTTTTTCATTATGCTTTAGAATACTGATGAAATTACACATTCTGTGTACTTAGGAGTGCGCTAATGACTGCATTTTCCTTCTTTAGCACGTTGACAAGAGATGAGTGGGAGCGGCGACATATTCTAGAAGAAAATAGCTAGTGCTTTGCACATAGCATTCTTCACACCGAATGTATCTACGTACGGCGGAGGACTGCGTGAAGAATAAGTTTTTTGGTAAGTATCAGCTCGATGTTTTAATTTTTTTCATTATGCTTTAGAATACTGATGAAATTACACATTCTGTCTACTTAGGAGTGCGCTAATGACTGCATTTTCTTTCTTTAGCATGTTGACAAGAGATGAGTGGGAGCGGCGACATATTCTAGAAGAAAATAGCTAGTGCTTTGCACATAGCATTCTTCACACCGAATGTATCTACGTACAGCTTAGGACTGCGTGAATAATAAGTTTTTTGGTAAGTATCAGCTCGATGTTTTAATTTTTTTCATTATGCTTTAGATTACTGATGAAATTAAACAATCTGTGTACTTAGGAGTGCGCTAATGACTGCATTTTCTTTCTTTAGCAGGTTGACAAGAGATGAGTGGGAGCGGCGACATATTCTAGAAGAAAATAGCTAGTGCTTTGCACATAGCATTCTTCACACCGAATGTATCTACGTACAGCTTAGGACTGCGTGAATAATAAGTATTTTGGTAAGTATCAGCTCGATGTTTTAATTTTTTTCATTATGCATTAGAATACTGATGAAATTAAACAATCTGTGTACTTAGGAGTGCGCTAATGACTGCATTTTCTTTCTTTAGCAGGTTGACAAGAGATGAGTGGGAGCGGCGACATATTCTAGAAGAAAATAGCTGGTGCTTTGCACATAGCATTCTTCACACCGAATGTATCTACGTACAGCGGAGGACTGCGTGAATAATAAGTTTTTTGGTAAGTAACAGCTCGAGGTTTTAATTTTTTTCATTATGCTTTAGAATACTGATGAAATTACACATTCTGTGTACTTAGGAGTGCGCTAATGACTGCATATTCTTTCTTTAGCAGGTTGACAAGAGATGAGTGGGAGCGGCGACATATTCTAGAAGAAAATCGCTAGTGCTTTGCATATAGCATTCTTCACACCGAATGTATCTACGTACAGCGGAGGACTGCGTGAATAATTAGTTTTTTGGTAAGTATCAGCTCGAGGTTTTAATTTTTTTTCATTATGCTTTAGATTGCTGATGAAATTACACATTCTGTGTACTTAGGAGTGCGCTAATGACTGCATGTTCTTTCTTTAGCAGGTTGACAAGAGATGAGTGGGAGCGGCGACATATTCTAGAAGAAAATAGCTAGTGCTTTGCACATAGCATTCTTCACACCGAATGTATCTACGTACAGCGGAGGACTGCGTGAAGAATAAGTTTTTTGGTAAATATCAGCTCGATGTTTAAATTTTTTTCACTATGCTTTAGAATACTGATGAAATTACACATTCTGTGTACTTAGGAGTGCGCTAAAGACTGCATTTTCTTTCTTTAGCAGGTTGACAAGAGATGAGTGGGAGCGGCGACATATTCTAGAAGAAAATAGCTAGTGCTTTGCACATAGCATTCTTCACACCGAATGTATCTACGTACGGCGGAGGTCTGCGTGAAGAATAAGTTTTTTGGTAAGTATCAGCTCGATGTTTTAATTTTTTTCATTATGCTTTAGAATACTGATGAAATTACACATTCTGTGTACTTAGGAGTGCGCTAATGACTGCATTTTCTTTCTTTAGCATGTTGACAAGAGATGAGTGGGAGCGGCGACATATTCTAGAAGAAAATAGCTAGTGCTTTGCACATAGCATTCTTCACACCGAATGTATCTACGTACAGCTTAGGACTGCGTGAATAATAAGTATTTTGGTAAGTATCAGCTCGATGTTTTAATTTTTTTCATTATGCATTAGAATACTGATGAAATTAAACAATCTGTGTACTTAGGAGTGCGCTAATGACTGCATTTTCTTTCTTTAGCAGGTTGACAAGAGATGAGTGGGAGCGGCGACATATTCTAGAAGAAAATAGCTGGTGCTTTGCACATAGCATTCTTCACACCGAATGTATCTACGTACAGCGGAGGACTGCGTGAATAATAAGTTTTTTGGTAAGTAACAGCTCGAGGTTTTAATTTTTTTCATTATGCTTTAGAATACTGATGAAATTACACATTCTGTGTACTTAGGAGTGCGCTAATGACTGCATATTCTTTCTTTAGCAGGTTGACAAGAGATGAGTGGGAGCGGCGACATATTCTAGAAGAAAATCGCTAGTGCTTTGCATATAGCATTCTTCACACCGAATGTATCTACGTACAGCGGAGGACTGCGTGAATAATTAGTTTTTTGGTAAGTATCAGCTCGAGGTTTTAATTTTTTTTCATTATGCTTTAGATTGCTGATGAAATTACACATTCTGTGTACTTAGGAGTGCGCTAATGACTGCATGTTCTTTCTTTAGCAGGTTGACAAGAGATGAGTGGGAGCGGCGACGTATTCTAGAAGAAAATCGCTAGTGCTTTGCATATAGCATTCTTCACACCGAATGTATCTACGTACAGCGGAGGACTGCGTGAATAATTAGTTTTTTGGGATGTAACAGCTCGATGTTTAAATTTTTTTATTATGCTTTAGAATACTGATGAAATTACACATTCTGTGTACTTAGGAGTGCGCTAATGACTGCATTTTCTTTCTTTAGCAGATTGACAAGAGATGAGTGGGAGCGGCGACATATTCTAGAAGAAAATAGCTAGTGCTTTGCACATAGCATTCTTCACACCGAATGTATCTACGTACTGCGGAGGACTGCGTGAATAATAAGTTTTTTGGTAAGTATCAGCTCGATGTATTAATTTTTTTCATTATGCTTTAGAATACTGATGAAATTACACAATCTGTGTACTTAGGAGTACGATAATGACTGCATTTCTTTTCTTTAGCAGGTTGACAAGAGATGAGTGGGAGCGGCGACATATTCTAGAAGAAAATAGCTAGTGCTTTGCACATAGCATTCTTCACAATGAATGTATCTACGTACAGCGGAGGACTGCGTGAAGAATAAGTTTTTTGGTAAGTATCAGCTCGATGTTTAAATTTTTTTCATTATGCTTTAGAATACTGATGAAATTACACATTCTGTGTACTTAGGAGTGCGCTAATGACTGCATTTTCTTTCTTTAGCAGGTTGACAAGAGATGAGTGGGAGTGGCGACATATTCTAGAAGAAAATAGCTAGTGCTTTGCACATAGCATTCTTCACACCGAATGTATCTACGTACAGCGGAGGACTGCGTGAATAATTAGATTTTTGGGAAGTAACAGCTCCATGTTTAAATTTTTTTCATTATGCTTTAGAATACTGATGAAATTACACATTCTGTGTACTTAGGAGTGCGCTAATGACTGCATTTTCTTTCTTTAGCAGGTTGACAAGAGATGAGTAGGAGCGGCGACATATTCTAGAAGAAAATAGCTAGTGCTTTGCACATAGCATTCTTCGCACCGAATGTATCTACGTACAGCGGAGGCCTGCGTGAAGAATTAGTTTTTTTGGTAAGTATCAGCTCGATGTTTTAATTTTTTTCATTATGCTTTAGAATACTGATGAAATTACACATTCTGTGTACTCAGGAGTGCGCTACTGACTGCATTTTCTTTCTTTAGCAGGTTGACAAGAGATGAGTGGGAGCGGCGACATATTCTAGAAGAAATTCGCTAGTGCTTTGCATATAGCATTCTTCACACCGAATGTATCTACTTACAGCGGAGGAGTGCGTGAATAATTAGTTTTTTTGGAAGTAACAGCTCGATGTTAAAATTTTTTATATTATGCTTTAGAATACTGATGAAATTACACATTCTGTGTACTTAGGAGTGCGCTAATGACTGCATTTTCTTTCTTTAGCAGGTTGACAAGAGATGAGTGGGAGCGGCGACATATTCTAGAAGAAAATAGCTAGTGCTTTGCACATAGCATTCTTCACACCGAATGTATCTACGTACATCGGAGCACTGCGTGAATAATAAGTTTTTTGGTAAGTATCAGCTCGATGTTTTAAATTTTTTCATTATGCTTTAGAATACTGATGAAATTACACATTCTGTGTACTTAGGAGTGCGCTAATGACTGCATTTTCTTTCTTTAGCATGTTGACAAGAGATGAGTGGGAGCGGCGACATATTCTAGAAGAAAATAGCTAGTGCTTTGCACATAGCATTCTTCACACCGAATGTATCT
Organism: Schistocerca cancellata; assembly: GCF_023864275.1. NCBI lineage: Eukaryota > Metazoa > Arthropoda > Insecta > Orthoptera > Acrididae > Schistocerca > Schistocerca cancellata. The sequence continues at coordinate 140,838,551 of NC_064634.1, read as the reverse complement.
ACGTACAGCTTAGGACTGCGTGAATAATAAGTTTTTTGGTAAGTATCAGCTCGATGTTTAAATTTTTTCATTATGCTTTAGAATACTGATGAAATTAAACATTCTGTGTACTTAGGAGTGCGCTAATGACTGCATTTTCTTTCTTTAGCAGGTTGACAAGAGATGAGTGGGAGCGGCGACATATTCTAGAAGAAAATAGCTAGTGCTTTGCACATAGCATTCTTCACACCGAATGTATCTACGTACAGCGGAGGACTGCGTGAATAATTAGATTTTTGGGAAGTAACAGCTCCATGTTTAAATTTTTTCATTATGCTTTAGAATACTGATGAAATTACACATTCTGTGTACTTAGGAGTGCGCTAATGACTGCATTTTCTTTCTTTAGCAGGTTGACAAGAGATGAGTGGGAGAGGCGACATTTTCTAGAAGAAAATAGCTAGTGCTTTGCACATAGCATTCTTCGCACCGAATGTATCTACGTACAGCGGAGGACTGCGTGAAGAATAAGTTTTTTGGTAAGTATCAGCTCGATGTTTTAATTTTTTTCATTATGCTTTAGAATACTAATGAAATTACACATTCTGTGTACTCAGGAGTGCGCTAATGACTGCATTTTCTTTCTTTAGCAGGTTGACAAGAGATGAGTGGGAGCGGCGACATATTCTAGAAGAAAATCGCTAGTGCTTTGCATATAGCATTCTTCACACCGAATGTATCTACTTACAGCGGAGGAGTGCGTGAATAATTAGTTTTTTTGGAAGTAACAGCTCGATGTTAAATTTTTTTTATTATGCTTTAGAATACTGATGAAATTACACATTCTGTGTACTGAGGAGTGCGCTAATGACTGCATTTTTTTCGAAAGCAGGTTGACAAGAGATAAGTGGGAGCGGCGATATATTCTAGAAGAAAATAGCTAGTGCTTTGCACATAGCATTCTTCACACCGAATGTATCTACTTACAGCGGAGGACTGCGTGAAGAATAAGTTTTTTGGTAAGTATCAGCTCGATGTTTAAATTTTTTTCACAATGCTTTAGAATACTGATGAAATTACACATTCTGTGTACTTAGGAGTGCGCTAATGACTGCATTTTCTTTCTTTAGCAGGTTGACAAGAGATGAGTGGGAGCGGCGACATATTCTAGAAGAAAATCGCTAGTGCTTTGCATATAGCATTCTTCACACCGAATGTATCTACGTACAGCGGAGGACTGCGTGAATAATTAGTTTTTTGGGAAGTAACAGCTCGATGTTTAATTTTTTTCATTATGCTTTAGAATACTGATGAAATTACACATTCTGTGTACTTAGGAGTGCGCTAATGACTGCATTTTCTTTCTTTAGCATGTTGACAAGAGATGAGTGGGAGCGGCGACATATTCTAGAAGAAAATAGCTAGTGCTTTGCACATAGCATTCTTCACACCGAATGTATCTACGTACAGCTTAGGACTGCGTGAATAATAAGTTTTTTGGTAAGTATCAGTTCGATGTTTAAATTTTTTCATTATGCTTTAGAATACTGATGAAATTAAACATTCTGTGTACTTAGGAGTGCGCTAATGACTGCATTTTCTTTCTTTAGCAGGTTGACAAGAGATGAGTGGGAGCGGCGACATATTCTAGAAGAAAATAGCTGGTGCTTTGCACATAGCATTCTTCACACCGAATGTATCTACGTACAGCGGAGGACTGCGTGAATAATAAGTTTTTTGGTAAGTATCAGCTCAAGGTTTTAATTTTTTTCATTATGCTTTAGAATACTGATGAAATTACACATTCTGTGTACTTAGGAGTGCGCTAATGACTGCATTTTCTTTCTTTAGCAGGTTGACAAGAGATGAGTGGGAGCGGCGACATATTCTAGAAGAAAATAGCTAGTGCTTTGCACATAGCATTCTTCACACCGAATGTATCTACGTACTGCAGAGGACTGCGTGAATAATAAGTTTTCTGGTAAGTATCAGCTCGATGTTTTAATTTTTTTCATTATGCTTTAGAATACTGATGAAATTACACATTCTGTGTACTTAGGAGTACGCTAATGACTGCATTTTTTTTCTTTAGCAGGTTGACAAGAGATGAGTGGGAGCAGCGACATATTCTAGAAGAAAATAGCTGGTGCTTTGCACATAGCATTCTCCACACCGAATGTATCTACGTACAGCGGAGGACTGCGTGAAGAATAAGTTTTTTGGTAAGTATCAGCTCGATGTTTAAATTTTTTTCATTATGCTTTAGAATACTGATGAAATTACACATTCTGTGTACTTAGGAGTGCGCTAATGACTGCATTTTCTTTCTTTAGCAGGTTGACAAGAGATCAGTGGGAGCGGCGACATATTCTAGAAGAAAATAGCTAGTGCTTTGCACATAGCATTCTTCGCACCGAATGTATCTACGTACAGCGGAGGACTGCGTGAAGAATAAGTTTTTTGGTAAGTATCAGCTCGATGTTTTAATTTTTTTCATTATGCTTTAGAATACAAATGAAATTACACATTCTGTGTACTCAGGAGTGCGCTAATGACTGCATTTTCTTTCTTTAGCAGGTTGACAAGACATGAGTGGGAGCGGCGACATATTCTAGAAGAAATTCGCTAGTGCTTTGCATATAGCATTCTTCACACCGAATGTATCTACTTACAGCGGAGGAGTGCGTGAATAATTAGTTTTTTTGGAAGTAACAGCTCGATGTTAAATTTTTTTTATTATGCTTTAGAATACTGATGAAATTACACATTCTGTGTACTTAGGAGTGCGCTAATGACTGCATTTTCGTTCTTTAGCAGGTTGACAAGAGATGAGTCGGAGCGACGACATATTCTAGAAGAAAATAGCTAGTGCTTTGAACATAGCATTCTTCACACCGAATGTATCTACGTACATCGGAGCACTGCGTGAATAATAAGTTTTTTGGTAAGTATCAGCTCGATGTTTTAATTTTTTTCATTATGCTTTAGAATAATGATGAAATTACACATTCTGTGTACTTAGGAGTGCGCTAATGACTGCATTTTCTTTCTTTAGCAGGTTGACAAGAGATGAGTGGGAGCGGCGACATATTCTAGAAGAAAATCGCTAGTGCTTTGCATATAGCATTCTTCACACCGAATGTATTTACGTACAGCGGAGGACTGCGTGAATAATTAGTTTTTTGGGAAGTAACAGCTCGATGTTTAAATTTTTTTCATTGTGCTTTAGAATACTGACGAAATTACACATTCTGTGTACTTAGGAGTGCGCTAATGACTGCATTTTCTTTCTTTAGCAGGTTGACAAGAGATGAGTGGGTGCGGCGACATATTCTAGAAGAAAATAGCTAGTGCTCTGCATATAGCATTCTTCACACCGAATGTATCTACGTACAGCGGAGGACTGCGTGAAGAATAAGTTTTTTGGTAAGTATCAGCTCGATGTTTTAATTTTTTTCATTATGCTTTAGAATACTGATGAAATTACACATTCTGTGTACTTAGGAGTGCGCTAATGACTGCATTTCCTTTCTTTGGCAAGTTGACAAGAGATGAGTGGGAGCGGCGACATATTCTAGAAGAAAATAGCTAGTGCTTTGCACATAGCATTCTCACACCGAATGTATCTACGTACAGCGGAGGACTGTGTGAAGAATAAGTTTTTTGGTAAGTATCAGCTCGATGTTTTAATTTTTTTCATTATGCTTTAGAATACTGATGAAATTTTACATTCTGTGTACTTAGGAGTGCGCTAATGGCTGCATTTTCTTTCTTTAGCAGGTTGACAAGAGATGAGTGGAAGCGGCGACATATTCTAGAAGAAAATAGCTAGTGCTTTGCACATAGCATTCTTCACACCGAATGTATCTACGTACAGCGGAGGACTGCGAGAAAAATAAGTTTTTTGGTAAGTATCAGCTCGATGTTTAAATTTTTTTCATTATGCTTTAGAATACTGATGAAATTACACATTCTGTTTACTTAGGAGTGCGCTAATGACTGCATTTTCTTTCTTTAGCAGGTTGACAAGAGATGAGTGGTAGCGGCGACATATTCTAGAAGAAAATCGCTAGTGCTTTGCATATAGCATTCTTCACGCCGAATGTATCTACGTACAGCGAAGGACTGCGTGAATAATTAGTTTTTTGGGAAGTAACAGCTCGATGTTTAAATTTTTTTCATTATGCTTTAGAATACTGAAGAAATTACACATTCTGTGTACTTAGGAGTGCGCTAATGACTGCATTTTCTTTCTTTAGCAGGTTGACAAGAGATGAGTGGGAGCGGCGACATATTCTAGAAGAAAATAGCTAGTGCTTTGCACATAGCATTCTCACACCGAATGTATCTACGTACAGCGGAGGACTGCGTGAAGAATAAGTTTTTTGGTAAGTATCAGCTCGATGTTTTAATTTTTTTCATTATGCTTTAGAATACTGAAGAAATTACACATTCTGTGTACTTAGGAGTGCGCTAATGACTGCATTTTCTTTCTTTAGCAGGTTGACAAGAGATGAGTGGGAGCGGCGACATACTCTAGAAGAAAGTCGCTAGTGCTTTGCATATAGCATTCTTCACACCGAATGTATCTACGTACAGCGGAGGACTGCGTGAATAATTAGGTTTTTGGGTAGTAACAGCTCCATGTTTAAATTTTTTTTCATTATGCTTTAGAATACTGAAGAAATTACACATTCTGTGTACTTAGGAGTGCGCTAATGACTGCATTTTCTTTCTTTAGCAGGTTGACAAGAGATGAGTGGGAGCGGCGACATATTCTAGAAGAAAATAGCTAGTGCTTTGCACATAGCATTCTTCACACCGAATGTATCTACGTACAGCAGAGGACTGCGTGAAGAATAAGTTTTTTGGTAAGTATCAGCTCGATGTTTTAATTTTTTTCATTATGCTTTAGAATACTGATGAAATTACACATTCTGTGTACTTAGGAGTGCGCTAATGACTGCATTTTCTTTCTTTAGCAGGTTGACAAGAGATGAGTGGGAGCGGCGACATATTCTAGAAGAAAATAGCTAGTGCTTTGCACATAGCATTCTTCACACCGAATGTATCTACTTACAGCGGAGGACTGCGTGAAGAATAAGTTTTTTGGTAAATATCAGCTCGATGTTTAAATTTTTTTCACTAAGCTTTAGAATACTGATGAAATTACAAATTCTGTGTACTTAGGAGTGCGCTAATGACTGCATTTTCTTTCTTTAGCATGTTGACAAGAGATGAGTGGGAGCGGCGACATATTCTAGAAGAAAATAGCTAGTGCTTTGCACATAGCATTATTCACACCGAATGTATCTACGTACAGCGGAGGACTGCGTGGATAATAAGTTTTTTGGTAAGTAACAGCTCGAGGTTTTAATTTTTTTCATTATGCTTTAGAATACTGATGAAATTACACATTCTGTGTACTTAGGAGTGCGCTAATGACTGCATTTTCCTTCTTTAGCAGGTTGACAAGAGATGAGTGGGAGCGGCGACATATTCTAGAAGAAAATAGCTAGTCCTTTGCACATAGCATTCTTCACACCGAATGTATCTACGTACAGCGGAGGACTGCGTGAATAATAAGTTTTTTGGTAAGTAACAGCTCGAGGTTTTAATTTTAATTCATTATGCTTTAGAATACTGATGAAATTACACATTCTGTGTACTTAGGAGTGCGCTAATGACTCCATTTTCTTTCTTTAGCAGGTTGACAAGGGATGAGTGGGAGCGGCGACATATTCTAGAAGAAAATCGGTAGTGCTTTGCATATAGCATTCTTCACACCGAATGTATCTACGTACAGCGGAGGACTGCGTGAATAATTAGTTTTTTTGGGAAGTAACAGCTCGATGTTTAAATGTTTTTCATTATGCTTTAGAATAATGATGAAATTACACATTCTGTGTACTTAGGAGTGCGCTAATGACTGCATTTTCTTTCTTTAGCAAGTTGACAAGAGATGAGTGGGAGCGGCGGAATATTCTAGAAGAAAATAGCTAGTGCTTTGCACATAGCATTCTTCACACCGAATGTATATACGTACAGCGGAGGACTGCGTGAAGAATAAGTTTTTTGGTAAGTATCAGCTCGATGTTTAAATTTTTTTAATTATGCTTTAGAATACTGATGAAATTACACATTCAGCGTACTTAGGAGTGCGCTAATGACTGCATTTTCTTTCTTTAGCAGGTTGACAAGAGATGAGTGGGAGCGGCGACATATTCTAGAAGAAAATAGCTAGTGCTTTGCACATAGCATTCTTCACACCGAATGTATCTACGTACAGCGGAGGACTGCGTGAATAATAAGTTTTTTGGTAAGTATCAGCTCGATGTTTTAATTTTTTTCATTATGCTTTAGAATACTGATGAAATTACACATTCTGTGTACTTAGGAGTGCGCTAATGACTGCATTTTCTTTCTTTAGCAGGATGACAAGAGATGAGTGGGAGCGGCGACATATTCTAGAAGAAAATAGCTAGTGCTTTGCACATAGCATTCTTCACACCGAATATATCTACGTACAGCAGAGGACTGCGTGAAGAATAAGTTTTTTGGTAAGTATCAGCTCGATGTTTAAATTTTTTTCAATATGCTTTAGAATACTGATGAAATTACACATTCTGTGTACTTAGGAGTGCGCTAATGACTGCATTTCTTTCGAAAGCAGGTTGACAAGAGATGAGTGGGAGCGGCGACATATTCTAGAAGAAAATAGCTAGTGCTTTGCACATAGCATTCTTCACACCGAATGTATCTACTTACAGCGGAGGACTGCGTGAAGAATAAGTTTTTTGGTAAGTATCAGCTCGATGTTTAAATTTTTTTCACTATGCTTTAGAATACTGATGAAATTACACATTCTGTGTGCTTAGGAGTGCGCTAATGACTGCATTTTCTTTCTTTAGCATGTTGACAAGAGATGAGTGGGAGCGGCGACATATTCTAGAAGAAAATAGCTAGTGCATTGCACATAGCATTCTTCACTTCGAATGTATCTACGTACAGCGGAGGACTGCGTGAATAATAAGTTTTTTGGTAAGTATCAGCTCGAGGTGTTAATTTTTTTCATTATGCTTTAGAATACTGATGAAATTACACATTCTGTGTACTTAGGAGTGCGCTAATGACTGCATTTTCCTTCTTTAGCAGGTTGACAAGAGATGAGTGGGAGCGGCGACATATTCTACAAGAAAATAGCTAGTCCTTTGCACATAGCATTCTTCACACCGAATATATCTACGAACAGCGGAGGACTGCGTGAATAATTAGTTTTTTGGGAAGTAACAGCTCGATGTTTAAATTTTTTTCATTATGCTATAGAATACTGATGAAATTAAACATTCTGTGTACTTAGGAGTGCGCTAATGACTGCATTTTCTTTCTTTAGCAGGTTGACAAGAGATGAGTGGGAGCGGCGACATATTCTAGAAGAAAATAGCTGGTGCTTTGCACATAGCATTCTTCACACCGAATGTATCTACGTACAGCGGAGGACTGCGTGAATAATAAGTTTTTTGGTAAGTATCAGCTCGAGGTGTTAATTTTTTTCATTATGCTTTAGAATACTGATGAAATTACACATTCTGTGTACTTAGGAGTGCGCTAATGACTGCATTTTCCTTCTTTAGCAGGTTGACAAGAGATGAGTGGGAGCGGCGACATATTCTACAAGAAAATAGCTAGTCCTTTGCACATAGCATTCTTCACACCGAATATATCTACGAACAGCGGAGGACTGCGTGAATAATTAGTTTTTTGGGATGTAACAGCTCCATGTTTAAATTTTTTTCATTATGCATTAGAATACTGATGAAATTACACATTCTGTGTACTTAGGAGTGCGCTAATGACTGCATTTTCTTTCTTTAGCAGGTTGACAAGAGATGAGTAGGAGCGGCGACATATTCTAGAAGAAAATAGCTAGTGCTTTGCACATAGCATTCTTCGCACCGAATGTATCTACGTACAGCGGAGGACTGCGTGAAGAATAAGTTTTTTGGTAAGTATCAGCTCGATGTTTTAATTTTTTTCATTATGCTTTAGAATACTGATGAAATTACACATTCTGTGTACTTAGGAGTGCGCTAATGACTGCATTTTCTTTCTTTAGCAGGTTGACAAGGGATGAGTGGGAGCGGCGACATATTCTAGAAGAAAATCGGTAGTGCTTTGCATATAGCATTCTTCACACCGAATGTATCTACGTACAGCGGAGGACTGCGTGAATAATTAGTTTTTTTGGGAAGTAACAGCTCGATGTTTAAATGTTTTCATTAAGCTTTAGAATACTGATGAAATTACACATTCTGTGTACTTAGGAGTGCGCTAATGACTGCATTTTCTTTCTTTAGCAAGTTGACAAGAGATGAGTGGGAGCGGCGACATATTCTAGAAGAAAATAGCTAGTGCTTTGCACATAGCATTCTTCACACCGAATGTATCTACGTACAGCGGAGGACTGCGTGAATAATAAGTTTTTTGGTAAGTATCAGCTCGATGTTTTAATTTTTTTCATTAAGCTTTAGAATACTGATGAAATTACACATTCTGTGTACTTAGGAGTGCGCTAATGGCTGCATTTTCTTTCTTTAGCAGGTTGACAAGAGATGAGTGGGAGCGGCGACATATTCTAGAAGAAAATCGCTAGTGTTTTGCATATAGCATTCTTCACACCGAATGTATCTACGTGCAGCGGAGGACTGCGTGAATAATTAGTTTTTTGGTAAGTATCAGCTCGATGTTTTAATTTTTTTCATTATGCTTTAGAATACTGATGAAATTACACATTCTGTGTACTTAGGAGTGCGCTAATGACTGCATTTTCTTTCTTTAGCAGGTTGACAAGAAATGAGTGGGAGCGGCGACTTATAATAGAAGAAAATCGCTAGTGCTTTGCATATAGGATTCTTCACACCGAATGTATCTACGTACAGCGGAGGACTGCGTGAATAATTAGTTTTTTGGGAAGTAACAGCTCGATGTTTAAATTTTTTTCATTATGCTTTAGAATACTGAAGAAATTACACATTCTGTGTACTTAGGAGTACGCTAATGACTGCATTTTCTTTCTTTAGCAGGTTGACAAGAGATGAGTGGGAGCGGCGACATATTCTAGAAGAAAATAGCTAGTGCTTTGCACATAGCATTCTTCACACCGAATGTATCTACGTACAGCGGAGGACTGCGTGAAGAATAAGTTTTTTGGTAAGTATCAGCTCGATGTTTTAATTTTTTTCATTATGCTTTAGAATACTGATGAAATTACACATTCTGTGTACTTAGGAGTGCGCTAATGACTGCATTTTCTTTCTTTAGCAGGTTGACAAGAGATGAGTGGGAGCGGCGACATATTCTAGAAGAAAATAGCTAGTGCTTTGCACATAGCATTCTTCACACCGAATGTATCTACTTACAGCGGAGGACTGCGTGAAGAATAAATTTTTTGGTAAGTATCAGCTCGATGTTTAAATTTTTTTCACTATGCTTTAGAATACTGATGAAATTACACATTCTGTGTGCTTAGGAGTGCGCTAATGACTGCATTTTCTTTCTTTAGCATGTTGACAAGAGATGAGTGGGAGCGGCGACATATTCTAGAAGAAAATAGCTAGTGCTTTGCACATAGCATTCTTCACACCGAATGTATCTACGTACAGCTTAGGACTGCGTGAATAATAAGTTTTTTGGTAAGTATCAGCTCGATGTTTTAATTTTTTTCATTATGCTTTAGAATACTGATGAAATTACACATTCTGTGTACTTAGGAGTGCGCTAATGACTGCATTTTCTTTCTTTAGCAGGTTGACAAAGGATGAGTGTTTGCGGCGACATATTCTAGAAGGAAATAGCTAGTGCTCTGCATATAGCATTCTTCACACCGAATGTATCTACGTAAACGCGGAAGACTGCGTGAATAATTAGTTTTTTGCGAAGTAACAGCTCGATGTTTAAATTTTTTTCATTATGCTATAGAATACTGATGAAATTAAACATTCTGTGTACTTAGGAGTGCGCTAATGACTGCATTTTCTTTCTTTAGCAGGTTGACAAGAGATGAGTGGGAGCGGCGACATATTCTTGAAGAAAATAGCTGGTGCTTTGCACATAGCATTCTTCACACCGAATGTATCTACGTACAGCGGAGGACTGCGTGAATAATAAGTTTTTTGGTAAGTATCAGCTCGAGGTTTTAATTTTTTTCATTATGCTTTAGAATACTGATGAAATTACACATTCTGTGTACTTAGGAGTGCGCTAATGACTGCATTTTCCTTCTTGAGCAGGTTGACAAGAGATGAGTGGGAGCGGCGACATATTCTAGAAGAAAATAGCTAGTCCTTTGCACATAGCATTCTTCACACCGAATGTATCTACGAACAGCGGAGGACTGCGTGAATAATTAGTTTTTTGGGAAGTAACAGCTCCATGATTAAATTTTTTTCATTATGCTTTAGAATACTGATGAAATTACACATTCTGTGTACTTAGGAGTGCGCTAATGACTCCATTTTCTTTCTTTAGCAGGTTGGCAAGGGATGAGTGGGAGCGGCGACATATTCTAGAAGAAAATCGGTAGTGCTTTGCATATAGCATTCTTCACACCGAATGTATCTACGTACAGCGGAAGACTGCGTGAATAATTAGTTTTTTTGGGAAGTAACAGCTCGATGTTTAAATGTTTTTCATTAAGCTTTAGAATACTGATGAAATTACACATTCTGTGTACTTAGGAGTGCGCTAATGACTGCATTTTCTTTCTTTAGCAAGTTGACAAGAGATGAGTGGGAGCGGCGACATATTCTAGAAGAAAATAGCTAGTGCTTTGCACATAGCATTCTTCACACCGAATGTATCTACGTACAGCGGAGGACTGCGTGAATAATAAGTTTTTTGGTAAGTATCAGCTCGATGTTTTAATTTTTTTCATTAAGCTTTAGAATACTGATGAAATTACACATTCTGTGTACTTAGGAGTGCGCTAATGGCTGCATTTTCTTTCTTTAGCAGGTTGACAAGAGATGAGTGGGAGCGGCGACATATTCTATAAGAAAATCGCTAGTGTTTTGCATATAGCATTCTTCACACCGAATGTATCTACGTACAGCGGAGGACTGCGTGAATAATTAGTTTTTTGGTAAGTATCAGATCGATGTTTTAATTTTTTTCATTATGCTTTAGAATACTGATGAAATTACACATTCTGTGTACTTAGGAGTGCGCTAATGACTGCATTTTCTTTCTTTAGCGGGTTGACAAGAGATGAGTGGGAGCGGCGACTTATAATAGAAGAAAATCGCTAGTGCTTTGCATATAGCATTCTTCACACCGAATGTATCTACGTACAGCGGAGGACTGCGTGAATAATTAGTTTTTTGGGAAGTAACAGCTCGATGTTTAAATTTTTTTCATTATGCTTTAGAATACTGAAGAAATTACACATTCTGTGTACTTAGGAGTACGCTAATGACTGCATTTTCTTTCTTTAGCAGGTTGACAAGAGATGAGTGGGAGCGGCGACATATTCTAGAAGAAAATAGCTAGTGCTTTGCACATAGCATTCTTCACACCGAATGTATCTACGTACAGCGGAGGACTGCGTGAATAATAAGTTTTTTGGTAAGTTTCAGCTCGATGTTTTAATTTTTTCATTATGCTTTAGAATACTGATGAAATTACACATTCTGTGTACTTAGGAGTGCGCTAATGACTGCATTTTCTTTCTTTAGCAGGTTGACAAGAGATGAGTGGGAGCGGCGACATATTCTAGAAGAAAATAGCTAGTGCTTTGCACATAGCATTCTTCAAACCGAATGTATCTACGTACAGCGGAGGACTGCGTGAATATTAAGTTTTTTGGTAAGTATCAGCTCGATGTTTTAATTTTTTTCATTATGCTTTAGAATACTGATGAAATTACACATTCTGTGTACTTAGGAGTGCGCTAATGACTGCATTTTCTTTCTTTAGCAGGTTGACAAGAGATGAGTGGGGGCGGCGACATATTCTAGAAGAAAATAGCTAGTGCTTTGCACATAGCATTCTTCACAACGAATGTATCTACGTACAGCGGAGGACTGCGTGAAGAATAAGTTTTGTGGTACGTATCAGCTCGATGTTTAAATTTTTTTCATTATGCTTTAGAATACCGATGAAATTACACTTTCTGTGTACTTAGGAGTGCGCTAATGACCGCATTTTCTTTCTTTAGCAGGTTGACAAGAGATGAGTGGGAGCGGCGACGTATTCTAGAAGAAAATCGCTAGTGCTTTGCATATAGCATTCTTCACACCGAATGTATCTACGTACAGCGGAGGACTGCGTGAATAATTAGTTTTTTGGGAAGTAACAGCTCGATGTTTAAATTTTTTTCATTATGCTTTAGAATACTGAAGAAATTACACATTCTGTGTACTTAGGATTGCGCTAATGACTGCATTTTCTTTCTTTAGCAGGTTGACAAGAGATGAGTGGGAGCGGCGACATATTCTAGAAGAAAATAGCTAGTGCTTTGCACATAGCTTTCTTCACACCGAATGTATCTACGTACAGCGGAGGACTGCGTGAAGAATAAGTTTTTTGGTAAGTATCAGCTCGATGTTTTAATTTTTTTCATTATGCTTTAGAATACTGATGAAATTACACATTCTGTGTACTTAGGAGTGCGCTAATGACTGCATTTTCTTTCTTTAGCAGGTTGACAAGAGATGAGTGGGAGCGGCGACATACTCTAGAAGAAAATCGCTAGTGCTTTGCATATAGCATTCTACACACCGAATGTATCAACGTACAGTGGAGGACTGCGTGAATAATTAGTTTTTTGGGAAGTAACAGCTCGATGTTTAAATTTTTTTCATTATGCTTTAGAATACTGATGAAATTACACATTCTGTGTACTTAGGAGTGCGCTAATGACTGCATTATCTTTCTTTAGCAGGTTGACAAGAGATGAGTGGGAGCGGCGGCATATTCTAGAAGAAAATAGCTAGTGCTTTGCACATAGCATTCTTCACACCGAATGTATCTACGTACAGCTTAGGACTGCGTGAAGAATAAATTTTTTGGTAAGTATCAGCTCGATGTTTTAATATTTTTAATTATGCTTTAGAATACTGATGAAATTATACATTCTGTGTACTGAGGAGTGCGCTAATGACAGCATTTTCTTTCTTTAGCAGGTTGACAAGAGATGAGTGGGAGCGGCGACATATTCTAGAACAAAATCGCTAGTGCTTTGCATATAGCATTCTTCACACCGAATGTATCTACGTACAGCGGAGGACTGCGTGAACAATTAGTTTTTTGGGAAGTAACAGCTCGATGTTTAAATTTTTTTCATTATGCTTTAGAATACTGATGAAATTACACATTCTGTGTACTTAGGAGTGCGCTAATGACTGCATTATCTTTCTTTAGCAGGTTGACAAGAGATGAGTGGGAGCGGCGACATATTCTAGAAGAAAATAGCTAGTGCTTTGCACATAGCATTCTTCACACCGAATGTATCTACGTACAGCGGAGGACTGCGTGAAGAATAAGCTATTTGGTAAGTATCAGCTCGATGTTTAAATTTTTTAAATTATGCTTTAGAATACTAATGAAATTACACATTCTGTGTACTTAGGAGTGCGCTAATGACTGCATTTTCTTTCTTTAACAGGTTGACTAGAGATGAGTGGGAGCGGCGACATATTCTAGAAGAAAATCGCTAGTGCTTTGTATATAGCATTCTTCACACCGAATGTATCTACGTACAGCGGAGGACTGCGTGAATAATTAGTTTTTTGGGAAGTAACAGCTCGATGTTTAAATTTTTTTCATTATGCTTTAGAATACTGATGAAATTACACATTCTGTGTACTTAGGAGTGCGCTAATGACTGCATTTTCTTTCTTTAGCAGGTTGACAAGAGATGAGTGGGAGCGGCGACATATTCTAGAAGAAAATCGCTAGTTCTTTGCATATAGCATTCTTGACACCGAATGTATCTACGTACAGCGGAGGACTGCGTGAATAATTTGTTTTTTGGGAAGTAACAGCTCGATGTTAAAATTTTTTTCATTATGCTTTAGAATACTGATGAAATTACACATTCTGTGTACTTAGGAGTGCGCTAATGACTGCATTTTCTTTCTTTAGCAGGTTGACAAGAGATGAGTGGGAGCGGCGACATATTCTAGAAGAAAATCGCTAGTGCTTTGCATATAGCATTCTTTACACCGAATGTATCTACGTACAGCGGAGGACAGCGTGAATAATTAGTTTTTTGGTAAGTATCAGCACGATGATTTAGTTTTTTTCATTATGCTTTAGAATACTGTTGAAATTACACATTCTGTGTACTTAGGAGTGCGCTAATGGCTGCATTTTCTTTCTTTAGCAAGTTGACAAGAGATGAGTGGGAGCGGCGACATATTCTAGAAGAAAATCGCTAGTGCTTTGCATATAGCATTCTTCACACCGAATGTATCTACGTACAGCGGAGGACTGCGTGAATAATTAGTTTTTAGGGAAGTAACAGCTCGATGTTTAAATTTTTTTCATTATGCTTTAGAATACTGATGAAATTACACATTCTGTGTACTTAGGAGTGCGCTAATGGCTGCATTTTCTTTCTTTAGCAGGTTGACAAGAGATGAGTGGGAGCGGCGACATATTCTAGAAGAAAATGGCTAATGCTTTGCATATAGCATTCTTCACACCGAATGTATCTACGTACAGCGGAGGACTGCGTGAATAACTAGTTTTTTGGGAAGTAACAGCTCGATGTTTAAATTTTTTTCATTATGCTTTAGAATACTGATGAAATTACACATTCTGTGTACTTAGGAGTGTGCTAATGACTGCATTTTCTTTCTTTAGCAGGTTGACAAGAGATGAGTGGGAGCGGCGACATATTCTAGAAGAAAATAGCTAGTGCTTTGCATATAGCATTCTTTACACCGAATGTATCTACGTACAGCGGAGGACTGCGTGAATAATTAGTTTTTTGCGAAGTAACAGCTCGATAATTAAATTTTTTTCATTATGCTTTAGAATACTGATGAAATTACACATTCTGTGTACTTAGGAGTGCGCTAATGACTGCATTATCTTTCTTTAGCAGGTTGACAAGAGATGAGTGGGAACGGCGACATATTATAGAAGAAAATAGCTAGTGCTTTGCACATAGCATTCTTCACACCGAATGTATCTACGTACAGCGGAGGACTGCGTGAAGAATAAGTTTTTTGGTAAGCATCAGCTCGATGTTTAAATTTTTTTCATTATGCTTTAGAATACTGATGAAATTACACATTCTGTGTACTTAGGAGTGCGCTAATGACTGCATTTCCTTTCTTTAGCAGGTTGACAAGAGATGAGTGGGAGCAGCGACATATTGTAGAAGAAAATCGCTAGTGCTTTGCATATAGCATTCTGCACACCGAATGTATCAACGTACAGCGGAGGACTGCGTGAATAATTAGTTTTTTGGGAAGTAACAGCTCGATGTTTAAATTTTTTTCATTATGCTTTAGAATACTGATGAAATTACACATTCTGTGTACTTAGGAGTGCGCTAATGACTGCATTTTCTTTCTTTAGCAGGTTGACGAGATATGAGTGGGAGCGGCGACATATTCTAGAAGAAAATCGCTAGTGCTTTGCATATTGCTTTCTTCACACCGAATGTATCTACGTACAGCGGAGGACTGCGTGAATAATTAGTTTTTTGGGAAGTAACAGCTCGATGTTTAAATTTTTTTCATTATGCTTTAGAATACTGATGAAATTACACGTTCTGTGTACTTAGGAGTGCGCTAATGACTGCATTTTCTTTCTTTAGCAGGTTGACAAGCGATGAGTGGGAGCGGCGACATGTTCTAGAAGAAAATAGCTAGTGCTTTGCACATAGCATTCTTCACACCGAATGTATCTACGTACAGCGGAGGACTGCGTGAAGAATAAGTTTTTTTGGGAAGTATCAGCTCAATGTTTTAATTTTTTTCATTATGCTTTAGAATACTGATGAAATTACACATTCTGTGTCCTTAGGAGTGCGCTAATGACTGCATTTTCTTTCTTTAGCAGGTTGACAAGAGATGTGTGCGAGCGGCGACATATTCTAGAAGAAAATAGCTAGTGCTTTGCACACAGCATTCTTCACACCGAATGTATCTACGTACAGCGGACGACTGCGTGAATAATTAGTTTTTTGGTAAGTATCAGCTCGATGTTTAAATTTTTTTCATTATGCTTTAGAATACTGATGAAATTACACATTCTGTGTACTTAGGAGTACGCTAATGACTGAATTTTCTTTCTTTAGCAGGTTGACAAGAGATGAGTGGGAGCGGCGACATATTCTAGAAGAAAATCGCTAGTGCTTTGCATATAGCATTCTTCACACCGAATGTATCTACGTACAGCGGAGGACTGCGTGAATAATTAGTTTTTTGGGAAGTAACAGATTGATGTTTAAATTTTTATCATTATGCTTTAGAATACTGATGAAATTACACATCTGTGTACTTAGGAGTGCGTTAATGACTACATTTTCTTTCTTTAGCAGATTGACAAGAGATGAGTGGGAGCGGCGACATATTCTAGAAGAAAATAGCTAGTGCTTTGCACATAGCATTCTTCACACCGAATGTACCTACGTACAGCGGAGGACTGCGTGAAGAATAAGTTTTTTGGTAAGTATCAGCTCGATGTTTTAATTTTTTTCATTATTAGAATACTGATGAAATTACACATTCTGTGTACTTAGGAGTGCGCAAATGACTGCATTTTCTTTCTTTAGCAGGTTGACAAGAGATGAAAGGGAGCGGCGACATATTCTAGAAGATAATCGCTAGTGCTTCGCATATAGCATTCTTTGCACCGAATGTATCTACGTACAGCGGAAGGCTGCGTGAATAATTAGTTTTTTGGTAAGTATCAGCTCGATGTTTTAATTTTTTTCATTACGCTTTAGAATACTGATGATATTACACATTCTGTGTACTTAGGAGTGCGCTAATGACTGCATTATCTTTCTTTAGCAGGTTGACAAGAGATGAGTGGGAGCGGCGGCATATTCTAGAAGAAAATAGCTAGTGCTTTGCACATAGCATTCTTCAAACCGAATGTATCTACGTACAGCGGAGGACTGCGTGAATATTAAGTTTTTTGGTAAGTATCAGCTCGATGTTTTAATTTTTTTCATTATGCTTTAGAATACTGATGAAATTACACATTCTGTGTACTTAGGAGTGCGCTAATGACTGCATTTTCTTTCTTTAGCAGGTTGACAAGAGATGAGTGGGGGCGGCGACATATTCTAGAAGAAAATAGCTAGTGCTTTGCACATAGCATTCTTCACAACGAATGTATCTACGTACAGCGGAGGACTGCGTGAAGAATAAGTTTTGTGGTACGTATCAGCTCGATGTTTAAATTTTTTTCATTATGCTTTAGAATACTGATGAAATTACACTTTCTGTGTACTTAGGAGTGCGCTAATGACCGCATTTTCTTTCTTTAGCAGGTTGACAAGAGATGAGTGGGAGCGGCGACGTATTCTAGAAGAAAATCGCTAGTGCTTTGCATATAGCATTCTTCACACCGAATGTATCTACGTACAGCGGAGGACTGCGTGAATAATTAGTTTTTTGGGAGATAACAGCTCGATGTTTAAATTTTTTTCATTATGCTTTAGAATACTGAAGAAATTACACATTCTGTGTACTTAGGATTGCGCTAATGACTGCATTTTCTTTCTTTAGCAAGTTGACAAGAGATGAGTGGGAGCGGCGACATATTCTAGAAGAAAATAGCTAGTGCTTTGCACATAGCTTTCTTCACACCGAATGTATCTACGTACAGCGGAGGACTGCGTGAAGAATAAGTTTTTTGGTAAGTATCAGCTCGATGTTTTAATTTTTTTCATTATGCTTTAGAATACTGATGAAATTACACATTCTGTGTACTTAGGAGTGCGCTAATGACTGCATTTTCTTTCTTTAGCAGGTTGACAAGAGATGAGTGGGAGCGGCGACATACTCTAGAAGAAAATCGCTAGTGCTTTGCATATAGCATTCTACACACCGAATGTATCAACGTACAGTGGAGGACTGCGTGAATAATTAGTTTTTTGGGAAGTAACAGCTCGATGTTTAAATTTTTTTCATTATGCTTTAGAATACTGATGAAATTACACATTCTGTGTACTTAGGAGTGCGCTAATGACTGCATTATCTTTCTTTAGCAGGTTGACAAGAGATGAGTGGGAGCGGCGGCATATTCTAGAAGAAAATAGCTAGTGCTTTGCACATAGCATTCTTCACACCGAATGTATCTACGTACAGCTTAGGACTGCGTGAAGAATAAATTTTTTGGTAAGTATCAGCTCGATGTTTTAATATTTTTAATTATGCTTTAGAATACTGATGAAATTATACATTCTGTGTACTGAGGAGTGCGCTAATGACAGCATTTTCTTTCTTTAGCAGGTTGACAAGAGATGAGTGGGAGCGGCGACATATTCTAGAACAAAATCGCTAGTGCTTTGCATATAGCATTCTTCACACCGAATGTATCTACGTACAGCGGAGGACTGCGTGAACAATTAGTTTTTTGGGAAGTAACAGCTCGATGTTTAAATTTTTTTCATTATGCTTTAGAATACTGATGAAATTACACATTCTGTGTACTTAGGAGTGCGCTAATGACTGCATTATCTTTCTTTAGCAGGTTGACAAGAGATGAGTGGGAGCGGCGACATATTCTAGAAGAAAATAGCTAGTGCTTTGCACATAGCATTCTTCACACCGAATGTATCTACGTACAGCGGAGGACTGCGTGAAGAATAAGCTATTTGGTAAGTATCAGCTCGATGTTTAAATTTTTTAAATTATGCTTTAGAATACTATTGAAATTACACATTCTGTGTACTTAGGAGTGCGCTAATGACTGCATTTTCTTTCTTTAACAGGTTGACTAGAGATGAGTGGGAGCGGCGACATATTCTAGAAGAAAATCGCTAGTGCTTTGTATATAGCATTCTTCACACCGAATGTATCTACGTACAGCGGAGGACTGCGTGAATAATTAGTTTTTTTGGAAGTAACAGCTCGATGTTTAAATTTTTTTCATTATGCTTTAGAATACTGATGAAATTACACATTCTGTGTACTTAGGAGTGCGCTAATGACTGCATTTTCTTTCTTTAGCAGGTTGACAAGAGATGAGTGGGAGCGGCGACATATTCTAGAAGAAAATCGCTAGTTCTTTGCATATAGCATTCTTCACACCGAATGTATCTACGTACAGCGGAGGACTGCGTGAATAATTTGTTTTTTGGGAAGTAACAGCTCGATGTTAAAATTTTTTTCATTATGCTTTAGAATACTGATGAAATTACACATTCTGTGTACTTAGGAGTGCGCTAATGACTGCATTTTCTTTCTTTAGCAGGTTGACAAGAGATGAGTGGGAGCGGCGACATATTCTAGAAGAAAATCGCTAGTGCTTTGCATATAGCATTCTTTACACCGAATGTATCTACGTACAGCGGAGGACAGCGTGAATAATTAGTTTTTTGGTAAGTATCAGCACGATGATTTAATTTTTTTCATTATGCTTTAGAATACTGTTGAAATTACACATTCTGTGTACTTAGGAGTGCGCTAATGGCTGCATTTTCTTTCTTTAGCAAGTTGACAAGAGATGAGTGGGAGCGGCGACATATTCTAGAAGAAAATCGCTAGTGCTTTGCATATAGCATTCTTCACACCGAATGTATCTACGTACAGCGGAGGACTGCGTGAATAATTAGTTTTTTGGGAAGTAACAGCTCGATGTTTAAATTTTTTTCATTATGCTTTAGAATACTGATGAAATTACACATTCTGTGTACTTAGGAGTGCGCTAATGGCTGCATTTTCTTTCTTTAGCAGGTTGACAAGAGATGAGTGGGAGCGGCGACATATTCTAGAAGAAAATCGCTAGTGCTTTGCATATAGCATTCTTCACAACGAATGTATCTACGTACAGCGGAGGACTGCGTGAATAATTAGTTTTTTGGGAAGTAACAGCTCGATGTTTAAATTTTTTTCATTATGCTTTAGAATACCGATGAAATTACACATTCTGTGTACTTAGGAGTGCGCTAATGACTGCATTTTCTTTCTTTAGCAGGTTGACAAGAGATGAGTAGGAGCGGCGACATATTCTAGAAGAAAATGGCTAATGCTTTGCATATAGCATTCTTCACACCGAATGTATCTACGTACAGCGGAGGACTGCGTGAATAACTAGTTTTTTGGGAAGTAACAGCTCGATGTTTAAATTTTTTTCATTATGCTTTAGAATACTGATGAAATTACACATTCTGTGTACTTAGGAGTGTGCTAATGACTGCATTTTCTTTCTTTAGCAGGTTGACAAGAGATGAGTGGGAGCGGCGACATATTCTAGAAGAAAATAGCTAGTGCTTTGCATATAGCATTCTTTACACCGAATGTATCTACGTACAGCGGAGGACTGCGTGAATAATTAGTTTTTTGCGAAGTAACAGCTCGATAATTAAATTTTTTTCATTATGCTTTAGAATACTGATGAAATTACACATTCTGTGTACTTAGGAGTGCGCTAATGACTGCATTATCTTTCTTTAGCAGGTTGACAAGAGATGAGTGGGAACGGCGACATATTATAGAAGAAAATAGCTAGTGCTTTGCACATAGCATTCTTCACACCGAATGTATCTACGTACAGCGGAGGACTGCGTGAAGAATAAGTTTTTTGGTAAGTATCAGCTCGATGTTTAAATTTTTTTCATTATGCTTTAGAATACTGATGAAATTACACATTCTGTGTACTTAGGAGTGCGCTAATGACTGCATTTCCTTTCTTTAGCAGGTTGACAAGAGATGAGTGGGAGCAGCGACATATTCTAGAAGAAAATCGCTAGTGCTTTGCATATAGCATTCTGCACACCGAATGTATCAACGTACAGCGGAGGACTGCGTGAATAATTAGTTTTTTGGGAAGTAACAGCTCGATGTTTAAATTTTTTTCATTATGCTTTAGAATACTGATGAAATTACACATTCTGTGTACTTAGGAGTGCGCTAATGACTGCATTTTCTTTCTTTAGCAGGTTGACGAGATATGAGTGGGAGCGGCGACATATTCTAGAAGAAAATCGCTAGTGCTTTGCATATTGCTTTCTTCACACCGAATGTATCTACGTACAGCGGAGGACTGCGTGAATAATTAGTTTTTTGGGAAGTAACAGCTCGATGTTTAAATTTTTTTCATTATGCTTTAGAATACTGATGAAATTACACGTTCTGTGTACTTAGGAGTGCGCTAATGACTGCATTTTCTTTCTTTAGCAGGTTGACAAGCGATGAGTGGGAGCGGCGACATATTCTAGAAGAAAATAGCTAGTGCTTTGCACATAGCATTCTTCACACCGAATGTATCTACGTACAGCGGAGGACTGCGTGAAGAATAAGTTTTTTTGGGAAGTATCAGCTCAATGTTTTAATTTTTTTCATTATGCTTTAGAATACTGATGAAATTACACATTCTGTGTCCTTAGGAGTGCGCTAATGACTGCATTTTCTTTCTTTAGCAGGTTGACAAGAGATGTGTGCGAGCGGCGACATATTCTAGAAGAAAATAGCTAGTGCTTTGCACACAGCATTCTTCACACCGAATGTATCTACGTACAGCGGACGACTGCGTGAATAATTAGTTTTTTGGTAAGTATCAGCTCGATGTTTAAATTTTTTTCATTATGCTTTAGAATACTGATGAAATTACACATTCTGTGTACTTAGGAGTACGCTAATGACTGAATTTTCTTTCTTTAGCAGGTTGACAAGAGATGAGTGGGAGCGGCGACATATTCTAGAAGAAAATCGCTAGTGCTTTGCATATAGCTTCTTCACACCGAATGTATCTACGTACAGCGGAAGACTGCGTGAATAATTAGTTTTTTGGGAAGTAACAGATTGATGTTTAAATTTTTATCATTATGCTTTA
Organism: Schistocerca cancellata; assembly: GCF_023864275.1. Classification (NCBI taxonomy): domain Eukaryota; kingdom Metazoa; phylum Arthropoda; class Insecta; order Orthoptera; family Acrididae; genus Schistocerca; species Schistocerca cancellata. Next base: position 140,816,549 of record NC_064634.1, on the reverse strand, counting down.
GAATACTGATGAAATTACACATCTGTGTAATTAGGAGTGCGCTAATGACTACATTTTCTTTCTTTAGCAGATTGACAAGAGATGAGTGGGAGCGGCGACATATTCTAGAAGAAAATAGCTAGTGCTTTGCACATAGCATTCTTCACACCGAATGTACCTACGTACAGCGGAGGACTGCGTGAAGAATAAGTTTTTTGGTAAGTATCAGCTCGATGTTTTAATTCTTTTCATTATTAGAATACTGATGAAATTACACATTCTGTGTACTTAGGAGTGCGCAAATGACTGCATTTTCTTTCTTTAGCAGGTTGACAAGAGATGAAAGGGAGCGGCGACATATTCTAGAAGATAATCGCTAGTGCTTCGCATATAGCATTCTTTGCACCGAATGTATCTACGTACAGCGGAAGGCTGCGTGAATAATTAGTTTTTTGGTAAGTATCAGCTCGATGTTTTAATTTTTTTCATTACGCTTTAGAATACTGATGAAATTACATATTCTGTGTACTTAGGAGTGCGCTAATGACTGCATTTTCTTTCTTTAGCAGGTTGACAAGAGATGAGTGGGAGCGGTGGCATATTCTAGAAGAAAATAGCTAGTGCTTTGCACATAGCATTCTTCACACCGAATGTATCTACGTACAGCGGAGGACTGCGTGAAGAATAAGTTTTATGGTAAGTATCAGCGCGATGTTTTAATTTATTTCATTATGCTTTAGAATACTGATGAAATTACACATTCTGTGTACTTAGGAGTGCGCTAATGACTGCATTTTCTTTCTTTAGCAGGTTGACAAGAGATGAGTGGGAGCGGCGACATACTATAGAAGAAAATCGCTAGTGCTTTGCATATAGCATTCTTCACACCGAATGTATCTACGTACAGCGGAGGACTGCGTGAAGAATAAGTTTTTTGGTAAGTATCAGCTCGATGTTTAAATTTTTTTCATTATGCTTTAGAATACTGATGAAATTACACATTCTGTGTTCTTAGGAGTGCGCTAATGACTGCATTTTTTTCGAAAGCAGGTGGACAAGAGATGAGTCGGAGCGGCGACATATTCTAGAAGAAAATCGCTAGTGCTTTGCATATAGCATTCTTCACACCGAATGTATCTACGTACAGCGGAGGACTGCGTGAATAATTAGTTTTTTGGGAAGTAACAGATTGATGTTTAAATTTTTATCATTATGCTTTAGAATACTGATGAAATTACACATTCTGTGTACTTAGGAGTGCGCTAATGACTGCATTATCTTTCTTTTGCAGGTTGACAAGAGATGAGTGGGAGCGGCGACATATTCTAGAAGAAAATAGCTAGTGCTTTGCACATAGCATTCTTCACACCGAATGTATCTACGTACAGCGGAGGACTGCGTGAAGAATAAGTTTTTTGGTAAGTATCAGCTCGATGTTTAAATTTTTTTAATTATGCTTTAGAATACTGATGAAATTACACATTCTGTGTACTTAGGAGTGCGCTAATGACTGCATTTTCTTTCTTTAGCAGGTTGACAAGAGATGAGTGGAGCGGCGACATATTCTAGAAGAAAATCGCTAGTGCTTTGCATATAGCATTCTTCACACCGAATGTATCTACGTACAGCGGAGGACTGCGTGAATAATGAGTTTTTTGGGAAGTAACAGCTCGATGATTAAATTTTTTTCATTATGCTTTAGAATACTGATGAAATTACACATTCTGTGTACTTAGGAGTGCGCTAATGGCTGCATTTTCTTTCTTTAGCAGGTTGACAAGAGATGAGTGGGAGCGGCGACATATTCTAGAAGAAAATCGCTAGTGCTTTGCATATAGCATTCTTCACAACGAATGTATCTACGTACAGCGGAGGACTGCGTGAATCATTAGTTTTTTGGGAGGTAACAGCTCGATGTTTAAATTTTTTTCATTATGCTTTAGAATACTGATGAAATTACACGTTTTGTGTACTTAGGAGTGCGCTAATGACTGCATATTCTTTCTTTAGCAGGTTGACAAGAGATGAGTGGGAGCGGCGACATATTCTAGAAGAAAATAGCTAGTGCTTTGCACATATCACTCTTCACACCGAATGTATCTACGTACAGCGGAGGACTGCGTGAAGAATAATTTTTTTGGTAAGTATCAGCTCGATGTTATAATTTTTTTCATTATGCTTTAGAATACTGATGAAATTACACATTCTGTGTACTTAGGAGTGTGCTAATGACTGCATTTTCTTTCTTTAGCAGGTTGACAAGAGATGAGTGGGAGCGGCGACATATTCTAGAAGAAAATCGCTAGTGCTTTGCATATAGCATTCTTTACACCGAATGTATCTACGTACAGCGGAGGACTGCGTGAATAATTAGTTTTTTGGGAAGTAACAGCTCGATGTTTAAATTTTTTTCATTATGCTTTAGAATACTGATGAAATTACACATTCTGTGTACTTAGGAGTGCGCTAATGACTGCATTATCTTTCTTTAGCAGGTTGACAAGAGATGTGTGGGAACGGCGACACATTATAGAAGAAAATAGCTAGTGCTTTGCACATAGCATTCTTCACACCGAATGTATCTACGTACAGCGGAGGACTGCGTGAAGAATAAGTTTTTTGGTAAGTATCAGCTCGATGTTTAAATTTTTTTCATTATGCTTTAGAATACTGATGAAATTACACATTCTGTGTACTTAGGAGTGCGCTAATGACTGCATTTTCTTTCTTTAGCAGGTTGACAAGAGATGAGTGGGAGCAGCGACATATTCTAGAAGAAAATCGCTAGTGCTTTGCATATAGCATTCTGCACACCGAATGTATCAACGTACAGCGGAGGACTGCGTGAATAATTAGTTTTTTGGGAAGTAACATCTCGATGTTTAAATTTTTTTCATTATGCTTTAGAATACTGATGAAATTACACATTCTGTGTACTTAGGAGTGCGCTAATGACTGCATTTTCTTTCTTTAGCAGGTTGACAAGATATGAGTAGGAGCGGCGACATATTCTAGAGGAAAATCGCTAGTGCTTTGCATATTGCTTTCTTCACACCGAATGTATCTACGTACAGCGGAGGACTGCGTGAAGAATAAGTTTTTTTGAGAAGTATCAGCTCGATGTTTTAATTTTTTTCATTATGCTTTAGAATACTGATGAAATTACACATTCTGTGTCCTTAGGAGTGCGCTAATGACTGCATTTTCTTTCTTTAGCAGGTTAACAAGAGATGAGCGGGAGCGGCGAAATATTCTAGAAGAAAATCGCTAGTGCTTTGCATACAGCATTCTTTTCACCGAATGAATCTACGTACAGCGGAGGACTGCGTGAATAATTAGTTTTTTGGTAAGTATCAGCACGATGTTTTAATTTTTTTCATTATGCTTTAGAATACTGATGAAATTACACATTCTGTGTACTTAGGAATGCGCTAATGACTGCATTTTCTTTCTTTAGCAGGTTGACAAGAGATGAGTGGGTGCGGCGACATATTCTAGAAGGAAATCGCTAGTGCTTTGCATATAGCATTCTTCACACCGAATGTATCTACGTACAGCGGAGGACTGCGTGAATAATTAGTTTTTTGGGAAGTAACAGCTCGATGTTTAAATTTTTTTCATTATGCTTTAGAACACTGATGAAATTACACGTTCTGTGTACTTAGGAGTGCGCTAATGACTGCATTTTCTTTCTTTAGCAGATTGACAAGAGATGAGTGGGAGCGGCGACATATTCTAGAAGAAAATAGCTAGTGCTTTGCACATAGCATTCTTCACACCGAATGTATCTACGTACAGCGGAGGACTGCGTGAAGAATAAGTTTTTTGGTAAGTATCAGCTCGATGTTTTAATTTTTTTCATTATTAGAATACTGATGAAATTACACAATCTGTGTACTTAGGACTGCGCTAATGACTGCATTTTCTTTCTTTAGCAGGTTGACAAGAGATGAGTGGGAGCGGCGACATATTCTAGAAGAAAATCGCTAGTGCTTTGCATATAGCATTCTTTGCACCGAATGTATCTACGTACAGCGGAGGGCTGCGTGAATAATTAGTTTTTTGGTAAGTATCAGCTATATGTTTTAATTTTTTTCATTATGCTTTAGAATACTGATGAAATTACATATTCTGTGTACTTAGGCGTGCGCTAATGACTGCATTTTCTTTCTTTAGCAGGTTGACAAGAGATGAGTGGGAGCGGCGGCATATTCTAGAAGAAAATAGCTAGTGCTTTGCACATAGCATTCTTCACACCGAATGTATCTACGTACAGCGGAGGACTGCGTGAAGAATAAGTTTTTTTGTAAGTATCAGCGCGATGTTTTAATTTATTTCATTATGCTTTAGAATACTGATGAAATTACACATTCTGTGTACTTAGGAGTGCGCTAATGACTGCATTTTCTTTCTTTAGCAGGTTGACAAGAGATGAGTGGGAGCGGCGACATAATATAGAAGAAAATCGCTAGTGCTTTGCATATAGCATTCTTCACACCGAATGTATCTACGTACAGCGGAGGACTGCGTGAAGAATAAGTTTTTTGGTAAGTATCAGCTCGATGTTTAAATTTTTTTCATTATGCTTTAGAATACTGATGAAATTACACATTCTGTGTTCTTAGGAGTGCGCTAATGACTGCATTTTTTTCGAAAGCAGGTGGACAAGAGATGAGTTGGAGCGGCGACATATTCTAGAAGAAAATCGCTAGTGCTTTGCACTTAGCATTCTTTACGCTGAATGTATCTACGTACAGCGGAGGACTGCATGAATAATTAGTTTTTTGGGAAGTATCAGCTCGACGTTTAAATTTTTTTCATTATGCTTTAGTATACTGATGAAATTACACATTCTGTGTACTTAGGAGTGCGCTAATGACTGCATTTTCTTTCTTTAGCAGGTTGACAAGAGATGAGTGGGAGCGGCGACATATTCTAGAAGAAAATAGCTAGTGCTTTGCACACAGCATTCTTCACACCGAATGTATCTACGTACAGCGGAGGACTGCGTGAATAATTAGTTTTTTGGTAAGTATCAGCTCGATGTTTAAATTTTTTTCATTATGCTTTAGAATACTGATGAAATTACACATTCTGTGTACTTAGGAGTACGCTAATGACTGAATTTTCTTTCTTTAGCAGGTTGACAAGAGATGAGTGGGAGCGGCGACATATTCTAGAAGAAAATCGCTAGTGCTTTGCATATAGCATTCTTCACACCGAATGTATCTACGTACAGCGGAGGACTGCGTGAATAATTAGTTTTTTGGGAAGTAACAGATTGATGTTTAAATTTTTATCATTATGCTTTAGAATACTGATGAAATTACACATCTGTGTACTTAGGAGTGCGCTAATGACTGCATTATCTTTCTTTAGCAGGTTGACAAGAGATGAGTGGGAGCGGCGACATATTCTAGAAGAAAATAGCTAGTGCTTTGCACATAGCATTCTTCACACCGAATGTATCTACGTACAGCGGAGGACTGCGTGAAGAATAAGTTTTTTGGTAAGTATCAGCTCGATATTTAAATTTTTTTAATTATGCTTTAGAATACTGATGAAATTACACATTCTGTGTACTTAGGAGTGCGCTAATGACTGCATTTTCTTTCTTTAGCAGGTTGACAAGAGATGAGTGGGAGCGGCGACATATTCTAGAAGATAATAGCTAGTGCTTTGCACATAGCATTCTTCACACCGAATGTATCTACGTACAGCGGAGGACTGCGTGAAGAATAATTTTTTTGGTAAGTATCAGTTCGATGTTATAATTTTTTTCATTATGCTTTAGAATACTGATGAAATTACACATTCTGTGTACTTAGGAGTGCGCCAATGACTGCATTTTCTTACTTTAGCAGGTTGACAAGAAATGAGTGGGAGCGGCGACATATTCTAGAAGAAAATCGCTAGTGCTTTGCATATAGCATTCTTCACACCGAATGTATCTACGTACAGCGGAGGACTGCGTGAATAATTAGTTTTTTGGGAAGTAACAGCTCGATGTTTAAATTTTTTTCTTCGTACAGCAGAGGACTGCGTGAATAATTAGTTTTTTGGTAAGTATCAGCACGATGTTTTAATTTTTTTCATTATGCTTTAGAATACTGATGAAATTACACATTCTGTGTACTTAGGAGTGCGCTAATAACTGCATTTTCTTTCTTTAGCAGGTTGACAAGAGATGAGGGTGAGCGGCGAAATATTCTAGAAGAAAATCGCTAGTGCTTTGCATATAGCATTCTTCACACCGAATGTATCTACGTACAGCGGAGGACTGCGTGAATAATTAGTGTTTTGGGAAGTAACAGCTCGATGTTTAAATTTTTTTCATTATGCTTTAGAAAACTGATGAAATTACACATTCTGTGTACTTAGGAGTGCGCTAATGACTGCATTTTCTTTCTTTAGCAGGTTGACAAGAGATGAGTGGTAGCGGCGACATATTCTAGAAGGAAATCGCTAGTGCTTTGCATATAGCATTCTTCACACCGAATGTATCTACGTACAGCGGAGGACTGCGTGAATAATTAGTTTTTTGGGAAGTAACAGCTCGATGTTTAAATTTTTTTCATTATCCTTTAGAACACTGATGAAATTACACGTTCTGTGTATTTAGGAGTGTGCTAATGACTGCATTTTCTTTCTTTAGCAGGTTCACAAGAGATGAGTGGGAGCGGCGACATATTCTAGAAGAAAATAGCTAGTGCTTTGCACATAGCATTCTTCACACCGAATGTATCTACGTACAGCGGAGGACTGCGTGAAGAATAAGTTTTTTGGTAAGTATCAGCTCGATGTTTTAATTTTTTTCAATATGCTTTAGAATACTGATGAAATTACAGATTCTGTGTACTTAGGAGTGCGCTAATGACTGCATTATCTTTCTTTAGCAGGTTGACAAGAGATGAGTGGGAGCGGCGACATATTCTAGAAGAAAATAGCTAGTGCTTTGCACATAGCATTCTTTACACCGAATGTATCTACGTACAGCGGAGGACTGCGTGAAGAATAAGTTTTTTGGTAAGTATCAGCTCGATGTTTAAATTTTTTTAATTATGCTTTAGAATACTGATGAAATTACACATTCTGTGTACTTAGGAGTGCGCTAATGACTGCATTTTCTTTCTTTAGCAGGTTGACAAGAGATGAGTGGGAGCGGCGACATATTCTAGAAGAAAATAGCTAGTGCTTTGCACATAGCATTCTTTACACCGAATGTATCTACGTACAGCGGAGGACTGCGTGAAGAATAAGTTTTGTGGTAAGTATCAGCTCGATGTTTAAATTTTTTTCATTATGCTTTAGAATACTGATGAAATTACACATTCTGTGTACTTAGGAGTGCGCTAATGACTGCATTATCTTTCTTTAGCAGGTTGACAAGATATGAGTGGGAGCGGCGACATATTCTAGAAGAAAATAGCTAGTGCTTTGCACATAGCATTCTTCACACCTAATGTATCTACGTACAGCGGAGGACTGCGTGAAGAATAAGTTTTGTGGTAAGTATCAGCTCGATGTTTTAATTTTTTTCATTATAGTTTAGAATACTGATGAAATTACACATTCTGTGTCCTTAGGAGTGCGCTAATGACTGCATTTTCTTTCTTTAGCAGGTTGACGAGAGATGAGTGGGAGCGGCGTAATACTCTAGAAGAAAATCGCTAGTGCTTTGCATACAGCATTCTTTACACCGAATGAATCTACGTACAGCGGAGGACTGCGTGAATAATTAGTTTTTTGGTAAGTATCAGCACGATGTTTTAATTTTTTTCATTATGCTTTAGAATACTGATGAAATTACACATTCTGTGTACTTAGGAGTGCGCCAATGACTGCATTTTCTTTCTTTAGCAGGTTGACAAGAGATGAGTGGGAGCGGCGACATATTCTAGAAGAAAATCGCTAGTGCTTTGCATATAGCATTCTTCACACCGAATGTATCTACGTACAGCGGAGGACTGCGTGAATAATTAGTTTTTTTGGAAGTAACAGCTCGATGTTTAAATTTTTTTCTTCGTACAGCAGAGGACTGCGTGAATAATTAGTTTTTTGGTAAGTATCAGCCCGATGTTTTAATTTTTTTCATTATGCTTTAGAATACTGATGAAATTACACATTCTGTGTACTTAGGAGTGCGCTAATAACTGCATTTTCTTTCTTTAGCAGGTTGACAAGAGATGAGTGGGAGCGGCGACATATTCTAGAAGAAAATCGCTAGTGCTTTGCATATAGCATTCTTCACACCGAATGTATCTACTTACAGCGGAGGACTGCGTGAATAATAAGTTTTTTGGGAAGTAACAGCTCGATGTTTAAATTTTTTTCATTATGCTTTAGAATACTGATGAAATAACACATTCTGTGTACTTAGGAGTGCGCTAATAACTGCATTTTCTTTCTTTAGCAGGTTGACAAGAGATGAGTGGTAGCGGCGACATATTCTAGAAGGAAATCGCTAGTGCTTTGCATATAGCATTCTTCACACCGAATGTATCTACGTACAGCGGAGGACTGCGTGAATAATTAGTTTTTTGGGAAGTAACAGCTCGATGTTTAAATTTCTTTCATTATGCTTTAGAATACTGATGAAATTACACATTCTGTGTACTTAGGAGTGCGCTAATGACTGCATTTTCTTTCTTTAGCAGGTTGACAAGAGATGAGTGGGAGCGGCGACATATTCTAGAAGAAAATCGCTAGTGCTTTGCATATAGCATTCTTCACACTGAATGTATCTACGTACAGCGGAGGACTGCGTGAATGATTAGTTTTTTGGGAAGTAACAGCTCGATATTTAAATTTTTTTCATTATGCTTTAGAATACTGATGAAATTACACATTCTGTTTACTTAGGAGTGCGCTAATGACTGCATTTTCTTTCTTTAGCAGGTTGACAAGAGATGAGTGGGAGCGGCGACATATTCTAGAAGAAAATAGCTAGTGCTTTGCACATAGCATTCATCACACCGAATGTATCTACGTACAGCGGAGGACTGCGTGAAGAATAAGTTTTTTGGTAAGTATCAGCTCGATGTTTTAATTTTTTTCATTATGCTTTAGAATACTGATGAAATTACACATTCTGTGTACTTAGGAGCGCGCTAATGACTGCATTATCTTTCTTTAGCAGGTTGACAAGCGATGAGTGGGAGCGGCGACATATTCTAGAAGAAAATAGCTAGTGCTTTGGACATAGCATTCTTCACACCGAATGTATCTACGTACAGCGGAGGACTGAGTGAAGAATAAGTTTTTTGGTAAGTATCAGCTCGCTGTTTAAATTCTTTTAATTATGCTTTAGAATACTAATGAAATTACACATTCTGTGTACTTAGGAGTGCGCTAATGACTGCATTTTCTTTCTTTAGCAGGTTGACAAGAAATGAGTGGGAGCGGCGACATATTCTAGAATAAAATCGCTAGTTCTTTGCATATAGCATTCTTCACACCGAATGTATCTACGTACAGCGGAGGACTGCGTGAATAATTAGTTTTTTGGGAAGTAACAGCTCGATGTTTAAATTTTTTTCATTATGCTTTAGAATACTAATGAAATTACACAATCAGTGTACTTAGGAGTGCGCTAATGACTGCATTTTCTTTCTTTAGCAGGTTGACAAGAGATGAGTGGGAGCGGCGACATATTCTAGAAGAAAATCGCTAATGCTTTGCATATAGCATTCTTTACACCGAATGTATCTACGTACAGCGGAGGACAGCGTGAATAATTAGTTTTTTGGTAAGTATCAGCACGATGTTTTAATTTTTTTCATTATGCTTTAGAATACTGATGAAATTACACATTCTGTGTACTTAGGAGTGCGCTAATGACTGCATTTTCTTTCTTTAGCAGGTTGAGAAGATGTGAGTGGGAGCGGCGACATATTCTAGAAGAAAATCGCTAGTGCTTTGCATATAGCATTCTTCACAACGAATGTATCTACGTACAGCGGAGGACTGCGTGAATAATTAGTTTTTTGGGAAGTAACAGCTCGATGTTTAAATTTTTTCCATTATGCTTTAGAATACTGATGAAATTACACATTCTGTGTACTTAGGTGTGCGCTAATGACTGCATTTTCTTTCTTTAGCAGGTTGACAAGAGATGAGTAGGAGCGGCGACATATTCTAGAAGAAAATCGCTAGTGCTTTGCATATAGCATTCTTCACACCGAATGTATCTACGTGCAGCGGAGGACTGCGTGAATAATTAGTTTTTTGGGAAGTAACAGGTCGATGTTTAAATTTTTTTTAATTATGCTTTAGAATACTGATGAAATTACACGTTCTGTGTACTTAGGAGTGCGCTAATGACTGCATTTTCTTTCTTTAGCAGGTTGACAAGAGATGAGTGGGAGCGGCGACATATTCTAGAAGAAAATCGCTAGTGCTTTGCATATAGCACTCTTTACACCGAATGTATCTACGTACAGCGGAGGACTGCGTGAATAATTAGTTTTTTGGGAAGTAACAGCTCGATGTTTAAATTTTTTTCATTATGCTTTAGAACACTGATGAAATTACACGTTCTGTGTACTTAGGAGTGCGCTAATGACTGCATTATCTTTCTTTAGCAGGTTGACAATAGATGAGTGGGAACGGCGACATATTATAGAAGAAAATAGCTAGTGCTTTGCACATAGCATTCTTCACACCGAATGTATCTACGTACAGCGGAGGACTGCGTGAAGAATAAGTTTTTTGGTAAGTATCAGCTCGATGTTTAAATTTTTTTCATTATGCTTTAGAATACTGATGAAATTACACATTCTGTGTACTTAGGAGTGCGCTAAAGACTGCATTTTCTTTCTTTAGCAGGTTGACAAGAGATGAGTGGGAGCAGCGACATATTCTAGAAGAAAATCGCTAGTGCTTTGCATATAGCACTCTTCACACCGAATGTATCCACTTACAGCGGAGGACTGCGTGAATAATTAGTTTTTTGGGAAGTAACAGCTCGATGTTTAAATTTTTTTCATTATGCTTTAGAATACTGATGAAATTACACATTCTGTGTACTTAGGAGTGCGCCAATGACTGCATTTTCTTTGTTTAGCAGGTTGACAAGATATGAGTATGAGCGGCGACATATTCTAGAAGAAAATCGCTAGTGCTTTGCATATAGCATTCTTCACACCGAATGTATCTACGTACAGCTGAGGACTGCGTGAATAATTAGTTTTTTGGGAAGTAACAGTTCGATGTTTAAATTTTTTTCATTATGCTTTAGAATACTGATGAAATTACGCGTTCTGTGTACTTAGGAGTGCGCTAATGACTGCATTTTCTTTCTTTAGCTGGTTGACAAGCGATTACTGTGAGCGGCGACATATTCTAGAAGAAAATAGCTAGTGCTTTGCACATAGCATTCTTCACACCGAATGTATCTACGTACAGCGGAGGACTGCATGAAGAATAAGTTTTTTTGGTAAGTATCACCTCGATGTTTTAATTTTTTTCATTATGCTTTAGAATACTGATGAAATTACACATTCTGTGTCCTTAGGAGTGCGCTAATGTCTGCATTTTCTTTCTTTAGCAGGTTGACAAGAGATGAGTGGGAGCGGCGACGTATTCTAGAAGAAAATCGCTAGTGCTTTGCATACAGCATTCTTTACACCGAATGAATCTACGTACAGCGGAGGACTGCGTGAATTATTAGTTTTTTGGTAAGTATCAGCACGATGTTTTAATTTTTTTCATTATGCTTTAGAATACTGATGAAATTACACATTCTGTGTACTTAGGAGTGCGCCAATGACTGCATTTTCTTTCTTTAGCAGGTTGACAAGAGATGAGTGGGAGAGGCGACATATTCTAGATGAAAATCGCTAGTGCTTTGCATATAGCATTCTTCACACCGAATGTATCTACGTACAGCGGAGGACTGCGTGAATAATTAGTTTTTTGGGAAGTAACAGCTCGATGTTTAAATTTTTTTCATTATGCTTTAGAATACTGATGAAATTACACGTTCTGTGTACTTAGGAGTGCGCTAATGACTGCATTTTCTTTCTTTAGCAGGTTGACCAGAGATGAGTGGGAGCGGCGACATATTCTAGAAGAAAATAGCTAGTGCTTTGCACATAGCATTCTTCACACCGAATGTATCTACGTACAGCGGAGGACTGCGTGAAGAATAAGTTTTGTGGTAAGTATCAGCTCGATGTTTAAATTTTTTTCATTATGCTTTAGAATACTGATGAAATTACACATTCTGTGTACTTAGGAGTGCGCTAATGACTGCATTATCTTTCTTTAGCAGGTTGACAAGAGATGAGTGGGAGCGGCGACATATTCTAGAAGAAAATAGCTAGTGCTTTGCACATAGCATTCTTCACACCTAATGTATCTACGTACAGCGGAGGACTGCGTGAAGAATAAGTTTTGTGGTAAGTATCAGCTCGATGTTTTAATTTTTTTCATTATGGTTTAGAATACTGATGAAATTACACATTCTGTGTCCTTAGGAGTGCGCTAATGACTGCATTTTCTTTCTTTAGCAGGTTGACGAGAGATGAGTGGGAGCGGCGTAATACTCTAGAAGAAAATCGCTAGTGCTTTGCATACAGCATTCTTTACACCGAATGAATCTACGTACAGCGGAGGACTGCGTGAATAATTAGTTTTTTGGTAAGTATCAGCACGATGTTTTAATTTTTTTCATTGTGCTTTAGAATACTGATGAAATTACACATTCTGTGTACTTAGGAGTGCGCCAATGACTGCATTTTCTTTCTTTAGCAGGTTGACAAGAGATGAGTGGGAGCGGCGACATATTCTAGAAGAAAATCGCTAGTGCCTTGCATATAGCATTCTTCACACCGAATGTATCTACGTACAGCGGAGGACTGCGTGAATAATTAGTTTTTTTGGAAGTAACAGCTCGATGTTTAAATTTTTTTCTTCGTACAGCAGAGGACTGCGTGAATAATTAGTTTTTTGGTAAGTATCAGCCCGATGTTTTAATTTTTTTCATTATGCTTTAGAATACTGATGAAATTACACATTCTGTGTACTTAGGAGTGCGCTAATAACTGCATTTTCTTTCTTTAGCAGGTTGACAAGAGATGAGTGGGAGCGGCGACATATTCTAGAAGAAAATCGCTAGAGCTTTGCATATAGCATTCTTCACACCGAATGTATCTACTTACAGCGGAGGACTGCGTGAAGAATAAGTTTTATGGGAAGTAACAGCTCGATGTTTAAATTTTTTTCATTATGCTTTAGAATACTGATGAAATAACACATTCTGTGTACTTAGGAGTGCGCTAATGACTGCATTTTCTTTCTTTAGCAGGTTGACAAGAGATGAGTGGTAGCGGCGACATATTCTAGAAGGAAATCGCTAGTGCTTTGCATATAGCATTCTTCACACCGAATGTATCTACGTACAGCGGAGGACTGCGTGAATAATTAGTTTTTTGGGAAGTAACAGCTCGATGTTTAAATTTCTTTCATTATGCTTTAGAATACTGATGAAATTACACATTCTGTGTACTTAGGAGTGCGCTAATGACTGCATTTTCTTTCTTTAGCAGGTTGACAAGAGATGAGTGGGAGCGGCGACATATTCTAGAAGAAAATCGCTAGTGCTTTGCATATAGCATTCTTCACACCGAATGTATCTACGTACAGCGGAGGACTGCGTGAATGATTAGTTTTTTGGGAAGTAACAGCTCGATGTTTAAATTTTTTTCATTATGCTTTAGAATACTGATGAAATTACACATTCTGTTTACTTAGGAGTGCGCTAATGACTGCATTTTCTTTCTTTAGCAGGTTGACAAGAGATGAGTGGGAGCGGCGACATATTCTAGAAGAAAATAGCTAGTGCTTTGCACATAGCATTCATCACACCGAATGTATCTACGTACAGCGGAGGACTGCGTGAAGAATAAGTTTTTTGGTAAGTATCAGCTCGATGTTTTAATTTTTTTCATTATGCTTTAGAATACTGATGAAATTACACATTCTGTGTACTTAGGAGTGCGCTAATGACTGCATTTTCTTTCTTTAGCAGGTTGACAAGAGATGAGTGGCAGCGGCGACATACTACAGAAGAAAATCGCTAGTGCTTTGCATATAGCATTCTTCCCACCGAATGTATCAACGTACAGTGGAGGACTGCGTGAATAATTAGTTTTTTGGGAAGTAACAGCTCGATGTTTAAATTTTTTTCATTATGCTTAAGAATACTGATGAAATTACACATTCTGTGTACTTAGGAGCGCGCTAATGACTGCATTATCTTTCTTTAGCAGGTTGACAAGCGATGAGTGGGAGCGGCGACATATTCTAGAAGAAAATAGCTAGTGTTTTGGACATAGCATTCTTCACACCGAATGTATCTACGTACAGCGGAGGACTGAGTGAAGAATAAGTTTTTTGGTAAGTATCAGCTCGCTGTTTAAATTCTTTTAATTATGCTTTAGAATACTAATGAAATTACACATTCTGTGTACTTAGGAGTGCGCTAATGACTGCATTTTCTTTCTTTAGCAGGTTGACAAGAGATGAGTGGGAGCGGCGACATATTCTAGAATAAAATCGCTAGTTCTTTGCATATAGCATTCTTCACACCGAATGTATCTACGTACAGCGGAGGACTGCGTGAATAATTAGTTTTTTGGGAAGTAACAGCACGATGTTTAAATTTTTTTCATTATGCTTTAGAATACTAATGAAATTACACATTCAGTGTACTTAGGAGTGCGCTAATGACTGCATTTTCTTTCTTTAGCAGGTTGACAAGAGATGAGTGGGAGCGGCGACATATTCTAGAAGAAAATCGCTAATGCTTTGCATATAGCATTCTTTACACCGAATGTATCTACGTACAGCGGAGGACAGCGTGAATAATTAGTTTTTTGGTAAGTATCAGCACGATGTTTTAATTTTTTTCATTATGCTTTAGAATACTGATGAAATTACACATTCTGTGTACTTAGGAGTGCGCTAATGACTGCATTTTCTTTCTTTAGCAGGTTGAGAAGATGTGAGTGGGAGCGGCGACATATTCTAGAAGAAAATCGCTAGTGCTTTGCATATAGCATTCTTCACAACGAATGTATCTACGTACAGCGGAGGACTGCGTGAATAATTAGTTTTTTGGGAAGTAACAGCTCGATGTTTAAATTTTTTCCATTATGCTTTAGAATACTGATGAAATTACACATTCTGTGTACTTAGGTGTACGCTAATGACTGCATTTTCTTTCTTTAGCAGGTTGACAAGAGATGAGTAGGAGCGGCGACATATTCTAGAAGAAAATCGCTAGTGCTTTGCATATAGCATTCTTCACACCGAATGTATCTACGTGCAGCGGAGGACTGCGTGAATAATTAGTTTTTTGGGAAGTAACAGGTCGATGTTTAAATTTTTTTAAATTATGCTTTAGAATACTGATGAAATTACACGTTCTGTGTACTTAGGAGTGCGCTAATGACTGCATTTTCTTTCTTTAGCAGGTTGACAAGAGATGAGTGGGAGCGGCGACATATTCTAGAAGAAAATCGCTAGTGCTTTGCATATAGCACTCTTTACACCGAATGTATCTACGTACAGCGGAGGACTGCGTGAATAATTAGTTTTTTGGGAAGTAACAGCTCGATGTTTAAATTTTTTTCATTATGCTTTAGAACACTGATGAAATTACACGTTCTGTGTACTTAGGAGTGCGCTAATGACTGCATTATCTTTCTTTAGCAGGTTGACAATAGATGAGTGGGAACGGCGACATATTATAGAAGAAAATAGCTAGTGCTTTGCACATAGCATTCTTCACACCGAATGTATCTACGTACAGCGGAGGACTGAGTGAAGAATAAGTTTTTTGGTAAGTATCAGCTCGCTGTTTAAATTCTTTTAATTATGCTTTAGAATACTAATGAAATTACACATTCTGTGTACTTAGGAGTGCGCTAATGACTGCATTTTCTTTCTTTAGCAGGTTGACAAGAGATGAGTGGGAGCGGCGACATATTCTAGAATAAAATCGCTAGTTCTTTGCATATAGCATTCTTCACACCGAATGTATCTACGTACAGCGGAGGACTGCGTGAATAATTAGTTTTTTGGGAAGTAACAGCTCGATGTTTAAATTTTTTTCATTATGCTTTAGAATACTAATGAAATTACACATTCAGTGTACTTAGGAGTGCGCTAATGACTGCATTTTCTTTCTTTAGCAGGTTGACAAGAGATGAGTGGGAGCGGCGACATATTCTAGAAGAAAATCGCTAATGCTTTGCATATAGCATTCTTTACACCGAATGTATCTACGTACAGCGGAGGACAGCGTGAATAATTAGTTTTTTGGTAAGTATCAGCACGATGTTTTAATTTTTTTCATTATGCTTTAGAATACTGATGAAATTACACATTCTGTGTACTTAGGAGTGCGCTAATGACTGCATTTTCTTTCTTTAGCAGGTTGAGAAGATGTGAGTGGGAGCGGCGACATATTCTAGAAGAAAATCGCTAGTGCTTTGCATATAGCATTCTTCACAACGAATGTATCTACGTACAGCGGAGGACTGCGTGAATAATTAGTTTTTTGGGAAGTAACAGCTCGATGTTTAAATTTTTTCCATTATGCTTTAGAATACTGATGAAATTACACATTCTGTGTACTTAGGAGTGCGCCAATGACTGCATTTTCTTTCTTTAGCAGGTTGACAAGAGATGAGTGGGAGCGGCGACATATTCTAGAAGAAAATCGCTAGTGCTTTGCATATAGCATTCTTCACACCGAATGTATCTACGTACAGCGGAGGACTGCGTGAATAATTAGTTTTTTGGGAAGTAACAGCCCGATGTTTAAATTTTTTTCATTATGCTTTAGAATACTGATGAAATTACACATTCTGTAAACTTAGGAGTGCGCTAATGACTGCATTTTCTTTCTTTTGCAGGTTGACAAGAGATGAGTGGGAGCGGCGACATATTCTAGAAGAAAATCGCTAGTGCTTTGCATATAGCATTCTTCACACCGAATGTATCTACGTACAGCGGAGGACTGCGTGAATAATTAGTTTTTTGGGAAGTAACAGCTCGATGTTTAAATTTTTTTCATTATGCTTTAGAATACTGATGAAATTACACGTTCTGTGTACTTAGGAGTGCGCTAATGACTGCATTTTCTTTCTTTAGCAGGTTGACCAGAGATGAGTGGGAGCGGCGACATATTCTAGAAGAAAATAGCTATTGCTTTGCACATAGCATTCTTCACACCGAATGTATCAACGTAAAGCGGAGGACTGCGTGAAGAATAAGTTTTTTGGTAAGTATCAGCTCGATGTTTTAATTTTTTTCATTATGCTTTAGAATACTGATGAAATTACACATTCTGTGTACTTAGGAGTGCGCTAATGACTGCATTTTCTTTCTTTAGCAGGTTGACAAGAGATGAGTGGGAGCGGCGACATATTCTAGAAGAAAATCGCTAGTGCTTTGCATATAGCATTCTTTACACCGAATGTATCTACGTACAGCGGAGGACTGCGTGAATCATTAGTTTTTTGGTAAGTATCAGCTCGATGTTTTAATTTTTTTCATTATGCTTTAGAATACTGATGAAATTACACATTCTGTGTACTTAGGAGTGCGCTAATGACTGCATTTTCTTTCTTTAGCAGGTTGACAAGAGATGAGTGGCAGCGGCGGCATATTCTAGAAGAAAATAGCTAGTGCTTTGCACATAGCATTCTTCACACCGAATGTATCTACGTACAGCGGAGGACTGCGTGAATAATTAGTTTTTTGGGAAGTAACAGCTCGATGTTTAAATTTTTTTCATTATGCTTTAGAATACTGATGAAATTACACATTCTGTGTACTTAGGAGCGCGCTAATGACTGCATTATCTTTCTTTAGCAGGTTGACAAGAGATGAGTGGGAGCGGCGACATATTCTAGAAGAAAATAGCTAGTGCTTTGCACATAGCATTCTTCACACCGAATGTATCTACGTACTGCGGAGGACTGAGTGAAGAATAAGTTTTTTGGTAAGTATTAGCTCGATGTTTAAATTTTTTTAATTATGCTTTAGAATATTAATGAAATTACACATTCTGTGTACTTAGGAGTGCGCTAATGACTGCATTTTCTTTCTTTAGCATGTTGACAAGAGATGAGTGGGAGCGGCGACATATTCTAGAAGAAAATCGCTAGTGCTTTGCATATAGCATTCTTCACACCGAATGTATCTACGTACAGCGGAGGACTGCGCTGAATAATTAGTTTTTTGGGAAGTAACAGCTCGATGTTTAAATTTTTTTCATTATCCTTTAGAATACTGTTGAAATTACACATTCTGTGTACTTAGGAGTGCGCTAATGACTGCATTATCTTTCTTTAGCAGGTTGACAAGAGATGAGTGTGAGCGGCGACATATTCTAGGAGAAAATCGCTAGTACTTTGCATATAGCATTCTTCACACCGAATGTATCTACGTACAGCGGAGGACTGCGTGAATAATTAGTTTTTTGGGAAGTAACAGCTCGATGTTTAAATTTTTTTCATTATGCTTTAGAATACTGATGAAATTACACATTCTGTGTACTTAGGAGTGCGCTAATAACTGCATTTTCTTTCTTTAGCAGGTTGACAAGAGATGAGTGGGAGCGGCGACATATTCTAGAAGAAAATCGCTAGTGCTTTGCATATAGCATTCTTTACACCGAATGTATCTACGGACAGCGGAGGACAGCGTGAATAATTAGTTTTTTGGTAAGTATTAGCACGATGTTTTAATTTTTTTCATTATGCTTTAGAATACTGATGAAATTACACATTCTGTGTACTTAGGAGTGCGCTAATGACTGCATTTTCTTTCTTTAGCAGGTTGAGGAGAGATGAGTGGGAGCGGCGACATATTCTAGAAGAAAATCGCTAGTGCTTTGCATATAGCATTCTTCACAACGAATGTATCTACGTACAGCGGAGGACTGCGTGAATAATTAGTTTTTTGGGAAGTAACAGCTCGATGTTTAAATTTTTTTCATTATGCTTTAGAATACGGATGAAATTACACATTCTGTGTACTTAGGTGTGCGCTAATGACTGCATTTTCTTTCTTTAGCAGGTTGACAAGAGATGAGTAGGAGCGGCGACATATTCTAGAAGAAAATCGCTAGTGCTTTGCATATAGCATTCTTCACACCGAATGTATCTACGTACAGCGGAGGACTGCGTGAATAATTAGTTTTTTGGGAAGTAACAGCTCGATGTTTAAATTTTTTTCATTATGCTTTAGAATACTGATGAAATTACACGTTCTGTGTACTTAGGACTGCGCTAATGACTGCATTTTCTTTCTTTAGCAGGTTGACAAGAGATGAGTGGGAGCGGCGACATATTCTAGAAGAAAATAGCTAGTGCTTTGCACATAGCATTCTTCACACCGAATGTATCTACGTACAGCGGAGGACTGCGTGAAGAATAAGTTTTTTGGTAAGTATCAGCTCGATGTTTTAATTTTTTTCATTATGCTTTAGAATACTGATGAAATTACACATTCTGTGTACTTAGGAGTGCGCTAATGACTGCATTTTCTTTCTTTAGCAGGTTGACAAGAGATGAGTGGGAGCGGCGACGTATTCTAGAAGAAAATCGCTTGTGCTTTGCATACAGCATTCTTTACACCGAATGAATCTACGTACAGCGGAGGACTGCGTGAAGAATAAGTTTTTTGGTAAGTATCAGCACGATGTTTTAATTTTTTTCATTATGCTATGGAATACTGATGAAATTACACATTCTGTGTACTTAGGAGTGCGCTACTGACTGCATTTTCTTTCTTTAGCAGGTTGACAAGAGATGAGTAGGAGCGGCGACATATTCTAGAAGAAAATCGCTAGTGCTTTGCATATAGCATTCTTCACACCGAATGTATCTACGTGCAGCGGAGGACTGCGTGAATAATTAGTTTTTTGGGAAGTAACAGGTCGATGTTTAAATTTTTTTTAATTATGCTTTAGAATACTGATGAAATTACACGTTCTGTGTACTTAGGAGTGCGCTAATGACTGCATTTTCTTTCTTTAGCAGGTTGACAAGAGATGAGTGTGAGCGGCGACATATTCTAGAAGAAAATCGCTAGTGCTTTGCATATAGCACTCTTTACACCGAATGTATCTACGTACAGCGGAGGACTGCGTGAATAATTAGTTTTTTGGGAAGTAACAGCTCGATGTTTAAATTTTTTTCATTATGCTTTAGAACACTGATGAAATTACACGTTCTGTGTACTTAGGAGTGCGCTAATGACTGCATTATCTTTCTTTAGCAGGTTGACAATAGATGAGTGGGAACGGCGACATATTATAGAAGAAAATAGCTAGTGCTTTGCACATAGCATTCTTTACACCGAATGTATCTACGTACAGCGGAGGACTGCGTGAAGAATAAGTTTTTTGGTAAGTATCAGCTCGATGTTTAAATTTTTTTCATTATGCTTTAGAATACTGATGAAATTACACATTCTGTGTACTTAGGAGTGCGCTAAAGACTGCATTTTCTTTCTTTAGCAGGTTGACAAGACATGAGTGGGAGCAGCGACATATTCTAGAAGAAAATCGCTAGTGCTTTGCACATAGCACTCTTCACACCGAATGTATCCACTTACAGCGGAGTACTGCGTGAATAATTAGTTTTTTGGGAAGTAACAGCTCGATGTTTAAATTTTTTTCATTATGCTTTAGAATACTGATGAAATTACACATTCTGTGTACTTAGGAGTGCGCCAATGACTGCATTTTCTTTCTTTAGCAGGTTGACAAGAGATGAGTGGGAGCGGCGACATATTCTAGAAGAAAATCGCTAGTGCTTTGCATATAGCATTCTTCACACCGAATGTATCTACGTACAGCGGAGGACTGCGTGAATAATTAGTTTTTTGGGAAGTAACAGCTCGATGTTTAAATTTTTTTCATTATGCTTTAGAATACTGATGAAATTACACGTTCTGTGTACTTAGGAGTGCGCTAATGACTGCATTTTCTTTCTTTAGCAGGTTGACCAGAGATGAGTGGGAGCGGCGACATATTCTAGAAGAAAATAGCTATTGCTTTGCACATAGCATTCTTCACACCGAATGTATCAACGTACAGCGGAGGACTGCGTGAAGAATAAGTTTTTTGGTAAGTATCAGCTCGATGTTTAAATTTTTTTAATTATGCTTTAGAATACTGATGAAATTACACATTCTGTGTACTTAGGAGTGCGCTAATGACTGCATTTTCTTTCTTTAGCAGGTTGACAAGAGATGAGTGGGAGCGGCGACATATTCTAGAAGAAAATCGCTAGTGCTTTGCATATAGCATTCTTTACACCGAATGTATCTACGTACAGCGGAGGACTGCGTGAATAATTAGTTTTTTGGTAAGTATCAGCTCGATGTTTTAATTTTTTTCATTATGCTTTAGAATACTGATGTAATTACACATTCTGTGTACTTAGGAGTGCGCTAATGACTGCATTTTCTTTCTTTAGCAGGTTGACAAGAGATGAGTGGCAGCGGCGGCATATTCTAGAAGAAAATAGCTAGTGCTTTGCACTTAGCATTCTTCACACCGAATGTATCTACGTACAGCGGAGGACTGCGTGAAGAATAAGTTTTTTGGTAAGTATCAGCTCGATGTTTAAATTTTTTTCATTATGCTTTACAATACTGATGAAATTACACATTCTGTGTACTTAGGAGCGCGCTAATGACTGCATTATCTTTCTTTAGCAGGTTGACAAGAGATGAGTGGGAGCGGCGACATATTCTAGAAGAAAATAGCTAGTGCTTTGCACATAGCATTCTTCACACCGAATGTATCTACGTACAGCGGAGGACTGAGTGAAGAATAAGTTTTTTGGTAAGTATCAGCTCGATGTTTAAATTTTTTTAATTATGCTTTAGAATACTAATGAAATTACACATTCTGTGTACTTAGGAGTGCGCTAATGACTGCATTTTCTTTCTTTAGCATGTTGACAAGAGATGAGTGGGAGCGGCGACATATTCTATAAGAAAATCGCTAGTGCTTGGCATATAGCATTCTTCACACCGAATGTATCTACGTACAGCGGAGGACTGCGCTGAATAATTAGTTTTTTGGGAAGTATCAGCTCGATGTTTAAATTTTTTTCATTATCCTTTAGAATACTGTTGAAATTACACATTCTGTGTACTTAGGAGTGCGCTAATGACTGCATTTTCTTTCTTTAGCAGGTTGACAAGAGATGAGTGGGAGCGGCGACATATTCTATAAGAAAATCGCTAGTGCTTTGCATATAGCATTCTTCACACCGAATGTATCTACGTACAGCGGAGGACTGCGTGAATAATTAGTTTTTTGGGAAGTAACAGCTCGATGTTTAAATTTTTTTCATTATGCTTTAGAATACTAATGAAATTACACATTCTGTGTACTTAGGAGTGCGCTAATGACTGCATTTTCTTTCTTTAGCAGGTTGACCAGAGATGAGTGGGGGCGGCGACATATTCTAGAAGAAAATAGCTATTGCTTTGCACATAGCATTCTTCACACCGAATGTATCAACGTACAGCGGAGGACTGCGTGAAGAATAAGTTTTTTGGTAAGTATCAGCTCGATGTTTAAATTTTTTTAATTATGCTTTAGAATACTGATGAAATTACACATTCTGTGTACTTAGGAGTGCGCTAATGACTGCATTTTCTTTCTTTAGCAGGTTGACAAGAGATGAGTGGGAGCGGCGACATATTCTAGAAGAAAATCGCTAGTGCTTTGCATATAGCATTCTTTACACCGAATGTATCTACGTACAGCGGAGGACTGCGTGAATAATTAGTTTTTTGGTAAGTATCAGCTCGATGTTTTAATTTTTTTCATTATGCTTTAGAATACTGGTGTAATTACACATTCTGTGTACTTAGGAGTGCGCTAATGACTGCATTTTCTTTCTTTAGCAGGTTGACAAGAGATGAGTGGCAGCGGCGGCATATTCTAGAAGAAAATAGCTAGTGCTTTGCACTTAGCATTCTTCACACCGAATGTATCTACGTACAGCGGAGGACTGCGTGAAGAATAAGTTTTTTGGTAAGTATCAGCTCGATGTTTAAATTTTTTTCATTATGCTTTACAATACTGATGAAATTACACATTCTGTGTACTTAGGAGCGCGCTAATGACTGCATTATCTTTCTTTAGCAGGTTGACAAGAGATGAGTGGGAGCGGCGACATATTCTAGAAGAAAATAGCTAGTGCTTTGCACATAGCATTCTTCACACCGAATGTATCTACGTACAGCGGAGGACTGAGTGAAGAATAAGTTTTTTGGTAAGTATCAGCTCGATGTTTAAATTTTTTTAATTATGCTTTAGAATACTAATGAAATTACCCATTCTGTGTACTTAGGAGTGCGCTAATGACTGCATTATCTTTCTTTAGCAGGTTGACAAGAGATGAGTGGGAGCGGCGACATATTCTAGGAGAAAATCGCTAGTTCTTTGCATATAGCATTCTTCACACCGAATGTATCTACGTACAGCGGAGGACTGCGTGAATAATTAGTTTTTTGGGAAGTAACAGCTCGATGTTTAAATTTTTTTCATTATCCTTTAGAATACTGTTGAAATTACACATTCTGTGTACTTAGGAGTGCGCTAATGACTGCATTTTCTTTCTTTAGCAGGTTGACCAGAGATGAGTGGGAGCGGCGGCATATTCTAGAAGAAAATAGCTAGTGCTTTGCACATAGCATTCTTCACACCGAATGTATCAACGTACAGCGGAGGACTGCGTGAAGAATAAGTTTTTTGGTAAGTATCAGCTCGATGTTTAAATTTTTTTAATTATGCTTTAGAATACTGATGAAATTACACATTCTGTGTACTTAGGAGTGCGCTAATGACTGCATTTTCTTTCTTTAGCAGGTTGACAAGAGATGAGTGGGAGCGGCGACATAATCTAGAAGAAAATCGCTAGTGCTTTGCATATAGCATTCTTTACACCGAATGTATCTACGTACAGCGGAGGACTGCGTGAATAATTAGTTTTTTGGTAAGTATCAGCTCGATGTTTAAATTTTTTTAATTATGCTTTAGAATACTGATGAAATTACACGTTCTGTGTACTTAGGAGTGCGCT
Organism: Schistocerca cancellata; assembly: GCF_023864275.1. Lineage (NCBI taxonomy): Eukaryota > Metazoa > Arthropoda > Insecta > Orthoptera > Acrididae > Schistocerca > Schistocerca cancellata. Next base: position 140,792,439 of record NC_064634.1, on the reverse strand, counting down.
AATGACTGCATTTTCTTTCTTTAGCAGGTTGACCAGAGATGAGTGGGAGCGGCGACATATTCTAGAAGAAAATAGCTATTGCTTTGCACATAGCATTCTTCACACCGAATGTATCAACGTACAGCGGAGGACTGCGTGAAGAATAAGTTTTTTGGTAAGTATCAGCTCGATGTTTAAATTTTTTTAATTATGCTTTAGAATACTGATGAAATTACACATTCTGTGTACTTAGGAGTGCGCTAATGACTGCATTTTCTTTCTTTAGCAGGTTGACAAGAGATGAGTGGGAGCGGCGACATATTCTAGAAGAAAATCGCTAGTGCTTTGCATATAGCATTCTTCACACCGAATGTATCTACGCACAGCGGAGGACTGCGTGAATAATTAGTTTTTTGGGAAGTATCAGCTCGATGTTTAAATTTTTTTCATTATGCTTTAGAATACTGATTAAATTACACGTTCTGTGTACTTAGGAGTGCGCTAATGACTGCATTTTCTTTCTTTAGCAGGTTGACCAGAGATGAGTGGGAGCGGCGACATATTCTAGAAGAAAATAGCTATTGCTTTGCACATAGCATTCTTCACACCGAATGTATCAACGTACAGCGGAGGACTGCGTGAAGAATAAGTTTTTTGGTAAGTATCAGCTCGATGTTTAAATTTTTTTAATTATGCTTTAGAATACTGATGAAATTACACATTCTGTGTACTTAGGAGTGCGCTAATGACTGCATTTTCTTTCTTTAGCAGGTTGACAAGAGATGAGTGGGAGCGGCGACATATTCTAGAAGAAAATCGCTAGTGCTTTGCATATAGCATTCTTTACACCGAATGTATCTACGTACAGCGGAGGACTGCGTGAAGAATAAGTTTTTTGGTAAGTATCAGCTCGATGTTTTAATTTTTTTCATTATGCTTTAGAATACTGATGTAATTACACATTCTGTGTACTTAGGAGTGCGCTAATGACTGCATTTTCTTTCTTTAGCAGGTTGACAAGAGATGAGTGGCAGCGGCGGCATATTCTAGAAGAAAATAGCTAGTGCTTTGCACATAGCATTCTTCACACCGAATGTATCTACGTACAGCGGAGGACTGCGTGAAGAATAAGTTTTTTGGTAAGTATCAGCTCGATGTTTAAATTTTTTTCATTATGCTTTAGAATACTGATGAAATTACACATTCTGTGTACTTAGGAGCGCGCTAATGACTGCATTATCTTTCTTTAGCAGGTTGACAAGAGATGAGTGGGAGCGGCGACATATTCTAGAAGAAAATAGCTAGTGCTTTGCACATAGCATTCTTCACACCGAATGTATCTACGTACAGCGGAGGACTGAGTGAAGAATAAGTTTTTTGGTAAGTATTAGCTCGATGTTTAAATTTTTTTAATTATGCTTTAGAATACTAATGAAATTACACATTCTGTGTACTTAGGAGTGCGCTAATGACTGCATTTTCTTTCTTTAGCATGTTGTCAAGAGATGAGTGGGAGCGGCGACATATTCTATAAGAAAATCGCTAGTGCTTGGCATATAGCATTCTTCACACCGAATGTATCTACGTACAGCGGAGGACTGCGCTGAATAATTAGTTTTTTGGGAAGTATCAGCTCGATGTTTAAATTTTTTTCATTATCCTTTAGAATACTGTTGAAATTACACATTCTGTGTACTTAGGAGTGCGCTAATGACTGCATTATCTTTCTTTAGCAGGTTGACAAGAGATGAGTGGGAGCGGCGACATATTCTAGGAGAAAATCGCTAGTTCTTTGCATATAGCATTCTTCACACCGAATGTATCTACGTACAGCGGAGGACTGCGTGAATAATTAGTTTTTTGGGAAGTATCAGCTCGATGTTTAAATTTTTTTCATTATGCTTTAGAATACTGATTAAATTACACGTTCTGTGTACTTAGGAGTGCGCTAATGACTGCATTTTCTTTCTTTAGCAGGTTGACCAGAGATGAGTGGGAGCGGCGACATATTCTAGAAGAAAATAGCTATTGCTTTGCACATAGCATTCTTCACACCGAATGTATCAACGTACAGCGGAGGACTGCGTGAAGAATAAGTTTTTTGGTAAGTATCAGCTCGATGTTTAAATTTTTTTAATTATGCTTTAGAATACTGATGAAATTACACATTCTGTGTACTTAGGAGTGCGCTAATGACTGCATTTTCTTTCTTTAGCAGGTTGACAAGAGATGAGTGGGAGCGGCGACATATTCTAGAAGAAAATCGCTAGTGCTTTGCATATAGCATTCTTTACACCGAATGTATCTACGTACAGCGGAGGACTGCGTGAAGAATAAGTTTTTTGGTAAGTATCAGCTCGATGTTTTAATTTTTTTCATTATGCTTTAGAATACTGATGTAATTACACATTCTGTGTACTTAGGAGTGCGCTAATGACTGCATTTTCTTTCTTTAGCAGGTTGACAAGAGATGAGTGGCAGCGGCGGCATATTCTAGAAGAAAATAGCTAGTGCTTTGCACATAGCATTCTTCACACCGAATGTATCTACGTACAGCGGAGGACTGCGTGAAGAATAAGTTTTTTGGTAAGTATCAGCTCGATGTTTAAATTTTTTTCATTATGCTTTAGAATACTGATGAAATTACACATTCTGTGTACTTAGGAGCGCGCTAATGACTGCATTATCTTTCTTTAGCAGGTTGACAAGAGATGAGTGGGAGCGGCGACATATTCTAGAAGAAAATAGCTAGTGCTTTGCACATAGCATTCTTCACACCGAATGTATCTACGTACAGCGGAGGACTGAGTGAAGAATAAGTTTTTTGGTAAGTATTAGCTCGATGTTTAAATTTTTTTAATTATGCTTTAGAATACTAATGAAATTACACATTCTGTGTACTTAGGAGTGCGCTAATGACTGCATTTTCTTTCTTTAGCATGTTGTCAAGAGATGAGTGGGAGCGGCGACATATTCTATAAGAAAATCGCTAGTGCTTGGCATATAGCATTCTTCACACCGAATGTATCTACGTACAGCGGAGGACTGCGCTGAATAATTAGTTTTTTGGGAAGTATCAGCTCGATGTTTAAATTTTTTTCATTATCCTTTAGAATACTGTTGAAATTACACATTCTGTGTACTTAGGAGTGCGCTAATGACTGCATTATCTTTCTTTAGCAGGTTGACAAGAGATGAGTGGGAGCGGCGACATATTCTAGGAGAAAATCGCTAGTTCTTTGCATATAGCATTCTTCACACCGAATGTATCTACGTACAGCGGAGGACTGCGTGAATAATTAGTTTTTTGGGAAGTAACAGCTCGATGTTTAAATTTTTTTCATTATCCTTTAGAATACTGTTGAAATTACACATTCTGTGTACTTAGGAGTGCGCTAATGACTGCATTATCTTTCTTTAGCAGGTTGACAAGAGATGAGTGGCAGCGGCGACATATTCTAGGAGAAAATCGCTAGTTCTTTGCATATAGCATTCTTCACACCGAATGTATCTACGTACAGCGGAGGACTGCGTGAATAATTAGTTTTTTGGGAAGTAACAGCTCGATGTTTAAATTTTTTTCATTATGCTTTAGAATACTGATGAAATTACACATTCTGTGTACTTAGAAGTGCGCTAATAACTGCATTTTCTTTCTTTAGCAGGTTGACAAGAGATGAGTGGGAGCGGCGACATATTCTATAAGAAAATCGCTAGTGCTTTGCATATAGCATTCTTTACACCGAATGTATCTACGTACAGCGGAGGACAGCGTGAATAATTAGTTTTTTGGTAAGTATTAGCACGATGTTTTAATTTTTTTCATTATGCTTTAGAATACTGGTGAAATTACACATTCTGTGTACTTAGGAGTGCGCTAATGACTGCATTTTCTTTCTTTAGCAGGTTGAGAAGTGATGAGTGGGAGCGGCGACATATTCTAGAAGAAAATCGCTAGTGCTTTGCATATAGCATTCTTCACAACGATTGTATCTACGTACAGCGGAGGACTGCGTGAATAATTAGTTTTTTGGGAAGTAACAGCTCGATGTTTAAATTTTTTTCATTATGCTTTAGAATACGGATGAAATTACACATTCTGTGTACTTAGGTGTGCGCTAATGACTGCATTTTCTTTCTTTAGCAGGTTGACAAGAGATGAGTGGGAGCGGCGACATATTCTAGAAGAAAATCGCTAGTGCTTTGCATATAGCATTCTTTACACCGAATGTATCTACGTACAGCGGAGGACTGCGTGAATAATTAGTTTTTTGGTAAGTATCAGCTCGATGTTTTAATTTTTTTCATTATGCTTTAGAATACTGATGTAATTACACATTCTGTGTACTTAGGAGTGCGCTAATGACTGCATTTTCTTTCTTTAGCAGGTTGACAAGAGATGAGTGGCAGCGGCGGCATATTCTAGAAGAAAATAGCTAGTGCTTTGCACTTAGCATTCTTCACAACGAATGTATCTACGTACAGCGGAGGACTGCGTGAAGAATAAGTTTTTTGGTAAGTATCAGCTCGATGTTTAAATTTTTTTCATTATGCTTTACAATACTGATGAAATTACACATTCTGTGTACTTAGGAGCGCGCTAATGACTGCATTATCTTTCTTTAGCAGGTTGACAAGAGATGAGTGGGAGCGGCGACATATTCTAGAAGAAAATAGCTAGTGCTTTGCACATAGCATTCTTCACACCGAATGTATCTACGTACAGCGGAGGACTGAGTGAAGAATAAGTTTTTTGGTAAGTATCAGCTCGATGTTTAAATTTTTTTAATTATGCTTTAGAATACTAATGAAATTACACATTCTGTGTACTTAGGAGTGCGCTAATGACTGCATTTTCTTTCTTTAGCATGTTGACAAGAGATGAGTGGGAGCGGCGACATATTCTATAAGAAAATCGCTAGTGCTTGGCATATAGCATTCTTCACACCGAATGTATCTACGTACAGCGGAGGACTGCGCTGAATAATTAGTTTTTTGGGAAGTATCAGCTCGTTGTTTAAATTTTTTTCATTATCCTTTAGAATACTGTTGAAATTACACATTCTGTGTACTTAGGAGTGCGCTAATGACTGCATTATCTTTCTTTAGCAGGTTGACAAGAGATGAGTGGGAGCGGCGACATATTCTAGGAGAAAATCGCTAGTTCTTTGCATATAGCATTCTTCACACCGAATGTATCTACGTACAGCGGAGGACTGCGTGAATAATTAGTTTTTTGGGAAGTAACAGCTCGATGTTTAAATTTTTTTCATTATCCTTTAGAATACTGTTGAAATTACACATTCTGTGTACTTAGGAGTGCGCTAATGACTGCATTTTCTTTCTTTAGCAGGTTGACAAGAGATGAGTGTGAGCGGCGACATATTCTAGAAGAAAATCGCTAGTGCTTTGCATATAGCATTCTTTACACCGAATGTATCTACGTACAGCGGAGGACTGCGTGAAGAATAAGTTTTTTGGTAAGTATCAGCTCGATGTTTTAATTTTTTTCATTATGCTTTAGAATACTGATGTAATTACACATTCTGTGTACTTAGGAGTGCGCTAATGACTGCATTTTCTTTCTTTAGCAGGTTGACAAGAGATGAGTGGCAGCGGCGGCATATTCTAGAAGAAAATAGCTAGTGCTTTGCACATAGCATTCTTCACACCGAATGTATCTACGTACAGCGGAGGACTGCGTGAAGAATAAGTTTTTTGGTAAGTATCAGCTCGATGTTTAAATTTTTTTCATTATGCTTTAGAATACTGATGAAATTACACATTCTGTGTACTTAGGAGCGCGCTAATGACTGCATTATCTTTCTTTAGCAGGTTGACAAGAGATGAGTGGGAGCGGCGACATATTCTAGAAGAAAATAGCTAGTGCTTTGCACATAGCATTCTTCACACCGAATGTATCTACGTACAGCGGAGGACTGAGTGAAGAATAAGTTTTTTGGTAAGTATCAGCTCGATGTTTAAATTTTTTTAATTATGCTTTAGAATACTAATGAAATTACACATTCTGTGTACTTAGGAGTGCGCTAATGACTGCATTATCTTTCTTTAGCAGGTTGACAAGAGATGAGTGGGAGCGGCGACATATTCTAGGAGAAAATCGCTAGTTCTTTGCATATAGCATTCTTCACACCGAATGTATCTACGTACAGCGGAGGACTGCGTGAATAATTAGTTCTTTGGGAAGTAACAGCTCGATGTTTAAATTTTTTTCATTATCCTTTAGAATACTGTTGAAATTACACATTCTGTGTACTTAGGAGTGCGCTAATGACTGCATTATTTTTCTTTAGCAGGTTGACAAGAGATGAGTGGGAGCGGCGACATATTCTAGGAGAAAATCGCTAGTTCTTTGCATATAGCATTCTTCACACCGAATGTATCTACGTACAGCGGAGGACTGCGTGAATAATTAGTTTTTTGGGAAGTAACAGCTCGATGTTTAAATTTTTTTCATTATGCTTTAGAATACTGATGAAATTACACATTCTGTGTACTTAGAAGTGCGCTAATAACTGCATTTTCTTTCTTTAGCAGGTTGACAAGAGATGAGTGGGAGCGGCGACATATTCTATAAGAAAATCGCTAGTGCTTTGCATATAGCATTCTTTACACCGAATGTATCTACGTACAGCGGAGGACAGCGTGAATAATTAGTTTTTTGGTAAGTATTAGCACGATGTTTTAATTTTTTTCATTATGCTTTAGAATACTGGTGAAATTACACATTCTGTGTACTTAGGAGTGCGCTAATGACTGCATTTTCTTTCTTTAGCAGGTTGAGAAGTGATGAGTGGGAGCGGCGACATATTCTAGAAGAAAATCGCTAGTGCTTTGCATATAGCATTCTTCACAACGATTGTATCTACGTACAGCGGAGGACTGCGTGAATAATTAGTTTTTTGGGAAGTAACAGCTCGATGTTTAAATTTTTTTCATTATGCTTTAGAATACGGATGAAATTACACATTCTGTGTACTTAGGTGTGCGCTAATGACTGCATTTTCTTTCTTTAGCAGGTTGACAAGAGATGAGTAGGAGCGACGACATATTCTAGAAGAAAATCGCTAGTGCTTTGCATATAGCATTCTTCACACCGAATGTATCTACGTACAGCGGAGGACTGCGTGAATAATTAGTTTTTTGGGAAGTAACAGCTCGATGTTTAAATTTTTTTCTTCGTACAGCAGAGGACTGCGTGAATAATTAGTTTTTTGGGAAGTATCAGCTCGATGGTTTAATTTTTTTCATTATGCTTTAGAATACTGATGAAATTACACATTCTGTGTACTTAGGAGTGCGCTAATGACTGCATTTTCTTTCTTTAGCAGGTTGACAAGAGATGAGTGGGAGCGGCGACATATTCTAGAAGAAAATCGCTAGTGCTTTGCATATAGCATTCTTCACACCGAATGTATCTACGTACAGCGGAGGACTGCGTGAATAATTAGTTCTTTGGGAAGTAACAGCTCGATGTTTAAATTTTTTTCATTATGCTTTAGAATACTGATGAAATTACACATTCTGTGTACTTAGGAGTGCGCTAATGACTGCATTATCTTTCTTTAGCAGGTTGACAAGAGATGAGTGGGAGCGGCGACATATTCTAGAAGAAAATAGCTAGTGCTTTGCACATAGCATTCTTTACACCTAATGTATCTACGTACAGCGGAGGACTGCGTGAAGAATAAGTTTTGTGGTAAGTATCAGCTCGATGTTTTAATTTTTTTCATTATGGTTTAGAATACTGATGAAATTACACATTCTGTGTCCTTAGGAGTGCGCTAATGACTGCATTTTCTTTCCTTAGCAGGTTGACGAGATATGAGTTGGAGCGGCGAAATATTCTAGAAGAAAATCGCTAGTGCTTTGCATACAGCATTCTTTACACCGAATGAATCTACGTACAGCGGAGGACTGCGTGAATAATTAGTTTTTTGGTAAGTATCAGCACGATGTTTTAATTTTTGTCATTATGCTTTAGAATACTGATGAAATTACACATTCTGTGTACTTAGGAGTGCGCCAATGACTGCATTTTCTTTCTTTAGCAGGTTGACAAGAGATGAGTGGGAGCGGCGACATATTCTAGAAGAAAATCGCTAGTGCTTTGCATATAGCATTCTTCACACCGAATGTATCTACGTACAGCGGAGGACTGCGTGAATAATTAGTTTTTTGGGAAGTAACAGCTCGATGTTTAAATTTTTTTCTTCGTACAGCAGAGGACTGCGTGAATCATTAGTTTTTTGGTAAGTATCAGCACGATGTTTTAATTTTTTTCATTATGCTTTAGAATACTGATGAAATTACACATTCTGTGTACTTAGGAGTGCGCTAATAACTGCATTTTCTTTCTTTAGCAGGTTGACAAGAGATGAGTGGGAGCGGCGACATATTCTAGAAGAAAATAGCTAGTGCTTTGCACATAGCATTCTTCACACCGAATGTATCTACATACAGCGGAGGACTGCGTGAAGAATAAGTTTTTTGGTAAGTATAAGCTCGATGTTTAAGTTTTTTTAATTATGCTTTAGAATACTGATGAAATTACACATTCTGTGTACTTAGGAGTGCGCTAATGACTGCATTTTCTTTCTTTAGCAGGTTGACAAGAGATGAGTGGTAGCGGCGACATATTCTAGAAGGAAATCGCTAGTGCTTTGCATATAGCATTCTTCACACCGAATGTATCTACGTACAGCGGAGGACTGCGTGAATAATTAGTTTTTTGGGAAGTAACAGCTCGATGTTTAAATTTTTTTCATTATCCTTTAGAACACTGATGAAATTACACGTTCTGTGTACTTAGGAGTGTGCTAATGACTGCATTTTCTTTCTTTAGCAGGTTCACAAGAGATGAGTGGGAGCGGCGACATATTCTAGAAGAAAATAGCTAGTGCTTTGCACATAGCATTCTTCACACCGAATGTATCTACGTACAGCGGAGGACTGCGTGAAGAATAAGTTTTTTGGTAAGTATCAGCTCGATGTTTTAATTTTTTTCATTATGCTTTAGAATACTGATGAAATTACAAATTATGTGTACTTAGGAGTGCGCTAATGACTGCATTATCTTTCTTTAGCAGGTTGACAAGAGATGAGTGGGAGCGGCGACATATTCTAGAAGAAAATAGCTAGTGCTTTGCACATAGCATTCTTCACACCGAATGTATCTACGTACAGCGGAGGACTGCGTGAAGAATAAGTTTTTTGGTAAGTATCAGCTCGATGTTTAAATTTTTTTAATTATGCTTTAGAATACTGTTGAAATTACACATTCTGTGTACTTAGGAGTGCGCTAATGACTGCATTTTCTTTCTTTAGCAGGTTGACAAGAGATGAGTGGGAGCGGCGACATATTCTAGAAGAAAATAGCTAGTGCTTTGCACATAGCATTCTTCACACCGAATGTATCTACGTACAGCGGAGGACTGCGTGAAGAATAAGTTTTGTGGTAAGTATCAGCTCGATGTTTAAATTTTTTTCATTATGCTTTAGAATACTGATGAAATTACACATTCTGTGTACTTAGGAGTGCGCTAATGACTGCATTATCTTTCTTTAGCAGGTTGACAAGAGATGAGTGGGAGCGGCGACATATTCTAGAAGAAAATAGCTAGTGCTTTGCACATAGCATTCTTCACACCTAATGTATCTACCTACAGCGGAGGACTGCGTGAAGAATAAGTTTTGTGGTAAGTATCAGCTCGATGTTTTAATTTTTTTCATTATGGTTTAGAATACTGATGAAATTACACATTCTGTGTCCTTAGGAGTGCGCTAATGACTGCATTTTCTTTCTTTAGCAGGTTGACGAGAGATGAGTTGGAGCGGCGAAATATTCTAGAAGAAAATCGCTAGTGCTTTGCATACAGCATTCTTTACACCGAATGAATCTACGTACAGCGGAGGACTGCGTGAATAATTAGTTTTTTGGTAAGTATCCGCACGATGTTTTAATTTTTGTCATTATGCTTTAGAATACTGATGAAATTACACATTCTGTGTACTTAGGAGTGCGCCAATGACTGCATTTTCTTTCTTTAGCAGGTTGACAAGAGATGAGTGGGAGCGGCGACATATTCAAGAAGAAAATCGCTAATTGCTTTGCATATAGCATTCTTCACACCGAATGTATCTACGTACAGCGGAGGACTGCGTGAAGAATTAGTTTTTTGGTAAGTATCAGCTCGATGTTTTAATTTTTTTCATTATGCTCTAGAATACTGATGAAATTACACATTCTGTGTACTTAGGAGTGCGCTAATGACTGCATTATCTTTCTTTAGCAGGTTGACAAGAGATGAGTGGGAGCGGCGACATATTCTAGAAGAAAATCGCTAGTGCTTTGCATATAGCATTCTTCACACCTAATGTATCTACGTACAGCGGAGGACTGCGTGAAGAATAAGTTTTGTGGTAAGTATCAGCTCGTTGTTTTAATTTTTTTCATTATGGTTTAGAATACTGATGAAATTACACATTCTGTGTCCTTAGGAGTGCGCTAATGACTGCATTTTCTTTCTTTAGCAGGTTGACGAGAGATGAGTTGGAGCGGCGAAATATCCTAGAAGAAAATCGCTAGTGCTTTGCATACAGCATTCTTTACACCGAATGAATCTACGTACAGCGGAGGACTGCGTGAATAATTAGTTTTTTGGGAAGTAACAGCTCGATGTTTAAATTTTTTTCTTCGTACAGCAGAGGACTGCGTGAATCATTAGTTTTTTGGTAAGTATCAGCACGATGTTTTAATTTTTTTCATTATGCTTTAGAATACTGATGAAATTACACATTCTGTGTACTTAGGAGTGCGCTAATAACTGCATTTTCTTTCTTTAGCATGTTGACAAGAGATAAGTGGGAGCGGCGACATATTCTAGAAGAAAATCGCTAGTGCTTTGCATATAGCATTCTTCACACCGAATGTATCTACGTACAGCGGAGGACTGCGTGAATAATTAGTTCTTTGGGAAGTAACAGCTCGATGTTTAAATTTTTTTCATTATGCTTTAGAATACTGATGAAATTACACATTCTGTGTACTTAGGAGTGCGCTAATGACTGCATTTTCTTTCTTTAGCAGGTTGACAAGAGATGAGTGGTAGCGGCGACATATTCTAGAAGGAAATCGCTAGTGCTTTGCATATAGCATTCTTCACACCGAATGTATCTACGTACAGCGGAGGACTGCGTGAATAAGTATTTTTTTGGGAAGTAACAGTTCGATGTTTAAATTTTTTTCATTATGCTTTAGAACACTGATGAAATTACACGCTCTGTGTACTTAGGAGTGCGCTAATGACTGCATTTTCTTTCTTTAGCAGGTTGACAAGAGATGTGTGGGAGCGGCGACATATTCTAGAAGAAAATAGCTAGTGCTTTGCACATAGCATTCTTCACACCGAATGTATCTACGTACAGCGGAGGACTGCGTGAAGAATAAGTTTTTTGGTAAGTATCAGCTCGATGTTTTAATTTTTTTCATTATGCTTTAGAATACTGATGAAATTACAGATTCTGTGTACTTAGGAGTGCGCTAATGACTGCATTATCTTTCTTTAGCAGGTTGACAAGAGATGAGTGGGAGCGGCGACATATTCTAGAAGAAAATAGCTAGTGCTTTGCACATAGCATTCTTCACACCGAATGTATCTACATACAGCGGAGGACTGCGTGAAGAATAAGTTTTCTGGTAAGTATCAGCTCGATGTTTAAATTTTTTTAATTATGCTTTAGAATACTGATGAAATTACACATTCTGTGTACTTAGGAGTGCGCTAATGACTGCATTTTCTTTCTTTAGCAGGATGACAAGAGATGAGTGGCAGCGGCGACATACTACAGAAGAAAATCGCTAGTGCTTCGCATATAGCATTCTTCCCACCGAATGTATCAACGTACAGTGGAGGACTGCGTGAATCATTAGTTTTTTGGGAAGTAACAGCTCGATGTTTAAATTTTTTTCATTATGCTTTAGAATACTGATGAAATTACATAATCTGTGTACTTAGGAGCGCGCTAATGACTGCATTATCTTTCTTTAGCAGGTTGACAAGAGATGAGTGGGAGCGGCGACATATTCTAGAAGAAAATAGCTAGTGCTTTGCACATAGCATTCTTCACACCGAATGTATCTACGTACAGCGGAGGACTGAGTGAAGAATAAGTTTTTTGGTAAGTATCAGCTCGATGTTTAAATTTTTTAAATTATGCTTTAGAATACCAATGAAATTACACATTCTGTGTACTTAGGAGTGCGCTAATGACTGCATTTTCTTTCTTTAGCAGGTTGACAAGAGATGAGTGGGAGCGGCGACATATTCTAGAAGAAAATCGCTAGTGCTTTGCATATAGCATTCTTCACACCGAATGTATCTACGTACAGCGGAGGACTGCGTGAATAATTAGTTTTTTGGTAAGTAACAGCTCGATGTTTAAATTTTTTTCATTAGGCTTTAGAATACTGATGAAATTACACATTCAGTGTACTTAGGAGTGCGCTAATGACTGCATTTTCTTTCTTTAGCTGGTTGACAAGCGATGAGTGTGAGCGGCGACATATTCTAGAAGAAAATAGCTAGTGCTTTGCACATAGCATTCTTCACACCGAATGTATCTACGTACAGCGGAGGACTGCGTGAAGAATAAGTTTTTTTGGTAAGTATCACCTCGATGTTTTAATTTTTTTCATTATGCTTTAGAATACTGATGAAATTACACATTCTGTGTCCTTAGGAGTGCGCTAATGTCTGCATTTTCTTTCTTTAGCAGGTTGACAAGAGATGAGTGGGAGCGGCGACGTATTCTAGAAGAAAATCGCTAGTGCTTTGCATACAGCATTCTTTACACCGAATGAATCTACGTACAGCGCAGGACTGCGTGAATAATTAGTTTTTTGGTAAGTATCAGCACGATGTTTTAATTTTTTTCATTATGTTTTAGAATACTGATGAAATTACACATTCTGTGTACTTAGGAGTGCGCCAATGACTGCATTTTCTTTCTTTAGCAGGTTGACAAGAGATGAGTGGGAGCGGCGACATATTCTAGAAGAAAATAGCTAGTGCTTTGCACATAGCATTCTTCACACCGAATGTATCTACGTACAGCGGAGGACTGCGTGAAGAATAAGTTTTTTGGTAAGTATCAGAACGATGTTTTAATTTTTTTCATTATGCTTTAGAATACTGTTGAAATTACACATTCTGTGTACTTAGGAGTGCGCTAATGACTGCATTTTCTTTCTTTAGCAGGTTGACAAGAGATGAGTGGGAGCGGTGACATATTCTAGAAGAAAATCGCTAGTGCTTTCCATATAGCATTCTTTACACCGAATGTATCTACGTACAGCGGAGGACTGCGTGAATAATTAGTTTTTTGGTAAGTATCAGCTCGATGTTTTAATTTTTTTCATTATGCTTTAGAATACTGATGAAATTACACATTCTGTGTACTTAGGAGTGCGCTAATGACTGCATTTTCTTTCTTTAGCAGGTTGACAAGGGATGAGTGGGAGCGGCGACATATTCTAGTAGAAAATCGCTAGTGCTTTGCATATAGCATTCTTTACGCTGAATGTATCTACGTACAGCGGAGGACTGCGTGAATAATTAGTTTTTTGGGAAGTATCAGCTCGATGGTTTAATTTTTTTCATTATGCTTTAGAATACTGATGAAATTACACATTCTGTGTACTTAGGAGTGCGCTAATGACTACATTTTCTTTCTTTAGCAGGTTGACAAGAGATGAGTGGGAGCGGCGACATATTCTAGAAGAAAATCGCTAGTGCTTTGCATATAGCATTCTTCACACCGAATGTATCTACGTACAGCGGAGGACTGCGTGAATAATTAGTTTTTTGGTAAGTAACAGCCCGACGTTTAAATTTTTTTCATAATGCTTTAGAATACTGATGAAATTACACATTCTGTGTACTTAGGAGTGCGCTAATGACTGCATTTTCTTTCTTTAGCAGGTTGACAAGAGATGAGTGGGAGCGGCGACATATTCTAGAAGAAAATAGCTAGTGCTTTGCACACAGCATTCTTCACACCGAATGTATCTACGTACAGCGGAGGACTGCGTGAATAATTAGTTTTTTGGTAAGTAACAGCTCGATGTTTAAATTTTTTTCATTATGCTTTAGAATACTGATGAAATTACATATTCTGTGTACTTAGGAGTGCGCTAATGACTGCATTTTCTTTCTTTAGCAGGTTGACAAGAGATGAGTGGAAGCGGCGACATATTCTAGAAGAAAATCGCTAGTGCTTTGCATATAGCATTCTCCACACCGAATGTATCTACGTACAGCGGAGGACTGCGTGAATAATTAGTTCTTTGGGAAGTAACAGCTCGATGTTTAAATTTTTTTCATTATGCTTTAGAATACTGATGAAATTACACATTCTGTGTACTTAGGAGTGCGCTAATGACTGCATTTTCTTTCTTTAGCAGGTTGACAAGAGATGAGTGGTAGCGGCGACATATTCTAGAAGGAAATCGCTAGTGCTTTGCATATAGCATTCTTCACACCGAATGTATCTACGTACAGCGGAGGACTGCCTGAATAATTAGTTTTTTGGGAAGTAACAGCTCGATGTTTAAATTTTTTTCATTATCCTTTAGAACACTGATGAAATTACACGTTCTGTGTACTTAGGAGTGTGCTAAAGACTGCATTTTCTTTCTTTAGCAGGTTCACAAGAGATGAGTGGGATCGGCGACATATTCTAGAAGAAAATCGCTAGTGCTTTGCATATAGCATTCTTCACACCGAATGTATCTACGTACAGCGGAGGACTGCGTGAAGAATAAGTTTTTTGGTAAGTATCAGCTCGATGTTTTAATTTTTTTCATTATGCTCTAGAATACTGATGAAATTACACATTCTGTGTACTTAGGAGTGCGCTAATGACTGCATTATCTTTCTTTAGCAGGTTGACAAGAGATGAGTGGGAGCGGCGACATATTCTAGAAGAAAATCGCTAGTGCTTTGCATATAGCATTCTTCACACCTAATGTATCTACGTACAGCGGAGGACTGCGTGAAGAATAAGTTTTGTGGTAAGTATCAGCTCGTTGTTTTAATTTTTTTCATTATGGTTTAGAATACTGATGAAATTACACATTCTGTGTCCTTAGGAGTGCGCTAATGACTGCATTTTCTTTCTTTAGCAGGTTGACGAGAGATGAGTTGGAGCGGCGAAATATTCTAGAAGAAAATCGCTAGTGCTTTGCATACAGCATTCTTTACACCGAATGAATCTACGTACAGCGGAGGACTGCGTGAATAATTAGTTTTTTGGGAAGTAACAGCTCGATGTTTAAATTTTTTTCTTCGTACAGCAGAGGACTGCGTGAATCATTAGTTTTTTGGTAAGTATCAGCACGATGTTTTAATTTTTTTCATTATGCTTTAGAATACTGATGAAATTACACATTCTGTGTACTTAGGAGTGCGCTAATAACTGCATTTTCTTTCTTTAGCATGTTGACAAGAGATGAGTGGGAGCGGCGACATATTCTAGAAGAAAATCGCTAGTGCTTTGCATATAGCATTCTTCACACCGAATGTATCTACGTACAGCGGAGGACTGCGTGAATAATTAGTTCTTTGGGAAGTAACAGCTCGATGTTTAAATTTTTTTCATTATGCTTTAGAATACTGATGAAATTACACATTCTGTGTACTTAGGAGTGCGCTAATGACTGCATTTTCTTTCTTTAGCAGGTTGACAAGAGATGAGTGGTAGCGGCGACATATTCTAGAAGGAAATCGCTAGTGCTTTGCATATAGCATTCTTCACACCGAATGTATCTACGTACAGCGGAGGACTGCGTGAATAAGTAGTTTTTTGGGAAGTAACAGTTCGATGTTTAAATTTTTTTCATTATGCTTTAGAACACTGATGAAATTACACGTTCTGTGTACTTAGGAGTGCGCTAATGACTGCATTTTCTTTCTTTAGCAGGTTGACAAGAGATGAGTGGGAGCGGCGACATATTCTAGAAGAAAATAGCTAGTGCTTTGCACATAGCATTCCTCACACCGAATGTATCTACGTACAGCGGAGGACTGCGTGAAGAATAAGTTTTTTGGTAAGTATCAGCTCGATGTTTTAATTTTTTTCATTATGCTTTAGAATACTGATGAAATTACACATTCTGTGTACTTAGGAGTGCGCTAATGACTGCATTATCTTTCTTTAGCAGGTTGACAAGAGATGAGTGGGAGCGGCGACGTATTCTAGAAGAAAATACCTAGTGCTTTGCACATAGCATTCTTCACACCGAATGTATCTACATACAGCGGAGGACTGCGTGAAGAATAAGTTTTTTGGTAAGTATCAGCTCGATGTTTAAATTTTTTTAATTATGCTTTAGAATACTGATGAAATTACACATTCTGTGTACTTAGGAGTGCGCTAATGACTGCATTTTCTTTCTTTAGCAGGATGACAAGAGATGAGTGGCAGCGGCGACATACTACAGAAGAAAATCGCTAGTGCTTTGCATATAGCATTCTTCCCACCGAATGTATCAACGTACAGTGGAGGACTGCGTGAATCATTAGTTTTTTGGGAAGTAACAGCTCGATGTTTAAATTTTTTTCATTATGCTTTAGAATACTGATGAAATTACACATTCTGTGTACTTAGGAGTGCGCTAATGACTGCATTATCATTCTTTAGCAGGTTGAGAAGATGTGAGTGGGAGCGGCGACATATTCTAGAAGAAAATCGCTAGTGCTTTGCATATAGCATTCTTCACAACGAATGTATCTACGTACAGCGGAGGACTGCGTGAATAATTAGTTTTTTGGGAAGTAACAGCTCGATGTTTAAATTTTTTTTCATTATGCTTTAGAATACTGATGAAATTACACATTCTGTGTACTTAGGTGTGCGCTAATGACTGCATTTTCTTTCTTTAGCAGGTTGACAAGAGATGAGTAGGAGCGGCGACATATTCTAGAAGAAAATCGCTAGTGCTTTGCATATAGCATTCTTCACACCGAATGTATCTACGTGCAGCGGAGGACTGCGTGAATAATTAGTTTTTTGGGAAGTAACAGCTCGGTGTTTAAATTTTTTTTAATTATGCTTTAGAATACTGATGAAATTACACGTTCTGTGTACTTAGGAGTGCGCTAATGACTGCATTTTCTTTCTTTAGCAGGTTGACAAGAGATGAGTGGGAGCGGCGACATATTCTAGAAGAAAATCGCTAGTGCTTTGCATATAGCACTCTTTACACCGAATGTATCTACGTACAGCGGAGGACTGCGTGAATAATTAGTTTTTTGGGAAGTAACAGCTCGATGTTTAAATTTTTTTCATTATGCTTTAGAATACTGATGAAATTACGCGTTCTGTGTACTTAGGAGTGCGCTAATGACTGCATTTTCTTTCTTTAGCTGGTTGACAAGCGATGAGTGTGAGCGGCGACATATTCTAGAAGAAAATAGCTAGTGCTTTGCACATAGCATTCTTCACACCGAATGTATCTACGTACAGCGGAGGACTGCGTGAAGAATAAGTTTTTTTGGTAAGTATCACCTCGATGTTTTAATTTTTTTCATTATGCTTTAGAATACTGATGAAATTACACATTCTGTGTCCTTAGGAGTGCGCTAATGTCTGCATTTTCTTTCTTTAGCAGGTTGACAAGAGATGAGTGGGAGCGGCGACGTATTCTAGAAGAAAATCGCTAGTGCTTTGCATACAGCATTCTTTACACCGAATGAATCTACGTACAGCGGAGGACTGCGTGAATAATTAGTTTTTTGGTAAGTATCAGCACGATGTTTTAATTTTTTTCATTATGTTTTAGAATACTGATGAAATTACACATTCTGTGTACTTAGGAGTGCGCCAATGACTGCATTTTCTTTCTTTAGCAGGTTGACAAGAGATGAGTGGGAGCGGCGACATATTCTAGAAGAAAATCGCTAGTGCTTTGCATATAGCATTCTTCACACCGAATGTATCTACGTACAGCGGAGGACTGCGTGAATAATTAGTTTTTTGGGAAGTAACAGCTCGATGTTTAAATTTTTTTCATTATGCTTTAGAATACTGATGAAATTCCACATTCTGTAAACTTAGGAGTGCGCTAATGACTGCATTTTCTTTCTTTTGCAGGTTGACAAGAGATGAGTGGGAGCGGCGACATATTCTAGAAGAAAATCGCTAGTGCTTTGCATATAGCATTCTTCACACCGAATGTATCTACGTACAGCGGAGGACTGCGTGAATAATTAGTTTTTTGGGAAGTAACAGCTCGATGTTTAAATTTTTTTCATTATGCTTTAGAATACTGATGAAATTACACGTTCTAAGTACTTAGGAGTGCGCTAATGACTGCATTTTCTTTCTTTAGCAGGTTGACCAGAGATGAGTGGGAGCGGCGACATATTCTAGAAGAAAATAGCTAGTGCTTTGCACATAGCATTCTTCACACCGAATGTATCTACGTACAGCGGAGGACTGCGTGAAGAATAAGTTTTTTGGTAAGTATCAGAACGATGTTTTAATTTTTTTCATTATGCTTTAGAATACTGATGAAATTACACATTCTGTGTACTTAGGAGTGCGCTAATGACTGCATTTTCTTTCTTTAGCAGGTTGACAAGAGATGAGTGGGAGCGGTGACATATTCTAGAAGAAAATCGCTAGTGGTTTGCATATAGCATTCTTTACACCGAATGTATCTACGTACAGCGGAGGACTGCGTGAATAATTAGTTTTTTGGTAAGTATCAGCTCGATGTTTTAATTTTTTTCATTATGCTTTAGAATACTGATGAAATTACACATTCTGTGTACTTAGGAGTGCGCTAATGACTGCATTTTCTTTCTTTAGCAGGTTGACAAGGGATGAGTGGGAGCGGCGACATATTCTAGAAGAAAATCGCTAGTGCTTTGCATATAGCATTCTTTACGCTGAATGTATCTACGTACAGCGGAGGACTGCGTGAATAATTAGTTTTTTGGGAAGTATCAGCTCGATGGTTTAATTTTTTTCATTATGCTTTAGAATACTGATGAAATTACACATTCTGTGTACTTAGGAGTGCGCTAATGACTACATTTTCTTTCTTTAGCAGGTTGACAAGAGATGAGTGGGAGCGGCGACATATTCTAGAAGAAAATCGCTAGTGCTTTGCATATAGCATTCTTCACACCGAATGTATCTACGTACAGCGGAGGACTGCGTGAATAATTAGTTTTTTGGTAAGTAACAGCCCGACGTTTAAATTTTTTTCATAATGCTTTAGAATACTGATGAAATTACACATTCTGTGTACTTAGGAGTGCGCTAATGACTGCATTTTCTTTCTTTAGCAGGTTGACAAGAGATGAGTGGGAGCGGCGACATATTCTAGAAGAAAATAGCTAGTGCTTTGCACACAGCATTCTTCACACCGAAAGTATCTACGTACAGCGGAGGACTGCGTGAATAATTAGTTTTTTGGTAAGTAACAGCTCGATGTTTAAATTTTTTTCATTATGCTTTAGAATACTGATGAAATTACATATTCTGTGTACTTAGGAGTGCGCTAATGACTGCATTTTCTTTCTTTAGCAGGTTGACAAGAGATGAGTGGGAGCGGCGACATATTCTAAAAGAAAATCGCTAGTGCTTTGCATATAGCATTCTTCACACCGAATGTATCTACGTACAGCGGAGGACTGCGTGAATAATAAGTTCTTTGGGAAGTAACAGCTCGATGTTTAAATTTTTTTAAAAAAAAATGGTTCAAATGGCTCCGAGCACTATGGGACTCAACATCTTAGGTCATAAGTCCCCTAGAACTTAGAACTACCTAAACCTAACTAACCTAAGGACATCACACACACCCATGCCCGAGGCAGGATTCGAACCTGCGACCGTAGCAGTCCCGCGGTTCCGGACTGCAGCGCCAGAACCGCTAGACCACCGCGGCCGGCTTTAAATTTTTTTTTTTTTTTTTTTTTTTTTTTTTTTTTTCATTATGCTTTAGAATACTGATGAAATTACACATTCTGTGTACTTAGGAGTGCGCTAATGACTGCATTTTCTTTCTTTAGCAGGTTGACAAGAGATGAGTGGTAGCGGCGACATATTCTAGAAGGAAATCGCTAGTGCTTTGCATATAGCATTCTTCACACCGAATGTATCTACGTACAGCGGAGGACTGCCTGAATAATTAGTTTTTTGGGAAGTAACAGCTCGATGTTTAAATTTTTTTCATTATCCTTTAGAACACTGATGAAATTACACGTTCTGTGTACTTAGGAGTGCGCTAATGACTGCATTTTCTTTCTTTAGCAGGTTGACAAGAGATGAGTGGGAGCGGCGACATATTCTAGAAGATAATAGCTAGTGCTTTGCACATAGCATTCTTCACACCGAATGTATCTACGTACAGCGGAGGACTGCGTGAAGAATAATTTTTTTGGTAAGTATCAGCTCGATGTTATAATTTTTTTCATTATGCTTTAGAATACTGATGAAATTACACATTCTGTGTACTTAGGAGTGCGCCAATGACTGCATTTTCTTACTTTAGCAGGTTGACAAGAGAAGAGTGGGAGCGGCGACATATTCTAGAAGAAAATCGCTAGTGCTTTGCATATAGCATTCTTCACACCGAATGTATCTACGTACAGCGGAGGACTGCGTGAATAATTAGTTTTTTGGGAAGTAACAGCTCGATGTTTAAATTTTTTTCTTCGTACAGCAGAGGACTGCGTGAATAATTAGTTTTTTGGTAAGTCTCAGCTCGATATTTAAATTTTTTTAATTATGCTTTAGAATACTGATGAAATTACACATTCTGTGTATTTAGGAGTGCGCTAATGACTGCATTATCTTTCTTTAGCAGGTTGACAAGAGATGAGTGGGAGCGGCGACATATTCTAGAAGAAAATAGCTAGTGCTTTGCACATAGCATTCTTCACACCTAATGTATCTACGTACAGCGGAGGACTGCGTGAAGAATAAGTTTTGTGGTAAGTATCAGCTCGATGTTTTAATTTTTTTCATTATGGTTTAGAATACTGATGAAATTACACATTCTGTGTCCTTAGGAGTGCGCTAATGACTGCATTTTCTTTCTTTAGCAGGTTGACGAGAGATGAGTTGGAGCGGCGAAATATTCTAGAAGAAAATCGCTAGTGCTTTGCATACAGCATTCTTTACACCGAATGAATCTACGTACAGCGGAGTACTGCGTGAATAATTAGTTTTTTGGTATCAGCACGATGTTTTAATTTTTTTCATTATGCTTTAGAATACTGATGAAATTACACATTCTGTGTATTTAGGAGTGCGCTAATGACTGCATTATCTTTCTTTAGCAGGTTGACAAGAGATGAGTGGGAGCGGCGACATATTCTAGAAGAAAATAGCTAGTGCTTTGCACATAGCATTCTTCACACCTAATGTATCTACGTACAGCGGAGGACTGCGTGAAGAATAAGTTTTGTGGTAAGTATCAGCTCGATGTTTTAATTTTTTTCATTATGCTTTAGAATACTGATGAAATTACACATTCTGTGTCCTTAGGAGTGCGCTAATGACTGCATTTTCTTTCTTTAGCAGGTTGACGAGAGATGAGTTGGAGCGGCGAAATATTCTAGAAGAAAATCGCTAGTGCTTTGCATACAGCATTCTTTACACCGAATGAATCTACGTACAGCGGAGGACTGCGTGAATAATTAGTTTTTTGGTAAGTATCAGCACGATGTTTTAATTTTTGTCATTATGCTTTAGAATACTGATGAAATTACACATTCTGTGTACTTAGGAGTGCGCCAATGACTGCATTTTCTTTCTTTAGCAGGTTGACAAGAGATGAGTGGGAGCGGCGACATATTCTAGAAGAAAATCGCTAGTGCTTTGCATATAGCATTCTTCACACCGAATGTATCTACGTACAGCGGAGGACTGCGTGAATAATTAGTTTTTTGGGAAGTAACAGCTCGATGTTTAAATTTTTTTCTTCGTACAGCAGAGGACTGCGTGAATCATTAGTTTTTTGGTAAGTATCAGCACGATGTTTTAATTTTTTTCATTATGCTTTAGAATACTGATGAAATTACACATTCTGTGTACTTAGGAGTGCGCTAATAACTGCATTTTCTTTCTTTAGCAGGTTGACAAGAGATGAGTGGGAGCGGCGACATATTCTAGAAGAAAATCGCTAGTGCTTTGGATATAGCATTCTTCACACCGAATGTATCTACGTACAGCGGAGGACTGCGTGAATAATTAGTTCTTTGGGAAGTAACAGTTCGATGTTTAAATTTTTTTCATTATGCTTTAGAACACTGATGAAATTACACGTTCTGTGTACTTAGGAGTGCGCTAATGACTGCATTTTCTTTCTTTAGCAGGTTGACAAGAGATGAGTGGGAGCGGCGACATATTCTAGAAGAAAATAGCTAGTGCTTTGCACATAGCATTCTTCACACCGAATGTATCTACGTACAGCGGAGGACTGCGTGAAGAATAAGTTTTTTGGTAAGTATCAGCTCGATGTTTTAATTTTTTTCATTATGCTTTAGAATACTGATGAAATTACACATTCTGTGTACTTAGGAGTGCGCTAATGACTGCATTATCTTTCTTTAGCAGGTTGACAAGAGATGAGTGGGGGCGGCGACATATTCTAGAAGAAAATAGCTAGTGCTTTGCACATAGCATTCTTCACACCGAATGTATCTACATACAGCGGAGGACTGCGTTAAGAATAAGTTTTTTGGTAAGTATCAGCTCGATGTTTAAATTTTTTTAATTATGCTTTAGAATACTGATGAAATTACACATTCTGTGTACTTAGGAGTGCGCTAATGACTGCATTATCTTTCTTTAGCAGGTTGACAAGAGATGAGTGGGAGCGGCGACATATTCTAGAAGAAAATAGCTAGTGCTTTGCACATAGCATTCTTCACACCGAATGTATCTACGTACAGCGGAGGACTGAGTGAAGAATAAGTTTTTTGGTAAGTATCAGCTCGATGTTTAAATTTTTTTAATTATGCTTTAGAATACTAATGAAATTACACATTCTGTGTACTTAGGAGTGCGCTAATGACTGCATTTTCTTTCTTTAGCAGGTTGACAAGAGATGAGTGGGAGCGGCGACATATTCTAGAAGAAAATCGCTAGTGCTTTGCATATAGCATTCTTCACACCGAATGTATCTACGTACAGCGGAGGACTGCGTGAATAATTAGTTTTTTGGTAAGTAACAGCTCGATGTTTAAATTTTTTTCATTAGGCTTTAGAATACTGATGAAATTACACATTCTGTGTACTTAGGAGTGCTATAATGACTGCATTTTCTTTCTTTAGCAGGTTGACAAGAGATGAGTGGGAGCGGCGACATGTTCTAGAAGAAAATCGCTAGTTCTTTGCATATAGCATTCTTCACACCGAATGTATCTACGTACAGCGGAGGACTGCGTGAATAATTAGTTTTTTGGGAAGTAACAGCTCGATGTTTAAATTTTTTTCATTATGCTTTAGAATACTGATGAAATTACACATTCAGTGTACTTAGGAGTGCGCTAATGACTGCATTTTCTTTCTTTAGCAGGTTGACAAGAGATGAGTGGGAGCGGCGACATATTCTATAAGAAAATCGCTAATGCTTTGCATATAGCATTCTTTACACCGAATGTATCTACGTACAGCGGAGGACAGCGTGAATAATTAGTTTTTTGGTAAGTATCAGCACGATGTTTTAATTTTTTTCATTATGCTTTAGAATACTGATGAAATTACACATTCTGTGTACTTAGGAGTGCGCTAATGACTGCATTATCTTTCTTTAGCAGGTTGAGAAGATGTGAGTGGGAGCGGCGACATATTCTAGAAGAAAATCACTAGTGCTTTGCATTTAGCATTCTTCACAACGAATGTATCTACGTACAGCGGAGGACTGCGTGAATAATTAGTTTTTTGGGAAGTAACAGCTCGATGTTTAAATTTTTTTCATTATGCTTTAGAACACTGATGAAATTACACGTTCTGTGTACTTAGGAGTGCGCTAATGACTGCATTTTTTTTCTTTAGCAGGTTGACAAGAGATGAGTGGGAACGGCGACATATTATAGGAGAAAATAGCTAGTGCTTTGCACATAGCATTCTTCACACCGAATGTATCTACGTACAGCGGAGGACTGCGTGAATAATTAGTTTTTTGGGAAGTAACAGTTCGATGTTTAAATTTTTTTCATTATGCTTTAGAACACTGATGAAATTACACGTTCTGTGTACTTAGGAGTGCGCTAATGACTGCATTTTCTTTCTTTAGCAGGTTGACAAGAGATGAGTGGGAGCGGCGACATATTCTAGAAGAAAATAGCTAGTGCTTTGCACATAGCATTCTTCACACCGAATGTATCTACGTACAGCGGAGGACTGCGTGAAGAATAAGTTTTTTTGTAAGTATCAGCTCGATGTTTTAATTTTTTTCATTATGCTTTAGAATACTGATGAAATTACACATTCTGTGTACTTAGGAGTGCGCTAATGACTGCATTATCTTTCTTTAGCAGGTTGACAAGAGATGAGTGGGAGCGGCGACATATTCTAGAAGAAAATAGCTAGTGCTTTGCACATAGCATTCTTCACACCGAATGTATCTACATACAGCGGAGGACTGCGTTAAGAATAAGTTTTTTGGTAAGTATCAGCTCGATGTTTAAATTTTTTTAATTATGCTTTAGAATACTGATGAAATTACACATTCTGTGTACTTAGGAGTGCGCTAATGACTGCATTTTCTTTCTTTAGCAGGATGACAAGAGATGAGTGGCAGCGGCGACATACTACAGAAGAAAATCGCTAGTGCTTTGCATATAGCATTCTTCCCACCGAATGTATCAACGTACAGTGGAGGACTGCGTGAATCATTAGTTTTTTGGGAAGTAACAGCTCGATGTTTAAATTTTTTTCATTATGCTTTAGAATACTGATGAAATTACACATTCTGTGTACTTAGGAGCGCGCTAATGACTGCATTATCTTTCTTTAGCAGGTTGACAAGAGATGAGTGGGAGCGGCGACATATTCTAGAAGAAAATAGCTAGTGCTTTGCACATAGCATTCTTCACACCGAATGTATCTACGTACAGCGGAGGACTGAGTGAAGAATAAGTTTTTTGGTAAGTATCAGCTCGATGTTTAAATTTTTTTAATTATGCTTTAGAATACTAATGAAATTACACATTCTGTGTACTTAGGAGTGCGCTAATGACTGCATTTTCTTTCTTTAGCAGGTTGACAAGAGATGAGTGGGAGCGGCGACATATTCTAGAAGAAAATCGCTAGTGCTTTGCATATAGCATTCTTCACACCGAATGTATCTACGTACAGCGGAGGACTGCGTGAATAATTAGTTTTTTGGTAAGTAACAGCTCGATGTTTAAATTTTTTTCATTAGGCTTTAGAATACTGATGAAATTACACATTCTGTGTACTTAGGAGTGCTATAATGACTGCATTTTCTTTCTTTAGCAGGTTGACAAGAGATGAGTGGGAGCGGCGACATGTTCTAGAAGAAAATCGCTAGTTCTTTGCATATAGCATTCTTCACACCGAATGTATCTACGTACAGCGGAGGACTGCGTGAATAATTAGTTTTTTGGGAAGTAACAGCTCGATGTTTAAATTTTTTTCATTATGCTTTAGAATACTGATGAAATTACACATTCTGTGTACTTAGGAGTGCGCTAATGACTGCATTTTCTTTCTTTAGCAGGTTGACAAGAGATGAGTGGGAGCGGCGACATATTCTATAAGAAAATCGCTAATGCTTTGCATATAGCATTCTTTACACCGAATGTATCTACGTACAGCGGAGGACAGCGTGAATAATTAGTTTTTTGGTAAGTATCAGCACGATGTTTTAATTTTTTTCATTATGCTTTAGAATACTGATGAAATTACACATTCTGTGTACTTAGGAGTGCGCTAATGACTGCATTATCTTTCTTTAGCAGGTTGAGAAGATGTGAGTGGGAGCGGCGACATATTCTAGAAGAAAATAGCTAGTGCTTTGCACATAGCATTCTTCACACCGAATGTATCTACGTACAGCGGAGGACTGCGTGAAGAATAAGTTTTTTGGTAAGTATCAGCTCGATGTTTAAATTTTTTTCATTATGCTTCAGAATACTGATGAAATTACACATTCTGTGTACTTAGGAGTGCGCTAATGACTGCATTTTCTTTCCTTAGCAGGTTGACAAGAGATGAGTGGGAGCAGCGTCATATTCTAGAAGAAAATCGCTAGTGCTTTGCATATAGCACTCTTCACACCGAATGTATCCACTTACAGCGGAGGACTGCGTGAATAATTAGTTTTTTGGGAAGTAACAGCTCGATGTTTAAATTTTTTTCATTATGCTTTAGATTACTGATGAAATTACACATTCTGTGTACTTAGGAGTGCGCTTATGACTGCATTTTCTTTCTTTAGCAGGTTGACAAGATATGAGTATGAGCGGCGACATATTCTAGAAGAAAATCGCTAGTGCTTTGCATATAGCATTCATCACACCGAATGTATCTACGTACAGCGGAGGACTGCGTGAATAATTAGTTTTTTGGGAAGTAACAGCTCGATGTTTAAATTTTTTTTAATATGCTTTAGAATACTGATGAAATTACGCGTTCTGTGTACTTAGGAGTGCGCTAATGACTGCATTTTCTTTCTTTAGCTGGTTGACAAGCGATGAGTTTGAGCGGCGACATATTCTAGAAGAAAATAGCTAGTGCTTTGCACATAGCATTCTTCACACCGAATGTATCTACGTACAGCGGAGGACTGCGTGAAGAATAAGTTTTTTTGGTAACTATCACCTCGATGTTTTAATTTTTTTCATTATGCTTTAGAATACTGATGAAATTACACATTCTGTGTCCTTAGGAGTGCGCTAATGTCTGCATTTTCTTTCTTTAGCAGGTTGACAAGAGATGAGTGGGAGCGGCGACATATTCTAGAAGAAAATCGCTAGTGCTTTGCATATAGCATTCTTCACACCGAATGTATCTACGTACAGCGGAGGACTGCGTGAATAATTAGTTTTTTGGGAAGTAACAGATCGATGTTTAAATTTTTTTCATTATGCTTTAGAATACTGATGAAATTACACATTCTGTAAACTTAGGAGTGCGCTAATGACTGCATTTTCTTTCTTTTGCAGGTTGACAAGAGATGAGTGGGAGCGGCGACATATTCTAGAAGAAAATCGCTAGTGCTTTGCAATAGCATTCTTCACACCGAATGTATCTACGTACAGCGGAGGACTGCGTGAATAATTAGTTTTTTGGGAAGTAACAGCTCGATGTTTAAATTTTTTTCATTATGCTTTAGAATACTGATGAAATTACACGTTCTGTGTACTTAGGAGTGCGCTAATGACTGCATTTTCTTTCTTTAGCAGGTTGACCAGAGATGAGTGGGAGCGGCGACATATTCTAGAAGAAAATAGCTAGTGCTTTGCACATAGCATTCTTCACACCGAATGTATCAACGTACAGCGGAGGACTGCGTGAAGAATAAGTTTTTTGGTAAGTATCAGCTCGATGTTTAAATTTTTTTAATTATGCTTTAGAATACTAATGAAATTACACATTCTGTGTACTTAGGAGTGCGCTAATGACTGCATTTTCTTTCTTTAGCAGGTTGACAAGAGATGAGTGGGAGCGGCGACATATTCTAGAAGAAAATCGCTAGTGCTTTGCATATAGCATTCTTCACAACGAATGTATCTACGTACAGCGGAGGACTGCGTGAATAATTAGTTTTTTGGGAAGTAACAGCTCGATGTTTAAATTTTTTTCATTATGCTTTAGAATACGGATGAAATTACACATTCTGTGTACTTAGGTGTGCGCTAATGACTGCATTTTCTTTCTTTAGCAGGTTGACAAGAGATGAGTAGGAGCGGCGACATATTCTAGATGAAAATCGCTAGTGCTTTGCATATAGCATTCTTCACACCGAATGTATCTACGTACAGCGGAGGACTGCGTGAATAATTAGTTTTTTGGGAAGTAACAGCTCGATGTTTAAATTTTTTTCATTATGCTTTAGAATACTGATGAAATTACATATTCTGTGTACTTAGGAGTGCGCTAATGACTGCATTTTCTTTCTTTAGCAGGTTGACAAGAGATGAGTGGGAGCGGCGACATATTCTAGAAGAAAATAGCTAGTGCTTTGCACATAGCATTCTTCACACCGAATGTATCTACGTACAGCGGAGGACTGCGTGAAGAATAAGTTTTTTGGTAAGTATCAGCTCGATGTTTTAATTTTTTTCATTATGCTTTAGAATACTGATGAAATTACACATTCTGTGTACTTAGGAGTGCGCTAATGACTGCATTTTCTTTCTTTAGCAGGTTGACAAGAGATGAGTGGGAGCGGCGACGTATTCTAGAAGAAAATCGCTTGTGCTTTGCATACAGCATTCTTTACACCGAATGAATCTACGTACAGCGGAGGACTGCGTGAAGAATAAGTTTTTTGGTAAGTATCAGCACGATGTTTTAATTTTTTTCATTATGCTTTAGAATACTGATGAAATTACACATTCTGTGTACTTAGGAGTGCGCCAATGACTGCATTTTTTTTCTTTAGCAGGTTGACAAGAGATGAGTGGGAGCGGCGACATATTCTAGAAGAAAATCGCTAGTGCTTTGCATATAGCATTCTTCACACCGAATGTATCTACGTACAGCGGAGGACTGCGTGAATAATTAGTTTTTTTGGGAAGTAACAGCTCGATGTTTAAATTTTTTTCATTATGCTTTAGAATACTGATGAAATTACACATTCTGTGTACTTAGGAGTGCACTAATGACTGCATTTTCATTCTTTAGCAGGTTGACAAGAGATGAGTGGGAGCGGCGACATATTCTAGAAGAAAATCGCTAGTGCTTTGCATATAGCATTCTTCACACCGAATGTATCTACGTATAGCGGAGGACTGCGTGAATAATTAGTTTTTTGGGAAGTAACAGCTCGATGTTTAAATTTTTTTCATTATGCTTTAGAATACTGATGAAATTACACGTTCTGTGTGCTTAGGAGTGCGCTAATGACTGCATTTTCTTTCTTTAGCAGGTTGACAAGAGATGAATGGGAGCGGCGACATATTCTAGAAGAAAATAGCTAGTGCTTTGCACATAGCATTCTTCACACCGAATGTATCAACGTACAGCGGAGGACTGCGTGAAGAATAAGTTTTTTGGTAAGTATCAGCCCGATGTTTTAATTTTTTTCATTATGCTTTAGAATACTGATGAAATTACACATTCTGTGTACTTAGGAGTGCGCTAATGACTGCATTTTCTTTCTTTAGCAGGTTGACAAGAGATGAGTGGGAGCGGCGACATATTCTAGAAGAAAATCGCTAGTGCTTTGCATATAGCATTCTTCACACCGAATGTATCTACGTACAGCGGAGGACTGCGTGAATAATTAGTTTTTTGGTAAGTAACAGCTCGATGTTTAAATTTTTTTCATTAGGCTTTAGAATACTGATGAAATTACACATTCTGTGTACTTAGGAGTGCTATAATGACTGCATTTTCTTTCTTTAGCAGGTTGATAAGAGATGAGTGGGAGCGGCGACATGTTCTAGAAGAAAATCGCTAGTTCTTTGCATATAGCATTCTTCACACCGAATGTATCTACGTACAGCGGAGGACTGCGTGAATAATTAGTTTTTTGGGAAGTAACAGCTCGATGTTTAAATTTTTTTCATTATGCTTTAGAATACTGATGAAATTACACATTCAGTGTACTTAGGAGTGCGCTAATGACTGCATTTTCTTTCTTTAGCAGGTTGACAAGAGATGAGTGGGAGCGGCGACATATTCTATAAGAAAATCGCTAATGCTTTGCATATAGCATTCTTTACACCGAATGTATCTACGTACAGCGGAGGACAGCGTGAATAATTAGTTTTTTGGTAAGTATCAGCACGATGTTTTAATTTTTTTCATTATGCTTTAGAATACTGATGAAATTACACATTCTGTGTACTTAGGAGTGCGCTAATGACTGCATTATCTTTCTTTAGCAGGTTGAGAAGATGTGAGTGGGAGCGGCGACATATTCTAGAAGAAAATCACTAGTGCTTTGCATTTAGCATTCTTCACAACGAATGTATCTACGTACAGCGGAGGACTGCGTGAATAATTAGTTTTTTGGGAAGTAACAGCTCGATGTTTAAATTTTTTTCATTATGCTTTAGAACACTGATGAAATTACACGTTCTGTGTACTTAGGAGTGCGCTAATGACTGCATTTTTTTTCTTTAGCAGGTTGACAAGAGATGAGTGGGAACGGCGACATATTATAGGAGAAAATAGCTAGTGCTTTGCACATAGCATTCTTCACACCGAATGTATCTACGTACAGCGGAGGACTGCGTGAATAATTAGTTTTTTGGGAAGTAACAGTTCGATGTTTAAATTTTTTTCATTATGCTTTAGAACACTGATGAAATTACACGTTCTGTGTACTTAGGAGTGCGCTAATGACTGCATTTTCTTTCTTTAGCAGGTTGACAAGAGATGAGTGGGAGCGGCGACATATTCTAGAAGAAAATAGCTAGTGCTTTGCACATAGCATTCTTCACACCGAATGTATCTACGTACAGCGGAGGACTGCGTGAAGAATAAGTTTTTTTGTAAGTATCAGCTCGATGTTTTAATTTTTTTCATTATGCTTTAGAATACTGATGAAATTACACATTCTGTGTACTTAGGAGTGCGCTAATGACTGCATTATCTTTCTTTAGCAGGTTGACAAGAGATGAGTGGGAGCGGCGACATATTCTAGAAGAAAATAGCTAGTGCTTTGCACATAGCATTCTTCACACCGAATGTATCTACATACAGCGGAGGACTGCGTTAAGAATAAGTTTTTTGGTAAGTATCAGCTCGATGTTTAAATTTTTTTAATTATGCTTTAGAATACTGATGAAATTACACATTCTGTGTACTTAGGAGTGCGCTAATGACTGCATTTTCTTTCTTTAGCAGGATGACAAGAGATGAGTGGCAGCGGCGACATACTACAGAAGATAATCGCTAGTGCTTTGCATATAGCATTCTTCCCACCGAATGTATCAACGTACAGTGGAGGACTGCGTGAATCATTAGTTTTTTGGGAAGTAACAGCTCGATGTTTAAATTTTTTTCATTATGCTTTAGAATACTGATGAAATTACACATTCTGTGTACTTAGGAGCGCGCTAATGACTGCATTATCTTTCTTTAGCAGGTTGACAAGAGATGAGTGGGAGCGGCGACATATTCTAGAAGAAAATAGCTAGTGCTTTGCACATAGCATTCTTCACACCGAATGTATCTACGTACAGCGGAGGACTGAGTGAAGAATAAGTTTTTTGGTAAGTATCAGCTCGATGTTTAAATTTTTTTAATTATGCTTTAGAATACTAATGAAATTACACATTCTGTGTACTTAGGAGTGCGCTAATGACTGCATTTTCTTTCTTTAGCAGGTTGACAAGAGATGAGTGGGAGCGGCGACATATTCTAGAAGAAAATCGCTAGTGCTTTGCATATAGCATTCTTCACACCGAATGTATCTACGTACAGCGGAGGACTGCGTGAATAATTAGTTTTTTGGTAAGTAACAGCTCGATGTTTAAATTTTTTTCATTAGGCTTTAGAATACTGATGAAATTACACATTCTGTGTACTTAGGAGTGCTATAATGACTGCATTTTCTTTCTTTAGCAGGTTGACAAGAGATGAGTGGGAGCGGCGACATGTTCTAGAAGAAAATCGCTAGTTCTTTGCATATAGCATTCTTCACACCGAATGTATCTACGTACAGCGGAGGACTGCGTGAATAATTAGTTTTTTGGGAAGTAACAGCTCGATGTTTAAATTTTTTTCATTATGCTTTAGAATACTGATGAAATTACACATTCAGTGTACTTAGGAGTGCGCTAATGACTGCATTTTCTTTCTTTAGCAGGTTGACAAGAGATGAGTGGGAGCGGCGACATATTCTATAAGAAAATCGCTAATGCTTTGCATATAGCATTCTTTACACCGAATGTATCTACGTACAGCGGAGGACAGCGTGAATAATTAGTTTTTTGGTAAGTATCAGCACGATGTTTTAATTTTTTTCATTATGCTTTAGAATACTGATGAAATTACACATTCTGCGTACTTAGGAGTGCGCTAATGACTGCATTATCTTTCTTTAGCAGGTTGAGAAGATGTGAGTGGGAGCGGCGACATATTCTAGAAGAAAATAGCTAGTGCTTTGCACATAGCATTCTTCACACCGAATGTATCTACGTACAGCGGAGGACTGCGTGAAGAATAAGTTTTTTGGTAAGTATCAGCTCGATGTTTAAATTTTTTTCATTATGCTTCAGAATACTGATGAAATTACACATTCTGTGTACTTAGGAGTGCGCTAATGACTGCATTTTCTTTCCTTAGCAGGTTGACAAGAGATGAGTGGGAGCAGCGTCATATTCTAGAAGAAAATCGCTAGTGCTTTGCATATAGCACTCTTCACACCGAATGTATCCACTTACAGCGGATGACTGCGTGAATAATTAGTTTTTTGGGAAGTAACAGCTCGATGTTTAAATTTTTTTCATTATGCTTTAGATTACTGATGAAATTACACATTCTGTGTACTTAGGAGTGCGCTTATGGCTGCATTTTCTTTCTTTAGCAGATTGACAAGATATGAGTATGAGCGGCGACATATTCTAGAAGAAAATCGCTAGTGCTTTGCATATAGCATTCATCACACCGAATGTATCTACGTACAGCGGAGGACTGCGTGAATAATTAGTTTTTTGGGAAGTAACAGCTCGATGTTTAAATTTTTTTCATTATGCTTTAGAATACTGATGAAATTACGCGTTCTGTGTACTTAGGAGTGCGCTAATGACTGCATTTTCTTTCTTTAGCTGGTTGACAAGCGATGAGTTTGAGCGGCGACATATTCTAGAAGAAAATAGCTAGTGCTTTGCACATAGCATTCTTCACACCGAATGTATCTACGTACAGCGGAGGACTGCGTGAAGAATAAGTTTTTTTGGTAACTATCACCTCGATGTTTTAATTTTTTTTCATTATGCTTTAGAATACTGATGAAATTACACATTCTGTGTCCTTAGGAGTGCGCTAATGTCTGCATTTTCTTTCTTTAGCAGGTTGACAAGAGATGAGTGGGAGCGGCGACATATTCTAGAAGAAAATCGCTAGTGCTTTGCATATAGCATTCTTCACACCGAATGTATCTACGTACAGCGGAGGACTGCGTGAATAATTAGTTTTTTGGGAAGTAACAGCTCGATGTTTAAATTTTTTTCATTATGCTTTAGAATACTGATGAAATTACACATTCTGTAAACTTAGGAGTGCGCTAATGACTGCATTTTCTTTCTTTTGCAGGTTGACAAGAGATGAGTGGGAGCGGCGACATATTCTAGAAGAAAATCGCTAGTGCTTTGCAATAGCATTCTTCACACCGAATGTATCTACGTACAGCGGAGGACTGCGTGAATAATTAGTTTTTTGGGAAGTAACAGCTCGATGTTTAAATTTTTTTCATTATGCTTTAGAATACTGATGAAATTACACGTTCTGTGTACTTAGGAGTGCGCTAATGACTGCATTTTCTTTCTTTAGCAGGTTGACCAGAGATGAGTGGGAGCGGCGACATATTCTAGAAGAAAATAGCTAGTGCTTTGCACATAGCATTCTTCACACCGAATGTATCAACGTACAGCGGAGGACTGCGTGAAGAATAAGTTTTTTGGTAAGTATCAGCTCGATGTTTAAATTTTTTTCATTATGCTTTAGACTGCTGATGAAATTACACATTCTGTGTAATTAGGAGCGCGCTAATGACTGCATTATCTTTCTTTAGCAGGTTGACAAGAGATGAGTGGGAGCTGCGAGATATTCTAGAAGAAAATCTCTAGTGCTTTGCACATAGCATTCTTCACACCGAATGTATCTACGTACAGCGGAGGACTGAGTGAAGAATAAGTTTTTTGGTAAGTATCAGCTCGATGTTTAAATTTTTTTAATTATGCTTTAGAATACTAATGAAATTACACATTCTGTGTACTTAGGAGTGCGCTAATGACTGCATTTTCTTTCTTTAGCAGGTTGACAAGAGATGAGTGGGAGCGGCGACATATTCTAGAAGAAAATCGCTAGTGCTTTGCATATAGCATTCTTCACAACGAATGTATCTACGTACAGCGGAGGACTGCGTGAATAATTAGTTTTTTGGGAAGTAACAGCTCGATGTTTAAATTTTTTTCATTATGCTTTAGAATACGGATGAAATTACACATTCTGTGTACTTAGGTGTGCGCTAATGACTGCATTTTCTTTCTTTAGCAGGTTGACAAGAGATGAGTAGGAGCGGCGACATATTCTAGATGAAAATCGCTAGTGCTTTGCATATAGCATTCTTCACACCGAATGTATCTACGTACAGCGGTGGACTGCGTGAATAATTAGTTTTTTGGGAAGTAACAGCTCGATGTTTAAATTTTTTTCATTATGCTTTAGAATACTGATGAAATTACATATTCTGTGTACTTAGGAGTGCGCTAATGACTGCATTTTCTTTCTTTAGCAGGTTGACAAGAGATGAGTGGGAGCGGCGACATATTCTAGAAGAAAATAGCTAGTGCTTTGCACATAGCATTCTTCACACCGAATGTATCTACGTACAGCGGAGGACTGCGTGAAGAATAAGTTTTTTGGTAAGTATCAGCTCGATGTTTTAATTTTTTTCATTATGCTTTAGAATACTGATGAAATTACACATTCTGTGTACTTAGGAGTGCGCTAATGACTGCATTTTCTTTCTTTAGCAGGTTGACAAGAGATGAGTGGGAGCGGCGACGTATTCTAGAAGAAAATCGCTTGTGCTTTGCATACAGCATTCTTTACACCGAATGAATCTACGTACAGCGGAGGACTGCGTGAAGAATAAGTTTTTTGGTAAGTATCAGCACGATGTTTTAATTTTTTTCATTATGCTTTAGAATACTGATGAAATTACACATTCTGTGTACTTAGGAGTGCGCCAATGACTGCATTTTTTTTCTTTAGCAGGTTGACAAGAGATGAGTGGGAGCGGCGACATATTCTAGAAGAAAATCGCTAGTGCTTTGCATATAGCATTCTTCACACCGAATGTATCTACGTACAGCGGAGGACTGCGTGAATAATTAGTTTTTTTGGGAAGTAACAGCTCGATGTTTAAATTTTTTTCATTATGCTTTAGAATACTGATGAAATTACACATTCTGTGTACTTAGGAGTGCACTAATGACTGCATTTTCATTCTTTAGCAGGTTGACAAGAGATGAGTGGGAGCGGCGACATATTCTAGAAGAAAATCGCTAGTGCTTTGCATATAGCATTCTTCACACCGAATGTATCTACGTATAGCGGAGGACTGCGTGAATAATTAGTTTTTTGGGAAGTAACAGCTCGATGTTTAAATTTTTTTCATTATGCTTTAGAATACTGATGAAATTACACGTTCTGTGTGCTTAGGAGTGCGCTAATGACTGCATTTTCTTTCTTTAGCAGGTTGACAAGAGATGAGTGGGAGCGGCGACATATTCTAGAAGAAAATAGCTAGTGCTTTGCACATAGCATTCTTCACACCGAATGTATCAACGTACAGCGGAGGACTGCGTGAAGAATAAGTTTTTTGGTAAGTATCAGCCCGATGTTTTAATTTTTTTCATTATGCTTTAGAATACTGATGAAATTACACATTCTGTGTACTTAGGAGTGCGCTAATGACTGCATTTTCTTTCTTTAGCAGGTTGACAAGAGATGAGTGGGAGCGGCGACATATTCTAGAAGAAAATCGCTAGTGCTTTGCATATAGCATTCTTCACAACGAATGTATCTACGTACAGCGGAGGACTGCGTGAATAATTAGTTTTTTGGGAAGTAACAGCTCGATGTTTAAATTTTTTTCATTATGCTTTAGAATACGGATGAAATTACACATTCTGTGTACTTAGGTGTGCGCTAATGACTGCATTTTCTTTCTTTAGCAGGTTGACAAGAGATGAGTAGGAGCGGCGACATATTCTAGATGAAAATCGCTAGTGCTTTGCATATAGCATTCTTCACACCGAATGTATCTACGTACAGCGGAGGACTGCGTGAATAATTAGTTTTTTGGGAAGTAACAGCTCGATGTTTAAATTTTTTTCATTATGCTTTAGAATACCGATGAAATTACATATTCTGTGTACTTAGGAGTGCGCTAATGACTGCATTTTCTTTCTTTAGCAGGTTGACAAGAGATGAGTGGGAGCGGCGACATATTCTAGAAGAAAATAGCTAGTGCTTTGCACATAGCATTCTTCACACCGAATGTATCTACGTACAGCGGAGGACTGCGTGAAGAATAAGTTTTTTGGTAAGTATCAGCTCGATGTTTTAATTTTTTTCATTATGCTTTAGAATACTGATGAAATTACACATTCTGTGTACTTAGGAGTGCGCTAATGACTGCATTTTCTTTCTTTAGCAGGTTGACAAGAGATGAGTGGGAGCGGCGACGTATTCTAGAAGAAAATCGCTTGTGCTTTGCATACAGCATTCTTTACACCGAATGAATCTACGTACAGCGGAGGACTGCGTGAAGAATAAGTTTTTTGGTAAGTATCAGCACGATGTTTTAATTTTTTTCATTATGCTTTAGAATACTGATGAAATTACACATTCTGTGTACTTAGGAGTGCGCCAATGACTGCATTTTTTTTCTTTAGCAGGTTGACAAGAGATGAGTGGGAGCGGCGACATATTCTAGAAGAAAATCGCTAGTGCTTTGC
The DNA here is from genome assembly GCF_023864275.1 of Schistocerca cancellata. NCBI lineage: Eukaryota > Metazoa > Arthropoda > Insecta > Orthoptera > Acrididae > Schistocerca > Schistocerca cancellata. The sequence goes on along the minus strand of NC_064634.1, from coordinate 140,755,525 downwards.
ATATAGCATTCTTCACACCGAATGTATCTACGTACAGCGGAGGACTGCGTGAATAATTAGTTTTTTTGGGAAGTAACAGCTCGATGTTTAAATTTTTTTCATTATGCTTTAGAATACTGATGAAATTACACATTCTGTGTACTTAGGAGTGCACTAATGACTGCATTTTCATTCTTTAGCAGGTTGACAAGAGATGAGTGGGAGCGGCGACATATTCTAGAAGAAAATCGCTAGTGCTTTGCATATAGCATTCTTCACACCGAATGTATCTACGTATAGCGGAGGACTGCGTGAATAATTAGTTTTTTGGGAAGTAACAGCTCGATGTTTAAATTTTTTTCATTATGCTTTAGAATACTGATGAAATTACACGTTCTGTGTGCTTAGGAGTGCGCTAATGACTGCATTTTCTTTCTTTAGCAGGTTGACAAGAGATGAGTGGGAGCGGCGACATATTCTAGAAGAAAATAGCTAGTGCTTTGCACATAGCATTCTTCACACCGAATGTATCAACGTACAGCGGAGGACTGCGTGAAGAATAAGTTTTTTGGTAAGTATCAGCCCGATGTTTTAATTTTTTTCATTATGCTTTAGAATACTGATGAAATTACACATTCTGTGTACTTAGGAGTGCGCTAATGACTGCATTTTCTTTCTTTAGCAGGTTGACAAGAGATGAGTGGGAGCGGCGACATATTCTAGAAGAAAATCGCTAGTGCTTTGCATATAGCATTTTTTACACCGAATGTATCTACGTACAGCGGAGGACTGCGTGAATAATTAGTTTTTTGGTAAGTATCAGCTCGATGTTTAAATTTTTTTCATTATGCTTTAGAATACTGTTGAAATTACACATTCTGTGTACTTAGGAGTACGCTAATGACTGAATTTTCTTTCTTTAGCAGGTTGACAAGAGATGAGTGGGAGCGGCGACATATTCTAGAAGAAAATCGCTAGTGCTTTGCATATAGCATTCTTCACACCGAATGTATCTACGTACAGCGGAGGACTGCGTGAATAATTAGTTTTTTGGGAAGTAACAGCTCGATGTTTTAATTTTTTTCATTATGCTTTAGAATACTGATGAAATTACACATTCTGTGTACTTAGGAGTGCGCTAATAACTGCATTTTCCTTCTTTAGCAGGTTGACAAGAGATGAGTGGGAGCGGCGACATATTCTAAAAAGAAAATAGCTAGTGCTTTGCACATAACATTCGCCACACAGAATGTTTCTACGTACAGCGGAGGACTGCGTGAAGAATAAGTTTTTTGGTAAGTATCAGCTATATGTTTAAATTTTTTTCATTATGCTTTAGAATACTGATGAAATTACACATTCTGTGTACTTAGGACTGGGCTAATGGCTGCATATTCTTTCTTTAGCAGGATGACAAGTGATGAGTGGGAGCGGCGACATATTCTAGAAGAAAATCGCTAGTGCTTTGCATATAGCATTCTTCACACCGAATGTATCTACGTACAGTGGAGGACTGCGTGAATAATTAGTTTTTTGGGAATGAACAGCTCGATGTTTAAATTTTTTTCATAATGCTTTAGAATACTGATGAAATTACATATTCTGTGTACTTAGGAGTGCGCTAATGACTGCATTTTCTTTCTTTAGCAGGTTGACAAGAGATGAGTGGGTGCGGCGACATATTCTAGAAGAAAATAGCCAAAGCTTTGCACATAGCATTCTTCACACCGAATGTATCTACGTACAGCGGAGGACTGCGTGAAGAATAAGTTTTTTGGTAAGTATCAGCTCGATGTTTTAATTTTTTTCATTATGCTTTAGAATACTGATGAAATTACACATTCTGTGTACTTAGGAGTGCGCTAATGACTGCATTTACTTTCTTTAGCAGGTTGACAAGAGATGAGTGGGAGCGGCGACATATTCTAGAAGAAAATCGCTAGTGCTTTGCATATAGCATTCTTCACACCGAATGTATCTACGTACAGCGGAGGACTGCGTGAAGAATAAGTTTTTTGGGAAGTATCAGATCGATGGTTTCATTTTTTTTTTTTGTGCTTTAGAATACTGATGAAATTACACATTCTGTGTACTTAGGAGTGCGCTAATGACTGCATTTTCTTTCTTTAGCAGGTTGACAATAGATGAGTGGGAGCGGCGACATATTCAAGAAGAAAATCGCTAGTGCTTTGCATATAGCATTCTTCACACCGAATGTATCTACGTACAGCGGAGGACTGCGTGAATAATTAGTTTTTTGGGAAGTAACAGCTCGATGTTTAAATTTTATCCATTATGCTTTAGAATACTGATGAAATTACACATTCTGTGTACTTAGGAGTGCGCTAATGACTGCATTTTCTTTCTTTACAGGTTGACAAGAGATGAGTGGGAGCGGCGACATATTCTAGAAGAAAATAGCTAGTGCTTTGCACATAGCATTCTTCACACAGAATGTATCTACGTACAGCGGAGGACTGCGTGAAGAATAAGTTTTTTGGGAAGTAACAGCTCGATGTTTAAATTTTTTTCATTATGCTTTAGAATACTGATGAAATTACACGTTCTGTGTACTTAGGAGTGCGCTAATGACTGCATTTTCTTTCTTTAGCAGGTTGACAAGAGATGAGTGGGAGCGGCGACATATTCTAGAAGAAAATAGCTAGTGCTTTGCACATAGCATTTTTCACACCGAATGTATCTACGTACAGCGGAGGACTGCGTGAAGAATAAGTTTTTTGGTAAGTATCAGCTCGATGTTTTAATTTTTTTCATTATGCTTTAGAATACTGATGAAATTACACATTCTGTGTACTTAGGAGTGCGCTAATGACTACATTTTCTTTCTTTAGCAGGTTGACAAGAGATGAGTGGGAGCGGCGACATATTCTAGAAGAAAATCGCTAGTGCTTTGCATATAGCATTCTTCACACCGAATGTATCTACGTACAGCGGAGGACTGCGTGAATAATTAGTTTTTTGGTAAGTATCAGCCCGACGTTTAAATTTTTTTCATTATGCTTTAGAATACTGATGAAATTACACATTCTGTGTACTTAGGAGTGCGCTAATGACTGCATTTTCTTTCTTTAGCAGGTTAACAAGAGATGAGTGGGAGCGGCGACATATTCTAGAAGAAAATAGCTAGTGCTTTGCACACAGCATTCTTCACACCGAATGTATCTACGTACAGCGGAGGACTGCGGGAATAATTAGTTTTTTGGTAAGTATCAGCTCGATGTTTAAATTTTTTTCATTATGCTTTAGAATACTGATGAAATTACATATTCTGTGTACTTAGGAGTGCGCTAATGACTGCATTTTCTTTCTTTAGCAGGTTGACAAGAGATGAGTGGGTGCGGCGACATATTCTAGAAGAAAGTAGCTAAAGCTTTGCACATAGCATTCTTCACACCGAATGTATCTACGTACAGCGGAGGACTACGTGAAGAATAAGTTTTTTGGGAAGTATCAGCTCGATGTTTTAATTTTTTTCATTATGCTTTAGAATACTGATGAAATTACACATTCTGTGTACTTAGGAGTGCGCTAATGACTGCATTTACTTTCTTTAGCAGGTTGACAATAGATGAGTGGGAGCGGCGACATATTCTAGAAGAAAATCTCTAGTGCTTTGCATATAGCATTCTTCACACCGAATGTATCTACGTACAGCGGAGGACTGCGTGAATAATTAGTTTTTTGGGAAGTAACAGCTCGATGTTTAAATTTTATACATTATGCTTTAGAATACTGATGAAATTACACATTCTGTGTACTTAGGAGTGCGCTAATGACTGCATTTTCTTTCTTTAGCAGGTTGACAAGAGATGAGTGGGAGCGGCGACATATTCTAGAAGAAAATCGCTAGTGCTTTGCATATAGCATTCTTCACACCGAATGTATCTACGTACAGCGGAGGACTGCGTGAATAATTAGTTTTTTGGTAAGTAACAGCTCGACGGTTAAATTTTTTTCATTATGCTGTAAGTGGCGTGAATATAAGTAGCGTGAATAAAAGGACGCTATGTGCAAGAAGCATGAAGCGCCCTTCGAATGTATCCTGATAGCTAAAAGAGCCACGCGCACTTTGAATAAGAAAATGCTACTTGACACTGAAATCAATATAAAAGATAGGGTCGCCACCGACTCTAGCCACACGACAAGAAGAGGTAGCACTGAGTCGGAAAATTACTTAATTTATTAATAAGAAAAACTCACAAAGGAACATTCATTGTAAAGTCATTGATAAAGAAAGGGATGTAGTTATTAATATGATCCAGGCATTCTTCCCGTGAATCAAATATTGAGTAAAGTAAAAAGGGCGTGAACACCATGCGTAAGTGCAGCCTGCAGCAAGATTCGTGAAAACACGATCTATTCCAGAGCATTTGTTTCAGATAAAAAAAAAGGGACACTAATCACTACACCTGTGCACATGGAAACGCTATAGGTGGGCCAACAAGGAAAACTACGAGGTAAATGGCGAAGGTAACGGCGACATAACATCGGTACACAAGATAAGATTGAAGGCAAAATTATTTATTCCTTAAAACATTGATGTAGTGCATCTATAGACTGCTGTTGCATGCTAACTGTGTACAATTGCTTGTGAAATACTACACGTTTCATAACAGACTCGCGTGTCCACTCGGTTCGCGGAGACAATTTCTATGGACCGTGGCCAAATTTTAATCACATGAGACAAAGAAAATTCACAAATACACAAAAATTACCAAGATCTGGAAAATATTAGAAGTATACACACACAGTTGTAGGCACATAAACATTCACACTGAACCGAGGGCACTTCAACATATGCAACTCCCTTGTGCTGCGTTCCTCTCACGGATCAAAGTCAAGACTGCATTGGGAATCAAACTGAAAGTCTACAAAAGCCTTGCATTCCCTGCTGCAACCCAGCAAGTAAATCTTTATAAGACGAAATTCGTGACCAAAGGCTAAAAGCTCCCCTCTCTATGTGACAACGCGCCACGCGGTCAGTCCAACTCACCCTTCTTCAACTGGAGCACAGCTGTGTACGCTTCCCGTACCGGCGGCAGACTGCCTCCCGCTTCTCCAGCCTCTTCCACGCTCCGCGTGGACCGGAAAACCCCAGGATGCCATTTCCGCCACCAACCTAACGCAGGTGGATTTCTCACAAGTAGCGGAAACCTCTTTGCCGACTTGACCACTACGAGAGTTGGCAATGAAAGGTGGCTACAGGACCCTTTCATCACCCCAAACGTCCCGGAGAAGACTGTGCCGCGAATTTTCTCGCCATGCTAGGAGATTCGCCAACAGTCTTCGAAACAAACATACCCTAACGAGTAACAATTGCAACAGTAAACAGCAGCACAAAGGAGTTGATTAATCTCTTATATCCAAGTGAGCTCTATCTGACCTTGGTCAATAATTGTGACCTCATGCGGTCCGCAAAGCAAACAGAACAAATTAAATTAAGCGTGATATACTACGCTAACATCATGTCATCTGACCTACTACGACCACAACCATGAGATATTATTTTAAAATTGCTTTAACCAACTATCAAAAGTTAACATAGAGACATAGGTGAACTGGTACATAATATATATAAATATATAAACAAATACAATGATGCAAAATCATTATCACGAACCAAAGCAGTATCATCTGGTGCTGACATATATAAAAACATGCAAGTGAAAGTGCAAAATACAATATTCACAACAAATACAGTGATACAAAATCATTAATGAACCCAATGGTATGACAGCTGGTAAATAATCACCTATGGAAAATAAGACATGAGTACAAAAACACATCCAGAAATCAACTCGTTGACACGATGTTATTTTTCAGTTTCGCCACATGGTTGTTTCACTGGGTATTATCTTTAGGTGCTGGGGTGGGCGTCTCTTCTAAAGGCGACTTGGAGGATAAGCTACTAGGGGACCACAACACTGAACTGGGGAGTTCGCAGCGGCGTTGATTGTAACGTCCGTTGTAACCCAGGTTGTTCATCCTAGACAGCACCCCGCGACGTTGCCTCGTGCCCGTTTCCACCCTCTGCGTCCGTACTGTGGGATGGTTCTGCGTTGCAGATTTGCAGGACATCGTCGCCTGTGGGCCCTGCCTCATCATCGAGAAGGCGGCTTGGCGGTCGTCGTCCGTGTGTTGTGGAGGAATGTGTTTTACCGACACACGCCCCCGTCTCCTGTCGTGTCAATGGGGAGACACGCGCTCTTCTGCGTCGCATCGAGGTCGACGTAAACTCGTGCGGGTGTCGGGCTTGAGACCCGCTTATCACCTCTTTGCACCGTCTCAGCTGATGCGTCAGTGGTGGGACCCGCGTCCCTCCGGGCAGTGGGCGTTACCGCAGCAGCCGTCTGGACTAGCGGCGCTCAGGGATCGGCGGCCTCGCCTGGTGTGCGTCATACTTTCCCTTTCGCTTGTCAGATGACTAGCGCATGGGGTGGAACGCCGGCCATCAGCTGGCGCTGCCGTGGTGACACGCCTGCGGACTCCGGTGTGAGCCTGCGCCTGGGGGAAGACCAGCGTCCCCTCCCCTCTGACGGGGAAACAGCTGTGACCGCTCGCCGCATCACTGCTTCGCCGTTGATACCAGGGTTCGGCAACGCCTGCCGGTGGACCAAGCCCTGTGCTTTCTGATGCGGAGGCTCCCTAGGCGGCCTTGCACCCACTTAAGAACTGCGCTCACAGGGATCGTTACAAAATATCATGTGTACAGATTACCACAAAATCTTCGGAGTTTCTCACTCCTGATCAATACATGGAATAGTGCCCAAAATTAACTTGACAAAAAGGGCCTTCTTAACACTACTAATAAAAAAAACAATGAAGAAAATTACATAACCAATATTCACACAAACAAAAAATCCTTTTTATAAAATATAGTTCCAGCATTACATCTGCTGTCAATCATTCAGGGTAGATCTTGTACAAGGTTTGGTCAGGATTTGGATAGGATTTGGCGCCGCTGCTAGCTACAGACACAAAACTCTACCTGCTCCTAACTACGCTCTCACACACAATCTACACAGCTCGTGCTAGTCACCATCACCATATACCCCGACTACAATTCCCACATATAAACAAAATATTCCTTTCAACACCAATACCCATATCGTTGTTCACTGACTGCTCCTCCAAGGTTTGCAGAACATGTTTGCTGATCTGTGAAAAATTTTCGAGACTTCTTTTCTATGGACATTGCATAATAAAAGTTATGATTAATGACACACAGAAGGCTCATTCAAGTCACATCTGGAATGGTAAACGTTTCAACATCTATTCATCAGACTAATGCAAAAGGTCAGTGGGCATAAAAATGAAAATAAAAATCATCCTATCCTATTAGCAAACACATAAACACTTCGTCCTATAAGTACATAAAAAATACTGTCAAAAGAAATCCATTGTCCAGGGCCATGAGTACCCAACTTACTACTATCATAAGATACTCATAATGATTACACACTTACTCACCACATGTCCCCAGGGGTCCTCACCTACCGTCATGTTATTTTAGCTTGGAGGTAGTCGCATTGATTCTCTATTTAATATCAAGCTGCTTGAGTTTATAAGCTGTTTCCATATACATCTTCTGGGGTTTCACACCCTGGTGTCCTCAACCGTACCTAGTAGTATGTGACGGCAAGTTACACTTTCCAAATATCTTATAAGATGGCAACTCTGAAAATCAAACACTATTAATCTCCCTTCATACACAAGTCCTTCACCTACAAGTCACCAAGTTGCTTCATTAACGTCGCAGTACATTTGAAAAAATCTCACTGAATCATGCTCACCTAAGGGGAATAAGAACACTAAAACTGTACTTTATCATCAAGAATTACGTTACGACCATTGACTCGCCACGCCAACACACCCGATACCTTTTTAGTCATCAAAGAACGAAAGCCATCTTACTGTAATAGGAAACACTTCATATGAGCCTCATAATCATTCACATTCAGATGTTTTGAAACTGCACAACACTACTCCTTTCTGCTGACAAGAAGAAATAACTACACACATATTGGGGGACCCTTTACAATTCATAGAAAATATAAACTTTAATTTCAATCACACCAGAGTGAATCAAAACATTGGAAAATATACACTGTAATTTTACGAAACAGAGGCGACTGGGTTTACCGCGGACACACCAATACTATGGCCCTCTCTCAACAAATCTTCCCTAATATCGTCTTCCTTTATTCAAATGCACATCAATATCATCAATAGCACCGGTCCTCATTAAGTTTGACGCCAACCGAGCCAGCCAACAGTCATTAATCCCTTTGATTAGAGGCATTTGTCGGATTGTGCCGCGGGTTTGCGGGACGAATTTCAACACCCACTGGCAGACCACCCGTACTGTTTACGGCACCCCTGTTGTTGCTTGTTCGATAATTATTCTGGGGTCGGTCACGGCTACCGTTCCTAGGTCCGCTGTAATTGCGCCTAAATCTCTGCTCATTACCGTATCTTCTAAACTCCCACGGGTGTCTTTGATTTCCTCTAGGCGAATGATGACCATTGGCATAGTTCGTTCTGCCCGCGTTCCGTGAGGAGTCGCGACGCTGCCAACGCTCGCGCATTCTGTAACTCTCAAGCGAGTCATTACGTCTGTATTGCCACCTGTCTCTACGGCTGCGGCTTCGCTTGCGCGGCCGCTGCTCGTAGGCGCTCTGACCGTAATTCTGCGTGGTGCCATTCGCATCGCACTCAAGCTCTAAAAGGAGACTGCGAAACCCCTCTACGTCATCCTTACATCGTCCTGCAAGGATAACGTGCCGCAACTGCATTGGAAACTTTCCCAGGCAAATACGAATAATTTCTGCAGGTCCATACGGATCGTCAAGATGTTCATTCGCCTGCAGCATGTGCTCGAACATCTGCACAGGGCTGGAGAATTTTGACGTGTTTAACTCTGGTAGCATAATGAGTCCGTGTTTTACACGACTTTGCGCTGCCACTGACCAATATATCTACAGGAAGTGTTGACGAAACTCCCCAACAGTGTAGCAATTGCGTGCAATTGACCTCATCCGCGCCGCTGGCTCACCTTCGAGGTAGCCGCACATATACTCTATTTCGTGTGCACTGGGCCACGTAGGAGGGAGGGAGAACTCGAACTGCTGTAACCAGGCCCGCGGGTGAATCCCCGTAGCCGAGTTACGGAAGACTTCAAACTTCCTCACGGTCAGAAAATGTTTAAAGTCAAATTCGTGAGTTTCCCTTGACGAACGTTCCTGAGGGGATCCGCGCCGTTCCCACCTGGTACGAGATCCGTGATCATGCCGATGATCAAATTCGCCATCGTTCCCGGAATCATCGTCGGAATAATGGCCCTTTCGTTCATTTCTTTCAACTTCATGGTCCTTTAACCCTTTTAGGTGAAGTTCTAAACGGGCAATGCGCTCACATATTCCCTCGGTAACCCCTCCTTGTTGTATGTTTATTTCACACTGTCCACGCCGACATTTCGTTATCGACCGAATTTCGTCTGCATCCGCTGATGACGAGGTAAGCGTTTCCCTATTATTGTCAGACTTACGCGCCACTGCGTCTGAGATCCTGGCTATTTCTTCTCGCATCTTTCGGTGGGCCGTGTCTTGCTTTGTTTGCGTAAGCCCTTGCTCTCGCTCGAGAGCTGTTATCGCCTGGCTGAGGGTTTCTACCTGCGCGCTAAGGTGGACCGGGCACTTAGCCGCAGAGTCCTCTATTCGGGACACAAGAGCCGCGTGGTCACTCTGGCATTGTTCTGCTAACGCGCGGAGATCCCTGGCGGAATGTCGTCCTACTCGGGACTCAAGAGCCGCTTGTTCACTCTGGCATTGTTCTGCTAGTACACGTATATTCCCAGCGAACCTTTCTTCTTGCTCCATCACCCGCTTGCTAATGACTTGGTGCCCCTCTTCTAAGGCGGAGATGCGTTGGTCAATGATCGCCAGTTTCTCCCCAACACCCTGTACTATTTCACTAGTCAATCTTTTATTCGCTTCCTCGATATGCCTCCTATTTTCTTCTGCTTGTTTTTTATTCACCTCCTCGATATGTCTCCTATTACTGTCTAGTAATTGTCGTAGCATAGCCTGTAATGAATTTGCATCTATCGAATGATTCGAAATCACTACGGCGGGCTCAGGATGGACAACACTTGTACTTGCGTTTTCCGCGTTTCGTTCCTGGTCGGACTCGACGTTTTGACCTCGTCCTTGTTCAGGGTTATTGTCTGGCAGGTTATTCCGATCGCGGCTCCCTGAACAGCTACGCGTCTCCATCATAAGGATTACTCCGTGCTCCAAAATACAACAAGAATAATGCCAAAGTCTCCTAATGGACTCACAGTCCCCACAAAGCACCCAAGATTTACTATATGACACCGATACACGCCACAGGACAAGAGTCAACCCACACTTGTAACACAATTGAATACTAAATCACAATATCTATACAGTAATACATATACAAGATAAAACATGTAAGAAAATGCACACCTATATCATAAATTCACGTAAATTCTGTATCACAGAAAGACAACATACCAATTAGCACATCCAACCGAAAATAACTAATCCTCACTGCGCATCAGAAGATTCCCTGGTTTACCGAAATCCGTGAGCAGGGTAAGCCATGTGTAAGTGCGTTGAATATAAGTAGCGTGAATAAAAGGACGCTATGTGCAAGAAGCATGAAGCGCCCTTCGAATGTATCCTGATAGCTAAAAGAGCCACGCGCACTTTGAATAAGAAAATGCTACTTGACACTGAAATCAATATAAAAGATAGGGTCGCCACCGACTCTAGCCACACGACAAGAAGAGGTAGCACTGAGTCGGAAAATTACTTAATTTATTAATAAGAAAAACTCACAAAGGAACATTCATTGTAAAGTCATTGATAAAGAAAGGGATGTAGTTATTAATATGATCCAGGCATTCTTCCCGTGAATCAAATATTGAGTAAAGTAAAAAGGGCGTGAACACCATGCGTAAGTGCAGCCTGCAGCAAGATTCGTGAAAACACGATCTATTCCAGAGCATTTGTTTCAGATAAAAAAAAAGGGACACTAATCACTACACCTGTGCACATGGAAACGCTATAGGTGGGCCAACAAGGAAAACTACGAGGTAAATGGCGAAGGTAACGGCGACATAACATCGGTACACAAGATAAGATTGAAGGCAAAATTATTTATTCCTTAAAACATTGATGTAGTGCATCTATAGACTGCTGTTGCATGCTAACTGTGTACAATTGCTTGTGAAATACTACACGTTTCATAACAGACTCGCGTGTCCACTCGGTTCGCGGAGACAATTTCTATGGACCGTGGCCAAATTTTAATCACATGAGACAAAGAAAATTCACAAATACACAAAAATTACCAAGATCTGGAAAATATTAGAAGTATACACACACAGTTGTAGGCACATAAACATTCACACTGAACCGAGGGCACTTCAACATATGCAACTCCCTTGTGCTGCGTTCCTCTCACGGATCAAAGTCAAAACTGCATTGGGAATCAAACTGAAAGTCTACAAAAGCCTTGCATTCCCTGCTGCAACCCAGCAAGTAAATCTTTATAAGACGAAATTCGTGACCAAAGGCTAAAAGCTCCCCTCTCTATGTGACAACGCGCCACGCGGTCAGTCCAACTCACCCTTCTTCAACTGGAGCACAGCTGTGTACGCTTCCCGTACCGGCGGCAGACTGCCTCCCGCTTCTCCAGCCTCTTCCACGCTCCGCGTGGACCGGAAAACCCCAGGATGCCATTTCCGCCACCAACCTAACGCAGGTGGATTTCTCACAAGTAGCGGAAACCTCTTTGCCGACTTGACCACTACGAGAGTTGGCAATGAAAGGTGGCTACAGGACCCTTTCAATGCTTTAGAATACTGATGAAATTACACATTCTGTGTACTTAGGAGTGCGCTAATGACTGCATTTTCTTTCTTTAGCAGGTTGACAAGAGATGAGTGGGAGCGGCGACATATTCTAGAAGAAAATCGCTAGTGCTTTGCATATGGCATTCTTCACACCGAATGTATCTACGTACAGCGGAGGACTGCGTGAATAATTAGTTTTTTGGGAAGTAACAGCTCGATGTTTTAATTTTTTTCATAATGCTTTAGAATACTGATGAAATTACACATTCTGTGTACTTAGGACTGGGCTAATGACTGCATTTTCTTTCTTTAGCAGGATGACACGAGATGAGTGGTAGCGGCGACATATTCTAGAAGAAAATCGCTAGTGCTTTGCATATAGCATTCTTCACACCGAATGTATCTACGTACAGCGGAGGACTGCGTGAATAATTAGTTTTTTGGGAATGAACAGCTGGATGTTTAAATTTTTTTCATTATGCTTTAGAATACTGATGAAATTTTATATTCTGTGTACTTAGGAGTGCGCAAATGACTGCATTTTCTTTCTTTAGCAGGTTGACAAGAGATGAGTGGGTGCGGCGACATATTCTAGAAGAAAATAGCTAAACCTTTGCACATAGCATTCTTCACACCGAATGTATCTACGTACAGTGGAGGACTGCGTGAAGAATAAGTTTTTTGGTAAGTATCAGCTCGATTTTTTAATTTTTTTCATTATGCTTTGGAATACTGATGAAATTACACATTCTGTGTACTTAGGAGTGCGCTAATGACTGCATTTACTTTCTTTAGCAGGTTGACAATAGATGAGTGGGAGCGGCGACATATTCTAGAAGAAAATCGCTAGTGCTTTGCATATAGCATTCTTCACACCCAATGTATCTACGTACAGCGGAGGACTGCGTGAAGAATAAGTTTTTTGGGAAGTATCAGATCGATGGTTTAATTTTTTTCATTGAGCTTTAGAATACTGATGAAATTACACATTCTGTGTACTTAGGAGTGCGCTAATGACTGCATTTTCTTTCTTTAGCAGGATGACAAGAGATGAGTGGGAGCGGCGACATATTCTAGAAGAAAATAGCTACTGCTTTGCAAATAGCATTCTTCACACCGAATGTATCTACGTACAGCGGAGGACTGCGTGAATAATAAGTTTTTTGGTAAGTATCAGCTCGATGTTTAAATTTTTTTCATTATGCCTTAGAATACTGATGAAATTACACATTCTGTGTACGTAGGAGTGCGCTAACGTGTGCATTTTTTTCGAAAGCAGGTGGACAAGAGATGAGTGGGAGCGGCGACATATTCTAGAAGAAAATCGCTAGTGATGTGCACATAGCATTCATCATGCCGAATGTATCTACATTCATCGGAGGACTGCGTGAATAATTAGTTTTTTGGGAAGTAACAGCTCGATGTTTAAATTTTTTACATTATGCTTTAGAATACTGATGAAATTACACATTCTGTGTACTTAGGAGAGCGCTAATGACTGCATTTTCTTTCTTTAGCAGGTTGACAAGAGATGAGTGGGAGCGGCGACATATTCTAGAAGAAAATCGCTAGTGCTTTGCATATAGCATTCTTCACACCGAATGTATCTACGTACAGCGGAGGACTGCGTGAATAATTAGTTTTTTGGTAAGTAACATCTCGACGTTTAAATTTTTTTCATTATGCGAAAGAATACTGATGAAATTAGACATTCTGTGTACTTAGGAGTGCGCTAATGACTGCATTTTCTTTCTTTAGCAGGTTGACAAGAGATGAGTGGGAGCGGCGACATATTCTAGAAGAAAATAGCTAGTGCTTTGCACATAGCATTCTTCACACCGAATGTATCTACGTACAGCGGATCACTGCGTGAATAATACGTTTTTTGGTAAGTATCAGCTCGATGTTTTAAATTTTTTCATTATGCTTTAGAATACTGATGAAATTACACATTCTGTGTACTTAGGAGTGCGCTAATGACTGCATTTTCTTTCTTTAGCAGGTTGACAAGAGATGAGTGGGAGCGGCGACATATTCTAGAAGAAAATAGCTAGTGCTTTGCACATAGCATTCTTCACACCGAATGTATCTACGTACAGCGGAGGACTGCGTGAAGAATAAGTTTTTTGGTAAGTATCAGCTCGATGTTTTAATTTTTTTCATTATGCTTTAGAATACTGATGAAATTACACATTCTGTGTACTTAGGAGAGCGCTAATGACTGCATTTTCTTTTTTTAGCAGGTTGACAAGAGATGAGTGGGAACGGCGACATATTATAGAAGAAAATAGCTAGTGCTTTGCACATAGCATTCTTCACACCGAATGTATCTACGTACAGCGGAGGACTGCGTGAAGAATAAGTTTTTTGGTAAGTATCAGCTCCATATTTAAATTTTTTTCATTATGCTTTAGAATACTGATGAAATTACACATTCTGTGTACTTAGGAGTGCGCTAATGACTGCATTTTCTTTCTTTAGCAGGTTGACAAGAGATGAGTGGGAGCAGCGACATATTCTAGAAGAAAATCGCTAGTGCTTTGCATATAGCATTCTTCACACCGAATGTATCCTCGTACAGCGGAGGACTGCGTGAATAATTAGTTTTTTGGGAAGTAACAGCTCGATGTTTAAATTTTTTTCATTATGATTTAGAATACTGATGAAATTACACATTCTGTGTCCTTAGGAGTGCGCTAATGACTGCATTTTCTTTCTTTAGCAGGTTGACAAGAGATGAGTGGGAGCGGCGACGTATTCTAGAAGAAAATCGCTAGTGCTTTGCATACAGCATTATTTACACCGAATGAATCTACGTACAGCGGAGGACTGCGTGAATAATTAGTTTTTTGGTAAGTATCAGCACGATGTTTTAATTTTTTTCATTATGCTTTAGAATACTGATGAAATTACACATTCTGTGTACATAGGAGTGCGCCAATGACTGCATCTTCTTTCTTTAGCAGGTTGACAAGAGATAAGTGGGAGCGGCGACATATTCTAGAAGAAAATCGCTAGTGCTTTGCATATAGCATTCTTCACACCGAATGTATCTACGTACAGCGGAGGACTGCGTGAATAATTAGTTTTTTGGGAAGTAACAGCTCGATGTTTAAATTTTTTTCATTATGCTTTAGAATACTGATGAAATTACACATTCTGTGTACTTAGGAGTGCGCTAATGACTGCATTTTCTTTATTTAGCAGGTTGACAAGAGATGAGTGGGGGCGGCGACATATTCTAGAAGAAAATCGCTAGTGCTTTGCATATAGCATTCTTCACACCGAATGTATCTACGTACAGCGGAGGACTGCGTGAATAATTAGTTTTTTGGGAAGTAACAGCTCGATGTTTAAATTTTTTTCCTTATGCTTTAGAATACTGATGAAATTACACGTTCTGTGTACTTAGGAGTGCGCTAATGACTGCATTTTCTTTCTTTAGCAGGTTGACAAGAGATGAGTGGGAGCGGCGACATATTCTAGAAGAAAATAGCTAGTGCTTTGCACATAGCATTCTTCACACGGAATGTTTCAACGTACAGCGGAGGACTGCGTGAAGAATAAGTTTTTTGGTAAGTGTCAGCCCGATGTTTTAATTTTTTTCATTATGCTTTAGAATCCTGTTGAAATTACACATTCTGTGTACTTAGGAGTGCGCTAATGACTGCATTTTCTTTCTTTAGCAGGTTGACAAGAGATGAGTGGGAGCGGCGACATAATCTAGAAGAAAATCGCTAGTGCTTTGCATATAGCATTCTTTACACCGATGTATCTACGTACAGCGGAGGACTGCGTGAATAATTAGTTTTTTGGTAAGTATCAGCTCGATGTTTTAATTTTTTTCATTATGCTTTAGAATACTGATGAAATTACACATTCTGTGTACTTAGGAGTGCGCTAATGACTGCATTTTCTTTCTTTAGCAGGTTGACAAGAGATGAGTGGGAGCGGCGACATATTCTAGAAGAAAATCGCTAGTGCTTTGCACTTAGCATTCTTTACGCTGAATGTATCTACGTACAGCTGAGGACTGCGTGAAGAATAAGTTTTTTTGTAAGTATCAGCTCGATGTTTTAATTTTTTTCATTATGCTATAGAATATTGATGAAATTACACATTCTGTGTACTAAGGAGTGCGCTAATGACTGCATTTTCTTTCTTTAGAAGGTTGACAGGAGATGAGTGGGAGCGGCGACATATTCTAGAAGAAAATCGCTAGTGCTTTGCATATAGCATTCTTCACACCGAATTTATCTACGTACAGCGGAGGACTGCGTGAATATATAGTTTTTTGGTAAGTATCAGCTCGATGTTTAAATTTTTTTCATTATGCTTTAGAATACTGATTAAATTACACATTCTGTGTACTTAGGAGTGCGCTAATGACTGCATTTTCTTTCTTTAGCAGGTTGACAAGAGATGAGTGGGAGCGGCGACATATTCTAGAAGAAAATCGCTAGTGCTTTGCACATAGCATTCTTCACACCGAATGTATCTACGTACAGCGGAGGACTGCGTGAAGAATAAGTATTTTGGTAAGTATCAGCTCGATGTTTTAATTTTTTTTCATTATGCTCTAGAATACTGATGAAATTACACATTCTGCGTGCTTAGGATTGCGCTAATGACTGCATTTTCTTTCTTTAGCAGGTTGACAAGAGATGAGTGGGAGCGGCGACATATTCTAGAAGAAAATCGCTAGTGCTTTGCATATAGCATTCTTCACACCGAATGTATCTACGTACAGCGGAGGACTGCGTGAAGAATAAGTTTTTTGGGAAGTATCAGCTCGATGGTTTAATTTTTTTCATTATGCTTTAGAATACTGATGAAATTACACATTCTGTGTACTTAGGAGTGCGCTAATGACTACATTTTCTTTCTTTAGCAGGTTGACAAGAGATGAGTGGGAGCGGCGACATATTCTAGAAGAAAATCGCTAGTGCTTTGCATATAGCATTCTTCACACCGAATGTATCTACGTACAGCGGAGGACTGCGTGAATAATTAGTTTTTTGGTAAGTAACAGCTCGACGTTTAAATTTTTTTCATTATGCTTTAGAATACTGATGAAATTACACATTCTGTGTACTTAGGAGTGCGCTAATGACTGCATTTTCTTTCTTTAGCAGGTTGACAAGAGATGAGTGGGAGCGGCGACATATTCTAGAAGAAAATAGCTAGTGCTTTGCACACAGCATTCTTCACACCGAATGTATCTACGTACAGCGGAGGACTGCGTGAATAATTAGTTTTTTGGTAAGTATCAGCTCAATGTTTAACTTTTTTTCATTATGCTTTAGAATCCTGATGAAATTACACATTCTGTGTACTTAGGAGTGCGCTAATGACTGCATTTTCTTTCTTTAGCAGGTTGACAAGAGATGAGTGGGAGCGGCGACATAATCTAGAAGAAAATCGCTAGTGCTTTGCATATAGCATTCTTTACACCGAATGTATCTACGTACAGCGGAGGACTGCGTGAATAATTAGTTTTTTGGTAAGTATCAGCTCGATGTTTTAATTTTTTTCATTATGCTTTAGAATACTGATGAAATTACACATTCTGTGTACTTAGGAGTGCGCTAATGACTGCATTTTCTTTCTTTAGCAGGTTGACAAGAGATGAGTGGGAGCGGCGGCATAATCTAGAAGAAAATAGCTAGTGCTTTGCACATAGCGTTCTTCACACCAAATGTATCTACGTACAGCGGAGGACTGCGTGAAGAATAACTTTTTTGGTAAGTATCAGCTCGATGTTTCAATTTTTTTCATTATGCTTTAGAATAATGATGAAATTACACATTCTATGTACTTACGATCGCGCTAATGACTACATTTTCTTTCTTTAGCAGGTTAACAAGAGATGAGTGGGAGCGGCGACATATTCTAGAAGAAAATAGCTAGTGGTTTGCATATAGCATTCTTCACACCGAATGTATCTACGTACAGCTGAGGACTGCGTGAAGAATAAGTTTTTTGGTAAGTATCAGCTCGATGTTTTAATTTTTTTCATTATGCTTTAGAATATTGATGAAATTACACATTCTGTGTACTTAGGAGTGCGCTAATGACTGCATTTTCTTTCTTTAGCAGGTTGACAAGAGATGAGTGGGAGCGGCGACGTATTCTAGAAGAAAATCGCTAGTGCTTTGCATACAGCATTATTTACACCGAATGAATCTACGTACAGCGGAGGACTGCGTGAATAATTAGTTTTTTGGTAAGTATCAGCACGATGTTTTAATTTTTTTCATTATGCTTTAGAATACTGATGAAATTACACATTCTGTGTACATAGGAGTGCGCCAATGACTGCATCTTCTTTCTTTAGCAGGTTGACAAGAGATGAGTGGGAGCGGCGACATATTCTAGAAGAAAATCGCTAGTGCTTTGCATATAGCATTCTTCACACCGAATGTATCTACGTACAGCGGAGGACTGCGTGAATAATTAGTTTTTTGGGAAGTAACAGCTCGATGTTTAAATTTTTTTCATTATGCTTTAGAATACTGATGAAATTACACATTCTGTGTACTTAGGAGTGCGCTAATGACTGCATTTTCTTTATTTAGCAGGTTGACAAGAGATGAGTGGGGGCGGCGACATATTCTAGAAGAAAATCGCTAGTGCTTTGCATATAGCATTCTTCACACCGAATGTATCTACGTACAGCGGAGGACTGCGTGAATAATTAGTTTTTTGGGAAGTAACAGCTCGATGTTTAAATTTTTTTCCTTATGCTTTAGAATACTGATGAAATTACACGTTCTGTGTACTTAGGAGTGCGCTAATGACTGCATTTTCTTTCTTTAGCAGGTTGACAAGAGATGAGTGGGAGCGGCGACATATTCTAGAAGAAAATAGCTAGTGCTTTGCACATAGCATTCTTCACACGGAATGTTTCAACGTACAGCGGAGGACTGCGTGAAGAATAAGTTTTTTGGTAAGTATCAGCCCGATGTTTTAATTTTTTTCATTATGCTTTAGAATCCTGTTGAAATTACACATTCTGTGTACTTAGGAGTGCGCTAATGACTGCATTTTCTTTCTTTAGCAGGTTGACAAGAGATGAGTGGGAGCGGCGACATAATCTAGAAGAAAATCGCTAGTGCTTTGCATATAGCATTCTTTACACCGAATGTATCTACGTACAGCGGAGGACTGCGTGAATAATTAGTTTTTTGGTAAGTATCAGCTCGATGTTTTAATTTTTTTCATTATGCTTTAGAATACTGATGAAATTACACATTCTGTGTACTTAGGAGTGCGCTAATGACTGCATTTTCTTTCTTTAGCAGGTTGACAAGAGATGAGTGGGAGCGGCGACATATTCTAGAAGAAAATCGCTAGTGCTTTGCACTTAGCATTCTTTACGCTGAATGTATCTACGTACAGCTGAGGACTGCGTGAAGAATAAGTTTTTTTGTAAGTATCAGCTCGATGTTTTAATTTTTTTCATTATGCTCTAGAATACTGATGAAATTACACATTCTGCGTGCTTAGGATTGCGCTAATGACTGCATTTTCTTTCTTTAGCAGGTTGACAAGAGATGAGTGGGAGCGGCGACATATTCTAGAAGAAAATCGCTAGTGCTTTGCATATAGCATTCTTCACACCGAATGTATCTACGTACAGCGGAGGACTGCGTGAAGAATAAGTTTTTTGGGAAGTATCAGCTCGATGGTTTAATTTTTTTCATTATGCTATAGAATATTGATGAAATTACACATTCTGTGTACTTAGGAGTGCGCTAATGACTGCATTTTCTTTCTTTAGCAGGTTGACAAGAGATGAGTGGGAGCGGCGACATATTCTAGAAGAAAATCGCTAGTGCTTTGCATATAGCATTCTTCACACCGAATTTATCTACGTACAGCGGAGGACTGCGTGAATATATAGTTTTTTGGTAAGTATCAGCTCGATGTTTAAATTTTTTTCATTATGCTTTAGAATACTGATTAAATTACACATTCTGTGTACTTAGGAGTGCGCTAATGACTGCATTTTCTTTCTTTAGCAGGTTGACAAGAGATGAGTGGGAGCGGCGACATATTCTAGAAGAAAATCGCTAGTGCTTTGCACATAGCATTCTTCACACCGAATGTATCTGCGTACAGCGGAGGACTGCGTGAAGAATAAGTATTTTGGTAAGTATCAGCTCGATGTTTTAATTTTTTTTCATTATGCTCTAGAATACTGATGAAATTACACATTCTGCGTGCTTAGGATTGCGCTAATGACTGCATTTTCTTTCTTTAGCAGGTTGACAAGAGATGAGTGGGAGCGGCGACATATTCTAGAAGAAAATCGCTAGTGCTTTGCATATAGCATTCTTCACACCGAATGTATCTACGTACAGCGGAGGACTGCGTGAAGAATAAGTTTTTTGGGAAGTATCAGCTCGATGGTTTAATTTTTTTCATTATGCTTTAGAATACTGATGAAATTACACATTCTGTGTACTTAGGAGTGCGCTAATGACTACATTTTCTTTCTTTAGCAGGTTGACAAGAGATGAGTGGGAGCGGCGACATATTCTAGAAGAAAATCGCTAGTGCTTTGCATATAGCATTCTTCACACCGAATGTATCTACGTACAGCGGAGGACTGCGTGAATAATTAGTTTTTTGGTAAGTAACAGCTCGACGTTTAAATTTTTTTCATTATGCTTTAGAATACTGATGAAATTACACATTCTGTGTACTTAGGAGTGCGCTAATGACTGCATTTTCTTTCTTTAGCAGGTTGACAAGAGATGAGTGGGAGCGGCGACATATTCTAGAAGAAAATAGCTAGTGCTTTGCACACAGCATTCTTCACACCGAATGTATCTACGTACAGCGGAGGACTGCGTGAATAATTAGTTTTTTGGTAAGTATCAGCTCAATGTTTAAATTTTTTTCATTATGCTTTAGAATCCTGATGAAATTACACATTCTGTGTACTTAGGAGTGCGCTAATGACTGCATTTTCTTTCTTTAGCAGGTTGACAAGAGATGAGTGGGAGCGGCGACATAATCTAGAAGAAAATCGCTAGTGCTTTGCATATAGCATTCTTTACACCGAATGTATCTACGTACAGCGGAGGACTGCGTGAATAATTAGTTTTTTGGTAAGTATCAGCTCGATGTTTTAATTTTTTTCATTATGCTTTAGAATACTGATGAAATTACACATTCTGTGTACTTAGGAGTGCGCTAATGACTGCATTTTCTTTCTTTAGCAGGTTGACAAGAGATGAGTGGGAGCGGCGGCATATTCTAGAAGAAAATAGCTAGTGCTTTGCACATAGCGTTCTTCACACCAAATGTATCTACGTACAGCGGAGGACTGCGTGAAGAATAACTTTTTTGGTAAGTATCAGCTCGATGTTTCAATTTTTTTCATTATGCTTTAGAATAATGATGAAATTACACATTCTATGTACTTACGATCGCGCTAATGACTACATTTTCTTTCTTTAGCAGGTTAACAAGAGATGAGTGGGAGCGGCGACATATTCTAGAAGAAAATAGCTAGTGGTTTGCATATAGCATTCTTCACACCGAATGTATCTACGTACAGCTGAGGACTGCGTGAAGAATAAGTTTTTTGGTAAGTATCAGCTCGATGTTTTAATTTTTTTCATTATGCTTTAGAATATTGATGAAATTACACATTCTGTGTACTTAGGAGTGCGCTAATGAATGCATTTTCTTTCTTTAGCAGGTTGACAAGAGATGAGTGGGAGCGGCGACATATTCTAAAAAGAAAATAGCTTGTGCTTTGCACATAACATTCGTCACACAGAATGTTTCTACGTACAGCGGAGGACTGCGTGAAGAATAAGTTTTTTGGTAAGTATCAGCTATATGTTTAAATTTTTTTCATTATGCTTTAGAATACTGATGAAATTACACATTCTGTGTACTTAGGACTGGGCTAATGACTGCATTTTCTTTCTTTAGCAGGATGACAAGAGATGAGTGTGAGCGGCGACATATTCTAGAAGAAAATCGCTAGTGCTTTGCATATAGCATTCTTCACACCGAATGTATCTACGTACAGCGGAGGACTGCGTGAATAATTAGTTTTTTGGTAAGTATCAGCACGATGTTTTAATTTTTTTCATTATGCTTTAGAATACTGATGAAATTACACATTCTGTGTACATAGGAGTGCGCCAATGACTGCATCTTCTTTCTTTAGCAGGTTGACAAGAGATGAGTGGGAGCGGCGACATATTCTAGAAGAAAATCGCTAGTGCTTTGCATATAGCATTCTTCACACCGAATGTATCTACGTACAGCGGAGGACTGCGTGAATAATTAGTTTTTTGGGAAGTAACAGCTCGATGTTTAAATTTTTTTCATTATGCTTTAGAATAGTGATGAAATTACACATTCTGTGTACTTAGGAGTGCGCTAATGACTGCATTTTCTTTATTTAGCAGGTTGACAAGAGATGAGTGGGGGCGGCGACATATTCTAGAAGAAAATCGCTAGTGCTTTGCATATAGCATTCTTCACACCGAATGTATCTACGTACAGCGGAGGACTGCGTGAATAATTAGTTTTTTGGGAAGTAACAGCTCGATGTTTAAATTTTTTTCCTTATGCTTTAGAATACTGATGACATTACACGTTCTGTGTACTTAGGAGTGCGCTAATGACTGCATTTTCTTTCTTTAGCAGGTTGACAAGAGATGAGTGGGAGCGGCGACATATTCTAGAAGAAAATAGCTAGTGCTTTGCACATAGCATTCTTCACACGGAATGTTTCAACGTACAGCGGAGGACTGCGTGAAGAATAAGTTTTTTGGTAAGTATCAGCCCGATGTTTTAATTTTTTTCATTATGCTTTAGAATCCTGTTGAAATTACACATTCTGTGTACTTAGGAGTGCGCTAATGACTGCATTTTCTTTCTTTAGCAGGTTGACAAGAGATGAGTGGGAGCGGCGACATAATCTAGAAGAAAATCGCCAGTGCAATGCATATAGCATTCTTTACACCGAATGTATCTACGTACAGCGGAGGACTGCGTGAATAATTAGTTTTTTGGTAAGTATCAGCTCGATGTTTTAATTTTTTTCATTATGCTTTAGAATACTGATGAAATTACACATTCTGTGTACTTAGGAGTGCGCTAATGACTGCATTTTCTTTCTTTAGCAGGTTGACAAGAGATGAGTGGGAGCGGCGACATAATCTAGAAGAAAATCGCTAGTGCTTTGCATATAGCATTCTTCACACCGAATTTATCTACGTACAGCGGAGGACTGCGTGAATATATAGTTTTTTGGTAAGTATCAGCTCGATGTTTAAATTTTTTTCATTATGCTTTAGAATACTGATTAAATTACACATTCTGTGTACTTAGGAGTGCGCTAATGACTGCATTTTCTTTCTTTAGCAGGTTGACAAGAGATGAGTGGGAGCGGCGACATATTCTAGAAGAAAATCGCTAGTGCTTTGCACATAGCATTCTTCACACCGAATGTATCTACGTACAGCGGAGGACTGCGTGAAGAATAAGTATTTTGGTAAGTATCAGCTCGATGTTTTAATTTTTTTTCATTATGCTCTAGAATACTGATGAAATTACACATTCTGCGTGCTTAGGATTGCGCTAATGACTGCATTTTCTTTCTTTAGCAGGTTGACAAGAGATGATTGGGAGCGGCGACATATTCTAGAAGAAAATCGCTAGTGCTTTGCATATAGCATTCTTCACACCGAATTTATCTACGTACAGCGGAGGACTGCGTGAAGAATAAGTTTTTTGGGAAGTATCAGCTCGATGGTTTAATTTTTTTCATTATGCTTTAGAATACTGATGAAATTACACATTCTGTGTACTTAGGAGTGCGCTAATGACTACATTTTCTTTCTTTAGCAGGTTGACAAGAGATGAGTGGGAGCGGCGACATATTCTAGAAGAAAATCGCTAGTGCTTTGCATATAGCATTCTTCACACCGAATGTATCTACGTACAGCGGAGGACTGCGTGAATAATTAGTTTTTTGGTAAGTAACAGCTCGACGTTTAAATTTTTTTCATTATGCTTTAGAATACTGATGAAATTACACATTCTGTGTACTTAGGAGTGCGCTAATGACTGCATTTTCTTTCTTTAGCAGGTTGACAAGAGATGAGTGGGAGCGGCGACATATTCTAGAAGAAAATAGCTAGTGCTTTGCACACAGCATTCTTCACACCGAATGTATCTACGTACAGCGGAGGACTGCGTGAATAATTAGTTTTTTGGTAAGTATCAGCTCGATGTTTAAATTTTTTTCATTATGCTTTAGAATCCTGATGAAATTACACATTCTGTGTACTTAGGAGTGCGCTAATGACTGCATTTTCTTTCTTTAGCAGGTTGACAAGAGATGAGTGGGAGCGGCGACATAATCTAGAAGAAAATCGCTAGTGCTTTGCATATAGCATTGTTTACACCGAATGTATCTACGTACAGCGGAGGACTGCGTGAATAATTAGTTTTTTGGTAAGTATCAGATCGATGGTTTAATTTTTTTCATTATGCTTTAGAATACTGATGAAATTACACATTCTGTGTACTTAGGAGTGCGCTAATGACTGCATTTTCTTTCTTTAGCAGGTTGACAAGAGATGAGTGGGAGCGGCGGCATATTCTAGAAGAAAGTAGCTAGTGCTTTGCACATAGCGTTCTTCACACCAAATGTATCTACGTACAGCGGAGGACTGCGTGAAGAATAAGTTTTTTGGTAAGTATCAGCTCGATGTTTCAATTTTTTTCATTATGCTTTAGAATACTGATGAAATTACACATTCTGTGTACTTACGAGTGCGCTAATGACTACATTTTCTTTCTTTAGCAGGTTGACAAGAGATGAGTGGGAGCGGCGACATATTCTAGAAGAAAATAGCTAGTGGTTTGCATATAGCATTCTTCACACCGAATGTATCTACGTACAGCTGAGGACTGCGTGAAGAATAAGTTTTTTGGTAAGTATCAGCTCGATGTTTTAATTTTTTTCATTATGCTTTAGAATATTGATGAAATTACACATTCTGTGTACTTAGGAGTGCGCTAATGAATGCATTTTCTTTCTTTAGAAGGTTGACAAGAGATGAGTGGGAGCGGCGACATATTCTAGATGAAAATCGCTAGTGCTTTGCATATAGCATTCTTCACACTGAATTTATCTACGTACAGCGGAGGACTGCGTGAATATATAGTTTTTTGGTAAGTATCAGCTCGATGTTTAAATTATTTCATTATGCTTTAGAATACTGATTAAATTACACATTCTGTGTACTTAGGAGTGCGCTAATGACAGCATTTTCTTTCTTTAGCAGGTTGACAAGAGATGAGTGGGAGCGGCGACATATTCTAGAAGAAAATCGCTAGTGCTTTGCACATAGCATTCTTCACACCGAATGTATCTACGTACAGCGGAGGACTGCGTGAAGAATAAGTATTTTGGTAAGTATCAGCTCGATGTTTTAATTTTTTTTCATTATGCTCTAGAATACTGATGAAATTACACATTCTGCGTGCTTAGGATTGCGCTAATGACTGCATTTTCTTTCTTTAGCAGGTTGACAAGAGATGAGTGGGAGCGGCGACATATTCTAGAAGAAAATCGCTAGTGCTTTGCATATAGCATTCTTCACACCGAATGTATCTACGTACAGCGGATAACTGCGTGAAGTATAAGTTTTTTGGGAAGTATCAGCTCGATAGTTTAATTTTTTTCATTATGCTTTAGAATACTGATGAAATTACACATTCTGTGTACTTAGGAGTGCGCTAATGACTACATTTTCTTTCTTTAGCAGGTTGACAAGAGATGAGTGGGAGCGGCGACATATTGTAGAAGAAAATCGCTAGTGCTTTGCATATAGCATTCTTCACACCGAATGTATCTACGTACAGCGGAGGACTGCGGGAATAATTAGTTTTTTGGTAAGTAACAGCTCGACGTTTAAATTTTTTTCATTATGCTTTAGAATACTGATGAAATTACACATTCTGTGTACTTAGGAGTGCGCTAATGACTGAATTTTCTTTCTTTAGCAGGTTGACAAGAGATGAGTGGGAGCGGCGACATATTCTAGAAGAAAATCGCTAGTGCATTGCATATAGCATTCTTCACACCGAATGTATCTACGTACAGCGGAGGACAGCGTGAAGAATAAGTTTTTTGGTAAGTATCAGCTATATGTTTAAATTTTTTTCATTATGCTTTAGAATACTGATGAAATTACACATTCTGTGTACTTAGGACTATGCTAATGACTGCATTTTCTTTCTTTAGCAGGATGACAAGAGATGAGTGGGAGCGGCGACATATTCTAGAAGAAAATCGCTAGTGCTTTGCATATAGCATTCTTCACACCGAATGTATCTACGTACAGCGGAGGACTGCGTGAATAATTAGTTTTTTGGGAATGAACAGCTCGATGTTTAAATTTTTTTCATTATGCTTTAGAATACTGATGAAATTACATATTCTGTGTACTTAGGAGTGCGCTAATGACTGCATTTTCTTTCTTTAGCAGGTTGACAAGAGATGAGTGGGTGCGGCGACATATTCTAGAAGAAAATAGCTAAAGCTTTGCACATAGCATTCTTCACACCGAATGTATCTACGTACAGCGGAGGACAGCGTGAAGAATAAGTTTTTTGGTAAGTATCAGCTCGATGTTTTAATTTTTTTCATTATGCTTTAGAATACTGATGAAATTACACATTCTGTGTACTTAGGAGTGCGCTAATGACTGCATTTACTTTCTTTAGCAGGTTGACAATAGATGAGTGGGAGCGGCGACATATTCTAGAAGAAAATCGCTAGTGCTTTGCATATAGCATTCTTCACACCGAATGTATCTACGTACAGCGGAGGACTGCGTGAAGAATAAGTTTTTTGGGAAGTATCAGATCGATGGTTTAATTTTTTTCATTGTGCTTTAGAATACTGATGAAATTACACATTCTGTGTACTTAGGAGTGCGCTAATGACTGCATTTTCTTTCTTTAGCAGGTTGACAAGAGATGAGTGGGAGCGGCGACATATTCTAGAAGAAAATAGCTAGTGCTTTGCACATAGCGTTCTTCACACCGAATGTATCAACGTACAGCGGAGGACTGCGTGAAGAATAAGTTTTTTGGTAAGTATCAGCCCGATGTTTTAATTTTTTTCATTATGCTTTAGAATCCTGATGAAATTACACATTCTGTGTACTTAGGAGTGCGCTAATGACTGCATTTTCTTTCTTTAGCAGGTTGACAAGAGATGAGTGGGAGCGGCGACATATTCTAGAAGAAAATCGCTAGTGCTTTGCATATAGCATTGTTTACACCGAATGTATCTACGTACAGCGGAGGACTGCGTGAATTATTAGTTTTTTGGTAAGTATCAGCTCGATGTTTTAATTTTTTTCATTATGCTTTAGAATACTGATGAAATTACACATTCTGTGTACTTAGGAGTGCGCTAATGACTGCATTTTCCTTCTTTAGCAGGTTGACAAGAGATGAGTGGGAGCGGCGGCATATTCTAGAAGAAAATAGCTAGTGCTTTGCACATAGCGTTCTTCACACCAAATGTATCTACGTACAGCGGAGGACTGCGTGAAGAATAAGTTTTTTGGTAAGTATCAGCTCGATGTTTCAATTTTTTTCATCATGCTTTAGAATACTGATGAAATTACACATTCTGTGTACTTAGGAGTTCGCTAATGACTGCATTTACTTTCTTTAGCAGGTTGACAATAGATGAGTGGGAGCGGCGACATATTGTAGAAGAAAATCGCTAGTGCTTTGCATATAGCATTCTGCACACCGAATGTATCTACGTACAGCGGAGGACTGCGTGAAGAATAAGTTTTTTGGGAAGTATCAGATCGATGGTTTAATTTTTTTCATTGTGCTTTAGAATACTGATGAAATTACACATTCTGTGTACTTAGGAGTGCGCTAATGACTGCATTTTCTTTCTTTAGCAGGTTGACAAGAGATGAGTGGGAGCGGCGACATATTCTAAAAGAAAATAGCTAGTGCTTTGCACATAGCATTCTTCACACCGAATGTATCAACGTACAGCGGAGGACTGCGTGAAGAATAAGTTTTTTGGTAAGTATCAGCCCGATGTTTTAATTTTTTTCATTATGCTTTAGAATCCTGATGAAATTACACATTCTGTGTACTTAGGAGTGCGCTAATGACTGCATTTTCTTTCTTTAGCAGGTTGACAAGAGATGAGTGGGAGCGGCGACATATTCTAGAAGAAAATCGCTAGTGCTTTGCATATAGCATTCTTTACACCGAATGTATCTACGTACAGCGGAGGACTGGGTGAATTATTAGTTTTTTGGTAAGTATCAGCTCGATGTTTTAATTTTTTTCATTATGCTTTAGAATACTGATGAAATTACACATTCTGTGTACTTAGGAGTGCGCTAATGACTGCATTTTCCTTCTTTAGCAGGTTGACAAGAGATGAGTGGGAGCGGCGGCATATTCTAGAAGAAAATAGCTAGTGCTTTGCACATAGCGTTCTTCACACCAAATGTATCTACGTACAGCGGAGGACTGCGTGAAGAATAAGTTTTTTGGTAAGTATCAGCTCGATGTTTCAATTTTTTTCATTATGCTTTAGAATACTGATGAAATTACACATTCTGTGTACTTAGGAGTGCGCTAATGACTGCATTTTCTTTCTTTAGCAGGTTGACAAGGGATGAGTGGGAGCTGCGACATATTCTAGAAGAAAATAGCTAGTGCTTTGCACACAGCATTCTTCACACCGAATGTATCTACGTACAGCGGAGGACTGCGTGAATAATTAGTTTTTTGGTAAGTATCAGCTCGATGTTTAAATTTTTTTCATTATGCTTTAGAATACAGATGAAATTACACATTCTGTGTGCTTAGGATTGCGCTAATGACTGCATTTTCCTTCTTCAGCAGGTTGACAAGAGATGAGTATGAGCGGCGACATATTCTAGAAGAAAATAGCTAGTGGTTTGCATATAGCATTCTTCACACCGAATGTATCTACGTACAGCTGAGGACTGCGTGAAGAATAAGTTTTTTGGTAAGTATCAGCTCGATGTTTTAATTTTTTTCATTATGCTTTAGAAATTGATGAAATTACACATTCTGTGTACTTAGGAGTGCGCTAATGACTGCATTTTCTTTCTTTAGAAGGTTGACAAGAGATGAGTGGGAGCGGCGACATATTCTAGAAGAAAATCGCTCGTGCTTTGCATATAGCATTCTTCACACCGAATGTATCTACGTACAGCGGAGGACTGCGTGAATATATAGTTTTTTGGTAAGTATCAGCTCGATGTTTAAATTTTTTTCATTATGCTTTAGAATACTGATTAAATTACACATTCTGTGTACTTAGGAGTGCGCTAATGACTGCATTTTCTTTCTTTAGCAGGTTGACAAGAGATGAGTGGGAGCGGCGACATATTCTAGAAGAAAATCGCTAGTGCTTTGCACATAGCATTCTTCACACCGAATGTATCTACGTACAGCGGAGGACTGCGTGAAGAATAAGTATTTTGGTAAGTATCAGCTCGATGTTTTAATTTTTTTCATTATGCTTTAGAAATTGATGAAATTACACATTCTGCGTGATTAGGATTGCGCTCTTGACTGCATTTTCTTTCTTTAGCAGGTTGACAAGAGATGAGTGGGAGCGGCGACATATTCTAGAAGAAAATCGCTAGTGCTTTGCATAAAGCATTCTTCACACCGAATGTATCTACGTACAGCGGAGGACTGCGTGAAGAATAAGTTTTTTGGGAAGTATCAGCTCGATGGTTTAATTTTTTTCATTATGCTTTAGAATACTGATGAAATTACACATTCTGTGTACTTAGGAGTGCGCTAATGACTGCATTTTCTTTCCTTAGCAGGTTGACAAGAGATGAGTGGGAGCGGCGACATATTCTAGAAGAAAATCGCTAGTGCTTTGCTTATAGCATTCTTCACACCGAATGTATCTACGTACAGCGGAGGACTGCGTGAATAATTAGTTTTTTGGGAAGTAACAGCTCGATGTTTAAATTTTATTCATTATGCTTTAGAATACTGATGAAATTACACATCCTGTGTACTTAGGAGTGCGCTAATGACTGCATTTTCTTTCTTTAGCAGGTTGACAAGAGATGAGTGGGAGCGGCGACATATTCTAGAAGAAAATAACTAGTGCTTTGCACATAGCATTCTTCACACAGAATGTATCTACGTACAGCGGAGGACTGCGTGAAGAATAAGTTTTTTGGTAAGTATCAGCTCGATGTTTTAATTTTTTCATTACGCTTTAGAATACAGATGAAATTACACATTCTGTGTACTTAGGAGTGCGCTAATGACTGCATTTTCTTTCTTTAGCAGGTTGACAAGAGATGAGTGCGAGCGGCGACATATTCTAGAAGAAAATCGCTAGTGCTTTGCATATAGCATTCTTTACACCGAATGTATCTACGTACAGCGGAGGACTGCGTGAATAATTAGTTTTTTGGTAAGTATCAGCTCGATGTTTTAATTTTTTTCATTATGCTTCAGAATACTGATGAAATTACACATTCTGTGTACTTAGGAGTGCGCTAATGACTGCATTTTCTTTCTTTAGCAGGTTGACAAGAGATGAGTGGGAGCGGCGGCATATTCTAGTAGAAAATAGCTAGTGCTTTGCACATAGCATTCTTCACACCGAATGTATCTACGTACAACGGAGGACTGCATGAATAATTAGTTTTTTGGGAAGTATCAGCTCGAAGGTTTAATTTTTTTCATTATGCTTTAGAATACTGATTAAATTACACATTCTGTGTACTTAGGAGTGCGCTAATGACTGCATTTTTTTCGAAAGCAGGTTGACAAGAGATGAGTCGGAGCGGCGACATATTCTAGAAGAAAATCGCTAGTGCTTTGCACTTAGCATTCTTTACGCTGAATGTATCTACGTACAGCGGAGGACTGCATGAATAATTAGTTTTTTGGTAAGTATCAGCTCGATGTTTAAATTTTTTTCATTATGCTTTAGAATACTGATGAAATTACACATTCTGTGTACTTAGGAGTACGCTAATGACTGAATTTTCTTTCTTTAGCAGGTTGACAAGAGATGAGTGGGAGCGGTGACATATTCTAGAAGAAAATCGCTAGTGCTTTGCATATAGCATTCTTCACACCGAATGTATCTACGTACAGCGGAGGACTGCGTGAATAATTAGTTTTTTGGGAAGTAACAGCTCGATGTTTTAATTTTTTTCATTATGCTTTAGAATAATGATGAAATTACACATTCTGTGTACTTAGGAGTGCGCTAATGACTGCATTTTCCTTCTTTAGCAGGTTGACAAGAGATGAGTGGGAGCGGCGACATATTCTAAAAAGAAAATAGCTAGTGCTTTGCACATAACATTCGTCACACAGAATGTTTCTACGTACAGCGGAGGACTGCGTGAAGAATAAGATTTTTGGTAAGTATCAGCTATATGTTTAAATTTTTTTCATTATGCATTAGAATACTGATGAAATTACACAATCTGTGTACTTAGGAGTGCGCTAATGACTGCATTTTCTTTCTTTAGCAGGATGACAAGAGATGAGTGGGAGCGGCGACATATTCTAGAAGAAAATCGCTAGTGCTTTGCATATAGCATTCTTCACACCGAATGAATCTACGAACAGCGTAGGACTGCGTGAATAATTAGTTTTTTGGGAATGAACAGCTCGATGTTTAAATTTTTTTCATTATGCTTTAGAATACTGATGAAATTACATATTCTGTGTACTTAGGAGTGCGCTAATGACTGCATTTTCTTTCTTTAGCAGGTTGACAAGAGATGAGTGGGAGCGGCGACATATTCTAGAAGAAAATCGCTAGTGCTTTGCACATAGCATTCCTCACACCGAATGTATCTACGTACAGCGGAGGACTGCGTGAAGAATAAGTTTTTTGGTAAGTATCAGCTCGATGTTTTAATTTTTTTCATTATGCTTTAGAATATTGATGAAATTGCACATTCTGTGTACTTAGGAGTGCGCTAATGACTGCATTTTCTTTCTTTAGAAGGTTCACAAGAGATGAGTGGGAGCGGCGACATATTCTAGAAGAAAATCGCTAGTGCTTTGCATATAGCATTCTTCACACCGAATTTATCTACGTACAGCGGAGGACTGCGTGAATAGTTAGTTTTTTGGTAAGTATCAGCTCGATGTTTAAATTTTTTTCATTATGCTTTAGAATACTGATTAAATTACACATTCTGTGTACTTAGGAGTGCGCTAATGACTGCATTTTCTTTCTTAGCAGGTTGACAAGAGATGATTGGGAGCGGCGACATATTCTAGAAGAAAATCGCTAGTGCTTTGCACATAGCATTCTTCACACCGAATGTATCTACGTACAGCGGAGGACTGCGTGAAGAATAAGTATTTTGGTAAGTATCAGCTCGATGTTTTAATTTTTTTTCATTATGCTCTAGAATACTGATGAAATTACACATTCTGCGTGCCTAGGATTGCGCTAATGACTGCATTTTCTTTCTTTAGCAGGTTGACAAGAGATGAGAGGGAGCGGCGACATATTCTAGAAGAAAATCGCTAGTGGTTTGCATATAGCATTCTTCACACCGAATGTATCTACGTACAGCGAAGGACTGCGTGAAGAATAAGTTTTTTGGTAAGTATCAGCTATATGTTTAAATTTTTTTCATTATGCTTTAGAATACTGATGAAATTACACATTCTGTGTACTTAGGAGTGCGCTAATGACTGCATTTTCTTTCTTTAGAAGGTTGACAAGAGATGAATGGGAGCGGCGACAGATTCTAGAAGAAAATCGCTAGTGCTTTGCATATAGCATTCTTCACACCGTATGTATCTACGTACAGCGGAAGACTGCGTGAATAATTAGTTTTTTGGGAAGTTACAGCTCGATGTTTAAATTTTTTTCATTATGCTTTAGAATACTGATGAAATTACACATTCTGTGTACTTAGGAGTGCGCTAATGACTGCATTTTTTTCGAAAGCAGGTGGACAACAGATGAGTGGGTGCGGCGACATATTCTAGAAGAAAATCGTTAGTGCTTTGCACATAGCATTCTTCACACCGAATGTATCTACGTACAGCGGAGGACTGCGTGAAAAATAAGTTTTTTGGTAAGTATCAGCTCGATATTTTAATTTTTTTCATTATGCTTTAGAATACTGATGAAATTACACATTCTGTGTACTTAGGAGTGCGCTAATGACTACATTTTCTTTCTTTAGCAGGTTGACAAGAGATGAGTGGGAGCGGCGACATATTCTAGAAGAAAATCGCTAGTGCTTTGCATATAGCATTCTTCACACCGAATGTATCTACGAACAGCGGAGGACTGCGTGAATAATTAGTTTTTTGGGAAGTAACAGCTCGACGTTTAAATTTTTTTCATTATGCTTTAGAATACTGATGAAATTACACATTCTGTGTACTTAGGAGTGCGCTAATGACTGCATTTTCTTTCGTTAGCAGGTTGACAAGAGATGAGTGGGAGCGGCGACATATTCTAGAAGAAAATAGCTAGTGCTTTGCACATAGCATTCTTCACACCGAATGTATCTACGTACAGCGGAGGACTGCGTGAATAATTAGTTTTTTGGTAAGTATCAGCTCGATGTTTAAATTTTTTTCATTATGCTTTAGAATACTGATGAAATTACACATTCTGTGTACTTAGGAGTACGCTAATGACTGAATTTTCTTTCTTTAGCAGGTTGACAAGTGATGAGTGGGAGCGGCGACAATTCTAGAAGAAAATCGCTAGTGCTTTGCATATAGCATTCTTCACACCGAATGTATCTACGTACAGCGGAGGACTGCGTGAATAATTAGTTTTTTGGGAAGTAACAGCTCGATGTTTTAATTTTTTTCATTATGCTTTAGAATACTGATGAAATTACACATTCTGTGTACTTAGGAGTGCGCTAATGACTGCATTTTCCTTCTTTAGCAGGTTGACAAGGGATGAGTGTGAGCGGCGACATAATCTAAAAAGAAAATAGCTAGTGCTTTGCACATAACTTTCGTCACACAGAATGTTTCTACGTACAGCGGAGGACTGCGTGAAGAATAAGTTTTTTGTTAAGTATCAGCTCGATGTTTAAATTTTTTTCATTATGCTTTAGAATACTGATGAAATTACACATTCTGTGTACTTAGGAGTGCGCTAATGAGTGCATTTTCTTTCTTTAGCAGGATGACAAGAGATGAGTGGGAGCGGCGACATATTCTAGAAGAAAATCGCTAGTGCTTTGCATATAGCATTCTTCACACCGAATGTATCTACGTACAGCGGAGGACTGCGTGAATAATTAGTTTTTTTGGAATGAACAGCTCGATGTTTAAATTTTTTTCACTATGCTTTAGAATACTGATGAAATTACATATTCTGTGTACTTAGGAGTGCGCGAATGACTGCATTTTCTTTCTTTAGCAGGTTGACAAGAGATGAGTGGGTGCGGCGACATATTCTAGAAGAAAATAGCTAGTGCTTTGCACATAGCATTCTTCACACCGAATGTATCTACGTACAGCGGAGGACTGCGTGAAGAATAAGTTTTTTGGTAAGTATCAGCTCGATGTTTTAATTTTTTTCATTATGCTTTAGAATACTGATGAAATTACACATTCTGTGTACTTAGGAGTGCGCTAATGACTGCATTTTCTTTCTTTAGGAGGTTGACAAGAGATGAGTGGGAGCGGCGACATATTCTAGAAGAAAATCGCTAGTGCTTTGCATATAGCATTCTTCACACCGAATGTATCTACGTACAGCGGAGGACTGCGTGAATAATTAGTTTTTTGGTAAGTATCAGCTCGATGTTTAAATTTTTTTCATTATGCTTTAGAATACTGATTAAATTACACATTCTGTGTACTTAGGAGTGCGCTAATGACTGCATTTTCTTTCTTTAGCAGGTTGACAAGAGATGAGTGGGAGCGGCGACATATTCTAGAAGAAAATCGCTAGTGCTTTGCACATAGCATTCTTCACACCGAATGTATCTACGTACAGCGGAGGACTGCGTGAATAATTAGTTTTTTGGGAAGTAACAGCTCGACGTTTCAATTTTTTTCATTATGCTTTAGAATACTGATGAAATTACACATTCTGCGTGCTTAGGATTGCGCTAATGACTGCATTTTCTTTCTTTAGCAGGTTGACAAGAGATGAGTGGGAGCGGCGACATATTCTAGAAGAAAATCGCTAGTGCTTTGCATATAGCATTCTTCACACCGAATGTATCTACGTACAGCGGAGGACTGCGTGAATAATTAGTTTTTTGGTAAGTATCAGCTCGATGTTTTAATTTTTTTCATTATGCTTTAGAATACTGATTAAATTACACATTCTGTGTACTTAGGAGTGCGCGAATGACTGCATTTTCTTTCTTTAGCAGGTTGACAAGAGATGAGTGGGAGCGGCGACATATTCTAGAAGAAAATCGCTAGTGCTTTGCATATAGCATTCTTCACACCGAATGTATCTACGTACAGCGGAGGACTGCGTGAATAATTAGTTTTTTTGGATGTAACAGCTCGATGTTTTAATTTTTTTCATTATGCTTTAGAATACTGATGAAATTACACATTCTGTGTACTTAGGAGTGCGCTAATGACTGCATTTTCCTTCTTTAGCAGGTTGACAAGAGATGAGTGGGAGCGGCGACATATTCTAGAAGAAAATCGCTAGTGCTTTGCATATAGCATTCTTCACACCGAATGTATCTACGTACAGCGGAGGACTGCGTGAAGAATAAGTTTTTTGGTAAGTATCAGCTCGATGTTTTAATTTTTTTCATTATGCTTTAGAATACTGATGAAATTACACATTCTGTGTACTTAGGAGTGCGCTAATGATTGCATTTT
Organism: Schistocerca cancellata; assembly: GCF_023864275.1. Classification (NCBI taxonomy): domain Eukaryota; kingdom Metazoa; phylum Arthropoda; class Insecta; order Orthoptera; family Acrididae; genus Schistocerca; species Schistocerca cancellata. Next base: position 140,719,722 of record NC_064634.1, on the reverse strand, counting down.
CTTTCTTTAGCAGGATGACAAGAGATGAGTGGGAGCGGCGACATATTCTAGAAGAAAATCGCTAGTGCTTTGCATATAGCATTCTTCACACCGAATGTATCTACGTACAGCGGAGGACTGCGTGAATAATTAGTTTTTTGGGAATGAACAGCTCGATGTTTAAATTTTTTTCATTATGCTTTAGAATACTGATGAAATTACATATTCTGTGTACTTAGGAGTGCGCTAATGACTGCATTTTCTTTCTTTAGCAGGTTGACAGGAGATGAGTGGGTGCGTCGACATATTCTAGAAGAAAATAGCTAGTGCATTGCACATAGCATTCTTCACACCGAATGTATCTACGTACAGCGGAGGACTGCGTGAAGAATAAGTTTTTTGGTACGTATCAGCTCGATGTTTTAATTTTTTTCATTATGCTTTAGAATACTGATGAAATTACACATTCTGTGTACTTAGGAGTGCGCTAATGACTGCATTTTCTTTCTTTAGAAGGTTGACAAGAGATGAGTGGGAGCGGCGACATATTCTAGAAGAAAATCGCTAGTGCTTTGCATATAGCATTCTTCACACCGAATGTATATACGTACAGCGCAGGACTGCGTGAATAATTAGTTTTTTGGTAAGTATCAGCTCGATGATTAAATTTTTTTCATTATGCTTTAGAATACTGATTAAATTACACATTCTGTGTACTTAGGAGTGCGCTAATGACTGCATTTTCTTTCTTTAGCTGGTTGACAAGAGATGAGTGGGAGTGGCGACATATTCTAGACGAAAATCGCTAGTGCTTTGCACATAGCATTCTTCACACCGAATGTATCTACGTACAGCGGAGGACTGCGTGAAAAATAAGTATTTTGGTAAGTATCAGCTCGATGTTTTAATTTTTTTTCATTATGCTCTAGAATACTGAAGAAATTACACATTCTGCGTGCTTAGGATTGCGCTAATGACTGCATTTTCTTTCTTTAGCAGGTTGACAAGAGATGAGTGAGAGCGGCGACATATTCTAGAAGAAAATCGCTAGTGCTTTGCATATAGCATTCTTCACACGGAATCTATCTACGTACAGCGGAGGACTGCGTGAGTAATTAGTTTTTTGGGAATGAACAGCTCGATGTTTAAATTTTTTTCATTATGCTTTAGAATACTGATGAAATTACATATTCTGTGTACTTAGGAGTGCGCTAATGACTGCATTTTCTTTCTTTAGCAGGTTGACAAGAGATGAGTGGGTGCGGCGACATATTCTAGAAGAAAATAGCTAGTGCTTTCCACATAGCATTCTTCACACCGAATGTACCTACGTACAGCGGAGGACTGCGGGAAGAATAAGTTTCTTGGTAAGTATCAGCTCGATGTTTTAATATTTTTCATTATGCTTTAGAATACTGATGAAATTACACATTCTGTGTACTTAGGAGTTCGCTAATGACTGCATTTTCTTTCTTTAGCAGGTTGACAATAGATGAGTGGGAGCGGCGACATATTCTAGAAGAAAATCGCTAGTGCTTTGCATATAGCATTCTTCACACCGAATGTATCTACGTACAGCGGAGGACTGCGTGAATAATTAGTTTTTTGGAAAGTAACAGCTCGATGTTTAAATTTTTTTCATTATGCTTTAGAATACTGATGAAATTACACATTCTGTGTGCTTAGGAGTGCGCTAATGACTGCATTTTCTTTCTTTAGCAGGTTGACAAGAGATGAGTGGGAGCGGCGACATATTCTAGAAGAAAATCGCTAGTGCTTTGCACATAGCATTCTCCACACCGAATGTATCTACGTACTGCGGAGGACTGCGTGAATAATTAGTTTTTTGGTAAGTATCAGCTCGATGTTTAAATTTTTTTCATTATGCTTTAGAATACTGATTAAATTACACATTCTGTGTACTTAGGAGTGCGCGAATGACTGCATTTTCTCTCTTGAGCAGGTTGACAAGAGATGAGTGGGAGCGGCGACATATTCTACACTCCTGGAAATGGAAAAAAGAACACATTGACACCGGTGTGTCAGACCCACCATACTTGCTCCGGACACTGCGAGAGGGCTGTACAAGCAACGATCACACGCACGGCACAGCGGACACACCAGGAACCGCGGTGTTGGCCGTCGAATGGCGCTAGCTGCGCAGCATTTGTGCACCGCCGCCGTCAGTGTCAGCCAGTTTGCCGTGGCATACGGAGCTCCATCGCAGTCTTTAACACTGGTAGCATGCCGCGACAGCGTGGACGTGAACCGTATGTGCAGTTGACGGACTTTGAGCGAGGGCGTATAGTGGGCATGCGGGAGGCCGGGTGGACGTACCGCCGAATTGCTCATCACGTGGGGCGTGAGGTCTCCACAGTACATCGATGTTGTCGCCAGTGGTCGGCGGAACGTGCACGTGGCCGTCGACCTGGGACCGGACCGCAGCGACGCACGGATGCTCGCCAAGACCGTAGGATTCTACGCAGTGCCGTAGGGGACCGCACCGCCACTTCCCAGCAAATTAGGGACACTGTTGCTCCTGGGGTATCGGCGAGGACCATTCGCAACCGTTCCATGAAGCTGGGCTACGGTCCCGCACACCGTTAGGCCGTCTTCCGCTCACGCCCCAACATCGTGCAGCCCGCCTCCAGTGGTGTCGCGACAGGCGTGAATGGAGGGAAGAATGGAGACGTGTCGTCTTCAGCGATGAGAGTCGCTTCTGCCTTGGTGCCAATGATGGTCGTATGCGTGTTTGGCGCCGTGCAGGTGAGCGCCACAATCAGCACTGCATACGACCGAGGCACACAGGGCCAACACCCGGCATCATGGTGTGGGGAGCGATCTCCTACACTGGCCGTACACCACTGGTGATCGTCGAGGGGACACTGAATAGTGCACGTTACATCCAAACCGTCATCTAACCCATCGTTCTACCATTCCTAGACCGGCAAGGGAACTTGCTGTTCCAACAGGACAATGCACGTCCGCATGTATCCCGTGCATCATAACGTGCTCTAGAAGGTGTAAGTCAACTACCCTGGCCAGCAAGATCTCCGGATCTGTCCCCCATTGAGCATGTTTGGGACTGGATGAAGCGTCGTCTCACGCGGTCTGCACATCTAGCACGAACGCTGGTCCAACTGAGGCGCCAGGTGGAAATGGCATGGCAAGCCGTTCCACAGGACTACATCCAGCATCTCTACGATCGTCTCCATGGGAGAATAGCAGCCTGCATTGCTGCGAAAGGTGGATATACACTGTACTAGTGCCAACATTGTGCATGCTCTGTTGCCTGTGTCTATGTGCCTGTGGTTCAGTCAGTGTGATCATGTGATGTATCTGACCCCAGGAATGTGTCAATAAAGTTTCCCCTTCCTGGGACAATGAATTCACGGTGTTCTTATTTCAATTTCCAGGAGTGTAGAAGAAAAAAGCTAGTGCTCTGCATATAGCATTCTTCACACCGAATGTATCTACGTACAGCGGAGGACTGCGTGAAGAATAAGTTTTTTGGTAAGTATCAGCTCGATGGTTTAATTTTTTTCATTATGCTTTAGAATACTGATGAAATTACACATTCTGTGTACTTAGGAGTGCGCTAATGACTGCATTTTCTTTCTTTAGAAGGTTGACAAGAGATGAGTGGGAGCGGCGACATTTTCTAGAAGAAAATCGCTAGTGCTTTGCATATAGCATTCTTCACACCGTATGTATCTACGTACAGCGGAGGACTGCGTGAATAATTAGTTTTTTGGTAAGTATCAGCTCGATGTTTAAATTTTTTTCATTATGCTTTAGAATACTGTTTAAATTACACATTCTGTGTACTTAGGTGTGCGCTAATGACTGCATTTTCTTTCTTTCGCAGGTTGACAAGAGATGAGTGGCAGCGGCGACATATTCTAGAAGAAAATCGCTAGTGCTTTGCATATAGCATTCTTCACAACGAATGTATCTACGTACAGCGGAGGACTGCGTGAATAATTAGTTTTTTGGGAAGTAACAGCTCGATGTTTAAATTTTTTTAATTATGCTTTGGAACACTGATGAAATTACACGTTCTGTGTACTTAGGAGTGCGCTAATGACTGCATTTTCTTTCTTTAGCAGGTTGACAAGAGATGAGTGGGAGCGGCGACATATTCTAGAAGAAAATCGCTAGTGCTTTGCACATAGCATTCTTCACACCGAATGTAACTACGTACAGCGGAGGACTGCGTGAATAATTAGTTTTTTGGGAATGAACAGCTCGATGTTTAAATTTTTTTCATTATGCTTTAGAATACTGATGAAATTACACATTCTGTGTGCTTAGGATTGCGCTAATGACTGCATTTTCTTTCTTTAGCAGGTTGACAAGAGATGAGTGGGAGCGGCGACATATTCTAGAAGAAAATCTCTAGTGCTTTGCATATAGCATTCTTCACACCGAATGTATCTACGTACAGCGGAAGACTGCGTGAATAATTAGTTTTTTGGGAAGTATCAGCTCAATGTTCTAATTTTTTTCATTATGCTTTAGACTACTGATGAAATTACACATTCTGGGTACTTAGGAGTGCGCTAATGACTACATTTTCTTTCTTTAGCAGGTTGACAAGAGATGAGTGGGAGCGGCGACATATTCTAGAAGAAAATCGCTAGTGTTTTGCATATAACATTATTCACACCGAATGTATCTACGTACAGCGGAGGACTGCGTGAATAATTAGTTTTTTGGGAAGTAACAGCTCGACGTTTAAATTTTTTTCATTATGCTTTAGAATACTGTGTACTTATTAGTGCGCTAATGACTGCATTGTCTTTCTTTAGCAGGTTGACAAGAGATGAGTGGGAGCGGCGACATATTCTAGAAGAAAATAGCTAGTGCTCTGCACATAGCATTCTTCACACCGAATGTATCTAGGTACAGCGGAGGACTGCGTGAGTAATTAGTTTTTTGGTAAGTATCAGCTCGATGTTTTAATTTTTTTCATTATGCTTTAGAATACTGATTAAATTACACATTCTGTGTACTTAGGAGTGCGCGAATGACTGAATTTTCTTTCTTTAGCAGGTTGACAAGAGATGAGTGGGAGCGGCGACATATTCTAGAAGAAAATCGCTAGTGCTTTGCATATAGCATTCTTCACACCGAATGTATCTACGTACAGCGGAGGACTGCGTGAATAATTAGTTTTTTGGTAAGTATCAGCTCGATGTTTAAATTTTTTTCATTATGCTTTAGAATAGTGATTAAATTACACATTCTGTGTACTTAGGAGTGCGCGAATGACTGCATTTTCTTTCTTTAGCAGGTTGACAAGAGATGAGTGGGAGCGGCGACATATTCTAGAAGAAAATCGCTAGTGCTTTGCATATAGCATTCTTCACACCGAATGTATCTACGTACAGCGGAGGACTGCGTGAATAATTAGTTTTTTTGGAAGTAACAGCTCGATGTTTTAATTTTTTTCATTATGCTTTAGAATACTGATGAAATTACACATTCTGTGTACTTAGGAGTGCGCTAATGACTGCATTTTCCTTCTTTAGCAGGTTGACAAGAGATGAGTGGGAGCGGCGACATATTCTAAAAAGAAAATAGCTAGTGCTTTGCACATAACATTCGTCACACAGAATGTTTCTACGTACAGCGGAGGACTGCGTGAAGAATAAGTTTTTTGGTAAGTATCAGCTCGATGTTTTAATTTTTTTCATTATGCTCTAGAATACTGATGAAATTACACATTCTGTGTACTTAGGAGTGCGCTAATGATTGCATTTTCTTTCTTTAGCAGGATGACAAGAGATGAGTGGGAGCGGCGACATATTCTAGAAGAAAATCGCTAGTGCTTTGGATATAGCATTCTTCACACCGAATGTATCTACGTACAGCGGAGGACTGCGTGAATAATTAGTTTTTTGGGAATGAACAGCTCGATGTTTAAATTTTTTTCATTATGCTTTAGAATACTGATGAAATTACATATTCTGTGTACTTAGGAGTGCGCTAATGACTGCATTTTCTTTCTTTAGCAGGTTGACAAGAGATGAGTGGGTGCGTCGACATATTCTAGAAGAAAATAGCTAGTGCATTGCACATACCATTCTTCACACCGAATGTATCTACGTACAGCGGAGGACTGCGTGAAGAATAAGTTTTTTGGTACGTATCAGCTCGATGTTTTAATTTTTTTCATTATGCTTTAGAATACTGATGAAATTACACATTCTGTGTACTTAGGAGTGCGCTAATGACTGCATTTTCTTTCTTTAGAAGGTTGACAAGAGATGAGTGGGAGCGGCGACATATTCTAGAAGAAAATCGCTAGTGCTTTGCATATAGCATTCTTCACACCGAATGTATATACGTACAGCGCAGGACTGCGTGAATAATTAGTTTTTTGGTAAGTATCAGCTCGATGATTAAATTTTTTTCATTATGCTTTAGAATACTGATTAAATTACACATTCTGTGTACTTAGGAGTGCGCTAATGACTGCATTTTCTTTCTTTAGCAGGTTGACAAGAGATGAGTGGGAGCGGCGACATATTCTAGACGAAAATCGCTAGTGCTTTGCACATAGCATTCTTCACACCGAATGTATCTACGTACAGCGGAGGACTGCGTGAAAAATAAGTATTTTGGTAAGTATCAGCTCGATGTTTTAATTTTTTTTCATTATGCTCTAGAATACTGAAGAAATTACACTTTCTGCGTGCTTAGGATTGCGCTAATGACTGCATTTTCTTTCTTTAGCAGGTTGACAAGAGATGAGTGGGAGCGGCGACATATTCTAGAAGAAAATCGCTAATGCTTTGCATATAGCATTCTTCACACCGAATGTATCTACGTACAGCGGAGGACTCCGTGAGTAATTAGTTTTTTGGTAAGTATCAGCTCGATGTTTTAATTTTTTTCATTATGCTTTAGAATACTGATTAAATTACACATTCTGTGTACTTAGTAGTGCGCGAATGACTGCATTTTCTTTCTTTAGCAGGTTGACAAGAGATGAGTGGGAGCGGCGACATATTCTAGAAGAAAATCGCTAGTGCTTTGCATATAGCATTCTTCACACCGAATGTATCTACGTACAGCGGAGGACTGCGTGAATAATTAGTTTTTTGGTAAGTATCAGCTCGATGTTTTAATTTATTTCATTATGCTTTAGAATACTGATGAAATTACACATTCTGTGTACTTAGGTGTGCGCTAATGACTACATTTTCTTTCTTTAGCAGGTTGACAAGAGATGAGTGGGAGCCGCGACATATTCTAGAAGAATATCGCTAGTGCTTTGCATATAACATTCTTCACACCGAATGTATCTACGTACAGCGGAGGACTGCGTGAATAATTAGTTTTTTGGGAAGTATCAGCTCGACGTTTAAATTTTTTTCATTATGCCTTAGAATACTGATGAAATTACACATTCTGTGTACTTAGGAGTACGCTAATGACTGAATTTTCTTTCTTTAGCAGGTTGACAAGAGATGAGTGGGTGCGGCGACATATTCTAGAAGAAAATAGCTAGTGCTTTCCACATAGCATTCTTCACACCGAATGTACCTACGTACAGCGGAGGACTGCGGGAAGAATAAGTTTCTTGGTAAGTATCAGCTCGATGTTTTAATATTTTTCATTATGCTTTAGAATACTGATGAAATTACACATTCTGTGTACTTAGGAGTTCGCTAATGACTGCATTTTCTTTCTTTAGCAGGTTGACAATAGATGAGTGGGAGCGGCGACATATTCTAGAAGAAAATCGCTAGTGCTTTGCATATAGCATTCTTCACACCGAATGTATCTACGTACAGCGGAGGACTGCGTGAATAATTAGTTTTTTGGAAAGTAACAGCTCGATGTTTAAATTTTTTTCATTATGCTTTAGAATACTGATGAAATTACACATTCTGTGTGCTTAGGAGTGCGCTAATGACTGCATTTTCTTTCTTTAGCAGGTTGACAAGAGATGAGTGGGAGCGGCGACATATTCTAGAAGAAAATCGCTAGTGCTTTGCACATAGCATTCTCCACACCGAATGTATCTACGTACTGCGGAGGACTGCGTGAATAATTAGTTTTTTGGTAAGTATCAGCTCGATGTTTAAATTTTTTTCATTATGCTTTAGAATACTGATTAAATTACACATTCTGTGTACTTAGGAGTGCGCGAATGACTGCATTTTCTCTCTTGAGCAGGTTGACAAGAGATGAGTGGGAGCGGCGACATATTCTACACTCCTGGAAATGGAAAAAAGAACACATTGACACCGGTGTGTCAGACCCACCATACTTGCTCCGGACACTGCGAGAGGGCTGTACAAGCAACGATCACACGCACGGCACAGCGGACACACCAGGAACCGCGGTGTTGGCCGTCGAATGGCGCTAGCTGCGCAGCATTTGTGCACCGCCGCCGTCAGTGTCAGCCAGTTTGCCGTGGCATACGGAGCTCCATCGCAGTCTTTAACACTGGTAGCATGCCGCGACAGCGTGGACGTGAACCGTATGTGCAGTTGACGGACTTTGAGCGAGGGCGTATAGTGGGCATGCGGGAGGCCGGGTGGACGTACCGCCGAATTGCTCATCACGTGGGGCGTGAGGTCTCCACAGTACATCGATGTTGTCGCCAGTGGTCGGCGGAACGTGCACGTGGCCGTCGACCTGGGACCGGACCGCAGCGACGCACGGATGCTCGCCAAGACCGTAGGATTCTACGCAGTGCCGTAGGGGACCGCACCGCCACTTCCCAGCAAATTAGGGACACTGTTGCTCCTGGGGTATCGGCGAGGACCATTCGCAACCGTTCCATGAAGCTGGGCTACGGTCCCGCACACCGTTAGGCCGTCTTCCGCTCACGCCCCAACATCGTGCAGCCCGCCTCCAGTGGTGTCGCGACAGGCGTGAATGGAGGGAAGAATGGAGACGTGTCGTCTTCAGCGATGAGAGTCGCTTCTGCCTTGGTGCCAATGATGGTCGTATGCGTGTTTGGCGCCGTGCAGGTGAGCGCCACAATCAGCACTGCATACGACCGAGGCACACAGGGCCAACACCCGGCATCATGGTGTGGGGAGCGATCTCCTACACTGGCCGTACACCACTGGTGATCGTCGAGGGGACACTGAATAGTGCACGTTACATCCAAACCGTCATCTAACCCATCGTTCTACCATTCCTAGACCGGCAAGGGAACTTGCTGTTCCAACAGGACAATGCACGTCCGCATGTATCCCGTGCATCATAACGTGCTCTAGAAGGTGTAAGTCAACTACCCTGGCCAGCAAGATCTCCGGATCTGTCCCCCATTGAGCATGTTTGGGACTGGATGAAGCGTCGTCTCACGCGGTCTGCACATCTAGCACGAACGCTGGTCCAACTGAGGCGCCAGGTGGAAATGGCATGGCAAGCCGTTCCACAGGACTACATCCAGCATCTCTACGATCGTCTCCATGGGAGAATAGCAGCCTGCATTGCTGCGAAAGGTGGATATACACTGTACTAGTGCCAACATTGTGCATGCTCTGTTGCCTGTGTCTATGTGCCTGTGGTTCAGTCAGTGTGATCATGTGATGTATCTGACCCCAGGAATGTGTCAATAAAGTTTCCCCTTCCTGGGACAATGAATTCACGGTGTTCTTATTTCAATTTCCAGGAGTGTAGAAGAAAAAAGCTAGTGCTCTGCATATAGCATTCTTCACACCGAATGTATCTACGTACAGCGGAGGACTGCGTGAAGAATAAGTTTTTTGGTAAGTATCAGCTCGATGGTTTAATTTTTTTCATTATGCTTTAGAATACTGATGAAATTACACATTCTGTGTACTTAGGAGTGCGCTAATGACTGCATTTTCTTTCTTTAGAAGGTTGACAAGAGATGAGTGGGAGCGGCGACATTTTCTAGAAGAAAATCGCTAGTGCTTTGCATATAGCATTCTTCACACCGTATGTATCTACGTACAGCGGAGGACTGCGTGAATAATTAGTTTTTTGGTAAGTATCAGCTCGATGTTTAAATTTTTTTCATTATGCTTTAGAATACTGTTTAAATTACACATTCTGTGTACTTAGGTGTGCGCTAATGACTGCATTTTCTTTCTTTCGCAGGTTGACAAGAGATGAGTGGCAGCGGCGACATATTCTAGAAGAAAATCGCTAGTGCTTTGCATATAGCATTCTTCACAACGAATGTATCTACGTACAGCGGAGGACTGCGTGAATAATTAGTTTTTTGGGAAGTAACAGCTCGATGTTTAAATTTTTTTAATTATGCTTTGGAACACTGATGAAATTACACGTTCTGTGTACTTAGGAGTGCGCTAATGACTGCATTTTCTTTCTTTAGCAGGTTGACAAGAGATGAGTGGGAGCGGCGACATATTCTAGAAGAAAATCGCTAGTGCTTTGCACATAGCATTCTTCACACCGAATGTAACTACGTACAGCGGAGGACTGCGTGAATAATTAGTTTTTTGGGAATGAACAGCTCGATGTTTAAATTTTTTTCATTATGCTTTAGAATACTGATGAAATTACACATTCTGTGTGCTTAGGATTGCGCTAATGACTGCATTTTCTTTCTTTAGCAGGTTGACAAGAGATGAGTGGGAGCGGCGACATATTCTAGAAGAAAATCTCTAGTGCTTTGCATATAGCATTCTTCACACCGAATGTATCTACGTACAGCGGAAGACTGCGTGAATAATTAGTTTTTTGGGAAGTATCAGCTCAATGTTCTAATTTTTTTCATTATGCTTTAGACTACTGATGAAATTACACATTCTGGGTACTTAGGAGTGCGCTAATGACTACATTTTCTTTCTTTAGCAGGTTGACAAGAGATGAGTGGGAGCGGCGACATATTCTAGAAGAAAATCGCTAGTGTTTTGCATATAACATTATTCACACCGAATGTATCTACGTACAGCGGAGGACTGCGTGAATAATTAGTTTTTTGGGAAGTAACAGCTCGACGTTTAAATTTTTTTCATTATGCTTTAGAATACTGTGTACTTATTAGTGCGCTAATGACTGCATTGTCTTTCTTTAGCAGGTTGACAAGAGATGAGTGGGAGCGGCGACATATTCTAGAAGAAAATAGCTAGTGCTCTGCACATAGCATTCTTCACACCGAATGTATCTAGGTACAGCGGAGGACTGCGTGAGTAATTAGTTTTTTGGTAAGTATCAGCTCGATGTTTTAATTTTTTTCATTATGCTTTAGAATACTGATTAAATTACACATTCTGTGTACTTAGGAGTGCGCGAATGACTGAATTTTCTTTCTTTAGCAGGTTGACAAGAGATGAGTGGGAGCGGCGACATATTCTAGAAGAAAATCGCTAGTGCTTTGCATATAGCATTCTTCACACCGAATGTATCTACGTACAGCGGAGGACTGCGTGAATAATTAGTTTTTTGGTAAGTATCAGCTCGATGTTTAAATTTTTTTCATTATGCTTTAGAATAGTGATTAAATTACACATTCTGTGTACTTAGGAGTGCGCGAATGACTGCATTTTCTTTCTTTAGCAGGTTGACAAGAGATGAGTGGGAGCGGCGACATATTCTAGAAGAAAATCGCTAGTGCTTTGCATATAGCATTCTTCACACCGAATGTATCTACGTACAGCGGAGGACTGCGTGAATAATTAGTTTTTTTGGAAGTAACAGCTCGATGTTTTAATTTTTTTCATTATGCTTTAGAATACTGATGAAATTACACATTCTGTGTACTTAGGAGTGCGCTAATGACTGCATTTTCCTTCTTTAGCAGGTTGACAAGAGATGAGTGGGAGCGGCGACATATTCTAAAAAGAAAATAGCTAGTGCTTTGCACATAACATTCGTCACACAGAATGTTTCTACGTACAGCGGAGGACTGCGTGAAGAATAAGTTTTTTGGTAAGTATCAGCTCGATGTTTTAATTTTTTTCATTATGCTTTAGAATACTGATGAAATTACACATTCTGTGTACTTAGGAGTGCGCTAATGATTGCATTTTCTTTCTTTAGCAGGATGACAAGAGATGAGTGGGAGCGGCGACATATTCTAGAAGAAAATCGCTAGTGCTTTGGATATAGCATTCTTCACACCGAATGTATCTACGTACAGCGGAGGACTGCGTGAATAATTAGTTTTTTGGGAATGAACAGCTCGATGTTTAAATTTTTTTCATTATGCTTTAGAATACTGATGAAATTACATATTCTGTGTACTTAGGAGTGCGCTAATGACTGCATTTTCTTTCTTTAGCAGGTTGACAAGAGATGAGTGGGTGCGTCGACATATTCTAGAAGAAAATAGCTAGTGCATTGCACATACCATTCTTCACACCGAATGTATCTACGTACAGCGGAGGACTGCGTGAAGAATAAGTTTTTTGGTACGTATCAGCTCGATGTTTTAATTTTTTTCATTATGCTTTAGAATACTGATGAAATTACACATTCTGTGTACTTAGGAGTGCGCTAATGACTGCATTTTCTTTCTTTAGAAGGTTGACAAGAGATGAGTGGGAGCGGCGACATATTCTAGAAGAAAATCGCTAGTGCTTTGCATATAGCATTCTTCACACCGAATGTATATACGTACAGCGCAGGACTGCGTGAATAATTAGTTTTTTGGTAAGTATCAGCTCGATGATTAAATTTTTTTCATTATGCTTTAGAATACTGATTAAATTACACATTCTGTGTACTTAGGAGTGCGCTAATGACTGCATTTTCTTTCTTTAGCAGGTTGACAAGAGATGAGTGGGAGCGGCGACATATTCTAGACGAAAATCGCTAGTGCTTTGCACATAGCATTCTTCACACCGAATGTATCTACGTACAGCGGAGGACTGCGTGAAAAATAAGTATTTTGGTAAGTATCAGCTCGATGTTTTAATTTTTTTTCATTATGCTCTAGAATACTGAAGAAATTACACTTTCTGCGTGCTTAGGATTGCGCTAATGACTGCATTTTCTTTCTTTAGCAGGTTGACAAGAGATGAGTGGGAGCGGCGACATATTCTAGAAGAAAATCGCTAATGCTTTGCATATAGCATTCTTCACACCGAATGTATCTACGTACAGCGGAGGACTCCGTGAGTAATTAGTTTTTTGGTAAGTATCAGCTCGATGTTTTAATTTTTTTCATTATGCTTTAGAATACTGATTAAATTACACATTCTGTGTACTTAGTAGTGCGCGAATGACTGCATTTTCTTTCTTTAGCAGGTTGACAAGAGATGAGTGGGAGCGGCGACATATTCTAGAAGAAAATCGCTAGTGCTTTGCATATAGCATTCTTCACACCGAATGTATCTACGTACAGCGGAGGACTGCGTGAATAATTAGTTTTTTGGTAAGTATCAGCTCGATGTTTTAATTTATTTCATTATGCTTTAGAATACTGATGAAATTACACATTCTGTGTACTTAGGTGTGCGCTAATGACTACATTTTCTTTCTTTAGCAGGTTGACAAGAGATGAGTGGGAGCCGCGACATATTCTAGAAGAATATCGCTAGTGCTTTGCATATAACATTCTTCACACCGAATGTATCTACGTACAGCGGAGGACTGCGTGAATAATTAGTTTTTTGGGAAGTATCAGCTCGACGTTTAAATTTTTTTCATTATGCCTTAGAATACTGATGAAATTACACATTCTGTGTACTTAGGAGTACGCTAATGACTGAATTTTCTTTCTTTAGCAGGTTGACAAGAGATGAGTGGGAGCGGCGACATATTCTAGAAGAAAATCGCTAGTGCTTTGCATATAGCATTCTTCACACCGAATGTATCTACGTACAGCGGAGGACTGCGTGAATAATTAGTTTTTTGGGAAGTAACAGCTCGATGTTTAAATTTTTTTCATTATGCTTTAGAATACTGATGAAATTACACATTCTGTGTACTTAGGAGTGCGGTAATGACTGCATTTTCCTTCTTTAGCAGGTTGACAAGAGATGAGTGGGAGCGGCGACATATTCTGAAAAGAAAATAGCTAGTGCTTTGCACATAACATTCGTCACACAGAATGTATCCACGTACAGCGGAGGACTGCGTGAGGAATAAGTTTTTTGGTAAGTATCAGCTACATGTTTAAATTTTTTTCATTATGCGTTAGAATACTGATGAAATTACATATTCTGTGTACTTAGGAGTGCGCTAATGACTGCATTTTCTTTCTTTAGCAGGATGACAAGAGATGAGTGGGAGTGGCCACATATTCTAGAAGAAAATCGCTAGTGCTTTGCATATAGCATTCTTCACACCGAATGTATCAACGTACAGCGGAGGACTGCGTGAATAATTAGTTTATTGGGAATGAACATCTCGATGTTTAAATTTTTTTCATTATGCTTTAGAATACTGATGAAATTACCTATTCTGTGTACTTAGGAGTGCGCTAATGACTGCATTTTCTTTCTTTAGCAGGTTGACAAGAGATGAGTGGGTGCGGCGACATATTCTAGAAGAAAATAGCTAGTGCTTTCCACATAGCATTCTTCACACCGAATGTACCTACGTACAGCGGAGGACTGCGGGAAGAATAAGTTTCTTGGTAAGTATCAGCTCGATGTTTTAATATTTTTCATTATGCTTTAGAATACTGATGAAATTACACATTCTGTGTACTTAGGAGTGCGCTAATGACTGCATTTTCTTTCTTTAGCAGGTTGACAATAGATGAGTGGGAGCGGCGACATATTCTAGAAGAAAATCGCTAGTGCTTTGCATATAGCATTCTTCACACCGAATGTATCTACGTACAGCGGAGGACTGCGTGAATAATTAGTTTTTTGGAAAGTAACAGCTCGATGTTTAAATTTTTTTCATTATGCTTTAGAATACTGATGAAATTACACATTCTGTGTGCTTAGGAGTGCGCTAATGACTGCATTTTCTTTCTTTAGCAGGTTGACAAGAGATGAGTGGGAGCGGCGACATATTCTACACTCCTGGAAATGGAAAAAATAACACATTGACACCGGTGTGTCAGACCCACCATACTTGCTCCGGACACTGCGAGAGGGCTGTACAAGCAACGATCACACGCACGGCACAGCGGACACACCAGGAACCGCGGTGTTGGCCGTCGAATGGCGCTAGCTGCGCAGCATTTGTGCACCGCCGCCGTCAGTGTCAGCCAGTTTGCCGTGGCATACGGAGCTCCATCGCAGTCTTTAACACTGGTAGCATGCCGCGACAGCGTGGACGTGAACCGTATGTGCAGTTGACGGACTTTGAGCGAGGGCGTATAGTGGGCATGCGGGAGGCCGGGTGGACGTACCGCCGAATTGCTCATCACGTGGGGCGTGAGGTCTCCACAGTACATCGATGTTGTCGCCAGTGGTCGGCGGAACGTGCACGTGGCCGTCGACCTGGGACCGGACCGCAGCGACGCACGGATGCTCGCCAAGACCGTAGGATTCTACGCAGTGCCGTAGGGGACCGCACCGCCACTTCACAGCAAATTAGGGACACTGTTGCTCCTGGGGTATCGGCGAGGACCATTCGCAACCGTCTCCATGAAGCTGGGCTACGGTCCCGCACACCGTTAGGCCGTCTTCCGCTCACGCCCCAACATCGTGCAGCCCGCCTCCAGTGGTGTCGCGACAGGCGTGAATGGAGGGAAGAATGGAGACGTGTCGTCTTCAGCGATGAGAGTCGCTTCTGCCTTGGTGCCAATGATGATCGTATGCGTGTTTGGCGCCGTGCAGGAGAGCGCCACAATCAGCACTGCATACGACCGAGGCACACAGGGCCAACACCCGGCATCATGGTGTGGGGAGCGATCTCCTACACTGGCCGTACACCACTGGTGATCGTCGAGGGGACACTGAATAGTGCACGGTACATCCAAACCGTCATCGAACCCATCGTTCTACCATTCCTAGACCGGCAAGGGAACTTGCTGTTCCAACAGGACAATGCACGTCCGCATGTATCCCGTGCCACATAACGTGCTCTAGAAGGTGTAAGTCAACTACCCTGGCCAGCAAGATCTCCGGATCTGTCCCCCATTGAGCATGTTTGGGACTGGATGAAGCGTCGTCTCACGCGGTCTGCACATCTAGCACGAACGCTGGTCCAACTGAGGCGCCAGGTGGAAATGGCATGGCAAGCCGTTCCACAGGACTACATCCAGCATCTCTACGATCGTCTCCATGGGAGAATAGCAGCCTGCATTGCTGCGAAAGGTGGATATACACTGTACTAGTGCCAACATTGTGCATGCTCTGTTGCCTGTGTCTATGTGCCTGTGGTTCAGTCAGTGTGATCATGTGATGTATCTGACCCCAGGAATGTGTCAATAAAGTTTCCCCTTCCTGGGACAATGAATTCACGGTGTTCTTATTTCAATTTCCAGGAGTGTAGAAGAAAAAAGCTAGTGCTCTGCATATAGCATTCTTCACACCGAATGTATCTACGTACAGCGGAGGACTGCGTGAAGAATAAGATTTTTGGTAAGTATCAGCTCGATGGTTTAATTTTTTTCATTATGCTTTAGAATACTGATGAAATTACACATTCTGTGTACTTAGGAGTGCGCTAATGACTGCATTTTCTTTCTTTAGAAGGTTGACAAGAGATGAGTGGGAGCGGCGACATATTCTAGAAGAAAATCGCTAGTGCTTTGCATATAGCATTCTTCACACCGTATGTATCTACGTACAGCGGAGGACTGCGTGAATAATTAGTTTTTTGGTAAGTATCAGCTCGATGTTTAAATTTTTTTCATTATGCTTTAGAATACTGATTAAATTACACATTCTGTGTACTTAGGTGTGCGCTAATGACTGCATTTTCTTTCTTTCGCAGGTTGACAAGAGATGAGTGGCAGCGGCGACATATTCTAGAAGAAAATCGCTAGTGCTTTGCATATAGCATTCTTCACAACGAATGTATCTACGTACAGCGGAGGACTGCGTGAATAATTAGTTTTTTGAGAAGTAACAGCTCGATGTTTAAATTTTTTTCATTATGCTTTGGAACACTGATGAAATTACACATTCTGTGTACTTAGGAGTGCGCTAATGACTGCATTTTCTTTCTTTAGCAGGTTGACAAGAGATGAGTGGGAGCGGCGACATATTCTAGAAGAAAATCGCTAGTGCTTTGCACATAGCATTCTTCACACCGAATGTAACTACGTACAGCGGAAGACTGCGTGAATAATTAGTTTTTTGGGAATTATCAGCTCAATGTTCTAATTTTTTTCATTATGCTTTAGAATACTGATGAAATTACACATTCTGGGTACTTAGGAGTGCGCTAATGACTACATTTTCTTTCTTTAGCAGGTTGACAAGAGATGAGTGGGAGCGGCGACATATTCTAGAAGATAATCGCTAGTGCTTTGCATATAACATTATTCACACCGAATGTATCTACGTACAGCGGAGGACTGCGTGAATAATTAGTTTTTTGGGAAGTAACAGCTCGACGTTTAAATTTTTTTCATTATGCTTTAGAATACTGTGTACTTATTAGTGCGCTAATGACTGCATTGTCTTTCATTAGCAGGTTGACAAGAGATGAGTGGGAGCGGCGACATATTCTGAAAAGAAAATAGCTAGTGCTTTGCACATAGCATTCCTCACACCGAATGTATCTAGGTACAGCGGAGGACTGCGTGAGTAATTAGTTTTTTGGTAAGTATCAGCTACATGTTTAAATTTTTTTCATTATGCGTTAGAATACTGATGAAATTACATATTCTGTGTACTTAGGAGTGCGCTAATGACTGCATTTTCTTTCTTTAGCAGGATGACAAGAGATGAGTGGGAGTGGCCACATATTCTAGAAGAAAATCGCTAGTGCTTTGCATATAGCATTCTTCACACCGAATGTATCAACGTACAGCGGAGGACTGCGTGAATAATTAGTTTATTGGGAATGAACAGCTCGATGTTTAAATTTTTTTCATTATGCTTTAGAATACTGATGAAATTACCTATTCTGTGTACTTAGGAGTGCGCTAATGACTGCATTTTCTTTCTTTAGCAGGTTGACAAGAGATGAGTGGGTGCGGCGACATATTCTAGAAGAAAATAGCTAGTGCTTTCCACATAGCATTCTTCACATCGAATGTACCTACGTACAGCGGAGGACTGCGGGAAGAATAAGTTTCTTGGTAAGTATCAGCTCGATGTTTTAATATTTTTCATTATGCTTTAGAATACTGATGAAATTACACATTCTGTGTACTTAGGAGTGCGCTAATGACTGCATTTTCTTTCTTTAGCAGGTTGACAATAGATGAGTGGGAGCGGCGACATATTCTAGAAGAAAATCGCTAGTGCTTTGCATATAGCATTCTTCACACCGAATGTATCTACGTACAGCGGAGGACTGCGTGAATAATTAGTTTTTTGGAAAGTAACAGCTCGATGTTTAAATTTTTTTCATTATGCTTTAGAATACTGATGAAATTACACATTCTGTGTGCTTAGGAGTGCGCTAATGACTGCATTTTCTTTCTTTAGCAGGTTGACAAGAGATGAGTGGGAGCGGCGACATATTCTACACTCCTGGAAATGGAAAAAATAACACATTGACACCGGTGTGTCAGACCCACCATACTTGCTCCGGACACTGCGAGAGGGCTGTACAAGCAACGATCACACGCACGGCACAGCGGACACACCAGGAACCGCGGTGTTGGCCGTCGAATGGCGCTAGCTGCGCAGCATTTGTGCACCGCCGCCGTCAGTGTCAGCCAGTTTGCCGTGGCATACGGAGCTCCATCGCAGTCTTTAACACTGGTAGCATGCCGCGACAGCGTGGACGTGAACCGTATGTGCAGTTGACGGACTTTGAGCGAAGGCGTATAGTGGGCATGCGGGAGGCCGGGTGGACGTACCGCCGAATTGCTCATCACGTGGGGCGTGAGGTCTCCACAGTACATCGATGTTGTCGCCAGTGGTCGGCGGAACGTGCACGTGGCCGTCGACCTGGGACCGGACCGCAGCGACGCACGGATGCTCGCCAAGACCGTAGGATTCTACGCAGTGCCGTAGGGGACCGCACCGCCACTTCCCAGCAAATTAGGGACACTGTTGCTCCTGGGGTATCGGCGAGGACCATTCGCAACCGTCTCCATGAAGCTGGGCTACGGTCCCGCACACCGTTAGGCCGTCTTCCGCTCACGCCCCAACATCGTGCAGCCCGCCTCCAGTGGTGTCGCGACAGGCGTGAATGGAGGGAAGAATGGAGACGTGTCGTCTTCAGCGATGAGAGTCGCTTCTGCCTTGGTGCCAATGATGATCGTATGCGTGTTTGGCGCCGTGCAGGAGAGCGCCACAATCAGCACTGCATACGACCGAGGCACACAGGGCCAACACCCGGCATCATGGTGTGGGGAGCGATCTCCTACACTGGCCGTACACCACTGGTGATCGTCGAGGGGACACTGAATAGTGCACGGTACATCCAAACCGTCATCGAACCCATCGTTCTACCATTCCTAGACCGGCAAGGGAACTTGCTGTTCCAACAGGACAATGCACGTCCGCATGTATCCCGTGCCACATAACGTGCTCTAGAAGGTGTAAGTCAACTACCCTGGCCAGCAAGATCTCCGGATCTGTCCCCCATTGAGCATGTTTGGGACTGGATGAAGCGTCGTCTCACGCGGTCTGCACATCTAGCACGAACGCTGGTCCAACTGAGGCGCCAGGTGGAAATGGCATGGCAAGCCGTTCCACAGGACTACATCCAGCATCTCTACGATCGTCTCCATGGGAGAATAGCAGCCTGCATTGCTGCGAAAGGTGGATATACACTGTACTAGTGCCAACATTGTGCATGCTCTGTTGCCTGTGTCTATGTGCCTGTGGTTCAGTCAGTGTGATCATGTGATGTATCTGACCCCAGGAATGTGTCAATAAAGTTTCCCCTTCCTGGGACAATGAATTCACGGTGTTCTTATTTCAATTTCCAGGAGTGTAGAAGAAAAAAGCTAGTGCTCTGCATATAGCATTCTTCACACCGAATGTATCTACGTACAGCGGAGGACTGCGTGAAGAGTAAGTTTTTTGGTAAGTATCAGCTCGATGGTTTAATTTTTTTCATTATGCTTTAGAATACTGATGAAATTACACATTCTGTGTACTTAGGAGTGCGCTAATGACTGCATTTTCTTTCTTTAGAAGGTTGACAAGAGATGAGTGGGAGCGGCGACATATTCTAGAAGAAAATCGCTAGTGCTTTGCATATAGCATTCTTCACACCGTATGTATCTACGTACAGCGGAGGACTGCGTGAATAATTAGTTTTTTGGTAAGTATCAGCTCGATGTTTAAATTTTTTTCATTATGCTTTAGAATACTGATTAAATTACACATTCTGTGTACTTAGGTGTGCGCTAATGACTGCATTTTCTTTCTTTCGCAGGTTGACAAGAGATGAGTGGCAGCGGCGACATATTCTAGAAGAAAATCGCTAGTGCTTTGCATATAGCATTCTTCACAACGAATGTATCTACGTACAGCGGAGGACTGCGTGAATAATTAGTTTTTTGAGAAGTAACAGCTCGATGTTTAAATTTTTTTCATTATGCTTTGGAACACTGTTGAAATTACACATTCTGTGTACTTAGGAGTGCGCTAATGACTGCATTTTCTTTCTTTAGCAGGTTGACAAGAGATGAGTGGGAGCGGCGACATATTCTAGAAGAAAATCGCTAGTGCTTTGCACATAGCATTCTTCACACCGAATGTAACTACGTACAGCGGAGGACTGCGTGAATAATTAGTTTTTTGGGAATGAACAGCTCGATGTTTAAATTTTTTTCATTATGCTTTAGAATACTGATGAAATTACACATTCTGTGTGCTTAGGATTGCGCTAATGACTGCATTTTCTTTCTTTAGCAGGTTGACAAGAGATGAGTGGGAGCGGCGACATATTCTAGAAGAAAACCGCTAGTGCTTTGCATATAGCATTCTTCACACCGAATGTATCTACGTACAGCGGAAGACTGCGTGAATAATTAGTTTTTTGGGAAGTATCAGCTCAATGTTCTAATTTTTTTCATTATGCTTTAGAATACTGATGAAATTACACATTCTGGGTACTTAGGAGTGCGCTAATGACTACATTTTCTTTCTTTAGCAGGTTGACAAGAGATGAGTGGGAGCGGCGACATATTCTAGAAGATAATCGCTAGTGCTTTGCATATAACATTATTCACACCGAATGTATCTACGTACAGCGGAGGACTGCGTGAATAATTAGTTTTTTGGGAAGTAACAGCTCGACGTTTAAATTTTTTTCATTATGCTTTAGAATACTGTGTACTTATTAGTGCGCTAATGACTGCATTGTCTTTCTTTAGCAGGTTGACAAGAGATGAGTGGGAGCGGCGACATATTCTAGAAGAAAATAGCTAGTGCTTTGCACATAGCATTCCTCACACCGAATGTATCTAGGTACAGCGGAGGACTGCGTGAGTAATTAGTTTTTTGGTAAGTATCAGCTCGATGTTTTAATTTTTTTCATTATGCTTTAGAATACTGATTAAATTACACATTCTGTGTACTTAGGAGTGCGCGAATGACTGCATTTTCTTTCTTTAGCAGGTTGACAAGAGATGAGTGGGAGCGGCGACATATTCTAGAAGAAAATCGCTAGTGCTTTGCATATAGCATTCTTCACACCGAATGTATCTACGTACAGCGGAGGACTGCGTGAATAATTAGTTTTTTGGTAAGTATCAGCTCGATGTTTTAATTTTTTTCATTATGCTTTAGAATACTGATGAAATTACACATTCTGTGTACTTAGGAGTGCGCTAATGACTGCATTTTTTTCGAAAGCAGGTGGACAAGAGATGAGTGGGAGCGGCGACATATTCTAGAAGAAAATCGTTAGTGCTTTGCATATAGCATTCTTCACACCGAATGTATCTACCTACAGCGGAGGACTGCGTGAAGAATAAGTTTTTTGGTAAGTATCAGCTCGATGTTTTAATTTTTTTCATTATGCTTTAGAATACTGATGAAATTACACATTCTGTGTACTTAGGTGTGCGCTAATGACTACATTTTCTTTCTTTAGCAGGTTGACAAGAGATGAGTGGGAGCCGCGACATATTCTAGAAGAAAATCGCTAGTGCTTTGCATATAACATTCTTCACACCGAATGTATCTACGTACAGCGGAGGACTGCGTGAATAATTAGTTTTTTGGGAAGTAACAGCTCGACGTTTAAATTTTTTTCATTATGCTTTAGAATACTGATGAAATTACACATTCTGTGTACTTAGGAGTACGCTAATGACTGAATTTTCTTTCTTTAGCAGGTTGACAAGAGATGAGTGGGAGCGGCGACATATTCTAGAAGAAAATCGCTAGTGCTTTGCATATAGCATTCTTCACACCGAATGTATCTACGTACAGCGGAGGACTGCGTGAATAATTAGTTTTTTGGGAAGTAACAGCTCGATGTTTAAATTTTTTTCATTATGCTTTAGAATACTGATGAAATTACACATTCTGTGTACTTAGGAGTGCGGTAATGACTGCATTTTCCTTCTTTAGCAGGTTGACAAGAGATGAGTGGGAGCGGCGACATATTCTGAAAAGAAAATAGCTAGTGCTTTGCACATAACATTCGTCACACAGAATGTATCCACGTACAGCGGAGGGCTGCGTGAAGAATAAGTTTTTTGGTAAGTATCAGCTACATGTTTAAATTTTTTTCATTATGCGTTAGAATACTCATGAAATTACATATTCTGTGTACTTAGGAGTGCGCTAATGACTGCATTTTCTTTCTTTAGCAGGATGACAAGAGATGAGTGGGAGTGGCGACATATTCTAGAAGAAAATCGCTAGTGCTTTGCATATAGCATTCTTCACACCGAATGTATCAACGTACAGCGGAGGACTGCGTGAATAATTAGCTTTTTGGGAATGAACAGCTCGATGTTTAAATTTTTTTCATTATGCTTTAGAATACTGATGAAATTACATATTCTGTTTACTTAGGAGTGCGCTAATGACTGCATTTTCTTTCTTTAGCAGGTTGACAAGAGATGAGTGGGTGCGGCGACATATTCTAGAAGAAAATAGGTAGTGCTTTCCACATAGCATTCTTCACACCGAATGTACCTACGTACAGCGGAGGACTGCGGGAAGAATAAGTTTCTTGGTAAGTATCAGCTCGATGTTTTAATATTTTTCATTATGCTTTAGAAAACTGATGAAATTACACATTCTGTGTACTTAGGAGTGCGCTAATGACTGCATTTTCTTTCTTTAGCAGGTTGACAATAGATGAGTGGGAGCGGCGACATATTCTAGAAGAAAATCGCTAGTGCTTTGCATATAGCATTCTTCACACCGAATGTATCTACGTACAGCGGAGGACTGCGTGAATAATTAGTTTTTTGGAAAGTATCAGCTCGATGTTTAAATTTTTTTCATTATGCTTTAGAATACTGATGAAATTACACATTCTGTGTGCTTAGGAGTGCGCTAATGACTGCATTTTCTTTCTTTAGCAGGTTGACAAGAGATGAGTGGGAGCGGCGACATATTCTAGAAGAAAATCGCTAGTGCTTTGCACATAGCATTCTTCACACCGAATGTATCTACGTACAGCGGAGGACTGCGTGAATAATTAGTTTTTCGGGAAGTAACAGCTCGATGTTTAAATTTTATTCATTATGCTTTAGAATACTGATGAAATTACACATTCTGTGTACTTAGGAGTGCGCGAATGACTGCATTTTCTTTCTTTAGCAGGTTGACAAGAGACGAGTGGGAGCGGCGACATATTCTAGAAGAAAATCGCTAGTGCTTTGCACATAGCATTCCTCACACCGAATGTATCTACGTACAGCGGAGGACTGCGTGAAGTATAAGAATTTTGGTAAGTATCAGCTCGATGTTTTAATTTTTTTCATTATGCTTTAGAATACTGATGAAATTACACATTCTGTGTGCTTAGGATTGCGCTAATGACTGCATTTTCTTTCTTTAGCAGGTTGACAAGAGATGAGTGGGAGCGGCGACATATTCTAGAAGAAAATAGCTAGTGCTTTGCATATAGCATTCTTCACACCGAATGTATCTACGTACAGCGGAGGACTGCGTGAATAATTAGTTTTTTGGTAAGTATCAGCTTTATGTTTTAATTTTTTTCATTATGCTTTAGAATACTGATTAAATTACACATTCTGTGTACTTAGCAGTGCGCGAATGACTGCATTTTCTTTCTTTAGCAGGTTGACAAGAGATGAGTGGGAGCGGCGACATATTCTAGAAGAAAATCGCTAGTGCTTTGCATATAGCATTCTTCACACCGAATGTATCTACGTACAGCGGAGGACTGCGTGAATAATTAGTTTTTCGGTAAGTATCAGCTCGATGTTTTAATTTTTTTCATTATGCTTTAGAATACTGATGAAATTACACATTCTGTGTACTTAGGAGTGCGCTAATGACTGCATTTTTTTCGAAAGCAGGTGGACAAGAGATGAGTGGGAGCGGCGACATATTCTAGAAGAAAATCGTTAGTGCTTTGCATATAGCATTCTTCACACCGAATGTATCTACCTACAGCGGAGGACTGCGTGAAGAATAAGTTTTTTGGTAAGTATCAGCTCGATGTTTTAATTTTTTTCATTATGCTTTAGAATACTGATGAAATTACACATTCTGTGTACTTAGGTGTGCGCTAATGACTACATTTTCTTTCTTTAGCAGGTTGACAAGAGATGAGTGGGAGCCGCGACATATTCTAGAAGAAAATCGCTAGTGCTTTGCATATAACATTCTTCACACCGAATGTATCTACGTACAGCGGAGGACTGCGTGAATAATTAGTTTTTTGGGAAGTAACAGCTCGACGTTTAAATTTTTTTCATTATGCTTTAGAATACTGATGAAATTACACATTCTGTGTACTTAGGAGTACGCTAATGACTGAATTTTCTTTCTTTAGAAGGTTGACAAGAGATGAGTGGGAGCGGCGACATATTCTAGTAGAAAATCGCTAGTGCTTTGCATATAGCATTCTTCACACCGAATGTATCTACGTACAGCGGAGGACTGCGTGAATAATTAGTTTTTTGGGAAGTAACAGCTCGATGTTTAAATTTTTTTCATTATGCTTTAGAATACTGATGAAATTACACATTCTGTGTACTTAGGAGTGCGGTAATGACTGCATTTTCCTTCTTTAGCAGGTTGACAAGAGATGAGTGGGAGCGGCGACATATTCTGAAAAGAAAATAGCTAGTGCTTTGCACATAACATTCGTCACACAGAATGTATCCACGTACAGCGGAGGACTGCGTGAAGAATAAGTTTTTTGGTAAGTATCAGCTACATGTTTAAATTTTTTTCATTATGCGTTAGAATACTGATGAAATTACATATTCTGTGTACTTAGGAGTGCGCTAATGACTGCATTTTCTTTCTTTAGCAGGATGACAAGAGATGAGTGGGAGTGGCGACATATTCTAGAAGAAAATCGCTAGTGCTCTGCATATAGCATTCTTCACACCGAATGTATCAACGTACAGCGGAGGACTGCGTGAATAATTAGTTTTTTGGGAATGAACAGCTCGATGTTTAAATTTTTTTCATTATGCTTTAGAATACTGATTAAATTACACATTCTGTGTACTTAGGAGTGCGCGAATGACTGCATTTTCTCTCTTGAGCAGGTTGACAAGAGATGAGTGGGAGCGGCGACATATTCTAGAAGAAAATCGCTAGTGCTTTGCATATAGCATTCTTCACACCGTATGTATCTACGTACAGCGGAGGACTGCGTGAATAATTAGTTTTTTGGTAAGTATCAGCTCGATGTTTAAATTTTTTTCATTATGCTTTAGAATACTGATTAAATTACACATTCTGTGTACTTAGGTGTGCGCTAATGACTGCATTTTCTTTCTTTCGCAGGTTGACAAGAGATGAGTGGGAGCGGCGACATATTCTAGAAGAAAATCGCTAGTGCTTTGCATATAGCATTCTTCACAACGAATGTATGTACGTACAGCGGAGGACTGCGTGAATAATTAGTTTTTTGGGAAGTAACAGCTCGATGTTTAAATTTTTTTCATTATGCTTTGGAACACTGATGAAATTACACGTTCTGTGTACTTAGGAGTGCGCTAATGACTGCATTTTCTTTCTTTAGCAGGTTGACTAGAGATGAGTGGGAGCGGCGACATATTCTAGAAGAAAATCGCTAGTGCTTTGCACATAGCATTCTTCACACCGAATGTAACTACGTACAGCGGAGGACTGCGTGAATAATTAGTTTTTTGGGAATGAACAGCTCGATGTTTAAATTTTTTTCATTATGCTTTAGAATACTGATGAAATTACACATTCTGTGTGCTTAGGATTGCGCTAATGACTGCATTTTCTTTCTTTAGCAGGTTGACAAGAGATGAGTGGGAGCGGCGACATATTCTAGAAGAAAATCGCTAGTGCTTTGCATATAGCATTCTTCACACCGAATGTATCTACGTACAGCGGAAGACTGCGTGAATAATTAGTTTTTTGGGAAGTATCAGCACAATGTTCTAATTTTTTTCATTATGCTTTAGAATACTGATGAAATTACACATTCTGGGTACTTAGGAGTGCGCTAATGACTACATTTTCTTTCTTTAGCAGGTTGACAAGAGATGAGTGGGAGCGGCGACATATTCTAGAAGAAAATCGCTAGTGCTTTGCATATAACATTATTCACACCGAATGTATCTACGTACAGCGGAGGACTGCGTGAATAATTAGTTTTTTGGGAAGTAACAGCTCGACGTTTAAATTTTTTTCATTATGCTTTAGAATACTGTGTACTTATTAGTGCGCTAATGACTGCATTGTCTTTCTTTAGCAGGTTGACAAGAGATGAGTGGGAGCGGCGACATATTCTAGAAGAAAATAGCTAGTGCTTTGCACATAGCATTCTTCACACCGAATGTATCTAGGTACAGCGGAGGACTGCGTGAATAATTAGTTTTTTGGTAAGTATCAGCTATATGTTTAAATTTTTTTCATTATGCGTTAGAATACTGATGAAATTACATATTCTGTGTACTTAGGAGTGCGCTAATGACTGCATTTTCTTTCTTTAGCAGGATGACAAGAGATGAGTGGGAGCGGCGACATATTCTAGAAGAAAATCGCTAGTGCTTTGCATATAGCATTCTTCACACCGAATGTATCAACGTACAGCGGAGGACTGCGTGAATAATTAGTTTTTTGAGAATGAACAGCTCGATGTTTAAATTTTTTTCATTATGCTTTAGAATACTGATGAAATTACATATTCTGTGTACTTAGGAGTGCGCTAATGACTGCATTTTCTTTCTTTAGCAGGTTGACAAGAGATGAGTGGGTGCGGCGACATATTCTAGAAGAAAATAGCTAGTGCTTTGCACATAGCATACTTCACACCGAATGTATCTACGTACAGCGGAGGACTGCGTGAATAATAAGTTTTTTGGTAAGTATCAGCTCGATGTTTTAATATTTTTCGTTATGCTTTAGAATACTGATGAAATTACACATTCTGTGTACTTAGGAGTGCGCTAATGACTGCATTTTCTTTCTGTAGCAGGTTGACAATAGATGAGTGGGAGCGGCGACATATTCTAGAAGAAAATCGCTAGTGCTTTGCATATAGCATTCTTCACACCGAATGTATCTACGTACAGCGGAGGACTGCGTGAATAATTAGTTTTTTGGTAAGTATCAGCTCGATGTTTAAATTTTTTTCATTATGCTTTAGAATACTGATTAAATTACACATTCTGTGTACTTAGGAGTGCGCTAATGACTGCATTTTCTTTCTTTAGCAGGTTGACAATAGATGAGTGGGAGCGGCGACATATTCTAGAAGAAAATCGCTAGTGCTTTGCATATAGCATTCTTCACACCGAATGTATCTACGTACAGCGGAGGACTGCGTGAATAATTAGTTTTTCGGGAAGTAACAGCTCGATGTTTAAATTTTATTCATTATGCTTTAGAATACTGATGAAATTACACATTCTGTGTACTTAGGAGTGCGCTAATGACTGCATTTTCTTTCTTTAGCAGGTTGACAAGAGACAAGTGGGAGCGGCGACATATTCTAGAAGAAAATCGCTAGTGCTTTGCACAGAGCATTCCTCACACCGAATGTATCTACGTACAGCGGAGGACTGCGTGAAGTATAAGTATTTTGGTAAGTATCAGCTCGATGTTTTAATTTTTTTCATTATGCTTTAGAATACTGATGAAATTACACATTCTGTGTGCTTAGGATTGCGCTAATGACTGCATTTTCTTTCTTTAGCAGGTTGACAAGAGATGAGTGGGAGCGGCGACATATTCTAGAAGAAAATAGCTAGTGCTTTGCATATAGCATTCTTCACACCGAATGTATCTACGTACAGAGGAGGACTGCGTGAATAATTAGTTTTTTGGTAAGTATCAGCTTTATGTTTTAATTTTTTTCATTATGCTCTAGAATACTGATTAAATTACACATTCTGTGTACTTAGCAGTGCGCGAATGACTGCATTTTCTTTCTTTAGCAGGTTGACCAGAGATGAGTGGGAGCGGCGACATATTCTAGAAGAAAATAGCTAGTGCTTTGCATATAGCATTCTTCACACCGAATGTATCTACGTACAGCGGAGGACTGCGTGAAGAATAAGTTTTTTGGTAAGTATCAGCTCGATGTTCTCATTTTTTTCATTATGCTTTAGAATACTGATGAAATTACACATTCTGTGTACTTAGGAGTGCGCTAATGACTACATTTTCTTTCTTTAGCAGGTTGACAAGAGATGAGTGGGAGCGGCGACATATTCTAGAAGAAAATCGCTAGTGCTTTGCATATAACATTCTT
The DNA here is from genome assembly GCF_023864275.1 of Schistocerca cancellata. Taxonomy (NCBI): domain Eukaryota; kingdom Metazoa; phylum Arthropoda; class Insecta; order Orthoptera; family Acrididae; genus Schistocerca; species Schistocerca cancellata. Next base: position 140,690,889 of record NC_064634.1, on the reverse strand, counting down.
CACACCGAATGTATCTACGTACAGCGGAGGACTGCGTGAATAATTAGTTTTTTGGGAAGTAACAGCTCGATGTTTAAATTTTCTCATTATGCTTTAGATTACTGATGAAATTACACATTCTGTGTACTTAGGAGTGCGCTAATGACTGCATTTTCTTTCTTTAGCAGGTTGACAAGAGATGAGTGGGAGCGGCGACATATTCTAGAAGAAAATCGCTAGTGCTTTGCATATAGCATTCTTCACACCGAATGTATCTACGTACTGCGGAGGACTGCGTGAATAATTAGGTTTTTGGGAAGTAACAGCTCGATATTAAAATTTTTTTCATTATGCTTTAGAATACTGATGAAATTACACATTCTGTGTACTTATTAGTGCGCTAATGACTGCATTTTATTTTTTTAGCAGGTTGACAAGAGATGAGTGGGAGCGGCGACATATTCTAGAAGAAAGTAGCTAGTGCTTTGCACATAGCATTCTTCACACCGAATGTATCTACGTACAGCGGAGGACTGCGTGAATAATTGGTTTTTTGGTAAGTATCAGCTCGATGTTTAAATTTTTTTCATTATGCTTTAGAATACTGATGAAATTACACATTCTGTGTACTTAGGAGTACGCTAATGACTGAATTTTCTTTCTTTAGCAGGTTGACAAGAGATGAGTGGGAGCGGCGACATATTCTAGAAGAAAATCGCTAGTGCTTTGCATATAGCATTCTTCACACCGAATGTATCTACGTACAGCGGAGGACTGCGTGAATAATTAGTTTTTTGGTAAGTAACAGCTCGATGTTTAAATTTTTTTCATTATGCTTTAGAATACTGATGTAATTACACATTCTGTGTACTTAGGAGTGCGCTAATGACTGCATTTTCTTTCTTTAGCAGGTTGACAAGAGATGAGTGGGAGCGGCGACATATTCTAAAAAGAAAATAGCTAGTGCTTTGCACATAACATTCGTCACACAGAATGTTTCCACGTACAGCGGAGGACTGCGTGAAGAATAAGTTTTTTGGTAAGTATCAGCTATATGTTTAAATTTTTTTCATTATGCGTTAGAATACTGATGAAATTACATATTCTGTGTACTTAGGAGTGCGCTAATGACTGCATTTTCTTTCTTTAGCAGGATGACAAGAGATGAGTGGGAGCGGCGACATATTCTAGAAGAAAATCGCTAGTGCTTTGCATATAGCATTCTTCACACTGAATGTATCAACGTGCAGCGGAGGACTGCGTGAATAATTAGTTTTTTGAGAATGAACAGCTCGATGTTTAAATTTTTTTCATTATGCTTTAGAATACTGATGAAATTACATATTCTGTGTACTTAGGAGTGCGCTAATGACTGCATTTTCTTTCTTTAGCAGGTTGACAAGAGATGAGTGGGTGCGGCGACATATTCTAGAAGAAAATAGCTAGTGCTTTGCACATAGCATTCTTCACACCGAATGTATCTACGTACAGCGGAGGACTGCGTGAAGAATAAGTTTTTTGGTAAGTATCAGCTCGATGTTTTAATATTTTTCATTATGCTTTAGAATACTGATGAAATTACACATTCTGTGTACTTAGGAGTGCGCTAATGACTGCATTTTCTTTCTTTAGCAGGTTGACAATAGATGAGTGGGAGCGGCGACATATTCTAGAAGAAAATCGCTAGTGCTTTGCATATAGCATTCTTCACACCGAATGTATCTACGTACAACGGAGGACTGCGTGAATAATTAGTTTTTTGGGAAGTAACAGCTCGATGTTTAAATTTTATTTATTATGCTTTAGAATACTGATGAAATTACACATTCTGTGTGCTTAGGAGTGCGCTAATGACTGCATTTTCTTTCTTTAGCAGGTTGACAAGAGATGAGTGGGAGCGGCGACATATTCTAGAAGAAAATCGCTAGTGCTTTGCACATAGCATTCTTCACACCGAATGTATCTACGTACAGCGGAGGACTGCGTGAAGAATAAGTATTTTGGTTAGTATCAGCTCGATGTTTTAATTTTTTTTCATTATGCTTTAGAATACTGATGAAATTACACATTCTGCGTGCTTAGGATTGCGCTAATGACTGCATTTTCTTTCTTTAGCAGGTTGACAAGAGATGAGTGGGAGCGGCGACATATTCTAGAAGAAAATCGCTAGTGCTTTGCATATAGCATTCTTCACACCGAATGTATATACGTACAGCGGAGGACTGCGTGAGTAATTAGTTTTTTGGTAAGTATCAGCTCGATGTTTTAATTTTTTTCATTATGCTTTAGAATACTGATTAAATTACACATTCTGTGTACTTAGGAGTGCGCGAATGACTGCATTTTCTTTCTTTAGCAGGTTGACAAGAGATGAGTGGGAGCGGCGACATATTCTACACTCCTGGAAATCGAAAAAAGAACACATGGACACCTGTGTGTCAGACCCACCATACTTGCTCCGGACACTGCGAGAGGGCTGTACAAGCAATGATCACACGCACGGCACAGCGGACACACCAGGAACCGCGGTGTTGTCCGTCGAATGGCGCTAGCTGCGCAGCATTTGTGCACCGCCGCTGTCAGTGTCAGCCAGTTTGCCGTGGCATACGGAGCTCCATCGCAGTCTTTAACACTAGTAGCATGCCGCGACAGCGTGGACGTGAACCGTATGTGCAGTTGACGGACTTTGAGCGAGGGCGTATAGTGGGCATGCGGGACGCCGGGTGGACGTACCGCCGAATTGCTCAACACGTGGGGCGTGAGGTCTCCACAGTACATCGATGTTGTCGCCAGTGGTCGGCGGAACGTGCACGTGCCCGTCGACCTGGGACCGGACCGCAGCGACGCACGGATGCTCGCCAAGACCGTAGGATCCTACGCAGTGCCGTAGGGGACCGCACCGCCACTTCCCAGCAAATTAGGGACACTGTTGCTCCTGGGGTATCGGCGAGGACCATTCGCAACCGTCTCCATGAAGCTGGGCTACGGTCCCGCACACCGTTAGGCCGTCTTCCGCTCACGCCCCAACATCGTGCAGCCCGCCTCCAGTGGTGTCGCGACTGGCGTGAATGGAGGGAAGAATGGAGACGTGTCGTCTTCAGCGATGAGAGTCGCTTCTGCCTTGGTGCCAATGATGGTCGTATGCGTGTTTGGCGCCGTGCAGGTGAGCGCCACAATCAGCACTGCATACGACCGAGGCACACAGGGCCAACACCCGGCATCATGGTGTGGGGAGCGATCTCCTACACTGGCCGTACACCACTGGTGATCGTCGAGGGGACACTGAATAGTGCACGGTACATCCAAACCGTCATCAAACCCATCGTTCTACCATTCCTAGACCGGCAAGGGAACTTGCTGTTCCAACAGGACAATGCACGTCCGCATGTATCCCGTGCCACCCAACGTGCTCTAGAAGGTGTAAGTCAACTACCCTGGCCAGCAAGATCTCCGGATCTGTCCCCCATTGAGCATGTTTGGGACTGGATGAAGCGTCGTCTCACGCGGTCTGCACATCTAGCACGAACGCTGGTCCAACTGAGGCGCCAGGTGGAAATGGCATGGCAAGCCGTTCCACAGGACTACATCCAGCATCTCTACGATCGTCTCCATGGGAGAATAGCAGCCTGCATTGCTGCGAAAGTTGGATATACACTGTACTAGTGCCAACATTGTGCATGCTCTGTTGCCTGTGTCTATGTGCCTGTGGTTCAGTCAGTGTGATCATGTGATGTATCTGACCCCAGGAATGTGTCAATAAAGTTTCCCCTTCCTGGGACAATGAATTCACGGTGTTCTTATTTCAATTTCAGGAGTGTAGAAGAAAATAGCTAGTGCTCTGCATATAGCATTCTTCACACCGAATGTATCTACGTACAGCGGAGGACTGCGTGAAGAATAAGTTTTTTGGTAAGTATCAGCTCGATGTTTAAATTTTTTTCATTATGCTTTAGAATACTGATGAAATTACACATTCTGTGTACTTAGGAGTGCGCTAATGACTGCATTTTCTTTCTTTAGAAGGTTGACAAGAGATGAGTGGGAGCGGCGACATATTCTAGAAGAAAATCGCTAGTGCTTTGCATATAGCATTCTTCACACCGTATGTATCTACGTACAGCGGAGGACTGCGTGAATAATTAGTTTTTTGGTAAGTATCAGCTCGATGTTTAAATTTTTTTCATTATGCTTTAGAATACTGATTAAATTACACATTCTGTGTACTTAGGTGTGCGCTAATGACTGCATTTTCTTTCTGTCGCAGGTTGACAAGAGATGAGTGGGAGCAGCGACATATTCTAGAAGAAAATCGCTAGTGCTTTGCACATAGCATTCTTCACACCGAATGTATCTACGTACAGCGGAGAACTGCGTGAATAATTAGTCTTTTGGGAATGAACAGCTCGATGTTTAAATTTTTTTCATTATGCTTTAGAATACTGATGAAATTACATATTCTGTGTACTTAGGAGTGCGCTAATGACTACATTTTCTTTCTTTAGCAGGTTGACAAGAGATGAGTGGGTGCGGCGACATATTCTAGAAGAAAATAGCTAGTGCTTTGCACATAGCATTCTTCACACCGAATGTAACTACGTACAGCGGAGGACTGCGTGAAGAATAAGTTTTTTGATAAGTATCAGCTCGATGTTTAAATTTTTTTCATTATGCTTTAGAATACTGATGAAATTACATATTCTGTGTACTTAGGAGTGCGCTAATGACTGCATTTTCTTTCTTTAGCAGGTTGACAAGAGATGAGTGGGAGCGGCGACATATTCTAGAAGAAAATCGCTAGTGCTTTGCACATAGCATTCTTCACACCGAATGTATCTACGTACAGCGGAGGACTGCGTGAATAATTAGTTTTTTGGTAAGTATCAGCTCGATGTTTAAATTTTTTTCATTATGCTTTAGAATACTGATGAAATTACACATTCTGTGTACTTAGGAGTGCGCTAATGACTGCATTTTTTTCGAAAGCAGGTGGACAAGAGATGAGTGGGAGCGGCGACATATTCTAGAAGAAAATCGCTAGTGATGTGCACATAGCATTCTTCACGCCGAATGTATCTACATACATCGGAGGACTGCGTGGATAATTAGTTTTTTGGGAAGTAACAGCTCGATGTTTAAATTTTTTTCATTATGCTTTAGAATACTGATGAAATTACACATTCTGTGTACTTAGGAGTGCGCTAATGACTGCATTTTCTTTCTTTAGCAGGTTGACAAGAGATGAGTGGGAGCGGCGACATATTCTAGAAGAAAATCGCTAGTGCTTTGCATGTAGCATTCTTCACACCGAATGTATCTACGTACAGCGGAGGACTGCGTGAATAATTAGTTTTTTGGTAAGTAACAGCTCGACGTTTAAATTTTTTTCATTATGCGTAAGAATACTGATGAAATTACACATTCTGTGTACTTAGGAGTGCGCTAATGACTGCATTTTCTTTCTTTAGCAGGTTGACAAGAGATGAGTGGGAGCGGCGACATATTCTAGAAGAAAATAGCTACTGCTTTGCACATAGCATTCTTCACACTGAATTTTTTTCTACGTACAGCGGGCGACTGCGTGAATAATAAGTTTTTTGGTAACTATCAGCTCGATGTTTTAATTTTTTTCATTATGCTTTAGAATACTGATGAAATTACACGTTCTGTGTACTTAGGAGTGCGCTAATGACTGCATTTTCTTCGAAAGCAGGTAGACAAGAGATGAGTGGGAGCGGCGACATATTCTAGAAGAAAATCGCTAGTGCTTTGCACTTCGCATTCTTTACGCTGAATGTAGCTACGTACAGCGGAGGACTGCGTGAATAATTAGTTTTTGGGAAGTAACAGCTCGATGTATAAATTTTTTTCATTGTGCTTTAGAATACTGATGAAATTACACATTCTGTGTGCTTAGGATTGCGCTAATGACTGCATTTTCTTTCTTTAGCAGGTTGACAAGAGATGAGTGGGAGCGGCGACATATTTTAGAAGAAAATAGCTAGTGCTTTCCATATAGCATTCTTCACACCGAATGTATCTACGTACAGCGGAGGACTGCGTGAAGAATAAGTTTTTTGGTAAGTATCAGCTCGATGTTTTAATTTTTTTCATTATGCCTTAGAATACTGATGAAATTACACATTCTGTGTACTTAGGAGTGCGCTAATGACTGCATTTTCTTTCTTTAGAAGGTTGACAAGAGATGAGTGGGAGCGGCGACATATTCTAGAAGAAAATCGCTAGTGCTTTGCATATAGCATTCTTCACACCGAATGTATCTACGTACAGCGGAGGACTGCGTGAATAATTAGTTTTTTGGTAAGTATCAGCTCGATGTTTAAATTTTTTTCATTATGCTTTAGAATACTGATGAAATTACACGTTCTGTGTACTTAGGAGGCGCTAATGACTGCATTTTTTTCGAATGCAGGTGGACAAGAGATGAGTGGGAGCGGCGACATATTCTAGAAGAAAATCGCTAGTGATGTGCACATAGCATTCTTTACGCTGAATGTATCTACGTACAGCGGAGGACTGCGTGAATAATTAGTTTTTTGGGAAGTAACAGCTCGATGTTTAAATTTTTTTCATTATGCTTTAGAATACTGATGAAATTACACATTCTGTGGACTTAGGAGTGCGCTAATGACTGCATTTTCTTTCTTTAGCAGGTTGACAAGAGATGAGTGGGAGCGGCGACATATTCTAGGCTAAAATCGCTAGTGCTTTGCATATAGCATTCTTCACGCCGAATGTATCTACGTACAGCGGAGGACTGCGTGAATAATTAGTTTTTTGGGAAGTAACCGCTCGATGTTCAAATTTTTCTCATTGTGCTTTAGAATACTGATGAAACTACACATTCTGTGTACTTAGGAGTGCGCTAATGATTGCATTTTCTTTCTTTAGCAGGTTGACAAGAGATGAGAGGGAGCGGCGACATATTCTAGAAGAAAATAGCTAGTGCTTTGCACATAGCATTCTTCACACCGAATGTATCTACGTACAGCGGAGGACTGCGTGAAGACTAAGTTTTTTGGTAAGTATCAGCTCGATGTTTAATTTTTTTTCATTATGCTTTAGAATACTGATGGAATTACACATTCTGTGTACTTCGAAGTGCGCTAATGACTGCATTTTCTTTCTTTAGCAGGTTGACAAGAGATGAGTGGGAGCGGCGACATATTCTAGAAGAAAATCGCTAGTGCTTTGCATATAGCATTCTTCACACCGAATGTATCTACGTACAGCGGAGGACTGCGTGAATAATTAGTTTTTTGGGAAGTAACAGCTCGATGTTTAAATTTTTTTCATTATGCTTTAGAATACTGATGAAATTACACATTCTGTGTACTTATGAGTGCGCTAATGACTGCATTTTCTTTCTTTAGCAGGTTGACAAGAGATGAGTGGGAGCGGCGACATATTCTAGAAGAAAATAGCTACTGCTTTGCAAATAGCATTCTTCACACCGAATGTATCTACGTACAGCGGAGGACTGCGTGAATAATAAGTTTTTTGGTAAGTATCAGCTCGATGTTTAAATTTTTTTCATTATGCCTTAGAATACTGATGAAATTACACATTCTGTGTACTTAGGAGTGCGCTAACGTCTGCATTTTTTTCGAAAGCAGGTGGACAAGAGATGAGTGGGAGCGGCGACATATTCTAGAAGAAAATCGCTAGTGATGTGCACATAGCATTCTTCACGCCGAATGTATCTACATACATCGGAGGACTGCGTGAATAATTAGTTTTTTGGGAAGTAACAGCTCGATGTTTAAATTTTTTACATTATGCTTTAGAATACTGATGAAATTACACATTCTGTGTACTTAGGAGTGCGCTAATGACTGCATTTTCTTTCTTTAGCAGGTTGACAAGAGATGAGTGGGAGCGGCGACATATTCTAGAAGAAAATCGCTAGTGCTTTGCATATAGCATTCTTCACACCGAATGTATCTACGTACAGCGGAGGACTGCGTGAATAATTAGTTTTTTGGTAAGTAACAGCTCGACGTTTAAATTTTTTTCATTATGCGTAAGAATACTGATGAAATTAGACATTCTGTGTACTTAGGAGTGCGCTAATGACTGCATTTTCTTTCTTTAGCAGGTTGACAAGAGATGAGTGGGAGCGGCGACATATTCTAGAAGAAAATAGCTAGTGCTTTGCACATAGCATTCTTCACACCGAATGTATCTACGTATAGCGGAGAACTGCGTGAATAATAAGTTTTTTGGTAAGTATCAGCTCGATGTTTTAAATTTTTTCATTATGCTTTAGAATACTGATGAAATTACACATTCTGTGTACTTAGGAGTGCGCTAATGACTGCATTTTCTTTCTTTAGCAGGTTGACAAGAGATGAGTGGGAGCGGCGACATATTCTAGAAGAAAATAGCTACTGCTTTGAACATAGCATTCTTCACACCGAATTTTTTTCTACGTACAGCGGACGACTGCGTGAATAATAAGTTTTTTGGTAGCTATCAGCTCGATGTTTAATTTTTTTCATTATGCTTTAGAATACTGATGAAATTACACATTCTGTGTACTTAGGAGTGCGCTAATGACTGCATTTTCTTCGAAAGCAGGTAGACAAGAGATGAGTGGGAGCGGCGACATATTCTAGAAGAAAATCGCTAGTGCTTTGCACTTCGCATTCTTTACGCTGAATGTAGCTACGTACAGCGGAGGACTGCGTGAATAATTAGTTTTTGGGGAAGTAACAGCTCGATGTTTAAATTTTTTTCATTGTGCTTTAGAATACTGATGAACTTACACATTCTGTGTGCTTAGGATTGCGCTAATGACTGCATTTTCTTTCTTTAGCAGGTTGACAAGAGATGAGTGGGAGCGGCGACATATTTTAGAAGAAAATAGCTAGTGCTTTGCATATAGCATTCTTCACACCGAATGTATCTACGTACAGCGGAGGACTGCGTGAAGAATAAGTTTTTTGGTAAGTATCAGCTCGATGTTTTAATTTTTTTCATTATGCTTTAGAATACTGATGAAATTACACATTCTGTGTACTTAGGAGTGCGCTAATGACTGCATTTTCTTTCTTTAGAAGGTTGACAAGATATGAGTGGGAGCGGCGACATATTCTAGAAGAAAATCGCTAGTGCTTTGCATATAGCATTCTTCACACCGAATGTAACTACGTACAGCGGAGGACTGCGTGAATAATTAGTTTTTTGGTAAGTATCAGCTCGATGTTTAAATTTTTTTCATTATGCTTTAGAATACTGATTAAATTACACATTCTGTGTACTTAGGAGTGCGCTAATGACTGCATTTTCTTTCTTTAGCAGGTTGACAAGAGATGAGTGGGAGCGGCGACATATTCTAGAAGAAAATCGCTAGTGCTTTGCACATTGCATTCTTCACACCGAATGTATCTACGTACAGCGGAGGACTGCGTGAAGAAGAAGTATTTTGGTAAGTATCAGCTCGATGTTTCAATTTTTTTTTATTATGCTTTAGAATACTGATGAAATTACACATTCTGCGTGCTTAGGATTGCGCTAATGACTGCATTATCTTTCTTTAGCAGGTTGACAAGAGATGAGTGGGAGCGGCGACATATGCTAGAAGAAAATCGCTAGTGCTTTGCATATAACATTCTTCACACCGAATGTATCTACGTACAGCGGAGGATGCGTGAATAATTAGTTTTTTGGTAAGTATCAGCTCGAAGTTTTAATTTTTTTCATTATGCTTTAGAATACTGATTAAATTACACATTCTGTGTACTTAGGAGTGCGCGAATGACTGCATTTTCTTTCTTTAGCAGGTTGACAAGAGATGAGTGGGAGCGGCGACATATTCTAGAAGAAAATAGCTAGTGCTTTGCATATAGCATTCTTCACACCGAATGTATCTACGTACAGCGGAGGACTGCGTGAAGAATAAATTTTTTGGTAATTATCAGCTCGATGTTTAAATTTTTTTCATTATGCTATAGAATACTGATGAAATTACACATTCTGTGTACTTAGGAGTGCGCTAATGACTGCATTTTCTCTCTTTAGAAGGTTGACAAGAGATGAGTGTGAGCGGCGACATATTCTAGAAGAAAATAGCTACTGCTTTGCACATAGCATTCTTCACACCGAATTTTTTTCTACGTACAGCGGACGACTGCGTGAATAATAAGTTTTTTGGTAACTATCAGCTCGATGTTTTAATTTTTTCATTATGCCTTAGAATACTGATGATATTACACATTCTGTGTACTTAGGAGTGCGCTAATGACTGCATTTTCTTTCTTTAGAAGGTTGACAAGAGATGAGTGGGAGCGGCGACATATTCTAGAAGAAAATCGCTAGTGCTTTGCATATAGCATTCTTCACACCGAATGTATCTACGTACAGCGGAGGACTGCGTGAATAATTAGTTTTTTGGTAAGTATCAGCTCGATGTTTAAATTTTTTTCATTATGCTTTAGAATACTGATGAAATTACACGTTCTGTGTACTTAGGAGGCGCTAATGACTGCATTTTTTTCGAATGCAGGTGGACAAGAGATGAGTGGGAGCGGCGACATATTCTAGAAGAAAATCGCTAGTGATGTGCACATAGCATTCTTTACGCTGAATGTATCTACGTACAGCGGAGGACTGCGTGAATAATTAGTTTTTTGGGAAGTAACAGCTCGATGTTTAAATTTTTTTCATTATGCTTTAGAATACTGATGAAATTACACATTCTGTGGACTTAGGAGTGCGCTAATGACTGCATTTTCTTTCTTTAGTAGGTTGACAAGAGATGAGTGGGAGCGGCGACATATTCTAGGCTAAAATCGCTAGTGCTTTGCATATAGCATTCTTCACGCCGAATGTATCTACGTACAGCGGAGGACTGCGTGAATAATTAGTTTTTTGGGAAGTAACCGCTCGATGTTCAAATTTTTCTCATTGTGCTTTAGAATACTGATGAAACTACACATTCTGTGTACTTAGGAGTGCGCTAATGATTGCATTTTCTTTCTTTAGCAGGTTGACAAGAGATGAGAGGGAGCGGCGACATATTCTAGAAGAAAATAGCTAGTGCTTTGCACATAGCATTCTTCACACCGAATGTATCTACGTACAGCGGAGGACTGCGTGAAGACTAAGTTTTTTGGTAAGTATCAGCTCGATGTTTAATTTTTTTTCATTATGCTTTAGAATACTGATGGAATTACACATTCTGTGTACTTCGAAGTGCGCTAATGACTGCATTTTCTTTCTTTAGCAGGTTGACAAGAGATGAGTGGGAGCGGCGACATATTCTAGAAGAAAATCGCTAGTGCTTTGCATATAGCATTCTTCACACCGAATGTATCTACGTACAGCGGAGGACTGCGTGAATAATTAGTTTTTTGGGAAGTAACAGCTCGATGTTTAAATTTTTTTCATTATGCTTTAGAATACTGATGAAATTACACATTCTGTGTACTTATGAGTGCGCTAATGACTGCATTTTCTTTCTTTAGCAGGTTGACAAGAGATGAGTGGGAGCGGCGACATATTCTAGAAGAAAATAGCTACTGCTTTGCAAATAGCATTCTTCACACCGAATGTATCTACGTACAGCGGAGGACTGCGTGAATAATAAGTTTTTTGGTAAGTATCAACTCGATGTTTAAATTTTTTTCATTATGCCTTAGAATACTGATGAAATTACACATTCTGTGTACTTAGGAGTGCGCTAACGTCTGCATTTTTTTCGAAAGCAGGTGGACAAGAGATGAGTGGGAGCGGCGACATATTCTAGAAGAAAATCGCTAGTGATGTGCACATAGCATTCTTCACGCCGAATGTATCTACATACATCGGAGGACTGCGTGAATAATTAGTTTTTTGGGAAGTAACAGCTCGATGTTTAAATTTTTTACATTATGCTTTAGAATACTGATGAAATTACACATTCTGTGTACTTAGGAGTGCGCTAATGACTGCATTTTCTTTCTTTAGCAGGTTGACAAGAGATGAGTGGGAGCGGCGACATATTCTAGAAGAAAATCGCTAGTGCTTTGCATATAGCATTCTTCACACCGAATGTATCTACGTACAGCGGAGGACTGCGTGAATAATTAGTTTTTTGGTAAGTAACAGCTCGACGTTTAAATTTTTTTCATTATGCGTAAGAATACTGATGAAATTAGACATTCTGTGTACTTAGGAGTGCGCTAATGACTGCATTTTCTTTCTTTAGCAGGTTGACAAGAGATGAGTGGGAGCGGCGACATATTCTAGAAGAAAATAGCTAGTGCTTTGCACATAGCATTCTTCACACCGAATGTATCTACGTATAGCGGAGAACTGCGTGAATAATAAGTTTTTTGGTAAGTATCAGCTCGATGTTTTAAATTTTTTCATTATGCTTTAGAATACTGATGAAATTACACATTCTGTGTACTTAGGAGTGCGCTAATGACTGCATTTTCTTTCTTTAGCAGGTTGACAAGAGATGAGTGGGAGCGGCGACATATTCTAGAAGAAAATAGCTACTGCTTTGAACATAGCATTCTTCACACCGAATTTTTTTCTACGTACAGCGGACGACTGCGTGAATAATAAGTTTTTTGGTAGCTATCAGCTCGATGTTTTAATTTTTTTCATTATGCTTTAGAATACTGATGAAATTACACATTCTGTGTACTTAGGAGTGCGCTAATGACTGCATTTTCTTCGAAAGCAGGTAGACAAGAGATGAGTGGGAGCGGCGACATATTCTAGAAGAAAATCGCTAGTGCTTTGCACTTCGCATTCTTTACGCTGAATGTAGCTACGTACAGCGGAGGACTGCGTGAATAATTAGTTTTTGGGGAAGTAACAGCTCGATGTTTAAATTTTTTTCATTGTGCTTTAGAATACTGATGAACTTACACATTCTGTGTGCTTAGGATTGCGCTAATGACTGCATTTTCTTTCTTTAGCAGGTTGACAAGAGATGAGTGGGAGCGGCGACATATTTTAGAAGAAAATAGCTAGTGCTTTGCATATAGCATTCTTCACACCGAATGTATCTACGTACAGCGGAGGACTGCGTGAAGAATAAGTTTTTTGGTAAGTATCAGCTCGATGTTTTAATTTTTTTCATTATGCTTTAGAATACTGATGAAATTACACATTCTGTGTACTTAGGAGTGCGCTAATGACTGCATTTTCTTTCTTTAGAAGGTTGACAAGATATGAGTGGGAGCGGCGACATATTCTAGAAGAAAATCGCTAGTGCTTTGCATATAGCATTCTTCACACCGAATGTAACTACGTACAGCGGAGGACTGCGTGAATAATTAGTTTTTTGGTAAGTATCAGCTCGATGTTTAAATTTTTTTCATTATGCTTTAGAATACTGATTAAATTACACATTCTGTGTACTTAGGAGTGCGCTAATGACTGCATTTTCTTTCTTTAGCAGGTTGACAAGAGATGAGTGGGAGCGGCGACATATTCTAGAAGAAAATAGCTAGTGCTTTGCACATAGCACTCTTCACACCGAATGTATCTACGTACGGCGGAGGACTGCGTGAATTATTGTTTTTTGGTAAGTATCAGCTCGATGTTTTAATTTTTTTCATTATGCTTTAGAATACTGATGAAATTACACATTCTGTGTACTTAGGAGTGTGCTAATGACTGCATTTTTTTCGAAAGCAGGTGGACAAGAGATGAGTGGGAGCGGCGACATATTCTAGAAGAAAATAGCTAGTGCTTTGCACATAGCATTCTTCACACCGAATGTATCTACGTACAGCGGAGGACTGCGTGAAGAATAAGGTTTTTGGTAAGTATCAGCTCGATGTTTAAATTTTTTTCATTATGCTTTAGAATACTGATGAAATTACACATTCTGTATACCTAGGAGTGCGCTAATGACTGCATTTTCTTTCTTTAGCAGGTTGACAAGAGATGAGTGGGAGCGGCGACATATTCTAGAAGAAAATAGCTAGTGCTTTGCACATAGCATTCTTCACACCGAATGTATCTACGTACAGCGGAGGACTGCGTGAAGAATAAGTTTTTTGGTAAGTATCAGCTCGATGTTTTAATTCTTTTCATTATGCTTTAGAATACTGTTGAAATTACACATTCTGTGTACTTAGGAGTGCGTTAATGACTGCATTTTCTTTCTTTAGCAGGTTGACAAGAGATGACAGGGAGCGGCGACATATTCTACAAGAAAATCGCTAGTGCTTTGCATATAGCATTCTTCACACCGAATGTATTAACGTACAGCGGAGGACTGCGTGAATAATTAGTTTTTTGGGAAGTAACAGCTCGATGTTTAAATTTTTTTCAATATGCTTTAGAATACTGATGAAATTACACATTCTGTGTACTTAGGAGTGCGCTAATGACTGTATTTTCTTTCTTTAGCAGGTTGACAAGAGATGAGTGTGAGCGGCGACATATTCTAGAAGAAAATAGCTAGTGCTTTGCACATAGCATTCTTCACACCGAATGTATCTACGTACAGCGGAAGACTGCGTGAATAATTATTTTTTTGGTAAGTAACAGCTCGATGTTTAAATTTTTTTTCATTATGCTTTAGAATACTGATGAAATTACACATTCTGTGTACTTAGGAGTGCGCTAATGACTGCATTTTCTTCCTTTAGAAGGTTGACAAGAGATGAGTGGGAGCGGCGACATATTCTACAAGAAAATCGCTAGTGCTTTGCATATAGCATTCTTCACACCGAATGTATCTACGTACAGCGGAGGACTGCGTGAATAATTAGTTTTTTGGGAAGTAACAGCTCGATGTTTAAATTTTTTTCAATATGCTTTAGAATACTGATGAAATTACACATTCTGAGTACTTAGGAGTGCTCTAATGACTGTATTTTCTTTCTTTAGCAGGTTGACAAGAGATGAGTGTGAGCGGCGACATATTCTAGAAGAAAATAGCTAGTGCTTTGCACATAGCATTAATCACACCGAATGTATCTACGTACAGCGGAAGACTGCGTGAATAATTATTTTTTTGGTAACAGCTCGATGTTTAAATTTTTTTCATTATGCTTTAGAATACTGATGAAATTATACATTCTGTGTACTTAGGAGTGCGCTAATGACTGCATTTGCTTTCTTTAGCAGGTTGACAAGAGATGAGTGGGAGCGGCGACATATTCTAGAAGAAAATCGCTAGTGCTTTGCACATAGCATTCTTCACACCGAATGTATCTACGTACAGCGGAGGACTGCGTGAAGTATAATTTTTTTGGTAAGTATCAGCTCGATGTTTTAATTTTTTTCATTATGCTTTAGAATACTGATGAAATTACACATTCTGTGGACTTAGGAGTGCGCTAATGACTGCATTTTCTTTCTTTAGCAGGTTGACAAGCGATGAGTGGGAGCGGCGACATATTTCAGAAGAAAATAGCTAGTGCTTTGCACATAGCATTCTTCACACCGAATGTATCTACGTACAGCGGAGGACTGCGTGAATAATAAGTTTTTAGTAAGTATCAGCTCGATGTTTTAATTTTTTTCATTATGCTTTACAATACTGATGAAATTACACATTCTGTGTACTTAGGAGTGCGCTAATGACTGCATTTTTTTCGAAAGCAGGTGGACAAGAGATGAGTGGGAGCGGCGACATATTCTAGAAGAAAATCGCTAGTGCTTTGCATATAGCATTCTTCACACCGAAAGTATCTACGTACAGCGTAGGACTGCGTGAATAATTAGTTTTTTGGGAAGTAACAGCTCGATGTTTAAATTTTTTTCATTATGCTTTAGAGTACTGATGAATTTACACATTCTGTGTACTTAGGAGTGCGCTAATGACTGCATTTTCTTTCTTTAGCAGGTTGACTAGAGATCAGTGGGAGCGGCGACATATTCTAGAAGAAAATCGCTAGTGCTTTGCATATAGCATTCTTCACGCCGAATGTATCTACGTACAGCGGAGGACTGCGTGAATAATTAGTTTTTTGGGAAGTAACAGCTCGATGTTTAAATTTTTTTCATTGTGCTTTAGAATACTGATGAAACTACACTTTGTGTGTACTTAGGAGTGCGCTAATGATTGCATTTTCTTTCTTTAGCAGGTTGACAAGAGATGAGTGGGAGCGGCGACATATTCTAGAAGAAAATCGCTAGTGCTTTGCATATAGCATTCTTCACACCGAATGCATCTACGTACAGCGGAGGATTGCGTGAATAATTAGTTTTTTGGGAAGTAACAGCTCGATGTTTAATTTTTTTTTATTTATGCTTTAGAATACTGATGAAATTACACATTCTGTGTACTTAGGAGTGCACTAATGACTGCATTTTCTTTCTTTAGCAGGTTGACAAGAGATGAGTGGGAGCGGCGACATATTCTAGAAGAAAATAGCTAGTGCTTTGCACATAGCACTCTTCACACCGAATGTATCTACGTACGGCGGAGGACTGCGTGAATTATTGTTTTTTGGTAAGTATCAGCTCGATGTTTTAATTTTTTTCATTATGCTTTAGAATACTGATGAAATTACACATTCTGTGTACTTAGGAGGCGCTAATGACTGCATTTTCTTTCTTTAGCAGGTTGACAAGAGGTGAGTGGGAGCGGCGACATATTCTAGGCTAAAATCGCTAGTGCTTTGCATATAGCATTCTTCACGCCGAATGTATCTACGTACAGCGGTGGACTGCGTGAATAATTAGTTTTTTGGGAAGTAACCGCTCGATGTTTAAATTTTTCTCATTGTGCTTTAGAATACTGATGAAATTACACATTCTTTGTACTTAGGAGTGCGCTAATGACTGCATTTTCTTTCTTTAGCAGGTTGACAAGAGATGAGTGGGAGCGGCGACATATTCTAGAAGAAAATTGCTAGTGCTTTGCGTATAGCATTCTTCACACCGAATGTATCTACGTACAGCGGAGGACTGCGTGAATAATTAGTTTTTTGGGAAGTAACAGCTCGATGTTTAAATTTTTTTCATTGTGCTTTAGAATATTGATGAAATTACACATTCTGTGTACTTAGGAGTGTGCTAATGACTGCATTTTCTTTCTTTAGCAGGTTGACAAGAGATGAGTGGGAGCGGCGACATATTCTAGAAGAAAATAGCTAGTGCTTTGCACATAGCATTCTTCACACCGAATGTATCTACGTACAGCGGAGGACAGCGTGAATAATAAGTTTTTTAGTAAGTATCAGCTCGATGTTTTAATTTTTTTCATTATGCTTTAGAATACTGATGAAATTACACATTCTGTGTACTTAGGAGTGTGCTAATGACTGCATTTTTTTCGAAAGCAGGTGGACAAGAGATGAGTGGGAGCGGCGACATATTCTAGAAGAAAATCGCTAGTAATGTGCACATAGCATTCTTAACGCCGAATGTATCTACGTACAGCGGAGGACTGCGTGAATAATTAGTTTTTTGGGAAGTAACAGCTCGATGTTTAAATTTTTTTCATTGTGCTTTAGAATACTGATAAAATTACACATTCTGTGTACTTAGGAGTGCGCTAATGACTGCATTTTCTTTGTTTAGCAGGTTGACAAGAGATGAGTGGGAGCGGCGATATATTCTAGAAGAAAATCGCTAGTGCTTTGCATATGGCATTCTTCAGACCGAATGTATCTACGTACAGCGGAGGACTGCGTGAATAATTAGTTTTTTGGGAAGTAACAGCTCGATGTTTAAATTTTTTTCATTATGCTTTAGAATACTGATGAAATTACACATTCTGTGTACTTAGGAGTGCGCTAATGACTGCATTTTCTTCCTTTAGCAGGTTGACAAGAGAAGAGTGGGAGCGGCGACATATTCTAGAAGAAAATAGCTAGTGCTTTGCACATAGCATTCTTCACACCGAATGTATCTACGTACAGCGGAAGACTGCGTGAATAATTATTTTTTTGGTAAGTAACAGCTCGATGTTTAAATTTTTTTTCATTATGCTTTAGAATACTGATGAAATTACACATTCTGTGTACTTAGGAGTGTGCTAATGACTGCATTTTTTTCGAAAGCAGGTGGACAAGAGATGAGTGGGAGCGGCGACATATTCTAGAAGAAAATCGCTAGTAATGTGCACATAGCATTCTTAACGCCGAATGTATCTACGTACAGCGGAGGACTGCGTGAATAATTAGTTTTTTGGGAAGTAACAGCTCGATGTTTAAATTTTTTTCATTGTGCTTTAGAATACTGATAAAATTACACATTCTGTGTACTTAGGAGTGCGCTAATGACTGCATTTTCTTTGTTTAGCAGGTTGACAAGAGATGAGTGGGAGCGGCGATATATTCTAGAAGAAAATAGCTAGTGCTTTGCACATAGCATTCTTCACACCGAATGTATCTACGTACAGCGGAGGACTGCGTGAAGAATAAGGTTTTTGGTAAGTATCAGCTCGATGTTTAAATTTTTTTCATTATGCTTTAGAATACTGATGAAATTACACATTCTGTGTACCTAGGAGTGCGCTAATGACTGCATTTTCTTTCTTTAGCAGGTTCACAAGAGATGAGTGGGAGCGGCGACATATTCTAGAAGAAAATAGCTAGTGCTTTGCACATAGCATTCTTCACACCGAATGTATCTACGTACAGCGGAGGACTGCGTGAAGAATAAGTTTTTTGGTAAGTATCAGCTCGATGTTTTAATTCTTTTCATTATGCTTTAGAATACTGTTGAAATTACACATTCTGTGTACTTAGGAGTGCGTTAATGACTGCATTTTCTTTCTTTAGCAGGTTGACAAGAGATGACAGGGAGCGGCGACATATTCTAGAAGAAAATAGCTAGTGCTTTGCACATAGCATTCTTCACACCGAATGTATCTACGTACAGCGGAAGACTGCGTGAATAATTATTTTTTTGGTAAGTAACAGCTCGATGTTTAAATTTTTTTTCATTATGCTTTAGAATACTGATGAAATTACACATTCTGTGTACTTAGGAGTGCGCTAATGACTGCATTTTCTTCCTTTAGAAGGTTGACAAGAGATGAGTGGGAGCGGCGACATATTCTACAAGAAAATCGCTAGTGCTTTGCATATAGCATTCTTCACACCGAATGTATCTACGTACAGCGGAGGACTGCGTGAATAATTAGTTTTTTGGGAAGTAACAGCTCGATGTTTAAATTTTTTTCAATATGCTTTAGAATACTGATGAAATTACACATTCTGAGTACTTAGGAGTGCTCTAATGACTGTATTTTCTTTCTTTAGCAGGTTGACAAGAGATGAGTGTGAGCGGCGACATATTCTAGAAGAAAATAGCTAGTGCTTTGCACATAGCATTCTTCACACCGAATGTATCTACGTACAGCGGAAGACTGCGTGAATAATTATTTTTTTGGTAAGTAACAGCTCGATGTTTAAATTTTTTTCATTATGCTTTAGAATACTGATGAAATTATACATTCCGTGTACTTAGGAGTGCGCTAATGACTGCATTTGCTTTCTTTAGCAGGTTGACAAGAGATGAGTGGGAGCGGCGACATATTCTAGAAGAAAATCGCTAGTGCTTTGCACATAGCATTCTTCACACCGAATGTATCTACGTACAGCGGAGGACTGCGTGAAGTATAATTTTTTTGGTAAGTATCAGCTCGATGTTTTAATTTTTTTCATTATGCTTTAGAATACTGATGAAATTACACATTCTGTGGACTTAGGAGTGCGCTAATGACTGCATTTTCTTTCTTTAGCAGGTTGACAAAAGATGAGTGGGAGCGACGACATATTCTAGAAGAAAATCGCTAGTGCTTTGCATAAAGCTTTCTTCACGCCGAATGTATCTACGTACAGCGGAGGACTGCGTGAATAATTAGTTTTTTGGGAAGTAACAGATCGATGTTTAAATTTTTTTCATTATGCTTTAGAATACTGATGAAATTACACATTCTGTGTACTTAGGAGTGCGCTAATGACTGCATTTTTTTCGAAAGCAGGTGGACAAGAGATGAGTGGGAGCGGCGACATATTCTAGAAGGAAATCGCTTGTGCTTTGCATATAGCATTCTTTACACCGAATGTATCTACGTACAGCGGAGGACTGCGTGAATAATTAGTTTTTTGGGAAGTAACAGCTCGATGTTTAAATTTTTTTCATTATGCTTTAGAATACTGATGAAATTACACATTCTGTGTACTTAGGAGGCGCTAATGACTGCATTTTTTTCGAAAGCAGGTGGACAAGAGATGAGTGGGAGCGGCGACATATTCTAGAAGAAAATCGCTAGTGATGTGCACATAGCATTCTTTACGCTGAATGTATATACGTACAGCGGAGGACTGCGTGAATAATTAGTTTTTTGGGAAGTAACAGCTCGATGTTTAAATTTTTTTCATTATGCTTTAGAATACTGATGAAATTACACATTCTGTGGACTTAGGAGTGCGCTAATGACTGCATTTTCTTTCTTTAGCAGGTTGACAAGAGATGAGTGGGAGCGGCGACATATTCTAGGAGAAAATCGCTAGTGCTTTGCATTTAGCATTCTTCACGCCGAATGTATCTACGTACAGCGGAGGACTGCGTGAATAATTAGTTTTTTGGGAAGTAACAGCTCGATGTTTAAATTTTTTTCAGTGTGCTTTAGAATACTGATGAAATTACACATTCTGTGTACTTAGGAGTGCGCTAATGACTGCATTTTCTTTCTCTAGCAGGTTGACAAGAGATGAGTGGGAGCGGCGACATATTCTAGAAGAAAATAGCTAGTGCTTTGCACATAGTATTCTTCACACCGAATGTATCTACGTACAGCGGAGGACTGCGTGGATAATAAGTTTTTTAGTAAGTATCAGCTCGATGTTTTAATCTTTTTCATTATGCTTTAGAATACTGATGAAATTACACATTCTGTGTACTTAGGAGTGCGCTAATGACTGCATTTTTTTTTCGAAAGCAGGTGGACAAGAGATGAGTGGGAGCGGCGACATATTCTAGAAGAAAATCGCTAGTGATGTGCACATAGCATTCTTCACGCCGAATGTATCTACGTACAGCGGAGGACTGCGTGAATAATTAGTTTTTTGGGAAGTAACAGCTCGATGTTTAAATTTTTTTTCATTATGCTTTAGAATACTGATGAAATTACACATTCTGTGTACTTAGGAGTCCGCTAATGACTGCATTTTTTTCGAGAGCAGGTGGACAAGAGATGAGTGGGAGCGGCGACATATTCTAGAAGAAAATAGCTAGTGCTTTGCACTTAGCATTCTTTACGCTAATTGTATCTACGTACAGCGGAGGACTCCGTGAATAATCAGTTTTTTGGGAAGTATCAGCTCGATGTTTAAATTTTTTTCATTATGCTTTAGAATACTGATGAAATTACACATTCTGTGTACTTAGGAGTGCTCTAATGACTGTATTTTCTTTCTTTAGCAGGTTGACAAAAGATGAGTGGGAGCGACGACATATTCTAGAAGAAAATCGCTAGTGCTTTGCATAAAGCTTTCTTCACGCCGAATGTATCTACGTACAGCGGAGGACTGCGTGAATAATTAGTTTTTTGGGAAGTAACAGATCGATGTTTAAATTTTTTTCATTATGCTTTAGAATACTGATGAAATTACACATTCTGTGTACTTAGGAGTGCGCTAATGACTGCATTTTTTTCGAAAGCAGGTGGACAAGAGATGAGTGGGAGCGGCGACATATTCTAGAAGGAAATCGCTTGTGCTTTGCATATAGCATTCTTTACACCGAATGTATCTACGTACAGCGGAGGACTGCGTGAATAATTAGTTTTTTGGGAAGTAACAGCTCGATGTTTAAATTTTTTTCATTATGCTTTAGAATACTGATGAAATTACACATTCTGTGTACTTAGGAGGCGCTAATGACTGCATTTTTTTCGAAAGCAGGTGGACAAGAGATGAGTGGGAGCGGCGACATATTCTAGAAGAAAATCGCTAGTGATGTGCACATAGCATTCTTTACGCTGAATGTATATACGTACAGCGGAGGACTGCGTGAATAATTAGTTTTTTGGGAAGTAACAGCTCGATGTTTAAATTTTTTTCATTATGCTTTAGAATACTGATGAAATTACACATTCTGTGGACTTAGGAGTGCGCTAATGACTGCATTTTCTTTCTTTAGCAGGTTGACAAGAGATGAGTGGGAGCGGCGACATATTCTAGGAGAAAATCGCTAGTGCTTTGCATTTAGCATTCTTCACGCCGAATGTATCTACGTACAGCGGAGGACTGCGTGAATAATTAGTTTTTTGGGAAGTAACAGCTCGATGTTTAAATTTTTTTCATTGTGCTTTAGAATACTGATGAAATTACACATTCTGTGTACTTAGGAGTGCGCTAATGACTGCATTTTCTTTCTCTAGCAGGTTGACAAGAGATGAGTGGGAGCGGCGACATATTCTAGAAGAAAATAGCTAGTGCTTTGCACATAGTATTCTTCACACCGAATGTATCTACGTACAGCGGAGGACTGCGTGGATAATAAGTTTTTTAGTAAGTATCAGCTCGATGTTTTAATCTTTTTCATTATGCTTTAGAATACTGATGAAATTACACATTCTGTGTACTTAGGAGTGCGCTAATGACTGCATTTTTTTTTCGAAAGCAGGTGGACAAGAGATGAGTGGGAGCGGCGACATATTCTAGAAGAAAATCGCTAGTGATGTGCACATAGCATTCTTCACGCCGAATGTATCTACGTACAGCGGAGGACTGCGTGAATAATTAGTTTTTTGGGAAGTAACAGCTCGATGTTTAAATTTTTTTTCATTATGCTTTAGAATACTGATGAAATTACACATTCTGTGTACTTAGGAGTCCGCTAATGACTGCATTTTTTTCGAGAGCAGGTGGACAAGAGATGAGTGGGAGCGGCGACATATTCTAGAAGAAAATAGCTAGTGCTTTGCACTTAGCATTCTTTACGCTAATTGTATCTACGTACAGCGGAGGACTCCGTGAATAATCAGTTTTTTGGGAAGTATCAGCTCGATGTTTAAATTTTTTTCATTATGCTTTAGAATACTGATGAAATTATACATTCTGTGTACTTAGGAGTGCGCTAATGACTGCATTTGCTTTCTTTAGCAGGTTGACAAGAGATGAGTGGGAGCGGCGACATATTCTAGAAGAAAATCGCTAGTGCTTTGCACATAGCAATCTTCACACCGAATGTATCTACGTACAGCGGAGGACTGCGTGAAGTATAAGTTTTTTGGTAAGTATCAGCTCGATGTTTTAATTTTTTTCATTATGGTTTAGAATACTGATGAAATTACACATTCTGTGGACTTAGGAGTGCGCTAATGACTGCATTTTCTTTCTTTAGCAGGTTGACAAGAGATGAGTGGGAGCGGCGACATATTCTAGAAGAAAATCGCTAGTGCTTTGCATAAAGCATTCTTCACGCCGAATGTATCTACGTACAGCGGAGAACTGCGTGAATAATTAGTTTTTTGGGAAGTAACAGCTCGATGTTTAAATTTTTTTCATTATGCTTTAGAATACTGATGAAATTACACATTCTGTGTACTTAGGAGTGCGCTAATGACTGCATTTTTTTCGAAAGCAGCTGGACAATAGTTGAGTGGGAGCGGCGACATATTCTAGAAGAAAATCGCTAGTGATGTGCACATAGCATTCTTCACGTCGAATGTATCTACGTACAGCGGAGGACTGCGTGAATAATTAGTTTTTTGGGAAGTAACAGCTCGATGTTTAAATTTTTTTCATTATGCTTCAGAATACTGATGAAATTACACATTCTGTGTACTTAGGAGTGCGCTAATGACTGCATTTTTTTCGAAAGCAGGTGGACAAGAGATGAGTGGGAGCGGCGACATATTCTAGAAGACAATCGCTAGTGCTTTGCTCTTAGCATTCTTTACGCTGAATGTATCTACGTACAGCGGAGGACTGCGTGAATAATTAGTTTTTTGGGAAGTAACAGCTCGATGTTTAAATTTTTTTCATTATGCTTCAGAATACTGATGAAATTACACATTCTGTGTACTTAGAAATGCGCTAATGACTGCATTCTCTTTCTTTAGCAGGTTGACAAGACATTAGTGGGAGCGACGACATATTCTAGAAGAAAATAGCTAGTGCTTTGCACATAGCATTCTTCACACAGAATGTATCTACGTACAGCGGAAGACTGCGTGAAGAATAGGTTTTTTGGTAAGTATCAGCTCGATGTTTTAATTTTTTTCATTATGCTTTAGAATACAGATGAAATTACACATTCTGTGTATTTAGGAGTGCGCTAATGACTGCATTTTCTTTCTTTAGCAGGTTGACAAGAGATGAGTGGGAGCGGCGACATATTCTAGAAGAAAATCGCTAGTGATGTGCACATAGCATTCTTCACGTCGAATGTATCTACGTACAGCGGAAGACTGCGTGAATAATAAGTTATTTGGTAAGTATCAGCTCGATGTTTTAATTCTTTTCATTATGCTTTAGAATACTGTACAATTACACATTCTGTGTACTTAGGAGTGCGCTAATGACTGCATTTTCTTTCTTTAGCAGGTTGACAAGAGATGAGTGGGAGGATCGAGATATTCTAGAAGAAAATCGCTAGTGCTTTGCACTTAGCATTCTTTACGCTGAATGTATCTACGTACAGCCGAGGACTGCGTGAATAATTAGTTTTTTGGGAAGTAACAGCTCGATGTTTAATTTTTTCATTATGCTTTAGAATACTGATGAAAGTACACATTCTGTGTCCTTAGAATTGCGCTAATGACTGCATTTTCTTTCTTTAGCAGGTTGACAAGAGATGAGTGGGAGCGGCGACATATTCTAGAAGAAAATAGCTAGTGCTTTGCACATAGCATTCTTCACACCGAATGTATCTACGTACAGCGGAGGACTGCGTGAATAATAAGTTTTTTGGTAAGTATCGCGTCGTTGTTTTAATTTTTTTCATTATGCTTTAGAATACTGATGAAATTACACATTCTGTGTACTTTGGAGTGCGCTAATGACTGCATTTTCTTTCTTTAGCAGGTTGACAAGAGATGAGTGGGAGGGGCGAGATATTCTAGAAGAAAATCGCTAGTGCTTTGCACATAGCATTCTTCACACCGAATGTATCTACGTTCAGCGGAGGACTGCGTGAATAATTAGTTTTTTGGGAAGTAACAGCTCGATGTTTTAATTTTTTTCATTACGCTTTAGAATACTGATGAAATTACACATTCTGTGTCTTTAGGAGTGCGCTAATGACGGCATTTTCTTTCTTTAGCAGGTTGACAAGAGATGAGTGGGTGCGGCGACATATTCTAGAAGAAAATAGCTAGTGCTTTGCACATAGCATTCTTCACACCGAATGTATCTACGTACAGCGGAGGACTGCGTGAAGAATAAGTTTTTTGGTAAGTATCAGCTCGATGTTTTAATTTTTATCATTATGCTTTAGAATACTGATGAAATTACACATTCTGTGTACTTAGGAATGCGCTAATGACTGCATTTTCTTTCTTTAGCAGGTTGACAAGAGATGAGTGGGAGCGGCGACATATTCTAGAAGAAAATAGCTAGTGCTTTGCACATAGCATTCTTCACACCGAATGGATCTACGTACAGCGGAGGACTGCGTGAATAATTAGTTTTTTGGGAAGTAACAGGTCGATGTTTAAATTTTTTTCATTATGCTTTAGAATACTGATGAAATTACACATTCTGTGTACTTAGGAGTCCGCTAATGACTGCATTTTCTTTCTTTAGCAGGTTGACAAGAGATGAGTGGGAGCGGCGACATATTCTAGAAGAAAATCGCTAGTGCTTTGCATATAGCATTCTTCACACCGAATGTATCTACGTACAGCGGAGGACTGCGTGAATAATAAGTTTTTTGGGAAGTAACAGCTCGATGTTTAAATTTTTTTCATTATGCTTTAGAATACTGATGAAATTACACATTCTGTGTACTTAGGAGTGCGCTAATGACTGCATGTTTTTCGAAAGCAGGTGGACATTAGATGAGTGGGAGCGGCGACATATTCTAGAAGAAAATAGCTAGTGCTTTGCACATAGCATTCTTCATACCGAATGTATCTACGTACAGCGGTGGACTGCGTGAATAATAAGTTTTTTAGTAAGTATCAGCTCGATGTTTTAATTTTTTTCATTATGCTTTAGAATACTGATGAAATTACACATTCTGTGTACTTAGGAGTGCGCTAATGACTGCATTTTTTTCGAATGCAGGTTGACAAGATATGAGTGGGAGCGGCGACATATTCTAGAAGAAAATCGCTAGTGCTTTGCGTATAGCATTCTTCACACCGAATGTATCTACGTACAGCGGATTACTGCGTGAATAATTAGTTTTTTGGGAAGTAACAGCTCGATGTATAAATTTTTCTCATTATGCTTTAGAATACTGATGAAATTACACATTCTGTGTCCTTAGGAGTGCGCTAATGACTGCATTTTCTTTCTTTAGCAGGTTGACAAGGAATGAGTGGGAGCGGCGACATATTCTAGAAGAAAATCGCTGGTGCTTTGCACATAGCATTCTTCACACCGAATGTATCTACGTACAGCGGAGGACTGCGTGAGTAATTAGTTTTTTGGGAAGTAATAGCTCGATGTATAAATTTTTCTCATTATGCTTTAGAATACTGATGAAATTACACATTCTGTGTACTTAGGAGTGCGCTAATGACTGCATTTTCTTTCTTTAGCAGGTTGACAAGGAATGAGTGGGAGCGGCGACATATTCTAGAAGAAAATAGCTAGTGCTTTGCACATATCATTCTTCACACCGAATGTATTTACGTACAGCGGAGGACTGCGTGAAGAATAAGCTTTTTGGTAAGTATGAGCTCGATGTTTTAAATTTTTTCATTATGCTTTAGAATACTGATGAAATTACACATTCTGTGTACTTAGGAGTGCGCTAATGACTGCATTTTCTTTCTTTAGCAGGTTCACAAGAGAGGAGTGGGAGCGGCGACATATTCTAGAAGAAAATAGCTAGTGCTTTGCACATAGCATTCTTCATACCGAATGTATCTACGTAAAGCGGAGGTCTGCGTGAATAATTAGTTTTTTGGGAAGTAACAGGTCGATGTTTTAATTTTTTTCATTATGATTTAGAATACTGATGAAATTACACATTCTGTGTACTTCGGAGTGCGCTAATGACTGCATTTTCATTCTTTAGCAGGTTGACAAGAAATGAGTGGAAGCGGCGACATATTCTAGAAGTCAATCGCTAGTGCTTTGCATATAGCATTCTTCACACCGATTGTATCCAGGTAGAGCGGAGGACTGCGTGAATAATTAGTTTTTTGGGAAGTAACAGCTCGATGTTTAAATATTTTTCATTATGCTTTAGAATACTGATGAAATTACACATTCTGTGTACTTAGGAGTGCGCTAATGACTGCATTTTCTTTCTTTAGCAGGTTGACAAGAGATGAGTGGGAGCGGCGACGTATTCTAGAAGAAAATAGCTAGTGCTTTGCACATAGCATTCTTCTCACGGAATGTATCTACTTACAGCGGAGGACTGCGTGAAGAATAAGTTTTTTGGTAAGTATCAGCTCCATGTTTTAATTCTTTTCATTATGCTTTAAAATACTGTTGAAATTACACATTCTGTGGACTTAGGAGTGCGCTAATGATTGCATTTTCTTTCTTTAGCAGGTTGACAAGAGATGAGTGGGAGCGGCGACATATTATAGAAGAAAATAGCTAGTGCTGTGCACATAGCATTCTTCACACCGAATGTATCTACGTACAGCGGAGGACTGCGTGAATAATTAGTTTTTTGGGAAGTAACAGGTCGATGTTCAAATTCTTTTCATTATGCTTTAGAATACTGATGAAATTACACATTCTGTGTACTTAGGAGTGCACTAATGACTGCATTTTCTTTCTTTAGCAGGTTGACAAGAGATGAGTGAGAGCGGCGACATATTCTAGAAGAAAATAGCTAGTGCTTTGCACATAGCATACTTCACACCGAATGTATCTACGTACGGCGGAGGACTGCGTGAATAATAAGTTTTTTGGTAACTATCAGCTCGATGTTTTAGTTTTTTTCATTATGCTTTAGAATACTGATGACATAACACATTCTGTGTACTTAGGAGGCGCTAATGACTGCATTTTTTTCGAAAGCAGGTGGACAAGAGATGAGTGGGAGCGGCGACATATTCTAGAAGAAAATCGCTCGTGATGTGCACATAGCATTCATCACGCTGAATGTATCTACGTACAGCGGAGGACTGCGTGAATAATTAGTTTTTTGTGAAGTAACAGCTCGATGTTTAAATTTTTTTCATTATGCTTTAGAATACTGATGAAATTACACATTCTGTGGACTTAGGAGTGCGCTAATGACTGCATTTTCTTTCTTCAGCAGGTTGACAAGAGATGAGTGGGAGCGGCGACATATTCTAGGAGAAAATCGCTAGTGCTTTGCATATAGCATTCTTCACGCCGAATGTATCTACGTACAGCGGAGGACTGCGTGAATAATTAGTTTTTTGGGAAGTAACAGCTCGATGTTTAAATTTTTGTCATTGTGCTTTAGAATACTGATGAAATTACACATTCTGTGTACTTAGGAGTGCGCTAATGACTGCATTTTCTTTCTTTAGCAGGTTGACAAGAGATGAGTGGGAGCGGCGACATATTCTAGAAGAAAATTGCTAGTGCTTTGCATATAGCATTCTTCACACCGAATGTATCTACGTACAGCGGAGGACTGCGTGAATAATTAGTTTTTTGGGAAGTAACAGCTCGATGTTTAAATTTTTCTCATTGTGCTTTAGAATACTGATGAAATTACACATTCTGTGTACTTAGGAGTGCGCTAATGACTGCATTTTCTTTCTCTAGCAGGTTGACAAGAGATGAGTGGGACCGGCGACATATTCTAGAAGAAAATAGCTAAAGCTTTGCACATAGCATTCTGCACACCGAATGTATCTACGTACAGCGGAGGACTGCGTGGATAATAAGTTTTTTAGTAAGTATCAGCTCGATGTTTTAATTTTTTTCATTATGCTTTAGAATACTGATGAAATTACACATTCTGTGTACTTAGGAGTGCGCTAATGACTGCATTTTTTTCGAAAGCAGGTGGACAAGAGGTGAGTGGGAGCGGCGACATATTCTAGAAGAAAATCGCTAGTGATGTGCACATAGCATTCTTCACGCCGAATGTATCTACGTACAGCGGAGGACTGCGTGAGGAATAAGTTTTTTGGGAAGTATCAGCTCGATGTTTTAATTCTTTTCATTATGCTTTAGAATACTGTTGAAATTACACATTCTGTGTACTTAGGAGTGCGCTAATGACTGCATTTTCTTCCTTTAGCAGGTTGACAAGAGATGAGTGGGAGCGGCGACATATTCTAGAAGAAAATCGCTAGTGCTTTGCATATAACATTCTTCACACCGAATGTATCTACGTACAGCGGAGGACTGCGTGAATAATTAGTTTTTTGGGAAGTAACAGCTCGATGTTTAAATTTTTTTCATTATGCTTTTGAATACTGATGATATTACACATTCTGTGTACTTAGGAGTGCGCTAATGACTACATTTTCTTTCTTTAGCAGGTTGACAAGAGATGAGTGGGAGCGGCGACATATTCTAGAAGAAAATCGCTAGTGCTTTGCATATAGCATTCTTCACGCCGAATGTATCTACGTACAGCGGAGGACTGCGTGAATAATTAGTTTTTTGGGAAGTAACAGCTCGATGTTTAAATTTTTTTCATTATGCTTTAGAATACTGATGAAATTACACATTCTGTGTACTTAGGAGTGCGCTAATGACTGCATTTTCTTTCTTTAGCAGGTTGACAAGAGATGAGTGGGAGCGGCGACATATTATAGAAGAAAATAGCTAGTGCTTTGCATATAGCATTCTTCACACCGAATGTATCTACGTGCAGCGGAGGACTGGGTGAAGAAAAAGTTTTTTGGTAAGTATCAGCTCGATGTTTTAATTTTTTCTTTATGCTTTAGAATACTGATGAAATTACACATTCTGTGTACTTAGGAGTGCTCTAATGACTGCATTTTCTTTCTTTAGCAGGTTGACAAGAGATGATTGGGAGCGGCGACATATTCTAGAAGAAAATAGCTAATGCTTTGCACATAGCATTCTTCACACCGAATGTATCTACGTACAGCGGAGGACTGCGTAAATAATTAGTTCTGTGCGAAGTAACAGCTCGATGTTTAAATTTTTTTCATTATGCT
Source organism: Schistocerca cancellata (assembly GCF_023864275.1). Taxonomy (NCBI): domain Eukaryota; kingdom Metazoa; phylum Arthropoda; class Insecta; order Orthoptera; family Acrididae; genus Schistocerca; species Schistocerca cancellata. Next base: position 140,660,720 of record NC_064634.1, on the reverse strand, counting down.
TTAGAATACTGATAAAATTACACATTCTGTGTACTTAGGAGTGCGCTAATGACTGCATTTTTTTCGAAAGCAGGTGGACAAGAGATGAGTGGGAGCGGCGACATATTCTAGAAGAAAATAGCTAAAGCTTTGCACATAGCATTCTTCACACCGAATGTATCTACGTACAGCGGAGGACTGCGTAAATAATTAGTTTTGTGCGAAGTAACAGCTCGATGTTTAAATTTTTTTCATTATGCTTTAGAATACTGATGAAATTACACATTCTGTGTACTTAGGAGTGTGCTAATGACTGAATTTTCTTTCTTTAGCAGGTTGACAAGAGATGATTGGGAGCGGCGACATATTCTAGAAGAAAATCGCTAGTGCTCTGCGTATAGCATTCTTCACGCCGAATGTATCTACGTACAGCGGAGGACTGCGTGAATAATTAGTTTTTTGGAAAGTAACAGCTCGATGTTTAAATTTATTTCATTGTGCTTTAGAATACTGATGAAACTACACATTGTGTGTACTTAGGAGTGCGCTAATGATTGCAATTTCTTTCTTTAGCAGGTTGACAAGAGATGAGTGGGAGCGGCGACATATTCTAGAAGAAAATCGCTAGTGCTTTGCATATAGCATTCTTCACACCGAATGTATCTACGTACAGCGGAGGACTGCGTGAATAATTAGTTTTTTGGGAAGTAACAGCTCGATGTTTAAATTTTTTTCATTATGCTTTAGAATACTGATGAAATTACACATTCTGTGTACTTAGGAGTGCGCTAATGACTGCATTTTCTTTCTTTAGCAGGTTGACAAGAGATGAGTGGGAGCGGCGACATATTCTAGAAGAAAATAGCTAGTGCTTTGCACATAGCATTCTTCACACCGAATGTATCTACGTACAGCGGAGGACTGCGTGAATAATAAGTTTTTTGGTAAGTATCAGCTCGATGTTTTAATTTCTTTCATTATGCTTTAGAATACTGATGAAATTACACATTCTGTGTACTTAGGAGTGCGCTATTGACTGCATTTTTTTCGAAAGCAGGTGGACAAGAGATGAGTGGGAGCGGCGACATATTCTAGAAGAAAATCGCTAGTGATGTGCACATAGCATTCTTTACGCTGAATGTATCTACGTACAGCGGAGGACTGCGTGAATAATTAGTTTTTTGGGAAGTAACAGCTCGATGTTTAAATTTTTTTCATTATGCTTTAGAATACTGATGAAATTACACATTCTGTGGAGTTAGGAGTGCGCTAATGACTGCATTTTCTTTCTTTAGCAGGTTGAGAAGAGATGAGTGGGAGCGGCGACATATTCTAGAAGAAAATCGCTAGTGCTTTGCATATAGCATTCTTCACGCCGAATGTATCTACGTACAGCGGAGGACTGCGTGAATAATTAGTTTTTTTGGAAGTAACAGCTCGATGTTTAAATTTTTTTCATTATGCTTTAGAATACTGATGAAATTACACATTCTGTGTACTTAGGAGTGCGCTAATGACTGCATTTTCTTTCTTTAGCAGGTTGACAAGAGATGAGTGGGAGCGGCGACATATTCTAGAAGAAAATCGCTAGTGCTTTGCATATAGCATTCTTCACACCGAATGTATCTACGTACAGCGGAGGACTGCGTGAATAATTAGTTTTTGGGAAGTAACAGCTCGATGTTTAAATTTTTTTCATTATGCTTTAGAATACTGATGAAATTACACATTCTGTGTACTTAGGAGTGCGCTAATGACTGCATTTTTTTCGAAAGCAGGTGGACAAGAGATGAGTGGGAGCGGCGACATATTCTAGAAGAAAATCGCTAGTGCTTTGCATATAGCATTCTTCACACCGAATGTATCTACGTACAGCGGAGGACTGCGTAAATAATTAGTTTTGTGCGAAGTAACAGCTCGATGTTTAAATTTTTTTCATTATGCTTTAGAATACAGATGAAATTACACATTCTGTGTACTTAGGAGTGCGCTAATGACTGCATTTTCTTTCTTTAGCAGGTTGACAAGAGATGATTGGGAGCGGCGACATATTCTAGAAGAAAATCGCTAGTGCTCTGCGTATAGCATTCTTCACGCCGAATGTATCTACCTACAGCGGAGGACTGCGTGAATAATTAGTTTTTTGGGAAGTAACAGCTCGATGTTTAAATTTTTTTCATTGTGCTTTAGAATACTGATGAAACTACACATTGTGTGTACTTAGGAGTGCGCTAATGATTGCATTCTCTTTCTTTAGCAGGTTGACAAGAGATGAGTGGGAGCGGCGACGTATTATAGAAGAAAATCGCTAGTGCTTTGCATATAGCATTCTTCACACCGAATGTATCTACGTACAGCGGAGGACTGCGTGAATAATTAGTTTTTTGGGAAGTAACAGCTCGATGTTTAAATTTTTTTCATTATGCTTTAGAATACTGATGAAATTACACATTCTGTGTACTTAGGAGTGCGCTAATGACTGCATTTTCTTTCTTTAGCAGGTTGACAAGAGATGAGTGGGAGCGGCGACATATTCTAGAAGAAAATAGCTAGTGCTTTGCACATAGCATTCTTCACACCGAATGTATCTACGTACAGCGGAGGACTGCGTGAATAATAAGTTTTTTGGTAAGTATCAGCTCGATGTTTTAATTTTTTTCATTATGCTTTAGAATACTGATGAAATTACACATTCTGTGGAGTTAGGAGTGCGCTAATGACTGCATTTTCTTTCTTTAGCAGGTTGACAAGAGATGAGTGGGAGCGGCGACTATTCTAGAAGAAAATCGCTAGTGATGTGCACATAGCAATCTTTACGCTAAATGTATCTACGTACAGCGGAGGACTGCGTGAATAATTAGTTTTTTGGGAAGTAACAGCTCGATGTTTAAATTTTTTTCATTATGCTTTAGAATACTGATGAAATTACACATTCTGTGGAGTTAGGAGTGCGCTAATGACTGCATTTTCTTTCTTTAGCAGGTTGAGAAGAGATGAGTGGGAGCGGCGACATATTCTAGAAGAAAATCGCTAGTGCTTTGCATATAGCATTCTTCACGCCGAATGTATCTACGTACAGCGGAGGACTGCGTGAATAATTAGTTTTTTTGGAAGTAACAGCTCGATGTTTAAATTTTTTTCATTATGCTTTAGAATACTAATGAAATTACACATTCTGTGTACTTAGGAGTGCGCTAATGACTGCATTACCTTTCTTTAGGAGGTTGACAAGAGATGAGTGGGAGCGGCGACATATTCTAGAAGAAAATAGCTAGTGCTTTGCACATAGCATTCTTCACACCGAATGTATCTACGTACAGCGGAGGACTGCGTGAATAATTAGTTTTTTGGGAAGTAACAGCTCGATGTTTAAATTTTTTTCATTATGCTTTAGATTACTGATGAAATTACACATTCTGTGTACTTAGGAGTGCGCTAATGACTGCATTTTTTTCCAGAGCAGGTGGACAAGAGATGAGTGGGAGCGGCGACATATTCTAGATGAAAATCGCTAGTGCTTTGCATATAGCATTCTTTACACCGAATGTATTTACGTACAGCGGAGGACTGCGTGAATAATTAGTTTTTTGGGAAGTAACAGCTCGATGTTTAAATGTTTTTCATTATGCTTTAGATTACTGATGAAATTACACTTTCTGTGTACTTAGGAGTGCGCTAATGACTGCATTTTTCTCCAAAGCAGGTGGACAAGAGATGAGTGGGAGCGGCGACATATTCTAGAAGAAAATCGCTAGTGCTTTGCATATAGCATTCTTCACACCGAATGTATCTACGTACAGCGGAGGACTGCGTGAATAATTAGTTTTTTGGGAAGTAACAGCTCGATGTTTAAGTTTTTTTCATTATGCTTTAGAATACTGATGAAATTACACATTCTGTGTACTTGGGAGTGTGCTAATGACTGCATTTTCTTTCTTTAGCAGGTTGACAAGAGATGATTGGGAGCGGCGACATATTCTAGAAGAAAATCGCTAGTGCTTTGCATATAGCATTCTTCACGCTTAATGTATCTACGTACAGCGGAGGACTGCGTGAATAATTAGTTTTTTGGGAAGTAACAACTCGATGTTTAAATTTTTTTCATTGTGCTTTAGAATACTGATGAAGCTACACATTGTGTGTACTTAGGAGTGCGCTAATGATTGCATTTTCTTTCTTTAGCAGGTTGACAAGAGATGAGTGGGAGCGGCGACATATTCTAGAAGAAAATCGCTAGTGCTTTGCATATAGCATTCTTCACACCGAATGTATCTACGTACAGCGGAGGACTGCGTGAATAATTAGTTTTTTGGGAAGTAACAGCTCGATGTTTAAATTTTTTTCATTATGCTTTAGAATACTGATGAAATTACACATTCTGTGTACTTAGGAGTGCGCTAATGACTGCATTTTCTTTCTTTAGCAGGTTGACAAGAGATGAGTTGGAGCGGCGAAATATTCTAGAAGAATATAGCTAGTGCTTTGCACATAGCATTCTTCACACCGAATGTATCTACGTACAGCGGAGGACTGCGTGAATAATAAGTTTTTTAGTATGTATCAGCTCGATGTTTTAATTTTTTTCATTATGCTTTAGAATACTGATGAAAATACACATTCTGTGTACTTAGGAGTGCGCTAATGACTGCATTTTTTTCGAAAGCAGGTGGACATGAGATGAGTGGGAGCGGCGACATATTCTAGAAGAAAATCGCTAGTGCTTTGCATATAGGATTCTTCACACCGAATGTATCTACGTACAGCGGAGGACTGCGTGAATAATTAGTTTTTTGGGAAGTAACAGCCCGATGTTTAAATTTTTTTCATTATGATTTAGAATACTGATGAAATTACACATTCTGTGTACTTAGGAGTGTGCTAATGACTGCATTTTCTTTCTTTAGCAGGTTGACAAGAGATGATTGGGAGCGGCGACATATTCTAGAAGAAAATCGCTAGTGCTTTGCATATAGCATTCTTCACACCGAATGTATCTACGTACAGCGGAGGACTGCGTGAATAATTAGTTTTATGGGAAGTAACAGCTCGATGTTTAAATTTTTTTCATTGTGCTTTAGAATACTGATGAAACTACACATTGTGTGTAGTTAGGAGTGCGCTAATGATTGCATTTTCTTTCTTTAGCAGGTTGACAAGAGATGAGTGGGAGCGGCGACATATTCTAGAAGAAAATCGCTAGTGCTTTGCATATAGCATTCTTCACACCGAATGTATCTACGTACAGCGGAGGACTGCGTGAATAATTAGTTTTTTGGGAAGTAACAGCTCGATGTTTAAATTTTTTCATTATGCTTTAGAATACTGATGAAATTACACATTCTGTGTACTTGGGAGTGCGCTAATGACTGCAATTTCTTTCTTTAGCAGGTTGACAAGAGATGAGTGGGAGCGGCGACATATTCTAGAAGAAAATAGCTAGTGCTTTGCACATAGCATTCTTCACACCGAATGTATCTACGTACAGCGGAGGACTGCGTAAAGAATAAGTTTTTTCGTAAGTATCAGCACGATGTTTTAATTTTTTTCATTATGCTTTAGAATACTGATGAAATTACACATTCTGTGTACTTAGGAGTGCGCTAATGACTGCATTTTCTTTCATTAGAAGGTTGACAAGAGATGAGTGGGAGCGGTGACATATTCTAGAAGAAAATCGCTAGTGCTTTGCATATAGCATTCTTCACACCGAATGTATCTACGTACAGCGGAGGACTGCGTGAATAATTAGTTTTTTGGGAAGTAACAGCTCGATGTTTAAATTTATTTCATTATGCTTTAGAATACTGATGAAATTACACATTCTGTGTACTTGGGAGTGCGCTAATGACTGCATTTTCTTTCTTTAGCAGGTTGACAAGAGATGAGTGGGAGCGGCGACATATTCTAGAAGAAAATAGCTAGTGCTTTGCACATAGCATTCTTCTCACCGAATGTATCTACGTACAGCGGAGGACTGCGTTAAGAATAAGTTTTTTCGTAAGTATCAGCTCGATGTTTTAATTTTTTTCATTATGCTTTAGAATACTGATGAAATTACACATTCTGTGTACTTAGGAGTGCGCTAATGACTGCATTTTCTTTCTTTAGAAGGTTGACATGAGATGAGTGGGAGCGGCGACATATTCTAGAAGAAAATCGCTAGTGCTTTGCATATAGCATCCTTCACACCGAATGTATCTACGTACAGCGGAGGACTGCGTGAATAATTAGTTTTTTGGGAAGTAACAGCTCTATGTTTAAATTTTTTTCAATATGCCTTAGAATACTGATGAAATTACACATTCTGTGTACTTAGGAGTGCGCTAATGACTGCATTTTTTTCGAAAGCAGGTGGACAAGAGATGACTGGGAGCGGCGACATATTCTAGAAGAAAATCGCTAGTGCTTTGCACATAGCATTCTTCACACCGAATGTATCTACGTACAGCGGAGGGCTGCGTGAAGAATAAGTTTTTGGTAAGTATCAGCTCGATGTTTTAATTTTTTTCATTATGCTTTAGAATACTGATGAAATTACACATTCTGTGTACTTAGGAGTGCGCTAATGACTGCTTTTTTTCGAAAGCATGTGGACAAGAGATGACTGGGAGCGGCGACATATTCTAGAAGAAAATCGCTAGTGCTTTGCATATAGCATTCTTCACACCGAATGTATCTACGTACAGCGGCGGACTGCGTGAATAATTAGTTTTTTGGGAAGTATCAGCTCGATGTTTAAATTTTTTTCATTATGCTTTAGAATACTGATGGAATTACACATTTTGTGTACTTAGGAGTGCGCTAATGACTGCATTTTCTTTCTTTAGCAGGTTGACAAGAGATGAGTGGGAGCGGCGACATATTCTAGAAGAAAATCGCTAGTGCTTTGCATATAGCATTCTTCACACCGAATGTATCTACGTACAGCGGCGGACTGCGTGAATAATTAGTTTTTTGGGAAGTATCAGCTCGATGTTTAAATTTTTTTCATTATGCTTTAGAATACTGATGAAATTACACATTCTGTGTACTTAGAAGTGCGCTAATGACGGAATTTTTTGTCTTTAGCAGGTTGACAAGAGATGAGTGGGAGCGGCGACATATTCTAGAAGAAAATAGCTAGTGCTTTGCACATAGCATTCTTCACACCGAATGTATCTACGTACAGCGGAGGACTGCGTGGAGAATAAGTTTTTTGGTAAGTATCAGCTCGATGTTTTAATTTTTTTCATTATGCTTTTGAATACTGATGAAATTACACATTCTGTGTACTAAGGAGTGCGCTAATGACTGCATTTTTTTCGAAAGCAGGTGGACATGAGATGAGTGGGAGCGGCGACATATTCTAGAAGAAAATCGCTAGTGATGTACACATAGCAATCTTCACGCCGAATGTAACTTCATACAGCGGAGGACTGCGTGAATAATTAGTTTTTTGGGAAGTAACAACTCGATGTTTAAATTTTTTTCATTATGCTTTAGAATACTGATGAAATTACACATTCTGTGTACTTAGGAGTGCGCTAATGACTGCATTTTTTTCGAAAGCAGGTTGACAAGAGATGAGTGGGAGCGGCGACATCTTCTAGAAGAAAATCGCTAGTGCTCTGCGTATAGCATTCTTCACGCCGAATGTATCTACGTACAGCGGAGGACTGCGTGAATAATTAGTTTTTTGGGAAGTAACAGCTCGATGTTTAAATTTTTTTCATTGTGCTTTAGAATACTGATGAAACTACACATTGTGTGTACTTAGGAGTGCGCTAATGATTGCATTCTCTTTCTTTAGCAGGTTGACAAGAGATGAGTGGGAGCGGCGACGTATTATAGAAGAAAATCGCTAGTGCTTTGCATATAGCATTCTTCACACCGATTGTATCTACGTACAGCGGAGGACTGCGTGAATAATTAGTTTTTTGGGAAGTAACAGCTCGATGTTTAAATTTTTTTCATTATGCTTTAGAATACTGATGAAATTACACATTCTGTGTACTTAGGAGTGCGCTAATGACTGCATTTTCTTTCTTTAGCAGGTTGACAAGAGATGAGTGGGAGCGGCGACATATTCTAGAAGAAAATAGCTAGTGCTTTGCACATAGCATTCTTCACACCGAATGTATCTACGTACAGCGGAGGACTGCGTGAATAATAAGTTTTTTGGTAAGTATCAGCTCGATGTTTTAATTTTTTTCATTATGCTTTAGAATACTGATGAAATTACACATTCTGTGGAGTTAGGAGTGCGCTAATGACTGCATTTTCTTTCTTTAGCAGGTTGACAAGAGATGAGTGGGAGCGGCGACTATTCTAGAAGAAAATCGCTAGTGATGTGCACATAGCAATCTTTACGCTAAATGTATCTACGTACAGCGGAGGACTGCGTGAATAATTAGTTTTTTGGGAAGTAACAGCTCGATGTTTAAATTTTTTTCATTATGCTTTAGAATACTGATGAAATTACACATTCTGTGGAGTTAGGAGTGCGCTAATGACTGCATTTTCTTTCTTTAGCAGGTTGAGAAGAGATGAGTGTGAGCGGCGACATATTCTAGAAGAAAATCGCTAGTGCTTTGCATATAGCATTCTTCACGCCGAATGTATCTACGTACAGCGGAGGACTGCGTGAATAATTAGTTTTTTTGGAAGTAACAGCTCGATGTTTAAATTTTTTTCATTATGCTTTAGAATACTAATGAAATTACACATTCTGTGTACTTAGGAGTGCGCTAATGACTGCATTACCTTTCTTTAGGAGGTTGACAAGAGATGAGTGGGAGCGGCGACATATTCTAGAAGAAAATAGCTAGTGCTTTGCACATAGCATTCTTCACACCGAATGTATCTACGTACAGCGGAGTACTGCGTGAATAATAAGTTTTTTAGTAAGTATCAGCTCGATGTTTTAATTTTTGCCATTATGCTTTAGAATACTGATGAAATTACACATTCTGTGTACTTAGTTATGCGCTAATGACTGCATTTTTTTCGAAAGCAGGTGGACAAGAGATGAGTGGGAGCGGCGACATATTCTAGAAGAAAATCGCCAGTGATGTGCACATAGCATTCTTCACGCCGAATGTATCTACGTACAGCGGAGGACTGCGTGAATAATTAGTTTTTTGGGAAGTAACAGCTCGATGTTTAAATTTTTTTCATTATGCTTTAGATTACTGATGAAATTACACATTCTGTGTACTTAGGAGTGCGCTAATGACTGCATTTTTTTCCAGAGCAGGTGGACAAGAGATGAGTGGGAGCGGCGACATATTCTAGATGAAAATCGCTAGTGCTTTGCATATAGCATTCTTTACACCGAATGTATCTACGTACAGCGGAGGACTGCGTGAATAATTAGTTTTTTGGGAAGTAACAGCTCGATGTTTAAGTTTTTTTCATTATGCTTTAGAATACTGATGAAATTACACATTCTGTGTACTTAGGAGTGTGCTAATGACTGCATTTTCTTTCTTTAGCAGGTTGACAAGAGATGATTGGGAGCGGCGACATATTCTAGAAGAAAATCGCTAGTGCTTTGCATATAGCATTCTTCACGCTTAATGTATCTACGTACAGCGGAGGACTGCGTGAATAATTAGTTTTTTGGGAAGTAACAACTCGATGTTTAAATTTTTTTCATTGTGCTTTAGAATACTGATGAAACTACACATTGTGTGTAGTTAGGAGTGCGCTAATGATTGCATTTTCTTTCTTTAGCAGGTTGACAAGAGATGAGTGGGAGCGGCGACATATTCTAGAAGAAAATCGCTAGTGCTTTGCATATAGCATTCTTCACACCGAATGTATCTACGTACAGCGGAGGACTGCGTGAATAATTAGTTTTTTGGGAAGTAACAGCTCGATGTTTAAATTTTTTTCATTATGCTTTAGAATACTGATGAAATTACACATTCTGTGTACTTAGGAGTGCGCTAATGACTGCATTTTCTTTCTTTAGCAGGTTGACAAGAGATGAGTTGGAGCGGCGAAATATTCTAGAAGAATATAGCTAGTGCTTTGCACATAGCATTCTTCACACCGAATGTATCTACGTACAGCGGAGGACTGCGTGAATAATAAGTTTTTTAGTATGTATCAGCTCGATGTTTTAATTTTTTTCATTATGCTTTAGAATACTGATGAAAATACACATTCTGTGTACTTAGGAGTGCGCTAATGACTGCATTTTTTTCGAAAGCAGGTGGACATGAGATGAGTGGGAGCGGCGACATATTCTAGAAGAAAATCGCTAGTGCTTTGCATATAGGATTCTTCACACCGAATGTATCTACGTACAGCGGAGGACTGCGTGAATAATTAGTTTTTTGGGAAGTAACAGCCCGATGTTTAAATTTTTTTCATTATGATTTAGAATACTGATGAAATTACACATTCTGTGTACTTAGGAGTGTGCTAATGACTGCATTTTCTTTCTTTAGCAGGTTGACAAGAGATGATTGGGAGCGGCGACATATTCTAGAAGAAAATCGCTAGTGCTTTGCATATAGCATTCTTCACACCGAATGTATCTACGTACAGCGGAGGACTGCGTGAATAATTAGTTTTTTGGGAAGTAACAGCTCGATGTTTAAATTTTTTTCATTGTGCTTTAGAATACTGATGAAACTACACATTGTGTGTAGTTAGGAGTGCGCTAATGATTGCATTTTCTTTCTTTAGCAGGTTGACAAGAGATGAGTGGGAGCGGCGACATATTCTAGAAGAAAATCGCTAGTGCTTTGCATATAGCATTCTTCACACCGAATGTATCTACGTACAGCGGAGGACTGCGTGAATAATTAGTTTTTTGGGAAGTAACAGCTCGATGTTTAAATTTTTTCATTATGCTTTAGAATACTGATGAAATTACACATTCTGTGTACTTGGGAGTGCGCTAATGACTGCAATTTCTTTCTTTAGCAGGTTGACAAGAGATGAGTGGGAGCGGCGACATATTCTAGAAGAAAATCGCTAGTGCTTTGCATATAGCATTCTTCACACCGAATGTATCTACGTACAGCGGAGGACTGCGTGAATAATTAGTTTTTTGGGAAGTAACAGCTCGATGTTTAAATTTATTTCATTATGCTTTAGAATACTGATGAAATTACACATTCTGTGTACTTGGGAGTGCGCTAATGACTGCATTTTCTTTCTTTAGCAGGTTGACAAGAGATGAGTGGGAGCGGCGACATATTCTAGAAGAAAATAGCTAGTGCTTTGCACATAGCATTCTTCTCACCGAATGTATCTACGTACAGCGGAGGACTGCGTTAAGAATAAGTTTTTTCGTAAGTATCAGCTCGATGTTTTAATTTTTTTCATTATGCTTTAGAATACTGATGAAATTACACATTCTGTGTACTTAGGAGTGCGCTAATGACTGCATTTTCTTTCTTTAGAAGGTTGACATGAGATGAGTGGGAGCGGCGACATATTCTAGAAGAAAATCGCTAGTGCTTTGCATATAGCATCCTTCACACCGAATGTATCTACGTACAGCGGAGGACTGCGTGAATAATTAGTGTTTTGGGAAGTAACAGCTCTATGTTTAAATTTTTTTCAATATGCCTTAGAATACTGATGAAATTACACATTCTGTGTACTTAGGAGTGCGCTAATGACTGCATTTTTTTCGAAAGCTTGTGGACAAGAGATGACTGGGAGCGGCGACATATTCTAGAAGAAAATCGCTAGTGCTTTGCACATAGCATTCTTCACACCGAATGTATCTACGTACAGCGGAGGGCTGCGTGAAGAATAAGTTTTTGGTAAGTATCAGCTCGATGTTTTAATTTTTTTCATTATGCTTTAGAATACTGATGAAATTACACATTCTGTGTACTTAGGAGTGCGCTAATGACTGCTTTTTTTCGAAAGCATGTGGACAAGAGATGACTGGGAGCGGCGACATATTCTAGAAGAAAATCGCTAGTGCTTTGCATATAGCATTCTTCACACCGAATGTATCTACGTACAGCGGCGGACTGCGTGAATAATTAGTTTTTTGGGAAGTATCAGCTCGATGTTTAAATTTTTTTCATTATGCTTTAGAATACTGATGGAATTACACATTTTGTGTACTTAGGAGTGCGCTAATGACTGCATTTTCTTTCTTTAGCAGGTTGACAAGAGATGAGTGGGAGCGGCGACATATTCTAGAAGAAAATCGCTAGTGCTTTGCATATAGCATTCTTCACACCGAATGTATCTACGTACAGCGGCGGACTGCGTGAATAATTAGTTTTTTGGGAAGTATCAGCTCGATGTTTAAATTTTTTTCATTATGCTTTAGAATACTGATGGAATTACACATTTTGTGTACTTAGGAGTGCGCTAATGACTGCATTTTCTTTCTTTAGCAGGTTGACAAGAGATGAGTGGGAGCGGCGACATATTCTAGAAGAAAATCGCTAGTGCTTTGCATATAGCATTCTTCACACCGAATGTATCTACGTACAGCGGCGGACTGCGTGAATAATTAGTTTTTTGGGAAGTATCAGCTCGATGTTTAAATTTTTTTCATTATGCTTTAGAATACTGATGAAATTACACATTCTGTGTACTAAGGAGTGCGCTAATGACTGCATTTTTTTCGAAACCAGGTGGACAAGAGATGAGTGGGAGCGGCGACATATTCTAGAAGAAAATCGCTAGTGATGTACACATAGCAATCTTCACGCCGAATGTAACTTCATACAGCGGAGGACTGCGTGAATAATTAGTTTTTTGGGAAGTAACAACTCGATGTTTAAATTTTTTTTATTATGCTTTAGAATACTGATGAAATTACACATTCTGTGTACTTAGGAGTGCGCTAATGACTGCATTTTTTTCGAAAGCAGGTTGACAAGAGATGAGTGGGAGCGGCGACATATTCTAGAAGAAAATCGCTAGTGCTTTGCATATAGCATTCTTCACACCGAATATATCTACGCACAGCGGAGGACTGCGTGTATAATTAGTTTTTTGGGAAGTAACAGTTCGATGTTTAAATTTTTTTCATTGTGCTTTAGAATACTGATGAAATTACACATTCTGTCTACTTAGGAGTGCGCTAATGATTGCATTTTCTTTCTTTAGCAGGTTGACAAGAGATGAGTGGGAGCGGCGACATATTCTAGAAGAAAATCGCTAGTGCTTTGCATATAGCATTCTTCACACCGAATGTATCTACGTACAGCGGAGGACTGCGTGAATAATTAGTTTTTTGGGAAGTAACAGCTCGATGTTTAAATTTTTTTCATTATGCTTTAGAATACTGATGACATTACACATTCTGTGTACTTAGGAGTGCGCTAATGACTGCATTTTCTTTCTTTAGCAGGTTGACAAGAGATGAGTGGGAGCGGAGACATATTCTAGAAGAAAGTAGCTAGTGCTTTGCACATAGCATTCTTCACACCGAATGTATCTACGCACAGCGGAGAACTGCGTGAATGATAAGTTTTTTGGTAAGTATCAGCTCGATTATTTAATTTTTTTCATTATGCTTTAGAATACTGATGAAATTACACATTCTGTTAACTTAGGAGTGCGCTAATGACTGCATTTTCTTTCTTTAGGAGGTTGACAAGAGATGAGTGGGAGCGGCGACATATTCTAGAAGAAAATTGCTAGTGCTTTGCACATAGCATTCTTCACACCGAAAGTATCTACGTACGGCGGAGGACTGCGTGAATAATTAGTTTTTTGGGAAGTAACAGCTCGATGTTTAAATTTTTTTCATTATGCTTTAGAATACTGATGAAATTACACATTCTGTGTACTTATTAGTGCGCTAATGACTGCTTTTTTTTTCGAAAGCAGGTGGACAAGAGATGAGTGGGAGCGGCGACATATTCTAGAAGAAAGACGCTAGTGCTTTGCATATAGCATCCTTCACACCGAATGTATCTACGTACAGCGGAGGACTGCGTGAATAATTAGTGTTTTGGGAAGTAACAGCTCTATGTTTAAATTTTTTTCAATATGCCTTAGAATACTGATGAAATTACACATTCTGTGTACTTAGGAGTGCGCTAATGACTGCATTTTTTTCGAAAGCTTGTGGACAAGAGATGACTGGGAGCGGCGACATATTCTAGAAGAAAATCGCTAGTGCTTTGCACATAGCATTCTTCACACCGAATGTATCTACGTACAGCGGAGGGCTGCGTGAAGAATAAGTTTTTGGTAAGTATCAGCTCGATGTTTTAATTTTTTTCATTATGCTTTAGAATACTGATGAAATTACACATTCTGTGTACTTAGGAGTGCGCTAATGACTGCTTTTTTTCGAAAGCATGTGGACAAGAGATGACTGGGAGCGGCGACATATTCTAGAAGAAAATCGCTAGTGCTTTGCATATAGCATTCTTCACACCGAATGTATCTACGTACAGCGGCGGACTGCGTGAATAATTAGTTTTTTGGGAAGTATCAGCTCGATGTTTAAATTTTTTTCATTATGCTTTAGAATACTGATGGAATTACACATTTTGTGTACTTAGGAGTGCGCTAATGACTGCATTTTCTTTCTTTAGCAGGTTGACAAGAGATGAGTGGGAGCGGCGACATATTCTAGAAGAAAATCGCTAGTGCTTTGCATATAGCATTCTTCACACCGAATGTATCTACGTACAGCGGCGGACTGCGTGAATAATTAGTTTTTTGGGAAGTATCAGCTCGATGTTTAAATTTTTTTCATTATGCTTTAGAATACTGATGGAATTACACATTTTGTGTACTTAGGAGTGCGCTAATGACTGCATTTTCTTTCTTTAGCAGGTTGACAAGAGATGAGTGGGAGCGGCGACATATTCTAGAAGAAAATCACTAGTGCTTTGCATATAGCATTCTTCACACCGAATGTATCTACGTACAGCGGCGGACTGCGTGAATAATTAGTTTTTTGGGAAGTATCAGCTCGATGTTTAAATTTTTTTCATTATGCTTTAGAATACTGATGAAATTACACATTCTGTGTACTAAGGAGTGCGCTAATGACTGCATTTTTTTCGAAACCAGGTGGACAAGAGATGAGTGGGAGCGGCGACATATTCTAGAAGAAAATCGCTAGTGATGTACACATAGCAATCTTCACGCCGAATGTAACTTCATACAGCGGAGGACTGCGTGAATAATTAGTTTTTTGGGAAGTAACAACTCGATGTTTAAATTTTTTTTATTATGCTTTAGAATACTGATGAAATTACACATTCTGTGTACTTAGGAGTGCGCTAATGACTGCATTTTTTTCGAAAGCAGGTTGACAAGAGATGAGTGGGAGCGGCGACATCTTCTAGAAGAAAATCGCTAGTGCTTTGCATATAGCATTCTTCACACCGAATGTATCTACGTACAGCGGAGGACTGCGTGAATAATTAGTTTTTTGGGAAGTAACAGCACGATGTTTAAATTTTTTTCATTATGCTTTAGAATACTGATGAAATTACACATTCTGTGGACTTAGGAGTGCGCTAATGACTGCATTTTCTTTCTTTAGCAGGTTGACAAGAGATGAGTGGGAGCGGCGACATATTCTAGAAGAAAATCGCTAGTGCTTTGCATATAGCATTCTTCACACCGAATATATCTACGCACAGCGGAGGACTGCGTGTATAATTAGTTTTTTGGGAAGTAACAGTTCGATGTTTAAATTTTTTTCATTGTGCTTTAGAATACTGATGAAATTACACATTCTGTCTACTTAGGAGTGCGCTAATGATTGCATTTTCTTTCTTTAGCAGGTTGACAAGAGATGAGTGGGAGCGGCGACATATTCTAGAAGAAAATCGCTAGTGCTTTGCATATAGCATTCTTCACACCGAATGTATCTACGTACAGCGGAGGACTGCGTGAATAATTAGTTTTTTGGGAAGTAACAGCTCGATGTTTAAATTTTTTTCATTATGCTTTAGAATACTGATGACATTACACATTCTGTGTACTTAGGAGTGCGCTAATGACTGCATTTTCTTTCTTTAGCAGGTTGACAAGAGATGAGTGGGAGCGGAGACATATTCTAGAAGAAAGTAGCTAGTGCTTTGCACATAGCATTCTTCACACCGAATGTATCTACGCACAGCGGAGAACTGCGTGAATGATAAGTTTTTTGGTAAGTATCAGCTCGATTATTTAATTTTTTTCATTATGCTTTAGAATACTGATGAAATTACACATTCTGTTAACTTAGGAGTGCGCTAATGACTGCATTTTCTTTCTTTAGGAGGTTGACAAGAGATGAGTGGGAGCGGCGACATATTCTAGAAGAAAATTGCTAGTGCTTTGCACATAGCATTCTTCACACCGAAAGTATCTACGTACGGCGGAGGACTGCGTGAATAATTAGTTTTTTGGGAAGTAACAGCTCGATGTTTAAATTTTTTTCATTATGCTTTAGAATACTGATGAAATTACACATTCTGTGTACTTATTAGTGCGCTAATGACTGCTTTTTTTTTCGAAAGCAGGTGGACAAGAGATGAGTGGGAGCGGCGACATATTCTAGAAGAAAGACGCTAGTGCTTTGCATATAGCATTCTTCACACCGAATGTATCTACGTACAGCGGAGGACTGCGTGAATAATTAGTTTTTTGGGAAGTAACAGCTCGATGTTTAAATTTTTTTCATTATGCTTTAGAATACTGATGAAATTACACATTCTGTGGACTTTGGAGTGCGCTAATGACTGCGTTTTCTTTCTTTAGCAGGTAGACAAGAGATGAGTGGGAGTGGCGACATATTCTAAATAAAAATCGCTAGTGCTTTGCATATAGCATTCCTCACACCGAATGTATCTACGTACAGCAGAGGACTGCGTGAATAATTAATTTTTTGGGAAGTAACAGCTCGATGTTTAAATTTTTTTCATTATGCTTTAGAATACTGATGAAATTACACATTCTGTGTACTTAGGAGTGCGCTAATGACTGCATTTTCTTTCTTTAGCAGGTTGACAAGAGATAAGTGGGAGCGGCGACATATTCTAGAAGAAAATCGCTAGTGCTTTGCATATAGCATTCTTCACACCGAATGTATCTACGTACAGCGGAGGACTGCGTGATTAATTAGTTTTTTGGTAAGTAACAGCTCGATGTTTAAATTTTTTTCATTATGCTTAAGAATACTGATGAAATTACACATTCTGTGTACTTAGGAGTGCGCTAATGACTGCATTTTCTTTCTTTAGCAGGTTGACAAGAGATGAGTGGGAACGGCGACATATTCTAGAAGAAAATCGCTAGTGCTTTGCATATAGCATTCTTCACACCGAATGTATCTACGTACAGCGGAGGACTGCGTGAATTTTTTTTTTTTTGGGAAGTAACAGTTCGATGTTTAAATTTTTTTCATTATGCTTTAGAATACTGATGAAATTACACATTCTGTCTACTTAGGAGTGCGCTAATGATTGCATTTTCTTTCTTTAGCAGGTTGACAAGAGGTGAGTGGGAGCGGCGACATATTCTAGAAGGAAATCGCTAGTGCTTTGCATATAGCATTCTTCACACCGAATGTATCTACGTACAGCGGAGGACTGCGTGAATAATTAGTTTTTTGGGAAGTAACAGCTCGATGTTTAAATTTTTTTCATTATGCTTTAGAATACTGATGAAATTACACTTTCTGTGGACTTAGGAGTGCGCTAATGACTGCATTTTCTTTCTTTAGCAGGTTGACAAGACATGAGTGGGGGCGGCGACATATTCTAGAAGAAAATCGCTAGTGCTTTGCATATAGCATTCTTCACGCCGAATGTATCTACGTACAGCGGGGGACTGCGTGAATAATTAGTTTTTTGGGAAGTAACAGCTCGATGTTTAAATTTTTTTCATTATGCTTTAGAATACTGATGAAATTACACATTCTGTGTACTTAGGAGTGCGCTAATGACTGCATTTTCATTCTTTATCAGGTTGACAAGAGATGAGTGGGAGCGGCGACATATTCTAGAAGAAAATCGCTAGTGCTTTGCATATAGCATTCTTCACACCGAATGTATCTACGTACAGCGGAGGACAGCGTGAATAATTAGTTTTTTGGGAAGTAACAGCTCGATGTTTAAATTTTTTACATTATGCTTTAGAATACTGGTGAAATTACACATTCTGTGTACTTAGGAGTGCGCTAATGACTGCATTTTCTTTCTTTAGCAGGTTGACAAGAGATGAGTGGGAGCGGCGACATATTCTAGAAGAAAATAGCTAGTGCTTTGCACATAGCATTCTTCACACCGAATGCATCTTTGTACAGCGGAGGACTGCGTGAATAATAAGTTTTTTAGTAAGTATCAGCTCGATGTTTTAATTTGTTTCATTATGCTTTAGAATACTGATGAAATTACACATTCTGTGTACTTAGGAGTGCGCTAATGACTGCATTTTTTTCGAAAGCAGGTGGACAAGAGATGAGTGGGGGCGGCGACATATTCTAGAAGAAAATCGCTAGTGATGTGCACATAGCATTCTTCACGCCGAATGTATCTACGTACAGCGGAGGACTGCGTGAATAATTAGTTTTTTGGGAAGTAAAAGCTCGATGTTTAAATTTTTTTCATTATGCTTTAGAATACTGATGAAATTACACATTCTGTGTACTTAGGAGTGCGCTAATGACTGCATTTTCTTTCTTTAGCAGGTTGACAAGGGAAGAGTGGGAGCGGCCACATATTCTAGAAGAAAATCGCTAGTGCTTTGCATATAGCATTCTTCACACCGAATGTATCTACGTACAGCGGAGGACTGCGTGAATAATTAGTTTTTTGGGAAGTAACAGCTCGATGTTTAAATTTTTTTCATTATGCTTTAGAATACTGATGAAATTACACATTCTGTATACTTAGGAGTGCGCTAATGACTGCATTTTCTTTCTTTAGCAGGTTGACAAGAGATGAGTGGGAGCGGCGACATATTCGAGAAGAAAGTAGCTAGTGATTCGCACATAGCATTCTTCACACCGAATGTATCTACGTACAGCGGAGGACTGCGTGAAGAATTAGTTTTTTGTTAAGTATCAGCTCGATGTTTAAATTTTTTTCATTATGCTTTAGAATACTGATGAAATTACACATTCTGTGTACTTAGGAGTGCGCTAATGACTGCATTTTCTTTCTTTAGCTGGTTGACAAGAGATGAGTGGGAGCGGCGACATATTCTAGAAGAAAATGGCTAGTGCTTTGCACATAGCATTCTTCACACCGAATGTATCTACGTACAGCGGAGGACTGCGTGAATAATAAGTTTTTTGGTAAGTATCAGCACTATGTTTTAATTTTTTTCATTATGCTTTAGAATACTGATGAAATTACACATTCTGTGTACTTAGGAGTGCGCTAATGACTGCATTTTCTTTCTTTAGCAGGTTGAGAAGAGATGAGTGGGAGCGGCGACATATTCTAGAAGAAAATAGCTAGTGCTTTGCACATAGCATTCTTCACACCGAATGTATCAACGTACAGCGGAGGACTGCGTGAAGAATAAGTTTTTTGATAAGTATCAGCTCGATGTTTAAATATTCTTCATTATGCTTTAGAATACTGATGAAATTACACATTCTGTGTACTTAGGAGTGCGCTAATGACTGCATTTTCTTTCTTTAGCAGGTACACAAGAGATGAGTGGGAGCGGCGACATATTCTAGAAGAAAATCGCTAGTGCTTTGCATATAGCATTCTTCACACCGAATGTATCTACGTACAGCGGAGGACATGCGTGAATAATTAGTTTTTTTGTAAGTAACAGCTCGATGTTAACATTTTTTTCATTATGCTTAAGAATACTGATGAAATTATACATTGTGTGTACTTAGGAGTGCGCTAATGACTGCATTTTCTTTCTTTAGCAGGTTGACAAGTGATGAGTGGAAGCGGCGACATATTCTAGAAGTCAATCGCTAGTGCTTTGCATATAGCATTCTTCACACCGAATGTATCTACGTACAGCGGAGGACTGCGTGAAAAATTAGTTTTTTGGGAAGTAACAGCTCGATGTTTAAATTTTTTACATTATGCTTTAGAATACTGGTGAATTACACATTCTGTGTACTTAGGAGTGCCCATAATGACTGCATTTTCTTTCTTTAGCAGGTTGACAAGAGATGAGTGGGAGCGGCGACATATTCTAGAAGAAAATAGCTAGTGCTTTGCACATAGCATTCTTCACACCGAATGTATCTTTGTACAGCGGAGGACTGCGTGAATAATAAGTTTTTTAGTAAGTATCAGCTCGATGTTTTAATTTTTTTCATTATGCTTTAGAATACTGATGAAATTACACATTTCGTGTACTTAGGAGTGCGCTAATGACTGCAATTTTTTCGAAAGCAGGTGGACAAGAGATGAGTGGGGGCGGAGACATATTCTAGAAGAATGTCGCTAGTGATGTGCACATAGCATTCTTAACGCCGAATGTATCTACGTACAGCGGAGGACTGCGTGAATAATTAGTTTTTTGGGAAGTAACAGCTCGATGTTTAAATTTTTTTCATTATGCTTTAGAATACTGATGAAATTACACATTCTGTGTACTTAGGAGTGCGCTAATGACTGCATTTTTTTCGAAAGCAGGTGGACAAGAGATGAGTGGGAGCGGCCACAAATTCTAGAAGGAAATCGCTAGTGCTTTGCATATAGAATTATTCATACCTAATGTATCTACGTACAGCGGAGGACTGCGTGAATAATTAGTTTTTTGGGAAGTAACAGCTCGATGTTTAAATTTTTTTCATTATGCTTTAGAATACTGATGAAATTACACATTCTGTGTACTTAGGAGTGCGCTAATGACTGCATTTTCTTTCTTTAGCAGGTTGACAAGTGATGAATGGGAGCGGCGACATATTCTAGAAGAAAATCGCTAGTGCTTTGCACATAGCATTCTTCACACCGAAAGTATCTACGTACAGCGGAGGACTGCGTGAAGAATAAGTTTTTTGGTAAGTATCAGCTCGATGTTTTAATTTTTTTCATTATGCTTTAGAATACTAATGAAATTACACATTCTGTGTACTTAGGAGTGCGCTAATGACTGCATTTTCTTTCTTCAGCAGGTTGACAAGAGATGAGTGGGAGCGGCGACATATTCTAGAAGAAAACAGCTAGTGCTTTGCACATAGCATTCTTCACACTGAATGTATCTATGTACAGAGGAAGACTGCGTGAAGGATAGGTTTTTTGGTTAGTATCAGCTCGATGTTTTTAAATTTTTTTCATTATGCTTTAGAATACTGAAGAAATTACACATTCTGTGTACTTAGGAGTGCGCTAATGACTGCATTTTCTTTCTTTAGCAGGTTGACAAGGGATGAGTGGGGGCGGCGACATATTCTAGAAGAAAATTGCTAGTGCTTTGAACATAGCATTCTTCACACCGAATGTATCTACGTACAGCGGAGGACTGCCTGAAGAATAAGTTTTTTTGGTAAGTATCAGCTCGATGTTTAAATTTTTTTCATTATGCTTTAGAATACTGATGAAATTACACATTCTGTGTACTTAGGAGTGCGCTAATGACTGCATTTTCTTTCTTTAGGAGGTTGACAAGAGATGAGTGGGAGCGGCGACATATTCTAGAAGAAAATTGCTAGTGCTTTGCACATAGCATTCTTCACACCGAAAGTATCTACGTACGGCGGAGGACTGCGTGAATAATTAGTTTTTTGGGAAGTAACAGCTCGATGTTTAAATTTTTTTCATTATGCTTTAGAATACTGATGAAATTACACATTCTGTGTACTTATTAGTGCGCTAATGACTGCTTTTTTTTTCGAAATCAGGTGGACAAGAGATGAGTGGGAGCGGCGACATATTCTAGAAGAAAGACGCTAGTGCTTTGCATATAGCATTCTTCACACCGAATGTATCTACGTACAGCGGAGGACTGCGTGAATAATTAGTTTTTTGGGAAGTAACAGCTCGATGTTTAAATTTTTTTCATTATGCTTTAGAATAATGATGAAATTACACATTCTGTGGACTTTGGAGTGCGCTAATGACTGCATTTTCTTTCTTTAGCAGGTAGACAAGAGATGAGTGGGAGTGGCGACATATTCTAAATAAAAATCGCTAGTGCTTTGCATATAGCATTCCTCACACCGAATGTATCTACGTACAGCAGAGGACTGCGTGAATAATTAATTTTTTGGGAAGTAACAGCTCGATGTTTAAATTTTTTTCATTATGCTTTAGAATACTGACGAAATTACACATTCTGTGTACTTAGGAGTGCGCTAATGACTGCATTTTCTTTCTTTAGCAGGTTGACAAGAGATGAGTGGGAGCGGCGACATATTCTAGAAGAAAATCGCTAGTGCTTTGCATATAGCATTCTTCACACCGAATGTATCTACGTACAGCGGAGGACTGCGTGATTAATTAGTTTTTTGGTAAGTAACAGCTCGATGTTTAAATTTTTTTCATTATGCTTAAGAATACTGATGAAATTACACATTCTGTGTACTTAGGAGTGCGCTAATGACTGCATTTTCTTTCTTTAGCAGGTTGACAAGAGATGAGTGGGAACGGCGACATATTCTAGAAGAAAATCGCTAGTGCTTTGCATATAGCATTTTTCACACCGAATGTATCTACGTACAGCGGAGGACTGCGTGAATTTTTTTTTTTTGGGAAGTAACAGTTCGATGTTTAAATTTTTTTCATTATGCTTTAGAATACTGATGAAATTACACATTCTGTGTACTTAGGAGTGCGCTAATGACTGCATTTTCTTTCTTTAGCAGGTTGACAAGAGATGAATGGGAGCGGCGACATATTCTCGAAGAAAATCGCTAGTGCTTTGCACATAGCATTCTTCACACCGAATGTATCTACGTACAGCGGAGGACTGCGTAAAGAATAAGTTTTTTCGTAAGTATCAGCACGATGTTTTAATTTTTTTCATTATGCTTTAGAATACTGATGAAATTACACATTCTGTGTACTTAGGAGTGCGCTAATGACTGCATTTTCTTTCATTAGAAGGTTGACAAGAGATGAGTGGGAGCGGTGACATATTCTAGAAGAAAATCGCTAGTGCTTTGCATATAGCATTCTTCACACCGAATGTATCTACGTACAGCGGAGGACTGCGTGAATAATTAGTTTTTTGGGAAGTAACAGCTCGATGTTTAAATTTATTTCATTATGCTTTAGAATACTGATGAAATTACACATTCTGTGTACTTGGGAGTGCGCTAATGACTGCATTTTCTTTCTTTAGCAGGTTGACAAGAGATGAGTGGGAGCGGCGACATATTCTAGAAGAAAATAGCTAGTGCTTTGCACATAGCATTCTTCTCACCGAATGTATCTACGTACAGCGGAGGACTGCGTTAAGAATAAGTTTTTTCGTAAGTATCAGCTCGATGTTTTAATTTTTTTCATTATGCTTTAGAATACTGATGAAATTACACATTCTGTGTACTTAGGAGTGCGCTAATGACTGCATTTTCTTTCTTTAGAAGGTTGACATGAGATGAGTGGGAGCGGCGACATATTCTAGAAGAAAATCGCTAGTGCTTTGCATATAGCATCCTTCACACCGAATGTATCTACGTACAGCGGAGGACTGCGTGAATAATTAGTTTTTTGGGAAGTAACAGCTCTATGTTTAAATTTTTTTCAATATGCCTTAGAATACTGATGAAATTACACATTCTGTGTACTTAGGAGTGCGCTAATGACTGCATTTTTTTCGAAAGCAGGTGGACAAGAGATGACTGGGAGCGGCGACATATTCTAGAAGAAAATCGCTAGTGCTTTGCACATAGCATTCTTCACACCGAATGTATCTACGTACAGCGGAGGGCTGCGTGAAGAATAAGTTTTTGGTAAGTATCAGCTCGATGTTTTAATTTTTTTCATTATGCTTTAGAATACTGATGAAATTACACATTCTGTGTACTTAGGAGTGCGCTAATGACTGCTTTTTTTCGAAAGCATGTGGACAAGAGATGACTGGGAGCGGCGACATATTCTAGAAGAAAATCGCTAGTGCTTTGCATATAGCATTCTTCACACCGAATGTATCTACGTACAGCGGCGGACTGCGTGAATAATTAGTTTTTTGGGAAGTATCAGCTCGATGTTTAAATTTTTTTCATTATGCTTTAGAATACTGATGGAATTACACATTTTGTGTACTTAGGAGTGCGCTAATGACTGCATTTTCTTTCTTTAGCAGGTTGACAAGAGATGAGTGGGAGCGGCGACATATTCTAGAAGAAAATCGCTAGTGCTTTGCATATAGCATTCTTCACACCGAATGTATCTACGTACAGCGGCGGACTGCGTGAATAATTAGTTTTTTGGGAAGTATCAGCTCGATGTTTAAATTTTTTTCATTATGCTTTAGAATACTGATGAAATTACACATTCTGTGTACTTAGAAGTGCGCTAATGACGGAATTTTTTGTCTTTAGCAGGTTGACAAGAGATGAGTGGGAGCGGCGACATATTCTAGAAGAAAATAGCTAGTGCTTTGCACATAGCATTCTTCACACCGAATGTATCTACGTACAGCGGAGGACTGCGTGGAGAATAAGTTTTTTGGTAAGTATCAGCTCGATGTTTTAATTTTTTTCATTATGCTTTTGAATACTGATGAAATTACACATTCTGTGTACTAAGGAGTGCGCTAATGACTGCATTTTTTTCGAAAGCAGGTGGACATGAGATGAGTGGGAGCGGCGACATATTCTAGAAGAAAATCGCTAGTGATGTACACATAGCAATCTTCACGCCGAATGTAACTTCATACAGCGGAGGACTGCGTGAATAATTAGTTTTTTGGGAAGTAACAACTCGATGTTTAAATTTTTTTCATTATGCTTTAGAATACTGATGAAATTACACATTCTGTGTACTTAGGAGTGCGCTAATGACTGCATTTTTTTCGAAAGCAGGTTGACAAGAGATGAGTGGGAGCGGCGACATCTTCTAGAAGAAAATCGCTAGTGCTCTGCGTATAGCATTCTTCACGCCGAATGTATCTACGTACAGCGGAGGACTGCGTGAATAATTAGTTTTTTGGGAAGTAACAGCTCGATGTTTAAATTTTTTTCATTGTGCTTTAGAATACTGATGAAACTACACATTGTGTGTACTTAGGAGTGCGCTAATGATTGCATTCTCTTTCTTTAGCAGGTTGACAAGAGATGAGTGGGAGCGGCGACGTATTATAGAAGAAAATCGCTAGTGCTTTGCATATAGCATTCTTCACACCGAATGTATCTACGTACAGCGGAGGACTGCGTGAATAATTAGTTTTTTGGGAAGTAACAGCTCGATGTTTAAATTTTTTTCATTATGCTTTAGAATACTGATGAAATTACACATTCTGTGTACTTAGGAGTGCGCTAATGACTGCATTTTCTTTCTTTAGCAGGTTGACAAGAGATGAGTGGGAGCGGCGACATATTCTAGAAGAAAATAGCTAGTGCTTTGCACATAGCATTCTTCACACCGAATGTATCTACGTACAGCGGAGGACTGCGTGAATAATAAGTTTTTTGGTAAGTATCAGCTCGATGTTTTAATTTTTTTCATTATGCTTTAGAATACTGATGAAATTACACATTCTGTGGAGTTAGGAGTGCGCTAATGACTGCATTTTCTTTCTTTAGCAGGTTGACAAGAGATGAGTGGGAGCGGCGACTATTCTAGAAGAAAATCGCTAGTGATGTGCACATAGCAATCTTTACGCTAAATGTATCTACGTACAGCGGAGGACTGCGTGAATAATTAGTTTTTTGGGAAGTAACAGCTCGATGTTTAAATTTTTTTCATTATGCTTTAGAATACTGATGAAATTACACATTCTGTGGAGTTAGGAGTGCGCTAATGACTGCATTTTCTTTCTTTAGCAGGTTGACAAGAGATGAGTGGGAGCGGCGACATATTCTAGAAGAAAATCGCTAGTGCTTTGCATATAGCATTCTTCACGCCGAATGTATCTACGTACAGCGGAGGACTGCGTGAATAATTAGTTTTTTTGGAAGTAACAGCTCGATGTTTAAATTTTTTTCATTATGCTTTAGAATACTAATGAAATTACACATTCTGTGTACTTAGGAGTGCGCTAATGACTGCATTACCTTTCTTTAGGAGGTTGACAAGAGATGAGTGGGAGCGGCGACATATTCTAGAAGAAAATAGCTAGTGCTTTGCACATAGCATTCTTCACACCGAATGTATCTACGTACAGCGGAGTACTGCGTGAATAATAAGTTTTTTAGTAAGTATCAGCTCGATGTTTTAATTTTTGCCATTATGCTTTAGAATACTGATGAAATTACACATTCTGTGTACTTAGTTATGCGCTAATGACTGCATTTTTTTCGAAAGCAGGTGGACAAGAGATGAGTGGGAGCGGCGACATATTCTAGAAGAAAATCGCCAGTGATGTGCACATAGCATTCTTCACGCCGAATGTATCTACGTACAGCGGAGGACTGCGTGAATAATTAGTTTTTTGGGAAGTAACAGCTCGATGTTTAAATTTTTTTCATTATGCTTTAGATTACTGATGAAATTACACATTCTGTGTACTTAGGAGTGCGCTAATGACTGCATTTTTTTCCAGAGCAGGTGGACAAGAGATGAGTGGGAGCGGCGACATATTCTAGATGAAAATCGCTAGTGCTTTGCATATAGCATTCTTTACACCGAATGTATCTACGTACAGCGGAGGACTGCGTGAATAATTAGTTTTTTGGGAAGTAACAGCTCGATGTTTAAGTTTTTTTCATTATGCTTTAGAATACTGATGAAATTACACATTCTGTGTACTTAGGAGTGTGCTAATGACTGCATTTTCTTTCTTTAGCAGGTTGACAAGAGATGATTGGGAGCGGCGACATATTCTAGAAGAAAATCGCTAGTGCTTTGCATATAGCATTCTTCACGCTTAATGTATCTACGTACAGCGGAGGACTGCGTGAATAATTAGTTTTTTGGGAAGTAACAACTCGATGTTTAAATTTTTTTCATTGTGCTTTAGAATACTGATGAAACTACACATTGTGTGTAGTTAGGAGTGCGCTAATGATTGCATTTTCTTTCTTTAGCAGGTTGACAAGAGATGAGTGGGAGCGGCGACATATTCTAGAAGAAAATCGCTAGTGCTTTGCATATAGCATTCTTCACACCGAATGTATCTACGTACAGCGGAGGACTGCGTGAATAATTAGTTTTTTGGGAAGTAACAGCTCGATGTTTAAATTTTTTTCATTATGCTTTAGAATACTGATGAAATTACACATTCTGTGTACTTAGGAGTGCGCTAATGACTGCATTTTCTTTCTTTAGCAGGTTGACAAGAGATGAGTTGGAGCGGCGAAATATTCTAGAAGAATATAGCTAGTGCTTTGCACATAGCATTCTTCACACCGAATGTATCTACGTACAGCGGAGGACTGCGTGAATAATAAGTTTTTTAGTATGTATCAGCTCGATGTTTTAATTTTTTTCATTATGCTTTAGAATACTGATGAAAATACACATTCTGTGTACTTAGGAGTGCGCTAATGACTGCATTTTTTTCGAAAGCAGGTGGACATGAGATGAGTGGGAGCGGCGACATATTCTAGAAGAAAATCGCTAGTGCTTTGCATATAGGATTCTTCACACCGAATGTATCTACGTACAGCGGAGGACTGCGTGAATAATTAGTTTTTTGGGAAGTAACAGCCCGATGTTTAAATTTTTTTCATTATGATTTAGAATACTGATGAAATTACACATTCTGTGTACTTAGGAGTGTGCTAATGACTGCATTTTCTTTCTTTAGCAGGTTGACAAGAGATGATTGGGAGCGGCGACATATTCTAGAAGAAAATCGCTAGTGCTTTGCATATAGCATTCTTCACACCGAATGTATCTACGTACAGCGGAGGACTGCGTGAATAATTAGTTTTTTGGGAAGTAACAGCTCGATGTTTAAATTTTTTTCATTGTGCTTTAGAATACTGATGAAACTACACATTGTGTGTAGTTAGGAGTGCGCTAATGATTGCATTTTCTTTCTTTAGCAGGTTGACAAGAGATGAGTGGGAGCGGCGACATATTCTAGAAGAAAATCGCTAGTGCTTTGCATATAGCATTCTTCACACCGAATGTATCTACGTACAGCGGAGGACTGCGTGAATAATTAGTTTTTTGGGAAGTAACAGCTCGATGTTTAAATTTTTTCATTATGCTTTAGAATACTGATGAAATTACACATTCTGTGTACTTGGGAGTGCGCTAATGACTGCAATTTCTTTCTTTAGCAGGTTGACAAGAGATGAGTGGGAGCGGCGACATATTCTAGAAGAAAATCGCTAGTGCTTTGCATATAGCATTCTTCACACCGAATGTATCTACGTACAGCGGAGGACTGCGTGAATAATTAGTTTTTTGGGAAGTAACAGCTCGATGTTTAAATTTATTTCATTATGCTTTAGAATACTGATGAAATTACACATTCTGTGTACTTGGGAGTGCGCTAATGACTGCATTTTCTTTCTTTAGCAGGTTGACAAGAGATGAGTGGGAGCGGCGACATATTCTAGAAGAAAATAGCTAGTGCTTTGCACATAGCATTCTTCTCACCGAATGTATCTACGTACAGCGGAGGACTGCGTTAAGAATAAGTTTTTTCGTAAGTATCAGCTCGATGTTTTAATTTTTTTCATTATGCTTTAGAATACTGATGAAATTACACATTCTGTGTACTTAGGAGTGCGCTAATGACTGCATTTTCTTTCTTTAGAAGGTTGACATGAGATGAGTGGGAGCGGCGACATATTCTAGAAGAAAATCGCTAGTGCTTTGCATATAGCATCCTTCACACCGAATGTATCTACGTACAGCGGAGGACTGCGTGAATAATTAGTGTTTTGGGAAGTAACAGCTCTATGTTTAAATTTTTTTCAATATGCCTTAGAATACTGATGAAATTACACATTCTGTGTACTTAGGAGTGCGCTAATGACTGCATTTTTTTCGAAAGCAGGTGGACAAGAGATGACTGGGAGCGGCGACATATTCTAGAAGAAAATCGCTAGTGCTTTGCACATAGCATTCTTCACACCGAATGTATCTACGTACAGCGGAGGGCTGCGTGAAGAATAAGTTTTTGGTAAGTATCAGCTCGATGTTTTAATTTTTTTCATTATGCTTTAGAATACTGATGAAATTACACATTCTGTGTACTTAGGAGTGCGCTAATGACTGCTTTTTTTCGAAAGCATGTGGACAAGAGATGACTGGGAGCGGCGACATATTCTAGAAGAAAATCGCTAGTGCTTTGCATATAGCATTCTTCACACCGAATGTATCTACGTACAGCGGCGGACTGCGTGAATAATTAGTTTTTTGGGAAGTATCAGCTCGATGTTTAAATTTTTTTCATTATGCTTTAGAATACTGATGGAATTACACATTTTGTGTACTTAGGAGTGCGCTAATGACTGCATTTTCTTTCTTTAGCAGGTTGACAAGAGATGAGTGGGAGCGGCGACATATTCTAGAAGAAAATCGCTAGTGCTTTGCATATAGCATTCTTCACACCGAATGTATCTACGTACAGCGGCGGACTGCGTGAATAATTAGTTTTTTGGGAAGTATCAGCTCGATGTTTAAATTTTTTTCATTATGCTTTAGAATACTGATGAAATTACACATTCTGTGTACTTAGAAGTGCGCTAATGACGGAATTTTTTGTCTTTAGCAGGTTGACAAGAGATGAGTGGGAGCGGCGACATATTCTAGAAGAAAATAGCTAGTGCTTTGCACATAGCATTCTTCACACCGAATGTATCTACGTACAGCGGAGGACTGCGTGGAGAATAAGTTTTTGGTAAGTATCAGCTCGATGTTTTAATTTTTTTCATTATGCTTTTGAATACTGATGAAATTACACATTCTGTGTACTAAGGAGTGCGCTAATGACTGCATTTTTTTCGAAAGCAGGTGGACAAGAGATGAGTGGGAGCGGCGACATATTCTAGAAGAAAATCGCTAGTGATGTACACATAGCAATCTTCACGCCGAATGTAACTTCATACAGCGGAGGACTGCGTGAATAATTAGTTTTTTGGGAAGTAACAACTCGATGTTTAAATTTTTTTTATTATGCTTTAGAATACTGATGAAATTACACATTCTGTGTACTTAGGAGTGCGCTAATGACTGCATTTTTTTCGAAAGCAGGTTGACAAGAGATGAGTGGGAGCGGCGACATCTTCTAGAAGAAAATCGCTAGTGCTTTGCATATAGCATTCTTCACACCGAATGTATCTACGTACAGCGGAGGACTGCGTGAATAATTAGTTTTTTGGGAAGTAACAGCACGATGTTTAAATTTTTTTCATTATGCTTTAGAATACTGATGAAATTACACATTCTGTGGACTTAGGAGTGCGCTAATGACTGCATTTTCTTTCTTTAGCAGGTTGACAAGAGATGAGTGGGAGCGGCGACATATTCTAGAAGAAAATCGCTAGTGCTTTGCATATAGCATTCTTCACACCGAATATATCTACGCACAGCGGAGGACTGCGTGTATAATTAGTTTTTTGGGAAGTAACAGTTCGATGTTTAAATTTTTTTCATTGTGCTTTAGAATACTGATGAAATTACACATTCTGTCTACTTAGGAGTGCGCTAATGATTGCATTTTCTTTCTTTAGCAGGTTGACAAGAGATGAGTGGGAGCGGCGACATATTCTAGAAGAAAATCGCTAGTGCTTTGCATATAGCATTCTTCACACCGAATGTATCTACGTACAGCGGAGGACTGCGTGAATAATTAGTTTTTTGGGAAGTAACAGCTCGATGTTTAAATTTTTTTCATTATGCTTTAGAATACTGATGAAATTACACATTCTGTGTACTTAGGAGTGCGCTAATGACTGCATTTTCTTTCTTTAGCAGGTTGACAAGAGATGAGTGGGAGCGGAGACATATTCTAGAAGAAAGTAGCTAGTGCTTTGCACATAGCATTCTTCACACCGAATGTATCTACGCACAGCGGAGAACTGCGTGAATGATAAGTTTTTTGGTAAGTATCAGCTCGATTATTTAATTTTTTTCATTATGCTTTAGAATACTGATGAAATTACACATTCTGTTAACTTAGGAGTGCGCTAATGACTGCATTTTCTTTCTTTAGGAGGTTGACAAGAGATGAGTGGGAGCGGCGACATATTCTAGAAGAAAATTGCTAGTGCTTTGCACATAGCATTCTTCACACCGAAAGTATCTACGTACGGCGGAGGACTGCGTGAATAATTAGTTTTTTGGGAAGTAACAGCTCGATGTTTAAATTTTTTTCATTATGCTTTAGAATACTGATGAAATTACACATTCTGTGTACTTATTAGTGCGCTAATGACTGCTTTTTTTTTCGAAAGCAGGTGGACAAGAGATGAGTGGGAGCGGCGACATATTCTAGAAGAAAGACGCTAGTGCTTTGCATATAGCATTCTTCACACCGAATGTATCTACGTACAGCGGAGGACTGCGTGAATAATTAGTTTTTTGGGAAGTAACAGCTCGATGTTTAAATTTTTTTCATTATGCTTTAGAATACTGATGAAATTACACATTCTGTGGACTTTGGAGTGCGCTAATGACTGCGTTTTCTTTCTTTAGCAGGTAGACAAGAGATGAGTGGGAGTGGCGACATATTCTAAATAAAAATCGCTAGTGCTTTGCATATTGCATTCCTCACACCGAATGTATCTACGTACAGCAGAGGACTGCGTGAATAATTAATTTTTTGGGATGTAACAGCTCGATGTTTAAATTTTTTTCATTATGCTTTAGAATACTGATGAAATTACACATTCTGTGTACTTAGGAGTGCGCTAATGACTGCATTTTCTTTCTTTAGCAGGTTGACAAGAGATGAGTGGGAGCGGCGACATATTCTAGAAGAAAATCGCTAGTGCTTTGCATATAGCATTCTTCACACCGAATGTATCTACGTACAGCGGAGGACTGCGTGATTAATTAGTTTTTTGGTAAGTAACAGCTCGATGTTTAAATTTTTTTCATTATGCTTAAGAATACTGATGAAATTACACATTCTGTGTACTTAGGAGTGCGCTAATGACTGCATTTTCTTTCTTTAGCAGGTTGACAAGAGATGAGTGGGAACGGCGACATATTCTAGAAGAAAATCGCTAGTGCTTTGCATATAGCATTCTTCACACCGAATGTATCTACGTACAGCGGAGGACTGCGTGAATTTTTTTTTTTTGGGAAGTAACAGTTCGATGTTTAAATTTTTTTCATTATGCTTTAGAATACTGATGAAATTACACATTCTGTCTACTTAGGAGTGCGCTAATGATTGCATTTTCTTTCTTTAGCAGGTTGACAAGAGGTGAGTGGGAGCGGCGACATATTCTAGAAGGAAATCGCTAGTGCTTTGCATATAGCATTCTTCACACCGAATGTATCTACGTACAGCGGAGGACTGCGTGAATAATTAGTTTTTTGGGAAGTAACAGCTCGATGTTTAAATTTTTTTCATTATGCTTTAGAATACTGATGAAATTACACTTTCTGTGGACTTAGGAGTGCGCTAATGACTGCATTTTCTTTCTTTAGCAGGTTGACAAGACATGAGTGGGGGCGGCGACATATTCTAGAAGAAAATCGCTAGTGCTTTGCATATAGCATTCTTCACGCCGAATGTATCTACGTACAGCGGGGGACTGCGTGAATAATTAGTTTTTTGGGAAGTAACAGCTCGATGTTTAAATTTTTTTCATTATGCTTTAGAATACTGATGAAATTACACATTCTGTGTACTTAGGAGTGCGCTAATGACTGCATTTTCATTCTTTATCAGGTTGACAAGAGATGAGTGGGAGCGGCGACATATTCTAGAAGAAAATCGCTAGTGCTTTGCATATAGCATTCTTCACACCGAATGTATCTACGTACAGCGGAGGACAGCGTGAATAATTAGTTTTTTGGGAAGTAACAGCTCGATGTTTAAATTTTTTACATTATGCTTTAGAATACTGGTGAAATTACACATTCTGTGTACTTAGGAGTGCGCTAATGACTGCATTTTCTTTCTTTAGCAGGTTGACAAGAGATGAGTGGGAGCGGCGACATATTCTAGAAGAAAATAGCTAGTGCTTTGCACATAGCATTCTTCACACCGAATGCATCTTTGTACAGCGGAGGACTGCGTGAATAATAAGTTTTTTAGTAAGTATCAGCTCGATGTTTTAATTTGTTTCATTATGCTTTAGAATACTGATGAAATTACACATTCTGTGTACTTAGGAGTGCGCTAATGACTGCATTTTTTTCGAAAGCAGGTGGACAAGAGATGAGTGGGGGCGGCGACATATTCTAGAAGAAAATCGCTAGTGATGTGCACATAGCATTCTTCACGCCGAATGTATCTACGTACAGCGGAGGACTGCGTGAATAATTAGTTTTTTGGGAAGTAAAAGCTCGATGTTTAAATTTTTTTCATTATGCTTTAGAATACTGATGAAATTACACATTCTGTGTACTTAGGAGTGCGCTAATGACTGCATTTTCTTTCTTTAGCAGGTTGACAAGGGAAGAGTGGGAGCGGCCACATATTCTAGAAGAAAATCGCTAGTGCTTTGCATATAGCATTCTTCACACCGAATGTATCTACGTACAGCGGAGGACTGCGTGAATAATTAGTTTTTTGGGAAGTAACAGCTCGATGTTTAAATTTTTTTCATTATGCTTTAGAATACTGATGAAATTACACATTCTGTATACTTAGGAGTGCGCTAATGACTGCATTTTCTTTCTTTAGCAGGTTGACAAGAGATGAGTGGGAGCGGCGACATATTCGAGAAGAAAGTAGCTAGTGATTCGCACATAGCATTCTTCACACCGAATGTATCTACGTACAGCGGAGGACTGCGTGAAGAATTAGTTTTTTGTTAAGTATCAGCTCGATGTTTAAATTTTTTTCATTATGCTTTAGAATACTGATGAAATTACACATTCTGTGTACTTAGGAGTGCGCTAATGACTGCATTTTCTTTCTTTAGCTGGTTGACAAGAGATGAGTGGGAGCGGCGACATATTCTAGAAGAAAATGGCTAGTGCTTTGCACATAGCATTCTTCACACCGAATGTATCTACGTACAGCGGAGGACTGCGTGAATAATAAGTTTTTTGGTAAGTATCAGCACTATGTTTTAATTTTTTTCATTATGCTTTAGAATACTGATGAAATTACACATTCTGTGTACTTAGGAGTGCGCTAATGACTGCATTTTCTTTCTTTAGCAGGTTGAGAAGAGATGAGTGGGAGCGGCGACATATTCTAGAAGAAAATAGCTAGTGCTTTGCACATAGCATTCTTCACACCGAATGTATCAACGTACAGCGGAGGACTGCGT
Source organism: Schistocerca cancellata (assembly GCF_023864275.1). Lineage (NCBI taxonomy): Eukaryota > Metazoa > Arthropoda > Insecta > Orthoptera > Acrididae > Schistocerca > Schistocerca cancellata. The sequence goes on along the minus strand of NC_064634.1, from coordinate 140,626,366 downwards.
GAAGAATAAGTTTTTTGATAAGTATCAGCTCGATGTTTAAATATTCTTCATTATGCTTTAGAATACTGATGAAATTACACATTCTGTGTACTTAGGAGTGCGCTAATGACTGCATTTTCTTTCTTTAGCAGGTACACAAGAGATGAGTGGGAGCGGCGACATATTCTAGAAGAAAATCGCTAGTGCTTTGCATATAGCATTCTTCACACCGAATGTATCTACGTACAGCGGAGGACATGCGTGAATAATTAGTTTTTTTGTAAGTAACAGCTCGATGTTAACATTTTTTTCATTATGCTTAAGAATACTGATGAAATTATACATTGTGTGTACTTAGGAGTGCGCTAATGACTGCATTTTCTTTCTTTAGCAGGTTGACAAGTGATGAGTGGAAGCGGCGACATATTCTAGAAGTCAATCGCTAGTGCTTTGCATATAGCATTCTTCACACCGAATGTATCTACGTACAGCGGAGGACTGCGTGAAAAATTAGTTTTTTGGGAAGTAACAGCTCGATGTTTAAATTTTTTACATTATGCTTTAGAATACTGGTGAATTACACATTCTGTGTACTTAGGAGTGCCCATAATGACTGCATTTTCTTTCTTTAGCAGGTTGACAAGAGATGAGTGGGAGCGGCGACATATTCTAGAAGAAAATAGCTAGTGCTTTGCACATAGCATTCTTCACACCGAATGTATCTTTGTACAGCGGAGGACTGCGTGAATAATAAGTTTTTTAGTAAGTATCAGCTCGATGTTTTAATTTTTTTCATTATGCTTTAGAATACTGATGAAATTACACATTTCGTGTACTTAGGAGTGCGCTAATGACTGCAATTTTTTCGAAAGCAGGTGGACAAGAGATGAGTGGGGGCGGAGACATATTCTAGAAGAATGTCGCTAGTGATGTGCACATAGCATTCTTAACGCCGAATGTATCTACGTACAGCGGAGGACTGCGTGAATAATTAGTTTTTTGGGAAGTAACAGCTCGATGTTTAAATTTTTTTCATTATGCTTTAGAATACTGATGAAATTACACACTCTGTGTACTTAGGAGTGCGCTAATGACTGCATTTTTTTCGAAAGCAGGTGGACAAGAGATGAGTGGGAGCGGCCACAAATTCTAGAAGGAAATCGCTAGTGCTTTGCATATAGAATTATTCATACCTAATGTATCTACGTACAGCGGAGGACTGCGTGAATAATTAGTTTTTTGGGAAGTAACAGCTCGATGTTTAAATTTTTTTCATTATGCTTTAGAATACTGATGAAATTACACATTCTGTGTACTTAGGAGTGCGCTAATGACTGCATTTTCTTTCTTTAGCAGGTTGACAAGTGATGAATGGGAGCGGCGACATATTCTAGAAGAAAATCGCTAGTGCTTTGCACATAGCATTCTTCACACCGAAAGTATCTACGTACAGCGGAGGACTGCGTGAAGAATAAGTTTTTTGGTAAGTATCAGCTCGATGTTTTAATTTTTTTCATTATGCTTTAGAATACTAATGAAATTACACATTCTGTGTACTTAGGAGTGCGCTAATGACTGCATTTTCTTTCTTCAGCAGGTTGACAAGAGATGAGTGGGAGCGGCGACATATTCTAGAAGAAAACAGCTAGTGCTTTGCACATAGCATTCTTCACACTGAATGTATCTATGTACAGAGGAAGACTGCGTGAAGGATAGGTTTTTTGGTTAGTATCAGCTCGATGTTTTTAAATTTTTTTCATTATGCTTTAGAATACTGAAGAAATTACACATTCTGTGTACTTAGGAGTGCGCTAATGACTGCATTTTCTTTCTTTAGCAGGTTGACAAGGGATGAGTGGGGGCGGCGACATATTCTAGAAGAAAATTGCTAGTGCTTTGAACATAGCATTCTTCACACCGAATGTATCTACGTACAGCGGAGGACTGCCTGAAGAATAAGTTTTTTTGGTAAGTATCAGCTCGATGTTTAAATTTTTTTCATTATGCTTTAGAATACTGATGAAATTACACATTCTGTGTACTTAGGAGTGCGCTAATGACTGCATTTTCTTTCTTTAGGAGGTTGACAAGAGATGAGTGGGAGCGGCGACATATTCTAGAAGAAAATTGCTAGTGCTTTGCACATAGCATTCTTCACACCGAAAGTATCTACGTACGGCGGAGGACTGCGTGAATAATTAGTTTTTTGGGAAGTAACAGCTCGATGTTTAAATTTTTTTCATTATGCTTTAGAATACTGATGAAATTACACATTCTGTGTACTTATTAGTGCGCTAATGACTGCTTTTTTTTTCGAAATCAGGTGGACAAGAGATGAGTGGGAGCGGCGACATATTCTAGAAGAAAGACGCTAGTGCTTTGCATATAGCATTCTTCACACCGAATGTATCTACGTACAGCGGAGGACTGCGTGAATAATTAGTTTTTTGGGAAGTAACAGCTCGATGTTTAAATTTTTTTCATTATGCTTTAGAATACTGATGAAATTACACATTCTGTGGACTTTGGAGTGCGCTAATGACTGCATTTTCTTTCTTTAGCAGGTAGACAAGAGATGAGTGGGTGTGGCGACATATTCTAAATAAAAATCGCTAGTGCTTTGCATATAGCATTCCTCACACCGAATGTATCTACGTACAGCAGAGGACTGCGTGAATAATTAATTTTTTGGGAAGTAACAGCTCGATGTTTAAATTTTTTTCATTATGCTTTAGAATACTGACGAAATTACACATTCTGTGTACTTAGGAGTGCGCTAATGACTGCATTTTCTTTCTTTAGCAGGTTGACAAGAGATGAGTGGGAGCGGCGACATATTCTAGAAGAAAATCGCTAGTGCTTTGCATATAGCATTCTTCACACCGAATGTATCTACGTACAGCGGAGGACTGCGTGATTAATTAGTTTTTTGGTAAGTAACAGCTCGATGTTTAAATTTTTTTCATTATGCTTAAGAATACTGATGAAATTACACATTCTGTGTACTTAGGAGTGCGCTAATGACTGCATTTTCTTTCTTTAGCAGGTTGACAAGAGATGAGTGGGAACGGCGACATATTCTAGAAGAAAATCGCTAGTGCTTTGCATATAGCATTTTTCACACCGAATGTATCTACGTACAGCGGAGGACTGCGTGAATTTTTTTTTTTTGGGAAGTAACAGTTCGATGTTTAAATTTTTTTCATTATGCTTTAGAATACTGATGAAATTACACATTCTGTGTACTTAGGAGTGCGCTAATGACTGCATTTTCTTTCTTTAGCAGGTTGACAAGAGATGAATGGGAGCGGCGACATATTCTCGAAGAAAATCGCTAGTGCTTTGCACATAGCATTCTTCACACCGAATGTATCTACGTACAGCGGAGGACTGCGTGAAGAATAAGTTTTTTGGTAAGTATCAGCTCGATGTTTTAATTTTTTTCATTATGCTTTAGAATACTAATGAAATTACACATTCTGTGTACTTAGGAGTGCGCTAATGACTGCATTTTCTTTCTTCAGCAGGTTGACAAGAGATGAGTGGGAGCGGCGACATATTCTAGAAGAAAACAGCTAGTGCTTTGCACATAGCATTCTTCACACCGAATGTATCTATGTACAGCGGAAGACTGCGTGAAGAATAGGTTTTTTGGTAAGTATCAGCTCGATGTTTTAATTTTTTTCATTATGCTTTAGAATACTGATGAAATTACACATACTGTGTACTTAGGAGTGCGCTAAGAACTGCATTTTCTTTCTTTAGCAGGTTGACAAGGGATGAGTGGGGGCGGCGACATATTCTAGAAGAAAATTGCTAGTGCTTTGCACATAGCATTCTTCACACCGAATGTATCTACGTACAGCGGAGGACTGCGTGAAGAATAAGTTTTTTGGTAAGTATCAGTTGGATGTTTAAATTTTTTTCATTATCCTTTAGAATACTGATGAAATTACACATTCTGTGTACTTAGGAGTGCGCTAATGACTGCATTTTCTTTCTTTAGCAGGTTGACAAGAGATGAGTGGGAGCGGCGACATATTCTAGAAGAAAATCGCTAGTGCTTTGCACATAGCATTCTTCACATCGAAAGTATCTACGTACAGCGGAGGACTGCGTGAATAATTAGTTTTTTGGGAAGTAACAGCTCGATGTTTAAATTTTTTTCATTATGCTTTAGAATACTGATGAAATTACACATTCTGTGTACTTAGGAGTGCGCTAATGACTGCATTTTCTTTCTTTAGGAAGTTGACAAGAGATGAGTGGGAGCGGCGACATATTCTAGAAGAAAATCGCTAGTGCTTTGCACATAGCATTCTTCACACCGAAAGTATCTACGTACGGCAGAGGACTTCGTGAATAATTAGTTTTTTGGGAAGTAACAGCTCGATGTTTAATTTTTTTTTCATTATGCTTTAGAATACTGATGAAATTACACATTCTGTGTACTTAGGAGTGCGCTAATGACTGCATTTTCTTTCTTTAGCAGGTTGAGAAGAGATGAGTGGGAGCGGCGACATATTCTAGAAGAAAATAGCTAGTGCTTTGCACATAGCATTCTTCACACCGAATGTATCAACGTACAGCGGAGGACTGCGTGAAGAATAAGTTTTTTGATAAGTATCAGCTCGATGTTTAAATATTCTTCATTATGCTTTAGAATACTGATGAAATTACACATTCTGTGTACTTAGGAGTGCGCTAATGACTGCATTTTCTTTCTTTAGCAGGTACACAAGAGATGAGTGGGAGCGGCGACATATTCTAGAAGAAAATCGCTAGTGCTTTGCATATAGCATTCTTCACACCGAATGTATCTACGTACAGCGGAGGACATGCGTGAATAATTAGTTTTTTTGTAAGTAACAGCTCGATGTTAACATTTTTTTCATTATGCTTAAGAATACTGATGAAATTATACATTGTGTGTACTTAGGAGTGCGCTAATGACTGCATTTTCTTTCTTTAGCAGGTTGACAAGTGATGAGTGGAAGCGGCGACATATTCTAGAAGTCAATCGCTAGTGCTTTGCATATAGCATTCTTCACACCGAATGTATCTACGTACAGCGGAGGACTGCGTGAAAAATTAGTTTTTTGGGAAGTAACAGCTCGATGTTTAAATTTTTTACATTATGCTTTAGAATACTGGTGAATTACACATTCTGTGTACTTAGGAGTGCCCATAATGACTGCATTTTCTTTCTTTAGCAGGTTGACAAGAGATGAGTGGGAGCGGCGACATATTCTAGAAGAAAATAGCTAGTGCTTTGCACATAGCATTCTTCACACCGAATGTATCTTTGTACAGCGGAGGACTGCGTGAATAATAAGTTTTTTAGTAAGTATCAGCTCGATGTTTTAATTTTTTTCATTATGCTTTAGAATACTGATGAAATTACACATTTCGTGTACTTAGGAGTGCGCTAATGACTGCAATTTTTTCGAAAGCAGGTGGACAAGAGATGAGTGGGGGCGGAGACATATTCTAGAAGAATGTCGCTAGTGATGTGCACATAGCATTCTTAACGCCGAATGTATCTACGTACAGCGGAGGACTGCGTGAATAATTAGTTTTTTGGGAAGTAACAGCTCGATGTTTAAATTTTTTTCATTATGCTTTAGAATACTGATGAAATTACACACTCTGTGTACTTAGGAGTGCGCTAATGACTGCATTTTTTTCGAAAGCAGGTGGACAAGAGATGAGTGGGAGCGGCCACAAATTCTAGAAGGAAATCGCTAGTGCTTTGCATATAGAATTATTCATACCTAATGTATCTACGTACAGCGGAGGACTGCGTGAATAATTAGTTTTTTGGGAAGTAACAGCTCGATGTTTAAATTTTTTTCATTATGCTTTAGAATACTGATGAAATTACACATTCTGTGTACTTAGGAGTGCGCTAATGACTGCATTTTCTTTCTTTAGCAGGTTGACAAGTGATGAATGGGAGCGGCGACATATTCTAGAAGAAAATCGCTAGTGCTTTGCACATAGCATTCTTCACACCGAAAGTATCTACGTACAGCGGAGGACTGCGTGAAGAATAAGTTTTTTGGTAAGTATCAGCTCGATGTTTTAATTTTTTTCATTATGCTTTAGAATACTAATGAAATTACACATTCTGTGTACTTAGGAGTGCGCTAATGACTGCATTTTCTTTCTTCAGCAGGTTGACAAGAGATGAGTGGGAGCGGCGACATATTCTAGAAGAAAACAGCTAGTGCTTTGCACATAGCATTCTTCACACTGAATGTATCTATGTACAGAGGAAGACTGCGTGAAGGATAGGTTTTTTGGTTAGTATCAGCTCGATGTTTTTAAATTTTTTTCATTATGCTTTAGAATACTGAAGAAATTACACATTCTGTGTACTTAGGAGTGCGCTAATGACTGCATTTTCTTTCTTTAGCAGGTTGACAAGGGATGAGTGGGGGCGGCGACATATTCTAGAAGAAAATTGCTAGTGCTTTGAACATAGCATTCTTCACACCGAATGTATCTACGTACAGCGGAGGACTGCCTGAAGAATAAGTTTTTTTGGTAAGTATCAGCTCGATGTTTAAATTTTTTTCATTATGCTTTAGAATACTGATGAAATTACACATTCTGTGTACTTAGGAGTGCGCTAATGACTGCATTTTCTTTCTTTAGGAGGTTGACAAGAGATGAGTGGGAGCGGCGACATATTCTAGAAGAAAATTGCTAGTGCTTTGCACATAGCATTCTTCACACCGAAAGTATCTACGTACGGCGGAGGACTGCGTGAATAATTAGTTTTTTGGGAAGTAACAGCTCGATGTTTAAATTTTTTTCATTATGCTTTAGAATACTGATGAAATTACACATTCTGTGTACTTATTAGTGCGCTAATGACTGCTTTTTTTTTCGAAATCAGGTGGACAAGAGATGAGTGGGAGCGGCGACATATTCTAGAAGAAAGACGCTAGTGCTTTGCATATAGCATTCTTCACACCGAATGTATCTACGTACAGCGGAGGACTGCGTGAATAATTAGTTTTTTGGGAAGTAACAGCTCGATGTTTAAATTTTTTTCATTATGCTTTAGAATACTGATGAAATTACACATTCTGTGGACTTTGGAGTGCGCTAATGACTGCATTTTCTTTCTTTAGCAGGTAGACAAGAGATGAGTGGGTGTGGCGACATATTCTAAATAAAAATCGCTAGTGCTTTGCATATAGCATTCCTCACACCGAATGTATCTACGTACAGCAGAGGACTGCGTGAATAATTAATTTTTTGGGAAGTAACAGCTCGATGTTTAAATTTTTTTCATTATGCTTTAGAATACTGACGAAATTACACATTCTGTGTACTTAGGAGTGCGCTAATGACTGCATTTTCTTTCTTTAGCAGGTTGACAAGAGATGAGTGGGAGCGGCGACATATTCTAGAAGAAAATCGCTAGTGCTTTGCATATAGCATTCTTCACACCGAATGTATCTACGTACAGCGGAGGACTGCGTGATTAATTAGTTTTTTGGTAAGTAACAGCTCGATGTTTAAATTTTTTTCATTATGCTTAAGAATACTGATGAAATTACACATTCTGTGTACTTAGGAGTGCGCTAATGACTGCATTTTCTTTCTTTAGCAGGTTGACAAGAGATGAGTGGGAACGGCGACATATTCTAGAAGAAAATCGCTAGTGCTTTGCATATAGCATTTTTCACACCGAATGTATCTACGTACAGCGGAGGACTGCGTGAATTTTTTTTTTTTGGGAAGTAACAGTTCGATGTTTAAATTTTTTTCATTATGCTTTAGAATACTGATGAAATTACACATTCTGTGTACTTAGGAGTGCGCTAATGACTGCATTTTCTTTCTTTAGCAGGTTGACAAGAGATGAATGGGAGCGGCGACATATTCTCGAAGAAAATCGCTAGTGCTTTGCACATAGCATTCTTCACACCGAATGTATCTACGTACAGCGGAGGACTGCGTGAAGAATAAGTTTTTTGGTAAGTATCAGCTCGATGTTTTAATTTTTTTCATTATGCTTTAGAATACTAATGAAATTACACATTCTGTGTACTTAGGAGTGCGCTAATGACTGCATTTTCTTTCTTCAGCAGGTTGACAAGAGATGAGTGGGAGCGGCGACATATTCTAGAAGAAAACAGCTAGTGCTTTGCACATAGCATTCTTCACACCGAATGTATCTATGTACAGCGGAAGACTGCGTGAAGAATAGGTTTTTTGGTAAGTATCAGCTCGATGTTTTAATTTTTTTCATTATGCTTTAGAATACTGATGAAATTACACATACTGTGTACTTAGGAGTGCGCTAAGAACTGCATTTTCTTTCTTTAGCAGGTTGACAAGGGATGAGTGGGGGCGGCGACATATTCTAGAAGAAAATTGCTAGTGCTTTGCACATAGCATTCTTCACACCGAATGTATCTACGTACAGCGGAGGACTGCGTGAAGAATAAGTTTTTTGGTAAGTATCAGTTGGATGTTTAAATTTTTTTCATTATCCTTTAGAATACTGATGAAATTACACATTCTGTGTACTTAGGAGTGCGCTAATGACTGCATTTTCTTTCTTTAGCAGGTTGACAAGAGATGAGTGGGAGCGGCGACATATTCTAGAAGAAAATCGCTAGTGCTTTGCACATAGCATTCTTCACATCGAAAGTATCTACGTACAGCGGAGGACTGCGTGAATAATTAGTTTTTTGGGAAGTAACAGCTCGATGTTTAAATTTTTTTCATTATGCTTTAGAATACTGATGAAATTACACATTCTGTGTACTTAGGAGTGCGCTAATGACTGCATTTTCTTTCTTTAGGAAGTTGACAAGAGATGAGTGGGAGCGGCGACATATTCTAGAAGAAAATCGCTAGTGCTTTGCACATAGCATTCTTCACACCGAAAGTATCTACGTACGGCAGAGGACTTCGTGAATAATTAGTTTTTTGGGAAGTAACAGCTCGATGTTTAATTTTTTTTTCATTATGCTTTAGAATACTGATGAAATTACACATTCTGTGTACTTAGGAGTGCGCTAATGACTGCATTTTTTTCGAAAGCAGGTGGACAAGAGATGAGTGGGAGCGGCGACATATTCTAGAAGAAAATCGCTAGTGCTTTGCACATAGCATTCTTCACACCGAATGTATCTACGTACAGCGGAGGACTGCGTGAAGAATAAGTTTGTTGGTAAGTATCAGCTCGATGTTTTAATTTTTTTCATTATGCTTTTGAATACTTATGAAATTACACATTCTGTGTACTTAGGAGTGCGCTAATGACTGCTTTTTTTTCGAAAGCAGGTGGACAAGAGATGAGTGGAAGCGGCGACATATTCTAGAAGAAAATCGCTAGTGATATTGCACATAGCAATCTTCACGCCGAATGTAACTACATACAGCGGAGGACTGCGTGAATAATTAGTTTTTTGGGAAGTAACAGCTCGATGTTTAAATTTTTTTTCATTATGCTTTAGAATACTGATGAAATTACACATTCTGTGGACTTAGGAGTGCGCTAATGACTGCATTTTCTTTCTTTAGCAGGTTGACAAGAGATGAGTGGGAGTGGCGACATATTCTAAAAGAAAATCGCTACTGCTTTGCATATAGCATTCCTCACACCGAATGTATCTACGTACAGCAGAGGACTGCGTGAATAATTAATTTTTTGGGAAGTAACAGCTCGATGTTTAAATCTTTTTCATTATGCTTTAGAATACTGATGAAATTACACATTCAGTGTACTTAGGAGTGCGCTAATGACTGCATTTTCTTTCTTTAGCAGGTTGACAAGAGATGAGTGGGAGCGGCGACATATTCTAGAAGAAAATCGCTAGTGCTTTGCATATAGCATTCTTCTCACCGAATATATCTACGTACAGCGGAGGACTGCGTGTATAATTAGTTTTTTGGGAAGTAACAGCTCGATGTTTAAATTTTTTTCATTGTGCTTTAGAATACTGATGAAATTACACATTCTGTCTACTTAGGAGTGCGCTAATGATTGCATTTTCTTTCTTTAGCAGGTTGACAAGAGATGAGTGGGAGCGGCGACATATTCTAGAAGGAAATCGCTAGTGCTTTGCATATAGCATTCTTCACACCGAATGTATCTACGTACAGCGGAGGACTGCGTGAATAATTAGTTTTTTGGGAAGTAACAGCTCGATGTTTAAATTTTTTTCATTATGCTTTAGAATACTGATGAAATTACACTTTCTGTGGACATAGGAGTGCGCTAATGACTGCATTTTCTTTCTTTAGCAGGTTGACAAGACATGAGTGGGGGCGGCGACATATTCTAGAAGAAAATCGCTAGTGCTTTGCATATAGCATTCTTCACGCCGAATGTATCTACGTACAGCGGGGGACTGCGTGAATAATTAGTTTTTTGGGAAGTAACAGCTCGATGTTTAAATTTTTTTCATTATGCTTTAGAATACTGATGAAATTACACATTCTGTGTACTTAGGAGTGCGCTAATGACTGCATTTTCATTCTTTATCAGGTTGACAAGAGATGAGTGGGAGCGGCGACATATTCTAAATAAAAATCGCTAGTGCTTTGCATATAGCATTCTTCACACCGAATGTATCTACGTACAGCGGAGGACAGCGTGAATAATTAGTTTTTTGGGAAGTAACAGCTCGATGTTTAAATTTTTTACATTATGCTTTAGAATACTGGTGAAATTACACATTCTGTGTACTTAGGAGTGCGCTAATGACTGCATTTTCTTTCTTTAGCAGGTTGACAAGAGATGAATGGGAGCGGCGACATATTCTAGAAGAAAATAGCTAGTGCTTTGCACATAGCATTCTTCACACCGAATGCATCTTTGTACAGCGGAGGACTGCGTGAATAATAAGTTTTTTAGTAAGTATCAGCTCGATGTTTTAATTTTTTTCATTATGCTTTAGAATACTGATGAAATTACACATTCTGTGTACTTAGGAGTGCGCTAATGACTGCATTTTTTTCGAAAGCAGGTGGACAAGAGATGAGTGGGGGCGGCGACATATTCTAGAAGAAAATCGCTAGTGATGTGCACATAGCATTCTTCACGCCGAATGTATCTACGTACAGCGGAGGACTGCGTGAATAATTAGTTTTTTGGGAAGTAACAGCTCGATGTTTAAATTTTTTTCATTATGCTTTAGAATACTGATGAAATTACACATTCTGTGTACTTAGGAGTGCGCTAATGACTGCATTTTCTTTCTTTAGCAGGTTGACAAGGGAAGAGTGGGAGCGGCCACATATTCTAGAAGAAAATCGCTAGTGCTTTGCATATAGCATTCTTCACACCGAATGTATCTACGTACACCGGAGGACTGCGTGAATAATTAGTTTTTTGGGAAGTAACAGCTCGATGTTTAAATTTTTTTCATTATGCTTTAGAATACTGATGAAATTACACATTCTGTATACTTAGGAGTGCGCTAATGACTGCATTTTCTTTCTTTAGCAGGTTGACAAGAGATGAGTGGGAGCGGCGACATATTCGAGAAGAAAGTAGCTAGTGATTCGCACATAGCATTCTTCACACCGAATGTATCTACGTACAGCGGAGGACTGCGTGAAGAATTAGTTTTTTGTTAAGTATCAGCTCGATGTTTAAATTTTTTTCATTATGCTTTAGAATACTGATGAAATTACACATTCTGTGTACTTAGGAGTGCGCTAATGACTGCATTTTCTTTCTTTAGCAGGTTGACAAGAGATGAGTGGGAGCGGCGACATATTCTAGAAGAAAATGGCTAGTGCTTTGCACATAGCATTCTTCACACCGAATGTATCTACGTACAGCGGAGGACTGCGTGAATAATAAGTTTTTTGGTAAGTATCAGCACGATGTTTTAATTTTTTTCATTATGCTTTAGAATACTGATGAAATTACACATTCTGTGTACTTAGGAGTGCGCTAATGACTGCATTTTCTTTCTTTAGCAGGTTGAGAAGAGATGAGTGGGAGCGGCGACATATTCTAGAAGAAAATAGCTAGTGCTTTGCACATAGCATTCTTCACACCGAATGTATCAACGTACAGCGGAGGACTGCGTGAAGAATAAGTTTTTTGATAAGTATCAGCTCGATGTTTAAATATTCTTCATTATGCTTTAGAATACTGATGAAATTACACATTCTGTGTACTTAGGAGTGCGCTAATGACTGCATTTTCTTTCTTTAGCAGGTACACAAGAGATGAGTGGGAGCGGCGACATATTCTAGAAGAAAATCGCTAGTGCTTTGCATATAGCATTCTTCACACCGAATGTATCTACGTACAGCGGAGGACATGCGTGAATAATTAGTTTTTTTGTAAGTAACAGCTCGATGTTAACATTTTTTTCATTATGCTTAAGAATACTGATGAAATTATACATTGTGTGTACTTAGGAGTGCGCTAATGACTGCATTTTCTTTCTTTAGCAGGTTGACAAGTGATGAGTGGGAGCGGCGACATATTCTAGAAGAAAATCGCTAGTGCTTTGCATATAGCATTCTTAACACCGAATGTATCTACGTACAGCGTAGGACTGCGTGAATAATTAGTTTTTTGGGAAGTAACAGCTCGATGTTTAAATTTTTTTCATTATGCTTTAGAATACTGATGAAATTACACATTCTGTGTACTTAGGAGTGTGCTAATGACTGCATTTTCTTTCTTTAGCAGGTTGACAAGAGATGAGTGGGAGCGGCGACATATTCTAGAAGAAAATTGCTAGTGCTTTGCACATAGCATTCTTCACACCGAATGTATCTACGTACAGCGGAGGACTGCGTGAATAATAAGTTTTTTGGTAAGTATCAGCTCGATGTTTAAATTTATTTCATTATGCTTTAGAATACTGATGAAATTACACATTCTGTGTACTTAGGAGTGCGCTAATGACTGCATTTTCTTTCTTTAGCAGGTTGACAAGAGATGAGTGGGAGCGGCGACATATTCTAGAAGAAAATCGCTAGTGCTTTGCACATAGAATTCTTCACACCGAAAGTATCTACGTACGGCGGAGGACTGCGTGAATAATTAGTTTTTTGGGAAGTAACAGCTCGATGTTTAAATTTTTTTCATTATGCTTTAGAATACTGATGAAATTACACATTCTGTGTACTTAGGAGTGCGCTAATGACTGCATTTTTTTCGAAAGCAGGTGGACAAGAGATGAGTGGGAGCGGCGACATATTCTAGAAGAAAATCGCTAGTGCTTTGCATATAGCATTCTTCACACCGAATGTATCTACGTACAGCGGAGGACTGCGTGAATAATTAGTTTTTTGGGAAGTAACAGCTCGATGTTTAAATTTTTTTCATTATGCTTTAGAATACTGACGAAATTACACTTTCTGTGGACTTAGGAGTGCGCTAATGACTGCATTTTCTTTCTTTAGCAGGTTGACAAGACATGAGTGGGGGCGGCGACATATTCTAGAAGAAAATCGCTAGTGCTTTGCATATAGCATTCTTCACGCCGAATGTATCTACGTACAGCGCGGGACTGCGTGAACAATTAGTTTTTTGGGAAGTAACAGCTCGATGTTTAAATTTTTTTCATTATGCTTTAGAATACTGATGAAATTACACATTCTGTGTACTTAGGAGTGCGCTAATGACTGCATTTTCTTTCTTTATCAGGTTGACAAGAGATGAGTGGGAGCGGCGACATATTCTAGAAGAAAATCGCTAGTGCTTTGCATATAGCATTCTTCACACCGAATGTATCTACGTACAGCGGAGGACAGCGTGAATAATTAGTTTTTTGGGAAGTAACAGCTCGATGTTTAAATTTTTTACATTATGCTTTAGGATACTGGTGAAATTACACATTCTGTGTACTTAGGAGTGCCCTAATGACTGCATTTTCTTTCTTTAGCAGGTTGACAAGAGATGAGTGGGATCGGCGACATATTCTAGAAGAAAATAGCTAGTGCTTTGCACATAGCCGTTTTCACACCGAATGTATCTTTGTACAGCGGAGGACTGCGTGAATAATAAGTTTTTTAGTAAGTATCAGCTCGATGTTTTAATTTTTTTCATTATGCTTTAGAATACTGATGAAATTACACATTCTGTGTACTTAGGAGTGCGCTAATGACTGCATTTTTTTCGAAAGCAGGTGGACAAGAGATGAGTGGGGGCGGCGACATATTCTAGAAGAAAATCGCTAGTGCTTTGCACATAGCATTCTTCACACCGAATGTATCTACGTACAGCGGGGACTGCGTGAATAATAAGTTTTTGGTAAGTATCAGCACGATGTTTTAATTTTTTTCATTATGCTTTAGAATACTGATGAAATTACACATTCTGTGTACTTAGGAGTGCGCTAATGACTGCATTTTCTTTCTTTAGCAGGTTGACAAGAGATGAGTGGGAGCGGCGACATATTCTAGAAGAAAATAGCTAGTGCTTTGCACATAGCATTCTTCACACCGAATGTATCAACGTACAGCGGAGGACTGCGTGAAGAATAAGTTTTTTGATAAGCATCAGCTCGATGTTTAAATTTTCTTCATTATGCTTTAGAATACTGATGAAATTACACATTCTGTGTACTTAGGAGTGCGCTAATGACTGCACTTTCTTTCTTTAGCAGGTTGACAAGTGATGAGTGGGAGCGGCGACATATTCTAGAAGAAAATCGCTAGTGCTTTGCATATAGCATTCTTCACACCGAATGTATCTACGTACAGCGTAGGACTGCGTGAATAATTAGTTTTTTGGGATGTAACAGCTCGATGTTTAAATTTTTTTCATTATGCTTTATTATACTGATGAAATTACACATTCTGTGTACTTAGGAGTGTGCTAATGACTGCATTTTCTTTCTTTAGCAGGTTGACAAGAGATGAGTGGGAGCGGCGACATATTCTAGAAAAAAATCGCTAGTGCTTTGCATATAGCATTCTTCACAACGAATATATCTACGTACAGCGGAGGACTGCGAGTATAATTAGTTTTTTGGGAAGTAACAGCTCGATGTTTAAATTTTTTTCATTGTGCTTTAGAATACTGATGAAATTACACATTCTGTCTACTTAGGAGTGCGCTAATGATTGCATTTTCTTTCTTTAGCAGGTTGACAAGAGATGAGTGGGAGCGGCGACATATTCTAGAAGAAAATCGCTAGTGCTTTGCATATAGCATTCTTCACACCGAATGTATCTACGTACAGCGGAGGACTGCGTGAATAATTAGTTTTTTGGGAAGTAACAGCTCGATGTTTAAATTTTTTTCATTATGCTTTAGAATACTGATGAAATTACACATTCTGTGTACTTAGGAGTGCGCTAATGACTGCATTTTCTTTCTTTAGCAGGTTGACAAGAGATGAGTGGGAGCGGCGACATATTCTAGAAGAAAATAGCTAGTGCTTTGCACATAGCATTCTTCACACCGAATGTATCTACGCACAGCGGAGGACTGCGTGAAGAATAAGTTTTTTGGTAAGTATCAGCTCGATGTTTAAATTTTTTTCATTATGCTTTAGAATACTGATGAAATTACACATTCTGTGTACTTAGGAGTGCGCTAATGACTGCATTTTCTTCCTTTAGCAGGTACACAAGAGATGAGTGGGAGCGGCGACATATTCTAGAAGAAAATCGCTAGTGCTTTGCATATAGCATTCTTCACACCGAATGTATCTACGTACAGCGGAGGACATGCGTGAATAATTAGTTTTATGGGAAGTAACAGCTCGATGTTTAAATATTTTTCATTATGCTTTAGAATACTGATGAAATTACACATTCTGTGTACTTAGGAGTGCGCTAATGACTGCATTTTCTTTCTTTAGCAGGTTGACAAGAGATGAGTGGGAGCGGCGACATATTCTAGAAGAAAATAGCTAGTGCTTTGCACATAGCATTCTTCACACCGAATGTATCTACGTACAGCGGAGGACTGCGTGAAGAATAAGTTTTTTGGTAAGTATCAGCTCGATGTTTTAATTTTTTTTCATTATGCTTTAGAATACTGATGAAATTACACATTCTGTGTACTTAGGAGTGCGCTAATGACTGCATTTTCTTTCTTTAGCAGGTTGACAAGAGATGAGTGGGAGCGGCGACATATTCTAGATGAAAATAGCTAGTGCTTTGCACATAGCATTCTTCACACCGAATGTATCTACGTACAGCGGAGGACTGCGTGAAGAATAAGTTTTTTGGTAAGTATCATGTCGATGTTTAAATTTTTTTCATTATGCTTTAGAATACTGATGGAATTACACATTTTGTGTACTTAGGAGTGCGCTAATAACTGCATTTTCTCTCTTTAGCAGGTTGACAAGAGATGAGTGGGAGCGGCGACATATTCTAGAAGAAAATCGCTAGTGCTTTGCATATAGCATTCTTCACACCGAATGTATCTACGTAGAGCGGAGGACTGCGTGAAGAATAAGTTTTTTGGTAAGTATCAGCTCGATGTTTAAATTTTTTTCATTATGCTTTAGAATACTGATAAAATTACACATTTTGAGTACTTAGGAGTGCGCTAATGACTGCATTTTCCTTCTTTAGCAGGTTGACAAGAGATGAGTGGGAGCGGCGACATATTCTAGAAGAAAATCGCTAGTGCTTTGCACATAGCATTCTTCACATCGAAAGTATCTACGTACAGCGGAGGACTGCGTGAATAATTAGTTTTTTGGGAAGTAACAGCTCGATGTTTAAATTTTTTTCATTATGCTTTAGAATACTGATGAAATTACACATTCTGTGTACTTAGGAGTGCGCTAATGACTGCATTTTCTTTCTTTAGCAGGTTGACAAGAGATGAGTGGGAGCGGCGACATATTCTAGAAGAAAATAGCTAGTGCTTTGCACATAGCATTCTTCACACCGAATGTATCTACGTACAGCGGAGGACTGCGTGAAGAATAAGTTTTTTGGTAAGTATCAGCCCGATGTTTAAATTTTTTTCATTATGCTTTAGAATACTGATGAAATTACACATTCTGTGTACTTAGGAGTGCGCTAATGACTGCATTTTCTTTCTTTAGCAGGTTGACAAGAGATGAGTGGAAGCGGCGACATATTCTAGAAGTCAATCGCTAGTGCTTCGCATATAGCATTCTTCACACCGAATGTATCTAGGTAGAGCGGAGGACTGCGGGAATAATAAGTTTTATGGGAAGTAACAGCTCGATGTTTAAATATTTTTCATTATGCTTTAGAATACTGATGAAATTACACATTCTGTGTACTTAGGAGTGCGCTAATGACTGCATTTTCTTTCTTTAGCAGGTTGACAAGAGATGAGTGGGAGCGGCGACATATTCTAGAAGAAAATAGCCAGTGCTTTGCACATAGCGTTCTTCACACCGAAAGTATCTACGTACGGCGGTGGACTGCGTGAATAATTAGTTTTTTGGGAAGTAACAGCTCGATGTTTAAATTTTTTTCATTATGCTTTAGAATACTAATGTAATTACACATTCTGTGTACTTAGGAGTGCGCTAATGACTGCATTTTCTTTCTTTAGCAGGTTGACAAGAGATGAGTGGGAGCGGCGACATATTCTAGAAGAAAATCGCTAGTGCTTTGCATATAGCATTCTTCACACCGAATATATCTACGTACAACGGAGGACTGCGTGAATAATTAGTATTTTGGGAAGTAACAGCTCGATGTTGAAATTTTTTTCATTATGCATTAGAATACTAATGAAATTACACATTCTGAGTACTGAGGAGTGTGCTAATGACTGCATTTTCTTTCTTTAGCAGGTTGACAAGAGATGAGTGGGAGCGGCGACATATTCTAGAAGAAAATAGCTAGTGCTTTGCACATAGCATTCTTCACACCGAATGTATCAACGTACAGCGGAGGACTGCGTGAAGAATAAGTTTTTTGGTAAGTATCAGCTCGATGTTTAAATTTTTTTCAATATGCTTTAGAATACTGATGAAATTACACATTCTGTGTACTTAGGAGTGCGCTAATGACTGCATATTCTTTCTTTAGCAGGTTGACAAGAGATGAGTGGAACCGGCGACATATTCTAGAAGTCAATCCCTAGTGCCTTGCATATAGCATTCTTCACACCGAATGTATCTAGGTAGAGCGGAGGACTGCGTGAATAATTAGTTTTATGGGAAGTAACAGCTCGATGTTTAAATATTTTTCATTATGCTTTAGAATACTGATGAAATTACACATTCTGTGTACTTAGGAGTGCGCTAATGACTGCATTTTCTTTCTTTAGCAGGTTGACAAGAGATGAGTGGGAGCGGCGACATATTCTAGAAGAAAATAGCTAGTGCTTTGCACATAGCATTCTTCACACCGAATGTATCTACGTACAGCGGAGGACTGCGTGAAGAATAAGTTTTTTGGTAAGTATCAGCTCGATGTTTAAATTTTTTTCATTATGCTTTAGAATACTGATGGAACTAAACATTTTGTGTACTTAGGAGTGCGCTAATAACTGCATTTTCTTTCTTTAGCAGGTTGACAAGAGATGAGTGGGAGCGGCGACATAATCTAGAAGAAAATCGCTAGTGCTTTACACATAGCATTCTTCACACCGAATGTATCTACGTACAGCGGAGGACTGCGTGAAGAATAAGTTTTTTGGTAAGTATCAGCTCGATGTTTAAATTTTTTTCATTATGCTTTAGAATACTGATGGAACTACACATTTTGTGTACTTAGGAGTGCGCTAATAACTGCATTTTCTTTCTTTAGCAGGTTGACAAGAGATGAGTGGGAGCGGCGACATATTCTAGAAGAAAATAGCTAGTGCTTTGCACATAGCATTCTTCACACCGAATGTATCTACGTACAGCGGAGGACTGCGTGAAGAATAAGTTTTTTGGTAAGTATCAGCTCGATGTTTAAATTTTTTTCATTATGCTTTAGAATACTGATGAAATTACACATTCTGTGTACTTAGGAGTGCGCTAATGACTGCATTCTCTTTCTTTAGCAGGTTGACAAGAGATGAGTGGGAGCGGTGACATATTCTAGAAGAAAATAGCTAGTGCTTTGCACATAGCATTCTTCACACCGAATGTATCTACGTACAGCGGAGGACTGCGTGAATCATAAGTTTTTTGGTAAGTATCAGCTCGATGTTTTAATTTTTTTCATTATGCTTTAGAATACTGATGAAATTACACATTCTGTGTACTTAGGAGTGCGCTAATGACTGCATTTTCTTTCATTAGCAGGTTGACAAGAGATTAGTGGGAGCGGCGACATATTCTAGAAGAAAATCGCTAGTGTTTGCACATAGCGTTCTTCACACCGAAAGTATCTACGTACGGCGGAGGACTGCGTGAATAATTAGTTTTTTGGGAAGTAACAGCTCGATGTTTAAATTTTTTTCATTATGCTTTAGAATACTGATGAAATTACACATTCTGTGTACTTAGGAGTGCGCTAATGACTGCATTTTCCTTCTTTAGCAGGTTGACAAGAGATGAGTGGGAGCGGCGACATATTCTAGAAGAAAATCGCTAGTGCTTTGCATATAGCATTCATCACACCGAATATATCTACGTACAACGGAGGACTGCGTGAATAATTAGTATTTTGGGAAGTAACAGAACGATGTTTAAATTTTTTCATTATGCATTAGAATACTGATGAAATTACACATTCTGAGTACTGAGGAGTGTGCTAATGACTGCATTTTCTTTCTTTACCAGGTTGACAAGAGATGAGTGGGAGCGGCGACATATTCTAGAAGAAAATCGCTAGTGCTTTGCACATAGCATTCTTCACACCGAAAGTATCTACGTACGGCAGAGGACTTCGTGAATAATTAGTTTTTTGGGAAGTAACAGCTCGACGTTTAATTTTTTTTTCATTATTCTTTAGAATACTGATGAAATTACACATTCTGTGTACTTAGGAGTGCGCTAATGACTGCATTTTTTTCGAAAGCAGGTGGACAAGAGATGAGTGGGAGCGGCGACATATTCTAGAAGAAAATCGCTAGTGCTTTGCACATAGCATTCTTCACACCGAATGTATCTACGTACAGCGGAGGACTGCGTGAAGAATAAGTTTGTTGGTAAGTATCAGCTCGAAGTTTTAATTTTTTTCATTATGCTTTTGAATACTTATGAAATTACACATTCTGTGTACTTAGGAGTGCGCTAATGACTGCTTTTTTTTCGAAAGCAGGTGGACAAGAGATGAGTGGAAGCGGCGACATATTCTAGAAGAAAATCGCTAGTGATATTGCACATAGCAATCTTCACGCCGAATGTAACTACATACAGCGGAGGACTGCGTGAATAATTAGTTTTTTGGGAAGTAACAGCTCGATGTTTAAATTTTTTTTTATTATGCTTTAGAATACTGATGAAATTACACATTCTGTGGACTTAGGAGTGCGCTAATGACTGCATTTTCTTTCTTTAGCAGGTTGACAAGAGATGAGTTAGAGTGGCGACATATTCTAAAAGAAAATCGCTAGTGCTTTGCATACAGCATTCCTCACACCGAATGTATCTACGTACAGCAGAGGACTGCGTGAATAATTAATTTTTTGGGAAGTAACAGCTCGATGTTTAAATCTTTTTCATTATGCTTTAGAATACTGATGAAATTACACATTCAGTGTACTTAGGAGTGCGCTAATGACTGCATTTTCTTTCTTTAGCAGGTTGACAAGAGATGAGTGGGAGCGGCGACATATTCTAGAAGAAAATCGCTAGTGCTTTGCATATAGCATTCTTCTCACCGAATATATCTACGTACAGCGGAGGACTGCGTGTATAATTAGTTTTTTGGGAAGTAACAGCTCGATGTTTAAATTTTTTTCATTGTGCTTTAGAATACTGATGAAATTACACATTCTGTCTACTTAGGAGTGCGCTAATGACTGCATTTTCTTTCTTTAGCAGGTTGACAAGACATGAGTGGGGGCGGCGACATATTCTAGAAGAAAATCGCTAGTGCTTTGCATATAGCATTCTTCACGCCGAATGTATCTACGTACAGCGGGGGACTGCGTGAATAATTAGTTTTTTGGGAAGTAACAGCTCGATGTTTAAATTTTTTTCATTATGCTTTAGAATACTGATGAAATTACACATTCTGTGTACTTAGGAGTGCGCTAATGACTGCATTTTCATTCTTTATCAGGTTGACAAGAGATGAGTGGGAGCGGCGACATATTCTAGAAGAAAATCGCTAGTGCTTTGCATATAGCATTCTTCACACCGAATGTATCTACGTACAGCGGAGGACAGCGTGAATAATTAGTTTTTTGGGAAGTAACAGCTCGATGTTCAAATTTTTTTCATTATGCTTTAGAATACTGGTGAAATTACACATTCTGTGTACTTAGGAGTGCGCTAATGACTGCATTTTCTTTCTTTAGCAGGTTGACAAGAGATGAGTGGGAGCGGCGACATATTCTAGAAGAAAATAGCTAGTGCTTTGCACATAGCATTCTTCACACCGAATGCATCTTTGTACAGCGGAGGACTGCGTGATTAATAAGTTTTTTAGTAAGTATCAGCTCGATGTTTTAATTTTTTTCATTATGCTTTAGAATACTGATGAAATTACACATTCTGTGTACTTAGGAGTGCGCTAATGACTGCATTTTTTTCGAAAGCAGGTGGACAAGAGATGAGTGGGGGCGGCGACATATTCTAGAAGAAAATCGCTAGTGATGTGCACATAGCATTCTTCACGCCGAATGTATCTACGTACAGCGGAGGACTGCGTGAATAATTAGTTTTTTGGGAAGTAACAGCTCGATGTTTAAATTTTTTTCATTATGCTTTAGAATACTGATGAAATTACACATTCTGTGTACTTAGGAGTGCGCTAATGACTGCATTTTCTTTCTTTAGCAGGTTGACAAGGGAAGAGTGGGAGCGGCCACATATTCTAGAAGAAAATCGCTAGTGCTTTGCATATAGCATTCTTCACACCGAATGTATCTACGTACAGCGGAGGACTGCGTGAATAATTAGTTTTTTGGGAAGTAACAGCTCGATGTTTAAATTTTTTTCATTATGCTTTAGAATACTGATGAAATTACACATTCTGTATACTTAGGAGTGCGCTAATGACTGCATTTTCTTTCTTTAGCAGGTTGACAAGAGATGAGTGGGAGCGGCGACATATTCGAGAAGAAAGTAGCTAGTGATTCGCACATAGCATTCTTCACACCGAATGTATCTACGTACAGCGGAGGACTGCGTGAAGAATTAGTTTTTTGTTAAGTATCAGCTCGATGTTTAAATTTTTTTCATTATGCTTTAGAATACTGATGAAATTACACATTCTGTGTACTTAGGAGTGCGCTAATGACTGCATTTTCTTTCTTTAGCAGGTTGACAAGAGATGAGTGGGAGCGGCGACATATTCTAGAAGAAAATGGCTAGTGCTTTGCACATAGCATTCTTCACACCGAATGTATCTACGTACAGCGGAGGACTGCGTGAATAATAAGTTTTTTGGTAAGTATCAGCACGATGTTTTAATTTTTTTCATTATGCTTTAGAATACTGATGAAATTACACATTCTGTGTACTTAGGAGTGCGCTAATGACTGCATTTTCTTTCTTTAGCAGGTTGAGAAGAGATGAGTGGGAGCGGCGACATATTCTAGAAGAAAATAGCTAGTGCTTTGCACATAGCATTCTTCACACCGAATGTATCAACGTACAGCGGAGGACTGCGTGAAGAATAAGTTTTTTGATAAGTATCAGCTCGATGTTTAAATTTTCTTCATTATGCTTTAGAATACTGATGAAATTACACATTCTGTGTACTTAGGAGTGCGCTAATGACTGCATTTTCTTTCTTTAGCAGGTACACAAGAGATGAGTGGGAGCGGCGACATATTCTAGAAGAAAATCGCTAGTGCTTTGCATATAGCATTCTTCACACCGAATGTATCTACGTACAGCGGAGGACATGCGTGAATAATTAGTTTTTTTGTAAGTAACAGCTCGATGTTAACATTTTTTTCATTATGCTTAAGAATACTGATGAAATTATACATTGTGTGTACTTAGGAGTGCGCTAATGACTGCATTTTCTTTCTTTAGCAGGTTGACAAGTGATGAGTGGGAGCGGCGACATATTCTAGAAGAAAATCGCTAGTGCTTTGCATATAGCATTCTTAACACCGAATGTATCTACGTACAGCGTAGGACTGCGTGAATAATTAGTTTTTTGGGAAGTAACAGCTCGATGTTTAAATTTTTTTCATTATGCTTTAGAATACTGATGAAATTACACATTCTGTGTACATAGGAGTGTGCTAATGACTGCATTTTCTTTCTTTAGCAGGTTGACAAGAGATGAGTGGGAGCGGCGACATATTCTAGAAGAAAATTGCTAGTGCTGTGCACATAGCATTCTTCACACCGAATGTATCTACGTACAGCGGAGGACTGCGTGAATAATAAGTTTTTTGGTAAGTATCAGCTCGATGTTTAAATTTATTTCATTATGCTTTAGAATACTGATGAAATTACACATTCTGTGTACTTAGGAGTGCGCTAATGACTGCATTTTCTTTCTTTAGCAGGTTGACAAGAGATGAGTGGGAGCGGCGACATATTCTAGAAGAAAATCGCTAGTGCTTTGCACATAGAATTCTTCACACCGAAAGTATCTACGTACGGCGGAGGACTGCGTGAATAATTAGTTTTTTGGGAAGTAACAGCTCGATGTTTTAATTTTTTTCATTATGCTTTAGAATACTGATGAAATTACACATTCTGTGTACTTAGGAGTGCGCTAATGACTGCATTTTCTTTCTTTAGCAGGTTGAGAAGAGATGAGTGGGAGCGGCGACATATTCTAGAAGAAAATAGCTAGTGCTTTGCACATAGCATTTTTCACACCGAATGTATCAACGTACAGCGGAGGACTGCGTGAAGAATAAGTTTTTTGATAAGTATCAGCTCGATGTTTAAATTTTCTTCATTATGCTTTAGAATACTGATGAAATTACACATTCTGTGTACTTAGGAGTGCGCTAATGACTGCATTTTTTTCGAACGCAGGTGGACAAGAGATGAGTGGGAGCGGCGACATATTCTAGAAAAAAATCGCTAGTGCTTTGCATATAGCATTCTTCACACCGAATGTATCTACGTACAGCGGAGGACTGCGTGAATAATTAGTTTTTTGGGAAGTAACAGCTCGATGTTTAAATTTTTTTCATTATGCTTTAGAATACTGACGAAATTACACTTTCTGTGGACTTAGGAGTGCGCTAATGACTGCATTTTCTTTCTTTAGCAGGTTGACAAGACATGAGTGGGGGCGGCGACATATTCTAGAAGAAAATCGCTAGTGCTTTGCATATAGCATTCTTCACGCCGAATGTATCTACGTACAGCGCGGGACTGCGTGAACAATTAGTTTTTTGGGAAGTAACAGATCGATGTTTAAATTTTTTTCATTATGCTTTAGAATACTGATGAAATTACACATTCTGTGTACTTAGGAGTGCGCTAATGACTGCATTTTCTTTCTTTATCAGGTTGACAAGAGATGAGTGGGAGCGGCGACATATTCTAGAAGAAAATCGCTAGTGCTTTGCATATAGCATTCTTCACACCGAATGTATCTACGTACAGCGGAGGACAGCGTGAATAATTAGTTTTTTGGGAAGTAACAGCTCGATGTTTAAATTTTTTACATTATGCTTTAGGATACTGGTGAAATTACACATTCTGTGTACTTAGGAGTGCCCTAATGACTGCATTTTCTTTCTTTAGCAGGTTGACAAGAGATGAGTGGGATCGGCGACATATTCTAGAAGAAAATAGCTAGTGCTTTGCACATAGCCTTTTTCACACCGAATGTATCTTTGTACAGCGGAGGACTGCGTGAATAATAAGTTTTTTAGTAAGTATCAGCTCGATGTTTTAATTTTTTTCATTATGCTTTAGAATACTGATGAAATTACACATTCTGTGTACTTAGGAGTGCGCTAATGACTGCATTTTTTTCGAAAGCAGGTGGACAAGAGATGAGTGGGGGCGGCGACATATTCTAGAAGAAAATCGCTAGTGCTTTGCACATAGCATTCTTCACACCGAATGTATCTACGTACAGCGGGGACTGCGTGAATAATAAGTTTTTGGTAAGTATCAGCACGATGTTTTAATTTTTTTCATTATGCTTTAGAATACTGATGAAATTACACATTCTGTGTACTTAGGAGTGCGCTAATGACTGCATTTTCTTTCTTTAGCAGGTTGACAAGAGATGAGTGGGAGCGGCGACATATTCTAGAAGAAAATAGCTAGTGCTTTGCACATAGCATTCTTCACACCGAATGTATCAACGTACAGCGGAGGACTGCGTGAAGAATAAGTTTTTTGATAAGCATCAGCTCGATGTTTAAATTTTCTTCATTATGCTTTAGAATACTGATGAAATTACACATTCTGTGTACTTAGGAGTGCGCTAATGACTGCATTTTCTTTCTTTAGCAGGTACACAAGAGATGAGTGGGAGCGGCGACATATTCTAGAAGAAAATCGCTAGTGCTTTGCATATAGCATTCTTCACACCGAATGTATCTACGTACAGCGGAGGACATGCGTGAATAATTAGTTTTTTTGTAAGTAACAGCTCGATGTTTACATTTTTTTCATTATGCTTTAGAATACTGATGAAATTATACATTTTGTGTACTTAGGAGTGCGCTAATGACTGCATTTTCTTTCTTTAGCAGGTTGACAAGTGATGAGTGGGAGCGGCGACATATTCTAGAAGAAAATCGCTAGTGCTTTGCATATAGCATTCTTCACACCGAATGTATCTACGTACAGCGTAGGACTGCGTGAATAATTAGTTTTTTGGGATGTAACAGCTCGATGTTTAAATTTTTTTCATTATGCTTTAGAATACTGATGAAATTACAAATTCTGTGTACTTAGGAGTGTGCTAATGACTGCATTTTCTTTCTTTAGCAGGTTGACAAGAGATGAGTGGGAGCGGCGACATATTCTAGAAGAAAATAGCTAGTGCTTTGCACATAGCATTCTTCACACCGAATGTATCTACGTACAGCGGAGGACTGCGTGAATAATAAGTTTTTTGGTAAGTATCAGCTCGATGTTTAAATTTATTTCATTATGCTTTACAATACTGATGAAATTACACATTCTGTGTACTTAGGAGTGCGCTAATGACTGCATTTTCTTTCTTTAGCAGGTTGACAAGAGATGAGTGGGAGCGGCGACATATTCTAGAAGAAAATCGCTAGTGCTTTGCACATAGCATTCTTCACACCGAATGAATCTACGTACGGCGGAGGACTGCGTGAATAATTAGTTTTTAGGGAAGTAACAGCTCGATGTTTAAATTTTTTTCATTATGCTTTAGAATACTGATGAAATTACACATTCTGTGTACTTAGGAGTGCGCTAATGACTGCATTTTCTTTCATTAGCAGGTTGACAAGAGATGAGTGGGAGCGGCGACATATTCTAGAAGAAAATCGCTAGTGCTTTGCACATAGAATTCTTCACACCGAATGTATCTACGTACGGTGGAGGACTGCGTGAATAATTAGTTTTTTGGGAAGTAACAGCTCGATGTTTAAATTTTTTTCATTATGCTTTAGAATACTGATGAAATTACACATTCTGTGTACTTAGGAGTGCGCTAATGACTGCATTTTTTTCGAAAGCAGGTGGACAAGAGATGAGTGGGAGCGGCGACATATTCGAGAAGAAAGTAGCTAGTGATTCGCACATAGCATTCTTCACACCGAATGTATCTACGTACAGCGGAGGACTGCGTGAAGAATAAGTTTTTTGTTAAGTATCAGCTCGATAATTAAATTTTTTTCATTATGCTTTAGAATACTGATGAAATTACACATTCTGTGTACTTAGGAGTGCGCTAATGACTGCATTTTCTTTCTTTAGCAGGTTGACAAGAGATGAGTGGGAGCGGCGACATATTCTAGAAGAAAATGGCTAGTGCTTTGCACATAGCATTCTTCACACCGAATGTATCTTTGTACAGCGGAGGACTGCGTGAATAATAAGTTTTTTGGTAAGTATCAGCTCGATGTTTTAATTTTTTTCATTATGCTTTAGAATACTGATGAAATTACACATTCTGTGTACTTAGGAGTGCGCTAATGACTGCATTTTCTTTCTTTAGCAGGTTGAGAAGAGATGAGTGGGAGCGGCGACATATTCTAGAAGAAAATAGCTAGTGCTTTGCACATATCATTCTTCACACCGAATGTATCAACGTACAGCGGAGGACTGCGTGAAGAATAAGTTTTTTGATAAGTATCAGCTCGATGTTTAAATTTTCTTCATTATGCTTTAGAATACTGATGAAATTACACATTCTGTGTACTTAGGAGTGCGCTAATGACTGCATTTTCTTTCTTTAGCAGGTACACAAGAGATGAGTGGGAGCGGCGACATATTCTAGAAGAAAATCGCTAGTGCTTTGCATATACCATTCTTCACACCGAATGTATCTACGTACAGCGGAGGACTGCGTGAATAATTAGTTTTTTGGTAAGTAACAGCTCGATGTTTAAATTTTTTTCATTATGCTTAAGAATACTGATGAAATTATACATTCTGTGTACTTAGGAGTGCGCTAATGACTGCATTTTCTTTCTTTAGCAGGTTGACAAGAGATGAGTGGGAGCTGCGACATATTCTAGAAGAAAATCGCTAGTGCTTTGCATATAGCATTCCTCACACCGAATGTATCTACGTACAGCGTAGGACTGCGTGAATAATTAGTTTTTTGGGAAGTAACAGCTCGATGTTTAAATTTTTTTTATTATGCTTTAGAATACTGATGAAATTACACATTCTGTGTACTTAGGAGTGTGCTAATGACTGCATTTTCTTTCTTTAGCAGGTTGACAAGATATGAGTGGGAGCGGCGACATATTCTAGAAGAAAATAGCTAGTGCTTTGCACATAGCATTCTTCACACCGAATGTATCTACGTACAGCGGAGGACTGCGTGAATAATAAGTTTTTTGGTAAGTATCAGCTCGATGTTTAAATTTATTTCATTATGCTTTACAATACTG
This sequence comes from Schistocerca cancellata, assembly GCF_023864275.1. Lineage (NCBI taxonomy): Eukaryota > Metazoa > Arthropoda > Insecta > Orthoptera > Acrididae > Schistocerca > Schistocerca cancellata. The sequence continues at coordinate 140,598,345 of NC_064634.1, read as the reverse complement.
ATGAAATTACACATTCTGTGTACTTAGGAGTGCGCTAATGACTGCATTTTCTTTCTTTAGCAGGTTGACAAGAGATGAGTGGGAGCGGCGACATATTCTAGAAGAAAATCGCTAGTGCTTTGCACATAGCATTCTTCACACCGAATGAATCTACGTACGGCGGAGGACTGCGTGAATAATTAGTTTTTAGGGAAGTAACAGCTCGATGTTTAAATTTTTTTCATTATGCTTTAGAATACTGATGAAATTACACATTCTGTGTACTTAGGAGTGCGCTAATGACTGCATTTTCTTTCTTTAGCAGGTTGACAAGAGATGAGTGGAAGCGGCGACATATTCTAGAAGTCAATCGCTAGTGCTTTGCATATAGCATTCTTCACACCGAATGTATCTAGGTAGAGCGGAGGACTGCGTGAATAATTAGTTTTATGGGAAGTAACAGCTCGATGTTTAAATATTTTTCATTATGCTTTAGAATACTGATGAAATTACACATTCTGTGTACTTAGGGAGTGCGCTAATGACTGCATTTTCTTTCTTTAGCAGGTTGACAAGAGATGAGTGGGATCGGCGACATATTCTAGAAGAAATTAGCTAGTGCTTTGCACATAGCCTTTTTCACACCGAATGTATCTTTGTACAGCGGAGGACTGCGTGAATAATAAGTTTTTTAGTAAGTATCAGCTCGATGTTTTAATTTTTTTCATTATGCTTTAGAGTACTGATGAAATTACACATTCTGTGTACTTAGGAGTGCGCTAATGACTGCATTTTTTTCGAAAGCAGGTGGACAAGAGATGAGTGGGGGCGGCGACATATTCTAGAAGAAAGTCGCTAGTGCTTTGCACATAGCATTCTTCACACCGAATGTATCTACGTACAGCGGGGACTGCGTGAATAATAAGTTTTTGGTAAGTATCAGCACGATGTTTTAATTTTTTTCATTATGCTTTAGAATACTGATAAAATTACACATTCTGTGTACTTAGGAGTGCGCTAATGACTGCATTTTCTTTCTTTAGCAGGTTGACAAGAGATGAGTGGGAGCGGCGACATATTCTAGAAGAAAATAGCTAGTGCTTTGCACATAGCATTCTTCACACCGAATGTATCAACGTACAGAGGAGGACTGCGTGAAGAATAAGTTTTTTGATAAGCATCAGCTCGATGTTTAAATTTTCTTCATTATGCTTTAGAATACTGATGAAATTACACATTCTGTGTACTTAGGAGTGCGCTAATGACTGCATTTTCTTTCTTTAGCAGGTACACAAGAGATGAGTGGGAGCGGCGACATATTCTAGAAGAAAATCGCTAGTGCTTTGCATATAGCATTCTTCACACCGAATGTATCTACGTACAGCGGAGGACATGCGTGAATAATTAGTTTTTTTGTAAGTAACAGCTCGATGTTTACATTTTTTTCATTATGCTTAAGAATACTGATGAAATTATACATTCTGTGTAGTTAGGAGTGCGCTAATGACTGCATTTTCTTTCTTTAGCAGATTGACAAGTGATGAGTGGGAGCGGCGACATATTCTAGAAGAAAATCGCTAGTGCTTTGCATATAGCATTCTTCACACCGAATGTATCTACGTACAGCGTAGGACTGCGTGAATAATTAGTTTTTTGGGATGTAACAGCTCGATGTTTAAATCTTTTTCATTATGCTTTAGAATACTGATGAAATTACACATTCTGTGTACTTAGGAGTGTGCTAATGACTGCATTTTCTTTCTTTAGCAGGTTGACAAGAGATGAGTGGGAGCGGCGACATATTCTAGAAGAAAATAGCTAGTGCTTTGCACATAGCATTCTTCACACCGAATGTATCTACGTACAGCGGAGGACTGCGTGAATAATAAGTTTTTTGGTAAGTATCAGCTCGATGTTTAAATTTATTTCATTATGCTTTACAATACTGATGAAATTACACATTCTGTGTACTTAGGAGTGCGCTAATGACTGCATTTTCTTTCTTTAGCAGGTTGACAAGAGATGAGTGGGAGCGGCGACATATTCTAGAAGAAAATCGCTAGTGCTTTGCACATAGCATTCTTCACACCGAATGAATCTACGTACGGCGGAGGACTGCGTGAATAATTAGTTTTTAGGGAAGTAACAGCTCGATGTTTAAATTTTTTTCATTATGCTTTAGAATACTGATGAAATTACACATTCTGTGTACTTAGGAGTGCGCTAATGACTGCATTTTTTTCGAAAGCAGGTGGACAAGAGATGAGTGGGAGCGGCGACATATTCGAGAAGAAAGTAGCTAGTGATTCGCACATAGCATTCTTCACACCGAATGTATCTACGTACAACGGAGGACTGCGTGAAGAATAAGTTTTTTGTTAAGTATCAGCTCGATAATTAAATTTTTTTCATTATGCTTTAGAATACTGATGAAATTACACATTCTGTGTACTTAGGAGTGCGCTAATGACTGCATTTTCTTTCTTTAGCAGGTTGACAAGAGATGAGTGGGAGCGGCGACATATTCTAGAAGAAAATGGCTAGTGCTTTGCACATAGCATTCTTCACACCGAATGTATCTTTGTACAGCGGAGGACTGCGTGAATAATTAGTTTTTTGGTAAGTATCAGCTCGATGTTTTAATTTTTTTCATTATGCTTTAGAATACTGATGAAATTACACATTCTGTGTACTTAGGAGTGCGCTAATGACTGCATTTTCTTTCTTTAGCAGGTTGAGAAGAGATGAGTTGGAGCGGCGACATATTCTAGAAGAAAATAGCTAGTGCTTTGCACATATCATTCTTCACACCGAATGTATCAACGTACAGCGGAGGACTGCGTGAAGAATAAGTTTTTTGATAAGTATCAGCTCGATGTTTAAATTTTCTTCATTATGCTTTAGAATACTGATGAAATTACACATTCTGTGTACTTAGGAGTGCGCTAATGACTGCATTTTCTTTCTTTAGCAGGTACACAAGAGATGAGTGGGAGCGGCGACATATTCTAGAAGAAAATCGCTAGTGCTTTGCATATAGCATTCTTCACACCGAATGTATCTACGTACAGCGGAGGACTGCGTGAATAATTAGTTTTTTGGTAAGTAACAGCTCGATGTTTAAATTTTTTTCATTATGCTTAAGAATACTGATGAAATTATACATTCTGTGTACTTAGGAGTGCGCTAATGACTGCATTTTCTTTCTTTAGCAGGTTGACAAGAGATGAGTGGGAGCTGCGACATATTCTAGAAGAAAATCGCTAGTGCTTTGCATATAGCATTCCTCACACCGAATGTATCTACGTACAGCGTAGGACTGCGTGAATAATTAGTTTTTTGGGAAGTAACAGCTCGATGTTTAAATTTTTTTCATTATGCTTTAGAATACTGATGAAATTACACATTCTGTGTACTTAGGAGTGTGCTAATGACTGCATTTTCTTTCTTTAGCAGGTTGACAAGATATGAGTGGGAGCGGCGACATATTCTAGAAGAAAATAGCTAGTGCTTTGCACATAGCATTCTTCACACCGAATGTATCTACGTACAGCGGAGGACTGCGTGAATAATAAGTTTTTTGGTAAGTATCAGCTCGATGTTTAAATTTATTTCATTATGCTTTACAATACTGGTGAAATTACACATTCTGTGTACTTAGGAGTGCGCTAATGACTGCATTTTCTTTCTTTATCAGGTTGACAAGAGATGAGTGGGAGCGGCGACATATTCTAGAAGAAAATCGCTAGTGCTTTGCACATAGCATTCTTCACACCGAATGAATCTACGTACGGCGGAGGACTGCGTGAATAATTAGTTTTTAGGGAAGTAACAGCTCGATGTTTAAATTTTTTTCATTATGCTTTAGAATACTGATGAAATTACACATTCTGTGTACTTAGGAGTGCGCTAATGACTGCATTTTCTTTCTTTAGCAGGTTGACAAGAGATGAGTGGAAGCGGCGACATATTCTAGAAGTCAATCGCTAGTACTTTGCATATAGCATTCTTCACACCGAATGTATCTAGGTAGAGCGGAGGACTGCGTGAATAATTAGTTTTATGGGAAGTAACAGCTCGATGTTTAAATATTTTTCATTATGCTTTAGAATACTGATGAAATTACACATTCTGTGTACTTAGGAGTGCGCTAATGACTGCATTTTCTTTCTTTAGCAGGTTGACAAGAGATGAGTGGGAGCGGCGACATATTCTAGAAGAAAATAGCTAGTGCTTTGCACATAGCATTCTTCACACCGAATGTATCTACGTACAGCGGAGGACTGCGTGAAGAATAAGTTTTTTGATAAGTATCAGCTCGATGTTTTAATTTTTTTCATTATGCTTTTGAATACTGATGAAATTACACATTCTGTGTACTTAGGAGTGCGCTAATGACTGCATTTTTTTCGAAAGCAGGTGGACAAGAGATGAGTGGGTGCGGCGACATATTCTAGAAGAAAATAGCTAGTGCTTTGCACATAGCATTCTTCACACCGAATGTATCTACGTACAGCGGAGGACTGCGTGAATAATAAGTTTTTTGGTAAGTATCAGCTCGATGTTTAAATTTATTTCATTATGCTTTACAATACTGATGAAATTACACATTCTGTGTACTTAGGAGTGCGCTAATGACTGCATTTTCATTCTTTAGCAGGTTGACAAGAGATGAGTGGGAGCGGCGACATATTCTAGAAGAAAATCGCTAGTGCTTTGCACATAGCATTCTTCACACCGAATGAATCTACGTACGGCGGAGGACTGCGTGAATAATTAGTTTTTAGGGAAGTAACAGCTCGATGTTTAAATTTTTTTCATTATGCTTTAGAATACTGATGAAATTACACATTCTGTGTACTTAGGAGTGCGCTAATGACTGCATTTTCTTTCTTTAGCAGGTTGACAAGAGATGAGTGGAAGCGGCGACATATTCTAGAAGGCAATCGCTAGTGCTTTGCATATAGCATTCTTCACACCGAATGTATCTAGGTAGAGCGGAGGACTGCGTGAATAATTAGTTTTATGGGAAGTAACAGCTCGATGTTTAAATATTTTTCATTATGCTTTAGAATACTGATGAAATTACACATTCTGTGTACTTAGGAGTGCGCTAATGACTGCATTTTCTTTCTTTAGCAGGTTGACAAGAGATGAGTGGGAGCGGCGACATATTCTAGAAGAAAATAGCTAGTGCTTTGCACATAGCATTCTTCACACCGAATGTATCTACGTACAGCGGAGGACTGCGTGAAGAATAAGTTTTTTGGTAAGTATCAGCTCGATGTTTTAATTTTTTTCATTATGCTTTTGAATACTGATGAAATTACACATTCTGTGTACTTAGGAGTGCGCTAATGACTGCATTTTTTTCGAAAGCAGGTGGACAAGAGATGAGTGGGAGCGGCGACATATTCTAGAAGAAAATCGCTAGTGATGTGCACATAGCAATCTTCACGCCGAATGTAACTACATACAGCGGAGGACTGCGTGAATAATTAGTTTTTTGGGAAGTAACAGCTCGATGTTTAAATTTTTTTCATTATGCTTTAGAATACTGATGAAATTACACATTCTGTGTACTTAGGAGTGCGCTAATGACTGCATTTTTTTCGAAAGCAGGTGGACAAGAGATGAGTGGGAGCGGCGACATATTCTAGAAGAAAATCGCTAGTGCTTTGCATATAGCATTCTTCACACCGAATGTATCTACGTACAGCGGAGGACTGCGTGAATAATTAGTTTTTTGGGAAGTAACAGCTTGATGTTTAAATTTTTTAAATTATGCTTTAGAATACTGATGAAATTACACATTCTGTGGACTTAGGAGTGCGCTAAAGACTGCATTTTCTTTCTTTAGCAGGTTGACAAGAGATGAGTGGGAGCGGCGACATATTCTAAAAGAAAATCGCTAGTGCTTTGCATATAGCATTCCTCACACCGAATGTATCTACGTACAGCAGAGGACTGCGTGAATAATTAGTTTTTTGGGAAGTAACAGCTCGATGTTTAAATTTTTTTCATTATGCTTTAGAATACTGATTAAATTACACATTCTGTGTACTTAGGAGTGCGCTAATGACTGCATTTTCTTTCTTTAGCAGGTTGACAAGAGATGAGTGGGAGCGGCGACATATTCTAGAAAAAAATCGCTAGTGCTTTGCATATAGCATTCTTCACACCGAATGTATCTACGTACAGCGGAGGACTGCGTGAATAATTAGTTTTTTGGGAAGTAACAGCTCGATGTTTAAATTTTTTTCATTATGCTTTAGAATACTGATGAAATTACACATTCTGTGTACTTAGGAGTGCGCTAATGACTGCATTTTCTTTCTTTAGCAGGTTGACAAGAGATGAGTGGGAGCGGCGACATATTCTAGAAGAAAATAGCTAGTGCTTTGCACATAGCATTCTTCACACCGAATGTATCTACGCACAGCGGAGGACTGCGTGAAGAATAAGTTTTTTGGTAAGTATCAGCTCGATGTTTAAATTTTTTTCATTATGCTTTAGAATACTGATGAAATTACACATTCTGTGTACTTAGGAGTGCGCTAATGACTGCATTTTCTTCCTTTAGCAGGTTGACAAGAGATGAGTGGAAGCGGCGACATATTCTAGAAGTCAATCGCTAGTGCTTTGCATATAGCATTCTTCACACCGAATGTATCTAGGTAGAGCGGAGGACTGCGTGAATAATTAGTTTTATGGGAAGTAACAGCTCGATGTTTAAATATTTTTCATTATGCTTTAGAATACTGATGAAATCACACATTCTGTGTACTTAGGAGTGCGCTAATGACTGCATTTTCTTTCTTTAGCAGGTTGACAAGAGATGAGTGGGAGCGGCGACATATTCTAGAAGAAAATAGCTAGTGCTTTGCACATAGCATTCTTCACACCGAATGTATCTACGTACAGCGGAGGACTGCGTGAAGAATAAGTTTTTTGGTAAGTATCAGCTCGATGTTTTAATTTTTTTTCATTATGCTTTAGAATACTGATGAAATTACACATTCTGTGTACTTAGGAGTGCGCTAATGACTGCATTTTCTTTCTTTAGCAGGTTGACAAGAGATGAGTGGGAGCGGCGACATATTCTAGATGAAAATAGCTAGTGCTTTGCACATAGCATTCTTCACACCGAATGTATCTACGTACAGCGGAGGACTGCGTGAAGAATACGTTTTTTGGTAAGTATCATGTCGATGTTTAAATTTTTTTCATTATGCTTTAGAATACTGATGGAATTACACAATTTGTGTACTTAGGAGTGCGCTAATAACTGCATTTTCTCTCTTTAGCAGGTTGACAAGAGATGAGTGGGAGCGGCGACATATTCTAGAAGAAAATCGCTAGTGCTTTGCATATAGCATTCTTCACACCGAATGTATCTACGTACAGCGGCGGACTGCGTGAATAATTAGTTTTTTGGGAAGTAACAGCTCGATGTTTAAATTTTTTTCATTATGCTTTAGAATACTGATGAAATTACACATTCTGTGTACTTAGAAGTGCGCTAATGACTGCATTTTCTTTCTTTAGCAGGTTGACAAGAGATGAGTGGGAGCGGCGACATATTCTAGAAGACAATCGCTAGTGCTTTGCACTTAGCATTCTTTACGCTGAATGTATCTACGTACAGCGGAGGACTGCGTGAATAATTAGTTTTTTGGGAAGTAACAGCTCGATGTTTAAATTTTTTTCATTATGCTTTAGAATACTGATGAAATTACACATTCTGTGTACTTAGGACTGCGCTAATGCCTGCATTTTCTTTCTTTAGCGGGTTGACAAGAGATGAGTTGGAGCGGCGACATATTCTAGAAGAAAATAGCTAGTGCTTTGCACATAGCATTCTTCACACCGAATGTATCTACGTACAGCGGAGGACTGCGTGAATAATTAGTTTTTTGGGAAGTAACAGCTCCATGTTTAAATTTTTTTCATTATGCTTTAGATTACTGATGAAATTACACATTCTGTGTAATTAGGAGTGTGCTAATGACTGCATTTTCTATCTTTAGCAGGTTGACAAGAGATGAGTGGGAGCGGCGACATATTCTAGAAGAAAATGGCTAGTGCTTTGCACATAGCATTCTTCACACCGAATGTATCTACGTACAGCGGAGGACTGCGTGAATAATTAGTTTTTTGGTAAGTATCAGCTCGATGTTTTAATTTTTTTCATTATGCTTCAGAATACTGATGAAATTACACATTCTGTGTACTTAGGAGTGCGCTAATGACTGCATTTTTTTCGAAAGCAGGTGGACAAGAGATGAGTGGGAGCGGCGACATATTCTAGAAGACAATCGCTAGTGCTTTGCACTTAGCATTCTTTACGCTGAATGTATCTACGTACAGCGGAGGACTGCGTGAATAATTAGTTTTTTGGGAAGTAACAGCTCGATGTTTAAATTTTTTTCATTATGCTTCAGAATACTGATGAAATTACACATTCTGTGTACTTAGAAATGCGCTAATGACTGCATTCTCTTTCTTTAGCAGGTTGACAAGACATTAGTGGGAGCGACGATATATTCTAGAAGAAAAAAGCTAGTGCTTTGCACATAGCATTCCTCACACAGAATGTATCTACGTACAGCGGAAGACTGCGTGAAGAATAGGTTTTTTGGTAAGTATCAGCTCGATGTTTTAATTTTTTTCATTATGCTTTAGAATACAGATGAAATTACACATTCTGTGTATTTAGGAGTGCGCTAATGACTGCATTTTCTTTCTTTAGCAGGTTGACAAGAGATGAGTGGGAGCGGCGACATATTCTAGAAGAAAATCGCTAGTGATGTGCACATAGCATTCTTCACGTCGAATGTATCTACGTACAGCGGAAGACTGCGTGAATAATAAGTTATTTGGTAAGTATCAGCTCGATGTTTTAATTGTTTTCATTATGCTTTAGAATACTGTACAATTACACATTCTGTGTACTTAGGAGTGCGCTAATGACTGCATTTTCTTTCTTTAGCAGGTTGACAAGAGATGAGTGGGAGGGGCGAGATATTCTAGAAGAAAATCGCTAGTGCTTTGCACTTAGCATTCTTTACGCTGAATGTATCTACGTACAGCGGAGGACTGCGTGAATAATTAGTTTTTTGGGAAGTAACAGCTCGATGTTTAATTTTTTCATTATGCTTTAGAATACTGATGAAATTACACATTCTGTGTCCTTAGAATTGCGCTAATGACTGCATTTTCTTTCTTTAGCAGGTTGACAAGAGATGAGTGGGAGCGGCGACATATTCTAGAAGAAAATAGCTAGTGCTTTGCACATAGCATTCTTCACACCGAATGTATCTACGTACAGCGGAGGACTGCGTGAATAATAAGTTTTTTGGTAAGTATCGGGTCGATGTTTTAATTTTTTTCATTATGCTTTAGAATACTGATGAAATTACACATTCTGTGTACTTAGGAGTGCGCTAATGACTGCATTTTCTTTCTTTAGCAGGTTGACAAGAGATGAGTGGGAGCGGCGACATATTCTAGAAGAAAATAGCTAGTGCTTTGCACATAGCATTCTTCACACCGAATGTATCTACGTACAGCGGAGGACTGCGTGAAGAATAAGTTTTTTGGTAAGTATCAGCTTGATGTTTTAATTTTTTTTCATTATGCTTTAGAATACTGATGAAATTACACATTCTGTGTACTTAGGAGTGCGCTAATGACTGCATTTTCTTTCTTTAGCAGATTGACAAGAGATGAGTGGGAGCGGCGACATATTCTAGAAGAAAATCGCTAGTGCTTTGCATATAGCATTCTTCATACCGAATGTATCATCGTACAGCGGAGGACTGCGTGAATAATTAGTTTTTGGGAAGTAACAGCTCGATGTTTAAATTTTTTTCAATATCCTTTAGAATACTGATGAAATTACACATTCTGTGTACTTAGAAGTGCGCTAATGACTGCATTTTCTTTCTTTATCAGGTTGACAAGAGATGAGTGGGAGCGGCGACATATTCTAGAAGAAAATAGCTAGTGCTTTGCTGTAGCATTCTTCACGCCGAATGTATCTACGTACAGCGGAGGACTGCGTGAAGAATAAGTTTTTTGGTAAGTATCAGCTCGATGTTTTAATATTTTTCATCATGCTTTTGAATACTGATGAAATTACACATTCTGTGTACTTAGGAGTGCGCTAATGACTGCATTTTTTTCGAAAGCAGGTGGACAAGAGATGAGTGGGAGCGGCGACATATTCTAGAAGAAAATCACTAGTGATGTGCACATAGCATTCTTTACGCTGAATGTATCTACGTACAGCGGAGGACTGCGTGAATAATTAGTTTTTTGGGAAGTAACAGCTCGATGTTTAAATTTTTCCATTATGCTTTAGAATACTGATGAAATTACACTTTCTGTGGACTTAGGAGTGCGCTAATGACTGCATTTTCTTTCTTTAGCAGGTTGACAAGACATGAGTGGGAGCGGCGACATATTCTAGAAGAAAATCGCTAGTGCTTTGCATATAGCATTCTTCACGCCGAATGTATCTACGTACAGCGGAGGACTGCGTGAATAATTAGTTTTTTGGGAAGTAACCGCTCGATGTTTAAATTTTTTTCATTATGCTTTAGAATACTGATGAAATTATACATTCTGTGTACTTAGGAGTGCGCTAATGGCTGCATTTTCTTTCTTTAGCAGGTTGACAAGAGATGAGTGGGAGCGGCGACATATTCTAGAAGAAAATAGCTAGTGCTTTGCAAATAGCATTCTTCACACCGAATGTATCTACGTACAGCGGAGGACTGCGTGAAGAATAAGTTTTTTGGTAAGTATCAGCTCGATGTTTAAATTTTTTTTATTATGCTTTAGAATACTGATGGAATTACACATTCTGTGTACTTAGGAGTGCGCTAATAACTGCATTTTCTTTCTTTAGCAGGTTGACAAGAGATGAGTGGGAGCGGCGACATATTCTAGAAGAAAATCGGTAGTGCTTTGCATATAGCATTCTTCACACCGAATGTATCTACGTACAGCGGCGGACTGCGTGAATAATTAGTTTTTTGGGAAGTAACAGCTCGATGTTTAAATTTTTTTCATTATGCTTTAGAATACTGATGAAATTACACATTCTGTGTACTTAGAAGTGCGCTAATGACTGCATTTTCTTTCTTTAGCAGGTTGACAAGAGATGAGTGGGAGCGGCGACATATTCTAGAAGAAAATAGCTAGTGCTTTGCACATAGCATTCTTCACACCGAATGTATCTACGTACAGCGGAGGACTGCGTGAAGAATAAGTTTTTTGGTAAGTATCAGCTCGATGTTTTAATTTTTCTCGTTATGCTTTTGAATATGAATGAAATTACACATTCTGTGTACTTAGGAGTGCGGTAATGACTGCATTTTTTTCGAAAGCAGGTGGACAAGAGATGAGTGGGAGCGGCGACATACTCTAGAAGAAAATCGCTAGTGATGTGCACATAGCAATCTTCACGCCGAATGTATCTACATACAGCGGAGGACTGCGTGAATAATTAGTTTCTTGGGAAGTAACAGCTCGATGTTTAAATTTTTTTCATTATGCTTTAGAATACTGATGAAATTACACATTCTGTGTACTTAGGAGTGCGCTAATGACTGCATTTTTTTCGAAAGCAGGTGGACAAGAGATGAGTGGGAGCGGCGACATATTCTAGAAGAAAATCGCTAGTGCTTTGCATATAGCATTCTTCACACCGAATGTATCTACGTACAGCGGAGGACTGCGTGAATAATTAGTTTTTTGGGAAGTAACAGCTTGATGTTTAAATTTTTTAAATTATGCTTTAGAATACTGATGAAATTACACATTCTGTGGACTTAGGAGTGCGCTAATGACTGCATTTTCTTTCTTTAGCAGATTGACAAGAGATGAGTGGGAGCGGCGACATATTCTAGAAGAAAATCGCTAGTGCTTTGCATATAGCATTCTTCATACCGAATGTATCATCGTACAGCGGAGGACTGCGTGAATAATTAGTTTTTGGGAAGTAACAGCTCGATGTTTAAATTTTTTTCAATATCCTTTAGAATACTGATGAAATTACACATTCTGTGTACTTAGAAGTGCGCTAATGACTGCATTTTCTTTCTTTATCAGGTTGACAAGAGATGAGTGGGAGCGGCGACATATTCTAGAAGAAAATAGCTAGTGCTTTGCTGTAGCATTCTTCACGCCGAATGTATCTACGTACAGCGGAGGACTGCGTGAAGAATAAGTTTTTTGGTAAGTATCAGCTCGATGTTTTAATATTTTTCATCATGCTTTTGAATACTGATGAAATTACACATTCTGTGTACTTAGGAGTGCGCTAATGACTGCATTTTTTTCGAAAGCAGGTGGACAAGAGATGAGTGGGAGCGGCGACATATTCTAGAAGAAAATCACTAGTGATGTGCACATAGCATTCTTTACGCTGAATGTATCTACGTACAGCGGAGGACTGCGTGAATAATTAGTTTTTTGGGAAGTAACAGCTCGATGTTTAAATTTTTCCATTATGCTTTAGAATACTGATGAAATTACACTTTCTGTGGACTTAGGAGTGCGCTAATGACTGCATTTTCTTTCTTTAGCAGGTTGACAAGACATGAGTGGGAGCGGCGACATATTCTAGAAGAAAATCGCTAGTGCTTTGCATATAGCATTCTTCACGCCGAATGTATCTACGTACAGCGGAGGACTGCGTGAATAATTAGTTTTTTGGGAAGTAACCGCTCGATGTTTAAATTTTTTTCATTATGCTTTAGAATACTGATGAAATTATACATTCTGTGTACTTAGGAGTGCGCTAATGGCTGCATTTTCTTTCTTTAGCAGGTTGACAAGAGATGAGTGGGAGCGGCGACATATTCTAGAAGAAAATAGCTAGTGCTTTGCAAATAGCATTCTTCACACCGAATGTATCTACGTACAGCGGAGGACTGCGTGAAGAATAAGTTTTTTGGTAAGTATCAGCTCGATGTTTAAATTTTTTTTATTATGCTTTAGAATACTGATGGAATTACACATTCTGTGTACTTAGGAGTGCGCTAATAACTGCATTTTCTTTCTTTAGCAGGTTGACAAGAGATGAGTGGGAGCGGCGACATATTCTAGAAGAAAATCGGTAGTGCTTTGCATATAGCATTCTTCACACCGAATGTATCTACGTACAGCGGCGGACTGCGTGAATAATTAGTTTTTTGGGAAGTAACAGCTCGATGTTTAAATTTTTTTCATTATGCTTTAGAATACTGATGAAATTACACATTCTGTGTACTTAGAAGTGCGCTAATGACTGCATTTTCTTTCTTTAGCAGGTTGACAAGATATGAGTGGGAGCGGCGACATATTCTAGAAGAAAATAGCTAGTGCTTTGCACATAGCATTCTTCACACCGAATGTATCTACGTACAGCGGAGGACTGCGTGAAGAATAAGTTTTTTGGTAAGTATCAGCTCGATGTTTTAATTTTTCTCGTTATGCTTTTGAATATGAATGAAATTACACATTCTGTGTACTTAGGAGTGCGGTAATGACTGCATTTTTTTCGAAAGCAGGTGGACAAGAGATGAGTGGGAGCGGCGACATACTCTAGAAGAAAATCGCTAGTGATGTGCACATAGCAATCTTCACGCCGAATGTATCTACATACAGCGGAGGACTGCGTGAATAATTAGTTTCTTGGGAAGTAACAGCTCGATGTTTAAATTTTTTTCATTATGCTTTAGAATACTGATGAAATTACACATTCTGTGTACTTAGGAGTGCGCTAATGACTGCATTTTTTTCGAAAGCAGGTGGACAAGAGATGAGTGGGAGCGGCGACATATTCTAGAAGAAAATCGCTAGTGCTTTGCATATAGCATTCTTCACACCGAATGTATCTACGTACAGCGGAGGACTGCGTGAATAATTAGTTTTTTGGGAAGTAACAGCTTGATGTTTAAATTTTTTAAATTATGCTTTAGAATACTGATGAAATTACACATTCTGTGTACTTAGGAGTGCGCTAATGACTGCATTTTCTTTCTTTAGCAGGTTGACAAGAGATGAGTGGGAGCGGCGACATATTCTAGAAGAAAATAGCTAGTGCTTTGCACATAGCATTCTTCACACCGAATGTATCTACGTACAGCGGAGGACTGCGTGAAGAATAAGTTTTTTGGTAAGTATCAGCTCGATGTTTTAATTTTTTTTCATTATGCTTTAGAATACTGATGAAATTACACATTCTGTGTACTTAGGAGTGCGCTAATGACTGCATTTTCTTTCTTTAGCAGGTTGACAAGAGATGAGTGGGAGCGGCGACATATTCTAGATGAAAATAGCTAGTGCTTTGCACATAGCATTCTTCACACCGAATGTATCTACGTACAGCGGAGGACTGCGTGAAGAATACGTTTTTTGGTAAGTATCATGTCGATGTTTAAATTTTTTTCATTATGCTTTAGAATACTGATGGAATTACACATTTTGTGTACTTAGGAGTGCGCTAATAACTGCATTTTCTCTCTTTAGCAGGTTGACAAGAGATGAGTGGGAGCGGCGACATATTCTAGAAGAAAATCGCTAGTGCTTTGCATATAGCATTCTTCACACCGAATGTATCTACGTACAGCGGCGGACTGCGTGAATAATTAGTTTTTTGGGAAGTAACAGCTCGATGTTTAAATTTTTTTCATTATGCTTTAGAATACTGATGAAATTACACATTCTGTGTACTTAGAAGTGCGCTAATGACTGCATTTTCTTTCTTTAGCAGGTTGACAAGAGATGAGTGGGAGCGGCGACATATTCTAGAAGAAAATAGCTAGTGCTTTGCACATAGCATTCTTCACACCGAATGTATCTACGTAGAGCGGAGGACTGCGTGAAGAATAAGTTTTTTGGTAAGTATCAGCTCGATGTTTAAATTTTTTTCATTATGCTTTAGAATACTGATAAAATTACACATTTTGAGTACTTAGGAGTGCGCTAATGACTGCATTTTCCTTCTTTAGCAGGTTGACAAGAGATGAGTGGGAGCGGCGACATATTCTAGAAGAAAATCGCTAGTGCTTTGCACATAGCATTCTTCACATCGAAAGTATCTACGTACAGCGGAGGACTGCTTGAATAATTAGTTTTTTGGGAAGTAACAGCTCGATGTTTAAATTTTTTTCATTATGCTTTAGAATACTGATGAAATTACACATTCTGTGTACTTAGGAGTGCGCTAATGACTGCATTTTCTTTCTTTAGCAGGTTGACAAGAGATGAGTGGGAGCGGCGACATACTCTAGAAGAAAATAGCTAGTGCTTTGCACATAGCATTCTTCACACCGAATGTATCTACGTACAGCGGAGGACTGCGTGAAGAATAAGTTTTTTGGTAAGTATCAGCCCGATGTTTAAATTTTTTTCATTATGCTTTAGAATACTGATGAAATTACACATTCTGTGTACTTAGGAGTGCGCTAATGACTGCATTTTCTTTCTTTAGCAGGTTGACAAGAGATGAGTGGAAGCGGCGACATATTCTAGAAGTCAATCGCTAGTGCTTCGCATATAGCATTCTTCACACCGAATGTATCTAGGTAGAGCGGAGGACTGCGGGAATAATAAGTTTTATGGGAAGTAACAGCTCGATGTTTAAATATTTTTCATTATGCTTTAGAATACTGATGAAATTACACATTCTGTGTACTTAGGAGTGCGCTAATGACTGCATTTTCTTTCTTTAGCAGGTTGACAAGAGATGAGTGGGAGCGGCGACATATTCTAGAAGAAAATAGCCAGTGCTTTGCACATAGCGTTCTTCACACCGAAAGTATCTACGTACGGCGGTGGACTGCGTGAATAATTAGTTTTTTGGGAAGTAACAGCTCGATGTTTAAATTTTTTTCATTATGCTTTAGAATACTAATGAAATTACACATTCTGTGTACTTAGGAGTGCGCTAATGACTGCATTTTCTTTCTTTAGCAGGTTGACAAGAGATGAGTGGGAGCGGCGACATATTCTAGAAGAAAATCGCTAGTGCTTTGCATATAGCATTCTTCACACCGAATATATCTACGTACAACGGAGGACTGCGTGAATAATTAGTATTTTGGGAAGTAACAGCTCGATGATTAAATTTTTTTCATTATGCATTAGAATACTGATGAAATTACACATTCTGAGTACTGAGGAGTGTGCTAATGACTGCATTTTCTTTCTTTAGCAGGTTGACAAGAGATGAGTGGGAGCGGCGACATATTCTAGAAGAAAATAGCTAGTGCTTTGCACATAGCATTCTTCACACCGAATGTATCTACGTACAGCGGAGGACTGCGTGAAGAATAAGTTTTTTGGTAAGTATCAGCTCGATGTTTAAATGTTTTTCATTATGCTTTAGAATACTGATGAAATTACACATTCTGTGTACTTAGGAGAGCGCTAATGACTGCATTCTCTTTCTTTAGCAGGTTGACAAGAGATGAGTGGGAGCGGTGACATATTCTAGAAGAAAATAGCTAGTGCTTTGCACATAGCATTCTTCACACCGAATGTATCTACGTACAGCGGAGGACTGCGTGAATCATAAGTTTTCTGGTAAGTATCAGCTCGATGTTTTAATTTTTTTCATTATGCTTTAGAATACTGATGAAATTACACATTCTGTGTACTTAGGAGTGCGCTAATGACTGCATTTTCTTTCATTAGCAGGTTGACAAGAGATGAGTGGGAGCGGCGACATATTCTAGAAGAAAATCGCTAGTGTTTGCACATAGCGTTCTTCACACCGAAAGTATCTACGTACGGCGGAGGACTGCGTGAATAATTAGTTTTTTGGGAAGTAACAGCTCGATGTTTAAATTTTTTTCATTATGCTTTAGAATACTGATGAAATTACACATTCTGTGTACTTAGGAGTGCGCTAATGACTGCATTTTCTTTCTTTAGCAGGTTGACAAGAGATGAGTGGGAGCGGCGACATATTCTAGAAGAAAATCGCTAGTGCTTTGCATATAGCATTCATCACACCGAATATATCTACGTACAACGGAGGACTGCGTGAATAATTAGTATTTTGGGAAGTAACAGCTCGATGTTTAAATTTTTTCATTATGCATTAGAATACTGATGAAATTACACATTCTGAGTACTGAGGAGTGTGCTAATGACTGCATTTTCTTTCTTTAGCAGGTTGACAAGAGATGAGTGGGAGCGGCGACATATTCTAGAAGAAAATAGCTAGTGCTTTGCACATAGCATTCTTCACACCGAATGTATTAACGTACAGCGGAGGACTGCGTGAATAATAAGTTTTTTGGTAAGTATCAGCTCGATTATTTAATTTTTTCATTATGCTTTAGAATACTGATGAAATTACACATTCTGTGTACTTAGGAGTGCGCTAATGACTGCATTTTTTTCGAAAGCAGGTGGACAAGAGATGAGTGGGAGCGGCGACATATTCTAGAAGAAAATCGCTAGTGATGTGCACATCGCATTCTATACGCTGAATGTATCTACGTACAGCGGAGGACTGCGTGAATAATTAGTTTTTTGGGAAGTAACAGCTCGATGTTTAAATTTTTTTCATTATGCTTTAGAATATTGATGAAATTACACATTCTGTGTACTTAGGAGTGCGCTAATGACTGCATTTTCTTTCTTTATCAGGTTGACAAGAGATGAGTGGGAGCGGCGACATATTCTAGAAGAAAATCGCTAGTGCTTTGCATATAGAATTCTTCACACCGAATGTATCTACGTACAGCGGAGGACTGCGTGAAGAATAAGTTTTTTGGTAAGTATCAGCTCGATGTTTAAATTTTTTTCATTATGCTTTAGAATACTGATGGAATTACACATTATGTGTACTTAGGAGTGCGCTAATAACTGCATTTTCTTTCTTTAGCAGGTTGACAAGAGATGAGTGGGAGCGGCGACATATTCTAGAAGAAAATCGCTAGTGCTTTGCATATAGCATTCTTCACACCGAATGTATCTACGTACAGCGGCGGACTGCGTGAATAATTAGTTTTTTGGGAAGTAACAGCTCGATGTTTAAATTTTTTTCATTATGCTTTAGAATACTGATGAAATTACACATTCTGTGTACTTAGAAGTGCGCTAATGACTGCATTTTCTTTCTTTAGCAGGTTGACAAGAGATGAGTGGGAGCGGCGACATATTCTAGAAGAAAATAGCTAGTGCTTTGCACGTAGCATTCTTCACGCCGAATGTATCTACGTACAGCGGAGGACTGCGTGAAGAATAAGTTTTTTGGTAAGTATCAGCTCGATGTTTTAATTTTTTTCATTATGCTTTTGAATACTGATGAAATTACACATTCTGTGTACTTAGGAGTGCGCTAATGACTGCATTTTTTTCGAAAGCAGGTGGACAAGAGATGAGTGGGAGCGGCGACATATTCTAGAAGAAAATCACTAGTGATGTGCACATAGCATTCTTAACGCTGAATGTATCTACGTACAGCGGAGGACTGCGTGAATAATTAGTTTTTTGGGAAGTAACAGCTCGATGTTTAAATTTTTCCATTATGCTTTAGAATACTGATGAAATTACACTTTCTGTGGACTTAGGAGTGCGCTAATGACTGCATTTTCTTTCTTTAGCAGGTTGACAAGACATGAGTGGGAGCGGCGACATATTCTAGAAGAAAATCGCTAGTGCTTTGCATATAGCATTCTTCACGCCGAATGTATCTACGTACAGCGGAGGACTGCGTGAATAATTAGTTTTTTGGGAAGTAACCGCTCGATGTTTAAATTTTTTTCATTATGCTTTAGAATACTGATGAAATTATACATTCTGTGTACTTAGGAGTGCGCTAATGGCTGCATTTTCTTTCTTTAGCAGGTTGACAAGAGATGAGTGGGAGCGGCGACATATTCTAGAAGAAAATAGCTAGTGCTTTGCAAATAGCATTCTTCACACCGAATGTATCTACGTACAGCGGAGGACTGCGTGAAGAATAAGTTTTTTGGTAAGTATCAGCTCGATGTTTAAATTTTTTTTATTATGCTTTAGAATACTGATGGAATTACACATTCTGTGTACTTAGGAGTGCGCTAATAACTGCATTTTCTTTCTTTAGCAGGTTGACAAGAGATGAGTGGGAGCGGCGACATATTCTAGAAGAAAATCTTTAGTGCTTTGCATATAGCATTCTTCACACCGAATGTATCTACGTACAGCGGCGGACTGCGTGAATAATTAGTTTTTTGGGAAGTAACAGCTCGATGTTTAAATTTTTTTCATTATGCTTTAGAATACTGATGAAATTACACATTCTGTGTACATAGAAGTGCGCTAATGACTGCATTTTCTTTCTTTAGCAGGTTGACAAGATATGAGTGGGAGCGGCGACATATTCTAGAAGAAAATAGCTAGTGCTTTGCACATAGCATTCTTCACACCGAATGTATCTACGTACAGCGGAGGACTGCGTGAAGAATAAGTTTTTTGGTAAGTATCAGCTCGATGTTTTAATTTTTCTCGTTATGCTTTTGAATATGAATGAAATTACACATTCTGTGTACTTAGGAGTGCGGTAATGACTGCATTTTTTTCGAAAGCAGGTGGACAAGAGATGAGTGGGAGCGGCGACATACTCTAGAAGAAAATCGCTAGTGATGTGCACATAGCAATCTTCACGCCGAATGTATCTACATACAGCGGAGGACTGCGTGAATAATTAGTTTCTTGGGAAGTAACAGCTCGATGTTTAAATTTTTTTCATTATGCTTTAGAATACTGATGAAATTACACATTCTGTGTACTTAGGAGTGCGCTAGTGACTGCATTTTTTTCGAAAGCAGGTGGACAAGGGATGACTGGGAGCGGCGACATATTCTAGAAGAAAATCGCTAGTGCTTTGCATATAGCATTCTTCACACCGAATGTATCTACGTACAGCGGAGGACTGCGTGAATAATTAGTTTTTTGGGAAGTAACAGCTCGATGTTTAAATTTTTTTCATTATGCTTTAGAATACTGATGAAATTACACATTCTGTGGACGTAGGAGTGTGCTAATGACTGCATTTTCTTTCTTTAGCAGGTTGACAAGAGATGAGTGGGAGCGGCGACATATTCTAAAAGAAAATCGCTAGTGCTTTGCATATAGCATTCTTCACACCGAATGTATCTACGTACAGCAGCGGACTGCGTGAATAATTAGTTCTTTGGGAAGTAACAGCTCGATGTTTAAATTTTTTTCATTATGCTTTAGAATACTGAAGAAATTACACATTCTGTGTACTTAGGAGTGCGCTAATGACTGCATTTTCTTTCTTTAGCAGGTTGACAAGAGATGAGTGGGAGCGGCGACATATTCTAGAAGAAAATCGCTAGTGCTTTGCATATAGCATTCTTCACACCGAATGTATCTACGTACAGCGGAGGACTGCGTGAATAATTAGTTTTTTGGGAAGTAACAGCTCGATGTTTAAATTTTTTTCATTATGCTTTAGAATACTGATGAAATTACACATTCTGTGTACTTAGGAGTGCGCTAATGACTGCATTTTCTTTCTTTAGCAGGTTGACAAGAGATGAGTGGGAGCGGCGACATATTCTAGAAGAAAGTAGCTAGTGATTCGCACATAGCATCCTTCACACCGAATGTATCTACGTACAGCGGAGGACTGCGTGAAGAATAAGTTTTTTGTTAAGTATCAGCTCGATGTTTATATTTTTTTCATTATGCTTTAGAATACTGATGAAATTACACATTCTGTGTACTTAGGAGTGCGCTAATGACTGCATTTTCTATCTTTAGCAGGTTGACAAGAGATGAGTGGGAGCGGCGACATATTCTAGAAGAAAATGGCTAGTGCTTTGCACATAGCATTCTTCACACCGAATGTATGTACGTACAGCGGAGGACTGCGTGAAGAATAAGTTTTTTGGTAAGTATCAGCTCGATGTTTAAATTTTTTTCATTATGCTTTAGAATACTGATGAAATTACACATTCTGTGTACTTAGGAGTGCGCTAATGACTGCATTCTCTTTCTTTAGCAGGTTGACAAGAGATGAGTGGGAGCGGTGACATATTCTAGAAGAAAATAGCTAGTGCTTTGCACATAGCATTCTTCACACCGAATGTATCTACGTACAGCGGAGGACTGCGTGAATCATAAGTTTTTTGGTAAGTATTAGCTCGATGTTTTAATTTTTTTCATTATGCTTTAGAATACTGATGAAATTACACATTCTGTGTACTTAGGAGTGCGCTAATGACTGCATTTTCTTTCATTAGCAGGTTGACAAGAGATGAGTGGGAGCGGCGACATATTCTAGAAGAAAATCGCTAGTGTTTGCACATAGCGTTCTTCACACCGAAAGTATCTACGTACGGCGGAGGACTGCGTGAATAATTAGTTTTTTGGGAAGTAACAGCTCGATGTTTAAATTTTTTTCATTATGCTTTAGAATACTGATGAAATTACACATTCTGTGTACTTAGGAGTGCGCTAATGACTGCATTTTCCTTCTTTAGCAGGTTGACAAGAGATGAGTGGGAGCGGCGACATATTCTAGAAGAAAATCGCTAGTGCTTTGCATATAGCATTCATCACACCGAATATATCTACGTACAACGGAGGACTGCGTGAATAATTAGTATTTTGGGAAGTAACAGCTCGATGTTTAAATTTTTTCATTATGCATTAGAATACTGATGAAATTACACATTCTGAGTACTGAGGAGTGTGCTAATGACTGCATTTTCTTTCTTTAGCAGGTTGACAAGAGATGAGTGGGAGCGGAGACATATTCTAGAAGAAAATAGCTAGTGCTTTGCACATAGCATTCTTCACACCGAATGTATCAACGTACAGCGGAGGACTGCGTGAAGAATAAGTTTTTTGGTAAGTATCAGCTCGATGTTTAAATTTTTTTCATTATGCTTTAGAATACTGATGAAATTACACATTCTGTGTACTTAGGAGTGCGCTAATGACTGCATTTTCTTTCTTTAGCAGGTTGACAAGAGATGAGTGGAAGCGGCGACATATTCTAGAAGTCAATCGCTAGTGCTTTGCATATAGCATTCTTCACACCGAATGTATCTAGGTAGAGCGGAGGACTGCGTGAATAATTAGTTTTATGGGAAGTAACAGCTCGATGTATAAATATTTTTCATTATGCTTTAGAATACTGATGAAATTACACATTCTGTGTACTTAGGAGTGCGCTAATGACTGCATTTTCTTTCTTTAGCAGGTTGACAAGAGATGAGTGGGAGCGGCGACATATTCTAGAAGAAAATAGCTAGTGCTTTGCACATAGCATTCTTCACACCGAATGTATCTACGTACAGCGGAGGACTGCGTGAAGAATAAGTTTTTTGGTAAGTATCAGCTTGATGTTTTAATTTTTTTTCATTATGCTTTAGAATACTGATGAAATTACACATTCTGTGTACTTAGGAGTGCGCTAATGACTGCATTTTCTTTCTTTAGCAGATTGACAAGAGATGAGTGGGAGCGGCGACATATTCTAGAAGAAAATCGCTAGTGCTTTGCATATAGCATTCTTCATACCGAATATATCTACGTACAACGGAGGACTGCGTGAATAATTAGTATTTTGGGAAGTAACAGCTCGATGTTTAAATTTTTTCATTATGCATTAGAATACTGATGAAATTACACATTCTGAGTACTGAGGAGTGTGCTAATGACTGCATTTTCTTTCTTTAGCAGGTTGACAAGAGATGAGTGGGAGCGGCGACATATTCTAGAAGAAAATAGCTAGTGCTTTGCACATAGCATTCTTCACACCGAATGTATCAACGTACAGCGGAGGACTGCGTGAAGAATAAGTTTTTTGGTAAGTATCAGCTCGATGTTTAAATTTTTTGCATTATGCTTTAGAATACTGATGAAATTACACATTCTGTGTACTTAGGAGTGCGCTAATGACTGCATTTTCTTTCTTTAGCAGGTTGACAAGAGATGAGTGGAAGCGGCGACATATTCTAGAAGTCAATCGCTAGTGCTTTGCATATAGCATTCTTCACACCGAATGTATCTAGGTAGAGCGGAGGACTGCGTGAATAATTAGTTTTCTGGGAAGTAACAGCTCGATGTATAAATATTTTTCATTATGCTTTAGAATACTGATGAAATTACACATTCTGTGTACTTAGGAGTGCGCTAATGACTGCATTTTTTTCGAAAGCAGGTGGACAAGAGATGAGTGGGAGCGGCGACATATTCTAGAAGAAAATCACTAGTGATGTGCACATAGCATTCTTTACGCTGAATGTATCTACGTACAGCGGAGGACTGCGTGAATAATTAGTTTTTTGGGAAGTAACAGCTCGATGTTTAAATTTATCCATTATGCTTTAGAATACTGATGAAATTACACTTTCTGTGGACTTAGGAGTCCGCTAATGACTGCATTTTCTTTCTTTAGCAGGTTGACAAGACATGAGTGGGAGCGGCGACATATTCTAGAAGAAAATCGCTAGTGCTTTGCATATAGCATTCTTCACGCCGAATGTATCTACGTACAGCGGAGGACTGCGTGAATAATTAGTTTTTTGGGAAGTAACCGCTCGATGTTTAAATTTTTTTCATTATGCTTTAGAATACTGATGAAATTATACATTCTGTGTACTTAGGAGTGCGCTAATGGCTGCATTTTCTTTCTTTAGCAGGTTGACAAGAGATGAGTGGGAGCGGCGACATATTCTAGAAGAAAATCGCTAGTGTTTGCACATAGCGTTCTTCACACTGAAAGTATCTACGTACGGCGGAGGACTGCGTGAATAATTAGTTTTTTGGGAAGTAACAGCTCGATGTTTAAATTTTTTTCATTATGCTTTAGAATACTGATGAAATTACACATTCTGTGTACTTAGGAGTGCGCTAATGACTGCATTTTCCTTCTTTAGCAGGTTGACAAGAGATGAGTGGGAGCGGCGACATATTCTAGAAGAAAATCGCTAGTGCTTTGCATATAGCATTCATCACACCGAATATATCTACGTACAACGGAGGACTGCGTGAATAATTAGTATTTTGGGAAGTAACAGCTCGATGTTTAAATTTTTTCATTATGCATTAGAATACTGATGAAATTACACATTCTGAGTACTGAGGAGTGTGCTAATGACTGCATTTTCTTTCTTTAGCAGGTTGACAAGAGATGAGTGGGAGCGGCGACATATTCTAGAAGAAAATAGCTAGTGCTTTGCACATAGCATTCTTCACACCGAATGTATCAACGTACAGCGGAGGACTGCGTGAAGAATAAGTTTTTTGGTAAGTATCAGCTCGATGTTTAAATTTTTTGCATTATGCTTTAGAATACTGATGAAATTACACATTCTGTGTACTTAGGAGTGCGCTAATGACTGCATTTTCTTTCTTTAGCAGGTTGACAAGAGATGAGTGGAAGCGGCGACATATTCTAGAAGTCAATCGCTAGTGCTTTGCATATAGCATTCTTCACACCGAATGTATCTAGGTAGAGCGGAGGACTGCGTGAATAATTAGTTTTCTGGGAAGTAACAGCTCGATGTATAAATATTTTTCTTTATGCTTTAGAATACTGATGAAATTACACATTCTGTGTACTTAGGAGTGCGCTAATGACTGCATTTTCTTTCTTTAGCAGGTTGACAAGAGATGAGTGGGAGCGGCGACATATTCTAGAAGAAAATAGCTAGGGCTTTGCACATAGCATTTTTCACACCGAATGTATCTACGTACAGCGGAGGACTGCGTGAAGAATAAGTTTTTTGGTAAGTATCAGCTCGATGTTTTAATTTTTTTTCATTATGCTTTAGAATACTGATGAAATTACACATTCTGTGTACTTAGGAGTGCGCTAATGACTGCATTTTCTTTCTTTAGCAGATTGACAAGAGATGAGTGGGAGCGGCGACATATTCTAGAAGAAAATCGCTAGTGCTTTGCATATAGCATTCTTCATACCGAATGTATCATCGTACAGCGGAGGACTGCGTGAATAATTAGTTTTTGGGAAGTAACAGCTCGATGTTTAAATTTTTTTCAATATCCTTTAGAATACTGATGAAATTACACATTCTGTGTACTTAGAAGTGCGCTAATGACTGCATTTTCTTTCTTTATCAGGTTGACAAGAGATGAGTGGGAGCGGCGACATATTCTAGAAGAAAATAGCTAGTGCTTTGCTGTAGCATTCTTCACGCCGAATGTATCTACGTACAGCGGAGGACTGCGTGAAGAATAAGTTTTTTGGTAAGTATCAGCTCGATGTTTTAATATTTTTCATCATGCTTTTGAATACTGATGAAATTACACATTCTGTGTACTTAGGAGTGCGCTAATGACTGCATTTTTTTCGAAAGCAGGTGGACAAGAGATGAGTGGGAGCGGCGACATATTCTAGAAGAAAATCACTAGTGATGTGCACATAGCATTCTTTACGCTGAATGTATCTACGTACAGCGGAGGACTGCGTGAATAATTAGTTTTTTGGGAAGTAACAGCTCGTTGTTTAAATTTTTCCATTATGCTTTAGAATACTGATGAAATTACACTTTCTGTGGACTTAGGAGTGCGCTAATGACTGCATTTTCTTTCTTTAGCAGGTTGACAAGACATGAGTGGGAGCGGCGACATATTCTAGAAGAAAATCGCTAGTGCTTTGCATATAGCATTCTTCACGCCGAATGTATCTACGTACAGCGGAGGACTGCGTGAATAATTAGTTTTTTGGGAAGTGACCGCTCTATGTTTAAATTTTTTTCATTATGCTTTAGAATACTGATGAAATTATACATTCTGTGTACTTAGGTGTGCGCTAATGGCTGCATTTTCTTTCTTTACCAGGTTGACAAGAGATGAGTGGGAGCGGCGACATATTCTAGAAGAAAATCGCTAGTGCTTTGCATATAGCATTCTTCACACCGAATGTATCTACGTACAGCGGAGGACTGCGTGAATAATTAGTTTTTTGGGAAGTAACAGCTCGATGTTTAAATTTTTTTCATTATGCTTTAGAATACTGATGAAATTACACATTCTGTATACTTAGGAGTGCGCTAATGACTGCATTTTCTTTCTTTAGCAGGTTGACAAGAGATGAGTGGGAGCGGCGACATATTCTAGAAGAAAGTAGCTAGTGATTCGCACATAGCATCCTTCACACCGAATGTATCTACGTACAGCGGAGGACTGCGTGAAGAATAAGTTTTTTGTTAAGTATCAGCTCGATGTTTAAATTTTTTTCATTATGCTTTAGAATACTGATGAAATTACACATTCTGTGTACTTAGGAGTGCGCTAATGACTGCATTTTCTATCTTTAGCAGGTTGACAAGAGATGAGTGGGAGCGGCGACATATTCTAGAAGAAAATGGCTAGTGCTTTGCACATAGCATTCTTCACACCGAATGTATGTACGTACAGCGGAGGACTGCGTGAAGAATAAGTTTTTTGGTAAGTATCAGCTCGATGTTTAAATTTTTTTCATTATGCTTTAGAATACTGATGAAATTACACATTCTGTGTACTTAGGAGTGCGCTAATGACTGCATTCTCTTTCTTTAGCAGGTTGACAAGAGATGAGTGGGAGCGGTGACATATTCTAGAAGAAAATAGCTAGTGCTTTGCACATAGCATTCTTCACACCGAATGTATCTACGTACAGCGGAGGACTGCGTGAATCATAAGTTTTTTGGTAAGTATTAGCTCGATGTTTTAATTTTTTTCATTATGCTTTAGAATACTGATGAAATTACACATTCTGTGTACTTAGGAGTGCGCTAATGACTGCATTTTCTTTCATTAGCAGGTTGACAAGAGATGAGTGGGAGCGGCGACATATTCTAGAAGAAAATCGCTAGTGTTTGCACATAGCGTTCTTCACACCGAAAGTATCTACGTACGGCGGAGGACTGCGTGAATAATTAGTTTTTTGGGAAGTAACAGCTCGATGTTTAAATTTTTTTCATTATGCTTTAGAATACTGATGAAATTACACATTCTGTGTACTTAGGAGTGCGCTAATGACTGCATTTTCCTTCTTTAGCAGGTTGACAAGAGATGAGTGGGAGCGGCGACATATTCTAGAAGAAAATCGCTAGTGCTTTGCATATAGCATTCATCACACCGAATATATCTACGTACAACGGAGGACTGCGTGAATAATTAGTATTTTGGGAAGTAACAGCTCGATGTTTAAATTTTTTCATTATGCATTAGAATACTGATGAAATTACACATTCTGAGTACTGAGGAGTGTGCTAATGACTGCATTTTCTTTCTTTAGCAGGTTGACAAGAGATGAGTGGGAGCGGAGACATATTCTAGAAGAAAATAGCTAGTGCTTTGCACATAGCATTCTTCACACCGAATGTATCAACGTACAGCGGAGGACTGCGTGAAGAATAAGTTTTTTGGTAAGTATCAGCTCGATGTTTAAATTTTTTTCATTATGCTTTAGAATACTGATGAAATTACACATTCTGTGTACTTAGGAGTGCGCTAATGACTGCATTTTCTTTATTTAGCAGGTTGACAAGAGATGAGTGGAAGCGGCGACATATTCTAGAAGTCAATCGCTAGTGCTTTGCATATAGCATTCTTCACACCGAATGTATCTAGGTAGAGCGGAGGACTGCGTGAATAATTAGTTTTCTGGGAAGTAACAGCTCGATGTATAAATATTTTTCATTATGCTTTAGAATACTGATGAAATTACACATTCTGTGTACTTAGGAGTGCGCTAATGACTGCATTTTCTTTCTTTATCAGGTTGACAAGAGATGAGTGGGAGCGGCGACATATTCTAGAAGAAAATAGCTAGGGCTTTGCACATAGCATTTTTCACACCGAATGTATCTACGTACAGCGGAGGACTGCGTGAAGAATAAGTTTTTTGGTAAGTATCAGCTCGATGTTTTAATTTTTTTTCATTATGCTTTAGAATACTGATGAAATTACACATTCTGTGTACTTAGGAGTGCGCTAATGACTGCATTTTCTTTCTTTAGCAGATTGACAAGAGATGAGTGGGAGCGGCGACATATTCTAGAAGAAAATCGCTAGTGCTTTGCATATAGCATTCTTCATACCGAATGTATCATCGTACAGCGGAGGACTGCGTGAATAATTAGTTTTTGGGAAGTAACAGCTCGATGTTTAAATTTTTTTCAATATCCTTTAGAATACTGATGAAATTACACATTCTGTGTACTTAGAAGTGCGCTAATGACTGCATTTTCTTT
Source organism: Schistocerca cancellata (assembly GCF_023864275.1). Classification (NCBI taxonomy): domain Eukaryota; kingdom Metazoa; phylum Arthropoda; class Insecta; order Orthoptera; family Acrididae; genus Schistocerca; species Schistocerca cancellata. Next base: position 140,570,131 of record NC_064634.1, on the reverse strand, counting down.
CTTTATCAGGTTGACAAGAGATGAGTGGGAGCGGCGACATATTCTAGAAGAAAATAGCTAGTGCTTTGCTGTAGCATTCTTCACGCCGAATGTATCTACGTACAGCGGAGGACTGCGTGAAGAATAAGTTTTTTGGTAAGTATCAGCTCGATGTTTTAATATTTTTCATCATGCTTTTGAATACTGATGAAATTACACATTCTGTGTACTTAGGAGTGCGCTAATGACTGCATTTTTTTCGAAAGCAGGTGGACAAGAGATGAGTGGGAGCGGCGACATATTCTAGAAGAAAATCACTAGTGATGTGCACATAGCATTCTTTACGCTGAATGTATCTACGTACAGCGGAGGACTGCGTGAATAATTAGTTTTTTGGGAAGTAACAGCTCGATGTTTAAATTTTTCCATTATGCTTTAGAATACTGATGAAATTACACTTTCTGTGGACTTAGGAGTGCGCTAATGACTGCATTTTCTTTCTTTAGCAGGTTGACAAGACATGAGTGGGAGCGGCGACATATTCTAGAAGAAAATCGCTAGTGCTTTGCATATAGCATTCTTCACGCCGAATGTATCTACGTACAGCGGAGGACTGCGTGAATAATTAGTTTTTTGGGAAGTAACCGCTCGATGTTTAAATTTTTATTCATTATGCTTTAGAATACTGATGAAATTACACATTCTGTGTACTTAGGAGTGCGCTAATGACTGCATTTTCTTTCTTTAGCAGGTTGACAAGAGATGAGTGGGAGCGGCGACATATTCTAGAAGAAAATAGCTAGTGCTTTGCACATAGCATTCTTCACACCGAATGTATCTACGTACAGCGGTGGACTGCGTAAATCATAAGTTTTTTGGTAAGTATCAGCTCGATGTTTTAATTTTTTTCATTATGCTTTAGAATACTGATGAAATTACACATTCTGTGTACTTAGGAGTGCGCTAATGACTGCATTTTCTTTCTTTAGGAGGTTGACAAGAGATGAGTGGGAGCGGCGACATATTCTACAAGAAAATCGCTAGTGCTTTGCACATAGCATTCTTCACACCGAATGTATCTACGTACGGCGGAGGACTGCGTGAATAATTAGTTTTTTGGGAAGTAACAGGTCGATGTTTTAATTTTTTTCATTATGCTTTTGAATACTGATGAAATTACACATTCTGTGTACTTCGGAGTGCGCTAATGACTGCATTTTCTTTCTTTAGCAGGTTGACAAGAGATGAGTGGAAGCGGCTACATATTCTAGAAGAAAATCGCTAGTGCTTTGCATATAGCATTCTTCACACCGAATGTATCCATGTAGAGCGGAGGACTGCGTGAAGAATAAGTTTTTTGGTAAGTATCAGCTCGATGTTTTAATTCTTTTCATTATGCTTTAGAATACTGATGAAATTACACGTTCTGTGTACTTAGGAGTGCGCTAATGACTGCATTTTTTTCGAAAGCATCTGGACAAGAGATGAGTGGGAGCGGCGACATATTCTAGAAGAAAATCGCTAGTGATGTGCACATAGCATTCTTCACACCGAATGTATCTACGTACAGCGGAGGACTGCGTGAAGAATAAGTTTTTTGGTAAGTATCAGCTCGATGTTTAAATTTTTTCCATTATGCTTTAGAATACTGATGAAATTACACATTCTGTGTACTTAGGAGTGCGCTAATGACTGCATTTTTTTCGAAAGCTGGTGGACAAGAGATGAGTGGGAGCGGCGACATATTCTAGAAGAAAATCGCTAGTGCTTTGCACATAGCATTCTTCACACCGAATGTATCTACGTACAGCGGAGGACTGCGTGAATAATAAGTTTTTTGGTAAGTATCAGCTCAGTGTTTTAATTTTTTTCATTATGCTTTAGAATACTGATGAAATTACCCATTCTGAGTACTTAGGAGTGCGCTAATGACTGCATTTTCTTTCTTTAGCAGTTTGACAAGAGATGAGTGGGAGCGGCGACATATTCTAGAAGAAAATCGCTAGTGCTTTGCATATAGCATTCTTCACACCGAATGTATCTACGTACAATGGAGGAGTGCGTGAATAATTAGTTTTTTGGGAAGTAACAGTTCGATGTTTAAATTTATTTCATTATGCTTTAGAATACTGATGAAATTACACATTCTGTGTACTTAGGAGTGCGCTAATGACTGCATTTTCTTTCTTTAGCAGGTTGACAAGAGATGAGTGGGAGCGGCGACATATTCTAGAAGAAAGTAGCTAGTGCTTTGCACATAGCGTTCTTCACACCGAATGTATCTACGTACAGCGGAGGACTGCGTGAATAATTAGTTTTTTGGGAAGTAACAGGTCGATGTTCAAATTTTTTTCATTATGCTTTAGAATACTGATGAAATTACACATTCTGTGTACTTAGGAGTGCGCTAATGACTGCATTTTCTTCGAAAGCAGGTGGACAAGAGATGAGTGGGAGCGGCGACATATTCTAGAAGAAAATAGCTAGTGCTTTGCACATAGCATTCTTCACACCGAATGTATCTACGTACAGCGGAGGACTGCGTGAAGAATAAGTTTTTTGGTAAGTATCAGCTCGATGTTTAAATTTTTTCCATTATGCTTTAGAATACTGATGAAATTACACATTCTGTGTACTTAGGAGTGCGCTAATGACTGCATTTTCTTTCTTTAGCAGGTTGACAAGAGATGAGTGGGAGCGGCGACATATTCTAGAAGAAAATCGCTAGTGCTTTGCACATAGCATTCTTCACACCGAAAGTATCTACGTACAGCGGAGGACTGCGTGAAGAATAAGTTTTTTGGTAAGTATCAGCTCGATGTTTTAATTTTTTTCATTATGCTTTAGAATACTGATGACATTACACGGTCTGTGTACTTAGGAGTGCGCTAATGACTGCATTTTTTTCGAAAGCAGCTGGACAATAGATGAGTGGGAGCGGCGACATATTCTAGAAGAAAATCGCTAGTGATGTGCACATAGCATTCTTCACGTCGAATGTATCTACGTACAGCGGAGGACTGCGTGAATAATTAGTTTTTTGGGAAGTAACAGCTCGATGTTTAAATTTTTTTCATTATGCTTCAGAATACTGATGAAATTATACATTCTGTGTACTTAGAAATGCGCTAATGACTGCATTCTCTTTCTTTAGCAGGTTGACAAGACATTAGTGGGAGCGGCGACATATTCTAGAAGAAAATAGCTAGTGCTTTGCACATAGCATTCTTCACACAGAATGTATCTACGTACAGCGGAAGACTGCGTGAAGAATAGGTTTTTTGGTAAGTATCAGCTCGATGTTTTAATTTTTTTCATTATGCTTTAGAATACTGATGAAATTACACATTCTGTGTACTTAGGAGTGCGCTAATGACTGCATTTTCTTTCTTTAGCAGGTTGACAAGGGATGAGTGGGGGCGGCGACATATTCTAGAAGAAAATAGCTAGTGCTTTGCACATAGCATTCTTCACACCGAATGTATCTACGTACAGCGGAGGACTGCGTGAAGAATAAGTTTTTTGGTAAGTATCAGCTCGATGTTTAAATTTTTTCCATTATGCTTTAGAATACTGATGAAATTACACATTCTGTGTACTTAGGAGTGCGCTAATGACTGCATTTTCTTTCTTTAGCAGGTTGACAAGTGATGAGTGGGAGCGGCGACATATTCTAGAAGAAAATCGCTAGTGCTTTGCATATAGCATTCTTCACACCGAATGTATCTACGTACAGCGGAGGACTGCGTGAATAATTAGTTTTTTGGGAAGTAACAGCTCGATGTTTAAATTTTTTTCATTATGCTTTAGAATACGGTTGAAATTACACATTCTGTGGACTTAGGAGTGCGCTAATGATTGCATTTACTTTCTTTAGCAAGTTGACAAGAGATGAGTGGGAGCGGCGACATATTATAGAAGAAAATAGCTAGTGCAGTGCACATAGCATTCTTCACACCGAATGTATCTACGTACAGCGGAGGACTGCGTGAATAATTAGTTTTTTGGGAAGTAACAGGTCGATGTTCAAATTTTTTTCATTATGCTTTAGAATACTGATGAAATTACACATTCTGTGTACTTAGGAGTGCGCTAATGACTGCATTTTCTTTCTTTAGCAGGTTGACAAGAGATGAGTGGGAGCGGCGACATATTCTAGAAGAAAATAGCTAGTGCTTTGCACATAGCATTCTTCACACCGAATGTATCTACGTACAGCGGAGGACTGCGTGAATAATAAGTTTTTTGGTAAGTATCAGCTCGATGTTTTAATTTTTTTCATTATGCTTTAGAATACTGATGACATTACACGTTCTGTGTACTTAGGAGTGCGCTAATGACTGCATTTTTTTCGAAAGCAGCTGGACAATAGATGAGTGGGAGCGGCGACATATTCTAGAAGAAAATCGCTAGTGATGTGCACATAGCATTCTTCACGTCGAATGTATCTACGTACAGCGGAGGACTGCGTGAATAAGTAGTTTTTTGGGAAGTAACAGCTCGATGTTTAAATTTTTTTCATTATGCTTCAGAATACTGATGAAATTACACAGTCTGTGTACTTAGGAGTGCGCTAATGACTGCATTTTCTTTCTTTAGCAGGTTGACAAGGGATGAGTGGGGGCGGCGACATATTCTAGAAGAAAATAGCTAGTGCTTTGCACATAGCATTCTTCACACCGAATGTATCTACGTACAGCGGAGGACTGCGTGAAGAATAAGTTTTTTGGTAAGTATCAGCTCGATGTTTAAATTTTTTCCATTATGCTTTAGAATACTGATGAAATTACACATTCTGTGTACTTAGGAGTGCGCTAATGACTGCATTTTCTTTCTTTAGCAGGTTGACAAAAGATGAGTGGGAGCGGCGACATATTCTAGAAGAAAATCGCTAGTGCTTTGCATATAGCATACTTCACACCGAAAGTATCTACGTACAGCGGAGGACTGCGTGAATAATTAGTTTTTTGGGAAGTAACAGCTCGATGTTTAAATTTTATTCATTATGCTTTAGAATACTGATGAAATTACACATTCTGTGTACTTAGGAGTGCGCTAATGACTGCATTTTCTTTCTTTAGCAGGTTGACAAGAGATGAGTGGGAACGGCGACATATTCTAGAAGAAAATAGCTAGTGCTTTGCACATAGCATTCTTCACACCGAATGTATCTACGTACAGCGGAGGACTGCGTAAATCATAAGTTTTTTGGTAAGTATCAGCTCGATGTTTTAATTTTTTTCATTATGCTTTAGAATACTGATGAATTTACACATTCTGTGTACTTAGGAGTGCGCTAATGACTGCATTTTCTTTCTTTAGCAGGTTGACAAGAGATGAGTGGGAGCGGCGACATATTCTAGAAGAAAATCGCTAGTGCTTTGCACATAGCATTCTTCACACCGAATGTATCTACGTACAGCGGAGGACTGCGTGAAGAATAAGTTTTTTGGTAAGTATCAGCTCGATGTTTTAATTCTTTTCATTATGCTTTAGAATACGGTTGAAATTACACCTTCTGTGGACTTAGGAGTGCGCTAATGATTGCATTTTCTTTCTTTAGCAAGTTGACAAGAGATGAGTGGGAGCGGCGACATATTATAGAAGAAAATAGTTAGTGCTGTGCACATAGCATTCTTCACACCGAATGTATCTACGTACAGCGGAGGACTGCGTGAATAATTAGTTTTTTGGGAAGTAACAGCTCGATGTTTAAATTTTTTTCATTATGCTTTAGAATACTGATGAAATTACACATTCTGTGTACTTAGGAGTGCGCTAATGCCTGCATTTTCTTTCTTTAGCGGGTTGACAAGAGATGAGTTGGAGCGGCGACATATTCTAGAAGAAAATAGCTAGTGCTTTGCACATAGCATTCTTCACACCGAATGTATCTACGTACAGCGGAGGACTGCGTGAATAATTAGTTTTTTGGGAAGTAACAGCTCCATGTTTAAATTTTTTCCATTATGCTTTAGAATACTGATGAAATTACACATTCTGTGTACTTAGGAGTGCGCTAATGACTGCATTTTCTTTCTTTAGCAGGTTGACAAAAGATGAGTGGGAGCGGCGACATATTCTAGAAGAAAATCGCTAGTGCTTTGCATATAGCATACTTCACACCGAAAGTATCTACGTACAGCGGAGGACTGCGTGAATAATTAGTTTTTTGGGAAGTAACAGCTCGATGTTTAAATTTTATTCATTATGCTTTAGAATACTGATGAAATTACACATTCTGTGTACTTAGGAGTGCGCTAATGACTGCATTTTCTTTCTTTAGCAGGTTGACAAGAGATGAGTGGGAGCGGCGACATATTCTAGAAGAAAATAGCTAGTGCTTTGCACATAGCATTCTTCACACCGAATGTATCTACGTACAGCGGAGGACTGCGTAAATCATAAGTTTTTTGGTAAGTATCAGCTCGATGTTTTAATTTTTTTCATTATGTTTCAGAATACTGATGAAATTACACATTCTGTGTACTTAGGAGTGCGCTAATGACTGCATTTTTTTCGAAAGCAGGTGGACAAGAGATGAGTGGGAGCGGCGACATATTCTAGAAGACAATCGCTAGTGCTTTGCACTTAGCATTCTTTACGCTGAATGTATCTACGTACAGCGGAGGACTGCGTGAATAATTAGTTTTTTGGGAAGTAACAGCTCGATGTTTAAATTTTTTTCATTATGCTTTAGAATACTGATGAAATTACACATTCTGTGTACTTAGGAGTGCGCTAATGCCTGCATTTTCTTTCTTTAGCGGGTTGACAAGAGATGAGTTGGAGCGGCGACATATTCTAGAAGAAAATAGCTAGTGCTTTGCACATAGCATTCTTCACACCGAATGTATCTACGTACAGCGGAGGACTGCGTGAATAATTAGTTTTTTGGGAAGTAACAGCTCCATGTTTAAATTTTTTCCATTATGCTTTAGAATACTGATGAAATTACACATTCTGTGTACTTAGGAGTGCGCTAATGACTGCATTTTCTTTCTTTAGCAGGTTGACAAGAGATGAGTGGGAGCGGCGACATATTCTAGAAGAAAATAGCTAGTGCTTTGCACATAGCATTCTTCACACCGAATGTATCTACGTACAGCGGAGGACTGCGTAAATCATAAGTTTTTTGGTAAGTATCAGCTCGATGTTTTAATTTTTTTCATTATGCTTCAGAATACTGATGAAATTACACATTCTGTGTACTTAGGAGTGCGCTAATGACTGCATTTTTTTCGAAAGCAGGTGGACAAGAGATGAGTGGGAGCGGCGACATATTCTAGAAGACAATCGCTAGTGCTTTGCACTTAGCATTCTTTACGCTGAATGTATCTACGTACAGCGGAGGACTGCGTGAATAATTAGTTTTTTGGGAAGTAACAGCTCGATGTTTAAATTTTTTTCATTATGCTTTAGAATACTGATGAAATTACACATTCTGTGTACTTAGGACTGCGCTAATGCCTGCATTTTCTTTCTTTAGCGGGTTGACAAGAGATGAGTTGGAGCGGCGACATATTCTAGAAGAAAATAGCTAGTGCTTTGCACATAGCATTCTTCACACCGAATGTATCTACGTACAGCGGAGGACTGCGTGAATAATTAGTTTTTTGGGAAGTAACAGCTCCATGTTTAAATTTTTTTCATTATGCTTTAGATTACTGATGAAATTACACATTCTGTGTAATTAGGAGTGTGCTAATGACTGCATTTTCTATCTTTAGCAGGTTGACAAGAGATGAGTGGGAGCGGCGACATATTCTAGAAGAAAATGGCTAGTGCTTTGCACATAGCATTCTTCACACCGAATGTATCTACGTACAGCGGAGGACTGCGTGAATAATTAGTTTTTTGGTAAGTATCAGCTCGATGTTTTAATTTTTTTCATTATGCTTTAGAATACTGATGACATTACACGTTCTGTGTACTTAGGAGTGCGCTAATGACTGCATTTTTTTCGAAAGCAGCTGGACAATAGTTGAGTGGGAGCGGCGACATATTCTAGAAGAAAATCGCTAGTGATGTGCACATAGCATTCTTCACGTCGAATGTATCTACGTACAGCGGAGAACTGCGTGAATAATTAGTTTTTTGGGAAGTAACAGCTCGATGTTTAAATTTTTTTCATTATGCTTCAGAATACTGATGAAATTACACATTCTGTGTACTTAGGAGTGCGCTAATGACTGAATTTTTTTCGAAAGCAGGTGGACAAGAGATGAGTGGGAGCGGCGACATATTCTAGAAGACAATCGCTAATGCTTTGCACTTAGCATTCTTTACGCTGAATGTATCTACGTACAGCGGAGGACTGCGTGAATAATTAGTTTTTTGGGAAGTAACAGCTCGATGTTTAAATTTTTTTCATTATGCTTCAGAATACTGATGAAATTACACATTCTGTGTACTTAGAAATGCGCTAATGACTGCATTCTCTTTCTTTAGCAGGTTGACAAGACATTAGTGGGAGCGACGATAAATTCTAGAAGAAAATAGCTAGTGCTTTGCACATAGCATTCCTCACACAGAATGTATCTACGTACAGCGGAAGACTGCGTGAAGAATAGGTTTTTTGGTAAGTATCAGCTCGATGTTTTAATTTTTTTCATTATGCTTTAGAATACAGATGAAATTACACATTCTGTGTATTTAGGAGTGCGCTAATGACTGCATTTTCTTTCTTTAGCAGGTTGACAAGAGATGAGTGGGAGCGGCGACATATTCTAGAAGAAAATCGCTAGTGATGTGCACATAGCATTCTTCACGTCGAATGTATCTACGTACAGCGGAAGACTGCGTGAATAATAAGTTATTTGGTAAGTATCAGCTCGATGTTTTAATTGTTTTCATTATGCTTTAGAATACTGTACAATTACACATTCTGTGTACTTAGGATTGCGCTAATGACTGCATTTTCTTTCTTTAGCAGGTTGACAAGAGATGAGTGGGAGGGGCGAGATATTCTAGAAGAAAATCGCTAGTGCTTTGCACTTAGCATTCTTTACGCTGAATGTATCTACGTACAGCGGAGGACTGCGTGAATAATTAGTTTTTTGGGAAGTAACAGCTCGATGTTTAATTTTTTCATTATGCTTTAGAATACTGATGAAATTACACATTCTGTGTCCTTAGAATTGCGCTAATGACTGCATTTTCTTTCTTTAGCAGGTTGACAAGAGATGAGTGGGAGCGGCGACATATTCTAGAAGAAAATAGCTAGTGCTTTGCACATAGCATTCTTCACACCGAATGTATCTACGTACAGCGGAGGACTGCGTGAATAATAAGTTTTTTGGTAAGTATCGGGTCGATGTTTTAATTTTTTTCATTATGCTTTAGAATACTGATGAAATTACACATTCTGTGTACTTTGGAGTGCGCTAATGACTGCATTTTCTTTCTTTAGCAGGTTGACAAGAGATGAGTGGGAGGGGCGAGATATTCTAGAAGAAAATCGCTAGTGCTTTGCACATAGCATTCTTCACACCGAATGTATCTACGTTCAGCGGAGGACTGCGTGAATAATTAGTTTTTTGGGAAGTAACAACTCGATGTTTTAATTTTTTTCATTACGCTTTAGAATACTGATGAAATTACACATTCTGTGTCTTTAGGAGTGCGCTAATGACGGCATTTTCTTTCTTTAGCAGGTTGACAAGAGATGAGTGGGTGCGGCGACATATTCTAGAAGAAAATAGCTAGTGCTTTGCACATAGCATTCTTCACACCGAATGTATCTACGTACAGCGGAGGACTGCGTGAAGAATAAGTTTTTTGGTAAGTATCAGCTCGATGTTTTAATTTTTATCATTATGCTTTAGAATACTGATGAAATTACACATTCTGTGTACTTAGGAATGCGCTAATGACTGCATTTTCTTTCTTTAGCAGGTTGACAAGAGATGAGTGGGAGCGGCGACATATTCTAGAAGAAAATAGCTAGTGCTTTGCACATAGCATTCTTCACACCGAATGTATCTACGTACAGCGGAGGACTGCGTGAATAATTAGTTTTTTGGGAAGTAACAGGTCGATGTTTAAATTTTTTTCATTATGCTTTAGAATACTGATGAAATTACACATTCTGTGTACTTAGGAGTCCGCTAATGACTGCATTTTCTTTCTTTAGCAGGTTGACAAGAGATGAGTGGGAGCGGCGACATATTCTAGAAGAAAATCGCTAGTGCTTTGCATATAGCATTCTTCACACCGAATGTATCTACGTACAGCGGAGGACTGCGTGAATAATAAGTTTTTTGGGAAGTAACAGCTCGATGTTTAAATTTTTTTCATTATGCTTTAGAATACTGATGAAATTACACATTCTGTGTACTTAGGAGTGCGCTAATGACTGCATGTTTTTCGAAAGCAGGTGGACATTAGATGAGTGGGAGCGGCGACATATTCTAGAAGAAAATAGCTAGTGCTTTGCACATAGCATTCTTCATACCGAATGTATCTACGTACAGCGGTGGACTGCGTGAATAATAAGTTTTTTAGTAAGTATCAGCTCGATGTTTTAATTTTTTTCATTATGCTTTAGAATACTGATGAAATTACACATTCTGTGTACTTAGGAGTGCGCTAATGACTGCATTTTTTTCGAATGCAGGTTGACAAGATATGAGTGGGAGCGGCGACATATTCTAGAAGAAAATCGCTAGTGCTTTGCGTATAGCATTCTTCACACCGAATGTATCTACGTACAGCGGATTACTGCGTGAATAATTAGTTTTTTGGGAAGTAACAGCTCGATGTATAAATTTTTCTCATTATGCTTTAGAATACTGATGAAATTACACATTCTGTGTCCTTAGGAGTGCGCTAATGACTGCATTTTCTTTCTTTAGCAGGTTGACAAGGAATGAGTGGGAGCGGCGACATATTCTAGAAGAAAATCGCTGGTGCTTTGCACATAGCATTCTTCACACCGAATGTATCTACGTACAGCGGAGGACTGCGTGAGTAATTAGTTTTTTGGGAAGTAATAGCTCGATGTATAAATTTTTCTCATTATGCTTTAGAATACTGATGAAATTACACATTCTGTGTACTTAGGAGTGCGCTAATGACTGCAATTTCTTTCTTTAGCAGGTTGACAAGGAATGAGTGGGAGCGGCGACATATTCTAGAAGAAAATAGCTAGTGCTTTGCACATATCATTCTTCACACCGAATGTATTTACGTACAGCGGAGGACTGCGTGAAGAATAAGCTTTTTGGTAAGTATGAGCTCGATGTTTTAAATTTTTTCATTATGCTTTAGTATACTGATGAAATTACACATTCTGTGTACTTAGGAGTGCGCTAATGACTGCATTTTCTTTCTTTAGCAGGTTCACAAGAGATGAGTGGGAGCGGCGACATATTCTAGAAGAAAATAGCTAGTGCTTTGCACATAGCATTCTTCATACCGAATGTATCTACGTACAGCGGAGGACTGCGTGAATAATTAGTTTTTTGGGAAGTAACAGGTCGATGTTTTAATTTTTTTCATTATGATTTAGAATACTGATGAAATTACACATTCTGTGTACTTCGGAGTGCGCTAATGACTGCATTTTCATTCTTTAGCAGGTTGACAAGAAATGAGTGGAAGCGGCGACATATTCTAGAAGTCAATCGCTAGTGCTTTGCATATAGCATTCTTCACACCGATTGTATCCAGGTAGAGCGGAGGACTGCGTGAATAATTAGTTTTTTGGGAAGTAACAGCTCGATGTTTAAATATTTTGCATTATGCTTTAGAATACTGATGAAATTACACATTCTGTGTACTTAGGAGTGCGCTAATGACTGCATTTTCTTTCTTTAGCAGGTTGACAAGAGATGAGTGGGAGCGGCGACATATTCTAGAAGAAAATAGCTAGTGCTTTGCACATAGCATTCTTCTCACGGAATGTATCTACGTACAGCGGAGGACTGCGTGAAGAATAAGTTTTTTGGTAAGTATCAGCTCCATGTTTTAATTATTTTCATTATGCTTTAAAATACTGTTGAAATTACACATTCTGTGGACTTAGGAGTGCGCTAATGATTGCATTTTCTTTCTTTAGCAAGTTGACAAGAGATGAGTGGGAGCGGCGACATATTATAGAAGAAAATAGCTAGTGCTGTGCACATAGCATTCTTCACACCGAATGTATCTATGTACAGCGGAGGACTGCGTGAATAATTAGTTTTTTGGGAAGTAACAGGTCGATGTTCAAATTCTTTTCATTATGCTTTAGAGTACTGATGAAATTACACATTCTGTGTACTTAGGAGTGCGCTAATGACTGCTTTTTCTTTCTTTAGCAGCTTGACAAGAGATGAGTGGGAGCGGCGACATATTACAGAAGAAAATCGCTAGTGGTTTGCATATAGCATTCTTCACACCGAATGTATCTACGTACAGCGGAGGACTGCGTGAATAATAAGTTTTTTGGTAAGTATCAGCTCGATGTTTTAATTTTTTTCATTATGCTTTAGAATACTGATGAAATTACACGTTCTGTGTACTTAGGAGTTCGCTAATGACTGCATTTTTTTCGAAAGCATCTGGACAAGAGATGAGTGGGAGCGGCGACATATTCTAGAAGAAAATCGCTAGTGATGTGCACATAGCATTCTTCACGTCGAATGTATCTACGTACAGCGGAGGACTGCGTGAATAATTAGTTTTTTGGGAAGTAACAGGTCGATGTTCAAATTTTTTTCATTATGCTTTAGAATACTGATGAAATTACACATTCTGTGTACTTAGGAGTGCGCTAATGACTGCATTTTCTTCGAAAGCAGGTGGACAAGAGATGAGTGGGAGCGGCGACATATTCTAGATGAAAATAGCTAGTGCTTTGCACATAGCATTCTTCACACCGAATGTATCTACGTTCAGCGGAGGACTGCGTGAATAATAAGTTTTTTGGTAAGTATCAGCTCGATGTTTTAATTTTTTTCATTATGCTTTAGAATACTGATGAAATTACACATTCTGTGTACTTAGGAGTGCGCTAATGACTGCATTTTTTTCGAAAACAGGTGGACAAGAGATGAGTGGGAGCGGCGACATGTTCTAGAAGAAAATCGCTAGTGATGTGCACATAGCATTCTTCACGTCGAATGTATCTACGTACAGCGGAGGACTGCGTGAATAATTAGTGTTTTGGGAAGTAACAGCTCGATGTTTAAATTTATTTCATTATGCTTTAGAATACTGATGAAATTACACATTCTGTGTACTTAGGAGTGCGCTAATGACTGCATGTTTTTCGAAAGCAGGTGGACATTAGATGAGTGGGAGCGGCGACATATTCTAGAAGAAAATAGCTAGTGCTTTGCACATAGCATTCTTCATACCGAATGTATCTACGTACAGCGGTGGACTGCGTGAATAATAAGTTTTTTAGTAAGTATCAGCTCGATGTTTTAATTTTTTTCATTATGCTTTAGAATACTGATGAAATTACACATTCTGTGTACTTAGGAGTGCGCTAATGACTGCATTTTTTTCGAATGCAGGTTGACAAGATATGAGTGGGAGCGGCGACATATTCTAGAAGAAAATCGCTAGTGCTTTGCGTATAGCATTCTTCACACCGAATGTATCTACGTACAGCGGATTACTGCGTGAATAATTAGTTTTTTGGGAAGTAACAGCTCGATGTATAAATTTTTCTCATTATGCTTTAGAATACTGATGAAATTACACATTCTGTGTCCTTAGGAGTGCGCTAATGACTGCATTTTCTTTCTTCAGCAGGTTGACAAGGAATGAGTGGGAGCGGCGACATATTCTAGAAGAAAATCGCTGGTGCTTTGCACATAGCATTCTTCACACCGAATGTATCTACGTACAGCGGAGGACTGCGTGAGTAATTAGTTTTTTGGGAAGTAATAGCTCGATGTATAAATTTTTCTCATTATGCTTTAGAATACTGATGAAATTACACATTCTGTGTACTTAGGAGTGCGCTAATGACTGCATTTTCTTTCTTTAGCAGGTTGACAAGGAATGAGTGGGAGCGGCGACATATTCTAGAAGAAAATAGCTAGTGCTTTGCACATATCATTCTTCACACCGAATGTATTTACGTACAGCGGAGGACTGCGTGAAGAATAAGCTTTTTGGTAAGTATGAGCTCGATGTTTTAAATTTTTTCATTATGCTTTAGAATACTGATGAAATTACACATTCTGTGTACTTAGGAGTGCGCTAATGACTGCATTTTCTTTCTTTAGCAGGTTCACAAGAGATGAGTGGGAGCGGCGACATATTCTAGAAGAAAATAGCTAGTGCTTTGCACATAGCATTCTTCATACCGAATGTATCTACGTACAGCGGAGGACTGCGTGAATAATTAGTTTTTTGGGAAGTAACAGGTCGATGTTTTAATTTTTTTCATTATGATTTAGAATACTGATGAAATTACACATTCTGTGTACTTCGGAGTGCGCTAATGACTGCATTTTCATTCTTTAGCAGGTTGACAAGAAATGAGTGGAAGCGGCGACATATTCTAGAAGTCAATCGCTAGTGCTTTGCATATAGCATTCTTCACACCGATTGTATCCAGGTAGAGCGGAGGACTGCGTGAATAATTAGTTTTTTGGGAAGTAACAGCTCGATGTTTAAATATTTTGCATTATGCTTTAGAATACTGATGAAATTACACATTCTGTGTACTTAGGAGTGCGCTAATGACTGCATTTTCTTTCTTTAGCAGGTTGACAAGAGATGAGTGGGAGCGGCGACATATTCTAGAAGAAAATAGCTAGTGCTTTGCACATAGCATTCTTCTCACGGAATGTATCTACGTACAGCGGAGGACTGCGTGAAGAATAAGTTTTTTGGTAAGTATCAGCTCCATGTTTTAATTATTTTCATTATGCTTTAAAATACTGTTGAAATTACACATTCTGTGGACTTTAGAGTGCGCTAATGATTGCATTTTCTTTCTTTAGCAGGTTGACAAGAGATGAGTGGGAGCGGCGACAAATTATAGAAGAAAATAGCTAGTGCTGTGCACATAGCATTCTTCACACCGAATGTATCTACGTACAGCGGAGGACTGCGTGAATAATTAGTTTTTTGGGAAGTAACAGGTCGATGTTCAAATTCTTTTCATTATGCTTTAGAATACTGATGAAATTACACATTCTGTGTACTTAGGAGTGCGCTAATGACTGCTTTTTCTTTCTTTAGCAGCTTGACAAGAGATGAGTGGGAGCGGCGACATATTACAGAAGAAAATCGCTAGTGGTTTGCATATGGCATTCTTCACACCGAATGTATCTACGTACAGCGGAGGACTGCGTGAATAATAAGTTTTTTGGTAAGTATCAGCTCGATGTTTTAATTTTTTTCATTATGCTTTAGAATACTGATGAAATTACACGTTCTGTGTACTTAGGAGTGCGCTAATGACTGCATTTTTTTCGAAAGCATCTGGACAAGAGATGAGTGGGAGCCGGCGACATATTCTAGAAGAAAATCGCTAGTGATGTGCACATAGCATTCTTCACGTCGAATGTATTTACGTACAGCGGAGGACTGCGTGAATAATTAGTTTTTTGGGAAGTAACAGGTCGATGTTCAAATTTTTTTCATTATGCTTTAGAATACTGATGAAATTACACATTCTGTGTTCTTAGGAGTGCGCTAATGACTGCATTTTCTTCGAAAGCAGGTGGACAAGAGATGAGTGGGAGCGGCGACATATTCTAGATGAAAATAGCTAGTGCTTTGCACATAGCATTCTTCACACCGAATGTATCTACGTTCAGCGGAGGACTGCGTGAATAATAAGTTTTTTGGTAAGTATCAGCTCGATGTTTTAATTTTTTTCATTATGCTTTAGAATACTGATGAAATTACACATTCTGTGTACTTAGGAGTGCGCTAATGACTGCATTTTTTTCGAAAGCAGGTGGACAAGAGATGAGTGGGAGCGGCGACATGTTCTAGAAGAAAATCGCTAGTGATGTGCACATAGCATTCTTCACGTCGAATGTATCTACGTACAGCGGAGGACTGCGTGAATAATTAGTGTTTTGGGAAGTAACAGCTCGATGTTTAAATTTATTTCATTATGCTTTAGAATACTGATGAAATTACACATTCTGTGTACTTAGGAGTGCGCTAATGCCTGCATTTTCTTTCTTTAGCGGGTTGGTTGACAAGAGATGAGTGGGAGCGGCGACATATTCTAGAAGAAAATAGCTAGTGCTTTGCACATAGCATTCTTCACACCGAATGTATCTACGTACAGCGGAGGACTGCGTGAATAATAAGTTTTTTGGTAAGTATCGCGTCGATGTTTTAATTTTTTTCATTATGCTTTAGAATACTGATGAAATTACACATTCTGTGTACTTTGGAGTGCGCTAATGACTGCATTTTCTTTCTTTAGCAGGTTGACAAGAGATGAGTGGGAGGGGCGAGATATTCTAGAAGAAAATCGCTAGTGCTTTGCACATAGCATTCTTCACACCGAATGTATCTACGTTCAGCGGAGGACTGCGTGAATAATTAGTTTTTTGGGAAGTAACAGCTCGATGTTTTAATTTTTTTCATTACGCTTTAGAATACTGATGAAATTACACATTCTGTGTCTTTAGGAGTGCGCTAATGACGGCATTTTCTTTCTTTAGCAGGTTGACAAGAGATGAGTGGGTGCGGCGACATATTCTAGAAGAAAATAGCTAGTGCTTTGCACATAGCATTCTTCACACCGAATGTATCTACGTACAGCGGAGGACTGCGTGAAGAATAAGTTTTTTGGTAAGTATCAGCTCGATGTTTTAATTTTTATCATTATGCTTTAGAATACTGATGAAATTACACATTCTGTGTACTTAGGAATGCGCTAATGACTGCATTTTCTTTCTTTAGCAGGTTGACAAGAGATGAGTGGGAGCGGCGACATATTCTAGAAGAAAATAGCTAGTGCTTTGCACATAGCATTCTTCACACCGAATGTATCTACGTACAGCGGAGGACTGCGTGAATAATTAGTTTTTTGGGAAGTAACAGGTCGATGTTTAAATTTTTTTCATTATGCTTTAGAATACTGATGAAATTACACATTCTGTGTACTTAGGAGTCCGCTAATGACTGCATTTTCTTTCTTTAGCAGGTTGACAAGAGATGAGTGGGTGCGGCGACATATTCTAGAAGAAAATCGCTAGTGCTTTGTATATAGCATTCTTGACACCGAATGTATCTACGTACAGCGGAGGACTGCGTGAATAATAAGTTTTTTGGGAAGTAACAGCTCGATGTTTAAATTTTTTTCATTATGCTTTAGAATACTGAAGAAATTACACATTCTGTGTACTTAGGAGTGCGCTAATGACTGCATGTTTTTCGAAAGCAGGTGGACATTAGATGAGTGGGAGCGGCGACATATTCTAGAAGAAAATAGCTAGTGCTTTGCACATAGCATTCTTCATACCGAATGTATCTACGTACAGCGGTGGACTGCGTGAATAATAAGTTTTTTAGTAAGTATCAGCTCGATGTTTTAATTTTTTTCATTATGCTTTAGAATACTGATGAAATTACACATTCTGTGTACTTAGGAGTGCGCTAATGACTGCATTTTTTTCGAATGCAGGTTGACAAGAGATGAGTGGGAGCGGCGACATATTCTAGAAGAAAATCGCTAGTGCTTTGCGTATAGCATTCTTCACACCGAATGTATCTACGTACAGCGGATTACTGCGTGAATAATTAGTTTTTTGGGAAGTAACAGCTCGATGTATAAATTTTTCTCATTATGCTTTACAATACTGATGAAATTACACATTCTGTGTCCTTAGGAGTGCGCTAATGACTGCATTTTCTTTCTTTAGCAGGTTGACAAGGAATGAGTGGGAGCGGCGACATATTCTAGAAGAAAA
The DNA here is from genome assembly GCF_023864275.1 of Schistocerca cancellata. Taxonomy (NCBI): domain Eukaryota; kingdom Metazoa; phylum Arthropoda; class Insecta; order Orthoptera; family Acrididae; genus Schistocerca; species Schistocerca cancellata. Next base: position 140,552,264 of record NC_064634.1, on the reverse strand, counting down.
TCGCTGGTGCTTTGCACATAGCATTCTTCACACCGAATGTATCTACGTACAGCGGAGGACTGCGTGAGTAATTAGTTTTTTGGGAAGTAATAGCTCGATGTATAAATTTTTCTCATTATGCTTTAGAATACTGATGAAATTACACATTCTGTGTACTTAGGAGTGCGCTAATGACTGCATTTTCTTTCTTTAGCAGGTTGACAAGGAATGAGTGGGAGCGGCGACATATTCTAGAAGAAAATAGCTAGTGCTTTGCACATATCATTCTTCACACCGAATGTATTTACGTACAGCGGAGGACTGCGTGAAGAATAAGCTTTTTGGTAAGTATGAGCTCGATGTTTTAAATTTTTTCATTATGCTTTAGAATACTGATGAAATTACACATTCTGTGTACTTAGGAGTGCGCTAATGACTGCATTTTCTTTCTTTAGCAGGTTCACAAGAGATGAGTGGGAGCGGCGACATATTCTAGAAGAAAATAGCTAGTGCTTTGCACATAGCATTCTTCATACCGAATGTATCTACGTACAGCGGAGGACTGCGTGAATAATTAGTTTTTTGGGAAGTAACAGGTCGATGTTTTAATTTTTTTCATTATGATTTAGAATACTGATGAAATTACACATTCTGTGTACTTCGGAGTGCGCTAATGACTGCATTTTCATTCTTTAGCAGGTTGACAAGAAATGAGTGGAAGCGGCGACATATTCTAGAAGTCAATCGCTAGTGCTTTGCATATAGCATTCTTCACACCGATTGTATCCAGGTAGAGCGGAGGACTGCGTGAATAATTAGTTTTTTGGGAAGTAACAGCTCGATGTTTAAATATTTTTCATTATGCTTTAGAATACTGATGAAATTACACATTCTGTGTACTTAGGAGTGCGCTAATGACTGCTTTTTCTTTCTTTAGCAGGTTGACAAGAGATGAGTGGGAGCGGCGACATATTCTAGAAGAAAATAGCTAGTGCTTTGCACATAGCATTCTTCTCACGGAATGTATCTACGTACAGCGGAGGACTGCGTGAAGAATAAGTTTTTTGGTAAGTATCAGCTCCGTGTTTTAATTCTTTTCATTATGCTTTAAAATACTGTTGAAATTACACATTCTGTGGACTTAGGAGTGCGCTAATGATTGCATTTTCTTTCTTTAGCAGGTTGACAAGAGATGAGTGGGAGCGGCGACATATTATAGAAGAAAATAGCTAGTGCTGTGCACATAGCATTCTTCACACCGAATGTATCTACGTACAGCGGAGGACTGCGTGAATAATTAGTTTTTTGGGAAGTAACAGGTCGATGTTCAAATTCTTTTCATTATGCTTTAGAATACTGATGAAATTACACATTCTGTGTACTTAGGAGTGCGCTAATGACTGCTTTTTCTTTCTTTAGCAGCTTGACAAGAGATGAGTGGGAGCGGCGACATATTACAGAAGAAAATCGCTAGTGGTTTGCATATAGCATTCTTCACACCGAATGTATCTACGTACAGCGGAGGACTGCGTGAATAATAAGTTTTTTGGTAAGTATCAGCTCGATGTTTTAATTGTTTTCATTATGCTTTAGAATACTGATGAAATTACACGTTCTGTGTACTTAGGAGTGCGCTAATGACTGCATTTTTTTCGAAAGCATCTGGACAAGAGATGAGTGTGAGCGGCGACATATTCTAGAAGAAAATCGCTAGTGATGTGCACATAGCATTCTTCACGTCGAATGTATCTACGTACAGCGGAGGACTGCGTGAATAATTAGTTTATTGGGAAGTAACAGGTCGATGTTCAAATTTTTTTCATTATGCTTTAGAATACTGATGAAATTACACATTCTGTGTACTTAGGAGTGCGCTAATGACTGCATTTTCTTCGAAAGCAGGTGGACAAGAGATGAGTGGGAGCGGCGACATATTCTAGAAGAAAATAGCTAGTGCTTTGGACATAGCATTCTTCACACCGAATGTATCTACGTACAGCGGAGGACTGCGTGAATAATAAGTTTTTTGGTAAGTATCAGCTCGATGTTTTAATTTTTTTCATTATGCTTTAGAATACTGATGAAATTACACATTCTGTGTACTTAGGAGTGCGCTAATGACTGCATATTTTTCGAAAGCAGGTGGACAAGAGATGAGTGGGAGCGGCGACATGTTCTAGAAGAAAATCGCTAGTGATGTGCACATAGCATTCTTCACGTCGAATGTATCTACGTACAGCGGAGGACTGCGTGAATAATTAGTTTATTGGGAAGTAACAGGTCGATGTTCAAATTTTTTTCATTATGCTTTAGAATACTGATGAAATTACACATTCTGTGTACTTAGGAGTGCGCTAATGACTGCATTTTCTTCGAAAGCAGGTGGACAAGAGATGAGTGGGAGCGGCGACATATTCTAGAAGAAAATAGCTAGTGCTTTGGACATAGCATTCTTCACACCGAATGTATCTACGTACAGCGGAGGACTGCGTGAATAATAAGTTTTTTGCTAAGTATCAGCTCGATGTTTTAATTCTTTTCATTATGCTTTAGAATACTGTAGAAATTACACATTCTGTGGACTTAGGAGTGCGCTAATGATTGCATTTTCTTTCTTTAGCAAGTTGACAAGAGATGAGTGGGAGCGGCGACATATTATAGAAGAAAATAGCTAGTGCTGTGCACATAGCATTCTTCACACCGAATGTATCTACGTACAGCTGAGGACTGCGTGAAGAATAAGTTTTTTGGTAAGTATCAGCTCGATGTTTTAATTTTTATGACTATGCTTTAGAATACTGATGAAATTACACATTCTGTGTACTTAGGAGTGCGCTAATGACTGCATTTTTTTCGAAAGCAGGTGGACAAGAGATGAGTGGGAGCGGCGACATATTCTAGAAGAAAATAGCTAGTGCTTTGCACATAGCATTCTTCATACCGAATGTATCTACGTACAGCGGTGGACTGCGTGAATAATAAGTTTTTTAGTAAGTATCAGCTCGATGTTTTAATTTTTTTCATTATGCTTTAGAATACTGATGAAATTACACATTCTGTGTACTTAGGAGTGCGCTAATGACTGCATTTTTTTCGAATGCAGGTTGACAAGATATGAGTGGGAGCGGCGACATATTCTAGAAGAAAATCGCTAGTGCTTTGCGTATAGCATTCTTCACACCGAATGTATCTACGTACAGCGGATTACTGCGTGAATAATTAGTTTTTTGGGAAGTAACAGCTCGATGTATAAATTTTTCTCATTATGCTTTAGAATACTGATGAAATTACACATTCTGTGTACTTAGGAGTGCGCTAATGACTGCATTTTTTTCGAAAGCAGGTGGACAAGAGATGAGTGGGAGCGGCGACATATTCTAGAAGAAAATAGCTAGTGCTTTGCACATAGCATTCTTCATACCGAATGTATCTACGTACAGCGGTGGACTGCGTGAATAATAAGTTTTTTAGTAAGTATCAGCTCGATGTTTTAATTTTTTTCATTATGCTTTAGAATACTGATGAAATTACACATTCTGTGTACTTAGGAGTGCGCTAATGACTGCATTTTTTTCGAATGCAGGTTGACAAGATATGAGTGGGAGCGGCGACATATTCTAGAAGAAAATCGCTAGTGCTTTGCGTATAGCATTCTTCACACCGAATGTATCTACGTACAGCGGATTACTGCGTGAATAATTAGTTTTTTGGGAAGTAACAGCTCGATGTATAAATTTTTCTCATTATGCTTTAGAATACTGATGAAATTACACATTCTGTGTACTTAGGAGTGCGCTAATGACTGCATTTTCTTTCTTTAGCAGGTTGACAAGGAATGAGTGGGAGCGGCGACATATTCTAGAAGAAAATCGCTGGTGCTTTGCACATAGCATTCTTCACACCGAATGTATCTACGTACAGCGGAGGACTGCGTGAATAATTAGTTTTTTGGGAAGTAACAGCTCGATGTTTTAATTTTTTTCATTATGCTTTAGAATACTGATGAAATTACACATTCTGTGTACTTAGGAGTGCGCTAATGACTGCATTTTCTTTCTTTAGCAGGTTGACAAGAGATGAGTGGGAGGGGCGACATATTCTAGAAGAAAATAGCTAGTGCTTTGCATATAGCATTCTTCACACCGAATGTATCTGCGTACAGCGGATTACTGCGTGAATAATTAGATTTTTGGGAAGTAACAGCTCGATGTATAAATTTTTTTCATTATGCTTTAGAATACTGATGAAATTACACATTCTGTGTACTTAGGAGTGCGCTAATGACTGCATTTTCTTTCTTTAGCAGTTTGACAAGAGATGAATGGGAGCGGCGACATATTCTAGAAGAAAATAGCTAGTGCTTTGCACATAGCATTCTTCACACCGAATGTATCTACGTACAGCTGAGGACTGCGTGAAGAATAAGTTTTTTGGTAAGTATCAGCTCGATGTTTTAATTTTTATGACTATGCTTTAGAATACTGATGAAATTACACATTCTGTGTACTTAGGAGTGCGCTAATGACTGCATTTTTTTCGAAAGCAGGTGGACAAGAGATGAGTGGGAGCGGCGACATATTCTAGAAGAAAATAGCTAGTGCTTTGCACATAGCATTCTTCATACCGAATGTATCTACGTACAGCGGTGGACTGCGTGAATAATAAGTTTTTTAGTAAGTATCAGCTCGATGTTTTAATTTTTTTCATTATGCTTTAGAATACTGATGAAATTACACATTCTGTGTACTTAGGAGTGCGCTAATGACTGCATTTTTTTCGAATGCAGGTTGACAAGATATGAGTGGGAGCGGCGACATATTCTAGAAGAAAATCGCTAGTGCTTTGCGTATAGCATTCTTCACACCGAATGTATCTACGTACAGCGGATTACTGCGTGAATAATTAGTTTTTTGGGAAGTAACAGCTCGATGTATAAATTTTTCTCATTATGCTTTAGAATACTGATGAAATTACACATTCTGTGTACTTAGGAGTGCGCTAATGACTGCATTTTCTTTCTTTAGCAGGTTGACAAGGAATGAGTGGGAGCGGCGACATATTCTAGAAGAAAATCGCTGGTGCTTTGCACATAGCATTCTTCACACCGAATGTATCTACGTACAGCGGAGGACTGCGTGAATAATTAGTTTTTTGGGAAGTAACAGCTCGATGTTTTAATTTTTTTCATTATGCTTTAGAATACTGATGAAATTACACATTCTGTGTACTTAGGAGTGCGCTAATGACTGCATTTTCTTTCTTTAGCAGGTTGACAAGAGATGAGTGGGAGGGGCGACATATTCTAGAAGAAAATAGCTAGTGCTTTGCATATAGCATTCTTCACACCGAATGTATCTGCGTACAGCGGATTACTGCGTGAATAATTAGATTTTTGGGAAGTAACAGCTCGATGTATAAATTTTTTTCATTATGCTTTAGAATACTGATGAAATTACACATTCTGTGTACTTAGGAGTGCGCTAATGACTGCATTTTCTTTCTTTAGCAGGTTGACAAGAGATGAGTGGGAGCGGCGACAAATTCTAGAAGAAAATCGCTAGTGCTTTGCACATAGCATTCTTCACACCGAATGTATCTACGTACAGCGGAGGACTGCGTGAAGAATATGTTTTTTGCTAAGCATCAGCTCGATGTTTTAATTTTTTTCATTATGCTTTAGAATACTGATGAAATTACACATTCTGTGTACTTAGGAGTGCGCTAATGACTGCATTTTCTTTCTTTAGCAGGTTGACAAGAGATGAGTGGGAGCGGCGACATATTCTAGAAGAAAATAGCTACTGCTTTGCACATAAGATTCTTCACACCGAATGTATTTACGTACAGCGGAGGACTGCGTGAAGAATAAGTTTTTTGGTAAGTATCAGCTCGATGTTTTAATTTTTTTCATTATGCTTTAGAAATCTGATGAAATTACACATTCTGTGTACTTAGGAGTGCACTAATGACTGCATTTTCTTTCTTTAGCAGGTTGACAAGAGATGAGTGGGAGCGGCGACATATTCTAGAAGAAAATCGCTAGTGCTTTGCATTTAGCATTCTTCACACCGAATGTATCTACGCACAGCGGAGGACTGCGTGAATAATTAGTTTTTTGGGAAGTAACAGCTCGATGTTTAAATTTTTTTCATTATGCTATAGAATACTGATGAAATTACACATTCTGTGTACTTAGGATTGTGCTAATGACTGCATTTTCTTTCTTTAGCAGGATGACAAGAGATGAGTGGGAGCGGCGACATATTCCAGAAGAAAATCGCTAGTGCTTTGCATATAGCATTCTTCACACCGAATGTATCTACGTACAGCGGAGGACTGCGTGAATAATTAGTTTTTTGGGAAGTAACAGGTCGATGTTTAAATTTTTCTCTTTATGCTTTAGAATACTGATGAAATTACACATTCTGTGTACTTAGGAGTGCGTTAATGACTGAATTTTCTTTCTTTAGCAGGTTGACAAGAGATAAGTGGGAGCGGCGACATATTCTAGAAGAAAATCGCTAGTGCTTTGCACATAGCATTCTTCACACCGAATGTATCTACGTACAGCGGAGGACTGCGTGAAGAATAAGTTTTTTGGTAAGTATCAGCTCGATGTTTTAATTTTTTTCATTATGCTTCAGAATACTGATGAAATTACACATTCTGTGTACTTAGGAGTGCGCTATTGACTGCATTTTCTTTCTTTAGCAGGTTGACATGAGATGAGTGGGAGCGGCGACATATTCTAGAAGAAAATAGCTAGTGCTTTGCACATAGCATTCTTCACACCGAATGTATCTACGTACAGCGGAGGACTGCGTGAAGAATAAGTTTTTTGGTAAGTATCAGCTCGATGTTTTAATTTTTTACAATATGCTTTAGAATACCACTGAAATTACACATTCTGTGTACTTAGGAGTGCACTAATGACTGCATTTTCTTTCTTTAGCAGGTTGACAAGAGATGAGTGGGAGCGGCGACATATTCTAGCAGAAAATCGCTAGTGCTTTGCATATAGCATTCTTCACACCGAATGTATCTACGTACAGCGGAGGACTGCGTGAATAATTAGTTTTTTGGGAAGTAACAGCTCGATGTTTAATTTTTTCTCATTATGCTTTAGAATACTGATGAAATTACACATTCTGTTACTTAGGAGTGTGCTAATGACTGCATTTTCTTTCTTTAGCAGGTTGACAAGAGATGAGTGGGAGCGGCGACATATTCTACAAGAAAATAGCTAGTGCTTTGCACATAGCATTCTTCACACCGAATGTATCTACGTACAGCGGAGGACTGCGTGAATAATAAGTTTTTTGGTAAGTATCAGCTCGATGTTTTAATTTTTTTCATTAAGCTATAGAATACTGATGAAATTACACATTCTGTGTACTTAGGAGTGCGCTAATGACTGCATTTTTTTCGAAAGCAGGTTGACAAGAGATGAGTGGGAGCGGCGACATATTCTAGAAGAAAATAGCTAGTGCTTCGCACATAGCATTCTTCACACCGAATGTATCTACGTACAGCGGAGGACTGCGTGAAGAATAAGTTTTTTGGTAAGTATCAGCTCGATGTTTTAATTCTTTTCATTATGCTTTAGAATACTGTTGAAATTACACATTCTGTGTACTTAGGAGTGCGCTAATGACTGCATTTTCTTTCTTTAGCAGGATGACAAGTGATGAGTGGGAGCGGCGACATATTCTAGAAGAAAATAGATAGTGCTGTGCACATAGCATTCTTCACACCGAATGTATCTACGTACAGCGGAGGACTGCGTGAATAATTAGTTTTTTGGGAAGTAACAGGTCGATGTTTAAATTTTTTTCATTATGCTTTAGAATACTGATGAAATTACACATTCTGTGTACTTAGGAGTGCGCTAATGACTGCATTTTCTTTCTTTAGCAGGTTGACAAGAGATGAGTGGGAGCGGCGACATATTCTAGAAGAATATCGCTAGTGCTTTGCATATAGCATTCTTCACACCGAATGTATCTACGTACAGCGGAGGACTGCGTGAATAATTAGTTTTTTGGGAAGTAACAGCTCCATGTTTAAACTTATTTCATTATGCTTTAGAATACTGATGAAATCACACATTCTATGTACTTAGGAGTGTGCTAATGACTGCATTTTCTTTCTTTAGCAGGTTGACAAGAGATGAGTGGGAGCGGCGACATATTCTAGAAGAAAATAGCTACTGCTTTGCACATAGCATTCTTCACACCGAATGTATCTACGTACAGCGGAGGACTGCGTGAATAATAAGTTTTTTGGTAAGTATCAGCTCGATGTTTTAATTTTTTTCATTATGCTTTAGAATACTGATGAAATTACACATTCTGTGTACTTAGGAGTGCGCTAATGACTGCATTTTCTTTCTTTAGCAGGTTGACAAGAGGTGAGTGGGAGCCGGGACATATTCTAGAAGAAAATAGCTAGTGCTTTGCACATAGCATTCTTCACACCGAATGTATCTACGTACAGCGAAGGACTGGGTGAAGAATAAGTTTTTTGGTAAGTATCAGCTCGATGTTTTAATTTTTTCATTATGGTTTAGAATACTGATGAAATTACACATTCTGTGTACTTAGGAGTGCGCTAATGACTGCATTTTCTTTCTTTAGCAGGTTGACAAGAGATGAGTGGGAGCGGCGACATATTCTAGAAGAAAATCGCTAGTGCTTTGCATATAGCATTCTTCACACCGAATGTATCTACGTACAGCGGAGGACTGCGTGAATAATTAGTTTTATGGGAAGAACAGCTCGATGTTTAAATTTTTCTCACTATGCTTTAGAATACTGATGAAATTACACATTCTGTGTACTTAGGAGTGCGCTAATGACTGCATTTTTTCGAAAGCAGGTGGACAAGAAATGAGTGGGAGCGGCGACATATTCTAGAAGAATATCGCTAGTGATGTGCACATAGCATTCTTCACGCCAAATGTATCTACGTACAGCGGAGGACTGCGTGAATAATTAGTTTTATGGGAAGTAACACCTCGATGTTTAAATTTTTCTCATTATGCTTTAGAATACTGATGAAATGACACATTCTGTGTACTTAGGAGTGCGCTAATGACTGCATTTTTTTCGAAAGCAGGTGGACAAGAGATGAGTGGGAGCGGCGACATATTCTAGAAGAAAATCGCTAGTGCTTTGCACTTAGCATTCTTTACGCTGAATGTATCTACGTACAGCGGAGGACTGCGAGAATAATTAGTTTTTTGGGAAGTAACAGCTCGATGTTTAAATTTTTTTCATTATGCTTTAGAATACTGATGAAATTACACATTCTGTGTACTTAGGAGTGCGCTAATGACTGCATTTTCTTTCTTTAGCAGGTTGACAAGAGATGAGTGGGATCGGCGACATATTCTAGAAGAAAATAGCTAGTGCTTTACACATAGCATTCTTCACACCGAATGTATCTACGTACAGCGGAGGACTGCGTGAAGAATAAGTTTTTTGGTAAGTATCAGCTCGATGTTTAAATTTTTTTCATTATGCTTTAGAATACTGATGAAATTACCCATTCTGAGTACTTAGGAGTGCGCTAATGACTGCATTTTCTTTCTTTAGCAGGTTGACAAGAGATGAGTGGGAGCGGCGACATATTCTAGAAGAAAATCGCTAGTGCTTTACATATAGCATTCTTCACACCGAATGTATCTACGTACAGCGGAGGACTGCGTGAATAATTAGTTTTTTGGGAAATAACAGCTCGATGTTTAAATTTTTTTCATTATGCTTTAGAATACTGATGAAATTACACATTCTGAGTAATTAGGAGTGCGCTAATGACTACATTTTCTTTCTTTAGCAGGTTGAAAAGAGATTAGTGGGAACGGCGACATATTCTAGAAGAAAGTAGCTAGTGCTTTGCACGTAGCATTCTTCACACCGAATGTATCTACGTACAGCGGAGGACTGCGTGAAGAATAAGTTTTTTGGTAAGTATCAGCTCGATGTTTTAATTTTTTTCATTATGCTTTAGAATACTGATGAAATTACACATTCTGTGTACTTAGGAGTGCGCTAATGACTGCATTTTCTTTCTTTAGCACGTTGACAAGAGGTGAGTGGGAGCGGCGACATATTCTAGAAGAAAATAGCTAGTGCTTTGCACATAGCATTCTTCACACCGATTGTATCTACGTACAGCGGAGGACTGCGTGAAGAATAAGCTTTTTGGTAAGTATCAGCTCGATGTTTTAATTTTTTTCATTATGCTTTAGAATACTGATGAAATTACACACTCTGTGTACTTAGGAGTGCGCTAATGACTGCATTTTCTTTCTTTAGCAGGTTGACAAGAGGTAAGTGGGAGCGGCGACATATTCTAGAAGAAAATAGCTAGTGCTTTGCACATAGCATTCTTCACACTGAATGTATCTACGTACAGCGGAGGACTGCGTGAATAATTAGTTTTTTGGGAAGTAACAGGTCGATGTTTAAATTTTTTTCATTATGCTTTAGAATACTGCTGAAATTACACATTCTGTGTACTTAGGAGTGCGCTAATGACTGCATTTTCTTTCTTTAGCAGGTTGACAAGAGATGAGTGGGAGCGGCGACATATTATAGAAGAAAATAGCTAGTGCTTTGCATATAGCATTCTTCACACCGAATGTATCTACGTGCAGCGGAGGACTGGGTGAAGAAAAAGTTTTTTGGTAAGTATCAGCTCGATGTTTTAATTTTTTCATTATGCTTTAGAATACTGATGAAATTACACATTCTGTGTACTTAGGAGTGCTCTAATGACTGCATTTTCTTTCTTTAGCAGGTTGACAAGAGGTGATTGGGAGCGGCGACATATTCTAGAAGAAAATAGCTAGTGCTTTGCACATAGCATTCTTCACACCGAATGTATCTACGTACAGCGGAGGACTGCGTGAAGAATAAGCTTTTTGGTAAGTATCAGCTCGATGTTTTAATTTTTTTCATTATGCTTTAGAATACTGATGAAATTACACATTCTGTGTACTTAGGAGTGCGCTAATGACTGCATTTTCTTTCTTTAGCAGGTTGACAAGAGGTAAGTGGGGGCGGCGACATATTCTAGAAGAAAATAGCTAGTGCTTTGCACATAGCATTCTTCACACTGAATGTATCTACGTACAGCGGAGGACTGCGTGAATAATTAGTTTTTTGGGAAGTAACAGGTCGATGTTTAAATTTTTTTCATTATGCTTTAGAATACTGATGAAATTACACATTCTGTGTACTTAGGAGTGCGCTAATGACTGCATTTTTTTCGAAAGCAGGTGGACAAGAGATGAGTGGGAGCGGCGACATATTCTAGAAGAAAATCGCTGGTGATTTGCACATAGCATTCTTCACGCTGAATGTATCTACGTACACCGGAGGACATCGTGAATAATTAGTTTTTTGGGAAGTAACAGATCAATGTTTAAATATTTTTCATTATGCTTTAGAATACTGATGAAATTACACATTCTGTGTACTTAGGAGTGCGCTAATGACTGCATTTTCTTTCTTTAGCAGGTTGACAAGAGATGAGTGGTAGCGGCGACATATTATAGAAGAAAATAGCTAGTGCTTTGCATATAGCATTCTTCACACCGAATGTATCTACGTGCAGCGGAGGACTGGGTGAAGAATAAGTTTTTTGGTAAGTATCAGCTCGATGTTTTAATTTTTTCATTATGCTTTAGAATACTGATGAAATTACACATTCTGAGTACTTAGGAGTGCGCTAATGACTGCATTTTCTTTCTTTAGCAGGTTGACAAGAGATGTGTGGGAGCGGCGACATATTCTAGAAGAAAATCGCTAGTGCTTTGCATATAGCATTCTTCACACCGAATGTATCTACGTACAGCGGAGGACTGCGTGAATAATTAGTTTTATGGGAAGTAACAGCTCGATGTTTAAATTTTTCTCATTATGCTTTAGAATACTGATGAAATTACACATTCTGTGTACTTAGGAGTGCGCTAACGACTGCATTTTTTTCGAAAGCAGGTGGACAAGAGATGAGTGGGAGCGGCGACATATTCTAGAAGAAAATCGCTAGTGCTTTGGACTTAGCATTCTTTACGCTGAATGTATCTACGTACAGCGGAGGACTGCGTGAATAATTAGTTTTTTGGGAAGTAACAGCTCGATGTTTAAATTTTTTTCATTATGCTTTAGAATACTGATGAAATTACACATTCTGTGTACTTAGGAGTGCGCTAATGACTGCATTTTCTTTCTTTAGCAGGTTGACAAGAGGTGAGTGGGAGCGGCGACATATTCTAGATGAAAATAGCTAGTGCTTTGCACATAGCATTCTTCACACCGAATGTATCTACGTACAGCGGAGGACTGCGTGAAGAATAAGTTTTTTGGTAAGTATCAGCTCGATGTTTTAATTTTTTTCATGATGCTTTAGAATACTGATGAAATTACCCATTCTGAGTACTTAGGAGTGCGCTAATGACTGCATTTTCTTTCTTTAGCAGGTTGACAAGAGTTGAGTGGGAGCGGCGACATATTCTAGAAGAAAATCGCTAGTGCTTTGCATATAGCATTCTTCACACCGAATGTATCTACGTACAGCGGAGGACTGCGTGAATAATTAATTTTTTGGGAAGTAACAGCTCGATGTTTAAATTTTTTTCATTATGCTTTAGAATACTGATGAAATTACACATTCTGTGTACTTAGGAGTGCGCTAATGACAACATTTTCTTTCTTTAGCAGGTTGACAAGAGATGAGTGTTAACGGCGACATATTCTAGAAGAAAATAGCTAGTGCTTTACATATAGCATTCTTCACACCGAATGTATCTACGTACAGCGGAGGACTGCGTGAAGAATAAGTTTTTTCGTAAGTATCAGCTCGATGTTTTAATTTATTTCATTATGCTTTAGAATACTGATGAAATTACACATTCTGTGTACTTAGGAGTGCGCTAATGACTGCATTTTCTTTCTTTAGCAAGTTGACAAGAGGTGAGTGGGAGCGGCGACATATTCTAGAAGAAAATAGCTAGTGCTTTGCACATAGCATTCTTCACACCGAATGTATCTACGTACAGCGGAGAACTGCGTGAATAATTAGTTTTTTGGGAAGTAACAGGTCGATGTTTAAATTTTTTTCATTATGCCTTAGAATACTGATGAAATTACACATTCTGTGTACTTAGGAGTGCGCTAATGACTGCATTTTCTTTCTTTAGCAGGTTGACAAGAGTTGAGTGGGAGCGGCGACATATTCTAGAAGAAAATCGCTAGTGCAATGCATATAGCATTCTTCACACCGAATGTATCTACGTACAGCGGAAGACTGCGTGAATAATTAGTTTTTTGGGAAGTAACAGCTCGATGTTAATATTTTTCTCATTATGCTTTAGAATACTGATGAAATTACACATTCTGTGTACTTAGGAGTACGCTAATGACTGCATTTTCTTTCTTTAGCAGGTTGACAAGATATGAGTGGGAGCGGCGACATATTCTAGAAGAAAATAGCTAGTGCTTTGCACATAGCATTCTTCACACCGAATGTATCTACGTACAGCGGAGGACTGCGTGAATAATAAGTTTTTTGGTAAGTATCAGCTCGATGTTTTAATTTTTTTCATTATGCTTTAGAATACTGATGAAATTACACATTCTGTGTACTTAGGAGGGCGTTAATGACTGCATTTTCTTTCTTTAGCAGGTGGACAAGAGATGAGTGGGAGCGGCGACATATTCTAGAAGAAAATCATTGGTGATGTGCACATAGCATTCTTCACGCTGAATGTATTTACGTACAGCGGAGGACTGCGTGAATAATTAGTTTTTTGGGAAGTAACAGCTCGATGTTTAAATTTTTTTCATTATGCTTTAGAATACTGATGAAATTACACATTCTGTGTACTTAGGAGTGCGCTAATGACTGCATTTTCTTTCTTTAGCAGGTTGACAAGAGATGAGTGGGAGCGGCGACATATTCTAGAAGAAAATAGCTAGTGCTTTGCATATAGCATTCTTCACACCGAATGTATCTACGTACAGCGGAGGACTGCGTGAAGAATAAGTTTTTTGGTAAGTATCAGCTCGATGTTTTAATTTTTTCATTATGCTTTAGAATACTGATGAAATTACACATTCTGTGTACTTAGGAGTGCGCTAATGACTGCATTATCTTTCTTTAGCAGGTTGACAAGAGATGAGTGGGAGCGGCGACATATTCTAGAAGAAAATAGCTAGTGCTTTGCACATAGCATTCTTCACACCGAATGTATCTACGTACAGCGGAGGACTGCGTGAAGAATAAGTTTTTTGGTAAGTATCAGCTCGATGTTTAAATTTTTTTCATTATGCTTTAGAATAATGATGAAATTAACCATTCTGAGTACTTAGGAGTGCGCTAATGACTGCATTTTTTTTTCTTTAGCAGGTTGACTAGAGATGAGTGGGAGCGGCGACATATTCTAGTAGAAAATCGCTAGTGCTTTGCATATAGCATTCTTCACACCGAATGTATCTACGTACAGCGGAGGAGTGCGTGAATAATTAGTTTTTTGGGAAGTAACAGCTCGATGTTTAAATTTTTTTCATTATGCTTTAGAATACTGATGAAATTACACATTCTGTGTACTTAGGAGGGCGTTAATGACTGCATTTTCTTTCTTTAGCAGGTGGACAAGAGATGAGTGGGAGCGGCGACATATTCTAGAAGAAAATCATTGGTGATGTGCACATAGCATTCTTCACGCTGAATGTATTTACGTACAGCGGAGGACTGCGTGAATAATTAGTTTTTTGGGAAGTAACAGCTCGATGTTTAAATTTTTTTCATTATGCTTTAGAATACTGATGAAATTACACATTCTGTGTACTTAGGAGTGCGCTAATGACTGCATTTTCTTTCTTTAGCAGGTTGACAAGAGATGAGTGGGAGCGGCGACATATTCTAGAAGAAAATAGCTAGTGCTTTGCATATAGCATTCTTCACACCGAATGTATCTACGTACAGCGGAGGACTGCGTGAAGAATAAGTTTTTTCGTAAGTATCAGCTCGATGTTTTAATTTTTTTCATTATGCTTTAGAATACTGATGAAATTACACATTCTGTGTACTTAGGAGTGCGCTAATGACTGCGTTTTCTTTCTTTAGCACGTTGACAAGAGGTGAGTGGGAGCGGCGACATATTCTAGAAGAAAATAGCTAGTGCTTTGCACATAGCATTCTTCACACCGATTGTATCTACGTACAGCGGAGGACTGCGTGAAGAATAAGCTTTTTGGTAAGTATCAGCTCGATGTTTTAATTTTTTTCATTATGCTTTAGAATACTGATGAAATTACACATTCTGTGTACTTAGGAGTGCGCTAATGACTGCATTTTCTTTCTTTAGCAGGTTGACAAGAGGTAAGTGGGAGCGGCGACATATTCTAGAAGAAAATAGCTAGTGCTTTGCACATAGCATTCTTCACACTGAATGTATCTACGTACAGCGGAGGACTGCGTGAATAATTAGTTTTTTGGGAAGTAACAGGTCGATGTTTAAATTTTTTTCATTATGCTTTAGAATACTGATGAAATTACACATTCTGTGTACTTAGGAGTGCGCTAATGACTGCATTTTCTTTCTTTAGCAGGTTGACAAGAGATGAGTGGGACCGGCGACATATTATAGAAGAAAATAGCTAGTGCTTTGCATATAGCATTCTTCACACCGAATGTATCTACGTGCAGCGGAGGACTGGGTGAAGAAAAAGTTTTTTGGTAAGTATCAGCTCGATGTTTTAATTTTTTCATTATGCTTTAGAATACTGATGAAATTACACATTCTGTGTACTTAGGAGTGCGCTAATGACTGCATTTTCTTTCTTTAGCAGGTTGACAAGAGATGATTGGGAGCGGCGACATATTCTAGAAGAAAATAGCTAGTGCTTTGCACATAGCATTCTTCACACCGAATGTATCTACGTACAGCGGAGGACTGCGTGAAGAATAAGCTTTTTGGTAAGTATCAGCTCGATGTTTTAATTTTTTTCATTATGCTATAGAATACTGATGAAATTACACATTCTGTGTACTTAGGAGTGCGCTAATGACTGCATTTTCTTTCTTTAGCAGGTTGACAAGAGGTAAGTGGGAGCGGCGACATATTCTAGAAGAAAATAGCTAGTGCTTTGCACATAGCATTCTTCACACTGAATGTATCTACGTACAGCGGAGGACTGCGTGAATAATTAGTTTTTTGGGAAGTAACAGGTCGATGTTTAAATTTTTTTCATTATGCTTTAGAATACTGATGAAATTACACATTCTGTGTACTTAGGAGTGCGCTAATGACTGCATTTTTTTCGAAAGCAGGTGGACAAGAGATGAGTGGGAGCGGCGACATATTCTAGAAGAAAATCGCTGGTGATTTGCACATAGCATTCTTCACGCTGAATGTATCTACGTACACCGGAGGACTTCGTGAATAATTAGTTTTTTGGGAAGTAACAGATCAATGTTTAAATATTTTTCATTATGCTTTAGAATACTGATGAAATTACACATTCTGTGTACTTAGGAGTGCGCTAATGACTGCATTTTCTTTCTTTAGCAGGTCGACAAGAGATGAGTGGGAGCGGCGACATATTCTAGAAGAAAATAGCTAGTGCTTTGCACATAGCATTCTTCACACCGAATGTATCTACGTACAGCGGAGGACTGCGTGAATAATAAGTTTTTTGGTAAGTATCAGCTCGATGTTTTAATTTTTTTCATTATGCTTTAGAATACTGATGAAATTACACATTCTGTGTACTTAGGAGGGCGTTAATGACTGCATTTTCTTTCTTTAGCAGGTTGACAAGAGATGAGTGTTAACGGCGACATATTCTAGAAGAAAATAGCTAGTGCTTTACATATAGCATTCTTCACACCGAATGTATCTACGTACAGCGGAGGACTGCGTGAAGAATAAGTTTTTTCGTAAGTATCAGCTCGATGTTTTAATTTATTTCATTATGCTTTAGAATACTGATGAAATTACACATTCTGTGTACTTAGGAGTGCGCTAATGACTGCATTTTCTTTCTTTAGCAAGTTGACAAGAGGTGAGTGGGAGCGGCGACATATTCTAGAAGAAAATAGCTAGTGCTTTGCACATAGCATTCTTCACACCGAATGTATCTACGTACAGCGGAGAACTGCGTGAATAATTAGTTTTTTGGGAAGTAACAGGTCGATGTTTAAATTTTTTTCATTATGCCTTAGAATACTGATGAAATTACACATTCTGTGTACTTAGGAGTGCGCTAATGACTGCATTTTCTTTCTTTAGCAGGTTGACAAGAGTTGAGTGGGAGCGGCGACATATTCTAGAAGAAAATCGCTAGTGCAATGCACATAGCATTCTTCACACCGAATGTATCTACGTACAGCGGAAGACTGCGTGAATAATTAGTTTTTTGGGAAGTAACAGCTCGATGTTAATATTTTTCTCATTATGCTTTAGAATACTGATGAAATTACACATTCTGTGTACTTAGGAGTACGCTAATGACTGCATTTTCTTTCTTTAGCAGGTTGACAAGATATGAGTGGGAGCGGCGACATATTCTAGAAGAAAATAGCTAGTGCTTTGCACATAGCATTCTTCACACCGAATGTATCTACGTACAGCGGAGGACTGCGTGAATAATAAGTTTTTTGGTAAGTATCAGCTCGATGTTTTAATTTTTTTCATTATGCTTTAGAATACTGATGAAATTACACATTCTGTGTACTTAGGAGGGCGTTAATGACTGCATTTTCTTTCTTTAGCAGGTGGACAAGAGATGAGTGGGAGCGGCGACATATTCTAGAAGAAAATCATTGGTGATGTGCACATAGCATTCTTCACGCTGAATGTATTTACGTACAGCGGAGGACTGCGTGAATAATTAGTTTTTTGGGAAGTAACAGCTCGATGTTTAAATTTTTTTCATTATGCTTTAGAATACTGATGAAATTACACATTCTGTGTACTTAGGAGTGCGCTAATGACTGCATTTTCTTTCTTTAGCAGGTTGACAAGAGATGAGTGGGAGCGGCGACATATTCTAGAAGAAAATAGCTAGTGCTTTGCATATAGCATTCTTCACACCGAATGTATCTACGTACAGCGGAGGACTGCGTGAAGAATAAGTTTTTTGGTAAGTATCAGCTCGATGTTTTAATTTTTTCATTATGCTTTAGAATACTGATGAAATTACACATTCTGTGTACTTAGGAGTGCGCTAATGACTGCATTATCTTTCTTTAGCAGGTTGACAAGAGATGAGTGGGAGCGGCGACATATTCTAGAAGAAAATAGCTAGTGCTTTGCACATAGCATTCTTCACACCGAATGTATCTACGTACAGCGGAGGACTGCGTGAAGAATAAGTTTTTTGGTAAGTATCAGCTCGATGTTTAAATTTTTTTCATTATGCTTTAGAATAATGATGAAATTAACCATTCTGAGTACTTAGGAGTGCGCTAATGACTGCATTTTTTTTTCTTTAGCAGGTTGACTAGAGATGAGTGGGAGCGGCGACATATTCTAGTAGAAAATCGCTAGTGCTTTGCATATAGCATTCTTCACACCGAATGTATCTACGTACAGCGGAGGAGTGCGTGAATAATTAGTTTTTTGGGAAGTAACAGCTCGATGTTTAAATTTTTTTCATTATGCTTTAGAATACTGATGAAATTACACATTCTGTGTACTTAGGAGGGCGTTAATGACTGCATTTTCTTTCTTTAGCAGGTGGACAAGAGATGAGTGGGAGCGGCGACATATTCTAGAAGAAAATCATTGGTGATGTGCACATAGCATTCTTCACGCTGAATGTATTTACGTACAGCGGAGGACTGCGTGAATAATTAGTTTTTTGGGAAGTAACAGCTCGATGTTTAAATTTTTTTCATTATGCTTTAGAATACTGATGAAATTACACATTCTGTGTACTTAGGAGTGCGCTAATGACTGCATTTTCTTTCTTTAGCAGGTTGACAAGAGATGAGTGGGAGCGGCGACATATTCTAGAAGAAAATAGCTAGTGCTTTGCATATAGCATTCTTCACACCGAATGTATCTACGTACAGCGGAGGACTGCGTGAAGAATAAGTTTTTTCGTAAGTATCAGCTCGATGTTTTAATTTTTTTCATTATGCTTTAGAATACTGATGAAATTACACATTCTGTGTACTTAGGAGTGCGCTAATGACTGCATTTTCTTTCTTTAGCAGGTTGACAAGAGATGAGTGGGAGCGGCGACATATTCTAGAAGAAAATAGCTAGTGCTTTGCATATAGCATTCTTCACACCGAATGTATCTACGTACAGCGGAGGACTGCGTGAAGAATAAGTTTTTTCGTAAGTATCAGCTCGATGTTTTAATTTTTTTCATTATGCTTTAGAATACTGATGAAATTACACATTCTGTGTACTTAGGAGTGCGCTAATGACTGCATTTTCTTTCTTTAGCACGTTGACAAGAGGTGAGTGGGAGCGGCGACATATTCTAGAAGAAAATAGCTAGTGCTTTGCACATAGCATTCTTCACACCGATTGTATCTACGTACAGCGGAGGACTGCGTGAAGAATAAGCTTTTTGGTAAGTATCAGCTCGATGTTTTAATTTTTTTCATTATGCTTTAGAATACTGATGAAATTACACATTCTGTGTACTTAGGAGTGCGCTAATGACTGCATTTTCTTTCTTTAGCAGGTTGACAAGAGGTAAGTGGGAGCGGCGACATATTCTAGAAGAAAATAGCTAGTGCTTTGCACATAGCATTCTTCACACTGAATGTATCTACGTACAGCGGAGGACTGCGTGAATAATTAGTTTTTTGGGAAGTAACAGGTCGATGTTTAAATTTTTTTCATTATGCTTTAGAATACTGATGAAATTACACATTCTGTGTACTTAGGAGTGCGCTAATGACTGCATTTTCTTTCTTTAGCAGGTTGACAAGAGATGAGTGGGACCGGCGACATATTATAGAAGAAAATAGCTAGTGCTTTGCATATAGCATTCTTCACACCGAATGTATCTACGTGCAGCGGAGGACTGGGTGAAGAAAAAGTTTTTTGGTAAGTATCAGCTCGATGTTTTAATTTTTTCATTATGCTTTAGAATACTGATGAAATTACACATTCTGTGTACTTAGGAGTGCGCTAATGACTGCATTTTCTTTCTTTAGCAGGTTGACAAGAGATGATTGGGAGCGGCGACATATTCTAGAAGAAAATAGCTAGTGCTTTGCACATAGCATTCTTCACACCGAATGTATCTACGTACAGCGGAGGACTGCGTGAAGAATAAGCTTTTTGGTAAGTATCAGCTCGATGTTTTAATTTTTTTCATTATGCTATAGAATACTGATGAAATTACACATTCTGTGTACTTAGGAGTGCGCTAATGACTGCATTTTCTTTCTTTAGCAGGTTGACAAGAGGTAAGTGGGAGCGGCGACATATTCTAGAAGAAAATAGCTAGTGCTTTGCACATAGCATTCTTCACACTGAATGTATCTACGTACAGCGGAGGACTGCGTGAATAATTAGTTTTTTGGGAAGTAACAGGTCGATGTTTAAATTTTTTTCATTATGCTTTAGAATACTGATGAAATTACACATTCTGTGTACTTAGGAGTGCGCTAATGACTGCATTTTTTTCGAAAGCAGGTGGACAAGAGATGAGTGGGAGCGGCGACATATTCTAGAAGAAAATCGCTGGTGATTTGCACATAGCATTCTTCACGCTGAATGTATCTACGTACACCGGAGGACTTCGTGAATAATTAGTTTTTTGGGAAGTAACAGATCAATGTTTAAATATTTTTCATTATGCTTTAGAATACTGATGAAATTACACATTCTGTGTACTTAGGAGTGCGCTAATGACTGCATTTTCTTTCTTTAGCAGGTCGACAAGAGATGAGTGGGAGCGGCGACATATTATAGAAGAAAATAGCTAGTGCTTTGCATATAGCATTCTTCACACCGAATGTATCTACGTGCAGCGGAGGACTGGGTGAAGAATAAGTTTTTTGGTAAGTATCAGCTCGATGTTTTAATTTTTTCATTATGCTTTAGAATACTGATGAAATTACACATTCTGAGTACTTAGGAGTGCGCTAATGACTGCGTTTTCTTTCTTTAGCAGGTTGACAAGAGATGTGTGGGAGCGGCGACATATTCTAGAAGAAAATCGCTAGTGCTTTGGACTTAGCATTCTTTACGCTGAATGTATCTACGTACAGCGGAGGACTGCGTGAATAATTAGTTTTTTGGGAAGTAACAGCTCGATGTTTAAATTTTTTTCATTATGCTTTAGAATACTGATGAAATTACACATTCTGTGTACTTAGGAGTGCGCTAATGACTGCATTTTCTTTCTTTAGCAGGTTGACAAGAGATGAGTGGGAGCGGCGACATATTCTAGATGAAAATAGCTAGTGCTTTGCACATAGCATTCTTCACACCGAATGTATCTACGTACAGCGGAGGACTGCGTGAAGAATAAGTTTTTTGGTAAGTATCAGCTCGATGTTTTAATTTTTTTCATGATGCTTTAGAATACTGATGAAATTACCCATTCTGAGTACTTAGGAGTGCGCTAATGACTGCATTTTCTTTCTTTAGCAGGTTGACAAGAGTTGAGTGGGAGCGGCGACATATTCTAGAAGAAAATCGCTAGTGCTTTGCATATAGCATTCTTCACACCGAATGTATCTACGTACAGCGGAGGACTGCGTGAATAATTAATTTTTTGGGAAGTAACAGCTCGATGTTTAAATTTTTTTCATTATGCTTTAGAATACTGATGAAATTACACATTCTGTGTACTTAGGAGTGCGCTAATGACTACATTTTCTTTCTTTAGCAGGTTGACAAGAGATGAGTGTTAACGGCGACATATTCTAGAAGAAAATAGCTAGTGCTTTACATATAGCATTCTTCACACCGAATGTATCTACGTACAGCGGAGGACTGCGTGAAGAATAAGTTTTTTCGTAAGTATCAGCTCGATGTTTTAATTTATTTCATTATGCTTTAGAATACTGATGAAATTACACATTCTGTGTACTTAGGAGTGCGCTAATGACTGCATTTTCTTTCTTTAGCAAGTTGACAAGAGGTGAGTGGGAGCGGCGACATATTCTAGAAGAAAATAGCTAGTGCTTTGCACATAGCATTCTTCACACCGAATGTATCTACGTACAGCGGAGAACTGCGTGAATAATTAGTTTTTTGGGAAGTAACAGGTCGATGTTTAAATTTTTTTCATTATGCTTTAGAATACTGATGAAATTACACATTCTGTGTACTTAGGAGTGCGCTAATGACTGCATTTTCTTTCTTTAGCAGGTTGACAAGAGTTGAGTGGGACCGGCGACATATTCTAGAAGAAAATCGCTAGTGCAATGCATATAGCATTCTTCACACCGAATGTATCTACGTACAGCGGAAGACTGCGTGAATAATCAGTTTTTTGGGAAGTAACAGCTCGATGTTAATATTTTTCTCATTATGCTTTAGAATACTGATGAAATTACACATTCTGTGTACTTAGGAGTACGCTAATGACTACATTTTCTTTCTTTAGCAGGTTGACAAGATATGAGTGGGAGCGGCGACATATTCTAGAAGAAAATAGCTAGTGCTTTGCACATAGCATTCTTCACACCGAATGTATCTACGTACAGCGGAGGACTGCGTGAATAATAAGTTTTTTGGTAAGTATCAGCTCGATGTTTTATTTTTTTTCATTATGCTTTAGAATACTGATGAAATTACACATTCTGTGTACTTAGGAGGGCGTTAATGACTGCATTTTCTTTCTTTAGCAGGTGGACAAGAGATGAGTGGGAGCGGCGACATATTCTAGAAGAAAATCGCTGGTGATGTGCACATAGCATTCTTCACGCTGAATGTATTTACGTACAGCGGAGGACTGCGTGAATAATTAGTTTTTTGGGAAGTAACAGCTCGATGTTTAAATTTTTTTCATTTCGCTTTAGAATACTGATGAAATTACACATTCTGTGTACTTAGGAGTGCGCTAATGACTGCATTTTCTTTCTTTAGCAGGTTGACAAGAGATGAGTGGGAGCGGCGACATATTCTAGAAGAAAATAGCTAGTGCTTTGCATATAGCATTCTTCACACCGAATGTATCTACGTACAGCGGAGGACTGCGTGAAGAATAAGTTTTTTGGTAAGTATCAGCTCGATGTTTTAATTTTTTCATTATGCTTTAGAATACTGATGAAATTACACATTCTGTGTACTTAGGAGTGCGCTAATGACTGCATTTTCTTTCTTTAGCAGGTTGACAAGAGATGAGTGGAAGCGGCGACATATTCTAGAAGAAAATAGCTAGTGCTTTGCACATAGCATTCTTCACACCGAATGTATCTACGTACAGCGGAGGACTGCGTGAAGAATAAGTTTTTTGGTAAGTATCAGCTCGATGTTTAAATTTTTTTCATTATGCTTTAGAATAATGATGAAATTAACCATTCTGAGTACTTAGGAGTGCGCTAATGACTGCATTTTCTTTCTTTAGCAGGTTGACAAGAGATGAGTGGGAGCGGCGACATATTCTAGAAGAAAATCGCTAGTGCTTTGCATATAGCATTCTTCACACCGAATGTATCTACGTACAGCGGAGGAGTGCGTGAATAATTAGTTTTTTGGGAAGTAACAGCTCGATGTTTAAATTTTTTTCATTATGCTTTAGAATACTGATGAAATTACACATTCTGTGTACTTAGGAGTGCGCTAATGGCTGCATTTTCTTTCTTTAGCAGGTTGACAAGAGGTGAGTGGGAGCGGCGACATATTCTAGAAGAAAATAGCTAGTGCTTTGCACATAGCATTCTTCACACTGAATGTATCTACGTACAGCGGCGGACTGCGTGAATAATTAGTTTTTTGGGAAGTAACAGGTCGATGTTTAAATTTTTTTCATTATGCTTTAGAATACTGATGAAATTACACATTCTGTGTACTTAGGAGTGCGCTAATGACTGCATTTTTTTCGAAAGCAGGTGGACAAGAGATGAGTGGGAGCGGCGACATATTCTAGAAGAAAATGGCTGGTGATGTGCACATAGCATTCTTCACGCTGAATGTATCTACTTACAGCGGACGACTTCGTGAATAATTAGTTTTTTGGGAAGTAACAGATCGATGTTTAAATTTTTTTCATTATTTTTTAGAATACTGATGAAATTACACATTCTGTGTACTTAGGAGTGCGCTAATGACTGCATTTTCTTTCTTTAGCAGGTTGACAAGAGATGAGTGGGAGCGGCGACATATTCTAGAAGAAAATCGCTAGTGCTTTGCATATAGCATTCTTCACACCGAATGTATCTACGTACAGCGGAGGACTGGGTGAAGAATAAGTTTTTTGGTAAGTATCAGCTCGATGTTTTAATTTTTTCATTATGCTTTAGAATACTGATGAAATTACACATTCTGAGTACTTAGGAGTGCGCTAATGACTGCATTTTCTTTCTTTAGCAGGTTGACAAGAGATGAGTGGGAGCGGCGACATATTCTAGAAGAAAATCGCTAGTGCTTTGCATATAGCATTCTTAACACCGAATGTATCTACGTACAGCGGAGGACTGCGTGAATAATTAGTTTTATGGGAACTAACAGCTCGATGTTTAAATTTTTCTCATTATGCTTTAGAATACTGATGAAATTACACATTCTGTGTACTTAGGAGTGCGCTAATGACTGCATTTTTTTCGAAAGCAGGTGGACAAGAGATGAGTGGGAGCGGCGACATATTCTAGAAGAAAATCGCTGGTGCTTTGCACTTAGCATTCTTTACGCTGAATGTATCTACGTACAGCGGAGGACTGCGTGAATAATTAGTTTTTTGGGAAGTAACAGCTCGATGTTTAAATTTTTTTCATTATGCTTTAGAATACTGATGAAATTACACATTCTGTGTACTTATGAGTGCGCTAATGACTGCATTTTCTTTCTTTAGCAGGTTGACAAGAGATGAGTGGGAGCGGTGACATATTCTAGAAGAAAATCGCTAGTTCTTTGCATATAGCATTCTTCACACCGAATGTATCTACGTACAGCGGAGGACTGCGTGAATAATTAGTTTTTTGGGAAGTAACAGCTCGATGTTTAAATTTTTTTCATTATGCTTTAGAATACTGATGAAATTACACATTCTGTGTACTTAGGAGTGCGCTAATGACTACATTTTCTTTCTTTAGCAGGTTGACAAGAGATGAGTGGGAACGGCGACATATTCTAGATGAAAATAGCTAGTGCTTTACACATAGCATTCTTCACACCGAATGTATCTACGTACAGCGGGGGACTGCGTGAAGAATAAGTTTTTTCGTAAGTATCAGCTCGATGTTTTAATTTTTTTCATTATGCTTTAGAATACTGATGAAATTACACATTCTGTGTACTTAGGAGTGCGCTAATGACTGCATTTTCTTTCTTTAGCAGGTTGACAAGAGGTGAGTGGGAGCGGCGACATATTCTAGAAGAAAATAGCTAGTGCTTTGCACATAGCATTCTTCACACCGAATGTATCTACGTACAGCGGAGGACTGCGTGAAGAATAAGTTTTTTGGTAAGTATCAGCTCGATGTTTAAATTTTTTTCATTATGCTTTAGAATACTGATGAAATTACACATTCTGTGTACTTAGGAGTGCGCTAATGACTGCATTTTCTTTCTTTAGCAGGTTGATAAGAGTTGAGTGGGAGCGGCGACATATTCTAGAAGAAAATCGCTAGTGCAATGCATATAGCATTCTTCACACCGAATGTATCTACGTACAGCGGAGGACTGCGTGAATAATTAGTTTTTTGGGAAGTAACAGCTCGATGTTAAAATTTTTCTCATTATGCTTTAGAATACTGATGAAATTACACATTCTGTGTACTTAGGAGTGCGCTAATGACTGCATTTTCTTTCTTTAGCAGGTTGACAAGAGATGAGTGGGAGCGGCGACATATTCTAGAAGAAAATAGCTAGTGCTTTGCACATAGCATTCTTCACACCGAATGTATCTACGTACAGCGGAGGACTGCGCGAATAATAAGTTTTTTGGTAAGTATCAGCTCGATGTTTTAATTTTATTCATTATGCTTTAGAAACTGATGAAATTACACATTCTGTGTACTTAGGAGTGCGTTAATGACTGCATTTTTTTTCTTTAGCCGGTGGACAAGAGATGAGTGGGAGCGGCGACATATTCTAGAAGAAAATCGCTGGTGATGTGCACATAGCATTCTTCACGCTGAATGTATCTACGTACAGCGGAGGACTGCGTGAATAATTAGTTTTTGGGAAGTAACAGCTCGATGTTTAAATTTTTTTCATTATGCTTTAGAATACTGATGAAATTACACATTCTGTGTACTTAGGAGTGCGCTAATGACTGCATTTTCTTTCTTTAGCAGGTTGACAAGAGATGAGTGGGAGCGGCGACATATTCTAGAAGAAAATACCTAGTGCTTTGCATATAGCATTCTTCACACCGAATGTATCTACGTACAGCGGAGGACTGCGTGAAGAATAAGTTTTTTGGTAAGTATCAGCTCGATGTTTTAATTTTTTTCATTATGCTTTAGAATACTGATGAAATTACACATTCTGTGTACTTAGGAGTGCGCTAATGACTGCATTTTCTTTCTTTAGCAGGTTGACAAGAGATGAGTGGGAGCGGCGACATATTCTAGAAGAAAATAGCTAGTGCTCTGCACATAGCATTCTTCACACCGAATGTATCTACGTACAGCGGAGGACTGCGTGAATAATAAGTTTTTTGGTAAGTATCAGCTCGATGTTTTAATTTTTTCCATTATGCTTTAGAATACTGATGAAATTACACATTCTGTGTACTTAGGAGTGCGCTAATGACTGCATTTTTTTCGAAAGCAGGTGGACAAGAGATGAGTGGGAGCGGCGTCATATTCTAGAAGAAAATCGCTAGTGATGTGCACATAGCATTCTTCACGCCGAATGTATCTACGTACAGCGGAGGACTGCGTGAATAATTAGTTTTATGGGAAGTAACAGCTCGATGTTTAAATTTTTCTCATTATGCTTTAGAATACTGATGAAATTACACATTATGTGTACTTAGGAGTGCGCTAATGACTGCATTTTTTTCGAAAGCAGGTGGACAAGAGATGAGTGGGAGCGGCGACATATTCTAGAAGAAAATCGCTAGTGCTTTGCACTTAGCATTCTTTACGCTGAATGTATCAACGTACAGCGGGGGACTGCGTGAATAATTAGTTGTTTGGGAAGTAACAGCTCGATGTTTAAATTTTTTTCATTATGCTTTAGAATACTGATGAAATTACACATTCTGTGTACTTAGGAGTGCGCTAATGACTGCATTTTCTTTCTTTAGCAGGTTGACAAGAGATGAGTGGGAGCGGCGACATATTCTTGAAGAAAATAGCTAGTGCTTTGCACATAGCATTCTTCACACCGAATGTATCTACGTACAGCGGAGGACTGCGTGAAGAATAAGTTTTTTGGTAAGTATCAGCTCGATGTTTAAATTTTTTTCATTATGCTTTAGAATACTGATGAAATTACCCATTCTGAGTACTTAGGAGTGCGCTAATGACTGCATTTTCTTTCTTTAGCAGGTTGACAAGAGATGAGTGGGAGCGGCGACATATTCTAGAAGAAAATCGCTAGTGCTTTGCACATAGCATTCTTCACACCGAATATATCTACGTACAGCGGAGGACTGCGTGAATAATTAGTTTTTTGGGAAGTAACATGTCGATGTTTAAATTTTTTTCATTATGCTTTAGAATACTGATGAAATTACACATTCTGTGTACTTAGGAGTGCGCTAATGACTGCATTTTTTTCGAAAGCAGGTGGACAAGAGATGAGTGGGAGCGGCGACATATTCTAGAAGAAAATCGCTAGTGATGTGCACATAGCATTCTTCACGCCGAATGTATCTACGTACAGCGGAGGACTGCGTGAATAATTAGTTTTATGGGAAGTAACAGCTCGATGTTTAAATTTTTCTCATTATGCTTTAGAATACTGATGAAATTACACATTCTGTGTACTTAGGAGTGCGCTAATGACTGCATTTTTTTCGAAAGCAGGTGGACAAGAGATGAGTGGGAGCGGCGACATA
Organism: Schistocerca cancellata; assembly: GCF_023864275.1. Lineage (NCBI taxonomy): Eukaryota > Metazoa > Arthropoda > Insecta > Orthoptera > Acrididae > Schistocerca > Schistocerca cancellata. Next base: position 140,524,116 of record NC_064634.1, on the reverse strand, counting down.
TTCTAGAAGAAAATGCTAGTGCTTTGCACTTAGCATTCTTTACGCTGAATGTATCAACGTACAGCGGGGGACTGCGTGAATAATTAGTTGTTTGGGAAGAAACAGCTCGATGTTTAAATTTTTTTCATTATGCTTTAGAATACTGATGAAATTATACATTCTGTGTACTTAGGAGTGCGCTAATGACTGCATTTTCTTTCTTTAGCAGGTTGACAAGAGGTGAGTGGGAGCGGCGACATATTCTAGAAGAAAATAGCTAGTGCTTTGCACATAGCATTCTTCACACCGAATGTATCTACGTACAGCGGAGGACTGCGTGAAGAATAAGTTTTTTGGTAAGTATCAGCTCGATGTTTAAATTTTTTTCATTATGCTTTAGAATACTGATGAAATTACACATTCTGTGTACTTAGGAGTGCGCTAATGACTGCATTTTCTTTCTTTAGCAGGTTGATAAGAGTTGAGTGGGAGCGGCGACATATTCTAGAAGAAAATCGCTAGTGCAATGCATATAGCATTCTTCACACCGAATGTATCTACGTACAGCGGAGGACTGCGTGAATAATAAGTTTTTTGGTAAGTATCAGCTCGATGTTTTAATTTTTTCCATTATGCTTTAGAATACTGATGAAATTACACATTCTGTGTACTTAGGAGTGCGCTAATGACTGCATTTTTTTCGAAAGCAGGTGGACAAGAGATGAGTGGGAGCGGCGACATATTCTAGAAGAAAATCGCTAGTGATGTGCACATAGCATTCTTCACGCCGAATGTATCTACGTACAGCGGAGGACTGCGTGAATAATTAGTTTTATGGGAAGTAACAGCTCGATGTTTAAATTTTTCTCATTATGCTTTAGAATACTGATGAAAATACACATTCTGTGTACTTAGGAGTGCGCTAATGCCTGCATTTTTTTCGAAAGCAGGTGGACAAGAGATGAGTGGGAGCGGCGACATATTCTAGAAGAAAATCGCTAGTGCTTTGCACTTAGCATTCTTTACGCTGAATGTATCAACGTACAGCGGGGGACTGCGTGAATAATTAGTTGTTTGGGAAGTAACAGCTCGATGTTTAAATTTTTTTCATTATGCTTTAGAATACTGATGAAATTACACATTCTGTGTACTTAGGAGTGCGCTAATGACTGCATTTTCTTTCTTTAGCAGGTTGACAAGAGATGAGTGGGAGCGGCGACATATTCTTGCAGAAAATAGCTAGTGCTTTGCACATAGCATTCTTCACACCGAATGTATCTACGTACAGCGGAGGACTGCGTGAAGAATAAGTTTTTTGGTAAGTATCAGCTCGATGTTTAAATTTTTTTCATTATGCTTTAGAATACTGATGAAATTACCCATTCTGAGTACTTAGGAGTGCGCTAATGACTGCATTTTCTTTCTTTAGCAGGTTGACAAGAGATGAGTGGGAGCGGCGACATATTCTAGAAGAAAATCGCTAGTGCTTTGCACATAGCATTCTTCACACCGAATATATCTACGTACAGCGGAGGACTGCGTGAATAATTAGTTTTTTGGGAAGTAACATGTCGATGTTTAAATTTTTTTCATTATGCTTTAGAATACTGATGAAATTACACATTCTGTGTACTTAGGATTGCGCTAATGACTGCATTTTTTTCGAAAGCAGGTGGACAAGAGATGAGTGGGAGCGGCGACATATTCTAGAAGAAAATCGCTAGTGATGTGCACATAGCATTCTTCACGCCGAATGTATCTACGTACAGCGGAGGACTGTGTGAATAATTAGTTTTATGGGAAGTAACAGCTCGATGTTTAAATTTTTCTCATTATGCTTTAGAATACTGATGAAATTACACATTCTGTGTACTTAGGAGTGCGCTAATGACTGCATTTTTTTCGAAAGCAGGTGGACAAGAGATGAGTGGGAGCGGCGAGATATTCTAGAAGAAAAAGTCTGGTGATGTGCACATAGCATTCTTCACGCTGAATGTATCTACGTACAGCGGAGGACTGCGTGAATAATTAGCTTTTTGGGAAGTAACAGATCGATGTTTAAATTTTTATCATTATGCTTTAGAATACTGATGAAATTACACATTCTGTGTACTTTGGAGTGCGCTAATGACTGCATTTTTTTCGAAAGCAGGTGGACAAGAGATGAGTGGGAACGGCGACAAATTCTAGAAGAAAATAGCTAGTGCTTAACACATAGCATTCTTCACACCGAATGTATCTACGTACAGCGGAGGACTGCGTGAAGAATAAGTTTTTTCGTAAGTATCAGCTCGATGTCTTAATTTTTTTCATTATGCTTTAGAATACTGATGAAATTACACATTCTGTGTACTTAGGAGTGCGCTAATGACTGCATTTTCTTTCTTTAGCAGGTTGACAAGTGGTGAGTGGGAGCGACGGCTTATTCGAGAAGAAAATAGCTAGTGCTTTGCACATAGCATTCTTCACACCGAATGTATCTACGTACAGCGGAGGACTGCGTGAATAATTAGTTTTTTGGGAAGTAACAGGTCGATGTTTAAATTTTTTTCATTATGCTTTAGAATACTGATGAAATTACACATTCTGTGTACTTAGGAGTGCGCTAATGACTGCATTTTCTTTCTTTAGCAGGTTGACAAGAGTTGAGTGGGAGCGGCGACATATTCTAGAAGAAAATCGCTAGTGCTTTGCATATAGCATTCTTCACACCGAATGTATCTACGTACAGCGGTGGACTGCGTGAATAATTAGTTTTTTGGGAAGTAACAGCTCGATGTTAAAATTTTTCTCATTATGCTTTAGAATACTGATGAAATTACACATTCTGTGTACTTAGGAGTGCGCTAATGACTGCATTTTCTTTCTTTAGCAGGTTGACAAGAGATGAGTGGGAGCGGCGACATATTCGAGAAGAAAATAGCTAGTGCTTTGCACATAGCATTCTTCACACCGAATGTATCTACGTACAGCGGAGGACTGCGTGAATAATAAGTTTTTTGGTAAGTATCAGCTCGATGTTTTAATTTTTTTCATTATGCTTTAGAATACTGATGAAATTACACATTCTGTGTACTTAGGAGTGCGCTAATGACTGCATTTTCTTTCTTTAGCAGGTGGACAAGAGATGAGTGGGAGCGGCGACATATTCTAGAAGAAAATCGCTGGTGATGTGCGCATAGCATTCTTCACGCTGAATGTATCTACGTACAGCGGAGGACTGCGTGAATAATTAGTTTTTTGGGAAGTAACAGCTCGATGTTTAAATTTTTTTCATTATGCTTTAGAATACTGATGAAATTACACATTCTGTGTACTTAGGAGTGCGCTAATGACTGCATTTTCTTTCTTTAGCAGGTTGACAATAGATGAGTGGGAGCGGCGACATATTCTAGAAGAAAAAAGATAGTGCTTTGCATATAGCATTCTTCACGCCGAATGTATCTACGTACAGCGGAGGACTGCGTGAAGAATAAGTTTTTTGGTAAATGAAATTACCCATTCTGAGTACTTAGGAGTGCGCTAATGACTGCATTTTTTTTCTTTAGCAGATTGACAAGAGATGAGTGGGAGCGGCGACATATTCTAGAAGAAAATCGCTAGTGTTTTGCATATAGCATTCTTCACACCGAATGTATCTACGTACCGCGGAGGACTGCGTGAATAATAAGTTTTTTGGTAAGTATCAGCTCGATGTTTTAATTTTTTTCATTATGCTTTAGAATACTGATGAAATTACACATTCTGTGTACTTAGGAGTGCGCTAATGACTGCATTTTTTTCGAAAGCAGGTGGACAAGAGATGAGTGGGAGCGGCGACATATTCTAGAAGAAAATCGCTAGTGATGTGCGCATAGAATTCTTCACGCCGAATGTATTTACGTACAGCGGAGGACTGCGTGAATAATTAGTTTTATGGGAAGTAACAGCTCGATGTTTAAATTTTTCTCAATATGCTTTAGAATACCGATGAAATTACACATTCTGTGTACTTAGGAGTGCGCTAATGACTGCATTTTTTTCGAAAGCATGTGGACAAGAGATGAGTGGGAGCGGCGACATATTCTAGAAGAAAATCTCTAGTGCTTTGCACTTAGCATTCTTTACGCTGAATGTATCTACGTACAGCGGAGGACTGCGTGAATAATTAGTTTTTTGGGGAGTAACAGCTCGATGTTTAATTTTTTTTCATTATGCTTTAGAATACTGATGAAATTACACATTCTGTGTACTTAGGAGTGCGCTAATGACTGCATTTTCTTTCTTTAGCAGGTTGACAAGAGATGAGTGGGAGCGGCGACATATTCTAGAAGAAAATAGCTAGTGCTTTGCACAGAGCATTCTTCACACCGAATGTATCTACGTACAGCGGAGGACTTTGTGAAGAATAAGTTTTTTGGTAAGTATCAGCTCGATGTTTAAATTTTTTTCATTATGCTTTAGAATACTGATGAAATTACCCATTCTGAGTACTTAGGAGTGCGCTAATGACTGCATTTTCTTTCTTTAGCAGGTTGACAAGAGATGAGTGGGAGCGGCGACATATTCTAGAAGAAAATCGCTAGTGCTTTGCATATAGCATTCTTCACACCGAATGTATCTACGTACAGCGGAGGACTGCGTGAATAATTAGTTTTTTGGGAAGTAACAGCTCGATGTTTAAATTTTTTTCATTATGCTTTAGAATACTGATGAAATTACACATTCTGTGTACTTAGGAGTGCCCTAATGACTACATTTTCTTTCTTTAGCAGGTTGACAAGAGATGAGTGGGAACGGCGACATATTCTAGAAGAAAATAGCTAGTGCTTTGCACATAGCATTCTTCACACCGAATGTATCTACGTACAGCGGAGGACTGCGTGAAGAATAAGTTTTTTGCTAAGTATCAGCTCGATGTTTTAATTTTTTTCATTATGCTTTAGAATACTTATGAAATTACACATTCTGTGTACTTAGGAGTGCGCTAATGACTGCATTTTCTTTCTTTATCAGGTTGACAAGAGGTGAGTGGGAGCGGCGACATATTCTACAAGAAAATAGCTAGTGCTTTGCACATAGCATTCTTCACACCGAATGTATCTACGTACAGCGGAGGACTGCGTGAATAATTAGTTTTTTGGGAAGTAACAGGTCGATGTTTAAATTTTTTTCATAATGCTTTAGAATACTGATGAAATTACACATTCTGTGTATTTAGGAATGCGCTAATGACTGCATTTTCTTTCTTTAGCAAGTTGACAAGAGATGAGTGGGAGCGGCGACATATTCTAGAAGAAAATAGCTAGTGTTTTGCATATAGCATTCTTCACACCGAATGTATCTACGTACAGCGGAGGACTGCGTGAAGATTAAGTTTTTTGGTAAGTATCAGCTCGATGTTTAAATTTTTTTCATTATGCTTTAGAATACTGATGAAATTACACATTCTGTGTACTTAGGAGTGCGCTAATGACTGCATTTTTTCGAAAGCAGGTGGACAAGAAATGAGAGGGAGCGGCGACATATTCTAGAAGAAAATCGCTGGTGATGTGCACATAGCATTCTTCACGCTGAATGTATCTACGTACAGCGGAGGACTGCGTGAATAATTAGTTTTTTGGGAAGTAACAGCTCGATGTTTAAATTTTTTTTCATTTTGCTTTAGAATACTGATGAAATTACTCATTCTGTGTACTTAGGAGTGCGCTAATGACTGCATTTTCTTTCTTTAGCAGGTTGACAAGAGATGAGTGGGAGCGGCGACATATTCTAGAAGAAAATAGCTAGTGCTTTGCACATAGCATTCTTAACACCGAATGTATCTACGTACAGCGGAGGACAGCGTGAATAATAAGTTTTTTGGTAAGTATCAGCTCGATGTTTCAATTTTTTTCATTATGCTTTAGAATACTGATGAAATTACACATTCTGTGTACTTAGGAGTGCGCTAATGACTGCATTTTCTTTCTTTAGCAGGTTGACAAGAGATGAGTGGGAGCGGCGACATATTCTAGAAGAAAATAGCTAGTGCTTTGCACATAGCATTCTTCACACCGAATGTATCTACGTACAGCGGAGGACTGCGTGAATAATTAGTTTTTTGGGAAGTAACAGGTCGATGTTTAAATTTTTTTCATAATGCTTTAGAATACTTATGAAATTACACATTCTGTGTACATAGGAATGCGCTAATGACTGCATTTTCTTTCTTTAGCAGGTTGACAAGAGATGAGTGGGAGCGGCGACATATTCTAGAAGAAAATCGCTAGTGCTTTGCATATAGCATTCTTCAAAACGAATATATCTACGTACAGCGGAGGACTGCGTGAATAATTAGTTTTTTGGGAAGTAACAGCTCGATGTTAAAATTTTTCTCATTATGCTTTAGAATACTGATGAAATTACACATTCCGTGTACTTAGGAGTGCGCTAATGACTGCATTTTCTTTCTTTAGCAGGTTGACAAGAGATGAGTGGGAGCGGCGACATATTCTAGAAGAAAATCGCTAGTGTTTTGCATATAGCATTCTTCACACCGAATGTATCTACGTACAGCGGAGGAGTACGTGAATAATTAGTTTTTTTGGAAGTAACAGCTCGATGTTTAAATTTTTTCATTATGCTTTAGAATACTGATGAAATTACACATTCTGTGTACTTAGGAGTGCGCTAATGACTGCATTTTCTTTCTTTAGCAGGTTGACAAGAGATGAGTGGGAGCGGCGACATATTCTAGAAGAAAAATGCTAGTGCTTTGCATACAGCATTCTTCACGCCGAATGTATCTACGTACAGCGGAGGACTGCGTGAAGAATAAGTTTTTTGGTAAATGAAATTACCCATTCTGAGTACTTAGGAGTGCGCTAATGACTGCATTTTCTTTCTTTAGCAGATTGACAAGAGATGAGTGGGAGCGGCGACATATTCTAGAAGAAAATCGCTAGTGTTTTGCATATAGCATTCTTCACACCGAATGTATCTACGTACAGCGGAGGAGTGCGTGAATAATTAGTTTTTTTGGAAGTAACAGCTCGATGTTTAAATTTTTTCATTATGCTTTAGAATACTGATGAAATTACACATTCTGTGTACTTAGGAGTGCGCTAATGACTGCATTTTCTTTCTTTAGCAGGTTGACAAGAGTTGAGTGGGGGCGGCGACATATTCTAGAAGAAAATAGCTAGTGCTTTGCACATAGCATTCTTCACACCGAATGTATCTACGTACAGCGGAGGACTGCGTGAATAATAAGTTTTTTGGTAAGTATCAGCTCGATGTTTTAATTTTTTTCATTATGCTTTACAATACTGATGAAATTACACATTCTGTGTACTTAGGAGTGCGCTAATGAGTGCATTTTTTTCGAAAGCAGGTGGACAAGAGATGAGTGGGAGCGGCGACATATTCTAGAAGAAAATCGCTAGTGATGTGCGCATAGCATTCTTCACGCCGAATGTATTTACGTACAGCGGAGGACTGCGTGAATAATTAGTTTTATGGGAAGTAACAGCTCGATGTTTAAATTTTTCTCAATATACTTTAGAATACCGATGAAATTACACATTCTGTGTACTTAGGAGTGCGCTAATGACTGCATTTTTTTCGAAAGCATGTGGACAAGAGATGAGTGGGAGCGGCGACATATTCTAGAAGAAAATCTCTAGTGCTTTGCACTTAGCATTCTTTACGCTGAATGTATCTACGTACAGCGGAGGACTGCGTGAATAATTAGTTTTTTGGGGAGTAACAGCTCGATGTTTAATTTTTTTTCATTATGCTTTAGAATACTGATGAAATTACACATTCTGTGTACTTAGGAGTGCGCTAATGACTGCATTTTCTTTCTTTAGCAGGTTGACAAGAGATGAGTGGGAACGGCGACATATTCTAGAAGAAAATAGCTAGTGCTTTGCACATAGCATTCTTCACACCGAATGTATCTACGTACAGCGAAGGACTGCGTGAAGAATAAGTTTTTTGCTAAGTATCAGCTCGATGTTTTAATTTTTTTCATTATGCTTTAGAATACTTATGAAATTACACATTCTGTGTACTTAGGAGTGCGCTAATGACTGCATTTTCTTTCTTTATCAGGTTGACAAGAGGTGAGTGGGAGCGGCGACATATTCTATAAGAAAATAGCTAGTGCTTTGCACATAGCATTCTTCACACCGAATGTATCTACGTACAGCGGAGGACTGCGTGAATAATAAGTTTTTTGGGAAGTAACAGGTCGATGTTTAAATTTTTTTCATAATGCTTTAGAATACTGATGAAATTACACAATCTGTGTATTTAGGAATGCGCTAATGACTGCATTTTCGTTCTTTAGCAGGTTGACAAGAGATGAGTGGGAGCGGCGACATATTCTAGAAGAAAATCGCTAGTGCTTTGCATATAGCATTCTTCACACCGAATATATCTACGTACAGCGGAGGACTGCGTGAATAATTAGTTTTTTGGGAAGTAATAGCTCGATGTATAAATTTTTCTCATTATGCTTTAGAATACTGATGAAATTACACATTCTGTGTACTTAGGAGTGCGCTAATGACTGCATTTTCTTTCTTTAGCAGGTTGACAAGAGATGAGTGGTAGCGGCGACATATTCTAGAAGAAAATAGCTAGTGCTTTACACATAGCATTCTTCACACCGAATGTATCTACGTACAGCGGAGGACTGCGTGAATAATAAGTTTTTTGATAAGTATCAGCTCGATGTTTTAATTTTTTTCATTATGCTTTAGAATACTGATGAAATTACACATTCTGTGTACTTAGGAGTGCGCTAATGACTGCATTTTTTTCGAAAGCAGGTGGACAAGAAATGAGAGGGAGCGGCGACATATTCTAGAAGAAAATCGCTGGTGATGTGCACATAGCATTCTTCACGCTGAATGTATCTACGTACAGCGGAGGACTGCGTGAATAATTAGTTTTTTGGGAAGTAACAGCTCGATGTTTAAATTTTTTTTCATTTTGCTTTAGAATACTCATGAAATTACTCATTCTGTGTACTTAGGAGTGCGCTAATGACTGCATTTTCTTTCTTTAGCAGGTTGACACGAGATGAGTGGGAGCGGCGACATATTCTAGAAGAAAATAGCTAGTGTTTTGCATATAGCATTCTTCACACCGAATGTATCTACGTACAGCGGAGGACTGCGTGAAGATTAAGTTTTTTGGTAAGTATCAGCTCGATGTTTAAATTTTTTTCATTATGCTTTAGAATACTGATGAAATTACACATTCTGTGTACTTTGGAGTGCGCCAATGACTGCATTTTTTTCGAAAGCAGGTGGACAAGAGATGAGTGGGAGCGGCGACATATTCTAGAAGAAAATCGCTAGTGATGTGCACATAGCATTCTTCACGCTGAATGTATCTACGTACAGCGGATGACTGCGTGAATAATTAGTTTTTTGGGAAGTAACAGCTCGATGTTTAAATTTTTCTCATTATGCTTTAGAATACTGATGAAATTACACATTCTGTGTACTTAGGAGTGCACTAATGACTGGATTTTCTTTCTTTAGCCGGTTGACAAGAGATGAGTGGGAGCGGCGACATATTCTAGAAGAAAATAGCTAGTGCTTTGCACATAGCATTCTTCACACCGAATGTATCTACGTACATCGGAGGACTGCGTGAAGATTAAGTTTTTTGGTAAGTATCAGCTCGATGTTTAAATTTTTTTCATTATGCTTTAGAATACTGATGAAATTACACATTCTGTGTACTTAGGAGTGCGCTAATGACTGCATTTTTTCGAAAGCAGGTGGACAAGAGATGAGTGGCAGCGGCGACATATTCTAGAAGAAAATCGCTAGTGATGTGCACATAGCATTCTTCACGCCGAATGTATCTACGTACAGCGGAGGACTGCGTGAATAATTAGTTTTATGGGAAGTAACAGCTCGATGTTTAAATTTTTCTCATTATGCTTTAGAATACTGATGAAATTACACATTATGTGTACTTAAGAGTGCGCTAAAGACTGCATTTTTTTCGAAAGCAGGTGGACAAGAGATGAGTGGGAGCGGCGACATATTCTAGAAGAAAATAGCTAGTGCTTTGCACATAGCATTCTTCACACCGAATGTATCTACGTACAGCGGAGGACTGCGTGAATAATAAGTTTTTTGGTAAGTATCAGCTCGATGTTTCAATTTTTTTCATTATGCTTTAGAATACTGATGAAATTACACATTCTGTGTACTTAGGAGTGCGCTAATGACTGCATTTTCTTTCTTTAGCAGGTTGACAAGAGATGAGTGGGAGCGGCGACATATTCTAGAAGAAAATCGCTAGTGCTTTGCATATAGCATTCTTCACACCGAATGTATCTACGTACTGCGGAGGACTGCGTGAATAATTAGTTTTTTGGGAAGTAACAGCTCGATGTTAAAATTTTTTTCATTATGCTTTAGAATACTGATGAAATTACACATTCTGTGTACTTAGGAGTGCGCTAATGAATGCATTTTCTTTCTTTAGTAGGTTGACAAGAGATGAGTGGGAGCGGCGACATATTCGAGAAGAAAATAGCTAGTGCTTTGCACATAGCATTCTTCACACCGAATGTATCTACGTACAGCGGAGGACTGCGTGAATAATTAGTTTTTTGGGAAGTAACAGCTCGATGTTTAAATTTTTTTCATTATGCTTTAGAATACTGATGAAATTACACATTCTGTGTACTTAGGAGTGCGCTAATGACTGCATTTTCTTTCTTTAGCAGGTTGACAAGAGATGAGTGGGAGCGGCGACATATTCTAGAAGAAAATAGCTAGTGCTTTGCACATAGCATTCTTCACACCGAATGTATCTACGTACTGCGGAGGACTGCGTGAATAATAAGTTTTTTGGTAAGTATCAGCTCGACGTTTTAATTTTTTTTCATTATGCTTTAGAATACTGATGAAATTACACATTCTGTGTACTTAGGAGTGCGCCAATGACTGCATTTTTTTCGAAAGCAGGTGGACAAGAGATGAGTGGGAGCGGCGACATATTCTAGAAGAAAATCGCTAGTGATGTGCACATAGCATTCTTCACGCTGAATGTATCTACGTACAGCGGATGACTGCGTGAATAATTAGTTTTTTGGGAAGTAACAGCTCGATGTTTAAATTTTTCTCATTATGCTTTAGAATACTGATGAAATTACACATTCTGTGTACTTAGGAGTGCACTAATGACTGGATTTTCTTTCTTTAGCCGGTTGACAAGAGATGAGTGGGAGCGGCGACATATTCTAGAAGAAAATAGCTAGTGCTTTGCACATAGCATTCTTCACACCGAATGTATCTACGTACAGCGGAGGACTGCGTGAATAATAAGTTTTTTGGTAAGTATCAGCTCGATGTTTAAATTTTTTTCATTATGCTTTAGAATACTGATGAAATTACACATTCTGTGTACTTAGGAGTGCGCTAATGACTGCATTTTTTCGAAAGCAGGTGGACAAGAGATGAGTGGCAGCGGCGACATATTCTAGAAGAAAATCGCTAGTGATGTGCACATAGCATTCTTCACGCCGAAAATATCTACGTACAGCGGAGGACTGCGTGAATAATTAGTTTTATGGGAAGTAACAGCTCGATGTTTAAATTTTTCTCATTATGCTTTAGAATACTGATGAAATTACACATTATGTGTACTTAAGAGTTCGCTAAAGACTGCATTTTTTTCGAAAGAAGGTGGACAAGAGATGAGTGGGAGCGGCGACATATTCTAGAAGAAAATAGCTAGTGCTTTGCACATAGCATTCTTCACACCGAATGTATCTACGTATAGCGGAGGACTGCGTGAATAATTAGTTTTTTGGGAAGTAACAGCTCGATGTTAAAATTTTTCTCATTTTGCTTTAGAATACTGATGAAATTACACATTCTGTGTACTTAGGAGTGCGCTAATGACTGCATTTTCTTTCTTTAGCAGGTTGAGAAGAGATGAGTGGGAACGGCGACATATTCTAGAAGAAAATAGCTAGTGCTTTGCACATAGCATTCTTCACACCGAATGTATCTACGTACAGCGGAGGACTGCGTGAATAATAAGTTTTTTGGTAAGTATCAGCTCGATGTTTCAATTTTTTTCATTATGCTTTAGAATACTGATGAAATTACACATTCTGTGTACTTAGGAGTGCGCTAATGACTGCATTTTCTTTCTTTAGCAGGTTGACAAGAGATGAGTGGGGGCGGCGACATATTCTAGAAGAAAATAGCTAGTGCTTTGCACATAGCATTCTTCACACCGAATGTATCTACGTACAGCGGAGGACTGCGTGAAGAATAAGTTTTTTGCTAAGTATCAGCTCGATGTTTTAATTTTTTTCATTATGCTTTAGAATACTTATGAAATTACACATTCTGTGTACTTAGGAGTGCGCTAATGACTGCATTTTCTTTCTTTATCAGGTTGACAAGAGGTGAGTGGGAGCGGCGACATATTCTAGAAGAAAATAGCTAGTGCTTTGCACATAGCATTCTTCACACCGAATGTATCTACGTACTGCGGAGGACTGCGTGAATAATAAGTTTTTTGGTAAGTATCAGCTCGACGTTTTAATTTTTTTTCATTATGCTTTAGAATACTGATGAAATTACACATTCTGTGTACTTAGGAGTGCGCCAATGACTGCATTTTTTTCGAAAGCAGGTGGACAAGAGATGAGTGGGAGCGGCGACATATTCTAGAAGAAAATCGCTAGTGATGTGCACATAGCATTCTTCACGCTGAATGTATCTACGTACAGCGGATGACTGCGTGAATAATTAGTTTTTTGGGAAGTAACAGCTCGATGTTTAAATTTTTCTCATTATGCTTTAGAATACTGATGAAATTACACATTCTGTGTACTTAGGAGTGCACTAATGACTGGATTTTCTTTCTTTAGCCGGTTGACAAGAGATGAGTGGGAGCGGCGACATATTCTAGAAGAAAATAGCTAGTGCTTTGCACATAGCATTCTTCACACCGAATGTATCTACGTACAGCGGAGGACTGCGTGAATAATAAGTTTTTTGGTAAGTATCAGCTCGATGTTTAAATTTTTTTCATTATGCTTTAGAATACTGATGAAATTACACATTCTGTGTACTTAGGAGTGCGCTAATGACTGCATTTTTTCGAAAGCAGGTGGACAAGAGATGAGTGGCAGCGGCGACATATTCTAGAAGAAAATCGCTAGTGATGTGCACATAGCATTCTTCACGCCGAATGTATCTACGTACAGCGGAGGACTGCGTGAATAATTAGTTTTATGGGAAGTAACAGCTCGATGTTTACATTTTTCTCATTATGCTTTAGAATACTGATGAAATTACACATTATGTGTACTTAAGAGTTCGCTAAAGACTGCATTTTTTTCGAAAGAAGGTGGACAAGAGATGAGTGGGAGCGGCGACATATTCTAGAAGAAAATAGCTAGTGCTTTGCACATAGCATTCTTCACACCGAATGTATCTACGTATAGCGGAGGACTGCGTGAATAATTAGTTTTTTGGGAAGTAACAGCTCGATGTTAAAATTTTTCTCATTTTGCTTTAGAATACTGATGAAATTACACATTCTGTGTACTTAGGAGTGCGCTAATGACTGCATTTTCTTTCTTTAGCAGGTTGAGAAGAGATGAGTGGGAACGGCGACATATTCTAGAAGAAAATAGCTAGTGCTTTGCACATAGCATTCTTCACACCGAATGTATCTACGTACAGCGGAGGACTGCGTGAATAATAAGTTTTTTGGTAAGTATCAGCTCGATGTTTCAATTTTTTTCATTATGCTTTAGAATACTGATGAAATTACACATTCTGTGTACTTAGGAGTGCGCTAATGACTGCATTTTCTTTCTTTAGCAGGTTGACAAGAGATGAGTGGGAGCGGCGACATATTCTAGAAGAAAATAGCTAGTGCTTTGCACATAGCATTCTTCACACCGAATGTATCTACGTACAGCGGAGGACTGCGTGAAGAATAAGTTTTTTGCTAAGTATCAGCTCGATGTTTTAATTTTTTTCATTATGCTTTAGAATACTTATGAAATTACACATTCTGTGTACTTAGGAGTGCGCTAATGACTGCATTTTCTTTCTTTATCAGGTTGACAAGAGGTGAGTGGGAGCGGCGACATATTCTACAAGAAAATAGCTAGTGCTTTGCACATAGCATTCTTCACACCGAATGTATCTACGTACAGCGGAGGACTGCGTGAATAATTAGTTTTTTGGGAAGTAACAGGTCGATGTTTAAATTTTTTTCATAATGCTTTAGAATACTGATGAAATTACACATTCTGTGTATTTAGGAATGCGCTAATGACTGCATTTTCTTTCTTTAGCAGGTTGACAAGAGATGAGTGGTAGCGGCGACATATTCTAGAAGAAAATAGCTAGTGCTTTACACATAGCATTCTTCACACCGAATGTATCTACGTACAGCGGAGGACTGCGTGAATAATAAGTTTTTTGGTAAGTATCAGCTCGATGTTTTAATTTTTTTCATTATGCTTTAGAATACTGATGAAATTACACATTCTGTGTACTTAGGAGTGCGCTAATGACTGCATTTTTTTCGAAAGCAGGTGGACAAGAAATGAGAGGGAGCGGCGACATATTCTAGAAGAAAATCGCTGGTGATGTGCACATAGCATTCTTCACGCTGAATGTATCTACGTACAGCGGAGGACTGCGTGAATAATTAGTTTTTTGGGAAGTAACAGCTCGATGTTTAAATTTTTTTTCATTTTGCTTTAGAATACTGATGAAATTACTCATTCTGTGTACTTAGGAGTGCGCTAATGACTGCATTTTCTTTCTTTAGCAGGTTGACACGAGATGAGTGGGAGCGGCGACATATTCTAGAAGAAAATAGCTAGTGTTTTGCATATAGCATTCTTCACACCGAATGTATCTACGTACAGCGGAGGACTGCGTGAAGATTAAGTTTTTTGGTAAGTATCAGCTCGATGTTTAAATTTTTTTCATTATGCTTTAGAATACTGATGAAATTACACATTCTGTGTACTTAGGAGTGCGCTAATGACTGCATTTTTTCGAAAGCAGGTGGACAAGAGATGAGTGGCAGCGGCGACATATTCTAGAAGAAAATCGCTAGTGATGTGCACATAGCATTCTTCACGCCGAATGTATCTACGTACAGCGGAGGACTGCGTGAATAATTAGTTTTATGGGAAGTAACAGCTCGATGTTTAAATTTTTCTCATTATGCTTTAGAATACTGATGAAATTACACATTATGTGTACTTAAGAGTGCGCTAAAGACTGCATTTTTTTCGAAAGCAGGTGGACAAGAGATGAGTGGGAGCGGCGACATATTCTAGAAGAAAATAGCTAGTGCTTTGCACATAGCATTCTTCACACCGAATGTATCTACGTACAGCGGAGGACTGCGTGAATAATAAGTTTTTTGGTAAGTATCAGCTCGATGTTTCAATTTTTTTCATTATGCTTTAGAATACTGATGAAATTACACATTCTGTGTACTTAGGAGTGCGCTAATGACTGCATTTTCTTTCTTTAGCAGGTTGACAAGAGATGAGTGGGAGCGGCGACATATTCTAGAAGAAAATAGCTAGTGCTTTGCACATAGCATTCTTCACACCGAATGTATCTACGTACAGCGGAGGACTGCGTGAATAATTAGTTTTTTGGGAAGTAACAGGTCGATGTTTAAATTTTTTTCATAATGCTTTAGAATACTTATGAAATTACACATTCTGTGTACTTAGGAATGCGCTAATGACTGCATTTTCTTTCTTTAGCAGGTTGACAAGAGATGAGTGGGAGCGGCGACATATTCTAGAAGAAAAAAGCTAGTGCTTTGCATATAGCATTCTTCACGCCGAATGTATCTACGTACAGCGGAGGACTGCGTGAAGAATAAGTTTTTTGGTAAATGAAATTACCCATTCTGAGTACTTAGGAGTGCGCTAATGACTGCATTTTCTTTCTTTAGCAGATTGACAAGAGATGAGTGGGAGCGGCGACATATTCTAGAAGAAAATCGCTAGTGTTTTGCATATAGCATTCTTCACACCGAATGTATCTACGTACAGCGGAGGAGTGCGTGAATAAATAGTTTTTTTGGAAGTAACAGCTCGATGTTTAAATTTTTTCATTATGCTTTAGAATACTGATGAAATTACACATTCTGTGTACTTAGGAGTTCGCTAATGACTGCATTTTCTTTCTTTAGCAGGTTGACAAGTGTTGAGTGGGGGCGGCGACATATTCTAGAAGAAAATAGCTAGTGCTTTGCACATAGCATTCTTCACACCGAATGTATCTACGTACAGCGGAGGACTGCGTGAATAATAAGTTTTTTGGTAAGTATCAGCTCGATGTTTTAATTTTTTTCATTATGCTTTAGAATACTGATGAAATTACACATTCTGTGTACTTAGGAGTGCGCTAATGAGTGCATTTTTTTCGAAAGCAGGTGGACAAGAGATGAGTGGGAGCGGCGACATATTCGAGAAGAAAATCGCTAGTGATGTGCGCATAGCATTCTTCACGCCGAATGTATTTACGTACAGCGGAGGACTGCGTGAATAATTAGTTTTATGGGAAGTAACAGCTCGATGTTTAAATTTTTCTCAATATACTTTAGAATACCGATGAAATTACACATTCTGTGTACTTAGGAGTGCGCTAATGACTGCATTTTTTTCGAAAGCATGTGGACAAGAGATGAGTGGGAGCGGCGACATATTCTAGAAGAAAATCTCTAGTGCTTTGCACTTAGCATTCTTTACGCTGAATGTATCTACGTACAGCGGAGGACTGCGTGAATAATTAGTTTTTTGGGGAGTAACAGCTCGATGTTTAATTTTTTTTCATTATGCTTTAGAATACTGATGAAATTACACATTCTGTGTACTTAGGAGTGCGCTAATGACTGCATTTTCTTTCTTTAGCAGGTTGACAAGAGATGAGTGGGAGCGGCGACATATTCTAGAAGAAAATAGCTAGTGCTTTGCACAGAGCATTCTTCACACCGAATGTATCTACGTACAGCGGAGGACTGCGTGAATAATAAGTTTTTTGGTAAGTATCAGCTCGATGTTTAAATTTTTTTCATTATGCTTTAGAATAATGATGAAATTACACATTCTGTGTACTTAGGAGTGCGCTAATGACTGCATTTTTTCGAAAGCAGGTGGACAAGAGATGAGTGGCAGCGGCGACATATTCTAGAAGAAAATCGCTAGTGCTTTGCACATAGCATTCTTCACGCCGAATGTATCTACGTACAGCGGAGGACTGCGTGAATAATAAGTTTTTTGGTAAGTATCAGCTCGATGTTTTAATTTTTTTCATTATGCTTTAGAATACTGATGAAATTACACATTCTGTGTACTTAGGAGTGCGCTAATGAGTGCATTTTTTTCGAAAGCAGGTGGACAAGAGATGAGTGGGAGCGGCGACATATTCTAGAAGAAAATCGCTAGTGATGTGCGCATAGCATTCTTCACGCCGAATGTATTTACGTACAGCGGAGGACTGCGTGAATAATTAGTTTTATGGGAAGTAACAGCTCGATGTTTAAATTTTTCTCAATATACTTTAGAATACCGATGAAATTACACATTCTGTGTACTTAGGAGTGCGCTAATGACTGCATTTTTTTCGAAAGCATGTGGACAAGAGATGAGTGGGAGCGGCGACATATTCTAGAAGAAAATCTCTAGTGCTTTGCACTTAGCATTCTTTACGCTGAATGTATCTACGTACAGCGGAGGACTGCGTGAATAATTAGTTTTTTGGGGAGTAACAGCTCGATGTTTAATTTTTTTTCATTATGCTTTAGAATACTGATGAAATTACACATTCTGTGTACTTAGGAGTGCGCTAATGACTGCATTTTCTTTCTTTAGCAGGTGGACAAGAGATGAGTGGCAGCGGCGACATATTCTAGAAGAAAATAGCTAGTGCTTTGCACAGAGCATTCTTCACACCGAATGTATCTACGTACAGCGGAGGACTGCGTGAATAATAAGTTTTTTGGTAAGTATCAGCTCGATGTTTAAATTTTTTTCATTATGCTTTAGAATACTGATGAAATTACACATTCTGTGTACTTAGGAGTGCGCTAATGACTGCATTTTTTCGAAAGCAGGTGGACAAGAGATGAGTGGCAGCGGCGACATATTCTAGAAGAAAATCGCTAGTGATGTGCACATAGCATTCTTCACGCCGAATGTATCTACGTACAGCGGAGGACTGCGTGAATAATTAGTTTTATGGGAAGTAACAGCTCGATGTTTAAATTTTTCTCATTATGCTTTAGAATACTGATGAAATTACACATTATGTGTACTTAAGAGTGCGCTAAAGACTGCATTTTTTTCGAAAGCAGGTGGACAAGAGATGAGTGGGAGCGGCGACATATTCTAGAAGAAAATAGCTAGTGCTTTGCACATAGCATTCTTCACACCGAATGTATCTACGTACAGCGGAGGACTGCGTGAATAATAAGTTTTTTGGTAAGTATCAGCTCGATGTTTAAATTTTTTTCATTATGCTTTAGAATACTGATGAAATTACACATTCTGTGTACTTAGGAGTGCGCTAAAGACTGCATTTTTTCGAAAGCAGGTGGACAAGAGATGAGTGGCAGCGGCGACATATTCTAGAAGAAAATCGCTAGTGATGTGCACATAGCATTCTTCACGCCGAATGTATCTACGTACAGCGGAGGACTGCGTGAATAATTAGTTTTATGGGAAGTAACAGCTCGATGTTTAAATTTTTCTCATTATGCTTTAGAATACTGATGAAATTACACATTATGTGTACTTAAGAGTGCGCTAAAGACTGCATTTTTTTCGAAAGCAGGTGGACAAGAGATGAGTGGGAGCGGCGACATATTCTAGAAGAAAATAGCTAGTGCTTTGCACATAGCATTCTTCACACCGAATGTATCTACGTACAGCGGAGGACTGCGTGAATAATAAGTTTTTTGGTAAGTATCAGCTCGATGTTTCAATTTTTTTCATTATGCTTTAGAATACTGATGAAATTACACATTCTGTGTACTTAGGAGTGCGCTAATGACTGCATTTTCTTTCTTTAGCAGGTTGACAAGAGATGAGTGGGAGCGGCGACATATTCTAGAAGAAAATAGCTAGTGCTTTGCACATAGCATTCTTCACACCGAATGTATCTACGTACAGCGGAGGACTGCGTGAATAATTAGTTTTTTGGGAAGTAACAGGTCGATGTTTAAATTTTTTTCATAATGCTTTAGAATACTTATGAAATTACACATTCTGTGTACTTAGGAATGCGCTAATGACTGCATTTTCTTTCTTTAGCAGGTTGACAAGAGATGAGTGGGAGCGGCGACATATTCTAGAAGAAAAAAGCTAGTGCTTTGCATATAGCATTCTTCACGCCGAATGTATCTACGTACAGCGGAGGACTGCGTGAAGAATAAGTTTTTTGGTAAATGAAATTACCCATTCTGAGTACTTAGGAGTGCGCTAATGACTGCATTTTCTTTCTTTAGCAGATTGACAAGAGATGAGTGGGAGCGGCGACATATTCTAGAAGAAAATCGCTAGTGTTTTGCATATAGCATTCTTCACACCGAATGTATCTACGTACAGCGGAGGAGTGCGTGAATAATTAGTTTTTTTGGAAGTAACAGCTCGATGTTTAAATTTTTTCATTATGCTTTAGAATACTGATGAAATTACACATTCTGTGTACTTAGGAGTTCGCTAATGACTGCATTTTCTTTCTTTAGCAGGTTGACAAGTGTTGAGTGGGAGCGGCGACATATTCTAGAAGAAAATCGCTAGTGATGTGCGCATAGCATTCTTCACGCCGAATGTATTTACGTACAGCGGAGGACTGCGTGAATAATTAGTTTTATGGGAAGTAACAGCTCGATGTTTAAATTTTTCTCAATATACTTTAGAATACCGATGAAATTACACATTCTGTGTACTTAGGAGTGCGCTAATGACTGCATTTTTTTCGAAAGCATGTGGACAAGAGATGAGTGGGAGCGGCGACATATTCTAGAAGAAAATCTCTAGTGCTTTGCACTTAGCATTCTTTACGCTGAATGTATCTACGTACAGCGGAGGACTGCGTGAATAATTAGTTTTTTGGGGAGTAACAGCTCGATGTTTAATTTTTTTTCATTATGCTTTAGAATACTGATGAAATTACACATTCTGTGTACTTAGGAGTGCGCTAATGACTGCATTTTCTTTCTTTAGCAGGTTGACAAGAGATGAGTGGGAGCGGCGACATATTCTAGAAGAAAATAGCTAGTGCTTTGCACAGAGCATTCTTCACACCGAATGTATCTACGTACAGCGGAGGACTTTGTGAAGAATAAGTTTTTTGGTAAGTATCAGCTCGATGTTTAAATTTTTTTCATTATGCTTTAGAATACTGATGAAATTACCCATTCTGAGTACTTAGGAGTGCGCTAATGACTGCATTTTCTTTCTTTAGCAGGTTGACAAGAGATGAGTGGGAGCGGCGACATATTCTAGAAGAAAATCGCTAGTGCTTTGCATATAGCATTCTTCACACCGAATGTATCTACGTACAGCGGAGGACTGCGTGAATAATTAGTTTTTTGGGAAGTAACAGCTCGATGTTTAAATTTTTTTCATTATGCTTTAGAATACTGATGAAATTACACATTCTGTGTACTTAGGAGTGCCCTAATGACTACATATTCTTTCTTTAGCAGGTTGACAAGAGATGAGTGGGAACGGCGACATATTCTAGAAGAAAATAGCTAGTGCTTTGCACATAGCATTCTTCACACCGAATGTATCTACGTACAGCGAAGGACTGCGTGAAGAATAAGTTTTTTGCTAAGTATCAGCTCGATGTTTTAATTTTTTTCATTATGCTTTAGAATACTTATGAAATTACACATTCTGTGTACTTAGGAGTGCGCTAATGACTGCATTTTCTTTCTTTATCAGGTTGACAAGAGGTGAGTGGGAGCGGCGACATATTCTACAAGAAAATAGCTAGTGCTTTGCACATAGCATTCTTCACACCGAATGTATCTACGTACAGCGGAGGACTGCGTGAATAATTAGTTTTTTGGGAAGTAACAGGTCGATGTTTAAATTTTTTTCATAATGCTTTAGAATACTGATGAAATTACACAATCTGTGTATTTAGGAATGCGCTAATGACTGCATTTTCGTTCTTTAGCAGGTTGACAAGAGATGAGTGGGAGCGGCGACATATTCTAGAAGAAAATCGCTAGTGCTTTGCATATAGCATTCTTCACACCGAATATATCTACGTACAGCGGAGGACTGCGTGAATAATTAGTTTTTTGGGAAGTAATAGCTCGATGTATAAATTTTTCTCATTATGCTTTAGAATACTGATGAAATTACACATTCTGTGTACTTAGGAGTGCGCTAATGACTGCATTTTCTTTCTTTAGCAGGTTGACAAGAGATGAGTGGTAGCGGCGACATATTCTAGAAGAAAATAGCTAGTGCTTTACACATAGCATTCTTCACACCGAATGTATCTACGTACAGCGGAGGACTGCGTGAATAATAAGTTTTTTGGTAAGTATCAGCTCGATGTTTTAATTTTTTTCATTATGCTTTAGAATACTGATGAAATTACACATTCTGTGTACTTAGGAGTGCGCTAATGACTGCATTTTTTTCGAAAGCAGGTGGACAAGAAATGAGAGGGAGCGGCGACATATTCTAGAAGAAAATCGCTGGTGATGTGCACATAGCATTCTTCACGCCGAATGTATCTACGTACAGCGGAGGACTGCGTGAATAATTAGTTTTTTGGGAAGTAACAGCTCGATGTTTAAATTTTTTTTCATTTTGCTTTAGAATACTGATGAAATTACTCATTCTGTGTACTTAGGAGTGCGCTAATGACTGCATTTTCTTTCTTTAGCAGGTTGACACGAGATGAGTGGGAGCGGCGACATATTCTAGAAGAAAATAGCTAGTGTTTTGCATATAGCATTCTTCACACCGAATGTATCTACGTACAGCGGAGGACTGCGTGAAGATTAAGTTTTTTGGTAAGTATCAGCTCGATGTTTAAATTTTTTTCATTATGCTTTAGAATACTGATGAAATTACACATTCTGTGTACTTAGGAGTGCGCTAATGACTGCATTTTTTTCGAAAGCAGGTGGGCAAGAGATGAGTGGGAGCGGCGACATATTCTAGAAGAAAATCGCTAGTGATGTGCACATAGCATTCTTCACGCTGAATGTATCTACGTACAGCGGATGACTGCGTGAATAATTAGTTTTTTGGGAAGTAACAGCTCGATGTTTAAATTTTTCTCATTATGCTTTAGAATACTGATGAAATTACACATTCTGTGTACTTAGGAGTGCACTAATGACTGGATTTTCTTTCTTTAGCCGGTTGACAAGAGATGAGTGGGAGCGGCGACATATTCTAGAAGAAAATAGCTAGTGCTTTGCACATAGCATTCTTCACACCGAATGTATCTACGTACAGCGGAGGACTGCGTGAATAATAAGTTTTTTGGTAAGTATCAGCTCGATGTTTAAATTTTTTTCATTATGCTTTAGAATACTGATGAAATTACACATTCTGTGTACTTAGGAGTGCGCTAATGACTGCATTTTTTCGAAAGCAGGTGGACAAGAGATGAGTGGCAGCGGCGACATATTCTAGAAGAAAATCGCTAGTGATGTGCACATAGCATTCTTCACGCCGAATGTATCTACGTACAGCGGAGGACTGCGTGAATAATTAGTTTTATGGGAAGTAACAGCTCGATGTTTAAATTTTTCTCATTATGCTTTAGAATACTGATGAAATTACACATTATGTGTACTTAAGAGTGCGCTAAAGACTGCATTTTTTTCGAAAGCAGGTGGACAAGAGATGAGTGGGAGCGGCGACATATTCTAGAAGAAAATAGCTAGTGCTTTGCACATAGCATTCTTCACACCGAATGTATCTACGTACAGCGGAGGACTGCGTGAATAATAAGTTTTTTGGTAAGTATCAGCTCGATGTTTCAATTTTTTTCATTATGCTTTAGAATACTGATGAAATTACACATTCTGTGTACTTAGGAGTGCGCTAATGACTGCATTTTCTTTCTTTAGCAGGTTGACAAGAGATGAGTGGGAGCGGCGACATATTCTAGAAGAAAATCGCTAGTGCTTTGCATATAGCATTCTTCACACCGAATGTATCTACGTACTGCGGAGGACTGCGTGAATAATTAGTTTTTTGGGAAGTAACAGCTCGATGTTAAAATTTTTTTCATTATGCTTTAGAATACTGATGAAATTACACATTCTGTGTACTTAGGAGTGCGCTAATGAATGCATTTTCTTTCTTTAGTAGGTTGACAAGAGATGAGTGGGAGCGGCGACATATTCGAGAAGAAAATAGCTAGTGCTTTGCACATAGCATTCTTCACACCGAATGTATCTACGTACAGCGGAGGACTGCGTGAATAATTAGTTTTTTGGGAAGTAACAGCTCGATGTTTAAATTTTTTTCATTATGCTTTAGAATACTGATGAAATTACACATTCTGTGTACTTAGGAGTGCGCTAATGACTGCATTTTTTCGAAAGCAGGTGGACAAGAGATGAGTGGCAGCGGCGCCATATTCTAGAAGAAAATCGCTAGTGATGTGCACATAGCATTCTTCACGCCGAATGTATCTACGTACAGCGGAGGACTGCGTGAATAATTAGTTTTATGGGAAGTAACAGCTCGATGTTTAAATTTTTCTCATTATGCTTTAGAATACTGATGAAATTACACATTATGTGTACTTAAGAGTGCGCTAAAGACTGCATTTTTTTCGAAAGCAGGTGGACAAGAGATGAGTGGGAGCGGCGACATATTCTAGAAGAAAATAGCTAGTGCTTTGCACATAGCATTCTTCACACCGAATGTATCTACGTACAGCGGAGGACTGCGTGAATAATAAGTTTTTTGGTAAGTATCAGCTCGATGTTTCAATTTTTTTCATTATGCTTTAGAATACTGATGAAATTACACATTCTGTGTACTTAGGAGTGCGCTAATGACTGCATTTTCTTTCTTTAGCAGGTTGACAAGAGATGAGTGGGAGCGGCGACATATTCTAGAAGAAAATCGCTAGTGCTTTGCATATAGCATTCTTCACACCGAATGTATCTACGTACTGCGGAGGACTGCGTGAATAATTAGTTTTTTGGGAAGTAACAGCTCGATGTTAAAATTTTTTTCATTATGCTTTAGAATACTGATGAAATTACACATTCTGTGTACTTAGGAGTGCGCTAATGAATGCATTTTCTTTCTTTAGTAGGTTGACAAGAGATGAGTGGGAGCGGCGACATATTCGAGAAGAAAATAGCTAGTGCTTTGCACATAGCATTCTTCACACCGAATGTATCTACGTACAGCGGAGGACTGCGTGAATAATTAGTTTTTTGGGAAGTAACAGCTCGATGTTTAAATTTTTCTCATTATGCTTTAGAATACTGATGAAATTACACATTCTGTGTACTTAGGAGTGCACTAATGACTGGATTTTCTTTCTTTAGCCGGTTGACAAGAGATGAGTGGGAGCGGCGACATATTCTAGAAGAAAATAGCTAGTGCTTTGCACTTAGCATTCTTCACACCGAATGTATCTACGTACAGCGGAGGACTGCGTGAATAATAAGTTTTTTGGTAAGTATCAGCTCGATGTTTAAATTTTTTTCATTATGCTTTAGAATACTGATGAAATTACACATTCTGTGTACTTAGGAGTGCGCTAATGACTGCATTTTTTCGAAAGCAGGTGGACAAGAGATGAGTGGCAGCGGCGCCATATTCTAGAAGAAAATCGCTAGTGATGTGCACATAGCATTCTTCACGCCGAATGTATCTACGTACAGCGGAGGACTGCGTGAATAATTAGTTTTATGGGAAGTAACAGCTCGATGTTTAAATTTTTCTCATTATGCTTTAGAATACTGATGAAATTACACATTATGTGTACTTAAGAGTTCGCTAAAGACTGCATTTTTTTCGAAAGAAGGTGGACAAGAGATGAGTGGGAGCGGCGACATATTCTAGAAGAAAATAGCTAGTGCTTTGCACATAGCATTCTTCACACCGAATGTATCTACGTATAGCGGAGGACTGCGTGAATAATTAGTTTTTTGGGAAGTAACAGCTCGATGTTAAAATTTTTCTCATTTTGCTTTAGAATACTGATGAAATTACACATTCTGTGTACTTAGGAGTGCGCTAATGACTGCATTTTCTTTCTTTAGCAGGTTGAGAAGAGATGAGTGGGAACGGCGACATATTCTAGAAGAAAATAGCTAGTGCTTTGCACATAGCATTCTTCACACCGAATGTATCTACGTACAGCGGAGGACTGCGTGAATAATAAGTTTTTTGGTAAGTATCAGCTCGATGTTTCAATTTTTTTCATTATGCTTTAGAATACTGATGAAATTACACATTCTGTGTACTTAGGAGTGCGCTAATGACTGCATTTTCTTTCTTTAGCAGGTTGACAAGAGATGAGTGGGAGCGGCGACATATTCTAGAAGAAAATAGCTAGTGCTTTGCACATAGCATTCTTCACACCGAATGTATCTACGTACAGCGGAGGACTGCGTGAATAATTAGTTTTTTGGGAAGTAACAGGTCGATGTTTAAATTTTTTTCATAATGCTTTAGAATACTTATGAAATTACACATTCTGTGTACTTAGGAATGCGCTAATGACTGCATTTTCTTTCTTTAGCAGGCTGACAAGAGATGAGTGGGAGCGGCGACATATTCTAGAAGAAAATCGCTAGTGCTTTGCATATAGCATTCTTCAAAACGAATATATCTACGTACAGCGGAGGACTGCGTGAATAATAAGTTTTTTGGTAAGTATCAGCTCGATGTTTAAATTTTTTTCATTATGCTTTAGAATACTGATGAAATTACACATTCTGTGTACTTAGGAGTGCGCTAATGACTGCATTTTTTCGAAAGCAGGTGGACAAGAGATGAGTGGCAGCGGCGCCATATTCTAGAAGAAAATCGCTAGTGATGTGCACATAGCATTCTTCACGCCGAATGTATCTACGTACAGCGGAGGACTGCGTGAATAATTAGTTTTATGGGAAGTAACAGCTCGATGTTTAAATTTTTCTCATTATGCTTTAGAATACTGATGAAATTACACATTATGTGTACTTAAGAGTTCGCTAAAGACTGCATTTTTTTCGAAAGAAGGTGGACAAGAGATGAGTGGGAGCGGCGACATATTCTAGAAGAAAATAGCTAGTGCTTTGCACATAGCATTCTTCACACCGAATGTATCTACGTATAGCGGAGGACTGCGTGAATAATTAGTTTTTTGGGAAGTAACAGCTCGATGTTAAAATTTTTCTCATTTTGCTTTAGAATACTGATGAAATTACACATTCTGTGTACTTAGGAGTGCGCTAATGACTGCATTTTCTTTCTTTAGCAGGTTGAGAAGAGATGAGTGGGAACGGCGACATATTCTAGAAGAAAATAGCTAGTGCTTTGCACATAGCATTCTTCACACCGAATGTATCTACGTACAGCGGAGGACTGCGTGAATAATAAGTTTTTTGGTAAGTATCAGCTCGATGTTTCAATTTTTTTCATTATGCTTTAGAATACTGATGAAATTACACATTCTGTGTACTTAGGAGTGCGCTAATGACTGCATTTTCTTTCTTTAGCAGGTTGACAAGAGATGAGTGGGAGCGGCGACATATTCTAGAAGAAAATAGCTAGTGCTTTGCACATAGCATTCTTCACACCGAATGTATCTACGTACAGCGGAGGACTGCGTGAATAATTAGTTTTTTGGGAAGTAACAGGTCGATGTTTAAATTTTTTTCATAATGCTTTAGAATACTTATGAAATTACACATTCTGTGTACTTAGGAATGCGCTAATGACTGCATTTTCTTTCTTTAGCAGGCTGACAAGAGATGAGTGGGAGCGGCGACATATTCTAGAAGAAAATCGCTAGTGCTTTGCATATAGCATTCTTCAAAACGAATATATCTACGTACAGCGGAGGACTGCGTGAATAATTAGTTTTTTGGGAAGTAACAGCTCGATGTTAAAATTTTTCTCATTATGCTTTAGAATACTGATGAAATTACACATTCCGTGTACTTAGGAGTGCGCTAATGACTGCATTTTCTTTCTTTAGCAGGTTGACAAGAGATGAGTGGGAGCGGCGACATATTCTAGAAGAAAATAGCTAGTGCTTTACAAATAGCATTCTTCACACCGAATGTATCTACGTACAGCGGAGGACTGCGTAAATACTAAGTTTTTTGGTAAGTATCAGCTCGATGTTTTAATTTTTTTCATTATGCTTTAGAATACTGATGAAATTACACATTCTGTGTACTTAGGAGTGCGCTAATGACTGCATTTTTTTCGAAAGCAGGTGGACAAGAGATGAGTGGGAGTGGCGACATATTCTAGAAGAAAATCGCTAGAGATGTGCACATAGCATTCTTCACGCTGAATGTATCTACGTACAGCGGAGGACTGCGTGAATAATTAGTTTTTTTAGGAAGTAATAGCTCGATGTTTAAATTTTTTTCATTATGCTTTAGAATACTGATGAAATTACACATTCTGTGTACTTAGGAGTGCGCTAATGACTGCATTTTCTTTCTTTAGCAGGTTGACAAGAGATGAGTGGGAGCGGCGACATATTCTAGAAGAAAATAGCTAGTGCTTTCCACATAGCATTCTTCACACCGAATGTATCTACGTACAGCGGAGGACTGCGTGAATAATAAGTTTTTTGGTAAGTATCAGCTCGACGTCTTAATTTTTTTCATTATGCTTTAGAATACTGATGAAATTACACATTCTGTGTACTTAGGAGTGCGCTAATGACTGCATTTTTTTCGAAAGCAGGTGGACAAGCGATGAGTGGGAGCGGCGACATATTCTAGAAGAAAATAGCTAGTGCTTTGCACATAGCATTCTTCACACCGAATGTATCTACGTACAGCGGAGGACTGCGTGAATAATAAGTTTTTTGGTAAGTATCAGCTCGATGTTTAAGTTTTTTTCATTATGCTTTAGAATACTGATGAAATTACACATTCTGTGTACTTAGGAGTGCGCTAGTGACTGCATTTTTTTCGAAAGCAGGTGGACAAGAGATGAGTGGGAGCGGCGACATATTCTAGAAGAAAATCGCTAGTGATGTGCACATAGCATTCTTCACGCCGAATGTATCTACGTACAGCGGAGAACTGCGTGAATAATTAGTTTTATGGGAAGTAACAGCTCGATGTTTAAATTTTTCTCATTATGCTTTAGAATACTGATGAAATTACACATTATGTGTACTTAAGAGTGCGCTAAAGACTGCATTTTCGTTCTTTAGCAGGTTGACAAGAGATGAGTGGCAGCGGCGACATATTCGAGAAGAAAATAGCTAGTGCTTTGCACATAGCATTCTTCACACCGAATGTATCTACGTACAGCGGAGGACTGCGTGAATAATTAGTTTCTTGGTAAGTATCAGCTCAATGTTTTAATTTTTTTCATTATGCTTTAGAATACTGATGAAATTACACATTCTGTGTACTTAGGAGTGCGCTAATGACTTCATTTTCTTTCTTTAGCAGGTTGACAAGAGATTAGTCGGAGCGGCGACATATTCTAGAAGAAAATCGCTAGTGCTTTGCACATAGCATTCTTCACAGCGAATGTATCTACGTACAGCGGAGGACTGCGTGAATAATTAGACCTTTGGGAAGTAACAGCTCGATGTTTAAATTTTTTTCATTATGCTTTAGAATACTGATGAAATTACACATTCTGTGTACTTAGGAGTGCGCTAATGACTGCATTTTCTTTCTTTAGCAGGTTGACAAGAGATGAGTGGGAACGGCGACATATTCTAGAAGAAAATAGCTAGTGCTTTGCACATAGCATTCTTCACACCGAATGTATCTGCGTACAGCGGAGGACTGCGTGAAGAATAAGTTTTTTGGTAAGTATCAGCTCGATGTTTTAATTTTTTCCATTTTGCTTTAGAATACTGATGAAATTACACATTCTGTGTACTTAGGAGTGCGCTAATGACTGCATTATCTTTCTTTAGCAGGTTGACAAGAGATGAGTGGGAGCGGCGACATATTCTAGAAGAAAATCGCTAGTGCTTTGCATATAGCATTATTCACACCGAATGTATCTACGTACAGTGGATGTCTGCGTGAATAATTAGTTTTTTGGGAAGTAACAGCTCGATGTTTAAATTTTTCTCATTATGCTTTAGAATACTGATGAAATTACACATTCTGTGTACTTAGGAGTGTGCTAATGACTGCATTTTCTTTCTTTAGCAGGTTGACAAGAGATGAGTGGGAGCGGCGACATATTCTAGAAGAAAATAGCTAGTGCTTTGCACATAGCATTCTTCACACCGAATGTATCTACGTACTGCGGCGGACTGCGTGAATAATTACTCCTTTGGGAAGCAACAGCTCGATGTTTAAATGTTTCTCATTATGCTTTAGAATACTGATGAAATTACACATTCAGTGTACTTAGGAGTGCGCTAATGACTGCATTTTTTTCGAAAGCAGGTGGACAAGAGATGAGTGGGGGCGGCGACATATTCTAGAAGAAAATCGCTAGTGCTTTGCACTTAGCATTCTTTCCGCTGAATGTATCTACGTACAGCGGAGGACTGCGTGAATAATTAGTTTTTTGGGAAGTAACAGCTCGATGTTTAAATTTTCTCATTATGCTTTAGAATACTGATGAAATTACACATTCTGTGGACTTAGGAGTGCGCTAATGACTGCATTTTCTTTCTTTAGCAGGTTGACAGGAGATGAGTGGGAGCGGCGACATATTCTAGAAGAAAATAGCTAGTGCTTTGCACATAGCATTCTTCACACCGAATGTATCTACGTACAGCGGAGGACTGCGTGAATAATAAGTTTTTTGGTAAGTATCAGCTCGATGTTTAAATTTTTTTCATTATGCTTTAGAATACTGATGAAATTACACATTCTGTGTACTTAGGAGTGCGCTAATGACTGCATTTTTTCGAAAGCAGGTGGACAAGAGATGAGTGGCAGCGGCGACATATTCTAGAAGAAAATCGCTAGTGATGTGCACATAGCATTCTTCACGCCGAATGTATCTACGTACAGCGGAGGACTGCGTGAATAATTAGTTTTATGGGAAGTAACAGCTCGATGTTTAAATTTTTCTCATTATGCTTTAGAATACTGATGAAATTACACATCATGTGTACTTAAGAGTGCGCTAAAGACTGCATTTTTTTCGAAAGCAGGTGGACAAGAGATGAGTGGGAGCGGCGACATATTCTAGAAGAAAATAGCTAGTGCTTTGCACATAGCATTCTTCACACCGAATGTATCTACGTACAGCGGAGGACTGCGTGAATAATAAGTTTTTTGGTAAGTATCAGCTCGATGTTTCAATTTTTTTCATTATGCTTTAGAATACTGATGAAATTACACATTCTGTGTACTTAGGAGTGCGCAAATGACTGCATTTTCTTTCTTTAGCAGGTTGACAAGAGATGAGTGGGAGCGGCGACATATTCTAGAAGAAAATCGCTAGTGCTTTGCATATAGCATTCTTCACACCGAATGTATCTACGTACTGCGGAGGACTGCGTGAATAATTAGTTTTTTGGGAAGTAACAGCTCGATGTTAAAATTTTTTTCATTATGCTTTAGAATACTGATGAAATTACACATTCTGTGTACTTAGGAGTGCGCTAATGAATGCATTTTCTTTCTTTAGTAGGTTGACAAGAGATGAGTGGGAGCGGCGACATATTCTAGAAGAAAATAGCTAGTGCTTTGCACATAGCATTCTTCACACCGAATGTATCTACGTACTGCGGAGGACTGCGTGAATAATAAGTTTTTTGGTAAGTATCAGCTCGACGTTTTAATTTTTTTTCATTATGCTTTAGAATACTGATGAAATTACACATTCTGTGTACTTAGGAGTGCGCCAATGACTGCATTTTTTTCGAAAGCAGGTGGACAAGAGATGAGTGGGAGCGGCGACATATTCTAGAAGAAAATCGCTAGTGATGTGCACATAGCATTCTTCACGCTGAATGTATCTACGTACAGCGGATGACTGCGTGAATAATTAGTTTTTTGGGAAGTAACAGCTCGATGTTTAAATTTTTCTCATTATGCTTTAGAATACTGATGAAATTACACATTCTGTGTACTTAGGAGTGCACTAATGACTGGATTTTCTTTCTTTAGCCGGTTGACAAGAGATGAGTGGGAGCGGCGACATATTCTAGAAGAAAATAGCTAGTGCTTTGCACATAGCATTCTTCACACCGAATGTATCTACGTACAGCGGAGGACTGCGTGAATAATAAGTTTTTTGGTAAGTATCAGCTCGATGTTTAAATTTTTTTCATTATGCTTTAGAATACTGATGAAATTACACATTCTGTGTACTTAGGAGTGCGCTAATGACTGCATTTTTTCGAAAGCAGGTGGACAAGAGATGAGTGGCAGCGGCGACATATTCTAGAAGAAAATCGCTAGTGATGTGCACATAGCATTCTTCACGCCGAATGTATCTACGTACAGCGGAGGACTGCGTGAATAATTAGTTTTATGGGAAGTAACAGCTCGATGTTTAAATTTTTCTCATTATGCTTTAGAATACTGATGAAATTACACATTCTGTGTACTTAGGAGTGCGCTAATGACTGCATTTTCTTTCTTTAGCAGGTTGAGAAGAGATGAGTGGGAACGGCGACATATTCTAGAAGAAAATAGCTAGTGCTTTGCACATAGCATTCTTCACACCGAATGTATCTACGTACAGCGGAGGACTGCGTGAATAATAAGTTTTTTGGTAAGTATCAGCTCCATGTTTCAATTTTTTTCATTATGCTTTAGAATACTGATGAAATTACACATTCTGTGTACTTAGGAGTGCGCTAATGACTGCATTTTCTTTCTTTAGCAGGTTGACAAGAGATGAGTGGGAGCGGCGACATATTCTAGAAGAAAATAGCTAGTGCTTTGCACATAGCATTCTTCACACCGAATGTATCTACGTACAGCGGAGGACTGCGTGAATAATTAGTTTTTTGGGAAGTAACAGGTCGATGTTTAAATTTTTTTCATAATGCTTTAGAATACTTATGAAATTACACATTCTGTGTACTTAGGAATGCGCTAATGACTGCATTTTCTTTCTTTAGCAGGTTGACAAGAGATGAGTGGGAGCGGCGACATATTCTAGAAGAAAATCGCTAGTGCTTTCCATATAGCATTCTTCAAAACGAATATATCTACGTACAGCGGAGGACTGCGTGAATAATTAGTTTTTTGGGAAGTAACAGCTCGATGTTAAAATTTTTCTCATTATGCTTTAGAATACTGATGAAATTACACATTCCGTGTACTTAGGAGTGCGCTAATGACTGCATTTTCTTTCTTTAGCAGGTTGACAAGAGATGAGTGGGAGCGGCGACATATTCTAGAAGAAAATAGCTAGTGCTTTACAAATAGCATTCTTCACACCGAATGTATCTACGTACAGCGGAGGACTGCGTGAATACTAAGTTTTTTGGTAAGTATCAGCTCGATGTTTTAATTTTTTTCATTATGCTTTAGAATACTGATGAAATTACACATTCTGTGTACTTAGGAGTGCGCTAATGACTGCATTTTTTTCGAAAGCAGGTGGACAAGAGATGAGTGGGAGTGGCGACATATTCTAGAAGACAATCGCTAGAGATGTGCACATAGCATTCTTCACGCTGAATGTATCTACGTACAGCGGAGGACTGCGTGAATAATTAGTTTTTTTAGGAAGTAATAGCTCGATGTTAAAATTTTTTTCATTATGCTTTAGAATACTGATGAAATTACACATTCTGTGTACTTAGGAGTGCGCTAATGACTGCATTTTCTTTCTTTAGCAGGTTGACAAGAGATGAGTGGGAGCGGCGACATATTCTAGAAGAAAATAGCTAGTGCTTTCCACATAGCATTCTTCACACCGAATGTATCTACGTACAGCGGAGGACTGCGTGAATAATAAGTTTTTTGGTAAGTATCAGCTCGACGCCTTAATTTTTTTCATTATGCTTTAGAATACTGATGAAATTACACATTCTGTGTACTTAGGAGTGCGCTAATGACTGCATTTTTTTCGAAAGCAGGTGGACAAGCGATGAGTGGGAGCGGCGACATATTCTAGAAGAAAATAGCTAGTGCTTTGCACATAGCATTCTTCACACCGAATGTATCTACGTACAGCGGAGGACTGCGTGAATAATAAGTTTTTTGGTAAGTATCAGCTCGATGTTTAAGTTTTTTTCATTATGCTTTAGAATACTGATGAAATTACACATTCTGTGTACTTAGGAGTGCGCTAGTGACTGCATTTTTTTCGAAAGCAGGTGGACAAGAGATGAGTGGGAGCGGCGACATATTCTAGAAGAAAATCGCTAGTGATGTGCACATAGCATTCTTCACGCCGAATGTATCTACGTACAGCGGAGAACTGCGTGAATAATTAGTTTTATGGGAAGTAACAGCTCGATGTTTAAATTTTTCTCATTATGCTTTAGAATACTGATGAAATTACACATTATGTGTACTTAAGAGTGCGCTAAAGACTGCATTTTCGTTCTTTAGCAGGTTGACAAGAGATGAGTGGCAGCGGCGACATATTCGAGAAGAAAATAGCTAGTGCTTTGCACATAGCATTCTTCACACCGAATGTATCTACGTACAGCGGAGGACTGCGTGAATAATAAGTTTTTTGGTAAGTATCAGCTCAATGTTTTAATTTTTTTCATTATGCTTTAGAATACTGATGAAATTACACATTCTGTGTACTTAGGAGTGCGCTAATGACTTCATTTTCTTTCTTTAGCAGGTTGACGAGAGATTAGTCGGAGCGGCGACATATTCTAGAAGAAAATCGCTAGTGCTTTGCACATAGCATTCTTCACAGCGAATGTATCTACGTACAGCGGAGGACTGCGTGAATAATTAGACCTTTGGGAAGTAACAGCTCGATGTTTAAATTTTTTTCATTATGCTTTAGAATACTGATGAAATTACACATTCTGTGTACTTAGGAGTGCGCTAATGACTGCATTTTCTTTCTTTAGCAGGTTGACAAGAGATGAGTGGGAACGGCGACATATTCTAGAAGAAAATAGCTAGTGCTTTGCACATAGCATTCTTCACACCGAATGTATCTGCGTACAGCGGAGGACTGCGTGAAGAATAAGTTTTTTGGTAAGTATCAGCTCGATGTTTTAATTTTTTCCATTTTGCTTTAGAATACTGATGAAATTACACATTCTGTGTACTTAGGAGTGCGCTAATGACTGCATTTTCTTTCTTTAGCAGGTTGACAAGAGATGAGTGGGAGCGGCGACATATTCTAGAAGAAAATAGCTAGTGCTTTGCACATAGCATTCTTCACACCGAATGTATCTACGTACTGCGGCGGACTGCGTGAATAATTACTCCTTTGGGAAGCAACAGCTCGATGTTTAAATTTTTCTCATTATGCTTTAGAATACTGATGAAATTACACATTCTGTGTACTTAGGAGTGCGCTAATGACTGCATTTTTTTCGAAAGCAGGTGGACAAGAGATGAGTGGGGGCGGCGACATATTCTAGAAGAAAATCGCTAGTGCTTTGCACTTAGCATTCTTTCCGCTGAATGTATCTACGTACAGCGGAGGACTGCGTGAATAATTAGTTTTTTGGGAAGTAACAGCTCGATGTTTAAATTTTCTCATTATGCTTTAGAATACTGATGAAATTACACATTCTGTGGACTTAGGAGTGCGCTAATGACTGCATTTTCTTTCTTTAGCAGGTTGACAGGAGATGAGTGGGAGCGGCGACATATTCTAGAAGAAAATCGCTAGTGCTTTGCATATAGTATTCTTCACACCGAATGTATCTACGTACTGCGGAGGACTGCGTGAATAATTAGTTTTTTGGGAAGTAACAGCTCGATGTTAAAAATTTTTTCATTATGCTTTAGAATACTGATGAAATTACACATTCTGTGTACTTAAAAGTGCGCTAATGACTGCATTTTCTTTCTTTAGCAGGTTGACAAGAGATGAGTGGGAGCGGCGACATATTCTAGAAGAAAATAGCTAGTGCTTTGCACATAGCATTCTTCACACCGAATGTATCTACGTACTGCGGAGGACTGCGTGAATAATTAGTTCTTTGGGAAGTAACAGCTCGATGTTAAAATTTTTTTCATTATGCTTTAGAATACTGATGAAATTACACATTCTGTGTACTTAGGAGTGCGCTAATGAATGCATTTTCTTTCTTTAGCAGGTTGACAAGTGATGAGTGGGAGCGGCGACATATTCGAGAAGAAAATAGCTAGTGCTTTGCACATAGCATTCTTCACACCGAATGTATCTACGTACAGCGGAGGACTGCGTGAATAATAAGTCTTTTGGTAAGTATCAGCTCGTTGTTTTAATTATTTTCATTATGCTTTAGAATACTGATGAAATTACACATTCTGTGTACTTAGGAGTGCGCTAATGACTTCATTTTCTTTCTTTAGCAGGTTGACAAGAGATTAGTGGGAGCGGCGACATATTCTAGAAGAAAACCGCTAGTGCTTTGCACATAGCATTCTTCACAGCGAATGTATCTACGTACAGCGGAGGACTGCGTGAATAATTAGTTTTTTGGGAAGTAACAACTCGATGTTTAAATTTTTTCAGTATGCTTTAGAATACTGATGAAATTACACATTCTGTGTACTTAAAAGTGCGCTAATGACTGCATTTTCTTTCTTTAGCAGGTTGACAAGAGATGAGTGGGAGCGGCGACATATTCTAGAAGAAAATAGCTAGTGCTTTGCACATAGCATTCTTCACACCGAATGTATCTACGTACTGCGGAGGACTGCGTGAATAATTGGTTTTTTGGGAAGTAACAGCTCGATGTTAAAATTTTTTTCATTATGCTTTAGAATACTGATGAAATTACACATTCTGTGTACTTAGGAGTGCGCTAATGAATGCATTTTCTTTCTTTAGCAGGTTGACAAGAGATGAGTGGGAGCGGCGACATATTCGGGAAGAAAATAGCTAGTGCTTTGCACATAGCATTCTTCACACCGAATGTATCTACGTACAGCGGAGGACTGCGTGAATAATTAGTTTTTTGGTAAGTATCAGCTCGATGTTTAAATTTTTTTCATTATGCTCTAGAATACTGATGAAATTACACATTCTGTGTAATTAAAAGTGCGCTAATGACTGCATTTTCTTCCTTTAGCAGGTTGACAAGAGATGAGTGAGAGCGGCGACATATTCTAGAAGAAAATAGCTAGTGCTTTGCACATAGCATTCTTCACACCGAATGTATCTACGTACAGCGGAGGACTGCGTGAATAATTAGTTTTTTGGGAAGTAACAGCTCGATGTTTAAATTTTTCTCATTATGCTTTAGAATACTGATGTAATTACACATTCTGCGTACTTAGGAGTGTGTTAATGACTGCATTTTCTTTCTTTAGCAGGTTGACAAGATATGAGTGGGAGCGGCGACATATTCTAGAAGAAAATAGCTAGTGCTTTGCACATAGCATTCTTCACACCGAATGTATCTACGTACAGCGGAGGACTGCGTGAATAATAAGTTTTTTGGTAAGTATCAGCTCGATGTTTTAATTTTTTTCATTATGCTTTAGAATACTGATGAAATTACACATTCTGTGTACTTAGGAGTGCGCTAATGACTTCATTTTCTTTCTTTAGCAGGTTGACAAGA
The DNA here is from genome assembly GCF_023864275.1 of Schistocerca cancellata. NCBI lineage: Eukaryota > Metazoa > Arthropoda > Insecta > Orthoptera > Acrididae > Schistocerca > Schistocerca cancellata. Next base: position 140,487,280 of record NC_064634.1, on the reverse strand, counting down.
GATTAGTGGGAGCGGCGACATATTCTAGAAGAAAATCGCTAGTGCTTTGCACATAGCATTCTTCACAGCGAATGTATCTACGTACAGCGGAGGACTGCGTGAATAATTAGTTTTTTGGGAAGTAAAGGCTCGATGTTTAAATTTTTTTCATTATGCTTTAGAATACTGATGAAATTACACATTCTGTGTACTTAGGAGTGCGCTAATGACTGCATTTTTCTCGAAAGCAGGTGGACAAGAGATGAGTGGGAGCGGCGACATATTCTAGAAGAAAATCGCTAGTGATGTGCACATAGCATTCTACACGCTGAATGTATCTTCGTACAGCGGAGGACTGCGTGAATAATTAGTTTTTTGGGAAGTAACAGCTCGATGTTTAAATTTTTTTCATTATGCTTTAGAATACTGATGAAATTACACATTCTGTGTACTTAGGAGTGCGCTAATGACTGCATTTTTTTCGAAAGCAGGTGGACAAGAGATGAGTGGGAGCGGCGACATATTCTAGAAGAAAATCGCTAGTGCTTTGCACTTAGCATTCTTTACGCTGAATGTATCTACGTACAGCGGAGGACTGCGTGAATAATTAGTTTTTTGGGAAGTAACAGCTCGATGTTTAAATTTTTTTCAATATGCTTCAGAATACTGATGAAATTACACATTCTGTGGACTTAGGAGTGCGCTAATGACTGCATTTTCTTTCTTTAGCAGGTTGACAAGAGATGAGTGGGAGCGGCGACATATTCTAGAAGAAAATCGCTAGTGCTTTGCATATAGCATTATTCACACCGAATGTATCATTTTTTTCGAAAGCAAGTGGAAAAGAGATGAGTGGGAGCGGCGACATATTCTAGAAGAAAATCGCTAGTGATGTGCACATAACATTCTTGACGCTGAATTTATCTACGTACAGCGGAGGACAGCGAGAATAATTAGTTTTTTGGGAAGTAACAGCTCGATGTTTAAATTTTTTTCATTATGCTTTAGAATACTGATGAAATTACACATTCTGTGTACTTAGGAGTGCGCTAATGACTGCATTTTCTTTCTTTAGCAGGTTGACAAGAGATGAGTGGGAGCGGCGACATATTCTAGAAGAAAATCGCTAGTGCTTTGCATATAGCATTCTTCACACCGAATGTATCTACGTACTGCGGAGGACTGCGTGAATAATTAGTTTTTTGGGAAGTAACAGCTCGATGTTAAAATTTTTTTCATTATGCTTTAGAATACTGATGAAATTACACATTCTGTGTACTTAGGAGTGCGCTAATGAGTGCATTTTTTTCGAAAGCAAGTGGAAAAAGAGATGAGTGGGAGCGGCGACATATTCTAGAAGAAAATCGCTAGTGATGTGCACATAACATTCTTCACGCTGAATGTATCTACGTACAGCGGAGGACTGCGAGAATAATTAGTTTTTTGGGAAGTAACAGCTCGATGTTTAAATTTTTTTCATTATGCTTTAGAATACTGATGAAATTACACATTCTGTGTACTTAGGAGTGCGCTAATGACTGCATTTTCTTTCTTTAGCAGGTTGACAAGAGATGAGTGGGAGCGGCGACATATTCTAGAAGAAAATCGCTAGTGCTTTGCATATAGCATTCTTCACACCGAATGTATCTACGTACTGCGGAAGACTGCGTGAATAATTAGTTTTGTGGGAAGTAACAGCTCGATGTTAAAATTTTTTTCATTATGCTTTAGAATACTGATGAAATTACACATTCTGTGTACTTAGGAGTGCGCTAATGAATGCATTTTCTTTCTTTAGTAGGTTGACAAGAGATGAGTGGGAGCGGCGACATATTCGAGAAGAAAATAGCTAGTGCATTGCACATAGCATTCTTCACACCGAATGTATCTACGTACAGCGGAGGACTGCGTGAATAATTAGTTTTTTGGTAAGAATCAGCTCGATGTTTAAATTTCTTTCATTATGCTTTAGAAAATTGATGAAATTACACATTCTGTGTACTTAAAAGCGCGCGAATGACTGCATTTTCTTTCTTTAGCAGGTTGACAAGAGATGAGTGGGAGCGGCGACATATTCTAGAAGAAAATAGCTAGTGCTTTGCACATAGCATTCTTCACACCGAATGTATCTACGTACAGCGGAGGACTGCGTGAATAATTAGTTTTTTGGGAAGTAACAGCTCGATGTTTAAATTTTTTTCATTATGCTTTAGAATACTGATGAAATTACACATTCTGTGTACTTAGGAGTGCGCTAATGACTGCATTTTCTTTCTTTAGCAGGTTGACAAGAGATGAGTGGGAGCGGCGACATATTCTAGAAGAAAATCGCTAGTGCTTTGCATATAGCATTCTTCACACCGAATGTATCTACGTACTGCGGAGGACTGCGTGAATAATTAGTTTTTTGGGAAGTAACAGCTCGATGTTTAAATTTTTTTCAATATGCTTCAGAATACTGATGAAATTACACATTCTGTGGACTTAGGAGTGCGCTAATGACTGCATTTTCTTTCTTTAGCAGGTTGACAAGTGATGAGTGGGAGCGGCGACATATTCTAGAAGAAAATCGCTAGTGCTTTGCATATAGCATTATTCAAACCGAATGTATCTACGTACAGTGGATTTCTGCGTGAATAATTAGTTTTTTGGGAAGTAACAGCTCGATGTTTAATTTTTTCTCATTATGCTTTAGAATACTGATGAAATTACACATTCTGTGTACTTAGGAGTGTGTTAATGACTGCATTTTCTTTCTTTAGCAGGTTGACAAGAGATGAGTGGGAGCGGCGACATATTCTAGAAGAAAATAGCTAGTGCTTTGCACATAGCATTCTTCACACCGAATGTATCTACGTACAGCGGAGGACTGCGTGAAGAATAAGTTTTTTGGTAAGTACCTGCTCGATGTTTTAATTTTTTTCATTATGCTTTAGAATACTGATGAAATTACACATTCTGTGTACTTAGGAGTGCGCTAATGACTGCATTTTTTTCGAAAGCTGGTGGACGAGGAATGAGTGGGAGCGGCGACATATTCTAGAAGAAAATCGCTAGTGATGTGCACGTAGCATTCTTCACGCTGAATGTATCTACGTACAGCGGAGGACTGCGTGAATAATTAGTTTTTTGGGAAGTAACATCTCGATGTTTAATTTTTTTTCAATATGCTTTAGAATACTGATGAAATTACACATTCTGTGTACTTAGGAGTGCGCTAATGACTGCACTTTTTTCGAAAGCAGGTGGACAAGAGATGAGTGGGAGCGGCGACATAGTCTAGAAGAAAATCGCTAGTGCTTTGCACTTAGCATTCTTTACGCTGAATGTATCTACGTACAGCGAAGGACTGCGTGAATAATTAGTTTTTTCGGAAGTAACAGCTCGATGTTTAAATTTTTCTCATTATGCTTTAGAATACTGATGAAATTACACATTCTGTGTACTTAGGAGTGTGCTAATGACTGCATTTTCTTTCTTTAGCAGGTTGACAAGAGATGAGTGGGAGCGGCGACATATTCTAGAAGAAAATAGCTAGTGCTTTGCACATAGCAGTCTTCAAACCGAATGTATCTACGTACAGCGGAGGAATGCGTGAATAATAAGTTTTTTGGCAAGTATCAGCTCGATGTTTTAATTTTTTTCATTATGCTTTAGAATACTGATGAAATTACACATTCTGTGTACTTAGGAGTGCGCTAATGAGTGCATTTTTTTCGAAAGCAAGTGGAAAAAGAGATGAGTGGGAGCGGCGACATATTCTAGAAGAAAATCGCTAGTGATGTGCACATAACATTCTTCACGCTGAATGTATCTACGTACAGCGGAGGACTGCGAGAATAATTAGTTTTTTGGGAAGTAACAGCTCGATGTTTAAATTTTTTTCATTATGCTTTAGAATACTGATGAAATTACACATTCTGTGTACTTAGGAGTGCGCTAATGACTGCATTTTCTTTCTTTAGCAGGTTGACAAGAGATGAGTGGGAGCGGCGACATATTCTAGAAGAAAATCGCTAGTGCTTTGCATATAGCATTCTTCACACCGAATGTATCTACGTACTGCGGAGGACTGCGTGAATAATTAGTTTTTTGGGAAGTAACAGCTCGATGTTAAAATTTTTTTCATTATGCTTTAGAATACTGATGAAATTACACATTCTGTGTCCTTAGGAGTGCGCTAATGAATGCATTTTCTTTCTTTAGTAGGTTGACAAGAGATGAGTGGGAGCGGCGACATATTCGAGAAGAAAATAGCTAGTGCTTTGCACATAGCATTCTTCACACCGAATGTATCTACGTACAGCGGAGGACTGCGTGAATAATTAGTTTTTTGGTAAGAATCAGCTCGATGTTTAAATTTCTTTCATTATGCTTTAGAATACTGATGAAATTACACATTCTGTGTACTTAAAAGTGCGCTAATGACTGCATTTTCTTTCTTTAGCAGGTTGACAAGAGATGAGTGGGAGCGGCGACATATTCTAGGAGAAAATAGCTAGTGCTTTGCACATAGCATTCTTCACTACGAATGTATCTACGTAGAGCGGAGGACTGCGTGAATAATTAGTTTTTTGGGAAGTAACAGCTCGATGTTTAAATTTTTTTCATTATGCTTTAGAATACTGATGAAATTACACATTCTGTGTACTTAGGAGTGCGCTAAAGACTGCATTTTCTTTCTTTAGCAGGTTGACAAGAGATGAGTGGGAGCGGCGACATATTCTAGAAGAAAATAGCTAGTGCTTTGCACATAGCATTCTTCACACCGAATGTATCTACGTACAGCGGAGGACTGCGTGAATAATTAGTTTTTTGGGAAGTAACAGCTCGATATTTAAATTTTTCTCATTATGCTTTAGAATACTGATGAAATTACACATTCTGTGTACTTAGGAGTGTGTTAATGACTGCATTTTCTTTCTTTAGCAGGTTGACAAGAGATGAGTGGGAGCGGCGACATATTCTAGAAGAAAATAGCTAGTGCTTTGCACATAGCATTCTTCACACCGAATGTATCTACGTACAGCGGAGGACTGCGTGAATAATAAGTTTTTTGGGAAGTATCAGCTCGATGTTTTAATTTTTTTCATTATGCTTTAGAATACTGATGAAATTACACATTCTGTGTACTTAGGAGTGCGCTAATGACTGCATTTTTTTCGAAAGCAGGTGGACAAGAGATGAGTGGAAGCGGCGACATATTCTAGGAGAAAATAGCTAGTGCTTTGCACATAGCATGCTTCACACCGAATGTATCTACGTACAGCGGAGGACTGCGTGAATAATAAGTTTTTTGGTAAGTATCAGCTCGATGTTTTAATTTTTTTCATTATGCTTTAGAATACTGATGAAATTACACATTCTGTGTACTTAGGAGTGCGCTAATGACTGCATTTTTTTCGAAAGCAGGTGGACAAGAGATGAGTGGGAGCGGCGACATATTCTAGAAGAAAATCGCTAGTGATGTGCGCATAGCATTCTTCACGCTGAATGTATTTACGTACAGCGGAGGACGGCGTGAATAATTAGTTTTTTGGGAAGTAACAGGTCGATGTTTAAATTTTTTTCATTATGCTTTAGAATACTGATGAAATTACACATTCTGTGTACTTAGGAGTGCGCTAATGACTGCATTTTTTCGAAAGCAGGTGGACAAGAGATGAGTGGGAGGGGCGACATATTCTAGAAGAAAATCGCTAGTGCTTTGCACATAGCATTCTTCACACCGAATGTATCTACGTACAGCGGAGGACTGCGTGAATAATTAGTTTTTTGGGAAGTAACAGGTCGATGTTTAAATTTTTTTCATTATGCTTTAGAATACTGATGAAATTACACATTCTGTGTACTTAGGAGTGCGCTAATGACTGCATTTTCTTTCTTTAGCAGGTTGACAAGAGATGAGTGGGAACGGCGACATATTCTAGAAGAAAATTGCTAGTGATGTGCGCATAGCATTCTTCACGCTGAATGCATTTACGTACAGCGGAGGACGGCGTGAATAATAAGTTTTTTGGGAAGTAACAGGTCGATGTTTAAATTTTTTTCATTATGCTTTAGAATAGTGATGAAATTACACATTCTGTGTACTTAGGAGTGCGCTAATGACTGCATTTTCTTTCTTTAGCAGGTTGACAAGAGATGAGTGGGAGCGGCGACATATTCTAGAAGAAAATCGCTAGTGCTTTGCATAGAGCATTATTCACACCGAATGTATCTACGTACAGTGGATTTCTGCGTGAATAATTAGTTTTTTGGGAAGTAACAGCTCGATGTTTAATTTTTTCTCATTATGCTTTAGAATACTGATGAAATTACACATTCTGTGTACTTAGGAGTGTGCTAATGACTGCATTTTCTTTCTTTAGCAGGTTGACAAGAGATGAGTGGGAGCGGCGACATATTCTAGAAGAAAATAGCTAGTGCTTTGCACATAGCATTCTTCACACCGAATGTATCTACGTACAGCGGAGGACTGCGTGAAGAATAAGTTTTTTGGTAAGTACCTGCTCGATGTTTTAATTTTTTTCATTATGCTTTAGAATACTGATGAAATTACACATTCTGTGTACTTAGGAGTGCGCTAATGACTGCATTTTTTTCGAAAGCTGGTGGACAAGGAATGAGTGGGAGCGGCGACATATTCTAGAAGAAAATCGCTAGTGATGTGCACATAGCATTCTTCACGCTGAATGTATCTACGTACAGCGGAGGACTGCGTGAATAATTAGTTTTTTGGGAAGTAACATCTCGATGTTTAATTTTTTTTCAATATGCTTTAGAATACTGATGAAATTACACATTCTGTGTACTTAGGAGTGCGCTAATGACTGCACTTTTTTCGAAAGCAGGTGGACAAGAGATGAGTGGGAGCGGCGACATAGTCTAGAAGAAAATCTCTAGTGCTTTGCACTTAGCATTCTTTACGCTGAATGTATCTACGTACAGCGGAGGACTGCGTGAATAATTAGTTTTTTGGGAAGTAACAGCTCGATGTTTAAATTTTTCTCATTATGCTTTAGAATACTGATGAAATTACACATTCTGTGTACTTAGGAGTGTGCTAATGACTGCATTTTCTTTCTTTAGCAGGTTGACAAGAGATGAGTGTGAGCGGCGACATATTCTAGAAGAAAATAGGTAGTGCTTTGCACATAGCATTCTTCAAACCGAATGTATCTACGTACAGCGGAGGAATGCGTGAATAATAAGTTTTTTGGCAAGTATCAGCTCGATGTTTTAATTTTTTTCATTATGCTTTAGAATACTGATGAAATTACACATTCTGTGTACTTAGGAGTGCGCTAATGAGTGCATTTTTTTCGAAAGCAAGTGGAAAAAGAGATGAGTGGGAGCGGCGACATATTCTAGAAGAAAATCGCTAGTGATGTGCACATAACATTCTTCACGCTGAATGTATCTACGTACAGCGGAGGACTGCGAGAATAATTAGTTTTTTGGGAAGTAACAGCTCGATGTTTAAATTTTTTTCATTATGCTTTAGAATACTGATGAAATTACACATTCTGTGTACTTAGGAGTGCGCTAATGACTGCATTTTCTTTCTTTAGCAGGTTGACAAGAGATGAGTGGGAGCGGCGACATATTCTAGAAGAAAATCGCTAGTGCTTTGCATATAGCATTCTTCACACCGAATGTATCTACGTACTGCGGAAGACTGCGTGAATAATTAGTTTTTTGGGAAGTAACAGCTCGATGTTAAAATTTTTTTCATTATGCTTTAGAATACTGATGAAATTACACATTCTGTGTACTTAGGAGTGCGCTAATGAATGCATTTTCTTTCTTTAGTAGGTTGACAAGAGATGAGTGGGAGCGGCGACATATTCGAGAAGAAAATAGCTAGTGCTTTGCACATAGCATTCTTCACACCGAATGTATCTACGTACAGCGGAGGACTGCGTGAATAATTAGTTTTTTGGTAAGAATCAGCTCGATGTTTAAATTTCTTTCATTATGCTTTAGAATATTGATGAAATTACACATTCTGTGTACTTAAAAGTGCGCTAATGACTGCATTTTCTTTCTTTAGCAGGTTGACAAGAGATGAGTGGGAGCGGCGACATATTCTAGGAGAAAATAGCTAGTGCTTTGCACATAGCATTCTTCACTACGAATGTATCTACGTAGAGCGGAGGACTGCGTGAATAATTAGTTTTTTGGGAAGTAACAGCTCGATGTTTAAATTTTTTTCATTATGCTTTAGAATACTGATGAAATTACACATTCTGTGTACTTAGGAGTGCGCTAATGACTGCATTTTCTTTCTTTAGCAGGTTGACAAGAGATGAGTGGGAGCGGCGACATATTCTAGAAGAAAATAGCTAGTGCTTTGCACATAGCATTCTTCACACCGAATGTATCTACGTACAGCGGAGGACTGCGTGAATAATTAGTTTTTTGGGAAGTAACAGCTCGATGTTTAAATTTTTTTCATTATGCTTTAGAATACTGATGAAATTACACATTCTGTGTACTTAGGAGTGCGCTAATGACTGCATTTTCTTTCTTTAGCAGGTTGACAAGTGATGAGTGGGAGCGGCGACATATTCTAGAAGAAAATCGCTAGTGCTTTGCATATAGCATTCTTCACACCGAATGTATCTACGTACTGCGGAGGACTGCGTGAATAATTAGTTTTTTGGGAAGTAACAGCTCGATGTTTAAATTTTTTTCAATATGCTTCAGAATACTGATGAAATTACACATTCTGTGGACTTAGGAGTGCGCTAATGACTGCATTTTCTTTCTTTAGCAGGTTGACAAGAGATGAGTGGGAGCGGCGACATATTCTAGAAGAAAATCGCTAGTGCTTTGCATATAGCATTATTCACACCGAATGTATCTACGTACAGTGGATTTCTGCGTGAATAATTAGTTTTTTGGGAAGTAACAGCTCGATGTTTAATTTTTTCTCATTATGCTTTAGAATACTGATGAAATTACACATTCTGTGTACTTAGGAGTGTGCTAATGACTGCATTTTCTTTCTTTAGCAGGTTGACAAGAGATGAGTGGGAGCGGCGACATATTCTAGAAGAAAATAGCTAGTGCTTTGCACATAGCATTCTTCACACCGAATGTATCTACGTACAGCGGAGGACTGCGTGAAGAATAAGTTTTTTGGTAAGTACCTGCTCGATGTTTTAATTTTTTTCATTATGCTTTAGAATACTGGTGAAATTACACATTCTGTGTACTTAGGGGTGCGCTAATGACTGCATTTTTTTCGAAAGCTGGTGGACAAGGAATGAGTGGGAGCGGCGACATATTCTAGAAGAAAATCGCTAGTGATGTGCACATAGCATTCTTCACGCTGAATGTATCTACGTACAGCGGAGGACAGCGTGAATAATTAGTTTTTTGGGAAGTAACATCTCGATGTTTAATTTTTTTTCAATATGCTTTAGAATACTGATGAAATTACACATTCTGTGTACTTAGGAGTGCGCTAATGACTGCACTTTTTTCGAAAGCAGGTGGACAAGAGATGAGTGGGAGCGGCGACATAGTCTAGAAGAAAATCGCTAGTGCTTTGCACTTAGCATTCTTTACGCTGAATGTATCTACGTACAGCGAAGGACTGCGTGAATAATTAGTTTTTTGGGAAGTAACAGCTCGATGTTTAAATTTTTCTCATTATGCTTTAGTATACTGATGAAATTACACATTCTGTGTACTTAGGAGTGTGCTAATGACTGCATTTTCTTTCTTTAGCAGGTTGACATGAGATGAGTGGGAGCGGCGACATATTCTAGAAGAAAATAGCTAGTGCTTTGCACATAGCATTCTTCAAACCGAATGTATCTACGTACAGCGGAGGAATGCGTGAATAATAAGTTTTTTGGCAAGTATCAGCTCGATGTTTTAATTTTTTTCATTATGCTTTAGAATACTGATGAAATTACACATTCTGTGTACTTAGGAGTGCGCTAATGAGTGCATTTTTTTCGAAAGCAAGTGGAAAAAGAGATGAGTGGGAGCGGCGACATATTCTAGAAGAAAATCGCTAGTGATGTGCACATAACATTCTTCACGCTGAATGTATCTACGTACAGCGGAGGACTGCGAGAATAATTAGTTTTTTGGGAAGTAACAGCTCGATGTTTAAATTTTTTTCATTATGCTTTAGAATACTGATGAAATTACACATTCTGTGTACTTAGGAGTGCGCTAATGACTGCATTTTCTTTCTTTAGCAGGTTGACAAGAGATGAGTGGGAGCGGCGACATATTCTAGAAGAAAATCGCTAGTGCTTTGCATATTGCATTCTTCACACCGAATGTATCTACGTACTGCGGAGGACTGCGTGAATAATTAGTTTTTTGGGAAGTAACAGCTCGATGTTAAAATTTTTTTCATTATGCTTTAGAATACTGATGAAATTACACATTCTGTGTACTTAGGAGTGCGCTAATGAATGCATTTTCTTTCTTTAGTAGGTTGACAAGAGATGAGTGGGAGCGGCGACATATTCGAGAAGAAAATAGCTAGTGCTTTGCACATAGCATTCTTCACACCGAATGTATCTACGTACAGCGGAGGACTGCGTGAATAATTAGTTTTTTGGTAAGAATCAGCTCGATGTTTAAATTTCTTTCATTATGCTTTAGAATACTGATGAAATTACACATTCTGTGTACTTAAAAGTGCGCTAATGACTGCATTTTCTTTCTTTAGCAGGTTGACAAGAGATGAGTGGGAGCGGCGACATATTCTAGGAGAAAATAGCTAGTGCTTTGCACATAGCATTCTTCACTACGAATGTATCTACGTAGAGCGGAGGACTGCGTGAATAATTAGTTTTTTGGGAAGTAACAGCTCGATGTTTAAATTTTTTTCATTATGCTTTAGAATACTGATGAAATTACACATTCTGTGTACTTAGGAGTGCGCTAATGACTGCATTTTCTTTCTTTAGCAGGTTGACAAGAGATGAGTGGGAGCGGCGACATATTCTAGAAGAAAATAGCTAGTGCTTTGCACATAGCATTCTTCACACCGAATGTATCTACGTACAGCGGAGGACTGCGTGAATAATTAGTTTTTTGGGAAGTAACAGCTCGATATTTAAATTTTTCTCATTATGCTTTAGAATACTGATGAAATTACACATTCTGTGTACTTAGGAGTGTGTTAATGACTGCATTTTCTTTTTTTAGCAGGTTGACAAGAGATGAGTGGGAGCGGCGACATATTCTAGAAGAAAATAGCTAGTGCTTTGCACATAGCATTCTTCACACCGAATGTATCTACGTACAGCGGAGGACTGCGTGAATAATAAGTTTTTTGGGAAGTATCAGCTCGATGTTTTAATTTTTTTCATTATGCTTTAGAATACTGATGAAATTACACATTCTGTGTACTTAGGAGTGCGCTAATGACTGCATTTTTTTCGAAAGCTGGTGGACAAGAGATGAGTGGAAGCGGCGACATATTCTAGGAGAAAATAGCTCGTGCTTTGCACATAGCATGCTTGACACCGAATGTATCTACGTACAGCGGAGGACTGCGTGAATAATAAGTTTTTTGGTAAGTATCAGCTCGATGTTTTAATTTTTTTCATTATGCTTTAGAATACTGATGAAATTACACATTCTGTGTACTTAGGAGTGCGTTAATGACTGCATTTTTTTCGAAAGCAGGTGGACAAGAGATGAGTGGGAGCGGCGACATATTCTAGAAGAAAATCGCTAGTGATGTGCGCATAGCATTCTTCACGCTGAATGTATTTACGTACAGCGGAGGACGGCGTGAATAATTAGTTTTTTGGGAAGTAACAGGTCGATGTTTAAATTTTTTTCATTATGCTTTAGAATACTGATGAAATTACACATTCTGTGTACTTAGGAGTGCGCTAATGACTGCATTTTCTTTCTTTAGCAGGTTGACAAGAGATGAGTGGGATCGGCGACATATTCTAGAAGAAAATCGCTAGTGCTTTGCACATAGCATTCTTCACACCGAATGTATCTACGTACAGCGGAGGACTGCGTGAATAATTAGTTTTTTGGGAAGTAACAGGTCGATGTTTAAATTTTTTTCATTATGCTTTAGAATACTGATGAAATTACACATTCTGTGTACTTAGGAGTGCGCTAATGACTGCATTTTCTTTCTTTAGCAGGTTGACAAGAGATGAGTGGGAACGGCGACATATTCTAGAAGAAAATCGCTAGTGATGTGCGCATAGCATTCTTCACGCCGAATGTATTTACGTACAGCGGAGGACGGCGTGAATAATTAGTTTTTTGGGAAGTAACAGGTCGATGTTTAAATTTTTTTCATTATGCTTTAGAATACTGATGAAATTACACATTCTGTGTACTTAGGAGTGCGCTAATGACTGCATTTTTTTCGAAAGCAGGTGGACAAGAGATGAGTGGGAGCGGCGACATATTCTAGGAGAAAATAGCTAGTGCTTTGCACATAGCATGCTTCACACCGAATGTATCTACGTACAGCGGAGGACTGCGTGAATAATAAGTTTTTTGGTAAGTATCAGCTCGATGTTTTAATTTTTTTCATTATGCTTTAGAATACTGATGAAATTACACATTCTGTGTACTTAGGAGTGCGCTAATGACTGCATTTTTTTCGAAAGCAGGTGGACAAGAGATGAGTGGGAGCGGCGACATATTCTAGAAGAAAATAGCTAGTGCTTTGCACATAGCATTCTTCACACCGAATGTATCTACGTACAGCGGAGGACTGCGTGAAGAATAAGTTTTTTGGTAAGTATCAGCTCGATGTTTTATGTCTTTTCATTCTGCTTTAGAATACTGTTGAAATTACACATTCTGTGTACTTAGGAGTGCGCTAATGACTGCATTTTCTGTCTTTAGCAGGTTGACAAGAGATGAGTGGGAGCGGCGACATATTCTAGAAGAAAATTGCTAGTGCTGTGCACATAGCATTCTTCACACCGAATGTATCTACGTACAGCGGAGGACTGCGTGAATAATTAGTTTTTTGGGAAGTAACAGGTCGATGTTTAAATTTTTTTCATTATGCTTTAGAATACTGATGAAATTACACATTCTGTGTACTTAGGAGTGCGCAAATGACTGCATTTTCTTTCTTTAGCAGGTTGACAAGAGATGAGTGGGAACGGCGACATATTCTAGAAGAAAATCGCTAGTGCTTTGCACATAGCATTCTTCACACCGAATGTATCTACGTACAGCGGAGGACTGCGTGAATAATTAGTTTTTTGGGAAGTAACAGCTCTATGTTTAAATTTTTTTCATTATGCTTCAGAATACTGATGAAATTACACATTCTGTGTACTTAGGAGTGCGCTAATGACTGCATTTTTTTCGAAAGCAGGTGGACACGAGATCAGTGGGAGCGGCGACATATTCTAGAAGAAAATCGCTAGTGATGTGCACATAGCATTCTTCACGCCGAATGTATCTACGTACAGCGGAGGACTGCGTGAATAATTAGTTTTTTGGGAAGTAACAGCTCGATGTTTAAATTTTTCTCATTATGCTTTAGAATACTGATGAAATTACACATTCTGTGTACTTAGGAGTGCGCTAATGACTGCATTTTTTTCGAAAGCAAGTGGACAAGAGATGAGTGGGGGCGGCGACATATTCTAGAAGAAAATCGCTAGTGCTTTGCACTTAGCATTCTTTACGCTGAATGTATCTACGTACAGCGGAGGACTGCGTGAATAATTAGTTTTTTGGGAAGTAACAGTTCGATGTTTAAATTTTTTTCATTATGCTTTAGAATACTGATGAAATTACACATTCTGTGTACTTAGGAGTGCGCTAATGACTGCATTTCTTTCTTTAGCAGGTTGACAAGAGATGAGTGCGAGCGGCGACATATTCTAGAAGAAAATAGCTAGTGCTTTGCACATAGCATTCTTCACATCGAATGTATCTACGTACAGCGGAGGACTGCGTGAAGAATAAGTTTTTTGGTAGGTGTCAGCTCGATGTTTAAATTTTTTTCATTATGCTTTAGAATACTGATGAAATTACCCATTCTGAGTACTTAGGAGTGCGCTAATGACTGCATCTCCTTTCTTTAGCAGGTTGACAAGAGATGAGTGGGAGCGGCGACATATTCTAGAAGAAAATCGCTAGTGCTTTGCATATAGCATTCTTCACACCGAATGTATCTACGTACAGCGGAGGAGTGCGTGAATAATTAGTTTTTTGGGAAGTAACAGCTCGATGTTTAAATTTTTTCATTATGGTTTAGAATACTGATGAAATTACACATTCTGTGTACTTAGGAGTGCGCTAATGACTGCATTTTCTTTCTTTAGCAGGTTGACAAGAGATGAGTGGCATCGGCGACATATTCTAGAAGAAAATCGCTAGTGCTTTGCACATAGCATTCTTCACACCGAATGTATCTACGTACAGCGGAGGACTGCGTGAGGAATAAGTTTTTTGGTAAGTATCAGCTCGATGTTTAAATTTTTTTCATTATGCTTTAGAATACTGATGAAATTACACATTCTGTGTACTTAGGAGTGCGCTAATGACTGCATTTTCTTTCCTTAGCAGGTTGACAAGAGATGAGTGGGAGCGGCGACATATTCTAGAAGAAAATAGCTAGTGCTTTGCATATAGCATTCTTCACACCGAATGTATCTACGTACAGCGGAGGACTGCGTGAAGATTAAGTTTTTTGGTAAGTATCAGCTCGATGTTTTAATTTTTTTTATTATGATTTAGAATACTGATGAAATTACACATTCTGTGTACTTAGGAGTGCGCTAATGACTGCATTTTCTTTCTTTAGCACGTTGACAAGAGATGAGTGGGAGCGGCGACATATTCTAGAAGAAAATAGCTAGTACTTTACACATAGCATTCTTCACACCGAATGTATCTACGTACAGCGGAGGACTGCGTGAATAATTAGTTTTTTGGGAAGTAACAGGTTGATGTTTAAATTTTTTTCATTATGCTTTAGAATACTGATGAAATTACACATTCTGTGTACTTAGGAGCGCGCTAATGACTGCATTTTCTTTCTTTAGCGGGTTGACAAGAGATGAATGGGATCGGCGACATATTCTAGAAGAAAATAGCTAGTGCTTTGCATATAGCATTCTTCACACCGAAAGTATCTACGTACAGCGGAGGACTGCGTGAATAATTAGTTTTTTGGGAAGTAACAGCTCGATGTATAAATTTTTTTCATTATGCTTTAGAATACTGATGAAATTACACATTCTGTGTACTTAGGAGTGCGCTAATGACTGCATTTTTTTCGAAAGCAGGTGGACAAGAGATGAGTGGGAGCGGCGACATATTCTAGAAGAAAATCGCTAGTGCTTTGCACATAGCATTCTTCACACCGAATGTATCTACGTACAGCGGAGGACTGCGTGAATAATTAGTTTTTTGGGAAGTAACAGCTCTATGTTTAAATTTTTTTCATTATGCTTCAGAATACTGATGAAATTACACATTCTGTGTACTTAGGAGTGCGCTAATGACTGCATTTTCTTTCTTTAGCAGGTTGACAAGGGAAGAGTGGGAGCGGCGACATATTCTAGAAGAAAATAGCTAGTGCTTTGCACATAGCATTCTTCACACCGAATGTATCTGCGTACAGCGGAGGACTGCGTGAATAATTAATTTTTTGGGAAGTAACAGGTCGATGTTTAAATTTTTTTCATTATGCTTTAGAATACCGATGAAATTACACATTCTGTGTACTTAGGAGTGCGCTAATGACTGCATTTTCTTTCTTTAGCAGGTTGACGCGAGATGAGTGGGAGCGGCGACATATTCTAGAAGAAAATACCTAATGCTTTGCACATAGCATTCTTCAAACCGAATGTATCTACGTACAGCGGAGAACTGCGTGAAGAATACGTTTTTTGGTAAGTATCACCTCGATGTTTTAATTTTTTTCATTATGCTTTAGAATACTGATGAAATTACACATTCTGTGTACTTAGGAGTGCGCTAATGACTGCATTTTTTTCGAAAGCAGGTTGACAAGAGATGAGTGGGAGCGGCGACATATTCTAGAAGAAAATCGCTAGTGCTTTGCATATAGCATTCTTCACACCGAATGTATCTACGTACAGCGGAGGACTGCGTGAAGAATAAATTTTTTGGTAAGTATCAGCTCGATGTTTTAATATTTTTCATTATGCTTTAGAATACTGATGAAATTACACATTCTGTGTACTTAGGAGTGCGCTAATGACAGCATTTTCTTTCTTTAGCAGGTTGACAAGAGATGAGTGGGGTGCGGCGACAGATTCTAGAAGAAAATAGCTAGTGCTTTGCACATAGCAGTCTTCACACCGAATGTATCTACGTACAGCGGAGGACTGCGTGAATAATTAGTTTTTTGGGAAGTACCAGCTCGATGTATAAATTTTTTTCATTATGCTTTAGAATACTGATGAAATTACACATTCTGTGTACTTAGGAGTGCGCTAATGACTGCATTTTTTTCGAAAGCAGGTGGACAAGAGATGAGCGGGAGCGGCGACATATTCTAGAAGAAAATCGATAGTGCTTTGCACTTAGCGTTCTTTACGCTGAATGTACACTCCTGGAAATTGAAATAAGAACACCGTGAATTCATTGTCCCAGGAAGGGGAAACTTTATTGACACATTCTTGGGGTCAGATACATCACATGATCACACTGACAGAACCACAGGCACATAGACACAGGCAACAGAGCATGCACAATGTCGGCACTAGTACAGTGTATATCCATCTTTCGCAGCAATGCAGGCTGCTACTCTTCCATGGAGACGATCGTAGAGATGCTGGATGTAGTCCTGTGGAACGGCTTGCAATGCCATTTCCACCTGGCGCCTCAGTTGGACCAGCGTTCGTGCTGGACGTGCAGACCGCGTGAGACGACGCTTCATCCAGTCCCAAACATGCTCAATGGGGGACAGATCCGGAGATCTTGCTGGCCAGGGTAGTTGACTTACACCTTCTAGAGCACGTTGGGTGGCACGGGATACATGCGGACGTGCATTGTCCTGTTGGAACAGCAAGTTCCCTTGCCGGTCTAGGAATGGTAGAACGATGGGTTCGATGACGGTTTGGATGTTCCGTGGACTATTCAGGGTCCCCTCGACGATCACCAGTGGTGTACGGCCAGTGTAGGAGATCGCTACCCACACCATGATGCCGGGTGTTGGTCCTGTGTGCCTCGGTTGTATGCAGTCCTGATTGTGGCGCTCACCTGCATGGCGCCAAACACGCATACGACCATCATTGGCACCAAGGCAGAAGCGACTCTCATCGCTGAAGACGACACGTCTCCATTCGTCCCTCCATTCACGCCTGTCGCGACACCACTGGAGGCGGGCTGCACAATGTTGGGGCGTGAGCGGAAGACGGCTTAACGGTGTGTGGGACCGTAGCCCAGCTTCATGGAGACGGTTGTGAATGGTCCTCGCCGATACCCCAGGAGCAACAGTGTCCCTAATTTGCTGGAAAGTGGCGGTGCGGTCCCCTACGGCACTGCGTAGGATCCTACGGTCTTGGCGTGCATCCGTGCGTCGCTGCGGTCCGGTCCCAGGTCGATGGGCACGTGCACCTTCCGCCGACCACTGGCGACAACATCGATGTACTGTGGAGACCTCACGCCCCACGTGTTGTGCAATTCGGCGGTACGTCCACACGGCATCCCGCGTGCCCACTATACGCCCTCGCTCAAAGTCCGTCAACTGCACATACGGTTCACGTCCACGCTGTCGCGGCATGCTACCAGTGTTAAAGACTGCGATGGAGCTCCGTATGCCACGGCAAACTGGCTGACACTGACGGCGGCGGTGCACAAATGCTGCGCAGCTAGCGCCATTCGACGGCCAACACCGCGGTTCCTGGTGTGTCCGCTGTGCCGTGCGTGTGATCATTGCTTGTACAGCCCTCTCGCAGTGTCCGGAGCAAGTATGGTGGGTCTGACACACCGGTGTCAATGTGTTCTTTTTTCCGTTTCCAGGAGTGTATCTACGTACAGCGGAGGACTGGGTGAATAATTAGTTTTTTGGGAAGTATCAGCTCGATGTTTAAAGTTTTGTCATTATGCTTTAGAATACTGATGAAATTACACATTCTGTGTACTTAGGAGTGCGCTAATGACTGCATTTTCTTTCTTTAGCAGGTTGACAAGAGATGAGTGGGATCGGCGACATATTCTAGAAGAAAATAGCTAGTGCTTTGTATATAGCATTCTTCACACCGAATGTATCTACGTACAGCGGAGGACTGCGTGAAGAATAAGTTTTTTGGTAAGTATCAGCTCGATGTTTTAATTTTTTTCATTATGCTTTAGAATACGGATGAAATTACACATTCTGTGTACTTAGGAGTGCGCTAATGACTGCATTTTCTTTCTTTAGCAGGTTGACAAGAGATGAGTGGGAGCGGCGACATATTCTAGAAGAAAATAGCTAGTGCTTTGCATATAGCATTCTTCACACCGAATGTATCTACGTACAGCGGAGGACTGCGTGAAGAATAAGTTTTTTGGTAAGTATCAGCTCGATGTTTAAATTTTCTTCATTATGCTTTAGAATACTGATGAAATTACACATTCTGTGTACTTAGGAGTGCGCTAATGACTGCATTTTCTTTCTTTAGCAGGTTGACAAGTGATGAGTGGGAGCGGCGACATATTCTAGAAGAAAATGGCTAGTGCTTTGCACATAGCATTCTTCACACCGAATGTATCTACGTACAGCGGAGGACTGCGTGAATAATTAGTTTTTTGGGAAGTATCAGCTCGATGTTTTAATTTTTTTCATTATGCTTTAGAATACTGATGAAATTACACATTCTGTGTACTTAGGAGTGCGCTAATGACTGCATTTTCTTTCTTTAGCAGGTTGACAAGAGATGAGTGGGATCGGCGACATATTCTAGAAGAAAATAGCTAGTGCTTTGCATATAGCATTCTTCACACCGAATGTATCTACGTACAGCGGAGGACTGCGTGAAGAATAAGTTTTTTGGTAAGTATCAGCTCGATGTTTTAATTTTTTTCATTATGCTTTAGAATACTGATGAAATTACACATTCTGTGTACTTAGGAGTGCGCTAATGACTGCATTTTCTTTCTTTAGCAGGTTGACAAGTGATGAGTGGGAGCGGCGACATATTCTAGAAGAAAATAGCTAGTGCTTTGCACATAGCATTCTTCACACCGAATGTATCTACGTACAGCGGAGGACTGCGTGAATAATTAGTTTTTTGGGAAGTATCAGCTCGATGTTTTGACTTTTTTCATTATGCTTTAGAATACTGATGAAATTACACATTCTGTGTACTTAGGAGTGCGCTAATGACTGCATTTTCTTTCTTTAGCAGGTTGACAAGAGATGAGTGGGATCGGCGACATATTCTAGAAGAAAATAGCTAGTGCTTTGTATATAGCATTCTTCACACCGAATGTATCTACGTACAGCGGAGGACTGCGTGAAGAATAAGTTTTTTGGTAAGTATCAGCTCGATGTTTTAATTTTTTTCATTATGCTTTAGAATACGGATGGAATTACACATTCTGTGTACTTAGGAGTGCTCTAATGACTGCATATTTTTCGAAAGCAGGTGGACAAGAGATGAGTGGGAGCGGCGACATATTCTAGAAGAAAATGGCTAGTGCTTTGCATATAGCATTCTTCACACCGAATGTACCTACGTACAGCGGAGGACTGCGTGAATAATTAGTTTTTTGGGAAGTAACAGCTCGATGTTTAAATTTTTTTCATTATGCTTTAGAATACTGATGAAATTACACATTCTGTGTACTTAGGAGTGCGCTAATGACTGCATTTTCTTTCTTTAGCAGGTTGACAAGAGATGAGTGGGAGCGGCGACATATTCTAGAAGAAAATAGCTAGTGCTTTGCACATAGCATTCTTCACACCGAATGTATCTACGTACAGCGGAGAACAGCGTGAATAATTAGTTTTTTGGGAAGTAACAGCTCGATGTTAAAATTTTTTCATTATGCTTTAGAATACTGATGAAATTACACATCCTGTGTATTTAGGAGTGCGCTAATGACGGCATTTTTTTCGAAAGCAGGTGGACAAGAGATGAGTGGGAGCGGCGACATATTCTAGAAGAAAATCGCTAATGCTTTGCATATAGCATTCTTCACACCGAATGTATCTACGTACAGCGGAGGACTGCGTGAATAATTAGTTTTTTGGGAAGTAACAGCTCGATTTTTAAATTTTTTTCATTATGCTTTAGAATACTGATGAAATTACACATTCTGTGTACTTAGGAGTGCGCTAATGACTGCATTTTCCTTATTTAGCAGGTTGACAAGAGATGAGTGGGCGCGGCGACATATTCTAGAAGAAAATAGCTAGTGCTTTGCACATAGCATTCTTCACACCCAATGTATCTACGTACAGCGGAGGACTGCGTGAATAATTAGTTTTTTGGGAAGTAACAGCTCAATGTTTAAATTTTTTTCATTATGCTTTAGAATACTGATGAAATTACACATTCTGTGTACTTAGAAGTGCGATAATGACTGCATTTTCTTTCTTTAGCAAGTTGACAAGAGATGAGTGGGAGCGGCGACATATTCTAGAAGAAAATAGCTAGTGCTTTGCACATAGCATTCTTCACACCGAATGTATCTACGTACAGCGGAGGACTGCGTGAATAATTATTTTTTTGGGAAGTAACAGCTCGATGTTAAAATTTTTTTCATTATGTTTTGGAATACTCATGAAATTACACATTCTGTGTACTTAGGAGTGCGACAATGACTGCATTTTCTTTCTTTAGCAGGTTGACAAGAGATGAGTGAGAGCGGCGACATATTCTAGAAGAAAATAGCTAGTGCTATGCACATAGCATTCTTCACACCGAATGTATCTACGTACAGCGGAGGACTGCGTGAGTAATTAGGTTTTTGGGAAGTAACATCTCGATGTTTAAATTTTTTTCATTATGCTTTAGAATACTGATGAAATTACAAAATCTGTGTACTTAGGAGTGCGCTAATGACTGCATTTTCTTTCTTTAGCAGGTTGACAAGAGATGAGTGGGAGCGGCGACATATTCTAGAAGAAAATAGCTAGTGCTTTGCACATAGCATTCTTCACAGAGAATGTAACTACGTACAGCGGAGGACTGCGTGAAGAATAAAATTTTTGGTAAGTATCAGCTCGATATTTAAATTTTTTTCATTATGCTTTAGAATACTGATGAAATTACACATTCTGTGTATTTAGGAGTGCGCTAATGACTGCATTTTCTTTCTTTAGCAGGTTGACAAGAGATGAGTGGGAGCGGCGACATATTCTAGAAGAAAATCGCTAGTGCTTTGCACTTAGCATTCTTTACGCTGAATGTATGTACGTACAGCGGAGGACTGCGTGAATAATTAGTTTTTTGGGAAGTAACAGCTCGATGTTTAAATTTTTTTCATTATGCTTTAGAATACTGATGAAATTACACATTCTGTGTACTTAGGAGTGCGCTAATGACAGCATTTTCTTTCTTTAGCAAGTTGACAAGAGATGAGTGGGAGCGGCGACAGATTCTAGAAGAAAATAGCTAGTGCTTTGCACATAGCAGTCTTCACACCGAATGTATCTACGTACAGCGGAGGACTGCGTGAATAATTAGTTTTATGGGAAGTAACAGCTCGATGTTTAAATTTTTTTCATTATGCTTTAGAATACTGATGAAATTACACATTCTGTGTACTTAGGAGTGCGCTAATGACTGCATTTTCTTTCTTTAGCAGGTTGACAAGAGATGAGTGGGAGCGGCGACATATTCTAGAAGAAAATAGCTAGTGCTTTGCACATAGCATTCTTCACACCGAATGTATCTACGTACAGCGGAGGACTGCGTGAAGAATAAGTTTTTTGGTATCAGCTCGATGTTAAAATTTTTTCATTATGCTTTAGAATACTGATGAAATTACACATTCTGTGTACTTAGGAGTGCGCTAATGACTGCATTTTTTTCGAAAGCAGGTGGACAAGAGATGAGTGGGAGCGGCGACTTCTTCTAGAAGAAAATAGCTAGTGCTTTGCACATAGCATTCTTCACACCGAATGTATCTACGTACAGCGGAGGACTTTGTGAAGAATAAGTTTTTTGGTAAGTATCAGCTCGATGTTTTAATTTTTTTCATTATGCTTTAGAATACTAATGAAATTACACATTCTGTGTACATAGGAGTGCGCTAATGACTGCATTTTCTTTCTTTAGCAGGTTGACAAGAGATGAGTGGGAGCGGCGACATATTCTAGAAGAAAATCGCTAGTGCTTTGCATATAGCATTTTTCACACCGAATGTATTTACCTACAGCGGAGGACTGCGTGAATAATTAGTTTTTTGGGAAGTAACAGCTCGATGTTTAAATTTTTTTCATTATGCTTTAGAATACTGATGAAATTACACATTCTGTGTACTTAGGAGTGCGCTAATGACTGCATTTTCTTTCTTTAGCAGGTTGACAAGAGATGAGTCGGAGCGGCGAAATATTCTAGAAGAAAATAGCTAGTGCTTTCTCATAGCATTCTTCACACCGAATGTATCTACGTACAGCGGAGGACTGCGTGAAGAATAAGTTTTTTGGTAAGTATCAGCTCGATGTTTTAATTTTTTTCATTATGCTTTAGAATACTGATAAAATTACACATCCTGTGTACTTAGGAGTGCGCTAATGACGGCATTTTTTCGAAAGTAGGTGGACAAGAGATGAGTGGGAGCGGCGACATATTCTAGAAGAAAATCGCTAGTGCTTTGCATATAGCATTCTTCACACCGAATGTATCTACGTACAGCGGAGGACAGCGTGAATAATTAGTTTTTTGGGAAGTAACAGCTCGATGTTTAAATTTTTTTCATTATGCTTTAGAATACTGATGAAATTACACATTCTGTGTACTTAGGAGTGCGCTAATGATTGCATTTTCTTTTTTTTAGCAGGTTGACAAGAGATGAGTGGGAGCGGCGACATATTCTAGAAGAAAATAGCTAGTGCTTTGCACATAGCATTCTTCACACCGAATGTATCTACGTACAGCGGAGGACTGCGTGAATAATTAGTTTTTTGCGAAGTAACAGCTCGATGTTTAAATTTTTTTCATTATGCTTTAGAATACTCATGAAATTACACATTCTGTGTACTTAGGAGAGCGATAATGACTGCATTTTCTTTCTTTAGCAGGTTGACAAGAGATGAGTGGGAGCGGCGACATATTCTAGAAGAAAATAGCTAGTGCTATGCACACAGCATTCTTCACACCGAATGTATCTACGTACAGCGGAGGACTGTGTGAAGAATAAGTTTTTTGGCAAGTATCAGCTCGATGTTTTAATTTTTTTCATTATGCTTTAGAATACTGATGAAATTACACATTCTGTGTACTTAGGAGTGCGCTAATGACTGCATTTTCTTTCATTAGCAGGTTGACAAGGGATGAGTGGGAGCGGCGACATATTCTAGAAGAAAATCGCTAGTGCTTTGCATATAGCATTCTTCACACTGAATGTATCTACGTACAGCGGAGGACTGCGTGAAGAATAAATTTTTGGTAAGTATCAGCTCGATGTTTTAATTTTTTTCATTATGATTTAGAATACTGATGAAATTACACATTCTGTGTACTTAGGAGTGCGCTAATGACTGCATTTTCTTTCATTAGCAGGTTGACAAGAGATGAGTGGGAGCGGCGACATATTCTAGAAGAAAATCGCTAGTGATGTGCACATAGCATTCTTCACGCCGAATGTATCTACGTACAGCGGAGGACTGCGTGAATAATTAGTTTTTTGGGAAGTAACAGCTCGATGTTTAAATTTTTTTCATTATGCTTTAGAATACTGATGAAATTACACATTCTGTGGACTTAGGAGTGCGCTAATGACTGCATTTTCTTTCCTTAGCAGGTTGACAAGAGATGAGTGGGAGCGGCGACATATTCTAGAAGAAAATCGCTAGTGTTTTGCATATAGCATTCTTCATACCGAATGTATCTACGTACAACGGAGGACTGCGTGAATAATTAGTTTTTTGGGAAGTAACAGCTCGATGTTTAAATTTTTTTTGATTATGCTTTAGAATACTGATGAAATTACACATTCTGTGTACTTAGGAGTGCGCTAATGACTGCGTTTTCTTTCTTTAGCAGGTAGACAAAAGATGAGTGGGAGCGGCGACATATTCTAGAAGAAAATAGCTAGTGTTTTGCACATAGCATTCTTCACACCGAATGTATCTACGTACAGCGGAAGACTGCGTGAAGAATAAGTTTTTTGGTAAGTATCAGCTCGATGTTTTAATTTTTTTCATTATGCTTTAGAATACTGATGAAATTACACATTCTGTGTACTTAGGATTACGCTAATGACTGAATTTTCTTTCTTTAGCAGGTGGACAAGAGATGAGTGGGAGCGGCGACATATTCTAGAAGAAAATCGCTAGTGCTTTGCATATAGCATTCTTCACACTGAATGTATCTACGTACAGCGGAGGACTGCGTGAAGAATAAATTTTTGGTAAGTATCAGCTCGATGTTTTAATTTTTTTCATTATGATTTAGAATACTGATGAAATTACACATTCTGTGTACTTAGGAGTGCGCTAATGACTGCATTTTTTTCGAAAGCAGGTGGACAAGAGATGTGTGGGAGCGGCGACATATTCTAGAAGAAAATAGCTAGTGCTTTGCACACAGCATTCTTCACACCGAATGTATCTACGTACAGCGGAGGACTGCGTGAAGAATAAGTTTTTTGGTAAGTATCAGCTCGATGTTTTATTTTTTTCATTATGCTTTAGAATACTGATGAAATTACACATTCTGTGTACTTAGGAGTGCGCTAGTGACTGCATTTTCTTTCTTTAGCAGGTTGACAAGAGATGAGTGGGAGCGGCGACATATTCTAGAAGAAAATCGCTAATGCTTTGCATATAGCATTCTTCAGACCGAATGTATCTACGTACAGCGGAGGACTGCGTGAAGAATAAGTTTTTTGGTAAGTATCAGCTCGATGTTTTAATATTTTTCATTATGCTTTAGAATACTGATGAAATTACACATTCTGTGTACTTAGGAGTGCGCTAATGACTGCATTTTTTTCGAAACCAGGTGGACAAGAGATGAGGGGGAGCGGCGACATATTCTAGAAGAAAATCGCTAGTGATGTGCACATAGCATTCTTCACGCCGAATGTATCTACGTACAGCGGAGGACTGCGTGAATAATTAGTATTTTGGGAAGTAACAGCTCGATGTTTAAATTTTTTTCATTATGCTTTAGAATACTGATGAAATTACACACTCTGTGGACTTAGGAGTGCGCTAATGGCTGCATTTTCTTTCTTTAGCAGGTTGACAAGAGATGAGTGGGAGCGGCGACATATTCTAGAAGAAAATAGCTAGTGCTTTGCACATAGCATTCTTCACACCGAATGTATCTACGTACAGCGGAGGACTGCGTGAATAATTAGTTTTTGGGGAAGTAACAGCTCGATGTTTTAATTTTTTTCATTATGCTTTAGAATACTGATGAAATTACACATTCTGTTTACTTCGGAGTGCGCTAATGACTGCATTTTCTTTCTTTAGCAGGTTGACAAGAGATGAGTGGGAGCGGCGACATATTCTAGAAGAAAATCGCTAATGCTTTGCATATAGCATTCTTCAGACCGAATGTATCTACGTACAGCGGAGGACTGCGTGAAGAATAAGTTTTTTGGTAAGTATCAGCTCGATGTTTTAATATTTTTCATTATGCTTTAGAATACTGATGAAATTACACATTCTGTGTACTTAGGAGTGCGCTAATGACTGCATTTTTTTCGAAACCAGGTGGACAAGAGATGAGGGGGAGCGGCGACATATTCTAGAAGAAAATCGCTAGTGATGTGCACATAGCATTCTTCACGCCGAATGTATCTACGTACAGCGGAGGACTGCGTGAATAATTAGTATTTTGGGAAGTAACAGCTCGATGTTTAAATTTTTTTCATTATGCTTTAGAATACTGATGAAATTACACACTCTGTGGACTTAGGAGTGCGCTAATGGCTGCATTTCCTTTCTTTAGCAGGTTGACAAGAGATGAGTGGGAGCGGCGACATATTCTAGAAGAAAATAGCTAGTGCTTTGCACATAGCATTCTTCACACCGAATGTATCTACGTACAGCGGAGGACTGCGTGAATAATTAGTTTTTGGGGAAGTAACAGCTCGATGTTTTAATTTTTTTCATTATGCTTTAGAATACTGATGAAATTACACATTCTGTTTACTTCGGAGTGCGCTAATGACTGCATTTTCTTTCTTTAGCAGGTTGACAAGAGATGAGTGGGAGCGGCTACATATTCTAGAAGAAAATCGCTAGTGCTTTGCATATAGCATTCTTCACACCGAATGTATTTACATACAGCGAGGGACTGCGTGAATAATTAGTTTTTTGGGAAGTAACAGCTCGATGTTTAAATTTTCTTCATTCTGCTTTAGAATACTGATGAAATTACACATTCTGTGTACTTCGGAGAGCGCTAATGACTGCATTTTTTTCGAAAGAAGGTGGACAAGCAATGAGTGGGAGCGCCGACATATTCTAGAAGAAAATCGCTAGTGATGTGCACATAGCATTCTTCACGCCGAATGTATCTACGTACAGCGGAGGACTGCGTGAATAATTACTTTTTTGTGGTTAGTAACAGGTTGATGTTTAAATTTTTTTCATTATGCTTTAGAATACTGATGAAATTACACATTCTGTGTACTTAGGAGTGCGCTAATGACTGCGTTTTCTTTCTTTAGCAGGTTGAGAAGAGATGAGTGGGAGCGGCGACATATTCTAGAAGAAAATAGCTAGTGGTTTGCACATAGCATTCTTCACACCGAATGTATCTACGTACAGCGGAGGGCTGCGTGAATAATTAGTTTTTTGGGAAGTAACAGCTCGATGTTTAAATTTTTTTCATCATGCTTTAGAATACTGATGAAATTACACATTCTGTGGAGTTGGGAGTGCGCTAATGACTGCATTTTCTTTCTTTAGCAGGTTGACAAGAGATGAGTGGCAGCTGCGACATATTCTAGAAGAAAATCGCTAGTGCTTTGCATATAGCATTCTTCACACCGAATGTATCTACGTACAGCTGAGGACTGCGTGATTAATTAGTTTTTTGGGAAGTAACAGCTCGATGTTTAAATTTTTTTCATTATGCTTTAGAATACTGATGAAATTACACATTCTGTGTACTTAGGAGTGCGCTAATGACTGCATTTTTTTCGAAAGCAGGTGGACAAGAGATGAGTGGGAGCGGCGACATATTCTAGAAGAAAATCGCTAGTGCTTTGCACTAAGCATTCTTTACGCTGAATGTATCTACGTACAGCGGAGGACTGCGTGAAGAATAAGTTTTTTGGTAAGTATCAGCTCGATGTTTAAATTTTTTTCATTATGCTTTAGAATAGTGATGAAATTACACATTCTGTGTACTTAGGAGTGCGCTAATGACTGCATTTTCTTTCTTTAGCAGGTTGACAAGAGATGAGTGGGAGCGGCGACATGTTCTAGAAGAAAATAGCTAGTGCTTTGCACATAGCATTCTTCACACCGAATGTATCTACGTACAGCGGAGGACTGCGTGAAGAATTAGGTTTTTGGTAAGTACCAGCTCGATGTTTTAATTTTTTTCATTATGCTTTAGAATACTGATGAAATTACACATTCTGTGTACTTAGGAGTGCGCTAATGACTGCATTTTCTTTCTTTAGCAGGTTGACAAGAGATGAGTGGGAGCGGCGACACATTTTAGAAGAAAATCGCTAGTGCTTTGCACTTAGCATTCTTTACGCTGAATGTATCTACGTACAGCGGAGGACTGCGTGAATAATTAGTTTTTTGGGAAGTAACAGCTCGATGTTTAAATTTTTTTCATTAGGCTTTAGAATACTGATGAAATTACACATTCTGTGGACTTAGGAGTGCGCTAATGACTGCATTTTCTTTCTTTAGCAGGTTGACAAGTGATGAGTGGGAGCGGCGACGTATTCTAGAAGAAAATCGCTAGTGCTTTGCATATAGCATTCTTCACACCGAATGTATCTACGTACAGCGGAGGACTGCGTGAATAATTAGTTTTTTGGGAAGTGACAGCTCGATGTTTAAATTTTTTTCATTATGCTTTAGAATACTGATGAAATTACACATTCTGTGGACTTAGGAGTGCGCTAATGACTGCATTTTCTTTCATTAGCAGGTTGACAAGAGATGAGTGGGAGCGGCGACATATTCTAGAAGAAAATCGCTAGTGCTTTGCACTTAGCATTCTTTACGCTGAATGTATCTACGTACAGCGGAGGACTGCGTGAGTAATTAGTTTTTTGGGAAGTAACAGCTCGATGTTTAAATTTTTTTCATTATGCTTTAGAATACTGATGAAATTACACAATCTGTGAACTTAGGAGTGCGCTAATGAGTGCATTTTCATTCTTTAGCAGGTGGACAAGAGATGAGTGGGAGCGGCGACATATTCTAGATGAAAATAGCTAGTGCTTTGCATATAGCATTCTTCACACCGAATGTATCTACGTACAGCGGAGGACTGCGTGAATAATTAGTTTTTTGGGAAGTAACAGCTCGATGTTTAAATTTTTTTCATTATGCTTTTGAATACTGACGAAATTACACATTCTGTGTACTTAGGAGTGCGCTAGTGACTGCATTTTTTTTGAAAGCAGTTGGACAAGAGATGAGTGGGAGCGGCGACATATTCTAGAAGAAAATCGCTAGTGCTTTGCACTTAGCATTCTTTACGCTGAATGTATCTACGTATAGCGGAGGACTGCGTGAATAATTAGTTTTTTGGGAAGTAACAGCTCGATGTTTAAATTTTTTTCATTATGCTTTAGAATACTGATGAAATTACTCATTCTGTTTACTTCGGAGTGCGCTAATGACTGCATTTTCTTTCTTTAGCAGGTTGACAAGAGATGAGTGGGAGCGGCTACATATTCTAGAAGAAAATCGCTAGTGCTTTGCATATAGCATTCTTCACACCGAATGTATCTACATACAGCGAGGGACTGCGTGAATAATTAGTTTTTTGGGAAGTAACAGCTCGATGTTTAAATTTTCTTCATTATGCTTTAGAATACTGATGAAATTACACATTCTGTGTACTTCGGAGTGCGCTAATGACTGCATTTTTTTCGAAAGCAGGTGGACAAGAGATGAGTGGGAGCGGCGACATATTCTAGAAGAAAATCGCTAGTGATGTGCACATAGCATTCTTCACGCCGAATGTATCTACGTACAGCGGAGGACTGCGTGAATAATTAGTTTTTTGTGGTTAGTAACAGGTCGATGTTTAAATTTTTTTCATTATGCTTTAGAATACTGATGAAATTACACATTCTGTGTACTTAGGAGTGCGCTAATGACTGCGTTTTCTTTCTTTAGCAGGTTGAGAAGAGATGAGTGGCAGCGGCGACATATTCTAGAAGAAAATAGCTAGTGCTTTGCACATAGCATTCTTCACACCGAATGTATCTACGTACAGCGGAGGACTGCGTGATTAATTAGTTTTTTGGGAAGTAACAGCTCGATGTTTAAATTTTTTTCATTATGCTTTAGAATACTGATGAAATTACACATTCTGTGTACTTAGGAGTGCGCTAATGACTGCATTTTTTTCGAAAGCAGGTGGACAAGAGATGAGTGGGAGCGACGACATCTTCTAGAAGAAAATCGCTAGTGCTTTGCACTTAGCATTCTTTACGCTGATGTATCTACGTACAGCGGAGGACTGCGTGAATAATTAGTTTTTTGGGAAGTAACAGCTCGATGTTTAAATTTTTTTCAATATGCTTTAGAATACTGATGAAATTACACATTCTGTGTACTTTGGAGTGCGCTAATGACTGCATTTTCTTTCTTTAGCAGGTTGACAAGAGATGAGTGGGAGCGGCTACATATTCTAGAAGAAAATCGCTAGTGCTTTGCATATACCATTCTTCACACCGAATGTATTTACATACAGCGAGGGACTGCGTGAATAATTAGTTTTTTGGGAAGTAACAGCTCGATGTTTAAATTTTCTTCATTCTGCTTTAGAATACTGATGAAATTACACATTCTGTGTACTTAGGAGTGCGCTAATGACTGCATTTTCTTTCTTTAGCAGGTTGACAAGAGATGAGTGGGAGCGGCGACATATTCTAGAAGAAAATAGCTAGTGCTTTGCACATAGCATTCTTCACACCGAATGTATCTACGTACAGCGGAGGACTGCGTGAAGAATAAGGTTTTTGGTAAGTATCAGCTCGATGCTTTAATTTTTTTCATTATGCTTTAGAATACTGATGAAATTACACATTCTGTGTACTTAGGAGTGCTCTAATGACTGCATTTTCTTTCTTTAGCAGGTTGACAAGAGATGAGTGGGAGCGGCGACACATTCTAGAAGAAAATCGCTAGTGCTTTGCACTTAGCATTCTTTACGCTGAATGTATCTACGTCCAGCGGAGGACTGCGTGAATAATTAGTTTTTTGGGAAGTAACAGCTCGATGTTTAAATTTTTTTCATTATGCTTTAGAATACTGATGAAATTACACTTTCTGTGGACTTAGGAGTGCGCTAATGACTGCATTTTCTTTCTTTAGCAGGTTGACAAGTGATGAG
The DNA here is from genome assembly GCF_023864275.1 of Schistocerca cancellata. Lineage (NCBI taxonomy): Eukaryota > Metazoa > Arthropoda > Insecta > Orthoptera > Acrididae > Schistocerca > Schistocerca cancellata. Next base: position 140,456,624 of record NC_064634.1, on the reverse strand, counting down.
TGGGAGCGGCGACGTATTCTAGAAGAAAATCGCTAGTGCTTTGCATATAGCATTCTTCACACCGAATGTATCTACGTACAGCGGAGGACTGCGTGAATAATTAGTTTTTTGGGAAGTGACAGCTCGATGTTTAAATTTTTTTCATTATGCTTTAGAATACTGATGAAATTACACATTCTGTGGACTTAGGAGTGCGCTAATGACTGCATTTTATTTCTTTAGCAGGTTGACATGAGATGAGTGGGTGCGGGGACATATTCTAGAAGAAAATCGCTAGTGCTTTGCACTTAGCATTCTTTACGCTGAATGTATCTACGTATAGCGGAGGACTGCGTGAATAATTAGTTTTTTGGGAAGTAACAGCTCGATGTTTAAATTTTTTTCATTATGCTTTAGAATACTGATGAAATTACTCATTCTGTTTACTTCGGAGTGCGCTAATGACTGCATTTTCTTTCTTTAGCAGGTTGACAAGAGATGAGTGGGAGCGGCTACATATTCTAGAAGAAAATCGCTAGTGCTTTGCATATAGCATTCTTCACACCGAATGTATCTACATACAGCGAGGGACTGCGTGAATAATTAGTTTTTTGGGAAGTAACAGCTCGATGTTTAAATTTTCTTCATTATGCTTTAGAATACTGATGAAATTACACATTCTGTGTACTTCGGAGTGCGCTAATGACTGCATTTTTTTCGAAAGCAGGTGGACAAGAGATGAGTGGGAGCGGCGACATATTCTAGAAGAAAATCGCTAGTGATGTGCACATAGCATTCTTCACGCCGAATGTATCTACGTACAGCGGAGGACTACGTGAATAATTAGTTTTTTGTGGTTAGTAACAGGTCGATGTTTAAATTTTTTTCATTATGCTTTAGAATACTGATGAAATTACACATTCTGTGTACTTAGGAGTGCGCTAATGACTGCGTTTTCTTTCTTTAGCAGGTTGAGAAGAGATGAGTGGCAGCGGCGACATATTCTAGAAGAAAATAGCTAGTGCTTTGCACATAGCATTCTTCACACCGAATGTATCTACGTACAGCGGAGGACTGCGTGATTAATTAGTTTTTTGGGAAGTAACAGCTCGATGTTTAAATTTTTTTCATTATGCTTTAGAATACTGATGAAATTACACATTCTGTGTACTTAGGAGTGCGCTAATGACTGCATTTTTTTCGAAAGCAGGTGGACAAGAGATGAGTGGGAGCGACGACATCTTCTAGAAGAAAATCGCTAGTGCTTTGCACTTAGCATTCTTTACGCTGATGTATCTACGTACAGCGGAGGACTGCGTGAATAATTAGTTTTTTGGGAAGTAACAGCTCGATGTTTAAATTTTTTTCAATATGCTTAAGAATACTGATGAAATTACACATTCTGTGTACTTTGGAGTGCGCTAATGACTGCATTTTCTTTCTTTAGCAGGTTGACAAGAGATGAGTGGGAGCGGCTACATATTCTAGAAGAAAATCGCTAGTGCTTTGCATATACCATTCTTCACACCGAATGTATTTACATACAGCGAGGGACTGCGTGAATAATTAGTTTTTTGGGAAGTAACAGCTCGATGTTTAAATTTTCTTCATTCTGCTTTAGAATACTGATGAAATTACACATTCTGTGTACTTAGGAGTGCGCTAATGACTGCATTTTCTTTCTTTAGCAGGTTGACAAGAGATGAGTGGGAGCGGCGACATATTCTAGAAGAAAATAGCTAGTGCTTTGCACATAGCATTCTTCACACCGAATGTATCTACGTACAGCGGAGGACTGCGTGAAGAATAAGGTTTTTGGTAAGTATCAGCTCGATGCTTTAATTTTTTTCATTATGCTTTAGAATACTGATGAAATTACACATTCTGTGTACTTAGGAGTGCTCTAATGACTGCATTTTCTTTCTTTAGCAGGTTGACAAGAGATGAGTGGGAGCGGCGACACATTCTAGAAGAAAATCGCTAGTGCTTTGCACTTAGCATTCTTTACGCTGAATGTATCTACGTCCAGCGGAGGACTGCGTGAATAATTAGTTTTTTGGGAAGTAACAGCTCGATGTTTAAATTTTTTTCATTATGCTTTAGAATACTGATGAAATTACACATTCTGTGGACTTAGGAGTGCGCTAATGACTGCATTTTATTTCTTTAGCAGGTTGACATGAGATGAGTGGGTGCGGGGACATATTCTAGAAGAAAATCGCTAGTGCTTTGCACTTAGCATTCTTTACGCTGAATGTATCTACGTACAGCGGAGGACTGCGTGAATAATTAGTTTTTTGGGAAATAACAGCTCGATGTTTAAATTTTTTTCATTATGCTTTAGAATACTTATGAAATTACACATTCTGTGAACTTAGGAGTGCGCTAATGACTGCATTTTCATTCTTTAGCAGGTGGACAAGAGATGAGTGGGAGCGGCGACATATTCTAGATGAAAATAGCTAGTGCTTTGCATATAGCATTCTTCACACCGAATGTATCTACGTACAGCGGAGGACTGCGTCAATAATTAGTTTTTTGGGAAGTAACAGCTCGATGTTTAAATTTTTTTCATTATGCTTTTGAATACTGACGAAATTACACATTCTGTGTACTTAGGAGTGCGCTAGTGACTGCATTTTTTTTCAAAGCAGTTGGACAAGAGATGAGTGGGAGCGGCGACATATTCTAGAAGAAAATCGCTAGTGCTTTGCACTTAGCATTCTTTACGCTGAATGTATCTACGTATAGCGGAGGACTGCGTGAATAATTAGTTTTTTGGGAAGTAACAGCTCGATGTTTAAATTTTTTTCATTATGCTTTAGAATACTGATGAAATTACTCATTCTGTTTACTTCGGAGTGCGCTAATGACTGCATTTTCTTTCTTTAGCAGGTTGACAAGAGATGAGTGGGAGCGGCTACATATTCTAGAAGAAAATCGCTAGTGCTTTGCATATAGCATTCTTCACACCGAATGTATCTACATACAGCGAGGGACTGCGTGAATAATTAGTTTTTTGGGAAGTAACAGCTCGATGTTTAAATTTTCTTCATTATGCTTTAGAATACTGATGAAATTACACATTCTGTGTACTTCGGAGTGCGCTAATGACTGCATTTTTTTCGAAAGCAGGTGGACAAGAGATGAGTGGGAGCGGCGACATATTCTAGAAGAAAATCGCTAGTGATGTGCACATAGCATTCTTCACGCCGAATGTATCTACGTACAGCGGAGGACTGCGTGAATAATTAGTTTTTTGTGGTTAGTAACAGGTCGATGTTTAAATTTTTTTCATTATGCTTTAGAATACTGATGAAATTACACATTCTGTGTACTTAGGAGTGCGCTAATGACTGCGTTTTCTTTCTTTAGCAGGTTGAGTAGAGATGAGTGGCAGCGGCGACATATTCTAGAAGAAAATAGCTAGTGCTTTGCACATAGCATTCTTCACACCGAATGTATCTACGTACAGCGGAGGACTGCGTGATTAATTAGTTTTTTGGGAAGTAACAGCTCGATGTTTAAATTTTTTTCATTATGCTTTAGAATACTGATGAAATTACACATTCTGTGTACTTAGGAGTGCGCTAATGACTGCATTTTTTTCGAAAGCAGGTGGACAAGAGATGAGTGGGAGCGACGACATCTTCTAGAAGAAAATCGCTAGTGCTTTGCACTTAGCATTCTTTACGCTGATGTATCTACGTACAGCGGAGGACTGCGTGAATAATTAGTTTTTTGGGAAGTAACAGCTCGATGTTTAAATTTTTTTCAATATGCTTTAGAATACTGATGAAATTACACATTCTGTGTACTTTGGAGTGCGCTAATGACTGCATTTTCTTTCTTTAGCAGGTTGACAAGAGATGAGTGGGAGCGGCTACATATTCTAGAAGAAAATCGCTAGTGCTTTGCATATAGCATTCTTCACACCGAATGTATTTACATACAGCGAGGGACTGCGTGAATAATTAGTTTTTTGGGAAGTAACAGCTCGATGTTTAAATTTTCTTCATTCTGCTTTAGAATACTGATGAAATTACACATTCTGTGTACTTAGGAGTGCGCTAATGACTGCATTTTCTTTCTTTAGCAGGTTGACAAGAGATGAGTGGGAGCGGCGACATATTCTAGAAGAAAATAGCTAGTGCTTTGCACATAGCATTCTTCACACCGAATGTATCTACGTACAGCGGAGGACTGCGTGAAGAATAAGGTTTTTGGTAAGTATCAGCTCGATGCTTTAATTTTTTTCATTATGCTTTAGAATACTGATGAAATTACACATTCTGTGTACTTAGGAGTGCTCTAATGACTGCATTTTCTTTCTTTAGCAGGTTGACAAGAGATGAGTGGGAGCGGCGACACATTCTAGAAGAAAATCGCTAGTGCTTTGCACTTAGCATTCTTTACGCTGAATGTATCTACGTCCAGCGGAGGACTGCGTGAATAATTAGTTTTTTGGGAAGTAACAGCTCGATGTTTAAATTTTTTTCATTATGCTTTAGAATACTGATGAAATTACACATTCTGTGGACTTAGGAGTGCGCTAATGACTGCATTTTCTTTCTTTAGCAGGTTGACAAGTGATGAGTGGGAGCGGCGACGTATTCTAGAAGAAAATCGCTAGTGCTTTGCATATAGCATTCTTCACACCGAATGTATCTACGTACAGCGGAGGACTGCGTGAATAATTAGTTTTTTGGGAAGTGACAGCTCGATGTTTAAATTTTTTTCATTATGCTTTAGAATACTGATGAAATTACACATTCTGTGGACTTAGGAGTGCGCTAATGACTGCATTTTATTTCTTTAGCAGGTTGACATGAGATGAGTGGGTGCGGGGACATATTCTAGAAGAAAATCGCTAGTGCTTTGCACTTAGCATTCTTTACGCTGAATGTATCTACGTACAGCGGAGGACTGCGTGAATAATTAGTTTTTTGGGAAATAACAGCTCGATGTTTAAATTTTTTTCATTATGCTTTAGAATACTTATGAAATTACACATTCTGTGAACTTAGGAGTGCGCTAATGACTGCATTTTCATTCTTTAGCAGGTGGACAAGAGATGAGTGGGAGCGGCGACATATTCTAGATGAAAATAGCTAGTGCTTTGCATATAGCATTCTTCACACCGAATGTATCTACGTACAGCGGAAGACTGCGTGAATAATTAGTTTTTTGGGAAGTAACAGCTCGATGTTTAAATTTTTTTCATTATGCTTTTGAATACTGATGAAATTACACATTCTGTGTACTTAGGAGTGCGCTAATGACTGCATTTTTTTTGAAAGCAGTTGGACAAGAGATGAGTGGGAGCGGCGACATATTCTAGAAGAAAATCGCTAGTGCTTTGCACTTAGCATTCTTTACGCTGAATGTATCTACGTATAGCGGAGGACTGCGTGAATAATTAGTTTTTTGGGAAGTAACAGCTCGATGTTTAAATTTTTTTCATTATGCTTTAGAATACTGATGAAATTACACATTCTGTGGACTTAGGAGTGCGCTAATGACTGCATTTTCCTTCTTTAGCAGGTTGACAAGAGATGAGTGGGAGCGGCGACATATTCTAGAAGAAAATCGCTAGTGCTTTGCATATAGCATTCTTCAGACCGAATGTATCTACGTACAGCGGAGGACTGCGTGAATAATTAGTTTTTTGGGAAGTAACAGCTCGATGTTTTAATTTTTTTCATTATGCTTTAGAATACTGATGAAATTACACATTCTGTTTACTTCGGAGTGCGCTAATGACTGCATTTTCTTTCTTTAGCAGGTTGACAAGAGATGAGTGGGAGCGGCTACATATTCTAGAAGAAAATCGCTAGTGCTTTGCATATAGCATTCTTCACACCGAATGTATCTACATACAGCGAGGGACTGCGTGAATAATTAGTTTTTTGGGAAGTAACAGCTCGATGTTTAAATTTTCTTCATTATGCTTTAGAATACTGATGAAATTACACATTCTGTGTACTTCGGAGTGCGCTAATGACTGCATTTTTTTCGAAAGCAGGTGGACAAGAGATGAGTGGGAGCGGCGACATATTCTAGAAGAAAATCGCTAGTGATGTTGCATGGGGCCTTAATTATATAAAAAATAATGCAAATATTTTTTTTTTTTGTAGCTGTGAGTCCGTTTACGCAAGTCTCGTAAACGGCTGGCCCTGAGAACTAATTGTTACGCTATCTGACTGCATAGAATGACAACAAAGAATGTAAGAAAATTTCTGTTAACACAGTTAATTAATTAAGTCCCCAGCAACTATAAAACCTACGAAACCAACAAACACAAGTGTAGCTGTTCTGTATGTGGTAGTATGACTCAACGCACATCTGGCACGGTTCTTCTTCAACAAGACAAGAAATTTTAAATACCAATTATACTGACGTGATAAAAGAAAATTAGAAATACTATAATTGCGTAAGGAAAGCAGAATTACACTCTAATACAAGAACACAAGCCAGATGCTTTGTTGACTGAACCTGGAATGAAGCATTTTTCAGGACACACAAATAATAAGAAAATAAAGAACAGTAGTTAGTTACCTTAATTTATATTGACGAAAAGCACTCAGATCATTACAATATCTCCATTGGAACAACATCTGCTATCTCTCCCATCAAATAACTGCATAAACATGGAACAACACTCTCCACTACCGCATCCCACACTGACTTCTGACTTCTGCTACAAGCAGTGTCCCGCACAACTTCTCGGCAAGAACTGCCTGCCGCTACCTCTCAACACGCACTGCCAGCGGAGGCGGCGGAACAATACTCTCTCTGGCGCGATTTTTGGCGCTGTGGCTCAGTGTAGCCACCTTTCATATGCCCTTCCTCCACGGACTAGAATTTGATGGTATTTTTGCCAGCATTGGTGGTGAAAATACCACCAAATTCGTCAAAAAAAAAAATACAGACAAAAATAAAAGATAATATTAATACGTAAATATCATATAACTAGATAAAATTTTGGCTTTGCACTGACCTTTCAATAGCCTAATATATAAAATACACTAAGCAATACAAATTCTTTCATACATGTGACTTTACATAATAGTTTACAGAAATATCATGTGGTTAAACAATTCAATCGATAACGTCAGCAATGACGAATATGAGCAGGTAAGAGTCTTATAACTTTTCACAAACAGTAATACACAAAAAATCAGTTAATACAAATATTCACAACAAGTAGTTCACAGTTCCAGCAGTAGCACCCAGCACTGTTGAATAGGTGCTGACAGCAACAAGTGACATCATCTCAGTAGAAGCAGTTCATCAGTGGCACCCAGCATTGTGGAACAGGTGCAGACTCCAACAGGTGACACCATTCCAGTAGAAGCAGTCCATCAATGGCACCCAGCAATGTTGAATAGGTGCAGACTCCAACAGATGACATCATTTCAGTAGAAGCAGTCCATCAATGGCACCCAGCAATGTTGAGTAGGTGCAGACACCATCAAGTGACATTATGTCAGTAGAAGCAGTTCCATCAGTGGCACCCAGCAATGTTGAACAGGTGCTACAGCAACAAGTGACACCATTTCAGTAGAAGCAGTCCATCAGTGGCACCCAGCATTGTGGAGCAGGTGCAGACTCCAACAGGTGACATCATTTCAGTAGAAGCAGTTCATCAGTGGCACCCAGCATTGTGGAGTAGGTTCAGACTCCAACAGGTGACATCATTTCAGTAGAAGCAGTCCATCAGTGGCACCCAGCAATGTTGAACAGGTGCTACAGCAACAAGTGACACCATTTCAGTAGAAGCAGTCCATCAGTGGCACCCAGCATTGTTGAACAGGTGCTACAGCAACAGGTGACATCATCTCAGTAGAATCAGTCCATCAGTGTCACCCAGCATTGGGGAACAGGTGCAGACTCCGACAAATGACATCAAACAACTATCACTGATCACACTGTTTCTCATCACAAATTAAACATGTCCTAGTGGCACCAATCATGTAGAAAAAGTACAAGTAACAGTCCATAATCAGTCACTATTTAGACAGTTCAAGCATGAACAATAGTTTGAATACACTTACAAATGCTTTTACAATGCTCTTACACTAAACATACAAATCATAACAAACACACAAATGATACCAGATAATTGTCATATTACCATTACAAATACACAAACATTAGTAAACCTATAATATTTATGGTTGTCAGTGCAACCCACTACAAACAAATAATATTTAGGAGATAGGTGGGTAGGATTAGGAAAGGAAAACACACAAAACACACTCACTCATCTTTCATCCACATTAAGTACTACTGTGTAATTGTATAGTGTTAACTGGCTGAATCCACTTCTGTCAAATTTCATGTTCATCATGTGTATCAAGTAGTAGTGACAGCAATGTATAACAGTCAATAATAGTTAAGTCAACGTCATAGTCATCATGTCAAAACCAATGTTTGCCAAGCCAGATCAAAATGTATGGTTGCTGAACAACTGTCAGTGTGCCAAGATATGCAATGCTTCCTCTCTCCAAAAAAAAAGTACCTACTGCTTAGTGATTTAACAAAGTGTGTGTAGACAATCTTCCTTCATTTTAGTGTTCTAGTCTGCTATCTTCATATAATCTCAATACCTTCATAATACCTCTTCAATACGTCGATACATGTAAACCTAATAATACCTCTTCAATACGTCAATACATGTAAACCTTATTGCCAGTATCATTTCTTATACACCAAAACTCCAATCAACTTCATATAATCTCAATACCTCAATAATACTTCTTCAATACGTTGATACATATAAACCTTAGCACCAATATCATTTCCCTTCCATAACAACTCTTTCCTCAAGTCAGTCTCCTTGAATAAGTACAGATAAAATCCTAATGCAAACCTCCTCATCCCATACAATCCGAAGACACACTGTCAACACACAACCTCTGTGTAATCCATCTGACCAAAATCTTCTACTCATTATGAATTATAAACAAAGAATGCATACATGACCTCTAACAGACTTAGTTCGAATAACTCTCAGTAATTAAGTACGATTACGGAGTGTGAATGATCATAATATTTCACAGTGTGTACACCACTTCAAGAATTATGGCAAACAGAAGCAAACATGTGGAGTATTTCTTGTGTCAAGTGTCACTTCCTATTTCAATTGCTCACGAAAAATGCAGTGTAATAACTGTGTCGGTATGTCATGTCGTTAGCTTCCTTCCTATTGGCATACATTTATACAGCTTTCATAAAACCTCCAGCTCATGTGACTTCTATGAAGTTTCTTGTACTAATGTCGTTCGTCGAATTATAGCAGTTCATTTTCTTATCTTAAAAATATAAGGCACTGAGCGTAAGCAAGGCAAGCAATAGCGAGTGAATATACCAGTAGTGAACAGAATGTCAACAAGTGGATGCAGCACAAATCTTACAACGAGGCTCTGCCAAGCGAACAATCTGTAACTAGTACCATAGTGTAACCTAAACTCTATGTTCATACACAGTATAATAGCATTTCTATATACAAAATTAAAGAGTAGTTGTGACAACAAACAGAAATGTATAAATATGCAATCCATACGCATAGCAGCAAACATATCTTACGTAATAAACAGGTCATCAGCATCGTATAACCATAAGCAATAAATGTTCATATGTAATCTAATAAATAAACATGAAGGCGCAAGCAAATAAGTAAACATGAAGGCGCAAGCAGATAAATCACAAAGTATAACTTACATACCTAACCACATCAGCACAATTTATCAGGTGACAATTATAATTTAAATAAATAAGCACAGCAGGCACATAATTAAAAATATGACATCAGTGAAAAAGCAGTGCAGCCAAGCGATGCATAGTATACACAAGTTACAATCCAGTACATTAATAAAAATTGTCAAAATCAGTTAACGTACGCAAGCACGTCGCTTCACAAGTAATTTCATAGAACATGTAATTAGCACAAAGTATGAATCACGTAATCGCGAGCAGCAAATTACGTCTAAAGTACGTACCTAAGTGGAAATATGTTACCTGAAAAATAAACTCAATTAATAGTTACCTTTTTTAGTTCATTACTTTCTTCTTCGAAATGACATTTTTCCTGAAATTTTCTCGATAGCAAGTCGTCTCAACGTTGGACACGCACAGAATTTACCTGAAGTTCTTAAATACCTTATAGAACCGTATCCTGAAAAATACTGAATGTTAATAACAGAATTTATCAAGTCACTATAGCTTTATACTGATTTTATTCGGAGAAATTAGACTGTGTATTTATTTATGGCTGTCAGTGCATTCGCACTGAGCGCTCGATCAGCTGTAGGCGCGTGACGTAGGAAGTGATTGTTTGCGGTCAACGACTGCCTTTAGCGGCGCGCAGACTTGACTGTTGCTTTGAGTATGTGCCGCCGCCAAAACACAGCGCGGTGTCCTTGTACTCTCCGCATGTTTACATGTAGCTGTTAGTTTCTCAAAAGTATGTCATTCTACAAAAATTTTGACGTTTGATATATGATGTATTCCCTTAGAGCGTCGAGATTTAAGAGTTTCTACTTCGACAGTGTTATCATGTATAATTTTGCGAACTCTATATGGACCGTTATAAAGCAGAAAAAATTTCCGACACAAGCCTTTTCCTTTGTGAGACAATCGATGAGACTTAATTAACACCTTCTGACCAACTGACAAGATTTTTAAACGACCAGGACGCTTAGCTGATTTCTCTCTTCTAGCAGCCGCAGATGCAATATTTTGTAGAGCCAGGTTGACAATTTCAGAATGCCGCAGTTTGCGTGTAGGCGGAAAAGGAACGATTTCAGAAATGCGATTTGTCGGTGCTTTGTTTTTTAATATCAGTATAGGCGGTAAAGAAGTTGAATCATTAGGGAGTTCATTCAGAATATTTTGAAAAATATGAAGATACTGATCCCAAGTTCTGTGATTCTGATGACAATAAAGTCGACACAATTTATTGATTTCCTTCATCCATCTCTCTGAAGCGTTAGATTGGGGGTGAAAAAGTGAAATGAAAATTGGTTTAATTTTACGACGCTGTAGAGTACGAAGCCAAATTTTAGAACGAAACTGTGATCCATTATCTGATATAACCTTATCAACATGACCCACTTCTTTAAGAAAATGTTTGATGAAAGCGTTAGATACTGAACGAGCTGTTGCTTTGCGTAACGGTGTAAAACACACATATTTTGATGTCAACTCCACTGCTACGAAAATGTACGCAAAACCATTAGTAGATCGAACCACTGGACCGAACAAATCAACTGCAGCCATGTCCTTTAATTTTGCTGGAATGGTAGGAAACAACGGTGCTCTGTGAGAAACTGTCGGCGGTTTAGCCTTTTGACATAATTTGCATTTGGCAAGAACAAATCGAATACGTTTTTCCATATTATTGAAGTAGCAATTTTCTCGTAATTTATGAAAGCATTTTCTGGGACCAAAGTGTGCATAACTGAAATGCGTATACCAAATCAGCTTATTAACCCACTCATCAGGAATACAAACTAACCAAACAGAGCTGTCGACCGACTTTCGTTTAAAAAGAATGTCATTGCGAACTAAATAATGCTGTCTAATCGCTACGCTTTCCTTTCTCCTCCACTTCTCCTTAACGTCCTTCCAGATTGGATCCTTATTTTGCTCCTTAGCGATATCCTGGAGCGAAGACGAAATAAAGTTCTCAAACGCAACACCTTGAATATACATCAAACAATAATTGTTTTCCTTGCTGTCCTCTTCAGCACTTTGTTTCAAACCCATAGGTGCACGTGATAAAGCATCAGCAACAATATTTGAAGAACCCTGTATGTAAACAATACTAAAATCAAATTCCTGTAGGTACAACGCCCATCGTGACAATCTGCCGTGAGTTAATTTTGTTGACATAAGAAATTCCAGAGCTCGATGATCGGTGTAAACCTTAGTATGTCAGCCAAACAAAAACGTGCGAAATTTTGTAAAAGCCCAAACAACAGCCAAAGCTTCAAGTTCCGTTATCGAATAATTCTTTTCTGATTTAGAAAGAACACGACTTCCAAATGCAATAGTTTTCTGGACTACAACGCCGTCTTCTTCTATCTCTTGAAATAAATGTGCACCTAGGCCTTTGTATGATGAATCCGTCGCCAAACAAAAATCTTTAGATAAATCCGGGTGTGAAAGAAGTGGAGCAGCAACTAAAGCATCACGAAGTTGTTCAAATTCTGACTGAGCTTCCTCATCCCAACACCAATTAGATTTCTTTCCGGATAGTTCACATAAACGAGGTGTGGCCAAATTGTCCAATCTAACAAAGCGTCTAAGAAAATTACAGACACCAAGAAAACTACGAACATCACGTTTTGTGGTAGGAACAGCATAATTACGAATAGCGTCAAGTTTTTCTGGATCAGGAAGAATACCTTCTGTAGAAATAATGTGACCGAGAAATTTCACCTGAGAACGACCAAATTCAGATTTTTCTAAGTTCACCGTAATGCCAACTCTTGCAAAAATACGTAATAATGAATCCAAAATTTTGTTGTGCTCACTCCAAGAATGTTTAGCAATAAGAATGTCGTCAACATATGAAGTAATATTGTCACGAAGATAGACAGGTAAAATTTCATTTAAGCTACGAATGAATGCTGCCGAAGATACAGTAAGTCCAAACGGTAATTTCCGAAACTGGTAACAGTTACCAAAGGCTAAAAAGGCAGTATATTTTCTACAATCCGGGTGGAGTTCTTTGCGCGCATATCAATCGTGGATAAAACTTTAATTCCATGAAAATGTTGAAGAAGTTCATCTAAATTTTGTGGACGGTCAGTTTCAGGAATGATGATGTTATTTATCTGTCTGGAATCCAGAACCAAACGAATTGACCCATCCTTTTTAAGAACAACGTGTAATGGGCTAGTATAAGGACTGACTGCAGGCTCAATAATGCCCTGATCTAACATGTACTGAAGTTCATTCTTAACCTTGTCTCTGTAAGCCAAAGGAATAGCGTACGTTTTCCCGCGAAATGGTGTGTGTTCTTTTACTTTAAATAAATATTGTAAGCCTTGTATAGTTCCCGTGTGATGACTAAACACTGTAGCATGTGAAGTCAAAATGTGGTGCAGCTCTTCTCTTGCAACGTCATCTGGCACTTCAGCTTTCTTAACCTTTTCATTAATTAGTTCTTCGCTATTAATTATGTCATCCATCGCGTCTCTGTATCTATTGTCATTGTCATGAATAAACACATTGTCGTCATAATGCTCAACGAAAACATCAGAAGTAAGAAACCTTAAACATTTTGTATCTGACTCAGATCTTGTTAAACACTCGAAAAATTTCAAACATTTCGGCATTCCGGCAACAGTCAAATTCACACTTCCTTCTTTAAAGTTCAAAATTGCCTTATGTGCGTTAAGAAACTCCATACCTAATATAATTTGTGTACTGAGTAATGGAACAATAATAAAATTAGCAGAAAATTCGTATCCTTGACAATTGAAATTTAGGTTGGTGTGTTGTTTAACTTCTACACCTTTTCCAGAAATCGCTCCTCGAATTGTAGTTTTAGAAATAGGTAACACAGGACAGGCAATAGTTCTTTCACATATACGAAAAACAGACTCACTAATGACATTCAATGGGCTCCCAGAATCTAAAACTGCAGTGAACTTATTCTTACCCACACATACTTCAATAACAGGATGTAAAAATGCGTCTACATTATTTTCCTTTTCGTCTAACAAAATGTCTCTCATGTCTTCCAGGCGTACGTAGTGTAAAGCCGTAGTGTCATTACTTTCTGAACCGTCTATATTGCTGCCAGAAGCCGAAGCTGCAAGTCATTGTCGATTGTTTGCGTCACGTCTTTGAGTATTCGCGTCATTTCGCGGATCCATTTCTACGATTTGCACTTGTCTCTCTGAAGTTCTGTCACGTGGAGGATGCCAATTAGGTCCCTCCTGTCTGTTAGATACAAATTCTTGGTTGTGTCTGTTATTAAAATTTCTGTTTTCCTGTCTGTCTGCATAACTACTTCTTGTGTAATTTCGACTGTCACTTCTGAAATTATTGTTGTATCTACTACCTGGATTATTTCTGTAGTAAGAATTTCTATTACTGTTTGAATAATTTCTGTCTTGATAATACCGATTACTGTTTCCGTATGATTGATCATTCCGGTACGAATTACCGTTATTATAATTGTCTGTGTAATTTCTGTTAGAACGCCTGTTATTGTCATAAGGCTGGTATCTATTGTCCTGTCTGTTTCGTCTGTCATTCTCAAAATTACCGCTATAACGTCCGTTCCGATCACTGTCCCTTTTCTCTGAAAATCTATCATAATTACTGTTACTGAAAAAATTACAGGTAGTCCCGTCGTCATTGACGTACTCGAGTTCTTGTAGCAAAGTCTTAAAAGTCTCAATGTCGTCTTTACATCTTCCGGCTAAAGCAATTTGTCTTATGGATTGTGGCAGCTTGGTTAAACAAATGCGAATTAATTCAGTCGGGCTATAAGGGTTGGAAAGGAACTGATTCTTTCGAATCATGTCTTCAAAATATTCCGCTGGCGTGCGGAATTCAGACTGTTTGAAATTACGCTGCATGATAAGACTGTGTTTGACTCTGTCTTGCGTGTTTTCGGACCAATATGCCGATAGAAATGCATGATAAAAATCATTTAGGCTATTACAATCTCTAATGATTGCGCGCATCCGCGTCGCCGGTTCGTTTTCTAAATACCCACACATAAATTCCAGTTCGTGACTTAGTGGCCAATTTGGTGGAAGTGCGTACATAAATTGATCTAACCATGAACATGGATGTATGTCATTCTTAGAATTGCGGAAGATCTTAAATTTCCGAACAGTCAAAAAGTGTTTATAGTCAAAGTTTTCGCCTCGTGGCGACAAAGATCTACCGCGTTTGTCCCAGTCCCAAGGTCGATTATTGTCAAGTTCGCGCGCCTGGCGCTCTCTTGTTGCATCCCGTAAATGAAACCAATTATTTTCTTCAAACCCCTCTGGTATCTGTGATTCTAAATTTCTTTTGCCGTCTTTTCCTACGATTTCGCCTTCAATTTGTTTGACTTGCTTTTTTAATGCCTCAAATTCCTTTTTCACGCGTTCATTAAATTTTCCCTGATTTTCAACATGTTTATTTATGCTCTGGTACTCTTCGGTTTCTGAAAATGGCAATGGAGCTGTGTCATCTGAATCTCTGTCCCAATTTAAACTAAGATTTGTCAACTTATCTGAAATCTCCTCCACTCTTTCCGATAAGTCACCAATTTGTTCTTTCTGTTTATTTACGTCTTCCGTAAGTGTCGCGACTCGCGTTTCAGTATTAACGCATTTAGTAGTTAACTGTTCATACTGTTGTGTTAGGTTATTTAATCTGTCATTTGGTACGGAATCCTCGATTCTCTCAAATATTTCTTCCTTATCTTTTGCACGTTGTAAATTTAACTCTGAAAATTTCTGTACTATCACGTGATCTCTTTCCTCCTGTTCTCTATCCTGTTCCCTTTGTCTAATCTCTACTGCCATTAATCTATTACTGTGAGAATTCAAAATCGGTTGTACTTCTTCTTTGATTTCTTTCTTTAATTCATCTTTCATATTTTTGAAACATGTCCCTATTCGTGAGTCTAACCGTGTTTCTAAAGTTCCAATCTCTGTTTTAAATTCAGATCCTAACTGTGATCCCAATGAGTCTAACCGTGTTTCCATTGTTTCCCTATCTGTTTTTATTTCAGACCCCAAAGTTCCCATCTCGGTTTTAATTGTTCCTATCTCTGTTTTAAATTCAGATCGCAAAGTTCCCATCTGTGTTTTTAATTCAGATCTAAACTGTGTTTCCATTCGTGCTCCCAAATTTAATATAGCACCCATCAACTGCTCCATATCAGCCGGTTCGAAATTCTTTTCGCCCCTAACATTTCCCACAAAACCAGTTTCCCTCGTCATAGCTGTAAAGCTATCTGTGTTCGATACTGTTCCAGAATCTTCTATCGTTACTCTCGTATTCTGTGAATTTTCTGATTGAGAAAAACCTTGAACTGGTTCCGGACTATTTTCCCGACTTATTACATTGTTTTCCACTTCATTATCCATCATACTGTTGTCCTGTGTTGGCGAGTTCGCCATGTCAACAATTTCGTTATTCTCACTATTCATCATTTTTGCCTTTTTCATTGATCGCGTAATCATTTACAAAATATACAAAACTCGTCACTATATGAAAATTACACACAATGACTCCTTCTCTCCAACAATACCATTCACACGAAATGTTTCCCTCAAACACGATTAATCGAACAATTGAAATAATTGCACTAAATTGTCAAACGCGTATACAAGACAACAAAAAATAAATAAATTTTGAAAAATACCATTAGAAGAATACCAATTACCAAATCTACACAAGCAATATAGACTACAATTATTAGACTACAAATTACTACAACAATACTACTGTCTACTATTTTTACAATCAGAAGATTTCCTAGGGACGATCCGAAGCAGCGGTCGCCACGTGCATGGGGCCTTAATTATAAAAAAAATAATGCAAATATTTTTTTTTTTGTAGCTGTGAGTCCGTTTACGCAAGTCTCGTAAACGGCTGGCCCTGGGAACTAATTGTTACGCTATCTGACTGCATAGAATGACAACAAAGAATGTAAGAAAATTTCTGTTAACACAGTTAATTAATTAAGTCCCCAGCAACTATAAAACCTACGAAACCAACAAACACAAGTGTAGCTGTTCTGTATGTGGTAGTATGACTCAACGCACATCTGGCACGGTTCTTCTTCCACAAGACAAGAAATTTTAAATACCAATTATACTGACGTGATAAAAGAAAATTAGAAATACTATAATTGCGTAAGGAAAGCAGAATTACACTCTAATACAAGAACACAAGCCAGATGCTTTGTTGACTGAACCTGGAATGAAGCATTATTCAGGACACACAAATAATAAGAAAATAAAGAACAGTAGTTAGTTACCTTAATTTATATTGACGAAAAGCACTCAGATCACTACAATATCTCCATTGGAACAACATCTGCTATCTCTCCCATCAAATAACTGCATAAACATGGAACAACACTCTCCACTACCGCATCCCACACTGACTTCTGACTTCTGCTACAAGCAGTGTCCCGCACAACTTCTCGGCAAGAACTGCCTGCCGCTACCTCTCAACACGCACTGCCAGTGAAGGCGGCGGAACAACACTCTCTCTGGCGCGATTTTTGGCGCTGTGGCTCAGTGTAGCCACCTTTCAATGTGCACATAGCATTCTTCACGCCGAATGTATCTACGTACAGCGGAGGACTGCGTGAATAATTAGTTTTTTGTGGTTAGTAACAGGTCGATGTTTAAATTTTTTTCATTATGCTTTAGAATACTGATGAAATTACACATTCTGTGTACTTAGGAGTGCGCTAATGACTGCGTTTTCTTTCTTTAGCAGGTTGAGAAGAGATGAGTGGGAGCGGCGACATATTCTAGAAGAAGATAGCTAGTGCTTTGCACATAGCATTCTTCACACCGAATGTATCTACGTACAGCGGAGGACTGCGTGATTAATTAGTTTTTTGGGAAGTAACAGCTCGATGTTTAAATTTTTTTCATTATGCTTTAGAATACTGATGAAATTACACATTCTGTGTACTTACGAGTGCGCTAATGACTGCATTTTTTTCGAAAGCAGGTGGACAAGAGATGAGTGGGAGCGGCGACATCTTCTAGAAGAAAATCGCTAGTGCTTTGCACTTAGCATTCTTTACGCTGAATGTATCTACGTACAGCGGAGGACTGCGTGAATAATTAGTTTTTTGGGAAGTAACAGCTCGATGTTTAAATTTTTTTCAATATGCTTTAGAATACTGATGAAATTACACATTCTGTGTACTTTGGAGTGCGCTAATGACTGCATTTTTTTCGTAAGCAGGTGGACAAGAGATGAGTGGGAGCGGCGACATATTATAGAGGAAAATCGCTAGTGCTTTGCACTTAGCATTCTTTACGCTGAATATACTACGTACAGCGGAGGACTGCGTGAAGAATAAGTTTTTTGGTAAGTATCAGCTCGATGTTTTAATTTTTTTCATTATGCTTTAGAATACTGATGAAATTACACATTCTGTGTACTTAGGAGTGCGCTAATGACTGCATTTTCTTTCTTTAGCAGGTTGACAAGAGATGAGTGGGAGCGGCGACATATTCTAGAAGAAAATAGCTAGTGCTTTGCACATAGCATTCTTCACACCGAATGTATCTACGTACAGCGGAGGACTGCGTGAAGAATAAGGTTTTTGGTAAGTATCAGCTCGATGTTTTAATTTTTTTCATTATGCTTTAGAATACTGATGAAATTACACATTCTGTGTACTTAAGAGTGCGCTAATGACTGCATTTTCTTTCTTTAGCAGGTTGACAAGAGATGAGTGGGAGCGGCGACACATTCTAGAAGAAAATCGCTAGTGCTTTGCACTTAGCATTCTTTACGCTTAATGTATCTACGTACAGCGGAGGACTGCGTGAATAATTAGTTTTTTGGGAAGTAACAGCTCGATGTTTAAATTTTTTTCATTATGCTTTAGAATACTGATGAAATTACACATTCTGTGGACTTAGGAGTGCGCTAATGACGGCATTTTCTTTCTTTAGCAGGTTGACAAGTGATGAGTGGGAGCGGCGACGTATTCTAGAAGAAAATCGCTAGTGCTTTGCATATAGCATTCTTCACACCGAATGTATCTACGTACAGCGGAGGACTGCGTGAATAATTAGTTTTTTGGGAAGTGACAGGTCGATGTTTAAATTTTTTTCATTATGCTTTAGAATACTGATGAATTTACACATTCTGTGGACTTAGGAGTGCGCTAATGACTGCATTTTATTCCTTTAGCAGGTTGACATGAGATGAGTGGGAGCGGCGACATATTCTAGAGGAAAATCGCTAGTGCTTTGCACTTAGCATTCTTTACGCTGAATGTATCTACGTACAGCGGAGGACTGCGTGAATAATTAGTTTTTTGGGAAATAACAGCTGGATGTTTAAATTTTTTTCATTATGCTTTAGAATACTGATGAAATTACACATTCTGTGAACTTAGGAGTGCGCTAATGACTGCATTTTCATTCTTTAGCAGGTGGACAAGGGATGAGTGGGAGCGGCGACATATTCTAGATGAAAATAGCTAGTGCTTTGCATATAGCATTCTTCACAACGAATGTATCTACGTACAGCGGAGGACTGCGTGAATAATTAGTTTTTTGAGATGTAACAGCTCGATGTTTAAATTTTTTTCATTATGCTTTTGAATACTGATGAAATTACACATTCTGTGTACTTAGGAGTGCGCTAATGACTGCATTTTTTTTGAAAGCAGGTGGACAAGAGATGAGTGGGAGCGGCGACATATTCTAGAAGAAAATCGCTAGTGCTTTGCACTTAGCATTCTTTACGCTGAATGTATCTACGTATAGCGGAGGACTGCGTGAATAATTAGTTTTTTGGGAAGTAACAGCTCGATGTTTAAATTTTTTTCATTATGCTTTAGAATACTGATGAAATTACACATTCTGTGGACTTAGGAGTGCGCTAATGACTGCATTTTCTTTCTTTAGCAGGTTGACAAGAGATAGGTGGGAGCGGCGACATATTCTAGAAGAAAATCGCTAGTGCTTTGCATATAGCATTCTTCACACCGAATGTATCTACGTACAGCGGAGGACTGCGTGAATAATTAGTTTTTTGGGAAGTAACAGCTCGATGTTTAAATTTTTTTCATTATGCTTTAGAATACTGATGAAATTACACATTCTGTGTACTTAGGAGTGCGCTAATGACTGCATTTTTTTTTAAAGCAGGTGGACAAGAGATGAGTGCGAGTGGCGACATATTCTAGAAGAAAATCGCTAGTGGTTCAAATGGCTCTGAGCACTATGGGACTCAACATCTTCGGTCATAAGTCCCCTAGAACTTAGAACTACTTAAACCTAACTAACCTAAGGACATCACACACACCCATGCCCGAGGCAGGATTCGAACCTGCGACCGTAGCAGTCCCGCGGTTGCGGACTGCAGCGCCAGAACCGAAAATCGCTAGTGCTTTGCACTTAGCATTCTTTACGCTGAATGTATCTACGTATAGCGGAGGACTGCGTGAATAATTAGTTTTTTGGGAAGTAACAGCTCGATGTTTAAATTTTTTTCATTATGCTTTAGAATACTGATGAAATTACACATTCTGTGAACTTAGGAGTGCGCTAATGACTGCATTTTCATTCTTTAGCAGGTGGACAAGAGATGAGTGGGAGCGGCGACATATTCTAGATGAAAATAGCTAGTGCTTTGCATATAGCATTCTTCACACCGAATGTATCTACGTACAGCGGAGGACTGCGTGAATAATTAGTTTTTTGGGAAGTAACAGCTCGATGTTTAAATTTTTTTCATTTTGCTTTAGAATACTGATGAAATTACACATTCTGTGGACTTAGGAGTGCGCTAATGACTGCATTTTTTTTGAAAGCAGGTGGACAAGAGATGAGTGCGAGCGGCGACATATTCTAGAAGAAAATCGCTAGTGCTTTGCACTTAGCATTCTTTACGCTGAATGTATCTACGTATAGCGGAGGACTGCGTGAATAATTAGTTTTTTGGGAAGTAACAGCTCGATGTTTAAATTTTTTTCATTATGCTTTAGAATACTGATGAAATTACACATTCTGTGGACTTAGGAGTGCGCTAATGACTGCATTTTCTTTCTTTAGCAGGTTGACAAGAGATGAGTGGGAGCGGCGACATATTCTAGAAGAAAATCGCTAGTGCTTTGCATATAGCATTCTTCAGACCGAATGTATCTACGTACAGCGGAGGACTGCGTGAATAATTAGTTTTTTGGGAAGTAACAGCTCGATGTTTAAATTTTTTTCATTATGCTTTAGAATACTGATGAAATTACACATTCTGTGTACTTAGGAGTGCGCTAATGACTGCATTTTTTTTGAAAGCAGGTGGACAAGAGATGAGTGCGAGCGGCGACATATTCTAGAAGAAAATCGCTAGTGCTTTGCACTTAGCATTCTTTACGCTGAATGTATCTACGTATAGCGGAGGACTGCGTGAATAATTAGTTTTTTGGGAAGTAACACCTCGATGTTTAAATTTTTTTCATTATGCTTTAGAATACTGATGAAATTACACATTCTGTGTACTTTGGAGTGCGCTAATGACTGCATTTTTTTCGTAAGCAGGTGGACAAGAGATGAGTGGGAGCGGCGACATATTCTAGAAGAAAATCGCTAGTGCTTTGCACTTAGCATTCTTTACGCTGAATGTATCTACGTACAGCGGAGGACTGCGTGAAGAATAAGTTTTTTGGTAAGTATCAGCTCGATGTTTTAATTTTTTTCATTATGCTTTAGAATACTGATGAAATTACACATTCTGTGTACTTAGGAGTGCGCTAATGACTGCATTTTCTTTCTTTAGCAGGTTGACAAGAGATGAGTGGGAGCGGCGACATTTTCTAGATGAAAATAGCTAGTGCTTTGCATATAGCGTTCTTCACACCGAATGTATCTACGTACAGCGGAGGACTGCGTGAAGAATAAGGTTTTTGGTAAGTATCAGCTCGATGTTTTAATTTTTTTCATTATGCTTTAGAATACTGATGAAATTACACATTCTGTGTACTTAGGAGTGCGCTAATGACTGCATTTTCTTTCTGTAGCAGGTTGACAAGAGATGAGTGGGAGCGGCGACACATTCTAGAAGAAAATCGCTAGTGCTTTGCACTTAGCATTCTTTACGCTTAATGTATCCACGTACAGCGGAGGACTGCGTGAATAATTAGTTTTTTGGGAAGTAACAGCTCGATGTTTAAATTTTTTTCATTATGCTTTAGAATACTGATGAAATTACACATTCTGTGGACTTAGGAGTGCGCTAATGACTGCATTTTCTTTCTTTAGCAGGTTGACAAGTGATGAGTGGGAGCGGCGACGTATTCTAGAAGAAAATCGCTAGTGCTTTGCATATAGTATTCTTCACACCGAATGTATCTACGTACAGCGGAGGACTGCGTGAATAATTAGTTTTTTGGGAAGTGACAGCTCGATGTTTAAATTTTTTTCATTATGCTTTAGAATACTGATGAAATTACACATTCTGTGGACTTAGGAGTGCGCTAATGACTGCATTTTCATTATTTAGCAGGTGGACAAGGGATGAGTGGGAGCGGCGACATATTCTAGATGAAAATAGCTAGTGCTTTGCATATAGCATTCTTCACACCGAATGTATCTACGTACAGCGGAGGACTGCGTGAATAATTAGTTTTTTGAGATGTAACAGCTCGATGTTTAATTTTTTTTCATTATGCTTTAGAATACTGATGAAATTACACATTCTGTGTACTTAGGAGTGCGCTAATGACTGCATTTTTTTTGAAAGCAGGTGGACAAGAGATGAGTGGGAGCGGCGACATATTCTAGAAGAAAATCGCTAGTGCTTTGCACTTAGCATTCTTTACGCTGAATGTATCTACGTATAGCGGAGGACTGCGTGAATAATTAGTTTTTTGGGAAGTAACAGCTCGATGTTTAAATTTTTTTCATTATGCTTTAGAATACTGATGAAATTACACATTCTGTGGACTTAGAGTGCGCTAAAGACTGCATTTTCTTTCTTTAGCAGGTTGACAAGAGATGAGTGAGAGCGGCGACATATTCTAGAAGAAAATCGCTAGTGCTTTGCATATAGCATTCTTCACACCGAATGTATCTACGTACAGCGGAGGACTGCGTGAATAATTAGTTTTTTGGGAAGTAACAGCTCGATGTTTAAACTTTTTTCATTATGCTTTAGAATACTGATGAAATTACACATTCTGTGTACTTAGGAGTGCGCTAATGACTGCATTTTTTTTGAAAGCAGGTGGACAAGAGATGAGTGCGAGTGGCGACATATTCTAGAAGAAAATCGCTAGTGCTTTGCACTTAGCATTCTTTACGCTGAATGTATCTACGTATAGCGGAGGACTGCGTGAATAATTAGTTTTTTGGGAAGTAACAGCTCGATGTTTAAATTTTTTTCATTATGCTTTAGAATACTGGTGAAGTTACACATTCTGTGAACTTAGGAGTGCGCTAATGACTGCATTTTCATTCTTTAGCAGGTGGACAAGAGATGAGTGGGAGCGGCGACATATTCTAGATGAAAATAGCTAGTGCTTTGCATATAGCATTCTTCACACCGAATGTATCTACGTACAGCGGAGGACTGCGTGAATAATTAGTTTTTTGGGAAGTAACAGCTCGATGTTTAAATTTTTTTCATTATGCTTTAGAATACTGATCAAATTACACATTCTGAGGACTTAGGAGTGCGCTAATGACTGCATTTTTTTTGAAAGCAGGTGGACAAGAGATGAGTGCGAGCGGCGACATATTCTAGAAGAAAATCGCTAGTGCTTTGCACTTAGCATTCTTTACGCTGAATGTATCTACGTATAGCGGAGGACTGCGTGAATAATTAGTTTTTTGGGAAGTAACAGCTCGATGTTTAAATTTTTTTCATTATGCTTTAGAATACTGATGAAATTACACATTCTGTGGACTTAGGAGTGCGCTAATGACTGCATTTTCTTTCTTTAGCAGGTTGGCAAGAGATGAGTGGGAGCGGCGACATATTCTAGAAGAAAATCGCTAGTGCTTTGCATATAGCATTCTTCAGACCGAATGTATCTACGTACAGCGGAGGACTGCGTGAATAATTAGTTTTTTGTGAAGTAACAGCTCGATGTTTAAATTTTTTTCATTATGCTTTAGAATACTGATGAAATTACACATTCTGTGTACTTAGGAGTGCGCTAATGACTGCATTTTTTTTGAAAGCAGGTGGACAAGAGATGAGTGCGAGCGGCGACATATTCTAGAAGAAAATCGCTAGTGCTTTGCACTTAGCATTCTTTACGCTGAATGTATCTACGTATAGCGGAGGACTGCGTGAATAATTAGTTTTTTGGGAAGTAACACCTCGATGTTTAAATTTTTTTCATTATGCTTTAGAATACTGTTGAAATTACACATTCTGTGAACTTAGGAGTGCGCTAATGACTGCATTTTCATTCTTTAGCAGGTGGACAAGAGATGAGTGGGAGCGGCGACATATTCTAGATGAAAATAGCTAGTGCTTTGCATATAGCATTCTTCACACCGAATGTATTTACGTACAGCGGAGGACTGCGTGAATAATTAGTTTTTTGGGAAGTAACAGCTCGATGTTTAAATTTTTTTCATTATGCTTTAGAATACTGATGAAATTACACATTCTGTGTACTTAGGAGTGCGCTAATGACTGCATTTTTTTTGAAAGCAGGTGGACAAGAGATGAGTGGGAGCGGCGACATGTTCTAGAAGAAAATCGCTAGTGCTTTGCACTTAGCATTCTTTACGCTGATTGTATCTACGTATAGCGGAGGACTGCGTGAATAATTAGTTTTTTGGGAAGTAACAGCTCTATGTTTAAATTTTTTTCATTATGCTTTAGAATACTGATGAAATTACACATTCTGTGGACTTAGGAGTGCGCTAATGACTGCAATTTCTTTCTTTAGCAGGTTGACAAGAAATGAGTGGGAGCGGCGACATATTCTAGAAGAAAATCGCTAGTGCTTTGCATATAGCATTCTTCACACCGAATGTATCTACGTACAGCGGAGGACTGCGTGAATAATTAGTATTTTGGGAAGTAACAGCTCGATGTTTCAATTGTTTTCATTATGCTTTAGAATACTGATGAAATTACACATTCTGTGTACTTAGGAGTGCGCTAATGACTGCATTTTTTTTTAAAGCAGGTGGACAAGAGATGAGTGGGAGCGGCGACATATTCTAGAAGAAAATCGCTAGTGCTTTGCACTTAGCATTCTTTACGCTGAATGTATCTACGTATAGCGGAGGACTGCGTGAATAATTAGTTTTTTGGGAAGTAACAGCTCTATGTTTAAATTTTTTTCATTATGCTTTAGAATACTGATGAAATTACACATTCTGTGGACTTAGGAGTGCGCTAATGACTGCATTTTCTTTCTTTAGCAGGTTGACAAGAGATGAGTGGGAGCGGCGACATATTCTAGAAGAAAATCGCTAGTGCTTTGCATATAGCATTCTTCACACAGAATGTATCTACGTACAGCGGAGGACTGCGTGAATAATTAGTTTTTTGGGAAGTAACAGCTCGATGTTTAAATTGTTTTCATTATGCTTTAGAATACTGATGAAATTACACATTCTGTGTACTTAGGAGTGCGCTAATGACTGCATTTTTTTTGAAAGCAGGTGGACAAGAGATGAGTGGGAGCGGCGACATATTCTAGAAGAAAATCGCTAGTGCTTTGCACTTAGCATTCTTTACGCTGAATGTATCTACGTATAGCGGAGGACTGCGTGAATAATTAGTTTTTTGGGAAGTAACAGCTCGATGTTTAAATTTTTTTCATTATGCTTTAGAATACTGATGAAATTACACATTCTGTGGACTTAGGAGTGCGCTAATGACTGCATTTTCTTTCTTTAGCAGGTTGACAAGAGATGAGTGGGAGCGGCGACATATTCTAGAAGAAAATCGCTAGTGCTTTGCATATAGCATTCTTCACACCGAATGTATCTACGTACAGCCCAGGACTGCGTGAATAATTAGTTTTTTGGGAAGTAACAGCTCGATGTTTAAATTTTTTTCATTATGCTTTAGAATACTGATGAAATTACACATTCTGTGTACTTAGGAGTGCGCTAATGACTGCATTTTTTTTGAAAGCAGGTGGACAAGAGATGAGTGCGAGTGGCGACAAATTCTAGAAGAAAATCGCTAGTGCTTTGCACTTAGCATTCTTTACGCTGAATGTATCTACGTATAGCGGAGGACTGCGTGAATAATTAGTTTTTTGGGAAGTAACAGCGCGATGTTTAAATTTTTTTCATTATGCTTTAGAATACTGATGAAATTACACATTCTGTGAACTTAGGAGTGCGCTAATGACTGCATTTTCATTCTTTAGCAGGTGGACAAGAGATGAGTGGGAGCGGCGACATATTCTAGATGAAAATAGCTAGTACTTTGCATATAGCATTCTTCACACCGAATGTATCTACGTCCAGCGTAGGACTGCGTGAATAATTAGTTTTTTGGGAAGTAACAGCTCGATGTTTAAATTTTTTTCATTATGCTTTAGAATACTGATGAAATTACACATTCTGTGGACTTAGGAGTGCGCTAATGACTGCATTTTTTTTGAAAGCAGGTGGACAAGAGATGAGTGCGAGCGGCGACATATTCTAGAAGAAAATCGCTAGTGCTTTGCACTTAGCATTCTTTACGCTGAATGTATCTACGTATAGCGGAGGACTGCGTGAATAATTAGTTTTTTGGGAAGTAACAGCTCGATGTTTAAATTTTTTTCATTATGCTTTAGAATACTGATGAAATTACACATTCTGTGAACTTAGGAGTGCGCTAATGACTGCATTTTCATTCTTTAGCAGGTGGACAAGAGATGAGTGGGAGCGGCGACATATTCTAGATGAAAATAGCTAGTGCTTTGCATATAGCATTCTTCACACCGAATGTATTTACGTACAGCGGAGGACTGCGTGAATAATTAGATTTTTGGGAAGTAACAGCTCGATGTTTAAATTTTTTTCATTATGCTTTAGAATACTGATGAAATTACACATTCTGTGTACTTAGGAGTGCGCTAATGACTGCATTTTTTTTGAAAGCAGGTGGACAAAAGATGGGTGGGAGCGGCGACATATTCTAGAAGAAAATCGCTAGTGCTTTGCACTTAGCATTCTTTACGCTGAATGTATCTACGTATAGCGGAGGACTGCGTGAATAATTAGTTTTTTGGGAAGTAACAGCTCTATGTTTAAATTTTTTTCATTATGCTTTAGAATACTGATGAAATTACACATTCTGTGGACTTAGGAGCGCGCTAATGACTGCATTTTCTTTCTTTAGCAGGTTGACAAGAGATGAGTGGGAGCGGCGACATATTCTAGAAGAAAATCGCTAGTGCTTTGCATATAGCATTCTTCACACCGAATGTATCTACGTACAGCGGAGGACTGCGTGAATAATTAGTTTTTTGGGAAGTAACAGCTCGATGTTTAAATTTTTTTCATTATGCTTTAGAATACTGATGAAATTACACATTCTGTGTACTTAGGAGTGCGCTAATGACAGCATTTTTTTTGAAAGCAGGTGGACATGAGATGAGTGGGAGCGGCGACATATTCTAGAAGAAAATCGCTAGTGCTTTGCATATAGCATTCTTTACGCTGAATGTATCTACGTATAGCGGAGGACTGTGTGAATAATTAGTTTTTTGGGAAGTAACAGCTCGATGTTTAAATTTTTTTCATTATGCTTTAGAATACTGATGAAATTACACATTCTGTGTACTTAGGAGTGCGCTAATGACTGCATTTTCTTTCTTTAGCAGGTTGACAAGAGATGAGTGGGAGCGGCGACATATTCTAGAAGAAAATCGCTAGTGCTTTGCATATAGCATTCTTTACGCTGAATGTATCTACGTACAGCGGAGGACTGCGTGAATAATTAGGTTTTTGGGAAGTAACAGCTCGATGTTTAAATTTTTTTCATTATGCTTTAGAATACTGATGAAATTACACATTCTGTGTACTTAGGAGTGCGCTAATGACTGCATTTTTTTTGAAAGCAGGTGGACAAGAGATGAGTGGGAGCGGCGACATATTCTAGAAGAAAATTGCTAGTGCTTTGCACTTAGCATTCTTTACGCTGAATGTATCTACGTACAGCGGAGGACTGCGTGAATAATTAGTTTTTTCGGAAGTAACAGCTCGATGTTTAAATTTTTTTCATTATGCTTTAGAATACTGATGAAATTACACATTCTGTGTACTTAGGAGTGCGCTAATGACTGCATTTTTTTCGAAAGCAGGTGGACAAGAGATAAGTGGGAGCGGCGACATATTCTAGAAGAAAATCGCTAGTTTTTTGCACTTAGCATTCTTTACGCTGAATGTATCTACGTACAGCGGAGGACTGCGTGAAGAATAAATTTTTGGTAAGTATCAGCTCGATGTTTTAAATTTTTTCATTATGCTTTAGAATACTGATGAAATTACTCATTCTGTGTACTTAGGAGTGCGCTAATGACTGCATTTTCTTTCTTTAGCAGGTTGACAAGAGATGAGTGGGAGCGGCGACGTATTCTAGAAGAAAATCGCTAGTGCTTTGCATATAGCATTCTTCACACCGAAAGTAACTACGTACAGCGGAGGACTGCGTGAATAATTAGTTTTTTGGGAAGTAACAGCTCGATGTTTAAATTTTTTTCATTATGCTTTAGAAAACTGATGAAATTACACATTCTGTGGACTTAGGAGTGCGCTAATGACTGCATTTTCTTTCTTTAGCAGGTTGACAAGAGATGAGTGGGAGCGGCGACATATTCTAGAAGCAAATCGCTAGTGCTTTGCACTTAGCATTCTTTACGCTGAATGTATCTACGTACAGCGGAGGACTGCGTGAATAATTAGTATTTTGGGAAGTAACAGCTCGATGTTTAAAATTTTTCATTATGCTTTAGAATCCTGATGAAATTACACATTCTGTTGACTTAGGAGTGCGCTAATGACTGCATTTTCTTTCTTTAGCAGGTTGACAAGAGATGAGTGGGAGCGGCGACATATTCTAGAAGCAAATCGCTAGTGCTTTGCACTTAGCATTCTTTACGCTGAATGTATCTACGTACAGCGGAGGACTGCGTGAATAATTAGTATTTTGGAAAGTAACAGCTCGATGTTTAAATTTTTTTCATTATGCTTTAGAATACTGATGAAATTACACATTCTGTGTACTTAGGAGTGCGCTAATGACTGCATTTTTTTCGAAAGCAGGTGGACAAGAGATGAGTGGGAGCGGCGACATATTCTAGAAGAAAATCGCTAGTGCTTTGCACTTAGCATTCTTTACGCTGAATGTATCTACGTATAGCGGAGGACTGCGTGAAGAATAAGTTTTTTGGTAAGTATCAGCTCGATGTTTTAATTTTTTTCATTATGCTTTAGAATACTGATGAAATTACACATTCTGTGGACTTGGGAGTGCGCTAATTACTGCATTTTCTTTCTTTAGCAGGTTGACAAGAGATTAGTGGGAGCGGCGACATATTCTAGAAGAAAATCGCTAGTGCTTTGCATATAGCATTCTTCACACCGAATGTATCTACGTACAGCGGAGGACTGCGTGAATAATTAGTATTTTGGGAAGTAACAGCTCGATGTTTAAATTTTCATCATTATGCTTTAGAATACTGATGAAATTACACATTCTGTGTAATTCGGAGTGCGCTAATGACTGCATTTTTTTCGAAAGCAGGTGGACAAGAGATGAGTGGGAGCGGCGACATATTCTAGAAGAAAATAGCTAGTGATGTGCACATAGCATTCTTCACGCCGAATGTATCTACGTACAGCAGAGGACTGCGTGAATAATTAGTTTTTTGTGGTTAGTAACAGGTCGATGTTTAAATTTTTTTCATTATGCTTTAGAATACTGATGAAATTACACATTCTGTGGACTTAGGAGTGCGCTAATGACTGCATTTTCTTTCCTTAGCAGGTTGACAAGAGATGAGTGGGAGCCGCGACATATTCTAGAAGAAAATCGCAGGTGCTTTGCATATAGCATTCTTCACTCCGCATGTATCTACGTACAGCGGAGGACTGCGTGAATAATTAGTTTTTTGGGAAGTAACACCGCGATGTTTAAATTTTTTTCAGCATGCTTTAGAATACTGATGAAATTACACATTCTGTGGACTTGGGAGAGCGCTAATGACTGCATTTTCTTTCTTTAGCAGGTTGACAAGAGATGAGTGGCAGCGACGACATATTCTAGAAGAAAATCGCTAGTGCTTTGCATATAGCATTCTTCACGCTGAATGTATCTACGTACAGCGGAGGACTGCGTGAATAATTAGTTTTTTGGGAAGTAACACCTCGATGTTTAAATTTTTTTCAGCATGCTTTAGAATACTGATGAAATTACACATTCTGTGTACTTAGGAGTGCGCTAATGACTGCATTTTTTTCGAAAGCAGGTGGACAACAGATGAGTGGGAGCGGCGACATATTCTATAAGAAAATAGCTAGTGCTTTGCACATAGCATTCTTCACACCGAATGTATCTACGTACAGCGGAGGACTGCGTGAAGAATAAGGTTTTTGATAAGTATCGGCTCGATGTTTTAATTTTTTTCATTATGCTTTAGAATACTGATGAAATTACACATTCTGTGTACTTAGGAGTGCGCTAATGACTGCATTTTCTTTCTTTAGCAGGTTGACAAGAGATGAGTGGGAGCCGCGACATATTCTAGAAGAAAATCGCAGGTGCTTTGCATATAGCAGTCTTCACTCCGCATGTATCTACGTACAGCGGAGGACTGCGTGAATAATTAGTTTTTTGGGAAGTAACAGCTCGATGTTTAAATTTTTTTCAGCATGCTTTAGAATACTGATGAAATTACACATTCTGTGGACTTGGGAGAGCGCTAATGACTGCATTTTCTTTCTTTAGCAGGTTGACAAGAGATGAGTGGCAGCGACGACATATTCTAGAAGAAAATCGCTAGTGCTTTGGACATAGCATTCTTCACACCGAATGTATCTACGTACAGCGGAGGACTGCGTGAAGAATAAGGTTTTAGATAAGTATCGGCTCGATGTTTTAATTTTTTTCATTATGCTTTAGAATACTGATGAAATTACACATTCTGTGTACTTAGGAGTGCGCTAATGACTGCATTTTCTTTTTTTAGCAGGTTGACAAGAGATGAGTGGGAGCGGCGACACATTCTAGAAGAAAATCGCTATTGCTTTGCACTTAGCATTCTTTACGCTGAATGTATCTACGTACAGCGGAGGACTGCGTGAATAATTAGTTTTTTGGGAAGTAACAGCTCGATGTTTAAATTTTTTCCATTATGCTTTAGAATACTGATGAAATTACACATTCTGTGTACTTAGGAGTGCGCTAATGACTGCATTTTCTTTTTTTAGCAGGTTGACAAGAGATGAGTGGGAGCGGCGACACATTCTAGAAGAAAATCGCTATTGCTTTGCACTTAGCATTCTTTACGCTGAATGTATCTACGTACAGCGGAGGACTGCGTGAATAATTAGTTTTTTGGGAAGTAACAGCTCGATGTTTAAATTTTTTTCATTATGCTTTAGAATACTGATGAAATTACACATTCTGTGTACTTAGGAGTGCGCTAATGACTGCATTTTCTTTCTTTAGCAGGTTGACAAGAGATGAGTGGGAGCGGCGACGTATTATAGAAGGAAATCGCTAGTGCTTTGCATATAGCATTCTTCACACCGAATGTATCTACGTACAGCGGAGGACTGCGTGAATAATTAGTTTTTTGGGAAGTGACAGCTCGATGTTTAAATTTTTTTCATTATGCTTTAGAATACTGATGAAATTACACATTCTGTGGACTTAGGAGTGCGCTAATGACTGCATTTTCTTTCTTTAGCAGGTTGACAAGAGATGAGTGGTAGCGGCGACATATTCTAGAAGAAAATCGCTAGTGGTTTTCATATAGCATTCTTCACACCGAATGTATCTACGTACAGCGGAGGACTGCGTGAATAATTAGTTTTTTGGGAAGTAACAGCTCGATGTTTAAATTTTTTTCATTATGCTTTAGAATACTGATGAAATTACACATTCTGTGAACTTAGGAGTGCGCTAATGACTGCATTTTCATTCTTTAGCAGGTTGACAAGAGATGAGTGGGAGCGGCGACATATTCTAGAAGAAAATAGCTAGTGGTTTTCATATAGCATTCTTCACACCGAATGTATCTACGTACAGCGGAGGACTGCGTGAATAATTAGTTTTTTGGGAAGTAACAGCTCGATGTTTAAATTTTTTTCATTATGCTTTAGAATACTGATGAAATTACACATTCTGTGTACTTAGGAGTGCGCTAATGACTGCATTTTTTTCGAAAGCAGGTGGACAAGAGATGAGTGGGAGCGGCGACATATTGTAGAAGAAAATCGCTAGTTTTTTGCACTTAGCATTCTTTACGCTGAATGTATCTACGTACAGCGGAGGACTGCGTGAAGAATAAATTTTTGGTAAGTATCAGCTCGCAGTTTTAAATTTTTTCATTATGCTTTAGAATACTGATGAAATTACACATTCTGTGTACTTAGGAGTGCGCTAATGACTGCATTTTCTTTCTTTAGCAGGTGACAAGAGATGAGTGAGAGCGGCGACGTATTCTAGAAGAAAATCGCTAGTGCTTTGCATATAGCATTCTTCACACCGAATGTATCTACGTACAGCGGAGGACTGCGTGAATAATTAGTTTTTTGGGAAGTAACAGCTCGATGTTTAAATTTTTTTCTTTATGCTTTAGAATACTGATGAAATTACACATTCTGTGGACTTAGGAGTGCGCTAATGACTGCATTTTCTTTCTTTAGCAGGTTGACAAGAGATGAGTGGGAGCGGCGACGTATTCTAGAAGAAAATCGCTAGTGCTTTGCATATAGCATTCTTCACACCGCATGTATCTACGTACAGCGGAGGACTGCGTGAATAATTAGTTTTTTGGGAAGTAACAGGTCGATGTTTAAATTTTTTTCATTATGCTTTAGAATACTGATGAAATTACCCATTCTGTTGACTTAGGAGTGCGCTAATGACTGCATTTTCTTTCTTTAGCAGGTTGACAAGCGATGAGTGGGAGCGGCGACATATTCTAGAAGAAAATCGCTAGTGCTTTGCACTTAGCATACTTCACACCGAATGTATCTTCGTACAGCGGAGGACTGCGTGAATAATTAGTTTTTTGGGAAGTAACAGCTCGATGTTTAAATTTTTTTCATTATGCTTTAGAATACTGATGAAATTACACATTCTGTGTACTTAAGGAGTGCGCTAATGACTGCATTTTTTTCGAAAGCAGGTGGACAAGAGATGAGTTGGAGCGGCGACATATTCTAGAAGAAAATCGCTAGTGCTTTGCACTTAGCATTCTTTACGCTGAATGTATCTACGTACAGCGGAGGACTGCGTGAATAATTAGTTTTTTGGGAAGTAACAGCTCGATGTTTAAATTTTTTTCATTATGCTTTAGAATACTGATGAAATCACACATTCTGTGTACTAAGGAGTGCGCTAATGACTGCATTTTCTTTCTTTAGCAGGTTGACAAGAGATGAGTGGTAGCGGCGACATATTCTAGAAGAAAATCGCTAGTGCTTTGCACTTAGCATTGTTTACGCTGAATGTATCTACGTACAGCGGAGGACTGCGTGAATAATTAGTTTTTTGGGAAGTAACAGCTTGATGTTTAAATTTTTTTCATTATGCTTTAGAATACTGATGAAATTACACATTCTGTGAACTTAGGAGTGCGCTAATGACTGCATTTTCATTCTTTAGCAGGTTGACAAGAGATGAGTGGGAGCGGCGACATATTCTAAAAGAAAATAGCTAGTGGTTTTCATATAGCATTCTTCACACCGAATGTATCTACGTACAGCGGAGGACTGCGTGAATAATTAGTTTTTTGGGAAGTAACAGCTCGATGTTTAAATTTTTTTCATTATGCTTTAGAATACTGATGAAATTACACATTCTGTGTACTTAGGAGTGCGCTAATGACTGCATTTTTTTCGAAAGCAGGTGGACAAGAGATGAGTGGGAGCGGCGACATATTGTAGAAGAAAATCGCTAGTTTTTTGCACTTAGCATTCTTTACGCTGAATGTATCTACGTACAGCGGAGGACTGCGTGAAGAATAAATTTTTGGTAAGTATCAGCTCGATGTTTTAAATTTTTTCATTATGTTTTAGAATACTGATGAAATTACACATTCTGTGTACTTAGGAGTGCGCTAATGACTGCATTTTCTTTCTTTAGCAGGTGACAAGAGATGAGTGGGAGCGGCGACGTATTCTAGAAGAAAATCGCTAGTGCTTTGCATATAGCATTCTTCACACCGAATGTATCTACGTACAGCGGAGGACTGCGTGAATAATTAGTTTTTTGGGAAGTAACAGCTCGATGTTTAAATTTTTTTCTTTATGCTTTAGAATACTGATGAAATTACACATTCTGTGGACTTAGGAGTGCGCTAATGACTGCATTTTCTTTCTTTAGCAAGTTGACAAGAGATGAGTGGGAGCGGCGACGTATTCTAGAAGAAAATCGCTAGTGCTTTGCATATAGCATTCTTCACACCGCATGTATCTACGTACAGCGGAGGACTGCGTGAATAATTAGTTTTTTGGGAAGTAACAGGTCGATGTTTAAATTTTTTTCATTATGCTTTAGAATACTGATGAAATTACCCATTCTGTTGACTTAGGAGTGCGCTAATGACTGCATTTTCTTTCTTTAGCAGGTTGACAAGCGATGAGTGGGAGCGGCGACATATTCTAGAAGAAAATCGCTAGTGCTTTGCACTTAGCATACTTTACGCTGAATGTATCTACGTATAGCGGAGGACTGCGTGAATAATTAGTTTTTTGGGAAGTAACAGCTCGATGTTTAAATTTTTTTCATTATGCTTTAGAATACTGATGAAATTACACATTCTGTGTACTTAGGAGTGCGCTAATGACTGCATTTTCTTTCTTTAGCAGGTTGACAAGAGATGAGTGGGAGCGGCGACATATTCTAGAAGAAAATCGCTAGTGCTTTGCATATAGCATTCTTCACACCGAATGTATCTACGTACAGCGGAGGACTGCGTGAATAATTAGTTTTTTGGGAAGTAACAGCTCGATGTTTAAATTTTTTTCATTATGCTTTAGAATACTGATGAAATTACACATTCTGTGTACTTAAGGAGTGCGCTAATGACTGCATTTTTTTCGAAAGCAGGTGGACAAGAGATGAGTTGGAGCGGCGACATATTCTAGAAGAAAATCGCTAGTGCTTTGCACTTAGCATTCTTTACGCTGAATGTATCTACGTACAGCGGAGGACTGCGTGAATAATTAGTTTTTTGGGAAGTAACAGCTCGATGTTTAAATTTTTTTCATTATGCTTTAGAATACTGATGAAATTACACATTCTGTGTACTAAGGAGTGCGCTAATGACTGCATTTTCTTTCTTTAGCAGGTTGACAAGAGATGAGTGGGAGCGGCGACATATTCTAGAAGAAAATAGCTAGTGGTTTTCATATAGCATTCTTCACACCGAATGTATCTACGTACAGCGGAGGACTGCGTGAATAATTAGTTTTTTGGGAAGTAACAGCTCGATGTTTAAATTTTTTTCATTATGCTTTAGAATACTGATGAAATTACACATTCTGTGTACTTAGGAGTGCGCTAATGACTGCATTTTTTTCGAAAGCAGGTGGACAAGAGATGAGTGGGAGCGGCGACATATTGTAGAAGAAAATCGCTAGTTTTTTGCACTTAGCATTCTTTACGCTGAATGTATCTACGTACAGCGGAGGACTGCGTGAAGAATAAATTTTTGGTAAGTATCAGCTCGATGTTTTAAATTTTTTCATTATGCTTTAGAATACTGATGAAATTACACATTCTGTGTACTTAGGAGTGCGCTAATGACTGCATTTTCTTTCTTTAGCACTTGACAAGAGATGAGTGGGAGCGGCGACGTATTCTAGAAGAAAATCGCTAGTGCTTTGCATATAGTATTCTTCACACCGAATGTATCTACGTACAGCGGAGGACTGCGTGAATAATTAGTTTTTTGGGAAGTAACAGCTCGATGTTTAAATTTTTTTCTTAATGCTTTAGAATACTGATGAAATTACACATTCTGTGGACTTAGGAGTGCGCTAATGACTGCATTTTCTTTCTTTAGCAGGTTGACAAGAGATGAGTGGGAGCGGCGACGTATTCTAGAAGAAAATCGCTAGTGCTTTGCATATAGCATTCTTCACACCGCATGTATCTACGTACAGCGGAGGACTGCGTGAATAATTAGTTTTTTGGGAAGTTACAGGTCGATGTTTAAATTTTTTTCATTATGCTTTAGAATACTGATGAAATTACCCATTCTGTTGACTTAGGAGTGCGCTAATGACTGCATTTTCTTTCTTTAGCAGGTTGACAAGCGATGAGTGAGAGCGGTGACATATTCTAGAAGAAAATCGCTAGTGCTTTGCACTTAGCATACTTTACGCTGAATGTATCTACGTATAGCGGAGGACTGCGTGAATAATTAGTTTTTTGGGAAGTAACAGCTCGATGTTTAAATTTTTTTCATTATGCTTTAGAATACTGATGAAATTACACATTCTGTGTACTTAGGAGTGCGCTAATGACTGCATTTTTTTCGAAAGCAGGTGGACAAGAGATGAGTGGGAGCGGCGACATATTCTAGAAGAAAATCGCTAGTGCTTTGCATATAGCATTCTTCACACCGAATGTATCTACGTACAGCGGAGGACTGCGTGAATAATTAGTTTTTTGGGAAGTAACAGCTCGATGTTTAAATTTTTTTCATTATGCTTTAGAATACTGATGAAATTACACATTCTGTGTACTTAAGGAGTGCGCTAATGACTGCATTTTTTTCGAAAGCAGGTGGACAAGAGATGAGTTGGAGCGGCGACATATTCTAGAAGAAAATCGCTAGTGCTTTGCACTTAGCATTCTTTACGCTGAATGTATCTACGTACAGCGGAGGACTGCGTGAATAATTAGTTTTGTGGGAAGTAACAGCTCGATGTTTAAATTTTCTTCATTATGCCTTAGAATACTGATGAAATTACACATTCTGTGTAATTCGGAGTGCGCTAATGACTGCATTTTTTTCGAAAGCAGGTGGACAAGGGATGAGTGGGAGCGGCGACATATTCTAGAAGAAAATAGCTAGTGATGTGCTAATAGCATTCTTCACGCCGAATGTATCTACGTACAGCGGAGGACTGCGTGAATAATTAGTTTTTTGTGGTTAGTAACAGGTCGATGTTTAAATTTTTTTCATTATGCTTTAGAATACTGATGAAATTACACATTCTGTGGACTTAGGAGTGCGCTAATGACTGCATTTTCTTTCCTTAGCTGGTTGACAAGAGATGAGTGGGAGCGGCGACATATTCTAGAAGAAAATAGCTAGTGGTTTTCATATAGCATTCTTCACACCGAATGTATCTACGTACAGCGGAGGACTGCGTGAATAATTAGTTTTTTGGGAAGTAACAGCTCGATGTTTAAATTTTTTTCATTATGCTTTAGAATACTGATGAAATTACACATTCTGTGTACTTAGGAGTGCGCTAATGACTGCATTTTTTTCGAAAGCAGGTGGACAAGAGATGAGTGGGAGCGGCGACATATTGTAGAAGAAAATCGCTAGTTTTTTGCACTTAGCATTCTTTACGCTGAATGTATCTACGTACAGCGGAGGACTGCGTGAAGAATAAATTTTTGGTAAGTATCAGCTCGATGTTTTAAATTTTTTCATTATGCTTTAGAATACTGATGAAATTACACATTCTGTGTACTTAGGAGTGCGCTAATGACTGCATTTTCTTTCTTTAGCAGGTGACAAGAGATGAGTGGGAGCGGCGACGTATTCTGGAAGAAAATCGCTAGTGCTTTGCATATAGCATTCTTCACACCGAATGTATCTACGTACAGCGGAGGACTGCGTGAATTATTAGTTTTTTGGGAAGTAACAGCTCGATGTTTAAATTTTTTTCTTTATGCTTTAGAATACTGATGAAATTACACATTCTGTGGACTTAGGAGTGCGCTAATGACTGCATTTTCTTTCTTTAGCAGGTTGACAAGAGAATAGTGGGAGCGGCGACGTATTCTAGAAGAAAATCGCTAGTGCTTTGCATATAGCATTCTTCACACCGCATGTATCTACGTACAGCGGAGGACTGCGTGAATAATTAGTTTTTTGGGAAGTAACAGGTCGATGTTTAAATTTTTTTCATTATGCTTTAGAATACTGATGAAATTACCCATTCTGTTGACTTAGGAGTGCGCTAATGACTGCATTTTCTTTCTTTAGCAGGTTGACAAGCGATGAGTGGGAGCGGCGACATATTCTAGAAGAAAATCGCTAGTGCTTTGCACTTAGCATACTTTACGCTGAATGTATCTACGTATAGCGGAGGACTGCGTGAATAATTAGTTTTTTGGGAAGTAACAGCTCGATGTTTAAATTTTTTTCATTATGCTTTAGAATACTGATGAAATTACACATTCTGTGTACTTAGGAGTGCGCTAATGACTGCATTTTCTTTCTTTAGCAGGTTGACAAGAGATGAGTGGGAGCGGCGACATATTCTAGAAGAAAATCGCTAGTGCTTTGCATATAGCATTCTTCACACCGAATGTATCTACGTACAGCGGAGGACTGCGTGAATAATTAGTTTTTTGGGAAGTAACAGCTCGATGTTTAAATTTTTTTCATTATGCTTTAGAATACTGATGAAATTACACATTCTGTGTAATTCGGAGTGCGCTAATGACTGCATTTTTTTCGAAAGCAGGTGGACAAGGTATGAGTGGGAGCGGCGACATATTCTAGAAGAAAATAGCTAGTGATGTGCTAATAGCATTCTTCACGCCGAATGTATCTACGTACAGCGGAGGACTGCGTGAATAATTAGTTTTTTGTGGTTAGTAACAGGTCGATGTTTAAATTTTTTTCATTATGCTTTAGAATACTGATGAAATTACACATTCTGTGGACTTAGGAGTGCGCTAATGACTGCATTTTCTTTCTTTAGCAGGTTGACAAGAGATGAGTGGGAGCGGCGACACATTCTAGAAGAAAATCGCTATTGCTTTGCACTTAGCATTCTTTACGCTGAATGTATCTACGTACAGCGGAGGACTGCGTGAATAATTAGTTTTTTGGGAAGTAACAGCTCGACGTTTAAATTTTTTTCATTATGCTTTAGAATACTGATGAAATTACACATTCTGTGGACTTAGGAGTGCGCTAATGACTGCATTTTCTTTCTTTAGCAGGTTGACAAGAGATGAGTGGGAGCGGCGACGTATTCTAGAAGAAAATCGCTAGTGCTTTGCACTTAGCATTCTTTACGCTGAATGTATCTACGTACAGCGGAGGACTGCGTGAATAATTAGTTTTTTGGGAAGTAACAGCTCGATGTTTAAATTTTTTTCATTATGCTTTAGAATACTGATGAAATTACACATTCTGTGAACTTAGGAGTGCGCTAATGACTGCATTTTCATTCTTAAGCAGGTTCACAAGAGATGAGTGGGAGCGGCGACATATTCCAGAAGAAAATAGCTAGTGCTTTGCATATAGCATTCTTCACACCAAATGTATCTACGTACAGCGGAGGACTGCGTGAATAATTAGTTTTTTGGGAAGTAACAGCTCGATGTTTAAATTTTTTTCATTATGCTTTAGAATACTGATGAAATTACACATTCTGTGTACTTAGGAAAGCGCTAATGACTGCATTTTTTTTGAAAGCAGGTGGACAAGAGATGAGTAGGAGCGGCGACATATTCTAGAAGAAAATCGCTAGTGCTTTGCACTTAGCATTCTTTACGCTGAATGTATCTACGTATAGAGGAGGACTGCGTGAATAATTAGATTTTTGGGAAGTAACAGCTCGTTGTTTAAATTTTTTTCATTATGCTTTAGAATACTGATGAGATTACACATTCTGTGGACTTAGGAGTGCGCTAATGACTGCATTTTTTTTCTTTAGCAGGTTGACAAGAGATGAGTGGGAGCGGCGACATATTCTAGAAGAAAATCGCTAGTGCTTTGCATATAGCATTCTTCACACCGAATGTATCTACGTACAGCGGAGGACTGCGTGAATAATTAGTTTTTTGGGAAGTAACAGCTCGATGTTTAAATTTTTTTCATTATGCTTTAGAATACTGATGAAATTACACATTCTGTGTACTTAAGGAGTGCGCTAATGACAGCATTTTTTTCGAAAGCAGGTGGACAAGAGATGAGTAGGAGCGGCGACA
This sequence comes from Schistocerca cancellata, assembly GCF_023864275.1. Classification (NCBI taxonomy): domain Eukaryota; kingdom Metazoa; phylum Arthropoda; class Insecta; order Orthoptera; family Acrididae; genus Schistocerca; species Schistocerca cancellata. Next base: position 140,416,574 of record NC_064634.1, on the reverse strand, counting down.
TATTCTAGAAGAAAATCGCTAGTGCTTTGCACTTAGCATTCTTTACGCTGAATGTATCTACGTACAGCGGAGGACTGCGTGAATAATTAGTTTTGTGGGAAATAACAGCTCGATGTTTAAATTTTTTTCATTATGCTTTAGAATACTGATGAAATTACACATTCTGTGTACTTAGGAGTGCGCTAATGACTGCATTTTTTTCGAAAGCAGGTGGACAAGAGATGAGTGGGAGCGACGACATATTCTAGAAGAAAATCGCTAGTTTTTTGCACTTAGCATTCCTTACGTTGAATGTATCTACGTACAGCGGAGGACTGCGTGAAGAATAAGTTTTTGGTAAGTATCAGCTCGATGTTTTAAATTTTTTCATTATGCTTTAGAATACTGATGAAATTACACATTCTGTGTACTAAGGAGTGCGCTAATGACTGCATTTTCTTTCTTTAGCAGGTTGACAAGAGATGAGTGGTAGCGGCGACATATTCTAGAAGAAAATCGCTAGTGCTTTGCACTTAGCATTGTTTACGCTGAATGTATCTACGTACAGCGGAGGACTGCGTGAATAATTAGTTTTTTGGGAAGTAACAGCTCGATGTTTAAATTTTTTTCATTATGCTTTAGAATACTGATGAAATTACACATTCTGTGAACTTAGGAGTGCGCTAATGACTGCATTTTCATTCTTTAGCAGGTTGACAAGAGATGAGTGGGAGCGGCGACATATTCTAGAAGAAAATAGCTAGTGGTTTTCATATAGCATTCTTCACACCGAATGTATCTACGTACAGCGGAGGACTGCGTGAATAATTAGTTTTTTGGGAAGTAACAGCTCGATGTTTAAATTTTTTTCATTATGCTTTAGAATACTGATGAAATTACACATTCTGTGTACTTAGGAGTGCGCTAATGACTGCATTTTTTTCGAAAGCAGGTGGACAAGAGATGAGTGGGAGCGGCGACATATTGTAGAAGAAAATCGCCAGTTTTTTGCACTTAGCATTCTTTACGCTGAATGTATCTACGTACAGCGGAGGACTGCGTGAAGAATAAATTTTTGGTAAGTATCAGCTCGATGTTTTAAATTTTTTCCTTATGCTTTAGAATACTGATGAAATTACACATTCTGTGTACTTAGGAGTGCGCTAATGACTGCATTTTCTTTCTTTAGCACTTGACAAGAGATGAGTGGGAGCGGCGACGTATTCTAGAAGAAAATCGCTAGTGCTTTGCATATAGTATTCTTCACACCGAATGTATCTACGTACAGCGGAGGACTGCGTGAATAATTAGTTTTTTGGGAAGTAACAGCTCGATGTTTAAATTTTTTTCTTTATTCTTTAGAATACTGATGAAATTACACATTCTGTGGACTTAGGAGTGCGCTAATGACTGCATTTTCTTTCTTTAGCAGGTTGACAAGAGATGAGTGGGAGCGGCGACGTATTCTAGAAGAAAATCGCTAGTGCTTTGCATATAGCATTCTTCACACCGCATGTATCTACGTACAGCGGAGGACTGCGTGAATAATTAGTTTTTTGGGAAGTTACAGGTCGATGTTTAAATTTTTTTCATTATGCTTTAGAATACTGATGAAATTACCCATTCTGTTGACTTAGGAGTGCGCTAATGACTGCATTTTCTTTCTTTAGCAGGTTGACAAGCGATGAGTGGGAGCGGCGACATATTCTAGAAGAAAATCGCTAGTGCTTTGCACTTAGCATACTTTACGCTGAATGTATCTACGTACAGCGGAGGACTGCGTGAATAATTAGTTTTTTGGGAAGTAACAGCTCGATGTTTAAATTTTTTTCATTATGCTTTAGAATACTGATGAAATTACCCATTCTGTTGACTTAGGAGTGCGCTAATGACTGCATTTTCTTTCTTTAGCAGGTTGACAAGCGATGAGTGGGAGCGGCGACATATTCTAGAAGAAAATCGCTAGTGCTTTGCACTTAGCATACTTTACGCTGAATGTATCTACGTACAGCGGAGGACTGCGTGAATAATTAGTTTTTTGGGAAGTAACAGCTCGATGTTTAAATTTTTTTCATTATGCTTTAGAATACTGATGAAATTACACATTCTGTGTACTTAGGAAAGCGCTAATGACTGCATTTTTTTTGAAAGCAGGTGGACAAGAGATGAGTAGGAGCGGCGACATATTCTAGAAGAAAATCGCTAGTGCTTTGCACTTAGCATTCTTTACGCTGAATGTATCTACGTATAGAGGAGGACTGCGTGAATAATTAGATTTTTGGGAAGTAACAGCTCGATGTTTAAATTTTTTTCATTATGCTTTAGAATACTGATGAAATTACACATTCTGTGGACTTAGGAGTGCGCTAATGACTGCATTTTTTTTCTTTAGCAGGTTGACAAGAGATGAGTGGGAGCGGCGACATATTCTAGAAGAAAATCGCTAGTGCTTTGCATATAGCATTCTTCACACCGAATGTATCTACGTACAGCGGAGGACTGCGTGAATAATTAGTTTTTTGGGAAGTAACAGCTCGATGTTTAAATTTTTTTCATTATGCTTTAGAATACTGATGAAATTACACATTCTGTGTACTTAAGGAGTGCGCTAATGACAGCATTTTTTTCGAAAGCAGGTGGACAAGAGATGAGTAGGAGCGGCGACATATTCTAGAAGAAAATCGGTAGTGCTTTGCACTTAGCATTCTTTACGCTGAATGTATCTACGTACAGCGGAGGACTGCGTGAATAATTAGTTTTGTGGGAAATAACAGCTCGATGTTTAAATTTTTTTCATTATGCTTTAGAATACTGATGAAATTACACATTCTGTGTACTTAGGAGTGCGCTAATGACTGCATTTTTTTCGAAAGCAGGTGGACAAGAGATGAGTGGGAGCGACGACATATTCTAGAAGAAAATCGCTAGTTTTTTGCACTTAGCATTCTTTACGTTGAATGTATCTACGTACAGCGGAGGACTGCGTGAAGAATAAATTTTTGGTAAGTATCAGCTCGATGTTTTAAATTTTTTCATTATGCTTTAGAATACTGATGAAATTACACATTCTGTGTACTAAGGAGTGCGCTAATGACTGCATTTTCTTTCTTTAGCAGGTTGACAAGAGATGAGTGGTAGCGGCGACATATTCTAGAAGAAAATCGCTAGTGCTTTGCACTTAGCATTGTTTACGCTGAATGTATCTACGTACAGCGGAGGACTGCGTGAATAATTAGTTTTTTGGGAAGTAACAGCTCGATGTTTAAATTTTTTTCATTATGCTTTAGAATACTGATGAAATTACACATTCTGTGAACTTAGGAGTGCGCTAATGACTGCATTTTCATTCTTTAGCAGGTTGACAAGAGATGAGTGGGAGCGGCGACATATTCTAGAAGAAAATAGCTAGTGGTTTTCATATAGCATTCTTCACACCGAATGTATCTACGTACAGCGGAGGACTGCGTGAATAATTAGTTTTTTGGGAAGTAACAGCTCGATGTTTAAATTTTTTTCATTATGCTTTAGAATACTGATGAAATTACACATTCTGTGTACTTAGGAGTGCGCTAATGACTGCATTTTTTTCGAAAGCAGGTGGACAAGAGATGAGTGGGAGCGGCGACATATTGTAGAAGAAAATCGCTAGTTTTTTGCACTTAGCATTCTTTACGCTGAATGTATCTACGTACAGCGGAGGACTGCGTGAAGAATAAATTTTTGGTAAGTATCAGCTCGATGTTTTAAATTTTTTCATTATGCTTTAGAATACTGATGAAATTACACATTCTGTGTACTTAGGAGTGCGCTAATGACTGCATTTTCTTTCTTTAGCACTTGACAAGAGATGAGTGGGAGCGGCGACGTATTCTAGAAGAAAATCGCTAGTGCTTTGCATATAGTATTCTTCACACCGAATGTATCTACGTACAGCGGAGGACTGCGTGAATAATTAGTTTTTTGGGAAGTAACAGCTCGATGTTTAAATTTTTTTCTTTATTCTTTAGAATACTGATGAAATTACACATTCTGTGGACTTAGGAGTGCGCTAATGACTGCATTTTCTTTCTTTAGCAGGTTGACAAGAGATGAGTGGGAGCGGCGACGTATTCTAGAAGAAAATCGCTAGTGCTTTGCATATAGCATTCTTCACACCGCATGTATCTACGTACAGCGGAGGACTGCGTGAATAATTAGTTTTTTGGGAAGTTACAGGTCGATGTTTAAATTTTTTTCATTATGCTTTAGAATACTGATGAAATTACCCATTCTGTTGACTTAGGAGTGCGCTAATGACTGCATTTTCTTTCTTTAGCAGGTTGACAAGCGATGAGTGGGAGCGGCGACATATTCTAGAAGAAAATCGCTAGTGCTTTGCACTTAGCATACTTTACGCTGAATGTATCTACGTATAGCGGAGGACTGCGTGAAGAATAAGTTTTTTGGTAAGTATCAGCTCGATGTTTTAATTTTTTTCATTCTGCTTTAGAATACTGATGAAATTACACATTATGTGGACTTGGGAGTGCGCTAATTACTGCATTTTCTTTCTTTAGCAGGTTGACAAGAGATTAGTGGGAGCGGCGACATATTCTAGAAGAAAATCGCTAGTGCTTTGCATATAGCATTCTTCACACCGAATGTATCTACGTACAGCGGAGGACTGCGTTAATAATTAGTTTTTTGGGAAGTAACAGCTCGATGTTTAAATTTTCTTCATTATGCTTTAGAATACTGATGAAATTACACATTCTGTGTAATTCGGAGTGCGCTAATGACTGCATTTTTTTCGAAAGCAGGTGGACAAGGGATGAGTGGGAGCGGCGACATATTCTAGAAGAAAATAGCTAGTGATGTGCTAATAGCATTCTTCACGCCTAATGTATCTACGTACAGCGGAGGACTGCGTGAATAATTAGTTTTTTGTGGTTAGTAACAGGTCGATGTTTAAATTTTTTTCATTATGCTTTAGAATACTGATGAAATTACACATTCTGTGGACTTAGGAGTGCGCTAATGACTGCATTTTCTTTCCTTAGCTGGTTGACAAGAGATGAGTGGGAGCGGCGACATATTCTAGAAGAAAATAGCTAGTGGTTTTCATATAGCATTCTTCACACCGAATGTATCTACGTACAGCGGAGGACTGCGTGAATAATTAGTTTTTTGGGAAGTAACAGCTCGATGTTTAAATTTTTTTCATTATGCTTTAGAATACTGATGAAATTACACATTCTGTGTACTTAGGAGTGCGCTAATGACTGCATTTTTTTCGAAAGCAGGTGGACAAGAGATGAGTGGGAGCGGCGACATATTGTAGAAGAAAATCGCTAGTTTTTTGCACTTAGCATTCTTTACGCTGAATGTATCTACGTACAGCGGAGGACTGCGTGAAGAATAAATTTTTGGTAAGTATCAGCTCGATGTTTTAAATTTTTTCATTATGCTTTAGAATACTGATGAAATTACACATTCTGTGTACTTAGGAGTGCGCTAATGACTGCATTTTCTTTCTTTAGCAGGTGACAAGAGATGAGTGGGAGCGGCGACGTATTCTAGAAGAAAATCGCTAGTGCTTTGCATATAGCATTCTTCACACCGAATGTATCTACGTACAGCGGAGGACTGCGTGAATAATTAGTTTTTTGGGAAGTAACAGCTCGATGTTTAAATTTTTTTCTTTATGCTTTAGAATACTGATGAAATTACACATTCTGTGGACTTAGGAGTGCGCTAATGACTGCATTTTCTTTCTTTAGCAGGTTGACAAGAGATGAGTGGGAGCGGCGACGTATTCTAGAAGAAAATCGCTAGTGCTTTGCATATAGCATTCTTCACACCGCATGTATCTACGTACAGCGGAGGACTGCGTGAATAATTAGTTTTTTGGGAAGTAACAGGTCGTTGTTTAAATTTTTTTCATTATGCTTTAGAATACTGATGAAATTACCCATTCTGTTGACTTAGGAGTGCGCTAATGACTGCATTTTCTTTCTTTAGCAGGTTGACAAGCGATGAGTGGGAGCGGCGACATATTCTAGAAGAAAATCGCTAGTGCTTTGCACTTAGCATACTTTACGCTGAATGTATCTACGTATAGCGGAGGACTGCGTGAATAATTAGTTTTTTGGGAAGTAACAGCTCGATGTTTAAATTTTTTTCATTATGCTTTAGAATACTGATGAAATTACACATTCTGTGTACTTAGGAGTGCGCTAATGACTGCATTTTCTTTCTTTAGCAGGTTGACAAGAGATGAGTGGGAGCGGCGACATATTCTAGAAGAAAATCGCTAGTGCTTTGCATATAGCATTCTTCACACCGAATGTATCTACGTACAGCGGAGGACTGCGTGAATAATTAGTTTTTTGGGAAGTAACAGCTCGATGTTTAAATTTTTTTCATTATGCTTTAGAATACTGATGAAATTACACATTCTGTGTACTTAAGGAGTGCGCTAATGACTGCATTTTTTTCGAAAGCAGGTGGACAAGAGATGAGTTGGAGCGGCGACATATTCTAGAAGAAAATCGCTAGTGCTTTGCACTTAGCATTCTTTACGCTGAATGTATCTACGTACAGCGGAGGACTGCGTGAATAATTAGTTTTTTGGGAAGTAACAGCTCGATGTTTAAATTTTTTTCATTATGCTTTAGAATACTGATGAAATTACACATTCTGTGTACTAAGGAGTGCGCTAATGACTGCATTTTCTTTCTTTAGCAGGTTGACAAGAGATGAGTGGTAGCGGCGACATATTCTAGAAGAAAATCGCTAGTGCTTTGCACTTAGCATTGTTTACGCTGAATGTATCTACGTACAGCGGAGGACTGCGTGAATAATTAGTTTTTTGGGAAGTAACAGCTCGATGTTTAAATTTTTTTCATTATGCTTTAGAATACTGATGAAATTACACATTCTGTGAACTTAGGAGTGCGCTAATGACTGTATTTTCATTCTTTAGCAGGTTGACAAGAGATGAGTGGGAGCGGCGACATATTCTAGAAGAAAATAGCTAGTGGTTTTCATATAGCATTCTTCACACCGAATGTATCTACGTACAGCGGAGGACTGCGTGAATAATTAGTTTTTTGGGAAATAACAGCTCGATGTTTAAATTTTTTTCATTATGCTTTAGAATACTGATGAAATTACACATTCTGTGTACTTAGGAGTGCGCTAATGACTGCATTTTTTTCGAAAGCAGGTGGACAAGAGATGAGTGGGAGCGGCGACATATTGTAGAAGAAAATCGCTAGTTTTTTGCACTTAGCATTCTTTACGCTGAATGTATCTACGTACAGCGGAGGACTGCGTGAAGAATAAATTTTTGGTAAGTATCAGCTCGATGTTTTAAATTTTTTCATTATGCTTTAGAATACTGATGAAATTACACATTCTGTGTACTTAGGAGTGCGCTAATGACTGCATTTTCTTTCTTTAGCACTTGACAAGAGATGAGTGGGAGCGGCGACGTATTCTAGAAGAAAATCGCTAGTGCTTTGCATATAGTATTCTTCACACCGAATGTATCTACGTACAGCGGAGGACTGCGTGAATAATTAGTTTTTTGGGAAGTAACAGCTCGATGTTTAAATTTTTTTCTTTATGCTTTAGAATACTGATGAAATTACACATTCTGTGGACTTAGGAGTGCGCTAATGACTGCATTTTCTTTCTTTAGCAGGTTGACAAGAGATGAGTGGGAGCGGCGACGTATTCTAGAAGAAAATCGCTAGTGCTTTGCATATAGCATTCTTCACACCGCATGTATCTACGTACAGCGGAGGACTGCGTGAATAATTAGTTTTTTGGGAAGTAACAGGTCGATGTTTAAATTTTTTTCATTATGCTTTAGAATACTGATGAAATTACCCATTCTGTTGACTTAGGAGTGCGCTAATGACTGCATTTTCTTTCTTTAGCAGGTTGACAAGCGATGAGTGGGAGCGGCGACATATTCTAGAAGAAAATCGCTAGTGCTTTGCACTTAGCATACTTTACGCTGAATGTATCTACGTATAGCGGAGGACTGCGTGAATAATTAGTTTTTTGGGAAGTAACAGCTCGATGTTTAAATTTTTTTCATTATGCTTTAGAATACTGATGAAATTACACATTCTGTGTACTTAGGAGTGCGCTAATGACTGCATTTTCTTTCTTTAGCAGGTTGACAAGAGATGAGTGGGAGCGGCGACATATTCTAGAAGAAAATCGCTAGTGCTTTGCATATAGCATTCTTCACACCGAATGTATCTACGTACAGCGGAGGACTGCGTGAATAATTAGTTTTTTGGGAAGTAACAGCTCGATGTTTAAATTTTTTTCATTATGCTTTAGAATACTGATGAAATTACACATTCTGTGTACTTAAGGAGTGCGCTAATGACTGCATTTTTTTCGAAAGCAGGTGGACAAGAGATGAGTTGGAGCGGCGACATATTCTAGAAGAAAATCGCTAGTGCTTTGCACTTAGCATTCTTTACGCTGAATGTATCTACGTACAGCGGAGGACTGCGTGAATAATTAGTTTTGTGGGAAGTAACAGCTCGATGTTTAAATTTTTTTCATTATGCTTTAGAATACTGATGAAATTACACATTCTGTGTACTAAGGAGTGCGCTAATGACTGCATTTTTTTCGAAAGCAGGTGGACAAGAGATGAGTGGGAGCTGCGACATATTCTAGAAGAAAATCGCTAGTGCTTTGCACTTAGCATTCTTTACGCTGAATGTATCTACGTATAGCGGAGGACTGCGTGAAGAATAAGTTTTTTGGTAAGTATCAGCTCGATGTTTTAATTTTTTTCATTATGCTTTAGAATACTGATGAAATTACACATTATGTGGACTTGGGAGTGCGCTAATTACTGCATTTTCTTTCTTTAGCAGGTTGACAAGAGATTAGTGGGAGCGGCGACATATTCTAGAAGAAAATCGCTAGTGCTTTGCATATAGCATTCTTCACACCGAATGTATCTACGTACAGCGGAGGACTGCGTTAATAATTAGTTTTTTGGGAACTAACAGCTCGATGTTTAAATTTTCTTCATTATGCTTTAGAATACTGATGAAATTACACATTCTGTGTAATTCGGAGTGCGCTAATGACTGCATTTTTTTCGAAAGCAGGTGGACAAGGGATGAGTGGGAGCGGCGACATATTCTAGAAGAAAATAGCTAGTGATGTGCTAATAGCATTCTTCACGCCGAATGTATCTACGTACAGCGGAGGACTGCGTGAATAATTAGTTTTTTGTGGTTAGTAACAGGTCGATGTTTAAATTTTTTTCATTATGCTTTAGAATACTGATGAAATTACACATTCTGTGGACTTAGGAGTGCGCTAATGACTGCATTTTCTTTCCTTAGCTGGTTGACAAGAAATGAGTGGGAGCGGCGACATATTCTAGAAGAAAATCGCAGGTGCTTTGCATATAGCATTCTTCACTCCGCATGTATCTACGTACAGCGGAGGACTGCGTGAATAATTAGTTTTTTGGGAAGTAACAGCTCGATGTTTAAATTTTTTTCACCATCCTTTAGAATACTGATGAAATTACACATTCTGTGGACTTGGGAGTGCGCTAATGACTGCAGTTTCTTTCTTTAGCAGGTTGACAAGAGATGAGTGGCAGCGACGACATATTCTAGAAGAAAATCGCTAGTGCTTTGCATATAGCATTCTTCACGCTGAATGTATCTACGTACAGCGGAGGACTGCGTGAATAATTAGTTTTTTGGGAAGTAACAGCTCGATGTTTAAATTTTTTTCATTGTGCTTTAGAATACTGATGAAATTACACATTCTGTGTACTTTGGAGTGCGCTAATGACTGCATTTTTTTCGAAAGCATGTGGACAAGAGATGAGTGGGAGCGGCGACATATTCTAGAAGAAAATAGCTAGTGCTTTGCACATAGCATTCTTCACACCGAATGTATCTACGTACAGCGGAGGACTGCGTGAAGAGTAAGGTTTTTGATAAGTATCGGCTCGATGTTTTAATTTTTTTCATTATGCTTTAGAATACTGATGAAATTACACATTCTGTGTACTTAGGAGTGCGCTAATGACTGCATTTTCTTTCTTTAGCAGGTTGACAAGAGATGAGTGGGAGCGGCAACACATTCTAGAAGATAATCGCTATTGCTTTGCACTTAGCATTCTTTACGCTGAATGTATCTACGTACAGCGGAGGACTGCGTGAATAATTAGTTTTTTGGGAAGTAACAGCTCGACGTTTAAATTTTTTTCATTATGCTTTAGAATACTGATGAAATTACACATTCTGTGGACTTAGGAGTGCGCTAATGACTGCATTTTCTTTCTTTAGCAGGTTGACAAGAGATGAGTGGGAGCGGCGACGTAATCTAGAAGAAAATCGCTAGTGCTTTGCACTTAGCATTCTTTACGCTGAATGTATCTACGTACAGCGGAGGACTGCGTGAATAATTAGTTTTTTGGGAAGTAACAGCTCGATGTTTAAATTTTTTTCATTATGCTTTAGAATACTGATGAAATTACACATTCTGTGAACTTAGGAGTGCGCTAATGACTGCATTTTCATTCTTTAGCAGGTTGACAAGAGATGAGTGGGAGCGGCGACATATTCCAGAAGAAAATAGCTAGTGCTTTGCATATAGCATTCTTCACACCGAATGTATCTACGTACAGCGGAGGACTGCGTGAATAATTAGTTTTTTGGGAAGTAACAGCTCGATGTTTAAATTTTTTTCATTATGCTTTAGAATACTGATGAAATTACACATTCTGTGTACTTAGGAAAGCGCTAATGACTGCATTTTTTTTGAAAGCAGGTGGACAAGAGATGAGTAGGAGCGGCGACATATTCTAGAAGAAAATCGCTAGTGCTTTGCACTTAGCATTCTTTACGCTGAATGTATCTACGTATAGAGGAGGACTGCGTGAATAATTAGATTTTTGGGAAGTAACAGCTCGATGTTTAAATTGTTTTCATTATGCTTTAGAATACTGATGAAATTACACATTCTGTGGACTTAGGAGTGCGCTAATGACTGCATTTTTTTTCTTTAGCAGGTTGACAAGAGATGAGTGGGAGCGGCGACATATTCTAGAAGAAAATCGCTAGTGCTTTGCATATAGCATTCTTCACACCGAATGTATCTACGTACAGCGGAGGACTGCGTGAATAATTAGTTTTTTGGGAAGTAACAGCTCGATGTTTAAATTTTTTTCATTATGCTTTAGAATACTGATGAAATTACACATTCTGTGTACTTAAGGAGTGCGCTAATGACAGCATTTTTTTCGAAAGCAGGTGGACAAGAGATGAGTAGGAGCGGCGACATATTCTAGAAGAAAATCGGTAGTGCTTTGCACTTAGCATTCTTATGCTGAATGTATCTACGTACAGCGGAGGACTGCGTGAATAATTAGTTTTTTGGGAAATAACAGCTCGATGTTTAAATTTTTTTCATTATGCTTTAGAATACTGATGAAATTACACATTCTGTGTACTTAGGAGTGCGCTAATGACTGCATTTTTTTCGAAAGCAGGTGGACAAGAGATGAGTGGGAGCGACGACATATTCTAGAAGAAAATCGCTAGTTTTTTGCACTTAGCATTCTTTACGTTGAATAAATCTACGTACAGCGGAGGACTGCGTGAAGAATAAATTTTTGGTAAATATCAGCTCGATGTTTTAAATTTTTTCATTATGCTTTAGAATACTGATGAAATTACACATTCTGTGTACTTAGGAGTGCGCTAATGACTGCATTTTCTTTCTTTAGCAGGTTGACAAGAGATGAGTGGGAGCGGCGACGTATTCTAGAAGAAAATCGCTAGTGCTTTGCACATAGCATTCTTCACACCGAATGTATCTACGTACAGCGGAGGACTGCGTGAATAATTAGTTTTTTGGGAAGTAACAGCTCGATGTTTAAATTTTTTTCAATATGCTTTAGAATACTGATGAAATTACACATTCTGTGGACTTAGGAGTGCGCTAATGACTGCATTTTCTTTCTTTAGCAGGTTGACAAGAGATGAGTGGGAGCGGCGACATATTCTAGAAGAAAATCGCTAGTGCTTTGCACTTAGCATTCTTTACGCTGATTGTATCTACGTACAGCGGAGGACTGCGTGAATAATTAGTTTTTTGGGAAGTAACAACTCGATGTTTAAATTTTTTTCATTATGCTTTAGAATACTGATGAAATTACACATTCTGTGGACTTAGGAGTGCGCTAATGACTGCATTTTCTTTCTTTAGCAGGTTGACAAGTGATGAGTGGGAGCGGCGACGTATTCTAGAAGAAAATCGCTAGTGCTTTGCATATAGCATTCTTCACACCAAAGGTATCTACGTACAGCGAAGGACTGCGTGAATAGTTAGTTTTTTGGGAAGTAACAGCTCGATGTGTAAATTTTTTTCATTATGCTTTAGAATACTGATGAAATTACACATTCCGTTGACTTAGGAGTGCGCTAATGACTGCATTTTCTTTCTTTAGCAGGTTGACAAGAGATGAGTGGGAGCGGCGACATATTCTAGAAGAAAATCGCTAGTGCTTTGCACTTAGCATTCTTTACGCTGAATGTATGTACGTACAGCGGAGGACTGCGTGAATAATTAGTTTTTTGGGAAGTAACAGCTCGATGTTTAAATTTTTTTCATTATGCTTTAGAATACTGATGAAATTACACATTCTGGGTACTTAGGAGTGCGCTAATGACTGCATTTTTTTCGAAAGCAGGTGGACAAGAGATGAGTGGGAGCGGCGACATATTCTAGAAGAAAATCGCTAGTGCTTTGCACTTAGCATTCTTCACACCAAATGTATCTACGTACAGCGGAGGACTGAGTGAATAGTTAGTTTTTTGGAAGTAACAGCTCGATGTTTAAAATTTTTCATTATGCTTTAGAATACTGATGAAATTACACATTCTGTTGACTTAGGAGTGCGCTAGTGACTGCATTTTCTTTCTTTAGCAGGTTGACAAGAGATGAGTGGGAGCGGCGACATATTCTAGAAGCAAATCGCTAGTGCTTTGCACTTAGCATTCTTTACGCTGAATGTATCTACGTACAGCGGAGGACTGCGTGAATAATTAGTTTTTTGGGAAGTAACAGCTCGATGTTTAAATTTTTTTCATTATGCTTTAGAATACTGATGAAATTACACATTCTGTGTACTTAGGAGTACGCTAATGACTGCATTTTTTCGAAAGCAGGTGGACAAGAGATGAGTGGGAGCGGCGACATATTCTAGAAGAAAATCGCTAGTGCTTTGCACTTAGCATTCTTTACGCTGAATGTATCTACGTATAGCGGAGGACTGCGTGAAGAATAAGTTTTTTGGTAAGTATCAGCTCGATGTTTTAATTTTCTTCATTATGCTGTAGAATACTGATGAAATTACACATTCTGTGGACTTGGGAGTGCGCTAATTACTGCATTTTCTTTCTTTAGCAGGTTGACAAGAGATTAGTGGGAGCGGCGACATATTCTAGAAGAAAATCGCTAGTGCTTTGCATATAGCATTCTTCACACCGAATGTTTCTACGTACAGCGGAGGACTGCGTGAATAATTAGTTTTTTGGGAAGTAACAGCTCGATGTTTAAATTTTCTTCATTATGCTTTAGAATACTGATGAAATTACACATTCTGTGTAATTCGGAGTGCGCTAATGACTGCATTTTTTTCGAAAGCAGGTGGACAAGAGATGAGTGGGAGCGGCGACATATTCTAGAAGAAAATAGCTAGTGCTTTGCACATAGCATTCTTCACGCCGAATGTATCTACGTACAGCACAGGACTGCGTGAATAATTAGTTTTTTGTGGTTAGTAACAGGTCGATGTTTAAATTTTTTTCATTATGCTTTAGAATACTGATGAAATTACACATTCTGTGGACTTAGGAGTGCGCTAATGACTGCATTTTTTTCGAAAGCAGGTGGACAAGAGATGAGTGGGAGCGGCGACATATTCTAGAAGAAAATAGCTAGTGCTTTGCACATAGCATTCTTCACACCGAATGTATCTACGTACAGCGGAGGACTGCGTGAAGAATAAGGTTTTTGATAAGTATCGGCTCGATGTTTTAATTTTTTTCATTATGCTTTAGAATACTGATGAAATTACACATTCTGTGGACTTGGGAGTGCGCTAATGACTGCATTTTCTTTCCTTAGCAGGTTGACAAGAGATGAGTGGGAGCCGCGACATATTCTAGAAGAAAATCGCAGGTGCTTTGCATATAGCAGTCTTCACTCCGCATGTATCTACGTACAGCGGAGGACTGCGTGAATAATTAGTTTTTTGGGAAGTAACAGCTCGATGTTTAAATTTTTTTCAGCATGCGTTAGAATACTGATGAAATTACACATTCTGTGTACTTAGGAGTGCGCTAATGACTGCATTTTTTTCGAAAGCAGGTTGACAAGAGATTAGTGGGAGCGGCGACATATTCTAGAAGAAAATCGCTAGTGCTTTGCATATAGCATTCTTCACACCAAATGTATCTACGTACAGCGGAGGACTGCGTGAATAATTAGTTTTTTGGGAAGTAACAGCTCGATGTTTAAATTTTTTTCAACATGCTTTAGAATACTGATGAAATTACACATTCTGTGTACTTAGGAGTGCGCTAATGACTGCATTTTTTTCGAAAGCAGGTTGACAAGAGATTAGTGGGAGCGGCGACATATTCTAGAAGAAAATCGCTAGTGCTTTGCATATAGCATTCTTCACACCGAATGTTTCTACGTACAGCGGAGGACTGCGTGAATAATTAGTTTTTTGGGAAGTAACAGCTCGATGTTTAAATTTTCTTCATTATTCTTTAGAATACTGATGAAATTACACATTCTGTGTAATTCGGAGTGCGCTAATGACTGCATTTTTTTCGAAAGCAGGTGGACAAGAGATGAGTGGGAGCGGCGACATATTCTAGAAGAAAATAGCTAGTGATGTGCACATAGCATTCTTCACGCCGAATGTATCTACGTACAGCAGAGGACTGCGTGAATAATTAGTTTTTTGTGGTTAGTAACAGGTCGATGTTTAAATTTTTTTCATTATGCTTTAGAATACTGATGAAATTACACATTCTGTGTACTTAGGAGTGCGCTAATGACTGCATTTTTTTCGAAAGCAGGTGGACAAGTGATGAGTGGGAGCGGCGACGTATTCTAGAAGAAAATCGCTAGTGCTTTGCATATAGCATTCTTCACACCAAATGTATCTACGTACAGCGGAGGACTGAGTGAATAGTTAGTTTTTTGGGAAGTAACAGCTCGATGTTTAAAATTTTTCATTATGCTTTAGAATACTGATGAAATTACACATTCTGTTGACTTAGGAGTGCGCTAGTGACTGCATTTTCTTTCTTTAGCAGGTTGACAAGAGATGAGTGGGAGCGGCGACATATTCTAGAAGCAAATCGCTAGTGCTTTGCACTTAGCATTCTTTACGCTGAATGTATCTACGTACAGCGGAGGACTGCGTGAATAATTAGTTTTTTGGGAAGTAACAGCTCGATGTTTAAATTTTTTTCATTATGCTTTAGAATACTGATGAAATTACACATTCTGTGTACTTAGGAGTGCGCTAATGACTGCATTTTTTTCGAAAGCAGGTGGACAAGAGATGAGTGGGAGCGGCGACATATTCTAGAAGAAAATCGCTAGTGCTTTGCATATAGCATTCTTCACACCGAATGTTTCTACGTACAGCGGAGGACTGCGTGAATAATTAGTTTTTTGGGAAGTAACAGCTCGATGTTTAAATTTTCTTCATTATGCTTTAGAATACTGATGAAATTACACATTCTGTGTAATTCGGAGTGCGCTAATGACTGCATTTTTTTCGAAAGCAGGTGGACAAGAGATGAGTGGGAGCGGCGACATATTCTAGAAGAAAATAGCTAGTGATGTGCACATAGCATTCTTCACGCCGAATGTATCTACGTACAGCAGAGGACTGCGTGAATAATTAGTTTTTTGTGTTAGTAACAGGTCGATGTTTAAATTTTTTTCATTATGCTTTAGAATACTGATGAAATTACACATTCTGTGGACTTAGGAGTGCGCTAATGACTGCATTTTTTTCGAAAGCAGGTGGACAAGAGATGAGTGGGAGCGGCGACATATTCTAGAAGAAAATAGCTAGTGCTTTGCACATAGCATTCTTCACACCGAATGTATCTACGTACAGCGGAGGACTGCGTGAAGAATAAGGTTTTTGATAAGTATCGGCTCGATGTTTTAATTTTTTTCATTATGCTTTAGAATACTGATGAAATTACACATTCTGTGGACTTGGGAGTGCGCTAATGACTGCATTTTCTTTCCTTAGCAGGTTGACAAGAATGAGTGGGAGCCGCGACATATTCTAGAAGAAAATCGCAGGTGCTTTGCATATAGCAGTCTTCACTCCGCATGTATCTACGTACAGCGGAGGACTGCGTGAATAATTAGTTTTTTGGGAAGTAACAGCTCGATGTTTAAATTTTTTTCAGCATGCTTTAGAATACTGATGAAATTACACATTCTGTGTACTTAGGAGTGCGCTAATGACTGCATTTTTTTCGAAAGCAGGTTGACAAGAGATTAGTGGGAGCGGCGACATATTCTAGAAGAAAATCGCTAGTGCTTTGCATATAGCATTCTTCACACCAAATGTATCTACGTACAGCGGAGGACTGCGTGAATAATTAGTTTTTTGGGAAGTAACAGCTCGATGTTTAAATTTTTTTCAACATGCTTTAGAATACTGATGAAATTACACATTCTGTGTACTTAGGAGTGCGCTAATGACTGCATTTTTTTCGAAAGCAGGTTGACAAGAGATTAGTGGGAGCGGCGACATATTCTAGAAGAAAATCGCTAGTGCTTTGCATATAGCATTCTTCACACCGAATGTTTCTACGTACAGCGGAGGACTGCGTGAATAATTAGTTTTTTGGGAAGTAACAGCTCGATGTTTAAATTTTCTTCATTATGCTTTAGAATACTGATGAAATTACACATTCTGTGTAATTCGGAGTGCGCTAATGACTGCATTTTTTTCGAAAGCAGGTGGACAAGACATGAGTGGGAGCGGCGACATATTCTAGAAGAAAATAGCTAGTGATGTGCACATAGCATTCTTCACGCCGAATGTATCTACGTACAGCAGAGGACTGCGTGAATAATTAGTTTTTTGTGGTTAGTAACAGGTCGATGTTTAAATTTTTTTCATTATGCTTTAGAATACTGATGAAATTACACATTCTGTGTACTTAGGAGTGCGCTAATGACTGCATTTTTTTCGAAAGCAGGTGGACAAGTGATGAGTGGGTGCGGCGACGTATTCTAGAAGAAAATCGCTAGTGCTTTGCATATAGCATTCTTCACACCAAATGTATCTACGTACAGCGGAGGACTGAGTGAATAGTTAGTTTTTTGGGAAGTAACAGCTCGATGTTTAAAATTTTTCATTATGCTTTAGAATACTGATGAAATTACACATTCTGTTGACTTAGGAGTGCGCTAGTGACTGCATTTTCTTTCTTTAGCAGGTTGACAAGAGATGAGTGGGAGCGGCGACATATTCTAGAAGCAAATCGCTAGTGCTTTGCACTTAGCATTCTTTACGCTGAATGTATCTACGTACAGCGGAGGACTGCGTGAATAATTAGTTTTTTGGGAAGTAACAGCTCGATGTTTAAATTTTTTTCATTATGCTTTAGAATACTGATGAAATTACACATTCTGTGTACTTAGGAGTGCGCTAATGACTGCATTTTTTTCGAAAGCAGGTGGACAAGAGATGAGTGGGAGCGGCGACATATTCTAGAAGAAAATCGCTAGTGCTTTGCACTTAGCATTCTTTACGCTGAATGTATCTACGTATAGCGGAGGACTGCGTGAAGAATAAGTTTTTTGGTAAGTATCAGCTCGATGTTTTAATTTTTTTCATTATGCTGTAGAATACTGATGAAATTACACATTCTGTGGACTTGGGAGTGCGCTAATTACTGCATTTTCTTTCTTTAGCAGGTTGACAAGAGATTAGTGGGAGCGGCGACATATTCTAGAAGAAAATCGCTAGTGCTTTGCATATAGCATTCTTCACACCGAATGTTTCTACGTACAGCGGAGGACTGCGTGAATAATTAGTTTTTTGGGAAGTAACAGCTCGATGTTTAAATTTTCTTCATTATGCTTTAGAATACTGATGAAATTACACATTCTGTGTAATTCGGAGTGCGCTAATGACTGCATTTTTTTCGAAAGCAGGTGGACAAGAGATGAGTGGGAGCGGCGACATATTCTAGAAGAAAATAGCTAGTGATGTGCACATAGCATTCTTCACGCCGAATGTATCTACGTACAGCAGAGGACTGCGTGAATAATTAGTTTTTTGTGGTTAGTAACAGGTCGATGTTTAAATTTTTTTCATTATGCTTTAGAATACTGATGAAATTACACATTCTGTGTAATTCGGAGTGCGCTAATGACTGCATTTTTTTCGAAAGCAGGTGGACAAGAGATGAGTGGGAGCGGCGACATATTCTAGAAGAAAATAGCTAGTGCTTTGCACATAGCATTCTTCACACCGAATGTATCTACGTACAGCGGAGGACTGCGTGAAGAATAAGGTTTTTGATAAGTATCGGCTCGATGTTTTAATTTTTTTCATTATGCTTTAGAATACTGATGAAATTACACATTCTGTGGACTTGGGAGTGCGCTAATGACTGCATTTTCTTTCCTTAGCAGGTTGACAAGAGATGAGTGGGAGCCGCGACATATTCTAGAAGAAAATCGCAGGTGCTTTGCATATAGCAGTCTTCACTCCGCATGTATCTACGTACAGCGGAGGACTGCGTGAATAATTAGTTTTTTGGGAAGTAACAGCTCGATGTTTAAATTTTCTTCATTATGCTTTAGAATACTGATGAAATTACACATTCTGTGTAATTCGGAGTGCGCTAATGACTGCATTTTTTTCGAAAGCAGGTGGACAAGAGATGAGTGGGAGCGGCGACATATTCTAGAAGAAAATAGCTAGTGATGTGCACATAGCATTCTTCACGCCGAATGTATCTACGTACAGCAGAGGACTGCGTGAATAATTAGTTTTTTGTGGTTAGTAACAGGTCGATGTTTAAATTTTTTTCATTATGCTTTAGAATACTGATGAAATTACACATTCTGTGTACTTAGGAGTGCGCTAATGACTGCATTTTTTTCGAAAGCAGGTGGACAAGTGATGAGTGGGAGCGGCGACGTATTCTAGAAGAAAATCGCTAGTGCTTTGCATATAGCATTCTTCACACCAAATGTATCTACGTACAGCGGAGGACTGAGTGAATAGTTAGTTTTTTGGGAAGTAACAGCTCGATGTTTAAAATTTTTCATTATGCTTTAGAATACTGATGAAATTACACATTCTGTTGACTTAGGAGTGCGCTAGTGACTGCATTTTCTTTCTTTAGCAGGTTGACAAGAGATGAGTGGGAGCGGCGACATATTCTAGAAGCAAATCGCTAGTGCTTTGCACTTAGCATTCTTTACGCTGAATGTATCTACGTACAGCGGAGGACTGCGTGAATAATTAGTTTTTTGGGAAGTAACAGCTCGATGTTTAAATTTTTTTCATTATGCTTTAGAATACTGATGAAATTACACATTCTGTGTACTTAGGAGTGCGCTAATGACTGCATTTTTTTCGAAAGCAGGTGGACAAGAGATGAGTGGGAGCGGCGACATATTCTAGAAGAAAATCGCTAGTGCTTTGCATATAGCATTCTTCACACCGAATGTTTCTACGTACAGCGGAGGACTGCGTGAATAATTAGTTTTTTGGGAAGTAACAGCTCGATGTTTAAATTTTCTTCTTTATGCTTTAGAATACTGATGAAATTACACATTCTGTGTAATTCGGAGTGCGCTAATGACTGCATTTTTTTCGAAAGCAGGTGGACAAGAGATGAGTGGGAGCGGCGACATATTCTAGAAGAAAATAGCTAGTGATGTGCACATAGCATTCTTCACGCCGAATGTATCTACGTACAGCAGTGGACTGCGTGAATAATTAGTTTTTTGTGGTTAGTAACAGGTCGATGTTTAAATTTTTTTCATTATGCTGTAGAATACTGATGAAATTACACATTCTGTGGACTTAGGAGTGCGCTAATGACTGCATTTTTTTCGAAAGCAGGTGGACAAGAGATGAGTGGGAGCGGCGACATATTCTAGAAGAAAATAGCTAGTGCTTTGCACATAGCATTCTTCACACCGAATGTATCTACGTACAGCGGAGGACTGCGTGAAGAATAAGGTTTTTGATAAGTATCGGCTCGATGTTTTAATTTTTTTCATTATGCTTTAGAATACTGATGAAATTACACATTCTGTGGACTTGGGAGTGCGCTAATGACTGCATTTTCTTTCCTTAGCAGGTTGACAAGAGATGAGTGGGAGCCGCGACATATTCTAGAAGAAAATCGCAGGTGCTTTGCATATAGCAGTCTTCACTCCGCATGTATCTACGTACAGCGGAGGACTGCGTGAATAATTAGTTTTTTGGGAAGTAACAGCTCGATGTTTAAATTTTTTTCAGCATGCTTTAGAATACTGATGAAATTACACATTCTGTGTACTTAGGAGTGCGCTAATGACTGCATTTTTTTCGAAAGCAGGTTGACAAGAGATTAGTGGGAGCGGCGACATATTCTAGAAGAAAATCGCTAGTGCTTTGCATATAGCATTCTTCACACCAAATGTATCTACGTACAGCGGAGGACTGCGTGAATAATTAGTTTTTTGGGAAGTAACAGCTCGATGTTTAAATTTTTTTCAACATGCTTTAGAATACTGATGAAATTACACATTCTGTGTACTTAGGAGTGCGCTAATGACTGCATTTTTTTCGAAAGCAGGTTGACAAGAGATTAGTGGGAGCGGCGACATATTCTAGAAGAAAATCGCTAGTGCTTTGCATATAGCATTCTTCACACCGAATGTTTCTACGTACAGCGGAGGACTGCGTGAATAATTAGTTTTTTGGGAAGTAACAGCTCGATGTTTAAATTTTCTTCATTATGCTTTAGAATACTGATGAAATTACACATTCTGTGTAATTCGGAGTGCGCTAATGACTGCATTTTTTTCGAAAGCAGGTGGACAAGAGATGAGTGGGAGCGGCGACATATTCTAGAAGAAAATAGCTAGTGATGTGCACATAGCATTCTTCACGCCGAATGTATCTACGTACAGCAGAGGACTGCGTGAATAATTAGTTTTTTGTGGTTAGTAACAGGTCGATGTTTAAATTTTTTTCATTATGCTTTAGAATACTGATGAAATTACACATTCTGTGTACTTAGGAGTGCGCTAATGACTACATTTTTTTCGAAAGCAGGTGGACAAGTGATGAGTGGGAGCGGCGACGTATTCTAGAAGAAAATCGCTAGTGCTTTGCATATAGCATTCTTCACACCAAATGTATCTACGTACAGCGGAGGACTGAGTGAATAGTTACTTTTTTTTGAAGTAACAGCTCGATGTTTAAAATTTTTCATTATGCTTTAGAATACTGATGAAATTACACATTCTGTTGACTTAGGAGTGCGCTAGTGACTGCATTTTCTTTCTTTAGCAGGTTGACAAGAGATGAGTGGGAGCGGCGACATATTCTAGAAGCAAATCGCTAGTGCTTTGCACTTAGCATTCTTTACGCTGAATGTATCTACGTACAGCGGAGGACTGCGTGAATAATTAGTTTTTTGGGAAGTAACAGCTCGATGTTTAAATTTTTTTCATTATGCTTTAGAATACTGATGAAATTACACATTCTGTGTACTTAGGAGTGCGCTAATGACTGCATTATTTTCGAAAGCAGGTGGACAAGAGATGAGTGGGAGCGGCGACATATTCTGGAAGAAAATCGCTAGTGCTTTGCACTTAGCATTCTTTACGCTGAATGTATCTACGTATAGCGGAGGACTGCGTGAAGAATAAGTTTTTTGGTAAGTATCAGCTCGATGTTTTAATTTTTTTCATTATGCTGTAGAATACTGATGAAATTACACATTCTGTGGACTTGGGAGTGCGCTAATTACTGCATTTTCTTTCTTTAGCAGGTTGACAAGAGATTAGTGGGAGCGGCGACATATTCTAGAAGAAAATCGCTAGTGCTTTGCATATAGCATTCTTCACACCGAATGTTTCTACGTACAGCGGAGGACTGCGTGAATAATTAGTTTTTTGGGAAGTAACAGCTCGATGTTTAAATTTTCTTCATTATGCTTTAGAATACTGATGAAATTACACATTCTGTGTAATTCGGAGTGCGCTAATGACTGCATTTTTTTCGAAAGCAGGTGGACAAGAGATGAGTGGGAGCGGCGACATATTCTAGAAGAAAATAGCTAGTGATGTGCACATAGCATTCTTCACGCCGAATGTATCTACGTACAGCAGAGGACTGCGTGAATAATTAGTTTTTTGTGGTTAGTAACAGGTCGATGTTTAAATTTTTTTCATTATGCTTTAGAATACTGATGAAATTACACATTCTGTGGACTTAGGAGTGCGCTAATGACTGCATTTTTTTCGAAAGCAGGTGAACAAGAGATGAGTGGGAGCGGCGACATATTCTAGAAGAAAATAGCTAGTGCTTTGCACATAGCATTCTTCACACCGAATGTATCTACGTACAGCGGAGGACTGCGTGAAGAATAAGGTTTTTGATAAGTATCGGCTCGATGTTTTAATTTTTTTCATTATGCTTTAGAATACTGATGAAATTACACATTCTGTGGACTTGGGAGTGCGCTAATGACTGCATTTTCTTTCCTTAGCAGGTTGACAAGAGATGAGTGGGAGCCGCGACATATTCTAGAAGAAAATCGCAGGTGCTTTGCATATAGCAGTCTTCACTCCGCATGTATCTACGTACAGCGGAGGACTGCGTGAATAATTAGTTTTTTGGGAAGTAACAGCTCGATGTTTAAATTTTTTTCAGCATGCTTTAGAATACTGATGAAATTACACATTCTGTGTACTTAGGAGTGCGCTAATGAGTGCATTTTTTTCGAAAGCAGGTTGACAAGAGATTAGTGGGAGCGGCGACATATTCTAGAAGAAAATCGCTAGTGCTTTGCATATAGCATTCTTCACACCAAATGTATCTACGTACAGCGGAGGACTGCGTGAATAATTAGTTTTTTGGGAAGTAACAGCTCGATGTTTAAATTTTTTTCAGCATGCTTTAGAATACTGATGAAATTACACATTCTGTGTACTTAGGAGTGCGCTAATGACTGCATTTTTTTCGAAAGCAGGTTGACAAGAGATTAGTGGGAGCGGCGACATATTCTAGAAGAAAATCGCTAGTGCTTTGCATATAGCATTCTTCACACCGAATGTTTCTACGTACAGCGGAGGACTGCGTGAATAATTAGTTTTTTGGGAAGTAACAGCTCGATGTTTAAATTTTCTTCATTATGCTTTAGAATACTGATGAAATTACACATTCTGTGTAAATCGGAGTGCGCTAATGACTGCATTTTTTTCGAAAGCAGGTGGACAAGAGATGAGTGGGAGCGGCGACATATTCTAGAAGAAAATAGCTAGTGATGTGCACATAGCATTCTTCACGCCGAATGTATCTACGTACAGCAGAGGACTGCGTGAATAATTAGTTTTTTGTGGTTCGTAACAGGTCGATGTTTAAATTTTTTTCATTATGCTTTAGAATACTGATGAAATTACACATTCTGTGTACTTAGGAGTGCGCTAATGACTGCATTTTTTTCGAAAGCAGGTGGACAAGTGATGAGTGGGAGCGGCGACGTATTCTAGAAGAAAATCGCTAGTGCTTTGCATATAGCATTCTTCACACCAAATGTATCTACGTACAGCGGAGGACTGAGTGAATAGTTACTTTTTTTTGAAGTAACAGCTCGATGTTTAAAATTTTTCATTATGCTTTAGAATACTGATGAAATTACACATTCTGTTGACTTAGGAGTGCGCTAGTGACTGCATTTTCTTTCTTTAGCAGGTTGACAAGAGATGAGTGGGAGCGGCGACATATTCTAGAAGCAAATCGCTAGTGCTTTGCACTTAGCATTCTTTACGCTGAATGTATCTACGTACAGCGGAGGACTGCGTGAATAATTAGTTTTTTGGGAAGTAACAGCTCGATGTTTAAATTTTTTTCATTATGCTTTAGAATACTGATGAAATTACACATTCTGTGTACTTAGGAGTGCGCTAATGACTGCATTTTTTTCGAAAGCAGGTGGACAAGAGATGAGTGGGAGCGGCGACATATTCTAGAAGAAAATCGCTAGTGCTTTTCACTTAGCATTCTTTACGCTGAATGTATCTACGTATAGCGGAGGACTGCGTGAAGAATAAGTTTTTTGGTAAGTATCAGCTCGATGTTTTAATTTTTTTCATTATGCTGTAGAATACTGATGAAATTACACATTCTGTGGACTTGGGAGTGCGCTAATTACTGCATTTTCTTTCTTTAGCAGGTTGACAAGAGATTAGTGGGAGCGGCGACATATTCTAGAAGAAAATCGCTAGTGCTTTGCATATAGCATTCTTCACACCGAATGTTTCTACGTACAGCGGAGGACTGCGTGAATAATTAGTTTTTTGGGAAGTAACAGCTCGATGTTTAAATTTTCTTCATTATGCTTTAGAATACTGATGAAATTACACATTCTGTGTAATTCGGAGTGCGCTAATGACTGCATTTTTTTCGAAAGCAGGTGGACAAGAGATGAGTGGGAGCGGCGACATATTCTAGAAGAAAATAGCTAGTGATGTGCACATAGCATTCTTCACGCCGAATGTATCTACGTACAGCAGAGGACTGCGTGAATAATTAGTATTTTTGTGGTTAGTAACAGGTCGATGTTTAAATTTTTTTCATTATGCTTTAGAATACTGATGAAATTACACATTCTGTGGACTTAGGAGTGCGCTAATGACTGCATTTTTTTCGAAAGCAGGTGGACAAGAGATGAGTGGTCGCGGCGACATATTCTAGAAGAAAATAGCTAGTGCTTTGCACATAGCATTCTTCACACCGAATGTATCTACGTACAGCGGAGGACTGCGTGAAGAATAAGGTTTTTGATAAGTATCGGCTCGATGTTTTAATTTTATCATTATGCTTTAGAATACTGATGAAATTACACATTCTGTGGACTTGGGAGTGCGCTAATGACTGCATTTTCTTTCCTTAGCAGGTTGACAAGAGATGAGTGGGAGCCGCGACATATTCTAGAAGAAAATCGCAGGTGCTTTGCATATAGCAGTCTTCACTCCGCATGTATCTACGTACAGCGGAGGACTGCGTGAATAATTAGTTTTTTGGGAAGTAACAGCTCGATGTTTAAATTTTTTTCAGCATGCTTTAGAATATTGATGAAATTACACATTCTGTGGACTTGGGAGAGCGCTAATGACTGCATTTTCTTTCTTTAGCAGGTTGACAAGAGATGAGTGGCAGCGACGACATATTCTAGAAGAAAATCGCTAGTGCTTTGGACATAGCATTCTTCACACCGAATGTATCTACGTACAGCGGAGGACTGCGTGAAGAATAAGGTTTTTGATAAGTATCGGCTCGATGTTTTAATTTTTTTCATTATGCTTTAGAATACTGATGAAATTACACATTCTGTGTACTTAGGAGTGCGCTAATGACTGCATTTTCTTTTTTTAGCAGGTTGACAAGAGATGAGTGGGAGCGGCGACACATTCTAGAAGAAAATCGCTATTGCTTTGCACTTAGCATTCTTTACGCTGAATGTATCTACGTACAGCGGAGGACTGCGTGAATAATTAGTTTTTTGGGAAGTAACAGCTCGATGTTTAAATTTTTTTCATTATGCTTTAGAATACTGATGAAATTACACATTCTGTGTACTTAGGAGTGCGCTAATGACTGCATTTTTTTCGAAAGCAGGTGGACAAGAGATGAGTGGGAGCGGCGACATATTCTAGAAGAAAATAGCTAGTGCTTTGCACATAGCATTCTTCACACCGAATGTATCTACGTACAGCGGAGGACTGCGTGAAGAATAAGGTTTTTGATAAGTATCGGCTCGATGTTTTAATTTTTTTCATTATGCTTTAGAATACTGATGAAATTACACATTCTGTGTACTTAGGAGTGCGCTAATGACTGCATTTTCTTTTTTTAGCAGGTTGACAAGAGATGAGTGGGAGCGGCGACACATTCTAGAAGAAAATCGCTATTGCTTTGCACTTAGCATTCTTTACGCTGAATGTATCTACGTACAGCGGAGGACTGCGTGAATAATTAGTTTTTTGGGAAGTAACAGCTCGATGTTTAAATTTTTTTCATTATGCTTTAGAATACTGATGAAATTACACATTCTGTGTACTTAGGAGTGCGCTAATGACTGCATTTTCTTTCTTTAGCAGGTTGACAAGAGATGAGTGGGAGCGGCGACGTATTCTAGAAGGAAATCGCTAGTGCTTTGCATATAGCATTCTTCACACCGAATGTATCTACGTACAGCGGAGGACTGCGTGAAGAGGAAGGTTTTTGATAAGTATCGGCTCGATGTTTTAATTTTTTTCATTATGCTTTAGAATACTGATGAAATTACACATTCTGTGGACTTGGGAGTGCGCTAATGACTGCATTTTCTTTCCTTAGCAGGTTGACAAGAGATGAGTGGGAGCCGCGACATATTCTAGAAGAAAATCGCAGGTGCTTTGCATATAGCAGTCTTCACTCCGCATGTATCTACGTACAGCGGAGGACTGCGTGAATAATTAGTTTTTTGGGAAGTAACAGCTCGATGTTTAAATTTTTTTCAGCATGCTTTAGAATACTGATGAAATTACACATTCTGTGTACTTAGGAGTGCGCTAATGACTGCATTTTTTTCGAAAGCAGGTTGACAAGAGATTAGTGGGAGCGGCGACATATTCTAGAAGAAAATCGCTAGTGCTTTGCATATAGCATTCTTCACACCAAATGTATCTACGTACAGCGGAGGACTGCGTGAATAATTAGTTTTTTGGGAAGTAACAGCTCGATGTTTAAATTTTTTTCAGCATGCTTTAGAATACTGATGAAATTACACATTCTGTGTACTTAGGAGTGCGCTAATGACTGCATTTTTTTCGAAAGCAGGTTGACAAGAGATTAGTGGGAGCGGCGACATATTCTAGAAGAAAATCGCTAGTGCTTTGCATATAGCATTCTTCACACCGAATGTTTCTACGTACAGCGGAGGACTGCGTGAATAATTAGTTTTTTGGGAAGTAACAGCTCGATGTTTAAATTTTCTTCATTATGCTTTAGAATACTGATGAAATTACACATTCTGTGTAAATCGGAGTGCGCTAATGACTGCATTTTTTTCGAAAGCAGGTGGACAAGAGATGAGTGGGAGCGGCGACATATTCTAGAAGAAAATAGCTAGTGATGTGCACATAGCATTCTTCACGCCGAATGTATCTACGTACAGCAGAGGACTGCGTGAATAATTAGTTTTTTGTGGTTAGTAACAGGTCGATGTTTAAATTTTTTTCATTATGCTTTAGAATACTGATGAAATTACACATTCTGTGTACTTAGGAGTGCGCTAATGACTGCATTTTTTTCGAAAGCAGGTGGACAAGTGATGAGTGGGAGCGGCGACGTATTCTAGAAGAAAATCGCTAGTGCTTTGCATATAGCATTCTTCACACCAAATGTATCTACGTACAGCGGAGGACTGAGTGAATAGTTAGTTTTTTGGGAAGTAACAGCTCGATGTTTAAAATTTTTCATTATGCTTTAGAATACTGATGAAATTACACATTCTGTTGACTTAGGAGTGCGCTAGTGACTGCATTTTCTTTCTTTAGCAGGTTGACAAGAGATGAGTGCGAGCGGCGACATATTCTAGAAGCAAATCGCTAGTGCTTTGCACTTAGCATTCTTTACGCTGAATGTATCTACGTACAGCGGAGGACTGCGTGAATAATTAGTTTTTTGAGAAGTAACAGCTCGATGTTTAAATTTTTTTCATTATGCTTTAGAATACTGATGAAATTACACATTCTGTGTACTTAGGAGTGCGCTAATGACTGCATTTTTTTCGAAAGCAGGTGGACAAGAGATGAGTGGGAGCGGCGACATATTCTAGAAGAAAATCGCTAGTGCTTTTCACTTAGCATTCTTTACGCTGAATGTATCTACGTATAGCGGAGGACTGCGTGAAGAATAAGTTTTTTGGTAAGTATCAGCTCGATGTTTTAATTTTTTCATTATGCTGTAGAATACTGATGAAATTACACATTCTGTGGACTTGGGAGTGCGCTAATTACTGCATTTTCTTTCTTTAGCAGGTTGACAAGAGATTAGTGGGAGCGGCGACATATTCTAGAAGAAAATCGCTAGTGCTTTGCATATAGCATTCTTCACACCGAATGTTTCTACGTACAGCGGAGGACTGCGTGAATAATTAGTTTTTTGGGAAGTAACAGCTCGATGTTTAAATTTTCTTCATTATGCTTTAGAATACTGATGAAATTACACATTCTGTGTAATTCGGAGTGCGCTAATGACTGCATTTTTTCGAAAGCAGGTGGACAAGAGATGAGTGGGAGCGGCGACATATTCTAGAAGAAAATAGCTAGTGATGTGCACATAGCATTCTTCACGCCGAATGTATCTACGTACAGCAGAGGACTGCGTGAATAATTAGTTTTTTGTGGTTAGTAACAGGTCGATGTTTAAATTTTTTTCATTATGCTTTAGAATACTGATGAAATTACACATTCTGTGGACTTAGGAGTGCGCTAATGACTGCATTTTTTTCGAAAGCAGGTGGACAAGAGATGAGTGGGAGCGGCGACATATTCTAGAAGAAAATAGCTAGTGCTTTGCACATAGCATTCTTCACACCGAATGTATCTACGTACAGCGGAGGACTGCGTGAAGAATAAGGTTTTTGATAAGTATCGGCTCGATGTTTTAATTTTTTTCATTATGCTTTAGAATACTGATGAAATTACACATTCTGTGGACTTGGGAGTGCGCTAATGACTGCATTTTCTTTCCTTAGCAGGTTGACAAGAGATGAGTGGGAGCCGCGACATATTCTAGAAGAAAATCGCAGGTGCTTTGCATATAGCAGTCTTCACTCCGCATGTATCTACGTACAGCGGAGGACTGCGTGAATAATTAGTTTTTTGGGAAGTAACAGCTCGATGTTTAAATTTTTTTCAGTATGCTTTAGAATATTGATGAAATTACACATTCTGTGGACTTGGGAGAGCGCTAATGACTGCATTTTCTTTCTTTAGCAGGTTGACAAGAGATGAGTGGCAGCGACGACATATTCTAGAAGAAAATCGCTAGTGCTTTGGACATAGCATTCTTCACACCGAATGTATCTACGTACAGCGGAGGACTGCGTGAAGAATAAGGTTTTTGATAAGTATCGGCTCGATGTTTTAATTTTTTTCATTATGCTTTAGAATACTGATGAAATTACACATTCTGTGTACTTAGGAGTGCGCTAATGACTGCATTTTCTTTTTTTAGCAGGTTGACAAGAGATGAGTGGGAGCGGCGACACATTCTAGAAGAAAATCGCTATTGCTTTGCACTTAGCATTCTTTACGCTGAATGTATCTACGTACAGCGGAGGACTGCGTGAATAATTAGTTTTTTGGGAAGTAACAGCTCGATGTTTAAATTTTTTTCATTATGCTTTAGAATACTGATGAAATTACACATTCTGTGTACTTAGGAGTGCGCTAATGACTGCATTTTTTTCGAAAGCAGGTGGACAAGAGATGAGTGGGAGCGGCGACATATTCTAGAAGAAAATAGCTAGTGCTTTGCACATAGCATTCTTCACACCGAATGTATCTACGTACAGCGGAGGACTGCGTGAAGAATAAGGTTTTTGATAAGTATCGGCTCGATGTTTTAATTTTTTTCATTATGCTTTAGAATACTGATGAAATTACACATTCTGTGTACTTAGGAGTGCGCTAATGACTGCATTTTCTTTTTTTAGCAGGTTGACAAGAGATGAGTGGGAGCGGCGACACATTCTAGAAGAAAATCGCTATTGCTTTGCACTTAGCATTCTTTACGCTGAATGTATCTACGTACAGCGGAGGACTGCGTGAATAATTAGTTTTTTGGGAAGTAACAGCTCGATGTTTAAATTTTTTTCATTATGCTTTAGAATACTGATGAAATTACACATTCTGTGTACTTAGGAGTGCGCTAATGACTGCATTTTCTTTCTTTAGCAGGTTGACAAGAGATGAGTGTGAGCGGCGACGTATTCTAGAAGGAAATCGCTAGTGCTTTGCAAATAGCATTCTTCACACCGAATGTATCTACGGACAGCGGAGGACTGCGTGAATAATTAGTTTTTTTGAAGTGACAGCTCGATGTTTAAATTTTTTTCATTATGCTTTAGAATACTGATGAAATTACACATTCTGTGGACTTAGGAGTGCGCTAATGACTGCATTTTCTTTCTTTAGCAGGTTGACAAGAGATGAGTGGTAGCGGCGACATATTCTAGAAGAAAATCGCTAGTGCTTTGCACTTAGCATTGTTTACGCTGAATGTATCTACGTACAGCGGAGGACTGCGTGAATAATTAGTTTTTTGGGAAGTAACAGCTCGATGTTTAAATTTTTTACATTATGCTTTAGAATACTGATGAAATTACACATTCTGTGAACTTAGGAGTGCGCTAATGACTGCATTTTCATTCTTTAGCAGGTTGACAAGAGATGAGTGGGAGCGGCGACATATTCTAGAAGAAAATAGCTAGTGGTTTTCATATAGCATTCTTCACACCGAATGTATCTACGTACAGCGGAGGACTGCGTGAATAATTAGTTTTTTGGGAAGTAACAGCTCGATGTTTAAATTTTTTTCATTATGCTTTAGAATACTGATGAAATTACACATTCTGTGTACTTAGGAGTGCGCTAATGACTGCATTTTTTTCGAAAGCAGGTGGACAAGAGATGAGTGGGAGCGGCGACATATTGTAGAAGAAAATCGCTAGTTTTTTGCACTTAGCATTCTTTACGCTGAATGTATCTACGTACAGCGGAGGACTGCGTGAAGAATAAATTTTTGGTAAGTATCAGCTCGATGTTTTAAATTTTTTCATTATGCTTTAGAATACTGATGAAATTACACATTCTGTGTACTTAGGAGTGCGCTAATGACTGCATTTTCTTTCTTTAGCAGGTTGACAAGAGATGAGTGGGAGCGGCGACGTATTCTAGAAGAAAATCGCTAGTGCTTTGCATATAGCATTCTTCACACCGCATGTATCTACGTACAGCGGAGGACTGCGTGAATAATTAGTTTTTTGGGAAGTAACAGCTCGATGTTTAAATTTTTTTCTTTATGCTTTAGAATACTGATGAAATTACACATTCTGTGGACTTAGGAGTGCGCTAATGACTGCATTTTCTTTCTTTAGCAGGTTGACAAGAGATGAGTGGGAGCGGCGACGTATTCTAGAAGAAAATCGCTAGTGCTTTGCATATAGCATTCTTCACACCGCATGTATCTACGTACAGCGGAGGACTGCGTGAATAATTAGTTTTTTGGGAAGTAACAGGTCGATGTTTAAATTTTTTTCATTATGCTTTAGAATACTGATGAAATTACCCATTCTGTTGACTTAGGAGTGCGCTAATGACTGCATTTTCTTTCTTTAGCAGGTTGACAAGCGATGAGTGGGAGCGGCGACATATTCTAGAAGAAAATCGCTAGTGCTTTGCACTTAGCATACTTTACGCTGAATGTATCTACGTATAGCGGAGGACTGCGTGAATAATTAGTTTTTTGGGAAGTAACAGCTCGATGTTTAAATTTTTTTCATTATGCTTTAGAATACTGATGAAATTACACATTCTGTGTACTTAGGAGTGCGCTAATGACTGCATTTTCTTTCTTTAGCAGGTTGACAAGAGATGAGTGGGAGCGGCGACATATTCTAGAAGAAAATCGCTAGTGCTTTGCATATAGCATTCTTCACACCGAATGTATCTACGTACAGCGGAGGACTGCGTGAATAATTAGTTTTTTGGGAAGTAACAGCTCGATGTTTAAATTTTTTTCATTATGCTTTAGAATACTGATGAAATTACACATTCTGTGTACTTAAGGAGTGCGCTAATGATTGCATTTTTTTCGAAAGCAGGTGGACAAGAGATGAGTTGGAGCGGCGACATATTCTAGAAGAAAATCGCTAGTGCTTTGCACTTAGCATTCTTTACGCTGAATGTATCTACGTACAGCGGAGGACTGCGTGAATAATTAGTTTTGTGGGAAGTAACAGCTCGATGTTTAAATTTTTTTCATTATGCTTTAGAATACTGATGAAATTACACATTCTGTGTACTAAGGAGTGCGCTAATGACTGCATTTTTTTCGAAAGCAGGTGGACAAGAGATGAGTGGGAGCTGCGACATATTCTAGAAGAAAATCGCTAGTGCTTTGCACTTAGCATTCTTTACGCTGAATGTATCTACGTATAGCGGAGGACTGCGTGAAGAATAAGTTTTTTGGTAAGTATCAGCTCGATGTTTTAATTTTTTTCATTATGCTTTAGAATACTGATGAAATTACACATTATGTGGACTTGGGAGTGCGCTAATTACTGCATTTTCTTTCTTTAGCAGGTTGACAAGAGATTAGTGGGAGCGGCGACATATTCTAGAAGAAAATCGCTAGTGCTTTGCATATAGCATTCTTCACACCGAATGTATCTACGTACAGCGGAGGACTGCGTTAATAATTAGTTTTTTGGGAAGTAACAGCTCGATGTTTAAATTTTCTTCATTATGCTTTAGAATACTGATGAAATTACACATTCTGTGTAATTCGGAGTGCGCTAATGACTGCATTTTTTTCGAAAGCAGGTGGACAAGGGATGAGTGGGAGCGGCGACATATTCTAGAAGAAAATAGCTAGTGATGTGCACATAGCATTCTTCACGCCGAATGTATCTACGTACAGCGGAGGACTGCGTGAATAATTAGTTTTTTGTGGTTAGTAACAGGTCGATGTTTAAATTTTTTTCATTATGCTTTAGAATACTGATGAAATTACACATTCTGTGGACTTAGGAGTGCGCTAATGACTGCATTTTCTTTCCTTAGCTGGTTGACAAGAGATGAATGGGAGCGGCGACATATTCGAGAAGAAAATCGCAGGTGCTTTGCATATAGCATTCTTCACTCCGCATGTATCTACGTACAGCGGAGGACTGCGTGAATAATTAGTTTTTTGGGAAGTAACAGCTCGATGTTTAAATTTTTTTCTCCATCCTTTAGAATACTGATGAAATTACACATTCTGTGGACTTGGGAGTGAGCTAATGACTGCATTTTCTTTCTTTAGCAGGTTGACAAGAGATGAGTGGCAGCGACGACATATTCTAGAAGAAAATCGCTAGTGCTTTGCATATAGCATTCTTCACGCTGAATGTATCTACGTACAGCGGAGGACTGCGTGAATAATTAGTTTTTTGGGAAGTAACAGCTCGATGTTTAAATTTTTTTCATTGTGCTTTAGAATACTGATGAAATTACACACTCTGTGTACTTTGGAGTGCGCTAATGACTGCATTTTTTTCGAAAGCATGTGGACAAGAGATGAGTGGGAGCGGCGACATATTCTAGAAGAAAATAGCTAGTGCTTTGCACATAGCATTCTTCACACCGAATGTATCTACGTACAGCGGAGGACTGCGTGAAGAGTAAGGTTTTTGATAAGTATCGGCTCGATGTTTTAATTTTTTTCATTATGCTTTAGAATACTGATGAAATTACACATTCTGTGTACTTAGGAGTGCGCTAATGACTGCATTTTCTTACTTTAGCAGGTTGACAAGAGATGAGTGGGAGCGGCGACACATTCTAGAAGAAAATCGCTATTGCTTTGCACTTAGCATTCTTTACGCTGAATGTATCTACGTACAGCGGAGGACTGCGTGGATAATTAGTTTTTTGGGAAGTAACAGCTCGACGTTTAAATTTTTTTCATTATGCTTTAGATTACTGATGAAATTACACATTCTGTGGACTTAGGAGTGCGCTAATGACTGCATTTTCTTTCTTTAGCAGGTTGACAAGAGATGAGTGGGAGCGGCGACGTATTCTAGAAGAAAATCGCTAGTGCTTTGCACTTAGCATTCTTTACGCTGAATGTATCTACGTACAGCGGAGGACTGCGTGAATAATTAGTTTTTTGGGAAGTAACAGCTCGATGTTTAAATTTTTTCCATTATGCTTTAGAATACTGATGAAATTACACATTCTGTGAACTTAGGAGTGCGCTAATGACTGCATTTTCATTCTTTGGCAGGTTGACAAGAGATGAGTGGGAGCGGCGACATATTCCAGAAGAAAATAGCTAGTGCTTTGCATATAGCATTCTTCACACCGAATGTATCTACGTACAGCGGAGGACTGCGTGAATAATTAGTTTTTTGGGAAGTAACTGCTCGATGTTTAAATTTTTTTCATTATGCTTTAGAATACTGATGAAATTACACATTCTGTGTACTTAGGAAAGCGCTAATGACTGCATTTTTTTTGAAAGCAGGTGGACAAGAGATGAGTAGGAGCGGCGACATATTCTAGAAGAAAATCGCTAGTGCTTTGCACTTTGCATTCTTTACGCTGAATGTATCTACGTATAGCGGAGGACTGCGTGAATAATTAGTTTTTTGGGAAGTAACAGCTCGATGTTTAAATTTTTTTCATTATGCTTTAGAATACTGATGAAATTACACATTCTGTGGACTTAGGAGTGCGCTAATGACTGCATTTTTTTTCTTTAGCAGGTTGACAAGAGATGAGTGGGAGCGGCGACATATTCTAGAAGAAAATCGCTAGTGCTTTGCATATAGCATTCTTCACACCGAATGTATCTACGTAAAGCGGAGGACTGCGTGAATAATTAGTTTTTTGGGAAGTAACAGCTCGATGTTTAAATTTTTTTCATTATGCTTTAGAATACTGATGAAATTACACATTCTGTGTACTTAAGGAGTGCGCTAATGACAGCATTTTTTTCGAAAGCAGGTGGACAAGAGATGAGTGGGAGCGGCGACATATTCTAGAAGAAAATCGGTAGTCCTTTGCACTTAGCATTCTTTACGCTGAATGTATCTACGTACAGCGGAGGACTGCGTGAATAATTAGTTTTTCGGGAAGTAACAGCTCGATGTTTAAATTTTTTTCATTATGCTTTAGAATACTGATGAAATTACACATTCTGTGTACTTAGGAGTGCGCTAATGACTGCATTTTTTTCGAAAGCAGGTGGACAAGAGATGAGTGGGAGCGGCGACATATTCTAGAAGAAAATCGCTAGTTTTTTGCACTTAGCATTCTTTACGTTGAATGTATCTACGTACAGCGGAGGACTGCGTGAAGAATAAATTTTTGGTAAGTATCAGCTCGATGTTTTAAATTTTTTCATTATGCTTTAGAATACTGATGAAATTACACATTCTGTTTACTTAGGAGTGCGCTAATGACCGCATTTTCTTTCTTTAGCAGGTTGACAAGAGATGAGTGGGAGCGGCGACGTATTGTAGAAGAAAATCGCTAGTGCTTTGCACATAGCATTCTTCACACCGAATGTATCTACGTACAGCGGAGGACTGCGTGAATAATTAGTTTTTTGGGAATTAACAGCTCGATGTTTAAATTTTTTTCATTATGCTTTAGAATACTGATGAAATTACACATTCTGTGAACTTAGGAGTGCGCTAATGACTGCATTTTCTTTCTTTAGCAGGTTGACAAGAGATGAGTGGGAGCGGCGACATATTCTAGAAGAAAATCGCTAGTGCTTTGCACTTAGCATTCTTTACGCTGAGTGTATCTACGTACAGCGGAGGACTGCGTGAATAATTAGTTTTTTGGGAAGTAACAACTCGATGTTTAAATTTTTTTCATTATGCTTTAGAATACTGATGAAATTACACATTCTGTGGACTTAGGAGTGCGCTAATGACTGCATTTTCTTTCTTTAGCAGGTTGACAAGTGATGAGTGGGAGCGGCGACGTATTCTAGAAGAAAATCGCTAGTGCTTTGAATATAGCATTCTTCACACCAAAGGTATCTACGTACAGCGGAGGACTGCGTGAATAGTTAGTTTTTTGGGAAGTAACAGCTCGATGTGTAAATTTTTTTCATTATGCTTTAGAATACTGATGAAATTACACATTCCGTTGACTTAGGAGTGCGCTAATGACTGCATTTTCTTTCTTTAGCAGGTTGACAAGAGATGAGTGGAAGAGGCGACGTATTCTAGAAGAAAATCGCTAGTGCTTTGCATATAGCATTCTTCACACCGAATGTATCTACGTACAGCGGAGGACTGCGTAAATAATTAGTTTTTTGGGAAGTAACAGCTCGATGTTTAAATTACTTTCATTATGCTTTAGAATACTGATGAAATGACACATTCTGTGGACTTAGGAGTGCGTTAATGACTGCATTTTCTATCTTTAGCAGGTTGACAAGAGATGAGTGGGAGCGGCGACATATTCTAGAAGAAAATCGCTAGTGCTTTGCATATAGCATTCTTCACACCGAATGTATCTACGTACAGCGGAGGACTGCGTGAATAATTAGTTTTTTGGGAAGTAACAGCTCGATGTTTAAATTTTTTTCATTATGCTTTAGAATACTGATGAAATTACACATTCTGTGTACTTAGGAGTGCGCTAATGACAGCATTTTTTTCGAAAGCAGGTGGACAAGAGATGAGTGGGAGCGGCGACATATTCTAAAAGAAAATCGCTAGTGCTTTGCACTTAGCATTCTTTACGCTGAATGTATCTACGTACAGCGGAGGACTGCGTGAATAATTAGTTTTTTGGGAAGTAACAGCTCGATGTTTAAATTTTTTTTCATTATGCTTTAGAATACTGATGAAATTACACATTCTGTGTACTTAGGAGTGCGCTAATGACTGCATTTTCCTTCTTTAGCAGGTTGACAAGAGATGAGTGGGAGCGGCGACACATTCTAGAAGAAAATCGCTAGTGCTTTGCACTTAGCATTCTTTACGCTGAATGTATCTACGTACAGCGGAGGACTGCGTGGATATTTAGTTTTTTGGGAAGTAACAGCTCGATGTTTAAATTTTTTTCATTATGCTTTAGAATACTGATGAAATTACACATTCTGTGTACTTAGAAGTGCGCTAATGACTGCATTTTCTTTCTTTAGCAGGTTGACAAGTGATGAGTGGGAGCGGCGACGTATTTTAGAAGAAAATCGCTAGTGCTTTGCATATAGCATTCTTCACACCGAATGTATCTACGTACAGCGGAGGACTGCGTGAATAATTAGTTTTTTGGGAAGTAACAGCTCGATGTTTAAATTTTTTTCATTATGCTTTAGAATACTGATGAAATTACACATTCTGTGTACTTAGCAGTGCGCTAATGACTGCGTTTTCTTTCTTTAGCAGGTTGACAAGTGATGAGTGGGAGCGGCGACATATTCTAGAAGAAAATCGCTAGTGCTTTGCATATAGCATTCTTCACACCGAATGTATCTACGTACAGCGGAGGACTGCGTGAAGAATAAGTTTTTTGGTAAGTATCAGCTCGATGTTTTAATTTTTTTCATTATGCTTTAGAATACTGATGAAATTACACATTCTGTGTACTTAGGAGTGCGCTAATGACTGCATTTTCCTTCTTTAGCAGGTTGACAAGAGATGAGTGGGAGCGGCGACACATTCTAGAAGAAAATCGCTAGTGCTTTGCACTTAGCATTCTTTACGCTGAATGTATCTACGTACAGCGGAGGACTGCGTGGATATTTAGTTTTTTGGGAAGTAACAGCTCGATGTTTAAATTTTTTTCATTATGCTTTAGAATACTGATGAAATTACACATTCTCTGGACTTAGGAGTGCGCTAATGACTGCATTTTCTTTCTTTAGCAGGTTGACAAGAGATGAGTGGGAGCGGTGACATATTCTAGAAGAAAATAACTAGTGCTTTGTACATAGCATTCTTCACACCGAATGTATCTACATACAGCGGAGGACTGCGTGAAGAATAAGTTTTTTGGTAAGTATCAGCTCGATGTTTTAATTTTTTTCATTATGCTTTAGAATACTGATGAAATTACACATTCTGTGTACTTAGGAGTGCGCTAATGACTGCATTTTCTTTCTTTAGCAGGTGGACAAGTGATGAGAGGGAGCGGCGACATATTCTAGAAGAAAATAGCTAGTGCTTTGCACATAGCATTCTGCACACCGAATGTATCTACGTAAAGCGAAGGACTGCGTGAAGAATAAGTTTTTTGGTAAGTATCAGCTCGATGGTTAAATTTTTTTCATTATGCTTTAGAATACTGATAAAATTACACATTCTGTGTACTTAGGAGTGCGCTAATGACTGCATTTTCTTTCTTTAGCAGGTTGACAAGAGATGAGTGGGAGCGGCGACATATTCTAGAAGTAAATCGCTAGTGCTTTGCATATAGCATTCTTCACACCGAATGTATCTACGTACAGCGGAGGACTGCGTGAAAAATTATTTTTTTGGGAAGTAACAGCTCGATGTTTAAATTTTTTTCATTATGCTTTAGAATACTGATGAAATTACACATTCTGTGGACTTAGGAGTACGCTAATGACTGCATATTCTTTCTTTAGCAGGTTGACAAGAGATGAGTGGGAGCGGCGACATATTGTAGAAGAAAATCGCCAGTGCTTTGCATATAGCATTCTTCACACCGAATGTATCTACGTACAGCGGAGGACTGCGTGAATAATTAGTTTTTTTCGGAAGTAACAGCTCGATGTTCTAATTTTTTTCATTATGCTTTAGAATACTGATGAAATTACACATTCTGTGTACTTAGGAGTGCGCTAATGACTGCATTTTTTTCGAAAGCAGGTGGACAGGAGATGAGTGGGAGCGGCGACATATTCTAGAAGAAAATCGCTAGTGGTTTGCACTTAGCATTCTTTACGCTGAATGTATCTACGTACAGCGGAGGACTGCGTGAATAATTAGTTTTTTGGGAAGTAACAGCTCGATGTTTAAATTTTTTTCATTATGCTTTAGAATACTGATGAAATTACACATTCTGTGGACTTAGGAGTGCGCTAATGACTGCATTTTCTTTTTTTAGCAGGTTGACAAGAGATGAGTGGGAGCGGCGTCATATTCTAGAAGAAAATCGCTAGTGCTTTGCATATAGCATTCTCATACCGAATGTATCTACGTACAGCGGAGGACTGCGTGAATAATTAGTTTTTTGGGAAGTAACAGCTCGATGTTTAAATTTTTTTCATTATGCTTTAGAATACTGATGAAATTACACATTCTGTGTACTTAGGAGTGCGCTAATGACTGCATTTTTTTCGAAAGCAATTGCACAAGAGAAGAGTGGGAGCGGCGACATATTCTAGAGGAAAATCGCTAGTGTTGTGCACATAGCA
The DNA here is from genome assembly GCF_023864275.1 of Schistocerca cancellata. Lineage (NCBI taxonomy): Eukaryota > Metazoa > Arthropoda > Insecta > Orthoptera > Acrididae > Schistocerca > Schistocerca cancellata. The sequence continues at coordinate 140,377,075 of NC_064634.1, read as the reverse complement.
TTCTTCACGCCGAATGTATCTACGTACAGCGGAGGACTGCGTGAATAATTAGTTTTTTGGGAAGTAACAGCTCGATGTTTAAATTTTTTTCATTATGCTTTAGAATATTGATGAAATTACACATTCTGTGGACTTAGGATTGCGCTAATGTCTGCATTTTCTTTCTTTAGCAGGTTGACAAGAGATGAGTTGGAGCGGCGACATATTCTAGAAGAAAATCGCTAGTGCTTTGCATATAGCATTCTTCACACCGAATGTATCTACGTACAAGGGAGGACTGCGTGAATAATTAGTTTTTTGGGAAGTAACAGCTCGATGTTTAAATTTTTTTCATTATGCTTTAGAATACTGATGAAATTACACATTCTGAACACTCAGGAGTGCGCTAGTGACTGCATTTTTTTCGATAGCAGGTGGACAAGAGATGAGTGGGAGCGGCGACATATTCTATAAGAAAATCGTTAGTGCTTTGCACTTAGCATTCTTTACGCTGAATGTATCTACGTACAGCGGAGGACTGCGTGAAGAATAAGTTTTTTGTTAAGTATCTGCTCGATGATTTAATTTTTTTCATTATGCTTTAGAATACTGATGAAATTACACATTCTGTGTACTTAGGAGTGCGCTAATGACTGCATTTTCTTTCTTTAGCAGGTTGACAAGAGATGAGTGGGAGCGGCGACAAATTCTAGAAGAAAATAGCTAGTGCTTTGCACACAGCATTCTTCACACCGAATGTATCTACGTACAGCGGAGGACTGCGTGAAGAATAAGTTTTTTGGTAAGTATCAGCTCGGTGTTTTAACTTTTTTCATTATGCTTTAGAATACTGATGAAATTACACATTCTGTGTACTTAGGAGCGCGCTAATGACGGCATTTTCTTTCTTTAGCAGGTGGACAAGTGATGAGAGGGAGCGGCGACATATTCTAGAAGAAAATAGCTAGTGCTTTGCACATAGCGTTCTGCACACCGAATGTATCTACGTAAAGCGAAGGACTGCGTGAAGAATAAGTTTTTTGGTAAGTATCAGCTCGATGGTTAAATTTTTTTCATTATGCTTTAGAATACTGATGAAATTACACATTCTGTGTACTTAGGAGAGCGCTAATGACTGCATTTTCTTTCTTTAGCAGGTTGACAAGAGATGAGTGGGAGCGGCGACATATTCTAGAAGTAAATCGCTAGTGCTTTGCATATAGCATTTTTCACACCGAATGTATCTACGTACAGCGGAGGACTGCGTGAAAAATTATTTTTTTGGGAAGTAACAGCTCGATGTTTAAATTTTTTTCATTATGCTTTAGAATACTGATGAAATTACACATTCTGTGGACTTAGGAGTACGCTAATGACTGCATATTCTTTCTTTAGCAGGTTGACAAGAGATGAGTGGGAGCGGCGACATATTCTAGAAGAAAATCGCCAGTGCTTTGCATATAGCATTCTTCACACCGAATGTATCTACGTACAGCGGAGGACTGCGTGAATAATTAGTTTTTTGGGAAGTAACAGCTCGATGTTCTAATTTTTTTCATTATGCTTTAGAATACTGATGAAATTACACATTCTGTGTACTTAGGAGTGCGCTAATGACAGCATTTTTTTCGAAAGCAGGTGGACAGGAGATGAGTGGGAGCGGCGACATATTCTAGAAGAAAATCGCTAGTGGTTTGCACTTAGCATTCTTTACGCTGAATGTATCTACGTACAGCGGAGGACTGCGTGAATAATTAGTTTTTTGGGAAGTAACAGCTCGATGTTTAAATTTTTTTCATTATGCTTTAGAATACTGATGAAATTACATATTCTGTGAACTTAGGAGTGCGCTAATGATTGCATTTTCTTTCTTTAGCCGGTGGACAAGAGATGAGTGGGAGCGGCGACATATTCTAGAAGAAAATAGCTAGTGCTTTGCACATAGCATTCTTCACACCGAATGCATCTACGTACAGCGGAGGACTGCGTGAATAATTAGTTTTTTGGTAAGTATCTGTTCGATGTTTTAATTTTTTTCATTATGCTTTAGAATACTGATGAAATTACACATTCTGTGTACTTAGGAGTGCGCTAATGACTGCATTTTCATTCTTTAGCAGGTTGACAAGAGATGAGTGGGAGCGGCGACATATTCTAGATGAAAATCGCTAGTGCTTTGCATATAGCATTCTTCACACCGAATGTATCTACGTACAGCGGAGGACTGCGTGAATAATTAGTTTTTTGGGAAATATTAGCTCGATGTTTAAATTTTTTTCATTATGCTTTAGAATACTGATGAAAATACACATTCTGTGTACTTAGGAGTGCGCTAATGACTGCATTTTCTTTCTTTAGCAGGTTGACAAGAGATGAGTGGGAGCGGCGACAAATTCTGGAAGAAAATAGCTAGTGCTTTGCACATAGCGTTCTTCACACCGAATGTATCTACGTACAGCGGAGGACTGCGTGAAGAATAAGTTTTTTGGTAAGTATCAGCTCGATGTTTAAATTTTTTTCATTATGCTTTAGAATACTGATGAAATTACACATTCTGTGTACTTAGGAGTGCGCTAATGACTTCATTTTCTTTCTTTAGCAGGTTGACAAGAGATGAGTGGGAGCGGCGACAAATTCTAGAAGAAAATAGCTAGTGCTTTGCACACAGCATTCTTCACACCGAATGTATCTACGTACAGCGGAGGACTGCGTGAAGAATAAGTTTTTTGGTAAGTATCAGCCCGATGTTTTAATTTTTTCATTATGCTTTGGAATACTGATGAAATTACACATTCTGTGTACTTAGGAGTGCGCTAATGACTGCATTTTCTTTCTTTAGCTGGTTGACAAGAGATGAGTGGGAGCGGCGACATATTCTAGAAGAAAATCGCTAGTGCTTTGCATATAGCATTCTTCACACCGAATGTATCTACGTACAGCGGAGGACTGCGTGAAGAATAAGTTTTTTGGTAAGTATCAGCTCGGTGTTTTAATTTTTTTCATTATGCTTTAGAATACTGATGAAATTACACATTCTGTGTACTTAGGAGCGCGCTAATGACGGCATTTTCTTTCTTTAGCAGGTGCACAAGTGATGAGAGGGAGCGGCGACATATTCTAGAAGAAAATAGCTAGTGCTTTGCACATAGCATTCTGCACACCGAATGTATCTACGTAAAGCGAAGGACTGCGTGAAGAATAAGTTTTTTGGTAAGTATCAGCTCGATGGTTAAATTTTTTTCATTATGCTTTAGAATACTGATGAAATTACACATTCTGTGTACTTAGGAGAGCGCTAATGACTGCATTTTCTTTCTTTAGCAGGTTGACAAGAGATGAGTGGGAGCGGCGACATATTCTAGAAGTAAATCGCTAGTGCTTTGCATATAGCATTCTTCACACCGAATGTATCTACGTACAGCGGAGGACTGCGTGAAAAATTATTTTTTTGGGAAGTAACAGCTCGATGTTTAAATTTTATTCATTATGCTTTAGAATACTGATGAAATTACACATTCTCTGGACTTAGGAGTACGCTAATGACTGCATATTCTTTCTTTAGCAGGTTGACAAGAGAAGAGTGGGAGCGGCGACATATTCTAGAAGAAAATCGCCAGTGCTTTGCATATAGCATTCTTCACACCGAATGTATCTACGTACAGCGGAGGACTGCGTGAATAATTAGTTTTTTGGGAAGTAACAGCTCGATGTTCTAATTTTTTTCATTATGCTTTAGAATACTGATGAAATTACACATTCTGTGTACTTAGGAGTGCGCTAATGACAGCATTTTTTTCGAAAGCAGGTGGACAGGAGATGAGTGGGAGCGGCGACATATTCTAGAAGAAAATCGCTAGTGGTTTGCACTTAGCATTCTTTACGCTGAATGTATCTACGTACAGCGGAGGACTGCGTGAATAATTAGTTTTTTGGGAAATAACAGCTCGATGTTTAAATTTTTTTCATTATGCTTTAGAATACTGATGAAATTACACATTCTGTGGACTTAGGAGTGCGCTAATGACTGCATTTTCTTTTTTTAGCAGGTTGACAAGAGATGAGTGGGAGCGGCGACATATTCTAGAAGAAAATCGCTAGTGCTTTGCATATAGCATTCTCATACCGAATGTATCTACGTACAGCGGAGGACTGCGTGAATAATTAGTTTTTTGGGAAGTAACAGCTCGATGTTTAAATTTTTTTCATTATGCTTTAGAATACTGATGAAATTACACATTCTGTGTACTTAGGAGTGCGCTAATGACTGCATTTTTTTCGAAAGCAATTGCACAAGAGATGAGTGGGAGCGGCGACATATTGTAGAGGAAAATCGCTATTGTTGTGCACATAGCATTCTTCACGCCGAATGTATCTACGTACAGCGGAGGACTGCGTGAATATTTAGTTTTTTGGGAAGTAACAGCTCGATGTTTAAATTTTTTTCATTATGCTTTAGAATACTGATGAAATTACACATTCTGTGTACTTAGCAGTGCGCTAATGACTGCATTTTCTTTCTTTAGCAGGTTGACAAGTGATGAGTGGGAGCGGCGACATATTCTAGAAGAAAATCGCTAGTGCTTTGCATATAGCATTCTTCACACCGAATGTATCTACGTACAGCGGAGGACTGCGTGAAGAATAAGTTTTTTGGTAAGTATCAGCTCGATGTTTTAATTTTTTTCATTATGCTTTAGAATACTGATGAAATTACACATTCTGTGTACTTAGGAGTGCGCTAATGACTGCATTTTCCTTCTTTAGCAGGTTGACAAGTGATGAGAGGGAGCGGCGACATATTCTAGAAGAAAATCGCTAGTGCTTTGCATATAGCATTCTCATACCGAATGTATCTACGTACAGCGGAGGACTGCGTGAATAATTAGTTTTTTGGGAAGTAACAGCTCGATGTTTAAATTTTTCTCATTATGCTTTAGAATACTGATGAAATTACACATTCTGTGGACTTAGGAGTGCGCTAATGACTGCATTTTCTTTTTTTAGCAGGTTGACAAGAGATGAGTGGGAGCGGCGACATATTCTAGAAGAAAATCGCTACTGCTTCGCATATAGCATTCTTCACACCGAATGTATCTACGTACAGCGGAGGACTGCGTGAATAATTAGTTTTTTGGGAAGTAACAGCTCGATGTTTAAATTTTTTTCATTATGCTTTAGAAAAACTGATGAAATTACACATTCTGTGTACTTAGGAGTGCGCTAATGACTGCATTTTTTTCGAAAGCAGGTGGACAAGAGATGGGTGGGAGCGGCGACATATTCTAGAAGAAAATCGCTAGTGCTTTGCACTTAGCATTCTTTACGCTGAATGTATCTACGTACAGCGGAGGACTGCGTGAAGGATAAGGTTTTTGGTAAGTATCAGCTCGGTGTTTTAATTTTTTTCATTATGCTTTAGAATACTGATGAAATTACACATTCTGTGTACTTAGCAGCGCGCTAATGACGGCATTTTCTTTCTTTAGCAGGTGGACAAGTGATGAGAGGGAGCGGCGACATATTCTAGAAGAAAATAGCTAGTGCTTTGCACATAGCATTCTGCACACCGAATGTATCTACGTAAAGCGAAGGACTGCGTGAAGAATAAGTTTCTTTAATAAGTATCAGCTCGATGGTTAAATTTTTTTCCTTATGCTTTAGAATACTGGTAAAATTACACATTCTGTGTACTTAGGAGAGCGCTAATGACTGCATTTTCTTTCTTTAGCAGGTTGACAAGAGATGAGTGGGAGCGGCGACACATTCTAGAAGTAAATCGCTAGTGCTTTGCATATGGCATTCTTCACACCGAATGTATCTACGTACAGCGGAGGACTGCGTGAAAAATTATTTTTTTGGGAAGTAAGAGCTCGATGTTTAAATTTTTTTCATTATGCTTTAGAATACTGATGAAATTACACATTCTGTGGACTTAGGAGTACGCTAGTGACTGCATATTCTTTCTTTAGCAGGTTGACAAGAGATGAATGGGAGCGGCGACATATTCTAGAAGAAAATCGCCAGTGCTTTGCATATAGCATTCTTCACACCGAATGTATCTACGTACAGCGGAGGACTGCGTGAATAATTTGTTTTTTGGGAAGTAACAGCTCGATGTTCTAATTTTTTTCATTATGCTTTAGAATACTGATGAAATTACACATTCTGTGTACTTAGGAGTGCGCTAATGACTGCATTTTTTTCGAAAGCAGGTGGACAGGAGATGAGTGGGAGCGGCGACATATTCTAGAAGAAAATCGCTAGTGGTTTGCACTTAGCATTCTTTACGCTGAATGTATCTACGTACAGCGGAGGACTGCGTGGATAATTAGTTTTTTGGGAAGTAACAGCTCGATGTTTAAATTTTTTTCATTATGCTTTAGAATACTGATGAAATTACACATTCTGTGGACTTAGGAGTGCGCTAATGACAGCATTTTCTTTTTTTAGCAGGTTGACAAGAGATGAGTGGGAGCGGCGACATATTCTAGAAGAAAATCGCTACTGCTTCGCATATAGCATTCTCATACCGAATGTATCTACGTACAGCGGAGGACTGCGTGAATAATTAGTTTTTTGGGAAGTAACAGCTCGATGTTTAAATTTTTTTCATTATGCTTTAGAATACTGATGAAATTACACATTCTGTGTACTTTGGAGTGCGCTAATGACTGCATTTTCTTTCTTTAGCAGGTTGACAAGAGATGAGTGGAAGCAGCGACATATTCTAGAAGAAAATCGCTAGTGCTTTGCATATAGCATTCTTCACACCGAATGTATCTACGTACAGCGGAGGACTGCGTGAATAATTAGTTTTTTGGGAAGTAACAGATCGATGTTTAAATTTTTTTCATTATGCTTTAGAATACTGATGAAATTACACATTCTGAACACTCAGGAGTGCGCTAGTGACTGCATTTTTTTCGAAAGCAGGCGGACAAGAGATGAGTGGGAGCGGCGACATATTCTAGAAGAAAATCGTTAGTGCTTTGCACTTAGCATTCTTTACGCTGAATGTATCTACGTACAGCGGAGGACTGCGTGAAGAATAAGTTTTTTGTTAAGTATCAGCTCGATGATTTAATTTTTTTCATTATGCTTTAGAATACTGATGAAATTACACATTCTGTGTACTTAGGAGTGCGCTAATGATTGCATTTTCTTTCTTTAGCAGGTTGACAAGAGATGAGTGGGAGCGGCGACATATTCTAGAAGAAAATCGCTAGTGCTTTGCATATAGCATTCTTCACACCGAATGTATCTACGTACAGCGGAGGACTGCGTGAAGAATAAGTTTTTTGGTAAGTATCAACTCGATGTTTTAATTTTTTTCATTATGCTTTAGAATACTGATGAAATTACATATTCTGTGAACTTAGGAGTGCGCTAATGACTGCATTTTCTTTCTTTAGCAGGTGGACAAGAGATGATTCGGAGCGGCGACATATTCTAGAAGGAAATAGCTAGTGCTTTGCACATAGCATTCTTCACACCGAATGCATCTACGTACAGCGGAGGACTGCGTGAATAATTAGTTTTTTGGTAAGTATCTGCTCGATGTTTAAATTTTTTTCATTATGCTTTAGAATACTGATGAAATTACACATTCTGTGTACTTAGGAGTGCGCTAATGACTGCATTTTCATTCTTTAGCAGGTTGACAAGAGATGAGTGGGAGCGGCGACATATTTTAGATGAAAATCGCTAGTGCTTTGCATATAGCATTCTTCACACCGAATGTATCTACGTACAGCGGAGGACTGCGTGAATAATTAGTTTTTTGGGAAATAACAGCTCGATGTTTAAATTTTTTCATTATGCTTTAGAATACTGATGAAATTACACATTCTGTGTACTTAGGAGTGCGCTAATGACTGCATTTTCTTTCTTTAGCAGGTTGACAAGAGATGAGTGGGAGCGGCGACATATTCTAGAAGAAAATAGCTAGTGCTTTGCACATAGCGTTCTTCACACCGAATGTATCTACGTACAGCGGAGGACTGCGTGAAGAATAAGTTTTTTGGTAAGTATCAGCTCGATGTTTAAATTTTTTTCATTATGCTTTAGAATACTGATGAAATTACACATTCTGTGTACTTAGGAGTGCGCTAATGACTGCATTTTTTTCGAAAGCAGGTGGACAAGAGACGAGTGGGAGCGGCGACATATTCTAGAAGAAAATCGCTAGTGATGTGCACATAGCATTCTTCACGCCGAATGTATCTACGTACAGCGGAGGACTGCGTGAATAATTAGTTTTTTGGGAAGTATCAGCTCGATGTTTAAATTTTTTCATTATGCTTTAGAATACTGATGAAATTACACATTCTGTGGACTTAGGAGTGCGCTAATGACTGCATTTTCTATCTTTAGCAGGTTGACAAGAGATGAGTGGGAGCGGCGACATATTTTATAAGAAAATCACTAGTGCTTTGCATTTATCATTCTTCACACCGAATGTATCTCCTACACATTCTGTGTACTTAGGAGTGCGTTAATGACTGCATTTTCTTCGAAAGCAGGTGGACAAGGCATGAGTGGGAGCGGCGACATATTCTAGAAGAAAAACGTTAGTGCTTTGCACTTAGCATTCTTTACGCTGAATGTAACTACGTACAGCGGAGGACTGCGTGAAGAATGAGTTTTTTGGTAAGTATCAGCTCGATGTTTTAATTTTTTTCATTATGATTTAGAATACTGATGAAATTACACATTCTGTGAAATTAGGAGTGTGCTAATGACTGCATTTTCTTTCTTTAGCAGGTGGACAAGAGATGAGTAGGAGCGGCGACATATTCTACAAGAAAATAGCTAGTGCTTTGCACATAGCATTCTTCACACCGAATGTATCTATGTACAGCGGAGGACCGCGTGAAGAATAAGTTTTTTGGTAAGTATCAGCTTGATGTTTAAATTTTTTTCATTATGCTTTAGAATACTGATGAAATTACACATTCTGTGTACTTAGGAGTGCGCTAATGACTGCATTTTTTTCGAAAGCAGGTGGACAAGAGATGAGTGGGAGCGGCGACATATTCTAGAAGAAAATCGCTAGTGCTTTGCATATAGCGTTCTTCACACCGAATGTATCTACGTACAGCGGAGGACTGCGTGAATAATTAGTTTTTTGGGAAGTAACAGCTCGATGTTTAAATTTTTTTCATTATGCTTTAGAATACTGATGAAATTACACATTCTGTGTACTTAGGAGTGCGCTAATGACTGCATTTTCTTTCTTTAGCAGGTTGACAGGAGATGAGTGGAAGCGGCGACATATTCTAGAAGAAAATCGCTAGTGCTTTGCATATAGCATTCTTCACACCGAATGTATCTACGTACAGCGGAGGACTGCGTGAATAATTAGTTTTTTGGGAAGTAACAGATCGATGTTTAAATTTTTTTCATTATGCTTTAGAATACTGATGAAATTACACATTCTGAACACTCAGGAGTGCGCTAGTGACTGCATTTCTTTCGAAAGCAGGTGGACAAGAGATGAGTGGGAGCGGCGACATATTCTAGAAGAAAATCGTTAGTGCTTTGCACTTAGCATTCTTTACGCTGAATGTATCTACGTACAGCGGAGGACTGCGTGAAGAATAAGTTTTTTGTTAAGTATCAGCTCGATGATTTAATTTTTTTCATTATGCTTTAGAATACTGATGAAATTACACATTCTGTGTACTTAGGAGTGCGCTACTGACTGCAATTTCTTTCTTTAGCAGCTTGACAAGAGATGAGTGGGAGCGGCGACATATTCTAGAAGAAAATCGCTAGTGCTTTGCATATAGCATTCTTCACACCGAATGTATCTACGTACAGCGGAGGACTGCGTGAAGAATAAGTTTTTTGGTAAGTATTAACTCGATGTTTTAATTTTTTTCATTATGCTTTAGAATACTGATGAACTTAAATATTCTGTGAACTTAGGAGTGCGCTAATGACTGCATTTTCTTTCTTCAGCAGGTGGACAAGAGATAAGTGGGAGCGGCGACATATTCTAGAAGAAAATAGCTAGTGCTTTGCACATAGCATTCTTCACACCGAATGCATCTACGTACAGCGGAGGACTGCGTGGATAATTAGTTTTTTGGTAAGTATCTGCTCGATGTTTTAATTTTTTTCATTATGCTTTAGAATACTGGTGAAATTACATATTCTGTGTACTTAGGAGTGCGCTAATGACTGCATTTTCTTTCTTTAGCAGGTTGACAAGAGATGAGTGGGAGCGGCGACATATTCTAGATGAAAATCGCTAGTGCTTTGCATATAGCATTCTTCACACCGAATGTATCTACGTACAGCGGAGGACTGCGTGAATAATTAGTTTTTTGGGAAATAACAGCTCGATGTTTAAATTTTTTCATTATGCTTTAGAATACTGATGAAATTACACATTCTGTGTACTTAGGAGTGCGCTAATGACTGCATTTTCTTTCTTTAGCAGGTTGACAAGAGATGAGTGGGAGCGGCGACATATTCTAGAAGAAAATAGCTAGTGCTTTCCACATAGCGTTCTTCACACCGAATGTATCTACGTACAGCGGAGGACTGCGTGAAGAATAAGTTTTTTGGTAAGTATCAGCTCGATGTTTAAATTTTTTCATTATGCTTTAGAATACTGATGAAATTACACATTCTGTGGACTTAGGAGTGCGCTAATGACTGCATTTTCTTTCTTTAGCAGGTTGCCAAGAGATGAGTGGGAGCGGCGACATATTCTAGAAGACAATCTGTAGTGCTTTGCATATAGCATTCTTCACTCCGAATGTATCTACGTACAGCGGAGGACTGCGTTAATAATTAGTTTTTTGGGAAGTAACAGCTCGATGTTTAAATTTTTTTCATTATGCTTTAGAATACTGATGAAATTACACATTCTGTGTACTTAGGAGTGCGCTAATGACTGCATTTTTTTCGAAAGCAGGTGGACAAGAGATGAGTGGGAGCGGCGACATATTCTAGAAGAAAATCGCTAGTGCTTTGCATATAGCATTCTTCACACCGAATGTATCTACTACACATTCTGTGTACTTAGGAGTGCGCTAATGACTGCTTTTCTTTCTTTTGCAGGTTGACAAGAGATGAGTGGGAGCGGCGACATATTCTAGAAGAAAATCGCTAGTGCTTTGCATATAGCATTCTTCACACCGAATGTATCTACGTACAGCGGAGGACTGCGTGAATAATTAGTTTTTTTGGAAGTAACAGCTCGATGTTTAAATTTTTTTCATTATGCTTTAGAATACTGATGAAATTACACATTCTGTGTACTTAGGAGTGCGCTAATGACTGCATTTTTTTCGAAAGCAGGTGGACAAGAGATGAGTGCGAGCGGCGACATATTCTAGAAGAAAAACGTTAGTGCTTTGCACTTAGCATTCTTTACGCTGAATGTATCTACGTACAGCGGAGGACTGCGTGAAGAATAAGTTTTTTGGTAAGTATCAGCTCGATGATTTAATTTTTTTCATTATGCTTTAGAATACTGATGAAATTACACATTCTGTGTACTTAGGAGTGCGCTAATGACTGCATTTTCTTACTTTAGCAGGTTGACAAGAGATGAGTGGGAGCGGCGACATATTTTAGAGGAAAATCACTAGTGCTTTGCATATAGCATTCTTCACACCGAATGTATCTACGTACAGCGGAGGACTGCGTGAAGAATAAGTTTTTTGGTAAGTATCAGCTCGATGTTTTAATTTTTTGCATTATGATTTAGAATACTGATGAAATTACACATTCTGTGAACTTAGGAGTGCGCTAATGACTGCATTTTCCTTCTTTAGCAGGTGGACAAGAGATGAGTAGGAGCGGCGACATATTCTACAAGAAAATAGCTAGTGCTTTGCACATAGCATTCTTCACACCGAATGTATCTACGTACAGCGGAGGACTGCGTGAATAATTAGTTTTTTGGTAAGTATCTGCTCGATGTTTAAATATTTTTCATTATGCTTTAGAATACTGATGAAATTACACATTCTGTGTACTTAGGAGTGCGCTAATGACTGCATTTTCTTTCTTTAGCAGGTTGACAAGAGATGAGTGGGAGCGGCGACATATTCTAGAAGAAAATCGCAAGTGCTTTGCATATAGCATTCTTCACACCGAATGTATCTACGTACAGCGGAGGACTGCGTGAATAAATAGTTTTTTGGGAAATAACAGCTCGATGTTTAAATTTTTTTCATTATGCTTTAGAATACTGATGAAATTACACATTCCATGTACTTAGGAGTGAGCTAATGACTGCATTTTCTTTTTTTAGCAGGTTGACAAGAGATGAGTGGGAGCGGCGACATATTCTAGAAGAAAATAGCTAGTGCTTTGCACATAGCATTCTTCACACCGAATGGATCTACGTACAGCGGAGGACTGCGTGAAGAATAAGTTTTTTGGTAAGCATCAGCTCGATGTTTAAATTTTTTTCATTATGCTTTAGAATACTGATAAAATTACATATTCTGTGTACTTAGGAGTGCGCTAATGACTGCATTATTTCGAAAGCAGGTGGACAAGAGATGAGTGGAAGCGGCGACATATTCTAGAAGAAAATCGCTAGTGCTTTGCACTTAGCATTCTTTACGCTGAATGTATCTACGTACAGCAGAGGACTGCGTGAATAATTAGTTTTTTGGGAAGTAACAGCTCGATGTTTAAATTTTTTTCATTATGCTTTAGAATACTGATGAATTACACATTCTGTGGACTTAGGAGTGCGCTAATGACTGCATTTTCTTTCTTTAGCAGGTTGACAAGAGATGAGTGGGAGCGGCGACATATTCTAGAAGAAAATCGCTAGTGCTTTGCATATAGCATTCTTCACACCGAATGTATCTACGTACAGCGGAGGACTGCGTGAATAATTAGTTTTTTGGGAAGTAACAGCTCGATGTTTAAATTTTTTTCATTATGTTTTAGAATACTGATGAAATTACACATTCTGTGTACTTAGGAGTGCGCTATTGACTGCATTTTCTTTCTTTAGCAGGTTGACAAGAGATGACTGGGAGCGGCGACATATTCTAGAAGATAATCGCTAGTGCTTTGCATATAGCATTCTTCACACCGAATATATCTACGTACAGCGGAGGACTGCGTGAATAATTAATTTTTGGGAAGTAACAGCTCGATGTTTAAATTTTTTTCATTATGCTTTAGAATACTGATGAAGTTACACATTCTGTGTACTTAGGAGTGCGCTAATGACTGCATTTTCTTTCTTTAGCTTGTTGACAAGAGATGAGTGGGAGCGGCGACATATTCTAGAAGAAAATAGCTAGTGCTTTGCACATAGCATTCTTCACACCGAATGTACCTACGTACAGCGGAGGACTGCGTGAAGAATAAGTTTTTTTGTAAGTATCAGCTCGATGTTTTAATTTTTTTTATTATGCTTTAGAATACTGATGAAATTACACATTCTGTGTACTTAGGAGTGCGCTAATGACTGCATTTTTTTCGAAAGCAGGTGGACAAGACATGAGTGGGAGCAGTGTGAAGAATGCTATATGCAAAGCACTAGCGATTTTCTTCTAGAATAATTCGCCGCTCCCACTCATCTCTTGTCAACCTGCTAAAGAAGAAAATCGCTAGTAATGTGCAGATAGCATTCTTCACGCCGAATGTATCTACGTACAGCGGAGGACTGCGTGAATAATTAGTTTTTTGGGAAATAACAGCTCGATTTTTAAATTATTTTCATTATGCTTTAGAATACTGATGAAATTACACATTCTGTGGACTTAGGAGTGCGCTAATGACTGCATTTTCTTTCCTTAGCAGGTTGACAAGAGATGAGTGGGAGCGGCGACATATTATAGAAGAAAATCGATAGTGCTTTGCATATAGCATTCTTCACACCGAATGTATCTACGTACACCGGAGGACTGCGTGAATAATTAGTTTTTTGGGAAGTAACAGCTCGATGTTTAAATTTTTTCATTATGCTTTAGAATACTGATGAAATTACACATTCTGTGTATTTAGGAGTGCGCTAATGACTGCATTTTCTTTCTTTAGCAGGTTGTCAAGGGATGAGTGGGAGCGGCGACATATTCTAGAAGAAAATCGCTAGTGGTTTGCATATAGCATTCTTCACACCGAATGTATCTACGTACAGCGGAGGACTGCGTGAATAATTAGTTTTTTTGTAAGTATCAGCACGATGTTTAAATTTTTTTCATTATGCTTTAGAATACTGATGAAATTACACATTCTGTGTACTTAGGAGTGCGCTAATGACTGCATTTTCTTTCTTTAGCTTGTTGACAAGAGATGAGTGGGAGCGGCGACATATTCTAGAAGAAAATAGCTAGTGCTTTGCACATAGCATTCTTCACACCGAATGTATCTACGTACAGCGGAGGACTGCGTAAAGAATAAGTTTTTTTGTAAGTATCAGCTCGATGTTTTAATTTTTTTCATTATGCTTTAGAATACTGATGAAATTACACATTCTGTGTACTTAGGAGTGCGCTATTGACTGCATTTTCTTTCTTTAGCAGGTTGACAAGAGATGACTGGGAGCGGCGACATATTCTAGAAGATAATCGCTAGTGCTTTGCATATAGCATTCTTCACACCGAATATATCTACGTACAGCGGAGGACTGCGTGAATAATTAATTTTTGGGAAGTAACAGCTCGATGTTTAAATTTTTTTCATTATGCTTTAGAATACTGATGAAGTTACACATTCTGTGTACTTAGGAGTGCGCTAATGACTGCATTTTCTTTCTTTAGCTTGTTGACAAGAGATGAGTGGGAGCGGCGACATATTCTAGAAGAAAATAGCTAGTGCTTTGCACATAGCATTCTTCACACCGAATGTACCTACGTACAGCGGAGGACTGCGTGAAGAATAAGTTTTTTTGTAAGTATCAGCTCGATGTTTTAATTTTTTTTATTATGCTTTAGAATACTGATGAAATTACACATTCTGTGTACTTAGGAGTGCGCTAATGACTGCATTTTTTTCGAAAGCAGGTGGACAAGACATGAGTGGGAGCAGTGTGAAGAATGCTATATGCAAAGCACTAGCGATTTTCTTCTAGAATAATTCGCCGCTCCCACTCATCTCTTGTCAACCTGCTAAAGAAGAAAATCGCTAGTAATGTGCAGATAGCATTCTTCACGCCGAATGTATCTACGTACAGCGGAGGACTGCGTGAATAATTAGTTTTTTGGGAAATAACAGCTCGATTTTTAAATTATTTTCATTATGCTTTAGAATACTGATGAAATTACACATTCTGTGGACTTAGGAGTGCGCTAATGACTGCATTTTCTTTCCTTAGCAGGTTGACAAGAGATGAGTGGGAGCGGCGACATATTATAGAAGAAAATCGATAGTGCTTTGCATATAGCATTCTTCACACCGAATGTATCTACGTACACCGGAGGACTGCGTGAATAATTAGTTTTTTGGGAAGTAACAGCTCGATGTTTAAATTTTTTCATTATGCTTTAGAATACTGATGAAATTACACATTCCGTGGAGTTAGGAGTGCGCTAATGACTGCATTTTCTTTCTTTAGCAGGTTGACAAGAGATGAGTGGGAGCGGCGACATATTCTAGAAGAAAATCGCTAGTGCTTTGCATATAGCATTCTTCACACCGAATGTATCTACGTACAGCGGAGGACTGCGTGAATAATTAGTTTTTTGGTAAGTATCAGCTCGATGTTTAAATTTTTTTCATTATGCTTTAGAATACTGATGAAATTACACATTCTGTGTACTTAGGAGTGCGCTAATGACTGCATTTTCTTTCGTTAGTAGGTTGACAAGAGATGAGTGGGAGCGGCGACATGTTCTAGATGATAATCGCTAGTGCTTTGCATATAGCATTCTTCACACCGAATATATCTACGTACAGCGGAGGACTGCGTGAATAATTAATTTTTTGGGAAGTAAATGCTCGATGTTTAAATTTTTTTCATTATGCTTTAGAATACTGATGAAGTTACACATTCTGTGTACTTAGGAGTGCGCTAATGACTGCATTTTCTTTCTTTAGCTTTTTGACAAGAGATGAGTGGGAGCGGCGACATATTCTAGAAGAAAATAGCTAGTGATTTGCACATAGCATTCTTCACACCGAATGTATCTACGTACAGCGGAGGACTGCGTGAATAATTAGTTTTTTGGGAAGTAACAGCTCGATGTTTAAATTTTTTTCATTGTGCTTTAGAATACTGATGAAATTACACATTCTGTGGACTTAGGAGTGCGCTAATGACTGCATTTTCTTTCTTTAGCAGGTTGACAAGAGATGAGTGGGAGCGGCGAATTATTGTAGAAGAAAATCGCTAGTGCTTTGCATATAGCATTCTTCACACCGAATGTATCTACGTACAGCGGAGGACTGCGTGAATAATTAGTTTTTCGGGAAGTAACAGCTCGATGTTTAAATTTTTTTCATTATGCTTTAGAATACTAATGAAATTACACATTCTGTGTACTTAGGAGTGCGCTAATGACTGCATTTTCTTTCTTTAGCAGGTTGACAAGAGATGAGTGGGAGCGGCGACATATTCTAGAAGAAAATCGCTAGTGCTTTGTACATAGCATTCTTCACACCGAATGTATCTACGTACAGCGGAGGACTGCGTGAAGAATAAGTTTTTTGGTAAGTATCAGCTCGATGTTCAAATTTTTTTCATTATGCTTTAGAATACTGATGAAATTACACATTCTGTGTACTTAGGAGTGCGCTAATGACTGCATTTTTTTCGAAAGCAAGTGGACAAGAGATGAGTGGGAGCGGCGACATATTCTAGAAGAAAATCGCTAGTGATGTGCACATAGCTTTCTTCACGCCGAATGTATCTACGTACAGCGGAGGACTGCGTGAATAATTAGTTTTTTGGGAAGTAACAGCTCGATTTTTAAATTTTTTTCATTATGCTTTAGAATACTGATGAAATTACACATTCTGTGGACTTAGGAGTGCGCTAATGACTGCATTTTCTATCTTTAGCAGGTTGACAAGAGATGAGTGGGAGCGGCGACATATTCTAGAAGAAAATCGCTAGTGCTTTGTACATAGCATTCTTCACACCGAATGTATCTACGTACAGCGGAGGACTGCGTGAAGAATAAGTTTTTTGGTAAGTATCAGCTCGATGTTTAAATTTTTTTCATTATGCTTTAGAATACTGATGAAATTACACATTCTGTGTACTTAGGAGTGCGCTAATGACTGCATTTTTTTCGAAAGCAAGTGGACAAGAGATGAGTGGGAGCGGCGACATATTCTAGAAGAAAATCGCTAGTGATGTGCACATAGCATTCTTCACGCCGAATGTATCTACGTACAGCGGAGGACTGCGTGAATAATTAGTTTTTTGGGAAGTAACAGCTCGATTTTTAAATTTTTTTCATTATGCTTTAGAATACTGATGAAATAACACATTCTGTGGTCTTAGGAGTGCGCTAATGACTGCATCTTCTTTCTTTAGCAGGTTGACAAGAGATGAGTGGGAG
Organism: Schistocerca cancellata; assembly: GCF_023864275.1. Lineage (NCBI taxonomy): Eukaryota > Metazoa > Arthropoda > Insecta > Orthoptera > Acrididae > Schistocerca > Schistocerca cancellata. Next base: position 140,359,601 of record NC_064634.1, on the reverse strand, counting down.
CGGCGACATATTCTAGAAGAAAATCGCTAGTGCTTTGCATATAGCATTCTTCACACCGAATGTATCTACGTACAGCGGAGGACTGCGTGAATAATTAGTTTTTTGGGAAGTAACAGCTCGATGTTTAAATTTTTTTCATTATGCTTTAGAATACTGATGAAATTACACATTCTGTGTACTTAGGAGTGCGCTAATGACTGCATTTTCTTTCTTTAGCAGGTTGACAAGAGATGAGTGGGAGCGGCGACATATTCTAGAAGAAAATAGCTAGTGCTTTGCACATAGCATTCTTCACACCGAATGTATCTACGTACAGCGGAGGACTGCGTGAAGAATAAGTTTTTGGTAAGTATCAGCTCGATGTATAAATTTTATTCATTATGCTTTAGAATACTGATGAAATTACACATTCTCTGTACTTAGGAGTGCGCTAATGACTGCATTTTTTTCGAAAGCAAGTGGACAAGAGATGAGTGGGAGCGGCGACATATTCTAGAAGAAAATCGCTAGTGATGTGCACATAGCATTCTTCACGCCGAATGTTACTACGTACAGCGGAGGACTGCGTGAATAATTAGTTTTTTGGGAAGTAACAGCTCGATTTTTAAATTTTTTTCATTATGCTTTAGAATACTGATGAAATTACACATTCTGTGGTCTTAGGAGTGCGCTAATGACTGCATCTTCTTTCTTTAGCAGGTTGACAAGAGATGAGTGGGAGCGGCGACATATTCTAGAAGAAAATCGCTAGTGCTTTGCATATAGCATTCTTCACACCGAATGTATCTACGTACAGTGGAGGACTGCGTGAATAATTAGTTTTTTGGGAAGTAACAGCTCGATGTTTAAATTTTTTTCATTATGCTTTAGAATACTGATGAAATTACACATTCCGTGGACTTAGGAGTGCGCTAATGACTGCATTTTCTTTCGTTAGTAGGTTGACAAGAGATTTGTGGGAGCGGCGACATATTCTACAAGAAAATCGCTAGTGCTTTGCTCATAGCATTCTTCACACCGAATGATCCTACGTACAGTGGATGACTGCGTGAATAACTAGTTTTTTGGTAAGTAAAAACTCGAAGTTTTAATTTTTTTCATTATTGTTTATGAATACAGATAATGTTACATATTCTGGTGACTTAGGAGTGCGCTAATGATTGCTTTTTCTGTCGTTAGTAGGTTGACAAGGGATGTGTGAGAGCGGCCAAATATTCTAGATGAAAATCACTAGTGCTGTGCACATAGAATTCTTCACACCGAATGTATCTACGTAAAGGGGTGGCTGCGTGAATAATAGGTTTTTTGGTAAGTAACAGTTCGATGTTTTAATTTTTTTCATTATTGTTTATGAATACAGATGAAATTCCTCATTCTGGTGATTTAGAAGTGAGCTAATGATGCATTTTCTTTCGTTAGCAGGTTAAAAAGTGTCATGTGGGAGCGGCAACATATTCTAGAAGAAAATCGCTAGTGCTGTGCACATAAATTTCTTCACACCGAATGTATCTATGAACAGAGGCGGACTGCGTGAATAATAAGTTTTTTGGTAAGTAACATTTCGATGTTTTAATTTGTTTCAATATGGTTTAAGAATACGAACAAAATTACACATTCTGGTGACTTAGGTGTGCGCTAATGATTGCATTTTCTTTCGTTAGCAGATTCACGTAGGGATGTGTGGGAGCGGCGATATATTCTACAAGAAAATCGCTAGTGCTGTGCACATAGCATTCTTCACACCGAATGTATCTACGACAGGGGATGACTGCTTGAATAATTAGTTTTATGGGAAGTAACAGCTCGATGTTTAAATTTTTTTCATTATCCTTTAGAATACAGATAAAATTACACATTCTGGGTACTTAGGACTGCGCTAATAATTGCATTTTCTATCGTTAGCAGGTTGACCAGAGTTGTGTTGGAGCGGCGACATGTGCTACAAGAAAATCGCTAGTGCTTTGCACATAGCATTCTTCACACCGAATGTATCTACGTACAGGGGATGACTGCATGAATAACGAGTTTTTGGTAAGTAATTGCTCATTGTTTAAATTTTTTTCATTATTGTTTATGAATACAGATAAAATTACACATTCTGGTGACTTAGAAGTGCGCTAATGATTGCATTTTCTTTCGTTAGCAGGTTGACAAGAGATGTGTGGGCGCGGCGACATATTCTACAACAAAATCGCTAGTGCTTTGCACATAGCATTCTTCAGACCGAATGATCCTACGTACAGTGGATGACTGCGTGATTAATCATTTTTTTGGGAAGTAACAGCCCGATGATTAATTTTTTTCATTATGCTTTAGTATACAGATATAATTACACATTCTGGTGACTTTGGACTGCGCTAATGATTGCATTTTCTTTCGTTCGCAGGTTGACAAGTGATGTGTGGGGGTGGCGACATATTCTAGAAAAAAATCGCTAGTGCTGTGCACTTAGAAAAGTTTCACTCCGAATATATGTACGTACAGGGGATGACGGCGTGAATAATTAGTTTTTTGAGAAGTAACAGCCCGATGATTAAATTTTTTTCATTATGCTTTGGAATACAGATATAATTACCCATTCTGATGACTTTGGATTGCGCTAATGATTGCATTTTCTTCCGTTCGCAGGTTGACAAGAGATGGTTGGGAGCGGCGACAAATTCTAGAAGAAAATCGCCAGTGCTGTGCAAATAGCATTCTTCTCACCGATTGTTTCTACGTACAGTGGATGACTGCATGAATAACGAGTTTTTGGTAAGTAATTGCTCGATGTTTAAATTTTTTTCATTATTGTTTATGAACACAGATAAAATTACACATTCTGGTGACTTAGAAGTGCGCTAATGATTGCATTTTCTTTCGTTAGCAGGTTGACAAGAGATGTGTGGGCGCGGCGACATATTCTACAACAAAATCGCTAGTGCTTTGCACATAGCATTCTTCAGACCGAATGATCCTACGTGCAGTGGATGACTGCATGAATAACAAGTTTTTGGTAAGTAACTGCTCGATGTTTTAATTTTTTTCATTATTGTTTATGGGTACAGATAAAATTACACATTCTGGTGACTTAGAAGTGTGCTAATGATTGGATTTTCTTTCGTTAGCTGGTTGACAAGAGATGTGTGGGAGCGGAAACATAATCTAGAAGAAAATCGCTAGTGCTGTGCACATAGCATTCTTCACACCGAATGAATCTACGAACAGGATATGTCAGCGTGAATAACTAGTTTTTTGAGAAGTAACATCTCGATGTTTAAACTTTTTTCATTATGTTTTAGAATAGAGTAAAAATTACACAAACTTAAACCATAATGAAAAAAATTTTAACATCGTGCTGTTACTTCCAAAGAAATTAATTATTCAAGCAGTCATCCCCTGTCGGAGATACATTCGGTGAGAAGAATGCTATGTGCACAGCACTAACGATTTTCTTGTAGAATATATCGCCGCTCCCACACATCTCTCGTGAATCTGCTAGCGAAAGAAAATGCAATCATTAGCGCACTCCTAAGTCACCAGAATGTGTAATTTTGTTTGTATTCTTAAACCATAATGAAACAAATTAAAACATCGAACTGTTACTTACCAAAAAACGTATTATTCACGCAGTCAGCCCCTGTACGTAGATACATTCGGTGTGAAGAATTCTGTGTGCACAGCACTAGCGATTTTCTTCTAGAATTTGTCGCCGCTCCCACACATCCCTTGTCAACCTGCTAACGAAAAAAAAGCAATCATTAGCGCACTCCTAAGTCACCAGAATGTGTAACTTTATCTGTATTCATAAACAATAATGAAAAAAATTAAAATTTCGAGTTTTTACTTACCAAAAAACTTATTATTCACCCAGTCATCACCTGTACGTAGATACATTCGGTGAGAAGAATGCTATGTGCACAGCACTAGCGATTTTCTTCTAGAATTTGTCGCCGCTCCCACATTTCTCTTGTCAACCTGCTAACGAAAGAAAATGCAATCATTAGCGCAATCCAAAGTCACCAGAATATGTAATTATACTCCTGGAAATGGAAAAAAGAACACATTGACACCGGTTTGTCAGACCCACCATACTTGCTCCGGACACTGCGAGAGGGCTGTACAAGCAATGATCACACGCACGGCACAGCGGACACACCAGGAATCGCGCTGTTGGCCGTCGAATGGCACTAGCTGCGCAGCATTTGTGCACCGCCACCGTCAGTGTCAACCAGTTTGCCGTGGCATACGGAGCTCCATCGCAGTCTTTAACACTGGTAGCATGCCGCGACAGCCTTGGTGCCAATGATGGTCGTATGCGTGTTTGGCGCCGTGCAGGTGAGCGGCACAATCAGGACTGCATACGACCGAGGCACACAGGGCCAACACCCGGCATCATGGTGTGGGGAGCGATCTCCTACACTGGCCGTACACCACTGGTGACCGTCGAGGGGACACTGAATAGTGCACGGTACATCCAAACCGTCATCGAACCCATCGTTCTACCATTCCTAGACCGGCAAGGGAACTTGCTGTTCCAACAGGACAATGCACGTCCGCATGTATCCCGTGCCACCCAACGTGCTCTAGAAGGTGTAAGTCAACTACCCTGGCCAGCAAGATCTCCGGATCTGTCCCCCATTGAGCATGTTTCGGACTGGATGAAGCGTCATCTCACGCGGTCTGCACGTCCAGCACGAACGCTGGTCCAACTGAGGCGCCAGGTGGAAATGGCATGGCAAGCCGTTCCACAGGACTACATCCAGCAACTCTACGATCGTCTCCATGGGAGAATAGTAGCCTGCATTGCTGCGAAACGTGGATATACACTGTACTAGTGCCGACATTGTGCATTCTATGTTGCCTGTGTCTATGTGCCTGTGGTTCTGTCAGTGTGATCATGTGATGTATCTGACCCCAGGAATGTGTCAATAAAGTTTCCCCTTCCTGGGACAATGAATACACGGTGTTCTTATTTCAATTTTCGTTCGCAGGTTGACAAGAGATGTGTGGGAGCGGCGACATATTCTAGAAGAAAATCGCTAGTGCTGTGCACATGGAATTCTTCACACCGAATGTATCTACGTACAGCGGAGGACTGCGTGAATAATTACTATTTTTGCAAGTAAGAGCTCGATGTTTAAATTTTTTTCAGAATGCTATGAAATACAGATAAAATTACACATTCTGGTGACTTTGGATTGCGCTAATGATTGTATTTTCTTTCGTTAGCAGGTTGACAAGAGATGCGTGTGAGCGGTGAAATATTCTACAAGAAAATCGCTAGTGCTGTGCACATAGAATTCTTCACACCGAATGTATCTATGTACAGGGGCTGACTGCGTAAATAATAAGTTTTTTGATAGGTATCAGTTCGATGATTTAATTTGTTTCATTATGGTTTAAGAATACAAACTAAAATAACACATACTGGTGGCTTAGGAGTGCGCTAATGATTACATTTTCTGTCGTTAGCAGATTCACGAGAGATGTGTGGGAGCGGCGACATATTCTAGAAGAAAATCGCTAATGCTGTGCACATAGAATTATTCACTCCGAATGTATCTACGTACAGGGGCTGACTGCGTGAATAATTAGTATATTAGCAAGTAAGAGCTCGATGTTTAAATTATTTTCATAATGCTTTGGATTACAGGTGAAATTACACATTCTGGTGACTTTGGATTACGCTAATGATTGCATTTTCTTTCGTTAGCAGGTTGACAAGAGATGTGTGGGTGCCGCGACATATTCTACAAGAAAATCGCTAGTGCTTTGCACATAGCAGTCTTCACACCGTATGTATCTACGTACAGTGAATGACTGCATGAATAATAAGTTTTTTGGTAGGTAACAGCTCGACTTCTTAATTTTTTCATTATGGTTTACGAATACAGATACAATTACACATTATGGCGACTTAAGAGTGCACTAATGATTGCATTTTCGTTCGTTAGTAGGTTGCCAATAGATGTGTGGGAGCGGCGACATATACTTGAAGAAAATCGGTAGTGCTGTGCACATAGCATTGTTCATACCGAATGTATCTACGACAGGGGATGACTGCGTGAATTATTTGCTTTTTGGGAAGTAACATCTCGATGTTTAAATTTTTTCAATATGGTTTAAGAATACAGCTAAAATTACACATTCTGGTGACCTAGGATAGCGCTAATGACTGCATTTTCTTTCGTTAGCAGGTTGTCAAAAGATGTGTGGGAGCGGCGATATATTCTAGAAGAAATTCGCACGTGCTTTGCAGATAGCAATCTTCACACTGAATGTATCTACGTCCAATGGATGACTGCATGAAAAACTAGTTTTTTGGTAAGTAATAGCTCGATTTCATAATTTTTTCATTATAATTTATGAATACAGATAAAATTATTCATTCTGATGACTTTGGATTGCGCTAATGATTGCATTTTTTTCGTTAGCAGGTTGTCAAGAGAAATGTGGGAGCGGCGACAAATTCCAGAAGAAAATCGCTAGTGCTGTGCACATAGCATTCTTCTCACCGAAATTATCTACGTACTGTTGATGACTACGTGAATAATAAGTATTTTGGTAAGTAATAGCTCGATGTTTTAATTTTTTTCACTATGGTTTAAGAATACAAACAAAATTACACATTCTGGTGACTTAGGAGTGCGCTAATGATTGCATTTTCTTTGGTTAGCAGGTTGACAACAGAAGTGTGGGAGCGGCGACATATTCTACAAGAAAATCGCTAGTGCTTTGCACATAGCATTCTTCACACCGATTGTTTCTACGTACAGTGGATGATTGAATGAGTAACAAGTATTTGGTTAGTAACTGCACGATGTTTTAATTTTTTTCATTATTGTTTATGAATACAGATAAAATTTCACATTCTGGTGACTTAGAAGTGCGCTAATGATTGCATTTTCTTTTGTTACCAGATTCACAAGAGATGTGTGGGAGTGGCGATATAATCCAGAAGAAAATCGCTCGTGCTTTGCACATAGCATTCTTCACACCGAATGTATCTACGTACAGTGGATGACTGCATGAATAATAAGTTTTTTGGTAAGTAACAGCTCGATGTTTTAATTTGTTTCGTTATGGTTTAAGAATACATAGAAAATTACACATTCTGGTGACTTAGGAGTGCGCTAATGATTGCATTTTCTTTCGTTAGCAAGTTGACAAGAGAAGTGTGGGAGCGGCGACATATTCTACAAGAAAATCGCTAGTGCTTTGCACATAGCATTCTTCAGACCGAATGTTCCTACGTACAGTGGATGACTGCATGAATAACAATATTTTTGGTAAGTTACAGCTCGAAGTTTTAATTTTTTTCATTATTGTTTAAGAATACAGATAAAGTTACACATTCTGGTGACTTAGAAGTGCGCTAACGATTGCTTTTTCTTTCGTTAACAGCTTGACAGGAGATGTGTGGGAGCGGCCAAATATTCTAGGAGGAAATCGCTAGTGATGTACTCATAGAATTCTTCACACCGAATGTATCTACGTACAGGTGCTGACTGCGCGAATAATTAGTTTCTTGCGAAGTATCAGCCCGTTGATTAAATATTTATCACTATGTTTTAGAATACAGATATAATTACATATTCTGGTGACTATGGATTGCGCTAATGATTGCATTTTCGTTTGTTCGCAGGCTGACAAGAGATGTGTGGGAGCGGCGACATATTCCACAAGAAAATCGCTGGTGCTTTGCACTTTTCATTCTTCACACGGAATGTATCTACGTACAGTGGATGACCGCATGAATAATAATTTTTTTGGTAAGTAACAGCTCGATGTTTTAACTTTTTTCATTATGGTTTAAGAACACAAACAAAATTACACATTCTGGTGACTTTGGAGTGCGCTATTGATTGCATTTTCTTTCGTTAGCAGATTCACAAGTGATGTGTGGGAGCGGCGATACCATTTACAAGAAAATCGCTAGTGCTTTGCACATAGCATTCTTCACACCGAATGTATCTACGTACAGGGGATGACTGCGTGAATAATTAGTTTTTTGGGAAGTAACACCTCGACGTGTAATTTTTTTCATGAAGGTTTAAGAATACAGGTAAAATTACACATTCTGGTGACTTAAGAGTGCGCTAATGATTGTATTTTCGTTCGTTAGCAGGTTGCCAATAGATGTGTGGGAGCGGCGACATATTCTTGAAGAAAATCGGTAGTGCTGTGCACATAGCTTTCTTCACACCGAATGTATCTACGACAGGGTATGACTGCGTGAATAATTTGTTTTTTAGGAAGTAACAGCTCGATGTTTAAATTTTTTCATTATGGTTTAAGAATACCGCTAAAATTACACATCCTGGTGACCTAGAATTGCGCTAATGACTGCATTTTCTTTCGTTAGCAGGTTGTCAAAAGATGTGTGGGAGCTGCGATATATTCTAGAAGAAAATCGCACGTGCTTTGCACTTAGCAATCTTCACACTGAATGTGTCTACGTACAGTGGATGACTGCATGCATAACTAGTTTTTTGGTAAGTAACAGCTCGATTTTATAATTTTTTCATTATTGTTTATGAATACAGATAAAATTACACATTCTGATGACTTTGGAGTGTGCTAATGTTTACATTTTGTTTCGTTAGCAGGTTGACAATAGATGTGTGGGAGCGGTGACACCATCTAAAAGAAAATCGCTAGTGCCCTGCACATAGCATTCTTCACACCGAATGTATCTACGTACATTGTATGACTGCATGAATAATAAGTTTTTTCGGTAAGTAACAGCTCGATGTTAAAATTTTTCTCGTTATGGAATAATAATACAGATAGAATTACACACTCTGGTGACTTAGCAGTGCGCTAATGATTGCATTTTCTTTGGTTACCACATTCACAAGAGATGTGTGGGAGTGGCGAAATATTCTACAAGAAAATCGCTAGTGCTTTGCACATAGCATTCATCACACCGAATGTATCTACGAACAGGGGATAACTGCTTGAATAACTATTTTTTTGGGAAGTAACAGCTCGATGTTAAAATTTTTTTCATTATGCTTTATAATACAGATAAAATTACACATTCTGGGTACTTAGGAGTGCGCTAATGATTGCATTCTCTTTCGTTAGCAGTTTGACAAGAGATGTGTGGGAGCGGCGACACCATCTACAAGAAAATCGCTAGTGCTTTGCACATTCCATTCTTCACACCAAATGGAGCTACGTACAGTGTATGATTGCGTGAAAAATTACTTTCTTGGGAAAGTATCAGCTTGATGTTTAAATTTTTTTCATTATGCTTTAGTATAAAGATAAAATTACACATTCTGATTAATTAGGAGTGCGCTAATGAATGCATTTTCTTTCGTTAGCAGGTTGACAAGAGAAGTTTGGGAGCGGCGATACCATTTACAAGAAAATCGCTAGTGCTTTGCACATAGCATTCTTCACAACTAATGTATCTGCGTACAGTGTATGACTGCATGATTAATTAGTTTCTTGGGGAAGTAACAGCTTGATGTTTTAACTTTTTTCATTATGGTTAGGAATACAGATAAAATTACACATTCTGGGACTTAGGAGTGCGTTAATGATTGCATTTTCTTTCGTTAGCAGGTTGAAGGGAGATGTCTGGGAGCGGCGACATATTCTAGAAGGAAAACGCTAGTGCTGTGCACATAGCATTCTTCACACCGAATGTAATTACGTACAGTGGACAACAGCATGAATAATAAGTTTTTTGCTAAGTAACACCTCGACGTTTTATTTTTTTTCTTTATGGTTTAAGAATACAGATAAAATTACACATTCTGGTGTCGTAGGAGTGCGCTAATGATTGCATTTTCTTTCGTTAGCAGGCCGAAAAGAGGTGTGTGGGAAAGGCAACATATTCTAGAAGAAAATCGCTAGTGCTTTGCCTATAGCATTCTTCACACTGAATGTTTCGACGTACAGTGGATGACGGCATGAATAACAAGTTCTTTGGTAAGTGACACCTCGATGTTTTAATTATTTTTATTATGGTTTAAGAATACTGATGAAATTACATATTCTGGTAACTTAGGATTGCGCTAATGATTGCATTTTCTTTCGTTAGCAGATTCACAAGAGATGTGTGGGAGCGGCGACATATTCTACAAGAAAATCGCTAGTGCTTTTCACATAGCATTCTTCACACCGAATGTATCTACGTACAGGGCATGACTGCGTGAATAATTCGTTTTTTGGTAAGTAACAGCTCGATGTTTTAATTTTTTTCGTTATTGTTTATGAATACAGATAAAATTACACATTCTGCTGACTTAGGAGTGCACTAATGACTGCATTTCCTTTCGTTCGCAGGTTGACAAGCGATGTGTGGGAGCGGCGACATATTCTAGAAGAAAATCGCTAGTGCTGTGCACATAGCATACTTCACACCGAATGTATCTACGTACAGTGGATTACTAAGTGAATAATTAGTTTTTCGGGATGTAAAAGCTCGATGTTTGAATTTTTCTCATAATGGTTTAAGAATACAGAAAATATTACACATTCTATCACTTAGAAGTGCGCTAATGACTGCATTTTCTTTCGTTCGCACGTTGAGAAGAGATGTGTGGGAGCGGCGACATATTCTAGAAGAAAATCGCTAGTGCTGTGCACATGGCATTCCTCACACCGAATGTATTTACCTACAGTGGACGACTGCGTGAATAATTAGTTTTTTGGTAAGTAACAGATCGATGTTATAATTTTTTCATTATTGTTTAAGAATATAGATAAAATTACACATTCTGGTGACTTAGGGGTGCGTTAATGATTGCATTTTCTTTCTTTAGCAGGTTGACAAGAGATGTGTGGGAGCGGCGACATATTCTAGAAGAAAATCGCTAGTGCTGTGCACATAGAAATCTTCTCACCGAAGGTATCTCCGTATAGGGGATGACTGCGTGAATAATTAGATTTTTGGGAAGTAACAGCCCGATGATTAAATTTTTTTCATTATGCTTTAGAATAATGATATAATAACACATTCTGGTGTCTTTGGATTGCGCTAATGATTGCATTTTCTTTCGTTCGCAGGTTGACAAGATATATGTGGGAGTTGCGACATATTCTAGAAGAAAATCGCTAGTACTGTGCACATAGCATTCTTCACACCGAATGTATCTACGTACAGTGGATGACTGCATGAGTAATAAGTTTTTTGGTAAGTATCAGCTCGATGTTTAATTTTTTTCATTATGGTTTAAGAATACAGATAAAATTACACATTCTGGTGACTTATGGGTGCGTTAATGATTGTATTTTCTTTCGTTAGCAGGTTGACAACAGATGTGTGGGAGCGGCGACATATTCTAAAAGAAAATTGCTAGTGCTGTGCACATAGCATTCTTCACACCGAATGTATCTACGTACAGTGGATGCCTGCATGAATAATAACTTTTTTGGTAAGTAACAGCTGGATGTTTTAAATTTTTTCATTATGCTTTAGAATACAGATAAAATTACACATTATGGTGACATAGGAGTGCGCTAATGATTGCATTTTCTTTCGTTCGCAGGTTGACAAAAGGTGTGTGGGAGCATTTAATATGCTCACGAACACGAAATTGGTATTGAAATCCCTTGATTGTTCCTGTTTTGTGAGTAAAAACTGTGGAATGTGCTTGTAAAATCTCAAAAAGTTCCTGCCTATCAGTGTCATTACAATTCTCAATTGTTTGAATTTTATTCTGAATTAACTCATTAGTTTCAAATATGCCGTCGATATCATCTCTGTCAGTACTTACAGAGTGATTGTTAGTGTTTATTTCCGTAGAAAATTCCGAACTGTTGTCTAACAGAAGGTAAAGCCGATTAATTTCCTTATCATGGTTTGAGAGCCAGTCTTCAAATTTCAAAGCTATTGACTTACCTTTTTTCTCTAAACTTATTTCAGCATCATGAAAGCTTAAGATTACTTTGTATTCATTCAAAAAGTCTACTCCCAGTATAATTTCCGTCGACAATATTGGAAGAAAGTTCATATAGAAGCTGTATTTTGACAAAAGAATTCTAAGTTGGTTTTTTGGCGTACATCTACACTTTTTTCAAAGATTGCACCTTGTTATTTAATCTTACGTAACTGAAGCGTGGGGCAATCGTTCGATTTGTTGCACTTGCTAAAAGCTGTTTCACTAATTTCTGAAATGGGACTGCCAGAGTCAAGTACTGCCATAAATTTTACGTCATTTACATTAATGTGAATCACAGGATATGCAATGTGTTATGTTTTACGTCGTGTTCCTGGAGTAAAATGTCCCTAATGTCTTCCATTTTTACGTAATTACTAGCTATGGCAGCTGTGTCGTCAGTTTCATAAGTACGTTTTGTGGCTGCCAGCGGTGTGAGTCATTGCCTATTATCTCTTTGTTGGCGCGCGTCGTTATTGGGATTTGGAGACCTAACTTCTACAAACTCACGTTGACGAAAGTGCCCTGCTCTGTTTGAATCCCGCCAGTTCTAATGAAATTCAGGTCTGTCGTTCTGTTGGTAGTTTCTGTAGTTTCTTTCTTGTCGGTTAAGTGGTGGAGAATTTGTCCCTGAATTATCATTGCACGGTGGACCGTTGCGTCTGAAGTTATTCTGTCTCCCGTGATAATAATTGTTCTGGTTGCCAAATTGTCTGTTTCTATGAGTGTCTCTGTCATATTCATTACTACGGAAATGCGATCTCTCTCTGTAACTATTATTCTGCCAGTGGTTGTCATACGGGTGGTGTCTCTTTTGGTCACGATTTACGTTGTAAGAATAGACTTGTTGTGTCCTGTTATAGTTTCTGTCGTCACGGAATTGTGACGGATGTGCCCTGTAGTGATTGTTATCCCGTTTTCGCATCCCGCGATTGTCAGTGTCAATTTCCAGTTCTTGTAACAGTCCCTGAAAAGCTTCAATGTCGTCTTTGCAACGTCCTGCTAAAATAATATGTCGTAAATGTTCAGGCAGTTTGATTAAGCAAATGCGGATGAGTTCTGAGGGGCTGTATGGGTTTGAAAGATACTGATTCTTATGCAACATGTCTTCAAAATATTTCATAAGACTGGAAAATTCAGATTGTTCGAAACGTTTCATCATTATGATGCTATGTTTTACTCTGTCTTGTGTAGCTTGAGACCAATACGCTGAGAGGAAGGCATGCTAAAATTCTCCTTCACTGTGACAATTGCGAATGACTGATCGCATTCTTACAGCTGGTTCATTCTCCAAGTAGCCACACATAAATTCTAACCTGTGCTCCAATGACCTGTTGGGAGGAATACAGTGAGAAAATTGATGAAGCCATGCTTGTGGATGAATGTCGTTGTCAGAATTCTTAAATGTTTTGAATTTACGTGTAGTAATGAACAGCTTATAGTCGAAATCATCGTATCAGCGAGTCGCACATCGTTCATTGTTACTTCCTTTCGGCGGTTCCATCTCAAAATCCAATGCGCCTTGCCAATTTCTTTCATAATTTCCGAAGTGCCCTGTGTTATTATTTTGTGGTTATTCCGTATTTCTATGTCCGTCTTCCCGTACTGGAGCGCGAGTGTCCTCTGAAATATGTAATTCTTGTATTACCTGCGTCAACTGATCTTGTACTTCCCGGATTTCTCTTTTGTACTGTGTATTGATTTGATTTTGATTTTGTTTGAATTTTCTAATTTGTTCATACTCTTCTGTGTCAGTGAAGGCTACGGGTCTTGTGTCATTCAGATCGTCATCTACCTTTGTAGATAAGTTAGTGACCTGATCCGAAAGTTCGGCTACTTTCTCTGATAGTGAACACATTTCCTCAGTGTGTTTTTCTGAACCAAGTTTCAGAGTGTCCATTTGTGTTGAAATCGAATCTACTGTGTCCTTTAAGTTTTCCTGAGTCTTTGCAAGTTGCGTAACCGTATCGGTAGATGCAACTGAGTCAATTTTAGCCCACAAGGTCTCATGATTTTCATGAACAATGGTTTGCAGTTCTTTTATGGCTGCTTCGTGATTCTGTAATGCATTTTCATGCCGCGAAAAAAATAGGTTGAAAATGCTCACAAATTTGTGTTTTTACGTCATTACAGACTTTTTGACATTTCGATTCAATGTTATGTAACTCAGTAGTTAAATCTTCACGTGTTTGTTCAAGTGTGGTGTCAAACTTCCGAAGATTTTGTTCCATTGTGTCTAACTTTTGAAGATTTTGTTCCATTGTGTCTAACTTTTGAAGATTTTGTTCCATTGTGTCTAACTTTTGAAGATTTTGTCCCATTTGTCTCTGATTTTGTTCCATTTGTTGCATTAATTGCAATAATAATGTATTAGTGTCTGGAATCTGTTTCTCTATGCTTTTTGGCAGTGCATTTTCACCGGCAACATTCACATTTTGACAAGCAGAATATGTGTCTTGACTCATTTGAGAAAACGGTGAGGACCCAAAACCTAAGTCTACAGTATTTGCAATATTGTGTTCTGTCATTTCGGATTCCTGAGGCGAGCTGTTGGCGACCAATCGATCGATAATGCTTCCTTGTTTATTACCTGTTTCACTGTCTACACCATTATTTTCCGCCCGCTCCATTTCCCTATGCACAATTATCAAATTACTACTTCGAATGTCTGTTAATTCACTACACAGTGGTGCTGATAAGCTACGCTCGTCGTCACTATTATTTCTCAGTTTACTTTGAAGCCTAGTGTTACGTTTTTCACACGCCATTATTGTCACAATATTTCACACGATAACACAGAAAAGCACAATTTGAAGAGCAAAAATAAGAGAACACTTTAACATAGCGCTGAAAATAATATGTAGTTAATTGCAAGCGCAGCTGCGAAATACTTGGTGCAAATCTACATGCATGTTTTACTGTACAACAATGAAAGACTGCAATTACAAAGGAGATTCTCTCTACACTTACGCACTAGCAATAAACAATAGCTACACTAATTACACAAACTACAAGAAAAAATCAGAAGATTCCAGTGAGGCATCCTCGGCTAAGGGTCGACATATGAAACGTCCCCTTAGAAAAATTATACATGACTGTGCTTAAACTAACACACAATATTTTTAGCGCAACGCAATCTGTCTTTCAAAAATCCCTACAAAAGAATGGCCCTGACTAACATTAACCTATACCTTTCACAAATCACTTACCTCACAAAAATCTTGGTTACTCGAACTACTGCAATACAGCGAGCGCCACTACTGCCAGCTAAATAAAAGATTCAAACTACGGAAGGCACTAACTACTAATAGACATAGTTAGCAAATGAAAGATTTTGATAGAGAACAAACAATGTATTTACCTTACTAGTGTTCAAAAGTCATAATATATATAGCAGTTCATGACATCCAGTCTTACAAATTTCAAAACTCCGCCATTTCTCTCCCCACATCCACCACTGCTGGCGGCTCACCTCCCAACTGCGCAACGCTATGCGCTGTTAACATCCAGCTGCCCAACACTACAATGGCAGGCAACAATGCAAACTAGCCACAGACTGCACACAGCACAGCCAGTGATTTTCATACAGAGCGCTAAGTAACGTTGCCAATAAGAAAACAACAAACAGCCTACTTACACGGCCTGTGCGAAGTTTGGAGGCGTTTGAACTGACGCAGACCATATATGCAGACAAAATGAAATGGTATGTCACAACATGTTTCTCTCGACGAAGTTTGTGTACTGATACTAGTCTTGTAATTATGCGTTAGTTAGTTTATCACCATTGTTCGTTCTAAGGTGGTCTGTTCATCACTGATTTTTAAATTCTTTCAAATATATTTGACCCAGCCCTCAAAAGTGTTGCTGAAATGTTTATGTATGTTTTATATTACTCCCAGTAATATCTGTAAAGAAAGACATTTTGAACAGATTTTTGTTACGACGTCAAACTGTTTTATTTGGGAACACCAAACTCAGAGATTTGTTTAACGATTTTCGCTGTATTAGGTAAGGGAATTACAATCAGGAGCAATGGAATTAGTGTCAAAGTTCTGCAGAATTAAGTGGCCCCAGCTCAGAAACGCGCGCTGGTCGTTGTGGCCGAGCGGTTCTAGGCGCTTCAGTCTGGAACCGCGCGACCGCTACGGTCGCACGTTCGAATCCTGCCTCGGGCATGGATGTGTGTGATGTCTTTAGGTTAGTTAGGTTTAAGTAGTTCTAAGTTCTAGGGGACTGATGACCTCAGAAGTTGAGTCCCATAGTGCTTAGAGCCATTTGAACCATGCTACTCTATCCTGTGCAAGCCTCTTCAACTGCGAGTAATGACTGCAACATACACCCTTCTGAATCTGCTTACTGGATTCATATCTAAGAAGAACTTATCTTCCTTCATTTTCCATTCTTTTCATAGTTGAGAAAAACTGCACACATTGGTAAGATATGCAAATCCATACATCCACATGGAGCACTGTTGCCACAGCCTGCCACAGAATCTTCATTCTGCTCACTGATGACTCCAGAGAGACGTTTTGGATCAGCAGAGTTAATGCTTCTTTTTTCTGAGTCGCTAATTGCTTAGTCCTTGGAACCGTGTGGCTCTTTGAAGCATTTCATGAGTTAATTATCCATCTGTAGTCTACATCCCCTGTAACTCCTCAATCTGTTTTCCATACTTTTGGAGCCCTGGAGAAAGACGTTAATGGACGTCGATTTACTTCAGACGAAGAGATGCACACATCTTATCTCACAGCGGGATAAATGTACTAACAGTTATGTCTATTACTTTTGAAATAATAAACAGTTTACTTACTTTTTTCAATGTGCCTCGTTTAATTTGACTACCCCTTATAGTTATCCACTAAGAGGCTGCCACTATTGCACCTTTATGTCGGCCTGTGCTTCTCTCGATGAACTTTCACATGTGGACCAGCTCTCGCTATATGTGTTACTGTGTCGGTTTGTCTGCAATCTAGTAAGATAACGGGATCAGCCCCTGTTTCCAAACGGGGCTTTTAAATGACTCGCT
This sequence comes from Schistocerca cancellata, assembly GCF_023864275.1. NCBI lineage: Eukaryota > Metazoa > Arthropoda > Insecta > Orthoptera > Acrididae > Schistocerca > Schistocerca cancellata. The sequence goes on along the minus strand of NC_064634.1, from coordinate 140,342,696 downwards.
CTGCTGTTCAAAGGGAAATTTTACCCGATTCGGGAAATACAGCAAAGGTGTACGTCATGGGGAACCAATTGGTGCTGAAATGAGTCGACTCAAGGCTATCAGGGGCTCTAACTGCGCAGAGACCGCCCACATTGCAGCGTATCATTTTCCAATTCTGATGTGACCTGACAGGTGATGATGATGATGATGTTTGGTTTGTGGGGCGCTCAACTGCGTGGTTATCAGCGCCCGCTGTGACCTGACAGGGCCCCACCTAGACAAATAACGATGAGCACCTTATTAGCAATAACATGAATGACATTTTATCATTGAATCACAGGAGCTGCAGTTAATTCAGTCACAGAAATACAGCAAGACTTCCTGAATCTATAGGGAAACTGCCAAACTGTTTGATGTGTGTGTTGTGTCTCGTCTTCAGTCAAGAGACTGGCTTGATGCAGCTCTCCATGCTGCTCTATCCTGTGCAGGCTTATTCATCTCCCAGTACCTACTGCAACCTACATCCTTCTGAATCTGCTCAGTGTATTCATCTCTTGGTCTCCCTCTACGATTTTTACCCTCCACGCTCTCCTCCAACACTAAATTGGTGATCCCTTGATGCCTCAGAATATGCCCTACCAATCGATCCCTTCTTCTAGTTAAGTCGTGCCACAAATTTCTCTTCTCTGCAATTCTATTCAATACCTCCTCATTAGTTATGTAATCTACCCATCTAATCTTCAGCATTCTTCTGTAGCACCACATTTCGAAAGCTTCTATTTTCTTCTTGTCTAAACTATTTATCGTCCACGTTTCACTTACATACATGGCTACATACCATACAAATACTTTCAGAAACGACTTCCTGACACTTAAATCTATACTCGATGTTAACAAATTTCTCTTCTTCAGAAACGCTTTCCATGCCATTGCTAGTCTACATTTTATATCCTCTGTACTTCAACCATCATCAGTTATTTAGCTCCCCAAATAGCAAAACTCCTTTACTACTTTAAGCGTCTCATTTCCTAATCTAATTCGTGCGGCAACATCCGATTTAATTCAACTACATTCCATTATCCTCGTTTTGCTTTTGTTGATGTTCATCTTATATCCTCCTTTCAAGACACTGCCCATTCCGTTCAGCTGCTCTTCCAGGTCCTTTGCTGTCTCTGACGGAATTACAATGTCATCGACGAACTTCAAAGTTTTGGTTTCTTCTCCATGGATTTTAATGCCTACTCCGAACTTTTCTTTTGTTTCCTTCACTGCTTGCCTTCTGAGTAGTCCCCGCCCGCAGATCCGAATGGGGGACTATTTTACCTCCGGGATATTTTACCCAAGAGGAGGCCATCATCATTAAACCATACAGTAAAGCTGCATGCCCTTCAGGAAAAATTACGGCTGTAGTTTCCCCTTGCTTTCAGCCGTTCGCAGTACCAGCACAGCAAGGCTGTGTTACAAGGCCAGATAAGTCAATCATCCAGACTGTTGCCCCTGCAACTAAAACTGTTTGATAACAAGTCTGAAATCAGAGGTTCGTAGAGCACAGTCACGATGAGCGTAACAGTACAAACTGTTTGGCTACAGGGAACACTGTTTGGACAGCTGTCCAGAATCGACAATCAAAGAAAAAGTTTAAGAGCGTTGGATACCGGGTGCTGGCGCTGCAATCAGCAGAGGCGAAGGTCGCCTAGCGTTGCTTGCGGTAGACTGCTAGCAGCTAGTAGAGGGCTCCGAAGGCGATTGTGTCCAGGCTTTGGCTGTGGCCGTGTGGCGTCCTAAATACAGTGGAAGGATACGGCATGGACTACTTGCGGCCACATGAGTCGCAGACGCAAGTAGAGTTGCAATGGCGGCGCTTCCTAAAGGCGACATGGACGCCACCTGTGGTGAAGTGGGCGCCTCTGATTAAAGTGGCAGCTGCCGAAATTTCCATGAAAACAAGCCTTTGTTGTTGTGTTTCTGCGGCACAGTTTTTGGCACACGATCCGTAGCCCATACAGGGTCTCGCTTCGGCCACCAGAGCCACTTGCTAGCCGTGCTGGACACCGCAAATTCAATGCTGCCAACACCAGGCGAGGTGCTGTAAAGACCCAGCTCCGCTTCCTCGGTGTGTGGCACAGAAGTCGTCGCTCTCCACGTGTACTTCCGCTCAGTCCCAAGTCGTAGCGCGTAACGATTAGCATAGAAGGGAGAAAATCGGCTTTGAATGACAGAAACACTATAGATCAATCTGGACCGACGACTAATGGTATACGTTTGGTACACCCTGACCACAGGATACGAGAACCATAATTATGATGCAGTGAATCTCCACCTACATTGCCCTCTATAAGTTTGGAAACACCATACTTCGTATTACAACGGAGCAATATGGAAGTGATCTATGTGAGTTATTGGTTAGAATACGGAATAGCAAGCTCAAATAATGGTTAATAATGACAAGTACAGTTTCTCTGCCTCGTGATGACTGGGTGTTGTGTGATGTCCTTAGGTTAGTTAGGTTTAAGTAGTTCTAAGTTCTAGGGGACTGATGACCATAGATGTTAAGTCCCATAGTGCTCAGAGCCATTTTTGACACGTACAGTATTGTACACTTAATTATTGAACATATACATACATACATATTGGAACGTACTTATATTGGTCCGTTTTATGCAAACCGGGGCAACGGCCTTGCCGCAGTGGATACACCGGTTCCCATGAGATCACTGATGTTAAGCACTATTGGGCGTGTCCGGCACTTGGATGGGTGACCATCCAGCCACCATGCACTGTTGCCATTTTTCGGGGTGCACTCAGTCTCGTGATGCCAATTGAGGAGCTACTAGACCGAACAGTAGCGGTTTCGGTCAAGAATACCATCATAACGACCGGGAGAGCAGTGTGTTGACCCCACGCCCCTCCTATCCGCATCCTCCACTGAGGATGACACGGCGGTCGGATGGTCCCGGTAGGCCACTCGTGGCCTGAAGACGTAGTGCTTATGCAAACCGATGTTACCTGTCCAAGTAGTTCAACTAAAGACGCCAGATGGCGCGAATAGACCGCATGGCTATGTAGATGTACGATGTTTACTTTTCTGTTCACTTGTAGTTGCGCGAAAATAATTGAAAATGGCCCCAAAGTGCCAGATTACTTATGAATCACGGGTAATGATAATCACTTTGCACCAAGAAGGCAATAGTGTCCGACAAATAGCAAAGAATCTGATGATTTCCATCAGCGGAGTTGTCAAAACCAAACATCGCCATCGAGTAACAGGCTCCTTTGGAGATCGTCCTTGCTCAGGAGCACCCCGGAAAATATCAGAACGCCAGGAAAAGTATTTGGTAGTGACCAGTAAACGTAACAGATTAAAAACTGTCCGTGAATTTACTGCTGAACTAAACGCAACGAGGGATACACCGGTGAGTGAGTCAACAATGGGACGACACCTGGCGGACAACTTCCGAGATTATGTAGCAACAAGGAAACCACTGTTGCGCCCTGTTAACAAGAAGAAAAGGCTTCTGTGGCCTAAGACACACCAACATCGGACAACAGGGGATTGGAGAAGAGTCTTATTCACTGATGAATCCAAGTTCGAAATATTTGTAAGTAAACGCCGTCAATTTGTACGCCGTTTCACCCCATGAACGCTTGAATCCTCAGTGCGTAATTCCAACTGTAAAGCTTGAAGGGGGTTCTGTGATGGTATGGGGATCCTTTGGAGGGAATAAAGTCGGAGATTTGGTGAAAATAGATGGAAAACTGAACCAAAAGGATTATCATGCCATTCTCCAGCGACATGCTAAGACATTTGGTTTGCGTAAGGTTGGGAAAGGGTTTGTCTTGCAGCAAGACAACGACCCAAAACATACGTCTCGCTTGTGTCAGAACAATGTGAGGTCTCTAGAGGTTCGTAAAATATTGAAAAACATGGAATGGCCGCCCGAATCCCCTGATTGTAACCCAATCGAGCTGCTATGGGATGAATTGGACAGGAGGATCCGAAAACGAGAAATCATGAGTGAGTCACAATTGTGGGAGGTCTTGCAGCAAGAATGGAGATCAATTCCAACTGAAACCTTACGAAAACTGACGCAGCGCATGCCGAGTGTGTGCAAGTCAGTGATGAAAGCAAAGGGTGGCTATTTTGAGGAGTGGAAAATTTAATAGTTGCATCTTCCTATGTATTATTTGAGCGTAATAAACATTCGGAAAACAACAAAATGCATTTTTATACTGTATTTCCTTTCCATTGTCTATAATTACTAGGTGTTTCCAAACTTATGGAGGGTGGTGTCCATCTACAAATTTACGCCACAAACCACTATACAGTGCAAGGTAGAGGGTACAGCGTATTGTAGCCATCGATTTTTCTGGCTGTATGAATCTCTAGGTGCTTTACGTTTTCGTACCAGCCCTACATGAGATATACAACAGAATCAGCATAATGGTCTCGCACTCTGCTTCGGAAACATGTTATCTACATTAACCCGACAGCGTTTCCCAGAAACTACGTCGTACTTCTTGCGAATATTCCCATTTAAGTTTCATTAGCGTCTCTGTTACACTTTCGTAAGTGATGTACCCCGTTACAATATTAGCAGTGCCTGTCTGATTTCTTTTGCACTGTGTTTACATACCTACTTGATAATAACGTCGAACGCTGGAACAAATTGTCGCATTTCGTCTTGTATGCGATTTCAGTTAAAGATGAGTCGCATTTCCCCAGAACCCTTCCAACAAATGTAAGTCCTACATTCAGCTTTCCTAGTACCGATTTTAATGAATCGTCCTACTTGATGCCAGTTTTTAGATATTGTCGGGTTCTTATCGTTTGTTACAGGCACTTTCTTGCCTTTATTCATTTCTGTCGTCTTTCGACAGCTCCTTCGCACAACGACGATACTTTCTCACAGGTAACTGCATTTTCAGTGAGCGATCACGTAGTGCTGCTTACCTTAAGATAAATCGTTTACGTACATTGATCAGCCAGAAAAATAATGACCATCGACCTACTTACGATATAAACGCGTCGTCGCGTACTGGCGTACTGGCTGTTAGGTAGGTGGTCATAATGTTCTGGCTAGTCAGTGTATATAAAACGGGGGAAAGTTTAAAGAGCAAAATTGGTACTTAAAGGACATTTATTCACAAAGTGGAGCTTACGTGAGACCTTCATTACGCACATAACAAGCATAAAATCTTAGCACTACGTTTACGTACGAGCAAAACGTATTAGTCATCATAAGCTGGATCAAGTACGCAACAAGAACCCACATACGCTAACACGCAAAGACTCAAACATTCACAGAACAACCGAAGATAATATTCCCCATTTTATAGCAAACATACGGTCGTTAAAAAACTAGCTTCTGCCTCGCAGCAGAAAGAAACACGAAACTCATTCGCATTCATGAAGTGAACCGTGAGCTGATAAAGAACAAGTACTTCCCCGCCTGAACTTAGTAAACTGACAGCAAAATTATCACTCCATAACGATTCTATCAAATTACATTACAATTACAGGAAGTTCCTGACTCGAAAAATCTGAGCTAACTCCCGCCTAAAATCGCCTTAAAAACATGAGCAGAAGTGACGCCTCAAACTCAGCACAGGCAAGCTCAGCGACTATTGTTCAACTGGCTAACTCTGTACATAATCGAACTGCCTCGCCTCCGTGCACATAGACCGATAAATCTTTGAGTGGGAGAGCTGACCACACACAAAAAAACGAATTTTTCAGTGGTACCACACGCCTCCTCCAGTCATAAGAATGGAGAGTTGACGCCTGTTTCCTTTTCCTCAAAATTTTCCTCCGGTTCAACTGCCAATGTGACCATCGCGCGTGGAATTGAAGTAGCCAATCGCGAGGGCGCCTGTTAAGAAAACCCGCTCCTATAACTTACAACCTCATTCACGGCTCAGGCTAACTTTGGAAGTTAAGACTCAATTGGCGTCCTCAAGCCTCTGCTGCAAAGCTCAAGCAAGAAAGTCCAACTTTATAAAACCAGAAATCATATGGATGGATTGACTGACGCATTTCACATCATTAACAATCGACCTTATTATATCCCGGGTTCGATTCCCGGCGGGGTCAGGGATTTTCCCTGCCTCGTGATGACTGGGTGTTGTGTGCTGTCCTTAGGTTAGTTAGGTTTAAGTAGTTCTAAGTTCTAGGGGACTGATGACCATCGATGTTAAGTCCCATAGTGCTCAGAGCCATTTGACCTTATTATATGGACTTGGACCCTACGATGGACGTCACCGATACTCGGCTGTAATTCTGCTCATTAGATCTTATACACTTTTAGTAGACAGGAGTGATTTGGGCTCTATATCCGTTTCAAGGGACCATTCGCTGCGCAAGGGATTCTCCCTCTTCCCAACAGGGCAGTTGTAAGTCGGTTGGTTGAAGAATTGATGTGTGGGTTACGTTCGAAAAGGTAGTTATGGAGCCTATATTACGTCAGCCATAAACCCAGAAACGTGCTGTCCGGTCATAAGCATCCTCCTTCAGTACCCCGCTCTACACATGTATATCGATGAAACTGAACTACACCGTCGCCCTGGAATAAGGTTAGAGTGGTTAGAGGAAGCTCCAGGTACCATGGTGCCTGAGTACATGTTTCCATCGGCACGGGAAGCTCCTCGTTACAGATCACTGTAAATTGCTGTTTTGCTCTTAAATTCTTTTTGTGTTCCTGATTCGGTCTTCGTCATGCATTTTTATTTCTTAAAGTAAGTCCTGAGCTACAATTAAATATTCTTATCGTTTTAAGGCTCTTATATTTTCTTCTTAAATTCATCACAAAGATGCTACATATTACTATACACTGGATCACGCAAATAACAAAATTACTTTGTTTGTTAAGCGCAGTTACCTGCTATGTATAATTATTCCAAGCAACGTATTTCCTACACAGATCAAAGTACGCAGTAACAAAATGTTCGAATTTAACCACAGATTTGATTCATTCCTCACACTACGTGCTTCAGAAGATATCTTCCATCTTCAGCTGTGACAAAGGCTGAACAAGTTATTACTGCTTATCCAGGTTTCCAAGGCAGTCGCATTTCCATCTACGGACATGAACAGGAAACGGAAGCTCTTCCACCATGGTTCAAGTGATATTTGCGAAGGAATTTCGTTTCTTTAGTGTGCTGATAATTTTACCTGCACTGAAACAGGAAGATAGATATCCAGCGATCACAGGCCCTGCAGACCACTCGCTGCTTCTACAAACTACCTCCATTCCTTCCTGTTTTGTGCCCGGTTCCTCCAGCTGTCTTCAGTCCCCAGGGCTTCCAGGTCCTTCGCCAGGTCGTCCATCCAGCGCTGCCTTGGTAGTCCAACGGGGCGTTTGGTGTTTGGTTTCCCCTCTAGTACCATCTTCGCCTGTCTTCCATCTGGGCCGGCCGGTGTGGCCGAGCGGTTCTAGGCGCTTCAGTCAGGAACCGTGCGACCGCTACGGTCGCAGGTTCGAATCCTGCCTCGGACATGGATGTGTGTGATGTTCTTAGGTTAGTTAGGTTTAAATAGTTATAAGTTCTAGGGGGCTAATGACATTAAATGTTAAGTCCCATAGTGCTCGGAGGCATTTTTGTCTTCCATCTGGCATACGGGCTACATGGCCCACTCACTGTATTCTTTTATTCTTTTGCTCTTTATCTTCTGTAGGATAGTTGGCTGTCGCATCAGAAGGTAGATTTCCTCGTTTTTCCTCCTCCTCCATTCTCCGTTATCTAAAACGGGTCCTCATATCTTCCTCATTACTCTTCTTTCAAATATTAATAGTTTTTTTTCCTTTTCTCGCTTAGTCATGCTCTATGTTTCTGAACCGTACATTACTGCTGGGCATATAACTATGTTGTAGATTTTCATCTTAGTGTTCACTGAGATCGATTTAGAGCAGAGCGCCTCTCTGAGGGAATGTATGCATTTCATTCCCACTGGTATTCTTTCCTTGATGTCCATTTTTATGTTTTTGTCCGTGGTAAACCAAGATCCCAAGTATCTGAACCGGTGTACTCTCTCGAACCTCTTGCCATCTATCTCAACAAATTCTTCCTGCTCTTGTTGTCTTCCTAATTGCATGAAACCTGTTTTGGCTTGATCCACTTGGAGCCCTACCTTCTGTGCATAATTGTCCATTTTCTGGTACATTCCTTTCAACTCATGCTCTGATTCATTTAGTAGTACTATGTCATCTGCAGATGCGAGACAATTGAAGTTACCGTCCACCTGTACTCTAGCCCACTCCTGTTGCCTACACTCTTTTATTGTTTATAATTTATTTTATTTTATTCACTTTTATTTTATTATTTATTTGTTATTTACAACGGAAATTTATATTAATTTCGCTAACTTTTATTTCAAAATGTACTTAACGTATTTTTGATAATTCTTTTATTTAATTTGATGCCACTTACTGGTTACTGGTACACAGTAGATGAACAGTGTAACAGCAACAGGGCATCTATTCCTTATTCCACAAAAAACGAAGTGCGTTCCTTTACAATGATACTTTTTTCCTTTGCTCAACCATTTATCGACGTATGTGTACGAACTACTTGATCAAAAGCAACAGCGATCTGCGAGAGTAAGTAAAACTTCCTCTATTAACTCAACAATAGATTCTGTACTCGAAATATTCAAGCGCCGTAGATAACAGGAGTTCGCTTCTAGCAGCAATCGTGGGTGGTCGTTAGAATGTGTACGAGAGCCGAGTCATTCTTGAGAATTAGCTTCGTAGCTGGAAAGGGGACATAGAATTTCGCTAGCCCAAGGAAGTAGCGGGGCTGTTATGATATACACTCCTGGAAATATATACACTCCTGGAAATGGAAAAAAGAACACATTGACACCGGTGTGTCAGACCCACCATACTTGCTCCGGACACTGCGAGAGGGCTGTACAAGCAATGATCACACGCACGGCACAGCGGACACACCAGGAACCGCGGTGTTGGCCGTCGAATGGCGCTAGCTGCGCAGCATTTGTGCACCGCCGCCGTCAGTGTCAGCCAGTTTGCCGTGGCATACGGAGCTCCATCGCAGTCTTTAACACTGGTAGCATGCCGCGACAGCGTGGACGTGAACCGTATGTGCAGTTGACGGACTTTGAGCGAGGGCGTATAGTGGGCATGCGGGAGGCCGGGTGGACGTACCGCCGAATTGCTCAACACGTGGGGCGTGAGGTCTCCACAGTACATCGATGTTGTCGTCAGTGGTCGGCGGAAGGTGCACGTGCCCGTCGACCTGGGACCGGACCGCAGCGACGCACGGATGCACGCCAAGACCGTAGGATCCTACGCAGTGCCGTAGGGGACCGCACCGCCACTTCCCAGCAAATTAGGGACACTGTTGCTCCTGCGGTATCGGCGAGGACCATTCGCAACCGTCTCCATGAAGCTGGGCTACGGTCCCGCTCACCGTTAGGCCGTCTTCCGCTCACGCCCCAACATCGTGCAGCCCGCCTCCAGTGGTGTCGCGACAGGCGTGAATGGAGGGACGAATGGAGACGTGTCGTCTTCAGCGATGAGAGTCGCTTCTGCCTTGGTGCCAATGATGGTCGTATGCGTGTTTGGCGCCGTGCAGGTGAGCGCCACAATCAGGACTGCATACGACCGAGGCACACAGGGCCAACACCCGGCATCATGGTGTGGGGAGCGATCTCCTACACTGGCCGTACACCACTGGTGATCGTCGAGGGGACACTGAATAGTGCACGGTACATCCAAACCGTCATCGAACCCATCGTTCTACTATTCCTAGACCGGCAAGGGAACTTGCTGTTCCAACAGGACAATGCATGTCCGCATGTATCCCGTGCCACCCAACGTGCTCTAGAAGGTGTAAGTCAACTACCCTGGCCAGCAAGATCTCCGGATCTGTCCCCCATTGAGCATATTTGGGACTGGATGAAGCGTCGTCTCACGCGGTCTGCACGTCCAGCACGAACGCTGGTCCAACTGAGGCGCCAGGTGGAAATGGCATGGCAAGCCGTTCCACAGGACTACATCCAGCATCTCTACGATCGTCTCCATGGGAGAATAGCAGCCTGCATTGCTGCGAAAGGTGGATATACACTGTACTTGTGCCGACATTGTGCATGCTCTGTTGCCTGTGTCTATGTGCCTGTGGTTCAGTCAGTGTGATCATGTGATGTATCTGACCCCAGGAATGTGTCAATAAAGTTTCCCCTTCCTGGGACAATGAATTCACGGTGTTCTTATTTCAATTTCCAGGAGTGTATATTAATATCCGTCATGTTCTTTTGTAAAGGAGCAGAGAGAAATAAACAATAAATTCGGTATTTTGTTGCAAATTCTGATCTCGTTCTGGTATTTTAACTTCATGGTTCGCATATCCTTAATTATGAGAAATTCGTAGTCCAGAAATAAGAAGTGGAATGTTAGACACAAGAGTCTGGTCGCCCACTACTAGTACTTCCAAAAACTGACCGCACTCAAGATAGAACCTGCTCAATAGAAGGAAGGTCATTGATTCACGTCCTGTAGATATCGTTGAGTTATCAGACCTGCCACTTGTCTTGTCTTTACACATTTGGGATAGTGTTTTACCAATTGAAAAGGTCTGAGTGGGGATTTCAACTCTGGTACTTGCCTCCCGAAAACCTTTACCAGAACCGGAGAGCTAGACCTAGTTTGATTAGTTAGTGGTAGAATATAGGGAAAGGAGAAATACACGTGTGTGTCGTTTGTTTGTATGTTTATTTGTGGATGACTATAAGAGTGAAGTCTTGCTCAAGCTGTACCATTGTGGATATATTCTGCTCGCATTTCCACGCAGATAATTTCCACGGATCACTGCATTACAGATTAAGATTACGAAGTTGCTTGACTGATAGTAAAATAGTTTTAATTGTGAAGTAGAAGTATTTTTATTGCTAAAATTTGCCTGCCATAGACAGTGTTCCAGTGGGTATTCTACGGGTCATTATTGTGTTTTTGTTGATGTTGATACATTTACGCTGGTCGGACTGGCCTAACGGTTAGAAGCGCCATGTCACGGATTGCGCGGCCCCTCCCGCCGGAGGTTTGAGTCCTCCCTCCGGCATGGGTGTGTGTGTGTGTGTGTGTGTGTGTGTTTTGTTAGTTTAAGTAGTGTGTAAGCCTAAGGACCGATGACCTCAGCAGTTTGGTCGCTTAACAATTCACACACATTTGAACATTTCTTTTGATACATCTATGACAAACACACATTTTGCAATGGAGTGTCCTTATCGTTCACAGATAGACGCAACGCTTGTGAGTTATTTTCATCTCCTCACTGTTTCATCCCGACAGAAATACAGCTCTGCACTTCAGCAACATTCATAACGCTCATTGACATCGTTATGAAAAATCGTGTATTCCCATGAAAACCGTGTTGCAAATCATTCCACGTTATCATTTGGTTAAATATCAAGTGACTTAATGGGTAACCGATAAATTTTGTGGTACAACTGAATTGTTAGTTATTTATCACGGTGTGTATTGCTCTCACCGGCGGATTTTAAAATGGGAAATGAATCCTAAAATCTAGTGAACAGTTGTTTTAAAACGTAAAAGATGCAGCGAGAAATGGAGATGAGTTGGAAGTACCAGCTGATCATTAATCATGGATGAAGCACTTATATCTGCATTCGGATTCCATCTATAAACGTAACAATGCTTCCAATCACAGTAGGAAATAGTACAATATGATTTACTTACCTCTGGCGTATGATGTTGGCCCTGGGCCACCATGGCAGAAAATTAAAGTGATGTCATCATTAAAACACTGACCATTTCTTAAACAAAATATGTCACTAAAGTCCCAGTTTAGTACAAAAGAGATTTATTACATTTTTTAAATATACAAATGTACAGTATATTTCATTTACATTGATTTCAGTATCTCATATCAACAAATGATTCGCGTTTACCAAAGCTGGCAAGCAAGACAACGTCTCTTGCTCTAAGGTTGCTTGTAGATTTGGTGTAAAGTCTGTATTCTTGCACTTTTATAATTTCTGCGAACACAAGTACGGTGAACACAGGGCAGTCCACGTGATATGAAATAAAACAGCAATAGCTTTTAAAATAAGGAGTTGCGTTTGTACTTATCGAAGTCTTAGAGCGTTTTCCCTCTCCATACAGGTAATTAGATATGATACGAGGGAAACTTTAAATTATTTATAAACGAGAGTAACAAGAAAGATTGGAGTAATGCTTGTATAAAGACAGGTTATCGAGTGTAGGATTTTGTAATTAGTAGTGAGCAAGAAAGCTACTTTGAAGTCGAAGTTGTTAAATTGATAATGAAATGAACCTCTTTTCAGAAAAGAACGAATAATTTTTAGCAACAAGGAAGTACTCCAACCAGGCACTCTTCAATTGCACAGTCTTCGAGCACATATCTCGTGATATGTAAAGACACCAAGCATTCTTTGACTAGCAATCCTAAGGGACAGGAAATGGCAGGCGAATGCTGTTTTTGTTTGAAAATTTAATCTTTCACTCTGTGGCGAAGTGTAGACCATTATCTGCGTTTACTGCAAACTTTAATTGATTACGTGAGAGGATCTATAACTTGTCCTTATTCTGAATTTTTTGCAGCGTACATTCGTCGCCAGGGTGAAAGAACCATCCTGAAACCAATCATCGCGGTCTGGCTAACACATACTACACGAGAGCACATTTTTGAAGAGGGTAGGAGAGATTCTGTGCAATTTGGTAATTCGGTAATGTTACTGGTACTGAATCCTTGAAACGTTTCATGAGGCGTGCCTGAGTTCTTCAGTGATTAAGAACCTTGTCGGCCAATGGTTAAGTTTACGATTCGAAACCCGACGCGGTTCACGGTTTTCGCATCTTGTAAAGTTTCATTACAGCATGAACACTCTCTCTCTCCCTCTATCTATCTATCTATCTATCTATCTCTCTCTCTCTCTCTCTCTCTCTCTCTCTCTCTCACACACACACACACACACACACACACACACACACACTCCTGCAAGGTGAAAGATTCATTGTGGAGCAACGCAGTGGTAAACATATGAAATTAAGAGGAAGTAACGTGTACTCTAGCAATGCTCATTGAGTTTCTGAGAAAATGTTTTGACAGTATGGTGATATTCGAATGGTAATACAGCAAGAAAGTGAGAGAGTGGAGACATTGGGTTCGTCGATGGAATGGAAGGTGGTGAGATGAGTTAGCTGTAAGTATAGAAGTGGACTATGAAGAGAAGGTAATCCGTGCATTTGATACCTGGTAATACAGAAGGAAGCTGAAAATAGCCGGTCTGGTAAGTTAGTTACTGTAGACCACGGAAGTAGCTATAGGGAGCTCAACGCGGATGCACACCATCGTATACCCTCATTAGCAGGTGGAAAGGAACGCGCCAAGACAAAACAAGTTGGACGTCCATGAAAGAGGTTGCTCGACGAGATTAAAGAAGGCGTTGAAGGGGAAGTAAAGACAATAAGATGCCGTGGTGAGAAAGGAAAGCTAGCAATAGTAGGAGGTGGAGGCAAATTGCTTAGGTAACATCCTACCTGGGCAGCTGAAAGCAGCCCCGATGATTATGACGATGATGAAGATGGTGATGTAGTTATGATGATGATGAGGTAATAAATGTGTGGATTCTGCGCAAAATCGACGAGGATAGGACTATATGGAAAAAAATATAACTAGAACGAGAATGTTAGGGCATGGAATAATTTGCATGTTAGTAGAGCGGACAACAGAGGGAAAATTATAGGGAGGGACAGAGATTCGAATATATACAAGAAATAATTCAGTATATTAGTTGTAACTGCTACTAAGTGACGAAGAGTCTGTCAAAGAAGGAGGAGGTGTAGAGAATTGCACGAAACCAGTCACAAGACTGATATCAAAGTCATTATACGAAGGGTATTCATGAAGTTTCGTAATTAAATATTTGCTTGTTTGAAGGTACGCTCCGCACCACTGTAGTCTATCACCCCAGAGCAGGCTAAACCAAATGGCGCAGACCATTGATTCAGTGGAGTATAGCGTGGTAATTCGTTTTCGACAGCAGCAGAAATGTTTCATTGTCTTAGGCCAATCCAGACACCTGCGGAAATATTGACGCAATTTTTCTGTTGCAGTGTTATTTCGCTTCAAATGCCGTAAACGAACTATCGCACGATTCTCCACTATATCAATGTGCTGCGCAGTTATGTTTTGCTTACACTACGCGTCCTAGGGTACTGTGGCGCCGAGATTTCGATGTATCAGGATAACACACGCGCAGTTGCAAACAAAGAATAATTAATTGCCTAACTTTACCTTCCGAAGTGATGACTAAACCTTTATGATAATTAGTCATGTTATGGCGTGTGATATACTGTGTAATATGGTTGAACAACAACCGTTAGAAATACTGGTGATAAACAGAAAAAAACAATGAGAAGTTGTGGTATTCTACAGGATGCTTCAGAATTCATTTTACACACTTCTAGAGGTTGTAGAGGGGACTTAATAGTTCAAGTTTCACATGGGTACCCACGTCCGGAAACGTCACCCAACGACGCTACAGAGTGTCAAAGTTAAACACGCAAGCGCCTGTAAATGTATCCCTGCACAGAATGATTCTGTGATGCTGTTACAAACTTTCTAGGACGACGGAGAAGGAAAAATGTATCACTTTGATGTGAGAGTCCCTGTACAGGAAACGAACGCGTCGAAAGTTATAGGGGAAAACCTTTTTGATACCTCTGTCAATGTAATACATGTACTTGTACTATTGTTGCGAAGATTGTAGGGTAGGTAACCTTCCTAGGTAGTAGTATGGACCAAAAGAAGAAATACCTCCAGTAGACATGAGGTCAAAAATGCATTCCGTAAGAGTTATGAGCACTTGTTCAAAAGAGGAGAGGTATTTCACAGTCGCGAAGATGAACAAGTTCTCATAGGTTCTCAGATATAAATTTCAATGACCACGTTTACTGGATATTTCTTCCCTGTTTTGGTCCATGCTACTACCTTTGAAAGTGGTCTAGTCTATAATCTTAACAACAACAGTAACTGTACATGTGTTTCCAGAGGTATCAGAATGATTTTCCCTTATATCTTACGACCCTTACCTCAGACTGATACATTTATACTTCCACATCATCCTAAAAAGTTTGTTACATCATCACCGAATCACTATGTACGTACACACATTTACAGGTGCCGGGGTCTATAACTTTGACGTTTCCGGACATGAGTTCCTAGGTAAAACTTGATCTACTATGTTTCCTTCAGAACTTCTAGAAGTGTATAACATAAATTGTGCAACATCCCCTGTAAATGGTGGGACGATTCACTAAAGTAGAAATGCGTGCAGACAGAACGCATCTGCAATTTTAATGTAGCTACGGTGAAGCGGTTGTATGGATCGCTGTCTGAGGCAGCGTGTCTTGCAGTGAGAGTGGCTGCTTGGAGATGGCGTTCAGTAGAGCCACTCGAACTTGTATCCGAGCAGCGGCGCGTTGCGCTCGTCCTCCTCGGTGTGGGTCTGGTCGGGCCGCAGGTCGACCAGCGTGATGTTGGGCTGGTAGCCGAATTCGTTGGCCAGGTACTTGACTTTGCGGCCGACGCCGTCACGGCCGTCCGCGAAGTAGCCGCCCACCTTGTTGCCGCTGCGGTAGCCCTCCTCGTTGTGGCCGTGGTACGGCAGCGTGTAGTTGAACCTGCAGCACATAAGAACACCCGTACAGCGCAGTGGCACGTCACAACTTAACAGATGCCGTAAATTATCTGAGTCAAATAACTTATACACTACTGGCTATTAAAATTGCCACACCACGAAGATGACGTGCTACAGACGCGAAATTTAACAGACAGGAAGAACATGCTGTGATATGCAAATGATTAGCTGTTCAGAGCATTCACACAAGGTTGGCGCCGGTGGCGACACCTACAACGTGCTGACATGAAGAAAGTTTCCAACCGATTTCTCATACACAAACAGCAGGTGACCGGCGTTGCCTGGTGAAACGTTGTTGCGATGCCACGTGTAAGTAGCAGTAATGCCTACCATCACGTTTCCAACTTTAATAAAGGTCGGATTGTAGCCTATCGCGATTGCGGTTTATCGTATCGCGACATTGCTGCTCGCGTTGGTCGAGATCCAATGACTGTTAGCAGAATATGGAATCGGTGGGTTCAGGAGGGTAATACGGAACGCCATGACGGATCCCAACGGCCTCATATCATTAGCAGTCGAGATGATAGGCATCTTATCCGCATGGCTGTAACGGATCTTGCAGCCACGTCTCGATCCCTGAGTCAACAGATGGGGACGTTTGCAAGACAACAACCATCTGCACGAACAGTTCGACGACGTTTGCAGCAGCATGGACTATCAGGTCAGAGACCGTGGTTGCGGTTACCCTTGACGCTGCATCACATACCGGAGCGCCTGCGGTGGTGTACTCGATGACGAACCTGGGTGCACGAATGGCAAAACGTTATTCTTTCGGATGAATCCAGGTTCTGTTTACATCATCATCATGATCGCTTCCGTGTCTGGCGACATCTCGGTAAACGCACATTAGAAGCGTTTATTCGTCATCGCCATACTGGCGTATCACCTGGCGTGATGGTATTGGGTTCCATTGGTTACACGTCTCGGTCACCTCTTCTTTGCACTGACGGCACTTTGAAGAGTGGACGCTACATTTCAGATGTGTTACGACCCGTGGCTCTACCCTTCATTCGATTCCTGCGAAACCCTACATTTCAGCAGGATAATGCTCGACCGCATGTTGCAGGTCCTGTACGGGCCTTTCTGGATACAGAAAATGTTCGAATGCTGCCCTGGCCAGCACATTCTCCAGATCTCTCACCAATTGAAAACGTCTGGTCAATGGTGGCCGAGCAACTGTCTCGTCACAATACGCCAGTCACAACTCTTAATGAACTGCGGTATCGCGTTGAAGCTGCATGGGCAGCTGTACCTGTACACGCCATCCAAGCTCTGTCTGACTCAATGCCCAGGCGTATCAAGGCCGTTATTACGGCCAGAGGTGGTTGTTCTGGGTACTAATTTCTCAGGATCTATGCACCCAAATTGCATGAAAATGTAATATCATGTCAGTTCTAGTATAATATATTTGTCCAATGATACCCGTTTATCATCTGCACTATTTCTTGGTGTAGCAATTTCATTGGTCAGTATTGTATTTAAGAAAAAATCCACGTTCTTTCATGAAAGAATTTTCACTTTGCAGCGGAATGATCGCTGATTTGAACCTTCCCAGGAGATTGTTATTCACGAGGAACCTTTTATTACGCGGTTAAATGCTCAACAGACTGACCTGTCCAGCCAGCCCTAATGCTGATCCGGCGAAATGTTTTAATCGGGCGGGAATTGCAATTCCGAATTTGTACAGGAGATAGTACGAGAGGGCCGGACATATTGGCCAGCGTGGGCATGTGGATCATTTGAATATTTTAGTCCATACAGTGCTGCAATCGCATGATATCTGCATGAAACGCCTCAGTTAAGTATAGTCATTTAAAGGAACTGGGACACCACTTTGTCTCGTAGTTGCGATTTATGTGGTTGTGAAACCTCACTTTATGTAAAAAAGATTAGGTTCCGTGTTATGGCCCTTGACGGGGCGAACGGGTCCGACCTGTCACCGCATCATCCCTGCCACTGGCGTAACTGGACGCGGTATGGTGGGGCATTTGGCTACCACAGCTCTCACCCGGTCGTTGTCGGGTTTCTTGATCTTGGAACCGCTAGTAACCGGTCGAGTAGTTCTTCAGTTGGCCTCACGAGGCTAAGTGAACCCCTTACTAATCTCCCCCCCCCCCCAAGCAAACTTCCCTGTCAGTACCGGGAATCGAACCTGGATCTTCATCGCCATCAGCCGTGTTGACCACTCAGTTACAGCGGCGGACTTTACATTATGTAAGTATTACAAATTTACATTAGTTAGCTTTTGAGAGTAGTTAATGATCGAAAAACTTCATCGCCAACTAACAACAACTCTTGTGGACCGGTGTCTAGGCAGACAAAACTGCCAGCCAATGTCCAGTATAGTCGCCCTGAACAAATTCTTTCTTCTACCATTTTTGGTGTCATTTATGGGAACTTCTTATCATCAGATTCGACAGCAAACGAAAGACAGCAGCGACGGTTCTGGTATAAATGCCAACGTCACAATGAGCAGATGAAAAGATAGAGAAGGTATATGAGGATACTGAACGTGTAACTCAGTGTGTAAGAGGCGATGAAGATCTAATAGCCGTGGAAGATTCGAACACGAGTACAGCTGAAGGAACAGAAGAAAGTGTTCCCGGGGAATATGGGATTATCAGCAAGAATGAGAGAGGAAAAGACTAATTGAGTTCTGCAAAAAATTTCAGCTAGTAATAGCGAATACTTCGTTCAAGAATCACAAGAGGAGGAGATATACTTGGAAAAGACAGGGAAACACGGATAGTTTCCAGATGAATTAAATCATGGCTAGGCAGAGAGTCCGAAAACAGATATTTAATTGAAAGGTATATCCGGCGCAAATATACATCATATCACAATTTAACTATAATGGAAGTAGACTGAAGTTCAAGAGAATCGACCGAAGAAACGGAGATGGAAGGAAGTGGGACCGTGAAGTACTGTACAGTGACGAAATGTGTTTTAAGATCGCTAAGTATACGGATACTGTAATTAGGAACACCAGAGTAGGCCATCTCCATAAAGGGCAGTAACAGATGCAGGACAGACAAACGTAGATACAACGAACGTAATTTCGAAGAAACCTCGGGCAACGGATAAAATACTTCCAATGATCGACGAAGGAAGTAGTTACAAAAGTGCCCAGGGACATACAGGAAAACAGCAATATAAATCCCTTAGAAATGAAATAAATAGCTAGTGCAGGGCAGCCAGGCCGAAATGGCTGGAGGAAAGATGGGAAGAAATCGAAAAAAAAGACCTTCGGGAGAACTGACTCAGCGTACAGAAAAGTCAAAACAACTTTCGGTAAATTAGAAGCAAGGGTGGTAACAGCAAAATTGCGGTGAGAATTCCACTATTAAACGCAAAAGAGACAGCGGACAATGGGAAGAGTACACTGAAGGCCTCTATGAGGAAGGACAACTTGACGTGAGAAGAGAGGAAATTAGAGTTGATATAGGTGACAGAGGTGATTCAGTATGAGTCATAACTTACAACTCTGGAAGACTTCAGATCAAATCAGGTAGAAGGTATAGATAACATTATATCTAAATTTCTAACATCACTGGGAGAAGTGACAAGCATACTACTGTTTAAGTTGGTGTGTAGACTCTATGAACCTGGTCACGTCACCATCAAACTTCCGAAAAAAATATAATCCATATAATGCTGAAGATAATAATGGCAGGTAAGTGCAAAACTAATGCACAATCAGCTTAACTGCACATGCATCTAAGCTACTGACAAAGGTAAAATACAGAAGAATGGTAAAGAAAAGTGGGGGTCCGTTAGACGAAGAATAATTTGGCTTCAGGAAAGTAAAGACAATAAAGAGGTAGTCCTGACGTCTGGATTGATAAGGGAAGCAGGAATGAAGAAAAACCAAGAAACACTCATAGGATTCGTAGACCTAGAAAAGCGTTCGATACTATAAATTGGCGCAAGATGTTCGGAATTCTCACGACAATGGGAGTAAGCTATAGGGAAAGACGGGTAATATACTGTACAATGTGTACAAGAACCAAGATGGAACAAAAAGACTGGAAGACCAAGAACGAAATGCTCCTATGAAAAAGGATGCGAAACAAGGATGTAGTCTTTCACTCTTTTCTTTTCTATCTGTGCATCGAAGAATCAATAACGGAAATAAAAAAAAAATAAAAAATGATTCAAGACTGGATTAAAATTCAGGGTGGAAAGACAGCAATGCCAAGATTCGCTAATGACATTATTATCTGCGGTGAAAGTGAAGAAGAATTACACGATCTGTTGAATGGAATGAACGGTGTAATGAGTACAAAATATGGATTGGGAGTAAACCGGGAAATGATAAACTTAATGAGATGTAGCCGAAATGAGAATACCGAGAAATTTAATATCAGGATTGCTGACCACGAAGGTGATGAAGTTAAGGAATTCTGCTACCTTGGAAGCAAAATTACTCATTTCGGACGAAACAACGAGGACACATACAGCAGACAACCAGAAGCAAAGAGGGCGTTCCTGGCCAACTGAAATCTGATGGTATTACAATTTGAGGACGAAATTTCTGAGAATATATGTTTGGAGCACAGTATTGTATGGTAGTGAATCATGGACTGTGGAAAAACCGGAAAAGAAGAGGATCGAAGCGTTTGAGTAGTGACGCTATAGAAGAATGTTGAAAATTGGATGGGCGGATAAGATAAAGAATGAGTTCCTCGCAGAATCGACGAAAAAGGAACATATCGAAAACACTGGCAAAGAAAGGGGACAGGATGATAGGGCGTATGTTAACGACATCAGGGAGTGACCTCTATGTACTAGACGGAGCTGAAGAAGGTAAAAACTGTAGAGGAGACAGAGATTTGAATATATCCAAGACGTAGTGGAGCACATCGGGTGTATGTGCTACTCTGAGATTGAGAGTCATAATAAATGATGATAATATTTGTGATTAATAATAAACGTAATATTTACGCAGTGTATTTAACAACAATCCGTATCAAATACCGAAAAAATTATTTAAATTTTGCAAACATCTATGGTGTACAAATATAAGTGCAAAGGATCATGCCAGCCGCGCTGCCCAAATGTCACGTAGAGAACAACACAGGCAGTGGAGCATAGCATGGCATTTGGAACTGGTGCAAATACATATCGAATGCTGATATAAGTTGAAGAAGAGATGTTGTTTACGAAAAATCGACCTGCAACAAAACACGAAGGTATTTGGAGGTTGCCAGTCCATTCTTAACTCAAACAAGAAAAGGAAATTGATGTGACCCCAGAGTCGTAACTCCTGCCAGGTAGACTTCCCTCCTGCAGCAGACGGTGAACGGGTCAGCATACACGGTCAGGCGAAACCAGAAAGTTTGTAAATTTTAGCGAACGTCTGCAGAGGTCACTAACAGGGCGGAACTATGTTTCACTCATTACGAGAAACAAATAGTGCGAAACTGTGACATTATGGTTTAAACGGAAGAGTTTCTACGAGAGTGTTCCTGCAGGATTTCTTGGAAAGTGTTCCGATCAACGCGGCTCAACCTGACCAGTCCGAAGAAAATCTGCTGCTGTTAAAGATTGTCTACGTCGGATACACTGAATTGTGTACCAAATTGAGTCAGGCTCAAAGCTGGACTGTCACGGGCTAGTAATGATGTACAACGATCTGTTGAAGTTGAGTAGTTCTGTGTCATTGAATAAATGTACCTTCGAAAAAAAATTGTAGTCGTTTCAATATTTGTGCGTTACGTATGGGTGAATGATGTTTCGTTGGGATTATCAACCCTGTGTACACTGACAAAAGGGACATCTCACATCTCAGTGCTTGTTGCCAACATGTATGTTTGGCGACGAAACAAAGTTACAAGAGTAAGTTTCGATTATTTCCTATTGTTGGAGACAACATGTTTCGGCCTGACAGATAAAAATCTGCAATGCGCAGGGTTTAAACTGCTCTAGAATAACCTTCCTCATAATTTGACCAAAGAGACCAAAATGTCTGGAAAGTGGAGGGTTTGTGGTACCTTGAAAAGGTTTCCAATATTGGGGTTGAGGTAAAGCGTCCAGAATGTGCAATGTGGGCCCATCAGGAGTGAGCGGTTATTGGTGAAGAGGAAAATGTCTATTTGTGCAAAAACTGCGTCTAAAAGCTTTTAAATCATTTTATTATTTCTCTATAGTAATGTCGAATTTTTCTAGGAAAAAAATAATTGTAGTATATAATTAATGTTTTGCTCTCAACATGTAATTTATACTGCAGACAAAGTCTTGTTTCTTTTTCAAAAGTAAAGCTAGTTTCGTCAATTTATTTAGCTCTTTTGTGCTATTTAGCCACTATGCCAAAAACCGTGGCACAATGGCTGCTTCAGTATTTTTCGGATTATTTATTCAACATCTACATCTCCACACATAGTCCGTAAGCCCCTTCCTCCACTCGGAAATAGAGAGGGAAAAATGATTGTCTGTACTTATGAACCCTAATTTTTCTTATGTTATCTTCGTAGTAGTTACGTAAAATGTACGTTGGCTATCGTAAAATTGTTCTACAGTGAGCTGCAAATGTTGATTTGATTATTTAGGTTCATTACTTTTTCCAACGAGAATGCAAAAAAAAAAAAAATCTATTAGGTATGATAGTCTGACTGTACACAGTGTGATTTGATATTTCTAGTTCAATTACAGGTTCACTAAAAATATGTCGAAACCTATGTGGCCGTTAAATCCCGCCCTTCCTCTACCAAACTCTGCAACCAAATATTGTAATTACAATGAAATGAACACCTCTAGCTGCATACAGGCGTTAGTCAACGGGGACAGTTGCAAACGTGTGCCTTGACGAGGAATCGAACCCGGGATTTCCTGCTCACATGGCAGACGCTCTAGCCATCTGAGCCACCGAGGACACAGAGGATAGTGCGACTGCAGGTACTTATATCTGACACGCCTCCAGTGCGACCACTTTTCCCAAATTATTGTCCCGCACTATATTCATAGTGCCCCTGCCCATTATATTCATTACTCGGACATGTCAGAAAGAACATATACCACCTTCATATATATATAGTTAAGACTCACCGCCCATTTGACCATCTTCTTCTGTGCGGATGCAAAAGCCATTTACAGAATAGGAGCGCCTCTTGAGGATACCACTCAATTTGAATTTGAATACCTCGCGTTTATCATTCAATTTTTTTTCGTTCTTCTGGAAGCGTATTGAAAATGAAACCCGCCCAATAGTGCACACCTTTCGGTACAATGCTTACTGAAATGTTATCCAAGCGCGTATTGTTTTGCCGTCTAGTCTTCAGTGAATGAATGTTGCAGTTTCTTTTGAATGAGTCAATATTATCACCAACAAATCCCATGATGGAAAATATATAGAGGGATGGCAGGGACAGAATTTAGAGACACTTGAACGACAGCCTACACGGAGCTCGCTAACAGACACCGCTGCTCGATCTGACCGTCTATTGCTGACTGAGAATATTCTTGGAGAGTGCACACAGTTGCTCCCAAATATAACACCATGCGAGATAGTAGAGTGAAAGTGGGCAAAGTAGACAAACCTTCGTGTTTCAGTGTAAGAGCCTGTGGAAAACATTCTTACAGTGAAGACAGCACCACTCAGTTCCTGCACAAGATCTTGAACCTGATGATTCCAAACTTCACCGACTATCTGATCACGTTACGACAGTGAAATTTTAGTTTTACGTGAGTTTCGCATCCGAAAGTGTATGCACCGCGTCTTGTTACTATTTTGCAGTAATCTGTTCCTTGAAGTTCAGTGCTGATCTTACTGACTACCCCGTTACCTGCGTCATTTATACCACGTTCAAAGTCTTTCACAATAAAAGTTGCGTCATCTGCAAAGAGAAAAAAATTGACGCATGTATCTCGTTTAATGGCAGGTCGTTGGGATCAAGAATTGCAGCGGATTTAGTTCTGAATCCTGTGGCGCCATTCACTTTAAATGACTACACTCAGATTCACACCTCTTTCCTGTTTGTTAATACTGAAGTACAACACTGCTTCCTACTTTCTAGATATGCAGTAAGCCGTTCATGTATTTTTGCCTAATCCCATAGTGAAAAAGTACTGCACAGTCCAGACAATCAACTGCTCTTGTTAAGTCAAAGAAAATACACTCCTGGAAATTGAAATAAGAACACCGTGAATTCATTGTCCCAGGAAGGGGAAACTTGATTGACACATTCCTGGGGTCAGATACATCACATGATCACACTGACAGAACCACAGGCACATAGACACAGGCAACAGAGCATGCACAATGTCGGCACTAGTACAGTGTATATCCACCTTTCGCAGCAATGCAGGCTGCTATTCTCCCATGGAGACGATCGTAGAGATGCTGGATGTAGTCCTGTGGAACGGCTTGCCATGCCATTTCCACCTGGCGCCTCAGTTGGACCAGCGTTCGTGCTGGACGTGCAGACCGCGTGAGACGACGCTTCATCCAGTCCCAAACATGCTCAATGGGGGACAGATCCGGAGATCTGGCTGGCCAGGGTAGTTGACTTACACCTTCTAGAGCACGTTGGGTGGCACGGGATACATGCGGACGTGCATTGTCCTGTTGGAACAGCAAGTTCCCTTGCCGGTCTAGGAATGGTAGGACGATGGGTTCGATGACGGTTTGGATGGACCGTGCACTATTCAGTGTTCCCTCGACGATCACCAGTGGTGTACGGCCAGTGTAGGAGATCGCTCCCCACACCATGATGCCGGGTGTTGGCCCTGTGTGCCTCGGTCGTATGCAGTCCTGATTGTGGCGCTCACCTGCACGGCGCCAAACACGCATACGACCATCATTGGCACCAAGGCAGAAGCGACTCTCATCGCTGAAGACGAGACGTCTCCATTCGTCCCTCCATTCACGCCTGTCGCGACACCACTGGAGGCGGGCTGCACGATGTTGGGGCGTGAGCGGAAGACGGCCTAACGGTGTGCGGGACCGTAGCCCAGCTTCATGGAGACGGTTGCGAATGGTCCTCGCCGATACCCCAGGAGCAACAGTGTCCCTAATTTGCTGGGAAGTAGCGGTTCGGTCCCCTACGGCACTGCGTAGGATCCTACGGTCTTGGCGTGCATCCGTGCGTCGCTGCGGTCCGGTCCCAGGTCGACGGGCACGTGCACCTTCCGCCGACCACTGGCGACAACATCGATGTACTGTGGAGACCTCACGCCCCACGTGTTGAGCAATTCGGCGGTACGTCCACCCGGCCTCCCGCATGCCCACTATACGCCCTCGCTCAAAGTCCGTCAACTGCACATACGGTTCACGTCCACGCTGTCGCGGCATGCTACCAGTGTTAAAGACTGCGGTGGAGCTCCGTATGCCACGGCAAACTGGCTGACACTGACGGCGGCGGTGCACAAATGCTGCGCAGCTAGCGCCATTCGACGGCCAACACCGCGGTTCCTGGTGTGTCCGCTGTGCCGTGCGTGTGATCATTGCTTGTACAGCCCTCTCGCAGTGTCCGGAGCAAGTATGGTGGGTCTGACACACCGGTGTCAATGTGTTCTTTTTTCCATTTCCAGGAGTGTACGTACTCTCTTAATCTATCGTTAGCGCTGAAAGTGCCGCACACACAAAAGAAGAGGTTGTTTTTTCTGTGGATACTCGTTTGCTGAAGCCAAACTGTGAGCCTGACAGAAAATTATGTATCCTGAGATGTGTTATTACTCTCCTATACAGTGCTTTCTCAAAAACTTTTGAAAACACTGGTAACAAAGAGTTTGGGCTGTAATTGTCTACAGTAACTCTTTCATCCTGTTGAAAACTGGTTTCGCTAACTAGTATTTCAACACATCAAGAAAATGACAACACACATTCACACTACACAGGAGACTGGGTACAAAACTAAGGTACTGTGCACGGATCATAATCCCGCTTGAAATTTCTTCATACTTATGAGAGACTTTTCTCTTTCATCAGGTAACAATTGATTCTGTGCCATCTTCGCTTGTTTGCTGTAGTTGCATGTGATGTAATTATCTCGGAACGAGAGGGCGGGGGGCATAGATTCCAAGAATTTTGAATATTTACCTGTACCAATAAAAATTTTATTTAACTTCGCGACTACTGATCAATGCATATTTTGTATAACTCTGATGGATCACAAACAGTTTCATTCTCACACAACAGACGTATAAAAGGCTGAACACAGGTAATCTGCCTGATACCTTTTTCCACAACTGATAACATAGTTTTAACTTTTTTCTGAGAGATCTCTATTCTCTTCGAGTAGGCCATTGGTTTGACTTCTCTGATCACACAGTCTGCGGCAGAATCCTGTTACCGGGCTCTGAATTCCCTTCATAAACCTCTCTTCCAGACTTGAAGATATTCAGAGTTAATAGCGTTTGCATGAAGATGTCGTAGTACAAGTAGGTCTATTTCTTAACTCTCGTATACTGATAATTTGTAACGTACAGGACATGGTCAAAAATATGAAAATACCAAAAATGATACACATCATCCTGCCTAATAAGGTATAGGAGAAACGGTGGCGTTAGAAACTAAACGATGATGGAGAGAAATAGCAATCACGCTCGTCGAAACGTAGACCACGAACGGTCAATAATATCGAAATATGGTGACTTCGGTGGCCAGGGAAGATGCGACAATTCATCCTGGTGCTCACAAACCAGGGCACTGCCGCTGTGTGAACAGCGTCTTAGAACACAAAATCATCCTTGGGAAAAAGACTGTAGCACAGGATGGACCTGATTAGTCAAAATGATCATACAACACATGGCAGTAACGTGAAATTGTAGTCATGGAGCCGTTGGAGTACCACGTTATGGCTACCGAAATCGAAGCCGAACACTATCATGTTTCACGTTTGGGGCGTAAATAATGTAAAGCAAGACTCATCTGACCAAATCACTTCCTTCCATGGCTCCATAGTCTAGGCTCTATGGCTTCGGCACCATATTTTCCTAATACTAGCATTTGATTCACTGAAAAGCAGGTTTTGGAATTCCAGCTAACCCTGCTGTTCCCTGATTATGGAGCTTTCTTCGTGTTGTTTTGGTGCTGACAGCGTTCACGAATGCAGCACTAGGTTTGCTGAGACTTTTGCAGATGTCCTATTACTTTCATCACAATCCTCTTGAGCGAACGTTCTTCACGGTCACTCAACACACACTTTAGTCCCCACTGAGAGTCAGTGTCCCTTGTTTTTCCTCGTTTTCGATGCGGTGCCTCCTGAAACACCAAACACTTCGGCTACTTTGTTTACAGAATCACGCACCATACAAGCACCATCAATTTTTCCAAGTGACTTAACTACGACATAATCCACTCACCACTACACTGAGCACTGTTCTAACATGACTGAGACTTGCAACGTATTGAGGACGTTGTACAATTGCCGTTAGTGCTGCACTGCAGCAAGCAAGATGGGCTAGCAACTGCATTAATTTTCAAGCATTAATTTCTCGCGCTGTTTTTACATTTTTGTCCACCTCCTGTGTTTCACAGGGTATGCACGTTTATTAATTCGTACCTTAGGAGGGATAAGTTCCCATTTTTAAACGCTAAAGGAAACATTTTTTATTTTGTATTGCAAATTCACAGTATAAAATACAGCAAAAAATTCTTTATCTTCTTTCGATAGTTAAACAACTTTTCTTATTGTGAGTGTTTGTTTCCTATAGCCATAAACTATCACGTAAGTGAATTGATTAGTAGAAGTTTCTTTAAAGAATTTGAGCAGCGAGGTGCTGTCCACCATAAGCTAACAACCTTGATATCTTATCCATAATACCCATAAAGGCCATTACACTACTGGTCGTTAAAATTGTTACACCACCAAGATTACGTGCTACAGACGCGAAATTTAACCGACAGGAAGAAGATGCTGTGATATGCAAATGATTAGTTTTTCAGGGCATTCACACAAGGTTGGCGCCGGTGGCGACACCTACAACGTGCTGACATGAGGAAAGTTTCCAACCGATTTCTCATACACAAACAGCAGTTGACCGACGTTGCCTGGTCAAACGTTGTTGTGATGCCTCGTGTAAGGAGGAGAAATGCGTACCATCACGTTTCCGACTTTGATAAAGGTCGGATTGAAGCCTATCGTCAGTGCGGTTTATCGTATCGCCACATTGCTGCTCGCGTTATTCTGTTAGCAGAATATGGAATCGGTGGGTTCAGGAGGGTAATACGGAACGCCGTGCTGGATCCCAACGGCCTCGTATCACTAGCAGTCGAGATGACAGCCATCTTATCCGCATCGCTGTAACGGAACGTGCAGTCACGTCTCGATCCCTGAGTCAACAGATGGGGACGTTTGCAAGACAACAACCATCTGCACGAACAGTTCGACGACGTTTGCAGCAGCATGGACTATCAGCTCGGAGACTATGGCTGCGTTTACCCTTGAAGCTGCATCACAGACAGGAGCGCCTGAGATGGTGTACTCAACGACGAATCTGGTTGCACGAATGGCAAAATGTCATTTTTTCGGATGAATCCAGGTTCTGTTTACAGCATCATGATGGTCGCATCCGTGTTTGGCGACACCGCGGTGAACGCACATTGGAAGCGTGTATTCGTCATCGTCGTACTGGCGTAACACCCGGCGTGATGGTATGGGGTGTCATTAGTTACACGTCTCGGCCAGCTCTTGTTCGCATTGACGGCACTTTGTACAGTGGACGTTACATTTTAGATGTGCTACGACTCGTGGCTCTACTCTTCATTCGATCCCTGCGAAAGCCTACATTTCAGCAGGATAATTCACGACCGCATGTTGCAGGTACTGTACGGGCCTCTCTGGATACAGAAAATGTTCGACTGCTGCCCTGGCCAGCACATTCTCCCGATTTCTCATCAACTGAAAACGTCAGGACATGGTGGCCGAGCAACTGGCTCGTCACAATACACCAGTCACTACTCTTGATGAACCGTGGTATCGTGTTGAAGCTGCAGCGGCAGCTGTACCTGACACGCCAACCAAGCTCTGTTTGACTCAATGCCCAGGCGTATCAAGGCCGTTATTACGGCCTGAGGTGGTTGTTCTGGGTAGTGATTTCTCAGGATCTATGCACCCAAATTGCATGAAAATGTAATCACATGTCAGTTCTAGTATAATATAATTGTCCAATGAATACCTGTTTATCATCTGCATTTCTTTTTGGTGTAGCAATTTTTTATGGCCAGTAGTGTACATTATGTGCAACACCAAAGGTATATCTTCGTAATGTTTCCAGAATGAGATTTTCACTCTGCAGCGGAGTGTGCTTCATAATGTTGCTACCGTGCAGTGCATGGAATCCCGGTAAGACTGAGGAAGGGACGTATGTGATGACGTAATTTGATTACGCGAGAAATGTAGTAGGGAATATAAAGTGTGCAGCGGCAGGCTGTTTTACGACCAGTCGACGCGACGTGAATGGAGCTGTGTCCGTATGGCGCCGCTCCAACGCGCTGTTTCCGTCTTCTCTAGGCCGCTAACAGACGCCGAAGAGTCACTCGTCTAACGTGGAACTGCAGCCCAGTTCCTCAGACACCTATCTATTATAATACAGGTTCTCCACAGTTTTACGGTTGCTTTTTTTCTTTTTAAATCACCGATCGTTAATGCTGCGATGATTCGTTAGTTTCCTTAGTAAGGCTATCAATGTATTTCTCACACTTTTAAGAATATGGTTTACCACAAGACTAATTTACGAACTGCAGATTTAGTTTGTAAGGCAAGTTGGTATTAACAGAGAGCTAGAATTTTAGTGTGCTTAAAAGTTATACCTGTAATTTCTAGACCCGTAATTTGTTATGGACTGACTTGTGTCTGACTGCGACTCGAATATGGAAAGGACGCACAGTCTTAATCTAGCAAGAAGTTTCAAATTAGCGCACACTCCAATACAGAGTGAAAATTCAATCTGGACTGACGCGTCGTCAAATGGAAGTGTGTAACATTATAATTAATGTTCAAAGAATAATTTATTACTTCAAGTCTCCACTAATTATTGTAAACACTCACAATACAGGTTTCGGCAGAATAACTGTCGTCTTCAGATGTGACAACGACCCACAAACCGTTTCGTCATAATCTGCAGATACTAGTTGCATGCATACAGAACATCGTGAAAATAGTATAAAGTATGTCAATATCGTATGCATACATCTTGCCGTCACCTGCTAAAAGAGAGGTTCTTTCGCATCTGACGGCAGTATCGTTGAATAAATATGCAGGGTGACACTTATTGAGCTATATGAAAGAACCGTACATTAGTTACAAACTACGGTTTGCACTCACTTTATTAAAAATGTAATCGTCACTACAGGTTTTCCGATTTAGGTTATAACATTTTCCATAAGCATGGCGATGATGTCACGCAGAGGAATAGCGAAATTCTGCATGACCCGCTGAGTTGTCGGAACATCGATGCTGCCGATGACCTCCTGAATGGCTGTTTTCGGCTCAGCAATGGTTTTGAGGTTGTTGCTGTACACCTTGTCTTTAATATAGCCCCACAAAAGGGAGTCGCACGTGTTTACATCCGGAGTATATGGCAGCTAATCGAGGCTCATGCCAATGTCCTCTGGGTACCCCAGAGCCGGAATGCGATCCCCAAAGTGCTCC
Source organism: Schistocerca cancellata (assembly GCF_023864275.1). Taxonomy (NCBI): domain Eukaryota; kingdom Metazoa; phylum Arthropoda; class Insecta; order Orthoptera; family Acrididae; genus Schistocerca; species Schistocerca cancellata. The sequence continues at coordinate 140,312,429 of NC_064634.1, read as the reverse complement.
TCCAGGACATCAAACACTCTCCTGCTTCGATGGAGTCGAGTTCCGTCTTTCATGAATCCTGTGCGGCTGGTCCCGGCGGAGGTGCGAGTCCTCCCCCAGGCATGGTTGTGTGTGTGTTTGTCCCTAGGATAATTTAGGTTAAGTAGTGTGTAAGCTTAGGGACTGATGACCTTAGCAGTTAAGTCCCATAAGATTTCACACACATTTGAACTTTTTTTTTTCATGAACCACGTATTGTTGAACTCAGGGTCACTTTGGATAATGGGCATGAAATCATCTTCCAAAACCTTCACGTACCGTTCAGTAGTCACCGTGTCACCAAGGAATATCGCACCGGTTATTCCGTTGCTGCACACTGCACACCACACAGTCACCCGTTCAGGGCGAAGAGACTTCTCGATCACGAAATGCGGATCCTCAGTCCCCTAAATGATCCAAATTCGCTTATTGACAAAGTTATCCAAATGAAAGTGGACTTCGTCGCTAAACCAAACCGTATGCGCATAGTAATTCCCGTCATTACCAGCGGCCAACCATGCAGTTTGAAGGTCCTAACGCAAACCGTTCAGAATATATGACGATTTTATTTCATATAGTTCAATAAGTGTCAACCCGTAGCCTTATGAAATGCTCATTCATCTCTCTCTGTTGTAAAATGAAAGCAAAGTAAGAGTAAGAAGCCGGTTCTTAACGTATCTTGATACGAAATTCCCGTACGTAATATTATGTTCGATGCCATGCTAAACGAACATGAGTATTTTTAATTATTGCAAAGCTAGCTAGCTTTATTAATAAAACTGTAAATTGTTTAAATCAATTACGTGACTGGAGTGTGTTCCTTTTTTGTTATAATCGATTCGTACCCGGTGTTGTATACCACAGTATGCTGCAAGAGGGTTTATTGCGAAAAATGTTTGACACAGGGAATGACGTTGCGGAGTAGTTTCAATACGTTGGCGCTCGCCCGCAGTATGCTAACAGGGCGGGGCTTGATCTGTAGTTTGCGCCGGCGAGTGTGCCCGAGCGGTTCTAGGCGCTTCAGTCTGGAACCGTGCGAACGCTGCGGTCGCAGGTTCGAATCCTGCCTCGGGCATGATGTGTGTGATGTCTTTAGGTTATTTAGGTTTAAGTAGTTCTAACTTCTAGGGCCTGAAGACCTCAGATGTTAACTCCCATAGTGCTCAGAGCCATTTGAACCATTTTTTGATCTGTGGTTTGCAAATCGCTTTCCCGTTGGGAGTTCTAGTTAGCTTCTTTTCTTAGTTATAAGAAAATCGAAAAGCCAGTATCCAGAAGATCTTCCAACAAATTCCTTTGGGTACTATAAAAATGTTTCGAGACCGTAATTAGTATTTTCCACTACGTATGCAACGTAATGGAGAATGTTTTTAGCAAACTGTTTAACGGCATTTTGTTATTCTATAATACGTTTCTTGCTATTTTACAGTGATAATAGGTCACCATTGTCTTCCTTGTTGTAACCCTGGGAAGTTGGGTACCTTTCTGTTATTTCGTTTTGTCATTGATTATTAAATTTTATTGAAATTTTGATGATATAAATGATGAGAATTCAGATCTATTGGTCAGATAACTAGGCTGTCTAGAAGCCTCGAGGCAAGATATGCTGCTAATCTAGAGTCACGTCACCTTCAACAGGCATTCTGTCGTGGATGTAAAGTCACAAGATGAGGCACTTTGTGTCCACGTACAGGAAGGTGCTGTGGATATCACTGTTCATGCAAGCCTCAGTTCTGTAGTTAACACAGGTCATAAATTCGCAATTTCTCCACACAGCAGCCGTCTGCACTAACGTTGCCTCACATTTGCCCAATTTGTAACTGTTGGAGTATCCATCTTTTTCTTTCCTTGCTACGTACAGCTAGATAAATAAATCCGCAGGTTTCCTTAAAGTGAATAATTTATTTAATAACCACCGCTCGATCCATAAGGGTTCTTGAACTTGTTTCGCCCCCTACACAGAATTGTCCTGACTCTCACCCTAAGTGATGTCAGTACTTTATTTACTCTTTCCAATCGCTATCTGTGGCTGTGTTGTACCATCAGGATGTGATTTTCTTGCGTTACACTGAAAGGTCTCCAAAAGCGGAAGAGTTGCTCCGAAAATGAAGCACTGAACTTTAGCATTATTCACAAACGTTTTTTGTATACGTTGAATAGGCGTCCAATGGTGTGAGGCAAACCAACAACGAAACTTACCAACCGAAAATATGCAACAGATTCATAAACTGTTTTCGACAGAAAAAATACTAATTGATATATCGCTAATTAGGGAGATTTTCTGGTCGAATAATTTATATTTCAGAAAGTGAAGGTACGTGCTCTGAAAGACAGTTGGTGGGCAAATAAAGCAAATGAAATACAGTTATATGCCGACACACACCAAACGGGCAGATTCTTTGAATCCCTGAAAACTATCTTTGGTCCAAGAGTTGGGAAGATAGCACCAGTCTATAACAAAGATAAAAGCTGTCGGCTGACGCAACAGAGTGACATCCTGTCTCGGTGGGCGGAACATTTTAATGACGTTCTTAATCCCGACCATCAGACAACCGATATTCCATACATAGAAGCACTTGAAGACCTGCCAGTTGAGGAACAACTTGCGGATGCCCCTTCCTACGATGAATTCATTTCAGCACTGGCTAAGCTGAAAAATGACAAAACAGCAGGATTAGATAACTTGCCATCAGAGCTATATAAATATGGGAGGCCAAACATCAAGAAACCATTGTTTGCTCTGATCTTAAGGATTTGGGAGTATGAAATGATTCCACAAGACTGGAAAGATGCTTGTATTTCCAAGATCTATAAAGGCAAGAGTGACATATCAGACTGCAGCTCCCACAGGGGCATTTCTCTTCTCTCAGCAGCAGGAAAAGTCCTTGCCCACATAATTAACACCCGGTTAACACACTTTGCAGAAAAACTGCTACCAGAGACCCAGTGTGGCTTTCGCCCAAACAGAGGCACAGTGGATGCCATATTTGTTGTCAAACAAATGCAAGAGAAAAGCTTAGAGCAACATCGGCCTTTGTTCATGTGCTTTGTAGACCTGGAAAAAGCTTTTGATCGTGTCCCACGGGAAGCTCTCTGGATCATATTAAAGAAAACTGGGTGCCCTGACAAAATTGTCAGTTTGATTCGGCAGTTTCATGAAAACATGATGGCAAAAATCCGCCATGAGGACAAGCTCTCGGAACAGTTTCCCGTGACATGTGGTGTAAAACAAGGCTGTGTTCTGGCTCCCACACTCTTCTCACTTTACTTCGCAGTTGTTATGAGAGACGCGACCAAAGCCTGTAGTAATCAAATTAGTCTCGACGCAAGGACAGACAAAAGTGTCTTCAACATCTCTCGCCTCAGAACAAAAAGTCGCGTAACCAAACTATCCATATTAGAGATTCTCTACGCGCTAATTCTTGCGAAACTCTTCAGACTTACATAAATCTGCTAAATTCCTCCTGCAGAAGATTTGGCTTAGCCATTAGCATCACTAAGACGCAAGTTCTCAAACAGCCACTTAGAGGTCTTAATGCAGATAACTCCAGTATTGAGATAAATAACAAACCCTTGCAAAATGTGTCAAATTTCAAATACCAGGGAAGCCAAATTAGAAGTGACAACAGCCTGACAACGGAAATCGCAGCGCGTATAGCCAGCGCAGCCTCAGCCTTCGGTAAGCTTAATGACCGAGTATGGAAATCACATGATCTCAAACTACAAACAAAAATTGCAGTCTACAAAGCAGTAGTATTATCCACCTTACTCTATGCCTCGGAAACCTGGTGCTGTTACAAAGCTGACATTAAGAAGCTAGATAAATTTCATCTTCGATGTCTGAGATCAATTCTGCGCATCAAATGGGAAGACCGTGTCCCAAACACGGAGATTTTGCGCCGCGTGAAACTGGCTGGTATTGAAGCATTAATAATGAAACATCAACTGAGATGGAGTGGTCACATAGTACGCATGGATGACAGTAGGCTACCTAAAGCGGTGTTCTACTCGCAGCTCTCGTGCGGGAAGAGGAGGAAAGGTGGTCAACACCTGCGATATAAAGACACCATTAAACGCCACCTTGCAGCCTGTGGCATTCCAAGTAACCGTTGGGAGGAGCTAGCATTGTGCCGATCGGAGTGGCTATCAACTGTACATAAGGGCATCGAACAATTCGAGCAAAAGCGTCTAATGAACCTGGATGCTAAAAGAGAGCTCCGAAAATCTCAGCTCAAGCCTGTCTACACGTATACTTACAACTCTGCTGGTCAACTTCACTGTGCTTCATGCAACAGGATATTCAAAGCGAAATTCGGGTTCGCGAGCCACATCCGAGCCTACCACAACAAGGACAGAGAAGACTGACGGAGTCGCTATCGCCGGACACGGCGAGGAGGACATCATCATCATTTCAGAGACACAGATAAAACAGGGCTTTTTTAAGATGAACACACCTCCATTTGACTGTTTGTTGTTTAATTACGGTCCAGGTTTCGACCTTTTACGCCATTTTCAAGTTATTGAGTTTATACGCATGATTAACATATATTGCAGGAGATCAAGTTCAAAATTGTCCATAAATTAAGAATATTCGCTCCACAAGAAATATTTTTATTAATATACGGCTAATCTTGAACTTGATGTCCTGCAGTATACGTTAATAGCATAAACTCAATCACTTTAAAAAGGCATAAAAGGCCCAGAAACTGGGTCGTAATTAGATAAACAATAATACAGTCAAATGTTGGGGTGGTCATTTAAAAATTATTGTACAAGTGTTGCTCCGCAACATCAAAAACAGGACACGGTAACGATTGAATTCCTCATGAACGAATTTTTTCGGCTGAGTGATTAGATAGTCGTGGCAGACATGTATAATATCCAAACAGCAAACTCAGTTACCATCAGGTGCATTGATAAAGAGATCCCTGGAAGCAGTCTTTACTTGTTTCTTAGTCTAAAAGTGACATGGTGAGAGCATGTTGCGACGGTCCGCATATATCGTCCGTCCGTACACCTTCTTTATTCCATCCTACGAAGTACTAAGGCTAGGAAGATATGGAAAAATGTTTGTGGGCGACAGGATTAAGCTACGAGTGGGGGATAAACGTTGTAATAGTATTTTTGAAAAATGTTTTATTGAGATAACGCGCCGCCACATAAAAATTCGAACGGTTAGGGAAAGAAGTACGTGGTCGCTGCAGCGCGTGGGGCGGCGGCATTAGCATGGCAGTGGGTCTGAAGACAGGGAGTCGACGAAAGATTTGAGTTAAACTCTGTTAAGCGCAGTCTTTACATTGTGTAAGTACCATACTTGGGTAATGGCACTTGTTGCGCCAGACCACCTTACTCGAATGAACTTATTGTTAATTTCGACTGCAATTTTTAAACGTTAGCCAGGGACTAAAATGCGCAGTACGTCTACCGTAGGCTATCCGAAAACGTATTCTACTTTATTTTAAAGGAGGACCTTTATTTCAAGAGTATATTTGACTGATAACGTTGAAATGCTATCAGTAACTTACCAATATACGGAGCAATGTAACATTGCGTGAGATTGCTGAAAGAATTATTAATCCCTGGAAAACACAGAGATTCTTTCGACTTCATACTTTTACAAAGGGAAGAACTTTACTCAACACCCAGTCATATGCACCTCTAGGGCCACAAACATACAGTTTAGTCAATTATACGTTCCGCATATTCGAGGATTTTTAGGATTAGTTCCACACTTGATAGAACTTTCACCTGAGCCGAAACATTACTGATATTCAAGCGTTCAGGTATGGCAGTCTGGAACCGTTAGCAGTTAGATGCAAGTTTCCAGCTAACCCTGATCAAATAAGAGAAACACACAGTGTTTCTCTAAAGATATAGGTTAATTATTAACACTTAATAAAAGGACAGGCTCCAGCCGCTTTTAATAAAGCTATTTCATAAACGAAAGTAACATCATTACCAGTATCAAAAAAACTTTTAATCAGTGGCCTTCCCCTCTTATAGTTTTATAAACCTTCAACTGAACACAAGATGCCGGTAGTTGTGAGAAAAGTTTTTTTGTATTACGTAAACGAAACACATTCCTCGCTTTGTTTCACAAATATTATTATTACCATATGACCTAGATCTGAGGCTTTAAGCTCCTCTCCCAGTGAACAACTATCCCGGAAATTGGAATCAAGGAATGATAAAAAACGGAAAAATCTTGACTTATACTATAAAAGTTATTTCTGTTGAAAGTTTTGACACAATTAGCTACGTATTTTACAAAATTCTTTAGGATAACGATTACAATAACGATGAATAAACACATATGGCAGTACAGTGATGTGCACAGGAATGGTAATGTCGGTCATTATCTATTTATGAATTAATGAACAAGGGTTCTTGTCCTATGTAGAGGGAACTGGTGAATAATTGATTTGAGATCCATCGTTCAGTATCGAATACGGTTTCTCTGTGTTTTCCTGTGTCCCACAAACAGTGGGTAGATATTTCTTCAGTTCAAAAGATCAGCCATTATGAAAAGTGGTGTTTCTAAAATCATATACTGAGAGTGTTAGTCCTGCTATATTGGACTACACTCAGCGAATACATTAGAATGTGAGGTTAAAGAATGCCAAATTTATGCTTTGCCGAACATTATGTAAACGAAAACCACAAATACGGTGTAGATGTAGAAGTAAATACTTACTCAGCTAGGAATATTAGAAATTGAGAAACAGATGTTTGCCTCCTCACATTTAGTACTGAATAAGCAAACGCATTTCAATTATTCAGCCCTTTAAACAATGTTACAACATCTACATGTGAGATAACCTTTTGCATTCATTCGTAAATACGCTATGTGATCGAAAGTATCCGGACACATGACTGACAATGTCTTACAAGTTCGTGGCGCCCTCCATTGGTAATGCCGGAATTCAGTATGGTGTTGGCCACACACAGCCTTGGTGACAGCTTCCATTCTCGCAGCCATACGTTCAATCAGGTGCTGGAAGGTTTCTTGGGGAATGGCAGCCCATTCTTCACGGAATGCTGCACTGAGGAGAGTTATCGATGTCGGTCGTGACTCCCGGCGCGAAGTCGACGTTCCAAAACATTCCAGAGGTTTTCTATACGATTCAGGTCAGGACTCTGTGTAGGCCAGTCCATAACAGGGATGTCTTTGTCGTTTAACCAATCCGCCACAAGCCGTGCATTATGAACAGGTGCTCGATCGTATTGAACGATGCATTCGCCATCCCCGAATTGCTCTTCAATAGTGGGAAGCAAGAAGGTGCTTAAAACACCAGTGTGGGCCTGTGCTGTGATAGTGCCACGCAAAACAACACGAACACATGAAAAAAGACTTAACTTACACATTACGACCCTCTTCAACTGTCGGCGGTCTCTATCAGTCAACAGACTAGGTCGGCCTGTACGCTTTTGTGCTGTACGTGTCCCTTCACGTTCCCACTTCATTATCACATCGGAAACAGTGGACCTAGGGATGTTGAGGAGTGTGGAAATCTCGCGTACAGACGTATGACACAAATGACACCCAATCACCTGACCACTTTCGAAGTCCGTGAGTTCCACGGAGCGCCCCATTCTGCTCTCTCACGATGTCTAATGACTACTGAGGTCGCTGATATGCAGTACCTGGCAGTAGGTGGCAGCACAATGCATCTAATATGAAAAACGTAGTGGATATAATGACAGCGATTTCCATTCCTGAGCATGTAGGTCTACTCCAGTGTATGTTTATTGATAGTTATTGTAAATGCTGTCCTAATGACTTTTGTAAAATACGTAGGTAACTGTGTCCAAACTGCTAACAGAAATCACTTTTGTAATTGAAGTAAAGATACGATAAATTAAGAAGTTGATGTGTTTATCTTTCCTTGGTTCCTGTATCTGGCACCAGTTGTTTATTATGAAATGGGCTTATAACGCAAAACCTAGGTCGCACAGTAAAAATAAAGTTCGTGACACTAGACAAAAGAGGTGTTTTGCTTACTATGTACAATATACGAATGTTTTACCAAGAACTGAGACTTGACTCAATTAAAAAGGATCTTGGGAAAAGTGCCATCCAAAATCCTGCGTCAGTTGATCTTATTGTTGACTGTTTTCGAAAGAGTTCATATGGCATGCAATGTTCAGCGGGAACTCATCACGTTTCTCGCTTTCTCATGCGGATCGGAATGTAGCACTACTGACTGTTGGTGGTTTGTCTTTCTTGTTCTTGTTCCTCTAAAGACTTAACAGGTCTCCTTCTGCCGTTCACAGAATAACTTTTGGCTTATGATATACGACGGGAAAGCGTAAAGGGGCTCTGACACACTCCATATTTATTGCACAATAGTAAGTATTGCGCAATAATAATGAGCGTGTGAGAGCTGTATTGATGCTTTTCGGAATATATTGAAGGAGATTGTATGGTTTTAAAAATACTGACGCTCTCTTACTATATTGCGCAATGTATTGTATTGTGTCAGGGTTTGTTTGTTTTCTTTTGCTTTAGGGCGAAAAAACGCGCCCAACTCAAAACTATATAACACAAACACAGAGAGGCGGTAAACGACTATACGTTAGTCCAAATGGACAGAATAGGAGACAGCTATAAACAGGCACATGGAAAAAGGGCTAAAAGGAACACATGCAGAAACTGAGGTCCAAAACTAAAAACTTAAATGGCCTTCACCATACTGCTTCGGCTGATAAAAAGTAAAGCGGGGTCGACAGCACGCGTGTCATTCGCTAAAACGGTTGATAAATCAGACAGTAAACTTAAGCGTCAGGGTGATATTGTGCAACAGCCGGTAGTTTCTGCCGAAACTTCGTGATTTGTGGACGTTTAAACAACCGATACAGCACCGCCAAATGAATATGAATTCATCATGAAAGGCGAAAGATATCACCTGCTGAAGTGCATTCAGGGCAGGAGGGTTGTTTGATTACATATTTAATGCTTATTTGGTAATTAGCTGAAGAAACATTCTACAAAAGTGCAGGAAAGTTATACTGTAGTGCTTATTTGTTCATTTCAGAATCCTGACCTATTTACTGCAGAGGTACATAACAGTACTACTTAACGATGATCTGTATAAGCTACCATACTCTTTTCAGCGTTGTAGATTTGTTCCAGCACTGTCGAAAGTGGAATTCGAAGAGTATATGAACAGTATCATTTCCGTGTACGTTAGGTGTAACGCGTCCCACCAAATAGTTGGAAGATTCCTCGTTTACCTTTAAAAAATTCCAATTGACATCTGGCTCTGCTGAAAGTTCTCTTAGCATGTTAACACGTCCGAAAGGCCTTCCAAGCTACTTTTTCACTCATCGCTGCTTCCTCCTCTTTATCTTTTTGCAGCACGTAGCGACTGTAATCGCAATATATACTAGTTCGATATAATCAAGCGCCGACATGCAAGGCAAAATTCTAACTGACGCGTCCTGGTCATAAATATTGTGCAATGATATTGAGTCGATTTTGTCCTCGCACATTTACCAGTATATTCACACAATATTCTTCTTCTTCTTCTGTGGCGCTACAGTCCAGGACGAACCTTCGCCTTCCCAACGAGCTTCCGCCATCCGTTGCGGTCACATGCTACCCTCCTCCAGTTTCTGCATCCGAGCTTTCATAGGTCTTCTTCCACTCCATCCAGCCATCTTGCCCGAGGTAGACCTCGCCCTCTTTGTCCTACTGGATTAGCAAAGAGAATCTTCTTTATCACCTCAGACTCCTCCATTCTTGCCACACGACCTGCCCATCTTATCCCTCCTGATCGTACGATTTTTGTTACAGGAGCATCGGAAAATATAATGTGCAATTCTGCATTGTACCTTTCCCTCCATTGTTCTCTGTCATACACAGGGCCAACTATTCTCCTCAAAACTTTCCTCTCAAATCCGTCGAGCAGCCTTGCTTCGGTTTCCGATAAAAGGCCATGTTTCCGAAATATAAGTGAGAACTGGTCTAACAAGGGTTTTATAAATAGTGAATTTCGTTGGGCGGCTGAGGTGACTTGACCGGAATAAATTACGCAAGGCGTATTATGCCTTATTTGCTGATTCACACAATATTACTGCGCAATAAATGTTGAGTGGACGAGTGCCTCTTAAGGAATCACATTCATCTTGTTGTTACCGTCACTGCGCGACACTGATGGAAATGTTACCGATGATAGTGCCACTAAAGCGGAGTCACTAAATACAGTTTTCCGTAATTCCCTCATGAAAGAAGATGAAATAAATATTCCACAATTCGAAACCAGAATACCTTAGGTGTTGCGAAACAACTCAAATCACTTAAGAAAGTCAAATCTTTAGGTCCAGGTGGTATACCAATCAGGTTCCTTTCAGAGTATGCAGACACAATAGCGCCTTTCTTAGAAATCATATACAACCGCTCACTTGACGAAAGGTTTGTTCCTAAAGACTGAAAAGTAGCGCAGGTCACACCAATATTCAAGAAAGGAAATATGAGTTACCCATTGAATTACAGACCCATATCACTGACCTTAATTTGTGGTAAGATTTTGGAGCATATACTGAACTCGAACATTATGGATCACCTTGAAGAAAATGACTTACTGATACATAGCCAACACGGATTCAGAAAATATCGTTCTTGTACAACACAGCTAGCTCTTTATTCCCATGAAGTAGTGAGTGCTGTCGACAAAGGATCTTAGATCGATTCCGTATTCCTAGATTTCCAGAACGATTTTGATAGCGTTCCCCACAAGCGACTATTAATCAAATTTCGTGCATGTGGAGTATCGTCTCAGTTGTGTGACTGGATTCGTGATTTCCTCTCAGAGAGCTCACAGTGTGTAGTGATAGACGGTAAATAATCGAGTAGAACAGAAGTGGTACCTGGCGTCCGCAAGATATTGTCATATGCCCTCTGCTGTTCCTGATTTACATAAATGATCTAGGTGATAATCTGAGCAGCCCCCTTCGATTGTTTGCAGATCACGCTGTAATTTACCGTCTAGTAAAATCTTCAGACGATCAATTCCAATTACAAAATGGTGTAGGGAGAATTTCTGTATGGTGCGAAAAGTGGCAATTGACACTAAACAAAGAAAAGTGCGAGGTCATCCACATGGGTACTAAAAGAAATCCGATAAATTTAGGGCATACGATAAATCGCACAAATCTAGGGGCTGTCAATTCGACTAAATAACTAGGAATTACAATTAGGAGCATCTTAAATTGGAAAGACCACATAGATAATATTGTGGAGAAGGCGAAACAAAGACTGCGCTTTGTTGGCAGAACACTTAGAAGATGCGATAAACCCACTAAATGGACAGCCTACATTACACTTGTCCGTCCTCTGCTGGAATATTGCTGCGCGGTATGGAATCCATACCAAGTAGGATTGACGGAGGACATCGAAAAAGTGCAAAGAAGGGCAGCCCTTTTCGTGATATCGCGCAATAGAGGTGAGAGTGTCACTGATATGATACGCGAGTTGGGGTGGCAGACACGGAAATAAAGGTGGATTTCGTTGCGGCGAGATCTATTTACGAAATTTCAATCACCAACTTTCCCTTCCGAATGAGAAAATATTTTGTTGACACCCACCTACTTGGGGAGAAATGATCATCATAAGAAAATAAGAGAAATCTGTGCTCGAATGGGAAGATTTAAATGTTCCTTCTTCCCACGCGCCATTCCAGAGTGGAATGGTAGAGAAGTAGTATGAAAATGGTTCGATGAACCCTCTGCCAGGCACTTAAGTGTGATTTCACAAGCTGCAACATCGTCGCGAAATAACACAGTGACCCGTATATGTAATAAGTTCCCTTTAATTTACGTCTATGGTCACAATCTTTTTTGTTTAACAGATTAACGGTGTCGGTTTTTAATGACCATCATCAGATCAGCAGCAAAAAGGGGAAAACTATAAATACACTCGCAAACTGTATACAGCTTAAGAACAATACATAGAGCGTATTGAAAAGTAGTACTGACAAAATTTACATTTGTGCGCTTTAAATATGAAGAGGCATACCTGTTTCATAAAAACAAACTCCTAATGTACTGCAGCCACAGTGGCATCGTCAAATGTTAAATGCGGAATCAGCACCAGCATCGTCAAATACATATAAGTCACATCACATGCAACGAGTCATGTTGTCAGTAAAACTACTGTTTAAAACAAGCTGCCGTACAGTAGCCACAAGATGTTTGTGTTGTAAGTTGACCAGATGTCGCTAATGTCGACATACACTAGTTTTCAATAATTAATTGAAACAGCGAACATAACAGCGGGATACAATAGTTAAAGTCTGCAATAAGGTTATAAAGTATAAAAGGTGTTACAGTAATAAAAAGCAATAAAAATAAGAACACGATAAAACTAATATTGTTAAAAAGATGAAGAGTTAAAAAAAACAGTGGTTGACATATGCTCTAGTGCCAATATTCTAGACAATGACATAAATATTAAACACCGTTGATATTGCACCGGGTAACATTAAACAACATAAAAAATCGCTAAAGGAGCCACAAATGAAAGAAACCATAGTGCTGCACATAATCAGCGCCCTGTGTTAGCGCTAACGCCAGAATTCCGCACAGGCGGGAAGTGGTTGTAGGAACGTGACCTCCAGAGGGCCCCTCGTACCTTGCGGCTCTCCGTTGCAAGAAAAGAATGATAACATTCCGTAACAGTGAACGATCTACATTATCTGATCAATGCAGTCTATGTAATGAATAAAGAAGGAACAAAAACCTACTAGAGTCATGCGTAAAACGTATTTATGCATGTGATGTGACTCATATGTATTTGACGATGCTGGTGCTGATTCCGCATTTAACATTTGACGATGCCACTATGGCTGCAGTACATTAGGACTATGTTTTTATGAAACAGGTATGCCTCTTCATATTTAAAGCGCACAAATGTAAATTTTATCAGTACTACTTTTCAATATGCTCTATGTATTGTTCTTAAGCTGTATACAGTATGCGAGTCTATTTTTTCCAATTTTTGCTGCAGATCTGACGATGGTCATTAAAGACCGAAACCGGTAATCTGTTAAACAAAAAAGATTGTGACCATAGACGTAAATTAAAGGAAATTGCAGAGTAACCATGTAGATGTAAATGTTAGGCTGTTTGCTGTGGTGGGAGTTACGTACCTGTAGAGCAGGGCATCCATAACGTCCTGCATGGTGACTCCCGGCGGGAGTCCGTCCCTGACGGGCTCTCCAGGCGCAACACCCAGTCCGCCACTCGGGGCTCGGACGCCACCACCGGCAGCTCCAGGGCTGGAGGACGGCCGCCCACCGAACGCCGTCGGGCGCTCGCCGGTCTGCTGCCGAGTACCCGGAGGCGACGCCTCACCTCCAAATGGGGCACCAGCGGTTCCAAATGGGGCACCAGCGTTCTGCGGCCCTGGCCGAGCGGAAGCTGGGCCTGTCGCCTGCTGGCCAGGAGTGCCGCCAACTCCCGAGGGCGTCTGTGCTGGGACGGCGAAGGGTCGCGCTCCGAACGCCGGCTGCTGCCCCACTGGTTGGGAGGGTCTGCCGGGCTGAGCTGCTGTGCCGACAGTTGGCTGCCCTGGCAGGCTAGGGCGCTGCCCTCCGAAGCCGCTCGCACCGCCTCCTCTGTCGCCACTCCCAGCGCCTCCAGCACCGCCCCCAAAGCTACCGGCACTGCCACCTGCCACAGGAGCCCTAGTGATGCCGACGCCGCCGCCTACAGCACTACCTGGAGCCCCACCTCCGAAGCTCCCACCAGTACGATCTGCGATGCCACCCCCAATGCGATCTTGGACGCCGCCTCCGGCTCCGCCGCCTTGGCCAGCACCGAAGCCACTGGCAGTTCTGTCTCCAGTGCTGAAACCACCGCCGACGCCTCCAGCTTGTCCAAGTGTTCCAACGGATGCGGGACTAGGTCTTCCAGGTGCTCCAGCGGATGGGGGACCTGTTACAAGAAAATAACGTTCGTGTGTAGGTAGCACCCTGTACAAATGTGGGATTCGTTGTAACTTAGCTACTCCCACGTGACAGGAGAGTATGGTATATCGATGACTAGCCGGCCGGTGTGGCCGAGCGGTTCTAGGCGCTTCAGTCTGGAACCACGCGACCGCTACGGTCGCAGGTTCGAATCCTGCCTCGGGCATGGATGTGTGTGATGTTCTTAGGTTAGTTAGGTTTAAGTAGTTCTAAGTTCTGGGGGACTGATGAGCGGTCATCAAGACGGATTTTAAGTAACACTATAGTGTGCATTAACACGAACAGTAAAACACGAGGAATCGCCAGTTCTCTAGAGGCGACGGCAACACAAGGGCCCGTGCTGACTGCTATAGCCACACAGCAGCGCTGCTCTGTCGCTTTTAGAGTACTACTCGTTTACTGTTCCTGTTAATTCATATTGATGAAACGAGTAACGCACGGGACTCATATGGGGCCGCTCTATCGAATGGTCACATAAAACTCTCCTCTAAAATTTATTTTATTCGTAACAGGAACCAAACCGACGCTTACCGCCGACAACTAGCATCGCATGAAAGATGTAATGAGCAGTATTTGTTTGGTCTGACCCCAGCCAGCTACACGTTGCAAAAAGGAAATTGCAAATATCTGCCTGAACGCCAGAGAATACGCATCTCACTACTCTTGGAAAGGAGACACTGTATAATGTTTGGGGAGGGTAAATCAAAGACTATACAGAGTGGTCGGAAATTTCCGTTACAGAATTCTAGCACTTGTAGAGGGCAGTGAGTATATCTTAGTTTGAATAGGAACCCATGTCCGGAAACGTCATTCAACGAGACTACAGAGCGCCAAAGCTATAGCCACGGGCGTCTGTAAATGTACGTGTGTTCGGAGTGATTCCGTGATGATGTTAAAGACTTTCTAGGATGATGGAGAATGATAAATGTGTTAACTTGAATTAAGGAGCCCTGCACTGGAAACGAACGAGTCGAAACTTACAAACGAAAACCGTTCTGATATCTCCGACAGTTGAATACATGTACCACTGCTTGTGTTGCGAAGAGTGTAGGGCTGGTAACTTTCAGTGGTGGTAGTGTGGACAAAAACGAGAAAAAATGTACAATAAATGTGGGCTCTAAATTGCGTGCTTGAGGAGCTATGACCATTCGTTCATCTTGACTAATGTGAAACGCATCTCCTCTACTGAGAAAGTGTTCATAGCTGTTAAGGTACGCACTTTAGAGCCCACGTTTAATCGATATTTCTTCTCGTTTTTGTCCATACTACCACCTCTGAAAGTAACCTACCCCACACTCTTCGCGACGCAAGAACCGGTACGTGTATTCAGCTGTCAGAGGTATCATAACGGTTTTCGTTTATAAGTTTCGACTCGTTCGTTTCCGGTACAGAGATCCTTACTTCAAATTAATATATTTATCCTTCTCCATCATCCTAGAAAGTCTGTATCATCATCACGGAATCACCCCGTATATACGTACATTTACAGACGCCCCGGCCTATAACTTTGACACTGTGTAGTCTCGTTGGATGACGTTTGCGGACATGGGTTTCTATTCAAAATACGATGTATCCACTCCCCTCTACAAGTGTTAGAATTCTGTAACGAGGATTTCCGGCCACCCTGTATTTTACTGGCAGATCACTTAGAAGTTGCAACACGTCTGCTAAGGATGCCGCCTACGATATGTCTTGTCCGTCCTTCGCTAGACTGTTTCTGTGCGGTGTGGTCCGTAAGAGACTGAATTAACGGGGGAACACCGAAAATGTTCGAAGGCCCAGTTCGTTTTATATTATCACGAAATGATACGCGAGTTGAGGTGATCATTAAAACAAGGGTGTTTTTCGTTATGGCGAGATCTTTTCACTAAATTTCAGTCGCCAACATTCTCCTCCGAATGCGAAGATATTATCTTCACATGCACCTACATAGGGAGAAGTGATAAATTGTGGAATAGTCATGTAGATGTAGTTGCAAAGAGAAAGGACACCAATAGTTTCCGATTACAGTATTAGTGTTAAAATTCTACAGCTACTTGTGTCAGGGAGGGCGAATGGAAGGCTTAGATTTGCTCGGAGATTCGTGGGAAACAGCATTTTTATCTATGTAGAAAGCACCATACAAAACGTATCCTACATATATCAGTTCATAATGCTGTAAATGCTCTGTGGGCGAATACACTAACTAAAAGAGTTACCAACTACACTCATTCTCGTAAATTAAGGATAATACTGATACATGGTGAAACAACGCTCTGGTTGGCGGTTTGCGGGATTCAGTCACCTCGGGGTATGACCATGGGGTGCATTTGACCTGCGGTCGTTGCACGGTGGCGCTGGCAACAGTACACATACACCAGGTGTGTTGGTGCATGTCAGAGTACGGTGTAGCGAGTAAGTGTGCAGACGTTTTCAGACGTGCTAATGGTGACTGTGTGCTGAAAATGGCTCAAAGAGCACATACTGATGACGTTATGAGGTAGAATACTAGGGCAACTGGAGGCTGGTCAAACACAGCAGGTCATAGCACGGGCCCTCTGTGTGCCACAAAGGGTGATCTCAAGATCATGGCAATGATTCCAGAAGACAGGAAACGTGTCCAGGGGCTACAGTACGGGACGTCTGCAGTGTAAAACACCACCAGAAGGCCGACATCTCACCATCAGTGCCCACAGACGGCCAGGGAGTACTGTAGGTAGCATTGCTCGGGACCTTACCGTAGTCACTGGAACAGTTGTCTCCAGACACACAGTCTACAGACAAATTAACAGACATGGTTTATTCGCCTAGAGGCCTGCAAGGTGCATTCCACTGACTGCTGGTCACAGGAGAGCCCATAAAGCCTGGTGTCAAGAACACAGTACATGGTCACTGGAACAGTGATCGCAGGTTATGTTCACGGACGAGTCCTGGTATAGTCTGAACAGTGATTCTCGTCGGGTTTTCATCTGGTATGAACGAGGAATCAGATACCAATCCATTAACGTCCTTGAAAGGGACCTGTATGGAGGTCATGGTTTGATGGTGTGGGGTGGGATTATGATTGGTGCACGTACACCCCTGCATGTCTTTGGCAGAGGAACTGTAACAGGTCAGGTGTATCGGGACGTCATTTTGCACCAGTATGTCCGCCTTTTCAGGGGTGCAGTGGGTCCCATCTTTTTCCTGATGGATGATAACTCACGGCCCCACCGAGCTGCCATCGTGGAGGAGTACCTTGAAACAGAAGATATTAGGCGAATGGAGTGGCCTGCCTGTTCTCCAGATCTAAACCCAATCGAGCACTTTTGGGATGCTCTCGGTCGGCGTATCGCTGCACGTCTTCAAACCCCTACGACACTTCAGGAGCTCCGACAGGGACTGGTGCAAGAATGGGAGGCTACACCTCAGCAGGTGCTCGACCACCTGATCCAGTGTATGCCAACCCGTTACGCGGCCTGTGTACGTGTGCATGGTGATCATATCCCATACTGATGTTAGGGTACATGCGCAGGAAACAGAGGTATTTTGTAGCACATGTGTTTCGGGACGGTTTTCTCAACTTATCACCAATACCGTGGACTTACAGATCTGTGTCGTGTGAGTTCCCTATGCATATGCTATTAGCGCCAGTTTCGTGTAGTTCCACGTGGTGTGGCACCACATTCTGCAATTATCCTTAATTTATGAGTATGAGTGTACATTCCTGTGTAATCGGTACACAGTGTGGCTATGATTAAATTACATTAGAGATCTGAACCTGACCTCCAACGAACGGAGGCTGCAACTCAGAGCCGATGGCTGGAGGCGTGGCTGCCGTGGTGGTGGGGATGAGGCAGCCGCTGCAACCGTTGACGCCGTCGAGCCTGACCGCCGTCCTGGTGGAGCCGGGGACTGCGGGGGCCGTCGAGGTGCGCGCCGCTGCTGCCGGCGCCGGCGGCTGCGTCACAGGGCGCGTTGTCGTGCTGGAGCGCGGAGCCGTGCGCATCTGGTCCAGCGCTGGCGACACATAACACAGCGGCACACGCTCACACATCTTCTCATGCTCACATTACAGCTCGAAAAAATATTCCTCTGCGACCGACAAGGAGCAGTTTCGAGAAGTACCATTGACTGATATACACTGAGATGACAAAAGTCATCGGATACTCCCTAATATCGTGGCGGACCTTCTTTCGCCCTGCGTAGTGCAGCAGCTCGACCTGATATGGACTCAACAAGTCGTCGGAAGTATCCTGCAGAAATACTGAGCCGAAGTACTGGTCTCACGTTCGATGCGATTCATATAGGACGATCTGGGTGGTCAGTTCATTCCCTCGAATTGTCCAGAACGTTCTACAAACCACGGGTTAGCAACTGTGGCTTAGTGAAATGGCGCACGCTCATCCATAAAAATTCCGTCGTTGTTTGGCAACATGAAGTCCATGAATAGCTGCAAATAACCATTTCCAGTCAATGATCGGTTCAGTTGGACCAGAGGACCCAGTCAATTCCATGTAAATACAGCCAAAACCATTGTGGAGACATCAGCAGCGCCGGCCGGTGTGGCCGAATGGTTCTAGGCGCTACAGTCTGGAACCGCGCGACCGCTAAGGTTGCAGGTTCGAATCCTGCCTCGGGAATGGATGTGTGAAATGTCCTTAGGTTAGTTAGGTTTAAGTAGTTCTCAGTTCTAGGGGACTGATGACCTCAGAAGTTATTCCCATAGTGCTCAGAGCCATTTTTTTCAGTAATCATACGCCCATTCTGTAGAATTAAAACGTCAGGTTTTGTTGAATTATATGTTATAAACTGCAAAAACTGAGTCTTACTGTGATTTGGCCTTAGTTTATTTTCTACAAGCTGTGAACATATGTCATGAGCTGCACTATTTGAAACTGAGCCAATGTTGCACACATCATCCTTTAGTACCAAGCTTGTGTCATCAGCAAACAGAAATATTTTAGAGTTACCCATGATACTAGAGGGCATATCTGTTATATAAATAAGGAACAGGAGTGGCCCCAACATTGGTTCCTGAGGTACCCACTGTGAATAATGACCTTTTGCTGTCTATTGGTAAAGTAAAAGGTGAACCAACTGTGAGCTACTCCCCGTATTCTGTAATGGTCCAATTTCTGGAGCAATGTTTCGCGATCAACACAATCAAACGCCTTAGTTATCAGTTAATTCAAAAAATATGCCTAGCGTTCGAAACCTTTTGTTTAACCCATCAAGTATCTCACAGAGGAAAGAGAATATAGCATGTTCACTTGTTAAACGACTTCTAAAGCCGAAATCTACATTTGATAGCAAACCGTGCGGTATAAAGTGATCAATTATCCTTACATACACAGCCTTTTTAATAACTTTAGCAAACACTGATGGCATAGAAATAGGCCTAAAATTGTCTGCATTATCCCTCTCTGCTTGTTTGTAAAGCGGCTTCACTACCGAGAACTTTAATCGTTCAGGAAACTGGCCAGTCCTAAAGGAAAAATTACAAATATGGTTAAATACATGTCTAACATGTGCAGAACAGTACTTTAATATTCTGGTAGGTACTCCATAGTATCCATGAGAGTCCTTAGTCTTCTGTGACTTAGTTGTTGACTGATTCTCCCCTTTGTCTGTATCAGAGAGGAGTATTTCAGATACCAATCTCGGAAAGGCATTTGCCAAGAGAGTTAAATGATTCCCTGTAGAAACTAAATTTTTATTTAATTCACCAGCAATGCTCAGAAAATGGTTGTTAAATTCTGTACGTATATCTGATTTGTCAATAACAGAAATACTTTTACTACGAACTGACTTCATATTGTCGACCTTGTGCTGCTGACCAGACACTTCCTTCACAACCAACCATACGGTTTAATTTTATCCTGTTAATTAGGTATTCTACTTACGCACCACATACTCTTTGCCTTCTTAATAACATTTTTAAGCACCTTTCAGCACTGTTTGTAATGGGCTACTGTAACTTGATTGTGACTACTTCTTACATTCTGATATAATTCCCTCTTTGTTCTACATGATATCCTTATCCCACTAGTCAGCCAGCCAGGCTGCCTTTTACTGCTGGTACCCCGTTTAGAACGTTCTAATGGAAAGCAACTCTCAATGAGCATGGGAAATGTGTTAAGGAAAGCATTATTTTATCATCTATGTTTTCGGCACAATAAACATCCTGCCACTTTTGTTCTTTGATGAGGTTTAAAAAACTCTCTATTGCTGTTGGGTTAACTTTCCTAAATAGTTTGTAATTATATGTGACATTCGTTTGAGTACAAAAACCTTTTAATCTTAAAATTTGTGCATCATGGGTTGAAAAGCCATTCACCATTTTACTTTTCTGAGTAATTCAGTTCTTTTGTCAGACAGTAGATAATCAAGGAGGTAATATAAATGAATTTATGAACATCTAGTGATTACAGGCTTCCTTCTCAGATCCGCTTTTTACGACTTCATACCTAAAACCCACCACGAGCGTTCCGGTATCAGAGCGCCAGCAAAACTTATGGATGACTACCGACCTCAAGACTTAATGCGGCACTTCACCTCTTTCCCAATCACCAGGGACTCTCAGCTTCAGGCGTTTGACTTCCTTTCACTTGGTACGATTCCGGAAGATTAAAGATACCACGAGAAAAGGATGACCGAGATACTTCGCCAGAAGATGGCAAGAAGGGAACGTGTCGAAACTACGCTCCAAAACGAAGATTTTCCTCAGTTGAATTCCCGAGAAGAATTTATCAGTGCAAATCGCCTAGAAAGCCTGAGAATAACTTATGATTTTGTGCGTAAATGCAGCTCTGATGTGAAGAGAGGAACTCACTTCTGTCTGTATCAAAGCAGGAATGTTGTGGTCGAAAGCTTGGTGGAAGTGCATGTCGCTGTCGATAAGAATCGCGAGGGGCTACAGGATTTGTCAGCGGGTGGAAGCAAATTTCTAATCCACAAGATACAGGCTATCTCGAAAAGCTTCTGTTGGGAGCAGAAAACCATGGTACTAAGGACGATATCCGCGAACAGACCACACTGGCCGAGATTTGCCCACAACTCTTTAGTGAATGAGCTGTACTCCTGTCTAATATGCGTCGCTGTCCTTATTGAATATTCATTTATTTTCTCATTCATCTTTACTTGTTAGTTTTTCGATTTTAATTTTTAACAAACGAAGAAGAACAACGTCGTATTTAATGTAACTTGCGTCATTCAGTCATCTTCTTATAAATTTCAAAACTGTTTTTAGTACTGCATCCTTAAACCTTGTTGTCATCTCTTTATTTTCACTGTAAATATTTTGGCAGAAGAGCAAGATATTATACCTCTGGCGGCCCCCATCTTGCTCATATGGGTCGAGGGGGATAAAATAACAACAAAGAAAAAACCCAATGTTCTTACTCATATATTTGTACAAAATATTTCTTTTGTAGAAGAATCTGATGGTGATCGTAATAATCGAAACTAGTAATTAATCTAAATAAAGACGTTTTCGGTCGAAAAATATTTTATTTTCTACGAATTTTATCACTGCAATCTTCATCGTGATCATGTCATCCCTCATCAAGTATTTCCTCCATTCAATGACGTCATCAAGAAAACGTTCTTAAGAAGGTTAACAGTTCATTGTTTTAGCGTTATTGAAATGCGTATTGCGAACACTGCTCACCGTAATTTAATTTCCCCACTTCTTTGAAAAAGCGAAGTGTCTGTAGAGCTGGCAGGGGCCAGCGTCTTTACTAGATCCGGATTTTCATTTCATTGGATCTTAAAACATACAAAAAGTTGCCTCGTCGTACAGAAGATATATACTGTAAAAACCTGATCGAAAAAAATTAGATACTAAGTTGGAAATCAAGGAAATGACTCAGATACTGTTATTTTTAATGCTTTTTACAACATAATCTCATGAGCATTTCACATTTCTGTAACCGGTTTAGACCGACAGGTGTTCACACTCAGCCTACAGAAACATGCTGCAAGGGGTTTCCGTTGACAACACGAAAACCGCTTACAACATGCGTTTTTAATCTTGTGATGGGCACTGCCTAGTCGAAAATGTTTACGGAAATGTGAAATGCTCGTGTAATCGTGTAGTAAAAAAGGTGTTAGAAATAACACAAAACATAACTGACTACCCATTAATCACCCGATTATACGGTTAAACATTTTGTGTTAACGGATTCTACATAATTGTATGTTTTGTTTGTAGGGGCAATTGTTGGTACTGCTTTAACACCAGTCACCAAGGGTTATTCCTATTGTTCGTACTCTTGTTGTATTCCTATTTCATTCTTTGCAGGCGCACCTGAAGTTGACGATGCAGGCAAACCGTTCCACTGTGGCATATAAAAAATTTTGCTAATAAAAATGGCCTTTTAGGAGAAACCAGTTATTTAATAAATTTACTTTTGCCCATTCATAAACAATAATGTTGAACCCATTGGTCATTACTGTCTCTAGCAACTTCCAAGACGAGTCGAGTCACATTAGCTGTCTCCGACGTACACATTACTCAGTTAAGACGACAACAACATAGAAACTGTGCCTCGTGAAGAGGTATACGAGCTGTCTTTATGAATGGGCACAAGAAGATTACGAATGTTTGTGTAATACACAGCATTCACGACATTCAATATTGTGGTTTCAAAGGAGTAAATTTGTTAGACACCCTCCCACACTTCTTTTTTGCCACAGCAGTAGTTTGGTACTACTCTTAACGGATTTTTTAGATGTAAATCATATAAATTCCAATCCTCGTCCGGCAATCATTGTTATTAGTTTACTTTCGAATTAAAATTTTGTTCATCTATTTCAGCCTACGTTACGTTCCTGTGCGCCTATTTGGAAGTAACCGGAATGGTGGCTCCGATGATATTAGGTCTCAATCTTTGTTTAGATCGCATCTTTGTTTAGAATGACTTGCGATAGAGTTTCTCATTTAGTTTGAAGTTCTGTTTTCCCCAAAGGTTAATGGGCGCAAAGAAAGAAACGATGATAACTCAGCGACGCACAACACGATGCTGTTTCCTTGAATGTGTTTCCGTCGGCGTGTTCATATCCTGTAGGTATTGCACTTTATCGTACTTACGCGGTCCGAGGCGGATGTTCTTCATGCTGATGATCTTGAAGTCCCCGTTCTCGTCCGTGGCGTACACCGTCACGTGGTAGACTCCGTCCGCCGTGATGAAGCCGAACTCCCCCATGATGATGCCTCTCTCATCTGTGGACATGTCGTTACAAATGATTCAATACTTACGTGGCAATTCTTCGCATAGTTATGAGACTGTAACGAAGTCTCGAGACACAATTACACTACTGGCCATTAAAATTGCTACACCACGAAGATGACGTGCTCCAGACGCCAAATTTAACCGACAGGGAGAAGATGGTGTGATATGCAAATGATTAGCTTTTCAGAGCATTCACACAAGGTTGGGGCCGGTGGCGATATCTACAACGTGCTGACATGAGGAAAGTTTTCAACTGATTTCTCATACACAAACAGCCGTTAACCGTCGTTGCCTGGTGAAACGTTGTTGTGATGCCTCGTGTAAGGAGGAGAAATGCGTACCATTACGTTTTCCAACATTGATAATGGTAGAATGTAGCCTATCACGATTGCGGTTTATCGTATCGCGACATTGTTGCTCGCGTTGGTCGACATCCAATGACTGTTAGCAGAATACGGAATCGGTGGGTTGAGAAAGGTAATACGGAACGCCGTGCTGGATCCCAACGGCCTCGTATCACTAGCAGTCGTGATGAAAGGCATCTTATCCGCATGGCTGTACGGATCGTGCAGCCATGTCTTGATCCCTGAATCAGGAGATGGGGACGTTTGCAAGACAACAATGATCTGCACGAACAGTCGACGATGTTTACAGCAGCATGGACTATCAGCTCGGAGACCATGGCTGCGATTACCCTTGACGCTACATCACAGACAGGAGCGCCTGCGATGGTGTACTCAACAACGAACCTGGGTGCACGAATGGCAAAACGTCAGTTTTCGGATGAAACCAGGTTCTGTTTACATCATCATGATGGTCGCATCCGTGTTTGGCGGCATCGCGGTGAACGCACATTGGAAGCGTGTATTCGTCATCGCCATACTGGCGTCTCACGCGGCGTGATGGTATGGGGTGCCATTGGTTACACGTCTCGGTCACATGTTGTTCGCAGTGACGGCACTTTGAAAAGTGGACGTTACATTTCAGATGTGTTACGACCCATGGCTCTACCCTTCATTCGATCCCTGCGAAACCCTACATTTCAGCAGGATAATGCACGACCGCATGTTGCAGGTCATGTATGGGCCTCTCTGGATACTGAAAATGTTCGACTGCTGCTCTGGCCAGCATATTCTCCAGATCTCTCAGCAATTGAAAACGTCTGGTCAACTGTGGCCGAGCAGCTGGCTCGTCACAATGCGCCAGTCACTACTCTTGATGAACTATGGTATCGTGTTGAAGCTGCATGGGCAGCTGTACCTGTACACGCCATCCAAGCTCGGTTTGACTCAATGCACAGGTGTATCAAGGCCGATATTACGGCCAGAGGTGGTTGTTCTGTGTACTGATTTCTCAGGATCTATGTACCCAAATTGTATGAAAATGTAATCAGATGTCAGTTCTAGCATAATATATTTGTCCAATGAATACCCGTTTATCATCTGCATTTCTTCTTGGTGTAGCAATTTTAATGGCCAGTAGTGTGTAATGGTAAATTGAAGACTGACTGTATAAACTGATTTATAGACGTGCATTTGTTATAGAAACGTTTCTATCCCTTAGTTGTAGGATAATGATACGAAGAAAAGTAAAGCATCTATCAGCTGCAACGTATATTTGAACGCCATTACACTCTTTTACGAGCTAAGGTCCGTTCCTTGCCGTCCAACTACCTGGAAACCATCTTGATCATTATTTCGTGGAAAGAGCTACGGTCAACGTAGAAACCAAAGAACTCAGCATTTTCTTCACATTGAACTGTTTAGCAGATATTAGACTTCTGTTAAAGACTACTAAAATGATCAATGCTTATAGACAAGTAAATATTATGATTATGTTGTCAGTCCGCAGCCCGTGGTCGTGCGGTAGCGTTCTCGCTTCCCATGCCCGGGTTCGATTCCCGGCGTGGTCAGGGATTTTCTCTGCCTCGTGATGACTGGGTGTTCTGTGGTGTCCTTAGGTTAGTTAGGTTTAAGTAGTTCTAAGTTCTAGGGGACTGTTGACCAAAGATGTTAAGTCCCATAGTGCTCACAGCCATTTGAACCTTTTTTTTTTATTATTATGTTGTGACCTATCGCTCAGCTGGCAGAGACGCACTTGTCATAACGATGTAAAGTGGAATTTTGACAAGATACTCGTTAGTTTCATTGACGTGCCTTACTCTGGTCTCTGATACCATTACTGTTCATTTTTACGTCCGACTGCTGTATTACTGGATGTGTAATTATTTCTTTGTAAATAACAGGTAGTAGAAAACATCTGCCTTCGGATATTGATTGACGTCGTTCATAAAACAATATGTTCGACTTATTGTGTAGTAAAGTCGACACACATATTAGGGTTTTCGAACCAAGAAGGTCGCCTAATTTCTCCCAAATTGAGACCATTTGGAGCACTATGGACGGGGCGCTTGAACCATCTTAGGATTTTGACGATCTAACGCGCCAGATGGATAAAATTTTGCACCATATCCTTCATTAGGACATCCGGCAACTGTATCAATCAACGTCATGCCGAATAACGTCTTGTATAAGGGCCAAAGGAAGACCATCGCGTTATTGACTTGCTCACCTTCCTGAAGCTCTTTTTCTTGAATAAATCATCCAATTTTTTCTGAAATTGTTATTATTTGTTTGTCTGTACATATACATCAGATCTGTCGATTTCCGTACCATTCGGATACTTCCTTCGTTGTGCGTCGATATTTTTCTTTCTGTCTTTGGGTTCGTCCTGCTGACCGCCAATGGAGGTGATTCATTAATATATGGTGTAGAATCCATTAGGATGAACTCATCGGTTGACAGTACATCGCAGGTGCACTGACAACTATGATATATCGAGCTACAGTCAAGACGATCCCCTTGAAAACATCCGTCTACGCATTAGAGGCCATATGCGGACGCAGCACGGTGGTCACCCAGCCCATACTGGACGTGATGTAGTGCACGAACTGAACAACAGCTGCCCTGGAAGGTGGTTGGGGCGTCGTGGACCTCCCGAATGGTCCTCACGGTCACCCAATTTATCACTGGTGGGTTTCTTTTTGTGGGGATGCGTAAAGAATCGTGTTTATGCCACTAAGCCCACAACCCCAGATGATCTAAAACGTCGCATCAACAAAGCAAGTCGCTCCTTGACCTCGGTGACATTAAATGTCGCCTGTAGATCGTTCGGAAGGAGCATTGCGTTGTGCATTCAGGAATGTGGACACATATTTGAACACCTCACTTATCAACATTTCGCCGCCTGAACATCCATCTGCACACCGCAAGTATTACGTACAGCATGTTGCATTCACCCCTAACACCATGAAGGGTTCGGGGCACATTGGACGCGCTTTGTACACTCGTCACTGATTTACCGCCGTTTTATTGTTTCCCTACCGTACATTGCCGAGCTATCCTCATGTGGCAAACGTTTTCGACTCGACGACCACTACCAGTTTCTGTCCTCGTCACCACAATTATGCTCTCCACCCTCTATAATCTGCTGGCTGGACTGACAAACGACCTCTTGCTGATGACATCAGGCGATAGCTCTGTTGATATTCGACTCAGATCTTTCTTTGAGTAGCGGTATAATACATTAGCGTACAGGTTTACGTGGACAGGCAGTGTTATACGTCAGCCATTATCGAAAAACTGTTTTAAGGAGAGATTTCACTTTAAAACTTCAATTCTTTTTGGAAAACAAAAAAGAATAATGGCTACTTCACATTTGTGGAGCGTTTACTCTTGGACGCCGAAACGATTTAGATGTTAA
Organism: Schistocerca cancellata; assembly: GCF_023864275.1. Classification (NCBI taxonomy): domain Eukaryota; kingdom Metazoa; phylum Arthropoda; class Insecta; order Orthoptera; family Acrididae; genus Schistocerca; species Schistocerca cancellata. Next base: position 140,285,488 of record NC_064634.1, on the reverse strand, counting down.
TTGAATTGCTAGTACCACTAAAAATATCTAAATTACGGACTGTGCGAAGAGCAGTGGCATACTGACAGCCGACAGTGTGGTCAAGGTACCACCTGTCTATCAGAGACTCGCCCCTGATTCGCTGTTGGCAAAGGTCACCGATGACAAGACACAAACTGCAAATGAAAGTGTAATTAGTGCCATTTGATCCAAGTGCCCCAAAGGAAAAAGGAAAGAATAGGTTTTGGGTCATGCAGAAGCTGTTTCTCAGTTCAATGTGGGATGTTTGAAGACTGAAGAAAGCACGGGTCGCAGTACCCCATCACCCTCCCTGGAGAAGGTCCGCCTGTCTAGAGATCAACGACGGGTCAAGCAGTTCTCAAGATGCTTCCTGGAGGATAGATTCAAGGAAAAAATTACCTTGGACCTGAAATGACAACAAGAAGCAGCCTTACTGGAGAATGAAGGGAAAAGTGTGTGTGTGTTGTACTAGCATTCATTTTTCAGTAAAATTTAAATCCATTTCCCTCCAAGTTTGTTAAACGCCAACAAGTTATTCTAAATATCAACCAATCGCATTGAAGTTTTTGCAGAAAGTTATCTTGAGTTATTTGCTTACTTCAAAGCATTAATATTATCGAAAATGTCATTTGTCTGTTTCATTATCACATTTATAAAGAAAATTTAAATTCTAAAATTTTAAAAAAATTACCTTAAGTAAAATGATAACATTTACCCTAAAATGAATGCATAAAACTGTTCAACAATGTCTTGTGAAGGAACATGAGGAATCTGAGATGTGAACATTGAATTCTTAGCACCAAAAGTTGGTTTTCAAAAATACCATTAAAATCATATTAAAAATTAAAAACTCAAAAACTCTAAGCTCTGGCTTCAAAACATAGATATTCCTACATCTTTACGTGACACATATGATTTTAAAAATCGGTTGAAATCGGGAACGTTGCAGAAAAGTTGAATTGTTTGCTGGAGTCTCCCCTTAAGTGAGTAAGAGACAATACGGACGTATTCGAATGTGCGACCTTTCTTCTCGTGGCGGTGCTGCTGCCCCTCGATGACGAATCCGAACTCGTAGGGCCTGTTCTCGTCCGTGTAGCCGTCGTCTGAGGCAGCAGGGGCACCCACCACCAGGCCGCACAGCAGCGCCGCCGCCGCCGCCACCGCCCACACTACGGCCAGCCTCCTCGCTGACGCCGCCTGCAACACGAGGAAGGCACACCGTGACAGCAAGGGGAGGGATGGGCCACACCTCCACATGCATACCACTCACTGTAACCAATATTGCCAAAACTTAGTACACTACTGGCCATTGAAATTACTACACCACGAAGATGACGTGTTACAGACGCGAAATTTAACCGACAGGAAGAGGAGGCTGTGATATGCAAATGATTAGCTTTTCAGAGCATGGACTATCAGCTCGGCGACCATGGCTGCGGTTACCATTGACGCTGCATCACAGACAGGATTGCCTGCGATGGTGTACTCAGCGACGAACCTGGGTGCAGGAATGGGAAAACGTCATTTTTTCGGATGAATCCAGGTTCTGTTTACAGCTTCGTGATGGTCGCATCCGTGTTTGGTGACATCGCGGTGAACGCACATTGGAAGCGTGTATTCGTCACCGCCATACTGGCGTATCACCCGGCGTGATGGAATGGGGTGACGTTGCTTACACGTTTCGGTCACCTCTTGTTCGCATTGACGGCACTTTGAACAGTGGACGTTACATTTCAGATGTGTTACGACCCGTGGCTCTACCCTTCATTCGATCCCTGCGAAACCATACATTTCAGCAGGATAATGCACGACTGCATTTTGCAGGTCCTGTACGGTCCTTTCTGGATACAGAAAATGTTCGACCGCTACCCTGGCCAGCACATTCTCCAGACCTCTCACCAATTGAAAACGTCTGGTCAATGGTGGCCGAGCAACTGGCTCGTAACAATACACCAGTCACTACTCTTGATGAACTGTGGTATCGTGTTGAAGCTGCATGGGCAGCTGTAGCTGTACACGCCATCCAAGCTCTGTTTGACTCAATGCCCAGGCACATCGAGGCCGTTATTACACCCAGAGGTAGTTGTTCTGGGTACTGATTTCTCAGGATCTATGCACCCAAATTGCGTGGAAATGTAATCACATATCAGTTCTCGTATAATATATTTGTCCAATGAATACCCTTTTATCATCTGTATTTCTTCTTGGTGTAGCAATTTTAATTGCCAGTAGCGTACACTACATTGGCGTTTTTCTGTAAATTGTTGCTGTACGGTAAGTACCTGCAAAGTTCTCAAAGTAAGTCATTGATTGAGAGAAAAGAAATGTTATTAACCTGATTGTTAAAATTTTGGTGTCATTGCTCTCTGTGTACTAACAATTTAAAAGTAACACATACACAATCACAGACACACACAGACACACACACACACACACACACACACACAAACTCACACATACACACACACATATTTTTCACGCTGATGTAATATTTACACCTGACTACCTCACTTCAAACTTCGATTACCACGTTTCCCATTAGGAAAATAGCCAAAATCATTCGTTTGACTCAACATAATATTTCAGAAAACGTAAGCACAGCGAAACAACTCATGTAATGAGACCACCGATGGAGAGGATCTACAGGAATGAAGCACGTCTGTTTCACAGTAACATCATTCAAATAACAGCAGTTTTCAAAGTTCACTGAGGCTTTTTGCGGATGATGCTGTGGTACATCGAGAGGTTGTAACAATGGAAAATTGTACTGAAATGCACCAGGATCTGCAGCGAATTGACGCATGGTGCAGGGATTGGCAATTGAATCTCAATGTAGACAAGTGTAATGTGCTTAGAATACATAGAAAGAAAGATCCCTTATATATCTACAATATAGCAGGTCAGCAACTGGAAGCAGTTAATTCCATAAGTTATCTGGGAGTACGCATTAGAAGTGATTTAAAATGGAATGATCATATAAAGTTCATCGTCGGTAAAGCAGATGCTAGACTGAGATTCATTGGAAGAATCCTCAGGAAATGCAATCCGAAAACAAAGGCAGTAGGATACATTACGCTTGTTCGCCCACTGCTTGAATACTGCTCAGCAGTGTGGGATCCGTACCAGATAGGGTTGATAGAAGATAGAGAGAAGATCCAACGGAGAGCAGTGCGCTTCGTTACAGAATCATTTAGCAATCGCAAAAGAGTTACGGAGATGATAGATAAAGTCCAGTGGAAGACTCTGCAGGAGAGACGCTCAGTAGCTCGGTACGGGAAGTTTCGAGAACATACCTTCACCGAGGATTAAAGCAGTATATTGCTCCCTCCTACGTATATCTCGCGAAGAGACCATGAGGATAAAATCAGAGAGATTAGAGCCCACACAGAGGCGTACCGACAATCCTTCTTTCCACGAACAATACGAGACTGGAATATAAGGGAGAGCCGATAGAGGTACTCAAGGTACCCTCCGCCACACACCGTCAGGTGGCTTGCGGAGTATGGATGTGGATGTAGATGTAGAACTCGTGTAGTTATACTCGTATTACCAAACCCGGTAATGCTTCGAAATTGTTAAATAAGTACTGGAATTGGATATACGTCCCAATTTCCTTCTCCGCTTATCTCTTCCCATCTCCTTCTCCTCCTTCCTTTGTCGGTTTCCTCCTCCTCTGCCCTCTCTTTGTCTATCATCTGCTTCCACCTCTCCCTGTCCATTTTGGCCTGCCCCCTATCTCTCTGCGTCTTCTCCTGCCCCCTGTCTCTCTGTCCGTTTTATACTTCCTCCTGCCTTTCTGTCCATCTCCTTCCACCTCTCTATCTTCATTTCCTCCGCTCTCCTCTCTCTCCACTTCCTCCATATTTTTCACCTTGAGCCATAGATTATTATTATTGCAAACAAAACGACGATTGGGAATTGAGGACACGTAAAATGATTTCGTAAATTGGTTGGCAGCTCGATCTTTGAGGATAGTAGCTTCAGTGACAGTATTTCGCATTGTTTTAATACGCAAAGGTGTAGGACTACGAAGTTTCGGACGATTCAGATTCTGTAGTACTAAATGAAAGCCAATAAGCCAGAAATAGGTCTTCCCTGTTTTCTGTTACGACTGACTACTAGGAAGAAAAAACAAACAGTACATTGTTGTGTATACAATTTTTGTTTCTTTATGGATATACAAAAAACGCTGTCTTTATATACATATTTATATATGAAAATCTACTAATGTGATTAACCTGATTGTTAAAATTTTGGTGTCATTGCTCTCTGTGTACTAACAATTTAAAAGTAACACATACACAATCACAGACACACACAGACACACACACACACACACACACACACAAACTCACACATACACACACACATATTTTTCACGCTGATGTAATATTTACACCTGACTACCTCACTTCAAACTTCGATTACCACGTTTCCCATTAGGAAAATAGCCAAAATCATTCGTTTGACTCAACATAATATTTCAGAAAACGTAAGCACAGCGAAACAACTCATGTAATGAGACCACCGATGGAGAGGATCTACAGGAATGAAGCACGTCTGTTTCACAGTAACATCATTCAAATAACAGCAGTTTTCAAAGTTCACTGAGGCTTTTTGCGGATGATGCTGTGGTACATCGAGAGGTTGTAACAATGGAAAATTGTACTGAAATGCACCAGGATCTGCAGCGAATTGACGCATGGTGCAGGGATTGGCAATTGAATCTCAATGTAGACAAGTGTAATGTGCTTAGAATACATAGAAAGAAAGATCCCTTATATATCTACAATATAGCAGGTCAGCAACTGGAAGCAGTTAATTCCATAAGTTATCTGGGAGTACGCATTAGAAGTGATTTAAAATGGAATGATCATATAAAGTTCATCGTCGGTAAAGCAGATGCTAGACTGAGATTCATTGGAAGAATCCTCAGGAAATGCAATCCGAAAACAAAGGCAGTAGGATACATTACGCTTGTTCGCCCACTGCTTGAATACTGCTCAGCAGTGTGGGATCCGTACCAGATAGGGTTGATAGAAGATAGAGAGAAGATCCAACGGAGAGCAGTGCGCTTCGTTACAGAATCATTTAGCAATCGCAAAAGAGTTACGGAGATGATAGATAAAGTCCAGTGGAAGACTCTGCAGGAGAGACGCTCAGTAGCTCGGTACGGGAAGTTTCGAGAACATACCTTCACCGAGGATTAAAGCAGTATATTGCTCCCTCCTACGTATATCTCGCGAAGAGACCATGAGGATAAAATCAGAGAGATTAGAGCCCACACAGAGGCGTACCGACAATCCTTCTTTCCACGAACAATACGAGACTGGAATATAAGGGAGAGCCGATAGAGGTACTCAAGGTACCCTCCGCCACACACCGTCAGGTGGCTTGCGGAGTATGGATGTGGATGTAGATGTAGAACTCGTGTAGTTATACTCGTATTACCAAACCCGGTAATGCTTCGAAATTGTTAAATAAGTACTGGAATTGGATATACGTCCCAATTTCCTTCTCCGCTTATCTCTTCCCATCTCCTTCTCCTCCTTCCTTTGTCGGTTTCCTCCTCCTCTGCCCTCTCTTTGTCTATCATCTGCTTCCACCTCTCCCTGTCCATTTTGGCCTGCCCCCTATCTCTCTGCGTCTTCTCCTGCCCCCTGTCTCTCTGTCCGTTTTATACTTCCTCCTGCCTTTCTGTCCATCTCCTTCCACCTCTCTATCTTCATTTCCTCCGCTCTCCTCTCTCTCCACTTCCTCCATATTTTTCACCTTGAGCCATAGATTATTATTATTGCAAACAAAACGACGATTGGGAATTGAGGACACGTAAAATGATTTCGTAAATTGGTTGGCAGCTCGATCTTTGAGGATAGTAGCTTCAGTGACAGTATTTCGCATTGTTTTAATACGCAAAGGTGTAGGACTACGAAGTTTCGGACGATTCAGATTCTGTAGTACTAAATGAAAGCCAATAAGCCAGAAATAGGTCTTCCCTGTTTTCTGTTACGACTGACTACTAGGAAGAAAAAACAAACAGTACATTGTTGTGTATACAATTTTTGTTTCTTTATGGATATACAAAAAACGCTGTCTTTATATACATATTTATATATGAAAATCTACTCTCTTTGGGCCCCAGCTGATGTAAGATTGGTTTTACAACGACGAGATGGATGGTATGGCACAGGAAGCCAGTGTTTCTGGCCCTTTATGCTTTCAATAAATTCACGAAGGACCCTAGAAAGAACGGTATATAGTTTTAAGAAGCCGAATGTAACTATCGAAGCGTCGACGCTTACATGCTGCTCATAAGTTAGTTCTTATTTCTACCAACGAACGACAAATTGCTTCACTGAATTCGCAGTGCTCTGTATGCGTATTACATACGTGTGGTGTTTCGGCGTCAAGTCTTTATAAATGCTCATATACCATTTTTTTCTAATGTATTTACCAAAACATATTTCAAAAACATTCGAATCGTTGTATACAGGGTGTAAGAAAAAGATATAGCCAAACTTTGAGAAAACATTCCTTACCCGTAAAGGAATAAAATGTGTTGTATGGACATGGGTCGGAAACGCTTTATTTCCAAGTTAGAAATCATTTTCTGCTTCTCGTCATAATCAGATTTATCACCGGATAAGTACAGAAACAGAGTACATTGGCATTACATGAAACGTTTCTCATATGAAATGTTCAAAACACCTTCTTGGTTACGTTTGGTTAGAACGTACAGTAATTTGCAATTTTTCGGTTCACCACCGATGTATGTTGCTCCAATTGAACGAAGGTATCGTTGACATGTGCCTCACTTACTTGCTTATATTGACATGGGACTCATTTCATTGCTCCACTAGTATCAAGAATGTAACATCAAAAGCTTCGTGTTCTTTGCGAACTTGGCTTCCGATACAGGGTAGCTCAAACGCGGAATTGGCAGACGCCTATTTGATGTACGGATTAGCAGACGGTAATGGACGTGGTGCTCGACGTTTGTATCGGGAGAGATTTCCAGAACGACGGTGCCTCGACTGGAGGATGTCGAAGGCACCTGATCGTCTTCCTAGTGAGAAAGGAACGTTTAAGCCTACTACTCGTGACCAGGCCTACAAGGACGAGGATACCTGAACTTCTTCATGCATTTGACGACAGACCTAGTGTGAACGTAAGACAATTAGCTGCATCAAGTAATGTTGGCCTTATGACTGTATGGAGAGTGCTGCACAAGAAGCTGCCCTATCCTTACCATGTTTAGAAACTGAGGAGGCCAACATGTAAACATACGAGCGAATTCAATAAGTAGTGCAACACTTTTTTATGAAAGGAAGATTTCATTCAGGATTCCAATACACCATTTTGGCTAAAAATCCATAATGCAGAATAATCTCCGTCCAATGCGACGGCCTTACGCCACCTCACAGGGAAGGCTTCTATGTCTGAATGGTACCACTCTTCTGGTCGACGTTGGTGCCAACATCTTGCTACATCAGTAATATCCCCACTATCCACATATTGCTTCCCGTCAGTCCATCCTTCTTAAGACCCAACAGATGGAAGTCCGGAGGTGCGAGATCCGGGCTGTAGGGTGAACGAGGCGGAACAGTCCAATGAACTTTCGTGAGCTCCTCTAGTGTGCATAGACTTGTGTGAGGCCTTGCGTTGTCATGTAGAAGGAGAAGTTCGTTTGCATTTTTGTGGCAAAGAACACGCTGAAGTCATTTATTCAGTTTCCTAAGGATAGTACAGTACACTTCAGAGTTGATAGTTACATCGTCAGTCAGGACGTCAAACAGAAGAACCCCTTCAGAGTCCCACGGCATGACCCTGCCGGTTGAGGATACGGCTTTGAACTTTTCTTCAGAGGAGTAATAGTCTGGCGCCACTCGGTAGATTGCCGTTTTGTTTCTGGTTCGAAATGATGAACCCATGTGCCACAGCTTCTGACAATGTTTGATAAAAAATTGTCACAGACAGGCGCGTAAGGTGCAAGCAACTCATCACAGATGGTCCTTCGTTGCTCTTTATGGTCTTCTGTTAGGCGACGACGAACCCTGCGCTCACACACCCTTGAGTACCCCAACTGGTGGACGTGTGTGTCAGCGTTACAAACAGAGACGTCCAGTTGTACAGCGAGCGGTTTAACTGTGATCTGTCGATCACCCCGAATGAGAGTGTCCGCACGTTCGAATATCGGAGGAGGTCGCTTCTGTGTGCGGTCGGCCGCCACGCGGGAGATCGGACAGGTTCTCACGGCCTCGTTACAACGATGACAGGTGCTCCACTTTGAGGTAACGGACGAGTTGTGGCGCCCTAAAAGTTTTGTAAGTTCAGAGTTGGCGGCCACCGCTCGGACCGCTCGGCAAGTCGCGGCTCGTTAGCAAGCGCGTGATGCCACACAACGGCCGGACCACGTGGTCCAGCGGACTGCGTGGCTGGGAGTTTCATGGCGACGCTGTGTCGATGAAGGAGACATGCAGGGAGTGCCAAAGATAGCGGACTTTGTGAAACCTTAATGGCATACATTTCACAGTTGATATACAGATTAATAATAGCCGGAGGAATCATGATACCTTAAAAAGAAACATGTACATTACCATTATTTGCACGACGATTCTGATGGTGTAATCAGATTTTCAATATCTTTATTAGTTTAAATTTTAGTATCTGACTGTAAATTACACAAGTAACACCCAGCAACGAATTTCCAAAATCTAAACGGTTCATCCGATTTTGTCGACCGATATGTCTTTAGAAAGCTATTGGTGCAAACTTAAATTGGTATGAATTACAGGCATGTGACATGAATAGTACTCGAGTTATTGGAGATCAAAGAGGCCAATTACTATTAATCGCGTCAGGCCATAAGTACTCCACAGTTACACGAAAAAACGGTAGCTGCATGCTTATAAATACATTAATTCATCTATGCCTTTGTTTATATACGATATATACGATTCATGAAGAAATTGGTCAATTATTTACTGTGTTTTAGAAAGCACAGAGACATTTCGCTACTGGCTTACTTCTGTTCTCTTCCTTTGACATAAGTTTATCTGATTTGTTTATGTATTTAATAATGTGTGTTATAGCGAGTTTATGGTCCAGCCATAGGAATATTTATTTCATTTCAAGTTAATTAAATGTAAATCCAGTATTTCGTATGTGTTTTAATATGTTTGTGAGTGTGCATTGGCTTGAGGAGATGACGGGAGCGCTCTAGCCGATCACAGAACTCGTTAATGGAGAGACTGTATGGAAGTGGGGGAGGAGCATAGAGTATGGCACAGGACAGAGAGAGTGCTGGATGGGAAGCAGCGACGGACAGCCGCGGGAAAGTCTCGGAGAGTAGAGCAGTTTGCGCGTGGTCGCGGGAGATAGAAATATTTCGTAGTGCCGACTTGTGCACTTGTGAGATTTCCGTGCTGTCTGCAGTGAAGACGTAGTACGCGTTTAGAAGTGAATATCTCGCGTGCTATGTTGTTGTTGATAACTAATTATGTGAAGTAGGAATCTATTGTTTCCCTGTTATTCAACTTATATTTTATTTAACAGCTCGACCATCGACACCAATAAGTTTTATACAGTAATAAACGTCATTCTGAAAGGTACTTCTGCTGTCGTACTCATCATTTAAAGTCGTTAAAATAGTACCTCCAAAATTAATTTAATTGCAATCTTTCATTTATAAATCTCTATGTTACTTTAAAAATTCGCAGTTGCCAAGTGATAGGAACATTCAACCATTCGATTCATATGTCTGTTCATATTGCATACTGTAGACTCAGCAGTATTTGGCTTGTAATGCGGCAACTATGTATCCCAGCCGATAGACAACGAAACCATCCAAAACTTTTAATATTTCAACTCTGAGTGAGAGGGTACGTAGTTGAGGGCCACACCACATTATTTTTTTTCAAAGCCCACACCACTCAATCACTCACTGTGCTTTTGTTCACCGCCAGATCTCCATAGACGTTCTGCGAGCGCCTACGAATACCTGTGATTCTCTAGTTTTCTGCCTAAAGAAACTCAGTGACAACTCTCTGCCTGGAAAGCATTTTGTCATTTTGTAGGCTAAGAATAGGGCCGTCACCTATCGGAACTTTATGAAGATATAGGGCTCAAGTGGGAATATTCCAAGATATCCCACAACAAATTTCGCATTGTATCGAACGAAATTGGCAGAAAAAAATGTATTACTATTTCAAAGCCCCTCCTATTTTCTTCTTGTGTGTGAGGAATGTTTCCTGAAGGTTGTCCATACATTTTTCCTTACAATGTGTATATCAAAGATGGAGTTAGCTTCATAGTAAAACTTTCACAATACACCGATGTTATTAGAGCCACCTGTTGTAGCTGTTCTTTTTTTAAATTTTTACTCATGTTACGCACAGGTATTCTCTTAATTTACCACCGTCTTGGAACCGTTTTCTATCAGGTTTTCGTTCCCTGTGGCGAGTACACTTAGAAACGACGTTTCGTGGAGGAGCGACTGCAGTAACACTGAGTATAAATACACAAACAGATGAGCGAGAGCTGCCAAGGTATAGGGCATACGTACCGGTACTTTATTGGCACATCAACACAGGTGGTCTTGAGAAAACATCAGGATCTTCGATTCTGATTGGTCATTATACACTTGGAGAAATTAATATTGAATAAAATTAACTCAGCGTATAATATCCTGCGACATTCTACAACGCCCCCAGTCAGCCGATTGGTGCAGGCAATTATAGCTGTAGTGACCACCAGTCGATGGTGAATCCCCGTGAGCTTTCGGTAATATATAATTTTCACAAACCCTGTAGGCTATAATTTGGCGCAGACTTCGATTTAGAGTCCTTATTGGCAGCAGCGGCGGCGACGGTGTAAGAAATAAACGATGGCAGCAAGAGTGCCGTTCATCGACCTCGAAGGCAGTGCCGTTAGTTTTTGAGTCAATAAATCTCAGGCGATTGCTTCATCAGCAACTTACCGGTGGCTGCCACTTCCGAACGATTAAATAAATCACACGTGTGTGACGGACGTGCGCGGAAAGCTGTAGGGACGTGGGTGAGCGCTCAGCACGTGACACGGGGTCACCTCATTGGCGAGTCGTACTTTCTCCAAGCACGCGCATAATGAGTTAGCGAATCCCCGCCGTCGTCTAGGGCCGCTGTGCACGCGCCAAAAGGTCACGTGTGACAAACGCCAGCGACTGGACGATGCTCGGTACAGCTCCATTCGTGTCTTTCATACATTATTATGTCACATGCAATGGATCTAAGGCCTTCTTTCATTGTTTTTTTTTAGGTATTTTAACCTTAAGCAATATTGATCGCAAAGAAAACAAACATTCTAACTAGATATGGTTAAGTAAAGTTAAGTTAAAGTAACCTGAAAAGATGCTCAGTAGTCTGAATAGTACAATACGATTTCTAAAATGACATGAAAATTAAATGGATACCCTAGCTGCAAACAGGCATTGACATACTTCATTGTGGCCATGTTGACAATGTGTGCGGCGGTCGGGACTCGAACCCGCGATCTCCTGCTTACATGGCAGACGCTCTATCCATCTTTTGTTTTTTTCGTTACTGATCGTTGTGTTTGGTCGTTGCGGACGTCGAAAGATATCCTGTTCCAGTTCGGTGGTTGATCCTTCCACTCAGTTTTTTTATTACAGAGGCCAACCGGCTCTCTCACCGAACACGCTGAGCTACCGTGCCGGCTATCCATCTGAGCCACTGAGGGCACAGAAGATACTGCGCCTGCAGAGACTTATCTCTTGTACGCTCCCCGTGAGACCGACATTCCCAACATGTCCACACCAGTGCATTCGTTGTGCGCCTATGCCCGAACTCGTACGGGACTTGGTAGATTAATCCGCCACGAGTAATGAGTATGATGGGCAAACATCTATTAGGCGCACTACGAATGTAGTGGTGTGGACATGTTGGGAATGTGGGTCTCACGGGGAGCGTGCAAGAGATAAGTCCCTGCCGGCGCACTATTCTCTGTGCCCTCGGTGGCTCAGAGGGATAGAGCGTCTGCCATGTAAGCAGGAAATCTCAGGTTCGAGTCCCGCTCGGGGCACACATTTTCACGTCCCCAGTGAAGTATATCAACGCCTGTTTGCAGCTAGGGTGTCCATTTAATTATCATTTCATACTGGCAAAGCTGCAACGTCATCAACGGTACCTGTTCTTTCGGGTACAGATACTACCGTCGTATGTAACGATTTTTAGAAGAATCGAGCTCTCATTTGTACACTGGGGTGACCAAAGGTTATGGGACAGCGATATGCAAATATACACAAGGAGGCAGTGTCGCGTACACAAGGTATAAAAGGGCAGTGCATAGGTGGAGCTGTCATTTGTACTCGTGTGATTTATGTGAAAAGGATTATGGTCGATCCACGAGAATTAACTGAGTCTGATTGCGGAACGGTAGTTGGAGGTAGACGCGTGGGACATAACGTTTCGGAAATATTTAGGGAGTTCAATATTCCGAGAACTACAGTGTCAAGACTGTGCCCAGAATACGAAATGGTTCAAATGGCTCTGAGCACTATGGGACTTAACAGCTGGGGTCATCAGTCCCCTAGAACTTAGAACTACTCAAACCTAACTAACCTAAGGACGTCACATAACACCCAGTCATCACGAGGCAGGGAACATCCCTGACCCCCAAACAACAATGGAACATGGCAATGTGCCATGTTATTGGGACACAATTGTTCATGATTGGTTAGAAGAATATTCTGGAAAATTCGACCCAATGGTTTGGCCACCCACCTCGCCAGACATGAATCCCATAGAACATTTATGGGATGTAATCGAGAGGTAAGTTGCTTGACAATGTCGTGCACCGGCAACACTTCCGCAATTATTGACGGCTATAAAGCAAGCATGGCTCAATATTTCTGCAGCGGACTTGCAACAACTTGTTGAGTCCACACCACGTTGAGCTGCCACAGTACGCCGGGAAAGAGGAGGTCCGACACGATATTACACAACCGGCCATTAAAATTGCTACACCACGAAGATGACGTCCTACAGACGCGTAATTTAACCGACAGGAAGAAGATGCAGTGATATGCAAATGATTAGCTTTCCAGAGCATTCACACAAGGTTGGCGCCGGTGGCGACACCTACAACGTGCTGACATGAGGAAAGTTTCCAACCGATTTCTCATACACAAACAGCAGTTGACCGGCGTTGCCTGGTGAAACGTTGTTATGATGCTTCGTGTAAGGACGAGAAATGCGTACCATCACATTTTCCAACACTGATAAAGGTCGGATTGTAGCCTATCGCGATTGCGGTTTATCGTATCGCGACATTGCTGTTCGCGTTGGTCGAGATCCAATGACTGTTAGCAGAATATGGAATCAGTGAGTTGAGGAGGGTAATACGGAACGCAGTGCTGGATCCCAACGGCCTCGTATCACTAGCACTCGAGATGACAGGCATCTTATCCGCATGGCTGTAACGGATCGCGTAGCCACGTCTCGATCCCTGAGTCAAGAGATGGGGACGTTTGCAAGACAACAACCATCTGCACGAACAGTTCGACGACGTTTGAAGCAGCATGGACTATCAGCTCGGAGACCGTGGCTGCGGTTACCCTTGACGCTGCATCACAAACAGGAGCTCCTGCGATGGTGCACTGAACGACCAACCTGGGTGCACGAATGGTAAAACCTCATTTTTTCGGATGAACCCAGGTTCTGCTTACAGCATCGTGATGGTCGCATCCGTGTTTGGCGGCACCGCAGTGAACGCACATTGGAAGCGTATATTTGTCATGGCCATACTGGCATATCACCCGGCGTGATGGTATGGGGTGCCATTGGTTACAATCAGTCACATCTTGTTCGCATTGACGGCACTTTGAACTGTGGACGTTACATTTCAGATGTGTTACGACCCGTGGCTCTACCCTTCATTCGATCCTTGCGAAACCCTAAATTTTAACAGCATAATGCACGACCGCATGTTGCAGGTCCTGTACGAGCCTTTCTGGATACAGAAAATGTTCGACCACTTCCCTGGCCAGCACATTCTCCAGATCTCTCACCAATTGAAATCGTCTAGTCAATGGTGGCCGAGCAACTGGCTCGTCACAAGACGCCAGTCATTACTCTTGATGAAATGTGGTATCGTGTTGAAGTTGCATGGGCAGCTGTACCTGTACATGCCCTTCAAGCTTTGTTTGACTCAATGCTCAGGCGTATCAAGGCCGTTATTACGGCCGGAGGTGTTTGTTCTGGGTACTGGTTTCTCAGGATCTCTCACCCAAACTGCGTGAAAATGTAATCACATATCAGTTCTAGTATAATATATTTGTCCAATGAATACCCGTTTATCATCTGCATTTCTTTTTGGTGTAGCAATTTTAATGGCCAGTAGTGGAGAAGGTATCCCATGACTTTTGCCACCTCATTATACACTCCTGGAAATTGAAATAAGAACACCGTGAATTTATTGTCCCAGGAAGGGGAAACTTTATTGACACATTCCTGGGGTCAGATACATCACATGATCACACTGACAGAACCACAGGCACATAGACACAGGCAACAGAGCATGCACAATGTCGGCACTAGTACAGTGTATATCCACCTTTCGCAGCAATGCAGGCTGCTATTCTCCCATGGAGACGATCGTAGAGATGCTGGATGTAGTCCTGTGGAACGGCTTGCCATGCCATTTCCACCTGGCGCCTCAGTTGGACCAGCGTTCGTGCTGGACGTGCAGACCGCGTGAGATGATGCTTCGTCCAGTCCCAAACATGCTCAATGGGGAACAGATCCGGAGATCTTGCTGGCCAGGGTAGTTGACTTACACCTTCTAGAGCACGTTGGGTGGCACGGGATACATGCGGACGTGCATTGTCCAGTTGGAACAGCAAGTTCCCTTGCCGGTCTAGGAATGGTAGAACGATGGGTTCGATGTCGGTTTGGATGTACCGTGCACTATTCAGTGTCCCCTCGACGATCACCAGTGGTGTACGGCCAGTGTAGGAGATCGCTCCCCACACCATGATGCCGGGTGTTGGCCCTGTGTGCCTCGGTCGTATGCAGTCCTGATTGTGGCGCTCACCTGCACGGCGCCAAACACGCATACGACCATCATTGGCACCAAGGCAGAAGCGACTCTCATCGCTGAAGACGACACGTCTCCATTCGTCCCTCCATTCACGCCTGTCGCGAAACCACTGGAGGCGGGCTGCACGATGTTGGGGCGTGAGCGGAAGACGGCCTAACGGTGTGCGGGACCGTAGCCCAGCTTCATGGAGACGGTTGCGAATGGTCCTCGCCGATACCCCAGGAGCAACAGTGTCCCTAATTTGCTGGGAAGTGGCGGTGCGGTCCCCTACGGCACTGCGTAGGATCCTACGGTCTTGGCGTGCATCCGTGCGTCGCTGCGTTCCGGTCCCAGGTCGACGGGCACGTGCACCTTCCGCCGACCACTGGCGACAACATCGATGTACTGTGGAGACCTCACGCCCCACGTGTTGAGCAATTCGGCGGTACGTCCACCCGGCCTCCCGCATGCCCACTATACGCCCTCGCTCAAAGTCCGTCAACTGCACATACGGTTCACGTCCACGCTGTCGCGGCATGCTACCAGTATTAAAGACTGCGATGGAGCTCTGTATGCCACGGCAAACTGGCTGACACTGACGGCGGCGGTGCACAAATGCTGCGCAGCTAGCGCCATTCGACGGCCAACACCGCGGTTCCTGGTGTGTCCGCTGTGCCGTGCGTGTGATCATTGCTTGTACAGCCCTCTCGCAGTGTCCGGAGCAAGTATGGTGGGTCTGACACACCGGTGTCAATGTGTTCTTTTTTCCATTTCCAGGAGTGTATAACAGCTTCAAACGTCTGATTAGTCTACGAATGAGTTAACTTGTTAGATATTTGACGTTATGTGTATGTGAGAAAAAGTTTGACTATATTTGCGATCCATTTTAAACAAAAGCAAGTTGTTGCCGCATCTCGCTGCTCATGACGTCATATCTCCTGAACTGTGTGTCGTAGACTGATATAACTTTTGTGGCATATGTGGGTACTCTCTTCAAACTGTGTTGCGAATGGAGTCAGGCGTAATAAATTAAAAAGTCATGCTAAAGTTTTACTGTATGTACAATGAAAATGTAAGTGATAAACATTATTCCTTTCATCACTTTGTGGGGGATGTATGCGACAGAAAGATTTGTAGATGTTTCCTAAATGTTTGACATTTCGTGTGACGTTTTCTGGAAGTCGGCTAATTGCTATCTTTTTCAAATACTCCATGGATAACGTCCGGGTATTTGCGCGTCATCAGTTACGCCTCCACAAGACAAACGATAGTACCTGTCGGTTCTAGTTAACTTCTAAAATGTTTAAATTCCGTCAATAATTTCGCGAAATATCGACAGTCAAATTCTTGTTGCCTCTGCAAGCCGTTAGATGGGAAACCTGCAACTAGTACCGAGTAATGGGTTCCGAGAGAGTGTACTAATAGTATAAATACTAAGACTATTAGATTATAGTCATAAGTACATTAGGTACAAATGTCTTCATAGAATAGTTTCATCTGGACTGTCTTATTCAAAATAATTTGAGTATTCATATATAGCCTATACACAAGTTCTTTTAATGTGTACTAGCTGAGTACCCAGCGATGCATGGGTATGTATTTATTCCAGTCTTCTATTAATCCGTCTCCTTCTTCCTCCATTCTCCGGTCATCTGCACTACCCCTCTCCTTGTCTATCTTCTCCTCCCCCTCCAATTTCTTCTCCTCTTCCCCATCTCATTGTCGATATCGATATCGTCCTCTTGCTCTCTTTGCCAACCTACTCCTCCCTCTCTTTCTATCCATCTGATTCTCCCCCTCTCTCTCTCTCTCTGTCCATATCCTTCTCCCCATCTCTCTGCCCATACCCTTTTCCTCCCTCTAATTTCATCTCTTCTTCATCTTCTCTTTCTCAGTTTCCCCCTCCCACCCTCTCACCCTCTCTGTCCATGTTCTCCTCTTCCATTTCTCCGTCCATTTCCTACTTCCCTCTGTCTATTCACCGCCTCCTTACCCATCTCTCTGCCTATCTCTATCTCTTCCTCCCCCTGTCTCCGTTCCAGTACAGGTTGTTTCGAGCGGTCTAAGGCGCTGCAGTCATGGAATGTTCTGCTGGTCCCACCAGAGGTTCGAGTCCTCCCTCGGGCACGGGTGTGTGTGTTTGCCCTTAGGATAATTTATGTTAAGTAGCGTGTCAGCTTAGGGACTGATGACCTTAGCATTTAAGTCCCATAAGATTTCACACACATTAGAACATTTTGAACAGGTTGTTTATCACCTTGCAGCAGCGAATGGCGGAATTCTTCGTTGTAAGTAATCGAAACAACTCCATTTAATAATAATAATTTGTTTACATCACTTAAAATCGTCGTGATGTACAATTAAAATTAAAAAAAAAACAACATTGTCTCACATTTAGTTTTGCTGGTAGGGCAGCACCACCCAAAAACAGTATCGTCAAGTTGAGAAACAAACACGAAATGTAATGTAAAACGTGAACTAGCCGTCTGAAGATGAACCTATCGGTTATAAACCGGTAACGGCGCTGTTTATGTAAATAAATATCATTGTGTAAGAGACAACCTATATTTTGTACACAGCCACAGGCTCAAAATATCAGTTTCTAACAAAATAGCGTAAAGCTTTGTGTCGTGCAGTCATCAAGAATACACGAAAGCCCATATCTATGATTTTTCGTTGAATGGTTCGCACACTGACACTTGTTGGCACTTTTGTCAACTTGAACGGTTCTCTTCAGTCGTCGTTGGTCCCGTTCTTGCAGGATCTTTCTCCGGCAGCAGATACGTCGCAGATTTGATGTTTTTCCGGATTCCTGATATTGACGGTACACTCGTGAAATGGTCGTACGGGAAAATCCCCACTTCATCGCTACCTCGGAGATACTGTGTCCGATCGCTCATGCGCCGACTATAACACCACGTTCAAACTCACATAAAATCTTGCTAGCCTGCCACTGTAGCAAAAGTAACCAATCTAACAAGTGCGCCAAAAACTTGTCTTATACAGGCATTGCCGACCACTGCACCGTATTCTGCCTGTTTACATAACTTTGTATTTGAATACGATTGCCTATATCAGTTTCTTTGGCGTTGCATTGTACTTGTACAGATACGGCTTGGTCTTGGGGCTGATGTTACGATTATTGAAAACCTTTTTTCGGAAGGAATCGAAAGCTGTGCCGACGCAGTTGAGGCGATGTTCAACGTTTCCACTCGATAATACCGCTATAATGTACAATTCCATGGCAGTGTCAACGGAACGGACAGAAGGTGACGTCACAAGACGTACAGTATGATGAAGGGTGTCCTTGAATAATTTTAACTTCATTGTATAGCTTGTGACGTGCGGCTAGCCTACCATTCCACACTACTGCTTTCTTTCTCCATCTCACGCGTTCAGAGATGCGAGTACACACTAATATGCCCACCTCACTCGCTCGCTGCCGCACAAGGAAAGGTTCCTACTGCGGCTGTAAAACGTCTGTTACGTATGATTACTGTGCAGTTTGAGAGTCAAACCGAGCTAATGAACGTCCACAGAGACATATTTACCCGTTGCCCTTCCCAGTAGTTCAAACAGTCACATTTCTCCTAGGGTCATCGCCTGGCATTACACAAGCACCTACATGGTGCGTAGAGAGCCGACGGCCGTGTACTGCTACGTCCACGGCACACCTGGAGTGGGCGAGACGTAGTAAAACTGGTGGGTAAGGGCTCAAGTGCATGTTCAAAGACCCGAGTTGTCAGTTTCAGGGTTCTTTTGCGGACCACACAGCGCCAGTGTCGAATGACACCGGCGAAACAGCTCTACGGATTCCTACTTGGTTGCCAAATATGTTAGCGGTGAGTGGTACTAAACTTATTAATACCAATTTCATCATCGTCGTCATTATCGCCACCACCACCATTACCATCGTCTTTATCATGCTCCATGTTGTTCGAAACGTTGCTGCTACTGGTCTGTGTGTGGCATCATCATGTCAACAGGACGCTAATCATACCCCTCCTTCAATAATGGACTCGTCGAAGAGATGCTAACTCTTAATCCTAAATTACTAAAACCTCGTAAAATTTAGGATGGGAATTGATAGCAACTCGCGGTTCCCGCCAATATGATATCGTCAGTATAGGCTGTAAAAGAGGATATTTTGTACTTATTTTGTATGTGACATATCATTGCAGACTTTATAATTGTGATCAACTAATGTATAAATAGTAAATTATGAAGTTCTTTGAATAAAATATGGAGTAGTAAAATTTACGTTGGTTTAGTAACAATATACCATTTTCCTTCCCTTAGGGTTCTTGTGTTAAGTTTCTTTTCTTCTCTACGTCTTTCAAATTCGAAAAATGAAGCAATCAACTTAAGCACATAATGGGTGAATAATTTAAAACTTACATCACTTTTATTTCGTGAACTGCACAAGATATCGAAAGGAAGTGTTTGGAAGATGATGTGAGGTGGAGGGGCACGTAATTTTGCTGCATGGCTAAACTATTAACTCTTACACAAACAGGGATATTTGACAAAAGTGTGCTAAGGTTGAAAGGAAAAGCAGCTGGAATTTTATTATACGTTGAAAACACCCCCAGGTAGGATTGTCACGCCCGACTACGTCGCTATATGGAGCAAGAAGACAGGAATGCGTTACTAGGATGAAACTAGTTTCCTCGTTGCCCTACTACATTGAAACGCCAAAGAAACTGATATAGGCATGCGTATTCAAATACATAGATATGTAAACAAGCAGAATACGGCCCTGCGGTCGGCAAGGCCTGTATAAAACAAGTGTCTGGCGCAGTTGTTATCAGAAACCATGCTGTCGCTAGGTGTGAATTTTATGTCTTTTGCGAACAGAAACCAGACTGTCGCCGTGTTGTTTTAATTGTCTGTCTATTGTTTTACCTGTCTGCTTCGTATGTATTTTATTAGCATCATCATCCCTCTGTCCTTTGTTTTAAGTTCCACAATTTCTTTTCGCCATGTTACTCTTAAAGTCTCCGATTTTATCGTCTGTTTTTATTATTTCTTCTCTTCATCTTTCTAACACAGTCTGTAGGCTGAAGAGCGGCATACCAAGCTGCTGCCAGCCCGCCCCCTTCGGGGGGAATTGAAATTAAATCAAGAAAAAAAAACAGTTGTTATATCAGTTACTGCTGCTACAATGGCGGATTATCAAGATTTAAGTGAACGTGGAGTTATAGTCGTCGCACAAGCTATGCGAGACAGTATCTCCGAGGTAGCGATGAAGTGGGGATTTTCCCGTACGACCATTTCACAGATGTGCCGTGAATATCAGGCATCGGGTAAAATCCAAATCTCCGACTTCGCTGCGGGCGGATAAAGATCCTGCAAGAACGGGAACAACGACAACTGAAGAGAATCGTTCGACGTGAGAGAAGTGCAACCCTTCCGCAAATTGCTGCAGATTTCAATGCTGGGCCATCAACAAGTGTCCGCGTGCGATCCATGCAACGAAAAATCATTGATATGGGCTTTCGGAGCCGAAGGCCCACTCGTGTACCCTTGATGACCGCACGACATAACGCTTTACGCCTCACCTGGGCCCGTCAACACCGACATTGGGCTATTGATGATTGGAAACATGTTACCTGGTCGGACGGGTCTCGATTCAAATTGTATCGAGCGGATGGACGTGTATGGGTATGAAGATAACCCCATGAATCCATGGACCTTGGCCGGCCGATGTGGGTGTGCGGTTCTAGGCGCTTCAGTCTGGAACCGCGTGACCGCTACGGTCGCAGGTTCGAATCCTGCCTCGGGCATGGATGTGTGTGATGTCCTTAGGTTAGTTAGGTTTAAGTAGTTCTAAGTACTGGGGGACTGATGACCTTAGAAGTTAAGTCCCGTAGTGCTCAGAGCCATTTGAACCATGGACCTTGCATATCAGCGGGGGACTGTTCAAGTAGATGGAGGCTCTGCAACGGTGTGGGGCGTGTGCAGTTGGAGTGATGTGGGACCCCTGATACTTCAAGGACGACTCTTAAGAGGTGACACGTTCGTAAGCATCCTGTCTGGTTAGCTGCATCCATTCTTGTCCGTTGTGTATTCCGACAGACTTGTGAAGTTCCAGCAGGACCATGTGACACCCCACACTTTCAGAATTACTACAGAGTGGCTCCAGGAATACTGTTCTGAGTTTAAACACTTCCACTCGCGCGCACCCTACCCGATATTAGACAGATGTACCAGTGCCTTCGGCTCTTCAATGTGTATAGGACGTAGATACCCGGTTAACTGTGAGTGTTGCAAATTGAATGCTTAACACAAACTTCTAGTGTTTCCAGAATGAGATTTTCACTCTGCAGCGGAGTGTGCGCTGATATGAAACTTCCTGGCAGATTAAAACTGTGTGCCCGACCGAGACTCGAACTCTGGACCTTTGCCATTCGCGGGCAAGTGCTCTACCATCTGAGCTACCGAAGCACGACTCACGCCCGGTCCTCACAGCTTTACTTCTGCCAGTATCTCGTCTCCTACCTTCCAAACTTTACAGAAGCTCTTCTGCGAAACGTGCAGAACTAGCACTCCTGAAAGAAAGGATACTGCGGAGACATGGCTTAGCCACAGCCTGGGGGATGTTTAATCTGCCAGGAAGTTTCATATCAGCGCACACTCCGCTGCAGAGTGAAAATCTCATTCTGGAAACATCCCCCAGGCTGCGGCTAAGCCATGTCTCCGCAGTATCCTTTCTTTCAGGAGTGCTAGTTCTGCAAGTTTCCCAGGAGAGCTTCTGTAATGTTTGGAAGGTAGGTGAGGAGATACTGGCAGAAGTAAAGCTGTGAGGACCGGGCTTGAGTCGTGCTTCGGTAGCTCATATGGTAGAGCACTTGCCCGCGAAAGGCAAAGGTCCCGAGTTCGAGTCTCGGTCGTGCACACAGTTTTAATCTGTCAGGAAGTTTCAAACTTCTAGTGTGTCAGAATGGGCTTCTGAAATCTATTTAAAATGTACGTACCTACATATGTGTAAGTAAACAGGTTTTATGGTAACAAGTAAAAAAGTGAAAGGCCTCTTCAGTGACGGAAATTGTCATGAGATTCCTGCTTGGCAGCGTTTACAACACAGTAGCCGAAGAATTTCGGGACATCTTGAATGGAGTTAAAAGTCTGACAATCAGACACTATGGGTTGAAAGTAATCCGAAGAAAGAAGAAAGGAAAGTGCAGCAGCAGGAATGAGATTAGGGACAAACTTAACGCCAAAGATGGGGGCCACAAAGTAGACGAAATGAAAGAATTCTGCTGACTTGGAATCATAATAATGTATTACATAAGAAGCAAAGCTGATATAAAAGGAGAACAGCACAGGCAAAACAGACAATACAGGCAAAAATAATTCTACTGGTATCAAACATCGCCTGTGAGTTGAGGTCGAAGTTTGGAGCACGATATTGTACGGAAGTAAATCATAAACTGCCTGAAAACCGGAAAGGAAGAGAATCGAAAGTGAGATGCGGTACTTTAGAAATACGTTGAAAATTGGAGTGACTGTCAAGAAAAGAAATGAGGAGCTTCTCCGCAGAGTCGGCGAGGAAAGAAAGATAAGGAACACATTGACAAAAAGAAGGGACAGTATTACAGGACATGTGTTACGAGAGGCTCTATTATTTGCTGGGTGTATTCCAATCTCTGTTTTCCTCTACGGTTTTCACCTTCTACAGCTCTCTATAGTATCACGGAAGTTATTAAAAAATGGTTCAAATGGCTCTGAGCACTATGGTACTTAACAGCTGTTGTCATCAGTCCCTTAGAACTTAGAACTACTTAAACCTGACTAACCTAAGGACATCACACACATCCATGCCCGAGGCAGGCTTCGAACCTTCGACCGTAGTGGTCGCGCGGTTCCAGACTGAAGCGCCTAGAACCGCTCGACCACATCGGCCGGTGAAATTCCGTGATGTCTTAACGGATGTTCTATCATCCTGTCCCTTCTTCTTCTTCCCCTGTATTAATTTCCTCGACGATTCTTTGTATAATCGCCTCATTTCTTACCTCATCAGTACTTCTAATTTCAAACATTTTCGTGTAGCACTACATCTCAAATGCTTCGATTCTCTTCCTTTCTGGTTTTCCGACAGTCCATGAACTACCATACTACGCTCCAAACGTACGTTGTCAGAAATTTGTTCCTCAAATTAAGGCCTTTCTTTGACGCTAGTAGACCTCTCTCGGCCAGGAATGCCCTTCTTAGCAGTGCTAGTCTGCTCTAGAGTACGTCCTTACTCCGATCGTCATAGGTTATTTTGAAGCCAAGGTAGCAGAATTCCTTAACTACATCTGCTTCGTGATCACCAATCCTGATGTTACGTTTTTCACTGTTCTCTTTTCTGCTAATCCTCAATTACTTTCGTCTTTCTTCGATGTACTCTGAATCCATGTTCTGTACTCCTTAGACTGTCCATTCCATTCAGCTTCGGCCTTATGCCACCTTGCACGGAGGGCCTGTATACCCGCATGGCACCACTGTCCTGATCGACGTCGGAGCCAACGCGCCTTGTTGCATCAGTAACCTCCCCGTCATCCATGTACTGCTTCCCGCGGAATGAATCCTTCGTTGGGTCAAACAGATGGAAGCTGGAAGAGGCGAGTTCCGGGCCACTGGGTGGATGAGAACGAACAGTCCAAGTTTTGTGAGCTCCTCTTGGTTAGGTGGACTTGTGTGAGGTCTTGCGCTGTCATGGAGAAGAACCCATGTTTCATCGCCTGCGACGATGTTAGATCAGCGCAGATGTTCCTTCGTTGCTCTTTATGGTCTTTTGTTAGGCTGCGAAGAACCCAGCTAGCACACACCTTTGAGTGCCCCAACTGGTGGACGAGTACGTAGGCATTACCAACAGAGACGTCCAGTTGCGCAGCGAGACGTTTGATTGTGTTCCGTCGATCAACTAGAATGAGAGTGTCCGCACGTTCCAGTACTGCAGGAGTCACAGCTGTGTGCGGGTAGGCGGCACGCGAGAGTTCGGACAGGTCTGCGTGACCTTGTTAAGATGTTGACAGACGCCTGGTCCAACGACTCACCTTGCTTTTGTAAACTAGACGGTGTCCGTAGATATTCTGCCAGCACCCATGAATATCTGCTATACTCTGTTTTTTCACCAAAAGCAACTAAATGGAAGCTAGAACGAAATTTTCACTCTACAGCGGAGTGTGCGCTGATATGAAACTTCCTGGCAGATTAAAACTGGGTGCCGGACCGAGACTCGAACTCGGGACATTTGCCTTTCGCAGGCAAGTGCTATACCACCGAGCTATCCAAGCACGACTCACGACCCGTCCTCACAGCTTTTAATTCCGCCAGTACCTCGTCTCTTACGTTCCAAACTTCACAGAAGCTGTGAGAACGGGTCGTGAGTCGTGCTTGGGTTGCTCAGCTGGTAGGGCACTTGCCCGCGAAAGGCAAAGTCCCGAGTTCGACTCTCGGTCTGGCACATAGTTTTAATCTGCGAGGAAGTTTTAAATGGAAGCTGTCTGCTTGAAACGCATGTCCGTTACAGACGTTATGCTGGAGGCTAAATATAGCGCCGCCATTTGTTGGAACCTCATGAAATTATAACACTGAAGCGGGAGTATTCGACGATGTCACACAACGAATTCCTCACTTTTTCAGTGGAAACAGGCCGAGAAAGAGAATATACTCCATTGCTTAAAGAATGCCCTTCGCAGACATAAAGTAATAAGTTTCATGGTAATTAAGTGAGCCGTAGAGAGTAAAAAATGCTGGGAAAGATAGCAGTTAAGAACATTGGGTGTAACTGTTACTCTGAGATGTGGAGGTTGGCACAGGAGAGGATAATATGGCAGACCGCATCAAACCGGTCAGAAGAATGAAAACTCCAAAAACCCGCAAAAAATTAAAAATATAATCCCAGCCACCTTGACTTCCAGCTTTAGAAGATTTTTAGGATATTTTTGTAAAGAAATGCCAATAAGCTTGCATCACTGTGATTTCAAGTGCTTTCGAATGCAGATACAAAAATAGGCCATTCCAGTTAAGAAAACATACTGATTTTGGTATGTCAGTTGATACAAGAGTTAAGAGCATTGTCCCTACCACAGACTTATGTGCCCCTCTGCTTCAATCAGTTTCGGAAAACCTCGTCTTGATGTCCTGAACTGTTTTAGATGTTTCGCCCTTCGTCATTTGCAAAGCATAAGTCAGACGTTATAATCTTGGGTTTTGTACCAACCGATTACCTCGTCTGCTTATTCGTGTCATGCTTTTCCTTTTGGAATCAGAGGCTTCCGCGGCTGGAATCAATTAAAATGTAAGTTTTCTGGGTATGAAACCCCGTACTGTGATAAATAACTATCACTGATAAAACCTATGTTCTGGCCAAGTTTACAATGGCTTTCTTCTGGACCTACTGAAGTAAATGTACGGAAGTACTTAGCGACAAGATTTGCTCTCCAAGTAGGTGGCAAGTGAGGCTTGAGTTCTGCCGCTACTATGCTACATAATATACTTTCTGAGACTAAGCTCAGCAGACAGAGTTCCTGTAATATTAATAACACACGTTTCAGGATGTGTACAATATTCCTGTGCCTGCGATGAATTCATTTGTTTTAACGGCAACGACGGCGATACGGATAATGAACTGGGGCAATACACAGTGGCTTTTCACCGTTTCCGGAAAGTACTTCCAGGCAATACAGTCTCACACAGTTATAAATACAGGTTACTTTGTCTCACTTGCTATGAATAATATAGATGTTTCGGTAGAGATTCTGTCCCCATAACTTCAAATTTATTGTCTGTGATGCAGCAGTAACTAAGCGGAACGCTTAAGTGCGAGGTATGTGTTACATTACCCTCGTATTTTGATTTACGACTGCTTACGGTTACGATCTTTGTGAGACACATTTCATAGCGTTAGTAGGTCTCCTAGAACAGCCTTGTTTGTAACAGGGAAAATATTGTCGTTGGAAAGTTGTCGATGAACAAGATACAGTCACGTAATCGCTCACATAAAATGAGTGATGTAACAAGAGACGATGGGTGAGAGTGAAAAGTGGGGATAATAGGGGGATAACGGGCATAAGGGAAAGTTGGAACTACTTGTTGGCTTCTTTGGTGTCTGGACACGTACAGAAAGCAAGGAAAATTTCATCGTAGCTAATCACTTATCGCATACATAAGATCCATTTTCCACAGAGACGGATACTCATGGTCAAGGAATATTTCGTACGATTTCCACTCCCTCTCCATTCGAACATAAATTATGACCAGCGATGCGAAGGTGTCAGACACTGTGCTTTTAGAATGAGATTTTCACTCTGCAGTGGAGTGTGCGCTGATATGAAACTTCCTGGCAGATTAAAACTGTGTGCCGAACCGAGACTCGAACTCAGGACATTTGCCTTTCGCAGGCAAGTGCTATACCACCGAGCTACCCAAGCATGACTCACGCCCGTCCTCACAGCTATAATTCCGCCAGTAGCATGTCTCCTACGTTTCAAACTTCACAGAAGCTGTGAGAACGGGTCGTGAGTCGTGCTTGGGTTGTTCAGCTGGCAAAGTCCCAGTTCGAGTCTTGGTCCGGCACACAGTTTTTATCTGCCCATGAAGTTTTATATCAGCGCACACTCCGCTGCAGAGTGAAAATCTCATTCTGGAAACATCCCCCAGACTGTGGCTAAGCCACGTCTCCTCGCAATATCCGTTCTTCCAGGAGTGCTAGTGCTGCAAGGAGAGCTCCTGTAAAGTTTGGAAGGTAGGAGACGAGGTACTGGCGGAATTAAAAGCTGTGAGTGAGGGTCGTGAGTCGTGCTTGGGGAGCTCAGTTGGTAGAGCACTTGCCCGCGAAAGGCAAAGGTCCCGAGTTAGAGTCTCGGTCTGACACTCAGTTTTAATCTGCCAGGAAGTTTCACTGTGCTTTTAATTTCCTCACCCTCGTTACAATACTAACCTACGAATCGTTGGTTCCTTCCATACATTTTTGTAATGTTTATTGTTCACCACATTATCCCAAGAAGTAGTAGAAACGCATATCGATGAGTAAGAGCAATCGTAATGATAGGCTTCTGACGATAGTAAAACTCAGGGGCACATCTTTCCGCAATAATATTGTGGCGTTATAGATGCCCGTTTACTCATTTCTCTCACGCGATGCTCGATGATGCTGCGAATCACAGCCTTAGAGGATGATGTACGCAACGTAATGCGTGCGGACTCGTCGCGATAGAACGGAAATCCCTTTAGAGTCCAGAAGAGTCGCTCCGTTGCATCATACTCTTCTTACCAAATATGCACAGCGCTGGAGAAAACGATTTCCTCGCCGAAGTGCGCAAGGAGCAGTAAATCCTTATCATCATCGTCGCTTTCGAATACTGTTTGAGTACCAGAAAGCCAAGGGGAATACCGCACCCACAATGATACGCTCTTCCTCAGAAAGAGGCTGAGAGAGAAAGCAGGGCCATCCCACGCAGTGACGCAACGCGTTTTGACACCTTGCGCTGCAGGTGGGATGCTACTGAATGGAAAACCTCGCCCGAGGGGCGGAAGTAGACAACTGGATGTATACACAGTGGTTTCGACTAATGCTAAAAGTCAAGGCGTTTACTCTGTACGATTGTACTATAGAGAAACGTGTACCTCTCATGCATCGTTCAGAAACTTCATCCAGGAACATCCATTCCATACCTGGGAGTAAGTATACGCAACGATTGAAGTTGAACTGCCACGGAAAACTAACAGTAATATGGCCGACTCAGAATCTTTGGAAGGACCCACGAGGGAGGCAGCTTGCAAACCGGTCGTTTGACCAGTAATTGAAAATAGCTCTTCAGTCTGAGACCCATGCCATATAGGATTGATGGAGGAAATACAGAAGATACGAAGAAGAATACCAATTGCAGACACGAGTGCGTTTCACAAGCGCGGAAGAGTCACGGAGATGGTTGCTCAAGGCTAGTGATGCTCTCTTCAGAATAGGCGTAGTGCATCACGGTGGGGTTCATTGTAAAAATTCCGAGTGCGCGCGTTCGTAGAAGAATCAACCAACATTCTACTTCCACCTACATACCGTATTCCTCGCCAAATGATCGTAAAGCTAAAATTAGTCCCGAGCTCACGGGAATGCTTAACAAACAATCTGCCTACACGCCAGTAGCGACTGGAACACAAAACGACAGTGGTTCAAGAAGTGCCCCACGCCTCACACACTGTAAGATGGCGAGCAGAGTATAAATGTAGAAGGAGAGGGAGGTGTAAATGTAGATATATTTCACATTAATATTGGTTAGTACATATTTCAATACTTTTCAGGGACAGGTATGGGCTTCATCAACGTCATGGCAAGAAATGGATGCTAGAAAGTACTTTGGAAGGCTTCTGAGAATCCCTGTGAATGATTGCTTTGGTCTGACGCAACCAGTCAGTGTAGGATCATCTCTAAATTTACTGTATGTCCGCTATGGAAATGTTACCAGCGATCGAAGTTAACTATTACAATAGTTTCTGTAATAGTATTTGTCACTGAATTCAGCTTTACGACTGTTTTCAACATTTTACGACAAAGTACATTCTCCATTAGCACTTTACATTGGTTGGTTGGCTGATTTGGGGGAGAGACCAGACTGAGAGATCATCGGTCCCATTGGATTAGGGAAGCAAGTCGGCTGTGCCCTTCGAAAGGAACCATCCCGGCATTTGCCTGATGCGATTGAGGGAAATCACTGAAAACCTAAATCAGGATGGCCGGAAGCGGGTTTGAACTGTCGTCCTCCCCAATGCGAGTCCAATGTGCTAACCACTGCGCCACCTCGCTCGGTAGTACTTTAGACTATAAATCATGAAACAGCAGAAGATATCTACTAAACTGTTGGTGCAAAACCATTTTCGTAAATTCGTAACGAAAATTAAGGGAAAAAATTTCTTACGTGACTAAAAATATCTATATATGGCCCATATGAGCATTATACACATTTATAAGGTTTTTCTTTGATTCATCTCGACGATAAACTGGAGTGCGTACACAGCTACATAAACTTGTATACATAGGAAACGCTACTTTCGATGTTGTAAAATTCATAAATGTTAGGGTATTCTGAACTTTCACTGAAGACAGTTCAAAATATGTGTAGACGTCTGTAATCCGTTCCATCTGCTTCATTTGGTACATTTTTGTATTTTACCCTATCATCAGTTTAATTCATTAACTCCTATTATATCCAAGGATTTCTACTAGGCCATGTCTTTCTACCTGTTTGAACCCCTGCTGCCTACACTATTCCATCTCTTAAAGCTACCCATTCGTCTTCTATTATATTCCTTTCCCCTGTTTTAGTCAATCATTGGCTAATGCTCCCTTCGAAGCTCTCAACAGCCTCTGGTTCTTCCAATTACCGAGGTCCTAAATTCTTAATTTCGTCTGGATTTTTTTCAGTTGTAATCTTCAGTTGATAGCAAATATATTATGACCAGAGTCCACGTCTACCCCCAGAAATGTCTTACAATTTAAAATGTGGTTTCGAAATCTCTGTCACGTCATTATATTTTCAGTCTGAAACCTTCCTCTGCCTCCAGGTGTCTGCTACGCATACAATCTGCGTTCTCGATCCGTAAACCAACTCTTAGTGACAATTGAACTATGCTCTATGCAAAACTCTATCAGGTGCCTTCCTCTTTCGTTCCATAGTCCATATTCTCCTGCAACAGTTTGCAGAGATAGCTGGCATATAAATTTTACTATTGTGGTATCTTCTGGCTTCGTATCTGCCATGCCAACGATAATGTGTTCATTGTGCTGTTCATAGCAGCCTTCCCGCATTCCTTCTTTCTTAATCACTATTAGATCTACTCCTACAGTACCCATACTTGATTTTATAACCCTGTACTCATCTCACGAGAAGGCCTGTTCGTTTTGCCACCGAACTTCACTAAAACCCACTTCAATGTATTAACTACCCTTCTTAAATTTTCTAGCCCACCTACCTAATTAAATGGTCTAACATTCCTCTCAACCACCCGTAAAATGCATGTTTTGTTTTTATTGATGGCATCCTACTGTGTAGTCCATACCTGGAGACCCGAATGATGCGCTGTTCTACCTTCGGCATATTTTACTCGAGAGAATGCCATCACCATAAATCCATATAGTAAAGCTGCTTGCCTCATAAAGCCATACAGTAGAACTGCATACATCACAAAGCCATACAGTGGAGGTTCGACTCCTCCCTCGGGCATGGGTATGTGTGTTTGTCCTTAGGATAATTTAGATTAGCTAGTGTGTAAGCTTAGGGACTGATAACCTTAGCAGTCAAGTCCCATAAGATTTCACACACATTTGGACCATACAGTGGACGTGCGGCCCTTCGGGAAAAAAATAACGGCTTTAGTTCTCCCTTGCTTTCAGCCGTTGTATAGTACCACCACAACAAGGCCATGTTATTAGATAATGGTAGCAACATGTACTCACTAACTTACAGTCGTACTCTACGCAGACAAGAAAATAGAAACTAAGGTACAAATTAACTAAGTTTAAGATCAATAATCGTCATCAATGTGCTTTGGCGCGTATTCAAAACGTGTATATTACTTTAATCCACAAACAAACGTCAAACATTGAGTAATGAGAATCTTTGAGGGTAAACAGAAAAGTTGCTAGTGACTTTGAGAGACAGTTCCGGACGGATGAATGGAAAGAATCGAACAGTAACTTTAGCGAAAATGATTGAGAGAAATATCGAAAAAGATTCTGGTTTATTTCGACGGAATGGAGACCCTTGATCAAGAACTCTGGGACAGAGTTCGGTAATCATTACCTGTGAGGAGGAGAAAAACTGTCAGAATTCAATAGGAATACTCTACCTTCAAGCGTGAAGCCTAAAGTTAACGTGATAGTGGTATGTTAAAAGCCTCCGAAAAACTAAACCCACAGCTAGTGCATGGGGAAGCAGCAAATGCTCGCAGCGATAGGCCATCCTGTTCGCGATCGGAAAACCAAGAGAGAGCGCTACACTCGGTTGGTTTCACAGGAGAGCGTTCAGCCCTGTCACACGATTCAATAAGGTCTCACCACTCCAGGTTGGTTGTCAGTAAAACCGCACAATCGGTACTTGCTAGGAACAAACCAGCCTTGGTCGCTATTCGGACGTCCAATGCTCAGACTAACACGTGTTCGAATGCCAGGATTTACACCACAGAAACGTCCAGCAACGAACAAAATACAAAGAGAATATTTTATGCGGGCACCGGTTGCGACTTAGCGCAACTGAATTAATTACACTGGAAGGTGAGCCGTGGCGCTCGTTACTGGCGCGCCAGTCTCTTGGATGTCCATTATCGATCCTTCGATGTTTCTTATCTTTGCTTGCGTTGTTGTTTTCCGCATTCGCATGGCGAGTAGCAGTTGACGTTTGCTCGGGCTACCTGCTGAGACGCCGCGAAGTACGAGGTACGAGGTGGGAAGCAACCACGTATACAGGGTGAGTCACCTAACATTACCGCTGGATATATTTCGTAAACCACATCAAATACTGACGAATCGATTCCACAGACCGAACGTGAGGAGAGGGGCTAGTGTAATTGGTTAATACAAACTATAAAAAAATGCACGGAAGTATGTTTTTTAACACAAACCTACGTTTTCTTAAATGGAACCCCGTTAGTTTTGTTGCACATCTGAACATATAAACAAATACGCAATCAGTGCCGTTTGTTGCAATGTAAAATGTTAATTACATCCGGAGATATTGTAACCTAAATTTGACGCTTGAGTACCACTCCTCCGCTGTTCAATCGTGTGTATCGGAGAGCACCGAATTACGTAGGGATCCAAAGGGAACGCTGATGGACATAAGAGACTGGAACAGCACATTACGTCCACATGCTAACGCCTTTTTATTGGTCCTTTTCACTGACGCACATGTACATTACCATGAGGGGTGAGGTACACGTTCGAAGGGCGTTTCATAGGACGTGGAGGACGCATAAATTGGCCAGCCCGTTCTCCTGATCTTACACCTCTGGACTTCTTTCTGTGGGGTACGTTAAAGGAGAATGTGCACCGTGATGTGCCTACAACCCCAGAGGATATGAAACAACGTATTGTGGCAGCCTGAGGCGACATTACACCAGATGTACTGCGGCGTGTACGACATTCTTTACGCCAGAGATTGCAATTGTGTGCAGAAAATGATGGCCACCACATTGAACATCTATTGGCCTGACATGTCGGGAAACACTCTATTCCACTCCGTAATTGAAAACGGAAACCACGTGTGTACGTGTACCTCACCCCTCATGGTAATGTACATGTGCGTCAGTGAAAAAGACCAATAAAACGGTGTTGGCATGTGGCCGTAATGTGCTGTTCCAGTCTCTTCTGTACCTAAGGTCCATCACCGTTCCCTTTGGATCCCTACGTAATTCTGTGCTCTCCGATACACACGATCGAACAGCGGAGGAGTGGTACTCAAGCGTCAGCTTTAGGTTACAATATCTCCGGATGTAATTAACATTTTACAATGCAACAAACGGCACTGATTACGTATCTGTTTATATGTTCAGATGTGCTAACTAAACTAACGGGGTTCCATTTAAAAAAACGTAGGTTTGTGTTAAAAAACATACTTGCGTGCATTTTTTTGTAGTTTGTATTAACCAATTACACTAGCCCCTCTCCTCACGTTCGGTCTGTGGAATCGATTCGTCAGTATTTGATGTGTTTTACGAAATATATCCAGCGGTAACGTTAGGTGACTCACCCTGTATGTGGCGTTGGTTGTACGCGGTCTGCCGGTTCAGCATGGAGGATATGTGCTGGCTGCCTGCCTGTCTGCTCTCCTGATTTTGCTCGCCGTGCCTTGCGACCGCCTAGCTTGGGTTGTTGCCTGGTGTACCCTACACGAGCCATACCGGACGTCCAGCAGAAGCCAACAGAAGCTAAGCAGCCTTGTGTTTCTTTAAAGAAAAGGAACAAATGTATAAGACCTTTTGTAACCAATTTTGGTGGCCTCTTAAGCGTGGCCTTCGCGTTTACACTGCCTTTGGGGAGAGCTAATTCTTTTAAAGTTAAATAGTTGGGGTTCCCTGTCCTTTATAATCTTTTGGGGGTTTTATTTGAATTTTTTCTTTGGGGTTCCTTCCTTGTGCTTGGTTAAATGTTTACTTGTATAGCGGGAAGTGGCTCCTGGTTAAAACTCGGAGAAGGTGTTTGATGTTACTGCCGCTTCCGGCATTTGTCTTTTCGATTAAGTGTTATCATCCCTTCGAGCGACCTGGTGTCACTCCTCGTTAATTAATGCTGGTTTATGTGTACTTAATTTTGAATCGGCCATTTGAAGTAATATTTTGGAGCGCAAATTGCACTAAGGCAACCTCATTGTACACCACCTTGTGCCCCGGTCTTGTATCTTAATCTTTAGTGCCACGAGCTAGCTCCACTACCGGTTTTACTGATGTGCTCCCTTCAAAATCTTGTCTTGTATAAGTTTGCCCCATGTGTGTCTGGGAACACAGAGATGAGCTTTAGTGTGACTTCAGTGCTAGTCAGTTAATGGAATCTTCATTTTGGCTTGGCTTCCACTGAAGAGTTTGAGTAGAGTGTAGTGTGTTTGATTTGTTATTCATTTAATTACTGTAAGTTTGTTTATTTAATGGGGAGCAAGACATTTAAAGACTGTTGGTATTAAGTCCCCTGGTTGCGGGATGTTGCTAATTCGTTCCAAATGATCTACTACTTATTCAATGGCAAGGCTGTTGATTAGTTGGTTACAGTGAGTACAAATTCACGCTATTTATTTGTTACCGAAATTGTTGAAGTGTCTGTGTCGTGATTCAATCACGAGCTACGTGTTTGAGCTAAATTGATATAAACCTTACATTGCCTTTTTAAAATTTGTTGCCAGCAGAAACCCTTAAGACAACTAAGTTTTGTCACTGCTTATGTTAACCTTTACTGGGAGCAATATTTCATTTAGTTAAATTTTGTCTTAAAAGTGTATTTCTCTGATGTAATAAACGAGTGATAAAAGAAAAAAAGCAAAGAGGCCTCGTCCTTCCCATTGTGTCCGGTTTGTAACACGTATCAGAAGGTTTTAGTGTTATACTGACTTGGAGAGAATCCAGCTTATTGTAGAATGAACACAAAGATAGACATGATAAAAAGTGTTCATCTTCAGACTCGAGAGTGGTTCTAAATCAGTAACCAATGTCTGTGGGAGTACTGGTCATAGTGGTCAGCTTCTGACCAATTGCCGGACCGGAGTCCAGCGACGAGTCTCCATATTTGGCAGCTGGACGCAATTGTTACCTTCGGCAACTGAGCGTTGCGACAGCCAGGCCGAAGCAGCTGTGTCACGTCCCACTTGCTAACCGCCTCCGTCTTCATCTTTCTCTCTCTCTTCTCTCTCTGTAAGCAAGATCCGCAATCGGCAGCTGTGAGGGGGTCATCCTTCTCTCACAGCAGGCCGTGCGTCACAGTATCTGGATGGAAGCCCTGCCAGGCGAGACGACTCCATCCGGGGACCTTGGCAGGGGCGTACACACGTGTAAGATTCAGCACGTCTCTCTGCGCCTCCACTCGTTTCCACAACTTTTTCTTTGTGGTTACGTTGTGAGAATACCTTATGGGCTGCCCCCCGAGGCAAAAGACAAGCAGGTGCTTCGATATGTCGACTACTGGAATCTGGACTACAAGTTCCTCGATTTCCAGACAGAAAATTTATCGTCATCGATCCAGCATAAAAGTGATGGTGCAAAGCCGCCGTTTCGACAAGACCTTGCTGTTTCTGAAGTTTCGTTTGACCTTGCGGAATACACATAATCAGAATTTTTAATTTCTATTACCTGGGCCATCGAATATGAACGTGCACGGAGATACTTTTTCTACTTTTCACGTAATTTTATTGTATTCTCCACCCATTATTCACTTCCTTCTGAGGGTAAACAACTTATTAAGCTGTTTCATATTTTCATAAAAATTCGAAAGGTTTCTTTGAGCGGCTATTCCTACCAACAGTTCCTCATTTCTTTGTTATTTCTTCACTTCCTTCTGAATTCATTCTGTATTTCTACATGTTACTACACTACTGGCCATTAAAATTGCTACACCACGAAGATGACGTGCTACAGACGCGAAATTTAACCAACAGGGAGAAGATGGTGTGATATGCAAATGATTAGCTTTCCAGAGCATTCACACAAGGTTGGCGCCGGTGGCGACACCTACAACGTGCTGATATGAGGAAAGTTTCCAACCGATTTCTCATACACAAACAGCAGTTGACCAGCGTTTCCTGGTGAAACGTTATTGTGATGCCTCGTGTAAGGAGGAGAAATGCGTACCATCACGTTTCCGACTTTGATAAGGGTCGGATTGGAGCCTACCACGATTGCGGTTTTCGTATCGCCACATTGCTGCTCGCGTTGGTCGAGATCCAATGACTGTTAGCAGAATATGGAATCGGTGGGTTCAGGAGGGTAATAGGGAACGTCGTGCTGGATCCCAACGGCCTCGTATCACTAGCAGTCGAGATGACAGGCATCTTATCCGCATGGCTGTAAAGGATAGTGCAGCCACGTCTCGATCCCAGAGTCAACAGATGGGAAAGTTTGAAAGACAACAACCATCTGCACGAACAGTTCGACGACGTTTGCAGCAGCATGGACTATCAGCTCGGAGACCGTGGCTGCGGTTACGCTTGACGCTGCATCACAGACAGGAGCGCCTGCGATGGTGCACTCAACGACGAACCTGGGTGCACGAATGGCAAAACATCATTTTTTCGGATTATTCCAGGTTCTGTTTACAACGTCATGATAGTCGCATCCGTGTTTGGCGACATCGCGATGAACGCACTTTGGAAGCGTGTATTCGTCATCCCCATACTGGCGTATCATCCGGCGTGATGGTATTGGGTGTCATTGGTTACACGTCTCGGTCACCTCTTGTTTGCATTGACGGTATTTTGAACAGTGGACGTTACATTTCAGATGTGTTACTACCTGTGTCTCTACACTTCATTCGACCCTTGCGAAACCCTACATTTCAGCAGGATAATGCACGACCGCATGTTGCAGGTCCTGTACGGGTCTTTGTGGATACAGAAAATGTTCGACTGCTGCCCTGGCCAGCACATTCTCCAGATCTCTCACCAACTGAAAACGTCTGGTCAATGGTGGCTAACTGGTCCGTCACAATACGCCAGTCACTACTCTTGATGAACTGTGGTATCGTGTTGAGGCTGCGCGTTCAGCTGTACCTGTACACGACGTCCAAGCTCTGTTTGACTCAATGCCCAGGCATATCAAAGTCGTTATTACGGCCAGAGGTGGTTGTTCTGGGTACTGATTTATCAGGATCTATGCACCCAAATTGCGTGAAAATGTAATCACACGTCCGTTCTAGTATAATATATTTGTCCAATGAATACTCGTTTATCATCTGCATTTCTTCTTGGTGTAGTAATTTTAATGGCCAGTACTGTAGTTTTCAGATTTACAAGTTTCCTCTTCACCAATTTTCATCGCTTAGAATGCTTTGCTATAAGCATACAATTTCACAAACACCTCTTTCTATCCCGTATCAATAGAGATCTTCCGTTGATGGAAACTTCCTTCTCCCGCTGTGGTGTGCTTGCAACGCCTGCCATGCTTCAGCTATCCTACGTAATCCTACGATTATGTAATTGTTTACTTGTTCGACTGGGTGTTTTCGAATACTAATGTCGAGTAAATCAAGACTGAACTTGGTACCATTGCTAACCATATCGCCTAACCCCAACTGTAACCAGAGTTAAGACATTCGATTCTCGCAGTAATCCTTAGATTGAGATGTCACAGTAATATCTTATATTAGAAGCTACACTCAAATACCTGGAAAATAAACTATTCTGAAACGCCTTCGACGTTGACATTCAAACATTCGTAATATCACTTGAACTCCTACCTTGTTTTCTAATTTATTTTCGTATTCCCACGACACGGTCTTGGAAGGAGATTTCGTCTTAATAGTAAAGACTGAAGGCTATGAATCTTAAGCAACTCAGAAAAGGGTCCTCGAATTAAGAAACTGCTTGATGTGATTTCCTCGTTGATGCCATACATAGTCACATCGTCCTGCGTGCACTTAAGAAGTTTTATTTGACGAGGTTTCTATATACACTCCTGGAAATGGAAAAAAGAACACATTGACACCGGTGTGACAGACCCACCATACTTGCTCCGGACACTGCGAGAGGGCTGTACAAGCAATGATCACACGCACGGCACAGCGGACACACCAGGAACCGCGGTGTTGGCCGTCGAATGGCGCTAGCTGCGCAGCATTTGTGAACCGCCGCCGTCAGTGTCAGCCAGTTTGCCGTGGCATACGGAGCTCCATCGCAGTCTTTAACACTGGTAGCATGCCGCGACAGCTTGGACGTGAACCGTATGTGCAGTTGACGGACTTTGAGCGAGGGCGTATAGTGGGCATGCGGGAGGCCGGGTGGACGTACCGCCGAATTGCTCAACACGTGGGGCGTGAGGTCTCCACAGTACATCGATGTTGTCGCCAGTGGTCGGCGGAAGGTGCACGTGCCCGTCGACCTGGGACCGGACCGCAGCGACGCACGGATGCACGCCAAGACCGTAGGATCCTACGCAGTGCCGTAGGGGACCGCACCGCCACTTCCCAGCAAATTAGGGACACTGTTGCTCCTGGGGTATCGGCGAGGACCATTCGCAACCGTCTCCATGAAGCTGGGCTACGGTCCCGCACACCGTTAGGCCGTCTTCCGCTCACGCCCCAACATCGTGCAGCCCGCCTCCAGTGATGTCGCGACAGGCGTGAATGGAGGGACGAATGGAGACGTGTCGTCTTCAGCGATGAGAGTCGCTTCTGCCTTGGTGCCAATGATGGTCGTATGCGTGTTTGGCGCCGTGCAGGTGAGCGCCACAATCAGGACTGCATACGACCGAGGCACACAGGGCCAACACCCGACATCATGGTGTGGGGAGCGATCTCCTACACTGGCCGTACACCACTGGTGATCGTCGAGGGGACACTGAATAGTGCACGGTACATCCAAACCGTCATCGAACCCATCGTTCTACCATTCCTAGACCGGCAAGGGAACTTGCTGTTCCAACAGGACAATGCACGTCCGCATGTATCCCGTGCCACCCAACGTGCTCTAGAAGGTGTAAGTCAACTACCCTAGCCAGCAAGATCTCCGGATCTGTCCCCCATTGAGCATGTTTGGGACTGGATGAAGCGTCGTCTCACGCGGTCTGCACGTCCAG
Source organism: Schistocerca cancellata (assembly GCF_023864275.1). Taxonomy (NCBI): domain Eukaryota; kingdom Metazoa; phylum Arthropoda; class Insecta; order Orthoptera; family Acrididae; genus Schistocerca; species Schistocerca cancellata. The sequence continues at coordinate 140,247,163 of NC_064634.1, read as the reverse complement.
CACGAACGCTGGTCCAACTGAGGCGCCAGGTGGAAATGGCATGGCAAGCCGTTCCACAGGACTACATCCAGCATCTCTACGATCGTCTCCATGGGAGAATAGCAGCCTGCATTGCTGCGAAAGGTGGATATACACTGTACTAGTGCCGACATTGTGCATGCTCTGTTGCCTGTGTCTATGTGCCTGTGGTTCTGTCAGTGTGATCATGTGATGTATCTGACCCCAGGAATGTGTCAATAAAGTTTCCCCTTCCTGGGACAATGAATTCACGGTGTTCTTATTTCAATTTCCAGGAGTGTATGATACAAAATACTGGTTGTCGCAACTGTGGTGTAAAAGTTGCTAAACATAACGTCGAGTTTCGGAGGATAATGGATAATATTTTATCAGTAATGAATATTGTAAATATTTGTATTCAGTATCAAGATTACGTTTGTTCGTGGTAACTGTAGACGATAGTTTTAAATAACATCATTATATTTTTAACAAACTATTCGTGTAGCACAGGATATTTCTGGACGTCGACACTACGATTCCAGCTGTTGGTTGTTCAACATGATGTCCAATAAGTAATAACATCACATGGCCGGGTTTAAAAAAAAATTTTTCAAATGGCTCTGAGCACTATGCGACTTAACTGCTGAGGTCATCAGTCGCCTAGAACTTAGAACTAATTAAACCTAACTAACCTAAGGACATCACACACATCCATGCCCGAGGCAGGATTCGAACCTGCGACCGTGGCGGTCGCTCGGCTCCAGACTGTAGCGCCTAGAACCGCACGACCACTCCGGCCGGCTGGCCGGGTTTAAGGCTAAGGCTACAAACAACAGTAGACATCGGCTTTTGGTTGTAGGATCACTTACTGTACCGTTTCTCGGCTTTCTTATAGGTCAGTAACAGCAATGGCAGCACGTAGTATTCGATTTTACACTAGAAAGTGATTATGTCTACTACTAGGAAGTGATTAATACGACCTGGCGGTGGTATGCAGCGATATGAATGGGAAAAGATTACAATGACTGGAGTGACGCAGCTACTGTGGAGGCTGTTTACCGACTGTTAGGACAGAGCCCCCACTTGCTTCCAGATGATAGCCAGTCAGTGCGAGGACGACGTTAATCACCTCCTCATGCGGGTGAAAGCGCCATGGGGCTCAACAGGCAGGAGGACGGGTTCCGTACCATCAGCTGCAACGTCCTTTGCTGGCAGCTTCTCAGCGCTAAGTCACTACGGAAGGTGCTGTTGAGTCACAGGGCTGTATTCGACTCCCCGGGTTGTTAAGGCTGAGGTGGAGTGACAAAACTATTTAAACAAAGTACTGTTTCACTTCATCTTCAACTGTGGAGCAGCGTGTCATTGCAGTTGATATCTCGATCACTTCCTTACTAACTAGAATGATTTGACATAGTTCTGCAACTCATAGTAAATGTTGTCCCACTTGTCTGTAGCTATATCCACAATAGTGTTACTCACGTTGACAAAATTCTCTTCGCTGATGACAGAAGTATGACAGTCACTGACAAAACAAGAGAACTCCTTGCCGAGAAAACAAATGAAACTCTCAAGGAAGTTTATGACTGGTCAATAAGCAATAAAGTGACATTGAACATAAAGAAAACTAATGCCATGAATTACAGTTCGAAGAGGAAAAATGACAATCTTAAATTAAATGTAGATGGCACCTCTATAGACTGTGTAACAAATGCAAAATTTCTAGGAATGGATATTGATTCTCAGTTGAAGTGGTGTGAACACACAAAGGTACTTGCAAACAGAATGTCATCAGCATGTTATGCTCTCAGAATCCTATCATCAGTGTGTAACATGCAGCGTATTTTAGTTACATATTATTCATATGTATACTCAATTCTTAGCTATGGTATTCTTTTCTGGGGAACAAACGCACAAAACATGAACACAATTTTTTCAAACTCCAGAAAAGAGTCATAAGAATTATAACCAAAAATACTAGTCGAGCTCATTGTAAAGATCCATGTGAATACATTAACCAGTCAGTTGTACACATCAAAAATAACATTATAATAATAAATGAAAAGGACCAGTTTGCTTTTGTTCTACAATATTGTAGAACAAAAGCAAACTGGTGCTTTTCATTTATTATTATAATGTTGTTCTACCAAGAACCGACGGAAGATTCTGTTAATATGAAAAAAACATTGGTAATTACTGCACAGACAGCTCTGTCCGTGAGCATGCAACAAGAGAGAGACTCAACTTACATTTACCAAGAAAAAATAAACATAAAACTCAAAACAGCATTTTCTACCAAGGAATAAAACTGTACAATAAATTACCAAAAGAGATTAAAGAAATTGCAAAAATAAACTTATTTAAAAAGGCAGCTAAAAAGTACCTGTTATGCAATACATTTTATACATTGAAGGATTACTTAGATAAAACAGAGTAGAGGTTTGATAAAAAATGTTATACAAATAAATAATAATAATAATTATTATTATTATAAAACATCCAACATTCCACATAACACCTTCACTTTACGTTTTTTTTTTTCCTTTCTAGAAATACTTACCCCCAAGCTATGCATAGCACAATACCTACACCTCTTTCACTCAACATCTCACTCATTATGGAGGGATGCTGACTCAGTTTTTCAGGATAGAAAATGGATAGTTGCGGTACAGAAAATGGCCCAGAGATCACCAGCGTGTGTGTGTGTGTGTGTGTGTGTGTGTGTGTGTGTGTAGTGAGTGAAGTGTTGTGAAACAACGTGCGTATAGTGTGTGCAGTGACTGATTGTGAGATACGAGTTAACAGTATTTCATTACATTATTTAATAAATTATCTGTAAAAAAAGTATTGTATACCAGGAGTAAATCTAATGATTGCCTGTAACTAGAAGTCTGTAAATACATGTGTATACGAAATAGCTTATTTTAAACTGGTCTAAACTTGTAAAAGAGAGATCTACGGATGAATAAAGCTACTATTGCTACTACTACTCCCAGGCAAAAAAGTGAAGAATCCAGAAGGGGAGGAGGAAACGAAATGAAACTTTATGGGTTGAGAGGGTATGTGATGAAATATCACTGATAAGAAATTCGAGTCAAATTTATAAAGAACCTGTCAGTATGAGGCCAGTTACCAACATGACCTTGGACAGCATGTGGCCTGGATGCATCGACTGTTTCGGCCCGGAAGGGTGTCACAAAACCGTTGTATCCTCTCTGGAGGCAACGTAGGTCACAACTGCCATAAATGAATCTCGGTATCCTTGATACAGGCAGTGGTACGGAATTGACATACGAGCTGGAGACAGTCCTGCCCTCTGTATCATGCAGGCAGTTCATAGAGACACGTGCCATGTATGGAAGAGTATTGGCCTGTTGGAAAACGGCACCACGATATTATCGCATGAGAGGTAACATATTTACATTCGCATCTACATGGATACTCCTCATGTCACACTTAACCCTGCGTTGCTACTGTGTTCGTTTGTACCACCGTTGCTACGAGGGGTCTCACACAACCGACCTGCATGTCAGTCTGATTTGTTAAGGATAGGGAGCTTAAGAGGGCTTCACATTCACGTATGTTGTCTTGATGAAGTAAACAAACACGTTTTGCTTTGGGTTTGGGTAAATGGTTGTCCTTTATTACTACGTAAGCAAATTATACAGTGATTCTAACATTTACATACCGTACAGGACAAAAATGGTTACACAATGTGACTGTCGTGTGTCATAGCACACAAAGCAGAACAATGAAAGCTACGACGCCAAACTCAGGTATAAACAGATGAGTAGAAAACATGTACGAAAACATTGTAAGTAAACGGAGAGTCTCCACAATGTCTTTTGAACGTACTGTTTCCACATGTCGTTTTATCACACCAGGCCACTACATGCAGTCTTTACAAATAAAACTTGAGTGTTTTTTGAGACGCACAAACTGAGAGCATTTGTAACAAATATATTACGTTTTTCTATCTTGACACCCATGGCGCCGCCTTAGGCACCGTACTCTGGTTCACACTCCCATCGTCTTGCTGTTCGACCCCCGCCAGTCTGTTGAAAGATCTTTTGAAAGGTCGGTTGATATGCTGACTGCCAGCCCTGTGCAGTAATTGGCCTCTGACAGCAGCCTTCCCAAGCGATTTCAGAAAGTCTCTCCACGTGGTCTCCCCCTGGTTGTTAGCTCTGAAGATGACGAGACTATTTATGCCTGCTACATTCAGTAAGCAAAAGAATAAGGCCAACGGCCACCTTCTAGTTGTTCTTGCTACCTTACAGGTGCCACAAATCTAATCTGCTAAATCTACCCCACCCTTAGTAACATTAAACAGAGTTATCAACCCCGGCTTCTTTTCTTCCCCAGTTGTTGCATGTATTTTGTTGCCATGGTGCATGGTACTCATTAGAGGTAGGCACCTGTTTCTCTTTGGTACGTACCTCATTAATGGCCACGTCTTCTGAAAGCCAAAGATACTTTTAAAAGCATTTCTACCTCTTGTGTTCACGAATTCTGTGGGAATTTCAGTCTTGTTCTTCCTTACTCTTACCAAAAGTGTTAATCTATGGTCTTTCAGAAGTGACAGGGCCAGCTCATAGCTCGTAAATCGGTTATCCATCGTTATGTTCCTTGATGTTTTGGAAATATGATTACACAACCTTTTGGCGACATCAGCTGCACGATTACTCAACTTATACGGTCCATCTGGCTGCTCACCTATATAAACTTCCAAATTTGATGTGTACGCCGTTCTTGCATCGGCTAGATTGAACACTTTTATTACTTATTTGCCAGGTTTGGAAGGAATGTACATTCGAAAACTAAACCGTCCTCGAGATTTTGACAAGCATTTCAACTTCAGTGGCATATTCTCCAAGAGGATAGTGTGCTATGCAGTTTTTGGCGAACAAATCAAATTTGTTTAGTGTAGAAGCCAATTTACCCTCTTTTCGCCTGTCGGACATCGTTGACTTTTCGTCAGATCTCGGACACTGAGCCAGAAACCTGCATCTCTGTAGGGTCATTGTGGAGTAGAATAATTTCAATTCTGTTCCACCTCTGTCGTAGAGTTCAACCAAACTGTTAGATTCCACCCAAATACAACAGACCAAGAAATGCTTCAATTTCACCTTTATCTGCCTCATGAATGAAGGTCTGAGACGAAGAGTATCTCAACTTAGCGCATTCGATACATTGGTTAATATGTATCACTACTTCAACCATTATTTCATCAGTGAAAAACAGCCGCCAAATTTCTAGATGTGTCCTTTTATTCTTTGTCATTCCCCTCACACCAGGAATATGTGACACAATATTATGTGACCTCGTTCTGATACGAGGAGTAGGCATGTCTTTCATCCATTTAGTACGCTTGTCCTTTCCAACAAAATATTTCTTATTGTTCAGGATACCGATCACTGTCATCCCCACTTCCGTCGCTTTCCGTATCTTGTTCACTACATAGTTCGACGTCTAGGTGTCCACCTTCGTCACCTGATTCGTCACTAACGATTTCATTTCGCAGTGCATCGTCACACAGATCTTCTCTTACATCCATTACAGATCTCGTCTGAAATAAATAAGCTGATTCAGCCATTTGAATGGTTGCTACAAACGTATTTGTGCTGGGGCGAACGATACCATCATTGCTACTCTGGGTCCTATAGCCCCAACACGTACTTACCTACTTGCTACGGTCGGTTTGGCAGATCTGAACACGCTACAAGCACTCCTAAATAGTGGACTTGCGCCTTCACTTGATGAGCAAATTGCACAGCTGCGTAAGTAGAAAGCTACAAGGAACTCTGATCGCGTGCAGTGTTGTGAACCTAATTAAACCGAATCGCTCACACAAGTCAGGGTCCGGGAGACCCACCAGTAGCAATGCAGGGTTAAATGCCTGACAGAGGGTTACCTTCACAATAATTCTCTCTTATTCCAATCTCAAACAGCGCGCGGAAGAAACGAACACCTATATCTTTCGTGCGAGCTACGATTGCCTTTATTTTATTATGATGATCATTTCTCGCTATGTCGGTCGGCGCCAACAAAATATTTTCGCTTTCGGAGGAGAAAGTTGGTGATTGAAATTTCGTGACGAGATCCGCCGCTCGGAGAAACACCTTTGTTTTAATGATGTCCACACCAAATCCTGTATCATGCCCGTAACACTCTCCCCCCTGTTTCTCGATAGTACAAAATGTGCTGCCCTCCTCTGAGCTTTCTCCGTGTACTCCGTTACTCCTATCTGGTAAGGATCCCAGAAAGAGCAGCAGTACTCCAAAAGATGATGGACAAGCGTATTGTAAGCAGTCTCTTTAGTAGATCTGTTGCATTATCTAAGTGTTCCGCCAATAAAAAGCATTCTTTGGTTCGCCTACTCCACAACATTTTCTATGCGTTCTTTCCAGTTTAAGTTGTTCGTAATTGTAATTCCTAGGTATTACGTTGAATTAACGGTCTTTATACTTGACTAATATATAGCGTAACCAAAGTTTAACGGATTCCTTTTAGCATTCATGTGGATGACGCCACACTTTTCATTATTTAGGAACAACTGCCAATTTTCGCACTATACACATACGTTTCGAAATCGTTTAGCAATTTTTTTGATCTTCTGATGAGATTGCTAGACGATAAACGGCAGCATTATCTGCAAACAACGTAAAACGAATGCTTCGATTGTCTCCCAAATCGTTTATATAGATAAGGAACAGCAGAGAGCCTATAACACTACCTTGGGGAACGCCATAAATCACTTCTGTTTACTGGAAGACTTAATGTAAGTTACTACGAAGTGTGACCTCTCTGACAGAAAATCAGGAATTCAATGCATAAATGGGACGATATTTGGTAAGGACGCAATTTCACTACAAGCTGCTTCTGTGATGCTCGTACAGTGTTTAAAGCCTTCTGGAAATCTAGAAACACGCAATCAATTTGAAATCCCCTCTCAACATTTCGTGTGAATAAAGAGCTAATTGTGTTTCACAAAACGATGTTTCTTAAATCCGTGTTGACTGTGTGTCAATAGACCGTTCTCTTCCAGGTAATTCATAATGTTCCAACACAATATATGTTCCAAGATGCAGCTGCATATCGACGTTAATGATATGGGTCTGTAATTTAGTGGATTACTTCTACGACCTTCCTTCAATATTGATGTGACATGTGCAACTTTCCCGTCTCTGGGTTCGATTCTTTCGCCGAGCGATCAGTTGTATATGATTGTTAAGTATTATAACTGTATTAACTGAGATGTTTAGGAATGTATTGCGGCCGCCAAGCTATCACTGGTTAGCCTCATTTCGGTCATTATTTTTTTCATTTATTTTTCTGTTCACTTTGAACGCCTACGTCATTTAAATACGGAATTAATAAAATATATCGTAATTAACACATACCTAATTCATGAGATATGTTCGCAGTTCCCAATAAGAACAACCATGAGCTGTGTAATGGAATGAAGACTATGAACAGTTGTGCTAGATCGGGACTCGAACCCAGGTTTTCCGCTTTCCGCGAGCGGTCGCCTAATCGCTTTGGCTACCCGCGCACGACTCACAGCCAGACCCAAACTTTCATATGTCGCCTTTCCTGCGTCACAACCTGTACTCGTGCGCTAATTTGTAATTCCCGTACAGGGGAGGACATTGTAACTGAAAGTCGGTACCCGGTATCGGCGGATAAATACGGTATTGCAGTGCACTGCAATATCTTACATACTAAACTGTCATTTTTTATGAAAAATGTACGTCTTCCCATTTCTAACTGCTTACCAGATACAGAAGTCCAGATCGTTTAAATTTTAGAAAATTACAATTTTTTCGATTTTACGTATTTTACTCTCTCGGAAACGCACGTAGAAAATGCAACATAGTTTAAAATTTACCACACATTGGAAACGAACCGGACCGCCCACCTGGCACACAAGCGTACTAACACATAGCCACACAACCTCTCAAAACCATATCCATCTTTTACGGTATTATGCTCGGAAAATTTCGAAGCTGAATTTTTTGGATAAGTTTTGACAGACGCATCGAAATACTTTGGAAGATTGATATTTCAGTTTTGAAATTTATGTACGATATATTTAAATAATATAAAAATCCACTTGTACACTCTAGGAAATACCGCAACAGGCAATTTTTTTTTATTATTTCCTTATACAATTAGTAGTTTTGACCTGAGTCCATGGCCAGATGGTAGCGTTGACATCCTAGCAAGTTTTACATCTATGTCCCAAAATATAATAAAATTTTCTTTGACGCATAATTAACATTAGAAATGTACAGCCACATTCACAACAAACCCGACAGCACACTGAATGATCACCTAGAATTAAAAAAACCGAATGTACGTCCAAAATTTCGTAAAACTCCTACAATTTGAAACTAGAGAAACAATTATTAACTGACAGAGACAAAATTCTTCATTGCTCCTTACCAGAATCTTTCACATAACACGTACTTTGGTACATCAAATCAGTAGCCGATGTAAACAGATGTATCCACCATCTTGCTTTTATTTCAGTTCACTGATCAGTATGGACTGTAATAGAAAATCAAACGACTCTCCTATAATATGTAAAAGAGGGCTTTTCATGAACTAAGTGTAGAAATACACTACTGGCCACTAAAATTGATACACCACGAAGATGACGTGCTACAGCCGCGAAATTTAACCGACAGGAAGAAGATGCAAATGATTACCTTTTAAGAACATTCACACAAGGTTCGCGCTGGTGGCGACACCTACAACGTGCTGACATGAGGAAAGTTTCCAAAAGATTTCTCATACACAATCAGTAGTTGACTGGTGTGGCCTGGTGAAACGTTGTTGTGATGCCTCGTGTAAGGAGGAGAAATGCGTACCATCACGTTTCCGACTTTGATAAAGGTTGGATTGTAGCCTATCACGATTGCGGTTTATCGTATCGCCACATTGCTGCTCGCGTTGTTCGAGATCCAATGACTGTTAGCAGACTATGGAATCGGTGGGTTCAGGAGAGGTAATACGAAACGCCGTGCTGGATCCCAACGGCCTCGTATCTCTAGCAGTCGAGATGACAGGCATCTTATCCACATCGCTGTAACGGATCGTGCAGCCACGTATCGATCCCTGAGTCAACAGATGGGGACGTTTGCAAGACAACAACCATCTGCACGAACAGTTCGACGACGTTTGCAGCAGCATGGACTATCAGCTCGGAGACCATGGCTGCGGTTACCATTGACGCTGCATCACAGACAGGAGCGCCTGCGATGGTGTACTCAACGACGAACCTGGGTGGAATACGTCATTTTTTCGGATGAATCCAGGTTCAGTTTACAGCATCAAGATGGTGCATCGTGTTTGGCGACATCGCGGTGAACGCACATTGGAAGCGTGTATTCGTCATGGCCATACAGGCGTATCACCCGGCGTGATGGTATGGGGTGCCATTGGTTACACGTCTCAGTCACCTCTTGTTCGCATTGACGGCACTTTGAACAGAGGACGTTACATTTCAGTTATGTTAAGACCCGTGGCTCTACCGTTCATTCGATCCCTGCGAAACCCTACATTTCAGCAGGATAATGGACGACCGCATGTTGCAGGTCCTGTACGGGCCTTTCTGGATACAGAAAATGTTCGACTGTTGCCCTGGCCAGCACATTCTCCAGACCTCTCACCAACTGAAAACGTCTGGTCAGTGGTAGCCGAGCAACTGGTTCGTCACAATACGCCAGTCACTACTCTTGATGAACTGTGGTATCGTGTTGAAGCTGCATGGGCAGCTGTACCTGTACACGCCATCAAAGCTCTGTTTGACTTAATGCCCAAGTGTATCAAGGCCGTTATTACGGCCAGAGGTGGTTGTTCTGGGTACTGATTTCTCAGGATCTATGCACCCAAATTGCGTGAAAATGTAATCACATGTCAGTTCTAGTATACTATATTTGTCCAATGAAACCCGTTTATCGTCTGCACTTCTTCTTGGTGTAGCGATTTCTTGGCCAGTAGTGCATATCACAGTAAATAATATGACAGTGCGATAACTGAAGTGTAAGAGGTAATTATCATGCATAAATTCAAGAAACTGGTGCAAAGGTTAAAGGTGTTTCGCTTCAGTGGGTCTACCATTCCCAGTGAGAGAGGAATACAAACGCCCGCAGCGTGCGGTGCCGCGGAGCTGTGTGTTTGTGCGCCCTACTGCGGCTGCAGAGGAGACGCTTGCAGGGACGCGGCTCTCGGCTCTCTGTCCTCGGGTACTCGGCCGACAACCGTGACCCCGGCGCGACCCGCCTTCCCCGGAGAGTGGCGCAACGGACTGCCGCCCTCGGAGGATGCCCACATGCTCATCCCGTCACAAGCGGTGTCTCCAGGCTGCAAGCTCTCAACAGTCCTAGTCCTGCTCGTTCACGAGTCCACTCAGCTACACTACCGCTCATTAACTTCAGTATACCCAGTCATTGACATCTAATTCCCATGTTGATATCATACCCTGAAGAGCCATAGAAATTGGCACAATATCGTGTGGGTCCCCAGGCAGCACGCAGAACTGCCGCAACACGACGTGGCATGGACTCGATTAATGCCTGAAGTAGTGCTGGAGGCAATTGACACCATGAATCCTCCAGGGCTGTCCATAAATCTGTAAGCGTACGAGGGGGCGGAGCACAGCACGTTGCAAGGCATCCAGGATACGCTCAATAATGTTCATATCTGCGGAGTTTGGGGGCCATCGGGAGAGTTTAAACTCAGAATACCGTTCCTGGAGCCACTCAGTAGCAATGTTAGAAGTGGGAGGTGTCGCATTGTCCTGCTGGAATTGCCTTTGTCTGTTGAAATGTACAATGGACATGAATGGATGCATGTGGTCAGACAGGATGCTTACGTACGTGTCACCTGTCAGAGTCGTATCTAGACGTATCAGAGGTCCCATATCACTCCATCTGTACACGCCCTACACCATTACAGAGCTTCCACCAGCTTGAACAGTCCCCTGCTCACATGCAGCTTCCATGGATTCATGGCTCCATACCCGTAAAAGTCCATCTAATGGGTACCATTTAAAACGATACTCTTCCGACCAGGCAACATGTTTCCTGTCATAAACAGTTCAATGTCGGCGAGGTGTAACGCTTTGTGTCGTGCAGTCAGTTCTTGTTATCAGTATGTCAACGGTTCGTACGGGGTTGTAATATCTTCCAAAAATCGTCGTTTAAAGCCGGTTCTTGAAACTTTCTAAATACGCTTTCTCGGAATAACTTAAGTCAATCTTCAAAAGTCTGCCCTTTCAGTTTCTCCATCATCTCTGTGACACTCTCTCACGGGCCAAACAAACTTGTGACCATTCGTGTTGCCCTTCTCTGTGTATATTCTATATTCTCTATTAGACCTATTTGGTACGGGTCTCTCACACTCCAGCAATACCCTGGGACGGTTCACAATAGTGATTTCTAACCAATCTCCTTTATAGACTGATTCTGTTTTCCCAGTGTCTCAATAAACAGAAGTCCACCACCTGCTTCACCCACGGCTGAATCTAAGTGATCATTCCGCTACATATTTCTATGAAGTTTTAAACCTAGGTACTTGTATGAGTTGCTCGATTCCAACTGTGATTCACTGATATTATAGTCGAAGGAAACTGCGGTTTTTTCCTTTATGAACATTTAAAGCAAGTTACCAATCTTTGCACCACATCGCAATTGTTAATACATTTATCCCACTGTGAGAAAAGACGATCAATGCCTTCATGGAAAAACGTTTACGGTTGCCTACGGAACAATGGTTAAACCCAGGCGAGCACCATTTCGTCCAGAGCAAATCGACGGCCACGAATGTCTTTCTTCAGAACTCCAAAAATATGGAAACTGCCCATTGTACATCGGCTGTCACAGTCTATAATGACGGGTCTGGCAAATGTTACACCATGGACATTTTAACTGAAACCTACGTAACTGATAGACCTACATTTAGATGCCTTTGGGATATCTTTATGGAATATCTTATCCTTATCCGAGGCTACTTCTCTTTACAGTACAGAAAACAGCCATTCTTCCAGACGACGAGTGGTGTGAGTTCATGGTTTCTGTTGGGTGTCTATCGTTACTGGAACGTTTCGAGTGCAGACCGCAGCAAATTATGTCCAGAAGACGTGCAGGTGCAGCTAATTGTGGGAAAAGTCGAATAGTTGGATGTATCACACAGATAGATCGCACATATATTTGGCTGCAAAACAAAGGATGCAAGGTAGACTCAGGACAACTGTGTGGCAGGCAGATCAGGCACGGGCCCGTCCAGAAGGAATTCACCACGAGAAGATCACGGGGTTTTTCAACTGGATCTGACGAATAGGCGGATTTGGACGACGTTCCAACCCTGCCAGAGTGAGAACGGCGTGAGGCCGCCCGGCACACAGGCGACCGTACAGCTCTACGCGACCTTCTTGCGATGATGACAGATGCATCGCCCAACGACTCACCGTGCTTTTGTTCGCTGCCAGGTCTCCGTAGACATTCTGAAAGGGTCTGTGAATATACACAATGCTCTGGTTTTTTGTCAACAAAAACTCAAACAGATGCGTTACAGATGCCACTCTTAAAACCGACGTATAGCGACGCGACCTATTGGAACTTCATGAAAGTATAGGATCTCAAATGGGATATTCCACTATGTCCCACAGCAGATTTCGCATTTTTTTCCAACGGAAACTGGCCGAGAAAACAAATGTGTTACCTTACTTATTGAACACCCTTCGTACACAGGGTGTAAATCTTAAGTTGACGAACCAGAATAACTCCAAAAATAAGCTTCACACAAAAAAATGTGTAGAATCCAAAGTTGATTATTTTCGAGGGGGACATCTGCTGGAGGTAAAATTAGCCCGCCACCCCAGCCCCCTGGAGGTGGGGCGGGAGGCAACTTTAAAATTTCAAATGTGAACTCCCATTTTTTATTGTAGAATCAGATTCTACATAAAAACTATGTACATTTAGTCTTAAACATTTGCTTTGATTCTTGGTAGTTCGCGCTGTAATTCAAGAAAATCCATGTTCTCATTTTTGCGTGGAATTTGGTTACGGATAAATAAAAAAATACTTATTTAATTCGTAAATTTTGATTCGCTAAAACTAAAATTCTCCCCCTCTCCCAATAGGATGGAGTTTGAGAGAGAGGAATAAGAGTTTACAAATTTTGACCCCAACTTATCCGAATCTGCGGAAAAAATTAATATTTGGTTCAACATTTGTGAACCTCTAATTCCTCTCTCTCAAACCCCACGCTGCGGGGAGAGAGGGAGAGTTTTAGAACCAAAATTTACCAATTAAATAAATATTTATTATTTATCCGTAACCATTTTCCACGCAAAAATGAGAACATGGATTTTATTAAATTACAGCGCCAACTACCAAGAATCAAAACAAATGTTTAAGACAAAATGTACGTAGGTGTTTATGTAGAATCTGATTCTGCAATAAAAAATGGGAATTCCCATTTGAATCTTTAAAGTTGCCTCCCGCCTTACCCACAGGGGGCTGGGGTGACGGGCTAATTTTAGCACCAGCAGATGTACCCCTCGAAAATAATGAACTTTGGATTCTACAGATTTTTTCGGGTGAAGCTTATTTTTCGAGTTATTCTGGTTTGTCAACTTAAATTTTACACCCTGTATAAATGATCTGGTGTACAGGATCAATCTGCGGTTATTTGCTGATGATGCTGTGGCGTACAGGAAGGCGTCATCATTGAGTGACTGTAGGAGGACTCAAGATGACTTAGACAGAACGTCTGTTTGGTGTGATGAACTGAAGTTATGTAACTTAATGCAGATGACAAGGAAGGACAATCCTTTAATTTCGGAATACAGCATTAGTAGCATACCGTTTAAGATAGTCACGAGAATTAAATATCTAGGCGTAGCCTTGCAAAGAGATGTGAAATGGAGAGAGCGCGTAAGGATGGTAGTAAGAAGGCGAATGGTCGGTTTCGGTTTATTGGGCGAATTTTAGTAAAGTGTGGTTCATCTGTAAAATAGACTGCGTATAGAACACTAGTGCGGCAAATTCTCGAGTACTGCTCCAGTGTCTGGGATCCCCACAGAGTCGGATTAGAGGACGACATCGAAGCATTTCAGAGGCAGGCTGATAGATTTGTTACCGATATGTTCGATCAACAGGCGATTATCACGGAGATGCGTCGTGCACTCAAATGTGAATACCTGTAGGGGATTAAGAAAATTTAGAGAACCGGCGTTTGAGATTGACTGCAGCAGCACTATACAAGACCCCACATCACATTCGTCAGCTCCGATCAGCTCGGATTCTGGAGATATGCAGCAATACGCGAGGCTATACTGACCTTATGATTTATCTTAGAAGATAGACCGAAGAAACGAAAACCTGCCTTTACAGCATTTGCAGATTTAAAGAAAGCTTTTGACAACGTTGACTGGCACACACACTCTTTGAAGTTCTGAAGGAAGAATGGGTAAAACAGAGGCAACGAAAATTTGTGGACAACTTGCGCAGGTGCGCAACAGCAATAATAAGATTGGAAGGATATGAAAAGGAAACCAAGGGAGTGGGGCAGAGCTGTAGCCGCTCCCAGATGTCATTCAGTCTGTACATTGAACAAGTATTGAAGAAACCACGGACAGGATTCGAAATGGCGCTGATGTTCACGGGAAGAAAAAGGAAAAACACTTTGGCGTTTGCTAGTGTCATTGAAATTTTGTCAAATACGGTAGTTGACCTGCAGGAGCAGTTGGAGTTTCCTTGAAAGTGATTGTAAGATGAATATCTGCAAAACTAAAACAAGAGTAATGGAAGTAGTAGAATGAAATCATGCAGTACAGAGGGAATTAGACTAGTAAATGAGGTACTAAAAGTTTCCGATGCTCCTTGCTATTCGGGCAGCAAAATAAGTGACTATGGCCGAAATAGAAGATATAAAATGCAGACTAGCAGTAGCAAGAAAATCGTTTCCGAACGAGAGAAATATGTTAACAAGAAATATAAATTTAAGTGTATGTAGCGTAGCCTTGTACGGAAGTGAAACGTGAAGGATATACGGGTCAGACAAGAAGAGAATAGAAGCTTTTGAAATGTGATTCTACAGGACAAGCTTCAGAATTAGTTGGCTAAATCGGATAACTAATAATAAGATATTAAACTGAACTGAGAAAAAAGTTGTGGCACAACTGGACTAAAGAAGGGATCGATTATTAGAAAACGTTCTGAGGCATCAAGGAACTGGCAATTTGGTGAGGGAAAGAAATGTAGGGGGTCACAATTTTGGAAGGATATCAAGACTTGAAAACAGTAAGCAATTTTAAATGGAGGTAAGTTACAGGAGATACGCAGAAGGGGACTGAAGACTACAACAACAATTGATGGTGTCTGGGATGAGGTGAGAAGACGTACTTTCATCCCAGCCTAGAGCCAGAGATCTTCATTAATTGCTACATTATGTGTTTCGTCTATGGGGAGATATTACTGAATTTGACAATGGGAGACTGCTTCAACGCCATCTCAAATACAAGATGCATTCGTGTCTATGAGAGTCACACGTCAGACTGACCTTGATGGAGGACAACGATCTCGAATACAATGTTAGTTTAATACTTTAATTCCCGTTGGTTGTGGAATATGTCCACAAAGTTTGATAACTGTCAGACTGATTCTTAATCGTGTAACTCATTCCATTTCGAACAGTTTACTTGCCAT
Organism: Schistocerca cancellata; assembly: GCF_023864275.1. NCBI lineage: Eukaryota > Metazoa > Arthropoda > Insecta > Orthoptera > Acrididae > Schistocerca > Schistocerca cancellata. The sequence continues at coordinate 140,231,450 of NC_064634.1, read as the reverse complement.
CATTTTGTCAACTTTTGGGTTGCATTTAATAATCGCAAAGGGCGTCTCTGAATGACATACGATTTTATTAAGTGCCTTGATAGTTCATCATGTAGAGTGACATCAATGGCAATCTATTTTACATTACTGGACAATTATGATTTAGCGCAGCTATATGTAAGTGTCGGAAAAAGATCAATGTTATTGCAGGCCCCAGAATCTAAATCCTTACAAACGAAGGACTACTCGCACGGCGGTATAAAAATTACCGGAACTCAGAAATTATTCGATGGAAGAAGGAGTATTAGTACGTTCGTCGACGACGAGGTCATTAGGCTGAGCACAGTGTAGTATTGGGGAAGTAAATCGTGCGTGACCTTCACAAACAAACTTTTCTTAACGAGAGACTTCACCAAAAAACTTTTAATGGCTATTCCACATTTTTGAAGTGCTTACTCTCAGACACCAAAACGATTTGGCTGTATTCGAATTACAAGTATGTCTTTCAATTATTTGAAACATTGACTGTGTGAGAGGCCGTGACACACTGACTGCCGCCAAATTGGTCAAGATAGTACCTATTTATCAGAAACTTGCCTTTGATGCGCTGTTGGCAGGATGCACTAATGGCAAGACAAAAAATGCAAATGGAGGTTTGCACAATTTCATTTCGTCCAAGTGCCAAAAGAAAAAGGAAAAAAAAAAGAAAAAGAAAATTTAGATCTAGTGGAAGCTGTTTGCTAATTCAATATAAGATGTTTTGGAGAAATCAGGAGTTCCAGCACTTCTTTATCACCCTCCCAGAAGAAGAACTACTTACTAGTGATCAACAACAGATAAAGCAGTCCACAAGATGCTACATGGAGAAGTAAAAATTCAAGGGAAAGGGTTCTCTGGTAATGAAATTACAATAAAAGAAGACTTACCGGAGCAGGAAGTGAAAATGTATGATAGTGGCGCACTTTAATCGTTTTGTGTTGTATCAGCGTTCTATTTTAAATACAATTTTAAATTTTTTTTTCATAAGTTTGTTTTTCTACCTTCAATGACAACTTTTTGTTGTAAATATTAACCAGTGTCAATGAAATTTTTGCAGGAGGTAATCTTGACTTATTTGCATATTTATATGCATTAATATTTTCGTAAATGTAGTTTGTCTATTTTATTGTCATATTTATGTACCGACAATTAAAGGGAAATAGATTTTGAAATTAATAACATTTCTTATAAAATGAAATTGTGCGACTGTTGAACAGGATTTTGTAAATGCGCCCTGTAATGTTAAAATTGAGGTGTGAATACCAAAAGTTGGTTTTCAATAGTATCACTACAATCATACTAAAAACTGAAAACTGGAAAACCAGTGAAATTTTGTTCAAAACTTGAATATTGGTACATCTTTACGTGATAGATATTGTCTTAAATTCCCTTGAAACCGGGAAAGCAGAAGTAAAGTTAAATTGTTGGGTGGACGAGGTTCCCCTTAAGCGATTTAGCGAAATCACGGAAAACCAGCTCTGGGTAGTGAGATATAGTTTAAGTAATCGATTACCGATTATTGATGCAAAGCCATCTTGCAACAACTTGGAACGGACTCTTTGATCCTAACCTCTCTTGATATTACGTAAATGCTATTTTCTTACACACAAGATATGTTTCTAACATCTACAGAACATTGCTGACTGTTTGCTGATGCCAAACAAACTTTCATAAATTTAGTTTTCAGATCACTATCAGAAACCCATACATCGAGTGTTGAAACCAGATAAATCCATTACCCCATATTTTTCAACCATAAATTGAGGATCCATAACAAGTACAGATGATGAGAAGAAAATACGTTCCATGGTGGCGTACGCTTTTGGTTAATTACGAAACTGTACCACTTATAAACAAAGGAACCTACTATGAAATATCAAAATCGATTGAAATGACTTTTTCAAATATATAGGTCATTCGGCTAATGTCAGAGGAAAAATATGTTACGAACCTCCTGTATGCTGGAGTAGCTTTGGTCAGCAACTTCTGTTAATCTGTAGAAGGAAAAACGAGTCCAAACTTGCAAATTTTTGCTTCTTATTCGTTCGATGACTAGTTTAGGGCCGAGACGCATTTTCAAATCATCATAACACCGTGGAAAATGGCATTTCCAAAATGTCAAAAGTGTCCAACGAACATTAATAATGCACTATAAATGTTTACTTCACATTTTTAACAGCTTCGGAAGTACCGTTTTCGGCTATGTTACAATGATTTGAAAATGGGTCTCAGCCCTAAACTAGTCATCGAACGAATAAAAAGTAAAAACTTGCCATTTGGACTGGTTTTTCGTCATACTTAAAAAGATGATGTCATACACCTACAATTGGATCCCAAACACATCATATGAAATAACATTAACAAAATATTAAACTATCCGTAATTTCGGAAATATGGTTGGTATGCAAAATCTAAGAACAGTTTTGGAATCAGCACAACGAAGCATTACGATGAGACACTTAACACAACATTTTACATTCGTTTTAAATTTCGCTAGAATTACATTTTCTGTTGCTAATATGGCAGGACGAGTCATCGAAGGAACATGTGACTCAAATATTGTTACTGCCACGTTTGTTTTCATTACGACTGATTTAATTAGTAAGTAACAGTCTCTTTAGTGTTAAAAGTATTATAAATCAAGATGGCGCTTGTCACCAGGCACACATATTTTTACTTTGTTTTTGTGGCCACATGTTCGCAAAACTGATGGGGAGAGGCAGGTATGCAAGTATGTTTTTGAGAGGCGAAAGGCAGCTCAAGATCATATGTCATTAGGGTAGGTCATGTGACCTATAATCGAGTATTTTATGTGACTACAGGCCAAAATTAGATTGGCAACAGTGAAACAACATGACCGAAGTTTGTTATTGTGTATATTGTGAATTGTGATCTACGAGGTGCATTCAAGTTCTAAGGCCTCCGATTTTTTTTTCTCCGGACTGGAAAGAGTTAGAAACATGCGCATTATTTTAAAATGAGGCCGTGTTCATTGTCAATACGTCCCAGAGATGGCAGCACCGTACGGCAGATGGAATTTTACCGCCAGTGGCGAGAATGAGAACTGTTTTAAATACTTAAAATGGTGACGTTTTCCTTACTTGAACAGTGTGCAATCATTCGTTTTCTGAATTTGCGTGGTGTGAAACCAATTGAAATTCATCGACAGTTGAAGGAGACATGTGGTGATGGAGTTATGAATGTGTCGAAAGTGCGTTCGTGGGTGCGACAGTTTAATGAAGGCAGAACATCGTGTGACAACAAACCGAAACAACCTCGGGCTCGCACAAGCCGGTCTGACGACATGATCGAGAAAGTGGAGAGAATTGTTTTGGGGGATCGCCGAATGACTGCTGAACAGATCGTGTCCAGAGTTGGCATTTCTGTGGGTTCTGTGTACACAATCCTGCATGACGACCTGAAAATGTAAAAAGTGTCATCCAGGTGGGTGCCATGAATGCTGACGGACGACCACACGGCTGCCCGTGTGGCATGTTGCCAAGCAATGTTGACGCGCAACGACAGCATGAATGGGACATTCTTTTCGTCGGTTGTGACAATAGAGTAGACGTGGATGCCATTTTTCAATCCAGAAACAAAGCGCCAGTCAGCTCAATGGAAGCACAAAGATTCACCGCCACCAAAAAAATTTCGGGTAACCGTCAGTGCTGAAAAAATGATGGTGTCCATGTTCTGGGACAGCGAGGGCGTAATCCTTACCCATTGCATTCCAAAGGGCACTACGGTAACAGGTGCAGCCTACGAAAATGTTTTGAAGAACAAATTCCTTCGTGCACTGCAACAAAAACGTCCGGGAAGGACTGCGCGTGTGCTGTTTCACCAAGACAACGCACCCGCACATCGAGCTAACGTTACGCAACAGTTTCTTGGTGATAACAACTTTGAAGTGATTCCTCATGCTCCCTACTCACCTGACCTGGCTCCTAGTGACTTTTGGCTTTTTCCAACAATGAAAGACACTCTCCGTGGCCGCACATTCACCAGCCGTGCTGGTATTGCCTCAGCGATTTTCCAGTGGTCAAAACAGACTCCTAAAGAAGCCTTCGCCGCTGCCATGGAATCATGGCGTCAGCGTTGTGAAAAATGTGTACGTCTGCAGGGCGATTACGTCGAGAAGTAACGCCAGTTTCATCGATTTCGAGTGAGTAGTTAATTAGAAAAAAGATCGGAGGCCTTAGAACTTGAATGCACCTCGTATGTGAGCTGTGTTTACTGATAAACCAAGTACTTTGGATTAACGTTTTTACTTAATTTACTAACACGTGGAACATAGCACTATTAGCGCAATTGAACCCTGATACTCATCTCCTGGAATGGCCTGTAGCAAATATAGTTCATGGTTGTAATCTAGGAGATCAGTTAGATAGATCTGTAGTATTGTTTAATTCATGCGGGCTCATATTTAAATTCATTGTAGTCATCCAGTAATGGTAAGTGCCAGAACGGACGGACGGGTGTTTCAACTGCGGTCCTTCCGCGCCACCTCGCTCCGAAAAACTTCAGGTGCTGCAATAGCAGCCTCTACACGTCTTGGTGTCGAAGGAGACGTACTTTGAATGCCGCTCCCGAAGAATAACTTTCCAGATAGCTTCTGTACTAATCCAAAATTCATGTGTGTTGGCTGCTGTACTTGTGTCCTGAGCGAGCGCGGACCGACGAAATCTCATACATGTTCCATGAGTGACATGTGAGGAGAATGGGGAGGCCAGGGAACAGGGAAAAGAGGTATGTACCTTATAGAGAAAAAGTCTGGAACGTAAGTTGCAAGATTTTGAACAGTGTGCACGCCTCATCAGCAAATGTCATTTCTCGCATATACAAACCTAGATCAGCTATACAAAGTACGATTCCAATCTACGGACAATGCAATTTTGCATCATATTTTCAAAGCTCCTTGGTGTGTAATGTACAGACAATCGATCCCTGGAAAAAAAAGTCCTTCACCATCTACAATGGGACGTCCCACGACCAAGAGCTGATAATCTGCAACAGGAGGACTCTTAAGAAATATATAAAGACGGGAACAGGAAAATGTTCTAGGTGCCAAATCTTACATTCCTCTAGAGAACCAAAAAACCATGTTTCTCTTTTTATGTATAACAGTTTTATATCCAAAAGATTGAGAAGGGCCGGCCGGAGCGGCCGAGCGGTTTTGGCGCTACAGTCTGGAACCGCTCGACAGCTACGGTCGCAGGTTCGAATCCTGCCTCGGGCATGGATGTGTGTGATGTCCTTAGCTTAGTTAGGTTTAAGTAGTTCTAAGTTCTAGGAGACTGATGACTTCAGAAGTTAAGTCCCATCGTGCTGAGAGCCATTTGAACCATTTTTTGACTGAGAAGGTATTCTGATACCACGGAATTATGCTGCATAACTCATCACTGCAAAATAAGTCTCACTGATTTTGAACGAAATCGTGTAACAGGGCTACGAGAAGCTGGACGTCATCGGACGATAGCTCCAGCGTCATCCCCAACCAGAATTAGCCGTGGAGGGGAGGAGGAGATTAGTGTTTAACGTCCCGTCGACAACGAGGTCATTAGAGACGGAGCGCAAGCTCGGGCGAGGGAAGGATATGGAAGGAAATCGGCCGTGCCCTTTCAAAGGAACCATCCCGGCATTTGCCTGAAGCGATTTGGGGAAATCACGGAAAACATAAATCAGGATGGCCGGAGACGGGATTGAACCCTCGTCCTCCCGAATGCGAGTCCAGTGTGCTAACCACTGCGCCACCTCGCTCGGTGAGAATTAGCCGTCCCTGTATTGACTGACCAAGTGCAAGAGGCAAGGAATTGCATACCACAATCTGACATCCCGCACCTGTAGAACACAATGCATTTAGTTCGCATGCTTGCATTCAACATTCCCGCTGCTACACTGGTTATTAATGTGGCAGCATTGTAACATTTGCAGCAGCTTGTCTCGAGCTTACATTAATCTATGATCTTGCATCACTTAAATATGTTCCTAGACAAATGAAATCCGGAAATTTTATTACTCTTCATTAATTACTTTTCGGTGTTGCGTTTTTTTTTCTCGTCAGAGGTAACAATAATAATGAAATAACAAGAGAGAAATGTTCTGTTTAACAAGGGTGTGGGACAGGTATGCAATTCTTCTACCCTAATGTTGAATCTGTATATCGAAGAAGAAAAGGCAGAAGTAGATGGAGGTTCAAGACTAGGATAACAATTCAAGGCGAATGGATATCAGTAAAATGAACACTCTAATGAGCACACGCACTATGCATTGAGATTAAACAGAAGAAACATGAAAGTAATGACGATAATCAGAAATAAATTTGAGATAAACTTAATATAAAAATTGTGGCCCACAAAGTAGACGAATTGAAACAATTCTGATAATGTGAAAGAAAAATAGCGCCTGACAGACGAAACACAGAAGATATAAGGAGCAGACTAATACATGCAAAGATGTATTCCTCGAAAAAAGAAGTCTATTTTTATTAAACATTAGCATTAATTAGAGGAAGACATTTCTGAGAATGTACGTCTGTGGTACATTTTGTATGGAACCGAGTCATGGACTGGGGGAAAAATGTGAAAGAAAGAAATCTCGAATAGTCCTTGAGCGTAGTATTATGGAAGGAAGCTGAAAATCATGTAGATTCAAAATAAAGAAATAGGTTATCTACAGAATCGGTGAGGAAAGATCTATATGGTATAAACTGACTAGGCGGAGGGACAGGATGATAAAACATGTGTTAAGCCATTGACTCATCAGGGCTACCATAAAAATGTAAAAGTCATGTGACTAGGGCCACCCGTCGGGTAGGCCGTTCGCCGGGTGCAAGTCTTTCGATTTGACGCCACTTCCGCGTCGATGGGGATGAAATGATGATGATTAGGATAACACTACACCCAGTCCCTGAGCAGAGAAAATCTCCGACCCAGCCGGGAATCGTACCCGGGCCCTTAGGATTGTCACGCTGACCTTTCCTTTTGTTCGGTATTGTTCATTGCGTTTGGTCTGGGTGGATGTCACGAGACATCTGTTCAAGTTGATCGTTGATTACTCTACTCCGTTTCTTTATTACAGAGGGCGATCAGCCCTCTGATCGAACACGCTGAGCAACCGTACCTGCAAGCATTCAGCTACCGGGACGGGCATAGCTACCATGACACTAGAGGAAACTGTAGAAGATTAAATCTCTAGAAGAAGACAGAGATTAGAGTATATCCAACAAATAAAAACTGCTTCTTTGTGACGAACAGTACGACTCGTAAGAGGAAGTTGTGGCGAACTGCAGCAAATCCGCTGGAAAAAGAAACAGCATAAATCAGGCTTGTGCAACAGTTATCGACGGCCATTTTTCGTGCGTATCTCTGTCGCGAATGGATTCGGAAAATGTGATGGGATGCCAATAGTTCGCGGTTGAAAATGGTTCAAATGGCTCTGAGCACTATGGGACTTAACATCTGAGGTCATCAGTCCCCTAGAACTTAGAACTTCTTAAACCTAACTAACCTAAGGACATCACACACATCCATGCCCCAGGCAGGATTCGAACCTGCGACCGTAGCGGTCGCCTGGTTGCAGACTGAAGCGCCTAGAACCGCTCGGCCACTTCGGCTGGCACAGTTCGCGGAACCCACTCTATACACACTGTACAGTAAGCAGGTGGAAATACAACAGCACAGTGATCACATACTGTGTCGTAAAAGTGTGTTGAAAACAAAGCCTGATGTTTACCTGGGTGTAATAAGACAAGGTAAGGTTTGTTTGTGCTAACGCCGCTGTCCGTTCGCCAGCTGGGGAATAATTCCGGCCCGCACCTTTCACTGTTTGCCTCCAGCGATGTGTACCGTCTCGAGCAGTGGCACCTAGCCGCGTTAGCGGTCGGACCCGTGGCGCTTCATTTGTCTTGCGCCTGGCGGGACGAAGGCTGACGCGATTAGCATCTGCTTTCGTGGTCTCGCCTGCGCAATTACGGCGGCGCTGCGGGCAGCAGGAAGCGTCGCTGCGCATCACCGCCCCACTGTAATACCGCGAGAGTAATTGTCGCGCACTACAGCTGCTAACGAGTCCTGCTTCCTCGGTGGCTTACCGCACGTGGCGCACACCTCTTCTCGCGTTCCTTCGCATACTTTTTCGTGTAATCTTCTCGACAGCCAGCGTCATCATGTGCGTTTTTTGTTGGCTGGACACTTCCAGCCATTAGCTTATGATGTTTTTACGCTGAACGAGCAGCTTAAGACGTAACACCCAATTCATTTCTGCAACAAGTGAAGCTGTCGAAACGAGGTTTTCAGCGGATGACAGTGCACACGTAATTTAGTTAAAGGGCTAATACAACTCTTGTAACAACGGAGTTATGAAGCAAGTACATTTCCTTCAATGTGCTATGTACTTTTAGGATTCAGATGTTCAAATGTGTGTGAAATCCTATGGGACTTAACTGCTAAGGTCATCAGTCCCTAAGCTTACACAAAACTTGTTGTTGTTGTTGTTGTTGTTGTGGTCTTCAGTCCTGAGACTGGTTTGATGCAGCTCTCCATGCTACTCTATCCTGTGCAAGCTTCTCCATCTCCCAGTACCTACTGCAGCCTACATCCTTCTGAATCTGCTTAGTGTATTCATCTCTTGGTCTCCCTCTACGATTTTTACCCTCCACGCTGCCCTCCAGTACTAAATTGGTGATCCCTTGATGCCTCACAACATGTCCTACCAACCTATCCCTTCTTCTAGTCAAGTTGTGCCACAAACTTCTCTTCTCCCCAATTCTATTCAATACCTCCTCATTAATTATGTGATCTACACATCTAATCTTCAGCATTCTTCTGTAGCATCACATTTCGAAAGCTTCTATTCTCTTCTTGTCTAAACTATTTATCGTTCACGTTTCACTTCCATACATGGCTACACACCATACAAATACTTTCAGAGACGACTTCCTGACACTTAAATCAATACTCGATGTTAACAAATTTCTCTTCTTCGGAAACGCTTTACTTGCCATTGCCAGTCTACATTTTATATCCTCTCTACTTCCACCGTCATCAGTTGTTTTGCTCCTCAAATAGCAAAACTCCTTTACTACTTTAAGTGTCTCATTTCCTAATCTAATTCCCTCAGCATCACCCGACTTAATTCGACTACATCCCATTATTCTCGTTTTGCTTTTGTTGATGTTCATCTTACACCCTCCTTTCAAGACACTGTCCATTCAGTTCAACTGCTCTTCCAAGTCCTTTGCTGTCTCTGACAGAATTACAATGTCGTCGGCGAACCTCAAAGTTTTTATTACTTCTCCATGGATTTTAACACCTACTCCGAACTTTTCCTTTGTTTCCTTTACTGCTGGCTCAATATACATTTTTAATAGCATCGGGGAGAGGCTAAAAGCCTGTCTCACTCCCTTCCCAACCACTGCTTCCGTTTTATGGCCGCCGGCCGTTCTGTCCGTGCGGTTCTAGGCGCTTTAGTCTGGAACCGCGTGACCGCTACGGTCGCAGGTTCGAATCCTGCCTCGGGCATGGATGTGTGTGACGTCCTTAGGTTAGTTAGGTTTAAGTAGTTCTAGGGGACCGATGACCATAGATGTTAAGTCCCATAGTGCTCAGAGCCATTTGAACCTTTAATGTCCCTCGACTCTTATAACTGCCATCTGCTCTCTGTACAAATTGCAAATAGCCTTTCGCTCCATGTATTTTCCCCCTGTCACCTTCAGAATTTGAAAGATACACTACTTAACCTAAATTATCCTAATGACAAGCCGGACGAGGTGGCCGAGCGGTTCTAGGCACTACAGTCTGGAACCGTGCGACCACTGTGGTCGCAGGTTCGAATCCTGCTTCGGGCATGGATGTGTGTGATGTCCTTAGTTAAGTTAGGTTTAAGTAGTTCTAAGTTATAGGGGTCTGATGACCTCAGAAGTTAACTCCTATAGTGCTCAGAGCCATTTGAACCATTTGAACCTAATGACAAACACATACACCCATGCTCAAGGGAGGACTCGAACCTCCACGGGGACCAGCCGCACAGTCCATGACTGCAGCGCCTAGACCGCGCGGCTTTTAGGATTCAGTGTGTAAAAACAGAACCCTTATAGCATCGCTTGGTTGTCCGCCAGTCAGTCTGTCTGTCTGTTAAGAACTCTTCTTCTCACGAACGGGTAGACGTACTATTTCATATACAGGGTGTTACAAAAAGGTACGGCCAAACTTTCAGGAAACATTCCCCACAGACAAAGAAAGGCAATATATTATGTGGACATGTGTCCGGAAACGCTTACTTTCCATGTTAGAGCTCATTTTGTTACTTCTCTTCAAATCACATTAATCATGTGATGGAAACACACAGCAACAGAACGTACCAGCGTGACTTCTAACACTTTGTTACAGCAAATGTTCAAAATGTCCTCCGTTAGCGAGGATACATGCATCCGCCCTCCGTTGCATGGAATCCCTGATACGCTGATGCAGCCCTGGAGAATGGCGGATTGTATCACAGCCGTCCACAATACGAGCACGAAGAGTCCCTACATTTGGTACCGGGATTGCGTAGACAAGAGCTTTCAAATGCCCCCATAAATGAAAGTCAAGAGGGTTGAGGTCAGGAGAGCGTGGAGGCCATGGAATTGGTCCGCCTCTACCAATCCATCGGTCACCGAATCTGTTGTTGAGAAGCGTACGAACACTTCGACTTAAATGTGCAGGAGCTCCATCGTGCATGAACCACATGTTGTGTCGTACTTGTAAAGGCACATGTTCTAGCAGCACAGGTAGAGTATCCCGTATGAAATCATGGCAGTGAATCGAGGAAGTACAGTACATACTGACGAAACTGAAATGAGCTCTATCATGGAAATTAAGCGTTTCCGGACACATGTCCATATAACATCTTTTCTTTATTTGTATGTGAGGAATGTTTCCTGAAAGTTTGGCCGTACCTTTTTGTAACACCCTGTATTAAGGTCTATGGTTCCTTGTCGGTGTAAAAATTTTTTTTTTTTTAAGTCACTCCAGTCAAAAGATACGGCTGTTTATCACAGGTATTTCGATACCTGATAACTCACTGCTCAAAATCTATAGTGTGGTTCCCGCTGACCTAGAATCACGAAATTTTGTAGGAAACAAGGTTTTACAGTACAAGTGAAAGGAAAAATCCGGAAATGGTTGATTTCTAATTTATAACATTAACAAAAACTTTTTCGCCATTTTTTTAAACCGTCTATCTGTCTGTCCGTCTGGCTGTTAAGAACCGATTTCCTTAGGAACGGGTAGACGTATCAAGTTCAAACATATGACACGTACTTAAGTTTTGGAAATTTGTGGTGAGTTCCTATGGGACTAAACTGCTAAGGTCATCAGTCCCTAGGCTTACACAATACTTATTCTAACTTAAGCCGGCCGGAGTGGCCGAGCGGTTCTAGGAGCTACTGTCTGGAACCGCGCGACCGCTACGGTCGCAGTTCGAATCCTGCCTCGGGCATGGATGTGTGTCATGTCCTTAGCTTAGTTAGGTTTAAGTAGTTCTAAGTTCTAGGGTATTGATGATCTTAGAAGTTAAGTGCCATAGTGCTCAGAGCCATTTGAACCATTCTAACTTAAACTAACTAAAGCTAAGAACAATACACACGTATATACCCGAGGGATGACTCGAACCACCGATGGGGGGAGCCGCAAGGACAAGGCGCCCTAGATTGCACGGCTGCCCCGCACGGCCCGTACTTAAGTTTATGGTTCCTTAGCGACGTAAAAAATGTAAGCTTCTAAGTCTGTACGATGAAAAGATTCAGCCATTTATATCACATATTTTGAAACTCCCCAACTCACCCGTCAAAACATATAAGGTAATACCCGTTGACGTAGGATCATGAAATTCGGCGAGAAGTAAGGTCTCACAGAACAAGTGAAGGAAAACATCTTAAACTTATTCATTTTTAATTGTATCACACAAAAAACATCATGTTGCAGTTTGAATGTATACTGCACTAATTATAAGTCAAAAGCAAAATAGACGAACATTACTGCATGCAAACGTAAAATGTATGTTGCAGTCATGTTTTAGTAAGTACATAAAAATGTTCAATTAAATCTTCTCTCTCAACATATATAAACATAGGTCCCCTGTTCGCTTCTTTTTGTGTGACCGAGCTAGTCTGAGGAACTGCTATGAGATACTGATACGTTCTTGGTGTTCCCGAGGCCATTGTCTTGCCAGTATCGATATCGATAACAGGCAAAAACCGTTGGGAGCCTTGAATCCCAAGATGAATGAACCATATATATATACATAATTAAGTTTGTACGGAACCCTCTGTAAGCGACCCATACAAGTACTTCGCCAATGTTTTAATAGCATTAGCTAAAGCAAAGCATATATCCACGTCCTAGTCCAGACCGGCCAATGGGACCGAGTGCCCACCGTATGGAAATGGAAATGCTGTGTGGCTAGGGCCTCCCGTCGGGTAGACCGTTCGCCTGGTACAAGTCTTTCAAGTTGATGCCACTTCGGCGATCTGCGTGTCAATGGGGATGAAAAGATGATGATAACGACAACAAAACACCCAGTCCCTGAGCGGAGATATGCTCCGACCCAGCCGGGAATCGTACCCGGGCCGTTAGGCATGACATTCTGTCGCGCTGACCTGTCAGCTACCAGGGGCGGACGCCCACCGTATCATCCTCGACCACTGGCGCCATTTTGGTGCGATCTGGAGCGACGCGTGGTCAGCACTCCATTTTCCCAGGCGTTATCTCAATCAAGCAGGTTCTCAGTTGACATCAGGAAGCTGAGTGTAGCCCGTCCCAGTCCCCTCAACAAGGAAAATTCCGTAGCAGTACTGGGAATCGAATCCGGGTCCTCCTCATAGCAACCAGGCACGCTGACCACTAAGTTACGGAGAGGGGCAATAGCATTAGGAAGGACCGTGATAGTGATATAATAGTTGTTGATGCTGACGTTTAAACTTTTCGCTGAAGTAGCCGAGAGATATTACGGCAGTGTTGCTACTCAATTTCAGCACTTTCCCCAAATTTTTGAGAAAAGGTTCAACATTAAAATCAACATATGTTACTGCACTCATATTTCAAATGGTTCAGATGGCTTTGAGCACTATGGGACTTAACATCTGAGGTCACCAGTCCCCTAGAACTTAGAAGTACTTAAACCTAACTAACCTAAGGGCATCACACACACCCATGCCCGAGGCAGGACTGTACCGGTCGCGCGGTTCCAGACTGAAGCGCCTAGAACCGCTCGGCCACACCGGCCGGCCACTCGTATTTTCAAGAACTTTAGGAAGCCGCTCCACAGAAGAACCCTATTTGCCTTAAAAACTTGGTTAATTAAGGATTTATGGTTTTAACAATACAACAGACTTACGTGCATACCATCATACACAGTAATCCTCGTTTCAACATCTTCAGACAATCACGAAGTTAAAGGTGTTTCTGTGTAGGTTAGGTAAATATACACGTGTGAACTTGAATTTTGGACGCCCATGCAAATTACTGTTCCCTGTGACATGTGTGTAACAGACATACATCACGGGAAGCAGAGTGGCCTGTGTCTCGTATAATCCGGGTTTACAGCTGGCGACCCTAGCGTCCGACGTTGTTTACGCAGTTCAAATGGTTTAAATGGCTCTGAGCGCTATGGGACTTAACATCTGAGGTGATCAGTCCCCTAGACTTAGAACTACTTAAACCTAACTAACGTAAGGACAGCACACACATCCATGCCCGAGGCAGGATTCGAACCTGCGATCGTAGCAGCAGCGCGGTTCGGGACTGAAGCGCCTGGAAGCGCTCGGCCACAACGGCAGGCTGTTTACGCAGTATTTTATTGTAACTTATGATCACAACGGGTGAATCGCGTAAGACATAACGCTCGTTTTAATTCGAGAACGGTTAAAAACATCGAAACGAGATTTTCAGAAAATAGTAGTACACAGGGGGACACTTAATTTTTTGCGTGTCTGATCCTTTTAAGTCTTGTACCAAGCGAATTACTGGAGCATACGTAGATTTTTCAAAAGGATGGATATGTTTTTTAACCGCATTGGAAAGCTCTCAGAGCAGGCCGGAGTGGCCGAGCGGTTTTAGGCGCTACAGTCTGCAACCGCGCGATCGCTACGGTCGCAGGTTCGAATACTGCCTCGTGCATGGATGTGTGTGATGTCGTTAGGTTAGCTAGGCTTAAGTAGTTCTAAATTCTAGGGCACTGATGACCTCAGAAGTTAAGTCCCATAGTGCTCAGAGCCATTTGAACCATTTTTGAAAGCTCTCAGAAACAAAAATACAGTGGCATCGCTTGTTAATGTTGACATGAAACTCTTTGCAAACACATCCAAGAAAAGTCCTAAAATAGAAAGGTAACGCGGTCGAGACCGATTGTTGCGCTGTAAATCCTGGCGAGTCGGGCCCTCATGCCAAGTTCCAGCGTTGTGTCAAGCCTTTCATTCGTTTACCTGATTCCACAAAAGATGCTCACCTAAACATGAGCGGGTACACACATATGAAGTACACTGTCCATGTTAATGTGACCATAGCTTAAATAATTGGATTTTGCAGCTCTGGCCGCTGCGAAACGTGCAAGGAGAGTGTCTGTGGGGTTCTGGAAGGTACTGGAGGGATGAGGAGCCACGACGTTATGCATGATTTGCATGGTTTGCTTCCAAACTATCGTCTGAAAGAGAAATTTTTGAAAATTTTGACAAGGTTTAGTTTTCCACAGAAAACGTCAAAAGACCTTGCGTATGCGGTGCCGTTTAACTTTATGTTTTTACGAAAGATACCATCCTGCAACTTGTACTCGTAATGTAGAAAGTGACGATTAATTGTGCATCTTCCGAAAGCCGTCTGTGCCGGTCAAAACTTGGAGGTAACAAGTCGTTACGGGCTCTTTCCAGGTATAAGGGATTTCTCAAATCACGGACAAGCATACATTTTCAGTATGACTTTATGCATTTGGTCGTTTACTAGTCGATAGTTATGATTATTACATTATTTGTGATAATAAAAATTAGTAGACTGCCAAATAACATTGTAACTTTAATAAAATTTCATCCGATTACACGTATTTTCCCCATTGTATCAATTGTAATATAAATAATAAAGAAAATGACTGTGTTGAAAATAAAAATAAAAACTGATGAACGGAACTCGATCCAGCGATCCAGATTCTTGAACGTTTAACACATTTTTTTTAAAAAAACATTTTGTTCTATATTGTTCGTTGAATTTCTTCAGGGCGGACGTCCGATTACACCCATTCAGTTTGTACGATGATCCGTTCGCTCAGTTCTTTTATTATAAAGGGTAACTAACGCTCTGACCGAAGACGCTTTTTTTAAAAAAAAAAATCTCATTTTGTTCGCTTTGGTTCGTTGCATCTGCTCGGGGCGGACGTCGTGAGACATCCGTTTAAGATCGTTGTCGATCGATTAACTCAGTTTTTTTTTTATTACAGAGGGCAGATAACCCTCTGACCGAAAACTCTTTTTTTTCCATTTTGTTCAGTATAGTTCGTTGCGTTTGGTCTGTGCGGACGTCACATGGCGTCCGTTCAAGTTGAACGTTGATTCCTTTACTCAGTTTTTTTATTACAGAGGACAGTCGGCCCTCTGACCGAACACGCTGAGCTACCGTGCCGGCAAATTTAACCAGTGGTGGGATTCACACCTGGGACCGAAGGAGTTTTGATTATGTATCAAAGACGTTACCCTAAGACCACGGGTGCGAACCCGGTGATGAAATGAACGCCCTTAGCTACTTACAGGCGTTGACATACGTCAACGGGGACCGATGAAAATGTGTGCCCCGACCGGGACTCGAACCCGTGCTGAGCTACCGTGCCGGCACCGCTTCAATGCCGCCGCTTCATGGTTAAAATGGCCACGCACAGATATGTATTCGACGACCGAAATTATATTGCGAGTTTCTCAATAACGCTCGAGAAGTACGCGCTACTGCTTACACATTTTGTTGTCCTCATGGAGTACTACGATTGTACGAAGTTTGCAGTAAATCCGCGTTCCAAGCGTCGTGGCCTCCCCTTGTGAGTAGACGACCAGTTACGGTACTGGCGTGCAAACCGCAGCCTTCATCACAAATGACAGCAGTCAATGGGGGCGTATGAACCAGGCGCCTGCCGTGGTGGGCCACAAGCAGCAACATTCGCTGAGCGGTCGTTGAGGAGACACTGTTGATAGTCCCTTGCTTCATCTGGGCGATCAGTTGCTCAACAGTTTCACGTGTATTCGCCAGTATACATCTCTGCAGCCGTTGTTCACCTCTGTCATCTATAGCTTGTTCTACATCTACATCTACATTTATACTCCGCAAGCCACCCAACGCTGTGTGGCCGAGGACACTTTACGTGCCACTGTCATTACCTCCCTTTCCTGTTCCAGTCGCGTACGGTTCTCGGGAAGAACGACTGCCGGAAAGCCTCCGTGCGCGCTCGAATATATTCGATACCTCATCCAGAAACGCACCCTCTCGAAACGTGGACAGCAAGCTACACCGCGATGCAGAGCGCCTCTCTTGCAAGGTCTGCCACTTGAGTTTACTAAACATCTCCGTAATGCTATCACGCTTACCAAATAACCCTGTGACGAAACGCAGCGCTCTTCTTTGGATCTTCTCTATCTCCTCTGTCAACCCGACCTGGTACTGATCTCACACTGATGAGCAATACTCAAGTATAGGTCGAACGAGTGTTTTGTAAGCCACCTCCTTTGTTGACGGACTACATTTTCTAAGGACTCTCCCAATGAATGTCAACCTGGTACCCGCCTTACCAACAATTAATTTCATATAATCATTCCACTTCAAATCGTTCCGCACGCATACTCCCAGATATTTTACAGAAGTAACTGCTACCAGTGTTTGTTCCGCTATCATATAATCGTACAATAAAGGATCCTTCTTTCTATGTATTCGCAATACATTAGATTTGTCTATATTAAGGGTCAGTTGCCACTCCCTGCACCAAGTGCCTATCCGCTGCAGATCTTCCTGCATTTCGCTGCAATTTTCTAATGCTGCAACTTCTCTGTGTACTACAGCATCATCCGCGAAAAGCCGCATGGAACTTCCGACACTATCTACTAGGTCATTTATATATATTGTGAAAAGCAATGGTACAATAACACTTCCCTGTGGCACGCCAGAGGTTACCTTAACGCCTGTAGACGTCTCTCCATTGAGAACAACATGCTGTGTTCTGTTTGCTAAAAACTCATCAATCCAGCCACACAGCTGGTCTGATATTCCGTAGGCTCTTACTTTGTTTATCAGGTGACAGTGGGGAACGCTTTCCGGAAGTCAAGAAAAATAGCATCTACCAGGGAACCTGTATCTGGTATTTTCTGGGTCTCATGATGTGCACCACAGTTGTCTCGGCGCCAGTTTTATATAGCGCCATTTTGCCATGCGCGGTATACATTAACCGCGGTGGCATGCGAGCGATTTACAGACTCAACTGTTTCGGAAATGCTTCCACCCTTGGCCTAAAAGCAAATGATTGTCCCCTTTTGGATGTCAGACATATTGATCCGTTTCCGCGTTGAGATAAGTACCGCAATGTTTTATATACCCTCTACTGCTAGTGCTGCAACCTCCAGTATGAGAGTGGTTATTTCATGCTGACGTCTGACATAAGCGGTGTTCACATTATTTTCACTGGATCGTGTAGTTTTCGTATGCTCCTTCATTTTTCTTATAAGTTAGTTAGCATTTAGCCCCATTTGAACAGTTATAACTGGCACTGTCTCTACACTATTGGCCATTAAAATTGCTACACCACGAAGATGACATGCTACAGACGCGAAATTTAACCGACAGGAAGAAGATGTAAATGATTACCTTTTAAGAGCATTCACACAAGGTTGGCGCCGGTGGCGACACCTACAACGTGCTGACACGAGGAAAGTTTCCAACCGATTTCTCATACACAAACAGCAGTTGACCGGCGTTGCCTGGTGAAACGTTGTTGTGATGCCTCGTGTGAGGAGGTGATATGCGTACCATCACGATTCCGACTTTCGTAAAGGTCGGATTGCAGCTTATCGCGATTGCGGTTTATCGTATCGCCACATTGCTGCTCGCGTTGGTCGAGATCCAATGACTGTTAGCAGAGTATGGAATCGGTGGGTTCAGGAGGGTAATGCGGAACGCCGTGCTGGATCCCAACGGCCTCGTATCACTAGCAGTCGAGATGACAAGCATCTTATCCACATGGCTGTAACGGATCGTGCAGCCACGTCTCGATCCATGAGTCAACATATGGGGACGTTTGCAAGACAACAACCATCTGCACGAACAGTTCGACGATGTTTGCAGCAGCATAGACTATCAGCTCGGAGACTATGGCTGCGGTTACCCTTGATGCTGCATCACAGACAGGAGCGCCTGCGATGGTACTCAACGACGAACCTGGGTGCACAAATGGCAAAACGTTATTATTTCGGATGAATCCAGGTTATGTTTACAGCTTCATGATGGTCGCATCCGTGTTTGGTGACATCGCGGTGAACGCACATTGGAAGCGTGTATTCGTCATCGCCATACTGGCGTATCACCCGGCGTGATGGTATGGGCTGCCATTGGTTACACGTCTCGTCACTTCTTGTTCGCATTGACGGCACTTTGAACAGTGGACGATACATTTCAGATGTGTTACGACTCGTGATTCTACCCTTCATTCGATCCCTACGAAACCCTACATTTCAGCAGGATAATGCATGACCGCATGTTGCAGGTCCTGTACGGGCCTTTCTGGATGTTCGACTGCTGCGCTGGCCAGCACAGTCTCCAGATCTGTCCCCAATTGAAAACATCTGGTCAATGGTGGCCGAGCAACTGGCTCGTCACAATACGCCAGTCACTACTCTTGATGAACTGTGGTATCGTGTTGAAGCTGCATGGGCAGCTATACCTGTACACACCATCCAAGCTCTGTTTGACTCAATGTC
Organism: Schistocerca cancellata; assembly: GCF_023864275.1. Lineage (NCBI taxonomy): Eukaryota > Metazoa > Arthropoda > Insecta > Orthoptera > Acrididae > Schistocerca > Schistocerca cancellata. The sequence goes on along the minus strand of NC_064634.1, from coordinate 140,212,468 downwards.
CAGGCGTGTCAAGGCCGCTATTACGGCCAGAGGTGGTTGTTCTGGGTACTGATTCCTGAGGATCTATGCACCCAAATTGTGTGAAAATATAATCACATGTCAGTTCTAGTATAATATATTTGTCCAATGAATACCCGTTTATCATCTGCATTTTTTCTTGGTGTAGCAATTTTAATGGCCAGTAGTGTATGTCGTATAAAGCAGAGTGCTGAGGAAGCACGTTTCATTTTACTAGGGTTGGCCTAAGTTCTTGCCGCATATAACGGCGGGGCCTGTCACGAGATCAGCACTTGACGGATTTGCATGGCAATTTCAGCCGTCTTGTCTTTCAACTCTAGCACAGTGCTCCGACACGTTTGCGAAAAATGTCAGCACCAACGTTAACGAGTGGTATAGAGGATGTTTCAAGATCTTTGTGTCAGACGTCGAGGGGAATAACTTTTGGTAGATATAAAATATCCGCTGGCGCTTCCAGGCAACTAGGCGTCATTTGGTGTTCACCGGTCCTGAGAAGAGAAGATTTCACTGAACTGTCCGGGTCGCTGCGAACTACCTACGCCAGTTCATTTGAGATAATTATTTTCAAGAAGCAAACCTTAAGAATCAGTGGCTAAACGGAAACATGTAGGTGTCTGGCTCTGAGCACTATGGGACTTAACATCTGAGGTCATCAGTCCCCTAGAACTTAGAACTACTTAAACCTAACCAACCTAAGGACATCACACACATCCATGCCAGAGGCAGGATTCGAACCTGAGACCGTAGCGGTCGCGCGGTTCCAGACTGAAGTGCCTAGAACCGATCGGCCACACCGGTCGGCAGACATGTAGGTACTTCAGAACAGAATCAGGAAATTTAATTTTCCTGGGCCTTCCTCATTGCCGGCCGGTGTGGCCGAGCGGTTCTAGGCGCTTCAGTCCGGAACTACGCGACTGCTACGGTCGCAGGTTCGAATCCTGCCTCGTGCATGGATGTGTGTGATGTCCTTAGGTTAGTTAGGTTTAAGTGGTTCTAAGTTCTAGGGTACTGATGACCTCAGATGTTTAAGTCCCATAGTGCTCAGAGCCATTTGAACCTTCCCCATTTCATTCGGAGCACATGACTGAATTGTAGATAACACACAAGCCATACACGCAAGTCGAGTGACTATGCCCTGCCGCATCTCAGGCGCATAATCAACACGAAAGGAAGTATAGCAACGCCAGGGAATGTCGGCAAACATTTTTCTCTAACGAACGTTCTTCCCAATGACGTTATTCACCACTCCCAGATATTTGATAGAACGGCTTTCAAACACCCTGCATAATCGTACTCATCTTTTGAAGAGCTTTCGAATTCCATTATAAAAGGTGCATCCTGCTATTAAAAAACGTAGTTGCTCCGTTTCACATGATGCAAGAAACAGAAAATTTACGACCTTTCCTTCGTGGGAGACCACAGTTATATAAAACTTTTTCAAAGAAATTTCCGCCATCAGTGATGAATGTAGGTGACAGGAATATATTAGCCACTAAATACGCCACACTGTATCTTAATGGTTTCTCACATTGCCCAATGTCTGCTATATTTTGTGTCTTGAATATGTTCTAGTATCCCTTAATACGACAACTGGTGCATAAGACCACACACCCACCCACACACACACACACACACACACACACACACACATACACACTCACTGGTCATACCGGACTCTAGAGTCCATTACCGCAGCAACGTATTTTCGTAATAAGACCAGAAAGATGTATTTCGGCATGAGATGTCACTGACACGTGAGACATTATTTAGTGTTAACATGTAGTTGAGAATGGCTACAAAGCCAAATGACAGTGAAAAACGACAGAATTTTTTTTTTCAGAAAAGAAAAAATTACGTGTCCCTTTGCGCTCTACCATTTGCCGTAACACCTATTTCGATCTCTTAAGCCATTCGCGAAATAAAAGGAGTGTTATGTCTTAAGCGACTCACCCTGTATACACTCTAAGAAAAAAAATTACGAACCGCCAAGGAATTACATGAATGGGACGGAAATCACGGGATGTGATGTACATGTGCAAACAAACGACTACAATTTCAGAAAAATCGGGTGATTTATGAGAAAAAACTTCACAAATAGAGCAAGTCAACAACGCGTTGATCCACCACGGGCTCGTACGCAAGAGTAGTGTGTAAGCCTAGGGACCGATGACCTCAGCAGTTTGGTCCCATAGGAGCTTACCACGAATTTCCAATTTTTACACATATAGGGAAAGTGGATAAACGTCATCCGCTAAAGTCATTCGCTAAAGCGGACGGTATTTCGTGTTGAGTGATCGTGACAGTCATTAGAGAGGATTTTGGAATAAAATGAGAGGACGACAGCTGCAAAAGTCACTGCAGAGCTGAATGTCGCTCCCGCGGAAGCTCTCCGAAAAAACAAAAAAAAAAATAAATCCAACTTCTGGCGGAATTTACATCCAGAGTTTGAAATATGGCGGGGTTTCGGTGATGTTTCGGTTATTCACACCACGGAATTCCATGGGCACCGTGGTTACTCTGCAAGGCCTCATTACTGCCAAGGATGGGGTTACTATTTTGGCTGATAAGGTCCTTCGCACAGTACAATGCTTGTTCCCAAATGAGGATGCTGTGTTCCGCCGCTGTTCACATAGCTCGCAACGTCCAGGACCGGTTTCGTGAGCACGAGGATGAATTTTCGTATCTGCCCTGACCAGTATAGCCACCAAATCTCAACAGTATTGAGCATTTATGGTCTACTTGGGGAGAGAAGGATGCATAATCACTATCCACGTCTATAATCGTTACCTGAACTTGAAACTCCCTGACAGATTAAAACTGTGTGCCAGACCGAGACTCGAACTCGGGACCTTTGCCTTTCGTGAGCAAGTATTCTACCACCTGAGCTACCTAATCACGACTTACGACCCGTTCTCACAGCTTCAGTTCTGCCAGTACCTCGTCTCCTACCTTCGAAACTTCACAGGAGCTCTTCTGCGAAACTTCCAGAAGTAGTACTCCTGGAAGAAAGGATATTGCGAAAACATGGCTTAGGCCGGTATTACACTATCAAATTTCTTTGTCAAAGATTTGATCAAAGATGTGATCCAATATTCCGTCCAATATATTTGACAAAGATCTTTGACGTAGCGCTAGAGGGGGTATTACACTGTCATCAAATTTTTCGTCAAAGTTCAAGATGGCTGACAACAACTTGTTACTAACCGCAGCAGTTCTACGTACTCCAATTGCATTCTGTGCACATGCGGAAAAGAAGTGGGGGAAAAAATGGAACCATACATACGAGGTTGACAGTCTTAAAAGTCCTGGGATTACAACTTGATAATAAATTTAGTTGGGAGGAGCACACCACAGAACTGCAGAAAGGCCTTAACAAATCTGTATTTGCAATTCGAGTGTTAGCAGACATAGGAAACATAAAAATGAAAAAGCTTGCATACTTTCATTCCATAATGCCTTATGGGATAATATTTTGGGATAAATCTTGAATTCAAACAAGTTTTCGAGGTCCAAAAGCGTGTAATACGTATTATTTGTGGAGTAAATTCACGGACCTCCTGCAGAAACCTCTTCAAAGAACTGGGTATACTAACTACTGCCTCTCAGTATATTTACTCGTACTTCTTAATGAAATTTGTCGTAAATAATATATCTCTTTTTCCAACAAACAACTCAGTTCATACATACAATACCAGGAACAAAAATGATCTGCACAAGGACTTAAAAGCGTCTGTGATCTATTCTGTTACTCGTTTTTATTCTCTGTGGGTGTTTTTAGTATTTGGAAAAAGGGACCGATGACCATCGCAGTCTGGTCCCTTTAATCCCACAAACCAACCAACTTACTTTAGTTCAAAAAGGGGTCCACTACTCAGTAACACTCATCTTCAATAATTTGCCAGGAAACATAAAAAAATTAGTTAGAAATAAAGATCAGTTTAAAAGGAGCCTGAAAGACTTACTACTGGCCAACTCCTTCTACTCCATTGGCGAAATTTTTAATAGAAACAAATGATGTATTGTATTTATTCATACTATTAGTATTGTTATTTCAGCTTAAAAAAATCGACATGTTCCACATCCACGAGGCTCTCCTCAGCACGGATCTATGGAACGAAACACTAATCTAATCTGGGTAAAGCCGTGGGTTTTACGACGACACGATAAAAGCATTCAACAAAACTTGTTACGTGAGCTTACAGTGGAAGACGTCAAGTCGTACATCAATTACTTAAGAATGGATGAGCATACATTTCTGTATGTGCTCAATGAAGTGTATCCTCATATCACAAAGCACAATATTCACTTAAGAACTGCTACATCTTCTGAAGACAGGCTCACTATAACACTCCCATTCCTTGCTACAGGAGAGGGTTATGTTATGTTAGGTTAGGTTAGATCAGCTTAGGTCTCCAATCTTCTTAATCTATTTTTGTATTCAGGGTGCCTCACGTTGTAAAGCGCCTCATCAGCTTCAGACATCTCTATTAATTTTGTAGTTGTCGGCACACACCAATTGTATTTACTGGCAATGGTTATAAAAACACTACAGACGACAGTACGCTGCAGCGATGCTAGCGCTCCATGTGGTAACATGTCACATAGCAGTGAACAGAAGACAAGCGGTTTCTTTGATCAAATATACAGCGAGGCCCTAGATTTGATCAAATATTGGACGACATTTGACAAAGTCCCTATTACACTATCAAAGATATTGGACAAAGAAATTTGATAGTGTAATACCGGCCTTAGCCACAGCTTGGGGGATGTTTCCAGATTGAGATTTTCACTCTGCCGTGGAGTGTGCGCTGATATGAAAGTTCCTGGCATATTAAAACTGTGTGCCGGACCGAGACTCGAACTCGGGACCTTCGCCTTTCGCGGGCAAGTGCTCTACCATTTCTGTTACCTGAACTTGCCACCATTTTCCAGGAATAGTAGTATAAGATTCCACTGGAAAGCATACAGGTCTGTATTAATTTACTCCGAGACGACTGGAAGCTGTTTCTAGTTCCATGGAGTTTCCTTTGCCGTTTTAGGCATGTTATGTGTGGTGTTTCTGGTGTTTCCGTATTTTTGTCCACCACCTGTAAATTTCAGCCGTGTTAGATACAGTAACATGCCGAGATTCTAGTGAACACCTGCGTGGTGTATGCAGGGAAGCGAAGCGACCGCTAAGTACAGAGGTCAGTCGCGGAGCGGCGGATCACTCGGGTTTGTGAGAACCTGTCGTAGAGACTAGTGGCCGGCTCGCACTACGGTACGCAACCGCGAGTACGCTCCACCAGTGGCCGCGCTTTCCCGCTACAAAGGGGAGAAGATTCTCTCCGCTGTTGCGCAACGACGCTGCTGTGATGCAGCCGTTAAGTCCGCGGGGCGCACTTAACTCACGGTTGGCGGCATTCAAACGTCTGCCGCCGGCTGTGGAGCCGTCTCACGCACCGAGTGAAGCAGCACGCGTCCCACTCAGTTACGTGGAAGTACGAATGTAAAGTAAGAGAGAGCAGGAGTATTAAAAACAAGAAATATGCTAAGGAACCAAAACATTTTGACCACTACCTACTGTGAGGCTATGTGCCCCTGGTGGTTTTGTGGGCACCTGGCGGCGTTAAGGAAAGTTGTAACGTCTTCTGGGAAAACACATATTATATGTGGTAAAAAAAAGAGAAAAGAATAATTGAACTGGATGATTGGTCAAGTGGTTCAAATGGACCTTAGCGCTATGGGACTTAACTGCGGAGGTCATCAGTCCCCTAGAACTTAGAACCACTTAAACCTAACTAACCTAAGGACATCACAGACGTCCATGCCCGAGGCAGGATTCGAACCTACGACCGTAGCGGTGGCGTGGTTCCAGACTGAAGCGCCTAGAACCGCTCGGCCACTCCGGCCGGCCCATTAAATAACAGGATCACCATACTACATGCACATATTGCGGATCATCTGGATCCCTTTATGCTTTAAGGTTTCCCCGACGGCGATGGCATCTTCCACCAGAAGAACTGTGCTTGTCACAAAGCCAGAATCGTGCTACAGAGGTTTGAGGAGCTTGATAATGAATTCACGTTGATGTGTTGGGCACCAAATTCACCTGCTCTCACCCGATGGAACAAGTCTTGGACGCTATAGGGCGCCATCCCCGCACCCGTAAACCATTTGGGCGTAATTTACGTAAATTGAGTGACCTGTGCCTTGAAATCTGGTGCGATATACGTCCAGCAACGAACCATGCCATCCAAAATCTTTGCCGCATCACGTTCTAAAGGTGAACCGACACGCTGTTTTGCATAATGTTTCGGCTCATCAGTGGATGTTGGTTAATAATGGCGAGTGATAACAGTCTCAAATACACTCTAAGAAAAAAAAAAGTCGACACACCAAGAAGGAATTATCTGAATGTGACGGAAACCCGTGGATGTGATGTACATGCACAGACAAACAAATGACTGCAGTTCCGAGAAACGATGGATGATTTATTCAAGAGAAATAGCTTCACAAATCGAGAAAGTCTGTAAGATTTTTGTTAATATCTGGCCCTTATGGAGGTAGTTACTGGGCGTGGCATCGATTGACAGAGTTGTTGGATGTCCTCCAGAGGGATATCTTGCCAAATTCTGTCCAACTAGTGCAATAGATGGTCAAAATCCCGAGATGGTTGGAGGGTTACACCGATAATAGTCGACGTTCTCAGTTGGGGAGAGATCAAGCGATCTTGCTGCCCAAGGTATGCTTTGGCAAGCACGGAGACAAGCAGTACGTTCGCAGTGTGTGTGAGCGGGAATTATTTTGCTGAAATGTAAATCAACGCTGGCTTACCATGAAGGGCAACAATACGGGGCGTAGAATATCGTTGACGTACCGCTGTGCTGTAAGGGTGCTCGGGTGACAACCAAAGGGCCCGTGCTATGAAAAGAAATTGCATATCAGACCATCACTGCCGGCCAGAGTGGCCGAGCGGTTCTAGGCGCTACAGTCTGGAACCGCGCGACCGCTACGGTCACAGGTTCGAATCCTGCCTCGGGCGTGGATGTGTGTGATGTCCTTAGCTTAGTTAGGTTTAAGTAGTTGTAAGTTATAGGCGACTCATGATTTCAGAAGTTAAGTCCCATAGTGCTCAGAGCCATTTGAACATTTTGAAGACCATCACTCCTGGTTGTTGGGCCGTATGGTGGGCAACATTCAGGATGGTATCTCATCGCTGTCTGGGGGGTCTATAGAAACTTCTTCGTCGAGCAATCTAGTTGACTGAAGTAGAACTGTCTTCAGTGACGAGTCCCTCTTAGAATTTGAGTTCCGACGATCAGCGAAGACGTGTCTCAAGACGCCCTGGAAACTGGTGGGATACCAACCTGTTCTCTGCCATGCGTCCCGACAACCAGAGTGATCGTCAGGGGTAGCATTTCTTTGCATAGCAGAACCCCTTCTGGTTGTCATTCGCGGCAACCTTACAGCACAACGGTACATCGACGGTATCCTACGCTACGTTTTGTTGATGTCCTTCATGAAAGCTATCCTGGATTTACATTTCAACCAAATAATTCCAGCCTGAACACGGTGACAGTTTCTAATACTTCTCTTCGTGCGTGCCGAACCTTATTCTTGACCGAGCGAGGTGGCGCAGTGGTTAGCACACTGGACTCGCATTCGGGAGGACGACGGTTCAACCCCGTCTCCGACCATCCTGATTTAGGTTTTCCGTGATTTCCCTAAATCGCTTCAGGCAAATGCCGGGATGGTTCCTTTGAAAGGGCACGGCCGATTTCCTTCCCCATCCATCCCTCACCCGAGCTTGCGCTCCGTCTCTAATGACCTCGTTGTCGACGGGACGTTAAACACTAATCTCCTCCTCCTCCTTATTCTTGCCAGCAAGGTCGCCAGATCTCTGCCCAACTGCGAAGATTTCGACCATTATGGGCAGGTTTCTCCACCCATCTTGAGGTTTTGACGGTCTAAAGCGGCAATTGAACAGAATTTGGCACGATATTCCTCAGGATGAAGTCCAACGAATCTATCGAAATTGCTTAATTTGTGAAGCTCTTTCCTTTGAATTTATCTGAAATTGTAATCATTTTTTGTCCGTACGTGTACATCACATCTCTCGATTCCGTCCCTTTTGAATACTTTCTTCGTGGCCAATCTTTTTTTTTTGTCTTAGAGTGTATTTTATTACTGCTATCATCGTAAACTGCTTGATAATTATTGGATAACAACAAGATTTCCACATGTAACTCTGTGTCGCAGTAATGTCGTCGCATGAAGTTACTGGCAGAAAAAGCTGACAAGCGGTCTACCCCAGCAGTGCACGCGCCAGCGTAATTGCTGCTAACTCGTAAGATAATATCGCAGGCTGGTTGGTGGGAAAACCAGACACCTGAAGACCTTCGTAAGTGGATGCAATCAGGTGTGGCATGACACTGATGGCTGTAATGAATAACATTGTTGAAGGAAGACCATAAGAGCATTCCATTGTCAGCGCGAAGTGTATCATCTCACAAGCGACGAAAGAAAGCCTGCAAAGGAATGGTACATTGCGTCACATGTTCACAGCGGGGCTCCTTGGCTGTATGGTGGTGATCAGTTTATATTAAATCTATCATATATGTAGAGGACAGCCGGTTCCGCTAAAGTTACTCCAGACCCTTCCCGGACAGTCCTTCTACTACCTATATTCAGAGTAAAATGGACACCCGGAAGTTTTGGTTCACCCACTGCACCACTGCACCAATAATTATGGCCAGGATAATGTTCTCAAATGAAACCGAATTCAGTTTGACAACCGCGTATGGGAATCTTCTTTTACGGCGTATGCGCATATCTCGCCATGATGCGCCGAAGATGGAGGATCGTGACGATTACGATGGACATGGAGTCATTGCCTGGCCGCCTGTGATGAGAAGTGCACTAACACTGCTGCGTATCTTCGTGGCAATTTCTGTGCCAGGGCACGACATTTATCGAAAAAGTGGAAGGGTGTATTCGAATTTTCCGTGATGTAGTGGAACCTTCATTTTCATGGATCACAGGAGCATCTCGAGAGGATAGACAAGACAGCTGAAATACGGGAGGCAGTGAACATGGGGTGCCTGGAGCCGGCTGTATATTCGTCTGATGTGAATATCTTAAGGGGGGATGAGACGTCAAAAATTTAAAAAAATTTAATTTTTCAAAAATATGCCTATTTTGTAGCGCACATCTTCCTGAACAGTTAGATGTATTAAACATATATATTTGAGAGACTATAATGCGCGTTATTTGGTCTTAAGTGTACCAAGATGCAGCGCCACACATCTCTGCACAACATTGTTCTGTCATATGTAAGTGTATTTCGCTGTGTATAATTCGAACGTTTATATTTTATATTCAGGGACCTGGCAAATGAAAAAATGTCTTCATGTTGGTACCCAAAACCCAGATGAAAGTTTTAATCAAAGTGTATGGTAAAGATTGCCATAAACCATTTTTGTGGGAAGAAATGCACCTCCTATTAGTGTTTATGGTGCAGTTTCATATTTTAATGACGGTGTGCAAAGCAGGAATATTTTTTAGAGAAAATGGGAATTAAGCACAGAGTGAACTGCATCAAAGCTTTGTAAGTGATAGACGAAAAATGGTTCAAATGGCTCTGAGCACTATGCGACTTAACATCTGAGGTCATCAGTCGCCTAGAACTTAGAACTACTTAAACCTAACTAACCTAAGGACATCACACACGTCCATGCCCGAGGCAGGGTTCGAACCTGCGACCCGTAGGGGTAGCCCGGTTCCAGACTGTAGCGCCTAGAACCGCTCGGCCACTCCGGCCGGCCTGTGATAGACAAAGAGCGTGTAGTGAAAGCAGGTAAATCATTTTTGGAGGTGATAAAATGAAGAAGAGTGCATCACAGGAATGTGAAAAGAAAGAAAACTGATTTAAAAAATATAAAAGAACCTGCTTATGGTGATGTACAGTTCTAAAAGAATTCCAAATAGAAGCAGAAACCTTAACGGCCATTTTCCGAAAAACACAAATTTCTGTATTTACGTACATGTAACACTCAAAATAAATATCCTATTACTTTCAAACTTGGTATGCTTATTAAACACCATATCCTTAATGTAAAACTCTAGAATTTTCCAAAGATATTAAAAACTGTGGTAAAAACTGAGATAATTAACTATAAAATTTGAGTTTTTTCTAAACATGAAGTTTAAAATGTAACAGCTCATTCATTTTTTTCATATATTAAAAAAAAAAAATCTAGAGTTTCATACACCTGTAAGTATGGTTTGTATGCTGTGCAAAATTCATAGAACATTCTCTCGTACTTATGAAGACAAGTGTAGCTACAGTAACAAATGCAGCCAATAGTAAGTGAAAAAATTATGAAATTGCGCGTATAAAAAAAATTATTTTGTTGTGTTTTTGAGCTTCCACTGCTATGAGTGTGAATCCAGAATTCTTCCTGATCACACGGACATAGTTTTATTAATTTATTTGTAAAAGTATCGACAGAGGAAATTAATTTGACGTCCTACCTCCCTTAAGGCATATATTAACCGTTCTCGGGATAAGCATCGCTAAAAGCATATCATCATTACGGCTCCCCCTCAGAAAATGCAAATACCTGTATGTAACAGTCTGTAAGGGTATGAAATGGAATTTTCGCATTGGCTCAGTCGTAGGTAAAGCAGATGGAAGATTTAGATTTATTGGCATGAAGCTAGGAAAACGCATTGTATCTGCAAAGAAGACGGCTTACAAAGCACTCGCACGTCGTATTTTGGAACATTTCTAATGTGTTTGGGATTTATACCAAATATGACCAATAAGATTACAAAAAGAACAGAACGAATAGTCACTAGTTTGTCACCTGACAGATGCTGAAAAGCATGAACTGCCAGACCCTTGAAGACAGACGCAAGCTATCCCGTGAAAGATACAGTAATATGTGGTATGATGGTTTACTCTTCACTGTTTCTTGCAGAATATAGATGCAGACAGCCTTGGCCAGATTTTAATGTAGACGATCATTTATTGTTGCCATGTTCTACTGATAAGTTGGAGAGAGGGAAGTTGCTATTCGATACTACTCTGGCCATTTGTTTCGGTTTTAAATTATTTTTTAATGCCCCATGTCTGTCCAAATCGTGAAATATTCAGCGTGTTGCGTGAAGAAAGTAGATTTATTAACGAGATCTTTCGGTGTGTTAGTGCCCATTCCAACAAAGTTAAAATACAACATTCGAGAATTTCCTATCAGTTAACAAGAACAGCGCAAAACACTGATACTGCATACGTAAGCAAGTAACAATGTAATAGAAGATATTAAACTCTCATACTAAACAATATACAGACTACAAATTATGATTCGTGTTATATTAGAAGAACCATAAACAATAACAGCAACATATGTTTTGAGTAAATTGAAACGTAATGTGCTCTCAATGATAATGCACTTGTCCTAGACATCAAATAATTTTTATACTTTTTACCTCATGGCGCATTTCGGGACAATCCCGTTATCAGACCTGTTAAAATCAGTGAAATGTGTCTTGTCCGTTTCGACTACATTCAGTAACACCGTAAGTGTCCAAACTCTTTGTCATTTTTTAATAGGTCTGATGATTGGGTTCCCCGGAAACAAGTCATGAGGTAATAAATAAAAAGAAACTATTTTGTGACCAAGACAAGTGTATTATACTACAATTCCAAGGATGGTGGCACATCTCCTGTCAGATTTTTTGTTTCAAATAATAAAGTAATGTGATCTCCTGTGGTTAGTATAGTAATAATAACAACCATAATAGTAAAGGACAGTGGAGTCAAGCTATTCGCTATTAGTCTCCGAGATATACACAGGGCGTAACAAACTATCAGAAAACTTCAAGAGCTTAGGGAACAAACAGAGAACTGGAGTCCTTATCCAGACACGTCATTCAGCCACGTTACAGAGCTTCGAAGTTACAGTGACCAACGCCTGCCTCTAGGCTGCCCCTTCAGCAGCAAACGTGAGTTTGTTTACTAGCACAGTGTTGTTGAGTCCCGTGTGAACACCGTCGATGCTGTCTCACGTCTTGAATTCTGTCAAGCTTACTGCGAGGATAGATAACCCTGTAGGTAGGGCAACCACAGCTATGAGTAGTCTTCTTGGGTATTAATAAACTTAGTCCTTTTATTTTTATATATATGAAGATAGTAACTGTGCAGCTTCTCTAGAATAAATGATAATTAATTGAAACACTCAGCTGCCGACAGGTGTTGTTGATATACCTCGATGGGGACAGCTGAAAATGTGTGCCCCGAGTGGAACTCGAACCCGGGATATCCTGCTTACATGTCAGAGGTTCTATCCATCTGAGGACACAGATCAATAGCGCGACTGCGCGCAGGTTTCCCAAACTCTTACCGGAATAGTCACCTTAGTGTGTGCGAGTAATGAGTGGATGGGCAAACATCTATTAGGTACATTACGTATGTGGATTGTGGATAGTTGCGAATGTGGGTCTCACGGGAAGCGTGCAAGAGACAAGTCCCTGCAGTCGCGCTATTCATCTGTGTCCTCGGTGGCTCAGATGGATAGAGCGTCTGCCATGTAAGCAGGATATCCCGGGTTCGAGTCCCGGTCGGGGCACACATTTTCAGCTGTCCCCATCGAGGTATATCAACACCTGTCGGCAGCTGAGAGTTTCAATTAATTATCTTTGATTTTTAGATCACTGCCGGTATCGCGCCAAAAAAGCCGCATTTTCAGCCGAAAATATGACTAAAAATTAGATCTATGAAACTCGGTACTTTGAACCCGAATTTCGCTGTCCGTCAGAGCAAACGTAGCTAAATGGCGGTATGTCACGGAATAAAACAGCTGGATGGTTCCGCTTCTTCAGGACTCGGACGTAACTAGCACAAGTGTAAGGTTCCTGACAATGGGTTCGTCCTGAACAGCTGTCGAATAACAACTAATTTGTACGTTGCTTAAGGGATTTAAAATAGTTGTTTATCAAGTATTTTGAGTGTCGCGCATCCGGAACGTTCACTTATTATGGACGATGTAGTATAGTAGCTAGATCCCTATTCGCCGAAGTAACATTTTCGCATCCAACAGCGGGGTAATGAAATTGTGTAAATGAAGTGCAGATGCCAGATAACGTTCTTCGTCGACCCAAGAACATTTCAACAAATAAACTGCAATAGAAAGCCTCCTTACCAGATAAGTCTCGGATGGTCGCTCTGAAGGCTCCACCTCAAGGACCCAACGCAAAAAAGTCGCGTACGTTGGTGGTATTTTACAAGTTTAGCACCGAAAGAACCGGAGATAAGGAGGTGGGTTGTGACAGTTGCAGTATGTCATTTGAGTAAAAGATGATACAGGTACATGATAAGGAACGTAAATCGTAGTGGGAGGCGTCAAGGACGCTGCTATGATCAGACGTTTTGTATAAGTACCCAGGCGCCGTGCTTAGCGTAATGACTTTACTCCAGCATGGCTGGTCAGAAGGACATCTACTGTAACGCCGTAATTGAGGTGGAAATCGTTTGGTCCATTCATTACGCCACTTCCTGTTCATGACGCGAGTGAGTAACATATTTCAACAGCCCACAGTAAAGTGTACGGCGGGAGGCGGCTCTGGCAGTCACAGGTAGCTGGAGATTACATCTGCGACGCGGCCCGCAATTACGGCAGGCTGACCGGGCTGACCCCGTGGGTCGATAGCAGCCGCTGATCGGTTTCTCCTGAGACCTTCCTTTCACTGTCCTGCCGTCTCCGTGGGCCCGGGAACCGGCTGACTCGACACCTGTCCACATGTAGGTAGCCTTCTACAGGGTGGTCCACTGATCGTGACCGGGCAAAATATCTCACGAAACAAACGTCAAACAAAAAAAATACAAAGAACGAAACTTGTCTAGCTTGAAGGGGGAAACTAGACGACGCTATGGTTGGCCCGCTAGGTGGCGCTGCTATAGGTCAAACCGATATCAACTGCGTTTTTTAAACTAGGAACCCCTATTTTTTTATTACATATTCGTGTAGTACGTAAAGAAATATGAATGTTTTAGCTGGACCACTTTTTTCGCTTTGTGATAGATGGCGCTGTAATAGTCATAAACATATGGCTCACAATTTTAGACGAACATTTCGTAACAGGTAGGTTTTTTAGATTAAAAAACAGAACGTAGGTACGTTTGGACATTTTATTTCGGTTGTTCCAATCTGATACATGTACCTTTGTGAACTTATCATTTCTGAGAACGCATGCTGTTACAGCGTGATTACCTGTAAATACGACGTTAATGCAATAAATGCTCAAAATGATGTCCGTCAACCTCAAAGCATTTGGCAATACTTGTAACGAATTTCCTCTCAACAGCGAGTAGTTCGCCTTCCGTAACGATCGCACATGCATTGACAATGCGCTGACGCATGTTGTCAGGCGTTGTCGGTGGATCACGAGAGCAAATATCCTTCAACTTTCCCCACAGAAAGAAATTCTGGGACGTCAGATCCGGTGAACGTGCGGGCCGTGGTATGGTGCTTCGACGACCAATCCACATGTCATGAAATATGCTATTCAATACCGCTTCAAGCGCACGCGAGCTATGTGCCGGGCATCCATCATGTTGGAAGTACATCGCCATTCTGTCATGCAGTGAAACATCTTTTAGTAACATCGGTAGAACATTACGTAGGAAATCAGCATACCTTGCACCATTTACATTGCCATCGATAAAATTGGGGCCAATTATCCTTCCTCCTATAATGCCGCACCATACATTAAGCCGCCAAGGTCGCTGATGTTCCACTTCTCAGAGCCATCGTGGGTTTTCCGTTGCCCAATAGTGCATATTATGCCGGTTAACGATACCGCTGTTGGGCAATGACGCTTCGTCGCTAAATAGAACGCGTGCAAAAAATATGTCATCGTCCAGTGGAAGAACTGTACACGACGTTCAAAGTCGTCGCCATGCAATTCCTGGTGCATAGAAATATAGTACGGGTGCAGTCGATGTTGATGTAGCATTCTCAACACCGACGTTTTTGAGATTCCCGATTCCCGCGCAATTTGTCTGCTACTGATATTCGGATTAGCCGCGACAGCAGCTAAAACACCTACTTGGGCATTGTCATTTGTTGCACGTCGTGGTTGACGTTTCACATGTGGCTGAACACTTCCTGTTTCCTTAAATAACGTAACTATCCGGCGAACGATCCGGACACTTGGATGATGTCCAGGATACCGAGCAGCATACATAGCACACGCCCGTTGGGCATTTTGATCACAATAGCCACACATTAACACGATATCTACCTTTTCCTCAATTGGTAAACGGTCCATTTTAACATGGCTAATGTGTGACGAAGCAAATACCGTCCGCACTGACGGAATTTTGCGTGATACCACGTACTTATACGTTTGTGACTATTACACCGCCATCTATCACAAAGCGAAAAAAGTGGTCCAACTAAAACATTGTTATTTCTTTACGTGCTACACGAATATGTAATAAAAATGAAGGTTCCTATTTTAAAAAACGCAGTTGATATCCGTTTGACTTATGGCAGCGCCAGCTAGCGAGCCAACCATAGCACCCTCTGGTTTCCCCCTTCAAGCTAGACGAGTTTCGTTCTTTGCAGTTTTATCGTTTGACGCTTATTTTGTGAGACATTTTGCCCGGTCACTATTAATGGACCACCCTATATACAGGTACTCACGTCAATCCCATGTTGTATCTGAGTGTCACTGTACGTCGATATACACTGAAGAGCCAAAGCAACTGGTACACCTGCCTAATGTCGTGTAGGGCACCCGCGAGCACGCAGAAGTGCTACAACACGACGTGGAATGGACTCCACTAATGTCTCAGGTAGTGCCGGAGGGAACTGAAACCATTAATCCTGCAGGGCTGTCCACAAATGTGTGAGAGTACGAGCGGATGGAGATCTCTTTTGAACAGCACGCTGCAAAGCATCCCAGATATGCTCAACAATGTTCATGTCTGGGGAGTTTGGTAGCCAGCGGAAGTGTTTAAACTCAGAAGAGTGCTCCTGGAGCGACTCTGTAGCAATTCTGTACGTGTGGGGTGTCACATTGTCCTTCTGGAATTGCCCAAGTCCGGCGGAATGCGCAATGTATATAAATAGATACAGGGGGTCAGACAGGATGCTTACGTACGTGTCACCTGTCAGAGTCTCCACACCATTACAGAGTCTCCACCACCTTGAAAATTCCCCTGCTAATATTCAGGCTCCATGGATTCATGAAGTTGTTTCCATAGTCGTACACATCCATCCGCTCGATGCAATTTGAAACGAGACTCCTCCGGCTCGGCGACATGTTTCCAGTCATCAATACTCCAGTGTCGGTGTTGAAGGGGCCAGGCGAGTCGTAAAGGATTGTGTCGTGGTGTCATCAAGGGCACACGAGTGGTTCTTCGGTTGCGAAAGCCCGTATCGATGTTTAGTTCAATGGTTCGCTAGCTCTTGTTGATGGTCCACCATTGAAATCTGCAGCAATCTGCGGAAGTGTTGCACTTTCTTTACATTGAACGATTCTCTTCAGTCATCATTGGTCCCGTTATTGGTAAGGAGTATTACGGGATTCGTGACATTCACGGTACATTCATGAAATGGTTGTTCGGGAAAATTCTACGCTACATCGCTACCTCAGAGATGCTGTATCCCACTGCTCATGCACCGCGTACAACACCACATCAAAATTCACTTGAATCTTGACAACGTGCTGTTATAGCAGCAGTAACCGATCTTAGAACTACGCCAGACACTTTTTGTCTTATATAGGCGTTGCCGACGGCACCGCCGTCTTCTGCCTGTTTACATATCCCTGTATTTGAATACGCATTCCTATACCAGTTTCTTTGGTGCTTCAGTGTATATAGCCTCCGTAAGTCACTGTACGGTGTGTGGTGGAGAGTAGTTCACACCAATGTTATTGATTTTTCTACCTATATCATTTTCGATTGAACGAAGGTAAAATGACTGTACGCCTGTGCTTGTGCCATTAAATTGGCTACACCAAGAAGAAATGCAGATGATAAACGGATATTCATTGGACAAATATATTATACTAGAACTGACATGTGATTACATTTTCACGCAATTTGAGTGCATAGATCCTCAGGAATCAGTACCCAGAACCACCACCTCTGGACGTAATGACGCCCTTGATACGCCTGGGCATTGAGTCAAACAGAGCTTGGATGGCGTGTACAGGTACACCTGACGATGCAGCTTCAACACGATACCACAGTTCATCAAGAGTAGTGACTGGCGTATTGTGATGAGCCTGTTGCTCAGCCACCAGACGTTTTCAGTTGGTGAGAGACCTGGAGAATGTGCTGGCCAGCGCAGCAGTCGAACATTTTCTGTATCCAGAAAGGCCCGTACAGGACCTGCAACATACGGTCGTGCATTATCCTGCTGAAATGTAGGGTTTCGTAGGGATCGAATGAAGGGTAGAGCCACGGGTCGTAACACATCTGAAATGTAACGTCCAATGTTCAAAGTGCCGTCAATGCGAACAAGAGGTGACCCAGACGTGTAACCAATGGCACCCCATACCATCACGCCGGGTGATAAGCCAGTATGGCGATGACGAATACACGCTTCCAATGTGCGTTCAACGCGATCTCGCCAAACACGGATGCGACCATCATGATGCTGTAAACAGAACCTGGACTCCTCCGAAAAAATGACTTTTTACCATTCGTGCACACAGGTTCGTCGTTGATTACACCATTGCAGGCGCTCCCGTCTGTGATGCAGCGTCAAGGGTAACTGCAGCCATGGTCTACGAGCTGATAGTCCATGCTGCAGCCAACGTCGTCGAACTGTCCGTGCAGACTGTTGTTGTCTTGCAAACGTCCCCATCTGTTGACTCAGGGATCGAGACGTGGCTGCACGATCCGTTATAGCCATGCGGATAAGATGCCTGTCATCTCGACTGCTAGTGATACGAGGCCGTTGGGATCGAGCACGGCGTTCCATATTACTCTCCTGAACTCACCGATTCCATATTCTGCTAACAGTCATTGGATCTCGACCAACGCGAGCAGCAATGTCGCGATACGATAAACCGCAATCGCGATAGGCTACAATCCGACCCTTATCAAAGTCGGAAACGTGATGGTAGGCATTTATCCTCCTGACACGAGGCATCACAACAACGTTTCACCAGGCAACGCCGGTCAACTGCTGTTTGTGTATGAGAAATCGATTGGAAACTTTCCGCATTTCGGCACGTTGTAGGTGTCGCCACCGGCGCCAAACTTGTGTGAATGCTCTGAAAAGGTTATCATTTGCATATCACAGCAACTTCTTCCTGTCGGTTAAATTTCGCGTCTGTAGCACGTCATCTTCGTGGTGTAGCAATTTTAATGGCCAGTAGTGTATCTTATGCTATATTATTATAATCACCACGCCAGATAGCCGCACTGTCTAGGCCGTCTTGTCACGTCCCGCGTGGCTTACCCCGTCTGAGTTTCTAGTCATGCCTCGGTCATGGGTGCGTGTGTCTTTCTTAGCGTAAGTTAGTTTAAGTTAGATTAAATAGCGTGTAAGTTTAGGGACCGATGACCTCAGCAGTTTGGTCCCATAGGACTTACCAAAATATTTCCAAACTTTTTTTCAGACGTGCTATTATGCGTGCATAATGTTCTTACAGTATTCACCTATGAATACAGATTCGCTAAGTGTACTCTAACGGAGTTTCACAAGACCTACATATATTTCTTCCAACGATTCCCAACAACGTTTCCCGAGCAACTCTGTTAAACATTCGTTTGGGCTATAACGGCCGAAAATGATGTTAGCAGCGATTTGCGTATATTTTCTAAGCTATTCGATGCCATATCAAGTTGTCGACTAGAAAAGAGAAATTAAAACCATTATCTCCGATAGTGACTTTTCATTGACGTGTTTTGAAGGCTTACACCACCATTTCAAGTGGTGTCCTGAACTGCGATAGGTAGGTGGTTCTTATCTCCATAGCGATAGTAGTCTGACGGTAAGGGACGTGTGTGTTGTAATCGGTCCAGTGGTTTAGAAGGAGATGTGGGGCACGCACGCGCGCTCACACACACTCTCTCTCTCCTCTCTCTCTCTCTCTCTCTCTCTCGCTCTATCTCTCTCTCTCACACTCACTCACACACACACACAAACAAACACATTTTTACAATATATATATGGGTTTCCCATGTTGTCAAAAGCATGTCATGTGTCGTTAATGGGAGTAGCTATGCCAGATTTATTAGGCATGCTATTCCTGAATGCATTTTTATGTTTTTAAAATCTGGTTCGGAAACTTAGTCTAGTGTCCCTCAAATGGTGTGCTTGGTGTTCATTTCGCTTGTAAACGTCTGATTTGTAGAATTTGTCTTTGTTAGATTTAATATTGTGTGACAGTCTATTAGATATTTATTTGCGGGAGGAGAAAGCAGTTATTACAGATATTGTCTCAATACACTATCAATTTTCTATGAGATGCTACCAAAGAAGGGAAGGCTTACTGTCCTGGTGTCTGTCTAACTGTTGTTCTTATTTTTGTTTCTACTTATTCCTTTTATAACTTTCTGAGCTCTTTCGTGTTCGAGCGCAAGTTCGAAAACATTTAAAAATGTTATTTGTTTAATTGTTCCAATTAGCGGCACGTAGATGCAAGTTGCACGGAGCATATAACATGTCACTGAGCACCGAACTGCTACAAAATGTAGCAACAGTCGCTACACTGACTCGGGCTAGCGTGTAGAGTGCTAACAGGTGCAATAGCGAGCAACCAATTGCTTCTTGTTTGTCTAAGGTAAACGTTCAAAATGTGCTTTCCAACTGAAGTTGCTGGGAAATGTGAAATCCGTTCTGTAAGTCCAAGTTCAGCGGCAATAAATCACATTCAGTATGTGTAAAATGTAAATGAGTTGAGTGAAGGTGTTGACTATTAACAGCGCGGAAGAACGAACTTTAATGATCATGAAAGACGTGACTGTTCGTCTACAGGTTTAGAAAGTAGACGAAACTAACGTGAAAGCTAGCGTTTAACGTTACCAGCTACGTGAAATCGTGACGCAACAGTTATGTTACCAAATGTTCTTTCTGTGCTCACTGAGTTCGAAAACTCCTTTCTGATCATTTAAAAACACAACTGATGGCTTCTTCTCTTGACTGGACAGAACTGTGAACGTTGGCGAGACATTTGTCTTCTAAGCCAACACGGAGGCAGAGCACCAGTCGGTGATGTGGATTAATACCGCCTGCCGTTTGTTTCAAACTGTCTAGGACCTTGTTACTGTTCGTCCTCTTCGATGGACTACATTAACTCACCAGAGCCCCGTTACTTTTCTCACACATTACTGTCAGTTCTCATCAATACAGTTCCAGAGAGATAGTTCAGCAAAGCCTATCTAAAATTACTTTTCAATTCTTGTGATAAATGGAATGGCATAATTTTAACACTACCGGCCATTAAAATTGCTGTACCACGAAGATGACGTGCTACAGACGCGAACTTTAACCAACACGAAGAAGATGCTGTGATATGCAAATGATTAGTTTTTCAGAGCATTCACACAAGGTTGGCGCTGGTGGCGACATCTATAACGTGCTGACATGAGGAAAGTCTCCAACCGATTTCTCATACACAAACAGCAGTTGACCGGCGTTTCCTGGTGAAACGTTGTTGTGTTCTACATCTACATCTACATACATACTCCGCAATCCACCATACGATGTGTGGTGGAGGGTACTCGGCAGGAGAGCCAACACCGGTTTTGAGAGGAAGCCGAAAGGCACGCGTTTTAGCTCACGCAGGCTGGCGTGAGGTCTTGAACAGGACAAGGAAATTAGACTTAGAAAAAACTGACGTAGCTGGTGGAATACTTAACTTTAATCCATAAATGGTGAACGTCGCTCTTGAGGGTACATTATTCACAATCTCAATAGTAACTGGTAATGGCGCCTTGCTAGATCGTAGCAAATGACGTAGCTGAAGGCTATGGCAACTATCGTCTCGGCAATTGAGAGCGTATTTTGTCAGTGAACCATCGCTAGCAAAGTCGGTTGTACCACTGGGGCGAGTGCTAGGAAGTCTCTCTAGACCTGCCGTGTGGCGGCGCTTGGTCTACAATCAATGATAGTGGCGACACGCGGGTCCGACGTATACTAACGGACCGCGGCCGATTTAAAGGCTACTACCTAGCAAGTGTGGTGTCTGGCTGTGACACCGCAGGTACCTCATACCACAACTAGCATCTTTTCTCCCTGTTCCAGTCCCAAACAGAACGAGGGAAAAATGACTGCCTATATGCTTCTGTGCGAGCCCTAATCTCTCTTATCTTATCTTCGTGGTCTTTGCGCGAATTGTAAGTTAGCGGCAGTAAATTGTACTACAGTCAGCCTCAGATGCTGTTTCTCTAAATTTCCTCAGTAGCGATTAACGAAAAGAGCGCTTCCTTTCCTTTAGAGACTCCCACCCGAGTTCCTGAAGCATTTCCGTAACACTCGCGTGATGATCAAACCTACCAGTAACAAATCTAGCATCCCGCATCTGAATTACTTCTATGTCCTCCCTCAATCCGACCTGATAGGGTTCCCAAACGCCCGAGCAGTACTCAAGAATAGGTTGTATTAGTGTTTTATAAGCGGTCTCCTTTACAGATGAACCACATCTTCGAAAAATTCTACCAATGACCCGAAGACGACTATCCGCCTTCCCCACAACTGCCATTACATGCTTGTCCCACTTCATATCGCTCTGCAATGTTATGCCCAAATATTTCATCGACGTGACTGTGTCAAGCGCCACACTACTAATGGAGTATTCAAACATTACAGGATTCTTTTTTCTATTCATCTGCATTAATTTAGATTCTTCTATATTTAGAGTTAGCTGCCATTCTTTACACTAATCACAAATCCTGTCCAAGTCATCTTGTATCCTCCTACAATCACTCATCGACGACACTTTCCCGTACACCACAGCACCATTAACAAACAGCCACACATTGCTATCCTCCCTATCCAAATGATAATTTATGTAGATAGATGCCTCATGTAACGAGGAGAAATGCGTACCATCACGTTTCCGACTTTGATAAAGGTCAGATTGTAGCCTATCGCAATTGCGGTTTATCATATCGCGACACTGCTGCTCGCGTTGCTCGAGATCCAATGAGTGTTAGCAGAATATGGAATCGGTGTGTTCAGGAGGGTAATAAGGAACGCCGTGCTCGATCCCAACGGCCTCGTATCGCTAGCAGTCGAGATGACAGGCATCTTATCCGCATGGCTGTAACGGATCGTGCAGCCACGTCTCGATCCCTGAGTTAACAGATGGGGACGTTTGCAAGACAACAACCATCTCCACGAACAGTTCGACGACGTTTGCAGCCGCATGGACTATCAGCTCGGAGACCATGACTGCGGTTACTCTTCACGCTGCATCACAGCTTGCGATGGTGTACGAACCAGGGTGCACGAATGTCATTTTTTCGGATGAATCCAGGTTCTATTTACAGCATCATGATGGTCGCATCCGTGTTTGGCGAGATCGCGGTGAACGCACATTGGAAGCGTGTATTCGTCATCGCCATACTGGAGTATCACCCGGCGTGATGGTATGGGGTGCCATTGGTTACACGTCTGGGTCACCTCTTGTTCGCATTGACGGCACTTTGAACATTGGACATTACATTTCAGATGTGTTACGACCCGTGGCTCTACCCTTCATTCGATCCCTGCGAAACCCTACATTTCAGCAGGATAATGCACGAGCGCATGTTGCAGGTCCTTTACTGGCCTTTCTGCTTACAGAAAATGTTCGACTGCTGCCCTGGGCAGCACATTCTCAAGATCTCTCACCAATTGAAAACGTCTGGTCAATGGTGGCCGTGCAACTGGTTCGTCACAATACGCCAGTCACTATTATTGATGAACTGTGGTATCGTGTTGAAGCTGCATGGGCAGCTGTACCTGTACACGCCATCCAAGCTCTGTTTGACTCAATGCCCAGGCGTATCAAGGCCGTTATTACGGCCAGAGGTGGTTGTTCTGGGTACTGATTTCTCAGGATCTGTGCACCCAAATTGCATGAAAATGTAATCACATGTCAGTTCTAGTATAATATATTTGTCCAATGAATACCCATTTATCATCTACATTTCTTCTTGGTGTAGCAATATTAATGGCCAACTCGCCCCTAAATTACTAAGTTTTAACAAAATTTCGGAGATCAGTACGGTGCTGGTATATGTCAACTGACTTCAGTAAGCAATTAAAAGGGAGCATTCTTCAGAACTTCAGTACGTTCCACAAACTCACACACTAACGGCTCACGATGCTGAGAATCAAATGTGTGATCAGGCGCACAGGCATTTCAGATTTCGCACAAGCGATTACTGAGTCTTGATCCTGCAGTCATAAATAGAACAAACTAAAGCGAGAGTAAATCACACTTTCCGAGAAGCGCATATTTAGACCACCATGTGCTGAAAGCAGCCTTTCTTCTACTGCTACAGGACGTCGTTGACGTATCGCAGGTGTTGCAGTCGCCGTTCTTGGAAGGTCGCGAAGAGTGAACCGGAGACGGGCAGCTTTCGATTGCAGATGTACCGAGATCTCCTGCCAGGACAACGGACGTGACTGCAGTGCAAGAACGTTTTTGCCGAGCGCACTTCTTGACGGCGTGCCAGATGCGTGGAAGGTCGCTGCTAATCCCAACGTGATGATTGAAAATACAGCGTGTAATTATTCCACGCATCCCTTGTAAGTGGAGAACGCACCGATGGAACACGTTGCCAGAGTTGAAGTATGTCTCGTCTGGAACCAGCCGTTTACCTACGAGGACGGATTGAGACACTGCAATTACGGATAACAGCTTTGAAATGCGTGGCTTTCCTAATGGTAATATTTTTCTCCCGATTGTCACTTTGCTTTTCCAACGTTTCCCTCCGCCGCAAACGGCTGAGTGCAACAGGATAAAGAAATGTAAAAGATTGAGACATGGAATTGACAAATTAACACGGACGTTCAAACTTTTACGAAACTTTTTCTCGTTGACACCCGCCACAAAATAATGAACGGGAAAAAGTTTATCTCTCTGCTATATTTTCGCTATTCAAGTAGTAGGATTTCATCAGGCATAATGTTTCAGTTTATTACTGATATACTACTATCTGTATTCGCGACACATTTTGCTGACGGTATGCACTGGATGCATCTGCAAAATTATGTCATTGTATGCCACATAATTCAGGAGATACAAGGTCGTAGAAATGCACATGCATGAAAAATTTTTGCTTAAAATGGTGCCAAAATTATCCAGAATATACCCATCCCGTGTTTGATAATGACAGCGATTAGCGACGACCAACAAACTTTAAAGTTTATTGGGTTGGTTGGGTTGCTTGGGGGAGGAGACCAGACAGCGAGGTCATAAAGTTTATTCCAAACCTTTTTCTTAACGTACCTCACTTACATGTTTAACGTAAAACATGTAACACATTAAGTTATTTGTAAAGTAACTTGATATTTGAAGGCGTTATGTACGTGGGAGCTCGATTCCTTGAAGAACTGGGCGCGGAGGATTCACTGATCTTAAACAAAGACTAAGAGTTCATTTTGGCAGCAGTGGAACTTCACGGATGCTTGTGTATATGTCAGTGTCACATGTGGTACTATTTCCCGCTACCATGTGCCTCACTGATTTCTAGATCGTGACTTCCATTGTCAAGATGCGGAAAACCTTCCCATAGCTGTCGTCAATATCACAACGATAATTGTTCTTACTACTCCGTTTTGATGAATTTTGTTTGAGGAAAACTGTCATTGATTTTATTGTGAAAGCAAAAAACTGCGTTGAGAGCAGGCTTTAATTCGACGTTCGTTTACACATGTAATGTTTGAAAAGCGCTGGTTGTAGCTAAATATGTCCTACTAGTGTCTCCTCTGTCGTAATTTCGGTTGTGTCAGGTGAAGATCAGAGGGGAGAAACGGTCAGTTTGTTTACACTGGCCGTCGTTTTAAAAGCGTCCATTCGAAAGCACGTGCGAGGTGCCTCTTCTAATTAGCGCCTGTTGATTCGGCAACCGTTTTCACACTTTCACTGCCACAACGCTGCCAGCGCCAACACGCATCGACTCGATAGTCACATTAGTCGGTCTCTCATCCCTTCTACTGGAATCTGATGGAGATCAGCATTGATGCTAGAAGAACTAAGCCAAGACAATTTATATATAAAATGATCTTCTAGG
Source organism: Schistocerca cancellata (assembly GCF_023864275.1). Lineage (NCBI taxonomy): Eukaryota > Metazoa > Arthropoda > Insecta > Orthoptera > Acrididae > Schistocerca > Schistocerca cancellata. The sequence goes on along the minus strand of NC_064634.1, from coordinate 140,187,216 downwards.
GATGAATAAGTTATGCATAAGGCAATAAAATTTGTAAGTAGGCTGTTTAGGTTCTTATATTGGTAACGCCGCCGCCACGTAGCGCTCTCTGTATGAAAATCACTGGCTGTGCTGTGTGCAGTCTGTGGCTAGTTTGCATTGTTGTCTGCCATTGTAGTGCTGGGCAGCTGGACGTGAACAGCGCGTAGCGTTGCGCAGTTGGAGGTGAGCCGCCAGCTGGATGTCATGAACTGCTACATATATTATGACTTTTGATGATATTAAGGTAAATACATTGTTTGTTCTCTATTAAAATCTTTCATTTGCTAACTATCCCTATCAGTAGTTAGTGCCTTCCGTAGTTTGAATCTTTTATTTAGCTGGCAGTAGTGGCGCTCGCTGTATTGCAGTAGTTCGAGTAACGAAGATTTTTGGTGAGGTAAGTGATTTGTGAAAGGTATAGGTTAATGTCAGTCAGGGCCATTCTTTTGTAGGGATTTCTGAAAGTCAGATTGCGTTGCGCTAAAAATATTGTGTGTCAGTTTAAGCACAGTCATGTATAATTTTCCTAAGGGGACGTTACATGGACTACAGTGGGTCTGCATCTTTGATGGCCCACCAATACCATTATTTCTACAAGAACCGCAGTGGGTCTGCACCTCTGGTGGCCCACCAATACCACAATCTCTACCAGGACTACAGTGGGTCTACTCTGTGATGACCTACCTACCAATATTCATCAACTTCGACTGACACTACGGTGGGTTTGCTCTGTTGTGGCCCATTACCTGTCTGCATGTCAAGAATCAGCACTGTCTTTCCGTTGGAAGGACAACACTACTTCTTCAAGAGTGCATGGAAATCCACTACTTCTGTGTGCAATTTCTTTTACTAATGAGACTTTGTGAAAAAAAACTGTAATTACTATTATGATGAATGATCAGGACTATCTTTATGGACTGTGAGAAAATTTTAGCTTTTGATCAACATTGTATCAATAAATGTGTGCATTTGATATCTTTGTTATTGTAATTATGAAAAATTTTATCAAATCATTATTGGCCACTGCCCAAAACAATTTGTAAAATTTTTTGTGGGGAGCATGGGGCTATGTAAGTAGGCTGTTTAGGTTCTTATATTGGTAACGCCGCCGCCACGTAGCGCTCTTTGTATTAAAAATCACTGGCTTAGCTGTGTGCAGTCTGTGGCTAGTTTGCATTGTTGTCTGCCATTGTAGTGTTGGGCAGCTGGACGTGAACAGCGCGTAGCGTTGCGAAGTTAGAGGTGAGCCGCCAGCAGTGGTGGATGTGTGGAAGGAAATGGCGGAGTTTTGAAATTTGTAAGACTGGATGTCATGAACTGCTACATATATTATGACTTTAGATGATATTAAGGTAAATACATTGTTTGTTCTCTATTAAAATCTTTCATTTGCTAACTATCACTATCAGTAGTTAGTGCCTTCCGTAGTTTGAATCTTTTATTTAGCTGTATTGCAGTAGTTCGAGTAACGAAGATTTTTGGTGAGGTAAGTGATTTGTGAAAGGTATAGGTTAATGTTAGTCAGGGCCATTCTTTTGTAGGGATTTCTGAAAGTCAGATTGCGTTGCGCTAAAAATATTGTGTGTCAGTTTAAGCACAGTCATGTATAATTTTCCTAAGGGGGCGCTTCAAATTATCAGAAAGACTTCAAGCTTGAAGATAATGTTTCGATAACACCTTTTGTAAGCTTATGAGAGATTCATAAGTATACCCAACATTTCGACAGAGCTCAAAAAATATTTCCGAAAGGTGAGGACAAAAAATAAACTGGATCCTCATTCCAGATCCTATATACGTCACACATTTTGACAACGAAGGTGTTGGTTGGTTGATTTGGGGCAGTGGGTGAAACAACGAGGTCATCGGTCCCATCGGGTTATGCAAGGATGGGGAAGGGAATCGACCGTGCACTTTCGAAGGAACCATCCCGGCATTTTCCAGAAGCTATTTAGAGAAATCAATGAAAATCTAATTCAGGATGGCCGGACGCGGGTTTGAACCGTCGACCTCCTAAATGCGAGTCCAGTGTGCTAACCACTGCGTCAGCTCGCTCAGTAACGAAAGAGTGTTACAAGTAGATGAATAATGTGGTAATTTCCAAGAATGATTGCCTATCGAAGTCATGGGGTCCAAACGATACATATCTAACGTGCGGGCGGGCGTTATGAGTATGTTTACGGTGTTCACTACAGCGACGACAAAAGAAGAGCGTTACAAAAATACTTGCAATAGTGGTCGAATCCTTCTGCTCTGAGTGTCTTGTAGGACTGAAACCCGTCTGTGATGACTTTACTACCAGGCAGTATGAAATGCTGTATCAGACGCACAAAAATGACCTTGTCTCTGGACAATACTCTGACAATGAAACACTTTCGGGACTCTCGTTCTGTTCCACCGAATTCCCAAACATGATCGATTTCACTCTTTGAAGGACGTCCCCTCTGGTTCTCCCTTCTTGCTATGTGAGATTCGTCCACTTCAACAACTTTACTCGGTGTACCAATCAGTACCCTGTCGTTCGTCGCTATCACATAACACACTTCTCTGCAAAATCTGAAATAGTCGCACACGGTATTAACAGATAAGTCAGTTTCCGATGCTGTTGCTTGCAAGTTGTAGTCTCGAATGCAGCAAGATAGAAGAATTACGCTGGTCTGGGTGGATAGTTTGGAAGAGCCGAACCATGTATTCTTCCTCATACTCGTTCGTTTTCCGCACTGTCTGCAATAAAATTGTAACGTTATTTCAGCATCTAAACTCCTCTTACGATGTTTTACACACTTCGCACACCATCACAGTCTATACAGTCCCTCCTTTCCTAGTCCAGTAGTACTCCATATTTGCGACAAAACGTCAAACAATCTTCTACACTGGATAAACATGGAATTAGATTTTTCCATGTGAGAGAATCCGCCGAAGAAACGTCAGGAACACCACAGATCCCACTCGATACCGACATAAATCGTCTGGGTTTCCCTACAAACTCACAAATAATTCGTGGATTAGTTTCTTTTTTATCCAGTACTATAAAAAAAGTGTTTCAGAATGATTCTTGCCTCTGCTTGTCATATCAGTGCGTAACAAACAGATGCATCAGCCAGAGGCAAAGAATGTGTACCACAAACACATACAAAGTACAGAAAAATTGTTAATTTTATAATCATAACACATTAGTAACAAGCATGGTCCTTTCCAGATGCACACCTAATCTTTTCCTATGAACAATCTTGACTAACCAGCCACGCTAAGATTTACAGGTGTTCATTGAAAGCATAGCAAAAGGCTGCATGGTTATGTAGTTTTGCCGCGCAGAATATGTTTTTAATTATTAACCGGAGATTAAATACCCTATTTTTCTCTCTATATCTATATCTGTACCCTAGTCTGAAAACTCTCTTGCGGCGTGTGGCAGGGAGTACTTCAGATACTACTTCCATTTCCTGCAAAAGAACAGCTGTTTTAACAGATGATAAGACGCGTATAACAACTTAAATTTGGATCACAAAAAATGGTTCAAATGGCTCTGAGCACTATGGGACTTAACATCTGTGGTCATCAGTCCCCTAGACTTACAACTACTTAAACATAACTAACCTAAGGTATCGCACACATCCATGCCCGAGGCAGGATTCGATCCTGCGACCGTAGCAGCCGCGCGGTTCCGGACTGAAGCGCCTAGAACCTCATGGCCACGGCGATGGACCACAGGAAGGTGATTTAAATCCACCATCTTCAATCATTCAGCCAGTTCGTAAGTCACACAGGGTGATTGTCACTTCCTCGTGCAAATTTGTACCCTTTACAGGGTGTTTGGTTGATAGTACTGGTAAAGAGAAGTGATATGCAAAGCCCAATCGCTTCCAGGATACAAACAAATGTCAAACACATTGTTCCATTCTAACACTTCTGTACGATGAAATAGCAATAGCAATTTTATGTTACAGGTTATCATTACATGATGATGATGAAGTCCCATACTCCATAACAGAGCGTAAGGGACGATGCGGGAGACCCGCACTGCTGTACTAGGCAACGTCCTAGTGCAGGTGGTTTGCCATTGTCTTTCTCCGACCGTAATGGTGATGGATGATGATGATGAAAACGACACCACAACACCCAGTCTTCTCGAGACAGGTGAAAATCTCTGACCCCGCCGGGAATCGAACCCGGGAAGCGAGAACGCTACCGTGAGACCACGAGCTGCGGACTATCATTACATGGGTAATCTATTAAATAGTGTGCTAAATATTCCCAGACATGAAGCACACAAAACGTATGATATCCACATATCACGGAGAGTACTTTCCCACTGGTGCCTAACATCAGATTGAGCCACATACGCTGAAGTCGTTCCTCCAATTTACTGAGGGTAGCACAATACACTTCAAAGATAATCGTTGCACCATGAGGGAGGACATCAAACAGAGTTACCACTTCAGTGTCCCAGAAGACCATCGCCATGAACTTACCGGCTGGGTGTGCGGATTTAAACTTTTTTTCGGACGAGAGGTGGTGTGGTGCCGTTCCAGGGATTTTCTTTTCAGTTCGAAGTGTTGAACAGATGTTTCATCGCCTAAGACGATGTTCGCCAAAAATTATGACTATCAGTCTCATAATGCACAAGACATCCTGCATAGATGGTGCTTCGTTGTTCTTTATGGTTTTCTAATAGGGGGCGAGGAACGAAACAGGCAAACTGCTTTGAATACCCTAGCTGGTGGATGAGTTTGATAGCGCTACCATCGGAGACGTCCAGTTGAGCAGCGAGATGTTTGACTGTGATTCATCGATCACCTCGAATGAGAGTGTCCGCACGTTCCAACAGCTGTGTGTGGACGGCCAGCACGTGGGAGAATGGAAAGGTTTGCGCTACCTTGTTACGACGATGAAAGACGCCTCGCCCAACGACTCACCATGCTTTTGTTCACTTCCAGGTCGTCGAAGACATTCTGCAGATCCTTACGAATATCTGCGATGCTCTGGTTCTCCTCCAAGGAAACTCAGTTTCAGCAACTTGCTTGGAACGCACATCCGTTATAGACGCCATTTTGAAGGTTACGTATAGCGCCGCCACCTATCGGAACTTCATGAAACTGTAGGGGCTGAAGGGGGCATATTCCACGATGTCCCACAACAAAATCGGCGTTGTTCAGTCGTATTTGCCAGAGATAAAAAAACATGCTGCGTTACTTATTGAAACTCAGCCGTATAAGATATAAGGAAATGACTTTAATAGTTGGTTTCCGTAAACGACTCCCGCGTTTTAATTTCGTTTACTCGTCGCCGTGCTTAATTCATGACCCAGTTTCCAATCTTCTTCCACATATTTATTCCGCTGGCCCCTACACAACGTGTGGCGGAGGCTGCGTTCTGTTCATAGATTACCGATATTTTGTCCTATTCCAGTCGCGCATTGAGTGAGAGCAAATTGAGTGACATGCCTCTGTAAGCGTCTTATTTTCTCTTACCTTATCCTCGAGATTCCTATGCAAAGCATGCGATCGTCACGTCAGAATGGTTGCACGGTCTTCTTGAATGCATATAGCTTCTCTGCATTTACGCAACAGAGTTTTGCGAAAACTACGGAGGTTTTATCGAAAGATCCCTGTTTAAGTTTCCCGGACAATACTTTTGCCCTGTTTTATGGAATTATACTGATCTGTTGCGATCCTAGTTGCACGTCTCTGATTTCGATCGACATCAACTGATATGCCACTTCACACATCTACCTCCACATCTACACGAATACTCTATAGTTCACGTAAGACTGCCTAGCAGAGGGTTCATCAAACTATCTTCGGACCATTTCTGTGCCGTTCTACTCCCGAAAAGCGGTTGGGAAAACGAACATTTAAATCTCCCTGTGTATGCTCTGGTTTCTTATTTTATTACGATGATTATTTCTCCCTGTTTAGGTTGACTCAGCAAAATATTTTCGCATACGAAGGAGGACATTGGTGATTGAAATTTCGTAAGAAGATCTTGCCGCAACGAAAACACCTTTGTTTAAATGATTTCCACCCAAACTCGCGTGTTATATCTGTGGTATTATATCTCATATTTCGCGATAATACAAAACGAGCTGCCCTTCTTTCAACTTTTTCGATATCCTGCGTCAATCCTATCTGGTAAGGATCCCATACCGAACGTCAGTACTCCAGAAGAGGACGGACAAGACTAGTGTAGGCAGTCTGTTTAGAAGACCTGCCATTAAAACTCAGTCTTTGGTCCGACTTCCCCGCAAAATTTTCCATACGATCGTTCCAGTATAAATTGTTCGTAACTGTGCACCCTTCGCATAACTTCTGTGCTACGACATTTGAGATGTGGCGACGTGTGTTATCATGAAGCAGTGCGTCCCTTGTCGCGCACCATTCAATAACGGTGGTTTCCGTAGACATGCTGGCCCATACACATTCTTCTATCTCTGATGGATGTCTTTCGGTGTTTCTCCGTCGGCAGCCAAGAAAAGAATAACAGCACACATCTGATAATAACGTCTCCATTGTTCACGTTTCCGCACGTCGGAAAGATACGAATTCGACACTAATCTCTTGCCTAAATGTAGGTGCTTGTTTACCAGCATCGGAGTCGCTCTACGTTGTACATAACTGCAACAACGTCCTCGAGTGGACACTTTTTGATAGTTCCTTATAACTCGCTGGATTGACAGCCTTTAGATGCATGTGATTTGTCACGTAACCGAAATTAACGGATTCATTTTAGCACTCGTGTGTATGACTTCACGATTTTAATGTTTAGAGACGATTGCCAATTTTCGCACAATAAAGATATCTTGTCTAAACCATATTTGAATTGAAACTTCCTGGCAGATTAAAACAGTTTTAATCTGCCAGGAATTTTCATATCAGCGCACACTCCGCTGCAGAGTGAAAATCTCATTCTGGCATATTTGAATTGGTTTTCACCTCAAATTCTGGAACAATGATCAACAACTGGTTGCATTAGCTTTTTGTATGCCATTTCTGATATTGTTGCATTGTACCTTCATTGAACCTTCGAACAAATGTACTACAGAGACTACGTACTTTCACTTTTGGCCTCGTTACTTAGGGTCATCCGTCAATACTTTAACGTCGTAATGTACCCCAGGTGCTCAAAATTAATCTTTTAAATGGATACTATCAGGTTGTTTCCCTCTGGTCTGGCATTATGTACTACATATTCACATTTAAAGAAACGTGTCATTCGTTACACCAAGCAGAAATTTTGGTCAGGTCTTTCTTCGTTTTAAGGACAGACATAATGTCTGCATATATATTCGGAACCTGCTGGAAACTTATAACTGATCGTTTACTGCAGCTGCAGTTGTGATTTGATGTAGGCAGTTGCCGATTACTACTATTGTGAGTCATCTTTAAATGTTTTCAGCATAATCCTGTTGCCGGCCGGAGTGGCCGAGCGCTTCTAGGCGCTACAGTCTGGACCCGCGCGACCGCTACGGTCGCGGTTTCGAATCCTGCCTCGGGCATGGACGTGTGTGATGTCCTTATGTTAGTTAGGTTTAAGTAGTTCTAAGGTCTAGGGGACTGATGACCACAGCAGTTAAGTCCCATAGTGCTCAGAGCCATTTGAACCATAATCCTGTTTAGCCAAAAATTTGCGTGGTGAGACAATGAATACATTAAAATACAAGTCAGTTTTTACCGTAAGATAAAAACGGCAACCAGTCACTGTCAATAATACTGTTTACGAAGAACACATAGCACTGATATTTTCATTCATAGCTAGGCCCTATTACAGTACAGAACTCCTTGTTGTGAGGCAACATCATCATACAGGACTTTCGTCAAAACTAAACTCAGAGTTCATAGCTAATTCTATGTAATTTCAAACGTGAACAGCCCTCTTAGGTTGAACTTGTCAGTTCGAGGCCCATCGCTCCTAACTGACAGTATTATCCTTATAGCGTTACACGCACTTCCTCGACTTGTACAGCTGCTCCAGCATTAAAATACTGTTATAATGTTGCGGCAACTATATGCGGTAGCAAAGACTGTGTATGATGCCGTAACTAAGCTGAAAATGTTTGACGATGGTCCGTAACGGCCGAAAGTGAAAAACGGCCACATTACCAACAGTTCGTTACAATTGTCCAATGACTTTACTTGGATAGGAGATATCGTCTTTGGTCTGCGACAGGAGTCGCGATTTCCTGTCAGGGAAGTCATAGTTTGCAGTAATTGACGGAAACCCGTATACTGATGCCGAAGTAACACCTGGAGTTCCAGAAGCAAGCGTTAGAGGTCATCTACTGTTCATAGTCTATATAACCGATTTAGGGTTTGTTTGCAGATGTGCAATAGAAAATGTTGTTTGCAGATGAAAAAAAATGTTGTTCGGAAGGCAAACAAAGAGTGCGTTTTATTGACAGAACGTAGAAGATGAAAGAAATCTACTAAGGAGACTTCCTACGGTACGCTAATTTGTCAATTTGTGGAGCATTACTGTGAGGTGTGGGATCCTTGTCTCATACGATTGACGGCGAAATGAGAAAAACTTCAAAGGACAACGCATTACGTCTTCTCACGAAAGTGTCATAGATACGCTAAGGAAACTGTGGTGGCAGTCATTAAAACAGGGGTGTTCTTCGTTAGGTTGAGGTACTTACACGAAATTTCAATCACAAACTTTCTCCTCCGGGTGCGAAAATATTTTTTAAATTGCCACCTAAGTGGGGGAAATGAGTATCGTGATCAAATAAGAGAAATCATATTTCGTACGTACAGATTTAGGTGTTCGCTTTTCCTATGGGCTATTCGAGAGTGAAACCGTCGTTCAAACACGAAAGTGTGAATTGAATAATAACAGTGTACATGTGCATACTGTTAGCCAGCAGCATCGTTTGCGAACTGTCTGACAGTGCTGCAGCCCTACCTCCGAGAGTTATAAATGGTCTACGGTTAGCACTGCGATAGAAAAATGTTTGCAGTTCGGCACGGATGAGTCAGGGAGTCTGTGTGTCGTCTGGCGTATCACCGCATGACGGAACTGCATAGGAGCGGCTGTGAAAGTGCCCATACCTGCGTGAGAGCCATTGCTGGAGTCCCCGCGCGCAGTGGCTACGGGCTGTCGGCGGACTGGAGAAACGGTCCGCGAGTGGTGAGTCGACGTGACGTAGCGCGGTGCGCTGCGCTGTGACAGACACCGGAGAACCGCCACTGCGGGGGCAGGGCGCCTCTTGCCGCCTTTAAACGCCCCCCACCCCCACGCCACTCACCACAGACGCGGCCGCCGCCTCCGGAGTAGCCCGGCGTCGGGACGCTCCGGAGATGCTCCTCCTTCTTCGGCGCAAGCTTCCCCCATCCTCACGCAGTGACCTTTCTCTGCCTTGGCACCGTGACCGTCCAGTCAGGAAACAATGGAAGATGCGTACTCGTAGGTTACGGTGCGAGTGCTTCTCTGTTCTGCGGCAGCGTCTAGAATACCGCGCCTCAGTGGACACTGCACGTCCGGCAGCCAGACACATATGACTGTTTATGTGGTAGGAGTGACATCATCATCTGTATTTGTTGATGTTGCTGCTGTAAAGGATAGGAGAAGTCCCCATGCCCCCTAACGTCTACAGACGTAACCTCTGGCGTGCCACAGGGGAGTGTTATGGGACCATTGCTTTTCACAATATATATATATATATATATATATATATATATATATATATATATATATATATATATATATATATGACCTAGTAGATAGTGTTCGAAGTTCCATGCGGCTTTTCGCGAATGATGCTGTAGTATACAGAGAAGTTGCAGCATTAGAAAACTGCAGCGAAATACAGGATGATCTGCAGCGGATAGGCACTTGGTGCAGGGAGTGGCAACTGACCCTTAACATAGACAAATGTAATGTATTGCGAATACATAGAAAGAAGGATCCTTTATTCTATGATTATATGATAGCGGAACTAACACTGGTAGCAGTTACTTCTGTAAAATATCTGGGAGTATGCGTTCGTAACGATTTGAAGTGGAATGATCATATAAAATTAATTGTCGGTAAGGCGGGTACCAGGTTGAGATTCATTGGGAGGGTCCTTAGAAAATGTAGTCTATCAACAAAGGAAGTGACTTACAAAACACTAGTTCGACCTATACATGATTATTACTCATCAGTGTGGGTTCCGTACCAGGTCGGGTTGACGGAGAAGATAGAGAAGATCCAAAGAAGAGCGGCGCGTTTCGTCACGTGATAGCGTTACGGAGATGTTTAGCAAACTCAAGTGGCAGACTCTGCATCGCGGTGTAGCTTGCTGTCCAGGTCCCGAGAGAGTGCGTTTCTGGATGAGGTATCGAATATATTGCTTCCCCCTACTTATACCCCCCGAGGAGATCACGAATGTAAAATTAGAGAGATTCGAGTGCGCACGGAGGCTTTCCGGCAGTCATTCTTCCCGCGAACCATAAGCGACTGGAACAGGAAAGGGAGGTAATGACAGTGGCACGTAAAGTGCCCTCCGCCACACGCCGTTGGGTGGCTTGCCGAGTATAAATGTAGTTGTAGATGTAGATGTATCGACTTCTAATTGATTTGATTTTAGAACAAGTATTTACTTATTTATTAAGTACCAATATATCGGCATGTTCCCCATCATGCTGTAAACAAATGTCTATACTCCTCCATGTTCCCGATGACATATATTTCAGCATGCCCGGTGTTATACTGCGAAATTCGTCCTCATAGCATTGCACAGTTCTTAGTTTGTAGCACAACGACGTGCAGATACGTGCGTGTTAATGACTCTTCATAACAAGTTTTCAGGTGTGACGAGGTTAGGACTTCTCGATCGTCATTTCAAGGGAGCTGGTGTTGCTGTTAAACCACGACCTATCCACTGTCCTGGAAAGTGTTCACTTACTATCTCGCGCACTGCAAGAGCGTAGCGTGGAGGCGCTCCATCATGGCCGGCCAGTGTGGCCGAGCGGTTCTGGGCGCTTCAGTCTAGAACCCCGCGACCTCTACGGTCGCAGGTTCGAATCTTGCCTTCGGCTTGGATGTGTGTGATGTTCTTGGGTTAGTTAGGTTTAAGTAGTTCTAAGTTCTAGGGGACTGATGACGGTTTAAGTAGTTCTAAGTTCTAGGGGACTGATGACGGTTTAAGTAGTTCTAAGTTCTAGGGGACTGATGACCTCAGATGTTAAGTCCCATAGTGCTCAGAGCGATTTGAACCATTCGCTCCATCATGCTGCAACCGTCTGTATGTTGTGAGGTCCTTACCTCAAGCTGAGGTATTAACCATATTTGTAAAATATGTAAATAACTTGCACCACTCACAGTCCCTTCATCTGTGTAATGAGGATTCTCTCTGGCTCAAACGACAATATTTCTAACTCGTGAGATGCGATAAATGACACATTTATCTGAAAACATAACTCTGGCACTGTTCACTGCATTTGGAAACTCAATTAACGAACCACGCCATGCTAAAACACTCTCATTCTCATCTCTATCCGATAACTCTTCTATGAACGTAGGTTGAAAATGTCTGACCATACGGTCTTTTTTTCGTGCGATATCGCACTGTTGCCCACGGTATACAGACTTCAAAGGCACGTTTACGTGTAGACTTAATAGGAGGTTGTTCAGTCGAAGCAAAGACTCCGGCACAGGATTCTTCCCGTGTCTTCTTCCTTCCACGCCGCGGCCTGTCTTTAACACTGACAAAAACAAAAGCACGTCTTTCTCAATCCTGATGCGTTGCCTTGCGCGGTGGAGCCTTATTAAATCTTTTCTAAAATACTATTCATAATCAGTCTCATCGTCTGCCTTGTGTGTTGTCGTTCGTGCACCCACACACTTGTCACTAAGTGCTTCTCGTCCGCAGCTCGTGGTTGAAGGGACTGTGAGTGCTGCAATTTGTTTACATATTTTACATGGTTAATACCTCAGCTTGAGGAAAGGACCTTACAACATGCATACGGTTACTGCCTTTGGATCACAGGATTTCAGGTTCGATTCCCGGCCGGGTTGGGGATTTTCTCTGCCTGAGGACTGGGTGTTTGTGTTGTCCTCATCATTTCATCATCTTTATCATCATTCGTGACAGTGATTCGATTGGATTGCGTGAAAAATTGGACTGTGTAAAAATTGGGACTTTATACGGGCGCTGATGACCGAGCAGTTGAGCGGCCTACAAACCAGACATCATCACTAAGCTCTGCTCAATAGTGTAACTATCACAGCTCACATCAGCCACAGCTACAAACTGACTGCGACTGCAACAGTATGTAAACATATATTCCAACAACTGATTAGAAGTAACATAGGTACCAACTTGCAGCCGCGCGGGATTAGCCGAGCGGTCTTAGGCGCTGCAGTCATGGACTGTGCGGCTGGTCCCGGCGGAGGTTCGAGTCCTCCCTCGGGCATCGGTGTGTGTGTTTGTCCTTGGGATAATTTAGGTTAAGTAGAGTGTAAGCTTAGGGACTGACGACCTTAGCAGTTAAGTCCCATAAGATTTCACACACATTTGAACATTTATCAACTTGCATAACAATACTTGGTACTAAACATGGGTTACACGGGTATGGGCACTTCTCACCCACCCTGCAGTAGAGTCCAGTCCGAAGACTGGTTTGATAAAGCTCTCCACACTAGCCTATCCTGTGCAAGCTTCCTCATCTCCAAATAACTACTGCAGTCTGCAACTTCCTTACTGTGTTCATCCCTTGGTCTCCCTCTACAGGTTTTATCGACTCACGCTTCTCTTCCCTTAAAAACTGACAGTTCCTTTATGTGTCAGAATGAGTCCCGTCAACCGATCCCTACACGTACTCACGTTGAGCCATAAATTTCTTTTCCTACTAGTTCGATTCAGTATCTGCTCATTAGTGACGCGAACTACGCATCTAATCTACTGCGTTCTTACACAGGGTTTTCCCGTAAGAGCATGAAAAAATTTAATAAGACATCGAGCATGCTCCACTTAACGATTTCAGGAACGGAACCTGGGATCGGGGAAGCCAGCTTAAGGAGACAATAGGAATAAAATCACATTAGGAATAAAATCAAATTACTGTGTACTTTTTTATTTGTATTAGTTACAGTTAACTGCAAGTACCATCATTGACACAATCAAAGTACCTTTTGTACTGTATATTACAAAATGTGCTGAAACTGACGGCCATCAACCCCAATAGCAGCATGACATCGGCGAACAAGATTCTGACGCACCCTGGCAAATATCCCTGGTGTGTTTCGAGTCACATCACCGGCAGCTATAGTTGTGGCAACTAATCCCATCTCCGTACCCACTGAGGTCTCATACACAAGTGACTTTAGATATCTCCATAGAAAATAATCAAGGGGTTCAGGCTATGGAATAGGGCGTCCCTTTCCAATCCAGCGACCAGCAGATTCAACATTGAGATGATTGTGGACATCCACACTGAAGTGAGGCTGTGCAGTGCCAAGCTGCACCCACATCCTCTCATGAACAGCCAAGGGTCCATCCTTCAACAACTCAGGCAGAATTATTTGCGGTCTAAGGCGCTGCAGTCATGGACTGTGCGGCTAGTCCCGGCGGAGGTTCGAGTCCTCCCTCGGGCATGGGTGTGTGTGTTTGTCATTAGGATAATTTAGGTTAAGTAGTGTGTAAGCTTAGGGACTGATGACCTTAGCAGTTAAGTCCCATAAGATTTCACACACACAGAATTATTTGCACGACTCCCAAGTAAACAAAATCTGCAGCATGACTACCCAGTAATCAGGTTCGTCCTTCTTGTTTCCTTGCAGGAAATACGGAATATACATTAAATAAATAGTACAGTTCGTTTAAACTTGTACGCATGTTAGCTGCAAATAAACTGGGAAACAGTAATGCTAGACAAAGTGGTATTGAAGTTTACTTCCATACCTCCTTAAGCTGGCTTGTCCAACCGCAGGTTCCATACCTCAAGTCGTTCAGCGGAGCATTGTCTACGCCCTGTTACATTTAGCACGCTCTTACAGAAACACCATGTACAGGACTACGTTTCAGAAGCTTCTGTTCACCTATTGACTGAACTGGTTATCGTAGACGTTTCACCTCCATACAAGGCTACACTCCACACAAATACCTTCAGAAAAGACTCTCCCTTACCTAAATTTCTATTCGATATTCCTCTTTTTACATTCCATCACCCTTGTTTTACTTTTGTTGATATTAATCTTATAACCTCTTTTCACTACATTTTTCATTCCTTTCAAAGTCCCTTGCAAGTCTTTTGCCGTCCCTGACAGACTTACATGGTCATCGTTTAACGCCGAAGCTTTTATTTCTACTCCCTGGAGTTTGATGCATTTTTCAAATTTTTCATTGGTTTCCTGTACTGCGTCTTCAATGCACACACTGAACAGCATTAGGTATAGGAGACAACACTGTCTCATTTCCTTCTCAGCTAATATTTCTCTTTCATGGTCTTCGATTCTTATAACTGTAGTCTGGTTTCTGTACAAGATGTATGTAACCTTTGGCTCCCTGTAATTTATCTCTGATACTGTCGGAATTTCAAAGTTGTTATTTTGTTTGCAATCGAAGTTGTTATTTTGTTTGCAATCGATTTCGAGGGGCCATTACATTATTCTCTGACCCCTCTATGATACCATGTATTATATGGTTTGGTTGATGTGCTGCCGCCGCTTTCGCCGTAAGTAGGAATGAAGGTTCAGCATAGTAGACATCGATTGTTTCGTACCCCCTCTGAGGTGTATGCTGATCTTTACACAGTATCCACATGATCACCTAATATTACAGAGACGCTTGAAGACGGTTACTGTAACACGGAAATCGACTGCAACTGAAATAAAACCTATAAGTACAGCTGAAGATGTCATACCTACTACAATTATTGTTTTTCAAAGGGCGATTCAGAAAATACAGTGACTAGAAATAGTACAACTATTTAATGCATAGCGCCATACTGATAAGAATCACACTGGATGTAACAGAAAGTTAATTTTTTACTTACTTTGTAGGTGTTGTGTACGACTCCCCTTGGACACACAGACAACATTTAATGTATGTTGCGTGCTCCTATACACTATTATAAGCTCAGAAATTATAACACCCGTCTCTCAAACGTTATTCACGTGTTCGGAGAAACACACTAACGTGTAACACCGCTTCTTTTACTCATCTTGCAAACAACAGATGCAGTTAAACAAGTAGGTTCTATGTTCCTAGGCTTCTATAAACCGTTAACACCACACCACATCATAAATTACTAACCAAAATACGACCACACAGACTGTCTTCGGAAGTATGTTATTGGCTCGAAGGATATTTGATTGACAAGCCAACTGCGTTACAGTGGACGATAAATGTTCCACATAATCGAAAGTAGCTCCTTGTCCAGTTCTATTGATGTTACCAAAGTTTTCCAGTTACTGGCGTCTCTTTCATTCGCTTCCTAGACACAACCAAGGTTATCAGTGCTTAAGTGTTATTCTTTAATTATGATCTGTTTATTTATCCGATCAAGATTAGGGCCATCAGGTCCTGCTAGACACCTAATAATCCAATCTGTATATATTACTTTACATTCACACAGCGTCAAAGATGCTATGAAAAAGATTCACATTTCATATGGGGTACAATACGTAGAAATAACTGCAATATAAACAGAGGAAAACAGTGGCAGCTACAGCACAAAAAAGCAGAGTTTGTATTAGTTCATGAAAAGCAGAACCACAATGGCACGATAGAATCTAGTGGATTTAGACACAGATACTGGCAGCAGTATACGCGAGACAAAGTGTGCCAGGGGCAGAGACAGATAGAAACACATGTTATGTTAAGAAATGCACAGAATGAGACGTGAATGGGAACTGAAAACCGAAGGAACCATGACTGGGAAGAAATCTAAGTATTTTATTCAGTGTGTGATAGAGATAAAACTAGCGAAAAGTGTTGATTTTCTGGAAAAAAATATGAAGTTAACTAAAGGAAGTGCTTCAACTTTTTCTTGAAGACAAAAACACATTGATTAGTGTGCAGAGTATAGGACAGTTCGCTTCAGGTGCGAACCGAAGCAACAGAGTAGCAGTTTGCTAATATATTGTCTAGGTGAGTGTTATGTGACAGCTTTTGTCTTAAACTGTCATGCAACATGTTTCATAATGTTATTTGCTCGTACCGTTGGTCAATGCAGTCATTCTCTTGTACTGCTTTGTAATTACAGACTATATCCACTACCACCAATGATTGTGTTGTTTATTGCCATCTTTTCATGGCGAGGGACCGCAGAACTGAGAGCCTACGAGCTGACTGACAAAATATGAGTTTTCTTAAAAATAACAGGCTGGACCATAAAATTGTTCACAGTCCAAAGCTGAGTTTCAAACCAGGTAAACAACACGGCATTCACTTCTCCCACGACCGCGCTCCAGGTGATGAACGGATCAGTCTTCTCCGGAAAAAGCAGCACTATTCCAAAAAACGTGTAGGAAGATAAAACTCTATGCAGATGTAGCTTCCTTCCAGAGGCCAACGTGAGAACCGCAGTTTGCCTCAGCGCTCAGCGGCCGCGCTTCCGAATAAATAGTTTAAATTTGTAAAAGAAACATTGCTATTGGTGCATAGCATTATTTTCCACAGACTGCGCGCTTTTTCAAGCGTGTGTACGTGGGAGCTCTCTTGTTTGCCAGCTTCAGAAAAGTATCATGGAGTGGGAGGTCTCTTGTCTTCTTCACTATGCCATAACACTATTGGTTACTAATAGCGAAGTCTGCAACAATCGGAGGTTGTTCAGCTTTACTACTAAAATGTTACTGGATGGAACTCGCCATGTCTGTTTCTGTTGGCCGGCAAGATTCCTGCTCTGACAGAAACAGCCAAATCTCAGGGTGTTAAGACAGAGAACGCTCGCAGCTAGGAGATCGTTGCGTAAGCACTTGCTGCTAGGAGATGAAGGAGGAAAGACTTGCTGCCAGGGTGCTGGTGAGACGAGCCTTGGTGTCGTGTAGAAGGATGTCTCCACTCAAGTACTGAATACAGAGGGCAGGCTGGACTCCAGCCGCTGCATTCACGGTACCCATGTTTGGTGAGATGGGCAGTATTGCTAACACCGACGCCATAGGGACGCGAAGTTAATTTACTACGTTCAGGAGCCAGTTGTGTAATTTTAATGTTATGCAGCCACCTAGGTTCTCTCATTATGCATTTTGGTGAGTTTTCTGGTGTTCGTGCCCATTTTTCTGCGGTCTTTCTGTAATTCACCAACCGCTCTTACAGCCAGTGTCCGTATCTCATAACTATGCCAAAGTTACATTTTACAATTGTAATCCCTTGTCCGGTTACAAAACATTAATTCAGCTATATCAATAGGTAACTCATATGTTAATGCTTACGATAACACGACGTATTCTTACAGTGACCACTTGTTTCTTTTATAGTTAGATGATCCCCCCTCTTGTTAATGTGTCTGGAGGATGGCACAAACAGCCTGAAAAGCTTGTAAGGTTGTTCCAGGTTAGTTTGTGCTGAGAAGTAAGTGTTAAGAAAGAAATTCCATACGTTGTGCCGTTTCCAAGTTAATTAGCATTGAAGTTAACCAGTCAGGCCACAGTGAGCACAATTTCAAGTGGTCCGCCAGAGATGAGCACAATTTCAAGTAGTCCGCCAGAGATGATCACAATTTCAAGTGGTCCGCCAGAGATGAGCACAATTTCAAGTAGTCCGCCAGAGATGATCACAATTTCAAGTGGTCCGCCAGAGATGGTGTCGCCAAACGTGTTCGCTTTCCTAAAACCACTAAAGGCTGAGCGATCTTGTGCCCTACCATGCACGCTATAACAACTGATACCAACTGTATCTGGCGGTCCGCCTGAATTTGTGCACGCAAAGGCCTGGTTAGTTAACTTCTATGACGATAAAATCAGCAACGGCGTAGCGTATCGAATTTTTTTTCTTAACTATTACTTCTACCCTGCAACACCCCTACAAAATTTTCAGACTGTTCCTAATCAATCTGTATGTGGGTGGCATGGTATCTGCACCGCACAACAAAATTAAAGGATCACTTTTTCGAAACCCCATAATTGCCTCCTGTTCCAACGCGTAGATTTTAAATTTGCATCATAGGTGCCTATAATATGTCTCTGTAATGGTGCAAAAGCGTGGCGCCCTGTGAAGTCACACTCGGGCTCGGTGACGTTTCAAACTGCAAAGTGTTGACACATCCGAAAAAAAAGCCACAGCTCTGTAAGGTTGGTTCATAATGTCACATTGGCATGAAATTGTATCGCAATTCTGTCCAAAGCCACCACGGACTCGCCACACCATGGGGAGATCTTCATACTCACCCGCATTTCACCCCTTCTGTTGACGGCTCTGTGATGGGATGTCAGAACCATGACACGCACCTTGGAAATCACGCGGTTTTGTTGTGTGTGGCCGAGGAAAACATCGCCGCTCATAATCGCCATGAAGACACCTCACGATATGACATAAATGGTGTCAGTGAAACCACCCCTTCCCTTGGGGCGCTGATTCCAACACGTTTCGCTGTCGAACACGACAGTTCACAGTGTGATGACCACCAGGACGACATTTCTGACCTCGTTAGACACTGCTGGCACTCCATGGGCGTTTCAACCCTACTCTGAGGACATCATCATGGGACTCTAGCCACACTGAACGTGATCTGATCTTTTTGAAGTGTAGTGCGACAGCAGTTTTTGCTACGGTACATAGGGTGGAACCACTAGGGAACGTTGAAAATCATTCGACGAAATCTGAACGCGATCCGAACCAAAGCAGCAAAGGGTGTTTATGCTTTTTCATCCCTCCTGTTTCGCAACCTACTGCCTACTGTGGCGCATGAACACGAGGGGAGGGCGGAGGGGCAGTTGCGTGAATAAAACGGCAAACGGTACGTCTAAAACCTCCCAGTTCGAAAACACTCTTGGTGCAACCCATGCATCTTTGTTGAGACGTTACAAATGTTCTGTACCTCTCAGGACACACATACAGCCTCGTGTCACAATGCGTTTTTTAGCGTGTTTTGATTACTAAAACAATCAGTGAAAGTGATGACTTACGTCTGTGTGACATTCTTTGTAATGGAAAAAGCACAATACCTTATAATCTCAAAAAGACATCTGCAATGCAAGAGAAGCAGAAGATCAAAGATGCAAACATCACCAAAAATATTCACTTACAGAAATACACTTGAAGATGAGAATAAATTTTCGAAATGTGCCGTGCTAAGAATCAGAAACTGAGTAACTGGCGGAGTTTTTCATTATCGAAATCCTGTTACTCTTTGTATTTCACTATTGCTATTCCGCCATTTGTACCATTTTCAAGCACGATATTTGACGTTATATCACAGAAATACGTTAAAATTAATGTTGTAGGACTGCGTTTCTTTTGAAGGCAGGTGTATCAGCTTCCTTGGCTCTTCAGTGCCGTAGTAGAAATACTGTCAGCGTTAACTTTACTAGTTCATGATCAGTATTATTTACTCACACTGCCATTGCAAACACTCAAATCACTTTAATACTATTTGTCATATTAAATTTGTTATTTTTTTAGGAAAATATGATGCAAAGAAGGTACTGTATGTGTGAAAACCTGACCCGATGTAAGAGAGGATCAGGTTAAATTAATAAACAAAATAATCACAAGCACAGGCGCTTTTTTAAATTGATTATGCAATGGTACTAATTGTACTGGACTGCACATGTACATTTTTCTTGTGATGCGTTTTCCCGCTTCGTTGTCATATACCGGGCGAGATGGCATAGTGTTTAGCACAATGGACTCGCATACTGGAGAACAACGGTTCAAATCTGTGTCGGCCTCGCTGATACAGGATTTCCGTGATTCCCATAAATCGCTCCAGGCAAATGACAGGATGATTCCTTTGAAAGGCAAAGCCAGTTACCCTCCCCACTCTCGAAACAATCCGACCTTCTTCTCCGTCTCGAATGACCATACTGTCGCTTGGACTTTAAACCCTAATCATCCTGCTGCCTCATTTAGGATCTATAAGGTTCGCGGCCTCACGGCCACTGAAATTTAGCCGATCAGGTCTACTTCCAGAACTGTGAGACGCTAATCAGAACAACGAATATTCACTCGATCAGGTTTACTTCCAGAATTGTGAGACCCTAATCAAAATAACGAATATTCGCTCACAGAAGGACGTATCAACGTAGGAAAAACGTTAATGAGTAAATTACAATACCCCTGTCGTTGTTGAAACCAAGTTTTGTCCACCTTAGATATAACGAATACTGTCTAGTGATCCTTTGACTTCTACTGTTTTCTCAAACCTAAAAGGTGGAAGAGGGTCCTGGCTGCAGAATGACATCAGAAGCGAATACAGATGCACAACCTCGGTAAATCAACTGCTAACACACCCACTCATACGAGAGGTGATAATCAAGCCTGCCCTTCCTTGATGATCTTATTTGTAAAAAATTAGCCTCAGGAGTGCCACTGAAAGGTCGCCTCTGCTGCTGACGTAATGCGTACGTGTGTGTTATGAGAAGCGTGTGGTGTCCTGGTCCAAGGCATTCGTCACAGGCCGCCCGTGAGCGAACGGACTGTTGTCTCTAGTATTCATCACTAATAGGAAATGCAAACTCCACGGCGGGCAGCAGCAGTTTCTTTCTTTCTTTATTCACTGTCCATCTAAAACTGCTATTTTGGAAGTAACGGGAATTTCTGAGCCTGCGTATCGTCCTCACGTCACTAATTCCTTATTTTCTGTACACATGAAATGCCATTTTGCCAACATAAATTATTATTAATCCCTTTAAATTCTACACTAAAGTTGTAGCAACAACCAATTACATACTATCAATCAGCACTCTGTAATCTCTGCAGTTCACGTCTAATGAAAGAAAGTCACAATTTGATGCCCCATCGACATTGAGATAATTAGAGACGGACGACAGTCTTACATTTCACAAACTTGGGAGAATAAGTCAGTTGTTGCCATGGTTAAGGAACCGTACCGGAATGCGCCTCATACGTCTTGATGGAAGCTGTGCAATATCTAAGTCATGATGTCTGGATGGACATCTCCGTGCGTCAATTTGTTCATATTCTGCTGGAGTAAGTTTCATCGCGAGCCGTATACTGCTGGTACTTTCGCAAATACTTTTTTTAAATTTTTTGTGCACACAACAGTACAGCACGTGTAAGAATTGTGCATGTGTGGTATAGTACTATCAGCCACAATGGTGTCTCTATGCACTGATACATAAACTGCCAATGATGACCCGAAGAGCTGTCTTAAGTAATGACCTATTTGATAACACCCTCTTCCAAAATGAGGAACTAATTCCTCATTTTACATGTAACGTACTGGTAAAACATTTCCCTTAACAGAGGGCAAAAGGGTTTAAAATCTCCGTTAAGCTCTCTTGATCTATCTTTAAATGCGAACATTTTAGGTTAGGCTTTACCGTGACTGTTATTGACATAAAATGAAACAATAAGTTTACTGTTACCAGTCACCATTTTATTTATCTCCACGACGCGTTTCTAAGGTTTAAACCTCCATCATGAAGTGGATTTACATTAGTTAGTATGACATTTGTGTGTGTTGTGTCACGATTTTTTGGAGGAACTTGTGGCACTCTGTAATGAAGAACCAAGATACTATTTCAGAACTTGGTTTTGGGTTTCTTCTGACAAAAAATTATACTTATATCTTACGGTAAACATAAAATAAATAAAATAGTGCACCTCCAGTGGTCAAAGGGTTCCTTTCGTTGTCATAACACATCACATGTATACTGTCATATTTGTAAACAAATATGGCGTCTGGAAACTGCTGGGTGTAAGGTTCGTGTAGCAGAAGAGAAAGCATTATCGCAAAGTACAAAAAAGATACATCGTAACAAGATTATTACAGAATAATTTTAAAGGGTTTGGAGGTGTTTGTTTTGAGGTGTCGAATACATTTGTTGGAATAAATATTTCAGATGGCATATAAATACGATCCAAGCGGACGGAATAAATATCGCCGAATCTTGGCACACTTCTTTCAGCCTTATTATGGTATGATTGTACTGAACTCGCTGTTGTTTCAATGAATCCGAGAACGACTGGGATCACTCGATCTGCTCCTAACGACTGCTTCAGATAAAAACTGCTTTGTAAAATACAACAGTAAGTTTTAACTAATAAATGCTGGTTCTGATGTAATACAATAGACTCTTTCGATCACTACATACAATGATTGAAATTGTCCGCCCTTTCCATATTGTTCTGATAACCCATAAAATAAATGTCGAACGATTCCACAGAACAGTTCGATATCTGAGTAACAACAATAGCCCTATGGCCGCCTTCTCTGGATATTTCCGTCAATTCTTACCGGTAATCGCAAACGGGACGAGAGCAAACGAAATCAACGCATCTAAAATCGCCAGTTAGCATGGCACGTTAATATTCACTAATGAGTGAAAACGTTATAACCACCTGCTTAATAGCGTGATGGTCCACCCTAGGAAAGCAGTACAACAATGATTCTACGTGACTTGGATTCGACAAGTTCTTGGTAGGTTTCGTAAGACGTGTGCTACCAGATGTATAGGTGCCGCTCACGCACTGCCAGCAAATTACGGATAATTTTTGTAAGGGGCTCACCACCCTGCTGGAGCAAATGTAATCTCGATGTATTGCTCACTTGCTAGAACGACAATTCACAGTCGCTGCCTGAGACATAAAATACCTTTGCCCCTGTCAAAAGAGAGCTGCAATTGAGTCGCAGGTCAGAGCAGTCTCTGCCGCAGTTGCAGCCGCTCGCTGCTACAGGGTAGTTACAGTCTGTCGTTGGTACAGCGCAGTTTAAGAAAGTAGTTGTTAAAGTCACAGTTGAGAACAAATTGTAAAATTTTATTATATGGAACTGAATAATAATTGTGATCAGCCGCAGAGCTAAATGATACCATGGAATGTGCTGATGATGACCAAACGAATAATTGTTAATATAATGAAGAACCAACAGTGTAATTAAGTCCACCATCTAGTGTAAGGTAAATTTTATTATTTTTATTGGCATGCACGTAGTTAAATCACTTGTCTGAGATGTTAATATGAATTTGTTTCAATCTTTTCTTTTGTGATTCGTGAGCACCAGTTGACCCAGATTTGTAATATATTCAATTTTCCCGTGTAATGGGTTGTAGATCTTTATCAATAACGTAAAAAACTTTTAGAATATAATTATTTTTACCAGACAACTATAAAAGTATAATTTCCCCTTAAGTCATTGCCAGTCCCGATCCAGTCATTTATCTAAATTAAAATATTCCAGAATTTTTGTCAGATTATAGTCATGTGATCTGTAGTAATCAGACGACCAGATGTGCAGCTGTGTCACTAAGGAAAGTCAGTTTTTCTAGTAATTCAGATATCAGACAAATCTTATCCATTATTAGTAGAGAGGCCAGCATTGCACTAAGCTGTGCCATTTACGAGCAGATATATAGACAGCTTTTCCGGCGACACCATCACGAAGTAAGAATTTTTCAGTTTATTTCTCACGGACAGATTCAGATTGATTTCACAGGGTCATGGCGTAGCGCTGCTTACGTCAAAATTTATCGGTTTTTCATGAGTTAAGATTTATCAGTTTTCATACTTCAGAGTTTAATTATCCAAATTTAACAATTTTATATATTGTGAGAGATGTGGGTGCTATTCTCTCATTCTGCGCAACGGATTAATCTGGGATGTACCCTTTACCCTGTGGCTCCTGCAAGATGCAATTTCCACCCCCACACCACTACAGAAGTCAGACAGACGCTCCTAACGTTCTAAAGAGAAATGTCTGAAAAACTTTCAGCAATAAATATCTTCTGGAGTCGTCCGCTGAAAGGAAATGACACAAAAATTCACAAAATTTCTTACGTAACTAGTGGGATAGTTGGGTACTGGAGTAGTGCTAGTTAGTGTAAGAAAAACATAAAACTAATGAAAATTATTATTTCAGTTTGCAAAAACTCTAAGAAACAACAATGGCACTTTTAGTTATGAACTGAACAAGCTATTTCCGGGTTCTTTTCGGAATGTGAAGTTACCTCTTAAGGATAGGATTCGCCAATGAAATTTCTATACAAAGTGTAAGATTGTTATTGACTTGGTAGAATCGCTGAGAGGCGCGCCTACTCAACTTGAATAATTATCCGTTAGAATGTTGCTAGGTACGGTCGAGGCTGTTGCATGTGAAATGCAGTGAAGTGTACTGTTGTGGAGGAAATATGGGGCCCGCAAGAGCTGTAGCGCACAATACTGTAAGCTGCGATGACTGCTGTTTGCGCCGCTCGCTGCTGACAAATAAGATAACTGTCGTTCTATCTGGATTGACCTTCGCCAATCAAACTCTCCCTACGCCTTGATGAAGTCAAGGACTCCTATTCGCCCCTAGTCTAACTATTGGCGTGGTACACCGGTCAGATAACCAGTCCACCGCGATGCCACTCAAAAATTCGCTCGCAGGCGTTTAACTATAACTCTGTCCATTCACACTGCACAATAAGTGTGGCGGCCAACACAGTGAACAATTCTTAATTGCAAGGACTCAATATAGAGTCGCACTCCGATTTGCTCTCGACAGAGGTGCTCTCCCAGTGAAGTACTGAGGAGAGACTTGTTCCCCGCGGGACTGCTACGGTCGCAGGTTCGAATCCTGCCTCGGGCATGGGTGTGTGTGATGTCCTTAGGTTAGTTAGGTTTAAGTAGTTCTAAGTACTAGGGGACTTATGACCTAAGATGTTGAGTCCCATAGTGCTCAGAGCCATTTGAACCATTTTTTGAAGACTTGTTCCTCGCTCTTTGAGTACATGTACGAGTGCACATGCTCTCGTTATGTGTTCTCGCTCCAAGAGCAACAACGGAATGTCCCCTCTCCATGCCAGACGTGAAGGGGTATAACTTTTGGTCTCTTCCATTATTCCTTCAGCTCAAGGCGTCAGGAATATCGTCTGCCAATCAGAATTGCTCTTCTAAAACGGGAGAATGACGTTTCGTTTAAGGCGACCAATCTGGAAATCTATAGCATCGGCGTTTGGCGTTCGCTGTCTCCCTGTGAAAACCTCTGAAACTGTGTGCTATGTTTGTAAAGAATGCATAGGTTGGGCGCTCCCACACAATGTAGCGGAATTTTCTTTTAAGCCGAACACGGGGTTGTTCTCCCTTTCACTCGGGCAAACGCTGTCTGCTCTACGGGCAGTCGCTGGCTGATGTATATAGGTTGACTTGTCCTCTGAAGGGACCGGCCTCCTGGCGTGCAGTTTACCTCTCCCAAACTAAAAGCTTTTGTGACCGTCATGTCTTGAATGTGTGTGTGTATACCAGCCTCGAGTATTTTAATCTTGGTGCGCACTTGCGATTTACTTGTTATTTGCATATCATTTACATGAATTCATACAACATTGACTTTATCTTATCGAGTTTTGGTTCGAATGAAGCGTCTTGATGTGCGGAATATGATTGTGAGGGCGGAATATGTAAGGAATGAAGGTCAGGAGACCATGATGTCTTACAATATATATATATATATATATATATATATATACAGGAAGTTTACAGTTTGTAGGCGCGAAGCTGGCAGCTGATAGCCTACCATATAGCTTCAGATTTGGCGAATTGCTGGCAAAGAAGCAACCTGAGTTCACTGCAATATTCCTCAAACCACTATAACATGATCCTGGTTCAAAATGGTTCAAATGGCTCTGAGTACTATGCGACTTAACTTCTGATTTCAACAGTCGCCTAGAACTTAGAACTAATTAAACCTAACTAACTTAATGACATCACACACATCCATGCCTGAGGCAGGATTCGAACCTGCGACCGTAGCGGTCGCTCCGTTCCAGACTGTAGCACCTTCAACTGCATGGCCACTCTGGCCAGCCATGATCCTGGTCTTGTGATATTAACTGTTATCATGTTTGAAGGTGTCATCTCTGTTTGGGGAAGACTTCAAGCAAGAAGGGATACCGCTTGACCGCTGTAATGTTCACGTGCTCCACAGCTGTCATGGTGCCGTAGATTACTGCTGTGAGACCCGTGGAAGACCAAGTGAATGTCCTCAACAGCACAATAGTGTCCTGAATGGCCTGCGTCCGTGGCGAAGTGCACGTTTCGAACAGCTGTTCATCTGGAAGACCTGGTGTAACAGGATCAATTTGACCACGGCTGGTCCCGGCGGAGGTTCGAGTCCTCCCTCGGGCATGGGTGTTTCTGTTTGGCCTTAGGATAATTTAGGTTAAGTAGTGTGTAAGCTTAGGGACTGATGACCTTAGCAGTTAAGTCCCATAAGATTTCACACACATTTGAACATTTTCAATTTGACCGGATGACACGTTTCCATTGATCCACGGCCGAATCTCGATGATCCAGTGCCCCCTACAGTCGTAACGGTCTATGCCGTTGGGTCAACGTGGGAACGCGTAGGACTCGAAGCCCCATTTTAAAACAGTGTGCGCTGAACAATGTGCTCAGAAAAAAATTGTGTCTGCACCAGGGTTGTACTCTTTCGCCAGATCCGCCACAGATTGCCATCCATCCCGCTTTCAAGATCATACCGGTCTCTGACGTCCACCTCCTCTAACGAGACGTGGTTGTCCAACACCTTGTCGCCTTCTCGTAGTTTCACCGACCTTCAACCAATTTCCTTAGAAGTTTCACGATACCAGCACGCGAACAGTCAACCAGCTACGCCCTTACCGAGATGATAGTTTCCAGGGCCGAGCCACAACAATCTGCTCTTTGTTAAAGTCGCTTATGTCAGTAGAATTGCCTATTTCCTTCCCATATCGTCGACAGCATGATTCTCCATTCGTCTCTGCTTCGCTTATATACTCTCCTTACTGCGTCACGCTCTCGCGGTGTTACCAAACGGCATTTAATCTCATACTGGGTACTGGTAATAATATTTCGCCGCTTCAGTGTAAAATAAATGAAGAAATATGAGGCATCTGAACAATTGCGGTTTGTAATACCAGCATCACACCGTGACTCACTTCCACCTGCACATGAAAAAATTGCCGCGCAGGATTAGCTGAGCGGTCTCAGGCGCTGCAGTCATGGACTGTGTGGCTGGTCCCGGCGGAGGTTCGAGTCTTCCCTAGGGCATAGCTGTGTGTGTTTGTCCTTAGGATAATTTAAGTTAAGTAGTGTATGAGGTTAGTGACTATGACCTTAAGTCCCATAAGATTTCACACACATTTGAACATTTTTGAACATGAAAAAATAGTGAAAATAATCAAATCATTAAGAAACAACAGAGCACCTGGCGAAGACGGAATTACTGCAGAATTATGTAAATTGGACCCCAAAGTCATAAAACCAAAAATTCACAGAATAGTATCAGAAATCTGAAAAACAGAAAATCACAAAATACTGGAAGAGCGCCTTGATACACCTGCTCCACAAGAAAGAAGAAAAAAAAGATTCGAAAAATTACAAGGGAATCTCGCATCTTACAGTAACTTAGCCTCTTTAAAGCTTTTCTGAAGCGACCTGAGTCGCAAGAGGACCCACAGACTGGCGAGAATCAGGCGGGAGTCAAGAAAGGGAGATCCAGTATGAAACACATCTGGAACATCAGCAACTTACAATGCGTCAGACGGTGCCGGAACATCGCAGTCCATTTGTGGATTTCAAAAACGGTTACTATTCTGTTGACAGACAAACGCTGTTTCATAGCCTAAAAGAATTAGGCGTCTATAGAAAGACCAGAGCCATCATCCAGGAAACTTCATCAGAAAGCATTTCAAAAGTGAAATTCATGGGAGAAATCTCAAGTCTATTCGAAATTCACTAAGGAGTCCCAAGAGGAGATGGCTTATCGCCACGGTTGTTCAACACTATACTGAAAAAAATAATCCCAAAATGAGAGAAGCATGTCAAAAGTATCGAAATTGGAAAACAGAATGGAAAAAAGAGTCGCTGTGAAATTCCTTGCCTTTGCTGATGATCTGGCTATATTAACAAACAATAAAGAATAAGCCAATCTGAAGCTAGATAAATTATATGAAATCTCCTGTAAAATCGGACTCCATATTTCCTACGAGCGAACTCAGTATATGGACACCAAATCAACTGACAACCTCCACTGAAAACACAGTATGGAAAAATCTGACAGGTTACTCGCTTCAAGTGTTTAGGAAAAACCATCCAACACACAGAACTGAGCACAATCTTCAACACAGAAAGAATATTCAAACTGCAAAAGGCATACAAATTGATATGGTATCACCATAAAAAGGGCAGTATCTCGAAATGTAAAACTACGGCTCTACAACACGGTTGTTTTACTAGAAACCTTGTAAGCAGCAAAAACCACAGGTATCAGCGGCAGGACAGAAATTCATGAAATAAGAAACAAGAACGAAAAATTCTTAGAAAAATCT
This sequence comes from Schistocerca cancellata, assembly GCF_023864275.1. Classification (NCBI taxonomy): domain Eukaryota; kingdom Metazoa; phylum Arthropoda; class Insecta; order Orthoptera; family Acrididae; genus Schistocerca; species Schistocerca cancellata. Next base: position 140,158,809 of record NC_064634.1, on the reverse strand, counting down.
GTGGCGCTGTACTCCGAGACGGAACTTCGGTCAGACGATCTACCTACAAAGGAATACTACAGGGTGTTTCAAAAATGACCGGTATATTTGAAACGGCAATAAAAACTAAACGAGCAGCGATAGAAATACACCGTTTGTTGCAATATGCTTGGGACAACAGTACATTTTCAGGCAGACAAACTTTCGAAATTACAGTAGTTACAATTTTCAACAACAGATGGCGCTGCGGTCTGGGAAACTCTATACTACGATATTTTCCACATATCCACCATGCGTAGCAATAATATGGCGTAGTCTCTGAATGAAATTACCCGAAACCTTGACAACGTGTCTGGCGGAATGGCTTCACACGCAGATGAGATGTACTGCTTCAACTGTTCAATTGTTTCTGGATTCTGGCGGTACACCTGGTCTTTCAAGTGTCCCCACAGAAAGAAGTCACAGGGGTTCATGTCTGGCGAATAGGGAGGCCAATCCACGCCGCCTCCTGTATGTTTCGGATAGCCCAAAGCAATCACACGATCATCGAAATATTCAATCAGGAAATTAAAGACGTCGGCCGTGCGATGTGGCCGGGCACCATCTTGCATAAACCAAGAGGTGTTCGCAGTGTCGTCTAAGGCAGTTTGTACCGCCACAAATTCACGAAGAATGTCCAGATAGAGTGATGCAGTAATCGTTTCGGATCTGAAAAATGGGCCAATAATTCCTTTGGAAGAAATGGCGGCCCAGACCAGTACTTTTTGAGGATGCAGGGACGATGGGACTGCAACATGGGGCTTTTCGGTTCCGCATATGCGCCAGTTCTGTTTATTGACGAAGCCGTCCAGGTAAAAATAAGCTTCGTCAGTAGACCAAATGCTGCCCACATGCATATCGCCGTCATCAATCCTGTGCACTATATCGTTAGCGAATGTCTCTCGTGCAGCAATGGTAGCGGCGCTGAGGGGTTGCCGCGTTTGAATTTTGTATGGATAGAGGTGTAAACTCTGGCGCATGAGACGATACGTGGACGTTGGCGTCATTTGGACCGCAGCTGCAACACGGCGAACGGAAACCCGAGGCCACTGTTGCATCACCTGCTGCACTAGCTGCGCGTTGCCCTCTGTGGTTGCCGTACGCGGTCGCCCTACCTTTCCAGCACGTTCATCCGTCACGTTCTCAGTCCGTTGAAATTTTTCAAACAGATTCTTTATTGTATCGCTTTTCGGTCCTTTGGTTACATTAAACCTCCGTTGAAAACTTCGTCTTATTGCAACAACACTGTGTTCTAGGCGGTGGAATTCCAACACCAGAAAAATCCTCTGTTCTAAGGAATAAACCATGTTGTCTACAGCACACTTGCACGTTGTGAACAGCACACGCTTACAGCAGAAAGGCGACGTACAGAATGGCGCACCCACAGACTGCGTTGTCTTCTACTGTATATCTTTCACATCACTTGCAGCGCCATCTGTTGTTGAAAATTGTAACTACTGTAATTTCGAAAGTTTGTCCGCCTGAAAATGTTCTGTTGTCCCAAGCATATTGCAACAAACGGTGTATTTCTATCGCTGCTCGTTTAGTTTTTATTGCCGTTTCAAATATACCGGTCATTTTTGAAACACCCTGTATGAGCACACAGACAACATCATAGACAAATTTAGAAAAAGACAGCTACAGTTCTATGCCCACCCATGTAGAATGGATGAAAACAGGCTCACTAAGAACATTTTTTAACATCGCTAAAGGAGATCTGCAACAACTGAAAATATAAGAAGAAGAAATTATGTCAGATGACAGTTCAGAAGTAAAATCAAAAACAAAAAACTTGAGCTTCACCCAACTAAAGGAAAAAGAGGAGAAAATTGACAAACGAAAGGAAGAAAGAACAGAGTGAACTACTGATGGGGTCCTGGGAAGAAAGGAAAAGGAGGAAATGAATCTGTGATTGACTCAAGTTCACACGTTCTCCTAAAAGGGAATAATGATCCAAAATAATGGCAATAAATGAAAAAATACAATAGCGAATATTAAATTATACAATAAATTAAACCTAAAAATAAAAATAAAAACATTCTCGAAAGTCATCTTGTCGGTACCGAAATTGATAAGAGGTAATTATCGTCAAGATTCTCGATTCCCGAGATGGATGAACGAGATACCGAGCCAAATTCTGCCCAACTGGCGCGTTAGATCGTCAAAATGCCGAGCTGGTTGGAGGTCTCTGCCCACAATGCTCCAGCCATTCTCAGTTGGGCAGAGATCCGGCGACCATGTTGGCCAAGGTAGAGTCTGGCAGGCAGGAAACAAGCAGTAGAAAGTCTCACCGAGAGCGGGCGGGCGGACGTTATCTTGCTGAAATGTAAGGTCACGATGGCTGGGGCAACAAAACGGGGCGTAGAATATCGTCGACTTACCGCTCTGACGTAAGGGTGCCGCAGATAACAACCAAAGAAGTCCTGCTACGAAATTAAGTGGCATCCACGACCGTCAGTCCTGGTTTTCGGGCCGTATGACGGGCGAGATTCAGAGTGGTGTGTCACCGGTGTCCCAGACGTCCTCAGACACGTCTTCCGCCTGGAGAATTGACTGGAGAATTGTCTACAGTGATGAGGCACGCTCGAACTGCGTCCCGATGAGTAGCTTACTGTTGTCCATGAAGGCTACAATTTGCACTTCAGTATCGCAACTGGACGTCCAGTGAGTGTCGGCAGGTGGCCTTTTCAGATGGATCACGTTTTAAGCTCCATCGGAGAGGTGGCCGTTGGCGTGTACCGCGCGAAACGTCTGAAATCAGACATCCTGCAACAACTGTCGGAAGAGTTCAGACCAGAGGACATTCCTCCAGTGAAGTTCTCATTCCGGAAGGCATAATGGGTCAACACCAGTATGCATCTCTGTTCTTGGGGACCATGTCCAAACCTACGATGGTGCCTACTAGGATGACGATTCGACGTGTCATACAGGCCGCAGTGTATGTGCGCGGTTCTAAGTGCACCGGGATGGGTTTGCTGTACTTCCCTGGGAACCAATCTCCCCAAATTTAATCCCAATTGGTAATCTGTGGGATCATTCCGATCGGGCTGTTCGGGCTATGGATCTTGAACTGAGGAACTTAGCTCAACTGGCCACGGCTCTGGAGTCGGCATGACTCCACGTCCATGGTGGTATCTTCCAGAACCTCACTCTTCCTGCATTTCTCGCGCCGCAAAAGGTGGTTATTCAGGCTTTTCACAGGTGGTCACTCAAATGTGACTGGATAGTTTATACGAGGTGCGACGATAAAGCAATGAGACTGATTTTCTTTGCAAGATGTGGCGACCCTGCAGGCCTGCATAGGCACAATATCTTTGACCTTGGTCCATAAGCTGCTTGTAGTCCAAGCGGCACATCGATGCAACTCCTCACTCGTGTAATAAGTTAACACGTGTGTATGTCTCTCGTCACGGAAATGGAACCGCATAATATTGTGCAAGGGTTTGCCATTTCTTTTTGCGTTAAATTGGGTGAAAACGCGACGACAACTTACGGTAAGCTTCAGAAGGCTTTTGGAGAGTAGGTTATGCCAAGAGCTCACGTTTTTCGTTGGCATAAAATGTTCAGTGAAGGCCGAACGAATGTTGAAGATGAAGACCGCAGTGGACGACCATCAGCCTCACGGACAGATGTCAACTTGGCCAGGGTGCGTGAACTCGTACGATCTGATCGAAGATTATCCGTGAAAATGATTGCAGAAGAACTGAACATCAATCGATGAATGGTTTGTCTAATAATAAGTGACGATCGTGGTATGAGAAAGATTCGTGCAAAAATGGTCCCCAAAAATCTCACACCATAACAGTGAGAAACACGGAAAATGGTGGCAGCCGATCTGTTAGAGCATACGGAAATCAATCCAGAACTGTTGAGCCGTGTTATCACTGGTGAGGAAAGTTGGTTTTTATTTATTTATTTATGCATTTATTTTACCTGGCAAGATTAGGGCCTTCAGGCCTTCTCTTACACCTAACCAGGCATACTCAGATTCAACAAATTTCAGTTTCTACAGAACATTAAGGACATATAACATGTTATACAGTATTAATGTTAAAGAAAAAAATAGAGATTATGAAAGTAGTACAATGATAATTATAACAATCAAAAATAATTATAACAATCAAGAATAATAATAATAATAATAATAATAATGGCTATGTATATGCAAGTAAACATATTTTTCTTTTATGAATGTCAGTCCTATTGCTAGTTGGGAATTTTCTCGTTATATTCTTGCAGCTTGTGAGTTATTCTCATCAAGCAGAGACATAAGACGATAGAATGGGGTGAAAGAGATATAGAAGAGGTAGATAGGTTAGAGGAAGAGAAATAGAATGGTAAAATTCGAAGTTATGATGGAGAGGAGAAAGAAAAAGATGAGAGGGGCACAACAATGGTGGCTATACCGTCCCTAATATGTAAGTCTTGGGTTTTTCAGTACGGTCTAGAGACAAAACGCCAAAGTTCGCAATGGTGCTCAAAGGGATCATCCAGACCAAAAAAGCTCGCATGTCAAAGTCAAAAGTGAAATGCATGCCTGTGTGCTTCTTTGATTCCAGGGGGTTCATAAAGAGTGGGTGCCTCCTGGACAAACAGTATTACTAGAAAGAAATTTTAGAAAGACTTCGTAAAAGAGGTCTTCGTGTCCGTGCCAACATTGCTGATTATTGGATTCTGCATCACGATAATGCGCCACTCCATACTGCTCTGTCAGTACAGTAATTTTTAGCCTCAAAACAAATTTCCATACTACCACAGCCACCTTATTCGCCAGATATCGCTTCGTGTGACTTTTTTCTGTTTCCAAGAGTCAAGACGGCGGTCAAGGGACACCATTTTCAAACAACACAAGATGTCCAAAAAGCTGTGACTAGGCTCTTGGAGGATATTACAGAAGATGAGTTCCAGAAATGTTACCATCAATGGCAGAGGCCTTTTTAAAAAGTGTGTGCAATCAGAAGGGAACTACTCTGAAGGAGACAACACTAAATTCGACTAAAACGGTAAGCAACATTTTTTTTCCACATCAGTCACATTACTTTATTGTCGCACCTCGTATTTCATGTACACAGATACAAAAAACCTGATGATCTCGTGTATTCGCCGAAAGCAGTTGCTGAAGATGAATGTCGAACTACGAATATGACATAGGTACTTCTGGTTTCGTTAATCACAAAACTGACGCAGTCTCCAGAGTTTCACGGCATGCATAGATTTCACTCGCTGTTTTACTTTTGCATGAAGAAAGGATTTCTTACACTCATTTATTTATTAGAATTTAAAGTAAGCCCGATAATTTTCTTTCGTGTTTCTTTAAGTTGACTGAGGTAGAGGCCTGAAACAATTGCACTACAGATCTCGTTACCCATTCTAGATTTTGCTTCCAAGTCGAATCCTGATCTTCCTTGCTGTTATTGCAGGTTCGGTAAAATCGATATTAGTGATCCAACGCTAGTCACAAAGACAATAGATATTTTCCCTTACGAAATACGAGAATCCTTTACAGTCATTTGGGTTAGAATGTTTTCCCATTACGTTCTTTGCAGTTAAGTCATCCCACTGTCGTAGGTCCCCATATGAAAAATGTACTAAGTTCAGAAATTTACGGCGCCTCAGTCAACGTAATATCATATCTAGATTGCAGTAATACCACTTGGCCTTCTAAGAGAACTCTTAGTCGCGTTGCAGTTTCTCATCATTTCTCTAGAGAGTAACCTTGCCCGTCTACAAACATGTTTAAATCCAGTTATCAGCTGTAGTAGATCTAGAAGCTCAGGCGGTTAAAAGGTTAGATGGTAACTGTTGGCAGAAGCGTATTTCAGACAGATGCTAAATCACAGTTATATGTACAGAAACAGGTAAGGCAATTGATGCACAAAATGGCCGTAGTAGACATGTTTCTGTACACAGCCTCTATTACAAAAGTGAATACCGATGTAAGTGGGAAGCATTCTATAGCCACTGACAATTTGAATAAAATCCTTTTGGGCATTAGGCTGTGTCATTTTGAAACTAAGCCAAATACTAACCCTATAAAGTGAAATAGGTCCACGTTCGGTGGATCATTCGTCATATTATGTTCACATCACATTACACATTCATACGTAAATATGTCAACATGCTGATTCTTTGTCAGTGCTGCTGTAAGTTAACAATTCCTACTCATCAACTTTATACATTGCAAAATTATAGATTTAGAAATTCTTCTACGGAACAGAGGGAGTGGTCAAGAAGAAACTTTTTCAGATTGTTTTCAAATATAACTTTTTTGCCTATCAGACATTTCAACTCACTGGGCAAATGATCAATAATTTCGGTGATAGCATTGTGTATCCCTTTTTGTACTAAACGCAGCCTGAATGCGGAGTAGTGAACATTTTTTCTTCTGGTATTTTATTGATGGGCGTTATTGTGCCTTTTGAACTACAATGCATTATTTACAACAAACTTCACGAGGGAATATATATACTGCGAAGCAGTAGTCAAAATGCCTAATTCCTTAAAGAGGTGTTTACAAGATGATCGTGGGTGAGCACCAATATTATTCTTACAGCACATTTTTGAGCAACGAACAACTTCTTTCTTAAAGATGAGTTACCCCAGAACATCATTCCATATGAGATTACTGAATAAAATAACATAAAATATGTCAGCTTACTGATTTGTCTCTCCACAAGATTTTCAATGATTGTGATTGCAAAAATGACTCGCCTAAGTTGTTTTGGAAGTTCCAAAATGTACTTTCACAGTTTAAATCCTCATCAATATGGATATCCGAAGCTTTGACGTTTTCACCTTAATCTGGTTTTGCTCACCATGTGTTAGCCTATCATTTATTTATTACCTCTAGATGTACAGAACTGAATATGTTGTATATTTTTAAAATTGAGAACCAATTATACTTTTAAGAACATTTTTTGCCATTTCTTCTGTTGCTATATGTATACTTGGGTGGATTATAATGCTAGTACCAGCCGAAAAAAGAACTAATTCTGTTTGTTGTATGCTAGACGGAAGGTATTTTACACATGCACTGATGAGCCAAAACGTTATGACTACTGCCCACCGCGAGGCTCGATGGCAGTGTTTACAAGGAAGATTTTATTTCTTCGGTGTTTCATCTTTCTGTTTGGGCCGAGCTTGAAAGGAATGAAGAATATTATTTTGGAAACTAAGGTATTACGTGTCCTTGCATTCTTAGTCCACGCTTTGAGACTACCTTCTCCTGGTCTTTCACTTCTTGGTAGCGTGAGAGAAAGATAGGCTCTCAATTACGATTAGAGCCCTGTTACCTCGACGAAGTTGTAATACTTATATGTATGATCTACTATTGTTCTTAAGATGGCATATGAGCGGCTTTAATTGATTTCTTGGAGGGATTTGCTTCCATAAGGACCTTATGGTATTTTAGTACGTTTTAGTGTAGTCCACGGACCCCACCAACTCTAAGGTTAGTCCTGCGTATTTGTGCTGTTTTGAGCGTTGGTTTCCAAGCCGTGTTATTTACCTGTCTCCTTGCTGATGGGAGACACGCTAACTGTAAGCTAGCAGAGTTTTCACTTCTCCTAGTTTTTAAATTTTACTGGGTGGCAGTTAGCAGAGGAGGCGCCTCAGGGCCCTAAGTTATTAGTAATATTCGATTAATGAAGCCGACTAAATATTGTTATTGTAATACACTACTGGCCATTAAAATTGCTACACCACGAAGATGACGTGCTACAGACGAGAAATTTAACCGACACTAAGATGATGCTGTGATATGCAAATGATTAGCTTTTCAGAGCATTCACACAAGGTTGGCGCCGGTGGCGACACATACAACGTGCTGACATGAGGAAAGTTTCCAACTGATTTCTCATATACAAACAGCAGTTGACCGGCGTTGCCTGGTGAAACGTTGTTGTGACGCCTCGTGTAAGGAGGAGAAAAGCGTACCATCGTGTTTCCCACTTTGCTGCTCGCGTTAGTCGAGATACAACGACTGTTAGCAGAATATGGAATTGGTGGGTTCAGGAGGGTAATACGGAACGCCGTGCTGCATCCCAACGGCCTCGTATCACTAGCAGTCGAGATGACAGGAATCTTATCCACAGGGCTGTAACGGATCGTGCAGTCACGTCTCGAACCCTGGGTCAACAGATGGGGACGTTTCCAAGACAACAACCATCTGCACGATCAGTTCGACGACGTTTGCAGCAGCATGGACTGTCAGCTCGGAGACCATGACTGCGGTTACCCTTGACGCTGCATCACAGACAGGAGCGCCTGCGATGCTGTACTCAACGACGAACCTTGGTGCATGAATGGCGAAACGTCATTTTTTCGGAGGAATCCAGGTTCTGTTTACAGCATCGTGATGGTCGCATCCGTGTATGGCGACATCGCGGTGAATGCACATTGGAAGCGTGTAATCGTTATCACCATACTGGCGTATCAACCGGCGTGATGGTATGGGGTGCCATTGGTTACACGTCCTGGTCACCTCTTGTTCGCACTGACGGCACTTTGAACAGTGGACGTTACATTTCAGATGTGTTACGACCCGTGGCTCTACCCTTCATTCGATCCCTGCGAAACCCTGAATTTCAGCAGGATAATGCACGACCGCATGTTGCAGGTCCTGTACGAGCCTTTCTGGATACAGAAAATGTTCGACCGCTACCCTGGCCAGCACATTCTCCAGATCTCTCACCAATGGAAATCGTCTAGTCAACGGTGGCCGAACAACTGGCTCGTCACAAGACGCCAGTCACTACTCTTGATGAACTGTGGTATGGTGTTGGCGCTGCATGGCAAGCTGTACCTGTACACGCCATCCATGCTCTGTTTGACTCAATGCCCAGGCGTATCAAGGCCGTTATTACCGCCAGAGATGGTTGTTCTGGGTACTGATTTCTCAGGATCTATGCACCCAAACTGCGTGAAAATGTAATCACATGTCAGTTCTAGTATAGTATATTTGTCCAATGAATACCCTTTTATCATTTGCATTTCTTCTTGGTGTAGCAATTTTAATGGCCCGTAGTGTAGAACACCATTTGCGTATATTCATATTTGTTTAAAGGGTCTAGTTACCTTACACTTGTTAGTCGGCACTTGCTACTAACGCGACTGAATTTGAGGCGCCCTTGTATTTTACACATACAATGATGAGCCAAAACATCATGACTCGATGGCTCCTGGTGGTGGTGCGAAAACTGGTTCAAATGGCTGTGAGCGCTATGGGACTTCACGTCTGAGGACATCAGTCCCCTAGAACTTAGAACTACTTAAACCTAAATAACCTAAGGACATCACACACATCCATGCCCGAGGCAGGATTCGAACCTGCGACCTTAGCGGTCGCGCGGTTCCAGACTGAGGCGCCTAGAACCGCTCAGCCACACAGGTCGGCGGTGGTGGTGCGGGCAAGTGACGCAGTAAGGGCAGGATGTAAGCGGAAGAGAGATGAATGGGCAGTCATTAAATCGAAGATACGGACGCAGATGCGGAAATCCACTGATATAAGCGGTTTTGACAAATGGACATTGTTGTGACTCTGCGGCTGGAAACGGGAATCTATGAATCGGTGAAGTTGGTCGCCTATTGGCGTACTATTATCGGTAGTACCTATGGAAAGTGGTTGAAAGACAGTGAAATAACGAGTAGGCCGTTTGTTATTGGACAGCCATGTCTCATCACAAAACGTAGGGGTTGGAGGATCCCCCACCGTGTAATCTACATCTACATCTACATCCATACTCCGCAAGCCACCTGACGGTGCGTGGCGGAGGGTACCTTTCTCCGTTCTATTTCAGTCTCGTATTGTTCGTGGAAAGAAAGATTGTCGGTATGCCTCTGTGTGGGCTCTAATCTCTCTGATTTTATTCTCATGGTCTCTTCGCGAGATATACGTAGGAGGGAGCAATATACCGCTTGACTCCTCGGTGTAGGTATGTTCTCGAAATCTCGTAATCCAGGACAGGCAGCGATTTGTCGCAGGTCTAACCACAGAAAACAATGCAGGTGCACTCACAAGTTTTTCGGAGCACTCCTTTCAAAAGTTAATATTGAACATGGAGCTCCACATCACACGACTCCTGCGTGTTCGTGAGTCGCCCCAGCGATATCGTCAGTGGTGACTGCAGTGTGAACGCAGCATCAGGGAGATTTCACTGTGGATCAATAGAAACGAGTCTCCTGGCGAATTAATCGCATTTCTTGTTACACCGGATCGTTGGTTGTGTTCTTACACTGGATGGCTGCATGAAACTGGGACACTGAGTTGGGCTTCCTTGGGATCTGTGGTAGTAATCGAATGAATCATGACAGCAGTCAACTACTATGACCTTACTGCGGACCACCTGCATCCCTTCATGACTGAAGACTCCCCTTACGACGATACCGGGATAATTGTCTGCGGACGGCAGGAGTGGCCGTGCGGTTCTAGGCGCTACAGTCTGGAACCGCGTGACCGCTACGGTCGCAGCTTTGAATCCTGCCTCTGGCATGGATGTGTGTGGTGCCCTTAGGTTAGTTAGGTTTAAGTAGTTCTAAGTTTTAGGGGACTGATGACCACAGCAGTTAAGTCCCATAGTGCTCAGAGCCATTTGAATCATTTTGAATTGTCCGCGTTGCAAGGTCGGACTCGAGCTGCAGTGATTTGACGGGCATTATAGTGAACTGACACTGATGTCTTGGGCAGCAATTGTGCCTGATCTGTACGCATAGGAACACATATCAGGTGCCAGCTGCGTGTCTGTAGACCACCGTCCCGTAATAAGAGGGAATTGCTTGACCCTTGCGTAGACATCTGGTGTCGCACACCTCTGCGATCCTATCAAGGAGTTGTAGAATCCACACCAAGTTGAATCTCTGTTGTACTGTGTTTGAGAAGTGGAACAACTCGCTATTAGACAGGTGGTCATAATTTTTCGAATCATCGGTGTACACTCTAAGCCAAAAAAGAAAAAAAAGGCGCAACGAAGAAATTATCCAACTTGGACGGAAATCAGTGGATGTGATGTACATGTACAGACAAACAAATGATTACTATTACAGAAACAAATGGATGATTTATTCAAGCTTCACAAATTCAGCAATTAAATAACGTTTTGGTCTGTATGTGGTTCTTATGTAAGCAGTTACATGGTTTGATATTGTTTGATGGAGTTTTTGGATATCGTCCTGAGGGATATTGTGGTAAATTCTGTCCAATTGGCGTCTGATCGTCAGAATTCCGAGATGGCTGGAGTATCCTGCCTATAACGCTCTAAACGTTCGCAATTGTGGGGGGGGGGGGGGAAGATACAGCGACCTTGCTGATCAAGGCAGGATTTGGCAAGGAGGAAGAGAAGCAATAGAAACTCTCGCCATCTGCTGGCGGGCATTATCTTGCTGAAGTGTAGTCTCAGGACGGCTCGCCATGAAGGGCAATAAAACGGGGCGTAGAAAGTTCGTTGACTTATCGCTTTGTTGTAATGGTGCCGCAGATAACAACTAAAGGGTCCTGCTATGAAAAGGAATGTCACACCAGACCATCACTCTTGGTTGACGGGCCGCGTGGCAGGCGTCAGACTGGTATCCCACCGCTGTCCGGGTCGTCTTAAAACGCGTCTTCGGCATAGAATCTCATTGACTGGAGTAGAATTGTCGTCAGTGAGGAGTCCCGCTTAGAAGTGAGCCCAGATGATCAGCGCAGACGGTCAAGATAGCAAACTGATTGTGACCTGCCATACGGTCCGACAACCGGGCGTGATCATCTCGGATACCACTTAATTTCATAGCAGGACCCCTTTGGTTGCAATCTGCGGTAGCCTCGCAGCGCAACTGTAGGTCGACCATATTCTACTCCCCGTAATGCGACCTTTCATGGAAACCATTAATGGCTTACATTCCAACAAGGTAGTGTCCGCCCGCACACACAAGTTTCTAATGCCTGTCTTCTTTCTTTGTCAAACTCTACTATCGCCAGCAAGGTCACCGTATCTTTCCGCAATTGAGAACGTTTGGACCATGGGGAGGTCCCTCTAACCATAACGGGATTTTGATTATTTAACGCGCCAGTTGGACAGAATTTGGTACAGTGTCCTTCTAGAGGACGTCACACACCTCTGTCAATGATTTTTGTAATCATTTCTTTGCTGCACATATGCATCACATCTACTCATTTCCATTCCATTGTGGTAATTCCTTCGTAGTGCATCATTATTTTGTCTTAAGAGTGAAAATGAGTTGGAATCAACAAAGAGTACGTCGGTATGCAGAAACCAGACTGCAATTGTAGAAGTAGAAGGACTTCTTGATACACGGTTGTAAACTGTCTACGACATTGTTCAGTCCATATAATGAGGAAGATGTAAAGGAAAGCAACGAGAAATTTGGAGAGGGATTTAAAATTCAGAGAGAAGAAGTGACAACTTCGAGTTTTGGCAATGACGATGTTATTCGTCAGAGACAGCGACAGACGTGGAAGAAGAGATGAATGGAATGGACAGCATCTTTGTAAAGGGGCTCTATGATGAACATCAAGGAAAGTAAAGCAAGGCTAATGGAATGCTGTCGTATTAAAACAGGTGACGGTGACGAAATTAGATTAGATACGAGACAGTAAAAGTAGCAGATGAGTTTTGCTGTTTTGCGCAGAAAAATAACTAATTATGGCTTAAGCAGGGACGAAATAAAATGTAGACTGGCTGCAGCACGAAAAGTATTTCTGAGAAAGAGGAATTTAAGATCCAGAAAGCCTTTTTTGGCGGTATTTAGAGTTTAACCTTGTACAGAAGTGAAACGTGGGTAATAACTGGTTCAGACAAGAAGAAGATTGGATGGTTAGATCGGGCAACTAAGGACGAGACACTGAATCGAACTGGGAAAAAGAATTCGTGGCTGAACTTGATTAAAAGGAAGGGTGACTGACACATCCCGAGGCATTAAGACATCGTCAGCTTGGCAATGGAAGGAAAGGTGCCTAAAAACTGGAGAGAGAGAGCAAACGACGATAACGGGAAGTAAGCATGTTGCAATGCATGTAGGTCGAATCAGTCATTTGGAGATGAAGAAGCTTCTCAGGATACAGTCGCATATGGAGCTGCATCTACTCGGTCAACCATTCATGGACTGAAGACCACAACAGCAAAAATGTCCCATGCATGAGTACTCCCCCCAGGAAGCTTAAGGGGAGGTTTACTATTTTTGGCCCGAAAAAAGCATCCTCTACAAATTGGAATTTTTTCGATCGGAAATGTAGAAGAGAAAACGCGGAAGTGCCGTCGGAACGAATAAAATTTCGATGTAGACTACCACCCGGTATGTCACAGGTCAAACCGGCTCGTCTGAAATCAAAGTTGAGTTGACGTTAGCGAAGTATATAAGATTCTTTAGGACTTAAATCTCGCTTAAGTTATTTGGACCCTAGGAAACAAACTGGCGGACATTTGAAAAAATAGCGTTTTTTCATCGATTTTTCGACTTTGTCGGCCAAGTAAAAAATTTATAGTTGATGCATTGGAATAAAAGTGATACTACTCCTAGGCAACTTAGTTAGCTTCGTCGGAAACAAAGAATCATGCCAATCGGTTCATTAGATTTGAAGTTACCATACCGCGCGATAAAAAATACGTCATTTCGAGAAAAACGTGTCCGAAGTTTTGACTACATACAAATGCAGTATTATGCTACGTACGTTCAATCTGCTATTCTCGGTCCATAGACTAGTCCTTCCTCTTCCTCACAGAGGGCGTTCTGCTCGGTCTGGGCCATCTTGCGCTGCTCCAGAGCCGCTCGTAAGTTCGGTGACAAGTGGTTTTCGGCCGCTTGAATCCGGTGGTCGACCGGAAGTTTGGCGAACTGCGTCGAATAGAGTCCCAGGGTGACATCCATCGTTGTCATGGTCTTCAGAATTGCTGAATACCCTTCGTCGAAGCTGCTCACTGCCAGGAAAGTCGCAATCTCCACAGTCTTAGCACCAGAATGCAAATTCTTGGGGGCTAACTTCCAAACACACGCGTTCAAACTTTCCTTAGAATTTTGTGTGTTTCCTCCCAAGCACCGGTACACTAACTCGTCCTCCGAAAGAAAACAACTGGTGCGTGAAAAAGGCCGATTTCAGGCAGGTGCATTGTTTTGTTCAACCGCGAATAACAAACATTTCCGTTCCGTGTTGGGAAAAACCGTTTCAGGAGTAGGTTCAAAACACTTTCATGGATCCAAAAATGCAATTAAAAATCGATTTTTTTGAACCAAAAGATAGTAAACTTACCCTTAACAACAAAGAAAATGCCAGATTAGACAATATCACATTACAACATCCAAACATCGCATTAAATACAAAATAATGTTAATCTTAGTTGGCTGTTTGATCTGGTAGCTATTTGAGGATTGAAGAAGGGTTCGCACATTTACCTCAACGTAAAGTGTTTGGCAGTGTGTGATTGCAAGCGTGACTTGTGACGGTTGCATGACGAATTCGGAGACTTCACAGTTTCAGAGCCAGGCGAAGGTGTTACTTGAACGCTTATATGCGGACTTCCATTATTATTGTACAATGTTTGCACCTTTTTGGGGACTTCGGCTGACATTTCTACCGCAAAGGATATGGGAATGATTTTGGAGTACTGTCTGAACAGTGTCTTAGCTCAGTGACTTTGTGTTTTTCTATGTGATTTAGTAGTTGAACACCTTTATAATTTTAAAATTTTTCTGGACAACTAGGTGTTCAAATAAATTACAGGCTTGAAGCCGATCGTTGTTAACTATATTCAACAATATGTCGCCTGGGCACCAGCCAGTCATTCTCAGGTGAGACATCGAAAAGCGACGAAGACGTCTGCCCAGCAGACTAAGAGAACACTGTCTTTTAAAACCAAGAATCAGGAAACGGATAAAGAGGAGAGTCAGGCGGCAAAATCTGTAGCATTTCTTCCCTTTATTGGAAACATTCGCAATAATCCTCCATGAATTTCAGTTGAAAGTGGTTTTTGGTTTTCCGCCCACCGTCTAAGACTACCGACTTTCTAGATTAAGTGAAGAACGTCTTGTTATTGCGGAAGGCTGAAATTTACAAAATACATTGCCAATGTGGTATGACTTAGAGATGATCGGAAGATTGCCGGCATCCCAGGCAATACCAGCTCCATCGTTTCCTCAGCTGCATGTCCCTATGTATATTGGGAGACAGTCCTTAAGCGAAGCGTACGACGCCAGAAGCAGGCGGCAGAGGCGACAAGTTCTTCTACACAACACTCTCACTGTGGCGCTAAGAATTAATTTTATTGAGTTTTGATGTTATTTTTGGTACATACTTAAACTGAAATAACCGCTTCAACACTTTTCTGACAGTAATAGGTATATTGTAGGTAGATAGTATGTTTTCTAGTGCTTTTTTTAGCATGGATTTTGTAACTTTTCTAGCAGTAGCAAAGTCATTTAAGTCTGGTCTCTACCATAATTTCTGAGTTGGGTGATATCGATAAACTAATATGGGATAAACTCGACAGGCCGTCGATATTTTCCCGTGCTCTAAACTTAGTTATTTACACCGAAGTAAGGGCTTACGTCTAATTTTCGATGGAGGACAAGAAGAAGAAACCCAAAGAGGCCTAAATAGCACGAGAAAAGCCTTAAAAAGGCATCAAAAATATTGCAGTCAGGGATATCAGGGAACAGCGTATCGAAGGAGCTTAAACTACCCATAATTACATTTTACGATCGTTTAAATCAATTTCAGACGAGATATATTCCTGTTTTCCTTGGAGGTAAGATCTGTTTTTACTCCTTAACAAGAACAAGAATTAGTCAAGTATGCTGAGACTCAGTCTACAGGAAAATATAATTATATCAAGTCAAGTGTTCTATGGTTTTTTCCTGGTTGAAATGCAGCGAATTACCTATGTCGCTGTGAAAAACTAGGCCTTACGTGCAATTTCAATAAAATTACCAAAATGGTGAGAGAAGACTAGGTTCCTTATTTTAAAAAGAGGAGTCCTAGAATAAGCTTAAAGAAACCAATAGCAACAAGTGTCAACGGAGTTCTAGGTTTCAATAAAGCTGTAGCTGATTTATTTTTTTTCCAACTTGGACACCATTTTCGAAAAACTTGCTATCTACATATTTTGATGAGTGGTAAGCTAATTAAATGTCTTACTTTCTTAGAACAGGAATTTTATTCTTTCTCTATTTTATTCTTTAGTACTCAGTAAGGATGTCGATATTACGCGCGTACTCGGTGCAATGCCCATTGGTCTCAGAGTTATGAACATGTTTATATAGCTCCAAAGGTATTCGAAATTTTACGATTTATCGGTTACAGCCATGAATCTAACATTCCTGGCTCACACAGAGTACCATGAAGTTCTTCATGTAAGTGCCAGTTTCTGAAATAGAACAAATAATCTGTTAAGTTGTCAGTATTCTTCTGGTCTCCCCTGTACGGGCCAAACCACGCTCACCGCAGGAGTACGCTTCACCGAACATCAAATCTACGAGGTGCATTCAAGTTCTAAGGCCTCCGATATTTTTTCTAATTCACTACTCACCCGAAATCGATGAAAATGGCGTTACTTCTCGACGTAATCGCCCTGCAGACGTACACATTTTTCACAACGCTGACACCATGATTCGATGGCAGCGGCGAAGGCTCCTTTAGGAGTCTGTTTTGACCACTGGAAAATCGCTGAGGCAATAGCAGCACGGCTGGTGAACGTGCGGCCACGGAGAGTGTCTTTTATTGTTAGAAAATCCAAAAGTCACTAGGAGCCAGGTCAGGTGAGTAGGGAGCATGAGGAATCACTTCAAAGTTGTTATCACAAAGAAACTGTTGCGTAAAGTTAGCTCGATGTGCGGGTGCGTTGTCTTGGTGAAACAGCACACGCGCAGCCCTTCCCGGACGTTTTTGTTTCAGTGCAGGAAGGAATTTGTTCTTCAAAACATTTTCATAGGATGCACCTGTTACCGTAGTGCCCTTTGGAATGCAATGGGTAAAGATTACGCCCTCGCTGTCCCAGAACATGGACACCATCATTTTTTCAGCACTGGCGGTTACCCGAAATTTTTTGGTGGCGGTGAATCTGTGTGCTTCCATTGAGCTGACTAGCGCTTTGTTTCTGGATTGAAAAATGGCATCCACGTCTCATCCATTGTCACAACCGACGAAAAGAAAGTCCCATTCATCCTGTCGTTGCGCGTCAACATTGCTTGGCAACATGCCACATGGGCAGCCATGTGGTCGTCCGTCAGCATTCGTGGCACCCACCTGGATGACACTTTTCGCATTTTCAGGTCGTCATGCAGGATTGTGTGCACAGAACCCACAGAAATGCCAACTCTGGAGGCGATCTGTTCAACAGTCATTTGGCGATTCCCCAAAACAATTCTCTCCACTTTCTCGATCATGTCGTCAGATGCGAGCCCGAGGTTGTTTCGGTTTGTTGTCACACAATGTTCTGCCTTCATTAAACTGTCGCACCCACGAACGCACTTTCGACACATCCATAAGTCCATCACCACATGTCTCCTTCAACTGTCGATGAATTTCAATTGGTTTCACACCACGCAAATTCAGAAAACGAATGATTGCACGCTGTTCAAGTAAGGAAAACGTCGCCATTTTAAGTATTTAAAACAGTTCTCATTCTCGCCGCTGGCGGTAAAATTCCATCTGCCGTACGGTTCTGCCATCTCTGGGACGTATTGACAATGAACACGGCCTCATTTTAAAACAATGCGCATGTTTCTATCTCTTTCCAGCCCGGAGAAAAAAAATCGTAGGCCTTAGAACTTGAATGCACCTCGTATAATCGCCTTTTGCAACCCAGCAAGTCTCCTGTTGCCGAACACTGTTTCCAACGGACAATAGTGGAGTATGATAAAACAACAACTTTGTCCAAACTACATCTTTTTGGGACTTCATTATTAAGGAATCCGTGGAAATACGCCTGACTGATAAAGTGATGTACCGTGATAACGGCTGCCAGCCGGATAATGTGTGGATGTCTATGATCTCCACGATATGCTGTAATCTAAGACGATGGACTGTGTCGGTGGCCGTGGCGAACGGAAACCGTTTGAATAGGTGAGTCTCACAATTCCATTAGCGACTGTACTGCCCAACATGTAGTGTGCTTAGTCTGCAACCACGATCTTGAAGCACCCACATAATAGCCACAGTGTGCTGATAAACTGCACAAAGGGGGACGGTTTTCTTAGTCTTCGATGGTCCACGTGATGACGGCTGGCAGATGCCCTGCACAAATATGGTGGAGTGCAGTTTACGACGACCGGCTTGAAGCCTGAAATTCATTTGAACTCCCTATAACGGTTTACGTAAGCCTGCCATCCTAGAAATTAATCACGCTAATCCCTGTAATACTGCTCCTAGCCTTAATAATGCCTTAATTCAGCAAGGGATCACTATTTTTACATCGTATTACACGCCCGCGAATTATTCGCTATTTCTTGTAGACACGTTCTCCAATCCGCGTTGGTACACCCATAAATCGGCCAATCTTAATGATGATGTTGCTGCTGGCATGGCCAAACACGACAGCTCCTTTCTGCTTCGTCTCCATGTTGACACATCTTATTGCGCTGCGACTAGCATCTACAAACCAGTCCCTTGTGTAATGAGCCTTCCCTTCGCGTTCTCTGCTATCGCTAAAATCACCAAAGCCTCTCAGTCGTTGTCATTATCATCGAGTTACCAACAGCAAGTAAGGACAGATGGAGAGATTTTTAAAGTCGTAGTGGTGTATTGAATTGGAAATTATGTTTGAAAAGTATGTCTCGACTGGTAAGTGTAAACAGTCAATTAACATATATATTCCTGAACTAAGAAATTTATTGCGGTTGGATGAATTTGTGCCGAAGACGTGATTTTAAAGTGTTCGTAGTCTGGAAGCGTTTCTTTACGTTTGTTTCCCGGAAGCACTGCACAACTTTGCGTTTTTCTTGGCCTCGTATTGCAAGGCAACATATTTTGCTTTTAGCTTTTACTTTTGTTCTTAGTCAAGATGTCTTCATTAGCGTATTCTTTCTCATCCTAAAATTTTACTCTTATTAATCAATATACATTGTCGCATTTAAAATGAAAATTGTTACGCTATATAAAATTCTGTAATGGAGAAATGAAAATAATATTACAGCAAAACAGAAAATTATACTTCTAAGAAGAACTGACGACTACAATTGACATCAAGCACATTTAAAAAACATATTAATATAGAAGCGATTTTACGACAATAAACAAGAGATTTCACCAGTTGACCTCCACATACGAGGGTTGGAACTTTAATAGTGGCAACTACTTATTTACAGCTCGTACAAAATAGATACGTGTTTCAAAGTTTTACTGACCTTCAAAGTTGTCACCAGCGTTGTGTAGAACCCCCGTTGCCAGCGATGTGGAAGTCGTAGGATACTCTTAGCAGTGCCAGTTGTGTTGAGAGTTCAAGCGGAGCGGTCTATTGCCCGACGAATTTGCAGCAGTTCTGAAGAGAATGCCGTGAAGTGTTTCCTTCCATTTAGAAACCGAGTTGAACTCACGAGTGCTTAAGCCAAGGGAGTGCAGTTGGTGGTATATCGCTTAGCAGCTCCATCAGTCAAACAAATCAGTAACAGCTTGCACTGTATCTGCTTGGGCATTGTCCTGCAAAATGATAGTCAGGTCCTCGAGAAAGTGTCATCACTTCTGTCTCTAAGCTGGTCGTAGGCTGTGTTCCAAAAATGAACAGCATATAGACAGGAGTAGTGACACTTTCGGCAGGACCTCACCATCATTTTGTAGGACAATGCAGAAGAACGTACAGTGCAAGCTGTTACTGATTTGTTTGACTGATGGGGCTGCTAAGTGCTATACCATCTACTACACTCCCCTGACTTAAGGCCTCGAAAGTTCAACTCGATTTCTAAACTGAAGGAAATACTTCACGGCATTCGCTTCAGAACTGCTACAAATTCGTCGGGCAATAGACCGCGCTGCTCAAACTGTCAACACAACTGGCACTGCTAAGAGTACCTTACGACTTCCACATCGCTGGCAACGGGTTATACACAATGCTAGTGACTACTGTGAAGGTCAGTAAAACTTTGAAACACGCATGTATTTTGTACGAGCTGTAAATAAATAGTGGCCACTATTAAAGTTACAACCCTCGTATAAGACAGAATAAACTCTAAATCAAAAATAAAAAATGACGCACCATAATGGAATTATCCGAATGGGAGGGAAATCGATAGATGTCATGTACACCTACAGTCATACAAATGATTAAAATTCTATAAAAATTTGATGATTTACGTAAAAGAAAGAGCTTCACAAATTAAGCAAGTCAAACAACGCATTATCCATCTCTGGCCCTCGTGTAAGCAGTTATTGGGGTTGGCGTTGATTGGTAGATTTGTTGGATGCCCCTCGGGCATAGGTGTGTGTGATGTGCTTAGGTTAGTCAGGTTTAAGTAGTTCTAAGTCCAGGGGACTGATGACCTCAGATGTTAAGTCCCATAGTGCTTAGAGCCATTTGAACCATTTTTTGTTGGATGCCATCCTGAAATATATCGTGCCAAATTCTGTTCAGTTGGCTGGTGACATCGGAGACATCCCGAGGTGGTTGGAGGGCCCTGCCCATAATGTTCCAAACGTTCTGAACTGGGGAGAGATCCGATGGCCTTGACGGCCAAGGCAGGGCTTGAAGACAAGCAGTAGAAATCTCGCCGCATCCGGGAGGACATTATCTTGCTGAAACATAAGCACAGAATGGCTTGCCATGGTCAACAAAACGGGGCGTAGAATACGTCGACGTACCGCTGTGCTGTAAGGGTACCGAGGATAGCAACCAAACTGGTCCTACAATGAAACGAAATGGCACTCCAGGCCAGCACTTCTAACTGTCGGGACGCTTGCCGTGGGACAATCAGGTTGGTGGTATTCCACCGCTGTCCGGGGCGTCTCCAGATACCCCATCGCTGGGCATTGGAGCTCAGTTCGGAGCGGGGTTCATCAATAAAGACAACTCTACTCCAGTAATGAGATTCGAGGCCGAATGTACCCGACACCGCTACAAACGGGCTTGTTCGTGTGTAGAGGTCAATGGTAGTCGGCACATTGGACTCCGTGAGCTCAACCATCATACTGTGAGCTGACTATTAACGGTCCTTCTGTTCACTGAAGCGCCGGCTGCACATCAGATCCTTCACAACGATGAATCCGGCGATCTGAGTGCCTCTTTGACAATTGCTCGGTCCTCACGTTCAGTAACCTCTCCAGGTCGACCACTCCCTTCTCGATGCTGTGATCGGCCTTGATTCACCCATTCCTGCAATATCCCCAACAGTAGCATCGCTCCTATTCATATGTCGAACGATTCGTCGATTATTGCAACCGGATTCTTTGACCCCAACTACACGTTCTCTCATATGCTGACATCTGCGTATATTATTCGCGTGTATGTCTGCGAGGCATAGTTACTGTCCAAAGGAATAGAGGGAATGAACAACGCAAATACTTTATGTCTTGGTAACTACATGTTCCCTGTTTACTAATCTCGCCATCTGCGTGGTGAAACTGCACTGCAACGTCACACATTCGCCTATCGGCCGCCGAAGTTTACAGTTTTCTGTAGATACCTGTACGAAGATCAGTTTGCGACTATCCTACGTAACTTGTTCGTGGTATATCGTTCTACACGACCGTAATATAAAAAACCGTCGCTTTTCATGAGTTTTATGAATACAAAAACGAAACAGCTTTACATTTACACTACTGGCCATTAAAATTGCTACACCAAGAAGAAACGCAGATAATAAACGGGTATTCATTGGACAAATATATTACACTAGAACTGACATGTGATTACATTTTCACGCAACTTGGGTGCATAGATTCTGAGAAATCAGTACCCAGAACAACCACCCTTGGCCGCAGTGACGGCCTTGATACGCCTGGTCATTGAGTCAAACAGAGCTTGGATGGCATGTACAGGTACAGCTGACAATGGCGTATTGTGACGAACCAGTTGCTCGGTCACCATTGACCAGACGTTTTCAGTTGGTGAGAAATCTGGAGAATGTGCTGGCCAGGGCAGCAGTCGAGCATTTTCTGTATCCAGAAAGGCCCGTACAGGACCTTCAACATGCGGTCGTGCATTATCCTGCTGAAATGCAGGGTTTCGCAGGGATCGAATGAAGGGTAGAGCCACGGGTCGTAACACATCTGAAATGTAACGTCCACTGTTCAAAGTTCCGTCAATGCGAACAAGAGGTGACCGAGACGTGTAACCAATGGCGCCCCATACCATCACGCCGGGTGATACGCCAGTATGGCGATGACGAATACACGCCTCCAATGTGCGTTCACTGCGATGTCGCCAAACACGGATGCGACCATCATGATGCTGTAAACAGAACCTGGATTCATCCGAAAAAATGACGTTTTGCCATTCGTGCACCGAGGTTCGTCGTTGAGTCCACCATCGCAGGCGCTCCTGTCTGTGATCCAGCGTCAAGGGTAACCGCAGCCGTGGTCTCCGAGCTGATAGTCCATTCTGCTGCAAACGTCGTCGAACTGTTCGTGCAGATGTTTGTTGTCCCCATCTGTTGACTCACGGATCGAGACGTGGCTGCACGATTCGTTACAGCCATGCGGATAAGATGCCTGTCATCTCGACTGCTAGTGATACGAGGCCGTTGGGATCCAGCATGTCGTTCCCTATTACCCCTCAGGAACCCACCGATTCCATATTCTGCTAAGTCATTGGATCTCGACCAACGCGAGCAGCAATGTCGCGATACGATAAACCGCAATCCCGATAGGCTACAATCCGACCTTTATCAAAGTCGAAAACGTGATGGTACGCATTTCGCCTCCTTACACGAGGCATTACAACAACATTTGACCAGGCAACGCCGGTCAACTGCTGTTTGTGTATGAGAAATCGGTTGGAAACTTTCCTCATGTCAGCACGTTGTATGTGTCGCCACCGGCACCAACCTCGTGTGAATGCTCTGAAAAGCTAATAATTTGCATATCACAGCATCTTCTTCCTGTCGGTTAAAGTTCGCTTCTGCAGCACGTCATTTTCGTGGTGTAGCAAATTTTAATGGCCAGTAGTGTATTATTTGTTGAGTCATGCAATGCTTATTGTAGTAACAGAACTACCCTTAGTTTTGATGACACCGCTGAAGGAATGATTTCTACTATCTGTTGTGATTTTTGAATTTATGATTCATGCTCCCCCTGAGCTCGAAATATTACAGGAGAGAATAGTTCGCTTTAAGCTAGGAATGCCGTCGTGATGATAGACGGACCGTAACGGCAGACGACGTAAAAAGGAGTTGCTTTTGTAGTGGTTGGCTCCTGACATCCAGTGAGCAGTCTCGATTTCTTAGCCTTTGGTACAAGGTGCGGTTTCAGATAAGCCACGTCACTGTTGTCACGAACGAAACTCGTCAGGTGCGGAAGCAGACGAATCTCGGGGTTGCGTCCTTGCGCGGAGTCCCTAATTTGCGCTTGCGAAATATAATAAACATAAGCCATTCATTTCGCCCCGAGGAGCGGCATCGTGCGACCGTCCTTCAGAAGTGAAAGGTGGCGACGCGTCGGGCCGCTGCTATCTCTGCGGCGGCCCGCCTCCCCTCCGTGCTTTCTACGCCTGCCTGCCTGCCTGCGTTACGTAACGGTCACGGTCGGCGGGCGAGTCGCAGCACGCGACTTCTGTGGACTGCACGCTTCAGCGTTCTCACGTGTATCGCTTTGATTGCATATTCGCAACAATATACTTACAAAGCTCACAGAAAATCGCTTTTAGAAAATCTCTTAATGAATAGTAAATCGAGAACCAATTTCAAACATTGCGGGGACCAGGTCATGAACGACAGCTATCGCGAACAGGAAGGAAGGGAATACGAAAACAAAAAAAAAAAAGGTCACCCGGGAAAAGACAGTGAAGCGCCGCAGAATCTGGTACAGGCATGCTTATTCAAATACACAGCTATGTAAACATGCAGAATACGACGCTGCGGTCGGCAACGCCTAAATAAGACAAGTGCCTGTCGATTGATTACTGCTGCTACGATGGCACGTTATCAAGATCTGAGTGAGTTTGAACGTGCTGTTATAGCCGGCGCTCGAGCGATGGGACACAGCATCACCTAGGTAGCGATGAAGTGGGGATTTTCCCGTTCGACCATTTCACGAGTACACAGTGAATATCGGGAATTCGGTAAAACATCAAATCTCCGATATCGCTGCGACCGGAAAAAGATTGTGCAAGAACGGTACCAACAACGACTGAAGAGAATCCTTCAACGTTGCAGATGCGCAACCCTTTCAGAAATTGCTGCAGATTTCAAAGATGGGTCATCAACAAGTGTCAGCGTGCTAACCGTTCAACGAGACATCATCGATATGTGCTTTCAGAGCCGAAGGCCCACTCGTCTACCGTTGATGATTGGACAACACGAATCTTCACACCTCGCCTGGGCACGTCAACACCGAAATTGGGCTGTTGGTGACTGGAAACATGTAGCCTGACCGGACGAGTCTCGTTTGAAATTGTTTCGAGCGGATTGACGTGTACGGCTACGGAGACAACTTCATGAATCCATGGATCCTGCACGTAAGCAGGGGACTATTCAAGCTTGTGGAGGCTCTCTAATGGTGTAGGCCCTGTGCAGTTGGAGTAATATGGGGCCCATGATACCTCTAGATACGAATCTCACAGGTGACGCGTGCGTAAGCTTCTCATCTGACCACCTGCATCCATTCATGTCTATTGTGCATTCCGACGGACTTGGGCAATTACAGAAGGACAATACGACATCCCACACGTCCAGAATTGCTACAGAGTGGCTCCAGGGACAGTCTCCTGTGTTTAAACACTTCCGCTGACCACCAAACTCCCCAAACATGAACATTATTGAGCGTATTTGGGGTGCCTTGCAACGTGTTGTTCAGAAGTATGGATTTATGGATAGCCCTGCAGGATTTATGGTGTCAATTCCCTCCAGCACTACTTCCGACATTATTCGAGTCCATGCCACGTCATGTTGCGGCATTTCTGCGTGCTTGCGGAGGTCCTACTCGATATTAGGCAGGTGTACCAGTTCCTTTTGCTCTTCAGTGTATTAGTCCTGTAGCTCCAGCAGGCTGGGGTTGGAGTTAGCTTGCAACTTTTTTTTCATTACAATAATAGTTACGAAGACAATCTTAAGCTGCACAGGAAGAACATTTATTTTGGAATCCTTGTCCATCAAATCAGCCGCAAATGTAAGTCTTGTGTTACTCCAGTGATACAAGGGGAACATAGGCCGTAAAATCAATA
Organism: Schistocerca cancellata; assembly: GCF_023864275.1. Lineage (NCBI taxonomy): Eukaryota > Metazoa > Arthropoda > Insecta > Orthoptera > Acrididae > Schistocerca > Schistocerca cancellata. The sequence goes on along the minus strand of NC_064634.1, from coordinate 140,133,499 downwards.
AGTGTGATAGTAGATAACTTGGGCTTCACATGTGTTCATTCTGTCTGTCAAGGCGAAAAATATTGGTTATCCCATTAAAATAGTACTCTGATCGTTTTGGGACACTGTACGTCTCGCCGGCCAGTGTGGCCGACCGGTTCTAGGCGCTACAGTCTGGAACCGCGCGACCGCTAGGGTCGCAGGTTCGAATCCTGCCTCGGGCATGGATGTTTGTGATGTCCTTAGGTTAGTTAGGTTTAAGTAGTTCTCAGTTCTAGTGGACTGATGACCTCAGAAGTTTAGTCCCATAGTGCTCAGAGCTATTTGAACCATTTGAACTGTACGTCTCGGACGGTTTTTTTTCCATGGCTCCGTTGGTGTGACAATCCGATGAAGTTTTGCGCAGGAGTGTTGCGCAGTGTTGCTAATATGCCCGTCGATGACGTCATCTCACTCTTTTCAGTTCTCTGTGCACCATGAGCACGTAAAGATGCTTAGAAGAATAGAGTCTCCAGCCAAGTCTGTAGTGCGTGCTGTCATTCGATATCCTCATGTGTTGCTGCTGATGTGTTCCTATGGAATTCGTGTATCCTGCCCCCTCCCCTCCCTAAAGTAACTGTCCGTGTGTGCCAGCAAAGTGCGGCAATGGTGCAGGAACTTTGAAGACGGACGTACACAGTTCATGATGCAGGCGGTCATGATCTTGTTCAGTGATTCGAGAGAATCGTGTAAGAATGGCAGTTCAGAAGAAGCGAAGAGGAACGTTGTCATTAGCCATTGTCCTTCTTCACAGAATTGCTCTAATGCACACTGCAGCTGTAACAAAGACGCTGCTGCCGCGTTTTCGATGGGAAATGTTTGATCACCCACCACACAGTCCGGAGTCGGCTCCCTCTGATTTTCAATTTATATGCTCACATGTACAGCTGACTACGAGTATAGCATTTTGGCACAAACAACAAGCAGCAGAATTAGCTGACAGATCAGACAGATGACTTCTATCACGAGGATGTTCAAAAGTTGGCACTACGCTACGACATATGTCTATCTCGGAGCGACGACTCTGTACAGAAGTAGCAGAGAAGTAGCTGGAAGGCGTAGCTAAATCCTGCAGATAAAATATTTTTTATTTTCACTGTGGTTTCCATTTCGTGACCTTGAAAAATAATAGCCGCAGTAGAACTGGTACCAGGCGTTTACGATCGTATAACGCAGTGCACATTTAAAGTCTGGTACCCGACAAAACCCGAAGAGACGCAGGCGCTGGACAGAAGAGAACTTGAGAGGTGTAGTGTCATCACACGAGTCGCGATTTCGCCTTTTCCTATGTTATGCGAGGCGTCGAGAGAACAGACGGACCTGTGAGGCGTTCTAGCTGCATTCTGTGGAGGCTGCACGGAGGTAGTTCTCTGGTGTTTTGGGGCTGTTCTCCATACCATGAACGAGCGAGGTGGGGCAGTGGTTAGCACACTGGACTCGCATTCGGGAGGACGACGGTTCAATCCCGCGTCCGGCCATCCTGATTTAGGTTTTCCTTGATTTCCCTAAAATCGCTCCAGGCAAATGCCGAGATGGTTCCTTTGAAAGGACACGGCCCACTTCCTTCCCCATCCTTCCCTAATCCGATGAGACCGATGACCTCGCTGTTTGGTCTCTTCCGCCAGAAAACCCAATCCAACTCCATACCACGACTTGAACACACTCATTCAGGTTACCGAGAACATTCTCCACGACCAGCTGTTACCCTCCTTTTACAGCTTGGTCACGTGTGTGCTGTGAACTCTCCTATCTTCCAAGACGGCAACAGCAGTGTTCACAGGGTCTGGTTTAACAGACAATTAGGAATCCCATCTTACCTTGGCGTGCTCCCTAAATCACCCGCCTGGCCTTGCCACGGTAATAACACCGATTCCTGTCAGGTCACCGAACTTAAAGCACTGTAGGGCTTGGCGAATGCTGAGATGGGTCGCCGTCTGCAGCTGCAGAGAGCTGCTGGCAAGCGGGGTGCAATGAGCCCTTGTGAGGGCGATTGAGGAGCTAGTGGGGATGTGGTTATTACTGAAACAACCTGTTTTTGGTAGTACGGTCTTTTTTTCTACGTCAGTTTAACCTGACTATTAATACCGCTTGAAATAACCGGTATCTGAAATAGCCGAATTTCGGTTTTTATTCCTATTATTTCCCGTGACATACGTAGAAACCGAACAAAGATCGCAACATTTTGTCTCACTCAGTTTCAAGATACCTACAATCAAAATATTAAACAGGCAATTAAAAGGAAACTTAGTAAGTCCACCGTTCGCTACTCTTCTCTAAAAGTGGTAAGCAGTAGAATGCTACAAAAACTCACCAGTGTTTTCCTATTGACTCTAATTTTTTGAAACTGCTCTAAAATCATGTTGTAATTTGGGATCATACCACTGTTTGGATATTACGAATAGTCAATGTTAAAGGGTGAAAACTGGATTTGAAGAACTCTCTGTTTCGTGTCAATTTGTGCGTTTACAAGGACTACAAGCAGATAAAGGCAGCAGATCAACTAATTTCTGTTTTTGTTGCATACTATCAATGAATTGTTGTTAAGTTTCTAATTAATTACTCTTAGCATAATTTCCTTCCTCTCTCATTACTTAATAGAAATGACAGACAACTCTTTAATCTTTTAAAGCAAATGAAGCGTTGTACTTCATTGCTACCTCACTTCACAAAAATATTTCCAGGCAAAGATTGGTGTCATTCTGGAATACGACAGAAGACTGGCGGCTACAGCTAGAAACTACCGTACAGAGCATGTGTGCAACTCTTGCACTGTGCACATACATGGGCACCTTAAGCCACGACACACAGCAATGGGGACATTACTGGTAAGCAATGCTGTACTAATTCTTACGCCACACGTCTGTTGCTCGTTTCTGTCGGCATTGTTATTACCTCACCCTTTTCCCATTTTCTATAATAACGCTATATCTCAAACCAATGCAAATTTTACGAATAAAAATTTTTCCTCTTTTAAGAAAGGGTTATTTAAAAACGAGAAATTTTAACACTGCTGATGTTGCTAATTGATAATTCGGTTTTGAAATCGGTTATTAGTAAAAAATGAAAAGAAATGCTGTACCGACACCAAACAAATACTGAAAAATACGGGTTATTCGGAACTATAATACCGGCGTCGGTTTTAACCGGGCGTTGTTTCCCATCCCTAGGAGTTGCCTGATTGAAAAGTAGCGGCTCCGCTCACGAAAACTGACAAAGGGCCGGGAGAGCGGTGTGCTGACCACGTGCTCCTCCGTATCCTCACTGAGTGAGGCTGAGGCTGACACGGCGATCGGTCGCTACCGTTAGACCTCCTGTGGCCTGCCTGGACGTAGTTTCATTTAAACACAAAGAACATGTCTGGAACTATTTGCAAGCGTTATGAAACGTACCAATCAACATACCCACAATTTGAAAGTTCTGCAGAGTGTAATCGTCATAGAGTGGGATTGGGTTCGGCTGCACATGACATTCATGAAGAGACTTTTTGACTCTCTTCCTCACAGAATTTACGTCACTATTAAGATTGCAGTGGTGATATCTCCTGGGGGATAACAGTTTTTCTCTGACTGATGTGCTTATCTCTCGACGATGTCCTTGCGTAAAATTTGCTCGAGCTGCTTGTCGCGTCTTATTAGATTAAAAAGTCAGCTGTTGACGATAGCCTATATAATCTTCAAAATGGTTCAAATGGCTCTGAGCACTATGGGACTCAACTGCTGTGGTCATCAGTCCCCTAGAACTTAGAACTACTTAAACCTAACTAACCTAAGGACATCACACACACCCATGCCCGAGGCAGGATTCGAACCTGCGACCGTAGCAGCAGCGCGGCTCCGGACTGGAGCGCCTAGAACCGCGCGGCCACCGCGGCCGGCTACATAATCTTCGTCAAGAGCAAATGACCATCGGGACGTTATTACTCATTTCATTCCTCAACTCTCCCATTGTTTTTAACTTAACAAACCTCTATACTGGATGATATCTGGTACGCGTTCCTCCAGAAAAAAATCGCAAGTCGTGTAAGAACTTTCTGGGTGTATCACGGCTGTGCCACGGGATGAACATGAGACAACGCCGAATTAATTTTCTTCGACTATAGTTTCCGTTATTTTGATAGGCACATGGGAAAGGCAAATAGTCGTTCCATGAAATTGCTTCCATTTCATCAAGAAAAACGTATCTATGGTTCACGATATGATTTTGTCTTCATCGATGGGGATAGAAGCTTTATTTAAGCCAGTATAATATTGCCAGATTTGCTAATTCCTATGTTCTCTGTGTGAAGACGGCACCAATAAGTTTCAAATGGTTCAAATGGCTCCGAGCACTATGGGACTTAACTGCTGAGGTCATCAGTCCCCTAGAACTTAGAACTACTTAAACCTAACTAACATGAGGACATCACACACATCCATGACCGGGGCAGGATTCGAACCTGCGACCGTAGCGGTCGCGCGGTTCCAGATTGAAGAGCGTAGAACCGGTCGGCCACTACGGTCGCCACCAATAAGGAAAAGATACATTTTTAGTACGTGAGGAAATAATCAAGAAATGTATCTGATTAGAATTTGCTAAAGTGTTGCAACAGGAAGGATATCCAAATGAAGAACGATAAGCCAAATCTCTGGTAATGTACACTAAAATAAGTTTCATGTTCGTCAATGGGTTCTGGAGTCAATTACAGCCCTGGGCACAATGAAGATGGTTCGCCGTTAGTATTCATCGAAATGAATGTGAGATGTTAGACGTGTCACGCTCTTGGGTGAGCTGAGTTTTTGTGTAGAGCGACGGTGTGTTATTATTGATAATTATTGAATGATATCTCATTCTAGGACACTTGCTGGAGATGACAACGTGAATTGGCAAGACACCTCTTGGCAACAGCTATGCGTCGTTCCTGACCTGCAGACAATTACCGAGAGATGAACTATGGAGAAACTCCTGTCACAGGCCTTCGATTAATTATCTGCGACAACTTATGCATGCTGTGATTTCTCGTTTCTCAATGACGAAGCCACAGAGGCACTTATTTTCAACTTCGAAGTTACTGTCACTAAATGATTTGAAGATTCTCTTTTGCCTTGTCACTAAAACGTTCATTATTTTCTATGATGCAAGTTACGGTGCCATTTCTTTCATGCAAAATCCTTGCGATGCTGAAGTGACATAAATATGTGAGATAGTGCGTAGCATAGAGATACGCCATAAAAATGAGTCACGATCAAGTCGGCTACACTATGTTGTTAAACGTGTTCTGAATATTTAGCTATCTGAATCACAGTTGTTATGAATTTTTTAGTTATGTAGATACGAGTATAGAAATTCGATGATCTTAGAATCACTCTGTGATTAATGATATCCTTATTTACTCGTACAGCAGCAAAACTCTACAATGCTTAGCAGCTTTTAATTAATTGTGGAGACCTAAAAATAATTTGTGAGAAGTTCTTTGTGTAAGCTTCAAGCGGGACAAGCGCAAAATACTCCAAAAATATCGCCTTCGCGTTTACAACACGTTCTTCTGGAGGCAACACTATTTGTCGTTCTTGGTGGCTAAAATACAAGCCCAATAAATATTCCAGACCCTAAAATACCTCACAAACTCATTTTCGGGTCATGAGGCAATCCTGATGGAAAACTTGATAGTGGAAACATTGTTTAAGAATATTTTGAAAAGTGCAAACAAAACGCCAATACAAGATAGTGATAAAACGCAACCAATTAGAAAGTATGAGTGAAGTGTGACTGTACATCTACAAAACAAAAGGTGACCTTTTTTTATTTAAAGACGAAGACAGAATGCTTTAAGCCCTGTCGGCGACGAGGTCATTAGAGGCGCCATACAAGTGCGGATTGGACAAAGATGAGCAAGGAATTCGTCAGCAACATTTTACAAAGTCAAACCAAAATCCAGATAGGTGGATGGGAATTAGAACATCGCCCACTTATTTTCCTTATAATCGAGGATAACCTGATTTTTCAAAGTGCTGCCAGTGCTGCAGACAGTCAGTACGAAACGGATCCAGAAGTTACTATAGTCTTGTTTTCAAATTTCACACAGAATGGAGGATTAAAAGTGTTTCTATTGTGCCGTACGCCAGGATGCTTCGATTTGAATCTTAAATCATTGGCACACCGCTTTTCAAGCAATAATTGATTGCATCAGATACAAGCCAGTGCGCAACAGGTATGCAGAAAATAAGCACGTTAGATAAAAGTTTATTCTCAAAAAAACGTGTTAATGCCGTTTATTCTCTACAGGTTTCAGTTATTACAACCTTCTTCACAGGAGACAACTGCAGGGTCAAAGAAGATGAACATAGAATACCAGCAGTAAAATGCTCCTATCTGAGCACCAAAACAGTGAATATTCTTCTCTTTATAAAGACTCGGACTGAAAAGTGGGATACCAGCTGCCTCATTCTGCTTTTCTCAGCACCTTTAAAAATGTTCGCAAAAATATTGGCATGGGAATATATTCGCAGTTTTTTTAACATGCAACTCACCTCTCACTCTCCCCCAAGCTGCCTTACCTGTAACTCGCTGACAACCACTAGTCTATCCCTATATGCCTCTCATACCCATCCACTGCCAATTTCCCTTTGTCACTCACTCATTCAGCACAACTCATTGTCATTATCTCTTTGCGTCTCTCTGTCACTGTCTTCTGTCTCAGATCCATAGTCGCCTCCATTTTGTCCTGCTACTACTGTTTCCTCTCCCTGTCACTGTCTCCCTCTTGTTCTCTGTTACTGCTACTACCTCATTCATTCGCCCCCACTGCTGCTATCTCTCCTCACTTTCACCATATATCACTTCCTCGTTGTCAGTGTCACAGACTATCTCTCATTCTCATTGGCTCTCACCCACTTCAACATTCTCTTTGTTCTTGCCCCCCTCCTACCTCCTTCCCTCCCCCAACCACCTTGGCGAGCACTCTCCCCTTCACACTTCTGCAACACTTCTCTCACTGTCAGATGTGTTCCGCTGCCACTGTGTCCCTCTCTTTCTCTCACACTGCCATTGTCTACTTCGCTCTTCCAGTACTACAAACACTATCTACAATCTTTCAGTATTTATTACTTCTCTGTCTCTTTCCCGCTGTCAATATCTCCTCCTCTCTATATTCGCTTGCTAATATTTTTGCGGAAATTTTTGAAGGTACTGAGGAAGGTGGAATGAGGCAGCTGGTAGCCCAAATCTCAGTCGGTGTCTTTTAACGAAGGTGCACATATTCGCCTTTTTGTGCTCTGACAGAAGCATTTTTCTGCTGGTCCCTTCCTTTTCCCTGTCACAGCAGGGCATATCACTCATATGGAACCTGATGGGTCGGTAAAATTTTGACAGCTTACGTATGTGAAAATGAAATAACGCAAAACTAATTTTACACCTGAGATAGAATTTTACCTGCGCAAAAGGTTTGCATGTGCTTCAGTACTATATCGTGGAGATTGCAGAACCTTTCTGATGATAACAGAGACTCTTTAAATCGTTTTTCTCTGTGCTACGTTACTTTATAAACAACGTTTTCGCGTCCTACGCAGGATTTTATTTGCGTATTTTACGTGCACATGCAGGATAAATTTGAACCTCCGTATCTCGGGAACGAATGAAGATATCCAGAAAATTTTGAGGGTTTTTCTAGACTGAAATCTTAGTAATGTATCGTAAAAGTTACAGCCTTTTACTGTGCATAGCTTTCTTGGTGTCTGGGGTTTGCTCTGCTGTTGAAGGCGAAAAAATAGTGAAGAACGCTTTTTGGAGTTTCTTGAGAAACCTTCTATGAATTTACGCAAATGCAGCATTCATCCATACATTCATTCATTCACATTTATATCCATCAGTTTAATCAAATCACGGGTTTATCATAGGTATAACCGTCAGAAATCATTTTATTTAATTGTTACTTGCGTATTTTACGTGTACGAGTAGGGTAACTTTGAACCTCTGAATCTGAGAAAGGGATAAAGATTTCAACAAAATTTCCAAGGTTGAAACTTCCTGGCGGATTAAAACTGTGTGCCGGACCGAGACTCGAACTCGGGTCCTTGCCTTTCGCGGGCAGGATCCTGCTGGCACGTGAGCATTCGAGGAGCCGCCAGTAGCAGCCAGGTTGTGGTCATCCACTGAAGATGACTTCTACATGAAGTCGAAACCGATAAATAATAAAATATTATTACCATTTACACTATGTCTTAACCCACGATAACATAACTGCCTGGTATCTGTTTTACGTCATCTACAGGGCTCCAAAGCGAAGAGACTGCTCTTTTAAGAGATTGACTAATATTTTACATTGTGAGCTAACAAAAAAGGTGTGTCTGGTGGAAAAGATTTCAACGTTCGGAGATATATGTTTTTACACAGTTGAACAATTGTGGGGAAAATTAGACCTTTGTCTGAACAACTTGTATGAGATGTTAGTCGTTGCAAGAAATTGAGGATCTTTCTTCCTAGATCGGTAACCCTGCCAATGGGCGACTTTGGGGCCCAAAAACACAAATTTTGGCGTGTGTTCTACACTAAATAGGCGAGGAGATTGGAAGTTTTCTTTGTTTTTTGTTTGTTTCTGTAATCATTACTTAGGCCACACGTGAAACGAATGAATTTGAAGTTACACTTTTCTCAACATGAATGCTATGCAGCAGAATATTATAATACGGTGTTCGCAGTAGAGCTACTGGTAAGTATGGAAGGTTGGAGACGAGGTACTGGCAGAAAAGTGAAGCTGAGAGGACGGGGCGTGAGATGTGCTTGGGTGGCTCAGTTGGTAGAGCACTTGCCCGCGAAAGGCAAAGGTCCCGAGTTCGAGTCTCGGTCCGGCCCATAGTTTTAATATGCCAGGAAGTTTCAAATCAGCGCACACACCGCGGAGGGAAAATCTCATTCTGGTAATAAGGTATACTTTCTCGCAAGTCCATTGAAAATCAAGAACCACACATGTAAAACTGTTAAGCCAAAAAGAAATCAGTGTTACTGCTGTATGACCAATACGAAAAAATAAAAACAATGAAGAAGAACGCAGTTGACAATACTGACCACTGCAAAAATTAAATAAGGCACCTGCATGCATTCATGAACAAGTGACTGAACCCACAAAAGTTAATGCACATTGTCATGAACGTAGTGCATGGAAGAAATGTGACTATCCATACACCTTCCCTCCCTGTTTTACATTTTTGTCTTTACTCGACTCATCTGGAATCGTTGTAACTGCAAAGCTCCTACCGACGACTACCAGCTGAAATCAAAAGTAGCGACTTGTGTCCGTGTTTGTGCTGTGATGTGCAATGAATATTTCACTTCTGTCTTTCTGTAACACAGACCTCAGTGTCACGATGTGAAGGCAATTTCACACTTAGTTAATTAAATGAATACACAAGACCTGCAGCCATTGAAAATACTGCAAAGGAGGTAACATTTCTGGTTAATGATTAACAGGATTATCAAGGAGAACTGGTGTAGTCGAACCGACAGATTTTATGAAATACGAATACATTCAACAGGCCAGTCAAAGCTTTTAGATGAAGTGATTTCACAAAATCAGTTGTTATTAATGTTAAATAATAAAAACTTCCCAATGATCCGAAAAATATTATTTATGTGGTCACGAAAAAGCTTTCAGCTTCTTATGCAATCGTCAGTTGACAAGTGAACTTAGGAAAATGTTTCTGTTTCGTATTGTTCTCATGTTCTGTCAAGCACTGACGGAAAATACAGTTAAATATTTGCTACTGATTGGAAGAAAAGCGCACAGTACAGATAGACCCTGACCACAAAATATTAATGCCACCAGGACGTACGGAACGAAGAAACGTCATATTCACCAACAAATTGGCAAATCCACCAAAACAGCTCAACGATCTGTTTGCTATTATGAAATAAACGGTGCCATGATAGACACAGTACCTTTCGAGTAGTAATACAAACCTTCACTTGCTTAGAAAGAATATCTGTTTTACGTAAGAAACTATTACCAATAAATTTCAAAAGCACAAGCCGAATGGACTGAGGCCGAATAGGAAACTGCCTATAAATCAGGGGACGAATAAAATTCGCTTCCACGAGCTCTACGACGCTCCAACATGTTTAGAACATTTACCAGAAACATAAAAGCGTGTACACATATAGTGTGCGAAATTCAGAACCCACGGATTCGAGACAAAGACCATATGAGCTCACGCAAAGCAACTCTGTGAGAAGTAAAATGTTAAACACGTGGCATTAAATAATATACACAGAAGCGGCAAAGAAACTTGTATGGGCATGCGTATTCAAATACAGAGATACGTTAACAGGCAGAACACGGCACTAAGGTCGGCAACGCCTATATACGACAACAAGTGCCTGGCGAAGTGCTAGATCAGTTACTGGTGCTGGAATGGCACGTTATCAAGATTTAAGAGAGTTTGATTGAATGTGCTGTTTTAGTCGGCGCACGAGCGATGGGACACAGCATCTTCGAGGTAGCGATGAAGTGGGAATTTTTCCGTACGACCATTTCACGAGTGCACCGTGAATAGTAGGAATTCGGTGAAACATCAAATCTCCGACATCGGAAAAAGATCCTGCAAGAACGGGACCAACAACGACTGAGGAGAATCGTTCAGCGTGACAGAAGCGCAACCTTTCCACATATTGCTGCAGATTTCAGTGCTCGGCCATAAACAAGTGTCAGCGTGCGAATCATTCAGCGAAATATCATCGGTATGGGATTTCGGTGTACCCTTGATGAGTGCACGACACAAAGTTTTACGCCTCGCCTGCATCCGTCAACACCGACATTGGACTGTTGGTGACTGGAAACAGGTTGCCTTACCGGACGAGTCTCGTTTGAAATTGTTTCGAGCGGATTGACGTGTACATGTATAGAGACAACATCATGAATCAATGGAATCTGCATGTCATCAGGGGACTGTTCAGGCTTGTGGAGGCTCTGTAATGGTGTGGGGCGTGTGGAGTTGCGGTGTATGGGACCCCTGATACGCCTAGATACGACTCTCGCAGGTGACACGTACGTATGCATCCCGTCTGACCACTTGGATCCACTCATGGTTCAAATGGTTCAAATGGCTCTGAGCACTATGCGACTTAACTTCTGAGGTCATCAGTCGCCTAGAACTTAGAACTAATTAAACCTAACTAACCTAAGGACATCACACACATCCATGCCCGAGGCAGGATTCGAACCTGCGACAGTAGCGGTCACGCGGTTCCAGACTGAAGCGCCTATAACCGCACGGCCACACCGGCCGGCTTACGATCCACTCATGTCCATTGCGCATTCCGACGGACTTGGGCAATTCCAGCAGAACAATGCGACCCTACACACGTCCAGAATTGCTACAGAGTGGCTCCAGGTACACTCTTCTGGGTTTAAACTCTTCTGCTGTCCACGAAACTCGCCAGACATGAACATTATTGAGCATATCTGGGATGCTTTGCAACGTGCTGTTCAGAAGAGATCCCCACCCCTTCGTACTCTTACGGATTTGTAGACAGCCCTGTAGGATGTATGGTGTCAGTTCCCTCCAGCACTACTTCAGACATTACTCGAGTCCACGTCACTTCCTGTTGCGGCACTTCTGCGTACTGTCGGAGGCCCTACCAGATATTAGGCATGTAGAGCAGTTTCTTTGGCTCTTCACTGTATAATAGGGAGCGAATTTACGATGCGTAGCATTAATCAAGAGCTAGAATAATGGAAAAATTGTTTGCTTCAGTAACACCGCGTTTAGAATTTGCACTGTCATTTAGTGTTAAAAGATAATTAAAAGCAAGGAATCATAGCAAAAGACATACCTAAATGCAAAATATGAGAGGTAGACATTGAACTCCTCTATGACGCAGGCTATGCTGCATTGAAGCGATCTCACTACATCAAGTGTGGGTCTGCGTCATTACAATCAAGTTATCAAATTGACTGCCCAGCGTTCCACAGATGAATGCCAGTACATGCCTCAGCATCCACCGGGTGGCTAGCGTTTCCTCTTTCCCTTCCTTCGAAGCTCCAACGGTCAGTACTTGGCCTAAGAGGTTTCGTAGAACTCACACATCATTCAACGCGCATAGGGAGCTGCTACTATAAGTCGGAAATTTGTGTAATACAGTAGCCATGAATTTCGAGACAAAGGTGCGTGAAAGACAACAAGAAATAATTAAAAAGGAAAGATGAAACGTAAACATATCTGAAATTGATCAGTCAGTTGAAATTCTTCTCTTTGTTAACCTAATTAGAATTGGTTATGGAAATCATTCATAGGTAGTGATATGTCAATCATTTACCTCATTCACTCACATCAGAGGTCAATCTGCATTAGGCTTCGTAGACCAGTCAATTATTACATCTGCAGATAAGCAAAAGTATTGTGTCTAAAACTATGACAGAATTGAGTACTTCAAGAAGTGTTTGCGAAATTTAGATACGAAAGATCTAAGGAGAAATAAGATATTCCGTAACATAGACATAAGGGTACTTACTTTCCAATGGGTTGTCCTATGAAATTAACGGCCGTAAATTAAGTGCTCCAAAGACCCTGGCTACAAAAAGAACTAGGAAATGACGCAGAATGAGCATCAATGGACGTGGAGGATTGCAAAGCTAAATTACGTTACATAATGAATTGTAAAATTATATGCAAAGTGATCATAAAATCAAAATATATCTATTTTCCCGATGATGACAAGATGATTAGAGATGGAGCACAAGCTCGAATTAGGGAAGGAAAGGAAACCATATCGGCTGTGCCCTTTCAAAGGAACTATCCCGTCATTCGTTTTAAACAATTTAGAGAAAACAAATAAAATCTGGATCTGGATGGTCGGATGAGAATTCGAACCACCGCGACGTTCTCCAGATTATGAGTACACTGTTTTACAAATACATGCACTTTCATAAAAATTACATGGAACAGAACAAAAAGTAAGACAAGAAAGTGGAATCCAGAAAATGAAAAAATGTTCAAGGCTAATTATGAACTCACCATAGTACTCCGCCTTTCCTGTAATTACAAAATATGAAATACATGTTTCTCTAACATAAAATGCCCCAGATAAATCGTGATAAACAGTTTGGATGACTTGTTAGCAAACTCAAGTTTCCATCACTATAACTGCAACGTCAAAAGATCTCTACATTCATTAAACGTACTTATAGATGCTTATGAGAATTTATGTTATGCGTCCGTAGAATGGTGCAATCGATTTGATGACTGTAGTTTTGATGCACATGTTGGTTCGTGACTTACTTTCTAATTGTTATCGCTGCTCCGTGCTCTTATTGCGTTTTATGGTTTTCTTAATATATTGCTGACTGGGAACGGATACATTCACGTTGCTCGCCGGTTGTCTCGTCTCAAACTGTTGCTGAGCAACGGTAGAGACAGTTGCAGAGACCCCTGCATTGTTGACAGTCGAGTCACATCGCAATAAACGTTGACTTTAAACAGGGCCCTCCTCTTCCACACTTAGAACCGATATATTCTCAGGTCATCGAAGTGTTCTTCTCGGTCAAACTATACGTTATTATGTTGTTTTGTAGGACGGGCAACCACAGCCAAACTTCGACATTTTTACAAAGAACTGGCTGTATGAATGATTTTTATTAAATCTGCGTCCTGTTTTGCATCAATTATCGGTGCATCCTCAGGCAATCTGTACAAAAAATAATATAGTAAGAGCTCATATAAACTATTCTATCCCCCAATTCCGAGGTGTAAATTAAACTTTTCAGTAGCCAGTTTTTCTAATGAAACAAGAAAGTACTCACATACGCTTCCAGAATGAGATTTTCACTCTGCAGCGGAGTGTGCGCTAATATGAAACTTCCTGGCAGATTAAAACTGTGTGCCCGACCGAGACTCGAACTCGGGACCTTTGCCTTTCGCGGGCAAGTGCTCTACCATCTTTTTTTTTTTTTTTAAGTCTCATTTTGTTCGCTTTTGTTCCTTGCATCTGCTCGAGGCGGACGTCGTAAAACATCCATTAAAGTTCGTTGTTGATCGATTAGCTCAGTTTTTTTATTACAGAGGGCTGCTAACCTTCTGACCGAACACGCTGAGCTACCGTGCCGGCATCATCTGAGCTACCGAAGAACGACTCACGCCCGATACTCACAGCTTTACTTCTGCCAGTACCTCGTCTCCCACCTTCCAAACTTTACAGAAGCTCTCCTGCGAACTTGGTACTGGCAGAAGTAAAGCTGTGAGTATCGGGCGTGAGTCGTGCTTCGGTAGCTCAGATGGCGGCCGCGGTGGCCGTGCGGTTCTGGCGCTGCAGTCCGGAACCGCGGGACTGCTACGGTCGCAGGTTCGAATCCTGCCTGGGGCATGGGTGTGTGTGATGTCCTTAGGTTAGTTAGGTTTAAGTAGTTCTAAGTTCTAGGGGACTTATGACCTAAGATGTTGAGTCCCATAGTGCTCAGAGCCATTTTGAACCATTATTAAAGAAAAACAACGTAAAAACAAATGCCGGCACGGTAGCTCAGCGTGTTCGGTCAGAGAGTTAGCTCCCACTGTAATAAAAAAAACTGAGTTAATCGATCAACAACAAACTTAAACGGATGTCCTACGACGTCCGTCCCGAGCAGATGCAACGAACAAATCGAACGAAACGAGATTTAAAAAAAAAAAAAAGAAAAAAAAAGATGGTAGAGCACTTGCCCGCGAAAGGCAAAAGTCCCGAGTTCGAGTCTCGGTGGGGCACACAGTCTTAATCTGCCAGGAAGTTTCACTCACATACGCTATTTATAATATAGTAACGTTGAACATTGCCCTGTAGCCACTCCCCACCATTCACGTCCAATATACCGTCATCTGGTGAAAGCGGTAGCTGAATTTTAAAAACATTAAAAAAAATTTATTTTAAAAGATGGGAGCGGCAATGACCTAGAAAATAAAAATAAAATACGATGCTGATAAAACTCCAATAAACACGAACGACGAAGAGCGGAACATTAGCATGAACAAACAGCGGAATTAGGGCCATCTAAACATATCGTAACATACCGTGCAAGTTGAGAGGAGCCGCGTGGCAGTGGACACGGCCTGGATGGCCGAAACCCGGAAAGCGCCCACGCAGTGGCGCGAGAATCGCCAGAGGCCGGATGACGTGTACAAGATGTGAAGAGTGTGGGGTGCTCAACATTTAATAAGCAATTCCTTATGTCTATTTTTTTAAAAAGTGTAATACTATACTAGGTGGCCAATATAAAAAAATGGGCAGTTAGTTAAAAACCATAAGAATAATAATTGTGGTGGTTCTGAATTCGTAAGGCCCGGAGTACGCATACAATATATACGTTGATAGTCTCATTGAGTCTGAAATCTTGTTGCTCCCTCCTCCTCGCGACGCCGGTTCCCTGCTATTCTCGGTGATATCGATGTTAATAAATAAAAACAAAAAAAGAAAGAAAAGGAAAATAAATAAATAAATAAACGGTGTTCATTGCACCTCTACTCCACGTTCCCTACGCTTTGCTTGGTTCCTGGAGGGTGACAACAGGATATGGTGTCCAGGCCTCGGGTTGCAAACCCCTGTTCACTTTGTCCCTATCCCTCGTTTTGGGCGCCTGGAAGGTTCCTATATATATCGTATTAAAGCTCTGCTTCTGGTTAGGGGAGCTACGACGGTTCCGGATCGATCCGTCCGATGGATTAACGACGAGGTCGGTGTGCCGGCCACCCTGGACGTGGTTTTTAGGCGGTTTCCCACATCCCACTAGTTAAACGCTGGGCAGGTACTCAAGTCCCACCTCATTTACACGATTGGCAAAGATTTAGAAATTTTTCGCTGACTTTCACATGAATAATACTGCATGTAGACAGTTTGGTGTACACATCTTCCATCGCGGTGTGATAATTGGATCAGCCACCGCATAAACTAACCATGCTAAATCCTTTAATAATATGCCGACTGTACACCGATGCGACACAAAAAAGGTACAAGAGAAATAAGGAGTAGTCAGTGACTTAAAACTGGTGATCCCACTCTCCACCACCCGTAGCTGAGTTTCTGTCAGGTCTACACGGTCCAGTCATATTAAAGTGACCGCCACTTACGTTCCACGTCAACGTACAATCACCACTCACAGACAGCAAGTGGCAGTATTACCACCGGAGGGTGTACAAAGCGTGTCGGGGTGGAGCGGATGACAGTGCAGTCTTTGTTGTAACGTGGAAACGGAGTGATTTATCTGACGCCCAAAAGGGCACGATCATTGCCTTTCGTGCCAAGGGTGGAAGCATTTACGAAACGGGTAATTTTGTAAATTATTCGCGTACAGCTGCGGCTAAAGTACATCGTATATGGCAAGTGGCGCAATCCAAAACGGGCGTCAGGCAACTGTGGAGCACCGCGAGCTGTAGACGACACGTGTGAACGACGGCTGCTGAGATGTGTACGCCCGAACAAATGTAGAGCTGTTGAGCAAACACCAAGAAAAGCCAAGTGGCTACCCCCAGTGTCTCCTCAAAGACCGTTCTGCCAACGTTGCAGTGGATGGTCCTCTGCAGCAGGTGCCTCTTTCATGCACCCATGACCGGCCGCTGTGGCCGAGCGGTTGTAGTCGCCTCAGTCCGGAAACACGCAGCTGCTAAGGTCGCAGGTGCGAATCCTGCCTCGGGCATGGATGTGTGTGATGTCCTAAGGTTAGTTAGGTTTACGTAGTTCTAAGTCTAGGGGACTGATGACCTCAGATGTTAAGTCCCATAGCGCTTACAAGGGAACCTCCCCATCGCACCCTCCTCAGATTTAGTTATAAGTTGGCACAGTGGATAGGCCTTGAAACACTGAACACAGATCAATCGAGAAAACAGGAAGAAGTTGTGTGGAACTACGAAAAAAATAAGCAAAATATACAAACTGAGTAGTCCATGCGCAAGATATGCAACATCAAGGAGAACGTGATCTCAGGAGCGCCGGGGTCCCGTGGTTAGCGTGAACAGCTGCGAAGCGAGAGGTCCTTCGTTCAAGTCTTCCCTCGAGTGGAAAGCTTAGTTTTTTATTTTCAGACAATTATCTGTCCGTCCGTCCGTGATTACCATTCCTCCAGGTTGTACACCTCTTGTGCAACCGTTAGATGTGTTTAGTTTTCGGCAGTGAAATACCTTGTGAAAAGATTCTATGATTTTGTGAAGCTGCACAGGTAAACAGAGCAGTATTGTTTACGTGATCGTGTGTCAATTGTAAAAGTTCAGGCAGTCACACAAATCAACTTCGCTCTCCAAAATTCCAGGACATGTTCAGATTTGCTTGGACATATGCAGGATTTGGCGGTCTACACATGGAAAAATTTGAAAGCGTTAAAAACATATGTTTTGACCGAGGACAGGGAAAACTGTGCGACTGTGAAACTGTTGCATTTATTTGTTGCAGTTTATGTAACAAACTCTTATGTTTTCATCACTTTTTTGGGACTGATTATCACATCCACAAGAAAACCCAAATCGAGCAATGGAGAAGAACCTTTTTACCCATTCGCCAAGCGTACGAGTTAAGTTACGTAGGTCGACAACATATTCCTGTCATGTGACGCACATGCCGTCGCCAGTGTCGTATAGAATATATTAGACGTGTTTTCCTGTGGAGGAATCGGTCGACCTACGACATTGCGATCAAATGTTTTCGGTTCCCATTGGACCGGCACGTCCTTTCGTCTACTAATCGCACGGTTTTGCGGTGCAGTTGCAAAACAGAAACACTAAACTTATTACGGTGAACAGAGACGTCAATGAACGAACGGACAGATCATAACTTTGCGAAAATAAAGAAAGTAAAATTTTCACTCGAAGGAAGACTTGAATCAAGGACCTCTCGTTCCGCAGCTGCTCACGCTAACCATGGGACCACAGCGCTCCTGCGTTCAGAGCGTCCATTATGTTGCCTATCTTACGGATGGACTACTCAGTTTGTATATTTTGCTTATTTTTTTCATAGTTCCACACAACTTCGTCCTGTTTTCTCGATTGATCTGTGTTCAGTGTTTCAAGGCCTATCCACTGTGCCAACTTATAACTAAATCTGAGGCGGGTTGCGATGGGGAGGTTTCCTTGTTAGAGCCATTTGAACCAAGCACCCATTCTGGGGACTTCATCCGCGATGAAGGCTGGAATTTGCAGCCTAATACCACAACTGGACGTCGCTGAGCTGCGACAGGTGGCCTTTTCAGACGAATCACTTTTTATGCTCCACAGGGCAGATGGCCAGTGGGTGTATGTTCCTGCAACTGTCGTTAGATTAGATTAGTTTTTCATTCCATAGATCCGTTCTGAGGAGATCCTCGTGGATGTGGAACATGTCATTTTTTTTAAAGCCCAGAAAACAATACTGATAGTATGAATAGATACAATACATCATTTGTTTCTATTAAAAAATTCGTCAATGGAGTAGAAGGAGTTGGTCACTAGTAAGTCTTTCAGGCTCCTTTTAAACTCATCTTTATTTGTAACTAAATGTTTTATGTTTGCTGGCAAATTACTGAAGATGAGTGTTCCTGAATAGTGGACTCCTTTCTGAACTAAAGTAAGTGCTTTTAAGTCCTTGTGCAGATCATTTTTGTTCCAGGTATTGTATGTATGAAGTGTGCTGTTTGTTGGAAAATGAGATATTTAGGACAAATTTCATTCAGGAGTAAATATACTGAGAGGCAGTAGTTAGTACACCCAGTTCCTTGAGAAGGTTTCTACATGACGTCCGTGAATTTACTCCGCAAATAATACGTATTTCACGCTTTTGGACTCTGAAAACTTTTGTTTGACTTGAAGAGTTACCCCAAAATATTATACCATATGACATTATGGAATGGAAGTAGGCAAAGTGTGCAAGCATTTCATTTTTATGTCGCCTATGTCAACTAACACGGATTAAGGATTAAGGATTAAAGATTAAGGATTAACGCCAGACAGGACAGAGTTATGGCATAGGGCAGTGGTTGGCAAACTCATTAGTCAAAAGAGCCATATATCTTTAGTACAAAGATCCAAATTTTATTAGAGAGTCAAAATTTTTAAATATGTAGGTGGGTACATTTTTATTAAGTTACTTAGGGGACTCTAAGCTATTATTTTTAAAAAGCTTCCTCAGTCTAATTAAAGTACACTCACTGACGTCGATACCTTCCAACTTCCTCATCCACAGTCGTCTTGTGTACTTGTTTCACCAACCGCCATTCATTCATCCTCTCTGTATGTCCAAACAATCTCAACTTACCTTTCTCAGTACATTACACCTAGTTTCACTGCACAATGCTTCCTAAAATTGTTTTAACGAACTTCCAGTAAAGTTTTAAGTCTTAGTTGAACTTTAGGTACGTTGAGTCAAACTTCATATATTTAATAATGAAATTATTTATTGATAAAATTTGATTGTGAGATATCCATAAGTTAAATCATGAGACTGACTGACAAAAACTAATATGAACAGTGATATTGAAACTAATTATAAGGTTTGGGTGAAACAGATTTGTGTGTTGTTTTTAATTTTAAATGAGATTCGGAGTTTTCAGCAATAAGGTGAGTTCTCAGTTTATTCTTGATACGGTTCATCCTTGAAAATGATGTGCGCATGAATATGTAAGCCCGAATAATGAAATAACAGCGAACGCAAATTTTTTAGCTGAATATGAGTCAAGAATAATATTAAAGTAGTTAAAAATCAACTTATCTTCACTTTAGAGCTCCCGCTTAAATACAGAGACAGACACACACTCCAGCTAAGTATGCAACAACAAATTAAGAAAAACAGTCACATCTAGCAGTATTTTTATTTGTTATTGCACGAGTTTGTTTGACCTTGTCATCACCTGGTCATTTTTTAGGGCGTCATTGTTAAATCGCTTTCCAAATGATGCCGACTTAGCTCATTATTCATATGACTACCTTCTTCTTTCAGTAGATTGCGAACTTTTTTCCATACTTTACACTATTCAACGGAATAGATATTCCACCCAGTGTTTCATACTGCATGGACGTAAGTACGTTAAAATTATCTCACGCTTCTCGCTTAGAAGCATTATTCATGCCCCACTTTGGAAGACAATGTCACAAGCAGAAACAGCAGTGCTGGTGGAAGTGATCTGAGTAATCCACACCCCCAACTAACGCAGCTTCTTTAGAACAGACTCGACGAGGACGAAAATTTCTTCTGAGCGTAGAAGAGCTTCTGTGAAGCTTGGAAGGTGGGAGACGAGGTACTGGTGGAATTAAAGCTGTGAGGACGGGTCGTGAGTCCTGGTTGGGTAGCTCAGATGGCAGAGCACTTGCCCGTGAAAGGTAAAGGTCCCGAGTTCGACTCTCGGTCCGGGACACAGTTTTAATCTGCCAGCAAGTTTCATAGGCCACGAAGTTCCGTTCTGACTGTACGTTAGCGCTCGCATGTGATATTTTCTCGAAGAGTCACACATAGAGCGGTTTGCCGACCACGGGTCTATGAAATGTTTTCGTGGCATTGTCATCCTGGAAGGTCCACTGGATCAACGCAAGTAAATGTCTAGCGTTGAGAACCGTGTCCACCCCCACATGCAGTTTGTTTTTCTTTGGTACGATGGCTTCTACCAGCCGGAAGATGCACCGTGTCACAAAGCCCACAGTGTACATCCGTGGTTGGGAGAGCACCAGCTAAGCTTACCGTACTCCCCTGGCCACCAAACTCCGCAGATTAAAACCCACTCGAGAACCTGTGGGAACACCTCGATCAGGCTGTTCGTGCCATGGATCCTCAACCACGAAAACTTGCGCTGCTGGCCACATCACTGGAATAGGCCTTGCTGCACATCTCTGTCGACACCTTCCAGAACCTCACTGACTTTATCCCTGCACGTCCGCACTTCTAAAGGTGGTTATTCAAGCTTCTGACAGGTAATCACATTAATGTGTGTTAACTCACTTTCACATTCGCGACCGCCTTAGGCTAAGGCGCGCACTTATCTACGGCTGCTCCCACAAAAGAGTTTCTGTCTCGAGCGTTTCAGCCAATCACTGTGCGGGTAATTCGTGCTACCTTATATGGTCGAGCTTTTCTCGGCCGACAGCAAGCGAGGACGCTCTTTCCAGGCGGGTTATGACGCTGTACCTCGTCGCCAAAACGCCACCATCATCCACTCACACAGTAGAACTTGAAATATAGAGCACAGTTTTGCGATTTGCTCAGTATTTAATGACAGTGCTACAACTTCTACAGCTTTTCTTCGTCTCAGTATGCTGCACTGGTGAGAAATGATAAGCGGGCGACGTATTGTTGAGTTAGGAATGGGGTTGGTATGCAGGACATACGCAGGAAGGGGGGGGGGGGGGGTTCACATCAGATACTTACCCCAGGTCCCCCAAAACTGTAGTTAGTGTAGCAGATCTGGCATCTCCTGTTTGGTTGGCTGGTTGGCTGGTGTGGTGGAGTGGACTAAACAGCGAAGTAACCGGTCCCATCGGGTTAGGGAAGGACGGGGCAGGAAGTCGGCCGTGCCCATTCGAGGCAACCATCCCGGCATTTGCCTGAAACGGTTTATTGGAAGTCACTGGCATCTTTTCGGCTATGATCGGACATTATTGGCAGATATCTCGTTACGGTTTGTTTGTGAAACTAAAATGTAGGAGCTTTGAACCAGTTCCTACTTTCTTTATACTACGTCAATATGACATGTGAGCGGGATTCAAATTGAAACTAACTAACTAACTCACTGGTCATGCCGGACTCGAGAGACCATTACCGCAGCAACATATTTTCGCCATCTGTTCCTGTCTTCGGCAAATCCCTTCCATTCACCTTCAATACCTAGGCTCCTCAAATAAGAGTTCACATTGTCCTCCCATCTACGCCTCGGTCTCCCCACAGGGCGTTTTTCCTCTAAGTGCCCTACCAGTACTCTGCGCGCTGCCCTGCCCTCATCCATTCGAGGTACGTGACCCACCCATCACAGCCTACGTGATTTAATAATACTGATTATGTCAGGACTTGAATAGAGTTCGTGAACCTCTTCGTTGTGCAGTTTTCGCCACTCTCCGCTAATGTCATCCCTTTTTGATCCGAAAATTTTCCTCAAAAATTTGTTTTCAAATACTCGAAACGGCTTTTCATTTTGCACAGTTAGAGACCAAGTCTCACACCCATACAGCAAAGGTGGTAGAATAATAGTTTTGTATATTCTAATCTTTAAATTCCTAGACAATATCCGTGATGAAAGTAATCTATTCAGTGAGAAGTAGCACGCATTTCCCGCCCGTAATCTCTTCTTCAGTTCGGATTCAATCTCATTTCTCGAAGTGATGTCCACGCATTCTTCACTAGCCTTGATTAACGCATTCGCATTAGCTGTTACAGATTCTTTCCTATCGCTAATGATGTTTAGATCATCTGCATACCCTAATATCTTAATATTTCCATTTAACTCCACACCCTCTGAATTATCTACTGCCATTCGTACAATATATTCTAGGACTAAATTAAAAAGTAGCGGAGACAAGGCATCTCCCTGCTTAATCCGTTCTTTATCACAAATTCTTCTGACTCCAATTTCCCCACGCGTACTCTACGTTTGTGTTTTTCAAACTCGCTTCTATAGGTCTAACATACTACTTTTGTATTCCAAGTTCCAAAAGAATTCTGTACAGTTTTGATTGCAATACTGAATCATATGCTTTTGTAAAATCTATGAAAAGATTATGAACTGATTTATTGTATTTCCATTTCTTTTCCAAAATTTTACGCAGGGTGAATATTTGGTCTATAGTTGATCTGTTCCTCCAAACGCCAGCTTGGTAATCCCCCACAATTTCATCTGCATATGGTGTAAGCCTGCTTAGCAGAATATTCGAGATAATTTTGGAACATACTGGTAATACCGATATCCCTCTATAATCCATTTTGTCGCCCTTATTAAAAATTGGGATCAGAATCGACTCCTGCCACTGTTCAGGTATCATCTCTGAGTTCCATACTTTAGTTATCACTTTGTGAACTACTTCCACCAATTTCTGTCCCCGATTTTTAACTAATTCTG
This sequence comes from Schistocerca cancellata, assembly GCF_023864275.1. NCBI lineage: Eukaryota > Metazoa > Arthropoda > Insecta > Orthoptera > Acrididae > Schistocerca > Schistocerca cancellata. Next base: position 140,110,494 of record NC_064634.1, on the reverse strand, counting down.
CAGCTATGCTATCTGATCCTGGTGCTTTGTGGTTTTTCAATTTGTTGATTGGATCTCTTACTTCCTTTAACGTTGGTTCAGGCATCTGGGGTTCTGCTGTATGTATTTCGTACGCCTGCTCATTTCCTGCTGTACATTTAATAGATGCTCAAAATACGCCCTCCACTTACTTAATATAGTACTGGGGTCTGTCAGTATTCCCCCGGCATCCCCTCGAAGTGCATTTGTCCTAGCCTTGCATCCCTTCCTATACCCATTTATGTCTAGGTAAAGTTCCCAAATGTTTTTTGTTTTAATGTTTGTTTCCATTTTTTTTAATTTGATTGTTGAAGTAATCCCTCTTCTTTGCCCGTAGTCTACGACCAACTTCCCTTCTCATGTTCAAGAACTCCTCTCGTTTTCTGTCTCCCATTCTATCCCAATCTAATCGCACTTTTCTCCTTCAAATTGAAATGTTAAATATTTTTTTTAAATCTTATTGAACAACAGTGGAACATGATTTTACTACATAGTCTCCCTGCCGTTCAACGTACTTCCACTAGCACATAGGAAGTGCATGGATTCCTCTGAAAAATATGCATTTGATCGTGTGTGTAGCCACTCGTTCACCGTCTGCTGCACCTCTTCATCGAAATGAATTTTGTTTTCTCCCATGGCCTGTTTGAGCCATCCAGACATGCTGTAATCACTAGATGTGAGATCTGGTGAATATGGCTTCTGTGGCAGAGTATGAGAGCACAGGTTTTGCACGGGCTGTATGAGGCCGAGCATTGTCGTGTTGCAAAGTGACGTCTGCAGTCTGACGTCCACTTCGCTTCGATCTTATTCCAGCCTGAAGCTGATTTTTAACATATTAGAATATGACACATTGATGATGGTGTTTCCCCTATTCATGTAGCTTTCCAAGGCAACGTCTCGTTCATCCCAAAAGAGAGTCAGCAAAAGCTTCCCCGAAAATGGCTGCCTCCGGAGCTTATTGGGTTTAGGTGATGAGGAATGGTGCCATTACTTGGTTGCTCGCTTTATTTTGATTTTCTGGTACTGTGCCCATATTTCGTTTGCCGTAGCTGTTCTCGCGAAGAAACCACCACCTTCTGCTTCAAAGGGCTAAATAAATTCTTCGGTCATCAACATGCCTCTCTTACAGTTCTAAAATGTCTTTGCGAAACTTAAGCACCTCGTGAGTAATGTAAAATGTTGAGCCGTGACTAATGTTCAGATTTGCGGCTATTTCATCTAGCGTCAGACAGCGAGTTTACGTCAAAATGGCTTGAACTGCTGCAGCACAATGCTGCGTCACAATGTGTGGTGCGTGACCCGAGCGCTGAGCATCTGTCACAGAGGTCACGCGATTTCCTAATTTTCTACTCCACTCACGCACTTTCTGAACTAATAGACATGCTACACCAAACTGGACCTTTATTAGTCGGTGGATTTCAAAGGGTTTTGTACCTTCACTGCTCAGAAATCATAAAACAGAACGTTGTTCTGCCTTGGTGCATGTCCCAAGCAGCGCAACCATTTTGAACTGCTATTGTAACCGCTTTTCACTTGTCTGTAGTATGCTGCCGCCTTGCATTCCTTACATCACTAATAACAGTACTACAACGTTACAGAAGAAGGGCACTGAATATCTATTTTTAATTACACTTTTAAGGTTTACAGATCATTCCCTCTAGTACAAACATTCAGCTGTTTTAATGAAAATAGGCGATCTCTTACGTGTGGAACCCTCTCAAGATTGCCATTTTTCCAGCTTAAGCATTGTGTACAAAGAAGAAGTAAGGTTTAAAATTTATTTGTACATATGAGCAAGCAAAGGCACCAAATGATTCTGAATCCAGTGTTCAGTTCCGCCAGTATTGTTTCTACTGTAGTTGTAACGCTTGCATTGAAACTGGCGAATCTCGGTTACAGCAGTTGCTATGAAATTATGTTGTTGTAATAAGGTGTTTGTGACTTGTGTCAATGAAAAATCTAAATATTTACGTCGCACAATTAGATTCTTATGCCAGTGGGCTCAGTTAATGATTCTCTACCATCCAAATAGTTTCGATCGTAAAGTTTTTGCCAAAACTTGAAAATGTGTCTTAGAAATGACATATTTGCCACGCAGGATCACCACCGTCGGCATTGGTCTAGAGAGTTCCGAATATGTTTTCAGTTTCGTGACTTCGCATTTGGCATTGGTTAGAGCCCCTGTCGCTGTACTTAGCATACTGGAAGAAAGCGTAGCGCCGTTCCCTCCACCAACTTTCAATGCTACTGGTAAAAAAACACTCAGTATCCACCGTCAAACGATGGGAAAACATTTAGTTACCGTTCGGTACCAACTGTAGTAAATTTCTGAAGTTCATATTTTCATTCGGCATTTCTTTACAAATTGTATCACCATTGAACTTTCCTAATGATGGCCTAATAAATCACAAAACTGTTTCACAATAAAGAAATATTACATCTAACTGTACACTTACACGTGTGCTGATATAATGCGTTATGAAGTGCATGGCAGTGAGTACTTCGCATTGTGCCACTTCCACTCACTCGTGGAGCGCAGGAAGAAAGGTTGCTTAGAAGCCTCTGTACGTGTTGTAATTAATCTAATCTTGCTTGCCGGTCCTTACGTCCTATGTGAGGCGGTGTTCTATATTCCTGGATTCATCTCCATAAGTAACATTTTCTACAGTAGATGACGTGAGTATTCAAGCGTGTGCCAATTCAGTTTCCTTCCGTACCTCATCAGCTCCCAAGAACACCACACAACTGTATGACGATTGTATGTGAATTAGGGGGGATCACTTCTGTCAGCTGCCGCGGGACACTACGCGGTATCAGAGGCGACGAGTGAAAATGTGTATCGGACCGGGATTCCAACCCGGGACCTCCTGCATCCTAGGCGGGTGCGTTAACCACCATGCCGTCCAGGACACAGCGGTATCGCAAGTGCGCGGACTACCTCGGCACGGCTCACGACCGACCCACATTCAGACCCAGTCTCAGTCCATTTTACTCTCGTTCGCTGCCCTGCGATTCCCACAGGAGGTCGGACGTATTTGTGCATCCACACTGAATAAGGTCCATCCATTGCACAGCTAGGTATATCCGTTATACGAGGGCTGTCCAGAAAGTAAGTTACGATTGATCGCGAAATGAAAATCACAGTCAAAATCAGAAATGTTTCATTTGTAACAGTTAGCTACACCTTTCAGCTACTTCTCTACGTAGCCGCCGTTCTGACTCAGACATTCGTCGTAGCGTTGTACCAACTTTCAAATACCCTCATCATAGAAGGCAGCCGCCAGTGCTTTCCGCCAATTCTCTACGCTGGCCTAAAGCTCGTTGTCTGTGCCAAAATGTTGTCTTCATAGCCAGCGGTTGGTTTGAGCAGAGATGAAACTCAGTGGGAGAGAATTACGGGCTGTGTTGTGGCTAACCAAACATTTCCAATTGAAACGCTGCAGGAACATCTTCATTGCCCCTGCAGAATGAGGCTGAGAATTGTCTTGAAGAAGAAACCGCACGACAGTTATGTAATGTTGGTTGCATAGATTCAGGGGAAAATTCTCACCAGGCCCTCGTACTTGGCGGGAGACACACTCAGGAATGAAAAGAGCGACATAATTCTACCTAGAGTAATACTAGAGACACTGCCCAACACATCTTTGCAAAGCTTTATCGGATTTTCATAGTCGTTTCCACTTCGCGACCGATCGTAACTTACTTTCTGGACAGCCCTCGTATATCCGAATGAACAGACACCACGCATGCATATAACACATAAAACCTACGGCGATTCGCACTGTCCTTCCTTGCAATTCGGCAGTACCACTTGTTAGCTCTATCTGGTATGGACGCCACACACTTGAGCTATACTCTTGGATGGGCTATATGAACGTTCTGTAAGCTATCTGCTTTGTAGACTCATTACATTTTCCGATTATCATGCCAATTAACCGAGGTGCACTCTAATCAAGACACATTCATACAATTTTCCGACCTCGAAAAAGCGTTCGACAATGTGAAACGGTGCAATATGTTCGAAACTCTTAGAAAAATAGCAATAAGACCGAAAATAGACCATATATACAACAATCAAGAGAGAATATTAAGAGTGCTAGGCCAAGAACGAAGTGCTCAAACTAAAAAGGGTGTAAGACAGGGATGTAATCTTTCGCCCTGACTGTTGAATCTATAGCGCTACATGGAGGAAGGAATGACGAAAGTAAGATTAGCGAGTGAGATTGACATACAGGGTGAAAGAATATCAATGATAAGTTCGCTGATAACATTGCAGTCCTTAGTGGAGGTGAAGAAGAATTGCGGATTATCTGAATGGAATAACAGTCTAATGAGTACGAGATATGGATTGGGAGTAAACGCAAGAAAGACGTAAGTCATGAGAAGTAGCGGAAATAAGAATAGCGAGAAACATAACACCGCAGGTTCGAATCCTGCCTCGGGCATGGATGTGTGTGATGTCCTTAGGTTAGTTAGTTTTAAGTAGTTCTAAGTTCTATGGGACTGATGACCTCAGAAGTTAAGTCCGATAGTGCTCAGAGCCATTTGAACCATTTTTTTGAACATAACACCAAAGCTCGTGATCGCAAAGTGGTCGAAATTAAAGAATCCTTCTACCTTGGAAGCAAATTACGTCATGATGAACGAAGCCGGAAGGACATAGAAAACATATCAGCACAAGCTAAGGGTGCATTGTTGGCCAAGTGAGGTCTGCCGGTATCAAATATTGGCCTTAATTTGAGGAAGAAACATCCGAGAATGTACGTTTGTAACACAGCATCGTACGGTCGTGAATCATGCGCTGTGGGAAAACTGGATCAAAAGGGAATCGAAACATTTGACTTGTGTGTGATGTCCTTACGTTAGTTAGTTTTAAGTAGTTCTAAGTTCTATGGGACTGATGACCTCAGAAGTTAAGTCCGATAGTGCTCAGAGCCATTTGAACCATTTTTTTTTAACATAACACCAAAGCTCGTGATCGCAAAGTGGTCGAAATTAAGGAATCCTTCTACCTTGGAAGCAAATTACGTCATGATGAACGAAGCCGGAAGGACATAGAAAACATATCAGCACAAGCTAAGGGTGCATTGTTGGCCAAGTGAGGTCTGCCGGTATCAAATATTGGCCTTAATTTGAGGAAGAAACATCTGAGAATGTACGTTTCAAACATAGCGTCGTACGGTCGTGAATCATTCGCTGTGGGAAAACAGGATCAAAAGCGAATCGAAACATTTGACTTGTCGTGCAACAGAACGATGTTGAAAATTAAGTGGACTCATAAAGTAAGGAATCAGTAGATTCTCCCCATAATCGGCGATGGTAGAAACATACGGAAAGCGCTGACAAGACGGAAGGACAGGATCATAGAACATCTGTTAAGACATCCGAGAACAACTTCTATGGTAGTAGAGGAAGCTGTAGAGGGTAAAAACTGTAGAGTGAGACAGAGATTTGAATACAACCAACAAATAATTGAGTGCTGCTCTGAGATGAAAAAGCTGGCGCAGGAGAGGAATTCGTGGCCGCCTCAAACCAGTCGGAAGACAAACTAGAAGAAAAAAAGTTGCACAGACTGATTGATATAGTAGGTGCAGGATACAACATTTCTACTTTTTGTGAACTGCATGTTTTACATTTTTTAACATTTAAACCAAGTTACCAATGTTTCCACCACTCTGTAATCTTATCAGAATGTGTCTACATGTTTGTGCAGGTTTTTGAGATTCTATTTCATTATGAAAACTACATTACCTACGAAACGTCTGACGTTAGGGTCGAAAAAATACTTCCATCAGGTACGCTTGGAGTTATTTCTACATTTGTCGATGACTCTGTGTCCGAGATGATCTGCTGCGTCTTCCTTACTAATAAATCCTCAGTCCAGTCTCAAATTCCGTTTGATAGCCCACGTGAAGGTACTGTTGTTAGTAAGCATTAGTGTCATACTAAAACAAATTTTCGGAAGTCAATGTATTCCTCACCTACTTGACTGCCTTTATCGATGGCTTTCAGAATATCATGCAAGAAAAGTGCGAGTTTTGCTTCGCCTGACTGATGTTTTCGGAATTCATGTTGATTGTGCAAGAGTTCCCTGGTCTTGCAGTTTTAGTTGTCTACAAGTGACTGCAAGTTTACATCCTGACAGCAATCGTTTTACTTGTAAGCCTTCCGCTTGTCTACCTGGCCACGCGTCTGCTGAATTAAATGTGCCCTCTGACAGTGGTCGCTGATACTAACCTACATTAGAAGAGGTTATCACTTTTATCAGAATCTTAAAGAAAATTTGAATACTGAGAGAAACTAATAAAATGGTGGCCCTGTACTCAAATGGTGATGGGTGATTAATACAGCAACATTTGTTCAGTTCAATCTTTTATACAAATGCCAAGTGTTTATTAATAATAAAATAGGACAAACAACACAAGTGAAACGTCCTCTTAAAAAAATAATGAATTACTGTGCTGGTTAACTTCTATGTTATTTGATACAAAGACAGCTGAGTAAAACTGAACGTACTCAGACAGCTGTATCTTCACTTATTCTGATCATCGCTAAACTAGCACACAATATTTTTAGCGCAACGCAATCTGACTTTCAATAATCCCTACAAAAGAATGGCCCTGAATGACAATAACCTATACCTTTCATGAATCACTAACCTCACAAAATCTTCGTTACTCGAACTACTGCGATAGAGCGAGCGCCAATACTGCCAGCTAAATAAAAGATTCTAACTACTGAAGGCACTAACTACTGATAGACATAGTTAGCATAATTTTGTGAATTTTGTGGACAGACACACGTCCAGATCTTCCGCTCAAAATTCTGGCATCTCTCTCTCTCCACATCCACCACTGCTAGCGGCTCACCTCCAACTGCACAACGCTACGCCCTGTTCACATCCAACTGCCCAACACTACACAAGCGAATATTCCAATAGTGAGTCCAACCAGCCACAGACTGCACACAGCACAGTCAGTGATTTTCATACAGAGCGTTATGTGGCGTTACCAACATAAAAACCTAAACAGCCTATTTACACAAGTTAAGCGAGATGACAAATAAATCATGACCTTTTGGCAACACAAATAGAAGCATCCAATAATTAGCACTCCACTGGGTGACTTTTGGTTGGTAAAGACTAACATTTGTCTGTGTAGTTTATTTACTCTGGCTCAAAACATGGATAATGCAGTCTGAAATTATCTAACGATCTAACATTGAATAGGCTTTGATGTATCTATTCTACACAGAAGTTACACTACGTTGGTGCAACTGAGAACAAGTGGCAAGACTGTGATTCTGTTAGCCCTAACAAGCTTCAGCAGCGATACTACACCCCTTTCTCGACGCGTAGCTCTGTCTCAAGCGACGCTCGTGACGCAAGCGTCGGCATAGCAGCAATGTGAGGCGCCTGTAATTCGATATCGCGAGAATGAAATATGCAAAGACTGGGGAGGCCACTTGCCAGATGGATGGCTATAACTCTCTACTGGAGCCCTGAAATCTCAGCAGATTCCAGCTTGTGACACTACCGTTAGGTTCCAGCATGTGGACCAATTTGACTCATTTCTATGGCAACGAGCACAAGAAGATCAAACGTCAGGGTGGCAGACCTGATACGATTAAGACTGTCCTAGGCACAGCGAGTTGTCGACGGTGTTTGAGGTCCAACCTATCAGTACACCGAAGATTTCAACACAGGCTCCCCAGTCAAGACCAGTGCCAACGTGAATTGAAGCTCAGGACGAGTGTCCCAAGTGAAACCCATTCATGACAAGTAAGACCAGAATTTCCTCTTCAGAGCGGAGTCTGAATCAGAAGATCTTCTCCCCCTCGTCAACTTTCCATCAAAAACGGGTAAACTCAAAAAGTATACCAAAGCAACCACCAACACACGGGTTTTGTGTCAATGACAAGACTCCACGAGCACCGCATCTCTCCTCTAGATTGTCTGTCCAACCACAGGACCAATCCTATCCAAAGATAATAAAATTCTTTTCCCTGCTGGAAAAGCAGCCATCCTCTGATTCGTTAATTTCCGTGCAGGGAGGTTCAAATGGTTCAAATGGCTCTGACCACTATGGGACTTAACATCTGATGTCCTCAGTTCCATAGAACTTAGAACTACTTAAACCTAACTAACCTAAGGGCATCACACACATCCATGCCCGAGGCACGATTGGAACCTGCGACCGTAGCGATGAAGCGGTTCCAGACTGTAGCGCCTAGAACCGCTCGGCCACAACGGTTGGCGTGCAGGGAGGAAAGGACGTTACGCTCCCAAATTGTGTTTCCCACAGACACTTTAGGCAGTGTGTTTTGAGAGTTTTCGTTTAGGCCTAATGTGAACAACACATTTATTATCGAGATCATTATCCTGTCAGGCCGAACTTTACAACGTGTCTAACCAGGGACCTCAGGTAAACTAAGAGAAGGGATTTTGTATCCTAACATAGACCATTTCGGAGTCATCATAAATGTTGTGTTCCATCACAAAATTCTTCTGAAGGCCTGAGGCTTTCCAAAAACTCGGCAGACAGAGGAACGGCACCACATGATCGCTCTTCCTAAAGCGTCCGGTTGAAGGCGAAAGCCGGCCGGTGTGGCCGTGCGGTCCTAGGCGCTTCAGTTTGGAACCGCGTGACCGCTACGGTCGCAGGTTTGAATCCTGCCTCGGGCATGGATGTGTGTGATGTCCTTAGGTTAGTTAGGTTTAAGTAGTTCTAAGTTCTAGGGGACTGATGACCACAGATGTTAAGTCCAATAGTGCTCAGAGCCATTTGAGCCATTTTTTTGAAGGCGAAAATATAAACTTGTGGATTATTATGGGCACCAACTCTATACACAATGGGCATTTATGAGACTGTCAAAATACCTCGGTGGGGCGACATACTTTCTCTACTATACACCTGTCCATGACGTGCCCATAAATGCCTAACAGGTAGATCCAGGTGGGCTGTTTTTCGCCTCTTCGGCCGAAAGCATTGTCTGCACCCTGGTGCAAGAAATTCTTGGGACCTGCATTTTTCCCGAGTAAATGTTTCGAGATCTTCCTCTCCCTAGTAGCTTCACGTGGCTTCCAAGCTCCATAGTATTTACTTTTATATAACCAAACCACCTCAACTCCAAAAAATACTATTCTTTGGAGAGCTACCATAAAGATCCCACATGCATTAACAATGTTCATTCTCCCATCACTGCCTGCTCATGTAGATATCTTCATATGATCTCAGATAAAATGATATGTGGAGTGTAATAACGACATTAAAGAATAGCCTTGAATATGAAAATAACCCTGTGAGTGACTTGTCCTCTCTCAATTACAATGGAGATCATTGTATGCGAGAAACTTCATTACACTTAACCTCCAAATACATTCTAAGATTTTGTAACAAATAGATGACACAGATATCGGACGGTAGTTTTGTGGATCGCTTCTACAGTCATTTGTTTTGTTTTAACAAGTTTTGTTTGTTTAACAGGCTGTGCACACCACTCTGACAATCCAAGTAAATGGTGCGTTGATATGACACGATAAGGCAATATATCTCCAATTGGTTTCTATTCATTTTCAGTGCAACTGTCAGATATTGGTTCCATGATCCGTGATCAAAGTTGGTGATTTTTATGTGATCTTACGATATTTTTGTTTCCCTTACTTCAGTGATATCTGTCGTCTCCACTTAAGTGCGGAAAATTGTGTTTATATGTGTTGTTCGCATTTTCTGAACCTATGCAAGTGATGTATCCTACGTCTAAAGAACTATATTCTGCCAGCGCATACTGCGGCATGTATATCACTTATATTACGACGGTTTTATCAAAAAAATGGCTCTGAGTACTATGAGACTCAACATCTTAGGTCATAAGCCCCCTAGAACTTAGAACTACTTAAACCTAGCTAACCTAAGGACATCACACACACCCATGCCCGAGGCAGGATTCGAACCTGCGACCGTAGCAGTCCCGCGGTTCCGGACTGCAGCGGCAGAACGGTTTTATCAAAGTGTTTAACACTAAGCTTGTCATTTGCTACTCGCCATCACAAAGGCTGCTACGATGCCATAGAGTATCCTTGATTTTTCTGCCTCTGTTGATGGTCTTGTAGTTTCGATACTATTAGTGAATTTATTTTATTCAGTTTTTAATTATTTGCACACATGAGGTGTGGTACTGCAGGAGAATCCGAGATCAGCTGTAGATCGAGGTGAATGAGTGCAGTAGTATTGTTTGTAATGTATACTAAGCAAATGGTTAGACCCATTGATCTATAAAGGAAGTCGGAACCACATTCAGGAGAATGGAGATGGCGACAGCAGCTAAAATATCCGTCAATGAAAGGCAACAGGTCGGCAGAACTCTGTTCCCTCAGACAGAATCCAACTATTTTACGAACCAGATTACTCATTAAATTCAGATACTACTCGAGAAAAAATTATTTGCTTATCTCTATAGTCGCGGAGTGATTTTGCCTAATGAACACCAGTTTTGGTACCAAGTATCATCATAGGCTATCCTAAGATCAAGATATCACAATAAATAGTTAAAACATTCTTTAAGAAACTCTATGATAGTTAACATATGGTATAAAGTGCGACCTTAAAATACACGCAGCTTCTTGCCCCCCAGCAGACAGTGGTGAAGCTCATTTACCCAAATACGTCTTTCATATACTTAAAGTATAGGTTAATACTGTTGCGCACCAAGTAAGAGGTACACAAAAAATACTGCAAGAGGTCGCCATCACACAGGCTCAAACACCTGGTGTGTCTTAGCTCTGTACAGTAGCCTCCAGACAGGACTCACGAACACGGACCTCTTCCTGCTACTGCATCACTTTCTCCAGTGCGTCACGTACAGAAGTATGTGCGGAGAGCCGCCACGGCGTCAGCTGCAGGCTTCATCACTTCTGCCCTGTAGAGGTGGACACAGAAATCCTTCTGCCAACAGGCAGCTGTAGATGCTCAGACAGTTCTGTACCAGCAGTTAGCTTAGTTCAGGCATCTCAGTACAGTGCTCGAAAACTTTTCGACCCAGCAGTCGCTAGTTATGGAGTAACTGGATTATCGAGAGTGTCTGCAACATTACTATAAATTATATATCATAAACTGCCAAGAGACGGCAAAATTTATTGTATTGTGTTTAGGACAACAAGTGTCACGCTTCGAACAGTACCAAAGTTAACTGACATTTGTAGCATAGTCCTAATAAATGTTATTTGTTATTTCTTATTGTGTTGCCATACGTCTGTCCAACCCATGCTAGCGGGATACATCACTTGCATAGGCTCCAGTATAAAATGCGAACAACACATATAAACACAATTTCCGGCACGTAAGTGGAAACGACAGATATCACTGAAGTAAGGGAAACAAAAATATCGTAAGATCACACAAGAATCACCAACTTTGATCACGGATCATGGAACCAATATCTGACAGTTGTACTCAAAATGAATAGTAACCAATGGCTACGTACAATAAAGTATAACAGTTTTCTGATAACGTGGATGTTTGGACTGAATGAATAGTAGCATTCAGTTTCCACATTCACAACGAATGTTATGTTATAAACAGAACGCAAATGCAGCCCAATGTTACATAAGGCCCATCTATGTAGAGAGGATCTTTTGTATCTTAAAACAGAGTCATTAAGCAAGAAAGGTGTAAAAAAAGTCATTAATTTTTTTATTTTTTGGATACCAATGTAAACATCATACATGAAGGCTGTTTTTCAAATTCACTGTTGCAGTTTCGGCCCTCAGCGTTTTACAAGTAGAAAACAACGAAAATCTTGTGCTTATGTAAATTCCATATTTAAAAATTTTTCATGTATACAAGACAACATTACATGGTTCATTTCCATTAGCTGAGTATTTGGAATCTTGAGGCGTAGCGCCGTAAAACGATCCTGCCTTGGAGGCGGACTGGACGCGCAAGTAGTTTATATATCAGCCGATAGAGGACAATATTGGATAGGGGGACTGTGATTTTAGTTTCGATTGTGCCCACTACAGTGCACTAAAGTAATAGAATGTTTTTCATAAACTGTTGTAGTATTTTCATAAAGTGTTATTATGTCTTTTTGTGTATGTAAAATGTTATAAATGTGTTTTAGCAGTACGAATGATGCGTGAGTGTGGATTAAGTTTAATGTGAAGATAATTGTTTAACGAGTTATGTAGTAGGATTTAGTATGGTAACATTTCGAAGAAGTATGTATATGGACAAAGGGGATTTTTGTAGAATAGATTTGTAAAGCAAGTTTATGGTAAAGGGAAAGTTAATTCAGGTATAAATAACAATAGTAAATAACTTTATGCATAAGCAAAACTTCAGCGTTTTAGATAATTACGTCGGTAAATGTGCAGTCGTTAGGTTTGCTATTTTGCGATTGGTTATTGATGAAAAGCGCAGACTGACGCGGGAGAAAGTTGTTTTGCTAATGGCTGTTGAGTAAACTGACCAATGGTAAAGCAATATTCTTCGCGCGCCTTTCTCTGCTGAAAGAGAAGACTTAGAGTATTCTAGAGAAGAGTGGGAGCCTAGCCATGGAACAGTTTGGACGTGTGCAGTAGTAGTTCCAATGGAAACACGATAAGTTGCCGGATCTAGCAGTGTTTCATACATCAAAAGTGTGGTAAAGTGACGGTATAATTATTCCGATGGGCGTGTAGAAATTTCGGAATTTTTAAGTGAATTTTGTGACTAGAAAAGACATATATTCCGCGTGGCGTATTGATCAGGTCGGTGGCTAAAAACTGTGACTGCATTAGGTACCGACAGACTTAATATTTGGCGAGCATTCTCAATTAAAAATCAATCAGTATTTTTGTAGCTATTACGTTTTTGGGAAATGCAACACCATAAACTTGCTAACGCGAGTGAAAGGGATTGTGAGTGACTGTGTTAAGGCTAGCATAGGCTTGGCAGTGATACTTGTTCACCTAAGTTTCAGAATATATTAATTGAGGACAAAATTTCCAACCTTTCATTTGTGTGAAAACTTTCTCCCGAAACTTAGATTAGTGACTTAAATTGCAGGCTGGTTCCCACCGAAGTACAGTAGGTTTCACCCGGATTTCCTACTGATGATCTGCTGAGACAATGTTCACAGGTAGGTGCAGGTTCGTCGTAAAGGGACGGAAAGAACCGCGCCGCCGCAATCTGTTTTATAAATAATATCAATTTAATGAAGCGTTTTGGAGCTGAGAGAACATACTCGATTGAAGTGTCATATGTGCATGCACGTTAACTGAGCGAGTAGTATGGCCACCCACAGCTGAGGTCGATTCACACACTACTGTGACAGTACCGAGATCGCTTTTATTGTTACTGATGTCAAGGAATATCGCAAAAATGGTGGTGGAGGAATGTATTAGAGTTAAAAAATGTTCTAGCAAAGTCTACCATACCAACCACAGATACTTTAATTTCAAATGTTACTGTAGTCGAAGAGGCATTTCCTCTTCAAACATACATGATGAGACTTTATCTAGTGGATAATTTCGAGGCCTGGAAGCGTCACCTTAACTCTCATTTGACTGTCCCAGAAGGAAATCAGAAAAAACTCTCGGTATTATGTCCCAAATATCTAAGTTTACGGTTTGTGCATTCAGGGGTTTGCTATTCAGCACACTGGTATAAATCAGTTTAGCCACTTTCTTACTGTATGAATTTGAAGAACAAGAAGGGTTACTTTTAAGAAGATTTCAGGAGCAGGTGTGACACAACACAAAATCTGAATTTGCAAAAAGAAAACGCAGCAAGAGATACGTTTAATGTAAGAGTAGTATTCATTACATACTTCAGTTCTGATGCTGGACCCTTGTCTTGGTCATGAAATACCTAGATACAGAAATGTAAGAAATACAGGTGTGCAAGCTTAAAAAAATTTACAATCTTAGTTCATAAGCTTGTTGCTACTAACAGTGTAATAAATAATAACACTAATAAACATTAATTTAGCTATAATATACCTGATTCCGCCCTTACAGAAACCATTTATGCAAAACACACCTGGGTGCAATCTGTATAAAGTGCAAACGCATATGAATATGCAGGGTGACACAGAAAGGTTATGACAAACTTCGAGGCGTTGTAGAGGGTGTCTTTGGGAGCAAATCGAGGATAGGAATCAGTGTCCGAAACGTCATCCATCGGCGCTAGAGAGGGTCTAAGTTAAAGCAACCGGCGCCTGCCACTAGGCCACCCCTTCGGCAGCAAACGTGACTTCGTGCACTGCCGGACTGTTGTCGGAACGTCTCGCAATGACGTTTGTTATTCAGGGATCGCGACTGATTGGCACAATTGCCAGTAGAGACGATGGAGCTAGCTGCTGCGTAAAATGGTCTTGTCTCCTACAAATGTGATGCTCTGTTGACATGGTAGGTGACGATTTTGGACACTGGTTTCTATCTGCAGTTTATACTTCACCTAGAACTCTCTAAAATCTCCAACGATTTTCGATGTATAGGAGAAAAATAAACTGCAGATGGAGACCTTCGTCCGAAAGTGTTACAAGGGCATCCAGGCAACAGAGCATCGAATTCCTAGGAAACAAGGCCTGTCTTCGCAGCTGCTAGCTTGCACGATCGTGGCAATCAATCGAAATCACTGAATAACAAACGAATTTGCGAGACATTCCACCTACAGTCTACCAGCGCACTAAATCAAGTTTGCTGCTGAACGGGTGGCCTGGCAGAATGCGCCGGCCATGTAACTGCGACGCTCTTTAGCCCCGTCGGGTGACATTCCCGGACACGGATTCCTATCGTCGATTTGTTCCTCAAGACACCCTCTACAATCCTTCGAATTTGTCGCGACATTCTGGGACACTCCGTATTGACAAGCAAAGGAAGAAGGTGCGCAAGTGAGAAGTCAACTTTAGGCCTACATTCATTTCAACTCCCATTTTACTCCAGATGGAATTCTTCAGTTCTGTGTCCATACATTTTTTACTGGACAGATCATAAAACAAGGACTACATGCTCGCCGGCCAGTGTGGCCGAGCGGTTCTAGGCGCTACAGTCTGCAACCGCACGACCGCAACGGTCGCAGGTTCGAATCCTGCCTCGGGTATGGACGTGTGTGATGTCCTTAGGTTAGTTATGTTTAAGTAGTTTTATGTTCTAGGGGACTGAAGACCTCAGTAGGTAAGTCCCATAGTGCTCAGAGCCATTTGAACCATTTTTGAACTACTTGCTCAGTGACTCACAAAGGTTTTGTGATGATCAATGAAAATACAAATAAAATAAGAGAGAAAAAGTCCGACACACCACGAGTTGCACGGTTATGAAGGAAGTAACGGTATGCCCACAGCAGCAATCACGGTGCAGTAAGCCGGCCGGTGTGGCCGTGCGGTTCTAGGCGCTTCAGTCTGGAACTGCGTGACCTCTACGGTCGCAGGTTCGAATCCTGCCTCGGGCATGGATGTGTGTGATGTCCTTAGGTTAGTTAGGTTTAAGCAGTTCTGAGTTCTAGGGGACAGATGACCTCAGATGTTAAGTCCCATAGTGCTCAGAGCCATTTGAGCGGTGCAGTAATGTCGACAGTTAGCTCTTCAGGCAGAGATTTTTTAAAATATTACTTTATATATACACTCCTGGAAATGGAAAAAAGAACACATTGACACCGGTGTGTCAGACCCACCATACTTGCTCCGGACACTGCGAGAGGGCTGTACAAGCAATGATCACACGCACGGCACAGCGGACACACCAGGAACCGCGGTGTTGGCCGTCGAATGGCGCTAGCTGCGCAGCATTTGTGCACCGCCGCCGTCAGTGTCAGCCAGTTTGCCGTGGCATACGGAGCTCCATCGCAGTCTTTAACACTGGTAGCATGCCGCGACAGCGTGGACGTGAACCGTATGTGCAGTTGACGGACTTTGAGCGAGGGCGTATAGTGGGCATGCAGGAGGCCGGGTGGACGTACCGCCGAATTGCTCCACAGTACATCGATGTTGTCGCCAGTGGTCGGCGGAAGGTGCACGTGCCCGTCGACCTGGGACCGGACCGCAGCGACGCACGGATGCACGCCAAGACCGTAGGATCCTACGCAGTGCCGTAGGGGACCGCACCGCCACTTCCCGGCAAATTAGGGACACTGTTGCTCCTGGGGTATCGGCGAGGACCATTCGCAACCGTCTCCATGAAGCTGGGCTACGGTCCCGCACACCGTTAGGCCGTCTTCCGCTCACGCCCCAACATCGTGTAGCCCGCCTCCAGTGGTGTCGCGACAGGCGTGAATGGAGGGACGAATGGAGACGTGTCGTCTTCAGCGATGAGAGTCGCTTCTGCCTTGGTGCCAATGATGGTCGTATGCGTGTTTGGCGTCGTGCAGGTGAGCGCCACAATCAGGACTGCATACGACCGAGGCACACAGGGCCAACACCCGGCGTCATGGTGTGGGGAGCGATCTCCTACACTGGCCGTACACCACTGGTGATCGTCGAGGGGACACTGAATAGTGCACGGTACATCCAAACCGTCATCGAACCCATCGTTCTACCATTCCTAGACCGGCAAGGGAACTTGCTGTTCCAACAGGACAATGCACGTCCGCATGTATCCCGTGCCACCCAACGTGCTCTAGAAGGTGTAAGTCAACTACCCTGGCCAGCAAGATCTCCGGATCTGTCCCCCATTGAGCATGTTTGGGACTGGATGAAGCGTCGTCTCACGCGGCCTGCACGTCCAGCACGAACGCTGGTCCAACTGAGGCGCCAGGTGGAAATGGCATGGCAAACCGTTCCACAGGACTACATCCAGCATCTCTACGATCGTCTCCATGGGAGAATAGCAGCCTGCATTGCTGCGAAAGGTGGATATACACTGTACTAGTGCCGACATTGTGCATGCTCTGTTGCCTGTGTCTATGTGCCTGTGGTTCTGTCAGTGTGATCATGTGATGTATCTGACCCCAGGAATGTGTCAATAAAGTTTCCCCTTCCTGGGACAATGAATTCACGGTGTTCTTATTTCAATTTCCAGGAGTGTACATATGTACATACATAAGTTAAAACAACTCTTAACGTTTAAGCTTATTTAAGAATGAAGGATCAGCTTTCTTGGAGCTGTTGTTGTGCTGCACAGTTCTTTTAATTGTCAAGAGCACATAACTGACCCCATGATTTATCTTAGATGAAAGATGAACCGATGCTTATAGCATTTGTAGATTTGAAGAAAGCCTTTAGAATTGTTGACTGAGCTTCACTCTTTGAAATGCTGAAGGCTGCAGGGAAAATATACTAGGAGGAAATGGCTATTTACAACTGGTACAGAAACTTGACTACAGGTATAAGAGTCTACATCTACATCTACATCTACATCCATACTCCGCAAGCCACCTGACGGTGTGTGGTCGGACATGAAAAGAAAGCAGTAGTAGACAAGTGATAGAGAATGGGTTATAGCCTATTTATGACGTTGCTGAGTCTCTATACCGAGCGAGCAGTAAAGAGAACAAAGCAGAAATTCTGATAGCGATTTACAGCGTGAAGAAATAAAGATTTTGTGATTTTACGATGACATTGTAACTCTGTCAGATAAGGAAAAGGGATTGGAAGAGCAAAATAAACATCAACGAAATCAAAACAAGACGATTAGAATGAAGACGAAATAAATCAGTCGACGCCGAAGGAATTTGATCAGAAAATGAAACACTCAGAGCAGTAGCACGGTTTTGATATTTGGTCAGCAACATAGCTGATTATGAAAGAAGTAGAGAGGATGTATGACACAGCAGTTATTCAGAGATGAATGTCTTACACAGGACAGACCAGCGTCGACAGCTTCATCAGACCAGTCTTCCGTCTGAAAACCACAACAATAATGGTGATGGATGAGAAGGGGAATTTGTTGATTTGTAAGATGAAGTGGCCGGTAGGTGATTATGGTTTGGGTGGGACAGTATTTCAGAAGGAAGTGAAGAGAAGAGATTTTGAGTAAAAAATCAAATTACGCTGTTGGAACAGGAAGCAGAGTTCGAAGGAGCTCTGATATACAAAAGAACAAAGAAAGTGGTGTTTCTGTTAAACCTCGGAGTATGGTCAGACTAAGGTTAGATTCCGTACTCGTTGATATAGAATGCTGAGCATCAGCAAATGTAATTTTGGGGAGGTACATGTTAGTATGATCTTGGCAGGTTAGTGTCTCGTTTGTGGGAAGAATAGAAACTCCATAGATTTTCATCGTTAGAGATGAGAGTAGTTAAGATGATAATAAGATTCGAGTAGGTGCAAGTGGAGAGTGAAGCTGAGTGTTGCGCCCGATGATTAGGAGGTAGTGGCAAAAGTTTGGTAAAGCGGAAATTCAGGTGACATTGGCGCACGAGAGGATGTGTCAGACGAATGCTTTCACATCTGTGAGAGGAGTAGGTCCTGCAAGAAGGCCGCTCATGTCCAACACGGGGCATATTCTCCATCCGTAATGACCTCGGTGTCGACAGGACGTTAATCCCTAACCTTCCCTTTTTGCCTTAGAAATCTCACATAAGAGATCTCAATTCAGGAAGTTTTCCCCGAGGTTTATTGCACATCACTGTGACTGTACTAGGTGCTGGGCAAATGTGAAGGACGGGTAGCACACACGGAACTGACTGCCCAGAGGGCGATCGTGGTTCGTCCTTGCGTCACGGTGTCCGAACTGCCCGAGGGCCGCCTGCAGCGAGGTGTCTCTCTGCGTTGACTAACAGCTCTCGTATGACCCTGCTAAACCGCCAGTCACCGGCTCTCTATAAGCATCTCCGCCGTCTGAAATTCTGTCGTATTAATATTCAGCACCTTCAGTACATACACAGAGAGAAACTTCCGAGCACACACTGGAAATATTCATCACAGCACACACTCTTTTATTTGTATGGTGTACAACATTTCCTCGATCCTTATTTTTAGCTTTTCCTTGTAATATTACCTTGATATGCATCTAATTTCTCAGTTTCGACTGTTATGTCAAGATGATTCATCAATTTTCAAAGCTTGTAAGAGACAATATGATTTTGCCCACTTTAAAGGGAAGATCATATATTAACGTCACGTTGACGACGAGGTCATTGGAGATGGAGCACAAGCATGGATTAGGAAAGAGTGGGGGAGGAAATTGGGCATTTTCTTATCAAAGGAACCATCCCACATTTGCCTTAAACGATTTAGAGAATCCACGAAAAACCTGTAATTCAATGGCCGACGGGCATTTGATCCGTAGCCCTTCCGATTGCGAATCTGTCTGACCACCACGCCACCTCTCTCGGTTTTTGTCCACTTTTTGTAGCGTACTGCACATACACTATGTGATCAAAAGTATCCGGACACCTGGCTGAAAATGACTTACAAGGTCGTGGCGGCCTCCATCGGCAATTCTGGAATTCAGTATGGTGTTGGCTCACCCTTAGTCTCGATGACAGCTTCCATTCTTGCATGTATACTTTCAATCAGGTGCTGGAAGGTTTCTTGGGGAATGGCAGCCCATTCTTCAACATCCCAAGGACGTTCTATAAGATTCAAGTCAGGAATCTGTGCAGACCAGTCCATTACAGGGATGTTATTGTCGTGTAACCACTCCGTCGCAAGCCGTGCGTTATGAACAGGTACCAGATCGTGTTGAAAGATGCACTCGCCATCCCCGAATTGATCTTCAACGGTGGGAAGCAAGAAGTTGCTTGTAACATCAATTTAGGCCTGTGCTGTGATAGTGCCACGCAAAACCACAATGGGTGCAAGCCCCCTCCATAAAAACCACGACCACACCATAACACCACCGCCTCCGAATTTTACTGTTGGCACTACACACGCTGGCAGATGACTCTCACCGGACATTCGCCATACCCACACTCTGCTATCGGATCGTCACATTGTGTACCGTGATTCATCACTTCTCACAACGTTTTTCCATTATTCAATCGTCCAATATTTATGCTCCTTACACCAAGCGAGGCTTCGTTTGGCATTTACTGGCGTGATGTGTGGCTTATGAACAGCCGCTCGTCGAGCAAATCCAAGTTTTTCCATTTACGGCCTAACTGTCATAGTACGTGCAGTGGATCCTGATGCAGTTTGGAATTCTTGTGTGATGGTCTGGATAAATGTCTGCCTATACCCTCTTCAGCTGTCGGCCGTCTCTGTAAGTCAACAGACGAGGTCGACCTGTACGCTTTTGTGCTGTAAGTGTCCCTTCGCGTTTCCACTTCACTATCACATCGGAAACAGTGGAGCTAGGAATGTTTAGGAGTGTGTAAATCTCGCCTACAGACGTATGACACAAGTGATACCCAATCACCCGACCACTTTCGAAGTCCGTGAGTTCCGCGAAGCGCCCCATTCTACTCGCTCACGATGTCTAATGACTAATTGAGGTCTCTGATGTGGAGTACCGTTCAGTACGTGGCACCACAAAGCACCTAATGTGAAAAACGTATTTTTGGAGGTGTCCGGATACTTTTGATCACATAGGCGGAAAGCGCCTATTGGCGATAAACCTCTGGCAACAGATATACCTCTAAAACATTTACGATTGTCCATACATAGCGATCTTAAGTGGAATGACAACATAAAAACTACACTGCCAGACACAAAAAAGTGAAGCACCCAGAAGACATAACTGGATGACACAGTAACTTCATACACGTACTGCCCAGCGGGAGTGGGGTATGCAAATGATTAAGAGGTACAATTCACACTGACACGTAGAATGGCGGCCAGAGTGCTCTATTTTTGATTGTCTTTAGTGTTGTTGGCAGGCCTAGTATTGGGTATGACGGGTGAGAACAGTGTCAGATATTGAGTGGTCACTTTGAAGGGCACCGAGATCTCACGTCCATGTATGAGACAGCGTTAGCAGTAACTAGCAGAGTTTGGAAGGGCCACTCACTGTGGCCATTCCACTGGTTGGTCAAATCGTGCAATATCCAAAGCAATCTGCATTTGGATGTTAAAGTGGCCCATTGTTGGGCTGCCTGATAACGTGAGGGCACGGATACTCCTTGTCAATGTTCCGCTCGACTGCGTGTGACCGCTAAAATGAGAATCGCCGTATTGTGCACCAAGCCTGTCGTAACCTCATCACATTTGTACCTTCAATCCGAGAACAAGTGGTGGACTCCCTGCAACATCCTGTATGATGACGCACGTTGGTCAGACACCAGCAGGAACCGGACTGAGGAACTACCATACCGTGCTTAGGCTGCCGTTATTACCACAACACAAACGACTGCGTTTGGGGTGGTGCCGTGGACGGAAAGCATGGACCACTGATGAATGGCGTCACACTGCATACAGTGATGAATCGCAGTGTACTATCCTAGACGCCCATAGTCGGCGAGGACGACGGTGACCTGACGAGAGGTCCCTTTCTTCTACTCTTAGGCGAGACACAGCAGCGTTACTACTGGTGTCATGATGTGGGGAGCTAACGGACGTGACTCCAGGTCAGGGCTGGTAGTAACTGAGGAAACTCTGAAATGGTAATAGCACGTTACAGATATCCTGTGTTCTCATGTACTTCCTCTCATGTGACAGTATAGTGGCGCAATTAGTCAACAATACAGTTCTTCTCATCAAGCGACACGTGTCTCTATGAACCATGTGGGTAATGTTCGTGTACTTTCGTGGCCAGCAAAACTCCAGATCTGTCCTCGATAAGTCAAATGCGAGACCAGCTCGGATAACCACTGCGTCTCAGTCCAGAGTCCAGGATATTAACGACCAGTTACAATGGTCGGTAAGTCTGCCTCAGGAGAGGATGCAAAGCCTTTATGTCTCCACTCCACAATGACTCACAAATGAGTCATTGCATGCACCGAGGCCTGGACGGATGCAAAGTCATAGGCCCTACTGATATGTGGGTTCAAAATGCCAAGTTCTTCATAAATTTCACTCGACAGTTTAATCATTCAAATAACTCTTCCAAACGAGTGATTTTTCATTTCGTTTCGCCCTCCCTTTTGGGTGCTTCACTTTTTTTGTCAGGGAATAGGAAATATCATTCATTCAAGACAGGAAACAACCACCTATCCTTTTCTTCAGTGTTGCTCGTAACTATACAGCCCTTAGCAGGTACGATTAATAGAGGAGAAGATCAAAAGAAGATCTACACGTCTTGCCACACTTTCGTTTAGTGAGGAGAGGCTGTTACGGAGATACCCGTCAAACTCCAATGGCAGACGCTTCAAGTCAGACATTGTCAATCACTGAGAGATTTACTACTGAAATCCTACCCCTCGCCCACATATATTCCGTGGAACATCACACAACTGGGAAATAACTGAAATTTAAGTTCGATGGAAAAGCACTGGACGGAACTGATAGTGGTACCAAAGTATCCTTTGCCTTAGGCCGTAAAATAACATGCCGAATTTCGTCAAAGAAACTGGTATAGGCATGCGTATTCAAATACAGAGAAATGTAAACAGGCAGAAAATGGCGAAGAGGTCGGCAACGGCTATATAAGACATCAAATTATTGCTGCAATTGTTAGATCGGTTACTGCTGCTACAATTACAGGTTATCACGATTTATGTGAGTTTGAACTTGGTGTTATAGTCGGCTCATCAGCATCTCCGAGGTAGCGATGAAGTGGGGATTTTCGCTTTTGACCATTTCACGAGTGTCCCATGAATATCAGGAATCCGGTAGAACATCAAATCTTCGACATCGCTGCGGCTAGTAAGGGATCCTGCAAGAACGGGACCAACGACGACCGAAGAGAATCGTTCATCGTGACAGAAGTGCAACCTTTCCGCAAATTGCTGCAGATTTCGATGCTGGGCCGTCACCGTGCGAACTGTTCAACGAAACATCATCGATATGGGCTTTCGGACCCGAAGACCCACTCCTGTACCATTGATGACTGTACGAAATAATGCTATTCGCTTCGTCTGGGCCCGTCAACACCGACATTGGACCGTTGAAGACTGGAAACGTGTTGCCTGGTCGGACGAGTCTCGTTTCAAATTGTACTGAGCGGATGGACGTGTACAGGTATTGAGACAACCTCATGAGGCTCTGTAATTGGGTAGGGCGTGTGCACTTTGAATGGTATGGGACCCCTGATACGTCTAGAAACGATTTTGGCAGGTGACACCTACGTAAGCATCCTGTCTGATCACCTGCATCCATTCATGTCCTGGAATTACAGCAGGACAATGGACACCCCACACGTCCAGAATTGCTCAGAGTGGCTCCAGGAACACTCTTCTGAGATTAAACACTTTCGCTGGCCACCAAACTCCTCAGACATGAACATTATTGAACATATCTGGGATGCCTTGCAACGTGCTGTTCATGAGAGATCTCCACCCCTTCGTACTGTTACGGATTTATGATGAGCGCTGCAGGATTCATGATGTCATTTCCCTACAGCACTATTTCAGACATTATTCGAGTCCATGCGATGTCGTGTTGCGGCACTTCTGCGTGCTCGCCTGGCTCTACACTACCTTAGGCAAGTGTACCAGTTTCTTTGGCTCTTCAGTGTAAATAACGACGCAAAACGTCACTGGAAACATCTCACATCCCATGCTAGTTGCGCCCTACAGTACTATGGTTCTGAAATCGCAACAATATTCTTCTGGCGCAGTGAGATAACTTCCCACAACCACTACTCTGAAAATTTACGAATGTCCATCATTGTTCCTCATATTTCAGTATCCCACTTCCTTCCACATAAAGTCTTCCGGACTCTCTCCTAATCTTCGGCCTACTCTTATTAAATTACGATCTACACTCCTGGAAATGGAAAAAAGAACACATTGACACCGGTGTGTCAGACCCACCATACTTGCTCCGGACACTGCGAGAGGGCTGTACAAGCAATGATCACACGCACGGCACAGCGGACACACCAGGAACCGCGGTGTTGGCCGTAGAATGGCGCTAGCTGCGCAGCATTGGTGCACCGCCGCCGTCAGTGTCAGCCAGTTTGCCGTGGCATGCGGAGCTCCATCGCAGTCTTTAACACTGGTAGCATGCCGCGACAGCGTGGACGTGAACCGTATGTGCAGTTGACGGACTTTGAGCGAGGGCGTATAGTGGGCATGCGGGAGGCCGGGTGGACGTACCGCCGAATTGCTCAACACGTGGGGCGTGAGGTCTCCACAGTACATCGATGTTGTCGCCAGTGGTCGGCGGAAGGTGCACGTGCCCGTCGACCTGGGACCGGACCGCAGTGACGCACGGATGCACGCCAAGACCGTAGGATCCTACGCAGTGCCGTAGGGGACCGCACCGCCACTTCCCAGCAAATTAGGGACACTGTTGCTCCTGGGGTATCGGCGAGGACCATTCACAACGGTCTCCATGAAGCTGGGCTACGGTCCCGCACACCGTTAGGCCGTCTTCCGCTCACGCGCCAACATCGTGCAGCCCGCCTCCAGTGGTGTCGCGACAGGCGTGAATGGAGGGACGAATGGAGACGTGTCGTCTTCAGCGATGAGAGTCGCTTCTGCCTTGGTGCCAATGATGGTCGTATGCGTGTTTGGCGCCGTGCAGGTGAGCGCCACAATCAGGACTGCATACGACCGAGGCACACAGGGCCAACACCCGGCATCAAGGTGTGGGGAGCGATCTCCTACACTGGCCGTACACCACTGGTGATCGTCGAGGGGACACTGAATAGTGCACGGTACATCCAAACCGTCATCGAACCCATCGTTCTACCATTCCTAGACCGGCAAGGGAACTTGCTGTTCCAACAGGACAATGCACGTCCGCATGTATCCCGTGCCACCCAACGTGCTCTAGAAGGTGTAAGTCAACCACCCTGGCCAGCAAGATCTCCGGATCTGTCCCCCATTGAGCATGTTTGGGATTGGATGAAGCGTCGTCTCACGCGGTCTGCACGTCCAGCACGAACGCTGGTCCAACTGAGGCGCCAGGTGGAAATGGCATGGCAAGCCGTTCCACATGACTACATCCAGCATCTCTACGATCGTCTCCATGGGAGAATAGCAGCCTGTATTGCTGCGAAAGGTGGATATACACTGTACTAGTGCCGACATTGTGCATGCTCTGTTGCCTGTGTCTATGTGCATGTGGTTCTGTCAGTGTGATCATGTGATGTATCTGACCCCAGGAATGTGTCAATAAAGTTTCCCCTTCCTGGGACAATGAATTCAAGGTGTTCTTATTTCAAATTCCAGGAGTGTATGTATCTGTTACTGGGGATGCCTTGCAACAAAATATATGGTTTCGGTATCTCTGTCTGACCGTGATGTAACTCAGCTGGCAGCTTCCTGTGTTTCCATATCTTTCCCTTCTGATCCTTGAACAACATATTCGCTATTACTTGCTGAAGTTTATTGCAGAACTCTTTCTTTCTCCTCTCTTATTCCTAGTACCGAGCTCACATTCTCCTGTAACACCATTTTCAAATCCTCCCCCCGTTGAGCGTTCCAGTCTCCCATAATTATTGAGATATCATCTCCTTTTACATACTGAATTCTCCTTCAATACTCTTATCTGTTATCTCTACCTCTTCATCTTTTGATTGTCATGTCACCATACATATCTGAATTATTGCTTCGCTGTCGAATCTGACGAGAATAATCCTTTCACTGAAATGTTCTAAGTATCTAAATCTGTGACCTGCCTATCTACACATAACAAGTGCTTCTCCCGTTACACCATTTTCTTTTTCTGTTGGTATTACCTATATTTGTCTGATGATATATCCTTATCTCCTTTTCAAGTCACTTCACTGACACACAGTGTATCCAGATAGAGGCTTTGCATATCCTTTTGAGATTTCTAGCTTCCTTATTACTTTCTAACTTGTCAATTTTCACGATCCGACTCATAGACTGTTACCCTTTCGTTGGTTATTCAATCTTTTTCTCCTGGATTCTTCTTCTTTGGCGGTCAGCTACAGGATGTCCGAATTTGGGAATAAGCCGGAATCATTTTCCAGTCCAGAGATCATCATGACACTTTTTCAGTTGTTGGCCTCATCTCCTGTGGATACACTTTAACTTTGTTTAACACAGTGGTTTCTTATGTCTTCTGCTTCCCCATGTCATTGATCATTGCTGATTCTTCTGATTTTTAAGGGCAGTTTCCCACTTCAAGGACAAGCGGTTGCCCTCAAACTGCGACACTTTCACTGAATAATTATGGGAGATTGGAACGCTCTGTTGGGGGAAGGATTTGAAAACAGTGTTACAGGAGAACGTGATCTCATTAGTATGAATAAGAGAAGAGAAAGAAAGAGTTCTGCAACAGATTTCAGCAAGTAATAGCAAAGATGCTGTTCAAAGATCAGAAGGGGAAGATATGGAAGTAGTAGGGTAATGGGTGCATGGCTGCAATATTGATATCTAATTGATATGCAAATTAATTAAATTGATAAATGAATTAACCGCCTTCCACCGTCCACCCCTGACCACACCCACCCTCATTCCCAGAGAGTGTCACAGGTTTTCACAGCTTGCACTTTGGTCCCAACCACCTCCCCCCTCTCCACCACTTCCCCTTCCCCTCTCCCACCTACTCTGACGTCGGGAATTTCAAATTTTGGCTAGAATTTCTTATTTTGGCGCGTGATTCGATTTTTGGTTGGACTTTCTTTGTTCTAGGGCTGCGTTGACATCCCACTACACCCTCCACCTGGGATTGGCGGGAAAATAAAAATGGTGGTTTCCCTTCTGGGGCTCAAACACTGGTACTCCTGGATGGAAAGACCAAGTGCACCCCCCTAACACAATCATACCACCAGAAGCGCTTGGAACTGGTGGGAAATTAAAAATGGCAGTACGCTTTCTGGGACTCGAACCCTGGTTCTTGTGGCTGAAAAGCCAGGTGCGCTCCCCAACACATGGAAACTGCCCAGGTGCAGGGGAGGAATGTTAGGTTAGTGTACTTCATTTATTTTGGTTGGGAAACTGAAATGAAAATCGGTCCTAATTACGTAATTAATCATACAGATCTGTCCTAATTACACCACTATAGCCATAACGCTATACAAGGACGGCCAGAAATCGTAATATAGCTAAAAAATTGACGACACCATACAACAGGTGTCAGCCTGCTAGGAAAGAATTTCATAATACCACTCGAAACTAGTGACAGACGCACTCAAACTCCAACTTTCCCCCACAAGCTGGCGGGAAAAAGGCTGTTTTTTAATATATTCAACTGACGAGATGCTGATGTTGGACAGAGAGGAGGTTAATAAGTATATTAGCTATAAACATACAACTGAGGACTGTATCTATTGCTTTTTGACGTCAAAGTTCGCTGCAGGTGCCTGCTCGATAATCAATCTGCAGCCCAGATAGTCGAAGTCAATATATGCTAGCACAACTGTTGGAAAATGCATCACAGTACTAATTACACATCGAAACTGTCGTTAAAAAATAGCAATCGTAATCAGCGGGTCATAATGCAACACATGTACTGGGGTTTAGAGAAAAATCATCTTAATAACACAACTACCGCAAAAACCAACCCCAGAAAATTGCAGAGGGGCAGCAGTTGCAGCTATGTCCTCCTCGACAGGCGCTCACAAACTGCCAAAATTAGTGGCCCTCTTACCTCCCCTCATTCCTCCCGTCCCTCCCGCCCTCCCTCCACCTGTGTGTGTGTGTTTCGGGGGGGGGGGGGGAGGTAGGAGCACAGACTTTTTCAAACAGTGAACTGCTTCCACCAAGTGACTCAGTGTGTTTCTGTGGCCAACAGTCATACATTTGCAGTCGCTGTCCGCATCTGGCCTTCTCCCATTTCCCCTGTGGATGCTGGCTGCCTTTCGCAACACAGAAGCTTGTATAGTCAACTAAACAACAGCAGATAAATGGTGGGCCACCCCAAGTGCAGCCTGTCCATCTAAAATACAGTGACACAGCCACACCCCACAGGCTGCGCTCTGCACGGGACACATCTACCTAGCGCGACAGCCCACCCACCCATACACACATCCACACACACACACACACACACACATACACACACACACACACACACACACACACACACGTTGGAGCGTCCTTCACACCACTGTTCAGCGATCGTGAACAACTGAATTTAATGTCAACGCATTTCTTATAATCGAGAGAGCTCAATCACAACGATAATAAATGTCCTCTTTCCACGAAAAGAGGACTACAGAAAGAGTTCGACTACAGGATACAACTCGCAACTCATTATTTTGCGACATCCAACGAAGTGCACTGCATCCTACTACAAATTATCAGAGTCCTACACACGTCCACCCTGTGTTGAAACTGGGAAAGATCTCGACTATTTTGCTGCTAAAACCACCGATCACTGCACAATGTCATTTTTATTTCGAAAGCGTTATCAGAGTAAAGAAAAAGCGAGAATTTAAACTCCAAAGAAAAAATCTATGGTAAGCAATTTCTTTCCGCTTGATGCACAACACACTACCCGAGAGCAGCCCTTGCATATAATGGAGTGTCTGTGAATAAACTGTCATGCACATGTGCAATACAAACATTTAAGACACGTGAAATAACATTATAAAATAAAATTTTTCACGCCATTGGTTCATATGTCGGAAAAAAACAAAATCGTGTTACGTACGACAACAGCATGCTATAAATTAAGAGGACATCGTCGTGTTGTCCCGTTTTGACAATGCGAAGCTATATCCTACCTGCGTCCTCGGAACAAATCGTCGGAACGTGTCTTGTAAGGGAAACTCCTATAAGATTTTATTACGTCTCTCTCCCTCTCTCTCTCTCTCTCTCTCTCCGTTACATCGAAACCAGATACCGTCTGTGTGCTTACATCTGACATTTTTGCTCTATAGCTCCCCCCGGAACGAAATGTCTGTAAACTTTCTATCATACAGTAAATCTTGTGTTTTAGGTTTGTGAGCAATTTGATCATCACAGTATGTTTCATGCAATATACTCACTTGTCGGGAAAAACACTATCATTTCTAGGTTCCACAAGAAGCTATTAATTCAAGTTGTGTCTACTTTTTAATTAGATACTATGAAGCATGAAATAGCACCTGTTTTTTAAACATGTAATCGTCACAGCAATAATAAAAACAGTTACCGATTCGACGAGAATAGATACATCCGATTTCTATTAGTTTTGTGAGCAAATCAATGCAGTTTTAAGAGAACTATCTGCACAGAAACTTTAACCACTTATACAATATACCTTATACCAGTTGTATAAGAGAACCCGCTATAGGATTTTACCGAACTTCTCCCTTCCGATACATTGAAAAAAAGAACAAATACCGTCTTCGTGTTGAAATCGAGCTTATGACATACAAACGTATTGCCCCATAGGTCACATGGACAGTGTTTGAAGTCGCTTGCAAAGATATGCGTAAAGTTTTGTCGACTGTTGTAGACGAAGACCATATCCAGCAGACTATCAATCACAAGAGAGGGTTCCTGTATTAGTTCTTCATAAGCAGTTTAATACATTGTTTTTTCGGCTGTAACAAATCCAAGCAGAGTACGAATACAGTTTTGTGCATCCCCATACATTTTGTTTTTCTGCTATGACTTCGAGGTCTGCCGGTCGCTGTGGCGAGGCGGTTATAGGCGCTTCAGTCTGGAACCGTGCGACCGCTACGGTCGCAGGTTCGAATCCTGCCTCGGGCATGGATGTGTGTGATGTCCTTAGGTTAGTTAGGTTTAAGTAGTTTTAAGTTCTAGAGGACTGATGAGCTCAGATGTTAAGTCCCACAGTTCTCCCACAGTGTTTATTGCCCTCTGCCTAGTGATGCCACGATTTTTTGCTAAAAAGGATATAAGAGTTTCTCACAGTCGCGCGTCAGGACACTTTATAAAATCAGTAGGATGGTTACCAATAAAGTTGTTTACTGCTAGACTTGTGATTTGATATATAAATTTGTGATATAACTTTCCTTTACAATTGGAGTTCATCCACGTTAAACAGTCTATTCCAACTGTCTTATCGCTGTCCACAATCACATTGCTGCTTCCCTGCCGTTGACCTTCCATTCAGAAGTCGTGGGTTGATATTAGAGTGTCGTGCAACTCCTTTTTATTAAAAATTCCTGCAAGGTCTTGCGTTATGTCTAAATCCGAAAGGTAATTATCGTCTACAGGTAGCTGATGCAATATTCCAGACAACTCTACCTTTAGAACATCCAATTTAACATCTGCTAATTCCTTTTTATATGGCATTGCCACAGGATTGTTATATTTCTTCAAAACGATTTCCAGTGCTTCCTTGGCGATTTTATCCAATATTCCTCTTGCTGTCACACTGTCGCGTCCATGTAGGAGAAATGTAAGCTTCGCCTTGACACCACAGCTCCCAGTGGCGCAGTTTGAGAATTTACTACACACATCTCCTTTTTTAACGTTACAGATCGTTCCTTGTCTAACTTGTCCTGACAGTCCCCTCGATCACAGACTTTAACTACCATAACGTTATCACAAAACTGTTCTATAATTAGAGTAAAAAATTAAAAAAGCACTCCGTCTTCAGGCCGCTAATGGCCTACCGGGACCATTCACCGCCGTGTCATCTTCAGGGGGAATGCGGATAGGAGGGGCGTGGGGTCAGCACACCACTCTCCCAGTCGTTATTATGGTATTCTTGACTGAAGCCGCTACTATTCGGTCGAGTAGCTTCTCAATTGGCATTGCGAGGCTGAGTGCACCCTGAAAAACGGCAACATCGCATGACGGTTGGATTGTCACCCATCCAAGTGCCAGCAACGCCCAACAGCGCTTAACTTCGGTGATCTCACGGGAACCGATGTATCCACTACGGCAAGGCCGTAGCCTGTAATAGGAGTAAGCACATTTAAATTCTTCTTGCTAAGGAGCGTACCATTCTTGGTGTAACTTACGTTGTCAATGTCAGAAACAAGATTGTCCATGTTCTCCAATAGTACCCATAAACCAAATCGTTAGTCAGTTGGTCTCATCCTCCTCCATAATAGCTCAGGCATGTTAAGTACTCTGGAGGAATCCATCTTGACACATTCGACTACCATAGAAGACTAATCGGTTGGGGCTGTTATACCTCCTGTTATACTCTAAAGATCCACAATGGCTGCGCTTCTGGTCACGTGATCTTCCAAACATACATTCTAAATCTAATGGTGCTTGCAGTCCAATTGTAAACCCCTAATAGAATTGCGATATCTTGTGTGGCGAATGGGACAGCGTGTATGTGTGTGGGTGGCCGCACTATGCAGATGTGTCCCGACCAAAGCACGCCCTGTGGAGCGTGGCTGTGTCGCTATATTTTAGACGAACAAGTTGCACTTGGGGCGGCCCACCATTTATCTCCTAATGTTTAGTTGACTATACATGCTTTTGTGTTGGCAAAGGACCGTCGCCTCAAGGTAGCCAGCGTCCAAGGGGCATGGCGGGAGGCTGGGTGTGGCCAGCAACCGTGAAGGGATAGTTGTTGGCCACAGAAAAACCGTGAGGGGTTCGGCAATAGTAGCTGACTGTTTGAAAAAGCCTCTGTGCTCCCCCCCCCCCTCCTGTACGCAGATGGAGGGAGGGAGGGAGAGGAGGGATGGGAGGAGGGTAGAGGGCCTCGAATTTCGGCAGTTTGTGAGCGCCCATTGAGTTGGACACAGCTGGAACTGCTGCTCCTCTGCAATCTTTTAGGGGTCACTTTTTGAGGCAGTTGTGTTACTACAATGATTTTTTCCAGTACCCCAGTACATGAGTTGCATTATGATCCACTCGTTATGAGTGCTGTTTTTTCACGACAATTTTGAAGTGTAATTAGATCAGTGATGCATTTTCCGTCAGTTGTGATAGCATGTATTGGCTTTTATTACCTGGGCTGGAGGGTGATTTTCAAGCAGGTGTCTGTAGCAAACTCTGATGTCAAACAGCCATAGATATACTCCTCAGCTGTTTGCTTACTAACCTCCTGCCTGAATAATACCAGCATCTCACCAGTTGAATATTTCCCACCAAAATAAATAAATAAATAAATAAAAAATATAGTACCTTAAACCCAGCGCTTTTCCTGCCAACTTGTAGGTGAAAGGTAGAGTTTGAGCGAGTCTGTCACTAGGTTTTTGTGGTATTGTGAAATTTTTTTCTACCAGATCAACACCTGTTGTAGGGGGTCATCAGTCTTTTACTTGTACTCCGTTTTTAGTAGTCCTTGTGTAGCGCTAAGCATGTAGTTGTGCTATTAGGACCAATATGTATAATTAATTACATAATTAGGACCGATCTTTACTTCAGTTTCCCAACCAAAATAAATAAAGTACATGAACATAACCTTCCTCTCCTGCATCTGGATAGTTTCCATGTGTTGCCGGTGCACTTGACTTTCTGTCCAGAAGGACCAGGGTTCGAGTCTCAGAAGGGCAGTGCGATTTTTAAGTTCCTACCAATTCCCAGCGCCTCTGGTGATATAATTGCGTTAGGGAGGTGCACTTGGGCTATCCATCCAAGTCCAGGATTCAGATCCCAGAAAGGGCACTGCCAATTTCAATTTCCTGCCAGTTCCGTGGTAAGGGGTGAGGTAAGATGTCAGCATAGCACTGGGACAAAGAAATTCCCACGAAAATTCGAAATTCCCGCCAAAATTCGAAATTCCAGCCAATATGGTAAATGGTGAGGAGGAAGGGGAGGGTGTGGGATGGGTGTGGGGAGGGGCCTTGGATCGACCTGCAGGCAGACGAAAGCGCATGACTTCATATGCTGGTGGGAGAGGGTGTAGGGAGAGTGTAATTAATTGAACAGTTTAATTATTTTGCATATCAGTTTGATATCAATGTGATATCAAAACTGCACCCATGTCCCCATTATCCTACTACTTATGGAAACACAGGAAGCTTCCAAGTGGATTACCAGGTGGGTACCCAGAAACAGATACATTGATCATAATTTAATACCAGTAGGCTGAAGTTTAAGAGAGTAGTCCAGGAGGCTTTATGTGGAAGGAACTGGGATACTGAAATATGAGGAACGATGATGGACATTAGTAAATTCTCATTGGCCGGTTACGGCAGTAGGCAGTTCAACTGAAGAGAAATGGACGTCTCTAAAAAGAGCTAGCTCACAAGTTAGATAAACATAGGTACTAAGAAGATATCTGCGAAGAAATATTGGGTAACAGGAGAAATACTTCAACTGACAGACGAAAGAAAGAAATACAAAAATATTCACGAAAAATGTCAGTGCAAGGAAGGTAACCGGGAAGAAACTGTCCTCTGTAACAGAAGTCGCTGGCGCCTGTGCAGTGGCGTTCGACACGGAGCTCAGTAGCTTCGAATCCTGGTGATGGATGAAATTTTCATTGCCAGCACTTGACCGGCAACAGAAAGAGAGGTTGTGGCGTGAAGTACCTGATCAGCAGTCATTTGTGCCAGTCTCCTGAATTAAATTCCAAACCTCTCCGCATTGTCTCATAAAGTGGGGACACGCAGCACTCTTGATGGGGATCCGTCCATCGTCTGTGGACGTTCAGCTCGGCAGCTCCGCTGGAGCAATTCGAGATGAGAATGCTATCTGCCAGCACCCGGTTTCACACTCTCCCTTCTCTCATACTACACAAACATAACAATACACTCTATGTGCATCCATGACACTCACCTGGACTCTGGAAATACACCTACGACACAAGTCTACCTTACACTATCTCATCAAAAGAATCCAGATACCCCTATGTAATGCACAATTTACCACTAGATGTCACCAGAGGTGGATACGCCAATGTAAATGGAAGCGGGGAGTTATGTGTTGTTGGTAGCCAGGCAGCAACAGAAGAACGGGTCCGTCAGAAGAGGTCACTGACTTCAAACATGTATGCGACTTTGCATGTCACCTTGTTGTTGTTGTTGTGGTCTTTAGTCCTGAGACTGGTTTGATGCAGCTCTCCATGCTACTCTATCCTGTGCAAGCTGCTTCATCTCCCAGTACCTACTGCAACCTACATCCTTCTGAATCTGTTTAGTGTATTCATCTCTTGGTCTCCCTCTACGATTTTTACCCTCCACGCTGCCCTCCAATACTAAATTGGTGATCCCTTGATGCGTCAGAACATGGCCTACCAACCGATCCCTTCTTCTGGTCAAGTTGTGCCACAAACTTCTCTTCTCCCCAATCCTATTCAATACTTCCTCATTAGTTGTGTGATCTACCCATCTAATCTTCAGCATTCTTCTGTAGCACCACATTTCGAAAGCTTCTTTTCTCTTCTTGTCCAAACTATTTACCGTCCATGTTTCACTTCCATACAAGGCTACACTCCATACAAATACTTTCAGAAATGACTTCCTGACACTTAAATCTATACTCGATGTTAACAAATTTCTCTTCTTCAGAAACGCTTTCCTTGCCATTGCCAGTCTACATTTTATATCCTCTCTACTTCGACCATCATCAGTTATTTTGCTCCCCAAATAGCAAAACTCCTTTACTACTTCAAGTGTCTCATTTCCTAATCTAATACCCTCAACATCACCCGACGTAATTCGACTACATTCCATTATCCTCGTTTTGCTTTTGTTGATGTTCATCTTATATCCTCCCTTCAAAACACCATCCATTCCATTCAACTGCTCTTCCAAGTCCTTTGCTGTCTCTGACAGAATTACAATGTCATCGGCGAACCTCAAAGTTTTTATTTCTTCTCCATGGATTTTAATACCTACTCCGAATTTTTCTTTTGTTTCCTTTACTGCTTGCTCAATATACAGATTGAATAACATCGGGGAGAGGCTACAACCCTGTCTTACTCCCTTCCCAACCACTGCTTCCCTTTCATGCCCCTCGACTCTTATAACTGCCATCTGGTTTCTGTACAAATTGTAAATAGCCTTTCGCTCCCTGTATTTTACCCCTGCCACCTTTAGAATTTGAAAGAGAGTATTCCAATCAACATTGTCAAAAGCTTTCTCTAAGTCTACAAATGCTAGAAACGTAGGTTTGCCTTTCCTTAATCTTTGTTCTAAGATAAGTCGTAAGGTCAGTATTGCCTCACGTGTTCCAGTATTTCTACGGAATCCAAACTGATCTTCCCCGAGGTCGGCTTCTACTAGTTTTTCCATTCGTCTGTAAAGAATTCGTGTTAGTATTTTGCAGTTGTGGCTTATTAAACTGATTGTTCGGTAATTTTCACATCTGTCAACACCTGCTTTCTTTGGGATTGGAATTATTATATTCTTCTTGGAGTCTGAGGGTATTTCGCCTGTCTCGTACATCTTGCTCACCAGATTGTAGAGTTTTGTCAGGACTGGCTCTCCCAAGGCCGTCAGTAGTTCCAATGGAATGTTGTCTACTCCGGGGGCCTTGTTTCGACTCAGGTCTTTCAGTGCTCTGTCAAACTCTTCAGGCAGTATCGTATCTCCCATTTCATCTTCATCTACATCCTCTTCCATTTCCATAATATTGTCGTCAAGTACATCGCCCTTGTATAGACCCTCTATATACTCCTTCCACCTTTCTGCTTTCCCTTCTTTGCTTAGAACTGGGTTTCCATCTGAGCTCCAGATGTTCATACAAGTGGTTCTCTTATCTCCAAAGGTCTCTTTAATTTTCCTGTAGGCAGTATTGATCTTACCCCTAGTGAGATAAGCCTCTACATCCTTACATTTGTCCTCTAGCCATCCCTGCTTAGCCATTTTGCACTTCCTGTCAATCTCATTTTTGAGACGTTTGTATTCCTTTTTGCCTGCTTCATTTACTGCATTTTTATATTTTCTCCTTTCATCAATTAAATTCAATATTTCTTCTGTTACCCAAGGATTTCTACTAGCCCTCGTCTTTTTACCTACTTGATCCTCTGCTGCCTTCACTACTTCATCCCTCAAAGCTACCCATTCTTCCTCTACTGTATCTCTTTCTCCCATTCCTGTCAATTGTTCCCTTATGCTCTCCCTGAAACTCTGTACAACCTCTGGTTCTTTCAGTTTATCCAGATCCCATCTCCGTAAATTCCCACCTTTTTGCAGTTTCTTCAGTTTTAATCACCTTAGTAACAATCTATTAGCGACATATCAACCCCTGCAAAGCTGCTCAAGACGACTGTTAGTGATATGCGCCTGAACGTGAAGGAACAACAGCTAAATCCAGACCAAACAGACCTGATGTACTGACGGACAGGGATCGTCGAGTGCTGCGGAGGGTGGCTGTAAAACATCACATGAAATCGGCAGCAGCAACCAATGCTTAGTTCCAAAGTGCTAGCCGCAGTCGACCTACCAAAATGGCTGTGAGTAATAGTTTAAAAATAATGGGCAACAATACTCGATCGCCTCCGCATAAGCCACACGTGTCTGTAGTAAATGCGAAGTGACATCTGAGGTGGTGTAAGAGCAACGCCACTTGCGGTGAATGACTGGAGACGAATGATGTTGAGTGATGAAACGCACTGTAGCCGATGGTAAAGTTTACATCTTGAGAATGCCTAGAGAACATTACATGCCATCGCGTGTAGTGCCAGTAGTGAAGTACTGTGTTACAGAAGTGGATGGGGGTGGGGGTGTTTTCTGTAGTTAGGTTGTAGCTTTCTTATTGCGCTTAAGAAAACGATAAATGTGGAAGGATATGAACAAATTTTACAAGATTGTCTGCAACGCACTGTTAAGGAATGGTTAGGAGAGATTATTGTTTGCATCAGCATGGACCCTGTCATAAAGCAACAAATGGCAATGGTTTGTGGACAGTAACATACCTGGCATGAACTGAGCTGTCCAGAGTCTCCACCTGGACGCAGTGGAACACCTTTGGCATGAAACAGAAGGTCAACTTCACTCCAGACCTCGGGGAAAAAATCGCTACCTTCTCTGGCGTCGGCTCTTGAGGAAGAATGGGCTGCCATTGCTCTGCAGACATACAGACACCTAACTGAAAGTGTGCCCAGCAGAGTTCAGGTTGTCACAAACGCGTTCAAGTCGTCACACCCCTTACTGATGTCCACTACCAGGTGACCTGATGATGTGGCTGAGATAGTGTATATTGAAGTTCTATCCTGCTGTTGCATGCCGAGAGCTAGCATGGGTGTCAGCTGTAAGCCCATACTCATGCGCTTAAAATCTCTGATACTCATCAAGTACTGTTTCTTCTTTGGACACTGCAACGAGTTAGTCACCAATATAACATCGTGAGCAGAAAGGGCAGGTGCAGAGATCGATCAGTGCGATTTGCTCTGTTTGGAAATGTGGTTGCAAGCATATCGATATACCTATGAGTGGATGTGTGGTACTATAGAAGGATGCTAAACATTTGGTGGAATGATAACATAAGAAATTGAGAGTCCTTCACAGAATCCAATGTGTGAAGACACAGACAAAAAGAACGTACAAGATAACAGGACATGTGTTAAGAAATCTGGATAACTTTTGTGGTACTAATAGCAGCTGCAGAGGATAAAAACTGTAGAGGGAGACAAAGGCTGACATACAATCAATATACAACTGAGGTCGTTGGATGTAATTGCCAGTACTAGTCAGCACCCTCTTCCGTCCATCCCTCCATCCCTCTCGCCCTCCTCCCTACCCTCACCCCCAAAGAAATATTCGTCATTGGAGATCTTCCCATCAAAAACGAAGCACGGGATGACTGAAATAGCGACATCCTGATGTCATCAAGTCGTTCTGCTACTACATTGTGCGAAAAAATGTGTGACTATGTATATATCCTAGTATGTACTGCAAAATTAAAGATGTGTATTGTGTATACCAACTGCACAACAGAAGCAGACATCATACAATGTTAAAATGTGCCGACCGGAGTGGCCGTGAGGTTCTGGGCGCTACAGTCTGGGACCGAACGGCCTCTACGGTCGCAGGTTCGAATCCTGCCTCGGGCATGGATGTGTGTGATGTCCTTACGTTAGCTAGGTTTAATTAGTTCTAAGTTCTAGGCGACTGATGACAGCAGAAGTTAAGTCGCATAGTACTCAGAGCCATTTGAACCATTTTTTAAACTGCAAACAACTAAAAAACCTGATGTAAATCACTAAAAAGCACCTGAAGATGAGCCACCAGGGCTCGAAATGCATAGTGCAGTAAATAAATGCAACTTGTGACTGAAGGCGGTTTGTTCTTCATTTTAAAAAAGAAAAATGGCTCTGAGCAGTATGGGACTTAACTGCAGTGGTCATCATTCCCCTAGAACTTAGAACTACCTAAACCTAACTAACCTAAGGACATCACACATATCCATGCCCGAGGCAGCATTCGAACCTGCGACCGTAGCGGTCGCGCGGTTCCGGATTGTAGCGCCTAGAACCGCTCGGCCACTACGGCCGGCTTAAAAAAAAGAAAGAATACACATAAGAATAATACCATTGCAATACATACATATCGATGTATCGAAGTACCTCTACATTAATGAAATCAAATCTGAATGTTGTCACAGAAATATGTTAACTATTTTACAGAAACACAGTAGAATATTGCTGGTATCGAGAGGTTGAGGTGAAGTGCCGTAATGGTTACGTAATTCAAGTACCATTACAAGTGGAAGCTCAGGGAATGAAAGGGGTTTTTATTCAGCAGTTGATAGGAGACCGTTAAAATGGTTCAAATGGCTCTGAGCACTATGAGACTTAACTTCTGAGGTCATCAGTCCCCTAGAACTTAGAACTACTTAAACCTAACTAACCTAAGGAAATCACAAACATCCAAGCCCGAGGCAGGATTCGAACCTGCGACCGTAGCAATCGCGCGGTTCCAGACTGTAGCGCCTAGAACCGCTCGGCCACCCCGGCCGACAAGGCCGTTAAACAGGGGAAGATGGAAGCTACATCTTTTACAAATATACACACGGTAATGTGTGATACATATGCAGAACGCTAGCAGTATGGATGTCTTCCAACTACACTCATGATTCATATGGTGTGTCAGTGCATAACGGCGCTGGATAACTGAAGTGCTCATAATACATGCGTTGACTCTAAGATGGTATTCACAGCAATAAAAGTGTAGATTCAACCGACTGGTGATCATCCTCTCTTCTGAGCCGTACAACTTCCTTGGATGGCACCGCAAACAGGCGATTCAGCACACGACATTTGTGAGTTGTCTACGGCCTCGCTTTCGTAACGGCTCGCGTAGAGTGCGTCGACGCTATAAAACGAGCAGAATTACCGACGCCGTGTGAATTAGCTGAGCAGCCTGTTGACGTCCGCCGCGTGAAATGGTCAAGTGGGCCGGCCACTCGGCAAGGCCGAGGTGCTTCAGCCGACAGCTATCCTCGTGTTGGAGGCCACCACTGGAACTCTTACCTGCTTCACATGAAGGGTGACAGGTGCGAGCCACTATCACACCACGTGCACGTGCAGTCCAGAGTATCGTTTCCGCATTCTTACCTGAGTGGAATTAGCATGGAGGGCTGCATCAAACCAGTCTCAGGACTGAAGACCACAACAACAACAACAACCTGTTCAAAATGGTTCAAATGGCTCTGAGCACTATGGGACTCAACTGCTGTGGTCATCAGTCCCCTAGAACTTTGAACTACTTAAACCTAACTAACCTAAGGACATCACACACACCCATGCCCGAGGCAGGATTCGAACCTGCGACTGTAGCAGCAGCGCGGCTCCGGACTGGAGCGCCTAGAACCGCACGACCACCGCGGCCGGCCAATAACCTGTGAAATGCAACAAAGCGATCAGGTGGTTTGGCTAGGGAACATGGGGACTTAGCTGAGCCCTGCGGTTCTCGGCGCTACAGTCTGGAACCGCGTGACCGCTACGGTCGCAGATTCGAATCCTGCCTCGGACATGGATGTGTGTGATGTCCTTACGTTAGTTAGGTTTAATTACTTCTAAGTTCTAGGCGGCTGATGACCTCAGAAGTTAAGTCGCATAGTGCTCAGAGCAAACCAACCAACTTAGCTGAATGCACCAGATAGTGGAGTAACTTGAATGTAGCGTCTTACTAGTTTAGACCGTATGTCCCACCAAAAATACACTGAAGCGCCAAAGAAGTTGGTGTAGGTATACGTATTCAAATACAGATATACGTAAATAGGCAGAATACGGCACTGCGGTCAGCAACGCCTATATAAGACAACAAGTGTCTGGCGCTGTTGTTAGATCGGTTACTGCTCCTACAATAGCAGGTTATCAAGATTCAAGTGGGTTTCAACGTGGTGTTACAGTCGACGCACTAGCAATAGGGCACAGCATCTCCGAGGTAGCGATAAAGTGGGTATTTTCCCGTACGACCCTTACACGAGTGTACCGTGAATATCAGGAATCCGGTAAAACATCAAATCTTCGACATCGCTGCGGCCGCAAAAAGATCCTGCAAGAGCGAGACCAATGACTGCTGAAAAGAATCGTTCAAAGTGACAGAAGTTCAACCTTCCGCAAACAGCTGCAGATTTCAATGCTGGGCCATCAAAATCTGTCAGCGTGCGAACTGTTCAACAAAACATCATCGATATGGGCTTTCGGAGCCGCAGTTGGTGCAGTGGATAGAGTTTTAAGTTAGCATGCATGTGGTCGAGGGTTAGATTCTGGGATGGGGCGCATGTTTTTTATTTGCTAATTTCATTCAAACGTATCATACTGTAACATACATCATTTCAGAAGTCATATGTATCCTGAATTTGCAACATTTTGTAACTCTGATCATTAACAAATACGCTGTTAGACAAATACGAAATAGACAGTTGAAACAACTGACCTGCCATACGACAGAATAACTACAAAAACAATAGCAATTTCGAGATGCTAAAGATGATAGTACAGTACAATAACACAACATTTACTTGTCATTTATATGGTTCAAATGGTGCAAATGGCTCTGAGCACTATGGGACTTAACTGCGGAGGTCATCATTCCCCTAGAACTTAGAACTACTTAAACCTAACTAACCTAAGGACATCACACACATCCATGCCCGAGGAAGGATTCGATCCATCGACCGTAGCAGTCATGCGCTTCCGGACTGAGGCGCCTAGAACCGCTCGGCCACGGCGGCCGGCAGTTATTTATACTACACGTAATATGAGCGGTCAGATGTCGCACATTAGCAATCAGTGACAATAATGTCCATATAACAGACCGAATGACCTTCACAACAGAATAAGTTGTCCTCAGAATAACAGACGCCCAAAGCGACTTCCCTGAATGTCCAAACACTGCGTGACCCTGCAGATCATACAACTCTGGACCTTTCGCACCAGAGCTCAGTAACAAGAGCTGCACGAATACGCGCCACCAATTCTTCCACATTCGTCGGCAGAGTAGAGTACATGTACTCCTTCAGGTGTCCCCACAAGAAGAGATTCAGGGGACTTAGGTCAGCCATACAGCTGGACCTCCACGTCTGAGCCACTTCCCTGGAAATGTTCTGTCCAAATACTGTCGCACATTAATTACAGAGTGTGGAATTGTACCATCGTGATGGAACCATATCTTCTCCCGAACATGTAGTTCAACATTTTCTAGTGCATCAGGCTGATAGTTTGAGAGGAATGCATGCTACCTTCGTCCAGTCAACCGGTCAGGGTCCCAAACACCTGTCACCCAATATTCCAGCCCAGACGTTGATACCAAAGCAAAGCTGATATCAACGGTCGCGGGTGACATGCGGGTTAACCTCACACCAATGGTGGGCATTGTGCATATTGAATACACCCTCATGTGTGAATGCTGCTTCATCCAACCATATTACGGCGTTCACGAAGTCATCGTTGGCTTCCTGTTGTTGTTTGGACCATTCACAGAATTGCATCCGCTGGCATCGATCTGCAGGATGCAGGTGTTGTGTGAAAACATAATGATAGGGGTGCAGCACATGCTCGTGCAGCACGTTAACGACCGTGCATTGTGAGACACGCAGCTGCCTTGCTACGCTACGTGTACTTCGCTGGCGTTCTTGGTGTATGACCTCCAGAATAGCTTCCTCAGTAGCTGGAGTACGGCGAGCCCGTAGACGACCTCTGTCACGCGAAGGTGGAAGGAGAGAACCTGACTCCTTAAGACGACGAAATACATTTTTATCTGGATGGCAGCCAGGCAGATGCACCAAGGACGAGAAGCGTATCGCCGGCCGGTGTGGCCAAGCTGTTCTAGGCGCTTCAGTCTGGAACCGCGCGACCGCTACAGTCCCAGGTTCGAATCCTGCCACGGGCATGGATGTGTGTGATGTCCTTAGGTTAGTTACGTTTAAGTAGTTCTAAGATATAGGGGACTGATGACCACAGATGTTAAGTCCCATAGTGTTCAGAGCCATTTGAACCATTTTGAACCCGAAGCATATCCACATATTCATCGTTTGTGTATGCCATACGTCTACCACACTGGCTTAGAGGTTGACAATGAGAAAATTCGATAAGTGTACGCATAAACATTGGAGTCTCTCACGGACGCGTTACTCCGCTCGCAACCGGTCCCTGTCTGGTGGACAGTGCATATAGTAGAAACACGCCATCAGTCCTGAGCGCTCTTCCACCTAACGCGCATTACCCCTCTGACAGGGACAGTATTTCATGATTCATACCGACACCGTTAATTCTGTAATGTTCGGTTTAGAATTACACTGTTTCACTAACGGTTACAAACGCTATATTTCCACAATCCCATCGATAGAGTAATAATAATGCATTGAGATACGTACTAAACAGCATTCGGTTACCAGACTCAGTGTTGAAAGGCATAAATAGTGGGACCATGGGGATAACCCATACAAATAGTAACCGAGTTTGGGCATTATTCGCAAACCACGTTGCTAGTCCTACTGGTAACATTAAGTCCTAACGAAATGTAACGGATCCGAACAAGGCAAGAGCAATAGTTGGTACTGCCCCCGTCAGAGGTTCCCTCATGCTTGGGTTGTGTGTTGTCCTTAGCGTAAGTAAGTTTAAGTCAGATTAAGTAGTGTGTAAGCCTAGGGACCGATGAATTCAGCAGTTTGGTCCCATAGGAACTTACCACAAATTTCCAAATTTTTGATACTAATCTATGGGACCATTGGAGGAGGGTACAAAGAAAACAGGTTTCGCATCTAGGAGATAATGTGGTGGAAATAAATTCACACCCACGTTGTGGAAAGGGCTTCTTTCAAACTGACCAATCTTCCATTTCTACGATAGCAGTATTTATGTGCAGATGTTTTCATGTAAGTGCAGATGTTTTCTAGAGGATCCGCTGCAATCGCTGTTGACGATTAAGATGTCAGATACCGTACCACCTGGACTACATTTACCAAAGAAAACACATGTGCCTCAACCCAGCATAGAACCATCGACCTGCATGCTAACCCAAAACTCGATCCACTGCAGCAACTGTACTGCACGACTAATATGTGCTGACAGACGTAGTTATCATACATGTGGTTACAATGTTGCCAGATTGACACTCTTTAACGTCCTTTTTCTGCCGGATGTACTTGCCGGACGAAATTTTGTGAGAGACATTTTTTTATCGCTAGCGTGTGAGGGGTAGTGCTGCGGAGCCCGAGTGCGCTAATTTCGCTTCACCCTGTATATCCGGGTTTGGGATAATACTGTTTCGCAGTAGATGTGGCTAAAGTGAGCTGCAGTTGTAGAACTAGTGAACACGAGGCAAAACAACATTAAATATACGGTGTTGGACGTCAAAATCGCAACACACTAGTGTTACAAAACTGTTAACACAAACGTTTATACTCCTACCACTAGCGCGATAACAGGAAATGTTAGATTTAGAACAACAGGAAATGTTAGATTTAGGTACGCTTTGTGTCCTTTTTGTTAAACTTTGTTTTAATGCACTGTTACTGAAATGTTTCACTTCTCTGTTAGAAGGAATGGCAGACTCGGTTTCGTCCACTGTGTATCGTATACAGGTCAGTATGGTGCCTGTGTCGTACGGGCCACAAATGTTCAGAGGACGAGCTCCACGTTGCTACGCAGATGTCGTTCTTTTTTTATCAATAATTATTGTTAATTTTTTGATAGTTTTGTTGGAAGAAATTATCAACCAAAGGAAGTAGGCATGATAATTAGGCCCATGGAGCAAAATGTAGCATCAATTTTACAAAAATACAGGGTGGTCCATTGATCGTGACCGGGCCAAATATCTCACGAAATGAGCGTCAAACGAAAAAACTACAAAGAACGAAACTTATCTAGCTTGAAGGGGGAAACCAGATGGCGCTATGTTTGGCCCGTTAGATGGCGCTGCCATAGGTCAAACGGATATCAGCTGCGTTTTTTGAAATAGGAACCCCCATTTTATTACATATTCGTGTAGTACGTAAAGAAATATGAATGTTCTAGTTGGACCACTTTTTTCGCTTTGTGATAGAAGGCGCTGTAATAGTCACAAACATATGGCTCACAATTTTAGACGAACAATTGGTAACGAATAGGTTTTTTAAATTAAAATACAGAACGTAGATACGTTTGAACA
The DNA here is from genome assembly GCF_023864275.1 of Schistocerca cancellata. NCBI lineage: Eukaryota > Metazoa > Arthropoda > Insecta > Orthoptera > Acrididae > Schistocerca > Schistocerca cancellata. The sequence continues at coordinate 140,066,189 of NC_064634.1, read as the reverse complement.
TTTTATTTCGGTTGTTCCAATGTGATACACGTACATTTGTGAACTTATCATTTCTGAGAACGCATGCTGTTACAGCGTGATTACCTGTAAATACCACGTCAATGCAATAAATGCTCAAAATGATTTCCGTTATCCTCCAAGCATTTGGCTATACTTGTAACGGCATTCCTCTCAACAGCGAGTAGTTCGCCTTCCGTAATGTTCGCACATGCATTGACAATGCGTTGACGCATGTTGTCAGGCATTGTCGGTGGATCACGATAGCAAATATCCTTCAACTTTCCCCTTAGAAAGAAATCCTGGGACGTCAGATCCGGTGAACGTGCGGGCCATGGTATGTTGCTTCGACGACCAAACCACCTGTCATGAAATATGCTATTCAATACCGCTTCAACCGCACGCGAGCTATGAGCCGGACATCCATCATGTTGGAAGTACATCGCCATTCTGTCATGCAGTGAAACATTTTGTAGTAAAATGGTTCAAAATGGCTCTGAGCACTATGGGACTTAACTTCTGTGGTCATCAGTCCCCTAGAACTTAGAACTACTTAAACCTAACTAACCTAAGGACATCACACACATCCATGCCCGAGGCAGGATTCGAACCTGCGACCGTAGCAGTCCCGCGGTTCCGGACTGCACCTAGAACACCGACGTTTTTGAGATTCCCGATTCTAGCGCAATTTCTCTGCTACTGATGTGCGGATTACCCGCGACAGCAGCCAAAACAACCTACTTGGGCATCACCATTTGTTGCAGATCGTGGTTGATGTTTCATATGTGGCTGAACACTTTCTGGCCGGCCGCGGTGGCCGAGCGGTTCTAGGCGCGTCAGTCCGGAACCGCGCGACTACGGTCGCAGGTTCGAATCCTCCTCGGGCATGGCTGTATGTCTGTAAGTAGGCTTTTAGGCTTCCTTATTGGTAACGCCACGTAGCGCTCTGTATGAAAAATCACTGGCTGTGTTGTGCGCAGTCTGTGGGTAGTTTGCATTGTTGTCTGCCATCGTAGTGTTGGGCAGCTGGATGTGAACAGCGCGTAGCGTTGCGTAGTTGGAGGTGAGCCGCCAGCAGTGGTGGATGTTGGGAGAGAGATGGCGGAGTTTTGAAATTTGTAAGACTGGATGTCATGAACTGCTATATATATATTGACTATTAAGGTAAGCCGGCCGGTGTGGCCGTGCGGTTAAAGGCGCTTCAGTCTGGAACTGCGTGACCGCTCCGGTCGCAGGTTCGAATCCTGCCTCGGGCATGGATGTGTGTGATGTCCTTAGGTTAGTTAGGTTAAAGTAGTTCTAAGTTCTAGGGGACTGATGACCTCACATGATAAGTCCCATAGTGCTCAGAGCCATTTGAACCATTTTTTTATTAAGGTAAATACATTGTTTGTTCTCTATTAAAATCTTTCATTTGCTAACTATGCCTTTCAGTAGTTAGTGCCTTCAGTAGTTTGAATCTTTTATTTAGCTGGCAGTAGTGGCGCTCGCTGTATTGCAGTAGTTCGAGTAACGAAGATTTTTGGTGAGGTAAGTGCTTTGTGAAAGGTATAGGTTAATATTAGTCAGGGCCATTCTTTTGTAGGGATTTTTGAAAGTCAGATTGCGTTGCGCTAAAAATATTTTGTGTCACTTCAGTGAATGTTTGAGTACGTTCAGTTTTGCTCAGCTGTTTGAAAAGTCAATAATGTAAGAGGTTTATCAGCACAGTAATTCATAAATTTTTCAAAGGGGACGTTTCATGTGATGTCCTTAGGTTTAAGTAGTTCTAAGTGCTAGGGGACTGATGACCTCAGATGGTAAGTCCCATAGTGCTCAGAGCCATTTTTGAATTTGAACATTTCCTCTTTCCTTAAATAACGTAACTATGCGGCGAACGGTCCGGACGCTTGGATGATGTCGTCCAGGATACCGAGCAGCATACATAGCTCACGCTCGTTGGGCATTTTGATCACAATAGCCATACATCAACACGATATCGACCTTTTCCGCAATTTGTAAACGGTCCATTTTAACACGGGTAATGTATCACGAAGCAAATACCGTCCGCACTGGTGGAATGTTACGTGATACCACGTACTTATACGTTTGTGGCTATTACACCGCCATCTATCACAAAGCGAAAAATGTGGTGCAACTAAAACATTCATATTTCTTTACGTACTACACGAATATGTAATAAAAAATGGGGGTTCCTATTTTTAAAAAAACGCAGTTGATATCCGTTTGACCTATGGCAGCGCCATCTAGCGGGCCAACCATAGCGCCATCTGGTTTCCCTCTTCAAACTAGACGAGTTCCGTTGTTTGTAGTTTTTTCGTTTGATGCTTATTTCGTGAGATATTTGGCCCGGTCACTATCAATGGACCACCCTGTATGTTACACATTAACAGAAATGACTGGACAGTATTTTTATTTAATAGTGGTGTAATAGCAGTGATTCGTCAAGCGAATGTTACTATCATGCTTAAGTTGTGCACGCCAGTGCTCATAAATTGATTCAGTTACGTGGTGCAACGAACAGAACTGATAGATCTTACTGCTGCCGCAAGAAAACAATTCATTTACATACGTTGGCACGTCATACTGATTCTGTGCTTCTACCGATACAAAATACGTACTTTTTACGACGAGTTGATTCAGTCGAGTTGAGACATAGAGAGGTATATGTGGGTTTGGTGTAATACTGGTTTACAGCGCATGCAACTAAAGTGAACCAAGTCGGCGTTCAACAAACTTCAAAGTCGTAAGAGATGTATTACGTGTTTTCTAATGACCCGGCCCATTTCGGGCAGCTACGTGACAGGATGGGTGAGAGAAATGGTGAAGGAGAGGGCAGATTTACTCTGGGCGCACGGTCAAACAGTGGTAGTACTGACAGGTGTTTATTCAAGCAGCACTATACGGCACTCCGGTCGTCCTCACAGGTGCGCTGTTTGCGCTGACTTCCCGATCTGCCGGTGACGTCCGTTACCCTGGGTCGTGGTCGGCAGACGAACAAGCGACGCCTTGAGTGCCAAAAGCGGTGAAGAACAATCGTGGCTCAACCAGGTCATCCGGAGTCTTGTCACCTACGCAAACCCGCCTTACTTGTATCCAGATGTCGAGTACAGAGCGAAATGGCGCAGTGATCAGCACCCTGGACTCGCATTCGGGAGGACGACGGTTCAATCTCGTGTCCGGCCATCCTGATTTAGGTTTTGCGAGATTTCCCGAAATCGCTTCAGGAAAATGCCGGCATTGTTCCTTTGAAAACGCCCGAGTGACTTCCTTTCTCATGCTTCCCTAATCCGATGGGACCGATGACATCGATGTTTGGTCCCCTCCCCCAAATCAATCAAACAACCAACGCATGTCGTTCGGTTGTGTGGACTAGTCGAGACCAGATGTCTGTCGCCGAGCAACAGTGTTCCGATCGCCCCACGAGATCGAACAGGACGATGGCTGATGACGTCTAGGTCGCTAGGAGGCCGTGAGGACACGCCTCCCCCAGCCCGATCGTAGACAACTTGCAGTCTGTCGGCGGAAGTGTCGCAGAGGACGGTTATTGATTGCTCCCCGCGTCCGTGAAGCTTCCCAAATCGCACGGCCGCTACGCCACAGGTACGTATGCCTCGCAAAGACTCGATGAGTCAATCAGCGGGTTGGTAGTCGCCCGATCTTCGTCACCAAGGATGGGTCGTGACTTCTCTGAAACTTAAAAGCCCGTGATTCTCTCCGGGTCAATGGTGGCACGACTGAATGATTTGAGTGTCTAAGTCCGATTATTTATAGTCTTATACACAGAAGCGCCGCTTCGGCGACTTGCGAGTCATTGATGATGAAGAACACACAACACCCAGTCATGAAGAGGCAGAGAAAATCCCTGCCCCCGTCGGGAATTGAACCCGGGACACCGTGCGCGGGAAGCGAGAACGCTACGCAAGACCACAAGCTGCGGACGTATTCAAGTAAAGAGATACGTAAACAGGAAGCATACGGCGCAGCGGTGGGCAACGCCTATGTAAGACAAGTGTCTGGCGCAGTTGTTAGATCGGTTACTGCTGCTACAATGGCAGGTTGTCAAGATTCAAGTGAGTCTAAAAGTGGTGTTATAGTTCGCGTAAGAGCAATGTGACACAGCATCTGCGAGGCAGCGATGTAGTGGGGATTTTCCCGTACGGCCATTTCACGAGTGTACTGTGAATAACAGGAACACGGCAAAACATCAAATCACACACATTGCTGTGGCCGGAAAAAGATCCTGCAAGAACGGGTCCAACGGCAACTGAAGAGAATCGTTCAACGTGACAGAAGTGCAACTCTTCCCCAAATTGTTGCAGATTTCAATGTTGGGCTATCAACAAGTGTCAGCGTGCGAACCATTCAACGAAACGTAATCACTATGGGCTTTCGGAGCCGAAGGCCCACTCGTGTACCCTTGATGACTGCATAACAGAAAGCTTTACGCCTTGCCTGGGCCCGTCAACGCCGACGTTGGACTGTTCATGACTGGTTGCCTGGCCGAACGAATCTCGTTTCAGAATGTATCGAGCGGTTGCATGTGTACGGGTGTGGAGCATGAATCCATGGATCCTGCATGTCAGCAGAGGATTCGTCAAGCTGATGAATGCCCTGTAATGGTGTGGGGCGTGTGCAGTTGGAGTGATATGGGACCTCCGCAACGTCTAAATAGGACTCTGACAGGTGGCACGTACATAAGCATCCTGTCACTTCCCTCCAGCACTACTTCAGACATTAGTCGATTCCATGTCACGTCGTGTTGTGGCACTTCGGCGTGCTCGCGGGGGCCAACACGATATTAGACAGGTGTACCAGTTTCTTTGACTCTTCAGTGTAGTCGACACTTCTGACTTCGTCCTGCTGAAGGTGGATGAGTCAGTTTGCTTCCTGCTACTTGTGCTGTCAGCTTTTCCTAGTTCGCTATAGCCTGGGCACAGGTTGCTATGTCCATTTAAAACTGAAAGTGTGAGTTTCTCGGTAGCACGCAAGTGGCTGAATTACAAAATATTACTTCACTCTTTCTCACATCATGTTAGCTGTTTCATGCGCTCGACTGTTGATCGGTGTGACAACATGTTGTTATGTCAACAGTACCGTCCAGTGGCTTACTTAGCACACCAGTGGGGCTGGCCTCTACTGCATGCCCGAGGTAGGAATAAAACTTTAGAAACTCACAATTCGCACGCTGAGCCTTTCCGGGGCGCAGCAGCCTGGATATGCAAGTGATCAGAAAAGTTGCAATGCCATTCATAGGCTTTTTCGCCGCATTTGTCTTTCAGGGATCGAATTTTAATATTCTCTGTTTGTGAGAAGCTTATACCATTTGTAAAAAGGAAGACAGACGAATAGTGAATGTGGATATACAGCCGCAGGATTGTAAGCTATCAATAAAGTGGTTTATCATTTCGCGATATTACGGGTCATGTTGGTTGGGCTTACATGATTGTGATACGAATATCGAATCGATGTATTCATGAAGACCATAGCAACGCCACGTAAGTTCTCAACAGCCCCATGCGACTAGTGCTTGAGAGGACAGGCATTTTGTTCAGTCGACCACACAGGAACTTGTAGGCACGTCACATGACTCAAGAAATGTGTCTGTTTGCATTAATATTATTATCCACACAGACACTGAAACGACGTTTGGGGCGTCATGGGGACTCAGATCTATTATTGCGCCTTGCGTTGATATGGCATTATTGTTGTAGATTCCATTGACGCGGTGGAAGAGAGAGGCGTTCGGCAGTAGTGCTCCCAACGACAACCCTGGACTCAGGAGTGACACCACGTCGTCTTTTCTGAGTTTTCGAGGTTCCGTGTACAGCATCACCATGTCTGCATATCTGTATCGAGACTATGAAGAGAACTCACGTTGCCAGGCTGCATTTGTCATCGTCATATAGGCTAGCAGCTACCGTGATGATATGGGGTACTAGTGTGTACACAACACGATCAGTTGTGTTTCGCATAGCCCGTAATGTGGACAGCAGCCTTCAAATTTTCTGACGTCTTAAGGCCAGTTGCCCTGTCTTCGACTTCTCCGTGACACCATCTTTCAGAAAAATGAAGCAACACTACATATTTCCCGTAGTGTGCTGATCTATCTTGGTACAGAGGGCGTTCGACTGTTGTCTTGGTCAGCGCCTTCCCCATACCTCTCACCTACTGAAAAGTCTAGTTGTTGGTTGCCAACACAATGGATTGCCCCCACCGCCTTACAGCCGCTGCAACTCATGAACTATACCAAGGATTCGAGGTAGGACGCAGTGAAGTACCCATATTTGCCATCCTTGTTCATTTCGACTTAGTGCCCAGGCGGATTAGAATTGCATGCACTAAATTTCGTACTCCGATGTGTACAAAGGCAGCTTTTTATTTGAAGAAAATATGCAGTCATTATCATGTCACGAATTGCCGTTGACACAACCACCAAATTTTGCAGGTCACCTTAGGTCATCTCCCTCTAGCCAGTGTTGGAACAAATTATTAACAATTTTTTCACGTACGTCTCATCTACATATACATCTCCGTGATTACTCTGCTATTCATAATAAAGTGCGTGGCAGAGGGTTCAATGAACCACCTTCGAGCTGTGTCTCTACCGTTCCACTCTCGAATGGCACGCGGGAAAACGAGCTCTTAAATTTTTCTGTGCGAGCCCCGATTTCTCTTATTTTATCGAGATGATCATTTCTTCCCATGTAGGTGGGTGCCAACTCAATGTTTTCGCAATCGGAGGAGAAAACTGGTGATTGAAATTTCATGAGAAGACCCGTCGCAACGAGAAACTCCTTTGTTTTAATGATTGCCACTCCAAATCACGTATCATATCTGTGACACTGTCTCCCCTATTTTGCGATAATACAAAGCGAGCTGCCCTTCTTTGTACTTTTTCGATATCATCCGTCAGTCTCATCTGATGCGGATCGCACACCACACAGCAATACTCCAGAATAGGGCGGACAAGCGTGGTGTAAGCAGTCCCTTTAGTATACCTGTTACACCTTCTAAGTGTTCTGCTAATGAATCGCAGTCTTTGGTTTGCGCTACCCACAATATTATCTACGTGATCGTTCCAATTTAGGTTATTTGTAATTGTAATCCCTAAGTATTTAGCTGAATTTACAGCTTTCAGATTTGTTTGACTTATCGCGTAATCGAAATTTAGCTGATTTCTTTTGGTACTCATGTGAATAACTTCACACTTTTCTTTGTTCAGGGTCACCTGTGTCTATGCCTCATAACGATATCATTAAATTACAAAGTTAGTTGCTTTACGTGTACATAAGGAAAATATACAAAAGTCTGTCAGAACATTTGGCTATATTCTACAACACCATACTAGACTACAGACAACGCTTTCTGTATGTGGACTTTAGAAAATGCAATGCTAAAACTACGGCGGATACAAACTTTATGCACCATGTAAACGTTACTACGGATATTCGGATTTAGGTTATGACAGGTTCGATATGCCTGCCATGATGTGGCGCAGACGAATAGCGAAATCCTGTATCCCGCTGGAGTGTAGGAACATCGATGCTATCGATGACCTCCTGAATTGCTGTTATCAGCTCAGCAATTGTTATTGCTGTACACCTTGTCGTTAATATAGCCCCACAAAAAGGAGTCGCACGTGTTCAGATCAGGAGAACACGGCGGCCAACCGAGGCCAATGCCAGTGGCCTCTGGGTACCACAAATCCAGAATGCGGTTCCCAAAGCGCTCCTCCAGGACATCAGACACTCTCCTGCTTCGATGAGGTCGAGCTCCGTCTTGTGTGTACCACATCTTGTCTAAATCAGGGTCACTCTGGATGATGGGGATGAAATCATCTTCGAAAACCGTCACGTATCGTTCGGTAGTCACGTGTCATCAAGGAATATTCCTTGACTGGACATTCCACGTCACACAGTCACCCATTATGTGTGGAGACTTATTGATCGCGAAACGCGGATTCTCAGTCCCCCAAATGCGGCAATTTTGCTTATTGCCGAACCCATCCAAATGAAAGTGGAATTCGCCTCTAAACCGAACCACACAGCACTTACCAATTTCCATCAAGTCCCGTGGCCAACCGTGCAGTTTGAACGTCTTAACGTAAACCGCTCAGAAGTGATGGGGATCAGGGATGGGGATCAGTATCAGTGACTCAGATTTGTAAATGCATTGAAAGTTAGCCATCCATTCAATACACAGGAGGTTCAAATGGTTCAAATGGCTCAGGGTGTAACCTCCCCCTCACTTACCGACCTTAATGACAGTGAAAAATGAAACCGCGTGTACCTAATGGGAGTTTTGGAAAAGCAATCGTCACCGAAGTTAACCTGTCGGTAAAGAGGGAGGAAAGGGTTACATCTAAATGAAAGAAAATGTGCTAATGAAACTGGTGGAAATTAATTTTGAAAAGGGGTAAAGTTATTAAAGAAAGTAAATGTGCAGCCGTTACATTAACAATTAACTAGCGGTAATTAGGTATTTGAGATTTGGGGGAAATCACGGTCGCCAGTCCTAAGGACAATTACTATAGTAACTGAAAAAGAAAGGTTATTACACATATAATTAGCACTAGAAGTGTGGCAACTGAAGGTTGACACGCGTAGTGTGAAAACTGAAAGTTTGTCAGAAGTAATAAATTCCGCTACACCCTGACTTAATTTAGCAAAAGAATTAATAAAACCGGAAAATCGAAAGTTAATTTAGTGACTGAAGTTAATAGTGAGCTTTCTTTCTGAAGCACATCGAAATTCAGTAAAATACGGTTAGTCTTGGACTACCTCAACAATCATTTCAAAAGCTACTTGAATCTACGCAATTTGGAAATAAGAGATTTAACTTTGAACTTGAATTAAATGATTCTGAACAATTAACAATAGTAAAATTTAGTACGTACCAAGCTGAGCTGCAGTCACAGGTAAGCTAAAATACGATAACAAAACTCGCACTCTTAATTTGTGCTTGTGTAATCTGAATATTGTAGCCAGCTAACTGAACTTTGAAATTAAAGCAGTGAAATAGAATTAGCTATATTACTTTAGTGCTGGCGTTTAAATTTCAACGACACTCGGGTTCATTTTGGAAAAGGAAGGGACCCTGCTTGGTAATGCAATTGGGACAATGAGCAACAAAGGTTCATGCTAAGTTGCTGTTATTATAGTTACGAAAATGGTACAGTTTGAAAAGCTGAGGTCTGCCATACAGTTCTAAAACTTTACTTGCTTCCAGTCTTCCTTGATGGTTGATTGAAGGTTTGAAGCCGTCGATCGAGGAGGTGGCGACAGTCACTCATTGTCGGCCGTCGCTGTTGCAGAAGCTGGATGTTGGCGCGCCTTCTTCTCGACACGGTCACCAGACGAAACGGGCTCTTGATGTGCGCTAGTTAATGTTTCCCGTCCGCGACACCATGTCAGAAACTATCATCGCAAGTCGAGCGCAATTACATGCTGCCAAACCCCGAAAGCGCGGCAACTCGCGGGAGCGTCACACAACACACCTGCTCCACTCGCTACTCCCGCCCGACCTTCCTCAGCCCGCGCTCCACGCGGCAGAGTTCACACTACCAAAGATCCTACACACTTTGATTCTTCACACGACCTATCGACGTAATCGTTCGATAGCAGTTTTCCCTAGGCAAGACCCAGCGTAAAATACAAATAATATTTACAAAACAACCAATTATACATCGACATAAATGCATAAATATACAAATAGTAAAACAATTACAATATACAAAGAGACAGAAATGTCATATCTTGAGGTAACAAAGCAAGGAAAAAAATAGTACAATAGATGGAAATAGGAGGATATGCATTTCCGGCGTTACACGTGCCCCACATTGTCTGAGGATGTTCGTGTAACGTAAACAGACTCAGAAAATGTCCCAAAAAAGAAACAGCGGAAATGCATATGCTCAAAACATCAAAAAAATTTAGCATTCGCCTAATTAACCATAAACCAATTTTTAGACAATAATAATTGAGTGGAGACACTCCTAATCTTATTCCACTCTGTCATCTTGCACAAAGTAAAACAGGTTGACAACATATCAAAATTCAAAAAAAAACATAGAAAATGGTTTAGCTATTCCAAAATCATTAAAATTCGTAACACTATATAAAATGGAATACTATTTGCAAAATTGATCAGAGTACTTGGTCATAAAAAACAGGTATATCAAAATACGCAAACTAATAATTAATTACATAGAATACACATTTTTATGTAACCTTTTCATAATTAATTTTCTCGTCGTGTCCAATTAACGCTAAACAAGAAAATAATATACAGCAGATCGAAAAAAAACATAAATATTGACAGCAGAATTCTTTCACATCAGCTGTCCGGGAAGAAAAGCAACTCCACATTCCGTACTCGGGAATACAAAGAATGCCGACAGCGGCACAAGAGCCGACAGCGGCACAAGAGCCGACAGCGGCTTCGCCTCGCAAATATTGTTGCGCCCGCCTGTGCGGCACGCTTGATCTCACTCGCCCTTGTAACGGCGTTTCCAGAACGTCCGTTTCACTGAATTCTTTCGGAAAAACTCACTCCCGAGTAATCTCAAGGAGTCCATAAACACTATCACAGCGGATAACTCAACACCGTCCATCATGACACGCATGTACTAGCCTGAAACTTAAAACAGCGTCTAAGTACATCGGCAATGACTAATAAAAACACACATTCATGAAATATTACAGCAAGTTACAAAATCATATTTACATTCCTTAATCTACTGTGACTCAGCTGAAAACTTAAACTAGCAGCTTGGATTTTTCAGATGATTACTAATCAGTTACTCTTAAATCATTTAGTCAAAATTAATTACTTATTAATTACAACTTCTTTAATGACCTCTAGGTCAGGCAAAAGCATCGTAACATGGCACATCCTTAAATCTTACACTCTATATTTACATACTGTACAAGTTACCCATTGTGTGGTATTAATCGATCCTAGGTTGGTACAATTTCAAGTCTACAATATTCCGTATACCTAATCGTTTTCCAGAGCTTGGATACTCTAAGCAATAAGCATTTGTGTGAGGTATACCAATGACTTTATATGGTCCATTATAAACAAACTTAAATTTAGAGATTTCATTGTCTATCTCGCTCGATTTCTCATGAGCTTTTACAAGTACTAAGTCTCCGATTGCAAACTTAGCAAAACGCGCTTTTGCGTCATGACGACGTATGCGAGCATCGGCTTTTAGCTTCATTACTTCTCGCAAACGATCTTTTTTCACACCAATACTAATGTCAATCCGTGGAGGGAATTTGATTATCTCTTCCACTAAACTTTCTACACTTTTGTCAATGCCGAAATTCCTCACGTTACGGCAGTTCAAATTCATTCCTACACCAATGTCATCCGGCCAGTTAACAATGTGTATAGGCTGGTATTGCCTATGCACACAGTCTCCTGCCTCGTCAAAACTAACTACTATCGTTTTATCTTGTGACATACATGTCAAAGTTTTGCTTTCGCAATTAATCACTGCATGGTACTTTAATAGCCAATCTAACCCGATAATTACTTCCGTAGTCAAGTCTGGCACGACGACAAACTCTTGTTGAAATCGTGCCCCACATATTTCGAAGTTGACAAAAATCTGTTTTGTGACCGGTTTACTGGCCTTCCCAGTAGCACCGATAATTTTCACTCCTGTTACTGGCATAACTACGATGCCAGGTCTGTCTTTCAGTAACTCAAATATTTTCCCAGATACAGCACTCAATTCTGCACCGGTGTCAATCAACACGTTTAGTCGTAGGTCGTGCATATTAACAGACACTACTATCTGTCTACACTTGTCCTCGACTGTTTCTTTATTTTCCCACAGTAAATCCTTGTCTATATCCAGGTCATTCCAGAAAAAACCATCCGGCTTTGATCCTAAATCCGGCTTATCTGGCTGCTTTTTCAGCCTCTGTTCACATACAGTGTTAATTTCAACACGCTTGTCCTGAGGCTTAGTCTGTAGCTTCACCTCCAATACCGAAACCTTTTCCTGTAACTCGTCAACTAGTGAGTGTTGCTTTGCTATCAATTCATTAATCGTCACCTTCGTTGATTCCACTTTGGTCAGATTAATCTCATCCGCCAATCTACCTGGAGGAATGTGTCCAGTAGTTTCTGCAATTACTTCCGCTAGATCTGCGCAACCCACACTGCTATCGTCTGACCGTATAATGTCAGCTCTAACCTCATACACGTTGTAATCTATGTGCTTTTCTACCAATCGTGTCCCGCTATCACTAAAATTTTCGCAATCTTTCTCCTTAATACTCTCGCAATGTTTAAACTGGAGGTTTGCGTCGGATGGGTCGGTTACTTCTACCACTGAAACCTTCGGTAAGGTCTGCCGGTTAGGGCCAGAACTTTCCGTTACTACTTCAACATCTAACTCCTGCGGGACGAAACACGACGAATCTTGCTCGTGCTCCCCCTTAACATCAACTATTTCTAGTAAAGTCTGCCGATTAGGGCCAGAACTTTCTATCACTTCACAAACACTATCTTCCTGCGGGACGAGACGCGGCAAATCCTGCACGCGCTCCCCATAAACACTTCTCCCATACAGACCCCTATAATCTCTTAGTTCGTCGTATAAGCGACCGAACTGCCTTAACCAGACCTCATCCCTCTCTGCATCCCCTCGCTCGATGACGGACGTGTTATCCGACATCTGATCTTCTCTCAACAATTGCGAATCATTCTTAAACTCAATCTCCAGTTCCGCTGTGGGTATTACAGCTGCCACTTTATGATCGATTTCCGGAACACTACTTAAATTGTTCTCACTGACAGCGAATGTATTTTCTACTGCCGTGTATACAGCTGATCTACTACTTGTGGGCGCACTCTTTTCTCTTAACACTGGCACACTCTCCCGCCGTTGATTATTCCATACGGAATTTTCATAATGACGATACCTGGGTTTTCTCCTGTTATTGGGCCGCCAAAATTTCTCCACGCCCGCTCGGCCCCTCACCGGCGCGGCTAATGGTTTCCCTGTCTCGTCCCAGCAGATACGCTCCCCGGATGCTGCTGAGGCGGCTGATCACACCCTCTGGCGTTATTACTATTCTGTGAAGCCCGTATCACGTTAGTGTGATACTGGTTTCCGTCTTTCCTGTCATTATTTGCATTGTACCGATTGTCATTACGGCCCCAACCACTATTGTTATTGCTGCCAAGATTGCGGTATGCATTATTCCCATAGTTATCATTGTTGTGGTTGCTGTGGTACCCGTTGTTACCACGGCCTCTACCACTGTCGCGATTATTGCGCCAATTGTCCTCGTCCGCAACTCTTTCCAGGAAATCATTGATTGTCCTGTGATTGCTTCCTACGTAGCGTTTTGTATCATCTGGAAGCTTCTTGTAGAGTTCCCAGACTATTTCGGATTCCGTGCGGCGATCACGCAAATATTCCAACTTGCGTATCCAGCCCTCACAAAACTCCTTCATCGAGCCGCGCGAATTCGCATCGAAAGGCTTCGATACGACAAATTCGCGCCAGACACTTTGCTGTTTTTGCTCTGACCAGTATTCAGCCAGAAACAAATTTTTAAACTCGTCAAAAGTCAGGTTCGTAATGTTGAGGTTTAAGCCCCAACGCTTGGCATCACCAGCCAGCACATCAATAACCGCATTAATTTTTCTCTCATTACTCCATGATCTGGGTAAAACTCTTTCACAATTTTTAATGAAATCCGTCGCGTGTATACCGCCTTTTTTCAAGGGGTCGAACCGCTCCTCTTTCGTCAACAATTCCGAACTATGTGCACAGATTGGCACATAGCTCTGTTTTTCGTCAAGTTTCTTTTCTAATTCCGACACTCTCGTAATTACTTGGCAAGTGGTTGTCGCAAGCGTTTCCACTTCCCTCTTTTTCTCTTCGCAGGTATTAGCCTGCTCCCTCACTTTAGTGTCTACTTCGGACACTAAAGCCTTTAAAGTTTCCACCTTCTGTTGATCCTCTTTTTTCACTAATTGAATTTGTTCCGTCACCTTATTCTCGATGATCGGAGCAACTGCTTCTCCTACACTTTTCTCGATTCTGCTAATTTCGGAATCAAAACGAGTATTTATGCTCGCAATTTCCGCCTGAACGCCTATCATTTCCTGTTTAAGATTACCGATTTCGGTATTAATTACAACAATATCTTCTTTGATTTTATCAACTTTTGTATTAACAACTCCAACATTGTTGTTAACAACGTTAATAGCTTTGTTCTGATTGTCTAGCATCCGTTCAATTTTTTCAGACTGAGCTTCTTGCTTGGCAGCCTGAGCTTCTTGCTTGGCAGCCCGAGCCTCTTGCTTGGCAGCCTGATCTTCTTGCTTGGCAGACAGAGCTTTAATTTCTGCCGATTGACTCTTGATTTCGTTAATCAAAACATTCAATAAATCAGTTAAATTCCCGGAAACTACCGGTTTTACTTCCGTAGCGGCTTCCTCTTTAATTGTCCCCCCGTATTCGTCATCAAGGGATTCACATTTGATTTTCACTTCCGATTCCGAAACATTTTCTAAAGTGTGGAATTCCATTTCTGCTCTTTGTTGCGTTTCGGCGGTCGCGTCTTTCATGCTAGCCGCCTGCCCCTGAACAATGGGTACCGCGGTGCGCGTTTCCCACTGTTCGACCGATTGTTCCGTATCCAAGTCTACCAAATTTAGGCAATTGTTGCCTTCACTCATTTTAATAATTTTCAATATAAATGCCAAACCTCAAATATAATTAGGATTACTCCCACTACTTATTCTCGCTGACGTAACGGCCTGTACGTAACCAGTACTTTGTTACGAGATTTGCACAATGCAAAATTCGTGTCCAGAACAACCTCAAATCTGAAGATAGTCCTGTCACCAGGTCGCCACGTGTAATCTCCCCCTCACTTACCGACCTTAATGACAGTGAAAAATGAAACCGCGTGTACCTAATGGGAGTTTTGGAAAAGCAATCGTCACCGAAGTTAACCTGTCGGTAAAGAGGGAGGAAAGGGTTACATCTAAATGAAAGAAAATGTGCTAATGAAACTGGTGGAAATTAATTTTGAAAAGGGGTAAAGTTATTAAAGAAAGTAAATGTGCAGCCGTTACATTAACAATTAACTAGCGGTAATTAGGTATTTGAGATTTGGGGGAAATCACGGTCGCCAGTCCTAAGGACAATTACTATAGTAACTGAAAAAGAAAGGTTATTACACATATAATTAGCACTAGAAGTGTGGCAACTGAAGGTTGACACGCGTAGTGTGAAAACTGAAAGTTTGTCAGAAGTAATAAATTCCGCTACACCCTGACTTAATTTAGCAAAAGAATTAATAAAACCGGAAAATCGAAAGTTAATTTAGTGACTGAAGTTAATAGTGAGCTTTCTTTCTGAAGCACTTCGAAATTCAGTAAAATACGGTTAGTCTTGGACTACCTCAACAATCATTTCAAAAGCTACTTGAATCTACGCAATTTGGAAATAAGAGATTTAACTTTGAACTTGAATTAAATGATTCTGAACAATTAACAATAGTAAAATTTAGTACGTACCAAGCTGAGCTGCAGTCACAGGTAAGCTAAAATACGATAACAAAACTCGCACTCTTAATTTGTGCTTGTGTAATCTGAATATTGTAGCCAGCTAACTGAACTTTGAAATTAAAGCAGTGAAATAGAATTAGCTATATTACTTTAGTGCTGGCGTTTAAATTTCAACGACACTCGGGTTCATTTTGGAAAAGGAAGGGACCCTGCTTGGTAATGCAATTGGGACAATGAGCAACAAAGGTTCATGCTAAGTTGCTGTTATTATAGTTACGAAAATGGTACAGTTTGAAAAGCTGAGGTCTGCCATACAGTTCTAAAACTTTACTTGCTTCCAGTCTTCCTTGATGGTTGATTGAAGGTTTGAAGCCGTCGATCGAGGAGGTGGCGACAGTCACTCATTGTCGGCCGTCGCTGTTGCAGAAGCTGGATGTTGGAGCGCCTTCTTCTCGACACGGTCACCAGACGAAACGGGCTCTTGATGTGCGCTAGTTAATGTTTCCCGTCCGCGACACCATGTCAGAAACTATCATCGCAAGTCGAGCGCAATTACATGCTGCCAAACCCCGAAAGCGCGGCAACTCGCGGGAGCGTCACACAACACACCTGCTCCACTCGCTACTCCCGCCCGACCTTCCTCAGCCCGCGCTCCACGCGGCAGAGTTCACACTACCAAAGATCCTACACACTTTGATTCTTCACACGACCTATCGACGTAATCGTTCGATAGCAGTTTTCCCTAGGCAAGACCCAGCGTAAAATACAAATAATATTTACAAAACAACCAATTATACATCGACATAAATGCATAAATATACAAATAGTAAAACAATTACAATATACAAAGAGACAGAAATGTCATATCCTGAGGTAACAAAGCAAGGAAAAAAATAGTACAATAGATGGAAATAGGAGGATATGCATTTCCGGCGTTACAAGGGCACTACGGGACTTAACATCTGAGGTCATCAGTCCCCTAGAACTTAGAACTACTTAAACCTAACTAACCTACAGACATCACACACGTCCATGCCCCAAGCAGGATTCGAACCTGCAACCGTAGTAGTCGCGCGGTTCCGGACTGAAGCGCCTAGAACCGCTTGGCCACCGAGGCCGGCAATACACAGGAGGAACTGCATACATTATGTGATAGAAAAAGTGAAGAACTCAGAAGGACAGAAGCAAACGGAATGAAACTTCACGAGACGAGAGAGTTTGTGATGTTATTTCAGCGATTAGAATATCGACTCAAATCAATAGTCAACTTGGCAGTATGAACCCTCTTATTAGTCGGACGTTGCACCCCATCTGGTCTCGATGTATTCGTTTGTGGCGGTTGTCATAAAGCATTTGTATCCTCTTCTGAGGTATGCGGGTTCCAACTGTTGTAACTGGTCCGTCACACCCGAGATTCGCCGGCCAGTGTGGCTGAGCGGTTCTAGGCTCTTCAGTCTGGAACCGCGCGACCGCTACGGTCGCAGATTCGAATCCTGCCTCGGGCATGTATGTGTGTGATGTCCTTAGGTTAGTTAGGTTTAAGTAGTTCTAAGTTTTAGGGGACTGGTGACCTCAGAAGTTAAGCCCCATAGTGCTCAGAGCCATTTGAACCATGTGAACACCCGAGATTCTAGCACTGGGACCAAGTTGACGTCCGAGCTGTTCTGGCTCTTGTTCTATCGGTGACAGATCTCCGGATCTTGCTGGCCACGAGAGTACCTCAACATCATAGACACTGTTCACAGAGACACGTGCCACGTGCACCATAATTCTGATTTACGAGAGATAACATTTGAGCACGCAGGATTACATGACGTGTAGCTGTCAGGATTCACTGAATCACTACCGGCTGTGACCTGAAGTCTTACCCGATGACTCTCCACACCATCACGTCAAGAGTAACATCACTGTGTCTCTCCAGACACTGGAAGAATGGGACCTCTTCCCAAGTCGCCACAAAAATAATGGTTCAAATGGCTCTGAGCACTATGGGACTTAACATCTATGGTCATCAGTTCCCTAGAACTTAGAACTACTTAAACCTAACCACCCTAAGGACATCACACAGTGAAAATCCCTGGTCCCGCCGGGAATCGAACCCGGGAACCCGGGCGTGGGAAGCGAGAACGCTACCGCACGACCACGAGCTGCGGACAAGTCGCCACCATACGATGACATCCGAGAGCCTAGATTCATCACTGAACGTAATGCAACTCTTTTCATCAGCAACTTATGGCTTCCCGTTACGAAACCACCACAATCTCTGTCGTTTGTGTTGTGGTATTACCGTCAGCCCACGGCTGCTGCTGGTTTCTGAGTAGTCGTTTGGGGTGACATGGAATATTGCAGGGAGTCCATTACTTGTTCGCAGGCGGCAAGCGCAGATGTGAAGGTGTTACAGTGCGTGCTTAATGCACAATACAGCGATTCACCCTTGAGATGGTCAGGCGTTGTCGATTAGAAACTTGACGCTCTCACGTTCTCATGCAGTCAAAAATCGGGCTACTCTCACATCCGAATACCCCATAAATCTGGCCACTGCACGCATTGAGCAGCCAGCGAAATGGAGACCCACAATGAGGCGCCTTTTAAACTCTGTCAGGTGCTGATAACGCTGTCTCAGACGAGTAAGTGGCATCTCCATTTCTTAACAGTGGTCACTTATACCTGACGGTGTTCACACCTCTAATATAATGTAGTAGGCTTTGTAATAATGCTACAACACTAATGCACTCTGATGACTGTTCTACCTGTCACAGAGTATTGCAACTACTGTATAATCATTTACATACCCGCCGTTGGCGAGTACGCGTCGAAATCACATTGACATCCGAACCTCTGCTTCCTTTCTTTTTGTCAGGCACTGTACAAGGGGTGTTCTGTAAGTATTGTATTGTATAGTATGTTAACAGGGGGCCTAGAAACGACAGAGAGGCTCCGTCCCCGCTGCAGCCGCAGTGGTCCACAGTCCCACGACGACTACTGCAGTCCACTTCACCCATCCGCCGCCCCACACTGAACCATTCTTTCATGGTTATTGTGCGGTTCGGCCCCCGGTGGACACCCCTAGGGAACGTCTCATACCACACTAGTGTAACCCCTATGTTTGGGTGGTAGCGTAATGGTGGTGTACGCATACGTGGAGAACTTGTTTGCGCAGCAATCGCCGACATAGTGAAGCTGAGGCGGAATAAGGGGAAGCAGCCCGTATTCGCCGAGACAAATGGAAAACCACCTAAAAACCATCCACAGATTGGCCGGCTCACCAGAACTCGACACAAGTCCGCCGGGGACCAGGCGCTTCTTGGCGGGCATTCTATAAGTAAAGCAACATATTTTTTCCTCCGTCAGTTTATGTTCAGAAAATGCGGAATTTGTTATGGGAAATTGCGCAATATTTCCGCTTCAGCACTTACAGTTCCATGAGGTTCCGACAGGTGGCGGGCTATATGTAGACTTCAAAACTGCGTCTCTAACAGAGGTGCGTTCCAAGCAGTGGGCTGTTTCTTTTCGCAGAAAATCAGAGAGTCGCAGATGTTCACAGGCGCTTGCAGAATGTCTATGGAGACCTGGCAGTGCACAAAAGGATGTTGGGCCGTTGGACGCGGCGTCTGTCTTTATCGCAACGAGATCGTGCAAACCTGTCCGGTCTCCCGCATGCCGGCCGGCCGCGCACTGCCGTGACCTTTTGCAATGTTGGAACGTGCGGACACAGTCAAACGCCTCGCTGCACAATTGGACGTCATCGGTTGATAGCGTTGACTCGCTCGTCCACCAGTTGGCGTACTAGAAGGTTTGTGCCAGCTGATTTCGTCCCCCCCCCCCCCCCTCGCCCCTCAACCGTGAAGAGCAATGAACGACCATTTGTGCGGAAATCCTTGCGTGCTATAAGGTTGCTGTGACAATCTTTTGCCGAACACCGCCAACGGCGATGAAACAGGTGTTCATCACTTCTGGCCAGAAACAAATCGGCAATCTACAGAATGGCACCACATCACTTCTCATACAAAAAAAAGTGTAAAAACCGCACCGTCAGCCGGTAAAGCTGTGGCGACGGTCTTCTGGGACTCTGAAGGGGTTATTCTCTATGAAGCAACAATCAACTCTGAAGTTCATTGGGCTACACTCAGGAAACTGTAGAAACCACTTCAGCATCTTCGTCGTAACAAAACTGCAAACGAACTTCTCGTTCTCCATGACAGCAGAAAGCCTCACTCAAGTCTGCACACCAGAGACGAAATCAGAAAACTGCATTGGACTCCACCCTACAACCCGGATCTCGCACCTTCCGACTTCCACCTTTTATGGCCAATAAAGGGTGCACTCCGTGGGAAACAGTACATGGGGGAAGTTATTGATGCAGCAAGACATTGACTCCTACGTCGATCAGTAGAATGATACTATACAGGTATACAGGTATAAGGATTTCCCAGTAAGGTAGCGTAAGGCAGTCGCATTCACAGGAGATTATGCTCAAAAACAGGGTTTTGTAGTCAAAATAGTCGGGGAAAACGTGGTGTATTGGAATCCTGAATAAAACCAATCTGCTTTCGGAAAAATTATGTTGCATTACTTACTGAACGATCCTCGTATAAACGTCAGTTCCAAATCATTTGAAAGAAAGAAGCTGTTATAGAGATACGGTCTTTTTCTTCTGATTCGCCAGATAAAGGCGTGTGTGATTGCTCCGTTATGGACTGGTTTTATTTTTATGTGGTAGTTATTGTTATTTATTTATCATGTTACAAGTCAGCAACACATTACTGTAACTTTCAATACCACACAGCAGTTTGTGAAATACTATATAAACTGCAGAGCCAAAGAAACTGGTACACCTGCCTAATATAGTGTATGACCCCCGCGAGCACGCAGAAGTGCCACAATACGAAGTGGCATGGGCGCGACTAATATCAGAAGTGGTACTGGATGGAACTGACACCATGAATCCTGTAGGGCTGTCCATAAATCCGTAAGAGTACGAGGGGTTGGAGATCTCTTCTGAACAACACATTGTAAGGCATCCCACATATGCTCATAATGTTCATGTCTGAGGAGCTTGGTGGCCTGCGGAAGTGTTTAAACTCAGAAGAGTGTTCCTGGATACGTTTATAGCAATTCTGGGCGTGTGGCATGCCGCATTGTCCCGCTGGAATTTCCCGACTGAATTCCCCAAGTCCGTCGGAATTCACAATGGGCATGAATGGATGCTTACGTCCGTGTCACCTAACAGAGTCGTATCTAGACGTTACAGTTGTCGACATCACTATCACTGCCCACGCGCCACACCATTACAGAGCCTCCACCAGCTTGAACAGTCCTCTGTTGACAAACAGGGTCCATGGATTCACGAGGTTGTCTTCATATCTATACACGTCCATCCGCTCGGTACAATTTAAAAAGAGACTCGTCCAACCAGGCAAGATGTTTCCAGTCATCAACAAAGCAGTGTCGGTATTGACGGGCCTAGGAGAGGTGTAAAGCTTTATGTCGCGCAGTTATCAGGGGTACACGAGTGGGTCTTCGGCTCCGAAGGCCCTTTTCGATGATGTTTCGTTGAATTGTTCGTACAGTGTCACTTGCTCATTGCCCACCATTGAAATCTGCAGCAATATGGGTAATGGTTGTACCTCTGTCACGTTGAACGATTCTCTTCAGTCGTCGTTGGGGCCATTCCTGCAGGATCTTTCTCCAGCCGCAGCGAGGTCGAGGATTTGATGTTTTACCGGAATCCTCATATTCACGGTACACTCATGAAATGGTCGTACTGGAAAATCCCCACTCCACTGCTACCTCGGAGATGCTGTGTCTCATCGCTCTTGCGCCGACTGTAACACCACGTTCAAACTCAATTAAATCTTGATAACCTGCCATTGGAGCAGCAGTAACCAATCTAACAATTGCGCCAGACACACTTGTTGTCTTATATAGGCAGCGCCGTATTGTGCCTGTTTACATACATCTGTACTTGAATACACATGTTTACACCAGTTTCTTTGGCGCTTCAGTGTACTTAGATGTTGCCGACCACAGCGCTCTATTCTGCCTGTTTGCATATCTTTGTATTGGAATACGCATGCCTATATCAGTTTCTTTGGCGCTTCAGTACAATTGTCGTATCGGAGAATGTTGTGACTGATTTGATAATTCTCTAATCATTTGTCTAAGCAGGTATCAATAATTCGCTTTACTCGCACTATTACAGTATTGAGCAGTCATCTGCAGACCCAGTATTGCAGCATAAACCTTTTATTTCTAAGGCTCATGAGTTGTCCTACTGCCCATGATAACTTGCGTAAGACGTTACCTCAGGCAGTATGACGTTGCAGCATCTGTTTTACCAGGCTTCCTATGCCGCAACACTGTACCTGAAGATAATTATTCAAAAAAAAGTTGAAATCGGCAATTGTATGAGTAAACCCTGCGATTGTTGTATGGTTCAATAAAAGAAAAAAGAAGTTTACTATCAATTTCAAACAGCTCACAGTATTTTTTTTTTCAAAACGTCTACCAAAACTTTGAGGAACGTTTTTACTCTAAGGACAATATATTACACTGCTTGACCTTGTACATATCCAGGTCTGCAGCAGTGCGCGTAATAAAACCTAGCAATAGATCTCACACATCCACCTTTTATTTGTACACTTCTCTCTTAATCGAGTCATATAAAGAAATATTCAACGGCTTTCCATCGTGGTTCCTACACAATAATACTCCCACGAGAAGACCACTGGTTATGTGACTGAGATGCTGCTCACAGATTTGGGACGATGTGGATGGTCTTGCAATCGTCGTTCCTTGTTACATGTGCTTAGTTATCCAACACCATGTAAATATGGCTTCCTCAGCAGTTGTAATAAAAGAAAAGAAAAATGTCTCGCTCGCATAAGACAACAGGCAGCGCGCTAACTTGCGGGACAGGGAGGTGAACCATCTACATCTACACCCATACTGTGCAAGCCACTGTATAGTGCACGGCGGATGTTCAAAAATGCTTCAAATGGCTCTAAGCACTATGGAACTTAACATCGGAGGTCATCAGTCCCCTGGAACTTAGAACTACTTAAACCTAACTAACCTAAGAACATCACACACATCCATGCCCCAGGCAGGATTCGAACCTGCGACCGTAGCAGCTGCGCGTTTCCGGACTGAAGCGCCTATGACCATTGGCTTACTGCGGCAGGCTCACGGCGGAGGTTAGCACGTACCAGTACTAGGTTTTTCCTTTCCTGTTCCACTCGTAAATAGAGCAAGCGAAATATGACTGTTTAAAAGCCTCAGTACCAGCACTAATTTCTCGCATCTTCGTGACCCTTACGCAAAACGTACATTGGCAGCTGTAAAATCCTTCGGTAGTCGGCCTCAAACGCCGGTTCCCGAAAATTCCGCGAACCGTGCCTCGCGAAAACAGCGTCGTCGTCCTTCCAGGCATTCACATTTAAGTCCACGAAGCTTCTCCATAATATTTGCATGCTGGTTGAACCTACCGGTAACAAATCTAGAGCCTGCCTCTGAACTGCTTCGATGTCTTCCTTTAATCTGAGCTGATAGGGATCCCAGACACTCGAAAAGTACTCAAGGATGGATTGCACTAGCGTTCCATTCGTCGTCTTCTTGATAGATGGGCTAGACTTCGCAAAATTCTGCCAATAAAACGAGGCCGAGCATTCGCCTTCTCTACTACTAACCTAACTTGCTCATTCTGTTTCATATCGCTTTGCAACGTTACACCTAGACGTGTCTGTATCAAACTGCACCCAGCTAATGCTGTATTCGAACATTACGTGATTGTTTTTCCACCTCTTCAACGTTAGCTTTCATTTTTCTGCATTTAGAGCAAGCTGCTTATCATCACACCAACTATAAATTCTTTTTAAGTTATCTTTTATACTCCTACAGTCACACAAGATTGACACTCTCCCATACACCACAGTGTTATCAGCAAACGGCCCTAAATTACCGCTCTCCCTGACGAAAACACTGAAATCGGCAGCTGTGCGAGTAAAACTTGTGATTGTTGAGTGGTCAATTAAAAGAAAAGGAAGTTCGCTATTAATTTAAAACCGTTAACATCGAATTTTTTTTCAAAATGTCCACCAAAAGCATTGATGCACCAGAATCAACCCCCCTTGGTACACTGTGAGCCATGGCCGGCTCGCATTGATGCCGTCTGTTCATTGGCATTTTGTCACAATCGAGTGGTGTTATATTTCTCCCTAAGCTACTACCATAACGAGTTACTGACTTGCCTACGTCAGTGGCAGAAGCAGTGCTTATCGATACTAGTACTGCTGTACCATCTTTGGTGTGTCAGCTATATTTTCATGTGGTGGTTGTGTGTGGCAGTTCGTCGGTTGGGACAGAGCAGGGAGGAAGTCTCCGCAGCACGAAGTCAAGCTGGGACCACTGGTGATGTGCACACTCGGTCGGATTGTGAAGGGCTAGCTGCGAGAGCTACAAAGTTCGTTGCCCACCGAACTTGGACACTGAAGTTGAGAGATCAGTTAACCTGTTATGAAACCTCAACTGCAGTGACATCTGTTCGTTCATTGCCGGTTGTTGCTTCCTGGGCCGTTCTGGCTAGCAGCAACATATGTGTTGCAGACGGCGAAATTTAGCAGCCGTCTTCCTGTATGGTCTGTAACTATTAAATTGGTTGTTACTTATCAGTGAAGTGCACCAGCGGTATTTTCTGCCTTGTGGCCGGTAACGCCCCAATTACCTGCTCTGGTCGTTAGTGTAGTTTTCCGTCAGTGTTTTTTTCCTCGCTGTATTGATGCTGTCCAGCACGACGTGTAGTTCGGCAGCCTTTTAGTTGTTTCTTCATATTCTTTTTCTTAGAGTGGTTATTGTGCCTTAGCTGTTTTTAGACGTAGTGCTGCTGGTATCTTCGTCCTCAGCTGACACTTTCTGCTGTCGTGCCATTGGTCGGGCAGAAGGGAATTGATTAGGTTGTTGGTCGGTCCTTGAGCTGTCCCTGGGTCCGATTATTCAACCTTACTCTCTCACCTCACCTTACATTAGAGCTACCTTCTCAGACCGGCCCTTAGAACACTTCTGAGCACCACAGTTCTGTTGGTTTTAGATTGTTTATTTCATTTTAGTCTGAAGTTTTAAAATAAGGCCTTCAGCTGACTTAAATTAAAATTTGAAGACTGATTTGTTTAAAAACCAAATTTTGAAAGTTAGTTCTATTTGAATGTCTTGTAATCCAGGCCTTAAGCCCTGAGTTGTTCAATGTCCAGTGTGTGGCCTTCAGCCGAGCTTTTACGAAAAATAATTTTAAGATAAGGCTTTCAGCTGGCTTAAATTAAAATTTCAGTTTGTTTTAATTTTAAAATAAGGCCTTCAGTTCACTAAAATCAAAATTTGAAGATTCATTTGTTTAAAACAAATTTTTTAAAAAATTTACTCTATCTGAAATTCTTGTTATCCAGGCCCTAAGCCCTGAGTTACTCAATGTCCTGTGTGTGGCTTGGGCAGAGTATTTACGTGGAATATTTTTTAAGTAAGGTTCAAAAATTGTTCAAATGGCTCTGAGCACTATGGGACTCAACTGCTGTGGTCATCAGTCCCCTAGAACGTAGAACTACATAAACCTAACTAACCTAAGGACATCATACACATCCATTCCAAAAGCAGGATTCGAACCTGCGACCGTAGCGGTCACGCGGTTCCAGACTGAAGCGCCTAGAACCGCACGGCCACACCGGCCGGCTTTTAAGTAAGACCTTCAGCCCCGTGTATTCTGTAAAGCAATTTTTTATTACTTGTGTTCAGGCTTTCAGCAGTTCTTGTTTTTGGTGTGGTTTTGGGCCTTCAGCCCAAGAGGTATCTCAAGTATTCTTAACTAGACCTTCAGCCATATTGTTTTACTTTGATCCTTTTAAGGCGATGTGTAGTTAAATGGTTCGTAGGAAAATAAAGGTTGAGCGTTTTGTGCAAATGACAGTAACTGATTACAGCCCCCTCCAAAACCATAACCTGATCCGCTCTATCCTGCGAAACCATATATCACACTGACCAGCCTAGGTATGGTTTTTAGACGGTTTCCCACGCTAGTTTAGTCAAATGATATTTTGGTCTTCAAATTCCGCCTCTGAGAATACGATATACAAACATTTAACATACCATATAACACAGAGCAAGGTTTACACGATTTCCAGATGGCACCAAAACCTTCCCTCCCTCAAGTTATTTTGGCGACTGTGGCGACAGAAGTAGCATCCGGACACAAAG
The DNA here is from genome assembly GCF_023864275.1 of Schistocerca cancellata. Classification (NCBI taxonomy): domain Eukaryota; kingdom Metazoa; phylum Arthropoda; class Insecta; order Orthoptera; family Acrididae; genus Schistocerca; species Schistocerca cancellata. Next base: position 140,040,401 of record NC_064634.1, on the reverse strand, counting down.
TTAAATAAGAAACTAAAATTTGCCAAATCCTACAAAATCGCACCTCGGAGCTAGATGGGATAATACGCTAGGGAAAAGGACAAAGAAGATACTAACGTAAGAAAATCACATTTAGTGTTTAGTTTCTAACAAATTCAAGTCGCGTCGCGCAGCCGCAGTGTAAGGACATTGTACGGGAAATTGGCATAAACTTCCATAAACACAGTGCTCAAGTTACCGGTATTTGTACAAAAATCGGGGCGTCTAACACTAGTCATATGAGTACACTTGACGACGTTAACAATATTTTGCCAAACTTCTTCATCGGGTGAAACATGCAGGTGAAACATGTGCCTTGAGCAGTCTATTGCTTTAATGGGAAGAAAAGGGCGGTACAAATGGAATGATACTGAAAAGAACGTGTCGAAAGCGTCGACGATATTCTACAACAGTAGCAGGAACGCTATAGTCACAGAAGGAGTAGAGTCACACCATTTATGCATAGCACGCTTTCGTGAAATGCAATAAATTACACACTGAAAGCCTTACCGGACACTTTAAGACCGCTTCACACTGGAACTCAACGGTACTTCGAGGATCTAACGGGACGGCAAACATTAAACAGTACTGTGTTCACACTAGAGAGAACGTCAACATAACGTACCGTTCGCTCTACTGCATAGAGAACGGCATAAATGAGGTTATGGAATATCGTCGTGCTTACAGAAGGACAGAAAATACAGAACTACACAGATGGCAGACTCATCACGGGGATTACTAAAGGAATTAGATGTCATAGCATATAGCAGAGTTCAAAATACATGTCCTCGACGTAACTGTTTTTTTTTTTTTTTTCTTGAGTCATCAACTTCCTCACTGGTTAAATGCGATTCGCCACGAGTTACTCTCTTGTGCCAACATCTTCATATCCACCACATGTATTAAACTATTTGTTGGATGTATACCAATCTCTGTTTTCGCATAGTTTTTACATCTACCGCACCCTCTAGAACGATGGAAGTTATTCCTTGATATCTTAATATACGTCCTTTCATCATGCCCATTCTTCTTGCAATGTTTTCCATATATTCCTATGCTTGCCGGTTCTGCGGAGAACTTCCCCACACTCGCCTTAACACTCCATCCTAAATGTCAACATTCTTCTATTTCACTGCATGTCAAGTACTTCGTTTTTCTTCTCCGCAGTCGATGGTTTACTACAACACGATTCTGTGCTCCGAATTTATAACCTCCGAAATTTCTTCCTCAAATTACGGCTAATGTTTGATACAAGTACAACTTTTTTTTGACAGGAACTCCCTCTCTGAGAGTGCTAGTATACTTTTTATGTCCTCCTTGCATCGTCAGTCTTATGTTATTTTGCTTCAAAGGTATCAAAAGTCCTTAACTCCGTGTACTCTGTGCTCACATATTTTGATGTTAAAGTATATCACTAATCTGATTTCGCTGCTCCTGATTACTTTTGAGTGTCAATATTCGGTCAATATTCTCCAATCATTAGACTGTTCGACAGGTTTTGCAATTCTTCATCACTTTATCTTAGGATAGTAGTGTCATCAGCGAATCTAATCATTTACATCCTTTCACCCTGTATTTAAATTCCATCTTGAACCTTTCTCATATATCCGTCATCGCCTCTTCGATGTGTATACTGAATAGTAGTGTCGAAAGACTGCATTCTTGTGTTACACACTTTTTAATCCGAACACTTCTTTCTTGGTCTTCCGATCTATTGTCGGCTCTTGGTTCTGACACATATTGTATATTACACGCCTTTCGCAATAGCTTACATATTTTTTTCAGGGTTTCGAACGTCTTGCACCATCTTACATTATCGAACACTTTTTCTGAGTCGACAAATCCTTCTAATGAGTACTGCTTTTTTAGAAATCATGATTTCATTATCAAACGCAACGTTTGAACTGCCTCTCTCGGGCCCTTACCTTTCCATCAAGCCAAACATATCGCCATTTAATAGATCTTCAACTTCATTTTCCATTCTCCTGTATATTATTCTTGTCAGCAACCTGCAGGCGTGATCAATTAAGCTGACTGTGTGAAGGTTCTCGCACTTGTGGGCTCTTCCTATCTTCGATATTTTGTGGGTGATATTTTTCTGGTGGTACGTCTTCAGACTCATAGATTTTATAAACCAACGTAAATATTAGTTTAGTTCCCACTTCTCCCATTCATTTTAGGGGGAATGTTGTCCATTCTTTCTGCCTTATTTATCTGTAAGACTTTTCAAATCTTCGTGGAACTCTGGCTCTATTAGAGGATTGCATATGATTTTCATACCGATTCCCTTTACTTTTTCTGGCACATAAAATGATAGTTTCTTCTCCCTTGTTAAAGCTTTTAATGTACACTTCCAATCTATCTTCTCTTCCCTCTGCACGTAATTTCTTTTGTACTCTAAATCCTGACACCCTCGCTTTTAAATTTATCGAATGTTGTTTTGATTTTTCTATATAGCGAATCTGTCCTACCGATTACCACCTCTTTTTCAATTTCCTCACATTTGCCCTCCAGCCATTTCGTCGTGGTTTTCATGCACTTTTATTTATTTCATTCGTAAGTGACTTATAGTGCTGTATTCCCAACTTTTCCCGAACATTTTTGTTCTTCCTTCTTACGTATAACGTCTGTAAACAAACGTTTCTTTGCAGTTAGGTTCCTGATGCCTGCGTTTGTCTCCCCAACTACTGTGATTGTCATTGTTAGTGACTCCTTTTGCTCTTCAGCTTAACTGCCTATTTTGGTACTCATTATCGCACTATCTACAGCCTTATAAATCATCAAACCCGTATTATCATTCCTCAGTATTTCAGTATCCCACTTCTTTCCACATTAATGTTGGCAGACGATCCACTTAAGCATCAGTCAACTCTTAATAACTAGTAAACTGTGATCTGAGTGTAAATCTGCTCGTGTAGTTGCCTTACAATCGAATATCTGATTATTTGACTTTAGAATTTCTGCCTACTCATGGTGTAATCCTGGTCGAAATTTTGGACGTTTCTAGGCCTTTTTTCAGTACACCTCATCACCTTGTGATTTTAGAGCAGTATATTCGCTATTACTTGCTGAATTTATTGTAGAACGTAATTAACTTTCACCTTTTCCATTTCTCCTACCAAACCCATACTGTCTCCAAACCCTTCCTTCTATAGCTGCCCTTTAACCACATTCCAATCCCCCATGATTATTAGATTTTCATCTCCCTTTACATATTGCGTTATCCATTCAGTATCCTCATATACTTTCTCTACCTCTTTATCTTCTCCTTGTGATGTCGGAGTCTATGATAACTAAACTATTTTTCTTGCCATTGGCTTTTGGTCGATTCTGACACAATAATAGAGCCAATGTAGTGCCCACAGTAACTCAATCCCTACCGTTCTAATATATGACGAATCCTACTCCCATTATACCATTTTCTCCTTATGTTGATGACGCTGATTGTTGCTGATGAAACGGTCGTGTCGAGGTGGATGTACCTGTTCCTGTCAGTGCACCAAAGTTAAGCGGCTCTGGTCATAGTCAGTACTTCGGTGAGTGACCGTCCCAGAACGCCATGCGCTGCGGACAAGTTTCCCTTTGCCTTTTATGTAGAGTGAGGAGGAGTGGTGGTGGCATAAAGTCCTTGATCACAAGTCTATGCCCCAATATGCTGGATTAAATTTCAAACCTTTCTGCAGTGTCTCATGAATAGAAGGCATGCAACACTGTTGATCGTGATCTGTCTGTCAGATGGGAACATTAAGCTCGGCAATCATCGTGGTGCTATGTGAGAGGAATAGGCTATGTGCTGGTACTGGGATTCACCATTTCCCTTCTCTCATCATCACCAACACTAGAACATGGCACTAGACTGCACACACTTCCACGCACATACATTACAGTCACCAACACTAAACACATACACTTAGCCACAAAAATTTCATACTTAGTGAAGGAAAGGTACCTGTGAGCATGAAAGACATTGAAAACATTTACACGTAGGTGGCTGAAATTGTCCTCTGGGATCTCACAGCCATACGACTTAACTTTACTTGCTTCCCAAGCTATAATTCAAGAGGACGTTGCTGTTCTGTACGTTATGGCAAGTCCCATTTTACCAGTGTGATGCTATGTCACACTAGTATTTGTAAAAAAAATCGTGGGAGCCTGTCTTGTAATAGTACCTCCTATGAGATTTTACCACATCTCTCTTCTGATACACCAAAAACAAATACTGCCTGCGTGCTTACATTTGACATTTTTGCTCAATAGCTCCCCTCTACCAAATTGCCTGTAAAGTTTCTGTCAAGCAGCAGACAATCATTCATAATAGCAGCAGATTCTTGTGTTCCACTCTTGTAAGCAATTTGATTATCACAGCATGTTTCATGCAATCTGATCATTCATTTGGAAAAACACTATCATTTCTAGGATCCACTACGAGCTATATTTCAAGTTTTTCCTACTTTATAGTTAGAGTTTATGGATTATAAAATAACGCTTGTGGTAACTCCTATTTTTTAACATTCAATTGTGTCAATAATAACAGAAACAGTCATTATCCACGACAATATATATAGGCGATTTCTATTAGTTTTATGAGCAAAATTGGTGTAATTTTAAGAGAACTATATGCATCTCAACTTTAACAACTTATTCCAATCGTTGTAATAGAATCTCCTATAAGATATTACCACATCTCTCTCTCTCTTCTGATATATCAATAAGAACTAATTCCATCTGCGAATTGACACGAGCATATTACATATACACGTATCACTTTACTGGAGCAGGTGACCAGTTATCAAAGTCACTGCAAGACCGGCGAAAAGTTTTGTCGACTGTACTGGGGGAAGACCATATCCAACAGACTATTAATCACAAGAAACAGTTGATGTGTTGTTCATTGATAAGCAGTTTAATACATTGGTTTTATCAGCTTAACACATCCACTCTGGTTTACTATCATGACCTCGAGTCCTCTGTCAGGTACTAAACCGACATTAACAGATTTCGATCCATTGACTCTCACAGCTAGGTCAACATCAGATGGTGTAAACTATGCACCTTCCACAACCCACAGTTTGGCAGGAATAAAACACAGAGGCGATGTTTCTAGTTGATAAAAATGTGGACGACATTGAAACATATGGGAACTGGAAGAGTTTGCGGCACTGAGGGCGTTTAGAACAGCTGTTAAAATGTTATGACCTCTATAATTGTTCTCATCTTCCACAGTGATGAGCTAGCATAAGTTTCAGAGTGCTGTATTGAAGAGCATTGTTTCCTCATTTTTCAGTCATGTACATGATTACTGTTCCAGTACTGATCATCGTCAGAAGGTGCTGTTCACAACATGTGTGAGATATAGAAATAAAAGAGGTACTATGATCATACTGGTTAAAAAAAATGTGGAGGGCGACATGCCATATAGAAATGGAACGAGTCTACAGCATTGAGGAATGATTCCAAACGACTGTCTGAATATGATGACCTCTAGATTTAATCCCATGCTCCACAGTGACAAGTAGAAGATATCCAGTGTTCTGACAATGCTCCCTCCATCTCAACCAAGTGATGTGTCAGTCAATCATTATGTAGTAATCAACAGTGTATCAGTGGACAGATGGGATGGGAACGACACCATTGATATAGGATGATGTACATTAATATGCACCACAGTTGATAGCGGAATCAGTTGCAGAAATTTTGCCAGATGTTCAATAATTTCAACACCAGTCAGTGTCACAGCTGAATGCCTTCCAATTTCTATTTCTGTATCATCCCTAAATCACTCTCCCTCCACACTACCATGTACCATAAACTAGAATGTGAGTGCAGGTAGATGACTGTGCAGTATGGCCATTCAGTCATATACACCAAAGTATACCAGACATCTTACGATACCGATGTAATTAGGTTATCTACTTATTTCCAGTACATCGATCATAGTGTAGAATTTAGGATTACGACAGCTGATCTTTCCCTGCGTGGATGGAAGCCACAGAATATTATCGGATTCATAGGATAAAGTTGGAGATTGACAGATACCTCTCACATTGTCTTTGACCAATCCTCTCTGCAACACGGTCACCAGTTTAATCTGCAACTGACCAGAAATATGTTCCTCCCACATGCATTACATTCCACATATGCCCGTAACTGCTGTTCAACGAAGACTGCTCCATACCAATCTTATCCACGGTACCCATCCAAATGCAAAAGATCTCTCCAGATGTAAGCATGTCGGCGAGGGTAGTACCCCTTACTGGTGAATAGTAGAGACGAGGGTGTTGCAGTGATATAACAGATGGTTAAGAAGAAACATGTGGTCTATACATGATGGACTTAGAGACAGATGGAGTTTGAAAGATTTCAGGTAAAACAACTTAAGTATTGTTCCACTGTCTGGAGTCAGTATGAGGAAGGTACCAGCATGAGAGAAATGACCGTAAAGCATAAACACACACTTCTATGGCTACACGGTACTGTTAAAGCCATACGTTTTCTGAAGTATTACTCATGGGGAACGAAACGCTTTTAATACTCTAATGCCGGATATATTTGTTGAACATCTCACATAGAACCACACTGCAATTTAAGTAACCCAATTACTATGGTGACAAACTTTAAAATGATAAAGCTACTTCCTTCTACACTACTGTGGTGTTCTAGAAAGTCATCGTCAGTGTATATCCACCGGTCGAGCTGCTTAGAAACCAACTAAAACGGAGTTACGAGACTGCTGATCTGTCTCTAAGGAAATTAATGAATGTTATGTATCTTTTTAGTTAAGGAACGTATGTACCCTCAATCACACTTCACACTTCATTCATGCTTATCATTAGTATTAGTAGCGGTTTGGAGGGATGCAGTTATCTCTCACTAAGAAACAGAGTGAGGGGAGAACGACATGAACTTTTTCGACAGCTGATACATACTGCAAGGAAATGTACATGAAGAATCAGCAACTTCTTACGAGGGAGTAAGCATAACTATCAGTATGATGTTATGGAGGTTTTCTTGTGTGTAGGATAATACACACCTGGAAATGGAATACTTGCTCCGGACTCTACGAGAGGGCTGTACAAGCAATGATCACACGCACGGCACAGGGGACACACCAGGAACCGCGGTGTTGGCCGTCGAATGGCGCTAGCTGCGCAGCATTTGTGCACCGCCGCCGTCAGTGTCAGCCAGTTTGCCGTGGCATACGGAGCTCCATCGCAGTCTTTAACACTGGTAGCATGCCGCGACAGCGTGGACGTGAACCGTATGTGCAGTTGACGGACTTTGAGCGAGGGCGTATAGTGGGCATGCGGGAGGCCGGGTGGACGTACCGCCGAATTGCTCAACACGTGGGGCGTGAGGTCTCCACAGTACATCGATGTTGTCGCCAGTGGTCGGCGGAAGGTGCACGTGCCCGTCGACCTGGGACCGGACCGCAGCGACGCACGGATGCACGCCAAGACCGTAGGATCCTACGCAGTGCCGTAGGGGACCGCACCACCACTTCCCAGCAAATTAGGGGCACTGTTGCTCCTGGGGTATCGGCGAGGACCATTCGCAACCGTCTCCATGAAGCTGGGCTACGGTCCCGCACACCGTTAGGCCGTCTTCCGCTCACGCCCCAACATCGTGCAGCCCGCCTCTAGTGGTGTCGCGACAGGCGTGAATGGAGGGACGAATGGAGACGTGTCGTCTTCAGCGATGAGAGTCGCTTCTGCCTTGGTGCCAATGATGGTCGTATGCGTGTTTGGCGCCGTGCAGGTGAGCGCCACAATCAGGACTGCATACGACCGAGGCACACAGGGCCAACACCTCGCATCATGGTGTGGGGAGCGATCTCCTACACTGGCCGTACACCACTGGTGATCGTCGAGGGGACACTGAATAGTGCACGGTACATCCAAACTGTCATCGAACCCATCGTTCTACCATTCCTAGACCGGCAAGGGAACTTGCTGTTCCAACAGGACAATGCACGTCCGCATGTATCCCGTGCCACCCAACGTGCTCTAGAAGGTGTAAGTCAACTACCCTGGCCAGCAAGATCTCCGGATCTGTCCCCCATTGAGCATGTTTGGGACTGGATGAAGCGTCGTCTCACGCGGTCTGCACGTCCAGCACGAACGCTGGTCCAACTGAGGCGCCAGGTGGAAATGGCATGGCAAGCCGTTCCACAGGACTACATCCAGCATCTCTACGATCGTCTCCATGGGAGAATAGCAGCCTGCATTGCTGCGAAAGGTGGATATACACTGTACTAGTGCCGACATTGTGCATGCTCTGTTGCCTGTGTCTATGTGCGTGTGGTTCTGTCAGTGTGATCATGTGATGTATCTGACCCCAGGAATGTGTCAATAAAGTTTCCCCTTCCTGGGACAATGAATTCACGGTGTTCTTATTTCAATTTCCAGGAGTGTAAATGACCTTGTGGATGACATCGGAAGTTCACTGAGGCTTTTTGCAGATGATGCTGTGGTGTATCGAGAGGTTGTAACAATGGAAAATTGTACTGAAATGCAGGATGATCTGCAGCGAATTGACGCATGGTGCAGGGAAGGGCAATTGAATCTCAATGTAGACAAGTGTAATGTGCTGCGAATACATAGCAAGATAGTTTCCTTATCATTTAGCTACAAAATAGCAGGTCAGCAACTGGAAGCAATTAATTCCATAAATTATCTGGGAGTACGCATTAGGAGTGATTTAAAATGGAATGATCATATAAAGTTGATTGTCGGTAAAGCAGATGCCAGACTGAGATTCATTGGAAGTATCCTAAGGAAATGCAATCCGAAAACAAAGAAAGTAGGTTACAGTACGCTTGTTCGCCCACTGCTTGAATACTGCTCAACAGTGTGCGATCCGTACCAGATAGGGTTGATAGAAGAGATAGAGAAGATCCAACGGAGAGCAGCACGCTTCGTTACAGGATCATTTAGTAATCGCGAAAGCGTTACGGAGATGATAGATAAACTCCAGTGGAAGACTCTGCAGGAAAGACGCTCAGTAGCTCGGTACAGGCTTTTGTTAAAGTTTCGAGAACATACCTTCACCGAAGAGTCAAGCAGTATATTGCTCCCTCCTACGTAAATCTCGCGAAGAGACCATAAGGATAAAATCAGAGAGATTAGAGCCCACACAGAAGCATACCGACAATCCTTCTTTCTACGAACCATACGAGACTGGAATAGAAGGGAGAACCGATAGAGGTACTCAGGGTACCCTCCGCCACACACCGTCAGATGGCTTGCGGAGTATGGATGTAGATGTAGATGTAGATGTAGAGGGGGAGGGATGAGGCGAGGTAGGAGTGCCTATAATTTCGCTAGTTTCCGGCTGTACATGAATGGTCAACTGCCATCACTCTCTCCTGTTACAATCTTTTGGAACGACGATTTTCCCCAATACATGTGTTGCATTATGACCCATTGATTACGAGTGATGACTATATCGATGAGTAATTAGAACAGTGAATCAGTTTTCATCAGTATTGGTAGGCTGTCTTGGTTTCGATATCCTTGACTGCGGGGTGACTATCGAGCAATGCAAGGGGAGGCGACTGTAACAAACCTCAACATCAACAGCGGCAGATACATTCCTCAGCAGTATGGTTAAAGGTAATACACTTATTAAACTCCTTTCTGTCCAGCACTAGATTCTCATCAGTTGAACACAATTCTCGCCAAAAATAAAGATAGAGCCTTACACTCCTTCATTTTTCCAGAGAGCATGTAGGTGAAGAGTAGAGTTTGAGATCATCTGCCACTGGTTTGGAGTGTTATCGTGCAATTTTTTCCCAGCAGGGTAAGACTGGTTGTACGTCATCATCAATTTTTGAGTTATGTTGCGATTTTAGGAACTCCTTGAATAGTGCTATGAACATAGTTGTGTAATTATGACCGATCTTTATGATTAATTACACAGTTAGGACCGATATTTACTTCAGTTTCCAAACCAAAATAAGAAACTACACTAACCTGACCTTCCTGTCCTGCGTATGTACAGATTCCTTGTGTTGGTGGTGCACTTGGGCTTCCTGTCTAGAAGGACCAGGGTTAGAGTTCCAGAAAGGGCGCTGTTATTTTTAATTTCCCGCCAGTTCCCAGGTGGGGATGGGGTGGAACGTCGGTACAGTTCTGGGTGAAAGAAATTCTCAGTAACATTCGAAATTCCCCCAAAAATTCAGAATTATTGTCAAAATTGGAATCCCTGCGAATAGTTTAGGTGTGTGATGGGAGAGGGAGGGGAACAGGTGGAGAGTGGAAGGGGGTGGGTACCCACTTGTCGGCTGAGAGAAACACATGATGTAGCCTATCTGGGGGTTGTGAGTAGTGGTGGTGGGGGTGGATGTGTAATTAATTGACTAATTTAATTAAATTGCATATCAATTTGATGTCAAAATTGCGCTTGGAACCTCCTTACCCTGCTACGGTGATGTCTACAACAAAACAAAAGGAGGTTATTGTTAAACCTATAAACAATGGCCGACTGTTGGACAGTATAGACTGTGGCAACTAAAATCAATACACACACGACAATATGGACATCCGAAATCAGTCACTTAAAACATGCAAATACAAAACACCATCAACAGTACAGAGAAGCTACTGAACAAGAATTTCTCTGAGAAGACAGATGAATCTCGTATCAGAGAATTACGAAGTAAATGAGCTCATCCTGCCCGTAACACACTCAACGACCTCACAGGACAGGTATATTAATATGACAGAATATGTAGATGACATGACAGTCAGTGGCTTCACCCTCTACGAAGTGGCACAAACAGGACAAAAGATATGGGGGGACCCGTACAAAATACTGACAGAGAAGATAAAAACCCCGTTTGTTCTGGGAACGCTAAAGATGACAGCACAATGTCGAGGGGTTGGAGGATTAAAGAGGAGTTTCTGCTGTATAAACTGCTCCCTGAGGATATAATCGATACAGACACACACCTCACTGATAGAAGACCTACACACACCACACAACACTGCAACTGTCACCTGTCCTTTTGCGCAAGAAGAGGTTTCGCTATCAATCTCAGAGCCCAAAAACAAAAAAGCACCTGGACCAGATAGTATCAATTTGGAAACACTGAAAAACTAGCACTGCAGATCATCCAGTTCCTAGTAACGCTACTGAACGACGCCTTGCGGCTGAGTAAGGTGCTTACAGTATGGAAAACATCCAAAATAGTCGTTATTAAGAAATCAGCATGCAGGGATCTTTCAGATTCTAGCAGAGATTCAGGAGAAGTTGCTGTGTGAGCATTTGCGAATTCACAGAGCTCTCAGGCACAGGAGCCAACGCCAATTCCGCTTCAGAAGAGACAGCTCAATAGATGAAGCCATCAACCACACCCTACATGTAGTTAGTACCACAACACAGAAACACGTCATTTCAATAATGATTGGCATTGCCAGGGTATTCGATAAACTCTGGTGGCTATCAGTGTTTCAAAGGTTAGGAGATCTTGAGGTATCAGAATTAATATATAATAGTTACCTAGACTACTGTAAAGGCCGAGTAGTCGAGTGACAGATAGTTACCCAGAAACTAATTAAAAGAATTACCAAAGGCTGTCCTCAAGGGCTGATCTGTGACCCCATCTTATGTGACATAAAAATCGAATCCCCTCTACAACTTCTCGATGGAGATAGCATGTCAGACGGAATTGTCGCCTACGCAGATGACGTACTAGTTGTAGTCACTGCAAACAACAAAACTAGTGAGGCTACATTCAAAACAGTACAGACAACCACTACCAGTCATACAAACATAGCACTCTGCGTCCTTTGAATCAGTACTCAGCTTTGCAGCTAGCATATCGGCACATAGACTGAACGTGGTCACCAACAAAGCATCAGTCAGACAAGGGCACAGAAGTGTCCTACTTAGGCTATCTGGAGATTTTGTCATCACCTCAGTGGATGCACTGTGTGGTGCTCGAAATATGCCCCATAGGTATCACTATCAAATACAGAGCTGCAAGGTGCTGGTTAATGATATGGAGACTAGGTAACGTACACACAGTAATTGGTTTACCGATACAGACAGCACGTCATCTTAGAAGTTGGCATTTGGAGACATTGCAAGGTGAGTGGGATGTAAGGGAAAAGGAACATAAGTAGGGGGACAAAGCTGATTCTGCCCCACTCTCCATTGTTGCCAGATATAACCAAGATGATGGCGATGACATCATCCAAGATGGCGGCGTGTAGACTTGGCAACAATACATGACGTCATCCAAGATGGCGGCCATGGCATCATCCAAGATGGCGGATTTTGGTGGGAAAGTGCCACACCCCCTTGCCAAGCCCCCTGGTGAGAAGTTAAAATTCCAACAGAAAAATGCATCACACCATGGTTATCTCTACTAACCAAAGAAAATTGCAGGAAGATAGGTCAATTGGGCTACCTCCACTAACCCTGTCACCCGACCACCACATCTTCCTATGTATTCGTGGGTAAAGGACTCTACCAGTGTTGCGCTGCTTTATAGAGGAGAGAGAGTACTTTATTTATTTTGGAACAATTTGTTTAGGGATGGAGTATATTTATTACACTGATACAAAACACGTGCTCTGACGTGCTTGGGGCCATGCCACACAGCCTACAGACATGCAAACCACTAAAAGACTCTGCAGACATGCTTGCTAATTGTCAACTGTAAAAATCATGCACCAGTCTTTCCTTAAACAATTTGAGGAACTACAGCCATCCAGTGTCTTTGCCGTGAGGCCCAGAACCCAACTGACCTAGTACACAGTGCCAACATCAGAGAGCACTGTCATCCCTTCCATGATGTAATCCAAGATGGCAGCCATGATGTCAGCTGATGAGGCCAGTACCATTATCCAAGATGGTGGCAAACAATGTGTTTGCCATGAGGTCTAGTACAGAGTAACACCACCAGAGAGTGCTGTAATCCGTTCCATGATCTAATCCAAGATGGTGGGGGGGAAATGGCGAAAAACACTGTAGTTGCCATGGAGGCTGGAGTCCAACTAACCTATTACACAGTACTCCCACCAGAGGTGTTGTCATCCATTCCATGATGTAATCCAAGATGGTGGTCTGGAGGAGGAAAATGGCGTGAAAATAACTCAACCTGTGCTGGGCTGGTGGAGGGAGTAAGGGAGGAGTGTACTTTATTTATTTTGAAACAATTTATTTAAGGATGGAGTATTTTTATCACACTGATACAGAACACACGCTCTGACATGCTTGGCCGCGTACCACACAGCCCACAGACCTGTTAACTACTCCTAAATAACGCTCTGAAGACATGCAAAAAAAACCTAAATTACCGTAATAATTTCAGTACAGACTTGCAATCTCCTCCTAAATAAGACAGTACACAGATGTGCAGACACGAAATCAACTTGTAAACTGTCCAAATAGTGCATAGCACAGCCTACAGACCTGTTTGCAAAATAATCCAACAGACATGCAATCAACATGCACAAAAACTGTCCACCACCCCCTGTCCAGTAGACCACACCCTGTGAAGTGATGCAGCTGTCAGCTGTCAGACCATGCACAGGAGCCCTCAAACATGAGGCAGCGACATCCCTTTCATACTTGGTACCTGAGAAATTCCTCCTGAAATACGTGTTCACCTAGGCACAGTTGCTGACTCAACTGGATGGGAGTGCAGACACTCCAGAGGCGTGTGCACCAACACAGCTGCAAACCACCTCCAGATGCAAGCCAGTGCCACCCATTGCTCTCACGCCACTGCAAGTGAAAGTTGCTTCTATATTCGCGTGTACAGTCAGTGTTATACTGACATCACAGAACTCCAAGGCGCACTCTCGCTGCTCCCATACGCAAGACAACTCTGGGTGGCATGTGTGTTTACCGTTTATAACAGAGTAGCATAGTGTGCATTTTTCCTAGCCGGACATGCGAGCTGTGTCTAATCATGCTTAACTGCCCAACGTGACTGACACAATGCCACGAAGTGTGCTCATGTAGCTACAAACCGTCGCAAGCACATCTAAAAAGGTTCTCAGTCTTATACTGATGTCATGTGGCTATGCAAAATCAGAACCGAGTCGACCTCTCGGAAATTGTATAGTGTCCCAGAAATAGTTAACGGTCACTTTCTTGATGTCTCAGTTTGTATGCAAGGAAATTCTTGCCCTAACAGAACCTGTTTACGAAAATAGCGCGGAATAACATCGAATGCAGTCTTCCTAGTCATCCTAACGTAGCATCCCCTCCATCACCTGTTACCCTTCCTGTTTTCAACACATACACAAGCGTTTCCTCCGCTATCTAGAGACTCCTATATCCCAGCACAAAAGAATGTCTTGCAAATGAATCGAGTATTATGATTGGCTCTTATCAAATTTACCTTCCAAATTAATGATGCCATCGGTGTGGAAGCACAGTTTGCCTTTTCTTTTTCTTCCTGCAGACGAGACTATCAGTGGTAAAATTAAACCCTGAAAAGTGTCCTACATATCGTCAAATATGGAAAGACTCATACTCAGTTACAATGCTCTCCCAGTGAGGACAGGAGCTTGAATATTAGAATGTGAAACCGATGTCCAACCCATCAATATATCACCATGTACTGAGTGGCTGTAGTAAACATAAAATTCCTACCCTGCGCCATACAAAGTCAGTCCTTTTACATCATTCATACATGTACTGCAAAGGCAGACAGCACAGTACGTATACTCACATCACTAGATATTCCCCTATGAGGTCAGGAAGGCATCCACCCCCGACAGGTGACCAGAGTGCCCAGAGTGGATCGAAGTCACTCTCAGAACTGTTCTACAAATTCTAGCTCGTTCCCCTTGGCATAAACACGTTACTGTTTCTGGTCCGAACCTGCTTGCTTGCTTGAATTTTTCTACACCCATCTCCAGACTCTGGGATTAAAAGAATACAGGTATTTTCACATGGTTTGCACACAGCGGTAGCCTACCAATCGCTCGCACAACATAATTCCGAAGATATAGACTGGAAATTCTTTCTCTAGAAACTCAAAATTTAAGCACTTATCCTGTCTGCGAAGACCTTTACGCAGGAACTCCAAACAAATTGAGGAAAATGATATTTCCACTCGCAAACACCAATGTAACAGATTCCAAATCATCCTTATAATTTAGAAAGTCAACTAAGATGTTTCTCATGTCTAGAGAACAAGCAAACATCTCTTTCATCTGCTAGATGCAAACACCACAACTGATGTTCCCTCAACTGAATAAAGGCGCGAAATGTGCAGAAGCTGTCAACCGAACAGTTTACATGGGAGGGAATAACAGTCCAGGACAAACACAACTCCATATTCAATCTTCTCAAATTTCCACATGATCATGAAAGCTATCCAACACATACTAAGTATTAGTTCAAAGTTAATTCATCTACATTTCTGCATTCCAACAGGCCATTGCATTCGGACGGCTGCTGCTGTTAACGGGATAGGTGAATCATTCACGTCACTTGCGCTGCATACTGAGTGCACATAGGCAGAATCACGACATTCGACAATGAGCGAAGTATTGGGTCAGGAAATAGAAATATCGGTACCCATTCTTATGACTTGACATACTCTCCCCTCTGACATCACAGTACTCTATGTCAAATCCATACCTAAATTACAACTGGACATAGTCATTTCCTTTGCACATATCGGAACACAAGCACATACTTTATAAGCCTGATGCTCAAGGTGAACCTATCATACATCCCCTACTACTTAGTATAATACTTGGCCAATAAATTATTCCAGACAATACAAAATAATACTGAGAGAAAATCAGTGATGGTTGGACATGTCTCATAAGTTTTTCTTGAGAGTGCTACCACCATGTCTTAGAAGAAGAGTCGTAATCGGCCAGCTGTTAAAAAACCTGATCCCAACAACTACTGTATGTTACTGTCACATGTGGTCTTGGTTCTACAGGTGCACACAAGTGTCCATGTTAAAAGCTTTACCTGCTTTATAAATCGAGGTATGGCATTACCTACGAATAGTGTGGTTTTTCCGGACAAAGAGGTGGTGATCGCTGGAGTGTATATTATCAGAACAGCAGTCCGATTACATGTAGTCCACAATGCAACCTCGTGACAGAACCGCTGAATTTTGAAAGTGATTCGGCTAAGGAACGTGGTATGTAACGTGTATTTGTGAATCCCTCACACCACCGCAACTGCATATTTTTCCAGTATGTGTAACGTATTCTCTCTCGATACTATGTCAGAGGTCGTGCGCTATATCCACTGAATTATAGGCGATGACTGATTGAGACGATCACAAACAGCAGTAGATGGTGTGCTGATTAAGGCTGTATGAAATAAACACCAGATTTTCACATGTCTAGTGCTACGCTATCCGCTAGAAACGACGCCTATGATTTGGAATCAAGTCCTCCCTTTCAACCAAATACCTACGTTAGATCACAGCCAAAAGTGAATCATATTTCTGGCATTGTCATATCTCGAAACGAGACACCTTTCTATAACCTGTCTGCTACAGTAAAATTCCAACCTGGTTTTAGTCAGCCCCTACGCATCTTGCAACCGATCCAATTTCTACAGCTTAGCGCATATGATCATTTCAATTTAAGTCGGAATTGAGCAGAAGTAAGAGAAAGCCATATAGATCACTTTCTGCAACCCATGTAGAAACAAAACGACCTGAGGACAATGCTTTGACCATTCAGTGGAAATGTGCGCATTGTGGCGCGTCTCCAAACTAGATACTGATACTACACTCCAAAGCAGATCCGCATCCATTCAAATTTATCACCTAGGCACCGTTGCTCGCGCGGTGATGCATAGCTTCGGTGCAGTATAGTGCGGATAGAGAGATTTCGCAATGCTTCCCAGAATAACACAGCGTGCATCCCTCCTAGCATTCCTAACGGAACACCCCATCTCTCACTGAATTTACCTGTCAAACTGCTGCTGCTACCTATGCAGGACTACCCTATTAAATACACAGCTTTTGATCCATTGCAGAGGGCAGTATAAGGTTTCATCACCCATACTGTAGGATGATGACCGTATCCAACAGACTATACTGTAACTCGCAATAGACGCTCTCTGTAACCCTGTGTTGTTTGAAACATTGTTTTCTAACACACTTTGTACACTGCTATACATCTTGTTTTTCTGCCACGACTTTGAGGTCTGTGCCAGGTCTTAAACTGACATTAAGACGCTCTGATCTACGGCCTCTTGCAGAAAACTAGACATCGCGTCGTGTAAATAATTTTGTTGCTGCGGCTACCATAACACGCGACACACGGTGGATGATTTTAAATAAAAGACAGTTACAACATAAGGAAACAATAAGAGTTTTACAGCATTGGTGTAGGTCTCCAAACTACATTTAAACTCATCTGTGATTGTCATTGAATAGCTGATGACTCTACATTCCGTTTCGTCTGATTGATCATATTGCAGTCATGTGCACGATCAGTGTTTCGATTCTATCCACCCCAGAAGGTGCTGTCCATCCACCAAAACTCTTTCTCCAACTCAAACAAGTGATATTAGTCAATCATTATGTGATACCCAACAGCATGCCAGTGCACAGATGGGATGGAAAAGGCACCATCGATGTACTCTAATAACAAGCATCACAGTTGATAGTGCAAACAATTTTAGCAATTTTACAGTAATTTCAACACCGACCAATGATGTGACACCATGTTTCCCAATTTCAGTATCATAGCTAAACGACCCCTTCTCGACTTTGGGAGTATTGTTGCGAACGTGGATAGATGACTGCACAGTACGTCCATTCATTGGCAATTCTTGAACACATACACAATCAAAGTATATCAGACTTCGCTCTACATATTTCTAACACCTCGAGCATAGTGCTTAATTTACTATCTATCTCTCAGCGTATGGGAGTCACAGAGCATTCCCGCTGACTTAGGGTAAAATTAGAGAGTGAAAGACCCTCCTCACACTGTCATTGACCAACCAGCCTTGCAACACCGTTACTGATTTAATCTGCAACCAACCAGAAGAAGGCCGCTACGTTCGACGTCGCGTGAATGAATGAAGTTTTCCGGGTCCTCACCCATCCAAGTACACAAGATTGTTCGAGATGCACCCATATCGAAGAGGTTAGTACTCCTTATCGATGTATAGTAACAAATTTCAAAGTGTCATGATGTAACAGCAGACGGTTAAGAAGAACAAGTATCGAGTGATTTTTATGTGCGCGATCGAGCTCCAGACAGATGGAGTTCGACGCATATTTACGTAAGTCAACTAAGTTGTCAACTCTAAAGAATTGTTCTAGAGTCTAGGATCAGTAGCTGGAAGGTATTGGTAAGAGAGAACATAAACACATGCAATTCTGAGGCTGCAACGTTCCACACTTAAAGCGGGCTATAATGCCAGATCGCTTGCGTTTCCGACCTATCAGTCGTATGGAATGTAGCGCTGTTAATATTCCAATGTATGAAATATATTTCAAGCTGATCACATACATCCTTCTTTCCGGTTTCTCTACGATAAACTATGTTATCGAACCGTAAAAGGAAAAAACTACTTCCTTTTTTTTTTTTAATCTCTTTTTGTTCGCTTCATCTGCTCGGGGCGGACGTCGTAAGACATCCGTTTAAGTTCGTTGTTGATCGATTAGCTAAGTTTTTTTATTACAGAGGGCTGTTAACCCTCTGACCGAACACGCTGAGCTACCGTGCCGGCTGTAAATGAAGGGGAGCCAACAGATTTTTATGTGCGCGATCGAGCTCCAGACAGATGGAGTTCGACACGCATATTTACGTAAATCAACTAAGTTGTCAACTCTAAAGAATTGTTCTAGAGTCTAGGATCAGTAGCTGGAAGGTATTGGTAAGAGAGAACATAAACACATGCAATTCTGAGGCTGCAACGTTCCTCACTTAAAGCGGGCTATAATGCCAGATCGCTTGCGTTTCCGACCTATCAGTCGTATGGAATGTAGCGCTGTTCCAATGTATGAAATATATTTCAAGCTGATCACATACATCCTTCTTTCCGGTTTCTCTACGATAAACTATGTTATCGAACCGTAAAAGGAAAAAACTACTTCCTTAAAGTATGGGCCCTGTGTGATAGAGTACAATATAGCTTTCCGGAGATGTATAGCGCCCACTGTTCACATCCGATCACGGTTCGGAAATTATACTACATCTGCATCAGCCCTATAGAAAATGATCGTTAGTAACAGCAAATAGCTCGTACAAGGAAACAGATAAACGCATAGCAGCAGTATCCGGCATGTGAGGATTACAAGTCATTCCGTCACTAACTCTGTAAACAGCACATCTGTCTAGCAGCAGCGTCCGACATGTGAAAATTACGAGTCATTCCGTCACTAACTCTGTAAACAACACATCCGTCTAACAGCAGCACCCGACATGTGAAAATTACGTCATTCTGTCACTAACTCTGTAAACAGCACATCTATCAGGCAAATGTATACATGGGTATTCAAACGCCTCACAAGCAATTATCGCTAACTTAGTTATGAAGCTGAAGTCCTGATTTTACACCCAAGATGCGACAGGGGGATGGAGTACATCACATAAATCGTAATTCGCTTAGGGGAAAGTGCCACGTTTCATCACACCTGAGATGGAAGTCCTCTGATGACCGACAGGTTTACCGTTAACAATCGCAAGTAGACAGTGCTTTAAACCATATACAGAACTTGTGGCTATATACTAATCTCGATGGCAAGCTAAGTCACGCGACTGATGCATCCTGACAGAACAGTGGAAAAATTTACCTGCAGCAACTTCCCGCTCCCTATAATGCATCATCAGTCTACCATTAAACCGTACTTTGATACAGCTCCATCTAAATCGGTCACCCCGTCCACTCTCTCTTATTCTTTAACACAGATGCAAGTAAGCTTAGAGGCGGATGGTTCTCCGTCTTCCTGAAAAGCGTCAAATACAGTAGCCAACTCGCGTTTATCACTGGTACATAAATAGACATACAGTATAATGCCACCTCGACAGAGAAAAAATCGACCGCTTCCCTGATTCCCTACGATTCCATGTCGACGTTTCCTAGGATTCTTCTTGATGCCGCCTACTCGCCCCCATGCACAAATTCTTCTGCGCGAGCCAGAAGATATGCAAGTACTTCCTCAATTTCCCCGCATTTCGCTGTATATTTGGTCAATCTATACCTATACCCCCCCTCATTTTTCGCAATTCTATCGATTTTTCTGTGTCAGTTCTATCCATACGATCATGATGTAACCTCTCGTTCTGTGTTATAAAATTACTTGTAAATGTAGCACAGATGCCAACACCTAGCCCAAATGCACTGATCGGAGGGGGGGGGTGTAGTATAGCACTGTATACGAATGTGTCCAGTCACCTCTACATTTGGAGAGAGTTTGCTCTGTTTTCTGTATGCCTGTGTATTTGCATGTGTTCTTAGAATAACAAAATTTTATTTATCCTTAAATTGTTGTTATTTTCAAAAGAATATTATTCTTTATCAAATGTGTAGATGAAAATAAAAACAAAACTAAAAACTGCATAAAAGATGCAAAATGGAAACGACTTGTTTTAAAACATCAGTTAATAAGTCTTTAATTTTGTAATAAATAAATAAATAGACAAACACCTCCTCGTCCCAGAAGCGATCGCTTTGACGCGCACTGTCATCCATTTCTTTTGATATTAGTCTACATTTGTCAGACCAGAAATTCTTATCTTCTTTCCATTTCATTTCACTGGCGCCCTGTATATCGCCACTGGGTCTTCACATTTTATGGCTTTCCAACCACATTGAATGTTCTGACTGTTCTGACATTCCGGGTCCTGATATGTAAAATGTTGCCCTTTCGTTTCTTACCCAATCTTTCCCTCATGGTTACCATCCTCTTGGAATATCCTGCACTGAGAAATTCGAATGAGGTACTAAAGCAGAATCTTTCGCCAATGGAGTTATCATCACGACAGTTCTTCAGTTGCAGACCACGTGTCCTGCAGCCGAACACGCAGAAACAGCTCGCGTAAGATAGACCAATGAGTTATTGACTTTCTCACTTTGTCAACCTCTTTTTCTTGCATAAATCATCCATTTTTTCTGAAAGTGTAATAATTTTCTTGTTGTACGTGTACATCACATCTAACGCTTTCCATTACATTCGGATGATTCCTTGGTGCCTCGTTTTTTTGTCTTAGGATGCACCTAACATATGTGTATTAACTCCCATAAAAGTGTAAAATATAATTTTAGTTTGTCGTTATACTACGTCTTTTTACAATTAATTTAGTAATGTGGTATGTTTTTAGACTTGCATATGAGAACATCCGAAACGGCGGCGGATATTTGTCATAGTAGTGTTCTTGTATTACATTGTTTTACATTAGGCTTCATGAGGTAGTTTCAACCAAATTGCGTATCGAAAGGGCTTTGACTCGCACAACAAGAAATGTTATGTCTTGCAGTTTAACCTTAGAATATATCTCACCAAAGGGTTTACATTAATTGTACACAAGTATCTTACTCCATTTTATGTACGACTGCGGCACTATACACAGACCGATATTTGTAAAGTTTGGTCCTCAGCTACGTAATGCAAGTTACCACAGTGTAAATGTCGTGTGACTAGGGCCTCCCGTCGGGTAGACCGTTCGCCGGGTGTAAGTCTTTCGATTTGACGCCAATGCAGCGACTTGCGCGTCGAAGGGGATGGAATGACGATGATTAGGACAGCACAACACCGAGTCCCTGAGCAGAGAAAATCTCCGAGCCAGATGGGAATCGAACAAGGGCCCTTAGGATTGACATTCTGTCGCCCTGACTACTCAGCTACCGGGGCGAAAGACTCGCACCCGACGAACGATCTACCCGATGGGAGGCCCTAGTCACAAGACATTTACATTTACAACAGTGTAAGTTGAATCTGTGAATGTATCTAATTGTATGGCTATGTAACACATTTTATTTCCACACTTCTGAAGATCCTCGCACTGGTCGAGTGAAACATGTAAAAATAAAGAAACTGTTACAAGCGGCTTGTAGCTGCTCTGTTTTCTTTACTAACCGTCGCTGTCCCCCTGCAGCCAAATGCCTGCGCTCGCTATATACAGAGTTATTCAGCTGCCCCTAGCGATGTCGTTTCATACGGCCCACAATGTTACATCTGGCCTTCAAAATCTATGCGTGAGATTTTCATATCCTCTCGCTCGTTGTACGCAAACTACTACTTCTACAGAAAAAATGAACAGGACCTTTTTGTACGAAATTTAATGTAGTTAAGTTTTGTACAGGGATTCGTTTCCACAAGAGGCCTCAGTTTTCGAGTTACTCAAGAAAAAGGTATAAAAGCTACCTTCAAACGCACCCCCACTCCCACCCACGGCGACCAACCGATCAGGATTTCCAGATGTTGTTCATGGCACTCCCTCCTGGCACTGTACAAATATTCACGACTTCACGAATTATTTCCCACATTCAACCTCTTTTTGTCTTCACTGACTTGCCTTATTACGCCACCGGCTTAGTCGAGCACTTACAAATTGTAAAATAGAAGTTTATGCAAATTTTGTCGGCCGTTGTGGCCGAGCGGTTCTAGGCGCTTCAGTCCGGAAACGCGTTGCTGCTACAGTCGCACGTTCGAATCCTGCCTCAGGCGTGGATGTGTGCGATGTCCTTAGGTTAGTTAGGTTTAAGTAGTTCTAAATCTAGGGGACTGATGATCTCAGATGTTAAGTCCCATAGTGCTCAGAGCCATTTGAACCATTTTGTAAATTTTGTGAATTTTAACAGGATAAAATAAAGTTACATCGTCATATTCGTCAGGTCTTCTGGTTACGAAATTATTGTGCTTGTAAGGACTAAATTTGGATCGAATTAGTTTTAGCGTAATGTTTAAGAAAGTCGGTTTTTATTTCATTACCCTCACGGGAACGTTTAAATAAATAGTGTTGACGAAATACCCGATCATACTGCTGGCGTAGTAGCCCAATATCAAGAATAGTCCGTGCGGTCGGAAACTTTTGTACTGTTGTAGGAGGGAGCTCCACGAACAACATACTACAATTCCTGACTGGTGAGGGATGAGTGTGATGCTGGAGGACCTTTTGCACGTTTTTCTTCACTAATTCGAAAACTGCAGCCTCTAGCGGAAACTAACATGAGTAAAAAATTTAACTACACTGACACCAAGAAGGCGTTGTGCGACATAAACGGAAGTTGATAGACCTTGCTTCTACATTTGAAGGATGATGTGTGTTCAGATTTAACTGCCGCTAGTAGCGCCACTATGAGGATGTAAATCCGGTTTGCTTTCAGTACACGCTGCTATGGTCCCAAGCTTTGAGACTGGTCGTAGTGAGTTGATGTTAATCAAGAATGTCGTCAGTCGACAAGGACGCCAATATCAACACCTCACTGAGTTTGAACGAGGATGTGTAATAGGGATACTGTACAAATACTAAGCAGTAATGCAGCCACTCTACATGATTCCTAGCATCGGTTCAAAAATGGTTCAAATGGCTCTGAGCACTATGGGACTTATCACCTGTGGTCATCAGTCCCCTACACACACATCCATGCCCGAGGCAGGATTCGAACCTGCGACCGTAGCAGTCGCGCGGTTCCGGACTGAGCGCCTAGAACCGCTAGACCACCGCGGCCGGCCCTAGCATCGGTGCTCACGAAATGTACAGTTGCAAAAAGACTGGACTGTGTACGGTCCAGTGGCACTACTGAGAGGAAAGACCATCGTGTTCGGCGTATGGCTTTGGCGCATCGTACAGCCTCTGCAGGAGCAATTTGAGCAGCAGTTGCACCACAGTGCCACAACAAACTTTTACGAATCAGTTACTTTAAGGACAATTACGAACCACCGACAGTAAATAGCTGCCATTTGCGTCTTCAGTGGTGTCAAATGGTTCAGTGGTGTCAAACTAAACTCCGTCCAGCAGGCCTTCAACTCCCAACGGTACCGACCGACCGCCGTGTCATCCCTAGTCTATAGGCGTCACTTGATACTGATATGGAGGGGCATGTGGACAGTACACTGCTCTCTGGGCCATTGTCAGATTTTGCGACCGGAGCCGCTACTTGCCGGTCAAGTACTTCCTCAACTGGTCTCACAATGGCTGAGTGCATCTCGACTGCATACCGAAGAGTCAACTATTCAGGTACTAGCCATGACCAATAGCGCTTGACATAGGTGATATGACGGGAACCGGTATTACCACTGCGACAAGGCCGTTGGTTTCGGAGGAATCAAGAGATCTTAATGGAGCTCTGTTGTGTTTTCTGATGAAAGCTGGCTTCCCCTCGGTGCCAGTGATGGCCGTGTGTTGCTTAGTGTGAGGCTAATTGAGAGCCTGTGCTACACACACTGGACCTATAGCTGGAGTGCGATTTCGTATGACAGCAGGAGAACTCCCGTGCTTTTGCCACGCAACCTGACAACAAAATCGTTGTAAGTCTGGTGATTCGACCTGCTGTGTTGCGATCTACATCTACATCTACATAGTTACTCTGCCATTCTAACTTAAGTGCCTGGCAGAGGGTTCATCGAACCATTTTCCGGTCTAAGGCGCTGCAGCCATGGACTGTGCGGCTGGTCCCGGCGGAGGTTCGAGTCCTCCCTCGGGCATGGGTGTGTGTGTTTGTCCTTAGGATAATTTAGGTTAAGTAGTGTGTAAGCTTAGGGACTGATGACCTTAGCAGTAAAGTCCCATAAGATTTCACGCACATTTGAACATTTGCACATTTTTGAACCATTTTCATACTACTTCTCTATCATTCCACTCTCGAATGACGCGTGGGAGAAAGGAACACCTAAATTTTTCCGTTCGAGCTCTGATTTCTCTTATTTTATTATGATGATCATTTCTCCCTACGTAGATGGGTCTCAACAAAATATTTTCGCATTCGGAAGAGAAAGTTGGTGATTGAAATTTCGCAAATAGATCTCGCCGCAAACAATACCGCCTCTGTTTCAGTGACTGCTACCCGTACTCGCGTATCATATCAGTGACACTCTCACCCCTATTGAGTGATAACATAAAACGAGCTGCCCTTCTTTGCACTTTTTCGATGTTCTCCATCAATCCTACCTGGTAAGGATCCCATATCGCGCAGCAATATTCCAGCAGAGGACGGACAAATGTAATGTAGGCTGTCTCTTTAGTGGGTTTGTCGCATCTTCTAAGTGTCCTGCAAACAAAGCGCAGTCTTTGTTTCTCCTTCCCCATAATATTATCTATGTGGTCTTTCCAATTTAAGTTGCTCGTAACTGTAATTCCTAGGTATTTAGTCGAATTGACAGCCCTTAGATTTGTGCGATTTACTGTATACCCAAAATTTATCGGATTTCTTTTCGTACCCATGTGGATGACCTCGCACTTTTCTTTGTTTAGTGCAGTTTTCCACTTTTCACACCATACAGAAATTCTCTCTAGATCATTTTGTAATTGGAATTGATCGTCTGATGATTTTTCTATATGGTTATTACTGCGTCATCTGCCAACAATCTAAGGGGGCTGCTCAGATTACCACCTAGGTCATTTATGTAAATCAGGAACAGCAGAAGGCCTAAGACACTACCTTGCGGAACGCCAGATATGACTTCTGTTCTGCTCGATGATTTACCATCTATCACTACGAACTGTGACCTCTCTGAGACTAAATCACGAATCGAGTCACACAACTGAGGCTCCATATGCACGCAATTTGAGTAATAGTCGCTTGTGAGGAATGGTACCAAAAGCCTTCTGGAAATCTAGGAATACCGAATCGATCTGAGATCCTTTTGTCGACAGCACTCGTTACTTCATGGGAATAAAGAGCTAGCTGCGTTGCACAAGAACGATATTTACTGAATCCGTGTTGCTTATCTATCAATGAGTTATAATGTTAGAGTACAGTATATGCTCCAAAATCCTACTGCAAATTGAGGTCGCTGATATGGGTCTGTAATTCAATGGGTTACTCCTATTTCCTTTCTTGAATATTGGTGTGACCTGTGCTACTTTGCAGTCTTTAGGAACAGACCTTTCGTCATTATGAACAGCACTCCAGGGGGTATTTTCCAACAGAATAACGCTCGCCCGCGTACAATGTGTCGACATGTTGCCTTAGCTTGCTCGATCCTCAGATCTGTTTCCAGTCGAATACACATGGGATATCATCGGACGACTACTCCAGCGCCATCCATGAACAGCATTAACAGTCCCTATATTGACAAACTAAGTTCAACCAGATGTAACTCCATAACAAAAACCATTGAACAGGCAGGCGGTTACACTGGTTATTACACTCGTTATTAATGTAGCAGCATTTCACATTTTCAATGGTTTATCTCGCACTTATATTAACCTGTGATCTTGCAATGTTAATCACTTAAATTTGTTACCTAGACAAAAGTATTGCAGCATTTTTATTACTCTGCACTGATTAATTTTTGATTTTGCGATTTTTTTCCACCTGTGTGAATTAAATTTCCTTCAAAAAGGTCCTGTTCATTTATTCTGTAGGACTAGTTGTATGCTTGTAGCGAGCAAGAGAATATGAAAATCTCGCATGTAGTTTTTGAAGCCCAGATACTGAATTTCGGGCTGCATTAGACGACATAGACAGGGACAGCTGAATCATGTCGTGTACGTTACTATAACACAAGTGGGTGACGAGTGAAAATGTTAACTTTCGATGTTAGCAGCCGAAGCAACGTCAATGTCAAAACATTCGACCCAAAGTCGTTGACGCTCATGTTCTGTTTCGTCGACGGCTTGTGTTAATGACGCCGTCTGAAATGCATTGTTGAATGCCTTGACGTTCTGTTCCGCGAAGTTCAAATTTATGTTGATCCAGCACAGCTTCTAGCGAAGATACAACCACAACAAACTTGAGTCAATTGTCAATATTCATCGACTCGTTTTTGTCATAACAAAGATATTGCAAATTTTTGCGTGAAAAACGAAGGGTATTGCGCGGCACTACCTGAAGAAAGTGAACAGGATGTATTAAATGTGTTCTGTCTCGGTAACTGTTCAGGGGAGGACATACGTTTCGTGAATGTTTTTGCGCCGTGTGACACGTGTTTCTATTTTACAATCCACGAAGACAAAGTGGACAATATTAAACAATTTTCTTTTGGTCTTCGCTCAATAGGCTATAGAGAAGAACGAATGAAGAAAATATTTAATGAATCTAATCTTTTTGTAGATTTTATAAGAATCAATACGTGTGAAGATTGCTACATTGTAGCTTGTGAGACGGTCAGGAGGCTCACCACGGCCATGAATTATTCGAGATGAGGCAGCGGCTGTCCAAGATTACTGTCTACGCCTTAATTGCCGCACTGTCGATGGAGAAGGTCGTGTGAAAGCACAGCGATAAAACAAGTTGTCCGCTTGACGAATAATGTCTTGCAAGAATCTCGTCCTGTCTAAGTCTCCTGCATTGGCAAGTTCCACTCGTTTTTTTGTCGCGTACCTTCTCTTGACTTAATACATTGCAGTTTATCTGAAACCTGCTACCAGTAAAGCGAGGAAGAAACGTGCCAAACACTGCCTCGTCGAGCACCTCTTTAGCTCCATATCGATGCAATGAAATAAATTTTATATCGATGTACTAAAATCGAAAAAAATGCGAATCTAGGAAACATTGATGATGTATACCGAGTGACTAAATGTAATTTCGGATTGCTGACGTATGAAACTGTAATGTTTAGATTGAATAAAAACAGAAAAGGACAGTTAAATGCCAAGAGAATCACTGATTCATTATATCAGTCAAAATTTGACATATCATCAGAAGACTGAGACTCAAACAAGTAATCAGAAATATATGTTCTACCATCATAGTTGCTAGAAGGGATAACGGCTACAGAAAATAAAATAGTACTGTATGTAGTGTCAAGAATTTCTGAAACCTGTAAACTAGTCAACTGTTATAAACAAAAACGTTGTCATCACGCTATGGTTGTCTGAAAGGATATCAAAGTTACGCATACTGTCAGTATGACACCTTATAAACATAAATCAATTACTTTAATAATATGCAGAGGAATAAATAAGTAAATTGACGGTGTATTATATGAAACAGACTAACGAGGCACAAATGACAGTTTCGACTTTAGACTAACTAACGAGAGGACGACTAAGAGAAACTAATATATCTTCATTTTAATTATGAGACGCAAAGAAAGCCATAGACGATATAAAGTGTAGATTCAGGGCGATAATTATTGAATTACATGTGTAAAAAAAATTAATTACAAACTACTGCGTGCACATACATTATTCAGCATGTAAACGTCGCTACCGATATTCGGATTTAGGTTATGACATGTTCGATATGCCTGCCATCATTGGTGATGATGTGGCGCAGACGAATAGCAAAATTCTGCATGATCCGCTGAAGTGTCGGAACATCGATGTTGTCGATGACCTCCTGTATCGCTATTTTCACCTCAGCAATGGATTTGGGCTTATTGCTGCACACCTTGTCTTTAATATAGACCCATAGAAAGGAGTCGCACATGTTCAGATCCGGAGAATATGGCGGCTAATCGAGGCCCATGTCAGTGGCCTCTGGGTACCCCAGAGCCAGAATGCGGTCCCCAAAATTCTCCTCCAGGACATCACTCTCCTGCTTCGATGGGATAGATCTCCGTCCTACATTAACCACATCTTGTCGAAATCAGGGTCACTTTGGATAATGGGGGTGAAATCATCTTCCAAAACCTTCACGTACCGTTCGGTACTCACCGTGCCCTCAAGGAAAACCGCACCGTGACTGGACATTGCACACACACAGACACCCGTTGAGGCTGAAGAGACCTCTCGATCGCGAAATACGGATTCTCAGTCCCCCAAACGCGCCAATTTTGCTTACTGATGAAGCCATCCACATGAAAATGGGCTTCGTCGCTAAACCAAACCATAATGCCCATACTAATTCCCACCGTGCCTCGCGGCCAACTGCGCAGTTTGAACGTTCTGACGCAAACCATTCAGAAGTTATGACGATTTTATTTCATGCAGTTCAATAACTGTATATGCGCGAAATCGTAAGAAAGGGGGTAAAATACGGAGATATGAGAATAATCTACAGTACCAACTGAAACGAAAGTGCAAAATCACTGGAAATAAGTACAGATAAAGAAACGTGTAGCGCTAGATTCCAGATACTTGATGTTATCCTTTACCTTGTGGATGACGAAAGTAAAGAAAAGATTAAAAGAACATTTGAGAACAGCGTAACAACTAGAAAGGGATTAGTTCCAGGCGACGACGTTCGCAGATTAAATGATCTCATGTGAGATCGCGGGAGACGGAAAATAAAGGGCAGTGGAAATAATAGTCTACATGGCACTGAATTTAGACGAGGATAAGTAAAGTGCAATGCAAAGTGATGAAGAGTTGTAGTAAGAAGATTAGAGGTTTTGCTAGATGTCAAAACTTAAAAAGGTTCAATACAGTAAGGGAAATAATTCTCCAAGATTACACAAAATAGCCAAATAATGACATTAGGCTAGTGTTGCAGAATAATAGTAGTCTACTGAGACCAGATATTAACGTGGAATTGAAGGAGAGGTTTCCGAAACTGCACGTATAATACCATAGAATTAAAAAAACGGACAGTATGAGAAACGGACAAGGAGAAACTGTGAGCATTAAAACCAGTGTGCCACGGGAAGGTGAAACAAGATAAACAGGCAGGTCAACAACGAAATTTACAAGCTTTATGATGCGTAGAGGAGGGCAGGAGTCTACAGAAAAGCCTTACCAGAAAAAATGCTGACAAATCCGTAGAACATGGTTCAAATGGCTCTGGGCACTATGGGACTTAACTTCTGAGGTCATCAGTCCCCTACAACTTAGACCTACTTAAACCTAACGAACCTATGGACACCACACACATCCATACCCGAAGTAGGATTCGAACCTGCTGCCATAGCGGTCCTGCGATTCCAGACTGTAGCGGCTAGAACCACACGGCCACCCCGGCCGGCGTAGAACATGTAATGATATCCAGGGAGACAGTACTTGTAGAGCACGTTGGTTCTACACTGTCTAGTCACATTAATGTGGCCGGCCAGGTTCTAGGCGCTTCAGTCTGGAACCGCGCTACCGCTACGGTCGCAGCTTCGAATCTTGCCTCGGGCATGGATGTGTGTGCTGTCCTTAGGTTAGTTAGGTTTAAGTAGTTCCAAGTTCTAGGGGACTGATAACCTCAGATGTTAAGTCCCATAGTGCTCAGAGCCATTTGAACCATGATCTACGGATTTGTCAACATTTTTCTGGTAAGGCTTTTCTGTAGACTTCTGCCCTCCTCTACGCATCATAAAGCTTGTAAATTCCGTCGTTGACCTGGCTATTTATCTTGTTTCACCTTCCCGTGGCACACTATTTTAAATGCTCACAGTTTCACCTTGTCAGTTTCTCATACTGTCATTTTTTTAATTCTATGTTATTATTTGTGCAGTTTCAGAAACCTCTCCTTCAATTCCACGTTAATGTGTGGTCGAAGAGCGGACCGCTGCAAGACGTGCAGGAAGAGAGTCAGTGCGGCTGTGGAAGGCTAAGGTTCAAATGGCTCTGAGCACTATGCGACTTAACTTCTGAGGTCATCAGTCGCCTAGAACTTAGAACTAATGAAACCTAACTAACCTAAGGACATAACACAAATCCATGCCCGAGGCAGGATTCGAACCTGCGACCGCAGCTGTCACTCGGTTCCAGACTGTAGCGCCTAGAACCGCACGGCCACTCAGGCCGGCGGTTATGGAAGGTAGTGACAAGTATGTAGAGCCATGCCGTGGCCAACTGCGCTAGGTTTCTCGGCTGATGGTCCATGGCAGGTACAGCCAGATCGCTGAATGGTCAGCGCGACGGATTGTCATACCTAACGGCCCGGGTTCGATTTCCGTCTGGGTCGGAGATTACTCAGGGACTGGGTGTTGTGTTGTCCTAATCATCATCATTTCATCCCGATCGACACGCAAGTCGGTGAAGTGGCGTCAACTCGATAGACTTGCAACAGGCGAATGGTCTACCCGACGGGAGGCCCTAGCCACACGGCATTTCCAATGTGGTCCCATACATTCCCGATTGGATTTAAATCCGAGTAGTCTGTTGACCATTGTAGTACGGTAAACTCATTCTAGTGCTCTTCCAATGACGCGCGTACACTAGGAGCTGTGTGGCACGTTGCACTGTCCTGCCGGTAGATGCCACCATGCTGAGCAAAAGTAAATTGCATGTAGGGGTGGACATGGTTCCCAAGGATAGATGCATACTTGTGTTGATCCACTGTACCTTCGAGTCACCCAGGTAAGGCCACTAAAGTATTCCCCAAACCACAATACTCCTTCATCTGCCATCGAGCATTCTGACGACTGTAGCAGGGTGTCGACCACATGTCCGATGGTGCATAAAACGCGATATCTGAAAAGGCGACCTGTCGCCACTCATCGGACGTCCAATTGCGATATCGGCGTGCAAATTCCAGCCTTCGTTGCCAATGAAAAGCAGTCAGTATGATTGCATGGGCCAAGTGTCAGGACGCCCGTACGCACCAACCGTTGCTGGACGGTCGTTTAGGAGACACTGCTGGTAGCCCCTTCGTTCATCTGAGGTGTGAGTTGCTCAGCTCTTGCACAGCTATTCGCCCATACCCGTCTTCGCAGCCCTCGTTCACCCTCATCTACGACCCGTGCTGAGTCACAATTGCCACAACACCTGGATTGGCTACCGCCATTTTTTGTGCATGGTAAACTTTACCCACGGCAGCACATGAACGGTTTACAAAGTTAGGCGTTTCGCAAATGCTTCCGCCCTTGGCCAAGAATCCATTGATCGTACTCTTTTGGACGTCAGGTAATTAGCTCGATTTATGTATTGTGCCAACGACTGCACTGTTGGCGTCTCCCCGACGAGCTTTATATATCCTCCACTGCTTTCGCTGCCACCTGCCATCTGTGAGTGTTTACCGAGTGCAGAAGTATGGAACCGGAATTTGGTTGCAATAATTACACGTCTGTTGTTTGAAACTGTAAACAAGACTTTATTCAAAATAATCTCCTTTGCTGTTTACACATTTATCCCAGCTCCCCCCGGCAGCCTA
The DNA here is from genome assembly GCF_023864275.1 of Schistocerca cancellata. Lineage (NCBI taxonomy): Eukaryota > Metazoa > Arthropoda > Insecta > Orthoptera > Acrididae > Schistocerca > Schistocerca cancellata. Next base: position 140,008,298 of record NC_064634.1, on the reverse strand, counting down.
TGACTGCCTCGCCAAAAAATGCAGCTTCTTTTGAAGCGAACCAGTCAGCGAGCCATTTTTGTACATTTTCATACGAATTGAAGCGTTGTCCGGAAAGAGCGTGTCCTACTGATGCAAACAGATGATAATCAGACGGAGCCAAGTCTGGAGAATAAGCCGAATGCCCTCGTATATCCCAAATGAACGCCTCGATCGTTTCCCTGACCAGTTTTGCTGTGTGATGGGGCGTTATCATGGAGCAATATGACTGTTGCCTTTTTCCATATTCAGTCACGTTTCTCGTAATGCTCGATGTAAATCGATCATTCGCTGTTGGTAGCGATCAGTGTTAACGGTTTCACCAGACTTCAGCAGCTCGTAATAAATAACATACTTCTCATCCCACCAAACATAGAGCATTGTCTTCTTTCCAAAGCGATTTGGTCTTGCAGCGATGTCGATGGTTTGCTTGGATTCACCCACGATTTACGACGCTTAGGGTCCTCAAAATATTTCCATTTTTCATCAACTGTCACTATTCGATGGAGGAACGACTTTCTTTTGTGTCTGGCGAGCAGCATTTCACAAGTGGTCTTTCGATTTGCTTGCTGTCTTTCATTCACTTCGTGCAGAACCCATTTTCCCACTTTCTCCACCATTTCCATAGCTTTCAATCGAAGGGAAACGGCTTTTTGCGTCACATTCAACTGTCTCGAAAGTTCCTGTTGATTTTGAGAATCATCTTCATCCAATAAAGCCTGCTATTCGTTCTCTTCGAACTTTCTCGGTGGTTTCCCGCGCTTGTCGTTTCTAACGTCAAAATCATCACTTTTGAATTTTTTGGGCCACTCGAACCACTGTGTTTTCTATAGAGCATGTTCGCCGAAAGCTTCGACAAGACTTCGACGCGATTCCGCAGCAGTTTTCTTCAAATGAGACCAGAAAACCAATTCTGTCCGCCAGTTGTAGTTCCTAGGCACCAAACTCGACATGTTTACGGGTTTTAAACAGATACTGATGTATGGAACTTGGGTTACTGTGTACTGACTTTGGTCGTCAGCCGTTATAGAAAGCAGATGGTGCTGCAGACGCGGTGTCACGAGCCATATACTGACGGCTAGCACCATCTATAGGGAAATTCCGGTTTCATACTTCTGCACCTAATATTACACCTTAACGTCGAACATAGGCAGTGGTCACAGTAACGTGAGTGGCCATTGTAGTAGGAAGCAGAGATCCCACTAGAAGCACATGATCGAAGATACAAAGAAGGGAACCAAATAAACGAAAAACAAAATAACTGCTGTGACTGTATTATCTTGATCCTCAAAATGGCTAGTTTAAAAGTATCTAATCCTCTGTAGTTGCTGTTTCATACTTAACTTCAGTTACTATAATGGGCAAGAGCATTCAACTTTCATAATTTGACTACCACTCCGCGTGTTGCTTAAGTGGCACGGTACGACACTGAAAGATGTATATCAATTCTATTCAAATTTATTTGTAACTCACAATATACACTGACCCACGAAAACACTGAATCACCCAGAAGGGGCGCAGTAAACGAAACTTCACGGGTTGTGACGGTCTAAGCCGTTATTTCAGTACAGTATCGAGACAAATTTGCAAACAATTTGGCAGTACGGTCCCACTTATCACTAGGTTGCTACATCCCCCCATGCTGAGGCAATCAGGCCCACGACTGTTGTAAGTGGTCCTTGGTATGCTGCATACTAACATTGGGAGGAGTTGAAAACTGAGATGGTCCCACACATGTACCGCTGGTGATAGTTCTAGATATCTTTCTGGCCACGGGAGTATCTTAACATCAAGCGGACGGTTGATAGAGATACGCATGTGGACGAACATTGTCCCGTAAGAGCAACACGATATTGCCAGTGTGAGAAACGGAGAAACTGTAAGTATTTGAAACATGGTGCCACGGGAAGTTAATGCAAATTAAACAGAGAAGTGAATAACAAAATTTAGAAGCTCTAGGAGGACCGTGAGTTCCGTTGTGGCGTTAGTTACCACAGTCACGTGACCTCCTTTCATCCCTGATGGCTCCCCACACTGTGACGTCAGGAGTAACATCGCTGTGCCTCGCCAAAGCATTGGAAAAATAGGACCCCTCCTCACGTCGTAGGCATAATCGCCGACCATGGATATATGGAGTCGTGCAGAAGACAATGCGACGCCATTCACCAACGGTCCATGCTTCATACTCACGGCATCGCTCCAAAAGCAGGCGTTCATGTTGTGGTCTTAATAGCAGTCTGCGCATTCGACTGTTGTTCTGCTAGCAGAACTACTATTCTCCAACCAATGGTAGGGGATGACGCAGGGACTCTCCTATTTGCTCTCGTATGGCAGGCGCAGATGTGGGAGGATTACGATGCTCTATGTGCACAATATGGCGATCCTCCTTGTGGTGGCCACACGTGGTCCGCCGGAACTTTGACGGTGATTATGCCCCCCTCCCCCTCACGTTCTCGTGCAGCCCAAGATCGGACCACTGTCACACCCAAATGTCCCGCGAATCTGGATATTGCTCAATTCGAGCAGCCGGCCAGATAGAGACCTACAATGAGGCCCTTTCAAACTGTCATGTGTTGTTAATGCTGTCGCACTCGAATACTTCGTGTCCTTTATAGACATGAATCAATGTCTCACCCCGTTCAAGTAACAACGCTAAACAAGGACAACACTAATCATCACTGGTGGCTGTTTTACCTGTCCCGGAGAGTTTCAGCTCTATGATCATTTACATATCCGTTGATGGTTGTGTACGTGTATGAATTTCCATAGATATCCGAGCATGTCTTCTGCTTCACTTTTTTTATCAGCCAGTGTAAAATAATAGGTTACCTATCTCACTAATACCAACAATGACCATCACCCTTTCTTGCACACCATAACAAGACTCTCCTCTCAAAACGGCATTGATGGCCAAGCGATACCAGAGCTGTCCAGATGGATTGTTTGGAAAACCCCATTTGCAATACCTACTTCCTGTATCCTAATGTGTGCCCCTGCAAATTAAGCGTTACGTCATCTTCGTGAACAATTAATCTGCGACATTGAATAGAACAGAATAACTCAATTTATGAGTGATGGTAACTCTGATGTTTTGCGTCCCATGGTACACAGGCGAAGTTTTACAGAAGCTCAAAATTTAGCGCGATCTTCAATGCGAGATACTTTTAATAGTTTCCACAACGAAAAACTCTATCTCGAAATCGGCAAGAAAACTCAAAGAGATTATGGTCGTAAGTAAAATACATCACTGGCAAGACGCAACCAATACCTTTGTAAGTAGGCTGTTTAGGTTTTTATGTTCGTAACGCCACGTAGCGCTCTGTATGAAAATCACTGACTGTGCCGTGTGCAGTCTGTGGCTGATTGGCATTGTTTGAATATTCACTATTGTAGTGTTGGGCAGTTGGATGTGAACAGCGCGTATCGTTGTGCAGTTGGAGGTGAGCCGCCAGCAGTGGTGGATGTGGGAAGAGAGATGGCAGAGCGGACGATATGGACGTGTGTCCGTCAGAAAGAGGAAATTTGTTAGACTGAAGACTTTTGAGCACTATTAAGGTAAATACATTGTTTCTTCTCTTTCAAAATCTTTCATTTGATAACTATGCCTGTCAGCAGTTAGTGTCTTCCGTAATTAGAATCTTTTATTTAGCTGCCAGTTTTGGCGCTCGCTGTATTGCAATAGTTTTTTTTTGTGAGGTAAGTGATTCATGAAAGGTATAGGTATTGTTAGTCAGGGTCATTCTTTTATAGGGATTATTGAAAGCCAGATTGCGTTACGCTGAAAAAAAGATATTGTGTGTCAGTTTAGTGATGATCAGAATAAGTAAAGAGAGAAATGTCTGAATACGTTCACTTTTGCTCAGCTATTTGAAAATCAAATAGCGTAAGAGGTTTATCGGCATAGTCATTCATAATTCTCCAAAGGGAACGTTTCACCTTCAGTTCACGATGTCACCAATGACAGTGCCACTAAGGTAAAGTTACTTCACCAAAGAAGACGAAGTAAATACTTCATAATTCGAATCAAGGACAACTGCCTATATCAGTAACTTAGCAGATATCCTCGGTGTAGCAAAGCAACTTAAACCACTTATAGGCAAGGCCTCTGGCCCACATTGTATAGCAGTCAGGTTCTTTTATAGTACGCCGATACAACAGCTCCTTACTTAGCAATCATATACAACCGCTCGCTCGTCGAAGGATCCGTACCAGGTCACACCCAGGAAAGGAAATAGGAGTAATCCGCCAAATCAAAGGTCCATATCACTGACGTGGAATTTGCAGTAAGATTTTCGAACATATAGTGTGTTCCAACATTACGAATTACCTTAAAGAAAACGATTTATTGACAAATAGCCAACACAGATTCAAAAAATATCGTTCTCGTGAAACGCAAGTAGCTCTGTATCCTCACGAAGTAATCAGTGCTAACACCGCGATTGTCAAATTGATTTCATATTTTTAGTTTTCAATAAGGCCTTTGACACCGTCACTCACAGGTGACTTCTAATCAAACTGCGTTCCTATGACGTATCGTCTTACTTGTGCGATTGGATTTCTGATTTATTGTCGGAAAGGTCATAGTTCGTAGTAACCGTCGGAGAGTCATCGAGTAAAACAGATGTAATATTGGCGTTCCCAAAGAAGTGTTATAGGACCCCAGCTCTTACTGGTCTTCATAAACGACACAGGAGACAATCTGAGCAGTCATTTTAGGTTGTTTTCGAGTGATGCTATCATTTACCATCTACTTAAGTCATCAGATAATCAAAAACAATTGAAAAATGACTTAGACAAGATACCCGTAGAGTATGAAAAGTAGCAATTGACTCTAAATAACGAAAAGTGTGAAATCATCCATAGCAGTACTAAAATGAATCCGCTAAATTTCATCTACACGATAGATCATACAAATATAAAGGCTCTAAATCCAGCTAATCACTTAGAGATTACAATTATGAATAACTTAAGTTGCAAACCATCACATATGTAAAGTTGTGGTGAAAGCAAACCAAAATGCTGCGATTTATTGGCAGAAGAATTAGAAAATGTAACTGGTCCACTATAGAGACTTTTTACAACACACTCGTGGGTCGTACTGTGGAGCACTGCTGTGCGGTATGGGATCCGCATCAGCTAGAATTGGCGAAGGACGTCGAAAAAGTTCAAAGAAGGGCAGCTCGTTTTGAATCATCACGAAATAGGGGAAGAATGCCGGGGATATGTTACACGAATCGAAGTGGCAATCTTTAAAATAAGAGAGTTTTTCGTTGCTGCAGGATCTTCTCAGGAAATTTCAATCACCAACTGTCTCCTTAGAGTGTGAAAAGATTTTGTTGACGCCCACCTACATCATAACAGTATAAGAGAATTCAGAGTTCGCACGGAAACATTTAAATGTTCGTTTCTCACGTGCGCTGTTCCAGAGTAGAACTGAAGAGAAATACACTCCTGGATATTGAAATAAGAACACCGTGAATTCATTGTCCCAGGAAGGGGAAACTTTATTGACACATTCCTGGGGTCAGATACATCACATGATCACACTGACAGAACCACAGGCACATAGACACAGGCAACAGAGCATGCACAATGTCGGCACTAGTACAGTGTATATCCACCTTTCGCAGCAATGCAGGCTGCTATTCTCCCATGGAGACGATCGTAGAGATGCTGGATGTAGTCCTGTGGAACGGCTTGCCATGCCATTTCCACCTGGCGCCTCAGTTGGACCAGCGTTCGTGCTGGACGTGCAGACCGCGTGAGACGACGCTTCATCCAGTCCCAAACATGCTCAATGGGGGACAGATCCGGAGATCTTGCTGGCCAGGGTAGTTGACTTATACCTTCTAGAGCACGTTGGGTGGCACGGGATACATGCGGACGTGCATTGTCCTGTTGGAACAGCAAGTTCCCTTGCCGGTCTAGGAATGGTAGAACGATGGGTTCGATGACGGTTTGGATGTACCGTGCACTATTCAGTGTCCCCTCGACGATCACCAGTGGTGTACGGCCAGTGTAGGAGATCGCCCCCCACACCATGATGCCGGGTGTTGGCCCTGTGTGCCTCGGTCGTATGCAGTCCTGATTGTGGCGCTCACCTGCACGGCGCCAAACACGCATACGACCATCATTGGCACCAAGGCAGAAGCGACTCTCATCGCTGAAGACGACACGTCTCCATTCGTCCCTCCATTCACGCCTGTCGCGACACCACTGGAGGCGGGCTGCACGATGTTGGGGCGTGAGCGGAAGACGGCCTAACGGTGTGCGGGACCGTAGCCCAGCTTCATGGAGACGGTTGCGAATGGTCCTCGCCGATACCCCAGGAGCAACAGTGTCCCTAATTTGCTGGGAAGTGGCGGTGCGGTCCCCTACGGCACTGCGTAGGATCCTACGGTCTTGGCGTGCATCCGTGCGTCGCTGCGGTCCGGTCCCAGGTCGACGGGCACGTGCACCTTCCGCCGACCACTGGCGACAACATCGATGTACTGTGGAGACCTCACGCCCCACGTGTTGAGCAATTCGGCGGTTTGTTCACCCGGCCTCCCGCATGCCCACTATACGCCCTCGCTCAAAGTTCGTCAACTGCACATACGGTTCACGTCCACGCTGTCGCGGCATGCTACCAGTGTTAAAGACTGCGATGGAGCTCCGTATGCCACGGCAAACTGGGTGACACTGACGGCAGTGGTGCACAAATGCTGCGCAGCTAGTGCCATTCGACGGCCAACACCGCGGTTCCTGGTGTGTCCGCTGTGCCGTGCGTGTGATCATTGCTTGTACAGCCCTCACGCAGTGTCCGGAGCAAGTATGGTGGGTCTGACACACCGGTGTCAATGTGTTCTTTTTTCCATTTCCAGGAGTGTAGCTTGAAGTTCCCTCGATGAATCGTCTGCCAGGCAAGTAATTGTGAATTGCAGAGTAATCATGTAGATATAAATGGTGAAATCATTACTCCACTCACGGTCGCTCGGTAATTGGGATGTAAGGCGTTATACACTGAAGAGCCAAACAAACTGGTACACCTGCCTAACTTCGTGTAGGGCCCCCGAGTTCACTCAGAATTGCTGCAACACGACGTGGCACGGACTCGACTAATGTCTGAAGCAGTGCTGGAGGGAACTGACACCATTAAGCCTGCAGGCCTGTCCATCAGTCCGTAAAAGTACGTGGGAGCGGAGATCTCTGAATGACACGTTGCAACGCATCAAAGATATGCTCAATAATGTTTATGTATGGAGAATTTGGTGTCCAGGGGATGTGTTCAAAATCAGAACAGTGTTCCTGGAGCTACTCTGTAGCAATTCTGGAAGTGTGGGGTGTCGAATTGTCCAGCTAGAATTGCCCAAGTTCGTTGGAATGCAGAATGGACGTGAATGGATGCAGGTGATCAGACACAATGCTTACGTAGGTGTCACTTGTCAGAGTCGTATCTAGACGTATCAGGGGTGCCATATCACTCCAGCTGCACAAGACCCACACCATTACAGAACCTCCACCGGCTTGAACAGTCCTCTGCTGACATCCAGGGCCTATGGATTCATGAGGTTGTCTCCATTCCCGTACTCGTCCATCCGCTTGATACTATTTGAAACGAGACTCGTCTGAACAGGCAACATGTTTCCAGTCATCAACAGTCCAACGTCGGTGTTGACGGTCCCAGGAGAGATGCAAAGCTTTGTGTCATGCAGTCATCAAGGGTACACGAGTACGCCTTCGGCTCCGGAAGCCCCTATCGATGATGTGTCGTTGAATGGTTCGCATGTTGACACTTGTTGATAGTCCAGCATTGAAATCTGCACCAGTTTGCGGAAGGGTTGCACTTCTGTCACGTTGAACGATTCTCTTCAGTCGTCGTTGGTCCCGTTCTTGCAGGATCTTTTTCTGGTCGCAGCGATGTCAGAGATTTGATGTTTTGCCGGTTTCTGATATTGACGGTACACTCGTGAAATGCTTGTAAGGGAAAATCCCTACCTCATCGCTACCTTGGAGATACTGTGTCCCATAGGTTGTGCGCCGACTATAACACCATGTTCAGACTCACTTAAACCTTGATAACCTGCCATTGTAGCAGCAGTAACCGATGTAACAACTGTGCCAGACACTTGCTGTCTTATACAGGGTGTTACAAAAAGGTACGGCCAAACTTTCAGGAAATATTCCTCACACACAAATAAAGAAAAGATGTTATGTGGACATATGTCCGGAAACGCTTAATTTCTATGTTATTTTCGTCAGTATGTTCTTCCACCTACGCTCAATGGTGCACGTTATCATGATTTCATACGGGATACTCTACCTGTGCTGCTAGAACATGTGCCTTTACAAGTACGACACAATATGTGGTTCATGCACGATGGAGCTCCTGCAAATTTCAGTAGAAGTGTTGGTACGCTTCTCAACAACAGATTCGGTGACCTATGGATAGGTAGAGGCGGACCAATTCCATGGCCTCCACGCTCTCCTGACTTCCACCCTCTTGACTTTCATTTATGGGGGCATTTGAAAGCTCTTGTCTACGCAACCCCGGTACCAATGTAGAGACTCTTCGTGCTCGTATTGTGGACGGCTGTGATACAATACGCCATTCTCCAGGGCTGCATCAGCGCATCAGGGATTCCATGCGACGGAGGGTGGATGCATGTATCCTCGCTAACGGAGGACATTTTGAACACTTCCTGTAACAAAGTGTTTGAAGTCACGCTGGTACGATCTGTTGCTGTGTGTTTCCATTCCATGATTAATGTGATTTGAAGAGAAGTAATAAAATGAGCTCTACCATGGAAAGTAAGCGTTTCCGGACACATGTCCACATAACATATTTTCTTTCTTTGTGTGTGAGGAATGTTTCCTGAAAGTTCGGCCGTACCTTTTTGTAACACCCTGTATAGGTGTTGCCGGCTGCAGTTCCGTACTCTGCCTGTTCCCATGTCTCTGTATTTGAATAAGCGTGCCCATACCAGTTTCTTTGGCGCTTAGGTTTATTTGTCATACATATAACTTAACTATAGCGTGCAATGGCACAAATCGAGTGTGCTTTAAAATAGTATAACAAAGGAATTAACTTAACAGTACATCAGCGCACCTGATAATGGCAACGTGGTCGATTGACGAAATATTGTGTCCTATGCACACTCATGCCAGGCTGTTCACCGAAGATTTATTTAGAAATTAAACAGTAAATTCGGTCGCTCCAGTTGATACATCAGATAAAAAATCTAAGCTCCAGAAATATATATATCTCACCCGAAGCAAGCGAAGAACGTAAAACTAACGAGAAATGACAAAACAAACTTCAACGCATAATTAGTAATAATAACATTATGGACGCAAAACATGGAACACTTATTTCAGGGTAACTCCATGAAAAGTAACTTCTGCTAAGATGATGTCATATTGGTTTGTGCCTCTTATTACTGACTGAGTCAGAAACGGCATTCATGTTTTCAATTCCTGATATGTATACTACTGCCATTAAAATTGCTACACCAAGAAGAAATGCAGATGATAAACGGGTATTCATTGGACAAATATATTATACTAGAACTGACATGTGATTACATTTTCACGCAATTTGGGTGCAAAGATCCTGAAAAATCAGTACCCAGAACAACCACCTCTGGCCGTAATAACGGCCTTGATACGCCTGGGCATTGAGTCAAACAGAACGTAATGGCGTGTACAGGTACAACTGCCCATGCAGCTTCAACACGATACCACAGTTCAACAAGAGTATTGACTGGCGTATTGTGTCGAGCCAGTTGCTCGGCCAACATTGACCAGACGTTTTGAATTGGTGAGAGATCTGGAGGATGTGCTGGACAGGGCAGCACTCGAACATTTTCTGTATACAGAAAGGCCCGTACAGGAACTGCAACATGCGGTCGTGAATTATCCTGCTGAAATGTAGGGTTTCGTAGGGATCGAATGAAGGGTAGAGCCACGGGTCTTAACACATCTGAAATGTAACGTCCACTGCTCAAAGTGCCGTCAATGCGAACAAGAGGTGACCGAGACGTGTAACCAATGGCACCCTATACCATCGCCAGTATGGCGATGACGAATACACACTTCCAATGCGCGTTCAGCGCGATGTCGCCAAACACGGATGCGACCGTCATGATGCTGTAAACAGAACCTGGATTTATCTGAAAAAATGACGTTTTGTCATTCGTGAACCCAGGTTCGTCGTTGCGTACACCATCGCAGGCGCTCCTGTCTGTGATGCAGCGTCAAAGGTCATGGTCTCCGAGCTGATAGTCCATGCCGCTGCAAACGTCGTCGAACTGTTCGCGCAGATGGTTGTTGTCTTGCAAACGTCCCCATCTGTTGACTCAGGGATCGAGACGTGGCTGCACGATCCGTTACAGCCATGCGGATAAGATGCCTGTCATTTCGACGGCTAGTGATACGAGGCCGTTGGGATCCAGCACGGCGTTCCGTATTATCCTCCTGAACCCACCGATTCCATAGTTTGCTAACAGTGATTGGATCCCAACCAACGTGAGCAGCAATGACGCGATACGATAAACCGCAATCGCGATAGGCTGCAATCCGACCTTTATCAAAGTCGGAAACGTGACGGTACGCATGTCTCCTCCTTACACGAGGCATCACAACAATGTTTCACTAGGCAAAGCCGGTCAACTGCTGTTTTTCTATGAGAAATCGGTTGGAAACGTTCTTCATGTCAGCACGTTGTAGGTGTCGCCACCGGTGCCAACCTTGTGTTTGCATATCAGAGCATCTTCTTCCTGTCGGTTAAATTTCGCGTCTGTAGCACGTCATCTTCGTGGTGTAGCAATTTTAATATCCAGTAGTGTATTTCTGCAGATACACTGATTTCATTGCCAATTAGAAAAGGCCTGCTACAGAATGACTGCATTCAGGTGATCAAATGGGCACTTGTCTTACAAAGGTCGTGAGCCGCATCTCATTGCTTGGGGCCAGGCGACGACCTCAGCCGCTGTAGGCCGTCGTAGCCATCTGATACGCCCCGGTGCCCCTTCAGGTGACCTCAGAATCGTGCGGCGCCGCAAGTGCAGGAAAGCGCAGGTGAACGTACTGCGTAACGTAATTAATGGCGCTGACATTTTGCGCGCTTGTCCGCTTGATAGCACTGCTGAGACTCTGGTGCGAGCCATGGACATACCTAGCCGGGTACTGACAAGCTGCTTTCTCGTAATAGATCAACAGAAAACATACACATCTTCCTATTGATTAACAATAAGAGTACATTTATTTCTACAGAATCGAACAGAGGGAGAGTGCAACACAAACATATTTAAAACATACACCTAAAAATGTTTGCATCACCCTGGTTCCCAGAACTCCTGAAGAGAGACGTTGACTGTGTACATTGTATTACGGACACAGTCCCTCTGATTAAAGTTTTGCATCACCCTGGTTCCCAGAACTCCTGAAGATAGACGTTGACGGTGGATATTGTATCACAGACACAGTCCCTTTGACTGTTCAGACAAGTCACTAAACCCGCACAAAGATGTAAACAACCATGCATGAGCAGCGCCTACTAGACGGAGGGGGCCCTACAGCCGATCACTTCCAGTCATTCGACCAGGAAGGAGGTACACGGCTCGTGTTGTTTGTAGTTCAACCATGCCTAAACGGTCAATATCGCGGTTCAATCGCGTCCGCAGTGTTACTTTGCGCCAGGAAGGGCTCTCAACAAGGCAAGTGTCCAGGCGTAGCGGAGTGAACCAAAATGATGTTGTTTGGACATGGAGGAGATACAGAGAGACAGGATCTGTCGATGACATGCCTCGCTGAGGCCACCCACGGGCTACTACGACAGTGGATGACCGCTACCTACGGATTATGTCTCGGAGGAACCCTGACAGCAACGCCACCATGTTGAATAATGTTTTTCATGCATCCACAGGACGTCGTTTTACGACTCAAACTGTGCGCAGCAGGCTGCGTGTTGCGAAAATTCACTCCTGACGTCCATGGTGAGGTCCATCTTTGCAACCACGACACCATGCAGCGCGGTACAGATGGGCCAAAGAACATGCCGAATGGGCCGCTCATGATTGGCATCACGTTCTCTTCACCGATGAGTGTCGTATATGTCTTCAACCATACAAACGTCGGAGACGTGTTTGGAGGCAACGCAGTCAGGCTGAACGCGTTAAACACACTGTCCAGCGAGTGCAGCAAGGTGGAGGTTCCCTGCTATTATGGGGTGGAATTATGTGGGGCCGACGTACGCCGCTGGTGGTCATGGAAAGTGCCATAACGGCTGTACGTTACGTGAATGCCATCCTCCGACCGATAGTGCAACAATATCGGCACTATATTGGAGAGGAATTCGTCTTCAAGGATGACAATTCGTGCCCTCTTCGTGCACGTCTTGTGAATGACTTCCTTCAGAATAACGAAATCGTTCGACTAGAGCGGCTAGGATGTTCTCCAGACATGAACCCATTGAACATGCGTTGGATCGATTGAGAAGGGCTGTTTATAGACGATGTGACCCACCAACCACTCTGAAGGATTTACGCCCAATAGCCGTCGAGGAGTGGGACAATCTGGATCAACAGTGCCTTAATGAACTTGTGTATAGAATGCCACGACGAATACAGGCACGCATCAATGCAAGAGGTACCGATATGTACAGCAGTCTGGACCACCACATGTGAAGGTCTCGCTTTATGGTGGTACAACTTGCGATGTGTGGTTATCATGAGCAATAAAAATGGCGGGAATGAAGTTTATGTTGTTCTCTATTCCAGTTTTCTGTACAGGTTACGGAAATCTCGGAAACGAGGTGTTGCAAAACTTTTTTTCATGTGTGAATTTAAGAATAATGGCGCACCATAAGGAATTCTCCAAATGGGGTGGATATTCGTAGATGTAATGTAGATGTACAGATAAAAATGATTACAATTTCATAAAAATTGAATGATTTATCGAAGAGAAAAAGCTTCAAGAATTGAACTAGTCAACAAAGCGTTGGTCCAACTCTGGTCCTTACATAAGTAGTTATTCGGCTTGGCATTAACTGGCAGTTATCGAATGTCCTCTTGAGGAATATGGTGTCAGTTTCTGCGTTATTAGTGAATTAGATCGTCAAAATCTCGAGCTTGTTGGAGGGCCCTGCCCATAATGCCCCAAACGTTCTCAGTTCTGGAGAGATCTGGAGACCTTGCTGGCCGACAAATAGTTTGGCAAGCACAAAGAGAAACCGTGCGCGGAAATGCGTTATCTTTCTGAAATGTAAGGCCAGGAGGTTTGACATTAAGGCCAAAAAAACTGGGAGTAGAATATTATCGACGTACCGATGTGCTGTAAGAGTGCCGTGGATGAAAACCAAAGAGATCCTGCTTTGAAAAGAAATGGGAACCAGGACCATCACTCCTAGTTGTCAGGCAGTATGACAGGCGACAGTCCCGCTGGTATCCCACAGATGACCTGATCTTCTCCAGGCATATCTTCAGCCTAGAATCTCACTGGAGTTAACTGTCTTCAGCGGTGAGTAGCGCTTCGAACCGAGCCCCGAAGACGAGGGCAGACGTCTCTGAAGCTGTCCCGGAAGGCGATAGAGTCGCAGTGTGACTGTCGCCCACCATACGGCCCGCCAAGCAGGACTGTTAGTCTGGGAGGACCTCTTTGGTTGTCACCCACGACACCCTTACAGCACAGCGGTACATCGACGATATTCTACGCTCTGTTTGGTTGCCCTTCGTGGCAAGCCATCCCTGGCTTACATTTCAACTAGATAATGACCACTCACACTCGGCGAGAGTTTTTACTGCTTGTTTTCGTGCTTTGCAAAGACTGTCTAGGTAATATTTTGAATAATCAGCCTCAGTTGCGTAAATTTCCTGGTCTTTACCTGGTTTCGGCTAAATTAATCTAGCCTGCTTCAGAAGCATAAAATTACTGTAACATGCCTGAGTAAGGCACAGTCAACATTACAATTAAGACCCATAGTACCGTGTTACCATGTCGGGGCTGGACTTCAGTTAAGTAGTTTTAATTCGACTTGGTATCACGGTACTGTAGGTTTTAATTTTAATGTTGACTGTGCCTTATTCAGACATGTTATACACTCCTGGAAATGGAAAAAAGAACACATTGACACCGGTGTGTCAGACCCACCATACTTGCTCCGGACACTGCGAGAGGGCTGTACAAGCAATGATCACACGCACGGCACAGCGGACACACCAGGAACCGCGGTGTTGGCCGTCGAATGGCGCTAGCTGCACAGCATTTGTGCACCGCCGCCGTCAGTTTCAGCCAGTTTGCCGTGGCATACGGAGCTCCATCGCAGTCTTTAACACTGGTAGCATGCCGCGACAGCGTGGACGTGAACCGTATGTGCAGTTGACGGACTTTGAGCGAGGGCGTATAGTGGGCATGCGGGAGGCCGGGTGGACGTACCGCCGAATTGCTCAACACGTGGGGCGTGAGGTCTCCACAGTACATCGATGTTGTCGCCAGTGGTCGGCGGAAGGTGCACGTGCCCGTCGACCTGGGACCGGACCGCAGCGACGCACGGATGCACGCCAAGACCGTAGGATCCTACGCAGTGCCGTAGGGGACCGCACCGCCACTTCCCAGCAAATTAGGGACACTGTTGCTCCTGGGGTATCGGCGAGGACCATTCGCAACCGTCTCCATGAAGCTGGGCTACGGTCCCGCACACCGTTAGGCCGTCTTCCGCTCACGTCCCAACATCGTGCAGCCCGCCTCCAGTGGTGTCGCGACAGGCGTGAATGGAGGGACGAATGGAGACGTGTCGTCTTCAGCGATGAGAGTCGCTTCTGCCTTGGTGCCAATGATGGTCGTATGCGTGTTTGGCGCCGTGCAGGTGAGCGCCACAATCAGGACTGCATACGACCGAGGCACACAGGGCCAACACCCGGCATCATGGTGTGGGGAGCGATCTCCTACACTGGCCGTACACCACTGGTGATCGTCGAGGGGACACTGAATAGTGCACGGTACATCCAAACCGTCATCGAACCCATCGCTCTACCATTCCTAGACCGGCAAGGGAACTTGCTGTTCCAACAGGACAATGCACGTCCGCATGTATCCCGTGCCACCCAACGTGCTCTAGAAGGTGTAAGTCAACTACCCTGGCCAGCAAGATCTCCGGATCTGTCCCCCATTGAGCATGTTTGGGACTGGATGAAGCGTCGTCTCACGCGGTCTGCACGTCCAGCACGAACGCTGGTCCAACTGAGGCGCCAGGTGGAAATGGCATGGCAAGCCGTTCCACAGGACTACATCCAGCATCTCTACGATCGTCTCCATGGGAGAATAGCAGCCTGCATTGCTGCGAAAGGTGGATATACACTGTACTAGTGCCGACATTGTGCATGCTCTGTTGCCTGTGTCTATGTGCCTGTGGTTCTGTCAGTGTGATCATGTGATGTATCTGACCCCAGGAATGTGTCAATAAAGTTTCCCCTTCCTGGGACAATGAATTCACGGTGTTCTTATTTCAATTTCCAGGAGTGTAGTAATTTTATGCTTCTGAAGAAGGCTAGATTAATTTAGCCCAAACCTGGTAAAGACCAGGAAATTTGCGCAACTGAGGCTGACTCATCAAAATATTGGTCTATCACAGATGCTGACGGCGCTGCAATATGCTAAAAATTCATAGATTTCCAACTACCTAGGTAGCTAAGTCGCAGAATCTATCCGGAATTGAGAACGTTTGGAGCATTATGGGCAGGGCCGTCCAGCCAGCTCGAGATTTTGACGATGTAATGCGCCAATTGGACAGCATTTGGCTAGATATCCGTCAGGAGGACATGTAACAACTCTGTGCCAAGCCGAATAACTGCTAGCATAAGTGCCAGAGCTGGACCAACGCGTTATTGACTTGCTCTGTTTTTGAAGTTCTTTCTACTGAATAGATCATCCAATTTTTCGAAAACTGTAATCATTTATTTTCTGTACAAGTACATCGCGTCTACTGATTTCCGTCCGATTCGAATAATTCCTTCGTTGTGCATCTTTATACACAATTCTTGTTTATTGCGATCTATTTCTGTGTTTGAAGACCTTCCGGGTAACTGTACGACGACAAAACAGACGAGAACGTAGCGTATCATCAAAATAGAATGCAAGGTCCTTTGAAACAAGCAATCAATTTAAAATAATTACGATAAGACAAATTCACTACATCGCATGTAACACACGTCTTCATATGCGAATAATAACCTAAAAATAGTGGAAAATAAGCATAAAATTATCGGAAGTTTACAGTATTAAATGAAATGGCGTAGTTCAACATAGGATGAAATGGAAATGGTTTTTTTCTGGTATATTGAATAATATGTTCAAGGGGCACATTTTATTTACAAATGTTTGGCGTAATAACGTAATATGTAAAATTACAAACTAGTTGTGTAACAAAACACATTGTAATTATAAGGCATAAAACAGCAACAAAATCAAAGGAACCTAGTAATACTTCACAAGTGAAAATGTATCACGTTCGAAATGAGTGACAAAAATAAAATTTAGGCTAAACATTCCATGCCATGTAATTAATCAGAAAACTATTATCTAATAATTCATAAATATAAAAAGGGGACAGTATAGATAAAACACACAAATTCTCATTTCTTTATTGTCATGAAGCACAGGAAGTCTTAAACCATGCATCAACATACACTACCGGCCATTAAAATTGCTACACCACGAAGATGACGTGCTACAGAAGCGAAATTTAACCGACAGGAAGAAGATGCTGTGATATGCAAATGATTAGCTTCTCAGAGCATTCACGCAAGGTTG
The DNA here is from genome assembly GCF_023864275.1 of Schistocerca cancellata. Lineage (NCBI taxonomy): Eukaryota > Metazoa > Arthropoda > Insecta > Orthoptera > Acrididae > Schistocerca > Schistocerca cancellata. The sequence goes on along the minus strand of NC_064634.1, from coordinate 139,991,495 downwards.
GCGCCGGTTGCGACACCTACAGTGTGCTGACATGAGGAAAGTTTCTAACCGATTTCTCATACACAAACAGCAGTTGACCGGCGTTGCCTGGTGAAACGTTATTGTGATACCTCGTGTGAGGAGGAGAAATGCGTACCATCACGTTTCCGACTTTGATAAGGGTCGGATTGGAGCCTACCACGACTGCGGTTTTCGTATCGCCACATTGCTGCTCGCGTTGGTTGAGATCCAATGACTGTTAGGAGAGTATGGAATCGGTGGGATCAGGAGGGTAATACGGAACGCCGTACTGGATCCCAACGGCCTCGTATCGCTAGCAATAGAGATGACAGGCATTTTATCCGCATGGTTGTAACGGATCGTGCAGCCACGTCTCGATCCCTGTGTCAACAGATGGGGACGTTTGCAAGACGACAATCATCTGCACGAACAGTTCGACGACGTTTGCAGAAGCGTGGACTATCTGCTCGGAGACCATGGCTGTGGTTACCCTCGACGCTGCATCACAGACAGTAGCGCCTGCGATGGTGTACTCAACGACGAACCTGGGTGCACGAATGGCATAACGTCATTTTTTCGGATGAATCCAGGTTCTGTATACAGCATCATGATGGTCGCATCCGTGTTTGGCGACATCGCGGTGAACGCACATTGGAAGTGTGTATTCGTCATCGCCTTACTGGCGTATCACCCAGCGTAATGATACGGGGTGCCATTGGTTACGTGTCTCGGCCACCTCTTGTTTGCATTGACGGCACTTTGAACAGTGGACGTTACATTTCAGATGTGTTACAATCCGTGGCTCTACCCTTCATTCGATCCCTGCGAAACCCTACATTTCAGCAGGATAATGCACGACCGCATGTTGTACGTCCGGTGCGGGCCTTTCTGGATACAGAGAATGTTCTACTGCTGCCCTGGCCAGCACATTCTCCAGACCTCTCACCAATTGAAACGTCTCATCAATGGTGGCCGAGCAACTGGCTGGTCACAATACGCCAGTCAATACTCTTGAACTGTGGTATCATGTTGAAGCTGCATGGGCAGTTGTACCTGTACACGCCATCCAAGCTCTGTTTGAATCAATGCCCAGGCGTATCAACACCGTTATTTCGGCCAGAGGTGGTTGTTCTGGGTACTGATTTCTCAGCATCTATGCATCCAAATTGCGTGAAAATGTAATGACATGTCAGTTGCTAGTATAATATATTTGTCCAATGAATACCCGTTTATCATCTGCATTTCTTCTTGGTGTAACAATTTTAATGGCCAGTAGTGTAATATGAAATCAAAACACGTAGGTCATAAGTAGGTTCGTCATTTAATCCTACATAAGTTCTGTATAATGGAGCCATATTAAGGGATGTAGTAATAGCTCTAACGTCCAATATTTCTAGTGTAACTATGCTTGCAAAGGAATTACAATACATGAGTCGTGATACACTCGTTTAAAAGTGATTAATAATCCAGAACTTTATGTTAAAAATCTGTCGTTATAAACCAAATCGACGATGCTCATAGACCATAACGGGGGCAAGAAATAAGAATTACAAGACAGCGTTGTGTTATGCATCTTTCCAAGTTATGGAAGTTGGAAAAGTAATTCGATTGGCTAGAAAGAGAACGTGAGCTTGGCAATTGGGTACAAAAACAGGCCAAGAGAGAGATCTCTGTAGAACGCTAGGAGAGAGAACGTCCTAGTTACCTGCGGGACGTCAAAGGAGACGCTTTCCAGGGAGGCTCGACTGTGGAGACTTCGCTTGGAGACACCAGAGTAGAAACACCGATGATGGCGTTGATGAGACTTCGCTTCTAAGCGTTACTGTCATGAATACCGAACATTCAGCTCTGGCCACGCTCTGACCGTCGCATCCTTACCGCCACCAAATGCTGCCACCCAGACTCCAGCGTGCATTCAGCTGTGGCGCCAGCAGTCTAACCATCGAGACAACCATGGTCCAGCTTTGCAGTAAGCATTCCTTTCCAAGTTCGTCTGCAAGTTCCGTTCGTCTCTTAGCAAGCACGATTTTAATCGCTGCTAACGACCAGGGAGCTTTTTAATTTTATCGTGGACGTATTATTTTATTGGTAACAAGAATAGAAGAACCAAATGACTCTTCACTGGAGTGGAGGTCGTAATTATGAGAGTAATGAAAATTAAATGGAACTCCGTGGGACCTTGGCTACTGGATGGTAGTGAACCATGTGCCATCCTTCTGGAAATAACAGAAAGCCTTCTAATTCTGTGTGTCTCCCAGTCACGCAAGAAAATTCGCTGTGACAGATTCTCGATAAATATTCTACAGTATGTGACGGCCTTCCCCGCTTCTAATGCATAAAACAACCGATATTCCAATCTGTGAAATGTCGTTAACTGTAGTGTAAATGAATTGCACATTGTTAGCAATCGCAACGCTAGTGTAGCGCAACCAAAATGTCTGAGAAAGAATGTTGCACAACAAAAATTTTATTATTCACCTGTTTCTTGTGGTTCCCCAACGAAAAAGTGGATCGCCGAATGAATAATTTGTGTCTAGGTAGTTTGATCCAGGTTTAGATTTTCAGACAAGAACACTCAGTGGTTAAAATGTATTCGTTTCACATTTCATTTCATTATTCCACCTTATCTTCAAATTCAGAACTTTTTCATCGTGCAATTATAAGTGTTCAAAAGGACAGTAAGTGGCAACAACTACGTCTACTCTTTCTAACACACGGCTTCCAACTACTGACCAAGAAGAACTTCCCTAAAGCGCTTAAGGCAAGTTTCATGATGGTTGCTTTCAAAGGGCTCGGCCGCTTTCCTTTCCCATCCTTCCCTAACACGAGCTTGTGCTCAGTCTGTAATGACCTCGTTATCGACGGGACGTTAAACATTAATGTCTGCAATCCAAGAAGGACAAAGATTTTATGGCTGACAATCAGCTCGAAAGATTTCCTGCAAACGTGACGTTATTTTGATGACAGATAGATAATCGATGTAGCAGGCGTCATATTCATTTTAGTATATTTAACTGTTTTCTATTATAACTTGCACTAAGTCGTTTCAAGACAACGACGCGTTGAAAACGTATCACAAACACGTCACCCTTATCATTAAGTGTCAGTTAATATCGCACCAAGGATACAGGCATTCAAGAGGCACTATGATAACCTACGCATGAATCAAAAACAGGTGGCTAAGCCATGGTAGAGTGGATAATATCGTGTTTTATGGAGTCAAAGGACGTAGGTACGTATCTCCCTACATACAAACCATTGTTCATTACATATTAACATTGTTAACATATTCTAGGAGTTTCTTATGATTGTAATACAAATATGTTCTGCAGTGTTTGATGTTATTTAACGTTTCAGTTTGATTGAAGAACGAAGGATGAAATAACTATTTTGTTGTTTACTTCCGAGTGTATGGTTAGGCTGTAAATTCTGCGTCTCAAACGAGCAAGCAAGAAATTCATGTAGTTCCTTGTCAAAAATATTTTGCGGGTAACACTTATCTAACAAGACTGCCTGCAAACCATAGACACTTCCGGATGGTATATTTCTGTCGCTAACGAAATGTTTGAGCTATTACCCAGGCGATAGCGGTTCCGGTGGTCGTCGATACTGTCCATGACCTCAAAATGACGTCACGTCTGCGGAAACTGTTGTGAAATAAGTGTTCCGGATATTTGACATTTGTCAAAGAAATTCCTTTACATAATAAACTAGTTACTTGCCGATGTTCTTGTCTTTGAAGTTATACTGAAATTAAAAAAAAAAAAAAACAGTTCAAATGGCTCTGAGCACTATGGGACTTAATTTATGAGGTCATCAGTACCCTAGAACTTAGAAATACTTAAACCTAACTAACCTAAGGACATCACACACATCCATGCGCGAGGCAGGATTCGAACCTGCGAGTGTAGGGATCGCGCGGTTCCAGACTGTAGCGCCTAGAACCGCTCGACGACTCCGTCCGACGAAAATTTACAAGTAGTAAATTTGAAGTCGATGGTTTGAAATGGAAATAATATCGAGAGGACAAATTTCAAAAATATATGGTAAAATAACTTTTTTGAAAAATAATTAAAATAAGTATTATTTACGCCACATTGATCATTTGAACACATGTTTTGTGTACAAGTATACAAAATTATGCTGTCGTCAGTAAAATTATACTAAATGTTAAATTTTAATTTTGACCTTGTTTGTATCGCATAGTGAATTTGTGAAGTATACAAAATACACCACTTCCTTAACTGTATCGAGAAGTAATATATGTAGTAAAAGACGAGCTATTAGTCAGTTCCATTACAGCCATGTGCAATGCAAAATGTAACTGGACTTACGTCAGGCCCTGATGCCTTCTTCTCTTTGGGTAAAGTCTCATCTGTTTTGCAGTTATATGGGTGGTGCTCTGATAGCCGCGCTCCTTAGCACGCAACTTCCGGACTTAGGGAGACGCGCCGCTACCGGATCGAATTCCCTGGCGGATTAACGGCGAGGGCTGGTGTGCCGGCCAGGCCAGCTGTGGCATTTAGGCGGTTTCCCGCAGCTGACATTCTGAAAACGTTCGTACACTTTCATGTGGGGGAGTGGTGAGCTGTGGAGAGTGTTTGGGGGGGGGGGGGGAGGTCGACGGGAAGGGCATCCAGCCACCCTCTACCGCTAACATTGGTAATTCCAGTAATTAACATGCCAATCCTTTACTATACGGGACAATGGGTAGGAAAAAGTATAGAAAGTAGAGTCCCCTGTATGCTAACGTCAGCATCTCTCATTTGTGAGTCTGCACTGAGGTCAAACGCTGGTCAATAGGTCGCCACTTCCTCGAATACTTTTGCAATTGCTGTGATGCACGCGACGGAGAAAGGTATAAATACACGGCAGCGCCGCACGCAGACCGTGTTACTGCACGTCGGGCAGTCCTCGCACGCGGTGACTGCTGCCGAGAATAGCTCCCCGTCCTTGTGGGCTCTGCCTGAGTGGGCGGACCGCGCGCCTTCCGCCTCTGGTCACGATGTCACACCACCGCACGCCGCCGCACCGCCCCTTTCTCACCGCTTTGCATCTCATCTGTAGTTTATACTGCGTGTAACGAATTTCAGAGGTGCATCTCCGCAAAAGGACACGGTGCGGCCTAATGGGGTTTAGAGCTGAGCGTCCTTTCGACAGTGAGGTCCAAGCCTCCATCTACAAATTTACTCAAAATCGTAATATGTAGAAAATGCTCGAGGTAACGAAGAACCAATGTCACATACTTTCCCTCCTGCTTCATTCTGTCATATAGTAAAGGAAAAACAACACATTGCAAGCCTTTGTATGGCTAAATCGTACCTATTTTGTAAATAATAGATTATATTCTGACCCTTTTTAATTTTTTGTGCGCCACGTGTAACTACAATGAAGACTCAAAGAAACTGGTACACCTCCGTAATATACTGTAGGGTCCCCCGCGACCACGCAGAAGTGGCGCAACACGATGCGGCGTGGACTCCACTTATGTCGGAATTATTGTTGGAGGAAACTGACATCATAAATCATCCAGGGCTGTCCGTACATCCTTAAGGGTACAAGGGGTTGGAGATCTCTTCTCAAGAGCACGCTGCAAGGTATCCCAGATATGCTCAATAATGTTCACGTCTGGGGAGTTTGGTAGCCAGCGTAAGTGTTTAAACTCAGAAGTGTTCCTGGAGCCACTCTGTAGAAATTCTGGACGTGTGGGGTGTGGCATTGTCCTGCTGGAATTGCCCAAGTCCGTCGGAATGCACAATTGGCATAAAAGATTGCAGGTCATCAGACAAGAAGCTTACGTACGTGACACGTGTCAGACTCGTATCTAGACGTAACAGGGGTCCCATATCACTCCAACTGCACGCACCTCACACTAATACAGTCTCCACCACCTTGAACAGTCCTTACAAGATAATATTGACGGAGAACATCCCAAAAGTTCAAAGAAGGGCAGCCCGTTTTGTAGTATCGCCAATTATAAAAGGGAGAGGAAGTTACGGGTATGATAGACGAAGAGGTGAGTCAATCATTAAAACAGAACCGTTTTTCATTGCGATGAGATCTTTTTGCGAAATTTCAGTCACCAACATTCTCCTCCGAATGCAAAAGTGTTCTATTGACAGCTACCTGCGTATAGAGAAATGATAATCCTAGTAAAATAACAGAACTCAGAGCTCGTACGGAATGATGTAAATGTTCATTTTCTCGCGCGCTTTTCAGTGGTGGAACGGAAAGGAACAGTGTGGAAGTGGTTCGACCAACCCTCTTCCAGGCAACTAAGTGTTAATTACAGAATACTCAAGTAGGTGTAGGTGTAGATGTAACCAGAGTATTTAAGAAAAACTAATGATCTGAATAACAATTATAGCATGGAATTTTGTCTGAATTATCATTATCAAATGAAGAGGAGTGTCAAATTGGCCGCGCGAGGTCTAGGTTTGCAAAAGAAGGTTTAATTGCTTCAAAATAAGTAGTGTAATGAGAAAACTTAATTAGTTATTTGAGGGAAAACTGAAATGTTTCACGAACAGCTGCTGCGAGTTATGCCACTTAAGTGTTAATAAATTCATTTCTTCAACGCCCATCCACCTATAAAGTAGGTAAAAAATCACGTTGGTGTGATATTTAACTGTCAAAAAACATCAAACAAAAAGTCAATCAGTCAATTATTTTTTGATAGATATATCTAAAACTAAGAAATAAAACATTATAGAAAAGTTGAAATTGCCTTTGAATTATACTCGAAATCCTGCTTCGCAAATCAGACGCCGACTGAGAAACTGAAGTTCAGTGTTTAACTTAGTATCTTGGAATTTTAAAGAGTGCTAAAGGAGATTTCTCTGGTGTTATATGTAGACTGTACAGACGGCTTTCTTTGACCTTGTCGTATTTCTATCATCTATTCCCGAAGGTGTAAAAGAAGTTCAAATCACAATGTTTTCTTTTCTTGTTGGTAAAATTGCAGTAATTTTAAACAAATCAGAATTGTACTTAATGTCTTGTAACATGTCGGTAATATCTTTCTACAGCAGTGCAACCAGAATGCGGAAGTACGTACGCATAGAACTCAAATACGATCTAATTTTTTATTTTTATCAACATTTATTACTTGAAATAATAATACCAAATCTTACAGTCATATCACAGGTATTTTTATTTTTATATAACATTAGAATAAAAAGGTTGTGCGATTTATGTGCAATATTTAAGAATGGCCAATATACTACGGTAGTAGAAACGTACGTCTGCTTCTTAGTCTATAACTTGAATTCAAATACCCCTACAATCACACCAATTACTTGTGATAAAACTGAAACAGACGAAATAAAGCTGCACATTCATCTTCCTAGACTTATTACGATCTTCTGGCATCACGGCTGTCTTTAGTTTTTTATTGGAAAGACATTCGGATGACCAGTTAGTTGAATGTAGTCAATTACAGTCATTGGAAAAGGAATGGACAAGGTACAGGGACACAGTACTAGAAATGGCTAAAGAATGCCTTGGAACAGTAGCGTGTAAAGGTAGGATGAAGCAAACAGCTTGGTGGAATAACACAGTCAAGGCAGCCTGTAAAAGGAAAAAGAAGCCGTATCAAAAATGGCTACATACTAGAACTCAGGTAGACAGAGAAAGTTATGGTGAAGAAAGAAACAAAGCCAAACAGATAATTGCAGCATCCAAGAAGAAATCTTGGGAAGACTTTGGAAACAGGTTGGAGACTATGGGTCAAGCTGCTGGAAAACCATTCTGGAGTGTAATTAGCAGTCTTCGAAAGGGAGGTAAGAAGGAAATAACAAGTATTTTGGACAGGTCAGGAAAACTGCTGGTGAATCCTGTGGATGCCTTGGGCAGATGGAGGGCATATTTTGAAGAGTTGCTCAATGTAGGTGAAAATACGATCAGTAATGTTTCAGATTTCGAGGTAGAATGCGATAGGAATGATGATGGAAATAGGATCACATTTGAGGAAGTGGAGAAAATGGTCAATAGATTGCAGTGCAATAAAGCAGCTGGGGTGGATGAAATTAAGTCGGAACTCATCAAATACAGTGGAATGTCAGGTCTTAAATGGCTACACAGGATAATTGAAATGGCTTGGGAGTCGGGACAGGTTCCATCAGACTGGACAAAAGCAGTAATCACACCAATCTTTAAACATGGAAACAGAAAATATTGTAACAACTACAGAGGTATCTCTTTAATCAGCGTTGTGGATAAAATCTTCTCAGGTATTGTTGAAAGGAAAGTGCGAGTATTAGTTGAGGACCAATTGGACGAAAATCAGGGTGGGTTTAGGCCTCTTAGAGGTTGTCAGGAGCAGATCTTTAGCTTACGGCAAATAATGGAGAAGTGTTATGAATGGAACAGGGAATTGTATCTACGCTTCATAGATCTAGAAAAGGCATATGATCGGGTTCCTAGGAGGAAGTTATTGTCTGTTCTACGAGATTATGGAATAGGAGACAAACGTTTGCAAGCAATTAAAGGTCTTTACATGGATAGTCAGGCAGCAGTTAGAGTTGACGGTAAATTGAGTTCATGGTTCAGAGTAGTTTCAGGGGTAAGACAAGGCTGCAACCTGTCTCCACTGTTGTTCATATTATATATGGATCATATGTTGAAAACAATAGACTGGCTGGGTGAGATTAAGATGTGTGAACACAAAATAAGCAGTCTTACATATGCGAATGACTTAGTTGTGATGGCAGATTCGATTGAAAGTTTGCAAAGTAATATTTCAGAGCTAGATCAGAAATGTGAGGACTATGGTATGAAGATTATCATCTCCAAAACGAAAGTAATGTCAGTGGGAAAGAGATATAAACGGATTGAGTGCCAAATAGGAGGAACAAAGTTAGAACAGGTAGACAGTTTCAAGTACTTAGGATGCATATTCTCACAGGATGGCAACATAGTGAAAGAACTGGAAGCGAGGTGTAGCAAAGCTAATGAAGTGAGTGCTCAGCTACGATCTACTCTCTTCTGCAAGAAGTATGTCAGTACCAAGACTAAGTTATCTGTGCACCGTTCAATATTTCGACCAACTTTGTTGTATGGTAGCGAAAGCTGGGTGGATTCAGGGTACCTTATCAATAAGGTTGAGGTAACGGATATGAAAGTAGCTAGGATGATTGCAGGTACTAGTAGATGGGAACAATGGCAGGAAGGTGTCTACAATGAGGAAATCAAAGAAAAACTGGGAGTGAACTCTATAGATGTAGCAGTCAGGGCGAACAGGCTTAGATGGTGGGGTCATGTTACACGCATGGGAGAAGCAAGGTTACCCAAGAGACTCATGGGTTCAGCAGTAGAGGGTAGGAGGAGTCGGGGCACACAAAGGAGAAGGTTCCTGGATTCGGTTAAGAATGATTTTGAAGTAATAGGTTTAACATCAGAAGAGGCACCAATGTTAGCACGGAATAGGGGACCATGGAGGAATTTTATAAAGGGGACTATGCTCCAGACTGAACGCTGAAAGGCATAATCAGTCTTAAATGATGATGATGATGATGATGATGATGATGATGATGATGATGAGACATTCTGATAAATATTGTTTTGTGATGCTACCAATATTTCCATCACCATATCAACTACATTCAAATCAACCTACTATTACATTAATATTTATATTTCGTTTTGCATTATTCTGTTAGGGTCCGTCTACGCTGTCCTTAGGCATTAAATTGTGGATTGAATTGGACAACTTACATTCTGAAAAGTATTATTCGACCAAGAAATCTTGTCCTTGCTGTCACGAATAGCTTGCTTGACAAGCGATCAGTGGTGTCACAATCAGCGATAGACAGAACAGGAAGTGAAGCTGTACGCTGTCTTTGCTTGATCGTGTTACTTTTGAAAGTCGTCTGCATTACATTGGATATATTTTGTAAATACAGTGGAGAGCCATCTGTGGGATGTGGTTGGAAGTCAAGGGTTTGTATTTCATTTAAGTGCAGTACAATGACATGTGTTAACGTTATGAAATATTGTTTTCTTACAGTCTAATTAATTATTTTTAAATTAATCTAAACTATTAATTTTGAAGTATTACGTGAACATGCTCTTCAGCTGAGTCGACGGTTCTGCCCAACAGAGTTATTTAATTCATTCTTTAACTTCATAAAATTATGCATAACACATTTAATTTAATGTAGATGGTTGCTGAACATGAATGAATTCAAGTTCCTGAACCATGCCTGAAATAATGTTAACCGCTCACAGACTCTGTTGGTGTTTCCTTGCTCCCACTATACCGATTTTGCAAGCATGATTGTTCTACATACAAGTACATATAACCTTAGGGTAGCTTTTACACTTAGATTTGGGATAAATTTTTTCATGACCTTTTTACTGATGGTCAGTGTGCGTTTCACTGGACCACAGCAAGCACCCACATTCAGAATCGCCTCATTCTGTTGCAAGCACGTCTTTTGTATGATTATATGATATCGGAACAAACAATGGTAGCAGTTACTTCTGTAAAATATCTGGGAGTATGCGTACGGAACGATTTGAAGTGGAATGATCGTATAAAATTAATTGTTGGTAAGTCGGATGCCAGGTTGAAATTCATTGGGAGAGTCCTTAGAAAATGTAGTCCATCAACAAAGGACGTGGCTTACAAAACACTCGTTCGACCTATACTTGAGTATGCTCATCAGTGTGGGATCCGTACCAGGTCGGGTTGACAGAGGAGATAGAGAAGATCCAAAGAAGAACGGCGCGTTTCGTCACAGGGTTATTTGGTAACCGTGATAGCGTTACGGAGATGTTTAGCAAACTCAAGTGGCAGACTCTGCAAGAGAGGCGCTCTGCATCGCGGTGTAGCTTGCTGTCCAGGTTTCGAGAGGGTGCGTTTCTGGATGAGGTATCGAATGTATTGCTTCCTCTTACTTATACCTCCCAAGGAGATCACGAATGTAAAATTAGAGAGATTCGAGCGTGCACGGAGGCTTTGCGGCAGTCGTTCTTCCCGCGAACCATACGCGAGTGGAACAGGAAAGGGAGGTAATGACAGTGGCACGTAAAGTGCCCTCCGCCACACACCGTTGGGTGGCTTGCGGAGTATAAATGTAGATGTAGATTTAGATTTACCGTAATCGTTGCTGCTGCTGTTCAGTGTCACAGTGCACAACGAGTTGTTGCTATGCGGCGTCACAATTTGCACAAAGTTGTTGGAGTGGTGGGCAGTTAGATGGAATCTTTCACAACTCCCCCATCTCTAAGAAGAAAAGCACATACCGCTAAATCAAGCGACGTTGTAGGCTAATGTTGCGATGCAAGATACATACGCCACTTACGGCCGATCCACTGTTGGCAGCTCATTGCTACGACATGCTGTTATGTCCAGGTGCCAATGTAATCGTGCACCGCACTGTTGGGAAACGAAATTTTGTGCATGTTCTCACAATTATGGAGAAAGCTACATTCAGCGTATACTGATATCTGATTCCCGTAATCAAAAAAGATGGCGAAGGGGCTATTTGCGAATGAAAGCTGGCGAAGCGTACAAAACGTAAGGTATGGTTTTAACTTTACCATGATCTGTCACTACTAAGTAATGTAGCTCGATGGAACTTGAACCATACACACAAAGAACTGCTACAGTATAGTACAGACGATAAGTGAAAGAAATATGTAACGAGACGAAAAGAAATAAAACTTTTATTCAAAGACAATAATTATACTGAACCCACCGCAATTTATTATGGTCCCCAGTACATTACAAAGCGCCGGATACTGTTCTTAATACGGTGGGTGGTTACCAGGGACGCCAATTAATGGTTTTCACCGTGCTTACACGTAGCCACGCGGTTGATAGGGCGTTCCACTCCTCTAACAGCGCGGTTACTAATTGCTGAATAGTCGGCGGTGCACGTGGACGTGGTACTATACACCTCCCCAAGCTGTATGAGTGAGCTACCGAGTATCAAAATATGTGACATAAGTGCCCCTACCATTGATTGTACTGAATATTACAGTTTTCGCATTGCCAAGGGACCGTGGTCCTAAGTGTTTGGCACAGATTTCAATTTGATACTTCTACCTGTTCTTTACAAAAAGATATCTTAACAGATGGACAACCAAGTGATGTTACACTGTAAGCCGTCAAAGTCTCCTGACCTTCATTGCTTACATGTTCCGCCCTCACAATCATGTTCCGCACATGAAGACGCTTCATTCGAACCCAAAGTCGATAAGATAAAGTCAATGTTGTATGAATTCATGTAAACGATATGCAATTGACAAGTGAGCGCACCGTGGTTGAAATACTCGAGGCTGGCGTGCACACATACATTCCACACACGACGGTCACAGAGGCTTTTAGTTCGGGAGAGAGGCCGCACAACAGGACGCCAGGCCCTTCAGAGGACGACGCAGCCCATGTCGGCCGGTGACTGCCCGTAGCGGACAGCGTGGGACCGAGTGAAAAGGGGCAACGACCCTGTGTTCGGCTTAAAAGCAAATTCCGCTACATTGTGTTGGAACGGCCAGCCTACGCATTCTTTACACACAGCACGCAGTTTCAGAGATTTTCACAGGGAGACAGCAAACGTAAAACGCCAAAGCTACAAGTTTCTGGATTGGTCACCTTAAACGAAACGTCATTCTCCCGTTTTAGAAGAGCAATGCTGATTGGCAGACGATATTTCTCACGCCTTCAGCTGAAGGAATAATGGAAGTGACCGAAAGATATACCCCTTCTCGTCTGGCATGGAGAGGCACCGTTCCGTTGTCGCTCTTGGAGCGAGAACATGTAACGAGAGCGTGCGGGCTCGTACGCGTACTCGAAAGAGCGAGGAACAAGTCTCTCCTCAGTACTTCACTGGGAGAACACCTATGTCGAGAACGAAACAAAGGGCGACTCTGTATTGAGTCCTTGCGATTAAGCGTTGTTCACTGTGTTGGCCAACACACTTATTGTGCGGTGTGAATGGACAGAGTTATAGTTAAACACCTGCGAGTGGATTTTGAGTGGCATCGTGGTGGACTGGTTATCTGACCGGTGTACCAGGCCAATAGTTAGACTAGGGCGAATAAGAATCCTTGACTTCATCAAGGCATAGGGAGAGTTTGATTGGCGAAGGACAATCCAGATAGAACGAGAGTTATCTTATTTGTCAGTAGCGAATGGCGCAGACAGCAGTCATCGCAGCTTATGGTATTTTGCGCTACAGCTATTGCGAGCCCCATATTTCCTCCACAACAGTACACTTTACTGCATTTCACACACGACAGTCTCGACCGTACCTAACAAAATTATAAAGGATAATTATTCAAGTTGAGTAGGCGCGCCTCTCAGCCATTCTGCCAAGTCAACAACAATCTTAAACTTTGTATAGAAATTTCATTAGCGAATCCTATCCTTGAAGGTAACTCCACATTCCGAAAAGAACCAGGATATAACTTGTTCAATTCATAACTAAAAGTGTCATTGTGATTTCTCAGAATTTTTGCAAAATAAATAATAACTTTCGTTAGTTTCATGTTTTTCTTACACTAACTAGCACTACTCCAGTACCCAAGTATCCCACTAGTTACGTAAGAAATTTTGTGAATTTTTGTGTCATTTCCTTACAGCGGACGTCTTCAGAAGATATTTATTGCTGAAAGTTTTTCAGGCATTTCTCTTTAGAACGTTAGGAGCGTCTGTCTGACTTCTGTAGTAGTGTGGGGGTGGAAATTGCATCTTGCAGGAGCCACAGCGTAAAGAGCACATCTCAGATTAATCCGTTGCGCAGAATGACAGAACAGCAGATCTACCCCACACCTCAGTACACTGAAGGGACAAAGAAACTGGTACACCTACCTAATGTCCAGTAGCGCCCCCGCGAGCACGCGGAAGTGTATCTCTTCGGTGAATTTTTGACTACAGATTGCGTAAACTTTTTTCTTTGACCTGTAATCTTGATGGTCCGATCGTGTACAGAGCTCTATAACTCCAATCACCTTGGCGGATTTCAAAAGAACCGTAACTGTGCTACAGGTGGGTTGCCCTGACAAACAATTCCCAGTACGATGGCTGCCAAAAGCAAACAGTATTTTCCTCTGTACGGCGGTTTTTCTCACGATACTCGAGAACAAAGCGGGATACGAGATCCAAAGGGCAGGTATTGTTTCCCTGCTAGTTTATGCGTTTGTTGATCAGGCCGGTTGCAAGACGAGCGCCGCGTCTTGGGAAAGATGCGGCAGTGGAAGGTCACGTCAGACGAACGCGTAAAATAGGCACGCAGGCGCACGCCAGTGATGAAACCGTTTCCTACACGTGATTGGAGCTTATTTGCAGTCGCCTGCACACTGACAAGCTGCCAATGCAACACAGCCATCAGTTGCATATGTTAACGTGTCAATGGCATGCATTTTCTATCTGCGGCGGAGTGCGTGCTGATTTAAAGCTTTCTGGCATATAAAAACCTTAGTAGCATATCGAGACTCAAACCTGGGAGTTTGTCCAAGGTCGGACACGATTTACGACCAGTCCACACGCCTTTACTTTCTTGTCTTGGCGATAGTTTATTTTACAGTACGATCACACACAATTTCAAAGAGAAATTACTTTCTTCGGACACTACCAGCCATATTCAGCTCTACAAAACAATTAAGTTTAGAAGTGAAATGTGAAGCTACGCTAATTACATCAATATTAAAACACAGCCATAAACATTATGTTAATAGGAGCACTGGGCATACGCGAGGATTTTCGTGATGCAGATGATTTCGCTTCTGACCGATAGAGAACATGGAAGCCTGGCGTCCTGTTTAGCGCTGCGTGTGAACACGCGTTTTCCTGAAATGATAATTTAATCAAGACCTTAAGCTGTCGACAGGTTTTGATATACGTCAACGGGGTCAGTTGAAAATGTGTGCCCGGACCGGGACTCGAACCCTGGACCTCCTGCTTACAGGGCAGACGCTCTACCCATCTGCGCCACCGTGGGCACAGAGGATAGTGCGACTGCAGGGATTCATCCCTTGCACGCTTCCCGTGAGACCCACATTCCCAACTTAATGTCCACACCCCACATTCGTAGTGTCCCTGCTCATTACACTCATTACTCGCGGCAGACAATCCCGTAAGAGTTCGGGCAATACATGTGCATCCAGCACAGAAGGTCAATGGCCGGTTAGCCTTAACTCTATGAGGATGTTATCTGTTCTTTTGGACATGTCCGAAAGAAGATACCATCTTCATACACGTTTTCCTTGTTGACATGCTCTGTTCTCAGGCCTTCGCGCAAGGCAGACGAACTTGTGACATCAGTCTAGAAACCTTGCTCGTCATATACCACGAACGCTGGGCTAAGACTGGAGGCAGACAGGAAACCCGTACCTATGCCATTGAAAAGGTACCCAACGAAGGCTTTAACTTTGTCATCGAGAGCGTCAATTTTTTAAAGGGGCATTTACGAAACATTAAATTGTAACTCAGATTCTGCTGGAGGGGGTCGCTGCAAATCGTAACACCTACAGAGTCAAGTGCTGTGAATAACGGCACGGAGCCTGTACTTCGCGTTGGCTCTGTGCGACAGTCAAGCGACGTTACAGCCCGACTGTGAGAGCTATGCACAGGTTTAGTATCGATGGCACAATAACTTCAAGGTGTGATTTCTAGTGTGGTATTTTGCTACAAACGTATAAACCATTATACCGGGTGATCAAAAAGTCAGTATAAATTTGAAAACTTAATAAACCACGGAATAATGTAGATAGAGAGGTAAAAATTGACACAGATGCTTGGAATGACATGGAGTTTTATTAGAACAAAAAAAAGTTCACCAAATGTCCGACAGATGGCGCTGGACAGTAAAACGTCAGTGACTGCGCATGACAATCGTGTGTAAAAGGAGCTGTAATGAGAGAGAGAATCAGATGCGCCAGCAGTCCAGCATGTTGACGTTACCTGAAAAGGCGCTTTTAGTAAAGCTGTATTATCAGAATGGGGAATGTGCTAGTTCAGCGTTACGATCCTATCGCCATAGGAAGAGGATTCGAACGGGTAAAGGTCCGTTGACAAATGAAGCTGTGGCGAGAATGACTTCGAAGTTCGAAGCCACGGGTTGTTTAGACGATAGACCCCGTAGTGGCCCACCGAGCACAAGGTTTAATGCTGCTGAGACAGTTCAGGAAGAAATGGAGACTGTGGCGGGTTCGTCTATGCACGGGGAAGTCAGCGCTCGTGCAGTCGCACGTCGCACCGGCATTCCATACACTACTGTTTGGGTGGCACTGAGGCGTGGTCTCCGATGCTATCCATACAAAATCCATCGGCGATTTAGTCCAGCGGAGGGCATTTGCGGTGTGGGCGTTTCAAAAGATGGCGGAAGATGGCGATTGGTTGAGTAACGTGTTGTGGACCGACGAAGCTCATTTCACGCACCGAGGGTCTGTCAACGCCCACAACTACAGAATTTGGGCTATCGAAAATCCTAGAACTGTCGTGGAAACTCCATTGCACGACTAGAAATTCACGGTATGGGTTGGATTTACCACATCTACCGTTATCGGGCCTTTTTTCTTCGAGGAAATGCGTGATTCTGGTTTTGTATCTGCTACCGTGACGGGTGAGAGGTACGCCGTTATGTTACAGAATCGCATCATACCCAGCCTGGCTGATAAACACCTGGTGGAACGTACGATGTTTATGCAGGATGGCGCTCCACCCCATATTGCCAGACGCGTGAAAGATCTCTTGCGCGTGTCGTTTGGTGATGATCGTGTGCTCAGCCGCCACTTTCGTCATGCTTGGCCTCCCAAATCTCCAGACCTCAGTCCGTGCGATTATTGGTTCTGGGGTTACCTAAAGTCGCAAGTGTATCATGATCGACCGACATCTCTAGGGATGCTGAAAGACAACATCCGACGCCAATGCCTCACCATAACTCCCGACTTGCTTTACAGTGCTGTTCACAACATTATTTCTCGACTACAGCTATTGTTGAGGAATGATGGTGGACATATTGAGCATTTCCTATAAAGAACATCATCTTTGCTTTGTCTTACTTTGTTATGCTAATTATTGTTATTCTGGTCAGATGAAGCACCGTCTGTCGGACATTTTTTGAACTTTTGTATTTTTTTGGTATAATAAAACCCCATGTCATTCCAAGCATGTGTGTCAATTTGTACCTCTCTATCTACATTATTCGGTGATTTATTCAGTTTTCAAATTTATACTGACTTTCTGATCATCCAGTAGATTGTGCATATCACTCAAATTATATTACGCTGTATAAGGAAATGAGAACAGGAATAAAAGAGATAAACACACTTCAGTAATATTACTTTATACGGTACTAACCTTCAAGGCTTGCTTCATCTGAGAGCTCTTGTGAAATGTGCAGCCAAGGAGCTTCATCTGATAAAAAAAATGAATCTTTTATATCACGTAGCACAGAAAAAAATTCTTAAGGGGAAACCAGCAAAAAACTAGTAAGAAAAAGACATACAAGTAAACGAAATCTGCACTTAATAGGAAAATGTAAGTAAATTCGACCTGCTGTTGTTTATAAGGCGGTTGTTCGTTATTTTAGAATAATTTTTTCTGAAAATATTTCCCAAAATGTGATATGAGATTATAGCAATTTCTTCCTCCTCGTTACCACAAGTGTTATGTCATGGAAATGCCAGTATAGACAGCTGTCAGTTGTAGAAGCCCTGTGCACTCTTCCCTACGGCTTTCAAAGTCTTAGATATAAATGTGCCAAACGACTCGTATCCTTCAACGACAATTTGAAATATTAAACCAAACGCGTTCTTCAAGGTACTTCTGCAGGTATTAAATAAATGTGAGTTAGTGTCACTGTTTATTGCACTTGTAGTGATGTCATCACCACAGGCAACAAGTGCTTTACATTTATCACAACTTTTCATGGATTTTAATAAACAGTGCGATGTGTAACCTCCTGTGTGGAATAATGCACTTAAGTCATTCTATGACGTTTCTGTATTACTTGCATGTTCATGAGCAATGCAAAACCCACGGTGATGAGTTTCCCTCAACCCTCCAAAATTAGTTGTAGGCACCGCATATCTTTATGAACTAACTTCTAAATGTTTGGATGCAAAATGAAATGGATAACGCGCAAATTGTGGCCCGAGGCATAACTCTTAAAGGAGGTAATTTCCAAAACAGGCATCTCGCTCTGGCTGCAGTAATATGCTGATGACCATTTTGAGCTCATTGCTAATATCTTCCAGTTTAAAAATTAGAAGTCTACAACATAATGTATGTGAAAGGATCGAACAGAAACAGCGATTAAACTAAATATTCACATTTTCATAAACATTTTTATGATACCAACATGTTGTTATTGTTGTGGTTTTCAGTCCTAAGACTGGTTTGATGTACCTCTCCATGCTACTCTATGCTGTGCAAGCTTCTTCATCTCCCAGTACCTACTGCAGCCTACATCCTTCTGAATCTGCTTAATGTATTCATCTCTTGGTCCCCCTCTACGATTTTTACCCTCCACCCTGCCCTCCAGTACCAAATTGGTGATCCCTTGTTGCCTCAGAACATGTCCTACCAACCGATCCCTTCTTCTGGTCAAGTTGTGCCATAAACTCCTCTTCTCCCCAATTCTGTTCAATACCTCCTCATTACTTATGTGATCTACCCATCTAATCTTCAGCATTCTTCTGTAGCACCACATTTCGAAAGCTTCATTTCTCTTCTTGTCTAAACTATTTATCGTCCATGTTTCACTTCCATACATGGCTACACTCCATACAAATGCCTTCAGAAACGACTTCCTGACATTTAAATCTATACTCCATGTTAACAAATTCCTCTTCTTCAAAAACGCTTTCCTTGCCATTGTCTTTCTACATTTTATATCCTCTCTACTTCGACCATCATCAGTTAATTTGCTGCCCAAATAGCAAAACTCCTTTACTACTTTAAGTGTCTCAGTTTCTAATCTAATTCCCTCAGTATCACCCGACTTAATTCGACTACATTCCATTATCCTCGTTTTGCTTTTGTTGATGTTCATCTTATACCCTCCTTTCAAGACACTGTCAATTCCGTTCAACTGCTCTTCCAAGTCCTTTGCTGTCTCTGACAGAATTACAATGTCACTGGCGAACCTCAAAGTTTTTATTTCTTCTCCATGGATTTTAATACCTACTCCGAACTTTTCTTTTGTTTCCTTTGCTGCTTGCTCAATATACAGAGTGAATAGCATCGAGGATAGGCTACAACCCTGTCTCACTCCCTTCCCAACCACTGCTCCCCTTTCATGCCCTCGACTCTTATAACTGCCATCTGCTTTCTGTACAAATTGTAAATAGCCTTTCGCTCCCTGTATTTTACCCCTGCTATCTTCAGAATTTGAAAGAGAGTATTCCATTCAAGATACCAACATATCAATGAATAATCAAAACCTGTGATAATTAGCTCTACGCAAATGTACAAGAAGATTAAACGGAAATCAGTGTCACTTTCCTGTCACTTATTACTTCTTATCCTTCTAAGAATTTATTGTCTCTCGCTGTTCAGCGGTACCCAGCAACTATTAAATCTGGTAATGCTTGATTGCAACAGTGACTGGAAGTTGGTCACTGAAATCCAAAACACCACATATTCATTTCCAGTGAAAAGAAACTGAGAAAGGCGATCGTCCTGGGTTCCCAAGTGTTAAATAAATTTAAGTGCTCTGCTGGTGCTGCCAATTGTGCTCACTGTAAGTACAATTGTGATCCGCCAAGCTGCGTGGCGCACAAGTGCAAGTTCCTTTTATTTAGATCCGCACACGTTCGCGTCCTACCCGCAAAAGCCTCTCCGACGCGGCCACCTGTGTGTCTTACCACCGAGTACTTCTCATGTGCGTTGACTTAACACCATACGTACTCCTTGCCACGGAAGCGGTGCCAGTAACAGAATTGGGAACCACTGTGGTTCAACAACGAACACTCCCTCCAACAGAGAATCCTGTCAAAAACTGCACTTCTTTACTAGTCTCCAATTACTGTATGAAAACTCTCCCCTACCACAAGAAAACATTTGTTTCAATGCTGCAATTTGCCATCAAACTCTTTTATACCAGCTACGGACAAACTCACCGAATTATCATCTATGACATGCGTCTGCATCGACGGTATAAACGACAGCACTAATCTCAATTCAAATACCCCACAGCAAATTTTTAACTCAGCATCTTTAATGAGCACAGAAATTAATGCAACACAAGATTGGTTCCAGTATTTCATACCTTACAACAGCCAAACGACATGGTCAGATCGAGACATAAAACTTATTTCTTCAATGTACACCCCCCCCCTGCAACATTTATTGTCCATATGCGTGTCACTGCCAATTCTACCACACACTGTATCTTCTGGGCTTTCATTTCCACGCTGTTTCTCGACCTATTCTAAATACAGAAGTTCTTCTTCTTGCATAGCGCGCATTGGTCGTATAAGGTGTTCCGCTTCGAGACTGCAGTAACCTCTCAGATCTTCATTTGCTTTGCTGTTATCACTGACCTTACTTATACAATAAAGGGTTTGATATGGCAGATATGATGCACACCGATTGACTTTTCCGTCTTCGCCGGCCGGGGTGGCCGAGCTGTTCTAGGCGTTACAGTCTGGAACCGCGCGACCCCTACGGTCGCAGGTTCGAATCCTGCCTCGGGCATGGATGTGTGTGATGTCCTTAGGATAGTTAGGTTTAAGTAGTTCTAAGTTCTAGGTGACTGATGACATCAGAAGTTAAGTCCCATAGTGTTTAGAGCCATTTTTTTTCCGACTTCATGATTTCCAGAAGGAAGAAAGAAGGAAGGAAGATTTAGTTTAACGTCCCGTCGACAACGAGTTCATTACGGATTGAGCACAAGCTCGGATTGTGTCCAAGATGGGGAAGGAAAATGGCTTTTCCCTTTCAAAGGAACCGTTTCAGCATTTGCCTGCAGCAATTTAGGGAAGTCACAGAAAGCGTAAATACGGCTGGATGGATGCGGACATGAGCCGTTATCCTCCCAAATGTGACTCTAGTGTCCTTACCAATTCTGTTGTTTCCAACTCATATGCATTAACATGTGTGAGTCTGCATCTACATAATGATCCATTGTACACTGAAAATAACTTGTGCGAGAGTTTGTTCTGCTTAAATAACGGATCGGAAGACTTGACCAAGACTTTGTCCTACATGTTACTTCTTCACTCATGCCGGTTTCATCAAATACCATATTAAAAGCGTCATCATGCTAATTACGTAGGCAAGGCTGGGTCCAGTTGACGATACACGTGTTACACTTGCCTCCACCTTACTATCCAGATGTTAATTTCTAAGAGGGCTGCAATCATATTGATGAGTTTATGGGTTCAAGCCTCGTATTTACATGCTCTGTAATCTGTTTTTGTATTTCACATCACCTCTGTTGTTATCTTCAAACCGTGCTCGAGGTTGATTATTCCCTGGGCAGCGCCATCTGCTGTTTTTTTGTCCCCTGTTTTAGGTTTTCTGGTTGTTCCAACACCCGATACGGTATCCGTAATCGTATCTTCTTCCAACTTCATTTATTCAGGCCCCGAATGTTCCTGTAACCTGCTCCTCCTGTAGAATTACGCTGTTGGTTTCCATTTCCTGAATATCTGCACCTATTACGATAAATATATTTCCACTGCTGTTGCAGCAGTCTGCCAACGTGTCCTTCATAATCATGTCTCCTTCGTGGCTGTACTGAGCATTAAATGCACATTCCAATTCATGTGGGATGTCACAGCAAGTATTTCGGTCCAAGTTGCATTTCCAGCTAAAACCTGATCGCAACGGAGTGGAAATTTCATATAGCAATGCCTGATTATCTTCTCTGGTTCTCATGCCACGTCCAGAATCTGATATTTTTTTATCAAGGATTCTAAGAATTTTACCGGGCTCTTGAATCGAAATCCTATATAAACTTTGGCTACTATCATTTCGTATTTTTTACAGTCTTTCTCGACCAGTAGCTCTGTAGAAATGCATCACAAAATTCTTTGTAAGAGCAACACATTGTGACAGTTCAGCACATCTTTTCCACTGCCATTCCTCTAAGTGACGGAAGATAAAATCAACTTTGTACAATAATGGCCATTAAGAAAGAAACTATACATCAGACCGAAAAATCCAAGTTTTGAGTTGAAGTGAATTTCCCTCATCCTTGTACGTCTCGAAATTTCGAACTTCCAGAAAATGTTTAAAATCAAATGGCACTTTTGATTTTACATTCGTCTGCATCCTCACCTTTACCCAGTCCACGTCCTCTTAACTCAGTATGTCCTCAGAACTTCCCCTGTTATCAGTACCGAAACTAAATTCAGTACCGAAACTAAATTCAGTATCATTATGATCCTGGCATCTGCGCAGTGGTACACAATTTTATGAACCGTTTGAAATTGCTTCTGTATTGAATGTCCTTTTATCTTTTCCTTGCTGTCAGATATAGTTTTTGAATTGATCCTCCACCCTCTTCTCCACCTTTGAATTAGTTAGCTCTTGCCGATCCTTAAATGTTGATAGGACAGGTAAATCTTTCATTTCTACTATTACTGTCAGATTTGTGATCTCTGTCCCACAATGAGTTCTTCAATAGCGCTTTTAATTCTCCCTCTGGTTTCATTGCAAGAACATTAATAGATTGTTCCAATCTTTGGTCGATAACCTGCTCTGTGGTCTCGACTCTGTAGTGTATTTGTTTTTCTTCGTAGCTGTTCTTGGCGGTTTGTTTGCTAGCTGTTAATGTGTCATCTTTACCCGTTTGGTTTACTCTACTTCATTTATCGCCTGATCTGCTTTTACTGAGATTGTTCTGTCAATTTGCTAAATTTTTTCCTTTATTCCCTTACATCTCGAATTTCGTTCCTTAGGCTCTCTCAAAGTATTATTTTCTAGTCTAATCTTTTCCCCTATATTTTTAATTTCTTGTCTACTCTTCTCCCCCTGTCTTTAATTTCCTGTGTACGTTCTCTGTCAACTCTTTATTTTGTTTCTTCATGCCTTTATTTCCCTGGTCAGTAGCCATATCGGTCCACTAGTTTCCTTTAAAAGGTATATTAAACTGATTTGATTAGCTCCTGCATCTGGTGAAGATGCTCTGGAGTGTAGTAAGTCGAGGCTAGTTGCTCCTAAGCTCGATTCTCATCTCTGTTACGGATTAGGTATAATTACCACTGCCGAGACATGTTATCGTACAAACCCCTCCATTTCCTCTCGCATATTCTCATCCACTGAACTGACATCGTTTGCTAATTGACGTTAATCTGAAACATTAATGTTATGGTCGTCACCTATCTGACCTGACTGCTGTGTAGCATAAATTGTATGTTCCTCTCCTGACTTACAAGAATTCATAATCGCATTACGTCCATAATATTGTCAATTTTGACACTGTTCTGTTCTAATTTGTGGGTTGTCTTTCTCCTTGTTAACATTCAACATTTAATAAATATTATCCCTAATATACAAATTAACAAATTAATACACTTCTGCTATCATATAAGGAAATAAATCTTTTTTTTTTTTTTTTTTTTTTTTTTTTTTTTTTTTTTTTTTTTTTTTTTTTTTTTTGCGGAACGCCACAGTGATGAATTTACCTTAACCACTGAAAATTAATTTTGGGCACGCCACCTCCTTAAGAAATAACCTCTAAATGCTTGTGAAAAAAGTCGAATGGATAATATGAAAATTTTGCCCGAACTCTTAAAGAGGGTAATTTGCAAAACAAACATCTCATCCTGACTACCGCTGTCTGACTGGAATAATGTGTTGGTAATGATTTTAGGCTGACCGCTAATATCTTCAAGAATATAGATTAGAATCTTACAATGTATTGTACGTGAAAGGATCGAACAGAAACAAGCAAAAATTCAGTATTCACATTTATTCACAAACACTTTCGTAAGATCAACATATTGGTGAATAAGCAAAACCTGCGATAATTAGTTCTATCCAAATGTAAATAAAGCTTGTAGTGAAAGCAGTATCACTCCGCTTTAGTAATTACTTCTTGTCGTCCTAAGAACTTACTCTCTCCCCAAGTTCACTTTAAACAGAAACTATTAAAACCTGTAATGCTTGCTTGGAACAGAGACTGGAAGCTGGTGACTAAAAACCAGATGATGCATATTCGTCATCAGTGCAGAGATGAGACAGGCGATCTTCTTGGACTCAACAAGCATGAAATCAGTTTAACTGCTCCGCCGGTGCTTCGAATTATACGACTGTGATGTGCCGAGTTGCGCGGTGCAGATGTGCAGTCTCCTTCATGAAGACAGGATAGTGAGCACCTGAGTAGAACTCCAAGATGCGGCACCCTCTATTGCTCTGCTGCTCCAAGTAGATCCGGACACTTTCACGTCATACTCGCTAGAGCTTCTCCGATGCAGGCACTTCGGTGTTTTACCGGCGAGTACTTTTCAAACTGCGCTCATTTACACTCTATGTATTTCTTGCCAGTTGGTGTACATCGACAGCGCAGAAAGATACGTATATAGCTTCTTTTCTGTGTTTACTTCGTAGATTCTTACTTAAATTGCGTGTGAGTTTCGTATAGGAGGTCTAATGTTGAGTTTTAGTTATTGTAATCGTAAATTCAGGCAGATTGTTGCGCAGTCGTTAGGCATTTGAACAGGTTAGTTCATACATTCTTTGCATGTTTCCCTTGCGTTATCTAGGCATGGACTCGTGTTTCAGTAACTGTTGTTCAACATCGATTAGAATGGACAAGGACTGTGATTTTTTGTGTTCGGATGATGGCTGAGTTGGCATCCCTTCGCCCATAGCTGCAGGCGGCGATGTCTTCGGTCGCACAGCTTGAGGCTATTGCCAATGGGCACCACTGTGGGGAGCCACAGAGGGTGGGCTTATTGGTAGTTGGGGGCTCCAATCTTAGGCGCATAATGGGGCCCCTTAGGGATATGGCGGCTAAGGAGGGGAAGAAATCCAGTGTGCACTCCGTGTGCATTCCGGGTGGAGTCATTCCTGATGTGGAAAGGGTCCTTCTGGATGCCATGAAGAGCACAGGGTGCAGCCAGCTGCAAGTGGTGGCACATGTCGGCACTAATGACGTGTGTCGCTTTGGATCTGAGGAAATTCTCTCTGGATTCCAGCAGCTATCTGATTTGGTGAAGGCTGCCGGTCTTGCTTACGAGATAAAGGCAGAGCTCACCATCTGCAGCATAGTTGACAGAACCGACTGCGGACCTTTGGTGCAGAGCCGGGTGGAGGGTCTGAATCAGAGGCTCAGACGGTTTTGCGACCGTGTTGGCTGCAGATTCCTTGACTTGCGCCATAGGGTGGTGGGGTTTCGGGTTCCGCTGAATAGGTCAGGAGTTCACTACACTCAGCTGGCGGCTACACGGGTAGCGGAGGCTGTGTGGCGTGGACTGGGTGGTTTTTCAGGTTAGAAGGCCTCGGGAAAGTACGGTGTGGATTGCAATCTCAAAGGGTGCGTTGTAAATACAGGACGTGCTTGAATCAAAGAACAGTCGGAATTGTAGTTGTAAATTGTTGTAGTTGTGCTGGAATCCCACGCCCGGGTTCCCGGGTTCGATTCCCGGCGGGGTCAGGGATTTTCTCTGCCTCGTGATGGCTGGGTGTTGTGTGCTGTCCTTAGGTTAGTTAGGTTTAAGTAGTTCTAAGTTCTAGGGGACTTATGACCACAGCAGTTGAGTCCCATAGTGCTCAGAGCCATTTGAACCATTTTTTGTGCTGGAAAAGTCCCTGAGCTTCAAGCACTAATAGAAAGCACAGAAGCTGAAATCGTTATAGGTACAGAAAGCTGGCTAAAGCCTAAAAGCAGTTTTACAGAAATTTTTACGAAGTCTCAGACGGTGTTCAGGAAAGATAGGTTAGGCAGAATTGGTGGTGGAGTGTTTGTGTCTGTCAGTAGTGGTTTATCTTGTAGTGAAATCGAAGTAGATACTCCGTGCTAATTGGTATGGGTGGAGGTTATACTTAACAGCCGAACTAAGTCAATCACTGGCTCCTTCTACCGACCCACAGACTCCGATGATATAGTTGCTGAATAGTTCAGAGAAAATCTGAGTCTCGTAACAAATAAATACCCCACTCATACAGTTATAGTTGGTGGGGACTTCAACCTTCCCTCGATATGTTGGCAAAAATACTTGTTCAAAACCGGTGGTAGGCAGAAAACATCTTCCGAGATTGTCCTAAATGCTTTCTCCGAAAATTATTTCGAACAGTTAGTCCACGAACCCACTCGAATTGTAAATGGTTGCGAAAATACACTTGACCTCTTAGCCACAAACAATCCAGAGCTAATAGAGAGCATCATGACTGATACAGGGATTAGTGATCACAAGGTTGTTGTAGCTAGCTCAATACCGTTTCTTCCAAATCCACCAGAAACAAACGCAAAATAATTTTATTTAAAAAAGTGGATAAAGTGTCACTAGAATCCTTCCTAAGAGACAATCTCCATTCCTTCCGAACTGACTATGCAAATGTAGACGAGATGTGGCTCAAATTCAAAGATATAGTAGCAACAGCAATTGAGAGATTCATACCTCATAAATTGGTAAGAGATGGAACTGATCCCCCATGGTACACAAAACAGGTCCGAACGCTGTTGCAGAGGCAACGGAAAAAGCATGCGAAGTTCAGAAGAACGCGAAATCCCGAAGATTGGCTAAAATTTACAGACGCGCGAAATTTGGCACGGACTTCAATGCGAGATGCCTTTAATACGTTCCACAACGAAACATTGTCTCGAAATTTGGTAGAAAATCCGAAGAAATTCTGGTTGTATGTAAAGTACACAAGCGGTAAGACGCAGTCAATACCTACGCTGCGCATTGCCGAGGTACTGTTACCGACAACTGTGCCGCTAAAGCGGAGTTATTGAACGCAGTTTTCCGAAATTCCTTCACCAGGGAAGACGAATGGAATACTCCAGAATTTGAAACACGAACAGCTGCTAGCATGAGTTTGTTAGAAGTAGATACCTTAGGGGTTGTGAAGCAACTCAAATCGCTTGATACGGGCAAGTCTTCAGGTCCAGATTGTATACCGATTAGGTTCCTTTCAGATTACGCGGATACAATAGCTCCCTGCTTAGCAATCATATACAACCGCTCGCTCACCGATAGATCTGTACCTACAAATTGGAAAATTGCGCAGGTCGCACCAGTGTTTAAGAAGGGTAGTAGGAGTAATCCATCGAACTACAGACCTATATCATTGACGACGGTTTGCAGTAGGGTTTTGGAGCACATACTGTATTCAAACATTACGAATCACCTCGAAGGGAACGATCTATTGATACGTAATCAGCATGGTTTCAGAAAACATCGTTCTTGTGCAACGCAGCTAGCTCTTTATTCGCGCGAAGTAATGGCCGCTATCGACAGGGGATCTCAAGTTGATTCCGTATTTCTAGATTTCCGGAAAGCTTTTGACACCGTTCCTCACAAGCGACTTCTAATCAAGCTGCGGGCCTATGGGGTATCGTCTCAGTTGTGCGACTGGATTCGTGATTTCCTGTCAGGAAGGTCGCAGTTCGTAGTAATAGACGGCAAATCATCGAGTAAAACTGAAGTGATATCAGGTGTTCCCCAGGGAAGCGTCCTGGGACCTCTGCTGTTCCTGATTTATATAAATGACCTGGGTGACAATCTGAGCAGTTCTCTTAGGTTGTTCGCAGATGATGCTGTAGTTTACCGTCTAGTAAGGTCATCCAAAGACTAGTATCAGTTGCAAAGCGATTTATAAAAGATTGCTGTATGATGTGGCAGGTGGTAGTTGACGCTAAATAACGAAAAGTGTGAGGTGATCCACATGAGTTCCAAAAGAAATCCGTTGGAATTCGATTACTCGACAAATAGTACAAATCTTAAGGCTGTCAATTCAACTAAGTACTTGGGTGTTAAAATTACGAACAACTTCATTTGGAAAGACCATATAGATAATATTGTGGGGAAGGCGAGCCAAAGGTTGCGTTTCATTGGCAGGACACTTAGAAGATGCAACAAGTCCACTAAAGAGACAGCTTACTCTACACTCGTTCGTCCTCTGTTAGAATATTGCTGCGCGGTGTGGGATCCTTACGAGGTTGGATTGACGGAGGACATCGAAAGGGTGCAAAAAAGAGCAGCTCGTTTTGTATTATCACGTAATAGGAGAGAGTGTGGCAGATATGATACGCGAGTTGGGATGGAAGTCATTAAAGCAAAGACGTTTCTCGTCGCGGCGAGATCTATTTACGAAATTTCAGTCACCAACTTTCTCTTCCGAATGCGAAAATATTTTGCTGAGCCCAACCTACATAGGTAGGAATGATCATCAAAATAAAATACGACAGATCAGAGCTCGAAAAGAAATGTTTAGGTGTTCGTTTTTCCTTCGCGCTGCTCGGGAGTGGAATGGTAGAGAGATAGTATGATTGTGGTTCGATGAACCCCCTGCCAAGCACTTAAATGTGAATTGCAGAGTGATCATGTAGATGTAGATGTAGATGAACTGCGCAAATCGCCTATCGCAAAATTACGAACCGTTAACCACGAGGATTCCCTCTTGCCAAAAGTATGGCATCTTTCCCAGTCTCCAATGACAACATGAAAACTATGTCTTTCCACCGAAAATCATTCATTTCAGCTGTGTGATTTTATGTCACACTTCTTCAAGCCAACCGCACCTTCTCCTGCTGATGTCCATAGCCTCACAACAGGGTCAGGGAATTTAGAGAGGACAACTACGAGTGTAGAGGTTTCTTCCCGTAGCCTGCACTTTCTACGAGCAGCGTCTGCTGTCCCTCAAAAATCTCTCAAAAATGTCAAAAAACATAGTGACCCTTATTCCAGCATGCAGCGCCGTGCCACCCATGGGTGGTCCCTAGCCTCCAGCAGTCATTTTGCAAGAACAATGCTAGCGACCCCCTGGGGGTTTTGGCACGTCTTTGCTTATTGGAATCTCACGCTAGCCGGCGGCAATCCTATTCACCGGTGACCTAATTGTTCATCAAAGCGTTTCCTTTCACAGGGCACCTTACTGTGAGTCACCGTGTTATATAATTTCAGTAACGTTTTCCACTCCAGTTTTCCCTGTTGTCAACTTCAGAATACGAGTATATGAAAATTATTAATGAAACCGGCATCCAAAAGGCTTGCCACATTTCAACTTGCATTGTATGCCTAATACCCATTCGTTTACCAAGCTTTTCTAGATAACGCTATGTGACATCTTTTGCACACAACGTAACTTATCATTTCCTGGCTGACTATGCGTGTTAGCCCTAATGATGAACTTGGAACATTCTTGTTTTATATTTTTAATTGTGTGATGTTTCTTCATAACACTCTCGATTGTACTTTTACGTCTGAACTTCTGCTATATAACTTACGTATATCTATTTTAGTGTAGTCTACTAATAGTGTAATGTTTCTGCATGATATTCCGACTGTAGAGTGGAAGATTTTAATACTAATAACTGCTGTGTTGTCTTAAACTTATTTAGCCTCTATACTTTGACATGAACATAATGCAATCGAGAAACTTTCTGAATATAAAACGTGATTATGCAACACAATATAGAATGCTACTGAAATTTTCTAAAAGCATTATACCAAAATGCAACAGGAAATGCAATAGGACCTCTGAATTAGGATCTATGACTGATAACTTTTCAACAATAAACATCTTGTTATTAACCATCGTGTAGAACGAGTATGTGTATTGAATGCTAAGGAGACAGATAAATTTTACTGTTCCTTAAATTCACCAAATAACTTTTTGTTATATCCATAACATCAATTCTAACTTGCAAAACAAGACAACGAAGCTCAGCTCTGTTCTGCTCGCCTACACGTGATGTAGAACTCTGCTGTAAGATATCCTGAAAGAAATCACACAGGTTTACCTGAAGCACTAACCCTTATTTATTAAGAAACGCGCCATGCAATGCATGTGAGCATGCTACAAATCATTCAGTACAGCAAGGCGTGAGAGCCTAATAGTAAGAAAGTGTTCAATCGTCAGCCAGAAATTTGAAGATCCAG
Organism: Schistocerca cancellata; assembly: GCF_023864275.1. NCBI lineage: Eukaryota > Metazoa > Arthropoda > Insecta > Orthoptera > Acrididae > Schistocerca > Schistocerca cancellata. The sequence goes on along the minus strand of NC_064634.1, from coordinate 139,961,489 downwards.
GATTAATTAAATCTTATTTCAGTTCATTTCCTGTGTTTCAAACGAGAGTTAAAAGATTGGTTCGTAGATGTATGAACATATCTCTGTTAAATACTGTTGAAATAACAATCGCTTGGACACAAGCATGGAAATTTAGAACTGTTTTAGTAAACTGAACGAATTTAATTAGATCAGCTCCCACATTAAGTGCATTGAAAAGGCTGTGAAGTGATGCGATGTTTTCCTGAGTCCATGCGCAGTAATTGTGAAATAACTGTTCAAACAGTGTTCTGTTAACCATGAATGGAATTTTGACATAATGATTCACAAAATAAAAAAAACTTCTCTAATAGTATCACTCAAACATTTGTGATCCCAGCACATGTGAATATCCTAAATGAAGAGAGTGGTATTCCGAAAGTATAAGTTTCGCGCCATCACCTCCAACAGTAAACGCCGTAGGAAAAGCACGTGCCTGACAGAAGCAAGACAGCCACCAGTCTGATGTCATCTACCCAACTGAACATTAACTCTGGTACTTCAAACAGATCTCAAGACATGTACTCAGGGATCAAGATGAAATAACATTAACTCTGGCAGCTCAAAGAGATCACAAAACATGTAGTCAGATATCAATCTCCCAATGGCAAAGATTACAGAAAATTTCGAGAATTAAATGGTTACCATGTACAATATTGCGTTGTTTTGGTGCCACATACTCACAGAAGTAAGCAGTATTCCTGTCCATATGTACCAGCGATGTATTACAATGTAAAATGAAACTGGAAGCTAAAGATACATGCTTGAAAATGACTCAAGCTTGACATTGCTCGATTGCACAAATAATAAAAGGAGTACAGTCTATCTGGACACGTTTTGTGTTCTCAAAACATGTTGAGGCTGTGGACCCCCCAAAAAATAAAATTTAAAATCACAGAAAATACTGACACTTCTCATACATCCAACTTACGTCCCCCTGATCCAATATGACAGCATATCGAACAATATTTATTGCTAAAAGGGATAACAGGGAATATTCAAGAAATTCTTTTATATTAATGTACAAAAACTGTTGAAAAGAGAGCAGATGTTGCACAAAGGCAAAGTTATTCACTCACAAAAACATATGTATTGTGTATCAAGATAAGAGACATGTTACAATAAATCACATCTGCTTATAGAGTACAAAATATAAAAAAGAAAATTCAAACTGCCAACAACATAAGGATAACAATTACTAGCAAATTAACATAGAAAGATAATGATTGAAAGATTCACTTAATTATTATTATTCATGTGTGGGCCTTATAGGACCAAGCGAGATACAATTAGTCAATGTCTGTTTTGATGGTGGCCTTCCTTTGGGTCAAACTTTGTTTCACACTTTCAGAATGAAGTCTCTTCCTTTCGTCACACTACAGTGTTCTAGTTCGTATTCTAAGTTCCCTCTGACCAACTTTGCAATCAAAAATGGTTCAAATGGCTCTGAGCACTATGGGACTCAACATCTTAGGTCATAAGTCCCCTAGAACTTAGAGCTACTTAAACCTAACTAACCTAAGGACATCACACACACCCATGCCCGAGGCAGGATTCGAACCTGCGACTATTGCAGTCCCGCGGTTCCGGACTGCAGCGCCAGAACCGCTAGACCACCGCGGCCGGCAACTTTGCAATCAAATATCTTTTGTCTGAATGTTTTCTCTACCTGTAACATGTACCTGAGGTACACCAGCTACTTCAAGATCCTCCTTAATTGCAGTAATCCATTTAAATGACTCGCTTTTGGCCTTATTTCTGTATTTGTATAATTCGAATACATGTTTTACAGTCTAGTGGGTGACATTCTTTTAATGTGTCTGTAAAATTTAAGTCTTCGTTTTCTCATTTCACCATGTATGTGTGTGTATTCTTCTATTTTCTTGTTACTTCTCAGCCTATATTTTTCTCCATCAGTCTGAAGCCTGCTTGGTATTCACGAGGTTAGGCCCTAACTGTTCATGGGCTCAATCAAGTAAACATTGCATGACAAATGCAACCAGGAGAAGGGAGATCCTTTGGAAATTATTAACATCGATTTTATCCCATTTTTATGCATTAGATGAATTAGGGCCGTTTTACAGTCCGAAAGGTATTTTCTCAGGGTGCCAGACATGTCCTATTAATTGAGTCATATTTTTTATAATGTTATGGCACCTGATTTTAGCAGTTCTGCAACTATACAGCCTTCTCTGGATGCTTTATTATTTTTATGTCTCTCCATTTGTTAAGTTATTTCGATTTCGTCAGGTACTTTAGAGGTAGTGTTGTTGTTATTAGTTTGCTCATTCTGGACAGTTCAAAAATTTTTCAAAAAAATTGTAATTACTTTACAATTTTCCTGCTTGGGTGTTAAGAGCCAAACTGCCATTTTCATTTTTAAAGCAAAGACTTTGAGGTTGGTAACTGGTTAGTTTTGTTTTGAATGTTTTATAAAAGTTTCTTATGTTGTTCTTTTCGAGGTATTTCTCGATTCCTAAATGATTGGCATTATCGTAGTTTCTTTCAGTCTGTCAGTTTAATTTAGATATTTATTTTCTTAGAAAGAGGTAATATGTATTTTCAATTTTGTTACTATTCCAGTTTTTGAATGCCTCATGCTTAAAGTTAAGTGCTATTTCACGATCCTCATTCCACCAAATATTTTGTTTCTTTTGAAGCAGAATTAAATGTTATGCTGTTTTGGTGGACATTTCTTTTGGGCTTTGCCAATTGTTGGATTATTTCGTGTAAAGTTCGCATGTTAGAGTTCAGGTTATTTTAACAGTGTCAAAGTTTGGAGCTGTGCCCCTTTCCTAACTTTTATTGTAGTAGGGTATGAAATTGCTACATGATCGATTTGAAATTACCCATAAATGTACTGAGTGCCTGATAAGTTTTTGTTAAGAAGGGTTCTTTTTAAAAAGTGTTGACATGATTTTAATCTTAAAATTTTTATGTGTTTCAATAAGTCTTTGGCCATTTTGATTTGTCAATTTATGTGCAGGAAATCCACCCATGGTTTTCCTATTGTTTTTCTCTTTACCTTATTGAGCATTAAAATCAGCCATTACAATTTTTACAATGGTTTTAAGTAATTTTCGAGATGCTGCTTTCTAATGTATCCCAAGCTTCATTAACTTCTTAAGGGTTTTATGGTTGTCCTCGCTGACTGGCATGTGGGCATTAATTAAACTATATGCTTTATTTGTGCATTTAGGAGAAATTCTCCTTAGTCAATTATTAATAGGTTCCACCTCCGTTATTCAATTTAAAATATTTTCGGAGGTTGTAAAAGCAACTACCAGATGTAGTGTTTTATCAGTTTTACCTTTATAAAGACGAGAATTTCCGAAATCCTGATGTTATTGTCCATCATTCATCTTTCTTGAAGTGCCAAAATTTGAATCTTCTTTTATTTTAATGCATCTCAAAATTTATGAAGTTTACTTGGTTCAACAATGTTTGTATGTTAAATGTTGCAAAAAATGTACTTGTTTTGGTTTCAATTGGCCATAGGACTCCAGCTTCCTGTGTTTAATCACACTGCATTTTCACCTGGCTGCTTCACAATCCGAAACACCAGTTGTGCCAATACTGGCAGTCGATTGACCACCTGGGGTAATACTGTAATTATCACAATGCTCCATGATGATTGTACTTCCAATCAGGGGGGGTTGAGTAGACTCACTGAGTGAACTCAGAGTGTTAAGGATGGAAGGGTTAGTTCCAGTATATAAATTTCAGTCACACCATTGGTGAACAGACGATGACCACTCTCCACTTGTTACAAGACAGATACAAAGTGGATTTGATTTGTTTTGCCTTGGTCTGTGTCTGTTTATTCTGTATTTGCAGCTGTCTGCCATATCTGATGCATTGTTCACTATTCGCCACCTGTGACCCATCCAACATCCTAGGCAAGGTCGGCTTCTTAGACTTGTTGTTACAAAATATTGAAGCCTGGAGATCCGCTTAATATTAATAATATTTGACTGGTTGATCAGAACAGCGATAAAACTTATTTCTCTAAACTTAATATAAACTGAGATATTGTTCTACAGTGTGGGATCCACATCAGTGGGACTGATGGACAACATCGAAAAAGTCCAAAGAAGGGCACCTCATCTTGTATTATCGCAAAATTGGGGAGATACTGCCACAGACATGATACATGAATTGGACTGGTAATCATTAAAACAAAGGCTTTTTCGTTACAATGGGATCTTGTCATGAAATTTCAATCATGAGTGTTCTCCTCCGATTGCAAAAACATTCTGTTGGCACCCACCTATGTAGGAAGAAATTATCGTCACAATAAAATACGAGAAATCAGGAATCACGCAGAAAAATTTAACTGCTCGTCTTTCTCGTGTACTGTTAGAGAGTGGAACAATAGAGAGACAGCTTGAAGGTCGTTCATTGAACCCTCTCCCAGGCACTTTATTGTGAATAGCAGAGTAATCATGTAGATGTAGATATATGATATATATTAAAAGGCCAAATTCAAAGTAAACGAAGGTATATAGGGGCATACTACTAGTACACAACATTAAGGTAACAAATATTATCGTCAGTGAGATATGAGAAATATTCGTGAAAAGATAAATACAAAACAAGTCAGATGAAATGGCTATATGATATATATCTTTAGAAGGTCACAGCGCAACCAAGTTTTTGACTTGTCAAGCAAAATGATAAATTAATAGAAACAACACTTACAGTACAAGGACACATGACCAAAACCATGTCTCATCATTTTACAATCAAAACCGTATAAAATTGTTAGAATAGATGATCCTGAACATAACTAGGTGGCAATAACGATACAAAACGTCGCAGCTGCATTGAGTTCCATTTGTGCTAAGTAAAAAGAAGCAGGTTTTATCACAATAAATCTGATTTTAAAGGTAGCATTTGCCCTGAGTCCATTTTCAAAAATGTCGACAAAGTTAATGGAAATGTACCATAGCCACCCAGTTCAGTTCATTTAAACAAAAATTTTTTGACTGACTGTGAGGATTACCAAACCGCTCGATTCACATATCGCTAACATAACATAATAGACTTTGGGATTTCGCAAAAGAATTGAAACAATGAGAAGCTCTGCTCGAACTTTTAATTAACAACTGGTCACAACAGGACATGGCACAGTTAGCCACAAGCAAAACCATCCATATTAATCACATCATGTGTTACAAATAATTGGTTGAATATGGTACTGCTAATCAAAGAGTTAATGAATGTCTAACTTCTCAAGAACACAAAGAGGCAGATACTAAGATTGTTTACCATGTGTGTCAAAGTGGTTAATGAGGTCAGGCATCTATTCAATATTCAACACTGACATGTTAATTACAGTGCATTGGGATATGGAATATGGCAAAAATTCCTTAAGGATTTGGATGGATGATGGTCTTTACCTGCTGTTTGTGCTATGACTGGCTGAGGTTACAATTCTGGTTTCTGTCACAAGGGGAAAGAAAGGCGATTGACTGCTGAAAAGTTCTACACACTACCAAAAGGCTCCCATGGATTTGGGAAGATGCACTGTCTTAGAAGAATTCATGTGCAGATTATACAACAACAAAATATTTATTGTATCGATCCAGTTAGCTTACACATTTTCACACAAACATATAAAATGAAATGTGAACGTTCTTCTACAGCTCTAAATATTGATTTATCTGATTTTGTTGCATGCAATCTACCATTGTTTAAAACATAATTGGAACAATGCAACAGTATTTATTGAAAACAAACTATATTTCGCAAATATTGAGCAATGCTCATATGAACATTCTGACAGATCTCTGTGACACTGACTAATTATATTTGTTTTCCAGAATAAGAAATTGGGAGTGATCTGGTGAGTGATATTGATGGTGATGACGATAGTGTTGACGAGGCAAACAGTGTTTAAAAACGTTCATATGTTTCTCCTTAAATAAAATGTATTTTTCAAACTTTATCCCATTTACTTTCTGTGTAGTTTATTTACAAAATCCTTTAGTGTGATGGTTGCAGGTAAGCTCTTTATTAATCACGTCAGAGTTTGAAGGTTGTGGCTTGTATTAATTGGCTTGCAATACAGACTTTAATATGGCTCAACATAATCTTGTAATGATTTTTGAGTATCTGAATGTTGTCTGTTGAGTAAGGTGGTGCACTAAAATTGCGTCTCTGGGCAACTTATTTTATCATTCCCAACAGTAATTCTTTATCCAAATCAGTAAAATTTTTAACGTTTTCATGACATTCTTAAAATTTACAGTGCTTAAATTTTCTTCTGATATTTTTTTAATGCATTAATTGACCCAACTCTACTAGTAAAACAGATTTTCAGACAATTTGCTATGATTTTGTTTTTTGGTTTCATTTTTTATTTTTTCAAAGTTGTCCCCAAGTTTGCACTACACTGCAGGCATCTGAAAATCATTGAACTACTTTGCAAAAATGAGACGTAGTGCTACAACACATTTCAGTAAAATTTTTGATGCGTTTGCAAATTCAATCACATCAGATAAAACGAAAAAGTTCTGAAATTATTATTTTTTGATTTAAGGTGACTGAACCTGTCAATTTAATATGGTAATAGATATATAAGTCAAAAAATTTGGTCTGGGATCTTGCAGCCTACTATTAGCAAACTAATAAACCAAGTTGTCTAGGTTTAAAGAATAATAATACTCTGACATTTTGACGGCACAAGGAGCAGTATGAAACTGGATTGCATTCACATTTCGCACCCTTCTTTCATCAGTTGACTTATGTGATGGGTCTAGTCGATCCTCTTCTCTGGATAACCAGCCACGTTGATCTCCCAAAAGCATCTTCACCAAAGCCTATAGCTGGTTATATGAATTTGAAAGACTCTACTTTCGAAATAATTGGGTACTCGTAGAAAACTTGCAGCTCAATCATGGTATATTTTCACTTCAACAGGGAACCACTTTACCATTTCTTGTATAAACATTTAAACTATGTCAAGCCACTGAGTCATCAAACATTAGACTCTATTAATATACATTTAAAACATAAATAAATTATTAACATGTCTCGCCTCTAGCTAGTCCCATACATGAAATAGGTAAAAGTCTCTATTCAATACATGCTTCATCTGTCTCTATAACAATTATCACAGTACCATAAACCACGGAATATTACTCAAAAACTTCTTGTCCCTTTAATACAGCTTCTAAGGTGTGAACGCCAAACACTTGTCGGTGCCACGTGTCTGACGTAGCGCCTGTCCTCCCATGACAAACGTCAATCCTGCACACACAGACATGTGTTATGCAGTAAATAGGCTCTCTCACACATATCTTTAAAACATCGCGTGTTCAAGGCGGCAGAAGGTCGAGTGGTTCCAGAATTACGTGGAAATTCCCCAATCACTACAATACATATTAGATTATGCAACGAATGGAGAAGACTGAGAAAATAGATGAATAATGAATGAAAAACTGTACATTATGAGACAGGAAAAAACTCTGAACAAATCAAATGTAGTGTGAGTATAACAACAAAGGTAAGTAAATACAATAAAAATGTAAATAGTCCAGAAAAATTGAAGATAAAATACATAGAACACTGTCATGCAAGAAAAAGCATAGTGTTTAACTCACAGAAAAGTGTCACACAGCACACTCAAATTTGATTCTGGAATGTAATTCCATCGCTTTTATATTTTTGAGAGGGTGGACTACACCGGTCTGGGTATAAAGTTTAATGCAGATTTTTTAAATCGTGTTTCTTAACTTTCATTGTTCTCCAGAGCACCATTATTTAACCACATATTATATGAAATAGATTCATTTTTCGTTTTTCATTCATATTATTAAGCAACCTACTGTCACTGTTATTACTGGTAATTAAATTAGAATTAGCATCTAGACATGCCTCCTTACTAGTATTCAGATCAGGAGTTTTGTTTGATGTGTCGTCTACATCCCTTATTCCTGTAACAGTGTCCTTGGGTAAATCGACAGCATCATTGCCACTACTAGACATTTCCTGACAAATACCTAATGCCTCCAATCCTTCTTTAAAACAAGCAAAATACTTGTCTTCTTCATTACTATACTGATCATCATTTATCTTCAATTCATTATCATCAGTATTACCACAAACATCACCAGCAGCATCACACCTATTATCAACAACATATTTCCCTACATTATTTTAAACATAGCTGCGTAACAGCAACGGTTCCACGTAATAAGATGAAAAACAGCCAACCAGTTGCAAAGGATAAAGTAATCTTTACCTAGGTTTCAATAGGTTTAAACCTATCTTCTTCAGAAGACGGCCTGAGGAAAATGAACATCATGTTTTATATGAAAGGTATACACATAGGTCAAGTTTAGAGTTTAACATATATTAGGAGGATCTTGTGTTACAAAATATGAGATAAATTTCTTGTACTTACAGTATTACATTAACATGGCATGATACGTCATTGCAATTTTTACAAACATCTCCATAGCTCCATTAGTTCAAATACAATATAGCCCTAAGAGTAGGGTTCGTCAGATAAATAAAATTAAGTACATGGAAGTCGGAGAGCGTATAAGCAACTGAGTAAAATCGGCCTGCGTGGTAGCAATGCGGCCAGGGCAGGTGGCGCTCAGGTCGCGTACTATGTGCCGGTTGGCGTACTGAAGTAACATGTAAAATATAAATATTAGTTGCGTCTTTAGATGGAGTGACAGTGAATAAAATGAAAGCGTTTAACATTCCCATTATAACAATGTGGGAGCCTTAGAAATAGTAACGTAGAAACATACATCAAAAAGGCAGGTGGCGCATACGCCATGAGTTACATGCAGTGGCATATACAGCCAAAATAAAATTATATTACCATATTAGTGAAGCACACAGAACGTATATAAGTCAAAACTTTAAGCATAAACAGTAATGGCATCTTAAGACAAATTACGAAACCTGGTCCACAATTTAGTTATTATACATTCACTGGGATCTGAGGCTTTAAGATAAGCATGAATTACATGAGGGCCGGTGTAGTGGCAGCCATACATCATGAGTAAATCACATTGCATAAAAGGTAGTGAGCTTAGAGATATAAAAGTGCATTATAGCTTCCTGAGGAAAAAGACTACTGAGGTTATCAACATTAATGTTATGAATTAAATAATACGGGTTTAAAGCCTTCCAAAAATTGTCTACAGGCAAGGTTCAACTGATCGTTGAGTATATTGCCGTCTTTCAGCTCTAGATGTTTAAAAATAAATAGCTCTTCCCACAGATCTAATCTCCGTCCTTTAACTTGTCTGTGTAGGATAACCGTGTCTTCTAACTGTTTAGGCGTATGGCCGGCTATCCAGAGGTGTTCAGCAAAAGTAGAGTTGTGAACATTAGCTCCTTTTTTTCCTAATAGATGTTCTTTATATCGTGTTTTAACAGATCTGCCTGTTTGACCAATATAATATGAGGGGCAGTTACTACAGGTTATTTTGTATACACCTGAATTAGAAAACCAATCGTTAGCAATTTCTACTGAATGTATAAGATTTCTTTTTAAACTGTTGTCTGTAGAAAAGGAGACGTTACAGTTATATTTTTTAGTTAGAAGACGTTTAATCCTATATGATATGTTACCCAAGAAAGGGATGGAAATAAATTTTTTAGTTTCTGTTGTATCAGTGGGGAGGTTATTACTCAAAGTCGAACAATTTTGGGAAATTTGCTTATTAAGCAGGTGATCGATCATGTTCTGGTTGTATCCATTATTAACAGCGATCGTTTTGATGACATTCAATTCTTTTTGTTGATCCGCAGGTGATAAAGGCGTGGTTACCATTCGGTGAATGGCGGAATGAAAAAACGCCAATTTGTGCGCTTTAGGATGAGTTGAGTCAGCAGGAATGACATTATCTGAATATGTTTCCTTGCGGAAGATATTGAAATGGAAGGTATTATCTTGTATAGAAATTGTTAAATCTAAAAAATTAAGTTCACGTTTATCATTTTGAAGCTCTTTTGTGAAGGAAATTTTTTCATGTAGACCATTGAAAGTGTTGAAGAGCTGCTCTAACTCATGGTCAGTGCCATCAAAAGCAATGAGAATGTCGTCCACATAACGTGTATAATAGCGGATTTTTTGATGTAATTCTGAACTAGACTTGAAAAATGCTGTTTCCAGGACGTTAATGAAAATCTCTGCTAGAATACCGGCAAGGGGGCTGCCCATTGCTAGACCATCTGGCTGTATATACATTTTCCCATTAAATGTGAAATAATTGTATTTTAATATGACCTTAAGCAAACCAATAAGTTCCGCAATCTGAGTTTCACTTAGTTTTTTATGCTTAAAAAGATTTTCTTTTACAAGGCCTATGGTTTCATCAACCGGGACATTTGTATAGAGGCTGACGATGTCAAAGGGCATCAGTCTAGTATCAGGTGTACATCTTACAGATTGAATATTGTTAATTAATTCCTTACTTTATAGCTGTTTAAGTACACAATTTTACTTAAGCTGCCGTCAATTAATGTAGTACTCACTTTCTTCTTACCTGGTTCTTCAATTAGATTGTTAGTTCCAAATTATGTCAAAAATCAGCTGACACTTGATCAAAATTATTTGATAAAAGGAAAGCCTCTACCCTGTTACAGAATTGTGATAAATTAATGTATTTTTGTATCGTCTTTTCCAGTTTCTGTGTACTCATTTACCTCATTTGCATGTTTTGTGTTACTTAGTGATCATACTTCTTTCTCAACAGATATAAAGTTAACAAGATGGTACACATCTTTAAGATGGCTTGTTACATAAGCCCCTAACTCACAGACCCAAATTAATACCTTATCCTCGTCCCTTGTGTTTTTGTTATTTTCTCTATTCCAATTTGTTCCAACTAGTACTATGTTGCTGTCCAGGACGAAAATTGTTACCTTTTGTTCTATTGTGTTCGATTGATGATAACTGTTACCATTGAGGTTAATGTGTTCCCTCCTGTTGGATTATTATTGTGCGAATTTTGAGTACAATCTCTTTCAAAATGTGTGTGCTTTTTGTGCTTGTATTCCCTGTTTTTTTTTCAAAACTCTATCTGCTTTATCTACATGTTTCAAATACTGGTCTATCGTATCGTGTGTTCCATAGACTAGGTCACACTTAACTCTTTTGGTAACCTCCTTTTTGAAGCATTGATTTGGGTGATTTCATAGATAGGTTTCCTCGAATGAGCTAATTTTTAATGTGATTTTTCCAAAACTGTTTAATGCTAATATGTTCTTCTCTATAAGTTGGTTCATTGAGAAATTCACTTTCTGTACTAGCTTGTTGACTCTCCAAGCAAAACCTATCTAAAGATCCTTTCTCAAAATTTGCATAAATGATGTCATCATTAGTGTACTAATTATCCCAACTTAATGCTTCCCTCCTAGAGATTTTTTAATGAACCTGATTTTCATAATGTCACTCACATTAGACATAAAATTATCTCTGCGATGCTGCTAAAAATCTATAAGATGGAAAGTACCTTCACCTAATATGTTTTTCACTGAAATGTTGCAGAAGATAGCACCGACATTGTCAACAAGATTTCTATTAACCACATCATTTGACAAAACTTCAGTTCTTTCATACAGAACAGAAACACTATTTTCTAGTCTGCTGGTTTTATTGTTACTTAATATCACATTTCCTGTGAATTTATTGTCTACTGCATTCGCCTGTTCAACAAAATTGCCTTCAACAATTGTCAGTTAGGTGTCAACATTAGTTTCCAAACTTTAAATTCGAATATTTACATTTTTGTCAACAGTTCTTCTTTCTGTACGCACTTTTTTGAAAACAATTTCTCTCTTTCCCGTTTCTTCAGTGATTTCATCTTAGATATTTTTGACTGTCATCTTGGACTCGAGAGACTCTCCACAAACAACTATTCCATCAATTTTTTGACTCATATCCTTTAGTTGATCTGCATTTTTACCAATACAGTCAAATAACTCCCGTATTAAATGACTGAATTTAGTGAAGTGGTCCCTAAGCTCTTGATTATGACTTTCAAGTTGCTCATTACATTTAAACTGGTCCCTGTTATCATACTGCATTTTAATGAACAATGGCAACATGGCGCTTATGTCATTACTATTGTGACATTGTTTTAATAGTTTACATGCTTCATCAATGTCTTATTCCTATTCTAATGCTTCATTGATAGAGATTTTCTGTTCTTGTTTCATGACACTACTTAAGTCTCACATCTCTGTGCTACCCCCACTGTTTCAGATTCTTGTGCAATGACTGTCAGTGTTAATAATTAAGCAATGAAATACATCACCACTAAAGGAAAAAAAAGAAAATATTTTCAATACTTAACTTTGTTATTGGGCATTGATATCGTTGATTTTTCAGCTCACTTTTTATTTTTCATCCTTTGCTAATTCCTGTTTGCGAACTTAATTTGCTGTTATTATTGCTGCTTTGTAGCTGTGGTTCACATCTGGCTGCTAGTTCATGTAATATTGCCACAGCATACAAACTTTTAATCTGCAACAAGGAAAATAGTTCAACACACTATCTCCATTTTACTTTCAGAAGATCCCAGATGATGCCACCAAATTGTAACCATCAGTACCCTCTTATAAGCGAAAGTCGATTAATTAATTTTGAAGTAAGTATAGATTTGTGCTGCTGGTAACAATTTCACAGCACTTCGCAACTGAGATAGTGACATACTGAGGAGAGATGTAGCAATGGTACAATTTAAAGAAACAGTTTTAAAAGTAGTCATCCATTATTGTTCTGTATTGTGGCTCAAAATTGTAGCTCATAGTCAATGTCCATATTAGATTCTGGAAAGCAACTTTAGATATGGGTGTAGAGGAAGCTCAGTGGCATTTCTTCACATAATATGAACACTGTTTGAGTTTCTGTTGTTGAAAAGATGTACCTTTCTGTTATTTCACTTCACAATCGAAGTAAGTTCAACTTCCATGCTAACTCAACACATACATAACTCACATCCTGAAGTCATACTGAACAAGAAAAAAGATTTATCTATAACAAAATGTAGCAAAGAAAACAACACCTTATACAGATCTATTAATCCAAAGTCAACTTTGGAACATACATAACAAAAACAAAGTACAAATAATTGTTTCTCACTTCCTATCTTTTTACGAAGTCCATAATCATTATAGTAATTATATATAGCGTTTACATATGTTGATGGTCATAGATTTTTGTATAGTTATTTGGCAGCACATCTCTGGGTTTTGAGTCTTTAACTCGGGAATCTGTCATTTCATATTCTTCAAGATCAGTTAGTGTATTTATCTCATGAAACTAGTTTTATTACAACAGTAGTAACAATCCCTATATTATAAAAAGGACAAAGATCATCTTCATAGGCAGTGGAATTCTTCAGCACACTTCAGAGGTAGTTTTTCACACCATTTTGGAAATAATGAAATAATCAAATTTGCAGATTTCTGTATACCTCTTAACGCTTTCTTCGCTTCTAGATAACTATATTTTTAAAATTGTCATTGTGGAGAATTAAATATAATAATTATACAGACAAGCACATCTTCCCCGTTTACTAAAATGATCAAAACTTTATTTTAACGAAATCATTTATATTCAGAATTTAATATAATTTGTTTTAATCGAAACCTGAAGTCATATGTAAGAATACACTATTCTTCACTTAAGACACAAGTAATAATATTCATCTGAGATCTGTCACACAAGAAAAAACTCTGGCATTTATTACAGTCATTATATATACATACATATATATATATATATATATATATATATATATATATATATATATATATACCATTATAAGAGAGTAATAAGTGGGTAAGTAAAAGGTGAATACAGGCATCTTATTAAGGAATATTTAGTTCTTGTTTCATAGAGCTACAGAGTGCAGTGGCCCGGTGTAACATTAAGCTCTCTCTATACAGCTTAAGCGTTTTTGTGGACTTACTTGTTGAGGAAGGCTGGTTCTGGTTTCTTGCAGCACCTATGTCTTCTGCTAGCACAGGACGCTTCTCCGAACATTTCACTGCTAGGAAGGGGAAATTTTCACTCTCTTGCTCTCTCTCTCTTCTTATTTAAAAAATATGCTTGTCTTGGAGTATCATTCAATGCACCAGAACATGTTTATTTCCACATTGTACAAAAAACAACTAAACTTCATGACATAATATTTACTAACTATTTATGACGTAAGCCCACACATTACTGGGCACCCAGAATCAGTTAATTACACATTTTTGAACATAATTAATACATAAGCTTTTATCGTGGCTGACTATCCACGTCCAGGCCACGTACTCTCAACAACAGTTCAACGTCTAATAAACAGTCACTATTTCGAGTCTCTCGACTTGTTTTTTAACAATACAATGCTACATTACTCTTTGCAGCAGGCCACAGAGCTTCTGGGCCATATTTGCTTATTCTTGGCAGGTCGCGCTGAACACTTGCCAGCGGCGACGAATTATCTCCCTTCCAGTTTCGCCTGCACAAACAATAAATGGGTATAGTATCCCATGCTCATCCTCATGCCCTGCTTTAAAATAACGCGTGTTCGAAACAGCTGGAACACAAGTGTCTCCAGACTTTCGTAAAATTCTGGGCGCACTACAAGAGCTCTCCATTCTCATGTCTCCACATAACTTTCCATTCTCAGATCACTATCTCAGCATTGTGTTCAATAAATTACAATAGCACAATGAGTAATAATTCATATCTTAAATGCTAGTAGATCTAACGACAAAGAAAGAACAATATTACAATAAACACAAAGTTAACCATCATCAAGGCAAAAGAAATAATGTTCACTATGAAGTGTCTCCTAGTTTAAACAAAAATATTTCGTTCAAAATGATCACCCCAGTTCTCCAGTTTCTCCATCCTTCATAGTTGTCTCCAAAATAATAATAATAATAGTATAATAGCTCATAGCATTAAGAATACTCTAGAACAAAAATTTTATCTATAAATAACAAGCATCTTGCATTAATTTCTTTCCCTTTTACATGACTTTTCCAGTTATACCTCAATAACTGCACTGAGGCCTGCTAGTCACTGGCATATACATACATGTCCTTAATCATAAAATATCTCAATCTGAATGCACTTACATCTTTTGACCTTTGCAAAAAAATGTTGTCATCCTATTTCAATCACAGAATCTCATCATTACCTCAACATATCTGATGCCAAACACCAGCTTTAGTTCGAAAATATTTAACCCTTCATCACTGCTCCTGATACTCAATAATATAAGACAACAAATGACAACCAAAGCTCAAATATCATGAATACAGATTGAAGCACAAAGCTACAGACACTGTATAAGTATGCTAACACCCAATACGTAATAAGAATGTTTATAAATGAGACTGTTCAACTATCTTGATTTTATAATCAGCAAAGCTGGTGTAAACATAAAAGGAAAGTATGAAGTGGTACCTATTTACTTGCTCTCAATTGTTCCTGATCCCTGTCACTGAACATATGTAATAATCAACTTGTTTATAGTACCAAGTGCACAGAAAAATAGGTATTCCAGATACACTAAGACAACAAAAGCAACACTGTATACTATTTACATTTCTGGAACAGAATACAAAATATTTACAAGAATACCCAGCCCAACAGACAACAATATTGGGAGAGAAAACCAGAGCATTGATCACGAGAAAGAACATTAAACTGAACCCACTCATTCTATTCAAAGGGAGCTGTCTCGACTGACCTAGCCACCTGAAACTAACAATACAATGCTGGTACATAAAATTATAAATGATAGTTTACTTAACGGGCAAGAAAACTCTGCATTAGCAGAACAGAAGATTAAAGATGCAAAATGCATCTCAACAAAAATTTATACCTTACTAATATTAAAAAGACACAATGAAAACAAAATTAACAGTAAGATACTCACCACTGTACAAATTTTTCCTTACATTTCTACATCTACATATATACTCCGCTAGCCACCAAGCGGTGTGTGACGGAGGGCACAATTTGCGCCAAAGTCATATTCCCCCCCCCCCTCCCTCTGTTCCGCTCACGGATCGCGCCAGGGAAAAACGACTGTCTGAACGTCTCAGTACGAGCTCTAATTTCCCTTACCTCTGAATGGTGATCACTGCGCGATGTGAAAGTTGGTGGTAATAATATATGCTCTACATCCTCGGCGATGATCAGATTTCGGAATTTAGTGAGCAAGCCCTTCCGTTTAGCGCGGCTTCTATCTGCAAGTGTGTCCCACTTCAAACTTTCTATGAGATTTGCACCGCTCTCGCGATGGCTAAATGTAACAATCACGAATATTGCCGCTTTTCTTTCTACCTTCTCAACCTCTTGAACCAGACCCAACTGGTAAGGGTCCCACACAGATGAACAATAGTCTAATACTGGACGAACTAACGTATTGTAAGCAATTTCCTTTGTTGAAGGACTGCATCGCTTTAAGATTCTACCAATAAACCACAATCTAGAGTTCGCCTTGCCCGTTACTTGTGTAATCTGATCATTCCATTCGAGATCATTTCGAATAGTCACACCCAGATACTTGACAGATGTTACCGCTTCCAAAGACTGGGCACTTATTTTGTACTCGTACATTAATGGGGAGTTTCGTCTTCTTATACGCAGTAGGTTACACTTACTAATACTGAGAGATAAATGTCATTACACGACGCATTTATTTTCTGCAAATCCTCATTGATCGTTCACAACTTTCGTGTGATACTACTTTACTGTAGACTACAGCATCATCAGCAAACAGTCTAATTCCGCTGTCAATATCATCAACCAGATCGTTAATGTAAATCGTAAAAAGCAGTGGACTTATTACGCTGCCCTGGGGCACACCTGAAGTTACGCTTGTTTCTGTTGAAGTCATCCCATTCGGGACGACATACTGCTCTATGTCTGTCAGAAAACTTTCTATCCAACCCCATAAGTCATCGGATAGACTGAAAGCACGCACGGTTTTGCGTAAGCGACGGTGCAGAACTGAGTCGACCGCCTTTCGAAAGTCGAGAAATATGGCATCAACCTGGGAGCTGGTATCTAGAGCATGTTGTATATCATGCACAAAGAGGGCCAGCTGTGTCTCGCATTACCGCTGTTTCCTGAAACCCTGATGGTTTCTGCAGATGAGCTTCTCAGAGTCTAGAAAGGTAATTGTGTCTGAACACAAAACATGTTCCATGATTCTACAACAAATCGATGTCAGTGAAATTGGCCGGTAATTACGTGCATCCAATTTTCTACCCTTTTTACATATTGCTATGACCTGGGCCTTCTTCCAGTCCCGTGGAACTTTCCACTGTTCCAATGATCTCTGACAGATGATAGATAAGAATGTCTCTATGTTTATAGCATAGTAAACATATAATCTTATGGGGATATCGTCTGGGCCAGATGCCTTCCTGGCGTTTAAAGATCTTAACTGTTTTACAATCCCAGATACACTAAATACTATGTCAGCCATCCTTGCATTTGTTCGGTAATTGAAAGGGGGAATGGTGCTGCAGTCTTCTATCGTAAACGAGTTTTTGAAAGCTAGGTTTAGAATTTCGGCCTTCTGTTTGTCATCATCCGTTACATTACCCGTACTGTCAGCAAGAGAAGGTGTTGAATTATTTGTTGCGTTCATAGATTTCAAGTACGACCATAATTTTTTGGGGTTATTTTTAGAATCTGCAGAAAAAATTTTTCTTTCAAATTCGTTAAAATAATCTCTCATTGCCCTTTTAACAGCTGCTTTCATTTCGCACAATTTCTATTTGTCAGCGTGGCAGTGACTACGTTTAAAACGACTGTGTAAAATTCTCTGCTTTCTCAGCAACTTCCTAATATGTTTGTTGCACCAAGGTGGATCCTTTCCTTCCCCTATATTTCTGCTAGGCAGATACTTACTTCGCTAGCACGTGGTGGACAATACCTTTAAATTCCGACCATACTTCTGTAGCACATGATGGACGATACCTTTAAATTCTGATCAAAGATGCTCAATTTTTTTTTTTTTTTGCCAGTTCCACTGGTTTTCTAACCAACTGCTCAAGGTTATATGTTTAGGGCACTCCTAGAATAACTTCACACGAGTGTTTGCTTCGGCCCGCCTGTGATAAACGTGTAACTCTCCCAGTCAATGGATGCCAGATTAAAGTCTCTACCTATAACTAACGGATAATTTGGATATTTATTTCCTATGTACTCAAGACTTTCTCTGAAACGTTCTGCGACGTTTGTTGCAGATGCTCGTGGTCTATAAAAACATCCTAATACAATGGTCAATCCTTGTCTGATTGACATACTACTTCACAGTCCAACCCAGTATTGATCTCAACTGGATTTATCTAGCAGCTCCTCTTTGCTACGAATTTTACGAGTAATTCCTTTTCCACCTCACACATGCTTTCAATTAACTTCCAGCTCCCAGATCAATGTATTGACTTTGCAACGTCTTACTGTACTAAAATGTCACTGTCAAATTTTAAATTAAGATATATACTTGCTGTAACACAGTTATCTTGTCAAGAACATCCTTTTCTACAAGAATATGTACACTGCAGCTTGTATTTGTCTTAAAAAGCTACTAATCCTCTCATGGAAGAGCATTTGTACCTAAACATATACACCTATCATCACTATCCAATTCACTCTATGAACAATATAACATGCAAAAGTGGTGGTCAGATGACTTGTGTGTCCTTAATGTCTCCACTTCAACAGTGTTCGAATGTGCAGTCCACTGAATATGAAACTGTCCACTACAGTCCAAGAAAACTTAATGTTGAGTATATGTCTCTTGTGACACAAACGGTAAGACCTAATACCTTTCGTTTCACACATCACTCTTTTATAGTCACTCTAGCTCACGGCAACCTCTTATTTTTATTTAAATTTTATCCATATTTCGCAGCTTCAAACGCGACTGTATTCAGTACATTGGAAGTATGAATTAAAAAAAGGCCTTCAGTCACAACTCATAGTGTTTTATTAAATACACGACGCATCGCCAGGTTTGTATTAAAACATGCTTCATTTTTTCTCTTGAATGAGGTGAAATGCATATTCCTGTAATGTTAGGTTATGAATTTCATACTGTAAGTCAAATGCAGAAAATATGTGCAAAATAATGGAAAAATGAACAGTGTAAACTTATCACATAACCCAAGAAAAACGTTTTAGGAGCATTATACATTCTTCCCTCCATCCTTTTCGTACATATCACTTCACTCAAGAGGCTCTTTTGCATATACATGCTTGTAAATACTTCATAGATTTTTTGTACATGGTGTGATCAAACATGAATTTATTTGTAGTGCCAAAGATATAATTATTGAGCGATTGATATATGCAGGGAATAACTTTAGAATAGGTCTTTAAAATTATTTATATAACTGTTATGCGAAATCTGTTCTTTCATTTAACATATTTTCTGGTGTTTTGAGTTTGTGGAGGTATATCTCCAGTTGTTATAACAGATTTAGGATATTACCATTGGCATTATGTAGTACTGCCAAATTGTTTTCTATACTGTTGATGACACGTTTGTTTTTCAGAATATGTCGTATAATAATTGTTTTTTCGAAGTGGTTGAGCCTGAAAGAATTGACGTTTTCTTGAAAATGGATTTTGAAGTTTCTGCCTGTTTTTCCTACATAGTAGGCAGGACAACTGGGGCTTAATACTTTGTACAGTCCACTGTTGTTGTATGTTCCTGTATTTGATTTTATGTTATGGACGAGTAAGTTTCCTAACTTATTATTAGTTCAGAATGCAACTATTACAGTTTTTGTTGTTGAAAAGGTTAGCGAATTTTTGTGATATGGATCCCAGGTATGCGATACTGGCAAATATTTTCTCTTTTTTCACAGTGTGGCCATTTGTTGTCTTACTTTTGTGTATTTGTCTGTGTAAACTGTATTTGTTTTGACTGTATAGCCATTGCTAACGGCAAAGCTATTTACTGTGTCTGTCTCATTCCTGAGACTGTTTTATTCTAAATCAAGAAAACGGACTCTGTGTAGTATGGACCTAAATGCAGCATTTTTCTATCCAGTAGGATGCAAGGACGTGTTGTCCAATGTTATGTCTGCATATGTGTGTTTCCTGTGTATGCTGAAATTATGTTTTTGTTGTTGGTTGGTGATTTTATGTTTCTCAGCTGCCGTCTTGATATTTGTCAGCGCCATATTAACCACCTCATGATGATGTAATCGTCATTATGTTGGTAAAGCAACTAACTTTCCCTCACTCAGTTTGGCTGCTGCTCTTTTTCCAATACAAGAAACGGTGACAGCGACGTAGAATCATTGGGTAGCTCGTTCAAGACACTCAAATATTGGTCCCAAACTTTATATTTACAATGTCAATACAATCTGCAAAGCTTTCTAATTCGTTCATCCTGTCCTCCAACAAATTCGAAGTTGGATGATAGGAGAGAAAAAAGTTGGTTAATCTTTCAATGTCATGAAGTTCACATTCAATGCCACATTAAATTTGGTGTGACGTCATAAGCGCGTGACTGCGTGTGAGATCGCTCTCTAAGTTTCTATATATTTTTAGGTTTCAGATACATATTTTAACGGTTTTTGTGACAATATTTACTATATAAGTGACTTATTAGTGGTTTCTTCATTCGCCTCTGCCTTTCTTGTGTTGTGACCTGATATTTGTGAGTGTTTAACCTCTTACCTGTGTTTACATTCCGCGCTGAGCAGTTGCAGCTGTAGCGGCGCATCGAAAGCTAAGTACTAATTAATTGTTTGTGTATAGTGGTTTATTTAGGAACTTTAGTAGTCTTCAAGCGGTGTTCTTGGTGTTTTCTGGTGAAATAATTTCAGAAGAACTTTTTGGGAACTGTTTTCAGCTTCGTTACTGTGTCATTAGACGTTTGATTTTCTTTCTATGTCAGTCTTTTGTTATATTCTCATTTGTTGTTGATTAATACTGTTAATAATAGTAGTTACTTCCCTTGTAGAGTAAGTTTGTGATTATTGTAGTCAGTTTTTTAACTCCTTCGTATTGTAGTAGCGGAACTTAGATAAAGTAGTTTTCTTGTTTCAATAACTGTTAAATTTTACCATGAGTGAGAAGTGTGGGCTTTGCCGTAGGTTTGTGAGTAGTGGATTGCGGTGTGAGACTTGTTCGAAGTATTTTCACTGGGAAGAATGCAATGGGGAAGCCAGTGGGCATTCTGGTGAGATCCTCTCCTGGAACTGCAGGTTATGTAGCATGAGTAAGTTGATAGAGGAGCAGGAGCGTAAGATCTGTGCCCTTCAGGTGTAGTTGAAAAATACACAGGAGGAGCTAGATAGGATGAGGAGGGAGAAGGGGGTTGGGGAGTGGGAGCTGGCTGTTGGCAAGAGATCTGCTAGGAGAAGGAGATTTTCAGATAGTTTTACTATTGGTGTTTGCAATAGATATGACCAACTGTCAGAGTCTAGTGGAGAGAAATCTCTAGTAGCTGTAGATGTAAGAAGTATGCAGCAGACCTCAGCAGTTACAGTGGCTAGGACAGTTGCAGAGTAGAAGAGATGGAGAAGGTTCTGCTGTTAGGTAGTTCTCATGGCAGAGATGTAGGCCAGCAGTTGCAGGAAGTGTTGAGGAGTGGGTACCAGGTCACCAGCATTGTGAAGCCTAATACAGGATTGGCTCAGGTGACTGTTAACATAAGGGGGTTATGTAGGGATTTTATTAAAGAGGAACAGGTAGTGATTGCGGGTGGGGCTGGTAATAGTATCGATATGGATGTGGAGTATGACATAAATGATGACCTGGAAAAGATAGCCATTCAGACTGGCAACACGAATGTGCATTTCATGGGACTGTTTCAGCGTCACGATCGGCCTCATCTTAATACAGACGTCAGGCGTAATAACATGAGACTTGGGGGTGTGCTGATGACAGAAGGCATGGGTCACATTTCAGTGGTGTCGGTGGAGACTATAAACAGGACGGGCTTCACTAGACATGGCCTGCACCTCAACAGGTATGGGAAGGGGAGGTTGGTGACGCTTGTAGGTGACAGCATACATGGGGATGGTGGGATCACTCGTGAGAAAATTCCGGTAGTAGTGGGTGTTAGAGCTGCACCTTTTTTAGATAGAAGTCAGCTGATAGGTATTCCTGCTTAAGGGAAGTCTCCCTAACAAAGGAACCACTTTCGACAAAGCCTAGGTACCCGAGTAATGATGGAATTAGTATATTTCATCAAAATATACAAGGTATTAGAGATAAAGTTAGTGAACTGCTTGTCGATGTTGACTCTGAAATTATTGGTATATCTGAACACTTCTTAAATAAGGAGATAATTCAGAGGCTTCCTTTACCAGGATACAGTTTGGCTGGCAGCTTTTCTAGGAGCTCTTTGTAGCGTGGGGGAGTAGCCATGTATGTTTCAAGTACTGCACTGAAAAGGTGTTTGAATGTTGTGCAGGTGTGGCTAAATTTAGTGGAGCTAAACTTCTAACTGTTGTTATTTATAGATCCCCAGACTCCGATTTCATTTCATTTTTGCTAAAGCTAGAGGAGGTTCCTGATTCACTTTATAGGAAATACAAAAAGTTAGTTATATGTGGTGATTTCAATATTAATTGTATAAGTGATTGTACAAGGAAAAGAATGCTGGTAGACCTCCTTAATTCATACAATCTTATGTAAACCGTATTCTTTCCAACGAGAGTGCAAGGGAACAGTAGAACACCCATAGACAACAACTTTGTTCATTCCTCATTTCTAGAAGGGCATTCTGTTAGCAAAAAGGTGAATGGCCTTTCAGATCATGATGCACAAATTTTAACTCTAAAAGATTTTTGTGCTGCAACACATGTTAAATATAGTTATCAACTATTTAGGAAAGCTGATCCAGTTGCTGTAGAGACCTTTGTAAAACTTATCAAGGAACAAGAGTGGCAAGATGTTTATAGTGCTGATACAGTAGACGATAAATATAATGCTTTCCTCAAGACTTTTCTCGTGCTCTTTGAAAGTTGCTTTCCGTTAGAATGTTCAAAACATGGTACTAGCACAAACAGGCAGCCGGGGTGGCTGACTAGAGGGATAAGACTATCTTGTAGGACAAAGTGGCGATTATATCAAAACGTTAGAAACAGTCAAAATCTAAATGCAGCAGCCCATTACAAACAGTATTGTAAGGTGCTTAAAAACGTTATTAGGAACGCAAAAAGTATGTGGTATGTAGATAGAATAGCTAAGTCTCAGGATAAAATTAAAACCATATGGTCAGTCGTAAATGAAGTGGCTGGTCTGGAGAGACAGGTCGAGGATATAGAATCAGGGCGTAGTGGGAATGTCCATGTTAATGATAAGTTGCCTATATATACAGTATTTAATAATCACTTTCTGAATATAGCAGGTGAACTAAATAGAAACCTAATCCCAACAGGGAATCATATAGTGCTGTTAGAAAAAAGTGTTCCGAGACTGTTACCTGAAATGCTCCTCCATGATACCAACAAGAGGGAGATTGCGTTAATAATTAAATCACTAAAGACCAAGAACTCCCATGGATATGACGGGGTATCTAGCAGAATACTGAAGTATTGTTGTATGTATGTTAGTAGCCCAGTACTTACCCATATCTATAACTTTTCTTTTAGGAGTGGTCGGTTTCCTGACCGAT
The DNA here is from genome assembly GCF_023864275.1 of Schistocerca cancellata. NCBI lineage: Eukaryota > Metazoa > Arthropoda > Insecta > Orthoptera > Acrididae > Schistocerca > Schistocerca cancellata. The sequence continues at coordinate 139,937,832 of NC_064634.1, read as the reverse complement.
TAAAGTACTCGATAGTGAAGCCATTTTATAAAAAGGGAGACAGGGATAATGTTGACAATTGTAGACCTATTTCTATGGAATCGGTGTTTGCTAAAGTTATCGAGAAGGTTGTATATACAAGGTTACTGGAGCATTTATATTCACATAATTTGCTGTCAAATGCACAGTTTGGTTTTAGAAATGGTTTAACAACTGAAAATGCTATATTCTCTTTTCTCTGTGAGGTTTTGGACGGATTACATAAAAGGTTGGGAACGCTAGGTGTTTTCTTTGATTTAACGTAGGCTTTTGACTGTGTTGACCACAAAATATTACTGCAGAAGTTGGGCCATTATGGAGTAAGGGGAGTAACGTACAATTGGTTCGCCTCTTACTTTAAGAACAGAAAGCAGAAGGTAATTCTCCGCAATATTGAAAGTAGTAGTGATGTTCAATCCTGATGGGGCACTGTTAAGTGGGGCGTTCCCCAAGGGTCGGTGCTGGGGCCACTGTTGTTTCTTATTTATATAAATGATATGTCTTCTAGTATTACAGGTGATTCAAAAATATTTCTGTTTGCTGATGACATCAGCTTGGTAGTGAATGATCTTGTGTGTAATATTGAAACAGTATCAAATAATGAAGTTCATGATATAACTTTGTGGCTTTTGGAAAATAATTTGATGCTAAATCACAATAAGACTCAGTTTTTACAGTTTCTAACTCACAATTCAACAAGAACCGATATTTTGATCAGACAGAATGCGCATATTATAAGCGAAACGTAACAGATCAAGTTCCTAGGCGTTCGGACAGATAGTAAGCTGTTGTGGAAATCCCCTGTTCAGGATCTTGTTCAGAAACTAAATGCTGCTTTATTTACCATTAGAACAGTATCTGAAATAAGTGACAGTTCAACATGCAAAGTAGTCTACATCGCATATTTTCATACGCTTATGTCATATGGTATTATTTTTTGGGGTAATTCTTCTGATTCAAAAAGCGTATTTTTGGCTCAAAAACGGGCTGTTCGAGCTATATGTGGTGTACGTTCAAGAACCTCTTGTCGACCCCTATTCAATAGTCTGGGAATTCTGACACTGCCCTCACAGTATATATTTTCTTTAATGCCGTTTGTTGTTAGCAATATTAGCTTATTCCCAAGAGTTAGCAGCTTTCCCTCAGTTAATACTAGGCAGAAATCAAATCTGCATGTAGAATGCACTTCCTTGACTCTTGTGCAGAAAGGAATGCAGTATTCTGCTGCATCCATTTTCAATAAGCTACCAGAAGAACTCAAAAATCTTAGCAGTAGCCCAAACACTTTTAAGTCTAAACTGAAGAGTTTCCTCATGGCTCACTCCTTCTATTCTGTCGAGGAGCTCCTGGAAGAGCTGGAAAATTAAGCAAATTCCACTGTTACATTGTTGATTTTTTTTTCTATTTAAACTTAAGACTTGTCACCTGAATATGTTTCTTTTATTTCATTTTATCTGTTTCTACTATCGTGTTATAATTTCATGTATTTATTCGTTCCATGACCATGGAGAATTCTCCTTAATTTGGTCCCACAGAACCATAAATAAATAAATAAACAAAACTGATGCCCATTATTTTATATAATTTTATATACCTGCCTGTCTTCATATAAGAAATGTTTCACAAATGCTACTGACAGTGCTTTAGCGGAACCTTTTTGCAGTGGAGTAAGAGAAACAAATATAGAGGAAAGCTCTACTGCCACAAACACAAAAGAAAAGCCTCGATTCATCCTTCGAATCGGAAGAAAAAGGTCAACGGCTATTAACGCTTTCAGTTATACTGGAACGACAGGAAACATTGGCGCCTTGTGTGAAATGGTGGGAGATTTTGCCTTCTGACTCAGTTTTCATACAGCAAATAAACGACATATTCTTTTTTTAAAAGTTATTGAAATAACATGTATCACAGAGCTTTTCAGGACCAAAGTGTGCATAGCTGAGATGTACAAAATGAGACTATCCACTACACAGTGATAGTGAAATGCGTTTCTACATCTGAATAAAATAATTTTCTTTAGAATATAATATCGTCCCTACACTGTATTCATGTTGCCACTCCATTTCCCCTTTACTTCTCGCCAAAGGTGACTTTTATCCAGTTCTTTTGCTATCATAAAAGAAGAAGAGGCAGTTTTCAAATACAACCTTTTTGAGACTGAAATTATTCGCAAGGCAATCTTCTTCACAACTCATGACTGAACTTACAGGGTCTTTTGACAGTGTATGAGCGACAGTACTTTGAGCAACAGGAACATAGGCAACAGTAAAACGAAATTCCTGCAAATATAAGGCCTAAGATGGTAAGTGCCCTTGGGTTAATTTCTCAGGCAAGAGAAATAAAGCGTAAAATGATCAGTGTATACTTCTGTTTTTCTACCATATAAGTAGGAATGAAGTTTCCTGAAAGCTCAAACTAAAGCAAGAGCTTCCAGTTCTGTGACACAACAGTTATGCGCAGCTTTAGATAAAAATATTGGTAAATGCTATTTTTGCCCTATTTCGTGGAACAGATGAACGCCCTGGCCTTTCATATTTTTGAAGGGCTTTCGTTTAGCAATACCAGTCCCTCAAGGATGTATAGATTTCTTCCTTCAACAACTTCGTGCAGATTAATTTAATTTTCATTTTTGTTAATAATACTATCTATTTACTTATTAGCATGAAGCTACCATTGACGATTTGTTGCTCTTGTACATATGTCCCTTGAAATTAATGTCGAAGAGCCTACCAGTTTTCCTTCTGTACTCTTTCTTTTGGTAGTGATATCCAATTTTGTAAAGTCCAGTTGTTGAGAAGTTATCTGTTCTAGGTGTAATAGTATCCCATTATTTTGAATTTTAGACTACTGCGTGCCTAGAATGCGTTATATTTTCGTAAAATATGTTCATTGTTATGTGATCCAGGCCTAGTGTATGTCATTGTAGTTATTTTCTCCTTTGTCTCACTTATTTTGATTTGTTGAGATTTGCCAGTTCTAATTATTGGCAAACACTGCCTACTTCAGTATCTCTTTCTTGATTTCTTCAGAATCTGCAGGAAGTCTTAGAATTCTACGTAACACACTGTAGAAATAGACATGCTTATGTCGAATCAAATGATTAGGATATGCAGTTGTGATGTCGTTTGGGTTTGTTAGATTTCGATAGATTGAAAAGCAATGTTCACGATCAAGTTTTTAAATAATTTACTCTAACTGTTCTCTTCCGCTTCGCGTTCCGTTCTAAACTGAATTTTTGGGTGCATTTCATTTACTCTGCCTCTCGTTTCTTCAGAAATTGTAGCGTTACCTTTATATACCGTAATGTTCTCGGCGCCGGAAAATAAACTCCAGTACAACCGAAATGTTCTTTCCAGCTTTACCTCCACCATTACCTCTCCCTCATGTCCCAGACTTCACAAAAGCCTAGAGGACCCTTTCGAGAACGAATTTTTCAGTCTGCAGTAGAGTGTGATCTGTTTTTGAAATTTCTAGATAGATTAAAACTGTATGCCGAATCAGAACTTGAAACTCAGGGCCTTATCTTTCGCCGGCAAGTCCTTTAGCGACATTTTAATTTATTTGAATATTTTTTCCACAATTTTATTAGAAAATGCGAAGGTGAAAAAATTTTGCTATAGTGGGACGTGAGCTATTTACTCCTCACGATTCGCTATGTAACTCTGCGACTTTGTTAATTGCACTACGCATTATCTTTCTTTCCCTGTATTTCTTTATTTACCTTTTACTCCCCTTCAGCCCATCCTTACGTTCGCCGATATCCTGCCTTCTCTGACTGGCTTCTGTGCCATTAACGTTCTTACCTGGAACTGCAAAACCAGAAGGTCAACCTCTTTTCTTAACAAAGAAGCGAAATTTTTACTTGGACTGTAAAAAGTCGTCTTCAGAGACGAAATCTGTAGACTGATTTGCGATAAACATTTTAGAAATATGAGAAGTGAAATAAATGAAATAGGAAAAGGGAAATAAAATTAAGTTCGTGAAGTGCGTAATGTTGCGACTTCTGCAGGTGTAAAGCTGATTCCCTTGTGATTATGAGTCGGAAGTTTAATATAAATGTTGTAAACAAATTACAGTGAAGAGAGGAAGAGATCAGTTTGCGACCGGAATGAATGTCTCGACATTCTGTCATTCACTTCATCATTGCCTCATCATGTCTAGTTTTTTCATCCTGAAAAATTGTAGAATAATTGACATAAACTTACGTTTGTATATAAATTCAGAATCCATTTTTCGATGATCAGTTTTAGGAGGATCGCCGTCCGGCAGAGGTCGACTAACGTATTAATACTCTGAGCACTAACGTAATTTGCATTAGTTGAGTCGTGTCGCGTGGTCCTTGTGTGTCGTTTACAATAGCGGAGACTTAAAGAATTTTTCAAAATGAGCCTTGTACCGCTGATGATAGCGAGTGAGCTATCCAAGCACGTCTCGCGACCCTTCCTCGTAGCTTCACTTCCTTCAGTGCGTGTCCTGTCTTCCACACTTTACAGAAGTTCTCACACGTACCTCGCGCGACGAGCCATCCTACCTTTCACTACTAGAAGAGATGTACCAGCGGAAGTGAAGTTGTGGAAAGCGAAACTGCGAGGGCAGGTTGTGAATCTTGTCCGGATAGCTCAGTCGGTGAGGCAAGATGATGGGTGCGAGTGACGGTCCGTACATACCGTTTTAATATGGCACGCGCTCAATGTCTGTACTCCGTACAGGTTGTACGATTTTCGAATGTAAAGTTTTGGTGCGTCATCCGTGCTCCAGTAAAGGAGGACTGCAGGGTAGCTTTTCCTTGTGACTCATTGTCGACACGCACTTCCCTTCACGCCATCTTGGAGGCAGGATGCTACGAGCCGATGCGTCCCTCAGCGATGCGGCCATCGATCAGTATCCGCGTCTCGCCTGTAGCCGGTATTGCCTCACATCCGCGTTCCCGCAGAACGCTCGCGGCACCGTTAAGGCTTACTATACAGCAATCCCCGGCCACTTTCCGTGTCACCAGCCGTGTAGGCGTGTGTGAGGCCGCCAGATTGCGTCGAGCTGCGCTCACGACGCCGCAAAGAACCTCTCCAGATGGCGTCATAGCGCAGTGGCTACCCCTAGCGTGCATCTTCATCCGTCTTCACGGAACGGTACTCGCAATACGAACGACATTAATGAACTTTGTGCAACGCATACGCAATGAGGGCTCCGGTAAGAGCGCAAGTACACAGCGTTCATAACCGTGAGAGAATATCCGGTTCTCTTACTCGACGCCAATGCACATAATCGCCAATCGGCGTACTCCCTGTTGCGAAAAGCGGCATTAATACACGTCTCTAGCCTACAGGACCGTATATTACTTGTACTCAAAGACGTCGGGAAATCAATACGGTGAAAGGAGTTCACTGAGCAGATATATTAGCTACATATCTCCAAGGACTTTTTGTTACATGACACATTTGCAGTTGGAAAACCAGGTACGTTAAATTAGGAATGTTTGTAAGATACAGAATTTTCACTCTCTATAAAGCCTACCAAATCAGAATGTACAGAACAACTTAGAGATAATAATGAGAAAATCTAGGATTTGCATTTATTCTCTTCATTATATATGCGGCGTAAGGAATGACGACATACAGTATTGCAAAAACAGTAATAAAAACGTGGGTGGTCCTACGTTTGCTATAGCGCTATGCGAAGTCAATCAAGAAGTCAATGTTATGACTTAGCATGACCATCCACAAACAGCCTGTTTTATTTTCCATGTAAGACGTGACCAGGTTCGCATATTTCTTGGGCTGATTTTTAGATCACTCCTGTCTCCGCATGGTATGTTTTAGTTAAATTCTAAAAAAAATCATTAGTTTCGATGTGAAAATCCAAGAGAGAATTCAGCCGTTGCAAGCACTGTCATGATATTCAGTACGTATTTCCTTTAACATTTATTTATGTGTTACTGTTCGTTGCTTTTGTCTGGGCTGGTAACAACGCGCCTGCAAGATTTTTATAATACTGCCGTTGTAAGTGTTTCCATAAATAAGCGTAAGGCCGGTATTACACTATCAAATTTCTTTGTCCAATATTTGATCAAAGATGTGATCCAATATTCCGTCCAATATATTGGACAAAGATCTTTGACGTAGCGCTAGAAGGGGTATTACACTATCATCAAAGTTTTCGTCAAAGTTCAAGATGGCTGACAAAAACAAATTGTTGTTATTAACTGCAGCAGCTGCTGCTTGTGCTACAATTGCTGTGAGTGCACAATCACATGCGATACAGAAGCGGGTGAAAAAAAGGAAACGTACCTGGGTGAAGCCGTGGGTTTCACGACGAGACGAAAAAAGCATTCAGCAAAACTTGTTACGTGAGCTAATAGTGGAAGACGTAAAGTCATACATCAATTTTTTGCGAATGGATGAGCATACATTTCAGTATGTTCTCAGTGAAGTGATTCCTCATATCTCAAAACACAATACGCACCTAAGAACTGCTATATCTGCAGAAGACAGGCTCACAGTAACACTACGATTCCTTGCTACAGGAGAAAGTTACTCTAGCTTACAGTACAGCACTCGAATTCCACAATGCACATTAAGTAAAATAATACCTGAAACTTGTGAAGCAATTTATAAAGCACTAAAGGACCATTGTCTGAAGGTAAATAAATGTTCGATACACTTTATGTTCATGAAGATAAATTGTTATTACTTTATTTATGTAACTTTATTTACATGGCAAAATACAATTGATGTGTGATACCACAAAATTAATAGAGATGTATGAAGCGGATGAGACACTTTACAATGTGAGGCACCCTGATTATAAAAATAGATTAAGAAGATTGGAGAGATACAAAAATAATACACACATATATATTTATATTTATAACATCGAGTCTTCATCCTCTATTCCAGCCTGCTGCAAGGCAGCCTGGATATAACCTGAGGTGGACGGTTGTGCTTGTTGTGCCCGGGCTGTCGCATGCAGCAAATCCCACCTGTCCATTAATGTCCGCTGCAGACTGTGCGCAGTGACAGTGGTGTATTCCCTGCCGCCCACCTTCTCCATTTCACGCAGTTCTGCTGCGATGTGGGCGCCAAGGGTGCCGTAGCGGTCTTCTTGGACAGGCATGGATCTGGCAGCATCAGCCACAGCCTGAAGTGTCTTGGTGGCCTCCACCATTACATTTGTGGCCACGTCAGGCGTGGCTCTCCTCCTTTTCGTGGGAGGCCGCTCTTGACGCAGGGGCTGTGGCTGAGCCTCGCTACATGCGACAGGCTCTTGTACCGCATGCTATGAAATAAAAGAAAAAAGCTATTAGTTACGTACCTCTTTGCTTGTTACGTACTTCCTTGCACATACATAAATCTTATTTATTTACAGGTACCCACAAGCAGAGGAGAGTGGGAGCAAATTGCAGAGGATTTCGAGAAGAAGTGGAACTGTTATAATACAATAGGAGCAATGGACGGAAAGCACATTCGTATTAAATGTCCACAAGCTAGTGGATCTCACTTTTTCAATTATAAATCCTTCAACAGTATCATTTTATTTGCCATGGTAGATGCTTCCTACAAATCTTTGTATGTAGATGTAGGAACTAATGGGCGTGTTGGTGATGCTGGAGTGTTTTCAAAAAGCAAACTACGTGAGTGTCTTATTGACCGATCTATGCTCAACATTCCTGATGGCAGGAAGCTTGGGAACACAAACATTACAACTCCAATGGTAGTACTGGCAGATGACGCTTTTCCACTGAGTTATAACATTATGAAGCCATACCCCTTAAAAGGAATCACAAAAGAAGAAAAGGTTTTCAATTACCGACTGTCACGAGGGAGAAGATTAGTGGAGAGCAGCTTTGGCATTCTTGCAAGTCGTTTCAGGATTTTTCTTACTACTATTAATCTGCCTCCTGAAAAAGTTACCACAATAACACTGGCTGCCTGCACATTGCACAACTTGTTAACTGAGAGAAGAAAACACTTGTACACTCGTCAGGAAACAGTGTCTGCCGTAGTAGGAGACTGCACTTATCTTGAGACACAAAGCATTGAGGACCTACAGCAAATGGAACCAATTGCTTGCCAAGCTGCTTCTGGACGTACAGTACACGGGAGAGCAGTTAGGGAATACTTTAAGACATTTTACAATGGCGCTGGGAAAGTGCCCTGGCAAGATAATCACATTTAGTAACGTAAAATGTAAACAAATGTACATACCGCACTCATCTCCTCATATGTCGGAGTGGCACGTTCACTTCCCGTTTCACTTTCAGGGCTCTCCAGGTTGCACAAACTATCGTCGGCCTCAGTAGACTGGTCGAGGAATTTAAGCATCTGGAACCAGTACACTTGTGGTGTGTACGCCGCCTGCGCACTGGCTCCACTTTTGCTTTTATGCATCTGCAATATTAATAATGAAAGTAATTTAAACTACTTGTAGGTTACGTAAACATTATTGTATGCTTCAAGTCACTGCAGTGAACAAATTAATGCTAATGCTAATCATTTGTATGACATGTAAACTTTACTTGCATAAATAAATATAAATGAATATGTCAATACGTACTTTTGCTTTCTCGCACGCGTAGCTAGTACGGAGGCCATTGATCTTCCTCTTAATGTCTTCTACCGTACAGCCAGGCCGTATGTCACGGCTAATGACCTCCGCTATATTTTTATAGCTCTCCAATCTTCTCAATCTATTTTTGTAATCAGGGTGCCTCACATTATAAAGTGCCTCATCCGCTTCATACATCTCTATTAATTTTGTGGTAGACGCCACACACCAATTGTATTTAGCAGCCATGTTTATAAACACAAAAGATGACAGAACGCTCCAGCGATGCTGGCGCTCCGCGTGGTAACAAGTCGCATTGCAGTGAACAGAAGACAAGCGATTTCTTTGATCAAATGTACGGCCTCGTCCTACATTTGATCAAATATTGGACGACATTTGTCAAAGATCCCTATTACACTATCAAAAATCTTTGACAAAGATATTGGACAAAGATATTGGACAAAGAAATTTGATAGTGTAATACCGGCCTAATATAAGTGTGTTTGTCGTGTTAAAGAAGGTAAAACGGCGCAAAAAGTATATGTTTCTTCTCGCGTCAAGAGTCACAATTTCAGACTTAATTTTACTCACGATAATCGTAAGCAAGGATTCGATAGTTTCTTTTTCGTTGTATCTATTGCTTTCTTTATTGTAACTAGCGGTCAAGCTTAATAAAATCATATTAAATAGGAAAGACTTCCTAAAGCTCTGCAAAATTGTATGTACTTGGTCACGAACCAGATTTCGGCTTCTTAAGCCATCTTCAGATGACAACTGAATAACGCAGGCACAGACAAAATTATGTGTGACTTACACAAACATTACTTGTGCAGAAATATAAAATGGCGCAGAACGTCTGCACACGAAAATTTTTGTCACAAAGAAACAATTAAATTAACTAAAAAAGGGAGGCGAGAAAGTTTTTTACGTGGAGATAGATTTAACAGCTGACGAGAAATAAATTGAATTTACAACTTGAATTTAGTAGGTCTACTAATAACGAATACTTAATTTAACAAAGGGGAAATAGGAACTGAGTCTGATCACTTAATACTGAGCGGGAAAACAACAAACACATGAAACAGAATACTATTAAGTCACCAAACTCAGTTTCCTTTCTGTTCTTTGTTAAATAAAATTTTCGTTGTAGATACTAGATTCAAACAGTAAATACAGCTTCTCTCTCATCACTTATTAAATCTATCTCCACATAAAAAAGCTATGTTCCTCCCCTCTTTGAGTTACTTCTTTACTTGAATTACTTCTTTGTGACTAAAAATGTAATATACTACTGGCCATTAAAAATGCTACACCACGAATATGACGTGCTACAGACGCGAAATTGAACCCACAGGAAGAAGATGCTGCGATATGCAAATGATTAGCTTTTGAGAGCATTCACACAAGGTTGGTGCCGGTGGCGAAACCTACAACGTGCTGACATTGAAACGTCCCCTTTGAACAATTTTACATGTGAAACGTCCACTTAGAACAATTATACAAGCCTGTGCTTAACCTGACACACAATATTATTTAGCGCAACGCAATCTGACTTTCAATAACCCCTACAAAACAATGGCCCTGACTAACTTTAACCTATACCTTTTACAAATCACTTACCTCACAAAAATCTTCGCTACTCAAGCTACTGCAAAACAGCCACTACTGCCAGCTAAATAAAAGATTCAAACTACTGAAGGTACTAACTACTGATAGGGATAGTTAGCAAATGAAAGATATTAATAGAGAACAAACAATGTATTTACCTTAATATTCATAATTGACATTCAGTCTTACAGATTATCAAAACTCCGCCATCTCTCTCCCCACGTCCACCACTGCTGGCGGCTCACCTCCAACTGCCCAACGCTATCTGCTGTTCACATCCAGCTATAGCAGTTCATGACAACAATGGCAGGCAACAATGCAAACTAGCGACATACTGCACACAGCACAGCCAGTGATTTTCATACAGAGAGCGCTACGTAACGTTGCCAATAAGAAAACATAAACAGCAAACTTACAACATGAGGAAAGTTTCCAACCGATTTCTCATACACAAACAGCAGTTGACGAGCGTTGCCTGGTGAAACGTTGTTGTGATGCCTCGTGTCAGGAGGAGAAATCCGTACCCTCACGTTTCCGACTTTGATCAAGGTCAGATTGTAGCCTACCGCGAATTCGATTTATTTTATCGCGACATTGCGGCTCGTGTTAGTCGAGATCCAATGACTGTTAGCATAATATGGAATCGGTGGGTTCAGGAGGGTAATACGGAACGCCGTGATGGATCCCGACAGCCTCGTATCACTAGCAGTCGAGATGACAGGCATCTTATCTCCATGGCTGTAACGGATCGTGCAACCACGTCTCAATCCTTGAGTCAACAGATGGGGACGTTTGCAAGACAACCACCATCTGCACGAACAGTTCGGCGACGTTTGCAGCAGGATGGACTATTAGCTCGGACACCATGGCTGCGGTTATGGCAAAAATGGCTTTGAGTACTATGGGACTTAACATCTATGGTCATCAGTCCCCTAGAACTTAGAACTACTTAAACCTAACTGACCTAAGGACATCACACAAAACCCAGTCATCACGAGGCCGAGAAAATCCTTAACCCCGCCGGGAATCGAGCCCGAGAACCCGGGCACGGGAAGCGAGAACGCTACCGCACGACCACGAGCTGCGTACGACTGCAGTTACCCTTGACGTTGCATCACAGACAGGAGCGCTTGCGATGGTGTTCTCAACGACGAACCTGGGTGCACGAATGGCAAAACGTCATTTTTTCGGATGAATCCAGGTTCTGTTTACAGAATCATTATGGTCGCATCCGTGATGGCGACATCGCGGTGAACACACATTGGAAGCGTGTATTCGTCATTGACATACTGGCGTATTACCCGGCGTGATAGTATGGGGTGCCATTAGTTACACGTCTCGGTCACCTCTTGTTCGCATTGACGGTACTTTGAACAATGGACGTTACATTTCAGATGTGTTACGACCCGTGGCTCTACCCTTCATTCGATCCCTGAGGAACCCTACATTTGAGCAGGATAATGCACGACCGCATGTTGCAGGTCCTGTACGGGCCTTTCTGGATACAGAAAATGTTCGACTGCTGCTCTGGCCAGCACATTCTCCAGATCTCTCAACAATCGAAAACGTCTGGTCAATGGTGGCCAAGGCTATCATTTGACTCCTCTCTACTGCGGCATTCCTACTAGCAGATCGTGAGGTATATTTTTAAAGTGCCCAACAAACGTCGGCTGGTGGCACTGGCAGTACTGCAGAACCAACAGGTCTTACAGGAATGCTTTGTCATTTTATTCATGCTTGTGTCAATGTTGCTCCCTCTCGTGATCACTCTACAGGAGGGCGCAAAACAAGAGGTCTGTAACAGCATAAGAACAATTAGCTGTTTCGGATCGCATTCAAATTTCATCGAATGGTTTTGAATGGCCCTTGTGGTTACATATTGTCCACCAGAGTAAAATTGCGCTCGCAGTACACCCAAAAGGGTGCGACCACATTCAGTTGGGTTGCTAGCGCACGATGTCCTTAGAGAAGGGCTGAAGCGTTCGTGGGATGTTAGCGGTGTCAAAGACTGGCAGGAAGGTCGTCCTGTTGCTGTCGCTTTCGACCGCAAAATGCGTGGCATGGGAATTATAAAGGCACATTTGCATGCCGAGCGTGGGTTTCCTCGGAAACGCGAAATATTAATTAAATAAGTAATCAGTGACAAATAAATAAAGCCTATGGCACACAACTGCAGCGCTGTGTCGCTGATAAAACAAAAGCACAATTACGTTACTCTAATGTTTGATTAAGAAAAGAGAGCTCTGGTAGAAGTGGTGCGAGAAGCACGTATTTTATTCTATTGTCTGGCACACCGCCATATTTCATGTTATAGAAGAATACTGCGAGTTGCAACCAGACTAGGCACTCGATTCTGTAAAGAATTTATATTTATAAAAGTAAGTAGGATTATGAACTGTAGGCTTATTCATTGAATATATCCGATTTAACTAACTGTGTAACTTTTTTATGTTTAGTAGACAATCACCTCTGTACGACGTATTGGCATGGCTGGCAAATTATTGAAATATTGAGATTTAGATTATGAGTCCGCACCTACCGCAGCAGTCTTTGGAAACGATTTATTTACGAAGTCCGATTATTTCAGTTTTATTTCACGGTCAACTACGAGTAACATTGCCTTTACGAGAAAGCCATTGTCAAGCGTCTGATACCGAATAATTAAACGTCCACGTTCCAGATAAGCAAATACTTATTACAATTACAATCACAATCACCATCATACAGATAGAATAAAATTAATATTTAAATAATATGATTTATTTTATTTATTTTATATTGGCGACCATGACAGGACGTTGTTCAGTTTGTCATTTGTTACATTGTTCTCTTTGTTTCATGTGAAAAATCAACTTTCTGGACCTGGACGTGAATGTATGACAGATAACAAAAAAATCTGAAGATATTTTCCAATTCTAAAATTTTGCGGGAAGACGCAATGAAACTTTCAGCAAAATAAGGTAAGACGCAGCATCTTTGCATTAGCAGGCTTGACCAGACGTATAATTCAGTGTATTAGCTTTTCAGTAGATTCTGTAGTGTTTCTTTCGTGCATAACAGTTTTCAGTGATAAATTTCATTCTCAGTACTTTTCCTTAAACAATAACGTATGCAACAATACCAATACACGAGTGTACAATATGGCCGACTTCTGTACGATACGTAGTAACATGGCCAGCAGCCATTACCAATAATCTCAAATTCAGTTTATATTTTTAAATTAACAGACAGCCATTGTTGCTACGAGCGATTCATGCTCAACTGCATTTTATTTTAAAATCAGTGTCAAATATTTTCTTGAAACATATATCACGTGTGGCATGGTAATAACTAGAAATCAATACGCAAAAATGGAACAGCAAAGACGTACTATTCAGACGCAATCCGACTCGGACGAGAGACAAATGTTAGAAAATGACTTTACGACAGCAACCGGTAGTGACGATTTATCAAACACTGACGCAAGTGTTGACGGAAATTTTGGCAATAGGCCGTCCACTACAAAAATTTCAAAGTCTCAGTCAGAGCCCATGTTGATGCATGACGTCACGTCTAATGACGCGACGGGGGCACAGACCTTGCAAACAGTAAACATTGCCGACATGTTACAAATGCTAATGAAACAAAACGCTGAAAACATGGCAACCTTACAGACACAAAATGACGCAATTAAATTTGACCTCATAGCACTCAAGACAGGTAATGACACTTTATGTAAACGTGTGGAACTTATAGAGGCCACACTGACCAAACAGATGACTGAACACAGTACTAAATTTTCCCAGCTTAATACGAGACAAGAAAAGACTACAACTGACGTAGCACTTTTACAGACACAAGTAAAAAACCTTAATGTCACGTGTGAAGTTCTTACTGAACAAATTCAAACATATCCTTCAGTACATGACAACCTTGAAAAACGAATTACTGACGTACAGAATAAATTTGACAATGTTGAACAACACCTGACTGACATCTTACAATCTGATGCCACAGCTCATTTTCAAAATATTAATAAAGAATTTCATGATTGGGTAGTGAACAAAGACAAACATTTTGATAGATGCTTACGTGAAAATTTACCAACAATTGTGCACGACTCCGTAGCGCAATACATTACTAATAACAAACAGCTGATCAGTGACGCAGTACAATCCGTCACTGCACCCATGAGACAATTCACCGATCGACCACAGTCTGAATGTAACGAAAATATCAGTCAAAATGCACAGTTCAGGAACCAATATACATTCGAGTATGACACACACATACCGCACACGACAAACACACAAGAACAAAACACACCACGACTACAACACATACCACGATGTGCAAACACAAACACAAGCTATTATCGTGGTAAACCACAGCAACATTATCGTAATTACTCGCCAGCTGAACATACCAGTAATTACAATGGAATAAATCCATATCACAATACGAAGGAAGAAGAAAGCTTAATGAAACACAGGCAATTTCAGATTTTTATCCCAGAAAAACGAACCATTCATCCGGTGATTTTTCTTAAATCTTTTAGTAACGCATTTCCACGCACTTGGAGTGACTGGAAAAAGATTTCATATATTGTCGGTTACATCCAAGGCGATGCAGCTGTCTGGGCATACAGTCAAGCTGACGTATGTACCACGTACAGTGAGTTTGAGCGTGCTTTTCTGAACAAATTCTGGTCGCAATCCGTCCAGGAGCGACTCAGAAGACAAATTTTAGAACCTGAAACCTTTAACAGTAAAAATGGCAACTTACGCAGATATTTTGAAAAATACTTGAACATGGGACACTTTTTAGACGAACCAGTCGCAACGCATGATATACTCCGTGCGTTGAAGGCCAAATTGCCTTTCAACATTAAAGAAAAACTCCTACATATCCCGGATGACGATTCAGATTATTTTTTAACAGCCTTAGATTCGGTTGACATGTTACTTGAAGATCAGCGCTTCGCGCGGCAAAACAGCAGCCACAATGTTTACACTAGTGGTATGCAAAACATGCAGGCTTGCCAACTCAATTCTGGCGCGCCCACAGTTGGATACGCGGTACAGCAAAAACAGCAAACTCACATGCCGTTTCAATACGAAAATCAAAATCAACACGCGTATTCCAATACAAACGATAGTTACAACAGTAATAACACTTCATGCGGCAATCCATACAAAAGGCACCGCGGTAATAACTACAACGGTAACAACGGATACAAAGGCAACAACAAAAACACAAACAGAAATAGAAATAATAATAACTACGAGCCAAGACAGCATCAAGGTTGGACTCGTAACGATCAGTACTTCCATTCAAACTCTGCTTTACCACAGCAGCCACCAGGACAAAATTGGAGCATACCTTACGACCAACAGGTAAGTTATAATGCGCAACAGCAACAACAACCGCAAAAGTTTGGAGATCATAATAGGCAATATCCGAATGTGAATATAATAGAAATGACACCTGATGCACAACCTCAATCTGTGTCAGTACCTAGTACAAATGCTAATCCGACAAACTAGAAACAGTCACTTCTATGCCCCAGGTCGTGGCTGAAGAATTCTTGCGGGGCGACTGCAATGTTAATCAGTTATTTGACACCACACTTGAACAACAGAATAATGATATGCCGAATAATTCTAAACAAAAATTACCTGTTTTATTTATAAGATACAACCACAATGAGAATATATCAGATGAACTTTTACAAGACAGTACACAATGTCGTTCAAACACAAATGAAATTGTTTTAGCATCTACTACTGGTGTAGTAGGTGGGATTCCAACTACTATTATCCTAGATACAGGTGCAGCTGTGAGCGTTTTGTCTTTTAATTTCTATAAAAAGATGTGTGAATTGGAACCTGTGCCTGAGTTTCCTGCCCAAAACTGTAAAATAACTACTGCACTAGGTAATAAGTCACGTAGGGTTACGAAGCAAGTTTTTGTAAACATTAAAATAGGTAATGGAACCGTACAATGGCCATTCCTGGTTGTACAAAACCTTGTGACAAATTGCATATTAGGAATAGATATTATGAGCGAGAAGGACTCTATTATAGACTTCTCCAAAGGTAAATGTATTTTAAATGATAAAGGCAGTGTAATTATTATTGATTTGGACAGGAGAACTCTAAAGCATGACAAACACTGTACAGGGTACAAGGTTCAGTTAGTACTTGACAATGACATTCAAGAGATGCAAACACACTCATCTGACACAGAGCTAATGGACTTGAAAACATTGCTTGATCATAAGATAAGTGAAGCTACAGCTCTCAGTGTACATGAACGTATAAAACTACAGGAAGTGTTATCCAAATATTTACAAGTTTTTACCAAACGATTAGGTGTTATCAACACGTATGTGTACAAGATTGAAGTTAAGCCTCACAAGATCTTCTACCACAAGACATATAACATACCGTTATCTCAACGACCTGCTGTGTGGCAAGAATTAAAACAAATGTTTGACTGGAAGGTCATTGAACCATCCACCTCACCTTATTGTAGTCCTCTACTTGTTGTCAAAAAATCAAATGGAAGCATTAGGTTAGTGTTAGACGCACGAGCAATTAATGAAATAATTTTACCGGTTCACACAAAACCCGAAAATTTAGAAGAGCAATTACAGAAATTTCTAGATGCAAAATATTTTTCCACAATAGATCTCGCTAATTCGTTTTGGCAGGTGGGTATCACTCCTGATTCACGGAAATATACTGCATTTATGTTCGGGGGGCGAACCTATCAGTTTTGTGTTCTACCTTTCGGACTGAATGTCAGCTCTGGGGTATTCATTACAGCCCTGGATACCGTGCTTGGCGACGATTTAGTTGAGACAGTCGCACACTATGTAGATGATATACTGATAGCTACACAGTCTTGGAAGGAACACGTTGGCACACTTCAAAGAATTTTAGAAAAATTTGCACAAGCTGGAGTCACAGCCAATCTTAGAAAATCAAAGTTTGGTTGCAGTGAGATAAAGTATTTAGGACATATCATTAATTCGCAGGGCATACGTCTGGATCCCAGTAAATTAGATGCTATCAGAAACTTTCCTAGCCCTCATACTAAAAAGCAGTTAAAATCATTCCTTGGGCTATGTTCATTTTTCAGACGTTTTTTGCCACAACCACTTTTGAATAGTAAACATCTGCTAAATCTACTCAGAAAGAATCAAGTTTGGATCTGGTCGGAACAGTGCCAGAATGACTTTAATACAATTAAACATGCTTTAGTGGGTGCAAACTTATTGAGCCATCCAGATTTCAATTTAGACTTTTGTATGACTTGTGACGCTTCACGAACTGGCTTGGGATGTTGCTTATTTCAAGTTGTAAAGAATAAAGAAAAGGAACAGATAAGAATTATTGGGTTTGCAAGTCGTACTCTAACTGAATGTGAGCGTACATACTCCACTACTGAGTTAGAAACACTTTCCATAGTATGGGCATTCAAGAAATTCAATTATTATTTATTTGGAAAACATACAGTAATTTACACCGATCACCAGGCCCTGACATTTTTGTTAACTTGTAAACTTGTACATCCTAGACTATCACGATGGGCAGTTACACTTCAGAACTACTCTTTTGAAATTAAGTACATAAAAGGTAAGGACAACACCATTGCAGACGCTTTGTCTAGACTTCCACAAGGTATGAATGATACCAACAGTGACTTAGAAAATATAAATGACTACAGGATTCTCTTAATGCAAGACAAGCAGTATCACCAATATTATATTGATATGTGCAGAAACATGGCTAAATTACAAAAATCTGACCCTCACTGGTATAAGATAATAACATTACTGCTAGAAAAACACAATCATCCTTCGACTATGTATTACAAGTTACACAATGATGTGTTATTTTACTGCCGACATCCAAATGCTACTAACTGGTGTGTATGCATTCCCAAGGAGTCTGAACGTAATCTAATTTGGCACACACACTTAGTTTGGGGTCATTATGGGACGAAAAAGTGTTTGGCAAAGCTCAGCACATACTGTTATTTTAGCAATATGAGAAGAAAAATTTACAGGGAACTGAAAACATGTGTCATATGTCAAAAATCAAAACCTCAGAATTTATCCACAAAAACAGATTTACATTCTATTTTACCTAGTAAACCCCTGGAAATTCTGTGTACTGACATCAGTGGATCGCATCCAGCAAGCTCTGGAGGCGTCAAATATATATCTTAGCTTTTTACGATATATTTTCTAAACATGTCAAACTTTATGCTTTAAAATCCGCCACTGCAAGTGCTATAATACGAAGATTCTCAAGTGATTACCTGACGCACGTGGGAAAACCTAAAGCAACTCTGTCAGATAATGCAGCATACTACTCTGGGTACAAATGGAGAAATTTCTTGAAGGACAATAACATTAAAAGTATATTTATTTCGAGGTTTAGTCCACAATGTAACGCGACTGAGAGACTTTTTCGAGAATTAAATCGATTCATGAGGACCTATATTTCATCAAAACATACTAATTGGTGTCCTACCTAAGTCTTTTCGAAGACGTACACAATAACTTAAATATTTATGATACATATTACACACCTAACGAGATCATGTTCAATTGCAAACAGAACGATCAGTGGATAGAACCATTACCTAAGTTGTCAGACAAGGAAATCACACCTGAACAAAAAATAAAAGAAGTATTGACTACGCTGACACATCACGCTCAGATACGAAACAAACATCACAGAAACATAATAAAAAGAAAACAAAAATTCGAGGTAGGAATGCTTGTACTACTTCGTACTCATCATAAATCTGTAGCACTCAGACGACGCAACGCTAAGTGGCGTCTGCTATATGAAGGACCTTATATAATTGTTAACATACCGCATCCTGGTGCGTATCTGTTACAACATCGTAGAACTAACAAAATTATTGGGCTATACGCACACCGAGATCTTAGAGCATTTCATGCTGAATAATGTCAAAGTCATACCCATCGAAATATTGCTAAGCAACTCGAAAAACTCTGTTGTTACAACACAGATAATAAGTGGTGTAGAAATTTTCATTTCAGCGGTTCCAGAGTCGCAGTTGAAGGCAGAAGAACTCTTCTTTCAGCGCGCGCCACCACCTGGAAGACGGAATATCAAAATAAAATTTATGATTACGTAGCAGTGAATGATATATTAATTTTTCACGGAACATTTGTTATTGTAGGTACCACTGACTTGGTATGACACCTGACGAACCGACAGACGTCATCTGTGAAGCGATCTTTTACTTTGAGAAATAGATTAGACGCACATCTCTCAACACAAAAAGCATCTATCAGTAGTCAAGGCCACACAGACACTCTACACACACGCACAAAACGCGAGGAATCGAACATTTTTTCTCTCTTACTATTTTGAATATTTATTGAGTAGTGAAAACGCCTGGTCTTGCCTACTGATGTAATGAATGTTGTGTCTAACCTATCTTAATTTCAGATCACATCACGTGACACAATGTAATAACCTATAGCTATGTAATGATGATGCAAACATGTTTATGTGCAACTGTATTATGTTTATGCTAAGAAAATATGTGACGTGTGTATATATAATTACTTTTTTTTTAACTTATGTATCATGTAACTGTTACTATGTAAAAAATTTGAACAAAACGAGTGCCAAAAAGACATTGCATAGTGAACCTCTGTTCACGGACATTAACGAACATTACTAACTCTGCAACTACGCAGAAACCTATGTGAAAGAAACGGTTAATGCCATTCATTATGCAGCGTATCTATGTAAACGCGATGAATGATTTCTTTGATTAATAACTACGAACATTTAGGTGAGCTATATTCAGCAAAAAACTGAAAATGTGAAGGGCATAATTCGTGCATCGTCTAGTGACATTACTACAGTACCTAACTTCAAGATGTTAACTGGATTAAATGGACACAAAGTGCTTGTCCAGAAAACAACACGACGGGTGGAATAATTTTGGTTGGAACTTCAGAGAATGAAATGTTCTCGAAATGTGACGGACACTCTTACCTGGACTGTCCAAGGATCGACGCCAGCTATGTGCCGTCCGAGGTTCTGCAACCAAGCTTCCACGGAATGTAAAAAAAAAAAAAAAAAAAGCGAACTGCACGTGGACCAATTACTCGACGGGTCACATCTGATCTGTAATGAGCAATGCCTTTAGTCACAACGAACTGCATCACAACGACTGTAATGGAAATGGGAAATGGACACGCTTATGTATTAATCACGTTGTTATACAACGATGTTACTGTGATCAAAAAAACTTTACCACGACGATACTAACCTGTAAAAAAAAAAATTATTGTGCAGCAGATGAATATGAACTGTAATAACGACACGATGTGTATAGGTCAACGCACCTGAAACATATGGACATTTTTCTTTGAAGTATTTCAAAACAATACTATGTAACTAAGAACATTCAACAATCTAAGTTGTATTGTGTTATAACAAATATTGTAAATTTAAAACTAAGTTACCTGTCATAGAATGTAGTCTTCATATGTAATCTTGGTTGAATATTTTCTTTGTGCAACGACTGAGAAACGCGCGCACACGAACAATATGAATTGCAATACTGTGCCGCGTGATCTAACTGTACGATATAACGGCAGTGCCGGAGTCACACAGACGCTTCTGCGCATGCGCGCACTCTATCTGCCAACATAAGAACTTTTACGGCGCACCCGCGTCATTCAAATTTTGTATATAATGTGTATAATGTAAGTCATGTAAATAGTTGTAGATAACTTAGATTTTCTTGTGCCTTTAGGTGAATTGCTCGCCTGCAGGTGTGTCCTTTCGCCTCGCAATTCAGGGGGCAATATAAAGGCACATTTGCATGCCGAGCGTGGGTTTCCTCGGAAACGCGAAATATTAATTAAATAAGTAATCAGTGACAAATAAATAAAGCCTATGGCACACAACTGCAGCGCTGTGTCGCTGATGAAACAAAAGCACAATTACGTTACTCTTATGATTGATTAAGAAAAGAGAGCTCTGGTAGAAGTGGTGCGAGAAGCACGTATTTTATTCTATTGTCTGGCACACCGCCATATTTCATGTTATAGAAGAATACTGCGAGTTGCAACCAGACTAGGCACTCGATTCTGTAAAGAATTTATATTTATAAAAGTAAGTAGGATTATGAACTGTAGGCTTATTCATTGAATATATCCGATTTAACTAACTGTGTAACTTTTTTATGTTTAGTAGACAATCACCTCTGTACGACGTATTGGCATGGCTGGCAAATTATTGAAATATTGAGATTTAGATTATGAGTCCGCACCTACCGCAGCAGTCTTTGGAAACGATTTATTTACGAAGTCCGATTATTTCAGTTTTATTTCATGGTCAACTACGAGTAACATTGCCTTTACGAGAAAGCCATTGTCAAGCGTCTGATACCGAATAATTAAACGTCCACGTTCCAGATAAGCAAATATTTATTACAATTACAATCACAATCACCATCATACAGATAGAATAAAATTAATATTTAAATAATATTATTTATTTTATTTATTTTATAGAATCAACGTCTCAAGGAAAGGGGTTGTTTCATTGACGATCTTTTGCCACGCCCTGAGGCCTTTTCGTGTCGATTCTGAACGGCCTGAAATGTTTTTCTCAGTCACACATAAGAGAACCGCGTGATTTCACTGCTATGTGTCGCTGTTCTAACCTCCATAGGGGAGACGTCAAGACAAAGGTTGAAATGTAGGTAAAGAGGAGTGCGACGGACGTCCCATCGTGTTACACGTCCAGGGTGATGTAGGGCAGAATTGTGGTGAAATCTGGTGCCAATGTGCCATCATTAACCCACTTGACATCACCCATGAATTTCCGAGTTCTGGCTTTTCCTCGCCACGTGTCGACATCTGGCTGTTCGAAGCGTTGCCGAGCCCGAGGGTGACGTCACAGGGTGCAGTACTTTTGCATCATTCCAGAGCAAGGCCAGAGGCACTTTCCAGCCAAATTTCAAACTTATGCGTCGCAATGGGAGACAATTACTGGTTTTCGAAAAAGGGATGCTTTACTTTTGTTGCGCAGCTTAAGTATGCGTTCTAAGTTTGTTTTTTGGCGCATTGCACACATAACGCTTATCCTGAGTATCATCTATAGAAGAAATAAGAAAGTAACTATATATATTAGAACAAATAAGCCCTCGGTCACAAACATTAAGTCTAAATTGACCAGGTTTGGACGCTACTATGAGCGTCGTCTTCAGAATTAAACTAACTGTTCTAAAACATATTAGGTATATGGCTCTGAGCACTATGGGACTTAACATCTACGGTCATCAGTCCCCTAGAACTTAGAACTACTTAAACCTAACTAACCTAAGGACAGCACACAACACCCAGCCATCACGAGGCAGAGAAAATCCTTGACCCCGCCGGGAATCGAACCCGGGAACCCGGGTGTGGGAAGCGAGAACGCTACCGCACGACCACGAGATACGGGCATATATTAGGTATATAATACATTAATAAAATTAAAGTTTGTACTGACTGGAAAGAGATGCAGTACTTACAAGTCACATTTTAAAAAATCTAAGCCCGAAAGGCGCCGTCATGAATAGTTGTAAATAAGATGGCGAGCCGCTAAGGGCTGCTCGTACTTGAGTGAACAAGGGTTGCAACAAGGTTGCAAGGGTTGAAGACGACGCTCATAGTAGCGTCGAAACCTCGTCAATTTTGACTTAATATTTGTGACCGTGGGCTTATTTGTTCTAATATAATTCTGACACGGTCACTGAACTTTAGCAACTATGTTCAAAGTTTTAAGTAACTATATAGTTAATGAGGCATACAGGGAGAGACGGTGAGAGAGAGGGGGAGGGAGAGCACTATAAACACTAGCAAAAACTGAAACCGGTGAATGTATATAATAATAGAAGCAAAAACATTCCACTAAACATGGTTCCGCAAGCGAGTGGTTTGCGGGATAATTGGTGATGTGTGATCACGAGTCACCAGTGACGTCTGTATGAAATATTGTCCTTGTTGGCACAAATGTATTCGAAATGAAAACATCTTGATTTGTCGCCATCTAATTGGCTTCACATTTCATCTATGGCCAGTGGTTTGGGAAATTGAATATTGAGACACCGATACATATTTCTGGTGGTATAAGGGCACACCATTCCGTTATAAATTACGAATGCCTCAGTAATAAATAACTTTATTACTCTGCACAAACAACTGCACAGAAGACTTCATACCATATCCTACTAAGTCGTCGTACAAAGCGAAATACACAATCTTTAGTTCTCTCCCCCATCCCCCCTTCATGTCGTGTCCTTTAAACGTTCTGTCGCCTGTCGTAAACGGCTCGCCACAGAGTTCTCACGTCGTAGAAACTGGTTCTTTGGCGTGGAAATTTGCAAACTCCCAAGAACTAAATAGAGACCCAACTCTCTGATGTGCAAGGCGTTCGACATCGTTCCTACTTGCAGAGGGTTCCAACTAATTTGGTGAATGAGGAAATTGGCTGGAAAATACAACTTTAATTAAAATGGATTCAGGTTTGGCAATGGGATATGGTCTCTAGAATTTACTTACATGCAAGCCAACAGCAACTTTCACTGACAAGAGAAACTACAGACATACAGGGATAGTAAACAACATACACTATATGATCAAATGTATCCGGACACCTGGCTGAAAATGACTTACAAGTTCGTGGCGCCCTCCATCGGTAATGCTGGAATTCAATATGGTGTTTCCCGCGTTTAGCCTTGATGACAGCCTCCACTCTCGCAGGCATACGTTCAATCAGTGCCGGAAGGTTTATTGGGGAATGACAGCCCATTCTTCACGGAGTGCTGCACTGAAGAGAGGTATCGATGTCGGTTGGTGAAGCCTGGCACGAAGTCGGCGTTTCAAAACATCCCAAGTGTGTTCTATAGGATTCAGATCAGGACTCTGTGCAGCCCAGTCCATTACAGGGATGTTATTGTCGTGTAACCACTCCGCCGCAGGCCGTGCGTTATGAACAGCTGCCAGATCGTGTTGAAAGATGCAATCGCTATCCCTGAATTTATCTTCATCGGTAGGAAGCAAGAAGGTGCTTAAAACCTCAATGTACGCCTGTGCTGTGATAATGCCACGCTAAACAACAAGGGGTGCAAGCCCCCTCCATGAAAAACACGACCACACCATAACACCACCGCCTTCGAATTTTACTGTTGGCACTACACGTGCTGGCAGATGACGTTTCACCTGGCATTCGTCATACCCACACCCTGCCATCGGATCACCACATTGTGTACAGTAATTCATCACTCCGCACAACGCTTTTCGACAGTTCAATCGTGCAGTGTTTACGTTCCTTACACCAAGCGAGGCTTCTTTTGGAATTTATCGCCGTGATGTGTGGCTTATGAGCAGTCGCTCGACCATGAAATCTAAGTTTACTCACCTCCTGCTTAACTGTCATAGTACTTGCAGTGGATCCAGATGCAGTTTGGAATTGCTGTGGGATGGTCTGGATGGGTGCCTGTCTATTACACATTACGACCCTCTTCAACTGTCAGCGGTCTGTCACTCAATAGACGAGGTCGGCCTGTACACTTTCGTGCTGTACGTGTCCCTTCACTTTTCCAATTCACTGTCACATCGGAATATCGGAAACAGTGCACCTAGGGATGTTTAGGAGTGTGTAAATCTCTCCTACAGACGATGACACAAGTGACACCCAATCACCTGACCACGTTCGAAGTCCATGAGTTCCGCAAAGTGACCCATTCTGCTCTCTCACGATGTGTAATGACTACTGAGGTCGCTGATATGAAGTACCTGGCAGTAGGCGTCAGCACAATGCACCTAATACGAAAAACGTATGTTTTTGGTGGTATCTGGATACTTTTGAGCACTTAGTGTACACGATTATCAAAAGAACTTAAGGGGTCCCTGCATTTCAAAACGTTGGAGAGAGCTGAAGTTACATCACAAAGAGAGCTGAATCCATGAGGTAGCGTTAGAGGTGAGAACTGGGGTTGTTTGCGATGATTGCTTGCCATATGGTTGAGTGTGCCTTCTCACCGCAAAAACACGATGTAGTCGCACTCTTCGATATCAAACGGTTGCATCTATGTACGATCGATATTTCTGCCTTGTGTTCAAAGAAAACTATCACCTGACTGAAAGGGACAAGTGTCGAGAGTACATCGCAAAAGTGTCGGGATCTTGTTGCTGCAATCATTGGTCGGAAAAGAAGTCGGAAAACGGAATTGGAACGGCTTCGCTGTGAGGCTTTATTGACTTAAGACTGTCCGGACACTTAATGAACTTCCGACCTCAAAAAATATGGCTAACACCAACTGCAAGGAGGGGCAGTGGTCAAGGACTACATT
Organism: Schistocerca cancellata; assembly: GCF_023864275.1. Lineage (NCBI taxonomy): Eukaryota > Metazoa > Arthropoda > Insecta > Orthoptera > Acrididae > Schistocerca > Schistocerca cancellata. The sequence continues at coordinate 139,912,272 of NC_064634.1, read as the reverse complement.
TCGGGACTTAAAGAACAGACAATGCTTTTTAGCCACACAGGTTTCTCATCTCGCCTTCATGCAACAGCCGAAAAACAGTCATTTCTGTAGCACTGCGCCTCGTCTAAGAAGAAGAGCAGTTTGAATTTTTCTCTCTGTTTAACGGCTATTGTCTTCTTAAGCAAATAATCATATTCAGCCAGGTGATCGCATCCAAATTTAGGATCCAACGTATTGTTCCTCAATATGTCAAGGAATGTATCTGTTACGGTCACTTATCTCTGCGATTTTTTAACAAGAGGAAAATTTGCATTAAACGTTTGGATAACTTCAGAATAAAATTGATAACGTGGTAATAGGTTCATGAATACGTCAGACATTGAAAGTGGCTCGTGAATCTGCAATTATATATAGATTTTCAATTGTTGGTGACCTCTCGTGAACGCACATGTGCGCGTCCCTAAGCGTGACCAATCTTGCTAGGGTCATGGTGTTACAAACCGAACGGAACGTGTGAAAATCAAAGTCGACAGGCACTGCAGAAATCGTCGTAAGTAATATGCCAGCGGTATCGAACTAAGAGCAGCATTCGTTGGCGCAGAAATCGTTGATGCCTGTCTCAGTAAGAACTTATTTAAGGCCGGCGGGATCACACATAGTACACAGTTCCCATTAAGAGAATGGCCCAGTTACAGTGGTATATTATAAAAGTTTGGTTTATATTATTGACAACGAATCGTACATTAACTTACAGGTGAACTAACGTAGTTTTCCTACACATCCAATCTAAAAACAAATTCTTTCCACACTTTGGCTAACAGCTTCAGAGTAATGGAAGCAATGGCCTTTTCAATTCTGTATTTCAACTCTGCAAATCACTGGGTAATGGCAAAACATAGAAACGATCTCTTATGAAGCCCCAAAGGAAAACAGTCGCATGGAGTGAGGTCGAGTGAATGTGGAGGCCAGCGGAAAAGAATTCTGTCGTATTGACCATTATGACCAATCGAACGGTCTGGGACTTCGACGTCTCATACATAGAGATGCCAATGGGGAGTGGCCCCACCTTGTTGCCAAATAAAGTTTTCAGGTTCACCTCATAACTGGAGAAAGAGCCATTCCTGTAACATATACAGATCAGCCACCTCTGTCACAACAGCTGCATCCAAATGAAAACGGTCCATACCTTTGAAGTTCGGACACAGTGCAGAAATTGTTTAATTTTGAGGAATATCTTTGGTACTGAACACTTTTAGATGAATATTCTGACCCCCCAGATACGAACATTACGAGTGTCTAACTTCCAATTATATGAGAAGTTGCTTCACCTAACATCACACAATCAAGTAGTTATCTTTCCGTTTGCAACACTTCACTTGTAAAGATGTAACATACACTGCAGGTATATGGTTCTAAATCATGTAACAACTGTTACTGGTGTGGATGCATGTATAAACATTTTCTTAAAAACTTCTGCACTGTTGTATTTGGCAACTGAAGTTCAACGTTAGCTTTCCAAACATACTTCTTATGACTACGAAGGTTAGATGCTCTTACATGGTTAGCATGCTCTTCAGACACTTCTGGTCGTTCTGTGCCTTTCCCTTTACACACCCATTTGGTCATTTTGAATTTACTATTCATTGCCGTTCGTTTTTGACACATGGGGAATCACAGTTAAATTTTACACGAAACAGATTCACTCTTCGCAAGCTGGAGGAGACAAAATTCTTTACACTCAGGAGTCGACATTTTGCAAGCATGATAACAACGAAGTAGTACTGGCTTATTGAGTTACTCTTTAACACTCTACAACTTCTACCTCTGATACTTTTAAAATTTATAACTGGGACATTATTTTCTGGACACCTTGTACACACAGAGCGTATGCAAATTGCCAGTGCCAGAACAGCATGCCACCTGCGTTGTACTGTGGCGTTCAGTGCATCTGAACTCGAGCAGGGCGTAACACTGTGTAGTGAGCACACTGGACTACCTCTCCACAATGGTGTCATTGTAGGCTATAGCACTTATAGCTCCAGTATCATCTGACAGTAGAATATCTGTGCCGATTCTGACTCAAAGAACATTTATGAATCAAATTTCCAGGATGCCAACCCATAATCCAATTACCAAGTTTCCCTAACCAACAATTCTCATTTCCCTATGTCCAGAAATTATATTCTACTTAAGTACAATGAAAACAAAAATGAAGAACAAAGCTGAGCTATTTAGAAAACTTAGAAAATTATAGCAAAGGAAATTTTAATTTTAACAGAAGAAAACCACAAAATTCTTAAAATTTATTCAAATTCTATAACATGAATAAGCTGATCTTTATTTACTGTTTTACCTTGATAAACAAAATGCAAATTTACAAGTTCATCTAATTTATCATCATCTTTTTTAAAGGTTTTAATATACCAATTTGGAAGAGTAATTTTATATTTTTCATCTAAAAGTAAAAAAGTTAATCACCAAATTTAGTAGATAAAAGTTCAGCTTTTGAAATTATGTAAAGTTATGTTTTTCGTGTTCTGATAATTTTGTGAGTACTTCTGAACAACCAGTACTGTAATTATTAAGCTCACTTGATAGATTTTCAGTGATAGCATTCATGGACATTGTATTTACATAGATAAAATTAAGAATAAAAAAATTTAAAGTGTTTGAAGAAAGGTACAATGTTTCCCTCTTTAAACTTTTCAGTTTTTGAAGAATTAAAGTTTTCAGTTTTTGTCTTCCCTATTTTCCTGAAAACATTTCAAAAGGAAATGAAAACAGGACATTAAAAGTTCTTTAAATTTCACTAATTTTCTATTCATTTACTCAATTAAAATTTTTCAGTAAACATTCTGTATTGGGAATCATAAGTTAACATTGATTCTTCTAATCATATTAATTAAACAAATGGGATTGAGAGACTTACATTTACATCATTATCTAGTTGAGTTTTTCTATAAGAATCTCTAAAAGAATTGTAAGCATTTATGAAGCTATTTGATGGATCAAGATTTCATACTTCTTGAGGTAAAACTTCATTAACTCCATTTCTTACATTTTTAACATAGATATTCTGTAATTTAACGTTATAAAATTAAGAAGAATCAACTAATTGTTTTGTTTCGATTACTTTGGAGAAGAACAAAAGTAAAGCAAGGCATATCAAATACTATAGAATTATAATAATCAGTGTTACATTGTTCAAAATTTCTTTTCCTCTGTAAATCAGCACATTCAATTCCTCGTAGTTCAAAGAAAGAAACTGTAATTTTTGGATTTTTATAGTCTTTCTTGTTCTAATTTAAGTAAATATTTTTGTTCATATTTAACAACAGGAACACGATTTTCCATCTTTTTATATAATTTTATCTTTTTTTGGACATGTAGGATTATCGTTTTCTAGAGTACAACAAAGAACAGAATTATTTTAATCTTTTCTACAACTCCAAGAAAATATTATTGTTAAATAGCCTTCCAACAAAAATTGTTATAACGTTAGAACATCAATGAAATAATTCTAATGGAAAAAGAAATTCATTTTGTTAGATTTAAATTTTTCCTTTTTTAATAGTAATAACATCAAACAATTTTAAAACATAATTATCAGTTAGTTTAATATTTGATTTACTATCATACGCAGAAAAATCAGTTGCATTTCTGTGAATAACATCAAAAGTCATTTAAAATTGTGAACAATTAGGATGACTCCAACCATCAATAATATTAAAATTAATTTCTGTTTCCTTGTTAGGAAGATTTATATTATTTTTTGTTTTCTCATTAACAGGAAATCAGTAAAACTGCTAACTCTAGATTTAGTTAATGATATATTAAGAGAAAAACCATTGCTTCATTTTTTAAATTACTGTTAAATTAGCACCATTAAAGTCAGTCAAATTCTTGTTTCCAAAGTTATAATTACTTCTAAACTTTGAATAATAGTGACAATGAGAATTTTTATAGGATGATCTCATTCATAAATTATTGGACCTCCGAATTTAGAATAAAGTTTAAATAAGCAATAATATTATTTTCTAGATAAAAATCATCATCATGATTAACAAATATTCCATCATCCAAATTCAAATTAATTTTAATTAATTCAAATGGAATGATTTTAGGAACATCCTTAGTACCAGATTTCTCATTTGCATTAATAAATTCATTATTAAATCCAAAAACTCTTGCAATATTATACTCTTTTATCTCTCTGTAAAATTTGAAGGATAATGTAGCAAATGTTGGATTAAAGGTGAATTTGATTTTTTAACAGTAGATATGACAAGAAAAATTGATGAAGGCAAATATAGACAAAACGTTAAGAATTGTTTAAATGTTGAACATAAATTTTAATGTAACTATTAAACACGAATGTGAAACATAAAGGTTAAATATAACCTGTTGAAAGTAAATGTAAACATAAATCTTAAATGTAAAATAGAAATAAATGATTATATCATTTTATTCTTAATAAATGTCTGCAAAATACAATCCCAAAATTGTTAAAAAAGCCAAACAAAATAATAAATTAAGAGAAGAATTAAAATAAGAGTTTACAAAATGTAAAAAACAACCAAGAACAGAACATGAAACATTTTCAATATAAAGTAACCAGTTATCGATACAATACTAAAAGATAACCAAGGAACTGAAGGATTGGGAGTAAAAGGCTTCAAAGCAACTGAATTTAATAGAGAGACTGAAAAACTAATGATTGCTTTTTAATCGACATTATTTAGAAGAATTTCATGATATTCCACTACATGAAAGGTTTCAGATAAACTTCCTCAGTATGATTGCACGTTAAGTGAATCAGAAATAATTCGATTATTACAGAACCATGCTTTGGAAAGAAAAAAGAGAAAGAGGTTAGAAGTATAAATATAAGTGAAAGATTTTTAGTATTTACGTTCTTCTCGAAGATCCTATTTTGGATTAAGGCCTGTTAGGCCATATAAATATGTTGGTAAATTACCACTAGAGTACAATGGTGATAAAATAAAAATTCTCGAAAAAGAATTCAAAGGAACAAACTGATATATGAAACTTTTAACTAGAAAACAATAACTATAGATGAATTTGATTCTTTTGATTTACAAAATTATGCAAAAATTATAGAGCATTCAAATTCTGTGTCTAATGAAGGTAATCCAAACAAAATAAAATAAACTCAGGGAAAAAATATAATTATTTGATAAAACAATTATTGAAGATTTTTCCAAGGTTTTCAAAAAGATATCTTAATGATAGATTAGATAAAGTTGGTGAATGCTTGTTGTTGTAGTTTGTTGTTGTGGTCTTCAGTCCTGAAAATGGTTTGATGCAGCTCTCCATGCTACTCTGTCCTGCCCAAGCTGCTTCATCTCCTAGTACCTACTGCAACCTACATACTTCTGAATCTGCTTAGTGTATTCATCTCTTGGTCTCCCTCTACGATTTTTACCCTCCACGCTGCCCTCCAATGTTGAATTTGTCATCCCCCCATGCCTCAGAACATGTCCTACCAACCGATCCCTTCTCCTTCTCAAGTTGTGAGATAAACTCCTCTTCTTCCCAATTCTATTCAATACCTCCACATTAGTTATGTGATCTACCCATCTAATCTTCAGCAGTCTTCTGTAGCACCACATTTCGAAAGCTACTATTCTCTTTTTGTCTAAACTATTTATCGTCCATGTTTCACTTCCATACATAGCTACACTCCATACAAATACTTCCAGAAACGACTTCCTGGCACTTAAATCTATACTCGATGTTAACAAATTTCTCTTCTTCAAAAACGCTTTCCTTGCCATTGCCAGTCTACATTTTATATCCTCTCTACTTCGACCATCATCAGTTATTTTGCTCCCCAAATAGCAAACCTCCTTTACTACTTTAAGTGTTTCATTCCCTAATCTAATTCCATCAGTATCACCCGAGATAACTCGACTACATTCCATTATCCTCGTTTTGCTTTTGTTGATGTTCATCTTACATCCTCCTTTTAAGACACTGTCCATTCCATTCAACTGCTCTTCCAACTCCTTTGTTGTCTCAGACAGAATTACAATGTCGTCGGCAAACCTCAAGTTCCTATTTCTTCTCCATGTATTTTAATCCCTACTCTGGACTTTTCTTTTGTTTCCATTACTGCTTGCTCAATATACAGATTGAATAACATCAGGGAGAGGCTACAACTCTGTCTCACTCCCTTCCCAAACACTGCTTCCCCTTCATGTCCCTCGACTCTTATGACTGCCATCTGGTTATAGCCTTTCACTCCCTGTATTTTACCCCTTCCACCTTTAGAATTTGAAAGAGAGTATTCCAGTCAACATTCTCAAAAGCTTTCTCTAGGTCTACAAATGCTAGAAACGTAGGTTTGCCTTTCCTTATCTTTCTCCTAAGATAAGTCGTGAGATCAGTATTGCCTCACATGTTCCAACATTTCAACGGAATCAAAATTGACCTTTCCTCAGGTCGGCTTCTACCAGTTTTTTCCATTCGTCTGTAAAGAATTCACATTAGTATTATGCAGCTGTGACTTATTAAACTGATAGTTCGGTAATTTTCACATCTGTCAACAACTGATTTGTATGGGATTGGAATTATTGTATTCTTCTTGAAGTCTGAGGATATTGCGACGGTCTCATACATCTTTCTCACCAGATCGTAGAGTTTTGTTGGGACTGGCTCTCCCAAAGCCGTCAATTGTTCTAATGGAATGTTGTCTACTCCCGGGGCCTTGTTTCGAGTCAGGTCTTTCAGTGCTCTGTCAAACTCTTCACGCAGTATCGTATCTCCCATTTCATCTTCATCTACATCCTCTTCCATTTCCATAATATTGTCTTCAAGTACTTCTCCCTTGTATAGACCCTCTATTTACTCCCTCCACTTTCTGCTTTCCCTTCTTTGCTTAGAAATGTTTCCATCTTGATATTCATACAAGTGGTTCTCTTTTCTCCAAAGGTCTCTTTAATTTTCCTGTAGGCAGTATCTACCTCACTCCTAGTGAAGTAAGCCTCTACATCCTTACATTTGTCCTCTAGCCATGCCTGCTTAGCCATTTTGCTCTTCCTGTCGATCTCATTTTTGAGACGTTTGTATTCCTTCTTGCGTGCTTCATTTACTGCATTTTTATATTTTCTCCTTTCATCAATTAAATTCAATATTTCTTCTATTACCCAAGGATTTCTACTAGCCCTCGTCTTTTTACCTACTTGATCCTCTGCTGACCTTACTACTTCATCCCTCAAAGCTACCCATTCTTCTTCTACTGTATTTCTTTCCCCCATTCCTGTCAATTGTTCCCTTATGCTCTCCGTGAAGCTCTGTAGAACCTCTGGTTTAGTCAGTTTGTCCAGGTCCCATCTCCTTAAGTTCCCACCTTTTTGCAGTTTCTTCAGTTTTAATCTACAGTTCATAACCAATAGATTGTGGTCAGAGTCCACATCTGCTCCTGCAAATGTCTTACAATTTAAAACCTGGTTCCTAAATCTCTGTCTTACCATTATATAATCTATCTGATACCTTCTAGTATCTCCAGGATTGTTCCATGCATACAACCTTCTTTTATGATTCTTGAACCAAGTGTTAGCTATGATTAAGTTATGCTCTGTGCAAAATTCTACCAGATAGCTACCTCTTTTATTTCTTACCCCCAATCCATATTCACCTACTATGTTTCCTTCTCTCCCTTTTCCTACTCCCAAATTCCAGTCACCCATTACTACTAAATTTTCGTCTCCCTTCACTAACTGAATAATTTCTTTTATCTAATCATACATTTCATCAATTTCTTCATCATCTGCAGAGCTAGTTGGCATATAAACTTGTACTGCTGTTGTAGGTGTGGGCTTTGTGCCTATCTTGGCCACAATAATGTGTTCACTATGCTGTTTGTTGTAGCTTACCAACAATTCTACTTTTTTATTCATTATTAATCTTACTCCTGCATTACATCTATTTGACTTTGTATTTATAACCCTGTATTCGCCTGACCAAAAGTCTTGTTCCTCCTGCCACCGAACTTCACTAATTCCCACTATATCTAACTTTAACCTATCCATTTCCCTTTTTAAATTTTCTAACCTACCTGCCCGATTAAGGGAGCTGACATTCCATGCCCCAATCCATAGAACGCCAGTTTTCTTTCTCCTGATAACGACATCCTCCTGAGTAGTCCTCACCCTGAGATCCAAATGGGAGCTATTTTACCTCTGGAATATTTTACCCAAGAGGACGCCATCATCATTAACTGTACATTAAAACTGCATGCCCTCAGGAAAAATTACAGCTGTAGTTTCCCCTTGCTTTCAGGCATTCACAGTACCATCACAGCAAGGCCATTTTGGTTAGTGTTACAAGGCCTGATCAGTAAATCATCCAGACTGTTGCCACTGCAACTACTGAAAAGGCTGGTGCCTCTTTTGAGGAACCACACATTTGTCTGGCCTCTCAACAGATACCCCTCCATTGTGATTGCACCTACGGTATGGCCATCTGAATCGCTGAGGCACCCAAGCCTCCCCACCAATGGCAAGGTCCATGGTTCATGGTGAATGCTTAGTAAAAAAATATTCAGAAAACCAGCTGGATCTATTAGGATTAATGATGTTAGATATTTAATTAATAGATAAAAATTATTCCCATTGAAGAATTAGCAGGAAATACGAAATAGCATAATGAAAATATTGGAATAACACAGATATTAACAAATAAATTTAGTGATTCTATTATTAATAATAACAAAGGAGTTTCTTATTTGATTAGATTTTTGAATTCTTTGCCATACACATTCTGGAAAAGTGAATACCATGGCAAAGGATTAGTAAACACTTTGATTAACAAATTTTCATTCCAAATGCATCTTCCCTGCTCCAAATTGTGTGGTCTGGGAACCAAATTCGAAGAAAGATTAGCTACAGGAGATCAGACTATTAATCCATTAGATGAAACATGTAGAGAACATGATATTTCTTATAGATATGGAAAATAAGTAGAAAAAGAAATGAACATAAGAAAAAACTTCAATTAGTTGCAAAAGAAAGAATGCATGCAAGTGATGCTTCTTTAGGAGAAAAGTTGCTACAGCTGCAGTTAGAGGAATTATGAATGGAAAATGAAAATAAGGAATAAGCTTTGACGTTGATAAAGATTGATGGGGTTTATAAAATGTTTTAATCGTGCCATTAAAAAATAAATACTTTAATTTTTTAAATCTATATAAATGCTTAACTTCTCGATTGATTGTACTTTGTTACCTAATGCAATAATAAACCAAAATCAATTAAACTTAAACTCAATAATGAGAAATTAAATATTATTGAATCATTTTAATGGATGTTCAGAAAGGAGAGGAAGAGGAAAAAATTGGTGGAAATTTACATGTTTCATTAATGATACTTGTTGTTATTACTGAATATCTAACAAAAAAGAAAGAAGGTTATTGATTAATAAAACACGGGGTGGATTTCTTCTGTTTCTATTGGCTGCATCACCATATTTAGCAAAAATTGGTTAACTTGCTGGAGAAACTACAGCAATTATAAATGCAGTTACAATAAGAAAAAAGGTGATACAGAATTATAAGAACAAAAAAGCCATAATTTGGAAATGGAAAAGGAAGGAAAAGAATTTTAAATTTTTTTTGAAGAAATGATCGAAGAATTTAACAATCCTTTTTCTAACTTTGACATAGAAGAATTAGTTAAACAATTAAAAATCAGTCATTTTAGTGGCATTCTTATGGTTGATGAATATTTAATGAACCAAAAACTTTAGAACATCGAAAGAATACAAGACTTTGATGAAGTAAATTGGTGACATTTCTGTTCATATGTTTTGAAATTGTTATGTATGAATTATGACTATAATGATATTTTATATTTGTTAAATGCACATTTGGGAAACAAACTAAATAATGATTTAGAAAAAAATTAAAATTTTTTCAATCATTAGAACCTAAAGGATTTCAATAAAAACTCAAAGATTATCAGTCTTCAGCATATGCAGAAATAAATGGTTTACTAGGCAAGTTCAGAAAAGAATTACATGCTTTTTTTTAAAGTAGCTAAATATTATGTAGATTTTAAAAATGGAAGAATTGGTAATATTAACAATTCACTTGATGACTTCGATGCAGTTAGTAAAAGATATTGGGAAAGAAGACCTTTAGAACCTAAACAACAAAACTTAAATGTGTTAACTATGTTTAAAAATCAATAATCCAATAAAGATATTGAGAACATTATGTCATACAAAATACATTATTGAAAAGAAATTATTGAATTTATTTTTATGACTTTATCCAAAAAGAGTTCTTGTTTTTGATTAAAATGTAAACAGAGATTTAAGATTTAATAATTTTTGTATTTCGATGAGTGTTGTTGACAAACTTTAGAAAATAACTCCTGAAGTCCAAGGAATAAATATAGTTTGCAAATCTAATTTTCTCATTGTAGCCTTAAAAGATTCTATTAAAACTGTTACAGATGATGTAAAGATAGCTGTATTTGGTGAAATAATTTAATTATTTTCTATTGTATATAAATGAAGAACGATAATCACATTTTCTGTTTGAAGTGCAAAATATTTACTGAAACACTTCATCCCCATGGATTAACAACTAAAAATGGAAAACAAAGAATTGGCAGAGTTCGTTCAATTTGTAAAACTGAAAAGAGTAAATTCGTTAAAAAAAATCTGGTAGTTGAAAGTCTTAATATTCAGAAACAAATTACTAATGAATTACATAAATCAAGTAGAAAAAATTTTAAAAGAGAAATGTAATTTCTCTTCTAATTTATGATTTATGGCAATCTGATTTGCTCGAAATGCCTTCAAGAAAGTTCCAAAACAATTTCAGAATATAAATATTTCAAACTTCCAGGCAAATTAAAACTGAATGCCGGGCCGAGACTCGAACTCGGGACCATTGCGTTTCGTGGGCAAGTGTGAAAGTCAAAGGTCCCGAGTTCAAGTCTCAGTCCAGGACACAGTTTTAATCTGCCAGGATGTTTCATAACAGTGCACACTCCGCTGCAGAGTGAAAATCTCAATCTGGATATAAATATTTGTTAACTGTTATGGACATTTATTCAACATATTCAATATATATTCAATACATTCAAACTTATTTTCTCTAGTTACATTTGAATAACCATTTTTCTTCACAATAATTTTCTAAATCCTTATAACTCAATCCATACTCTCCTTTATATTAATTTCTTAAATAGCCCAGCTTTGTTCATCTTTTTTTTCCTTCATATTTATAGAGAAGTAATTTTGATATTCTTATTTAACCTTGTATGGTTAAAATGTACCTTTGAGATTTTATGGTTCTTATTTGTAAAGAACAAAACTCGTTAGATTTGAAATTTTTTAATGAGAAAATGAGAATTTGGTTTTTTCAATGCAGGGAAATTGGTTTTGATAGTTCTTATTTAGAAAGAATAAAATTAATTAGAACTGAAAAATTTTAAATGAGAAAATGAGAATTTGTGTTTTTTGAATATGGACAAATAAGATTCTTTGGTTGGGGGAGAAATTGGAAAATTAGATTCTTCGTTGGCATCCTGGAAATTTGAATTGGGAATGCTTATAAGAGTCAGAATCAGCATAGATATATTACTGCTAGCCTCATTTCTCTGGGTTTTTCTGACTGAGATCATCTCAAAACTTAAATGCGCAGAACATGCACTGATACAGTTAACGACCTGGAGCAGACAACTCTAAAGTCTAGTCACGATCTGAGAGATGACACAAGAGTGTCTGAATAGCTTTTTAATTCACTGTAAAAACGAGTCTAATACTGTCTCGAAATGTGTGACACACGGAACTCTTCTTTTAACAGGTACATGTGTACAGTGATTTGTAACAATAAATGTGCCAAAGTTAAGGGATAAAACTGGATTCTAAACAGGTAGAGACTTAAAGAGATTAAATTTAAAATATGATTGTATTATTTGGGACAATATTTCATACTGGGTCAATAGCGGCTCATAACAGCACTTATCGCACAAATATCTATTTGTATGTATTGCATAGAGGGTGTAAGTGCAGAAATTGTGATATGGGATACCTTACTTAGTTTAATACCGATAACTAATTAAGTATGTGAGTGTTTTTCAAGACTGCCATTAAATATTTCATTTTTCTTTGTGTATTATTCCAGAAAACGCAAAAAGATCGCAAATTATGTTTACTGTCGAATTTTAGTTTACCTTTTTGAGCAATAATCATAAAGAATTTTATTTAATTTTTCTGTTTACTTTCCAGCAAGTTAAGTACAGTGTTTCCGTTCATTCTTTTAATTCTTATTTGTGAAACGCAGTGTAGATATAATTTTATGGATCTAGAGATTTTGCACACAGTAGATTAGTTTACGCAAAGTTGAGAGTAGGCCTAAGTTTCGTAAACATGTTTACTTTTTTTCGGTAATGTAACTGACTTGTTCTCATTAATGTATTATTTTTACCATGAATGAAAAGTGCCTGACTTACCGTAGAATTGCCATCTCCAGTGTTTGGTGTGATGGGCGCCGTAGTTTTTTTTTACTGGTGTAACTGTAGGGGCGTGGGAACTGGGGAAGCGAATCAGACTCATTAGTCGTTCTATAGGATACTTATTAGAGACAGGAATATAGTGAAACAGGAGAGGAAAATTGGTGCTCTTAAGGCTGAGTCATATCAGTCAAGGAAAGATCTGGACAGGTTAAGGAGAGAGAAGGACAAAGAAAGGGGGGAAAGTGGCAACAGGTAACAGAAGGAACTGACTTAGAACTTCTTCAGACAGCTTTGCAGTTAATGTGAAAAATAAGTGTGACCTGTCTTTCACTTAGAAACTGACGAGCCTCAGGCAGAGGTAGGTGTAGACAGGGCACAACAAACTTTCATTACAAAACTGAATAAGAATGCAGGGAAGTCAGAAAATGGAAAGAAAGCTTTGTTGCTGGGTATTCCCCATGCAAGAGGTCTAGGCCATCTCCTACAGGATTAAATAATTAAGATCAGAAAACCAGGTTATTAATTTTTTCAAAGCTGGTGTTGGTCTGGGTCAAGTGACAGAGGTTTTACGTTCACTCTGTAAATACTTTAACAAGGAAAGCACTGTGGTTATCGTCTGTGTGCCAGGCTACAGTATTGACAGAGATTCTGGTTACAATATAGAGTGTGACCAGGTCAAGATTGCATCAACATCGAGACATACCCGTGTGGAGTTGTTGTCTGTTCTGAGACACCGTGAACCATCTCATTTGAACTGTTCAATCAGGAGAGTTAATTTGGAGTTGAAATGGCTTCTTGGGTCAGTTGCGGTATCACATATTGGTGTGGTTGATATCGATTCACTCAGTAGGTGGGATTATATTAGGTATAGCCTTACACCTCAGCAGGAAACGAAGGGTAGATTGTATCGTCTAGTGGTAGGGAATTTACTGCCATGAGTGGTGAAATAGCAGTGGTTACAGGTGTCGGAGCAGCTTTTAGGGTAGCCATAACAGAAAGAAGTGAAGTACTAACAGAGCTCACCATTAAAACCATCAGTTTGCGAAAGAAATTAAATACTGGTGCACTGGATGAGCCAACACAGGTTTTAAAAATTTTCACCAATCAGAAGAAATTCTATATCTACCTACTTTTATTTCAGTCAACGTGAAATGCAAGCTGTCTTTAGTGCATCAAAATATTCGAGGACTAAGGATTAAAATTCATCGACTACTTACCTGCACTGATGAATCAGAATAATCCAACCCATTTCACATAATATGCTTCTCTGAACATCAGGTGACAAACTGGCATAGATGTGTTGACCGTTTCACGATTTAGGTTAGCTTCCAACTTTTTAAACAGAAATGGAGAACGGAGGAGCTGCCACATTCATCAGCAAATGCCATAAATATAATAACACAGACATTCGTAAATTTTGCCAAGAGCAGCATACAGAATCATGTCCTACAGACGTAAAATTTCATTAAAAAAAATCAATCATAATAGTAAATATATATCGAGTACCACCAGGTAATTTTAATTTATTCACAATCTTGGCTTGTTACTGACATGAATACCGATCCATTCTGCTACTCACAGTGTCCTGCGTCAATCACACAGCCTGCAACGCTTAAGGTTCAAATGGCTCTGAGCACTATGGGACTTAACATCTGAGGTCATCAGACCCCTAGACTTAGAACTACTTAAACCTAACTAACCTAAGGACATCACACACATCCATGCCCGATTCGAACCTGCGACCGTAGCAGTCGCTCGGTTCTGGTCTGAAGCGCCTAGAACCGCTAGGCCACCGCGGCCGGCGGAGAAACAATACTGCACGTTACATTTCACCTGGGGTAAATGGCAGCATAGGCCCTAGTCACAAGGCATTTCATGCCTTTGGGAATCGTCGGTGTTTCCTAATAGACATCTTGTTTTAATTTTCGCTACAACTAAAACTGTAGTATTGTTAAGTTCGGTGAGTCTGCAGACTACTTTCTGTTTCCTGAGCGATCGCTCCAATGCTCCCAAATCTTCTCTTAAGGGTGTCTGCCAATACAGGTGCCAAATGAAAGGGACATCCGTCATGTTGGTAGAACACTCACTGCCTTATGTCCAGTGGGGTATCTTACAGTAACTGCGGCAGTAACATATCTTAGGAACTCGACATATTTCAGCGTATTTAGAGTGTCAATAATAAAATAGGGACCAATGATGCGGACCTGTAGAAGCAAGGAAGTGTGAAGAGGATGAAATGCAATGGAATGTAGTGTTCACAGAAACTAATTTGATTTGCTTACATTTGGCGTAACAGGACCAACATTTGAAAAACGTCTTGTCCTAACGGCGGAACAGTGGTTTTGCGGCTCTGTTATCTTGATGTTATTTGATAAATTCCCTTACAAGTTACGTCGATGAAATTCTGTTATATGCTTCTTTAAAAAGATACAGGAAAATGCATCTAGTTCCACTAGATCAGCGTCGTCTCACTACTCTTATGGCCCATGGCGCTAATTGCACTGTATCGGCCCGTTCAGATTAAGTGGGGCCGCGCACGGTTGACTGGTTTGTGCCGGGGGCCAGCATGATAGTTTAATCACTGCGCGTAGAATTTCGGCATATTTGGATGGTGGACGAATACTTTATGAACTATCTCTTGTATTACATTTTCTATTTTGCTAACCTTGCTGTCGATTTGGATGTATTTCTTTCCTTGCTTTTCAACAAAAATGACTCACCGAGGTACTTGTTACATGAATGGCTGTTTAGATTTTGTATACATTTCTTTTCATGTTACACAGACTTTGTTTTCTAAAAGATATACAGCTAGACTAATACTTTTTGGACTCACTCTATATAGGATATTTCTGCAGTTCCCTTGAACGTAACGTAATTGCCTTTTGAGATGTATATTCTTCTTCTTTGTTATACACGGTCCAGTCACATTAATCCGACCACCACCTATGTTCGAAGTTAACGTGCAAAGGCGGATGGCAACAGCAGCAGTAGAGGATATATAATGTGTATTGAGGGATTGCGAAAAACAGTGCTGTCGTTGTCGTATTGCACAAACGGAGTAGTTTGTCTGACGCCCAAAGGGACACAATCATTGGCTTCCGGGCCAAGAGTGGAGGCATTTACGAAGCGGCTGAGTCTGCAAACTGTACGCGTGCCGCCGTGGTTAAGGTGTATCGTGCATGGCCAGATGGCGCTATCCAAAACGGGCGCCGAGGCAGCTGTGGTGAACCAAGGGCCTTAGATGACAGGGGTCAACTAGGGCTGCAGAGATGTGTAGGGGCGAAAAGACGGGCAACTGTGAACCAAGGGACTTCCAACAGCGTCTCCTCAACACGCTGCAACTATCTAGAGAAGGGTCCAGGCCGGGGGGGGGGGGCAGATTTTGGCCTGGGGAATGTTTTCATGGCATTCCCTGAATGATCTCTTAATTCCGTAACGCACATTGGATCAACACAAGAATGCATGTATCCTAGGGGTGCACATGGTCCCCCACATGCAGTTTGTTTTTCTTCAGCCCAGTACCATTTACCAACAGGACAATGCAACGTGCCACACGGCTCGTGGTATACGCGCATGGTTCGAAGAGTACCAGAGTGAGTAAACCGTACTCGGCTGGCCACCAAACTCCCGGATTTAAACTCAATCGAGAATCCGCAGGACCAGCTCGATCGCACTCTATGTGCTGTCGATCCTCAACGGAGAAACCTACCGCAGCTGACCGCTTCACTGGAGATGGAGTGGCTCCACGTCCCTGCCGGTACCTTGCAGAACTTCGCTGAGTCTCTCCATGCACCTCTCTCATCAGTCTGCGCTGCAAATGGTGGTTATTCAGGCTTTTGGAAGGTGCTCACGTTAATGTGATTGGACACTGTGACAAACCTTTTCATAAGCACCAAAAATGTGTTGTAAGAAGATCAACTGTTCTATCACTGTTAGACGTACCCATGCGATTGAATTTTAGCAAACAATTTTCTTTAGATTAAGTACCCAGAATGTCCCAGATCAAAAATAAATCAGGCTGTTCATAATTATTCATTTCGTGGTCCAAATCATCCCAAAAGTATTCAATTTAAATATGAAAACTTAAATATCATGATTTGGGTTTCTCTTACAACGATAAAATCACAAATGAAAGTTGTAAATTTTACTTCAGTGTACTATGATCTGTGCAACTCTGTCCAAATATATGGAGGAGAAACGAATCCTATCGTCCTTTTTAAGTTTCTTCAGCCATATTTGTTGCCACAGTAAGTAACAAAGCTAACAGCTTTGACAAATGCTCGGAAAGAAAATTTATATGCCGATTTACGCGCTGCACTTGCACATTCTGCAACTGGATCTGCTTTCACTGCCCTATCTCCTACAACGTCAAATGTTTTTGAAACACATCTGAAGCCTGCGCCATTTTCCACTGTTAGATTTTACTCCAAGATAGCCAATGTTTGTGAGCCTTCTTTCATCAGTTTCCGCCCTCGTTTTTACTTTCCAAACCACGGAGACTAAGTACTTAAATCCAGTATCTTAATATATTGAGGTGTTCGCGTAGACAACACAAGGTTTTTGTCAATATTAACTCTTTATTGAAGCACACTTATAGAAAAGACACACCGTAACGTGAAAACATTCGCCAGTTGTGAGTAGGATTCGCGCACTGATGGTTCTTCAGTTAGGTACATAGACAGTTCTTCCATTTTTGGAATCAAAAATCTCGATGATTTTTGGCTCTTATAGACATTGATACTTGGAATATACTCCCAACTTGAAGTGGGATAAGAAATCACAAAAGAAATGTCTTTTTCGGGTGATATAATCACAAATTAACAAGTTTGCGGATTTTTCCTTTAGTTAGACTGTAGAACCTTTTTCGTCAAATTTCATGACTCTACGTCAATGTAAACTATCCTGTAGGTTTTAATGAGTGAACTTGTATGAAAATATGTCACATACATGGCTGTATCTTCCGGTTGCATTGACTCAGAATCTCACGCCACCAAGTAACAATAGACCTTAGTATATGACATAAACTTCAACGTGGTAGTCTACTTGTTCTGGACAAAAAGGGGTCTTAAAAGTCGGACAGACAGAAAGGCAGACAGAAAGGCAAACAGACAGAGAGACAGAAAAAGTGATCCTACAAGTGTTCCGTTTTTACTGATTACGGTACGGAACCGTAAAAATAAGGAAAATATGTCAAATGTGGAGCATATAGCGAACACCAAGCTAGGTGGCACAATGGTTAGGTCAGTGCTCCCGCATTCTGGAGGACGACGGTTCAAATCCACGTGCGGCCATTCTAGTTTAGTTTACCGTGACTCTCGTAAACCGCTTAGGGCAAATAGCGGGAAGGTTCCTTTGAAAAGAACACGGCTGATTTCTTCTCCCATCCTTCCTTAATCCGAGCTTGTGCTCCATTTCTAATGACTTCGTCGTCGACGGGACGATAAAAAGTAAGGCGAAATGATACTAAAGTGATTAAATAAAATACATGTCTCTAAATATTATAAATTTTATTGTTGTTTCCATATTACCTACAGGCTATATGTGTTTTTTGCTACAACTACATTTTCATTTGTGTCCCCAAGTGTTTCGCAATCCAAGACGTGTTAGTTACTTAAGGCGGAAACCTGGAGTTCAGCAATAAGGATGTAATGACTATTGTGTACAGAGTTTTTCCGTCAACCGGAGATGAAGGCGCAGCAGGAGCACCTCCTGGGGCAGGCCTCCTTGCAGGGGAACAGCGATGCGACGTCGCGGCCCGCCAGCATCTTCTCCACCTGCGACCACACAACGAAGCGCCTCTCCTGTAACTCAGCTGGAGCAACCACAGACACAGTCTAATATAGATAGTAAATCAATACAGACAGCCATCCAGACAGTTCCTCATCACCACCATCAGTACCATCACCATCACCATTTCCACCAACATCATTAAAATCAGCAGCTCAGCATCCACAGCGTAAACCAATAACATCTCCCAAAAGCCCTTCACAAACAAATTGGCCCCTAGATGTGACAGAGGACAACATTCCATTAGAGCTACTGACAGCCTTGGGAGAGCCAGTCCTGACAAAACTCTACCATCTAGTGAGCAAGATGTATGAGACAGGCGAAATACCCTCAGACTTCAAGAAGAATATAATAATTCCAATCCCAAAGAAAGCAGGTGTTGACAGAAGTGAAAATTACCGAAAAATCAGTTTAATAAGCCTCAGCTGCAAAATACTAACCCGAATTCTTTACAGACGAATGGAAAAACTGGTAGAAGCCGAGCTCGGGGAAGATCAGATTGGATTCCGTAGAAATAATGGAACATGTGAGGTAATACTGACCCTACGACTTATCTTAGAAGCTAGATTAAGGGAAGGCAAACCTACGTTTCTAGCATTTGTAGACTTAGAGAAAGCTTTTGACAATGTTGACTGGAATACTCTCTTTCAAATTCTGAAGGTGGCAGGGCATTTGTAGACTTAGAGAAAGCTTTTGACAATGTAGACTGGAATACTCTCTTTCAAATTCCGAAGGTGGCAGGGGTAAAATACATGGAGCGAAAGGCTATTTATAATTTGTACAGAAACCAGATGGGATGTTTCCAGAATGAGATTTTCACTCTGCAGCGGAGTGTGCGCTGATATGAAACTTCCTGGCAGATTAAAACTGTCTGCCGGACCGAGACTCGAACTCGGGACCTTTGCCTTTCACGGGCAAGTGCTCTACCAACTGAGCTACTCAAGCACGACTCACGCCCCTCCTCACAGCTTTACTTCTGCCAGTACCTCGTCTCCTACCTTCCAGACTACAGTTTTAATCTGCCAGGAAGTTTCATATCAGCGCACGCTCCGCTGCAGAGTGAAAATCTCATTCTGGAAACATCCCCTAGGTTGTGGCAAAGCCATGTCTCCGCAATATCCTTTCTTTCAAGAGTGCTAGTTCCGCAAGGTTCGCAGGAGAGCTCCTGTAAAGTTTGAAAGGTAGGAGACGAGCTACTGGCAGAAGTAAAGCTGTGAGGACGGGGCGTGAGTCGTGCTTGGGTAGCTCAGTTGGTAGAGCACTTGCCCGCGAAAGGCATAGGTCCCGAGTTCGAGTCTCGGTCCGACACACAGTTTTAATCTGCCAAGAAGTTTCATATCAGCGCACACTCCGCTGCAGAGTGAAAATCTCATTCTGGAAACATCCCCCAGGCTGTGGCTAAGCCATGTCTCCGTAATATCCTTTCTTTCAGGAGTGCTAGTTCTGCAAGGTTCGCAGGAGAGCTTCTGTAAAGTTTGGACGGTAGGAGGCGAGGTACAGGCAAAAGTAAATCTGTGTGGACGGGGCGTGAGTCGTGCTCGGGTAGTTCAGTTGGTAGAGCACTTGCCCGCGAAAGGCAAAGTTCCCGAGTTCGAGTCTCGGTCCGGCACACAGTTTTGATCTCCCAGGAAGTTTCAACCAGATGGGAGTTATAAGAGCCGATGGACACGAAAGGGAAGCAGTGGTTGGGAAGGGAGTGAGACAGGGTTGTAGCCTTTCCCCGATGTTATTCAATCTGTATATTGAGCAATCAGTGGAGGAAACAAAAGAAAAATTCCGAGTAGGTATTAAAATCCATGGAGAAGAGATAAAAACTTTGAGGTTTGCCGATGACATTGTAATTCTGTCAGAGACAGCAAAGGACTTGGAAGAGCAGTTCAACGGAATAGTTAGTGTCTTGAAAGGAGGATATAAGATGAACACCAACAAAAGCAAAACGAAGGTAATGGAATGTAGTCGAATTATGTCGGGTGATGCTGAGGGAATTAGATTAGGAAATGAGAAAAATTAAAGTAGTAAAGGAGTTTTGCTATTTGGGGAGCAAAATAACTGATGACGGTCGGAGTAGACAGAATATAAAATGTAGATTGGCAATGGCAAGGAAAGCGTTTCTGAAAGAGAAATTTGCCAACACCGAGTATAGATTTAAGCGTCAGGAACTTATTTCTGAAAGTATTTGTATGGAGTGTAGCCAAGTGAAACATGGACGAGAAATAGTTTGGACAAGAAGAGAATAGAAGCTTTTGAAATGTGTTGCTACAGAAGAATGCTGAAGATTAGATGGGTAGATCACATAACTAATGAGGAGGTATTGAATAGGATTGGGGAGAAGAGACGTATGTGACAGAACTTGATTAGAAGAAGGGATCGGTTGGAAGGACATGTTCTGAGGCATCAAGGGATCACCAATTTAGTATTGGAGGGCAGTGTGGAGGGTAAAAATCATAGAGGGAGACCAAGAGATGAATACACTAAGCAGATTCAAAGGCATGTAGGTTGCAGTAGGTACTGAGAGATGAAGAAACTTGCACATGATAGAGTAGCATGGAGAGCTGCATCAAACCAGTCTCAGGACTGAAGGCCACAACAACAAAACACGTGACAGAGGGCTCCACATCGCAACACCATCAATCGAATCTGAGCTCAATGCCCTTCGCGCGCTCCACAACGACGCCCATATCGTTGTCCTGACAGGTTACAAGGCAAATGCCTTGTCATCCGACTACGACGCCAAGATCCGGTTGGTGAAGGAGGAGAAGACGTAACGTAAATTGTCAGGTGAGCCAACATCCAAAATAATGAGTCTCACCTAGGAGCTTCCCAGGCGGTCATCATCACTGGGAGAGGGTGCCATTTAGAATCTCCTGCCACAGGCACCTCAGACATCTACAATTTATTGCCTGGCGAAGGTTCATAAGAAGGAACCACTTCTACAGCTCATAGTGAGCACCACTGCTCACAGACTCACGAATCGTCTGCCGTGACTCCTTACTTCGCATGTTGGTCGCTCAGTGTATCGTATCAAGAACAGGACTGTCTTCATCAGCTGAACTAAATGTCTGCTCCTAGACTAGGAGATAATGTGATATCTTTATTAAAGCGCACTCAGTCTCATAGCTCCTCAATTGGCCTCATAAGCGCTCAGTGCAACCCGCTTGCCAAAAACGCTCAGTATGGTTGTAACACTATAATCGATATTGTTTATAAGTCATACTGATTAATTCTGCATAATTTCAAGCTGATCTACTGTAAAGAAGTGGAAAGGTAGTGTGACATGTTTACTCTTTGCAAGTTAAGTTTTTTGTGTCATTTGGTGGGAAGTGGTATTTAATTATGTATATTTGTGCTGACTTCTTAATATGTTTAAATAAAGAGACTTTTTAAAATATGTTTGCTGGCGACTATGTAATAACTGGTTCATACATAGGGACTTTGTATTGTATAAAGAGAAACCCAAAGTAGTTCCTCTCTGCAACAGAAGTGAATTGGCGCTCTAGGAAAAAGGTGGATGTGGCGCTCAGTCTGGGCAGCATGTGAGAGAGCACAGTAGTCAGTCGGGAGCAAGCAATTGACGAGTAAACAGTGCAGGTGCCGAGTGAGGCTTACAGTATTGAAATTGGAATGGAATGGCCTCGGATTTAATATGCGGCTATAAAATGGGGCTCTCGATTTGGGAAAGCTGTAAAACTGATATTAACAACGCCAAGAAGAGGTAAATAGAACTAATTACTGCCAATGGAAAGACCACCTAGCCGCCACATGCTCGCCACCACGATTGCGTAACCACTTCGTCACACATACGTAAAGTCAGATCTGTATTACTGTGTGAACCAGTAATGTGTTTGGTTCTGTGAAAATATAATCCTAATGTTCAAAATGTGATTGAACAATGTGTCCATCATATGCACCTCTCCTTTACGTGATGAAATCCGAGAGTGTCTTTTGCATAAAAAAGCATTTTATTGATGTGTGGCAAAGTTATGCCAGTACTCTTAATGCGCAGGGTAAAATTTACTTCTTTCGTAAGCATAAAAAAGGAACTATTTATGTTTGAGTATTTCGAAACATAACTAGAAAACTAAATTAAATATCAGTTTAGGAAAGAGTATTGCTTTCAAAACAAAAGTGTTCTATTGTTTGTTGCTTTGAAGTTGTTTTCTAAATTACTCGCTTCACAAGAGGTATCATAACACTTTGTCTTAAGGTCGTTTGAAGTAAAATTTTGCTGGAGATTATCTCTGATTTGTAGAGGTTACTGTCGGGGTAAAGAGTGTTAAATTAGTACAAACTTAATGATCTCAGATGAAAAAGTAGCCCAATCCTACCTTAACGCTGCATAATTCTGGAAGTGTGTATAGTTTTGTTGCTACAATGAAAGCGACTGGCTGCGGGACCATATTTCTGTTCCATCATAAAAAAAAAGGATAAATCAGATTAGTAGGTTTCTAGCTAATGATTCTTGAACTGATTACTAAGAAGCAAGGGTAAAATGTTAATACTGTGCCTCCTTATTGCTTTTGTATAGTAAATGTGTTTAATAATTGTACTTGACTATTATCATGTGCTATCTGGTCTTGTGTGGGTTGTGAAGAGCAAGTTTAAGTATATTAGTTAAAGGCAAAAGTAATGATCAAAGTAAACAAGAAAAAGGCCTCATTTGCAAATCTTGTGATTGCGTAACTGCTAAAGTGACAACTGCCGCTAAGCACTGTGTAATTTGTCCATTTGTGTGTTCAAAATGTGTGGGAAATCTTATGGGACTTAACTGCTAAGGTCAGCAGTCCCTAAACTTACACACTACATAACCTAAATTATCCTAAGGACAAACACACACACCCATGCCCGAAGGAGGACTCGAACCTCCGACAGGACCAGCCGCACAGTCCATGACTGCAGCGCCTTAGACCGCTTCGATTTGGGTGTGTTCATTGAAATTCACAGCACAGTATTTATTGAAAGTTCGTTTTGAATTAGTAAAAATAGGTTCTTTATAAATAATGCTTTTAAATTATTATGCCTAATTAGGATGGCGACCGTGTAACTTTTTCAATTAATACTAATCAGTTACTGTTACTTCTCGCAAAATTAATTTCTTTCTGCCAACTATCTACAGCTATTCTTACCAAATTAAGGGGCTCCGGAAAGGCTCAAAATCATGAAAAGTTCAATTTTTACTTTTTTGCGTTTTCTGAATCTGCAGACTATTACCTTTTAATAGATATATAATTTATTCAATTCCGAAGACTACAACTATTTTTAAATTTTTTTTGAAATGTGTTCTACATGGTCGTGACCCACTGTGGCGCTGTTAAACTTCTGTCAAATGGTGTTATTATTAACGTCCGTGTTCATCAGGTACATTTTAGTGATGTGAGATAAAGTATGGGTTGTGGCTAACCTGTGATGGTTCAATATATATCGCTGGTGTGATTGTTTCATGTTTATTTACTCTGTCGTTATCTCGAAAATATTCGTAATTAATTCTGTTTCTTGACAAAATACAGAACTATTATGGAATGGCTATTAGGCAAAATACACAAAGTGTCGACGAAATGAAGAAGGCTGTTTGGGCTATTTTTTTTTCATATTTCTTCAACCGATGAAAATCCCCAACATAGCTTGTGTCCCAAAGAAGAAGACAGTTGGTGCAAATATAACAAAGGATTGCTAACTGGTGAAGTGTACACTCATAAGCATAGTCTGCCTCAATGAATAATGGAGGTGATAAAACCTATTTTCAGAGACTTAGCAGCACCTGAATTGTTGAAAAAGTGTATTCACGGAAAAACTCAAAACCCCAATGAAAGTGTAAATAGTGTTATATGGTCGAGAATCCCCAAGACTGTATTTGTTGGAATAGAAACACTTCACTTTGGTGTGTATGATGCTGTTGCGACTTTCAGTGATGGCCAACATTGTAAGGTGCAAGGTATTTAGAAATATGGGAAATATGGGAAATATGGGAATGAAGATAGGTTCTAACATGGTACGAGCGATGCTTGCTTTAGACAAGGAACGCCTTCGGGCTGCAGACAGGGCTGTAAAGAGTCTAGAAATACAAGCAAGAGTAAACAGGAGGAGGAACAAGAGGAAGCTGGAGGAGAAGTTTGCAGAGGATGAAGATAATCCATCCTATGGACCTGGAATGCACTAAAAAGTTAATCCAATCTTTGTCGCTCGATTCCCAAAACTTTTATTTTCTCATACTAATTACATGTTTTCTAAGGATCTTCCAAACATATTTGTTTCAAACTTTCAGTAAATGTTACACAGTACCTTCTGCATAATTTAACACAGCCTTTTTCCAAAAAACTGTATATTTTTGAATATATAAATAAAAAATTGCAAAAAAAATGTTGTGAATTTTCATTACAATTGAAAAAAATCATCATTAATAACTGAACTAAAATTTTGTAAAATCCCTGTGTTAAGTTGTAGCCCATATTCCAATAAATAATCTGTAAAAAGTTCAACTTTCTACCTCAAATACTTTGTGAGGAAAGATGTAATTTATAAGCGTTATTTTAACATTGCAAGTATAGGGCGTTCCGGAGCCCCTTAAGGTGCGATACCAATTTTCCGTTAGGCATACTCGGTCAAACTTCTAAACTCCTCTCAGAGGGTAATATCTACTGCAAGTCTAGGCCATATTTGGCAAATTTATTACCGCAGTAGTGTTATACGTGGCTGCCTTGTGACAGAAATAAACCTTGTCGTCACTAGGTCACATGCCGGAAAAAGAAGCGGAGCAGTAGTGTTGTATGGTCACCCATGTAGTGCTAGTCAGGGCCGACAATATTAGCTTAGGAGATCTGATGGGAGCCGGTGCGACGGCTGCGGCGAGGCCTTCAGCACATCGGGACACACGATGTCTTTTTGTTTAGTACTTAAGTCTAGTGACCGGTGTTAGAATCACACAAGGGACTGCGCACTACAGGCACATAAATAGTTTCTTCCATTTTCCACAGTTTTTGTTCTTGGTCGACATGTCATTGTGCTCTGAGCAGTATTTTAAAATATTCGAGTCCTATACGTTTAAGTGGTGTAAAGTATTTGCAATATTTCCTCAATTCTTTACTTAAAGTGTTTTATGACAAGTAAAATTCTATGAGTTTTTAAAACTAGTTATCTAACATGTATTAAGTTAATTCGTACTTCGTCTGTCGTGTGCCATATGTGCCTTTAACAGAAGAAGGTCTTTTACCACTAAATATGAGATACTTGCTAATTAACTGAATTACCTTAATATCTTAATAATCATATGTCTATTGAAAATTGAAATATGTATTAGTTTCAATGAGCTTCAATTTCAAAAAGTATTTAACTTGTAACTGGTTTTTGATAATACTTCTGCTTAATTTGATTTCACTTACTGATTATTATTTGTGTGTAGTAGAGTAAAATGTAACAGTTAGACAACTGCATATAATACTGACAAGCTTTTCTCGATAGCAACACTTTCAAATTCAAATAGAATATTTGCTCGTAGGTACATGGCCACGTTGTTCCTTGGAGCATGTTTTCTAATATCGTATATGCTTAATTTAATAGAGGAGAAATACTCTCCCCTGTTATTGAACAGCGCCGTGTGAAACATAAGACGTGTTTACACCTATGATATCATGAGATATCAACAGCAGCAGAACATTCTTTGGAAAATGCGCACAGAATTGCACTGGACGAGA
Source organism: Schistocerca cancellata (assembly GCF_023864275.1). Taxonomy (NCBI): domain Eukaryota; kingdom Metazoa; phylum Arthropoda; class Insecta; order Orthoptera; family Acrididae; genus Schistocerca; species Schistocerca cancellata. The sequence goes on along the minus strand of NC_064634.1, from coordinate 139,886,330 downwards.
CATCTAGTGTTAGAAGGACAAATAGTTTGTGGTATAGGGCTATAAAAGAAATGATCGAAATAAAAATTTCCTAGAGCCTGAATAAAAACGGCGGTATGTAGCTAAGTATAGGCCACTGGAATGCTGAAGTGGGCGGTGTAGGTCCAAAACGATAACACTGCTATATATGGCGCTGAAGTGGGCACCAGTGACGTCACAGACGGCAACATTGCTGTATACACTACGGACGGCAGCAGCAATCACATGACCGTCACCACTTGATATATCACCGAGGAGGTCCCAGCCGAATGCCAGAGGACATTTGACCACCTAAGGCGCATAGAATCTCGAGAAATATTTTATCACTATCGATCTGCTCATAGAAGTCGTTTTCGAACTAAACAGACATAGATGTGATAGCAAGCTGAAATACAGGGTTATTACAAATGATTGAAGAGATTTCACAGCTCTACAATAACTTTATTATTTGAGATATTTTCACAATGCTTTGCACACACATACAAAAACTGAAAAAGTTTTTTTAGGCATTCACAAATGTTCGATATGTGCTCCTTTAGTGATTTGGCAGACATCAAGCCGATAATCATGTTCCTCCCACACTTGGCGCAGCGTGTCCCCATCAATGAGTTCGAAAGCATCGTTGATGCGAGCTCGCAGTTCTGGCACGTTTCTTGGTAGAGGAGGTTTAAACACTGAATCTTTCACATAACCCCACAGAAAGAAATCGCATGGGGTTAAGTCGGGAGAGCGTGGAGGCATGACATGAATTGCTGATCATGATCTCCACCACGACCGATCCATCGGTTTTCCAATCTCCTGTTTAATAAATGCCGAACATCATGATGGAAGTGCGGTGGAGCACCATCCTGTTGAAAGATGAAATCGGCGCTGTCGGTCTCCAGTTGTGGCATGAGCCAATTTTCCGCGGGTTACGCGTGAAACTTGCCCGCACGCGTTCAACCGTTTCTTCGCTCACTGCAGGCCGACCCGTTGATTTCCCCTTACAGAGGCATCCAGAAGCTTTAAACTGTGCTTACCATCGCCGAATGGAGTTAGCAGTTGGTGGATCTTTGTTGAACTTCGTCCTGAAGTGTCGTTGCACTGTTATGACTGACTGATGTGAGTGCATTTCAAGCACGACATACGCTTCCTCGGCTCCTGTCGCCATTTTGTCTCACTGCGCTCTCGAGCGCTCTGGCGGCAGAAACCTGAAGTGCGGTTTCAGCCGAACAAAACTTTATGAGTTTTTCTACGTATCTGTAGTGTGTCGTGACCATGTGTCAATGAATGAAGCTACAGTGAATTTATGAAATCGCTTCAATCATTTGTAATAGCCCTGTATAGCTATAGCCTTATTAGTGAGATAGTTTGCAATCAGAGTTAATGTTGTGAGATGCTCGACTCATATTTTTTGGAGATATATAGACGACACAAGTGTGGTGTGGTCTCATGGCGAAGAGAAACTTCATCAGTTCTCGGATCATCGTAATTTCATCCATGAAAACATTGTATTCACAATGGAATTCGAATCTAAGGTATTTCGGCTTTCTTTTGGACGTTTTAGTTCGTCGGAAAACTTACGGCACCACGGAACATAGTATCTACCTCAAACCGACACATACGCATTTATTCTTGCAAGGAAACGGGTGTCACCATCCGTCACAGACGAGTAACACCCACCCTACTCTTGTTCAGAGGTATATACTGACCAGTCAGAACACGGATGACAGCGACAGCGGCGACGCGTCCTGGCATGAAACGGGACAGTGAGAGAGAGAGAGAGGGGGGGGGGGGTACTATGAGCTCTGTGGCCACCTTTAGTCACAGCACAGAAGAGTTTTATCGGTTCAGATTTGGCGAGTTGGGGGGCCAGCACATGAAGTGGAACTCGCCACTGTGTTCCCCGAACCACTCCACCACACTCCTGGCTTAGTGATATGGCGCATTATGTTGCTGAAAAATGCCACTGACGTCGGGAAACACGAACGTCATGAAGGGCTGTAGGTAGTCTACAATGAGTTTACGATACTCCTTGGCAGGTATGGTGCCTTGCATAAGCTCCACTGGACCCACGGATGGCGACCTGAGTATTGCCCAGAGAGTACAGGAGGCGCCGCCAGCTTGTCTCCGTCCACCAGTACAAAAGTCAAGGAGCTGTTCTCCTGGAAGACAGTGGATTCGCTCCCTCCCATCGGCATGGCGAAGTAGTTACCGGAATTCATCAGACCATCCAACGCTCTGCCACTGCGCCAACGTCCGGAGCCGTTGGTCACGTACCCGTTATAGTTGTTGTATCGTGGGGTTGGTACATGCATGGGTCGTCGGCTGCGGAGACCCGTCGTTAGGAGTGTTCGGTACACTTTGTGTTCAGACACACTCGTACTCTGCCCAGCATTAAAGTCTGTTGTTAGTTCCGACACAGTTTGCTGCCTGTCCTGTTTTACCAGTCTGCCCAGCCTATGACGTCCAAAATCTGTAACGAGGGATGGCCGCCCAACCTCACGACGACTGGAAGTGGTTTGACCTTGGCTTCGCCACATGTTTTAGGCATTCACCGCAGCACACTCCGAACACCGGACAAGACGTGTAGTCTCGGAAATATTCATCACAATCTGCCTCGCCCAGAATCAAATATATCGCGCACCTTCCCCGCTCTACACACGGACAGCATGCTCACTGATACTATATGCACCGCGCTTGTGCCTGACTAGTAGTTATCCGTCGACAGGTGACGCTGCTATCGCCTGAACGGGTTTATATCGATAGTAGGTTGGTGGCCATAATGTTCTGAATGAGCAGTGTATTCTATAAAATACGCCAACCATATCTGCCAGAAAATTCAGAAACACGTTAAAGTGTGAAAATAATGTTCATCTGCGGCACAAAATACACTACTGGCCATTAAAATTGCTACACCAAGAAGAAATGCAGATGATAAACGGGTATTCATTGGACAAATACACTCCTGGAAATGGAAAAAAGAACACATTGACACCGGTGCGTCAGACCCACCATACTTGCTCCGGACACTGCGAGAGGGCTGCACAAGCAATGATCACACGCACGGCACAGCGGACACACCAGGAACCGCGGTGTTGGCCGTCGAATGGCGCTAGCTGCGCAGCATTTGTGCACCGCCGCCGTCAGTGTCAGCCAGTTTGCCGTGGCATACGCAGCTCCATCGCAGTCTTTAACACTGGTAGCATGCCGCGACAGCGTGGACGTGAACCGTATGTGCAGTTGACGGACTTTGAGCGAGGGCGTATAGTGGGCATGCGGGAGGCCGGGTGGACGTACCGCCGAATTGCTCAACACGTGGGGCGTCAGGTCTCCACAGTACATCGATGTTGTCGCCAGTGGTCGGCGGAAGATGCACGTGCCCGTCGACCTTGGACCTGACCGCAGCGACGAACGGATGCACGCCAAGACCGTAGGATCCTACGCAGTGCCGTAGGGGACCGCACCGCCACTTCCCAGCAAATTAGGGACACTGTTGCTCCTGGGGTATCGGCGAGGACCATTCGCAACCGTCTCCATGAAGCTGCGCTACGGACCCGCACACCGTTAGGCCGTCTTCCGCTCACGCCCCAACATCGTGCAGCCCGCCTCCAGTGGTGTCGCGACAGGCGTGAATGGAGGGACGAATGGAGACATGTCGTCTTCAGAGATGAGAGTCGCTTCTGCCTTGGTGCCAATGATGGTCGTATGCGTGTTTGACGCCGTGCAGGTGAGCGCCACAATCAGGACTGCATACGACCGAGGCACACAGGGCCAACACCCGGCATCATGGTGTGGGGAGCGATCTCCTACACTGGCCGTACACCACTGGTGATCGTCGAGGGGACACTGAATAGTGCACGGTACATCCAAACCGTCATCGAACCCATCGTTCTACCATTCCTAGACTGGCAAGGGAACTTGCTGTTCCAACAGGACAATGCACGTCCGCATGTATCCCGTGCCACCCAACGTGCTCTAGAAAGTGTAAGTCAGCTACCCTGGCCAGCAAGATCTCCGGATCTGTCCCCCATTGAGCATGTTTGGGACTGGATTAAGCGTCGTCTCACGCGGTCTGCACGTCCAGCACGAACGCTGGTCCAACTGAGGCGCCAGGTGGAAATGGCATGGCAAGCCGTTCCACAGGACTACATCCAGCATCTCTACGATCATCTCCATGGGAGAATAGCAGCCTGCATTGCTGCGAAAGGTGGATATACACTGTACTAGTGCCGACATTGTGCATGCTCTGTTGCCTGTGTCTATGTGCCTGTGGTTCTGTCAGTGTGATCATGTGATGTATCTGACCCCAGGAATGTGTCAATAAAGTTTCCCCTTCCTGGGACAATGAATTCACGGTGTTCTTATTTCAATTTCCAGGAGTGTATATTATACTAGAACTGATATGTGATTACATTTTCACGCAAGTTGGGTGCTAAGATCCTGACAAATCAGTACCCAGAACAACCACCTCTGGCCGTAATAACGGCCTTGAAACGCCTGGGCATTAAGTCAAACAGAGCTTGGATGGCGTGTACAGGTACAGCTGCCCATGCACCTTCAACATGGTACCACAGTTCATCAAGAGTAGTGACGCGTATTGTGACGAGCCAGTTGCTCTGTCACCGTTGACCAGACGTTTTCAATTGATGAGAGATCTGGAGAATGTGCAGGCCAGGGCAGCAGTCGAACATTTTCTGTATCCAGAAAGGCCCGTACAGGACCTGAGACATGCGGTCGTGCATTATGCTGCTGAAATTTAGGGTTTCGCAGGGATCGAATGAAGGGTAGAGCCACTGGTCGTAACACATCTGAAATGTAACGTCCACTGTTCAAAGTGCCGTCAATGCGAACAATAGGTGACCGAGACGTGTAACCAATGGCATCCCATACCATCAAGCCGGGTGATACGCCAGTATGGCGATGGCGAATACACGCTTCCAATGTGCGTTCACCGCGATGTCGCCAAACATGGATGCGACCATCATGATGCTGTAAACAGAACCTGGATTCATCCGAAAAAATGACGTTTTGCCATTCGTGCACCCAGGATCGTCGTTGAGTAGACTATCGCAGGCGCTCCTGTCTGTGATGCAGCGTCAAGGGTAACCGCAGCCACGGTCTCCGAGCTGATAGTCCATGCTGCTGCAAACGTCGTCAAACTGTTCGTGCAGATGGTCGTTGTCTTGCAAACATCCCCATCTGTTGACTCAGGGATCGAGACGTTGCTGCACGATCCGTTACAGCCATGCGGATAAGATGCCTGTCATTTCGACTGCTAGTGATACGAGGCCGTTGGGATCCAGCACGGCGTTCTGTATTACCCTCCTGAACCCACCGGTTCCATATTCTGCTAACAGCCATTGGACCTAGACCAACGCGAGCACCAATGTCGCTATACGATAAACCGCAATCGCGATAGGCTACAATCCGACCTTGATCAAAGTCGGAAACGTGTTGGTACGCATTTCTCTTCCCTACACGAGGCATTACAACAACGTTTCACCAGGCAACGCCGGTCAACTGCTGTTTGTGTATGAGAAATCGGTTGGAGACTTTCCTCGTGTCAGCAGGTTGTAGGTGTCGCCCCCGGCTCCAACCTTGTGTGAATGCTCAGAAAAGCTAATCATTTGCATATCACAGCATCTTCTTCCTGTCGGTTAAATTTCGCGTCTGTAGCACGTCATCTTCGTGATGTAGCAATTTTAATGGCCAGTAGTGTACGCAAGGCCGTGCAGTTCAAACCGAAGGTAAGAGTCGAGAGAGAGAGAAGAATAAAGGTTCAAATCAATGTAAATCCTACAATAGGAGAGATTCTTTCTTCGAAAATAGGTCGGATCCTCTCTAAGCATAAAAGGACTTCCACATTTCATCGAGCTTCAAAGACAGCCAGATCAGTTTAACGGAGTGGATAATGTCTTGAAAACAGGTTACAGGATGAACCTCAACAAAGTAGAATGTAGACGAATAAAATCAGATGACTTTAAAGGTTTTCAGCAATGACTTCAACCAGTCGCCTTTCCTGACTGTAAAAATTTTATTTTACTGTTACCAGTTTCAAGTCGCCTAGGAACTCATCATCAGATGGCATACAGTTCTTAGTCATTGAATGTATTATTGAAGGGGGGGGGGGGGTGAGGGTGGTCGTAGTGTATCTGTGGCAAGACAGAAATAGGTCGAAGAAAATAAACAGTCAATGTGGCACGGTGTGTGGAGTTATTCACATCATACAAGCGTAAGATCGACATGATGACATTACTTACAGCTGAAACTTCCTGGCAGATTAAAACTGTGTGCCCGACCGAGACTCGAACTCGGGACCTTTGCCTTTCGCGGGCAAGTGCTCTAGTGGTTCGCAGGAGAGCTTCTGTAAAGTTTGGAAGGTAGGAGACGAGGTACTGGTAGAAGTAAAGCTGTGAGTACGGGGCGTGAGTCGTGCTTCGGTAGCTCAGTTGGTATTGCACTTGCCCGCGAAAGGCAAAGGTCCCGAGTTCGAGTCTCGGTCGGGCACACAGTTTTAATCTGCCAGGAAGTTTCATATCAGCGCACACTCCGCTGCAGAGTGAAAATCTCATTCTGATTACCTACAGCTGTCAGTCTAACATCGAGACGGCATTGCTATCAGTGAGGCTTTCATTATGTTACATAGTGCTGCGCCTCGAATAAGTACAGGCATGGATTTGGGGAATTCTTGTAAACCTGTGAACTTATTTTTGTTTAGAGGTAATGATGGACGGAATAATGTAGTAACAGTGAGGTGTCTATTTTGAAATTTGTCTGCGCACGGGTTGCCGTGTACCAGAGCTGTAGCAGCTATGCCGGCCACTGTGGTCGAGCGGTTCTAGGAGCTTCAATCCAGATCCGCGCGACTGCTACGGTCGCAGGTTCGATTCCTGCCACGGACATGGATGTATGTAATGTCCTTAGGTTGGTTAGGTTTAAGTAGTTCTCAGTTCTAGGGGACTGATGACCTCATATGTTAAGTCCCATAGTGCTCAGAGCCATTTGAACCATTTTTGTTGTAGCTGTTTGTTCTGTATTTAGGCATACTGGTCATCTGTCTAGTAGTTGCACTGAGCGTAGATGGGCGATAATTCGCCGGGGGAATTAATTTGTGTTTATGTGTTTCTTTTTTGTTTAGATCTGACTGGGAGTTCGTGTTTTGTCTTGCTTAAAAAAATCGGTTTCATTAAGATGGAAGTAGAGTACGCAAAATGGTGGAAACCCGTGCTACTGCTGCGGATACAGTTTCTGCTTTAACTCGGCAAGTGCAGGCATTAACAGAGCAGTTTGAGAGTTTGAAGGAACTTAATAGAGAGGCTCGTGAAGACAGTCACGATCAGTCGCAATGAGAGTGACGGGAGACTAAGTCTAAATTGAGAGTGCCTTCTCTTTCGTATGACCCGGCAGTGGTCTCACTGCTTAATCCCTTCTCGGGCAAGGCAACGTAGGACGTGACAGGGTGTTATGGACGCTGCGGAAGCGCATGGGTTGTCGGATGAAGTAACGTTGTTTGTCTGGCACGAGACACTGAGTAATGCGTATACGTTCCAGGAGTGGGCCAATGGACTGTGCCAGCGGTATCAAAAGCAGAACAGTGTTCAATTTTTTCGGGAGAAATGAAGTACATTGTCGATGCAGCGCAACGAATCTGTGGGAGCGTTCTAGGAAAGAATCCGTAAGCTAAACGCAGAGACCCACAATGCAGAAGCTAACACGGCGCTGTCACAGGAGGCAGAAAATAGAGCGTTGGATGTCGTTTTGCGTGGTATACCTGCTGAAATGTCACGGAGGGTACGGATGGAGAAACCAGAGGACTTAGAGTGAGCTCTTACAAGGGAACCTCCCCATCTTACCCCCCCCCCCCAGATTTAGTTATAAGTTGGCACAGTGGATAGGCCTTGAAAAACTGAACACAGAACAATCGAGAAAACAGAAAGAAGTTGTGTGGAACTATGAAAAAAATAAGCAAAATATACAAACTGAGTAGTCCATGCGCAATATAGGCAACATCAAGGACAGCTTCGGCTTACGAACGCCGTGGTCCCGCGGTTAGCGTGAGCAGCTGCCAAACGAGAGGTCCTTGGTTCAAGTCTTCCGTCGACTGAAAAGTTTACTTTCTTCATTTTCGCAAAGTTATGATCTCTCCGTTCGTTCATTGACGTCTCTGTTCACTGTAATAAGTTTAGAGTCTGTGTTTTGCGACCGCACCGCAAAACCATGCGATTAGAAGACGAAAGGACGTGTCTCTCCAATGGGAAGCGAAAACATTTAATCGCAAAGTCATAGGTCAACCGATTCCTCCACAGAAAAACACGTCTGATATATTCTATACGACACTGGTGACGGCATGTGCGTCACATGACAGGAATATGTTGTCGACCCACCTAACTTGTACACTTGGCGAATGGGTAAAAAGATTCTTCTACCTTGCCCGATTTAGGTTTTCTTGTGAATGTGATAATCACTCCCAAAAAAGTGACGAAAATGTAAGAGTTTGTCACATAAACTGCAACAAATGAATGCAACAGTTTCACAGTCGCACAGTTTTCCCTGTGCTCTGTCAAAACATATGTTTTTAACGTTTTCAAATTTTTCCGTGTGTAGACAGTCAAATCCTGCATATGTCCAAGCAAATCTGAACATGTCCTGGAATTTTGGAGAGCGAAGTTGATTATGTGTGAGTGCCTGAACTTTGATAATTGTCTGAAAATAAAATATTAAAATTTTCGCTCCAGGGAAGATTTGAACTAACGATCTCTTGTTCCGCAGCTGCTCACGCTAACCACGGGACCACGGCGTTCCTGAGCTTATTTTATCCTCTAAGTTGCATATGAAGCCCATGGACTACTCAGTTTGTATATTTTGTTTATTTTTTTCTTAGTTCCACATAACTTCTTCCTGTTTTCTCGATTTATCTGTGTACAGTTTTTCAAGGCCTATCCACTGTGCCAACTTATAACTAAATCTGAGGGGGGTGCAATGGGGAGGTTCCCTTGTTAGTACCGCAACATTTATAGAGGAGGTGAATACGGGCACAGAGCAGAGAGTCAGCTCTTAGTACCGCAACATTTATAGTGGAGGTGAATATGGGCGCAAGGCAGAGAATGTACCAGCGCGTATTCGCTTCTCAATTCAAGTGTTACAGACGTGGTCGGGAAAGGCATGTAAGGAAGCACTGTAAGCAACCAGAGTGCTATGCGTATGGCGTAGTGGGCCACTGGGCATTTCAGTGTAGAGGTAGGAAGGGTGGAAATCTCCGGCAAGGGAAGCAGCCCTTAATCGCAAACGGGACTAATTCAATCGTCGAGAGGCAGTCTCGATAGACCGTAACACTACACAAGTTAGTGCACAGATGGAACGTAGCTTGGTGGACTTAGTGGGTGGCAGGAAGCAGAGATTTTTGGTGGACACGGCTGCGAATGTGTGCGTTATCAGTCTGGACATCGTGGGAAAGAGGAGGCTGCGGCCACCACGGTAGAGGCTACCTGGGGTTGGCGGTACTAGGGTGAAGTGATTGGGGACGGCATACTGAGGTTTTCAGCGAACGCATGGAGGTGTTGCCATGCGTAGGCGGTTATTCAGTGATTCTCGGGCTAGACTTTCTCAACGAACATCATGCTAAGATTTATCTTTTGCAACGCACAGTGGAACTCGGTGGGACTTTGTCTCAACAGAGGGAAACAGTTGCAATTGAGACAATGGCGCAAGGTTTACCTATCACGAAGGCGAGACCAACTAAACTGCGTACGTTTTCAGTCAAGATTGATCAGCAGAATAAAATACCAGCAGGTACGGGAAAGCTACTGTGGATTTCAGTGTATACCGATTTGCCTAGAGAAACATTATCTGTGGTTGAACTGCTCTTAAGCAATGAGGAGCTGAATAGTTCGCATTGCTTTATCCGCGGGAGTTTAGGGCATGTGAGTAATATTATTGGGGAACAGATAATTCTAGTTAATGTGGCTAACTTTGGCGGATGGGAGGTAACTCTGTCAAGGTGTGCAATAGTAGCCACTCTGGAAGTCTTGCAAGATGAGGACATAGATAGGTCGAGCCTAGAGAAAAGCCTGAAGCAACCCGTCGATATGGAAGTGTTAGGAGGGAAAGTAGACTATTTCAAGGACAGTGATCGAATGGCTATGGGGAACTTTTTTGTTGAGGTTTAGTGACTTATTTTGTGCGAACGAAATGTTACCAGCAACCGCGCTAGTGCAACGTCACGTACCGACAGGGGATAGTGGACTAATTTACAGGAATCCATACCGTATAGCAAAACAGCTGCAACCTTTGGTAGAAGAATTTATTGAACAACTACGGGCTAGGATCATAGAACCGAGCGATAGTCCCTGGAGTACCGGTATTATCATAGTGCCAAAAGACTCAGAGGATGGGACACTAAAATACAGATTTGGCTGTGATTACAGATACGTAAAAGCGTGAAGCATTTCGGATGCTTATCCAATACCAAACATCATGGAAGCTTTGGATAATCTGGGTGAGTGTCGGTCCTTTACAACTACGGACCTAATGAGGTGATACCAGCAACTGAAGATAGGCCAAGAACAGCGTTTATCGTCCCAGCAGGACATTTTCATTACAAACGCATGCCGTTTGGACTAAAGAAAGCACAGGCAACTTTTCAGTGGTTATTAGATGGGGTGCTCAGGAGGTTAAAGTTAAAAACTTGTCTAGTCTATCTCGACACATAATTGTCTATTCAAAGGATTTACCAGTACATGTGAGACGTGTGGAGGGTGTCTTTAGTAGCTTACTATGGGCAAGTTTGACGTTAAGTGTGGACAAGTGCCATTTTGCACAAACTTAAATAAACTATCTGGCACTCCGTCGTCAGGCCACAAGTGGCCCATCGGGACCATCCGACCGCCGTGTCATCCTCAAATAAACTATCTGGGGCACGTGGTTATTGAGCGTGGCATACAGACCGATACTTGCCTTACAGACTCTGTTCAAAATTAGACGATACCACAAACAACTAAGCAGGTACAGTCGTTGATTGGCCTCTGTTATTGTTATAGACAGTTCGTGAAAGACTGCGAAAACAGCAGGACTATTAAACAAGCTACTGAAGAATGGGACGAAATTCCATTGGTCGCAGGAGTGTCAGGAGGAATTTGAAAAATAGAAGGAAGTATTAGCTTCAGGTTCAGTATTGGTTTTTCCGGATTTCCGGGAAGAGTTATCTCTTCGTGTAAAGCTTCAAATGAGTCATTAAGTTGTGGTTTGTGACAGACGCTTGATGGTTAGGAACATCCGGCAGCTTCAAAGCAATTGAACAAGGCGGAGCATAACTACTCAATAACGGAAAAGAGATGTTGGGGGTCATATACGGTGTTACATAATTTTTGTATGGTAGGAAGTTTAAGATCGTGATAGATCATGCCTTATTGAAATGGTTGCTTGGTTTGAAAGATCCATCTAGTTGATTAACTCGTTGGGCACTTAAGCTTAGTGAATTCGAATACGAGGTAATCCATAAGCCAGGGAGATAAAACACAAATGAAGATACGTTAAGTCGCAGGGTAGCAACGTTAAGTATGCTAGCGAAGAGCGTTGAAGGGTGGCAGCAGGCACAGGTAAGGGAAAAAGAGTGCAAGATATTTAAGTCACAGCCACATTTAGTTATGCACGAGAGTTTGTTGTGTAGAACGATGAGGTTGTAACACGCCCGGGAGTACTAATGGGTGGGGGTACATTTTACTGTTTGTCGTTCCTTGACCGTGCGCCCTGTCCACACCACGTGCCTGATAATCCCGCGGCGGTCGTAGTGTTCTGCTCCACACTGCTGCTGGCTTGCCTGAAATTATCTATCGAAATATGCAAGCGGGTTTAGGGGAGCCACTCAACGTCAAGAACAACACTGTCCTATGTCTGGTATGAACATCTGTATTCTGAGACGATTAAAGGAAAATTGCACTGCTTACAGTCTAAGTCATAACTTTCGATGTCAACTTCTAGGTGATTGTCTGTCCACCAAATCACTTGGACGAGAGTATGCGCCGGCCAGGGTGGCCGAGCGGTTCTAGACGCTACAGTCTGGAACAGCGCGACCGCTACGGTCGCATGTTCGAATCCTGCCTCGGGCATGGATGTGTGTGATGTGCTTAGGTTAGTTAGGTTTAAGTCGTTCTAAGTTCTAGGGGACTGATGACCTCAAGTGTTAAGTCCCATAGTGCTCAGAGCCACGAGAGTATGCGTAACCGAACGCTGCGCGGACGATTGTTGATGATGCGAAAGCCGAGTAATCGAACGAAAGTTCTTACACTCGCCACGCATATACAGATTTTTGATACCAGTCCTGCTTGACACTAGTAACAAAATTTTAACATGTTCACAAAGTTAAATTTACAGTTCACAGTTCTCAGTGGTACGAGCGTGCGCGTAACCGTCGCGGCGCAGCTGATTGTTGATGATGCGGAAACTTGATGACCGAACGCACGTTCTCACGCTCGCTACAAATCACTGGCACTTGATTGCACTCTTTTATGGTAACTAATTTCTACTGATTCACATCAGTTGATGCTGGGAGACCGAACACGGCGTGGATAACTGATACTGCACGGTACGACACGCAACGAGAGGATACACATATACTTTATCAGCAGCACTGCTCATCTTTAATTTACTTCTTGATGCATTTTCCTCTGAACCATTTGCATATTTTATCACTCTACTGTAATAGCACTTGTAGCAACACTTCAACTTCCATGCTAACAACGCCTCTCACATGCAGAGCTACACACTACACAACATAACAGTTCCGTGTCCCGCGCTCGACTTTCTACAGACGCGGCTGCCCGCTAAGATACTCCGCAACTATACCAGCGATATGACAGTACACTTACAAGGTGTTCAAGAGGATTTTCGGAATGAAGTTTCGCAGCAAGCTCACGACCATATGATGTTGCCAGGCCATGGCGGGCGACGTGTGACGGACAAACGTGTAGCAGAGCACTTTGGTGGAGGAACTGGAAGCATGGCATGGAGTGGAGCAGTATGTTAAGGACTGGCTGCCATGTGCGCAGAGGGCCGACATCGCGCATCAGAATGTGCCGTTGCAAAGGTTACCAGAGCGATCCAGTCCATTTTCTATGTTAGGGTTGGATGTCCTCGGACCATATAATAAAACTCCTCCAGGAAATAGGTACGTTCTTATCATTATCGATCTTTTTCTCGATTTGTTCAAATGGTTCAAATGGCTCTGAGCACTATGGGACTTAACTTCTAAGGTCATCAGTCCCCTATAACTTAGAACTACTTAAACCAAACTAACCTAAGGACAACACACACATCCATGCCCGAGGCAGGATTCGAACCTGCGACCGTAGCGGTCCCGCGGTTCCAGACTGTAGCGCCTAGAACCGCACGGCCACCCCGGCCGGCTCTCGATTTGTGGCAAAGGTGCCGACAACAGACCCACAGACTAGTACTCTAGCGGAGGCGTTACTAAACAACTGGATATAACAGGATGGGGTTCAACAAATGGCTCTGAGCACTATGGGACTTAACATCAGTGGTCATCAGTCCCCTAGAACTTAGAACTACTTAAACCTAACTAACCTAAGGACATCACACACATCCATGCCCGAGGCAGGATTCGAACCTGCGACCGTAGCAGGATGGGGTACCTGAGGCCATAATTGTGGTGCAAGACACGGATTTTTTGGGGGGGATTTAATGAAGCAGTTATGCCGCGTGATGCATATAAGGAAATTACGGACGAGTCCGTTTCATCAACGTATTGATGGGAGAATGGAACGCGTGCACAACACGTTAAGCTATTACGTAGGTTCCATACACGACGATTGCGATGCCCATTTACCTTGTGTACAGTGCGCCTATAATTCGAAGGTTCATATTGCAACGGGCTTGTCCCCGTCTGAGGTGGTGTATGGCAGGAAAATTCCATCTCCCTTTGACGTTTTGATTCCTAAATTAGGACCGGATGGTGAGTCGCTGAGGAAATTTGCCTGAAGAATTAGGGAAATTTGGAGGAATGTGCAAAAGGCAAACACAAAGACGCTAGAACGCTAGGAATAACTAAACAGACGCATGGGCAAATTTCCGCAATACCGCGTAGGGCAATGGGTAATGGTCAAAATGAAGAACTTTTTAACAAAATACCGGGAACCATACCAAGTCGTGGAAATGACCTCACCGGTCAACCTGAAGACACATTTCTCCACCAAACCGTTTGTTAACCACGTCAGTCTCGTAAAACCGTTTAAAGGAATGCTGGAGCGGGTACTACAGTTATCAGCAACCAACCAGGAGATGAAAGTTGCAAAGAGTAAAAAGAAGGGACGCAGAATCGGTGAGCAACGTAAAGTGCATGGTGTGCCGTATAGGTTAAGGTCGCGAAAGTTAAGCTGTATACTTGCAATTTAATATAATCCATTATGGAGTCGAGGTAGCAGTTGTCGTTATACTGGTTATCACTGTTAGCTATGGGACGGCCATCGACTGGTGTCAACAACTTCAATGTAAGACCAGGACCCACAGTCCAATATACTTTTAATTCTGTTTTATTCTGTGGACTTCCCAACTATTTGTGATGGTATTTTGTCTCTTTAGTCCGTTTAATTTCATGACATAGATTTTACAACCTGATGATGGGAGCATTGTCTCTTGAAACGCGTTGTTAAAATATATGTATAAGAACCATGGTTGAATGCTAACAGTGATAACCTGTATACTTGTAATTTGTTGTTTTTTTTTTTATTTTCATTATATTTGGTCAGTATAGCAGGGAGACTGTATTTTTACTGCCATAGGGATATTTGGTCTTTTTTGTGAAATTGTTAGTTTTTCATGTCGTTATTGCTAATATTGATTTTAATGTAGACTGTGCATTCTCTGAAAGAGGAAAGGGATGAGAGTAATTTGGGATCTGTCCAGGTGGCCAGGTACTGGCTGATGTGCAGACATGTGAATCGAGTTTGTTTCTGGGGGAAGTAAGTGGGACGAGTTGTGGAAACGAGCTTCTGCCAGACCGAAAATACCTCCAAAGGGTGGGTACTCGTTGGTTACACTCGGTATTCACGCCGGAAAACGTATGGTTGAATTTCTACTAAGGAGCTGACCGGTAGTTTCGGGAAAGTGGAAGGATCATTAATGACACAACTTGTGAGGTAGTCGGGACGGATTTTCGTCTTGCGACAACGCTCACAGGCTCAGCTGTTATGACATTGTTGCGGAGTACGTTGTATTGCCTAGAAGGATCTCTGAGGGTACTGTCCGACCAAAATTTAACGTATTTGAATGATAAACTCAGTCCAGAGCTTTTGCAGTCCGTATACAGATTAGTAGAGTCCCAGAAATTCGGAATGTCGATGGAACAAATGTGGCAGCATGTACTTCACTTCCAGGAAGAACAGGAGCGCTAAGTATTAGTGGTGAGCGTGTCAACCGCCAATTGTGGCGTGTTTCTAGCAGGCTTTTGCGTATGGTATTTCTGGATAAGGCGCAAGAGTGCACAGGCTGTGGACGTGCCAACACACCAGTTACCAGTAGAATGGTTGACCGCCATTGGTCGGGGAAGCAGTTGGTTTCAAGGTCTTAATTATAGGGGTACGATATGGGATACATGGTAGCAGTAAAATGTGAGCGGGAGCCCTGTATGGTAAAATGTAAACGAGCGTATGGCGTCAGTGGCCGGGAGCTCCCAGTCGGGAAGTTCGGTCGCCAAGTGCAGGTCTTGTTGAGTGCGACGCCACAGTGGGCGACCTGCGCTTCGACCATGGGGATGAAATGATGATGAGGACAGCACAACGCCCAGTCCCTAAGGAGAGAAAACCTCCCTCCCCAGCCGCGAATCGAACCCGGGGCCCCGTGGGTGGCTATCCAACGCGGTGTCAGCTAATGGGGCGGACGCCCTGTATGGTGAATTCGTGAGATGTACTCAATGTGTAAATTATTGAGAGTTAAGGTAGTTGAGTGGGAGCACGACGTTAAAGATTCGGGATGAATCTTCTTTGATGACCTGCGCCACAAATAAGTACAGGCGTGCATTTGGGGAATTCTTGTAAATTTCGCGCTGCAAAATAATAGTTAAAGAATCAAATGTCACATCGTATTGCAGGCGTGGCGATGTTGACAGTTTTGAACGATTCTGCGAGACAGGTTTACACACGGCACATACGCGGGAAGGCACGGCCCCGCGGGCACTACGTACAAACACACTACTAGCCATTAAAATTGCTACACCAAGAAGAAATGCAGATGGTAAACGGGTATTCATTGGACAAACATATTATACTAGAACTGACATGTGATTGCATTTTCACGCAATATGGGTGCATAGATCCTGAGAAATCAGTACCCAGGACAACCACCTCTGGCCGTAATAACGGCCTTGATACGCCTGGGCATTGAGTCAAACAGAGCTTGGATGGCGTGTACAAGTACAGCTGCCCATGCAGCTTCAACACGCATGCTGCTGCAAACGTCGTCAAACTCTTCGTACAGATGGTTGTTGTCTTGCAAACGTCCAACGTCCCCATCTGCTGACTCAGGGATCGAGACGTGGCTGCACGATCCGTTACAGCCATGCGGATAACATGCCTGTCATCTCGACTGCTAGTAATACGAGGCCGTCGGGATCCAGCACGGCGTTCCGTATTACTCTCCCGAACCCACCGATTTCATATTCTGCTAACAGTCATCGGATCTCGGCCAACGCCAGCAGCAATGACGCGATACGATAATCCGCAATCGCGATAGGCTACAATCCGACCTTGATCAAAGTCGGAAACGTGATGGTACGCATTTATCTTCCTTACACGAGGCATTACAACAACGTTTCACGAGGCAACGCCGGTCAACTGCTGTTTGTGTATGAGAAATCGATTGGAAACTTTCCTCGTGTCAGCACGTTGTAGGTGTCGCCACCGGCGCCAACCTTGTGTGAATGCTCTGAAAAGCTAATCGTTTGCATATCACAGCATCTTCTTCCTGTCTGTTAGATTTCGCGTCTGTAGCACGTCGTCTTCGTGGTGTAGCAATTTTAATGGGCAGCAGTGTATGAAGTAAGCAGGGCAGCACAGGGCATCACCGTGCTGAGGAACCCATACGTTACAGTTACAACAGCGGCTAGTGGCCTGTGTGTAGGGGCCGCAGCGGTCTGAGGGAAGCTGGTGTTGTATTTATCAAAGGGCACTCCACCTGTACCCACCGGAGGAACTACGTCGGGAAAGGACGTATAAATAAGCGAGCCTGGAGGCTCAAATCAGGCCGTCGTGTCGCCATTTCGTCCGCCTCTATAACCGGAGAAAATGACGTTTTTTTATGTTGCAGGCAACCACGACGACCTTTTGCAGATGGATATCGGCTACCATCCGGCCCACTGAAGCTGCCTCCAACCTCCGCTACACGGACGAGTCTAGCTGTGGCGTGACACGTCGCGCCTTGTAGCTACAACAGCGCGAGGAGCGACAGGGCTGCTGTCTGGGTGACGTCGTACGACGCACTGCAAGCTGCCGTCCAGAGGGCGGTTCCTGGGTGCAGACTGGCACCCTCACGGGTGCAGAGCCGTCTCAGGGCACTAAACGAACTGCCCTGCGCGGACGGCTGAAGCTGCTAAGGCTCACTACAGCAGGTCGGCTATTACCCTTCGGTGCTCTACACGGGATCCACGAGTCGTGCTTGAGGGAGCAGTCAGCCGCCTTCTGGGCCACAGGAATAGTTAACACATGCGGCGGCCACTTAGCCGTGGAGCGAATAGGATGGCTACGTCCGCAAGGCTGGGCCACCCAACACCGACACTACCAGAGGGCGTTGGCATCGCCATCGCCTAGTTCAGCGCAAGGCCTGCTGTGTACCTTCGATGTACACTGAAGACCCAAAGAAACTCTTACACCTGCCTAATATTGTGTAGGACCCCCGCGAACGTACACAAGTGCCGCAACACGACGTGGAATGGATATTACTAATTTCTGAAGTAGTGCTGGAGGGAACTGATCCATGAATCCTGCATGGCTGTCCATAGATCCGTAAGAGTACGAGGAGTGGAGATCTCTTCTGAAAAGGACATTGCAAGGCATCGCAGGTATGCTGAACAATGTTCATGTCTGGGGAGTTTGGTGGTCAGAGGAAGTGTTTAAACTCAGAAGAGTGTTCCTGGAGCCACCTCGTAGCAATTCAGTAGGTGTTAGGTGTCGCATTGAAAATGGAATTGCCCATGTCCGTCGGAATGAACAAGTGACATGAATGGATGCAGATGATCAGACGCAATGGTTAGGTAAGTATCACCTGTCAGGGTCGTATCTAGATGTATCAGGGGTCCCATATCACTCCAACTGGACACGCCACACATCATTACAAGGGCAAGGCATCCCAGGTATGGTCAATAATGTTCATGTCTGGGGAGTTTAGTGGCCAGAGGAAGTGTTGAAACTCAGAAGAGTGTTCTTGGAGCCACTCCATAGCAATTCAGCAGGTGTGAGGTGTCACATTGGAATTGGAATCGCTCACGTCCGTCGGAATGCACAAATGACATGAATGGATGCAGATGATCAGACCCAATGGTTACGTAAGTATCACCTGTCAGTGTCGTATCTAGACGTATCAGGGGTCCCGTATCACTACAACTGGACACGCCCCACACCAGTACAGAGCCTCCACCAGCTTGAATAGTCCATTGCTGACATTCAGGGTCGATGGATTAATGATGTTGTCTCCATACCCTTACACGTCCACCGGCTTGATACAATTTTAAACGAGAGTTGTCCGACGAGGCAACATGTTTGCCATCATCAACAGTCCAATGTCGGTGCTGATGGGCCCAGGCGAGGCGTGAAGCTTTCTGTCGTTCAGTCATCAAGGGTACACGAGTGGGCCTTCGGCTCCGATAGCCCATATCGATGATATTTCGTTGAATGGTTCGCACGCTGACACTTGTTGATGGCACTGCACTGACACCTGCAGCAATTTGTGTAAGGATTGCACTTCTGTCACGTTCAATAATTCTCTTCAGCCGTCGTTGGTCTTGATCTTGCAGGATCTTCTGCCGGCTGCGGCTATGTCGGAGATCTGATGTTTTACCGGATTCATGACATTCACGGTGTACCTGGGAAAAGGTCGTACGGGAAAATCCCGACTTCGGAATGCCGTGTTACATCGCTCGTGCGCCGACTATAACACCACGTTCAATCTCAGTAGTAACCTAACAACTGCGCCAGACACTTGACGACGTCCAGCTGAACGTGCGGAACTGGTTAACATCGCAGCCCTGGGAATTTTATGAGACAGCCATTCACCGCCTTGTGTCACAGTGGGAGAAGTGTGTCAACAGCCAGAGTCAGTACTTCTAACATACAGGTACTGGTTTCTGTAATTATGCCTTCGACTCGTTTCTTT
The DNA here is from genome assembly GCF_023864275.1 of Schistocerca cancellata. Classification (NCBI taxonomy): domain Eukaryota; kingdom Metazoa; phylum Arthropoda; class Insecta; order Orthoptera; family Acrididae; genus Schistocerca; species Schistocerca cancellata. The sequence goes on along the minus strand of NC_064634.1, from coordinate 139,866,956 downwards.
TTGAACGCCCCTTATATATAGATCTTGCCGATCGCACCGTCGTATTCTGCCTGTATTTGAATACGCATGCTTACACCAATTTCTTTGACGATTCAGTGTAACGAAGGCATGATACAATTGCCTGTGTTTCTCTGCACGCTTTGGCGAGAGTCGTCTCTCTCTCCCAAACCATACGTCTCAGTCGTTCTGACGTATTACAACCCCTGAGCTCGGGGAGGTTGTAACAATTCGTATATCTTGCTGATTCAAAGAGGTCAACTCGTAAAATACGTAAAATAAACTTGAGAATAGGTTTAAAACAAGTTTTATGATTTCTGATTAGCAGATAAACTGCTTACTGTGCTGTCATAAAGTTCATTACTTTTCACAGTATCGCAGAAGGAATTATTTTTCCACAGATCATGACGATCTTTTAGGAATAAGCTCAACAATTAAGGAATGGGCAGGTTATTTGGCGAGTTGAGAGGGCATTTGTTTTCCTTTAACGGATAACAAAATCGAGGCAAATTTGCGAAGTACTTGGCAATATGAGTTCACTTATTAGTATGGCGTAGCACCCCCTGCGGCCTGGATGCACGCAATGATAAAGTTAGAAAGAGTGTCATAAACCTTCATAAACCTGTTCTTTCCTGTCGTGAGGCATTCTAGCGTACGACTGTTGCAACTGGTCCCCGATATTCTGGATACTGACAATGAGACAGATTTGACGTCTGAGCTGGTCCCGTACATATTCCCTCGAGGGCAGTTCTGGGGATCTTGCTGGCCACGGGAGTTCCTCTGCATCTACGTCTACATGGATACTCTGCAAATCACACTTAAGTGCCTGGCAAACGGTTCATCGAACGACCTTCTCAATAATTCCACATTATTCCAATTACGAACAGCGCACGGAAGAAACGAAATTCTATACGTTTCCGTGCGAGCTCTGATTTTCCTTATTTTGTTATGACGATTGTTTCTTCTTCTGTTGGTCGGTGTGAACAAAATACTTTCGCATTCAAAGAAGAAAATTGGTGAATCAAATTTCGTGAGAAGATGCCGCCGCAGTGAAAAACACCTTTCTTTTAATGACATGCATCCCAAATCCTGAATCATGTCCGTGACACCCTCTCCCCTATTTCGCGCAAATACAAATGTGCTGCTCTTCTTTCAACCTTCTCAATGTACTACGTCAGTCCTATATGGTAAGAATCCCACAACGCGTAGCAGTATTCTAAAAGAGGACGGACAAGCGTAGTTAGGCAGTCTCTTTAGCAGACCTGTTGCATGTTCCAAGCGTTCTGCCAATGAAACGTAGTCTTTGGTTGGCCTTCACCACAACTTTTCTGTGTATTCTTTCCAATTTAAGTTGTTCGTAATTCAAATATCTAGGTATTTAGTGGAATTTAGAGCCTTTAGATTTGACTGATTTATACCTGCGAGCGTATCCGAGAGCGCTACTGCACTGCTTCCTGGACTCAGCTAGGCGTGCCGGCCTCGGATTAACGCCGGGGGCAGGTATGTCAGCCAGCCTGGATGTGGTTTTAGGCGGTTTTCCACATCTCGCCAGGCGAATACCGAGCTGATCCCCACGTTCCGCCTCAGTAAGCCGGCTCGCAGACATTTGAAAACGTTAGCACTCGTCTGTGGCTTACACTAGACGCAGACGGCTGAGGTACACTCATTCAGCCTGGGCGTTCGGGGTGGCGGCAGGAAGTGCATCCGCCCACCCTCTGAAAGCAGCAGTGCTAAATCAATAGTAACACGGCCGATCCCCCGTTGGCGCGGGACAAAGGCCCCGGAAGAAAGAAAGCAAGAAAGATTTGACTGATTTATCAAGTAATGGAAGTTTAACAGATTCCTTTTAGCACTCATGTGGATGAGAGCACACTTTTCGTTATTTAGGGTCAACCGCCAATTTTCCCACCATATGAATATCTTTTCTAAACTGTTTTGCAAGTTGTTTTGATCTCCTGATGACACTACTAGACGGTAAACGACAGCATCACCTGCAAATAGCCTAAGACGAGTGCTCAGAGTGTCTCCCAAATCGTTTATATAGATAAGGAACAGTAAAGGGCCTGTAACCCTACCTTGTTGAACGCCAGAATCACTTCTTTTCTACTCAATGACTTTCTGTCAGTTACTACGAACTGCGACGTCTGTGACAGGAATTACGAATCGAGCCACATATCTGAGACGATATTCCATAAGAACGCAATTTCATTACAAGCCGCTTGTGTGGTACAGTGTCAAAAGCCTTCTGAAAACCTAGAAATACGGTATCAATTTGGAATGCCGTTCAGATCCCCGTTTCTGAGATGCTCGTCCTTAGGCATTGGGCTGTAAAACTTTGCCCTCTGTCGACGAAACTTACCTTAGTGGATTTCCCCATTTGCCGGCCATACGGTCGCTAGAATGTTTTCCAATTCGTCTCCGCTTCTTCTCTACATCGCCACATGCCCGTAACGCCTTGACGATGCATTCCGTCTCTCGGTGAGGTGTAGTCATAATGTTTACGATCAGCACTGTACGTCTCGTAAGGTTACCAGGCCGGGAAAATCAGAGGGATCAGGGCTCATACGGAGATTTACTGACAGTTCTTCTTCATATGCACCGTTTGGCATGGAATGGGGAAAGGGGAAAAGAGGAAAAGATAGATACACAGGAAGTATTCCCTTTCACACAATGTAAGGTGGCTTACGAAATATACACTCCTGGAAATTGAAATAAGAACACCGTGAATTCATTGTCCCAGGAAGGGGAAACTTTATTGACACATTCCTGGGGTCAGATACATCACATGATCACACTGACAGAACCACACGCACATAGACACAGGCAACAGAGCATGCACAATGTCGGCACTAGTACAGTGTATATCCACCTTTCGCAGCAATGCAGGCTGCTATTCTCCCATGGATACGATCGTAGAGATGCTGGATGTAGTCCTGTGGAACGGCTTGCCATGCCATTTCCACCTGGCGCCTCAGTTGGACCAGCGTTCGTGCTGGACGTGCAGACCGCGTGAGACGACGCTTCATCCAGTCCCAAACATGCTCAATGGGGGACAGATCCGGAGATCTTGCTGGCCAGGGTAGTTGACTTACACCTTCTAGAGCACGTTGGGTGGCACGGGATACATGCGGACGTGCATTGTCCTGTTGGAACAGCAAGTTCCCTTGCCGGTCTAGGAATGGTAGAACGATGGGTTCGATGACGGTTTGGATGTACCGTGCACTATTCAGTGTCCCCTCGACGATCACCAGTGGTGTACGGCCAGTGTAGTAAATCGCTCCCCACACCATGATGCCGGGTGTTGGCCCTGTGTGCCTCGGTCGTTTGCAGTCTTGATTGTGGCGCTCACCTGCACGGCGCCAAACACGCATACGACCATCATTGGCACCAAGGCAGAAGCGACTCTCATCGCTGAAGACGACACGTCTCCATTCGTCCCTCCATTCACGCCTGTCGCGACACCACTGGAGGCGGGCTGCACGATGTTGGGGCGTGAGCGGAAGACGGCCTAACGGTGTGCGGGACCGTAGCCCAGCTTCATGGAGACGGTTGCGAATGGTCCTCGCCGATACCCCAGGAGCAACAGTGTCCCTAATTTGCTGGGAAGTGGCGGTGCGGTCCCCTACGGCACTGCGTAGGATCCTACGGTCTTGGCGTGCATCCGTGCGTCGCTGCGGTCCGGTCCCAGGTCGACGGGCACGTGCACCTTCCGCCGACCACTGGCGACAACATCGATGTACTGTGGAGACCTCACGCCCCACGTGTTGAGCAATTCGGCGGTACGTCCACCCGGCCTCCCGCATGCCCACTATACGCCCTCGCTCAAAGGCCGTCAACTACACATACGGTTCACGTCCACGCTGTCGCGGCATGCTACCAGTGTTAAAGACTGCGATGGAGCTCCGTATGCCACGGCAAACTGGCTGACACTGACGGCGGCGGTGCACAAATGCTGCGCAGCTAGCGCCATTCGACGGCCAACACCGCGGTTCCTGGTGTGTCCGCTGTGCCGTGCGTGTGATCATTGCTTGTGCAGCCCTCTCGCAGTGTCCGGAGCAAGTATGGTGGGTCTGACACACCGGTGTCAATGTGTTCTTTTTTCCATTTCCAGGAGTGTAGATGTAGATGCAGATAGAGTGGCAGAGGGAGTACCTTTTTGCGCAGCAGCTCCTTCGGCGGCGGATGCTGTAGGCGCCCCCACGCCAGCTTCCAGAGGCAGCGCTGTAGTGTCCTCTTGCACGGACCACCAGCCTCGCACCGAGCCAGGGGCTCTGGCTCTGGCGTCGGCGGCTCCTATAGTAACACACAGCATCGCTGTACAGAAACATCAGCGAGAGGATACAGTCGTGCTCACAATGTGAAAAATACGATCTACACTACTGGCCATTAAAATTGCTACACCACGAAGATGACGTGCTACAGACGCGAAATTTAACCGACAGGAAGAAGATGCTGCGATATGCAAATGATTAGCTTTTCAGAGCATTCACACAAGGTTTGCGCCGGTGGCGACACCTACAACGTGCTGACATGACGAAAGTTTCCAACCAATTTCTCGTACACAAACAGCAGTTGACCGGCGTTGCCTCGTGAAACGTTGTTCTGATGCCGCGTGTAAAGAGGAGGAATGCGTACCATCACGTTTCCGACTTTGATAACGGTCGGATTGGAGCCTATCTCGATTGCAGTTTATCGTACCGCGACATTGCTGCTCGCGTTGGTCGAGATCCAATGACTGGTAGCAGTATATGGAATCGGGGAGTTCAGGAGGGTAATACGGAACGCCGTGCTGGATCCCAACGGCCTCGTATCACTAGTATTCGAGATGACAGGTATCATATCCGCATGGCTGTAGCGGACCATGCAGCCACGTCTCGATCCCCGAGTCAACAGATGGGGACGTTTTCAAGACAACAACCATTTCCACGAACAGTTCGACGACGTTTGCAGCAGCATGGACTATCAGCTTGGAGACCACGGCTGCGGTTACCCTTGACGCTGCATCACAGACAGACAGGAGCGCCTGCGATGGTGTACTCAATGACGAACCTGCGTGCACGAATGGCAAAACGTCATTTTTTCGGAAGAATCCAGGTTCTGTTTACAGCATCATGATGGTCGCATCCGTGTTTGGCGACATCATGGTGAACGCACATTGGAAGTGTGTATTCGTCATCGCCATACTGGCGTATCACCCGGCGTGATGGTATGGGGTGCCGCTGGTTACACGTATCGGTCACCTCTTGTTCGCATTGACGGCACTTCGAACAGTGGACGTTACATTTCAGATGTGTTACGACCCGTGGCTCTACCCTTCATTCGATCCCTGCGAATCCCTACATTTCAGCAGGATAATGCACGACCGCATGTTGCAGGTCCTGTACGGGCCTTCCTGGATACAGAAAATGTTCGACTGCTGCCCTGGCCAGCACATTCTCCACATCTCTCACCAATAGAAAACGTCTGGTCAATGGTGGCCGAGCAACTGGCTCGTCACAATACGCCAGTCACTACTCTTGATGAACTGTGGTATCGTGTTGAAACTGCATGGGCAGCTGTACCTGTATACGCCATCCAAGCTCTGTTTGACTCAATGCCCAGGCGTATCAAGGCCGTTATTACGGCCAGAGGTGGTTGTTCTCGGTACTGGTTTCTCAGGATCTATGCACCCAACTTGCGTGAAATTGTAATCACATATCAGTTCTAGTGTAATATGTTTGTCCAATGAATACCCGTTTATCTGCAATTTTTCTTGATGCAGCAATTTTAATGGCCAGTAGTGTAGTTCATCATGGCAGTGATGGGATTTTCCAGTTGACATTGAGACATTGTGACATCTCATTTCCTGAGCACGCCCTTCGCGTCGCCTTCTGGCCATTATCTATGGAGTTAACGAGCAGGATTTTCCACTAATTCTCATTAACGGGTTCCGGTTTGAACGTACAATACGAATTTTAAGCACGGATATTTCTCCACTGACGGTCGTTGTGCGACGTAGCGCGCTCTTTCGCACATCGACGGCAGTTCGGCATCATAAATTGTCCACCTGCCTCGATACTGCTCAGATCTGCACACTTAACTGCTGACTGCAGCTACATAAGAGATCTCAGAAAAGCAGTGTTGAAGATACTGAGATTTCATAACTACACGTCGGAAGCCGCTGCAAGTGCAAAAAGCTGAAAATAGCCTTGTGAACTCTAAAGAATAAATCGGAAATGGGTTGATATTCAGATTTCTAAGTTCAAAGGTCATTTTAAACTTGCATTGGGATTTTTTTATTGCTATTAAGCAAGGTCATCAGCCTACATGTGTTCAAATCATTAAAGTTCCTGTTCACAGTCCTCGTCACACTCAAACAGCCAGAAATTTCCTATCCATTTCCGAAATCATTTACGAGAGTAACACAGTGAATAAACTGCTATTTACCTTTGCACTCTGCATTCAGTGGTTGTCTTTAAATAAAGTTTTTGCTCGCCATAAATATTCAGTAAAAAAAAATTTACTGAGTACAACCATGCTTTTGGTTCAAAGTTTACACACGCGATTTTCTCCAGAACTAAATATCTCTCGACTCTTAAAATTTCACAAATAGTTGATGGAAAACACCAGCTACTTTTATCACTGTACTGAAACGCGGAAGTCACAATATCACATTTTACACACAATGCGTTCGGACACTTTCAGCATGACCGGCTCCTTTGAAAGCTAGTCCACCACTTCCTTCTTCTCTCTGCCTCTACAAGCACCTCTGTCTCGTGCGTTAGGTGGCAAACCGTCTCCCCTCTTATTGGTTGTACAGAATTACGGCCAATCAGAACTGACTTTCAGGGCGTGGCTAGCGCCAAAATCTAGCAAGAACCAACCACTGCTCTCAGCTCATTGACATCATTAAAATAAACAACTCAAAACTCTCTTGTTAAACAAATAAACTGAAATAAACTTTAAGCTGTACTTTACGTCTGGAATTTAACTATATAGTCGCGAACGTTCTGGCTGTCTCTTACATATTCAAACTTGCTTGGACACCCGTATCCAGTAGTAGGGGAACCACAGGTGGATTCGTTCCCACGCTACAAAGCTGGAACACTTGCAAGTTCCTATAGAGAAAAACAAACTGAAAATTTAATATTGGCGAATGTCCCACATGCACAAGTACTCTCTTTCACACTCACCCTAACACAAAACATAAATATCTGCTTGAAATTCTTAAAGTTATTACTACAGCAAAATTACGAAAGGTTTTCTAAAATGAGAACTTTCCAAATTTGAATCTGAACACTGAAGGTGTTCTCATATCTTTTCAAATAGCCACAGTTGGTGAACTATTGACACACACACACACACACACACACATATATATATATATATATATATATATATATATATATATATATATATATATATATATATAGTTTTATAAGTGTCGGATAATTAGGTTTTTTACTGACTTTTTTTTTAACTTCCAAATTAAGACAGTTATTGACTTCAGATTTTGACAGGTTGCTCCTTTACACAAGCGAAGGTTATGTACCTAATATGAAGTTCCTCAGTTCGAGAGAATGTAACTATTCTGTAAGCGCCTCTCCGCTACTTTCACACGCTGCAGTCACGCCATATGGTCATGACGCACACCTGCGGGACACTGCTCGCCCGTTGCAGATCGTATGAGATTCTGACTGCTTACAGTGGAGCCCACATACATTCACACAAGAAAGCTTTAATAGACAAATTGGCGATCGCGCCCTAGCTGCGACGCCTCAGTTGTTTTCAGCACCCTTTGCAGAAAAAGCTCCTCGTGTCCTCCCAGGAGGCAGCGCCTTACAGAAAAGCTGTAAACATGAGCTGAAAATGACTAGTCAGATTACCTACAGGGTGGCGCACGAAATGTGTTACCATTTTGTGTTTTAATGTAAACTTTATTGCAATACAATCTGAAAGGAACATACACTGCAATAAAGAGCCGTCCGTGGAGATTTGTTCTAACTCAGCACATACTCAGTATGTCCACCATTTCGTTTCCTAACTTCCTTCAAACGAACACTGAACTTAGTGATTAGCCTACGGCACATGTATTCCGTAATTTCACTGCAAGCTTGAAGAATAAGTCTTCTGAGCTCCATTAAATCACGTGGACCTTTCAGGAAAATCTTTTCCTTTAGGTACCCCCAAAGAAAAAAGTCACATGGATTGAGGTCTGGACTACTGGGGGGCCAATTTTGTCCGTCATTGAAGCGACCTGGAAACCTGAGTGAAATGATCCGCATGTCGAAATGCTCGTGTAAAAACTCCAACACAGCGTTTGCAGTACGTGGCATTGTTCTATCTTGCATGAACCACTGCGTGTTGGAAGGGCAAGGCAGTAGCAAGAAGCTGTGGAATGAAGCTATTGCGAAGCATGCTCAAATAACGGTCGCTGTTCACAGTTTCTTCAAAGAAAAAGGGCCCAGTAAGTCCGTGACTGGAAATTGCTGCCCACGCTGTAATCCTCGGAGCATAATGTTGTCGTTCATGAAGCACTTGTGGGTATTCATTGGACCAAAAGCGTACATTTTGTTTGTCAAGCACACCGTCTAAATGAAAATGCGCCTCGTCTGAAAACTAAACGTTGTTGAGAGTTTCTTCCCTATCCTCCGCCCACTGAACAAACGGTAGTCTCTGCTGCTTGTGTTCTTCAGTGAGCTTCTGTGAACAGGTCATCTTGTATAGGTACATATGGAGGTCACTTTTAAGAATGCGTTGAACGGAGCGTCTGGATATTCCCAGTTGCACCGCTGCATTTCTATACGATTTCCCGGGACCTCTCTGTACAGCAACTCGTACCGCTTCAATATTCCACGGCGAACAAACAGACTTAGGCCGAGGTCGTTTCGCTTCCAATACTATTCCCTCCTGTACAAATTTATCGTACAACCTGTGGATGGTCTTCTTGCAAGGGACCCATCGTGTGTTAAACTGTTGTCGAAATCGCCACTGAGTCACAACAAGGCTTTTCGTTTCATGAAAATGTAACACAATTACCGACCGTTGCTGTGTCGTCAGTCTTCCATTGTCAGCCATTGCTGCTTACTAGTCTCCTAGCGGCAGTATCGTGAATTACACGACATTTCGTAACTCATTTGTTTTTCCAAGCTCTGCTGGTACTACTGTAGAGATCCCAGCGAGATATCTAATGTGCGTCGTAAATTGTGAAAGAAACAATTGGTAACACATTTCGTGCGCCAACCCTGTATATTTGACATGCTGAACTAAGGTTGAGAAACAGACATATGTATTGAATTGAAATTAGTACTCAGAACAAACACCTCTGGCTGTAATAACAGTCTTGATACGCCTGGGCATTGGGTCAAAGAGAGCTTGGATGGCGAGTACAGGTATAGTTCCCCATGCAGCTTCAACACGATACCACAGTTCATCAAGAGTAGTGACTGGCGTATTGTGACGAGCCAGTTGCTCCGCCACCATTGACCAGACGTTTTCAATTGGTGAGAGATCTGGCGAATTTACTGGCCAGGGCAGCAGTCGAACTTTTTCTGTATCCAGAAAGGCCCGTACAGGACCTGCAACATGCAGTCGTGCATTATCCTGCTGAAATGTAGGGTTTCGCAGGGATCTAATGAAGGGTAGAGCCACAGGTCGTAACACAGCTGAACTGTAACGTCCACTGTTCAAAGTGCCATCAATGCGAACAAGAGGTGACAGAGACGTGTAATCAATGGCACCCCTTACCGTCACGACGGGTGATACGCCAGTATGGCGATGACGAATACACGCTTCCAATGTGCGTCCACCGCGATGACGCCAAACACGGATGCGACCATCATGATGCTGTAAACAGAACCTGGATTCATCCGAAAAAATGCCGTTTACCCAGTCGTGCACCCAGGTTCGTCATCGAGCACACCATCGCAGACGCTCCTGTCTGTGATGCAGCGTCAAGGGTAACAGCAACCATGGTCTCCGAGCTGATAGTCCATGCTGCTGCAAACGTCGTCGAACTGTTCGTGTAGATGGTTGTTGTCTTGCAAACGTCCCCATCTGTTGACTCAAAGATCGAGACGTGGCTGCACGATCCGTTACAGCCATGCGGATAAGATGTCTCTCACCTCGACTGCTAGTGATACGAGGCCGTTGGGATCTAGCACGGCGTTCCGTATTACCCTCCCGAACCCACCGAATCCATATTATGCTAACAGTCATTGGATCTCGACCAACGCGAGCAGCAATGTCGCGATACGGTAAACTGCAATCGCGATAGGCTACGTGATGGTACGTATTTCTCCTCCTTACACGAGGCATCACAACAACGTTTCAGTAGGCAACGCCGGTCAACTGCTGTTTGTGTATGAGAAATCGGTTGGAAACTTTCCTCATGTCAGCACGTTGTAGGTGTCGCCACCGGCTCCAACCTTGTGTGAATGCTCTGAAAAGCTAATCATTTGCATATCACAGCATCTTCTTCCTGTCGGTTAAATTTCACGTCTGTAGCACGTCATCTTCGTGGTGTAGCAATTTTAATGGGCAGTAGTGTAAGTTCGTGAAGCGGTTTTTGGGGGTCGCGAAATCAAAGAGTGGACCTACAGCTGTCGAGGGGTGAGGTGGTCATTGGCCCTCAGAGGTGAAGTTTATGTTCTGAACTGGTTAACAGGTCCGAACTTCTGGGGCTAGTGACCCCCGTGATACGGACTGCTCCCTGCGCTCGAGAATCTGTACAAGCGAGAGCTCGCGCACGCCGCTGGGCTGCTCACCGGCTGCGGGGGCGGCCGCCTCCGCAGGCAGGGCTCCCCGGGGCGGCAGCAGGGCCTGGGACCCGGCGGGGGCGGCGGTGGGCGGTGCGTCATCCAGCGGCCGTCCCAGTGGCGCCGCAGGTGGCACACCGCCCGCTGCTGCCACCGCTCCTCCTCCGTCAGCGGGCGCGGTTCTTCTATGCTCGCGGAACCTGTACAGTACACCGCCTGTCAAAATACGCTGACAACAATGATAATTAATACAGGCTAACGTAATTTCGGGAATACATCCAGAGGGGGTCTAAAAAGTGTATCCACTGTTTTAAAGTTGAAAGGTCTCTATTGGATTCCTTTCATGTTAATTTCTTAAAACTGTTGTCATTTACGGCATACATTCCGCTTCAAAATTTACTGTGGTGTTTCTGACTGTCTGGGAGGAGACTGAGTAGTGGAACGTGTTACTTTTACACATAAACAAGAACGATCTGTCACACTACTACACTTTAAAACACAGTTTATATGTAATTCATGTCACACAGTCTCATACGGAACCTACATCCGGTTTCTTTTATATACTGTATATGATAAGATACTGTCATCCCCCTTCCCTTCTGTGTGAGAGGATGAATGAGCAAATGTATTTCTAGTTGCATGCTTGAGGGTAGCAGACAAGCCTGTCTGCTAGAGAACAGTAGGACCAACGTCGGAACAGGTAGCTACGCTTTCTAAAAGCAAAGAGGTTTCTATCCTTAGTATGGTCCTGTCCGTCCCTTGTCATGTTGGTATAGCTGCCCCTCTGGCCACTTCCGTTTGTATTTGTGAGCCACCCTCAGGAAGGGACCAGGTCAGTCTGTCCGCGGCGAGTGTCTGAAGTGGTAAGGTTTTCAGAAATTACTGCAACCAGTCGCCTTTTATGTAGATGTATTTTATTTAACCATGACCGGTTTCGAGCTGCCTAGCAACTCATCATCAGATGGTATATACATTTAGTGCTTTTTTTGTACCCATTGTGTGGGTGGTTGAGTATCTGTGGCTAAACAGAAACGAGAACAAATAATCGCTACATGTGGTACAGTAACACGAAATATTTACAGAATAATTTATGTTTAACGTATAAGAGCAAATAATCACTACATGTGGTACAGTTACATGAAATATTTACAGTTTAATTTACGTTTTGAGGTGTTACTTACAGATAAATCTTTCTGCAGGTATATATATCTCTTTTAGGACGTATTTTTGATACCATTGTGTCTTGTTTTTCACAATTACACAAGTTAAAACTTTCACTAGATGTATATTACTTTTATGAGGCACTGTTGGAAACATATATCTTGTTTTTCGTAAACATCGCTGAACACACTTAGCCACAGATACGAATACAGGATTTACACATTATAAAGAAGCCAAAGATTGCAATATAACTACAGTATCAAAGATTTCAAGTTGACCAGAGGCATTATTAGTCATCGCACAGACTGACAAGAGATTTGTCTTTATTACATAGAAAATAAATGTAAATTAGCTTAAACTATTAAAATATTTATTTATAAATTAACTGTGCAATTTTAACAGGTATATTAAACTAAATTTTTTACATAATATTTCAGTTACATTTAAGATTATTGGTATTGAGAGTATTATGACAGCTAATTTCTTGCTCCTTCCATTGGCTGATCTTGGCATATGATGTCAGGGATGAGAGATTGATGGTTAACTTGAAATAATAAGTAATGCTGGTACTTGAAAGGGTGTGGAAAAGGAGTTGGCGGTGGGGGGGGGGGTATAGGAAAAAGGAGAGGGGGGGAGGGGGGGGCATTTTGTTTCTGAATGACTGTTTAGTTTTTTAAGTTCAAAGAATCCTTAAAATTCTGAAAGAAGGAGTTATTCGCCAATTCTGTCTGCTCATTTAAAATGGTATGTGGGGAATTATGTTTGTGGGTGAAAATCTCTAATTGTTCGAGAAGATCCATCTTGAATCCCTTGTCTACAGTGTGTAGGATTTGAAGGTTAGTTTTAATGTCTGTTATGGAATGTTTATTATCTGCTAGATGGGTAGCAAAAGTGGATCTATTTAAGTTGTTTAGGCGAAGTGCATCAGTGTGCTCTTTGTATCGGATCTCAAAATTTCTACCTGTTTGCCCTATGTAGTAGCAGGAGCAGCTGTCACATCTTAATTTATATATACCAGATTTTTGGTAGGGTGTGATGGCTATTTTGGTGTTGTGGACTATTTTGTTCTGTATTTTGTTGTTAGTGTGAAAACTTATTTTGACATTATGTGGTTTGAATAGCTTAGCAAGTTTGTATGAGATATTGCCGAGAAACGGCATACAAACGAATTTGGTTTCTTCTGCTACTGAGGTCTGGCTTGCTGGTTTTGCTTTGTTAGATATAATGTTTTTATCTAATTTTTCAATTATGCTTGGGTCATAAGCATTGTTTGATGCTATTGTTTTTAATATATTGATTTCATTAATTTTTGCAGTAGGATCAGCTTGAATCTTGTTGATACGGTTAAGTGCTGATTTGAAAAAAGCTAGTTTATGCTGATTTGGGTGGCATGATGTATTGTTTATTATGACATCTGAAGTGGTGGGTTTCCTATATATCTGAAATTTATGTTTGTTGTTGTGATGTGTTATGTTTAGGTCAAGAAAATAGATACCTTTTTGGGTTTGGTGTTCTACTGTGAACTGTATTTTGGGGTGAACATTATTAAGTTTACCAGCTAAGGCCTCAATTTCAGTGGCTGTCCCATCATATAACAACAGGGTGTCATCAACATATCGTTTATAATAAATGATTTTGTCTGTTTCTATTGGGTTTGCTTTAAAGAATTTAATTTCGAGATCATTAATGTAGATGTCAGCAAGAAGGCCAGCTAGACTACTGCCCATTGCTAGACCATCATGTTGAATATATATTTTGTTGTTGAAGGTGAAGTAATTGTGGGACAGCACTAATTCAAGTAAATCCATCAGCTCACAGATTTCCATGTCACTTAACTTTTTATGTTGTAATAAGTTATTTTTTATTATTCGAAGTGTGTCTATTATAGGTATGTTTGTGTACAGGTTGACAATATCAAGGGATGCAAAGTTAGCTGCATTGGGAATGGAAATTTCTCTGATACTGTCAATCAAATCATAGGTGTTTTTTATGGAATAATTGGTTGGGAATGTATAATATTTCTTGAGTATTTCATGCAGTTTTTTAGTCACTTTGTACCCTGGGCTATTTATGGAATTCACAATCGGGCGTATCGGGTGTCCATCTTTATGAATTTTAGGTTGTGATCTAAGCTTTGGTGCTGTAGGGTTCATTATAACACATTGTTTGGCTTCAATGGATGTCAGCAGAAAGTTACAATTTTTTTAACATGTCTTTTATTTTAGCTTGGTATTTGGGAGTGGGGTCAGATTTCAACTCAGTTATGTTGTTATTCTTGAAAAATTCTAGGGTTTTCTTAATGTAATCAGACTCGTACATTATCACGGCTGTGCTGCCTTTGTCAGATTTAACAACAAGGGCACTACTATTTGTTAGCTTTTTGTTAATTTGTTTCAGTGTTGCAGATTCATCATGTTTATTACTATGGAGCCTTTGTACATCTATGGTTTTCTTTATTATTTTGTTTGCATCATGGGCTAGAGCATTTTGATCATTCTGATCTAGTTTTGATGCTATACATGCTATTTTGGTGTTAGTTATTAGGTCTTTAACACTGTTGTAATCAAGTTTTGTGGCAATATTATGTTTAAGTCCCTTATTTAACAAATTTAATTCTGTGCTATTGAAATTAATGCTTGTTGTGTTAACTACTCTCTCAAAGAATTTATGTTGCACGGGAGGGCATTCATTAGGTGGAATGGGGGATTTTTTGGCAATCAGGAGTGATAGCTTTTCTTTTTGTTTATGTGCAATTTTCAGCATCTCTTTATTCACATTTAGTTGGGTTAGATCTAAGAAATTCATGATTTGACTTAGAGTGAGATAGTTGCTTAACTCTAAGTGCAGCATGTAGATGTCCCTGTTTAACAAGTCTTTTCGTTTGTAATGTAATCTAATTTCATTTTTGATCCATACAATTTCACATTTTCTCTTGGTTGCTTGTGCAGATTCACTCTGGTCTTTAACTACAACTCTTATGTAATTAGGAGTTACATTCTCTAAGATACATTGCTTATTAAATTTGATGGCAAGAATAGTTTTCATTAGTTTCACTTTGCACTTCCTGTATTTGTTCATTGTTCCTTTTACCTGGCTAGGTAGCAAAATAAGACTTTTATCCATTGTGGATGTGGAACACTGCGACTGTGGTGTGAAAAGGTTTTCAGAAATTACTGCAACCAGTCGCCTTTTATGTAGATGTATTTTATTTAACCATGACCGGTTTCGAGCTGCCTAGCAACTCATCATCAGATGGTATATACATTTAGTGCTTTTTTTTGTACCCATTGTGTGGGTGGTTGAGTATCTGTGGCTAAACAGAAACGAGAACAAATAATCGCTACATAAAAGGCGACTGGTTGCAGTAATTTCTGAAAACCTTTTCACACCACAGTCGCAGTGTTCCACATCCACAATGGATAAAAGTCTGAAGTGGTAAGATCTCCGGCTAAGCGCGTCTCCGCTAAGTCCGTAGGACAATGGATTTCTTAAGTTCAGCCTAACTGAAAATTTAATTGCCTTTATTTCAGGTTTAGAACTAAAATATCTTATGTTATCTCAAATTGCAACACAGTGTAATTCGAGTGTGAAGTTCAGAATATCTTCCAGTAGTTGCTTTGTCACTACTTTGTGAGTAAAGTGGAACCACGTGTTAATGATCTGTAACTCTAACTAAGATCATCAATCTCAAATGCGAATGTGCGTGAGATTATAACATCTCGTCTTGACAATATTTTTCAATATAGCAACTTTTCTTTATGTACAACCCACGTGGGGTGTACTTTGTGAGACCAGTATTGCGTTTCGATGTAATTTATTTTGATTATCAAAATTATTGTGTAGTTACACTCTTTGTACAAACCAAGTTGACCACGTAAAGCATGTGGTGTAATCATCAAAGTAGCCCTCAGCTATTGTTTTTGGGAAGACTTCACAGAGAGTTAGTATGAATTTAGTATACCAGTGTGTGGTAATTTCATGACGGACAGGATTGCGCTACGAACGTAACTTCTTTGGGTGAAAATTGAATCGGTTGGTTGTGGTTAATTTCCTCTTGCATATGTTTCGACGTTCTTTGTGCTATTTTATGATTGCAGTGTCGTATGCATTCTCCCAATCTTGGCTCCATATTTGATGTGTTCCGTAAGATCACAAACTCACATTTTCACAATCCTAAATAAGGCACCAGTTTAATTATGAATCAAGTTTAATATGCTGAAATTTTAACGGAACAATGATCAATGTTAAAATAATCGTCCAAATATAAACTGATTTATTTCTTTTTATTTAAATTCTCTTTATGTATATATATATCACCAGTTGTCGTAAGATGACTATTAATAGATTATCATTAATGTTAATCTGGTTGGGAATTTGGTGAGCTAGACTGGATACCTGGTGAAACAGTTGCTCAGTAATGCAAGGTTAACTTCCCCAGATAACTCACAGCTTTTAACCCGCTTTTATTGTCTTGAGTATCAGCACCGCTTTCAGAACAACTTAATGCATCAACATTACAGAGTCCGTAACTTGCAAACTAATTGACGGAGTTGTCTCATTTTCTGGTGAAAGTGTAGCTTAAAGTCCAACTTAAAGACATCACTGTAGGTGTCCGAAATGGTCACCATTAACATCCACACACAAACGATGCCGCCGAACTGCAGCACGAACTACTGACTGCGACGTGTTCAGATGGATATTTGCACACGAATGTACTATGGGTTCTCAAAGTTCATCCAGTGTGCGTGGCTTTTGTCGATAAATGACGTCCTTTAGTGTTCCCCACAGGTTAAAGTCCAGAGGAGTTAGGTCTGGGGAACGTGGTGGATACTCCACAGCACCTATACGGCCTATCCATCTTCCTGGTAAATTTTTGTCGAGATACGCCCTAACTCGATTTTGGTAGTGGGCTGGGGCACCATCTTGTTGAAAGTAAACACTTCCGTCTCCATACAAGTCTCAGATGGCAGATAAAATGAATGTCTGAAGCTTCTGAAGGTACAACTCGCCGGTAACTGTGCCGTCAAAGAAGAATGGTCCAATCAAGCCCCGGTAAGACAAACCACACCACACATTCACTCCTGGCAAATTCACGGCTTTGTCTACATGGACGTTCGGATTTTCGGCGACCCAGTAGATGCAATTGTGGCGATTTACTGTACCATTGAGTTCGAACTGTGCATCATCAGACCACACAATCATCTCTGCAAACCTTTCACTGTTGCGCACTGTGTTAGTAAACCACTCTCAGTACTCCATTCTACGATCTGGGTCGTCCTCGTTCATTGCGTGTAGCAATCGTGGGATGTAGCATTTCCACTTTGTTGTCTTCAAAATTCGCCGAACACTTGAGCGACTGACTCCAGTTTCCACGAGCACACTGTCTCACAGACTTCTGTGGTGAGCGAGTGAATTGTTGTAACACACGACGGGAGTTAGATGGACTTGTTACTGTTACAGGTCGTCCAGATCGTTATCTGTGTACATCTTTAACACAGCCTTCGGCTTCAAATTTGTCTCGAATGTGACGAATCGTTAAACGTGTCAGTGGCTCTATTTGATACTCATTTCGCCATTGCCGTTGAACCTCATTAATGTTTTCGTACTTAAAATACCACTTCGAAACTGACTTCCTTTCATCGAATGTAAGCCTTGCGCCAGCCATGTTTACTGGAGTAACTAGGTGCAACTAATAACAATACACTGACTATCTGGCGACTGTCATCTGACAAAACAAAACAACGCAATACAATGCTTGTGTGGCCATTGCCGGAACCACAAACATTAAACTACCAAAGATGAGACAACTCCATCAATTAGTTTTCCAGTTATGGACTTCTAAACAGTGGATACATTTTTTGGACCCCTCCATAGTTAGGTCATTAACATTGCAAGATCACAAGCTAATGTAAGCACGAGATAAGCAATTGCGCATTTGAAATGCTGGTAAATTAATAAACGCTGTAACCATCAGAATAGTGAATGTAAGCATGCAAACGTGCATACATTGAGTTGTACAGTTTGTGGAACGGAGTTCTGTGCCTGTTGCACTTGGTCGGTCAGTACAGCGACAGTTAATGCTATTTGTCGATAAAGCTGGAGTTGCCGTCCTACCATGTCCCATCTGCGTTCCATTGGAGACTGATTTATTGATCGTGCAGCCCAGGGAAAATGTTGACACTCTGTAGACCGTGATGGGTATGTGGGTGATCGTTATCCTGTTGGAAAACACCCCTCTCCCCCTCTTGGAAGGCTGTTTACGAATGGCAGCAGAACAGATCGAATCACCAGAATGACACAAAAATTTGCAGCCAGGGTGCATGGGATATCCGTGAGAGTGCTTCTGCTGTCGTACGAAATCGCATTCCAGATCGTAACTCAAGGTCCAGGACCAGTGTATCTACCACGCAGGCCTTCAGCTGGTCTTCTTCTAAACAACATACGGCCATCACACCTCCAGCTTTCATCAGCAAACACAACAGATCTCCAACTTGCCATCTAACGAGCTCTTTCTTGATGCCTCTTATGTCAGAAATGGCGGTGGTCCGGGGTCAGTGGAATGCACCTTACGAGCTATCTGGTTCTCAGTTTTTGAAGAAACTGATCTCCAGCAGTCCGCTGTGTTCCCGTGGTTCGAACAGCTGCTCAAATTGCTGTTGCAGGTTGTGTACGAAGAGTCAGAGCCATACGATGGCCTTTCCTTTCGGTAGTGCCACGTGTCTGTCCGGAGTCTGGTTGTCTTGTGACTGTACGTTCTCGTGACCACTGCTGCCTGTAATGATGTACAATGCCTACATTCGTGCAAAGTCTCTCTTCAACATCGCAAAAGGAACATTCAGTTTCTCGTAGCCGTATTTCAAGAACTCGTTCAAACTCAATGAGGTGTTGATAATGCCGTCTTTGTTGCCTTAAAGACAGTGTTGAATAACAGCAACTCACCGTGCCCGTAAAGACATTCTTGACTAACAGTAACTCAACACCTAATTTTCACGATGGTTACAGTGTGTATTTAACGCAAACCTGATTTGCATCCCTGTAATGGCACTACTAGCGTCACTCTTATGTGACTGGCGCAAAATCTGAATCTACATCATCTTTCAGATATCAGCACACACTCCTCTGCAGAGTGAAAATCTCACTCTGGAATCTTCCCCCGGGCTGTGGCTAAGCCATGTCTCCGCAATATCCCTTCTTCCACGAGTGCTAGTTTTGCAAGGTTCGCAGGAGAGCTTCTGTGAAGTTTTGAAGGTAGGAGACGAGGTACTGGCAGAAGTAAAGCTGTGAGGACGGGGCGTGAGTCGTGTTTGGGTAGCTCAGATGGTAAAACACTAGTCCGCTAAAGGCAAATGTCCCGAGTTCGAGTCTCGGTCCGGCACACAGTTTTAATCGGCCAGGAAGTTTCATATCAGCGCAACTCCACTGCAGACTGAAAATCTCATTCTGGAAACATCCCCCAGGCTGTGGCTAAGCCGTGTCTCCGCAATATCCTTTCTTCCAGGAGCACTAGTTCTGCAAGGTTCGCAGGAGAGCTTCTGTGAAGTTTGGAAAACTAGCAGACGAGGTACTGGCGGAAGTAAAGCTGTGAAGACGGGGCGTGAGTCGTGCTTGGGTAGTTCATACGGTAGAGCACTTGCCCGTGAAAGGCAAATATTCCGAGTTCGAGTCTCGGCCAGTTACTCAGTTTCAATGTCTCAGGAAGTTTCATATCAGCGCACACTCCGCTGCAGAGTGAAAATCTCATTCTGGAAACATTCTTGTATCTCACACAGCTTCTTCTTGGAGTTGTGACGTTATTTCCATCACTGAAAAACGTTCTTATGAGAGGTAGTAAATAACGTGTAAACATACGAACCAAAATATTATGACTATCTCCTTAATACCACATTGATCCAGCTTTAGAACGAAGTCCTGCACCGATCGCGGGCAACATGGACTCGGCAAGGTTTCTGAAGGAGTATGGCTTCATATGTCCAGAGCCTTGTAAGTTGCTGGCCGGTGGGCATCAAATTAGCGCCCAAGACGCATTCCATCGCGTGCAGGTCACGTGAAGCTGGTGGCCGACAGGTCACAATCATCCTCGTCACACAACTCTAACCTGGTTCTGCCTACTACCGTAGATTCATCGCTGGTTGATGACATGCACAGTTATCCTACTTAAAGATGCCATCCATGTCGAGAAAGACATAAAGCATGAAGGGTTACAGGCTGAGTGCAGTAATGTTCACGTAGTCCACAGCTGTCATGAAGCCTTCAGTAACTACAGGTCCCGCTGAAGCCCAGGTGATGTCCCCCGCGGCATAGTTCTGCCCCACACAGATCTACATCCGTGGCGCCGTCCATCTGGTTCGAGCAGCCGTTCGCCTGGAAGATGGTGTGTACAGTGACCGGGCTAAGTATCTCACGAAATAAGCGTCAAACGAAAACACTACAAAGAACGGAACTCCTCTATCTTGAAGGCGGAACCAGATGGCACTATGGTTGGCCCACTAGATGGCGCTGCCATAGGTCAAACGGATATCAAATGAGTTTTTTTTATATAGGAACACCCATTTTTTATTATATATTCGTGTAGTACGTAAAGAAATGTGAATGTTTTAGTTCGACCACTTTTTTCGCTTTGTGATAGATGGCACTGTAATAGTCACAAACATATGGCGCACAATTTTAGTCGAACAGCTGGTAACAGACAGGTATTTTAAATTAGGTACAGAACGTAGGTACGTTTGAACATTTTATTTTGGTTGTTCCAATGTGATACATGTACCTTTGTGAACTTATCATTTCTGAGAACACATGCTGTTACAGCGTGATTACCTGTAAATACTACATTAATGCAATAAATGTTCAAAATGATGTCCGTCAACATCAATGCATTTGACAATACGTGTAACGACATTCCTCTCAACAGCGAGTAGTTCCCCTTCCGTAATGTTCGCACATACATTGACAATACGCTGACGTATGTTGTCAGGCGTTGTCGGTGGATCACGATAGCAAATATCCTTCAACTTTCCCCACAGAAAGAAATCCGGGGACGCCAGGTCCGGTGTACGTGCGGGCCATGGTATGGTGCTTCGACGACCAATCCACCTGTCATGAAATATGCTAACCAATGCCGCTTCAACCGCACGCGAGCTATGTGCCGGACATCCATCATGTTGGAAGTACATCGCCATTCTGTCATGCAGTGAAACATCTTGTAGTAACATCGGTAGAACATTACGTAGGAAATCAGAATACATTGCAACATTTAGATTGCCATCGATAAAATGGGTGCCAATTATCCTTCCTCCCATAATGCCGCACCATACATTAACCCGCCAAGGTCGCTGATGTTCCACTTGTCGCAGCCATCGCGGATTTCCCGATGCCCAATAGTGCATATTATGCCGGTTTACGTAACCGCTGTTGGTGAATGACATTTCGTCGCTAAATAGAATGCGGGCAAAACATGTGTCATCGTCCCGTAATTTCTCTTGTGCCTAGTGGCAGAACTGTACACGACGTTCAAAGTCATCGCCATGCAATTCCTGGTGCATAGAAATATAGTACGGGCGCAATCGATGTTGATGTAGCATTCTCAACACCGACGTTATTGAGATTCCCGATTCTCCCGCAATTTTTCTGCTACTGATGTGCGGATTAGCCGCGACAGCAGCTAAAACAGCTACTTGGGCATCATCACTTGTTACAGGTCGTGGTTGACGTTTCATATGTGGCCGAACACTTCCTATTTCCTTAAATAACGTAACTATCCGGCGAACGGTCCGGACACTTGGATGATGTCGTCCAGGATACCGAGCAGCATACATAGCACACGCGCGTTGGGCATTTTGATCACAATAGCCATACATCAACACGATATCGACCTTTTCTGCAATTGGTAAACGGTCCGTTTTAACACGGGTAAACAAATACTGTCCGCACTGGCGCCATATTACGTGATACCACGTACTTATACGTTTGTGACTATTACAGCGCCATCTATCACAAAGCGAAAAAAGTGGTCCAACTAAAACATTCACATTTCTTTACGTACTACACGAATATGTAATAAGAAATGGCGGTTCCTATTTAAAAAAAACCTCATTTGATATCCGTTTGACCTATGGCAGTGCCATCTAGCGGGCCAACCATAGCGCCATCTGGTTTACACCTTCAAGCTAGACGAGTTTCGTTCTTCGTAGTGTTTTCGTTTGACGTTTATTTCCTGAGGTACTTGGCCCGGTCACGATCAATGGACCACCCTGTATATTAATGCGGAAGATCTTACTCCCCTTCTAGCACCAGTTTATCGTAGATCGCTGCAGCAGCGAAGGGTACTGAGCGACTGGAAAAAGTGGAGGTCATTCCCATTTTCAAGAAGGGTCGTAGGACAGATGCACGTAATTACATTGACGTCGAACTGTTGTAGAATTCTGGACATTTTTATGCTTAAGAGTTATGACCTTTTGAAGAAGGCAAATCTGCTCTACAAAAATCAACATGGATTCCGCAAAGAAATATCTTGTGAATCTCAGCTCTCTCTCTGTTCCTCCATGAGATCCTCAGGGCAGCAGGCGACGGCGCTGAGGTTGATGTCGTGTCCCTTGACTTCGAGAAAGCATTTGACACCATCGCGCACTGCCATCTACTGGAAAAAATACCATCTCATCGAGTATCAGACCATATTTACAACTAGACTAAAAGCTTCCTTACGGACAGAACTCAGCACATCGGCCGACCGGAGTGGCCGTGCGGTTCTAGGCGCTACAGTCTGGAACCGAGCGGCCGCTACGTTCGCAGGTTCGAATCCTGCCTCGGGCATGGATGTGTGTGATGTCCTTAGGTTAGTTAGGTTTAATTAGTTCTAAGTTCTAGGTGACTGATGACCTCAGAAGTTAAGTCGCATAGTACTGAAAGCCATTTGAACCATTCAACACGTCGTTCTTAACGGAACAAACCCGGTAGATGTATAGATAATTTCCGGAGTACCCCATGCAAGTGTGACACAACCGCTACTTTTCACAATACACATAAATGGTCTAGTAGAAAGCGTAGAAAGCTCTTTAATACTGTTAGCAGATGGTGGTATCTAAGAAAGTAGCAACGGCACAAGTCAGTATACATTTGTAGAATGACCTGTGGATGGCTGACGAATGGTGCAGGCTCTGGCAGTGGACCCTGAACGTAAATAAATGTAGCATGTTCGACACGTATAGGAAAAGGAATTCACTACTGTACAACTACAATACAATCTACAACTACACTGTTGATGACAAATTGTTGGAAACAGTATGTACCCTAAACTAAGTTAGAATAACTATCAAAAGCGACATTAAGTGGAATGGTTCGAATGGGTCTAAGCACTCTGGGACTTAACATCTGAGGTCATCAGTCCCCTAGACTTAGAACTACTTAAACCTAACTAACCTAACGACATCACACACATCCATGCCAGAGGCAGGATTCGAACCTGCGACCGTAGCAGCAGCGCGGTTCCGGACTGAAGCTCCTAGAGCCGCTCGGCCACAGCGGCCTGCTAAGTGGAATGACCACGCGAAAAAATAGTAGAAAAATCGTGCGCCAGACTGAATTCATAGCAAGAATCTTAAGCAAACGTCAATGATCCTCGAAAGAAGTGTCTTTCGAAACACTTCTTCCACCGCTTCTTGAGGACTGTTCGCTAATATGGGAACGTTCCAGGCTGGATAATAGACGAGATCCTACGAAGAGCAGGGCGTTTCGTCTCAATGTCACTTAGAAGGCCCCAAAGTGATACAGAGATGCTTAACAAACTCCAGCCGAGGTGCTATAACGGAGGGCCGTGCATCACGGAAGGGTTCACTACTGAAATTTGGAGAAAGTACGTCCAGTGAAGAATCGCACAGCAGATTACTTCCTCGCACACACATCTAGCGAAATGATCACTATCAGAAACTTTGAGAAATTGTAGCTAATACAGAAGTTTACCGATATTCATTCTTCCCATGCATCATTCGCAAATTGAATAGGTTTGTGAGGGGGTGGGGGCGGTGGAGGGAGGGATCAGTTAGTTGTACCAGAAGTATCTGCAGCCACACACGATTAGGAGGCATGCAGAGAATTCGATTCTACACAGAGTACGCGAAAGAACTTTCCCCCCTTCTAACAGCCGTGTACCGCAAGTCTCTAGAGGAACGGAAGGTTCCAAATGATTGGAAAAGAGCACAGGTAGTCCCAGTCTTCAAGAAGGATCGTCGAGCAAATGCGCAAAACTATAGACCTATATCTTTGACGTCGATCTGTTGTAGTATTTCAGAACATGTTTTTTGCTCGCGTATCATGTCGTTTCTCAAAACCCAGAATCTACTCTGTAGGAGTCAACATGGATTCCGGAAACAGCGATCGTGTGAGACCCTACTCGCTTTATTTGTTCATGAGACCCAGAAAATATTAGATACAGGCTCCCAGGTAGATGCCATTTTCCTTGACTTCCGGAAGGCGTTCGATACAGTTCCGCACTGTCGGCTGATAAACAAAGTAAGAGCCTACGGAATATCAGACCAGCTGTGTGGCTGGATTGAAGAGTTTTTAGCAAACAGAACACAGCATGTTGTTCTCAATGTAGAGACGTCTACAGACGTTAAAGTAACTTCTGGCGTGCCACAGGGGAGTGTTATGGGACCATTGCTTTTCACAATATATATAAATGACCTAATAGGTAGTGTCGGAAGTTCCATGCGGCTTTTCGCGGATGATGTTGTAATATACAGAGAAGTTGCAGCATTAGAAAATTGTAGCGAAATGCAGGAAGATCTGCAGCGGATAGCCACTTGGTGCAGGGAGTGGCAACTGACCCTTAACATAGACAAATGTAATGTATTGCGAATACATAGAAAGAAGGATCCTTTATTGTATGATTATATGATAGCGGAACAAACACTGGTAGCAGTTACTTCTGTAAAATACCTGGGGGAATGCATACGGAACCATTTTAAATGCAATGATCATATAAAATTAATTGTTGGTAAGGCGGGTGCCTGGTTGAGATTCATTGGGAGAGTCCTTAGAAAATGTAGTCCATCAACAAAGAGGGTGGCTTACAAAACACTCGTTCGATCTATACTTGATTATTGCTCATCAGTGTGAGATCCTTACCAGGTCGGGTTGACGGAGGAGATAGAGAAGACCCGAAGAAGAGCGGCGCGTTTCGTCACTGGGTTATTTGGTAAGCGTGATAGCGTTACGGAGATGTTTAGCAAAGTCAAGTGGCAGACTCTGCAAGAGAGGCTCTCTGCATCGCGGTGAAGCTTGCTGGCCACGTTTCGAGAGGGTGCGTTTCTGGATGAGGTATCGAATATATTGCTTCCCCCTACTTATACCTCCCGAGGAGATCACGAATGTAAAATTAGAGAGATTCGAGCGCGTATGGAGGCTTTCCGGCAGTCGTTCTTCCCGCGAACCATACGCGACTGGAACAGGAAAGGGAGGTAATAACAGTGACACGTAAAGTGCCCTCCACCACACACTATTGGGTGGCTTGCGGAGTATAAATGTAGATGTAGATGAATGAAGAAGATCCAGAAGAACTGTGTGAAAGAGCTATTGAAATGTGACAACCACTTCCCTGCAATGTGACAGCTCTACGGATTCTATTCATCAGGAGTGGAATCAGCTGGATATGGCGTACTTGAAGTAACTACTGTGCTCTCTCCCTTCCCGAAATGAGAATATTATCGAAGCTTGTGGCGGCGTTTCGAAGTGTCAGCACGATGTTTGTTGAAGGTGACTATTCTCTTGTCCAGCGTACTTGGCTCTGAGCACTATGGGACTTAACATCTATGGTCATCAGTCCCCTAGAACTTAGAACTACGTAAACCTAACTAACCTAAGGACAGCACACAACACCCAGCCATCACGAGGCAGAGAAAATCCCTGACCCCGCCGGGAATCGAACCCGGGAACCCGGGCTGGGAAGCGAGAACGCTACCGCACGACCACGAGATGCGGGCTACCAGCGTACTTACAAGATCTTCTGAAGTCACCTTAAGATTCTTAAGTTATGGTTGAAACAATTCGTGACAAACAACACTCCACTGCAGATAGGGCAGATGCTTCATAGATAAGCAACAAAACATATCAGCCAGAATTTACTCTACAAACAGCCTCCAGAATGTGTTACTTACTGCTGCTGCTGCTCCGCCACGTCCCGAACTCCACAGACGCTGATTCGGTGGGCTGCTCGTCGTCCCCCGCGTCTTCGCTGTCTTGCTGGCTGCCCTCAGGCTCTGCAGCAGGACTCCTCTCCTCCTCCAAGACATCTTCAAAGCTGACTCCCTTTTCTTCATCCATTTCCCACTGCTCCTCCTCCACGTTTGACAGCCAGCATCCTTCGTCTTCTACTAGTGACCGTTCCATAGCCATGGATGAAGTTGTTGCCTGCAACGGCATTTAAAACAATCTTCTAAGAGAACCTCTATGATATAACATGTATGAAAGCTGGTCAAATAATATAAAGATAACAGCGCTGCAAGTAATTGTTCCGCCATCCGGAAAATAGGTTCCACAATGGTCTTCCCTATTATACCAAATGTAAGTAAGCGCGTAACTCTGATATGGATCTTGTTTCTACCTGTGCTCTTGAAGCCCATCGGTCTGTGGTATGCTGGTATAGCAATCAGTCAACTTGCTCGTAAAGGTATTGAGACATTCACAATGTATACAACAGACGAAAAGAAAAATGAATATTGCTGAATTCTCTGCCCCGGGACTGGGTGTTTGTATTGTCCTCATCATTCCATCATCATTCGTGAAAGTGGCTACATTGGACTGTGTACAGATTGGGAATTTGCACGGGCGCTGATGAACGCGCATTTGAGTGCCCCACAAACCGAACATCATCATCATCATCATCATTGCAATATTGGTGCAGTTGTCTGCTGAAGAATATCCTGATCGTGCCAAGCGCTCACGTTATGTCTTTGCAAACATTACAATAAATTATGAAACTGGAAGCGTAGAGAATAAAATACGCCAAGGAAAAGGAAGAGCAGCTAATGAAAGAAATGAAACTCACATTTTAGTAGCAGTAAGATAGAATGAAAATGTCATTAAGAAGCATCTCAGTAGTTAGAGGGTGGTTTCATAAGTCTGGTTAATTTCCGTGAAAGAAGGGAACGTTTTTGCTGTGCCCTCATGACTGGTAAGCTTGATTATTCTGAGGATCATATAAAGAATTTCAACAATGTACCGCCTACAGTTCTTCGTTGAAAGCTGTCTGAATTGGCCAGTGCGTCAACTGTGATTGAAAACGCAGGAAAATCAGTTTCGTGCTGTAATGAAGCATTTTGGTTTGAACGGTTGGACTCCCACACAAATGAATAAAGAGCTGAATGAAGATCACGCGGACTCTGCACCATCACTGAAGACCATTTATTTTTGGACTAATGAATTTAAACGTCGTCGGACAAGCAACGATGAGAGGTTCTATGCCCTCTTTTGGATGTCACCTCTAATTCTCATCAATTATATTAATGTTTAATGTCATTGCACGGTGGTAACATGCTGAATAAGGTTATTGTAATGAGAGTATTTGTACTGAGAGCTGAAAATACTTTCCACTTGATTCCTATGCATGTTGGGTTACTTCGCTGGGTGCACCGAAGGGCGCAGCACACTGCGTTTCCGGTTGGGGACTCCACTTCCGAGAATACTGAGAGGGTCGTACATCAATGGGCTTAAGTGCCTGGTGGGACGACTGACGTCAGTAGAGTTTCGCCTATTGTATGCAGGGCGAAACGACCTGCGAGACGCCTGAGTGTCGTCGCAGTTTATGTGTTTACCGTTCCGGCGCGTCTGGAACGAAGACTGCTGGCGATACTATTTGCATTGTCCTCACGATTCTGATAATACTTGTGGACCATGTCCTGCTGGGGACGACTGTCTGGCGCCGGATGCCCGGTGGTCTAGGTACGTTGCTTTCGTAGCCAGCCAAACGGCCAGTTCAGTGCCTTCAGCTGAATAGCAGAGGCATGATTGATTAACTTAAACTGAGGCTAGTTGACGTCATAAAGCTCTGCTCGAAACTGGAGGGAACAGACGCTATTGGCGCGAATGATGTTCTGAGACAGTGTGGGGCAATTTTGGAATCAGAACTGAATGCTGATTCGCGGTTTTCGAGGCTAGTAGAGAGTTGAGCAATGTTGGCTTCGCTCTTGCGTTGTGTTGGTGTAGGTCATTTGGAATCTGATCTTCGTCAGAATCGGACGGTCTTGCGACTTAGTCGCACTTTTTCGGCAGAACTTAGAAGTCTCGGACAGCCTTCGAGGACAGGGGTTGAGACAGAGTTGCTGCACAGCAGAAGTCGGCGCCTACATCATCAGAACGCTGCCTACCGATGACCTGCTACATATTTCAGGATGGTAAAGTATTTTGAGGCTCCGGCATTGTAGGACCTATCAATTTTATACTGAAGTCCTCAACAGCATGCGCGCTCGCTTTGCTGCAAGTCCACGTTACTGTTTCTCCTTGTGATCCTATTTGAGCTCTCGCTAGTAATCGCGATACTGCAATGTAGTCTGGAGAGTAAGAGTTCATTCATTAGGACCTCCAATCATTATCGTCAATCTACTGCATTACAGAGAGTAGGAGCCCCTTGTTTTCGAGCCAACTCTTATTCTCATAATAGCTCAGTATACGCTATCCTTTAACCTATTGTTTGTGTCGATAATCATGTGCCTTTATGTTCTGATGTATAATAAATATCTTTGTAATATTTAATCCGCATATCATTTCGTAGATATATGCAAAATATTCCTGTTGCTTATTATGATAAAGTTCTCTTTTCTTTGAGTACATAACGATTTTTATTAAATTATTGTGAGTGTGCACTCCTTATTTTACCAACTAGCAGGGTCCACCATTATTTCCTTTCGTTACCGTTGTGTGCATGATTAATTAGATAGTAGGTAAGGAGCGGGTCGAGTGCATGTCTCGTTCTCATGCACAATGCGTCAGAATTAAAGAGGTACAAACTATTCTCCATCCCGGAAACTCGCACCGAAGACGAAGTGCACTGTGGTCAGCAGAAAGGAAACCATTGACAAAAATCAATGATTTGGTAACACAAGAACGCCGAATAAAAAGTAATGGGGTTGCTGAGACTGTAGGCAACTCATATGAGCGAGTGAATAATATCCTGCACGCAGAATTGATAATGAAGAAGCTATGTACGAGGCGGCTGCCCTAGTTGGTGGCATTCGACCAAGAGTGCATCCGGCACAATATTGTGGCACAATGTCTGACGATGTTTGATCGCAATCCACAAGCTATTGATGGAACTTGGATCCTGCATTACACACCAAGGTTGAAACTGCAGTTAAACCAGTGGATAAAGGCTGGTAAAAGTACACCGAATAAGTAAAGACCATTTTGTTAGCTGGTAAGGTGATGTCAGTTCTTTATTGGAATTCCTTAGAAATAATCCTCATAGATTACTTGGAAGAGACGGAACCCTAACTGTATCCTATTATGCTACTTCATTGGATCGTTTGAAACTTGCATCGGCTGAACAGAGGCCAAAGTTTGCACGGAGGAAGTGCTCCTTCGCCAGTACAATAACGAAGGCGAGAGTACACGATTTGGGCCTTGAATCCTATCCACGAGACTAGGCCCTAGCTGACATCTTCCTGTTTTCTAACTTGAAACATCGGCTTGCTGGGAAGAAATTTTCATTAAATGACGAAATGGTAGTTGCAGTCAACGAGTTTTTTGCAGTTTGATATAATCTGATGAAAAAGCTGGAACATAGCTGGACCAAATGTATATACCTCACTTGAGGCTATGTTGATAGGTAAGGTAAGTTGTTTAAGAAGTAGAGTTTTTGTGGCTTTCTTTCAGACTTAATCAACCCGGCATCGTACGAGAGGTATCAATCAAATAAGTGTTCCGCGAATATTACATTACATCGCATTTCATCCTCTTCACATTTCGCTGCATCTACAGCTTCATGGCAATGACATCCAAAAATACAGTTTTTCGAACGTTGTCTACGCAAAGTGCAAAGTGATGCCACATATCATGCAGATTTTTGTTTAAGGAAGAAGCATCGTTGACAAACCACAGGCAAGTCAATCTCCACAATATGCACTAATAGTCAGTAGGAAATCCACACTGACTGAAAGAAGTTGATAAA
Source organism: Schistocerca cancellata (assembly GCF_023864275.1). Classification (NCBI taxonomy): domain Eukaryota; kingdom Metazoa; phylum Arthropoda; class Insecta; order Orthoptera; family Acrididae; genus Schistocerca; species Schistocerca cancellata. The sequence continues at coordinate 139,836,908 of NC_064634.1, read as the reverse complement.
AACAACGCTCTTGGTCTATTAATGTTTGGTGCGTGTTCCTCAAGACCCTTACCATAACTCCATATTTTATTGATGGGAATCTAAATACATTCAAGCATCTCGAGTTCCTAAGATGTACTGCCGTCGCAGCTATTGGAAGACAAATCACTGGACATAACGTGATCAGTGTGGTACCAGCATCCCACACATATGATGAAGACACTCTTACACAAAATCTCGAGAGCATTGGAACGATCGTTCAGGGAACGCAAAATGGTCTGCACACTCCCTAAACTCAAAAATTCTACTATTTTATCTATGGCAAAAACTAAAACAAGAGGTCTGTTAGAAAACATCGACGGCTCCCCAAGGAATAAAGTTCTTTATAACAAGAGCCTGTGCTGCCATTAACTCCAGATGAAATTCAACGTGCAGTGTTGTTTCTTCATAATCACTTTATAGCGTGTACCAAGGCTCCAGTCAACATTTTGAGCACTTGGTATGACAGCCGTGATAGTAAACACACGTACCGTACCTGAGTTACGTATTTGCTCACATTTGGCATAATAGGGAAGACGTTCGTGGAAATTATTCTCCTGTCGGTGGGACAGTGTTTACGGCGCTGTTATCTTGATACTATTTGATCAAATCCCATTCAGATGATGTCCTTGAACTTCTCTTACAAATAATTTCAAATGCCATAAAAACTATGTACTTGTATTAGAAAAACACAACGTCTGTGTCTTGATACGCCTGGGTATTGAGTCAAACAGAACTAGGATGGCGTGTACAGTTACAGTTGCCCATGCAGCTTCAACGCGATACCACAGTTCATCAAGAGTAGTGCCTGGCGTATTGTGACGAGCCAGTTGCTCGGCCACCATTGAGCAAACGTTTTCAATTGGTGAGAAATCTGGAGAATGTGCTGGCCAGGGTAGCAGTCGAACATTTTCTGTATCCAGAAACGCCCGTACAGGACCTGCAACATGTGGTCGTGCATTATCCTGCTAAAATGTAGGGTTTCGCAGGGATCGAATGAAGGGTAGAGCCACGGGTCGTAACACATCTGAAATGTAACGTCCACTGTTCAAAGTGCCGTCAGTGCCAACAAGAGGTGACCGAGCCGTGTAACCAATGGCACCCCATACTATCACGCCGCGTGATACGCCAATATGGCGATGACGAATACACGCTTTCAATGTGCGTTCACCGCGATGTCGCCAAACACGGATGCGACCATCATGATGCTGTAAACAGATCCTGGATTCATCCGAAAAAAGTCATTTATCATGATGCTGTAAACAGAACCTGGATTCATCCGAGAAAATGACGTTTTGCTATTCGTGCAGCCAGGATCGTCGTTGAGTACACCATCGCATGGGCTCCTGTCTGTGATGCAGCGTCAAGGGTAATCGCAGCCATGGTCTCCGAGCTGATAGTCCATGCTGCTGCAAACGTCGTCGAACTGTTCGTGCAGATGGTTGTTGTCTTGCAAACCTCCCCATCTGTTGACTCAAGGATCGAGACATGGCTGCACGATCCGTTATAGCCATGCGGATAAGATGCCTGTCATCTCGACTGCTAGTGATATGAGGCCGTTGGGATCCAGCACGGCGTTCCGTATTACCCTCCTGAACCCACCGATTCCATATTCTGCTAACAGTCATTGGATCTCGACCAACATTAGAAGCAATGTCGCTATACGATAAACCGCAATCGGTATAACCTACAATCCGACCTTTATCAAAGTCGGAAACGTGATGGTACGCATTTTTCCTCCTTACACGAGGCATCACAACAACGTTTCACCAGGAAACGCCGGGCAACTGCTGTTTGTGTATGAGAAATCGGTTGGAAACTTTCCTGATTTCAGCACGTTGTAGGTGTCGCCACCGGCGCCAACTTTGTGTGATTGCTATGAAAAGCTACTCATTTGCATATCACAGCATCTTCTTCCTGTCGGTTAAATTTCACTTCTGTAGCAGGTCATCTTCGTGGTGTAGCACTTGTAATGGCCAGTAGTGTAGTTTCACTATCGATAACTTCTGATGTCGGTTATATTTGGTTTTTGCTGGCGCTAGTGTTTACAGCGTGTGTGTGTGTGTGTGTGTGTGTGTGTGTGTGTGTGTGTGTGTGTGTGCGCTATCATTGCGGAGTTTCCCTGAGAACCGACGCTTTAAATTCATTTGCACAGCGCTTACTTGCTGTAGTTTTGCCTCGAAAATTATAAGATGTGTTCCTGACGAAATATCGGCGCCTGTCGATGTCGTCACCCGGCTGGTTACCCGTAAGTTATCTGATATTGTGTTCGTCACGAGAAACTCAGGTGTCACAAAGGTGAGGCTTTTCGCGGATGATGGCCTTGTACACACAGAAGCTGCAACGCTAAAAAATTGTAGCGAAGTCCAGGAAGACCTGCAGAGGATTGGTGGCTGGTGCAGGGGTTGGCAGTTGACTCTCAAAATCAAGAAATGTAAGGTATTTCGCACAAATAGGCAGAAAACCTCATTATTGTATGACTGTACGATTATAGAACAATCATTGGAAGCAGCCACATCCATCAAACATCTCGGAGTATGCCATACGGAGTGATACAAAATGGAACGTCCACATAAAACTAATGGCAGGTAAGGCTGGTGCCAGACTGAAATTCGTTGGAATAATACTCAGGATAGGTTTTCCATTCGGAAAGGATGTAGCTTACAAACCCTCGTTCAACCAATACGTGAATGCTGCTCTTCAGAATCGGCTCCGTATCAGATACGAATGACGGAGGAAATATAGACGATAAAAACATGCAGTGCATTTCGTTACAGGTTCCTTTAGTAAGAGCGAAAGCGTTATAGAGATGATCAGCCACCTCCAGTGGCGTACGCTGCAAGGGATGCGTCCTGCATCACGTTGTGGTCTACTGTTAAGGTCCCGAGAGCATACGTTACTAGGAGAGTCAACAAATATATTGTCTTCCAAATATGTCTCGAGAAAAGACTATGACGATGAAACTGGAGAGGTACGAGCTGTCACAGAGGCCTACCGTCAGCCGTTCTTCCCGCCAACCATTCGTGAATGGATCAGGGAAGCGGTGAAGTGACTGTGGTATTCGAAGTACCTTCCATCACATACCGTAGAATGGCTTACGGAATACAGATGCAGATGTAGATGTAGATGAAAATATGTACACTTGACAGCAAAGAAATTGGGTCACTGCAGAATACAACCAACATAACGTAGGTGAGTCGCAGGTCCTCTAAACACCAAAACACCGCGGGGTACAGTCGTTTGACTACACTACTAGAGACCAAAGGTCTTTATTGCAGTCAGTCTAAGTGTCAACTAATATCGTCATACAAAACATATTAGAAAACACGTTCTTAGCGATGAGACACCCCATAACACTCATAAACTAACCTTAATTACAACAAGTGACATTCCGAAAGTCCTGAGATAACGGATTATTTTACATATATCGTACAGTAATCCTTAGTCAAAATTAAATACTTGATACACTATATGGAGTAACAAAGCTGTACAGCAATTGGAAAAAAGTTTTTCACTCTTGAAAAAGTTTTCCATCCATATGCTCAACGGCGAGTGACTCTGAAAACTGGATATTAAACAAACCATTAAAAAAACACGATTAACGGCAACAAGCACTCTATGGAAATCTCAACATTAACAACGAATAGCGTGTAATATCATTGACATTGAAAGATGTCACGGACTCCTGACCTTCATTGCTTACATGTTCTGCCCTCACAACCGCCCGCATCTCGTGGTCGTGCGGTAGCGTTCTCGCTTCCTACGCCCGGTTTCCCGGGTTCGATTCCCGGCGGGGTCAGGGATTTTCTCTGCCTCGTGATGGCTGGGTGTTGTGTGCTGTCCTTAGGTTAGTTAGGTTTAAGTAGTTCTAAGTTCTAGGGGACTGATGACCATAGATGTTAAGTCCCATAGTGCTCAGAGCCATTTGAGCCCTCACAACCATGTTCCTCACATCAAGACGCTTCATTCGAACCCTAAACTCGATAAGATAAAGTCAATGTTGTATAAATTCATGTAAACGATATGCAGTTGACAAGTGAGTGCACCATGGTTGAAATACTCGAGGCTGGCGTGCACACATACGTTCCAGACATGACGGTCACAGAGGCTTTTAGTTCGGGAGAGAGGCCGCACAATGGGACGCCAGGCCCTTCAGAGGACGACCCAGCCCATGTCGGCCAGTGACTGCCCGTAGCGGACAGCGTGGGCCCGAGTGGAAAGGGGAAACGACCCCGTGTTCGGCTTAAAAGCAAATTCCGCTACATTGTGTTGGAGCGGCCAGCCTACGCATTCTTTACACATAGCACGCAGTTTCAGAGATTTTCACAGGGAGACAGCAAACGCCAAACACCAAAGCTACAAGCTTCCGGATTGGTCGCCTTAAACGAAACGTCATTCTCCCGTTTTAGAAGAGCAATGCTGATTGGCAGACGATATTTCTGACGCCTTGAGCTGAAGGAATAATGGAAGAGACCGAAAGATATACCCCTTCACGTCTGGCGTGGAGAGGCGCCATTCCGTTGTCGCTCTTGGAGCGAGAACATGTAACAAGAGCGTGCGCGCTCGTACGTGTACTCGAAAGAGTGAGGAACAAGTCTCTCCTCAGTACTTTACTGGGAGAGCACCTCTGTCGAGAGCGAATCAAAGGGCGACTCTATATTGAGTCCTTGCGATTAAGTGTTGTTTACTGTGTTGGCCGACACACTTATTGTGCGGTGTGAACGGACAGAGTTATAGCTAAACGCCTGCGAGCGAATTTTGAGTGGCATTGCGGTGGACTGGTTATCTGACTGGTGTACCACGCCAATACTAACTTGGGGCGAATAGGAATCTTTGACTTCATCAAGGCATAGGGTGAGTTTGGTTGGCGAAGGTCAATCCAGATAGAACGAGAGTCATCTTATTTGTCAGCAGCGAGCGGTGCAGACAGCAGTCATCGCAGCTTACGGTATTATGCGCTACAGCTATTGCGAGCGCCATATTTCCTCCACAACAGTACACTTCACTGCATTTCACACGAGACAGCCTCGACCGTACCTAGCAACATTCTAAAGGTTAATTATTCAAGTTGAGTAGGCGTGCCTCTCAGCCATTCCGCCAAGGCAACAAGCATCTTAAACTTTGTGTAGAAATTTCATTAGCGAATTCTATCCTTGAAGGTAACTTCACATTCCGAAAAGAACCGGGATATAACTTGTTCAATTCATAACTACAAGTGTCATTGTGATTTCTCAGAATTTTTGCAAAATAAATAATAACTTTTGTTAGTTTCATGTTTTTCTTACACTAACTAGCACTACTCCAGTACCCAAGTATCTCACTAGTTACGTAAGAAATTTTATGAATTTTTGTGTCATTTCCTTACAGAGGACGACTCCAGAAGATATTTATTGCTGAAAGTTTTTCAGGCATTTCTCTTCAGAACGTTAGGAGCGTCTGTCTGACTTCTGTAGTAGTGTGGGGGTGGAAATTGCATAATGCAGGAGCCACAGGGTATAGGGTACATCTCAGATTAATCCGTTGCGCTAGATCAACCCCACGCGCTCAGAACATCAACAGCTACGTGAACACAAATTTCAACTTTAAATGACATGACCAACGACGTCGTTCTGGACCTGGAGTCAAACCCAGCACCTACAGCCATTGTTAACTAAGCTAAACTTTGTTTGTGCCTTATTGAGACCCGATCACTAGGCATAAAGAGACGTGAAGTATAGACGTCTGCACTAGTATCAGTTATCAATTCAGATCCTGAAAATAAATGACGAAAATGTTTGTACTGAACTGGGGATCCTGTTATGACAATTACCTTCCTGGGAACTACCACCAACGACGTTTAATATGGTGTCATTCACATGGAACAAGGTATGCTCATGTTTAAAATTGAAATGCCATCATGTAAAGCTTGTGACATGGATGCGAACCCAGCACCTTATCGGATTTTTAACGAAGTACGTAAAATCAGAAGTTAAATATCAAATGTTTTCACCAATAACGAGATGTTGGAACCTTGAATGACGATACAATTGTTTTTACTTGACTGGCATTCGAACCCAGCATCTAGCGCCGTCTTTTTCTAGCCAGGAACAGACGATAAATAGCTATTGTTGGTCCACCAGTAGCGAGATGTGGGCATGTTTAGCTAGACACAGGCGACGAAAAGTTCTGTGCTGAATGGAATTCAAACCCCACACACGTGGTCATGAAGACACTTTAACTATCAAATTCTTTTCCAATAATAGCTAGGAGTGGCATGTTTGTGCTTCCAATGATGTGATGGCTAGAAGTTGAATCCACAACATATCGTCGTTGGTGATCGCAACGAACACAACGTCAAACCCAAATCCATTTTCGCCAGTAGGATGGAGAGGAATGTTTTAACTTGAAAAGATGTAAGGAAACGTTTGATCTTGTAATATTGTGATAAAAAGCTCAACATGCGGCTGTGAGTTGAAACGAATACGTTACAGCTGACAACGCACGAAGAGACGTTGAAAAATGCAACTATTTTTCACTAGTAGTTCGGGGTACACGTGTTAGGGCTTGAAATGAAATAATGAATATTTTGTGCTGATCAGGATTCGAAACCAGATAGGTGCCTTTCGAGGAGGCCTAGAAGAGTTTGTAATCTTGAGGAACACAGTGAAATCGAATTCGAATCCCAGTCCAGCATCACAATTTTCAACGTCTCAGTTTCAAATAAAGTAAGAGCCTTGTAAACTTACATGGCCATTGGTTCATTAAATGAAATACGTTTTCTAGTTTACGATGGCTTGCTGGTGACAGAGTCTCTGCATTCCGGGGTTTCTCCATCTGTCACAGCTCACATGAATGTCGCTCTGCCCCAGTCGACAGCGAAAGGATGTTAGCTTTACTGCGGATATTGAACTACGGAGCTTACTGGCGTTCTGCACTTGGCGTTACTAGGGGCGAAGGAGAGTTACTTGTGTGTGTTAAAAATCTACGCCTGACATGAGATGTGAACCTACACGTTGTACACATCAATACAAGATTAATCCACCAGACCACAGAACCCCCTGCCAATCACATAATTATGAATTGCATTTCGATGTAGATTCAGATGTCAAGGGACGGGTAACAGAAGGAGGGCGGGATCTGGGAATGTATAGAAGTGCAAAAAAGCGTGAAATGCTTGCAATGTATTGCTTACTTAGATGTATGTCACAGTTCGTTTTATCTTAGGACCGAGAGATAAGGAAGGACTGTTTTCAGAACGAAGAATGGGTGATAGGAAAGGGGAGATCAAAGAATACGGTTTCATAGGTGTTAAGAGGAATGATAGAGAGTAAAGACAGCAGCAAGTAAAAGAGAAAATGTAGCGTCAATGGAAACCGCTAGATTTGTTGGGGGAATGGAGTAGAAGGACACTTGCGGCGATAGTGTCAAAGAGAGAGAGGGTGTGAGAGAGAATAGAAGAGATATAACAACGAGTAAACATAATATGAAATCGTTTGCGTATTGTGTGGAGGACGGAGGGTGTATTCATGGATGGAGGGGAAGAGAAATAACAAAAACTACTGTGACAGAGTCCATCTACGCTGATTAGTTTGTAAGTATCTAGGCAGGGTTTAAATAAAATCAAAATAGAATATTTGACAAATTGTATATTCAAAAGAAACCCACTTGAATTAAAAAGGCAACTCAAAGGAAAACTAACCCATGTTATATCTTTTCTGTTGCCACGCGATCTTCCACTTGCTCACAATGAGGAAAAATGACGAAAAAGAAGATATAACAAAACATTTTAAGAACTCTAATATTTTATCCAGAATCATTCATTATTTTGTATTTCTATCATGCGTCTTGGCATAGAATGTATAAGCCGTTGTATAAGCCGACGGACATAACAGGCTGAAGAAGTAACCTCCTCCCAGGCTTCCAGGACGCAGTCCCAAAGAGCGTCTGCAGTAGTTGGTTGGTTTCGTGGCCAGTTCTCTGTTAATGTTCTGGCGAGCTCAGCCCACATGTTTTCCATGGGGTTCATATCAGGCGCCCGTAGCGGCCAGTCCATGACGTTGACGCCAATCGTGGAGAGCTGCTGCTGAACAAATGCAGACTTGTGAATGGGAGGATGGTCCTCTTGCAACGTGACGTCCCCTTCTGCGTACAGCATTCGCACTGACGGAAGCATCACATTTTCCAATATGTGGGCATACTGCGCGCTGTCCAGAGTTCCTTCTATCCTGTGAAGAATTCCCGCCCCTCTCGCAGAAATCCAACCCCAGCAGGTAACAGATAGCCGGCCAGTTCTTCTCGTCGTGGTTACAAATTCGCGTCGATGGAGAGTCCCTTGCGGCCTGTAAACGATTCGTGGACCGTCGTTACTGGTGGAAAGCACCTTCTCATCAGTGAAAATGACGTTGTCCCACGACGCCCTCAGATGGAGCTCCGCAAATGCTAGGTGGTATAAAACGTTGTCTTCGCTGAGCTCTTGTTTCACGGCGGATCGTCGTGCATGCAGTCCAGCGTCCCTCAGCCTTCGGCGAATCGTGTCACTGGAGCCGGGGAAGTTGGTCTCCCGCCGCAACTGCTTCGCGTTCAGATAGGGATTTTCTCTGCTCCTAGACACTAGGTCCCTGTCTTCCTGCTGTGAGCTCACTCTCTTCGTGCTTGAGCCAGGAGCCCTGTTGGTGGTGCCTCTTTCAAGGCAGATCCTCCACCATCTCGTTGCAGTGGTATGCGGTACGCCATACCGTCTGCCAGCTTCTCTGATGGAACATCCTCCTTCTTCAATGAGAGCGACGACTGTATCTCGAATAGACCTCTCCCAGTGAGCCATCACGGCAGACAGCCTGATGTGTATTTCTGCTTGCCGCTCTTATAACCGAGCGGGGTGGCGCAGTGGTTAGACCCTGGACTCGCATTCGGGAGGACGACGGTTCAATCCCGCGTCCGGCCATCCTGATTTAGGTTTTCCGTGATTTTCCTAAATCACTCCAGGCAAATGCCGGGATGGTTCCTCTGAAAGGGCACGGCCGACTTCCTTCCCAATCCTTCCCTAATCCGATGAGACCGATGACCACGCTGTCTGGTCTCCTTCCCCAAACCAACCAACCAACCGCTCTTATACAGATGCCAGGCAGAGGCATGCGGCGCAGCCGTGCTGGCTCGTCCGGGGCTGTTGGCCCACCAACGCCACCGCCAGCTCGCTCACTTCCGTCTCGCCTCGGCCAGCCTGGCTGGCCCGTAGCTCGCGAGCCGCGGCTAGTACAGACCCGCGCCGCATGGCCACGATCACCCCTTGAAGGATCAAAAGTTACACCTGACCTACCCAAGTCTGTAGTATAAACTAACGCAGCTACAGCTAGTATGCTATAACATGTGCAGGCACACCTACAGTTGACGATTCATTCAAATACGTTCAAAAAACATTCATTTTAAACATACCTACCACAAAATATTTCACCTAGCTATCAATAGCATGACGCAGGAAACTATTCTTTCTCGTAAGCGCTCTGCATTAGATGTAGCCTTAAGAAAACGTGTATTTAACCACGAGAACTAAGGGCCAGCCTTTGTGACTGAGCGGTTCTAGACGATTCAGTCCGGAACCGCGCTGCTGCTGCGGTCGCAGGTTCGAATCCTGCCTCGGGCATGGATGTGTGTGATGTCCTTAGGTTTAAGTAGTTCTAAGTCTAGGGGCTGATGACCTTAGACTTAAGTCCCATAGTGCTCAGAGCCATTTGAACCACTAGAACTAAGCGGAATGTAAAAGTAAACAGGTCTGGCGGCAGCTTCTCCAAATAATAGTATATACGTAGTATATAATACACGTTTTGTGCACTTATAACATGTACTCAGTGTCTCTGAAACAATATGTGCTGCACGACGGAAATAACGTTCTGCTGAGGCATTTCATTTACATCTCAATGATGCACGACTACTAGGGAACATTGCTCTTTACGGCAGTCAATCCACTTGTAAATTAACACCATGATATCGCAGATATTAGGCAACACGTTACTAGGGATGAGAAAGGCCTTAAGGTTTGCAACTAAACATGCTACTCTTAGCTTCTACTGAATAAGATGATGATGATATTTGGTTTGTGGGGCGCTCAACTGCGTGGTTATCAGAGCCCGTACAATTACCCAATCTTTGCTCATACTGAATAAGAATTTGATTGTAAACGTGTCTTCATAACTATGTGTGCGGCGCTCGATTCTCAGTCAGCATAGACGTTTTCATCGCCTTATTTCTAGTTAAACATTCACACATCTCGCTAATGGTGGGCCAACATTGGACATTTCAGTCTGTTCCTGGTTAGACAACGACGGTGGTAGGCGCCGGGTTCGAATCCCGGTCAGGCAATACAACTTCAGTCGTCATTTAAGGTTCTAACCTCACTACTTGTGACAAACTGTGATATCTACATTCTCATTTTACGTACTTATTCAACAATCAGGTTAGGTGCTGGGTTCGCATCCTTGTCACCAGCATTACATGATGGCATTTCAATTTTAAACATGTGCATCCCTTGTTCCTTGACAATGCAACAATATTCAATGTCCTTCGAGGTTAATTACCAAGGAGGTAATTGTCATGTTAGGGTTCCTGGTTTCGTACAAACATTATCGTCATTTACGTTCTGATAACTGGTACTGGTGCAAACGACAATATTTGACGTCTCTTTCTGCCTAGTGATCGAGTCTCGATAAGGCACAAAGTTTTGCTTGGTTAACAATGGCTTTACGTTCTGGGTTTATATCCGGCTCCAGAACGAAGACGTTGGTCATGTAATTTAAAGTACAACTTTGTGCACAAGTAAGTGTTGATGAGTAATGTGAACAATGATATTACTTGTGATTCGCTGTTAATGTTGGGATTTCCGTAGAGTGCTTGCCGCCGTTAATCACGTTTTCTTTTAACTGCTCAGTATTACATAAAGTTGACGCGAAACCACTCCCCGTTGAACGTTGAACGACGTTCAGCATGTGTTGGGTAAACCTTTTAGACAGCAAAGAATTTGTTTCCAATTGCCATACCACATTATAAATACATATACTGTCTCAAATATTTAATTGTGCCTAAGGATTACTGAACGATTTATGTGACAAAATTAGTTGTCCCGTAACGTTTGAAATGTCACTTATTGTAATTAAGTTTAGTTAACAAACGTTAAGGACTATCTGATCTCTTCTGTACTATTGTTGTGTTACTTTACATCTGGACAGATTGTCAGAAAGACCGGTGTTCTATAGTAGTCCCTAGCAGTACCCAATGTGTATCTTGAAACGTCCCCTTAGAAAAGTTAGTGAATTACTGTGCTGATAAACCTCTTACATTATTTGATTTTCAAACAGCTGAGCAAATCTGAACGTACTCAGACATTTCGCTCTTTACCTATTCTGATCAACACTAAACTGACATACAATATTCTTTAGCGCAACGCAATCTGACTTTCAATAATCCCTTCAAAAGAATGGGCCTGACTAACAATAATCTATACCTACTAACGTTAACCTATACCTTTCACAAATCACTTACCTCACAAAAATCTTCGTTACTCGAACTACTGCAATATAGCGAACGCCACTACTGCCAGCTAAATAAAAGATTCAAACTATTGAAGGCACTAACTACTGATAGGCATAGTTAGCAAATGAAAGATTTTGATAGAGAACAAACAATGTATTTACCTTAATAGTGTTCAAAAGTCATAATATATATAGCAGTTCATGACATCCATTCTTACAAATGTACTGTTTCTGATGGTCACACGTCCAGATCATCCGCTCTCAAAAATCCGCCATCTCACTTCCCCACATCCACCACTGTTGGCAGCTCACCTCCAACTGCGCAACGCTACGTGCTGTTAACGGCAACAGCCCAACACTACAATAGCGAATATTACAACAATGCCACCCAGCCACAGACTGCACACAGCACAGCCAGTGATTTTCATACAGAGCGCTAGGTGGCGTTACCAATCAAAAAACCTATACAGCCTACTTACAAACATACAACGACTATACTGTGAAAGGTTACGACGATGTGCAACACAGACATGCTATGGTGGTTGCATACATTCAGGTGCAGCTTACACGTTGGAATTTAGGCGTGACCCACTTTTTTTGCTGTCGAGAGTACATACCAAAAGAATCTATAGATTCTATTGCTTGTGGACAAACAGGTTATCATTGAATTTTTTTATTATGAGAGTATTGAAGGGCGATCTGTTTTAATTGTTAAAAACCATTCCAAAACCGAGATATTTAAATATTTAATCGATGGCAGACGTTAGTAGTGTGCTGAGTTGTATCCAACTGACATCTTGTACATGCGGTCGAGCATAAAATGAACATGTTTTACTAGAAAAAAAAGTGTTTAACTTACGTCAATATGCAGGTCCGCTTCCAGAATATATATACAGGGTGGTCCATTGATCATGACCAGGCCAAATATCTCACGAAATAAGCGTCAAACGAAAAAACTACAAAGAACGAAACTTGTCTAGCTTGAAGGGGGAAACCTGATGGCGCTAGATGGCTGGCCCACTAGATGGCGCTGCCATAGGTCAAACGGATAACTGCGTTTTTTAAAAGTAGGAACTCCCTTTTTTATTACATATTCGTGTAGTATGTAAAGAAATATGAATGTTTTAGTTGGACCACATTTTCACTTTGTGATAGATGGCGCTGTAATAGTCACAAACATATGGCTCACAATTTTAGACGAACAGTTGGTAACAGGTAGTTTTTTTAAATCCAAATACAGAACGTAGGTACGTTTGAACATTTTATATCGGTTGTTCCAATGTGATACATGTACCTTTGTGAACTTATCATTTCTGAGAACGCATGCTGTTACAGCGTGATTACCTGTAAATACCACATTAATGCAATAAACGCTTAAAATGATGTCCGTCGACCTCAATGCATTTGGCAATACGTGTAACGATATTCCTCTCAACAGCGAGTAGTTCGCCTTCCGTAATGTTCGCACATGCATTGACAATGAGCTGACGCATTTTATCAGGCGTTTTCGGTGGTTCACGATAGCAAATATCCGGGGACGTCATAGCCGGTGATCGTGCGTGCTTCGATGACCAATCCACCTGTCATGAAATATGCTATTCAATACCGCTTCAACCGCACGCAAGCTATGTGTCGGACATCCATCATGTTGGAACTACATTGCCATTCTGTCATGCAGTGAAACAACTTGTAGTAACATCGGTAGACCATTACGTAGGAAATCAGCATACATTGCACCATTTAGATTGCCATCGATAAAATGGGGGCCAATAATCCTTCCTCCCATAATGCCGCACCATACATTAACCCGCCAAGGTGGCTGATGTTCCACTTGTCGCAGCCATCGTGGATTTTCCGTTGCCCAATAGTGCATATTACGCCGGTTTACGTTACCGCTGCTGGTGAGTGACGCTTCGTCGCTAAATAGAACGCGTGCAAAAAATCTGTCAGCGTCCCGTAATCTCTCTTGTGCCCAGTGGCACGACTGTACACGGACGATTTTTAGATTCCCGATTCTCGCGAAATTTGTCTGCTACTGATGTGCGGATTAGCCGCGACAGCAGCTAAAGCACCTACCTGGGCATCATCATTTGTTACAGGTCGTGATTCACGTTTCATATGTGGCCGAATACTTCCTATTTCCTTAAATAACGTAACTATCCGGCGAACCGTCCGGACACTTGAATGATGTCGTCCAGTATACCGAGCAGCATACATAGCACACGCCCGTTGGGCATTTTGATCACAATTGCCATACATCAACACGATATCGAACTTTTCCGCAATTGGTAAATGGTCCATTTTAACACGGATAGTGTATTAGGAAGCAAATACCGTCCGCACTGGCGGAATGTTACGTGATATCTCGTACTTACACGTTTGTGACTATTACAGCGCCATCTATCACAAAGCGAGAAAAGTGGTCCAAATAAACATTCATATCTCTTTACGTACTACATGAATATGTAATAAAAATGGGGGTTCCTATTTTTAAAAAACGCAGTTAATATCCGTTTGACCTATGGCAGCGCCATCTAACGGGTCAACCATAGCGCCATCTAGTTTCCCCCTTCAAGCTAGACGAGTTTCGTTGTTTGTAGTTTTTTCGTTGGATGCTTATTTCAGGAGATATTTGGCCCGTTCACTATCAGTGGACCACCCTGTATGTATAAGATTTTATATGAAATGTTACAGCTTAAGTAATGAGAGCTGTTCCATGTACTGCATTTTCATACAGACCTGAAGATGACAGCTAAGACAGTGAAGCCTTTTGTCTTGAAAAATAAACATTTTGTGCGATCTTGACTTTTTAATGGTTTCTAACAAACAGGTTATGGTTGCTTCCATTCATGAACACATAAAACTAATCAATCCGTAAACTAATACTTGTATATGAATTACAAAATATAATCTGTTTATAAAAAGTGAAAAACTGAGTACTCTGAAACACTGTAGATCAGGAAACAGACTACTAAAATATATAATCATTATAAGTAACTTCTTATCTACACACTAAGTGATCATAAGACGGCCAGGGTGGCCGAGCGGTTCTAGGCGCTTCAGTCTGGAACCGCGCGACCACTACGGTAGCAGGTTCGAATCCTGCCTCAGTCATGGATGTGTGTGATGTCCTTAGGTCAGTTAGGTTTAAGTAGTTCTAAGTCCTAGGGGACTGATGACCGCAGCTGTTAAGTCCCATAGTGGTCAGAGCCATTTGAACCAATTGATCAGAAGTACCCAGCCACCCTTATGTAAAGCGAAATTGACCACTAGGTATCAGGACAGGTGAACTTGTCACTATAAAAGGAGGCGGGGAGCATTGTGTTTCCAATAAAAGTAGAATAGGTCTGTCAGAAGAAATAAGAGACTTACAAAGTAAACTAGTCATTGTATGTCACTTGAGTAACATATCCATCAGGAACCCTTCAACCCCTCTAAAGCTGCTGTAGTCGAGTATTGGTCATGGGATTGTGAAGCGGAAACGTTAATAAAGAAGTATAGCCAAACCAAGACCAAGCAGCTCTCATATACTGACTGACAGGGACCGCCAAACCTTACGGAGGGTGGTTATAGAAAATCGCGTGAAATCAGCCGAAGGAATCACTCGTGAGCTACAAAGTACGATCAGCAGTCCATCTAGGACGAAGACTGTGCATAGGAAGTGAAAAAGCATGTGTTGCAGTGGTCTTGCAAGTCCTCAGAAGGCACAGATCTCTGTAGTTAATGCTAAGCGACGCTTGAGATGGTGTAGACAGCGACTCCACTGCAGAGTGGATGAATGAAAACGAGTGATTTCGAAATACACACACTATATCCAGTGACAATACGATGGTAGGGTTTGCGTTTGGCGAATGCCTGGAGACTGTTAACTATCATGATGTGTCGTGCGAACAATGAAGTACGTACAAGGTAGTGTAAGGGTAAGAGATTGTTGCTCGTTTTTATGGTGTGGTCTCTTTATTGTTATTAAAAAACGCTAAATGAGGGACGATATGAACACGTTTTACAGCAATGGGTATTGCGTATAGCACAGGAAGAGTTGGAAAACGATGACTGCTTCTATGTACATGATATTGCACCCTGTCGTAAAGCAGCCTGTATTAGCCAATAGTTTGTGGACAATAACATCCCTAAAATGGATTGGCCTGTCCTGAGTCCCAACCCGAACCCAGTGGATCACATTTGGGCTGAGTTAGAACGTTGAATGCTCTCGAGAAGCCAGCGTTAAACTCCGCTACTCTCTCTTATTTGGGCTGTTGAGGAAGAATGACTGTCACTCGCCTACAGACTTTCAGGCGCCCGGTTGAAAGTGTTCGCAGCAGGGTTCAAGCCGTCTCAAAAGCGAAGCGTGGACACAACACATAGTAACAGGCGCCCGGATCCTTTCGCTCAGGCAGTTCTATTGGGAGAAGGAAGCAACACGAGAGCTGTACCACAAATTGTAATATGAGTGAACGTGGGTAAAACTCCAGGAGAAGTGTCGTATATTGACCAACGATTCATGCAGCCTTTTTTTAGCCTTCTGACTGGCAAATGAGTGGGTCCGATACAGGTGGTAATACCACAGTTACAATGACACAGAACACTCAAATAAGTTCAAAATTTGTTGCTAATTCCAAATAAACATTGTGAAACGTCCCCTTAGAATAATTTACACAAGACTGTGCTTAAACTGACACACAATATTTTTAGCGCAACGCAATCTGACTTTCAAAAAATCCCTACAAAAGAATGGCCCTGACTAACATTAACCTATACCTTTCACAACTCACTTACCTCACAAAAATCTTCATTACTCGAACTACTGCAATACAGCGAGCGCCACTACTGCCAGCTAAATAAAAGATTCAAACTACGGAAGGCACTAAGTACTAATAGGGATAGTTAGCAAATGAAAAATTTTAATAGAGAACAAACAATGTATTTACCTTAATAGTCATAATATATATAGCAGTTCATGACATCCATACAAATTTCAAAACTCCGCCATCTCTCTCCCCACATCCACCACTGCTGGCGGCTCACCTCCAACTGCGCAACGCTACGCGGTGTTCACATCCAGCTGCCCAACACTACAATGGCAGACAACAATGCTAACTAGCCACAGACTGCACACAGCACAGCCATTGATTTTCATACAGAGCGCTACGTAACGTTGCCCATAAGAAAATATAAACAGCCTACTTACAATTGTACAGATTTCAATATTAAGCCTGCATGTAAATCTACATGCCGGAGGGTACCACGTACCACTGTTAGTCTTTTCCTTTCCTGTTCCACTCGCAAACAGAGAGACGGAAAAACGACTGTCTAAAATCCTCGGCACCAGCACTAATTTTTCGCATCGTCTCTTCGTTGTCCTCACACAATACGTATGTTGGCCGTCGGCCTCAAATGCCAGTTCTCTAAATTTACGCAATAGCGCCTCTCGAAAAGAGCCTTCCCTCGAGATTTTCATTTGAATTCATGAAGCATCTCGAACAGCTGCCAACATGAGTAACGTAGAAGTAAATATCCTGGGAGTAGTGAAGCAACTTAAATCACTTAATAATAGCAAGTCTTCTGGTCCAGAGAGTATACCAATTAGGTTCCTTTCGGAGTATGCTGATGCATTACCTCCATACTTAACAATCATACACAACCGTTCGCTCGACGAAAGATCCGTACCAAAAGACTGGAAAGTTTCACAGGTCACACCAATATTCAAGAAAGGTAGTAGGAGTAATCCACTAAATTACAGCCCCATATCGTTAACGTCGATATGTAGCAGGATTTTAGAACATATATTGGGTTCGAACATTATGAATTACCACGAAGAAAACTGTCTATTGACACACAGTCATCATGGGTTTAGAAAACATCGTTACTGTGAAACACAACTAGCTCTTTATTCACATGAAGTATTGAGTCCTACTGACAAGGGATTCCGTATTTCCGGATTTCCGGAAGGCTTTTGACACTGTAACACACAAGCGGCTCGTATTGAAATTGCTTGCTTAGGGAATATCGTCTCAGTTATGTGACTGGATTTGTGATATCCTGCCAGAAAGGTTACAGTTCGTAGTAATTGATCGAAAGTCATCGAGTAACACAGAAGTGATTTCTGGTGTTCCCCAAGATAGTGTTATAGGCCCTTTGCTGTTCCTTATCTATATAAAAGATTTGGGAGACAATCTGAGCAGCCGTCTCGGGTTGTTTGCAGATGACGCTGTCGTTTATCGACTAATAAGGTAATCAGAAGACCAAAACAAACTGCAAAACAATTTAGAAAAGATATTTGAACGGTGCGAAAAGTGGCAGTTGATCTTTAATAACGAAAAGTGTGAGGTCATCCACATGAGTGCGAAAAGGAACTCGTTAAACTTCGGTTACACGATAAATAAGTCTAATCTAAAGCTGCAAATTCAACTAAAAACCTAGGTATTACAATTACGAACAACTTAAATTGGAGGGAACACACAGAAAAGGATGTGGGGAAGGCTAACCAAAGACTGCGTTTTATTGGCAGGACGCTTAGAAAATGTAACAGACCTACTAAGGGGAATGCCTACACTACGCTTGTCCGTCCTCTTTTAGAATACTGCTGCGCGGTGTGGGATCCTTACCAAATAGGACTGATGGAGTACATCGAAAAATTTCAAAGAAAGGCAGTACGTTTGTATGATCGCAGAATATGGGAGAGAGTGTCACAGAAATGATGCAGGATTTGGGCTGGAAATCATTAAAAGAAAGGCGTTTTTCGTTGCGACGGTATCTTCTCACGAAATTCCAATCACCAACTTTCTCCTCCGAATGCGAAAATATTTTTTTGACACCGCCCTACATAGGGCGGAACGATCACCACGATAAAATAAGGGAAAACAGAGCTCGTACGGAAAGATACAGGTGTTCATTCCTTCCGCGCGCTAAACGAGATTGCAATAATAGAGACTTGTGAAGGTGGTTCGAATAACCCTCTGCCAGGCACTTAAATGTGATTTGCAGAGTATCGACGTAGATGTAGATGTTGATCTCCGCAATACTTTCCCAATGATCGGAAATACCGGTAACAAATCTAGCAGCATGCATTTGAATTTCTTCGATGTCTTCCTTTAATCCGACCCGAAGGCGATCCCATAAGCTTGAACAGTACTCAAGAATAGGTCGCACTATCTTTCTCCGCGCCGTCCCCTTTATATAGGGAAACGAGATACATTTTCCCGCGTTTCTTACATTAAACTTGAATCGATCATTAGCCTTCCTTAGTACAGTCCTCCCCCCAATGAACCATGGACCTTGCCGTTGGTGGGGAGGCTTTTGTGCCTCAGCGATACAGATAGCTGTACCGTAGGTGCAACCACAACGGAGGGGTATCTGTTGAGAGGCCAGACAAACGTGTGGTTCCTGAAGAGGGGCAGCAGCCTTTTCAGTAGTTGCAAGGCCAACAGTCTGGATGATTGACTGATCTGGCCTTGTAACAATAACCAAAACGGCCTTGCTGTGCTGGTACTGCGAACGGCTGAAAGCAAGGGGGAACTACGGTCGTAATTTTTCCCGAGGGCATGCAGCTTTACTGTATGATTAAATGATGATAGCGTCCCCTTCGGGTAAAATATTTCGGAAGTAAAATAGTCCCCCATTCGGATCTCCGGGCGGGGACTACTCAGGAGGATGTCGTTATCAGGAGAAAGAAAACTGGCGTTCTACGGATCGGAGCATGGAATGTCAGATCACTTAATCGGGCAGGTAGGTTAGAAAATTTAAAAAGGGAAATGGATCAGTTAAAGTTAGGTATAGTGGGAATTAGTGAAGTTCGGTGGCAGGAGGAACAAGACTTCTGGTCAGGTGCCTACAGGGTTATAAACACAAAATCAAATAGGGGTAATGCAGGAGTATGTTTAATAATGAATAGGAAAATAGGAATGCTGGTAAGCTACTACAAACAGTATAGTGAACGCATTATTGTGGCCAAGATAGATACGAAGCCCACACCTACTACAGTAGTGCAAGTTTATATGCCAACTAGCTCTGCAGATGACGAAGAAATTGAAGAAATGTATGATGAAATAAAAGAAATTATTCAGATAGTGAAGGGTGACGAAAATTTAATAGTCATGGATGACTGGAATTCGGTAGTAGGAAAAGGGAGAGAAGGAAACGTAGTGGGTGAATATGGATTGGGGCTAAGAAATGAAAGACGAAACCGCCTGGTAGAATTTTGCACAGAGCATTCTGCATCAAACGAGGCCCATGACTGAAGACCACAACAACAACAACAGTACAGTCCTCACAAACTCGTCCTGTTTCATATCGCTTTGCAACATTACACCCAGGTTTTTAAACGACATGACCCTGTCAAGCAGGTCACTGCTAATACTGTATGCAAACATTATGGATTTCTTTTTCCAACTCATCTCTATTAACTTACGTTTTTTCTATATTTAGAACAAGCTGCCATTCATCACGGCAACTAGAAATTTTGTTCAAGTTATCTTGTATACTCCTAAAAAGAAAAAGTACTCATCGGAGACACATTCCCGTACACTACAGCATCATCTTCAAACAGCCGACACCCATAGATTGCTGCTCACCCCTTCAAATGGCTCTGAGCACGATGGGACTTAACTTCTGAGGTCATCAGTCCCATAGAACGTAGAACTACTTAAACCTAACTAACCTAAGGACATCACACACATGAATGCCCGAGGCAGGATTCGAACCTGCGACCGTAACGGTGGCTCGGTTCCAGGCTGTAGCGCCTAGAACCGCTTGGCCACACCGGCCGGCTCACTCCATCCGTCGGATCGTTAATTTATAGGCTTATAGAGAATAAGGAACGTCCTATCTCACTTCCCTGGGGCACTTGTCTCTGACGAACACTCTCTGTCGAAGACAACGTGTGGAGTTCCATCACGTAAATAGCCTTCGAGCTAGAGATGGGCAAACTCGTTCATCCGAGGGAACTAGTTCACTGGTGATCACTCTTTTTTGGTAACCATTCATATTTACTCGTTCGCCGTTCATTTGTGCTTGATATACGGTTCTGATGAAAAATTGAAAATTAGTAGCATAAGTGTCTGAAGATGGAAGGCGCCAAGAGGGGCCACTTGCCTCCGCCATGGAGTACAGAGTTTTTATTCATAAGAGAATTTTCACACACTTGTAATTTTTGTGATTCTGCAAAACCTCTCGTTTAGCCAACTGTAACGTTATGTGGCTGATCACAGTGAAATAATATAAGGTGGCGTACGAAAAATCGGCCCCGAGTACAGACTCCACGCCAATTACGCAGGATTTGTTGACCGCTACGAGCAGAATATATAAAAATGTAATAATTAGGCAGTGAAAAAATAACAAATAAGCTAATGCCGAACAACTTCGAAACAACAGATGACGACTGGTAAGCGACAACGAGCAGCCTAGTGCTCGGGGCCGATTTTTCGTGCGCCACCCTGCACCACTGAAATAATATTGTAGAAGTTATCGTATACTCTTTATAAAATTTGATACCACTCATTCCGCTGTGAGTCGGTCTGCCTTCCATAACAATGAGCATACTCTTGTACCTTGGATCAAAAGAAGACGGAAAATGGCCAGTAGTGTGTGCCGTGCCGAGTTCCTTTGCATGTGTAATAACAACAAATCTTGACTTTTACAAGCATTTCTTCTGCTGTTTGCCGAAATAGTGAAGTAAGCTGAGCCGGCCGGAGTGGCCGAGCGGTTCTAGGCGCTACAGTCGGGAACCGCGCGACCGCTACGTTCGCACATTCGAATCCTGTCTCGGGCGTGGATGTGTGTGATGTCCTTAGGTTAGTTAGGTTCATGTAGTTCTAAGTTCTAGGGGACTGATGACCTCAGCAGTTGAGTCCCATAGTGCTCAGAGCCATTTGAACAATTTTTTTGAAGTAAGCTGATACGCCGTTTTGTTACCTGAAAAGATGCATGTATTACATACCACGCAATTTTTCTGTAATTTACGTAATCATAAAATACATTTTAAATACCGGTCTTGGACGCTGAATAGAGTACGAAAAGAACCTGACGTTTAGAGTTCAGAAAAGATTTGAAACGGATCTAGAATGGGCGTGCGAAGCGAACGAAACTAGCAACAACAACTCGATACAGAACTAACTATGAGAAGTCGGCCATGGAACTGCGACGAGTGGCCACGCGAAGAAGGGCGAGTCCGGCCGAGCGAGACCGAGACAGACGGGAACGGGACCGAGGCTGGAACGAGACCGGCCGACGTGCCGTTGCGGGAATGAGACCGAACGTTTCCCGTTTCCGGGAACTGTAAGTAGAGAGCCACGACCGAAGTGAACCATGAAAGACCGTTCCTTAGAATTCGTTCATCGCTCGTTCCGTTTATCTTGATGAACCGTTCCTTTGGACCCGTTAGTTCGCGGACGACCCATCTCCACTTCGAGCCACTCACATATCTGTGAACCTAAACCTTATGCTGGGACCTTCGTCAACAGTCTGCAGGGAGACACCGTGTCAAAGCTTTCTCGAAATCTAGGAATCTGAAATACTATCTCTAAATGATGTGTATGAGTGTTGTATACCATACAGTTCCTCCTCGTTATTTGAAAAGTTGAAAATGTGCATAACAAAGTGCACAGTTGAAACGTTATTGTTAAGGAAAAAACCCTTTACTCGTCGAAACAATGACCCATAAAATACATTAGAAGGGCCAAGCGCTGTAAAAGGTTACGAAACGAAACACGACGTCCAAGAGGAGAACGCAACAGTGTTCGTGAAAGACGCCGTTTTTGCAAGTCCATTCTCTGGGTACAACGAAAATCGCTGACTGTGGTTGGATGGGGCGACCCTTAGCCTCAGGAACTGAATAAAACCAAGTTTATAACAAAGATACCAGACTTTTGCCATCGAAGGACGATGTTACATATATGATCTGTGACACAGTAGCACGAAAATGAGCAATTGGCTTTACTATTAGTCTTTTGTTTGAGAAAGGTACGGAGGAAGGCATAAAATAGCGGTCGTAGGAAGTATTCACGTAAGTATTAGTTAAACAGTCCATAAGTTGATGATGACGAAGCTTAATAACAGTAAACGAAATTGCTGCAGTGAGGGACTGGCAGACATTATTCAACCATTGATAAATTGACCCCCTTGGCTGCGCCTGTCAGCAGGCAAGCAATAGCTCACTGCTGTCCTTTTGACCTTGAAAATGTCGAAGGCAGCCGTTGCAAACAGGATATTCTCATATACATCCATCATTCCTTTTTCGGCTCCTCTTCCGGAACTGAGATAGGAAAGTCCTCCTGAACACGAGAATGGTGTCCTGCAATCGAGCACCTTATGCGTTACCACGTTTGCTGCTGCAAGTAACAGCACTGTGTCCTCGATCAGATGTTCACGTAAGACCTCCCTACTGGAGGACGATTTTTCGAAAGTTTGCTCCTCCTCAAACCCTGCTAGCAACAGCTCGCTATCTACAGGGTGCAGAAGCCGACAGAGCACGTTTACTGACGCCCAAAATTTGTGGATCCATTTCCACCATTCACGCTACATTTACCACACACCAGCACTGAAAATAAGTTCTGAGTGGTCAAGAAATGGTGAAATTTTCCATGCCAATCTCTCTTGATTAATTATGGACCCAAATACAGTGATACTCATGATACTGAACTTCATATAAAGTATTAGCCATAGGTTTTGTGGAGCTGGTAGTGCACGTTCATTATAATTTTGCAAAGATTTTTGTGGGTGTATTAGCACCATCCGTTAGTTAGTTAGTTGGTTGCGTGTTCCATTGATCCATCGCACAGTACTGTAGCCGTTATGATGTGGAACGTGTCAAGTGTACAAGGAATGCACATATGAAACATATATATATATATATATATATATATATATATATATATATATATATTACTCCATTCCGTTAAATGGCACTAAATACATATACTATATTTATAGATTTATTTATTCCTATTCAAGAATTCATCTATGGTATAGAAGGAGTTGTCAAGGAGATATGATTTCAACTTATTTTTGAAGCTATTACTGCTGTCTGTCAGACATTTTATTTCATCTGGTAATTTGTCAAAGTTTTTATAGCAGCATATTTTACCCCTTTCTGTGCCAAAGACAGATTAAGTAGAAAATAGTGTAAGTCTTTCTTCTGGTATTATAATCATGAATGTCACTGTTGTTTTTAAACTGGTCCATGTTGTTGAGAACAAATGTCATTAGTGAGTAAATTTACTGTGAGGCTATTCTAAGAGTTCCCAATCTTTTAAAAAAATGCCTACAAGATGTGTGACTATGAACCCCACACATTATTCTAACCACTTTCTTTTGAGCAGTGAATACTTTTTGTCTAAATGTTGAGTTCCCCCAAAATATTATCCCGTATGACATCAGGTACTGAAAGTATGAAAATATGTTAGCTTACTAATTTATATATCCTCAAAATTGGCAATTATTCTGAAGTTGCTGAACCTAGTAGCTTTAGAAGATCCAAAATATGAATTTTCCAATTTATATTCTCATCTATATGCACACCCAAAAACGTAGTATGCTCTACCCTGTCTACTGACTTCTGTTCATGTGTTATATTTATTGAAGGAACTGTACTTTTTGCAGCAGAAAATTTGATGTACTGTGTTTTTTCAAAGTTTAAAGCAAGCCCATTTGCAGAAAACCAATTAATGACTTTTCCAAAGACTTTATTTCTAATATTTTCAATTGGAGTTTCTTTTGCTGGATTAATAATGATGCTTGTATCATCAGCAAACAGTGTCAGTTGAGCTTCGTGTTTCAGATAGGAAGGGAGGTCGTTCACATGTATCAAGAACAGAAGGGGACCCATGATTGAACCCTGTGGAACACCTAATGTAATTTCACCCCAGTTAGATGAAGTGGCAAACTTATTTAAATACTTGATCCATATAAAAAACTTTTTGCTTCCTGTTCTGTAGGTATGACTTAAGTCACTCATATGCAATTCCATTTATACCACAGAATTGTAACTTCTGTAACATAATGTCATGGTTCACGCAATCAGATGCTAATGGACAGGTCACAGAAAATTCCTATTGGTGACATTTTACTATTTAAAGACTCTATTATGTGCACAGTGAAATTGTATATTGTGGTCTCAGTGGAACAGCATTTTTGAAATCCAAGCTGTGATTTGCTAAGTATCCCATTACTGTTGAGATGGCTAACCACTCTTGAGTACATTACTTTCTCGAAGATTTTTGAAAATGCTGTAAGCAAGGATACTGGCCAATAATTATTGACATCTGTGGGGGGATCTGTGGTGTCCCCCTTTCTGTAGAGAGGCCTGACAGTGGCATAGTTTAACCTGTCTGGAAAAATACCTTGAGTTAGTGATGCATTACATAAGTGACTCAGAACATCAGCGGTAATTGCTCGACATTGTTTTAATATCTTATTAGAGATGTCATCTACTCCCACAGTACATTTATTTTTCAAAGATTTAATAATTTTACTTATTTCACAAGAGGTTGTTAGGTGGAACTTAATCCGACAAATTTTTTTTCAAAACAGACTCTTCCATGCACTGGCTGGCTTTTTCTTTTGAACTTTTCTCACCAATTTTTTCTCCTACATTTAAGAAATTGTTGTGAAATACAGTAGCTACTTGTGTACTGTGGGTTAGGATGGTCTCGTTCTCTTTAATAGTAACCTCAAGCTACCTACATTGGTGTGCAAACTTGAGGACGAAAGTAGCTTTCGTGTGGTCTGCCACTATCAAGTAACATAGCTCTTGAAACTTGGCCCAGAGCTACAGAACAGAACAGAAAATAACTGAAAAAATACGCAGTGAGACGAAAAGAAATGACTCTTTTGTTCACTGAAGCACCGCAATTCGTTTTGGCCCCCTGTTCATCACAAAAGACGGACATGGTACTTGATAGGGTTTGTGATCACCACTGACAGCACTGCATCCTCTGCAACGTGCTATCGTTCTGCACACAAGGCTGGTAAGGAGTCCCTGTGGTAGGACCTTTTGTCCCTCCACCAGCAAGACTGACAACTGCTTAAAGGTCGTTGGTGTACGTGGACGTGCTGCAATACGTCTTCCCAACGTATTACCCACATGCTCAATGAGACTTAAGACGGGAGAAAGATCAGGCCAGGCCATTCGCCAAATATCCTATCCATCCTAGAGATCCTCCACCTGCACTGTTCCAAGCATTCGCGCACTGTCATCCATAAAAAGTAAGCGATGACTGAATGCGCCCCTGAAAATACCTGCATGGGGAAGGAGTGCAGTGTCATGTTGACTGGCCAGCGTATCATGCTCAAAGATTTGGAGGTCAGTTAGCCCAAACACAACCGCCGTTCCTAAAAACTGGAAAGTAGCACAGGTCTCGTCAATATTCAAGAAAGGAAATAGAAGCAATCCAATGAATTACAGACCCATATCACTGACCTCAATTTGCAGTAGGATTTTAGACCACATACTGTACTCGAACATTATGAACCACCTTGAAGAAAATGACTTGTTGATACATAATCAACACGGATTCGGAAAATATCGTTCTTGTGCAACGCAGTTAGCTCTTTATTCCCATGAAGTAATGAGTGCTGTCGACGAGGGATCTCAGATCGGTTCCGTATTCCTAGATTTCCAGAAGGCTTTTGATGCCGTTCCTCACAAGCGACTATTAATCAAATTGCGTGTACATGGAGGTTGGTTGCTTGGGGAAGGAGACCAGACAGCGTGGTCATCGGTCTCATCGGATTAGGGAAGGATCGGGAAGGAAGTCGGCCGTGTCCTTTCAGAGGAACCATCCCGGCATTTACCTGGAATGATTTAGGGAAATCACGGAAAACCGAAATCAGGATGGCCGGACGCGGGATTGAACCGTCGTCCTCCCGAATGCGAGTCCAGTGTCTAACCACCGCGCCACCTCGCTCGGTGTGTACATGGAGTATCGTCTCAGTTGTGTGACTGAATTCGAGATTTACTCTCAGAGAGGTCACAGTTTGTAGTGATAGACGGTAAATCATCGCGTAGAACAGAAGTGATATCTGGCGTTCCGTATTGGCCCTCAGCTGTTCCTGATTTGCGTAAATGATCTAGGTGATAATCTGAGCACCCCCTTAGATTGTTTGCACAAGACACTATAATTTACCGTGTAGTAAAATCATCAGGCGATCAATTCCAATTACAGAATGATCTAGAGAGAATTTCTGTATGGTGCGGAAAGTGGCAAGTGGCACTAAACAAAGAAAAGTGCGAGGTCATCCACGTGGGTACTAAAAGAAATCCGATAAGTTTTGGGTATACGATAAATCGCACAAATCTAAGGGCTGTCAATTCGACTAAATACCTAGGAATTACAATTACGAGTAACTTAAACTGGAAAGACCACATAGATAATGTTGTGGGGAAGTGGGAAAATCTATTTACGAAATTTCAATCACCAACTTTGTCTTTTTCCCACGCGCCATTCGAGAGTGGAATGGTAGAGAAGTAGTATGAAAATAGTTCAATGAAACCTCTGCCAGGCACTTAAGTATGAATTGCAGAGTAACCATCCAGAGTTTTTTTAATATCGTGTGACGAGGGCCTCCCGTCGGGTAGACCATTCGCCGGGTGCATCATTCGATTTGACGCCACTTCGGCGACTTGCGCGTCGGTGGGGATGAAATGTTGATGATTAGGACAACACAATACCCAGTCCGTGAGCGGAGAAAATCTAATAACCAGCCGGGAATCGAACCCAGGCCCTTAGGATTGACATTCCGTCGCTCTGACCACTCAGCTACCGGGGGCGGACGCCATGTAGATGTGGATGTAGGTGTAGATGCATCATGATGCTTCCTCACACCATAACATCTGGATCATTAATACGATCATATTCCTGAATGCATTGCGTGTTCGCACCTCCCGCCATAAGGTGGTACATCCAGCATTGTAGAACATGATCATTTCGGTGGTCCAGGTGTTTTGGTGTGGGAAAGCATAACGCTGCTTGGCTGTACTGACCTTCAGCTCGCTGAACACGTTTCACCAACTGGTCAACGTTATTGTGATACTATACTCCTTCCCCACATTCGGTCGCGACTTCATTTTTATGGACGACAGCTCGCTGTCGCATAGAACAGTGCAGGCGAGGATATCTTGGGAAGAGAACATACTCGTCGAATGGATTGTTCTGTTGATTCCCCCGACTTAAATCCCATCGAGCACGTATGGGATGCCTTTGGGATACATATTTCAGCACTTTTATATGTACCAACGACCATTCTACAGTAGTCAACCACGTTGGTCGAGGAATGGAAAACCCTGACACAAAAAATCCTTACCAAACTCTTGGCCAGCATGGGAACATTTCACAAACCTGACATATGAAGGACGGGGGAAAGTGGGAACAGACAGTGAAGTAGGCATAATAATTAAGAGAGTGGCTGATCCGCTGTGGCGAAGCACCTCAAGAATGAGCGGCATTCGTTGGGTAATGTTGCAAAGAGCATGATCGTATTAAACTTTAAGAATACAGAATGATTGTTTTGAAATTTAGAGCAGGTGGAGCTCTTTTGCGCGTTGAGAAAGGAATGTGGTAGCGTATTAAATGACAAGACAAAGTGCCCAAGGGGCATTTCTGGGCCCACTTTAACGATGTCGTCCTTTGGAAGCAGCCACAATCTTATTCAGGTTAGCGACGATTGGTTTTGTGTTTCCTGTTAGCTATTCTCTAAGGATGCACGCATTGCAACATAGATGCTGTACTGGTTTTTAGAATTTAAGAGCGGTGTTCAATAAGTAATGTAACACATTCTTTTCTCGGCCAGGTTTGATTGAAAAAATTCAGAATTTGTTGTGGTACATTAAGGAATATTTCCGATTCATCCCCTTTAGTTTTATGAAGTTCCGATAGGTGGCGGCGCTATACATAAACTTCAAAATGGTGTCTGTAATGGGGGTTGTTCCAAGCAGTAAGCTGTCATTGAATTTCTTTTGGCAGAAAACCCGAGCATCACAGGTATTCACAGCCGCTAGCGGAATGTCTACAGAGACATGGCAGTGAATAAAAGCACGGTGAGTCATTGGGGGCGACATCTTTCATGACCGCAACAATATCGCGCGTGGCAGCTGCTGCACGCAACTGTGACTCCTGGAGCCGGCCGGTGTGGCCGTGCGGTTCTAAGCGCTTCAGTCTGGAACCGCGTGACCGCTACAGTCGCAGGTTCGAATCCTGCCTCGGGCATGGATGTGTGTGCTGCCCTTAGGTTAGTTAGGTTTATTAGTTCTAAGTTCTAGGCAACTGATGACCTCAGAAGTTAAGTCGCATAGTGCTCAGAGCCATTTGAACCATTTGTGACTCCTGGAATGTTGGAACGTGCGGACACCCTCATTTGAGATGGTCGACGGATCAAACACCTCGCTCCACAACTCGACGTCTCTGTTGGTAGTGCTGACACCCTCGTCCACCAGTTGGGATACTCAAAGGTGTGCGCCCGCTGGGTTACTCGCTGCCTAACAAAAGACCATAAACAGCAACGAAGGATCATATGTTTGGCCCAATAAAGGCTGCACTCCGGAGGTAGCTGTATGTGGATAATGGGGATGTTATTGATGCACGAATACATTGTCAGCGACACCGACCAGTATAGTTGGTACCATGTGGGTAAACAGGCCGTCTCAGAAAGGTAGCGTAAAGCCGTCCCATTGAATGGAGATTATCTTGAAATATAGGTTTCTGTAGCCAGAAGAGTGGGGAATAATAGGGTGTACTGGAATTAGGGATAAAACCAACCTGCTTTCAGAAGAAAGGTGTTGCATTACTTGCTGAACGCATCTCGTATTAGGTTGGTTCAAATGGCTCTGAGCACTATGGAACTTAACAGCGGAGGTCATCAGTCCCCTAGAACTTAGAACTACTTAAACCTTTAAACCTAACTAACCTAAGGACATCACACACATCCATGCTCGAGGCAGGACTCGAACCTGCGACCGTAGCGACCTCGTATTAGGATTTGACATATGCTGTCCATAGATTTAATGACAGATAGTAGCTTCATTAGGGCTGTTACATTGGCGCTGCAGCAAAGTAATATCTTTGGTAGGTGAAAGCGGTTGGCTGGAATTTGCAACTAAGACTTGGGAGTATATCACGCCAACATGAGGTGTTCTGGGAAGAGTTTTACGTTTAACAGTACATGTTTGCTACTGGGCTTTTACATTTGACGGTGCGTAATGGGACTGAAGCTTTAAGGCATGTTATACTACAGCATCATATAAATATTTTTATACGGGTGTCAATACGTACAGGACTGCGATTTATTAATTTGTTTGCTTTGTTTCACTGCATTTTATAAAGGGATAACATGGTCCTGAAACATGCTGTGTTAAAAATGTCACACATTTATAACTTGATTGTTGTTGTTGTTGTGGTCTTCAGTCCTGAGACTCGTTTGATGCAGCTCTCCATGCTACTCTACCCTGTGCAAGCTTCATCATCTCCTAGTACCTACTGAAACCTATGTACTTCTGAATCTGCTTAGTGTATTCATCTCTTGGTCTCCCTCTACGATGTTTACCCTCCACGCTGCCCTCCAATACTAAATTGGTGATCCCTTGATGCCTCAGAACATGTCCTACCAACCGGTCTCTTCTTCTCGTCAAGTTGTGCCACAAACTTCTCTTCTCCCCAATCCTATTCAATACCTCCTCATTAGTTACGTGATCTACCTATCTAATCTTCAGCATTCTTCGGTAGCACCAAATTTCAAAAGCTTCTATTCTCTTCTTGTCCAAACTATTTATCGTCCATGTTTCACTTCCATACATGGCTACACTCCATACAAATACTTTCAGAAATGACTTCCTGACACTTAAATCTATACTCGATGTTAACAAATTTCTCTTCTTCAGAAACGCTTTCCTTGCCATTGCCAGTCTACATTTTATATCCTCTCTACTTCGACCATCATCAGTAATTTTGCTCCCCAAATAGCAAAACTCTTTTACTGCTTTAAGTGTCTCATTTCCTAATCTAATTTCCTCAGCAACACCCGACTTAATTCGAATACATTCCACTAGCCTCGTTTTGCTTTTGTTGATGTTCATGTTATATCTTCCTTTCAAGACACTATCCATTCCGTTCAACTGCTCTTCCAAGTCCTTTGCTGTCTCTGACAGAATTACAATGTCATCGGCGAACCTCAAAGTTTTTGTTTCTTCTCCATGGATTTTAATACCTACTCTGAATTTTTCTTTTGTTTCCTTCACTGCTTGCTCAATATACAGATTGAATAACATCGGCTACAACCCTGTCTCACTCCCTTCCCAACCACTGCTTCCGTTTCGTGTCCCTCGACTCTTATAACTGCCATCTGGTTTCTGTACAAATTGTAAATAGCCTTTCGCTCCCTGTATTTTACCCCTGCCACCTTTAGAATTTGAAAGAGAGTATTCCAGTCAACATTGTCAAAAGCTTTCTCTAAGTCTACAAATGCTAGAAACGTAGGTTTGCCTTTCCTTAATCTAGCTTCTAAGATAAGTCGTAGGGTCAGTATTGCCTCACGTGTTCCAATATTTCCACAGAATCCAAACTGATCTTCCCCAAGGTCAGCTTCTACTAGTTTTTCCATTCGTCTGTAAAGAACTCCCGTAAGTATTTTGCAGCCGTGACTTATTAAACTGATAGTTCGGTAATTTTCACATGTGTCAACACCTGCTTTCTTCGGGATTGGAATTATTATATTCTTCCTGAAGTCTGAGGGTATTTCGCCTGTCTCATACATCTTGCTCACCAGATGGTAGAGTTTTGTCAGGACTTGATTATCAGTACCTATTTTAGAGGTGATACGAGGCGCAAATAGGGAAATCCCCTGGCGCACTCCATTTCGAGAAAGGCCAAATTGTTATGGCCAGGCGCCTGGAAAGACCTACATTAGCAAGAAAGACAAGAACGTGCTAAGTGATTGTCTCACGCCGTTGGGAAGCACGTTGAGGACGTTGTGCATGAGTTGGGTGACGACCGCGAGCTGCGCGCAGGAGCCGGCCAGCGGGGTGTCGCCGATGTGGAGGCGGGCGAGCAGCGGCCAGGTGGAGGCGGCCAGCACGTCCGCCGCCGCAGACAGGGGGTTGTCCCACAGGGTCAGCTCCTCCAGGGTCGCGAACGGCTCGTGGGGCACGGCGAACACCGGAACTCCTGCCGACACCAGCGGTCGAGCCTCAGCAACTAGCCCCGTCACCTCACCACGAGAGACTGCGTCTGTGGAGAAAGGCGGACACCTCAGCACATAGCGACAACAGTTGATGCCGAGAGAGTCAGTTTTAAGCAGTAGTAGTTCCTGGCAGTAGTAGCAGCAGAAGTACGAGGGTAAGTCAATAAGTAAGTAAAATTTTACTCTAATTGTCTTCAGGTTGGGTCTACAGCTTTGTGTGTGTTCACCAGCCTATAGGTGGCATCGCTGCATTCGCCTGTGGTATGCTGTAGCGTTATCACATCAGTCTGCTTTGTACTGTTGTGTCGTAAAGATGCACCAGTTCGTTTATGAGTTTCAGTACAACACAGGAACAATGTTTTGTTACAATGAAGTTGTTAACAGTGAACTTGCCGGCCGGGGTGGCCGCGCGGTTCTAGGCGCTACTGTCTGGAACCGCGCGACCACTACGGTGGCAGGTTCGAATCCTGCCTCGGGCATGGGTGTGTGTGATGTCCTTAGGTTAGTAAGGTTTAGGTAGGTCTAAGTTCTAGGGGACTGGTGACCTTAGAAGTTCAGTCCCATAGTGCTCAGAGCCATTTGAACCAAAACACCTTTTGGTTTGTAAATAAACACCGTATTTCTCGTGCTGCAAAGTATTTTACTTGTTCCAGAACCGTTTCGCCTTTTCCTTTAAGGCATCTGGAATGGAATCTAGAATAATATAGATTTGTTTTTATGTGCGAAATCGGTAAATTATAAAACAGGTCATGTCTTATCTACGTAATTTAGTCGATACTTACAGCTATTAGAGTTTTTGGCCGGCACCTGTCTTTCCTCTAGTCTGGTCACATGTTGGAGGTCGCACAATAAATTCAGTAACGAAACCTAAGCAAACTTTCCCTTTACGAATATTTTTCTTCCCAATTTTGGTGTGCTTTGCGCTAATTTGTGTGGAGCACGATTATTCTTCTGTCACTATTGTAGATATTTTATGGAAAACTGTTATTTAAAGTCGTAGCTACTGCGTGTTCACTTCATATCTCTTCCATTTTGGTTTGTTTATCTACATGTTACCAACCTAACGAAGTATATGCTGAAAACTAACGTCTGCTCATTTCTGGTCTCTTTATATCTGTTTATGTTTGTGTGAAAGGATATATGTATGGATCTTTTTTTCTTTTTATGTGCTTGCATGTGTGACAGAGAGGGGAGGGGGGGGGGAGAGTAAGAGAAAGTTAATGTATACATTTTTTGCTTGTGTGTGTGTGTGTGTGTGTGTGTGTGTGTGTGTTTGTGTGACTGTGTGTGCGATGGTTGGTGATTAATCGGGGAGAGTTGTAGAAAGTTGAATTTGAGTGTAAACTGTCAGAGTGGTTGAAAGTTTTGGTGTTCATCTGATTTGAGTTTTGGATTAAATGTTTTCTTGAGGGGCTTGTGGAAGAATGAGAGGAAACGGCTGGGTGGTTTATTACGACAATAACCATGTACTGCAGTATTACTCAACTGTTTTATTTATTAATGTAAATATTGAGTTGTCATGTGTTTTTGACCGTTTAACAGGGTTTTCTTTTTCTGCTTTGGTTTTTTGTTTATGGTAATTTTCTTGTGGGGTTAGAAAGTTTGTCTTATTATTTGTTCTAATTATTTTCATGTCTTCTCTAGAGTTTGGATTATGCTCTCTTAGGTGTTCTGCAAATGTAGAGTGGTTTGTCCCACATTTCCAGGCTGTTACGTGTTCTCTGTTTCTGACATGAAACGTTCTGCCTGTTTGTCCTATGTATCTGCCATAATCACTGGTGGTCCACTGCAACGGATGTGTGTATACCTGCTCTCTGGTATATGGCAACGTCTTCTGTCAGTTTTGGGATGTATTTTTTGACAGAGTTGTATGTTGCATATATTATGTCTCTGCCTTATCTTTTGTAAATGTTGCTGATTTTATGTGTGACTTTGTGTCTGTATGTCACTGTGTACCATCTTGTGTCGTCGCTTAAGTTTTCTTGATTATTCTGTGTAGTTGTTGGTACTGGGTGTTTGTGACTGTTTGGCTCTATTGTATTGTTGTCTGTGGTTCTGCGTTTCCTGTTTTTATTGTAATTTTGATTTTTTTGTTTAGATTTGTGACTCTACAATTATTGTAGCCATTATTTTTGGCTATTTGAGTTATTAGTCAAGTTCTTTTTGATATTTTACTTTTTTGACTGGCACTATCATTATCTTGAGTCTATGAAGCATGTGTCGATTTGATGCTTGTTTTGAGTGTGGGTGGATCGAAGATAGGGGAATGACAATGTCAGTTGATGTGAGTATATGGTGAACATACACTTATTGTTTTGTTTTTTTGTTTTTTGTATCGAGGAAGTTTATTTAGTCATCATGTTCTCTTTCAGTTGTGATGTTCATATTTTCATATACTTTGCCGACGTCAATATGTAGTTTTTCAATGTTTGTTTGTGGTCCATCTATTAAACAGAGGATGTCCTCCATGTATCTGAATCAGTATAACATCTTGTGTTCCATTGTTACGATATTTTTGAAAATCATCTGTTCAGTGTGGTTAAAAAAAATATTTGCTAAGGCTTCTGAAACTGAGGACCACATTGGTTAGCCATCTTCTTGTAAATAAAATTGAATAAAATTGATTTTGCGTTGGAAGTAGTTTTGTTCTGTTATGAGCTTTATAAACTGTTCATCAGGGAGTTGACTGGGAGTTTTTATCTACGACATCTTTTGTTCCTGGTACTGATATGCTGGAATACACACTTTCTGTTTCAAATAAGAGAAGAGTTTTTCTAACTAAGCTGACAAAAACCTTTTCTCAGAGGTTATCGGAAAACTTACGCGGCAGCTGACCATGTGCATTGGAAAGCAGTGTCACTATGCTAAAGAAATTAGATCAATAAAATTTGAATTCTCTCGCTACAATAAATTATAAAAGCTGATGGCTGGTACTTATCGATTTATACTAGTAGTAATAATAGTAGTAGTTGTTGTAGTTGCAGAATTTTATTCATTTATAGAACACTTTCGTACTGTGTTAGAGTATAATTTTTTTAGCTCTTAAATACATTTTTTCTCAAATTAATTTTGAAGTATTTAACGGATTCATAGAAAAATTCCTGTATTACCCTACACAATGAGTTGTCTTTTTTCTATTATATTTATTAAAATGAATTCACATAAATACTCAAATTCCAACTTTTCATGAATATTCATTTATTTAACACAACCTGCCACGGTAACCTCGTGTCTGAATTCTGATCAGCATTCTAGCAACAGTAACGACAGTAAAAGAAATTTTCCAACTACTAGTGAAAATTGGTGTAGCAGTTGTTGTCCCTGTTGAAACAAAGGTACATACCACATTCTCTTCAGAAACGAATGTTCAGTCGAGCTCAAAAGTTTGCGAACGACCTCAATTGCATTTCGCCTGATTCGCATGCAACCCACATAACGCAGCTATCTAGCAGGTCCTCTAATCGCTTCTTGGTACAGTCGTTTGACTAATGAAGACGGTTCCAAGTCACCACTAGAAAACACTGCTCTGTATCGCAATAATTCAAGATGTAAAGTAATACCAAGGTACTAAAAATATCAGGGAACACCTTTTCACACATAACACTATCCTTAAGGCTTATAAGCTCACATTTATTACAATAAATGATATACCTGAAATGTTACCACTCTCATTAATACGTCAGATAGGTAATGCATGTAGTAAGTTCGTCGTCTTCATGATTTCCTCTTCAAAGTAACATAAAATGACATTAAAAATTTAAGCTGTTCTCGAGCAGCTAGTTGAGAATATGTATGAACTTCAAATGACATGACGAACCGTCTCGTTCTGAATATGAACTCAAACCCATGTGATGCAGACTAAAGCAAAGATTTCGTGGCTGACGGAAACTAACAGTCATTCCTGATTAGGCATACAGAGAGTGATATACCTCGATTTTAGACAGTATCAGTTAGCAAATATCAACTTTAAATTACACGATGTAAACATTTTTAACAGACGCGAATTCCTACCCAGCATCAATTGTCCTTGTTAACGAACTATGAGAGATGGTAAACCTTGCTTCTTCACAAGTAACTTACTTGAAATGCCGAGAGATAAAGCTTTGTTGGAGAGGGATTCGAACCCAGCACCTAATCGGATTGTTGTCGAAGCACAATTAACTGTGACATATCGGATTTTCTCGGCAGTAGCTAGTTGTTTTAATTGAAATGACGAGACGAAACATTAATTTTTTCCTTCCCAGGACTCCAACCTGGCACCTATCGCTGTTATATTCTAGAGAAAACGATCGTTAAATATGGGTTAGTTAAACCAGCAGCGACATGTGAGCTCAAATAAAAGATGGGCTAAGTGTCCTGTGACCCTACATAGCGTTTGTGTCGTCACTAGAAATAAATAACTAGTATAAGAAAGGTTACTGGTGATAGTCTCTACATTTCACCAGTCCTGACTTTATCGTGGTTCAACCTAATGTCTACTTGGTAGAGAGGGAATATCATGTTTAATGTGAATTTCAGACCACAATGCCATTATACCTTCTTCACTTGGCGTAGCCAGAAGAGAATAGAATCTCTCTCCTTATCAAAAATCAGCAGACGTTGGAATCGAACCCAAACCATAAGTATATGAAACCCAACAGACCACCAAATTCTCTTCTCTGCGACTAATTTTTCTATCATAACAACGTTGCGTCACACTGGATGAGAATTCTGACACACAGGCTCCCTGTAGTGGTTTGCAGCATGTTCAGTGCATTCATTTACTGGTTGACCGAATCGCCATGATCTAGCTACCTCGGCTACCCAGTGCATACATTCGACTCTATTTTGTAATCACCAAAATAAAATCACATAACTGCCATCTGCACAGAACTGCCAACAGTGTAGGATGCAGAAATTTAAATAGGAAGTGTTCCTTTCCACTTGAGCTACTCTATTGCGCTATCTGTTTGTTGCAACCGTCGTGCAGTGCAAAAGAAAAGCTATAACCGTCTGTCTCTCAGAAGTTTACCTCCGGCCAAATGCGTTATCTCACAGCACTGTGGAATGCGGAAGCTCTGGAGGACTTGTTGTTGACTTCTGGAGCTGCTGTACCTCTGTGTCAGCTAGTAGCGTAACTGTAAGCGTCGCGCGCTGTAGATAAAAGGGCGCGGGTTCGAATACAGTGACTGCTACATTTTTTAAAAAGCAATTCTGCTGTCTGCTGAAGTTATCAATCTAATGGAACTTTGAACATAATTCCCTTCACATCTCAACACAAAATAGTTGAATGTGGAAAAAGGGCTAACTTCTGCGACATTTTGTTTTTTTTTTCAGGTTTAATAGATGGCCAGGCAGCAGATGTATCTCGAAGCCTTTGTATTATGGATGGGGAGAGCGCATCGTGCCAAAATACGTCAGAAAAGTATTTTCTACATCAGCTGTCGTGTGGTAGTGGCATTTTATTCTTCATCAGACCTTGTTTGACAGCTTTAAATCAGAACAAGCTTCCTACATGCATGTAGTCAAACTGCATGTGCATTGTCAGACTGTTATAGATAACGTCAGAGAATTCGCATATATCGCTGATTAATTTCTCTCTCATGTTTACTATTGTTTTAACAACACTAAAAGAAACCTTACGAAAATTGTGCACAGTATTATAAGAAATGAAATAAAACTATCCACGATAACCTTACGACGAAAGTCTGTTTCTATAAAACTGAGTATCTGTACAGAACCGTGCCTCTATCGGCACGAATTAGTAAAATACTACTCACTTAGATTTCGATTGGGTCTGGGTTTGATTGGTATGCTGTGTCATACTCAAGTGGTATGCAAATGTGGCATTTTATAAATGAAGTTATGTATTCCCAGAAACCCAAAATTTGCTTGTTAGCAGCGGAAAGAGGTGTTACCTGTTTGCAGCACTGTAAGTTTTTCACCATTGCACTATGTGCCGAAAGTATTTTCTTGCGATTTTCTTATTGATGTTTGATCTGACTGCTTGTAGCTCTTTCACAGAAGGGATAAATACGTTACAGTTAGGAAGACTGGAACCGCAAACCGTAACAGACGCTTTTTCACATGTCAGCACGTTACCACAGAGCTAGAGAAGAGATATGTGGCTAGACTTTCTCTTACGTCGTTGGAGCAAGTTCAATTACCAGAAGGATGAAGTTTAGATCTATACTAGGTATCATCGAAAGATGGCGAGGTGATGATCACCATGGACGACCATTTAGGGTTGCTTAAGACATACACTGCCCAGTCACATTAATGTGACCAGCTGTCAGAATCCCAAATAATCAAGCAACCTTTTGCATCTCCTTCAGTATAACAATGCCAGACTGCACACGAGCACTATGACATCTGCAACAATCCGAAGCGTTGGGTTCACTGTCAACGACCATCCTTCATACAGTTCCGACTTGTCTCCATCGGATTTTCATGTGTTTCCAAAACTTAAACACCTTTGAGGACTTCGCTTTGATAGTGATGAAGAGGTGCAAGCACAGATGCATTTGTGGCTCCGTCAGCAAAGTGAAACTTTCTACAGTGACGGTATCACCAAAGTAGTCTCTCTCTGGGAGAAATGTCTTCGTCGCCAGGGTGACTTGGTTGAGAAATAAATACTGGGTGATCAAAAAGTCAGTATAAATTAGAAAACTGAATAAATCACCGAATAATGTAGATATAGAGGTACAAATTGACACACACATGCTTGGAATGACATGGGGTTTTATTAGAACCAAAAAAATACAAAAGTTCAAAAAATGTCTGACAGATGGCTCTTCATCTGATCAGAATAGCAATAATTAGCATAACAAAGTAAGACAAAGCAAAGATGATGTTCTTTACAGGAAATGCTCAATATGTCCATCATTCCTCAACAATGCTGTAGTCGAGGAATAATGTTGTGAACAGCACTGTAAAGCATGTCTGGAGTTATGGTGAGGCATTGGCGTCGAATGTTGTCTTTCAGCATCCCTACAGATGACGGTCGATCACGATACACTTGCGGCTTCAGGTAACCCCAAAGCCAATAATCGCACGGACTGAGGTCTGGGGACCTGGGAGGCCAAGCATGACGAAAGTGGCGGCTGAGCACACGATCAACACCAAACGACGCGCGCAAGAGATCTTTCACGCATGTAGCAATATGGGGTGGTTCTAATAAAACCCCATGTCATTCCAAGGATGTGTGTCAACTTCTGCCTCTCTATCAACATTATTCCGTGGTTTATTAAGTTTTCAAATTTATACTGACTTTTTGATCACCCGGTATATAGACGTAAATGAATAAAGGTGTACAATGTTCGTAATATTTGTTTTATTTGAAAACCTTTAAGCGTTTTCATGTAAAAAATTCGGAGGTATTACTTTTCAGCACGCACTAGGACATGCAAAATACAGAATTCAATGAACTTCTTCATTCATTGATCTCACACAGTTAGTTGAAACAAATTTAATTTATGTTACTATTCAGTCGTGAAGCATTTTTTAAATAAAAAATTAAATAGAGCAGCGAAGTTCAAGATCAGGCATTGGACAAAGATGATATTAATATAAACCAGCGGAAGTTAAATGTACTAAGATGCCGATGTATTCAGGGATATTGTGTCTTTAAATGAGGACGCAGTTACTTTGCCGCATTCCATATGTCTGTCAAGGTGGCACTTTCCATGTTCCGTCGTCGCTTCGTCTTCCTCCAACTGTGGTTGCAAACTGGCTACAGAAACATCTAAGCTTTTAATGCTTCGTCCTCGTCAGTAACTACGTGAGTTCCACTGCGCTTTTTGGAAAATGTACGTCACACACACCATCTCCCTTCACATGAGCAGCCTTCCAGTCTCCATTCACACTGACCACCCTGCAGAGAGTCTATCTCGCAACTGCTGATGTATCTCGGTCTATAAATTCACAGTGGCCATCTTTCGTAATATAATCCTGACCACTTAGGATATTTCAGTACTTTACATAGTTCTTTTTCGTATATTACGAAAGGAAAAGAGAATTTGTTACCAAAATACAAGGTTATTCGTAAGTATCTCCAGGATTTCAGAAGACGACTGCGCCAAAAACAACACGACATAAAGAAAATACTAAAATTAAAATCTTCTGTGTTATTAGGCCGCGTTATGTTTCTTCTAAAATGTTCGACGTTTCGACCCCTCTGCTGGGATCTTCCTCAGGATCTTTTGGTTTCCACTACTGCTAGAGCATTGTCAGAGACGAGTGTCGCGTCCACTTACAAAGGGGGAGCTTCCTGGAGTTCGTGCTGGAGAAGTGATGGTATTGGTTAAAATTCATATGGCTACCATTAGTGGGCCATAGTCATAGGCTAATATTCCCGCTCTGATGCAGAAGGGGCGTTGGTAGCTCATCTCCTGTGGATACCATTGGCGGTCCATCGTCATTGGATGGAAAGGCACTACTCCACATGCATGCTGGAGAAGGGTCATTGGTTGAAATGATGCTTGCTACCGCTATTGGTTGGTCGTCATCAGTGGCTAGATTCGAAGCCGATAGAGCAAGAGGGGAATGTTTACCCAAAATATTATTGTCCGCTACTCGGTTGAAATTTCTAAGAATGTATCTGATTTCAACAGAGGACGGCTATAGGCTTCCAGCATCGTGGCTCCCCGCCATCAAGGAAGTAAATACGCGACCGCGGTGTGTGAGCAGCATAAACAACGCGCTGCAAGTCACCTCGGCGGGCAATAATATTTTGGGTAAACATTCCTCTTCTCTTGCTCTGACCGTTTCGAATATAGCCACTGATAACGACCAACCAGTAGCGGTAGCAAGCATTTCAACCAATAACTCTTCAGCATAAGTGTGGAATAGTGCCTTTCTATCCAATGACGATGGACCCTCCAATGGTATCCACAGGAGATGAGCTACCAACGCCCGTTCTGCATCAGAGCGGGAATATTAGCCTATGACTATGGCCCAACAATGGTAGCCATATGAATTTTAACCAATACTATCACTTCTCCAGCACGAACTCCAGAACTCCAGGAAACCCCCCCCCCCCCCTTTGTAAGTGGACGCGACACTCGTCTCTGACAATGCGCTAGTAGTAGTGGACACGTGACAGAAGTGCAACCTTTCGGCAAATTGCTGCAGATGTCGATGCTACGCCAACTCAAGTGGCAGCGTGCGAACTATTCAACGATCATTGATAAGGGGTTTCGGAGCCGAAGGCCAGCTCGTGTACCCTTGATGACCGCACGACATTGGACTGTTGATGACAGGGAACATATTGCCTCGTTGGACGAGTCTCGTTGCAAATTGTATCGAGCAGATGGAAGTCTATAGGTATGGAGACAACGTCTTGAATCTGTGGACTTTGCATGTCAGCAGGGGACTGTTCCAGCTGGTGGAAGCTCTGTAATGGTGTGGGGCGTGTGCAGTTGGACTGACATTGGATCCCTTGTACGTGTAGATACGACTCTGACAGTTGGCATTCATGTCCATTCTGCGTTCCGACGGACTCGGGCAGTTCCAGCAGCACAATTCGACACTTCATACGTCCAGAATTGCTACAGAGTGGCTCCAAGAACTCTGTTGTGTGTTTAAACACTTCCGCTGGTCACCAACCTCGCCAGACATGAACATTGTTGAGCATATCTTGGATGCCTTGCAACATGCTGTTGAGAAGATATCTCCAGTCCCTCGTACTCTTAGGGATTTATGGACAGCCCCGCGGGGTTAATGGTATCAGTTCCCTACAGCACTACTTCTGACTTTAGTCGAGTCCGTGCCACGTCGTGTTGCGACATTTCTGCTTGCCTTGCGCGGGCTTGTAAGTAGACTGTTTAGGTTTTTATGTCGGTAACGCCACGTAGCGCTCTGTATGAAAATCACTGACTGTGCTGTGTGCAGTCTGTGGCTCGTTGGCATTGTTGGAATATTCGCTATTGTAGTGTTGGGCAATTGCAGGTGAGCCGTCAGCAGTGGTGGATGTGGAGAAAGGGCTGCCAGAGTTTTGAGAACGGAAGATCTGGACGTGTGTCCGCTAGAAAAAGGAAATTTGTTAAGATGGATGTCATGAATGTTTCTTCTCTATCAAAATCTTTCATTTGCTAACTATGCCTATCAGTAGTTACTGCCTTCAGTAGTTAGAATCTTTTATTTAGCTGGCAGTAGTGGCGCTCGCTGTATTGCAGTAGTTCGAGTAACGAAGATTTTTATGAGGTAAATGATTCATGAAAGGTATCGATTATTGTTAGTCAGGCCCATTCTTTTGTGGGGATTATTGAAAGTCAGACTGTGTTGCGCTAAAAATATTGTGTGTCAAAAAAAAAAAAAAAAAATGGTTCAAATGGCTCTGAGCACTATGGGACTTAACATCTATGGTCATCAGTCCCCTAGAACTTGAACTACTTAAATGTAACGAACCTAAGACATCAGACAACACCCAGTCATCACGAGACAGAGAAAATCCCTGACCCCGCCGGGAATCGAACCCGGGAACCCGGGCGTGGGAAGCGAGAACGCTACCGCACAACCACGTGCTGCGGACTATTGTGTGTCAGTTTAGTGACGATTAGAATGAGTAAAGAGAGAAATGTCTGAGTACGTTCAGTTTTCCTCTGCTGTTTGAAAATCAAATAACGTAAGGGGTTTACTAGCACAGTCAAATGTTCAAATGGCTCTGAGCACTATGGGACATAACATCTGAGGTCATCAGTCGCCTAGAACTTAGAACTACTTAAAGGTAACTAATCTAAGGACATCACACATATCCATGCTCGAGGCAGGATTCGAACCTGCGACCGCAGCGGCAGCGCGGGTCCAGACTAAAGCGCCTAGAACTGCTCGGCCACCGCGGCCGGCAATAGC
The DNA here is from genome assembly GCF_023864275.1 of Schistocerca cancellata. NCBI lineage: Eukaryota > Metazoa > Arthropoda > Insecta > Orthoptera > Acrididae > Schistocerca > Schistocerca cancellata. The sequence goes on along the minus strand of NC_064634.1, from coordinate 139,794,399 downwards.
ACAGTCATTCATAATTTTTCCAAAGGGACGTTTCAGAGCTCTACACAATATTAGACAGGTGTACCAATTTCTTTGGCTCCTCAGTGTGCAACTTCCATGCTCTGCAGCATCGTTGGATGATGTGTCCGGACACATGTTCTCATCCTCGGGTTTGTTCCTCAAAATACCCTCTACAACCCCCGTAAATTTGTCTCATAATATCTGGAACACCCTGTAGATGTTGCAGAAATAAAATTACACCAGGACACGGCGTGGTGCGCACTGTCAGGCGAGGCAGCGGGCGGCTTACCGAAGAGCGAGCCCGGCTTGCCGCGGTCGCAGTCGCCGGGCCAGTTGCGCCTGGCGAGCCGCACGGCGGCGTCTCCCGCGATGAGCGCCAGCTGGTGGACGAGCACGGTGAGGCGGCAGCCCCTGGCGCTGCGCGCCCACTCCAGCAGCTCGGGGTCGGGGCGCGCGCACGTGCCGCGGCCCTCGGCCAGCAGCTGCCGGCAGCCGCACTTCGGGGACGGCGCCCCCAGCTTGCAGCGCCAGCAGTCGCACACGTCCGGCGCCTGCCACCCACCATGTCCACTCAGGGCGGAGCTCTCCACACCAAAGCGCACTCCTGCGTCTTCAGCTCACAGTCCGCAGCGTCGTGTAGTGAACTGACCGCCGCTACTTACATTAGGGTCATTCGTAGGAAACGGAAGGCAATTTCACCGTTTAATTGGACACACACTGATGAGAAGGCAATATACAGGGTGAGTCACCTAACGTTACCGCTGGATATGTTTCGTAAACCACATCAAATACTGACGAACCGATTCCACAGACCGAACGTGAGGAGAGGGGCTAGTGTTATTGTTTAATACAAACCATCCAAATATGCACGGAAGTACGTTTTTTAACACAAACCTACGTTTTTTTAAATGGAACCATGTTAGTTTTGTTAGCACATCTGAACATATAAACAAATACGTAATCAGTGCCGTTTCTTGAATGGTAAAATGTTAATTACATCCGGAGATATTGTAACCTAAAGTTGACGCTTGAAACCTCCGACGTTTAGTTGCGTGTTGTAACAAACACGGGCCACGCAGCATCTGCTGGGACGTGTTTACGATGACGACCGTGTTTACGAGTGTGGCTGTAGTGCACTGTTGTGGTTTGGTCTAGCTGTCGCAGTGTCCGCATGTAGCGCTTGCTGCTATTGTTATTCTGCATTCGTCTCCGCACGCAGACCAACTGTAGTACACCGTGTTACCAGACGTCTGTGATAGTGTAGTGTTGTAGGAACTGTGACCATGGTGTATTCGAACTCTGAAAAGGCGGAGATGATACTCATCTATGGCGAGTTTCGACGAAATGCAGCTGAAGCCTGCGGGGTGTATGCAGAACGGTACCCGGACAGAGAGCATCCAACGCGCCGCACATTGCAAAACATCTACCGCCAACTGTATGCAACAGGTATGGTCGTAGCACGCAAACGGGTCCGTAACAGGCCCGTCACAGGAGAAGCGGGTGCAGTTGGTGTGTTAGCTGCTGTTGCCATGAACCCACACATGAGTACACGGGACATTGCGAGAGCCGGTGGACTGAGTCAAAGTAGTGTCATGCGCATACTGCATCGTCACCGCTTTCACCCGTTTCATGTGTCGCTACATCAGCAATTACATGGTTATGACTTTAATCATCGAGTGCAATTCTGTCAATGGGCATTAACAGAGAATACGTTGCAGTTCTACCAGTTTACTGATGAAGCGGGTTTCACAAACCACGGGGCAGTGAATCTACAGAACATGCATTACTGGTCCGCGGACAATCCTCGCTGGCTCAGACAGGTAGAGCGACAGCGACCGTGGATTGTAAATGCATGGTGCGGAATCATTGGCAACCACCTCATTGGTCCTAACTTCATTGCAGGGGCCCAAACAGCTGCAACATAAATCGCGTTTCTACAGAATGATCTGCCAACGTTGCTCGAAAATGTCTCACTGGAAACGCGTCGACGTATGTGGTATCAGCATGATGCACATTCCGCAATGAACACTAGGCTGACCCTTGATAGGATGTTCGACGGGCGTTTCATAGGACGTGGAGGACGCATAAATTGGCCAGCCCGTTCTCCTGATCTTACAACTCTGGACTTCTTTCTGTGGGGTACGTTAAAGGAGAATGTGTACCGTGATGTGCCTACAACCCCAGAGAATATGAAACAACGTATTGTGGCAGCCTGCGGCGACATTACACCAGATGTACTGCGGCGTGTACGACATTCATTACGCCAGAGATTGAAATTGTGTGCAGCAAATGATGGCCGCCACATTGAACATCTATTGGCCTGACATGTCGGGACACACTCTATTCCACTCCGTAATTTAAAACGGAAACCACGTGTGTACGCGTACCTCACCCCTCATGGTAATATACATGTGCGTCAGTGAAAAAGACCATTAAAAAGGTGTTAGCATGTGGACGTAATGTACTGTTCCAGTCTCTTCTGTACCTAAGGTCCATCACCGTTCCCTTTGGATCCATACGTAATTCGGTGCTCTCCGATACACACGATCGAACAGCGGAGGAGTGGTACTCAAGCGTCAACTTTAGGTTACAATATCTCCGGATGTAATTAACATTTTACAATGCAACAAACGGCACTGATTACGTATTTGTTTATATGTTCAGATGTGCTAACAAAACTAACGGGGTTTCGTTTAAAAAAACGTAGGTTTGTGTTAAAAAACATACTTCCGTACATTTTTTTTATGGTTTGTATTAACCAATTACAGTAGCCCCTCTCCTTACGTTCGGTCTGTGGAATCGATTCGTCAGTATTTGATGTGGTTTACGAAATATATCCAGCGGTAATGTTAGGTGACTCACCCTGCATACAGGGTGAAAAGTATTTAAGCTGACAAACTCTGGGAGGTTGTAGGGGACATCAAAACAAATATTTTTCTCTAATGTCATTTTTTCCTGTGAGGATTATTTAAACCGGTAGAGGAAAATTTCTCTGGTGGCAAACTAACTAAACCAACAAACACTTTTCCATTTTTTTATGACCAACAGCCAACACATTAACACAACCCAATTTCAGTTACAGTAGATTTTCAAAAATGCCTCCATTGACACGTAAACAAAGGTTACACCGTCGAATCATGTTCAGTCTGACACGGGCAAAAACACCAGGAGTATCCTGAATTGTTCCTGCTGCTGCTGTTACTATCCGGGCAACCAGATCCTCTTCTGATGCAACAGGCGTTGCGTAAACACGGTTGCGCATCTCTCCCCACACAAAAAAGTCCAGAGGGGACATATCTGGGGATCGAGCAGGCCATGGTACAGGACCACCTCTACCAATCCACGTTTCTGGGAACCGTCTGTCCAGGAATCGACGCACACGACGGCTGAAATGTGCCGGTTCCCCGTCATGTTGGAACCACATGCGTTTCCTTGTAGGGAGCGGGACGTCTTTCAGCAATTCTGGCAATGCTCTGGCGAGAAAATTGTAATAGTGCCTGCCATTTAATGGCCTAGGTAGCAGATACGGCCCAATTAAACAGTCCCCAACAACACCGACCCACACATTAACGAAGAACCGCACTTAATGAGCGCTAGTAACTGTGGCATGTGGGTTACCCTCACTCCAAACATGCTAATTGTGCATGTTGAAGACTCCATCACGCCCGAACGTTGCTTCGTCGGTAAATAACACAGAGCATGGAAATGTAGGATTCATTTCACACTGCTCCAGCTGCCACCGCGAAAACTGTGCTCTGGGTGGATAATAAACTGGTTCTAGGTTGTGGACACGCTGTAAGTGAAATGTACGTAAAAATTGCTCTCGAAGGACTGTTCTTACATTCGTCTGATTCGTCCCCATGTTATGTCCAATTGCACGAGTGCTGATTGAAGGATCCCGCTCCACATGCCGCAAAGCTGCTTCCTCAAATTGCAGCGTTCTTACCGTGCGACGGCGTCCCTGTAAAGGTAATCTGTTAATGACCCGGTCTCACGCAGATGTTGGTACACAGCAGCAAAGGTCGTATGATTCGCGATACGGCGATTAGGACAATGTTGTTGATAAATCCGCTGTGCAGCTCGTCCGTTATGATGCGCTACTTAGTACGCACCAACCATATCAGTGTACTCACTCCAGGTGTATCGCTCCATTAATAAACACAGACAATGCACTACTACACTGATGGTCAGCAGTTTCCTACAATAGAAGATCGTAATACGGCCTCTAACAACTGCAGAGCGTAATATGGCCTCCACCGGTTTAAATAACCCTCATAGGAAAAAACGACATTAGGGAAAAATATTTTTTTGATGTCACCTACAACCTCCCAGAGTTTGTCAGTTTAATTATTATTCACCCTGTATACAGGGTGCTCCATTGATCGCGACCGGGCCAAATATCTCACGAAATAAGCGTCAAACGAAAAAACTACAAAGAACGAAACTCGTCTAGCTTGAAGGGGGAAACCAGATGGCGCTATGGTCGGCCCGCTAGATGGCGCTGCCATAGGTTCAAAATGGCTCTGAGCACTATGGGACTTAACATCTATGGTCAACTTAGAACTACTTAAACCTAACTAACCTAAGGACATCACACAACACCCAGCCATCACGAGGCAGAGAAAATCCCTGACCCCGCCGGGAATCGAACCCGGGAACCCGTGCGTGGGAAGCCAGAACGCTACCGCACGACCGCTGCCATAGGTCGAACGGATATCAACTGCATTTTTTTTTAAATAGAAACCCCCATTTTTATTATGTATTCGTGTAGTACATAAAGAAATATGAATGTTTTAGTTGGACCACTTTTTTTCGCTTTGTAATAGATAGCGCTGTAATAGTCACAAACATATGGCTCACAATTTTAGACGAACAGTTGGTAACAGGCAAGTTTTTAAAATTAAAATACAGAACGTAGGTACGTTTGAGCATTTCATTTAGGATGTTCCAATGTGATACATGTACCTTTGTGAACTTATCATTTCTGAGAACGCATGCTGTTACAGCGTGATTACCTGTAAATACCACATTATGAAATAAATGCTCAAAATGATGTCCGTCAACCTCAATGCATTTGGCAATTCGTGTAACGACGTTCCTCTCAACAGCGAGTAGTTCGCCTTCCGTAATGTTTGCACATGCATTGACCATTGCGCTGACGCATGTTGTCAGGCGTTGTCGGTGGATCAGGATAGCAAATATCCTTCAACTTTCCCCACAGAAAGAAATCCGAGGACGTCAGATCCGGTGAACATAGTAAGGTGCTTCGACGACCAATCCACCTGTCATGAAATATGGTATTCGATACCGCTTCAACCGCACGCGAGCTGTGTGCCTGACATCCATCGTGTTGGAAGTACACCGCCATTTAGTCATGCAGTGAAACATCTTGTAGTAACATCGGTAGATCATTACGTAGGGAATGAGCATACATTGCACCATTTAGATTGCCATCGATAAAATGGGGCCAGTTATTCTTCCTCCCATAATGTCGCACCATACATTAACTCGCCAAGGTCGCTGCTGTTCCACATGTCGCAGCCATCGTGGATTTTCCGTTGCCCAATAGTGCATATTATGCCGGCTTACGTTACCGATGTTGGTGAATGACGCTTCGTCGCTAAATTGAAGACGCGCAAAAAATCTGCCATCGTCCCGTAATTTCTCTTGTGCCCAGTGGCAGATCTGTACACGACGTTCAAAATCGTCACCATGCAATTCCTGGTGCATAGAAATATGGTACGGGTGCAATCTATGTTGATGTAGCATTCTCAATACCGACGTTTTTGAGATTCCCGATTCTCAAGCTGTTTGTCTGCTACTGATGTGCGGATTACCGCGACAGCAGCTAAAACACCTACTTGGGCACCATAATTTGTTGCAGGTCGTTGTTGATGTTTCACATGTGGCTGAACTCTTCCTGTTTCCTTAAATAACGTAACTATCCGGCAAACGGTCCGGACACGTGGATGATGTCGTCCAGGATACCGAGCAGCATACATAGCACACGCCGCTGGGCATTTTGATCACAATAGCCATACATCAACACGATATCGACCCTTTCCGCAATTGGCAAACGGTTCATTTTAACACGGGTAATGTATCACGAAGCAATTACCATCCGCACTGGCAGAATGTTACGCTATACCACGTAGTTATACGTTTGTGTCTATTACAGCACCATCTATTACAAAACGAAAAAAGTGTTCCAACTAAAAGATTCGTATTTTTTTACCTAATTACACGATTAAGTAATAAAAAATGGGGGTTCCTATTTGGTATCCGTTTGACCTATCGCAGCCCCATATAGCGGGCCAACCATATCGCCATCTGGTTTCCCCCTTCAAACTACATGAGTTTCGTTCTTTGTAGTTTATTCGTTTGATGCGTATTTCGTGAGATATTTGGCCCGGTATACGCAAATATTTTAATATCTTATTCTACAAGTTAAACTAAAGAAAAAATCATATGAACATAGGTCTGCAAATGTTTAGTTACGGAGTTACGGCTAATAAACGATTTTGCGTGAAATTTAGTAACTTACCTAATATGAAGCCATCGCAAAACTGTATGAGGTTAAAGTAAAGTAGTATTTCCATTTATTTTGTTGTTACGGGTCTGGTGAATCTAATAAAATAAGTCCCAGACTTGTACCTGAGTTAGTTTTCCAGAACATCCAGAGAAGCAAACATTATTATACAAGTAAATTTGTTTACTTTCCATTAGGAATGTAGAAACTTTTGTCATTGTTGGCAACCGTCAGTGAGTTGTTTCAGTCTATTCATAACCTTGAAACGAGTTAGTTTACTGTATTGGCATTACTTGCTCTCATTATGAATGCAATAGACGAAATTAAGAGCAACCCTGTGAAACTGAAACGAGGAACAAAATCCGTTCATACACGTGCAGCTAAATGCTTTGAACACGGTGGAGCCGTTTTTGAACATTTATGGTGAATGTATTGTGAAATTCTATGTGCACTGTACAACTTCCTTAACACTGAGCTTTGTTTTTTCCGGTTTAACGTGAATTCGCGTGAGCTGTGGTATTAATAGAAGGAGGTTACCTAACGCATTCATACAGTGTCAGTTAACATTATCACCATCATTTTTCCAAAATTAAATTCTCTACAACTTCTGTTGAAAACTTTGTGCAGTTCTCTGGAATTTAAAACCAATTGGGCCAAGTAGTTAATAAATTGAAAATTTTACGAAAGTACGTCTTTGCTTCTCTGGATGTCCTGCAAACCTACTGCAGATACAAGTCCAGACATGTTTTATTAGATTCACCAGACCAATAACAACAAAATAAATGGAACCCGTGATTTACTTTAACCTCGTACGGTTTTGCGATGGCTTCATATTAACGAAGTTACTAAATTTCAGACAAAATTTTTATTAGCCGTAACTCCGTAACTAAACATTTGCAGACCTATGTTTATATGAATTTTTTCTTTAGTTTTACTTGTAGAATAACATGTTAAAAAGTATTTGCATATCTTCGTGAATCACCCTATATGTAGGCCAAATTTGATGTTTTCTTTTGCCAACTTCGGAGTTATTTTTTGCAAATTTAGGTGCAAGAAAGTTACCAACATACTCACCCTTGGCGAGGTTACCATCATAGTATTCGTCTTGTCTTAAAAATAGGTAACGAACAGCGAACTACTCACCTTAGATTCCGTATATGGGACGCCAACCGACTAAATACTGCAAAGACTGAACCTAAAAATTTATTTACAGGTGTAGACTAGATGTACTCGTTTCTGACATCCAATCCTCCAGATATCGGACACTCAGATCGGTACCGAACGTTGTATGTAGTTAGAGTATCAACGAAAACATCGGTTTAGTTCGAGCTGCGTGCTGTCGTCTAGAAGGACATGCGTAAACGGTAATTAAAAGTAACACCAGAAGTATGGAGCACAGGAAGAGCATCTGTGAACGGTGATGTTGAAGATCTGGCGTGGGTGAGTTGGAACCAGAGTCCCGCATTCAGACTCCACCTATGACTACTTTTTTTTTAACTATTTACGTGTGGAACTGTCACATGGGAGAACATTTTCCTAACATGTAAAAGGATTTTTCGGAGTTTGTCGCAATATTCTTTTGGCAGTCTACTTTCGCTTCGTTAGCTGAAGTAGAAAACCTATAGAGTACATTTCTACAGATAGCTCCGGTGTTTTGTCTCTCATATCCGACAGAACACCACACCTACGTGTACATACGTACTCCATAGGTTTGCTGCTTTCAACTAACGACGCGAAATCAAAACAACATTCCTACAAACTCCGAAAAATCATTTAACATGTCAGGAGAATGTTCTCCCATATAACAGTTCCACGCTTAAACAGTTAAAAAGAAATTGTAACCATTGGGGGTTAGAACGCAATATCTTTGGTGCGACGACTTTACGCTCTAACAACTCATTCACGCGAGGTCTTTTAAACAATCACTCACAGATAAGTTTTCCTGTGCTTCTTAGTTCTGGTGTTATTTTTAATCACAGTTTACGCATGTTCTACTGGACGACAGCACACAGCACTAACTAAATCGGTGTTTTCGTTCATACTCTATCGACATACAAGATTTGGTACTTATCTGAGTGGCTAACATCTGAAGGCTTGAGTGTGAGACACATCTGGCGGAAAACACGCCGTTTAAGGCCAAAAATACTAATAGCATTGGACACAATGGTGGAGGCACGGCGGTCTTTATTAAGAAACCTGCCATCACTATGTTGAATAACCACTGCCCTTGGCATCCTTGGAAGCGATGGCTGTCATCGTACAAAGAGCGATAGGGAAAACAAATTTTAATGCACCGTATCTACAGGGCATGGACGAAAATATGGAAAAACGACGGACACAACATATAACCATACCTGAACTGTGTAGGAAAATTGTTGGCAGTCAAATCACCTTCCAATCGTCACGAAATGGATAAATTTCGGGTCCTGTGTGCTTGTCAAAGGAAACTTATACCACTCTTCCGGCAAAATAGTGGCATCTTCAAGTAACGATGATAAAGGTGCGTACGATCCTGTACTCTTTTCACCAAAACAGACCACAGAACTAAATAATTTTCAGACCGGGTAGCTGTGATGGCCAATACAAGTGTTCAAAACTAGTCACCAACAGAAACAGTTCGATGCAACTATGACAGAAAGCTTAATAAGTGCTAAATACTCTAAGTTCTGTTGCTTAGCTGAAGTCTTTGCTGACGAACATTGACATTACTTCCCAAACCATTTTAAGTATCTTCTTCCGCTTTTCCTTGATGTAGTTCTTTGTCTGCCCAAACTTCAAGATACTTTATTTGCGTCTTCCAAGGTATCCTATCATCGTACATTGTTAATACCGTGTCTATTATTGGATGTCACCTGGTAAACGAGACTGCTGCATTTACGTTCAAGCAGATAATAGGCTATTCTGCAGAATGCGCTGTTGTATTTCATCACTAACGGCATCTGTGAAATTTCCTCCATGCTTTGCAAGTATCAGTCGTGACGAATTCGACAGCCGTATCGTATTATTCCATGGGCCCCATGATTACTTTGGAAAGTAGCATTACTGCCAAGATTACGAGGGTTACTCGCAAAGTAAGGAACGATCGGTCGCGAAATGGAAACCACAGTGAAAATTCGATGACGTTTTGCACAGGTGTGTTGGGCAGTGTCTCTAGTATGCCCGTCGATTGTATTACGTCGTTCGTTTTAGTTCTGAGCACACAGGGAGCACATAAAGATACCTAGAACAATAGTGTCTCCCGCCAAGTATGAGGGCCTGTTGAGGAATTCCGCCTGAAGCTATGCAGCCAACATTACATGTCGTGCGTTTTCTTCTTCAGCCGAATTCTGTAGGGGCAATGAAGATGTTCCTGCATCGTTTTCAACAGTCAATGTTTGATCACCCACAATACAGCCCATAATTGTCTCCCTCTGAGTTTCATCTCTGTTCACATGAAGCGCTGGTTATGAAGACAACATTTTGGCACAGACAACGAGCTCTAGGCCAGCATAGAGAATTGGCGGAAAGCACTGGCGGCTGCCTTCTATAACGAGCGTATTGGAAAGTTGGTACAACACTACGACAAACGTCTAAGTCGGATCGGCGACTATGGAGATAAGTAGCTGGAAATTGTAGCTAACTGTTGCAAATAAAACAGTTTTGATTTTCACTGTGGTTTCCATTTCACGACCTATCGTTCATTAGTTTCCAAATAGCCCTCGTATTAAGTGAAAATTTAGACTCATGAGGTTAGTGACATGGTACAACGTTTATTTTCCAATGGTGATGCTGTGTTCAAAGACGACACGGCCCCTGTTGACACAACTCGCATTGTCCATCATGACTGGATCTGTGACCGCGAGGATCCATTGTCGTATCTCCTCGGGACACCACAGTCGCCATGTCTCAAAGTTATCGGACCGATTACGTGTACAGACTGATGGCAATCTTGTTCTGCAGTGTCCAGTTTTCAAGCCTGTTAAGTAGCCGCTGCATACGATTTATCATTTGTGGTATGTTGCCTCCTCTAGTTAAAAACTCCATATCTTCTGCATAGATATTTCTAGAAACGTTGTTTTCACAGATTGTTATTATAGATAGCTGGGTCTCGTATGTTGGGTGCTCGCATAATCAAGTTTGGCGAAGTGTTTGGTATTTAAAAAGTCACCTTATAGAAGATTTAAGAGTGTATTCCATACGGGGAAAGTAGAAAAGACATCGCAGGCGAAGCCACAATCCGGATAAAATTATTTGTTGAGAGATCGTGACGGACGGTAGTTGAAGAGGATTGTGACTAAAAATAAGAGGACGACAGCTGAAAAAGTCACTTCAGAACTGAATGTCTCAGTCGTTAACCATGTCTACACCGGAACAGCTCGAAATAAATTCCATAAATAGGTAATTGCAAGGCGAGCTAGAATTTGGAAACCACTCAGCAGTGACGCTAATGCTCTAACACGGAAATGTGATGCGGAAGCCAATAACAACTACACTATGAACCCACGGAAGAAATTTATTTAGTCAGAAGAGTATTGTTGCACATTGTTTCCAATTTATGGCCGAATTCAGACCATGACCCTGACATATTTCTAAGGGTCGTTGATTATACGGACAGCCCTATCGTGATATTCCATGAAACCCATGGTTATCCTGCAAGGTGGTATTACTGCCAAGGAATATGCAACCATTTTGACTGATCTGGTCCATCCCACACTGCAGTGTTTGTTCCCCAATGTTGAAGTGTTCCAAGACGACACGGCCCTGTCCGCCCAGCTCCCATCGTCCACGGCTGGTTTTGTGGGCACGAGGATGCATTATTGCTAAGCTATTATGTTTCAGTCTTCAGAGTTTCGAAGGAGCTCTTATGGTATGGTTTTGAGCTGTTCAACATATGTCGTGATCCTGTGACTCAGTAGTGGTTGAGAGTCCGTGAGTAGTGTGCCTGTACCTGTGAACAGCCGCTTATATCAGCAAGTGCGCCTCGCTCCATAGAAGTGTTGCTTCGTAGAATGTCACTCCATACCAGTGCACCCATCTCCTGAAAACCTACGCGGTGATGTTACCAGTTTCACTCAGAAATAAAGCAGTGTTTCATCTAAAAATCATCGACATGTAAGCTTAAATGACGTTGGCACGGGCTAGACGCAGAACGAGTGCTTATTTCATAAGAGAGGGGAGGAGAGGGGGGGGGGTGTTGGGTTGTTTGGGGGATGAGACTGAATAGCGAGGTCATCGGTCTCATCGGATTAGGGAAGGATGGGGAAGGAAGTCGGCCGTGCCCTTTCAAAGGAACCATCCCGGCATTTGCCTGGGGCGATTTAGGGAAATCACGGAAAACCTAAATCATGATGGCCGGACGGTGGATTGAACCGTCGTCTTCTGTAGATAGTTTTTTCTGGTATTCCTAAACGAATATTATCTGCATAAATCTTCAGTTCAATAGCAGTGAGCTGCAGTCAGTTCCACAACAAACTGTAGACCGTTGTCTGTATGAAATTGAAGACATTATTATAAATATATGTTTACATGAAAATACATGTTATTGCTAATTGCACAGTCACCTAACAGTGCATCGAATCGCCGCCCTTATCGACAATAGCTTGGCAGGTTAATAACCCACGTTTCCAACCTCTAAATATCGTTTGAACCACTTCTCAATGAATGTCTTTGACTTTCTAAGAATTTTAGCAGCATCCCCATATGAAAGCTCTGGTCCCTTTGGATGATTTACAAAGAACACTGCCTCATGAAGCTTCAGATACCTTCCACTCATTTAACACTGCAAACGACAAAAACCAGCAGGGTGTACAGTTCAGAAACCATTAAGTAAAGGTGCAAGGTCTCTTAACCCGGTATCTATAGAGCCCTTCGCAGAAAGATTAAGAAATGTTAATTGGGGAGATGTATATACTGAGCAAAATGCTAATGATGAATGCAACATATTTCTTGATAAATTTATCTCCATCCTTGAAAACTGTTCCCAAAAGAAAGTAAATGTAACACCAAAGAGTTTTCAAAGAAACCTTTGATTACTACAGGTGTTAAAGTTTCTTCACAAAGAAAAATAAAACTGTATGAAACAGTAAGAATTAGTAAAGACCCAGAAGTAATTATACAGTATAAAAATTACTGTAACATAGTGGGAAAAGTTTCCATAAAATAATAAAAGTGTATTAGAGATGAAATTAACAACTTGGGTACTAAAATCCAATCAATATGGAATGCTGTTAGGAGAGAGACAGGAAAACTAACGACTGGGGTAGGTAGTATTACTATTGAAGAGAATGAGACCATCTTAACCAACATTACTCAAGTAGCTAATGTATTTAACACCCATTTTCCAAGAGTAGGTGCAAAAAATTGGTGAGAATAGTTCAAAAGAAAAAGCCAAGCAGTATATGGAAGGGTCATTTTTGAGAAATCCTGGTCAGATTAAGTTTCACCTAACAACCCATTGTGAAATAAGGAACAGCTGATATTCTGAGTCGTGTATATAATGCATCATTAACTCATGGTATTTTCCCAGACAGATTAAAATATGCCATTGTCAAGCCAAAAAGGGGACACCACAGATGGCAATAATTACCGGCCAGAATACTTGCTTACAGCATTTTCAAAAATCGTCGAGAAAGTAAAGTACACAAGAGTGGTTAGCCATCTCAACAGTAGTGGGATAGTTAATAAATCACAGTTCAGATTTCAAAACCGGTGGTCCACTGAGACAGCAGTATACAATTTTCACTGCCCACATAATAGAGTCTTTAAATAGTGAAATGTCTACAACAGGAATTATCTGTGACTTACCCAAAGCATTTGATTGCGTGAACCATGACATTATGTTACAGAAATTACAATTCTGTGATATAAATGGAATTGCATGTGAGTGGTTTAAATCGTATCTACAGAACAGGAAGCAAAATGTCTCTTTAAATGCTTCAGGTGATTCACAGGAGTTTGCCTCTTCATCTAACTGGGGTTAAATTACATTAGGTGTTCCACAAGGTTCGATAATAGCTCCCCACCTCTTCTTGGTGTATGTGAATGACCCTCCTTCTTATGTGAAACAAGACACTGAACTGATACTGTTTGCTGATGATACGAGCATAATTATTAATCCAGTAAAGGAAACTCCAGTAGAAAATGATATTAATAATGTCTTTCAAAAAGTTGTTGACTGTTTTTCTGTGAATGGGCTTGCTCTGAACTTTGAAAAAAAGCATGTCATCCAATATTACACTACAAGGAGTCAGGTATAATATATGTTTTTGTCCCATTTAAGAGAATGAGAGAGGTAAAAATACAGGGTTATTTCAAATGATTGAAGCGATTTCACAGCTCTACAATAACTTTATTATTTGAGATATTTTCACAACGCTTTGCACACACATACAAAAACTCAAAAAGTTTTTTTAGGCATTCACAAATGTTTGATATGTGCCCCTTTAGTGATTCTGCAGACATCTAGCCGATAATCAAATTCCTCCCACACTCGGCGCAGCATGTCCCCATCAATGAGTTCGAAAGCATCGTTGATGCGAGCTCGCAGTTCTGGCACGTTTCTTGGTAGAGGAGGTTTAAACACTGAATCTTTCACAGAACCCCACAGAAAGAAATCGCATGGGGTTAAGTCGGGAGAGCGTGGAGGCCATGACATGAATTGCTGATCATGATCTCCACCACGACCGATCCATCGGTTTTCCAATCTTCTGTTTAAGAAATGCCGAACATCATGGTGGAAGTGCGGTGGAGCACCATCCTGTTGAAAGATGAAGTCGGCGCTGTCGGTCTCCAGTTGTGGCATGAGCCAGTTTTCCAGCATGTCCAGATACACGTGTCCTGTAACGTTTTTTCCGCAGAAGAAAAAGGGGCCGTAAACTTTAAACCGTGAGATTGCACAAAACACGTTAACTTTTGGTGAACTGCAAATTTGCTGCACGAATACGTGAGGATTCTCTACCGCCCAGATTCGCACATTGTTTCTCTTCACTTCACTATTAAGAAAAAATGTTGCTTCATCACTGAAAACAAGTTTCGCACTGAACGCATCCTCTTCCATGAGCTGTTGAAACCGCGCCGAAGATTCAAAGCATTTGACTTTGTCATCGGGTGTCAGGGCTTGTAGCAATTGTAAACGGTAAGGCTTCTGCTTTAGCCTTTTCCGTAAGATTTTCCAAACCGTCGGCTATGGTACGTTTAGCTCCCTGCTTGCTTTATTCGTCGACTTCCGCGGGCTACGCGTGAAACTTGCCCGCACGCGTTCAACCGTTTCTTCGCTCACTGCAGGCCGACCCGTTGATTTCCCATTACAGAGGCATCCAGAAGCTTTAAACTGCGCGTACCATCGCCGAATGGTGTTAGCAGTTGGTGGATCTTTGTTGAACTTCGTCCTGAAGTGTCGTTGCACTGTTATGACTGACTGATGTGAGTGCATTTCAAGCACGACATACGCTTTCTCGGCTCCTGTCGCCATTTTGTCTCACTGCGCTCTCGAGCGCTCTGGTGGCAGGAACCTGAAGTGCGGCTTCAGCCGAACAAAACTTTATGAGTTTTTCTACGTATCTGTAGTGTGTCGTGACCATATGTCAATGAATGGAGCTACAGTGAATTTATGAAATCGCTTCAATCATTTGTAATAACCCTGTATTTAATCTTAAAAAGAAATCCTTGATTGATGTGTGCATTTCTGATGCACTTGACACGTTCCACATCGTAATGGTTATTGTGAGATTGATAAATGGAACACGTAACTAACTAACTAAACATTCAACTCTCAAACTGTTTATCTATACACTGAACATATACTCGCTGATTACAGATTCTAGACCACTACCAGATATGTCACTGCAGACTTTATATTGTAACACCCCACCCGTCACGTAGCTGGTTTTGGCGTGTGTTCACCCCAACTAATTGACTAACAGATCAACAGAGAGTGCAAAACTGCTGCAATATCGGATAACACAAAAAAGTAATATGGCCCTGTGACTCCTGACTGAACTGCGGTGGCAGTGTTAACATCAATTTATTCAGAATTGATCACTTTTAATTAAAAAGGGGTGCACATTGATTTTATATACAGCTATTGAACACCAGATGCTAATGTTGAACATAAAATTAATTAATAAAGTGGCTTGGGATTTCAACTACTTGACTGAAAACAGATGCAGTCGATTAGCACAAATTTATTTTAACTGACGACCTTCAATCATCACATTACATGACTCTCCTAACTGGCAGTGGTAATAAATTGCTTATGCATGGAGTAAAGCGCGATAAATCAAAAGTAATTCCTATCGACTGACCCAGGCGTAGTGCGAAGTGCGAGAAGAATTCTAACAATACACGGCCCATGAAACCCGCCTGGAAACTTTGCCGACGTGATCCAACAAATTAATCAGTGGAGCGGGCGCAATATCACCGAATTCAGCGTGGCGGAGCGGCGTCGTTATGTGGACGTCGGGCGACCTCGTGGTGCTGCAAGGCTGCGCTCGTCTATTCACTCCTAGCTATCTTGCTCAGTACATAGCTGAACCAAAACTTCCTATCTCCAAGCTCAATCGTTCCATTTGCTAAGTCTGCAGAGATGCTCACCCTTTCTCAGGCAAGCTGAGTAAAGAACGCCACGTCCGCACTCTAGGCAAGCTGGGAACGAAGACGTCTATGGAGACTTCTAACAGTCCGCTCTTCGCCTCGGTTTCCCCTCCAGCAAAATCACTTACGCCAATTGCAGCGCAAGTCGCGTTAATTATGCGTCGCTTCCCAGCGCCGACCAATGCCTGCTCTGGGAAGTGAACAAATTCCCACAAAATTTCCTTTCCTCTCAACTTCTGCTATTTAGCTCCTCCCAGGCCATCAAGGTTAGCGTCTGCACAAACACCAATTTTTCCGAAATTCTGACTCCCAGGAGAGTGCTTCAAATTCCTCGGTCCTACGTTCCCATCGGAGGCTGGCGTATTTCATTATGTCACTCTTCACGTGATTTACTTCAGACTCTGCGGACTGTGAATTCAATGTGAAGTTGCTATAGCCACGAACACGCATATTTTGACCTCTGTTGACCGCTCCACCGTAGCTTTGCGCGGCTTTCTCGCATGTTTCACAGAAAACGGGACAACAGACATTTATCAACAGGTGTACAAGTTCTCCGTCTGTTTCCCGGTACACCAGCATGGAGGCGGGTCAACCACCCACTCACTGTCACTCATCTCAAGGCAGCTGTAGGCCGCACCACGTTACTGCTTTCTCTGAGCTTGAGCCCCCTAAGCTGAATGGGCACACTGCTGAGTAATACTAGGTGACTCCATCATTCCAGTCTTCGTTGCAGGGTGGTAACATTTAGATCTCACTGTGAAAACTCTGTGGATGGCATCTCATGCGGAGCATGTGAATTCAGGCCACATTCCCATGCCGGTCTCCAGTTGTGGCGCCATCCACTGGCCGTGTATAGTTCACAGGGAGTTTGCAGGACAGATTTTCGTGACAAACGGTGGTGATTTTGTCGAGTCCATCTCTCTGCATTCCCGAAACGCCAAGAAGGCTGCAGCTTACCACCAGGTACATTTGTTGGGAAAGGGACTTTAAGCTCTCTACCCAAGTGTCTCAGGTCCAGGGCAACTAAGATGGCGTCCCTTAGCTGTCAGTTAATGTTTTAAAGTGACACTCCTTGCAGAGCAAAGCACGATACTTTTAAACTGCAGGTATGAGTTCTTTGTGGCTTTGGGGGGGGGAGTCTCACTACAGAAAGGAGTGGCTTAACCGGAATCCTGCTCATCAGACTATCGGGCCACGAAGCTATACACGAAGTATTATTTTGTTATGGAAGATGTTTCACTTTTGAGACAACGTAGAACACTGTTATTACAGCTTAATTTACAGATACATATGTTTTCGATGTTATTCGATCGTATCGTCTCTGTTTAATTCTCTTATTGTGTGTGTTGTGCATCGTGAGTGACCTAGCATTTTACTATTGATTGTCTATGTACTGTTTCCCATATATGAATCTTGTCTGCATAGATATAGGCAAGGAATCATTTGAGAAGCCTCTACACACAGATATACTTTTCAATCGCAATACTGTGAAGCATTTTGAACAACATACACATAAATGTAGTTGGCCTGTCACACAAGAGTACATTAGGCAGAGAAATTCTGGATTTTGTGAAATGTTTAGGCCCGCACCCGCCACTGTTGCACAGGCAGCGCCACAATCTACTTATCTACCCACTCACCTCGTGGACAGCCCTCTGATATTCCGTCGTGTGGCACCAGCAGCGCCAAAAGTCTGAGTCTCTTGCCGGGTCATTCTCCTCTCCCCAAGAGTAGTCGTCCTGAAAAATAGGAATTCAGTGACGGAATAGAAATGGCGACATCAAAAATTAATTTTGCAGAGTAATGAAATTTCAATAATACAGTTGTCTAAGGTAACATATTTAAGTTATTAACATTACAAGATCACAGGTTAATGTAATCCACTTCAAATCTGAAATGCTGGCACATTAACAATCGGTGTAGCCGCCAGAATGTTGAATGTAAACATGCAAACATGAGAGCATTGTGTTGTACAGGTGTCAGATGTCAGTTTGTGAGATGGAGTTCCATGCCTGTTGTAGTTGGTCGGTCAATATATGGACGGTTATATGCTATTTGTGGATGATGCTGGAGTTGTCGTAGGATGATGTCCCATATGTTTACGCTTGGGGACAGATGTGGTGACCAAGTAGGCCAGGGCAACACGTCAACACTCTGTAGAGCATGTTGGATTACAGCAGCGGTATGTAGGTCAGCGTTATCCTGTTAGAAAACACCCCCTGGAATGCAGTTCGTGAAGGCAGCGCAACAGGCCGAATCGCTAGACTGACGTACAAATTTGCAGTCAGGGTGCATGAGATAACCGTAAGAGTGCTCCTGCTGTCATATGAAATCGCGCCCCAGACTATAACTCCATGCATAGCTCCAGTGTGTCTAGCACATGGCCATATGGGTTGGAAGGTCCTCAGCTAGCCTCCTTTTAACCAACACACTGCCATCACTGGCACTGAGGCTGAACCCGCTTTCACGAGAATATATAACACACCTCAACTCTGCCCTCCATACAGGTCTCGCTTGACACCACTGAAGTAGCATGTGGCGATGGTTTGGGATCAGTGCGCTATAGTCTGGAACCGCGCGACCGCTACGGTCGCAGGTTCGAATCCTGCCTCGGGTATGGATGTGTGCAATGTCCTTAGGTTAGTTAGGTTTAAGTATTTCTAAGTTCTAGGGGACTGATGACCTCAGAAGTTAGGTCCCATAGTGCTCAGAGCCATATCGGGATCAGCGTAATGCACGTTACAGGGCGTCTAACTCAGAGCTATCCATGAAGTAACCGATTTGTAACAGTTTGTTGTGTTACTATGGTGCCAACTGCTGCTGAAATCGCTGCTGCAGATGCAGTGCGATGTACCAGAGCCACATGCCGACCACGATGGTCTTCCCTCAAGGTAGTGTCACATGGCTGTCCGGAGCGCGGTCTTCTTGTGACTGTTCGTTATCGAGACCACGGCCGCTAGCAGTCATGTACTGTGGCTACATTGCTGCCAAGTGTTTCTGCAATATCGCAGAAAGAACATCCAACTTCTCGTAGCCCTATTAAACGATCTCATTCAAGGTCAGTGAGGTGCTGACAATGGCATATTTGCCGATTTAAAAGCATTCTTGACTAACATCGACTACCACGTCCAATCTCAAAGGTAACGACCATTGCAGCGTGTATTTGAAGCAAAACCTGATTTGCATCCTCCTAGTGCCGCTACTAGCACCACTCCTATGCGACTGGCAAGAAATGTGAATAGACATTGTCTTTCAGATGTAGAAACATGCCTACCAATTTTCGTTTATGTCGCACAACTCCTTCTCGGTGTTTAGATTTTGTTTGTCAGTGTAGTTTCACTGTGAGGATCATAACGGTACTATCAAAATAGTAGCTCCAATCAGGGCCAGGAATGTGTTCTCGTCTCTCTCAAGGAAAAAATTCTTCAATGAAGAAATCAGATGAACAATTTAGCGCAAGGTAGCGTGAAAGAACAAACATTGTTCATCTTGTAAAATGTTATCAGTCACTTCTCCAAGTGTACTGAGTATTAAGTAGTCAGCAGAGATGCACATGTTAAAAACCGTAACAAAGTGCCCCTGAGGATATTGTTGTTCGCAATAATATTAACCACAATAGCAAATACGAATACAGAAAGTGTGTATTTACGATGTTTCAAATATTTGATTCATACTGAGCGAGGTGACGCAGTGGTTAGCACACTGGACTCGCATTCGGGAGGACAACGGTTCAAACTCGCGTCCGGCCATCGAGGTGTAGATTTTCCGTGATTTTCCTAAATCGCTCCAGGTAGATGCCGGGATGGTTGCTTTGAAAGAACACGGCCGATTTCCATCCTCTTCCTTGAAAAAATGGGAGCTTGTGTTCCGTGTCGAATGACCTCCATGTCGACGGGACGTTAAACCCAATTTTCTTTCCTTCCTTCCTTTAATTTCATATGATTCACGGGCATAAGGTCGTGGTCCAAGGCATAATTCTCTACCTACATATTTTACACGTAATGATATCAGACATCGTGTTGACGAGAGAGGTAACACGATGTTCTTTGGAAGCAGATTAAGATATACATAGTTATCAGGATCTAGCGACGCAATAATTATTACTTTGGACTGACAAATCATACGACAGCTCTGCTTTGACTGCCCTTGGTATGTGAATCCAAAATGGTTGATAAGAAAGTCAAAATCTTTGCGTCTAGAGAATGTCCAGAAGTAAGAAATGATATATACCCGCAGACACAGACACACATAAACATACACATACATACACACACACACACACACACACACACACACACACACACACACACACACACACACATCTGAGAAGCTTGTAAGAACGTTGCAGGGTATGTTCTGCTGAGAAATAATTGTACAGAAAAAATTCGATACGTTACTTCGTTTCCGAGTTAATAATCATATAAGTTAGCTGATCAGGCCGTTGCGTGTGCAGATTCAAGCGGCCGGCCATATGCAATTAGTGTTAGTTGCTCTCACAGCGTAAACGATAACGCAAGAGATTGCTCAACCTTTGCTACAGGCTCGATCATTACTGCCGTCCCATGTCCAATTTTTGTATCGCTCTCTTGTTCGGCTTTAGGAAACCAAATGAAGAATATGTCTGGCGACTCCGTCTCTGTCGGCAATGGCCTGATTGGCTAACTTCAGTGTCAATTAACTTGGAATCGGGGCAAAGAATCGAACTTTTTTTAAGAGTTGTTTCTCACGAAAACTTTCATTGCAACACCCTTCAAGCTTTTCAGAGTGTATCTGACCACTGTGTATATCATCCTTTTGTATTGGTTAAGCCTCCGAGAGCCGGGAGGATGTAGGCACTCTACCGTGTGCGTATGCAATGTGTGTTGCCTATAACCCAGTGATTTGCTCCGAGCGACTGGGCTGAGCCGATCAAAATAAATTAATTTTCCTGGGTCGCTTCCAAAATAACATTCTCGCTAAGATACACTCAATTTTATGGTTTCCTTTTTGTAGATCTCCCACCAGTTTACTGAGTTAGGCAGTATGCGGAACTCTGGTTGAGTAAAGCCTTTTAGTCGGTGAAATCTCATCATGCAAAGGCCAGAGTACACGTAAGGACTCTTGGCGTCACAGGGACGGAACGCAATAGAGCGATTCTCTACGGCATGGATTCCTTGGAAGGTTTCTAGAGGTATATGGCAGAAGAGTCTAATTACGGGCGACAGTATGGTGTTAGAACAGTAACCAAAAAATTTAGAAATAGTGAAGGCAGAAGATAACCACAAGGCTGGTTTTAAAGAGAGCAAACTGCAAAACATTTACTGCAAAAATAGGTGCAGCCACTTAGACAGTATATAGGTAAAACATAGATTTTAGGGCGCATGCTCTTACCAAGTCCTCCAACAGAGGAAGACAAATCTCAACCGAAGGGGCGGCGCAGCATGAAGGCCAGACATCGCGATACAGGAAACTAGCAGACGTCCAAGCAAAGGTCTGTAATCCCCGTAGGAATTAACACCACTCAATGGGAAGAACAGAAGGCTGACTATACGCTGCCAGATTAAAGAAATGTATACAGCGAAGATTCGAGAGACTAGAAGGAGAAATGGGGACGTATGAATGATCAGTTGAAACTAAACTTATGAGTTTAGCTATATAAACTTACTGATAAAATTAAAGCTCACACCATTCTGTACATCCTGACGCAACAATTACAAATGTCTGGAGGGAATCAGTCGAATAATTCCTAAACTGTCTCTTGCGAGATGTCTCCTAAAACACAGACAGTAACTATCAATCAGTGTTCCGTGACTAGGTGAGTGTACCAACAGTGGTACACAACTCCCGTCTGATCAGTAAGATGTATCGGTAACAATAGCCTCGCTAGAAAGTGGCAAAGCACCTAGGCCCGGTGGTTTCTATTCAGAAACATTCTTCGTTGGATGTCTACCGCTGTTTGTGCTTTAGCAGCCAAGAAAATAATAACACCTCGTCGCTCCTGTTTGGACGCATTTGCTAATAACGTCGCCTCAGTACACGTTTCTTATTTACCACACACACAATGGAAAGCCACGAATGTCACACTAACCCTTTGTCTACACGTCGGTGCTTATACCCTCATCGTAGTCGCGCCAGGCAGCACATAAGCTGCAGCAACTCCCTCGCACGAAAAGTTTTGATGAAAGGGGAGGCAGAGCCACCGTCAGGAAGAGCAGATCTGCCTCACCTGTGAGGCTTTGCAGGGGGATGTCTAGTCCCACAAGGCGGTCGCCAATAATCCCCGCCTATACAGACTCAAGTGGTGATGATGGCTTGTTGCTACCATACCACTAAAACACTAGTACAAACAGAACATTCCCATTTTTCTGACGTGTTCTCATGTATGTTTTTAATCATTCAAGCCTACACCGTCGAATATCTTTTATCTCCACCTTCACGTGGATGTACCTCCCTTGGAACGCATGCCTGGCCATTTGTCCATATGAACTTTTTTCGTTCCTCATCCTCTCACGGATTGTTTCGCAGTTTGTTCCAAATTTAGCAAACTCACCACGTATAAACTGACCAGCTATAACATGATG
The DNA here is from genome assembly GCF_023864275.1 of Schistocerca cancellata. Classification (NCBI taxonomy): domain Eukaryota; kingdom Metazoa; phylum Arthropoda; class Insecta; order Orthoptera; family Acrididae; genus Schistocerca; species Schistocerca cancellata. The sequence continues at coordinate 139,771,740 of NC_064634.1, read as the reverse complement.
ACCAACGCCCACCGCGAGGTAGACGGCAACCTGGTGATGTTGAGGAACGTGACGCGGTAAGGAAAGTGAATAAGTGGAACAGAGACGAATGGGGCATCATTCAATCGACAATACGCACTGAGAATGGGGAAATACAATGACAAAAGCGACTCTGACAAACGCTGGACTCTTATGGCCCAGCGCCTGTGAACTAGCATCTGGGAAACGGTGAAGTTGATCCACTGTGGCTACTATCATGAGCATATATGAAAAGTGGTTGAAAGACGGAAAAACCACGAGAAGGCGAAAACGAGCTGGACGTCTAAAGCTCATCATAGAACTTGGATTTCGCAGATTTGTCCGCATTATAAAGCAAGATTGGCGGCGATCTTTAGTAGATTTAACGACTACAATGCTCGTGATTCTACAACTGTTCGGAGCACACCCTTCAGGACGTATTGCTAAACATCGGACTCCGCAGCAAACAGCCCCTACCTATCTACATGTCCGCAGCTCGTGGTCGTGCGGTAGCGTTCTCGCTTCCCACACCCGGGTTCCCGGGTTCGATTCCCGGCGGGGTCAGGGATTTTCTCTGCCTCGTGATGACTGGGTGTTGTGTGCTGTCCTTAGGTTAGTTAGGTTTAAGTAGTTCTAAGTTCTAGGGGACTGATGACCATAGATGTTACGTCCCATAGTGCTCAGAGCCATTTGAACCATTTGAAGCCTATCTACACGTTAACGCACCGATATTCTCAGTTACGATTGCAATGGGAATGAATCATCGAGACTGGGCAGTGGATCAATGAAAACGTGTCACCTGGTCAAATGATTTCCGCTTCATGGCCTACCAGGTGTATGGTCGTGGCTTGGATACGCCGTCATCCAGGCGAATGGCTGCTGAAACAATGCACCGCGCTACTGATGCAGGTCGGTGGGACTAATAAAATGTTACAGGGGATATTCTCCCGGGATTCCAAAGCATCTGTTATACTAATCGAAAGTATTATGATAGGTGTGGACTACGTGAACACCACTACGGAACACTTGCAGCCCTTCAGTGCTTCGTTCTTCTCCGATGGCAATGGCCTCTTGCAGTAGGAGAACTGTGTGAGTGATAAGTGCAGTATCGTGCTACAGTGGTTTGACAATGATAATAGTGAAGAGTTGTTGATGTCTCGGCCACACAGTACGTTTGATTTGACCCCGATGTATTGGCTCAAATGGCTCTGAGCACTATGGGACTTCACTTCTCAGGTCACCAGTCCCCTAGAACTTATAACTACTTAAACCTAACTAACCTAAGGACATCACACACACCCATACCCGAGACAGGATTCGAACCTGCGACCGCAGCGGTCGCGCGGCTCCAGACTGTAGCGCCTAGAACCGCTCGGTCACTTCGGCTGGCGACCCCGATGTATTACTCCGGGACACTATTCGGCGCCAGTTGGACACCCACAAATCAACGGAGGATTTTTTATGATAATTGTGGGATCTGTACAGAGATATCTAGTACAACATACCTCTGGTAATGTACCAAGGACTTGTCGAATCCGTGCCACGCAGAATCGTTGAGTTTTGCGTCTCACACGTGGATGAACACACTATTATGCAGGTGGTTATAGTCTCTGGTTTTCCAGTGTACTTTATTAGAATATGCAAACTACTGTAAATAAGAGTGCGAAATTTGCAACTGTTTGCACTATGTGGGAGCCACAGTCAAGTGCGACGCTAGTTTTTTAGTGCATTCCACGCAGCGGCTCGTTGCATAGTGGACTCCCCTTGTTATTAACTGGGAGGCAACAATGGAAGTTGTTACACGGCCAGCTTTATCTCAAACTGTCGACTAATGTATCTCAGAGGACGACATACAAATTCACTTGGTGAAGTAGTCGTTCAGGTTCGGATCAGCGAAGCTAGTGGCTGTTTTTATTTTGCCGCTTTTCTTCCATTTTCTCTGCAGTACCGTGGAGGCTTGGTGTTTCACTGAACCCTCTGTCAGGCACTTTCTTGTGAATAGCAGAGTAATCTCGTAGACGCAGACGTATACGAATCTGGATAGGGAAAAAACCTTTCTTAAGAGAACATAGCAGAGCTGTAAATTTATTCAGGCCTAGAATGTGTTTCAGGAGACGGCCAGAATGACATTCACCAAGCACGCTCGGCCGGCCGGAGTGGCCGAGCGGTTCTAGGCGCTACAGTCTGGAACCGCGCGACCGCTACGGTCGCAGGTTCGAATCCTGCCTCGGGCATGGATCTGTGTGATGTCCTTCGGTTAGTTAGGTTTAAGTAGTTCTATATATGACGGTAGTATCTGTTCCCGAAAGAACAGTTACCGTGGATGACCATGCAGCTTTACTAGACATGAAATGATAATTAAATGGACACCCTAGCTGCAAACAGGCGTTGATGCACTTCATTGGGGACATGTTGAAAATTCAATGAAGTACATCAACGCCTGTTTGCAGCTAGGGTGTCCATTTAGTTATCATTTCATGTCTAGCAAAGCTGCATGGTCATCCACGGTAACTGTTCTTTCGGGAACAAATACTACCGTCATATATTGTTAAAATATGGCTTCCCGGCCATTGACCTTCTTGTGCGAACGCACACGCTATGCCCGAACTCGTACGGTACTTGGTAGATTAACCTGCCACGAGTAATGCGTATGATGGGCAAACATCTATTAGGCGCACTACGAATGTAGTGGTGTGGACATGTTGGGAATGTGGATCTCACGGGGAGGGTGCAAGGGATAAATCCCTGCAGACGCACTATGCCCGCGGTGGCTCAGATGGATAGAGCGTCTGCCATGTAAGCATGAGATCCCGGGTTCGAGTCCCGGTCGGGGCACACATTTTCAACATGTCCCCAATGAAGTACATCAGCGCCTGTTCGCAGCTAGGATGTCCATTTAATTATCATTTTAAGTAGTTCTAATTTCTAGGGGACTGATGACCTGAGGAGTTAAGACCCATACTGCTCAGAGCCATTTGAACCATTTGAACCAAGCACGCTCAATCGACATGTGACAGACGGTACCTTGTCGTTGTCTCTGAAAGACTCTGCATTTTGGAAGAAAAACCGTTTACGGACAAATAAAAAACTTCTAAACAGATGTCGCTTGTTTTGACGTTCCGTAGGTAATGCCACTGACCCTCTGGCTACGCCAGCTAACAACTCGTTCAAAATTTTCAGAACACGGAAGTCTTATTCGCTTACACTCTCTTTCTCAATATTTTGTACACTTGAGTTCTATATACTGAGTCTGCAATTCATTAGTTTATGAATCATGCCATGGAATGGTAGAACTGTCCTGGCTCCGTTTTCCTGCCTCTGATCGACTGGCTGAAGAACAATGAAATAGAAAATAGTAGGAAATTGTTCGACTCACGTATATATTTCCCTTTGGTCGGAACGGGCAATCTCTGCACTCACTATCCGGCGGGTCCCTGCTCCGATGGAAAGACCACCAAGCTATAGAGCGTTCACATAGATACACTTCCATTTTAGATTCGGTAGAGAAAACACTTCATGATATGATTTTGAAGAGTACATTTTATGTTAGGCTGTTGCAGTGTTTGGGACAGGATAGAGACTTCTTAAGAGATGAGATGAGCTTTGTTGCCACTACAAGAATGTCTGTACTTGCGCTTAAGTACAAAGAGGGGGCAGAAATCATATACTCCAGCCACTACCGCTCCCGTCTTCCTTAGTCACGCATCCTGTGTTTCTGAAGATGCGCCTTCACCGCACCCGCCGCTACCGTTCAGACGCGAAGTTAATTCACTCTCTTCACGGGCCAAGTACACATTTTAAATGTTACATAACCAGCTTGTTGCTCTCAATGCAGGTTTTGGCAATCTTATGGCGCCCGCTCCTATCTTCTACATCTACATCTACATCTACATACATACTCCGCAATCCACCATACGGTGCGTGGCGGCGGGTAACTCGTACTACAACTAGCATCTTCTCTCCTTGTTCCACTCCCAAACAGAACGAGGGAAAAATGACTGCCTATATGCCTCTGTACGAGCCCAAATCTCTCTTATCTTATCTTTGTGGTCTTTCCGCGAAATATAAGTTGGCAGCAGTAAAATTGTACTGCAGTCAGCCTCAGATGCTGGTTCTCTAAATTTCTTCAGTAGCGATTCACGAAAAGAACGCCTCCTTTCCTTTAGAGACTCCCACCCGAGTTCCTGAAGCATTTCCATAACACTCGCGTGATGATCAAACCTACCAGTAACAAATCTAGCAGCCCGCCTCTGAATTGCTTCTATGTCCTCCCTCAATCCGACCTGATAGGGATCCCAAACGCTCGAGCAGTACTCAAGAATAGGTCGTATTAGTGTTTTATAAGCGGTCTCCTTTACAGAGGAACCACATCTTCCCAAAATTCTACCAATGAACCGAAGACGACTATCCGCCTTCACCACAACTGCCATTACATGCTTGTCCCACTTCATATCGCTCTGCAATGTTACGCCCAAATATTTAATTGACGTGACTGTGTCAAGCGCTACACTACTAATGGAGTATTCAAACATAACATATGCTAACAGCTTATGCAGCCACTGGCCATGCCCACCTATCATTACATAACTGTATCTCAGCCTTCTCACCCACCTGCGGCATGATTTTACTTTAGCATGATAATTTGGAATGGTTACCCATTCTACGGTCCACCAGAGTTTGGTATTGTGCATCCGAGGGGTATACACTCATCAACAGTCGACACTCCATAAAGTGGCGGTAGCATGCGGCATACCTCAAGGTAGTCTGATAGGACTATTAGTTTACAATATACCATATCCGATCGAAAGTAACAGGACACCGCTGTGATGCAGAATAGATCACTTAATTTTACGAGAGGCGAGCCCGCCAGTCCAAATGAAGCGAGGAGTATTGTGTGTTCAGTAGAGCACTAGCACAGCAGTGTGGGTGGATCAGGAGAGCACAGTGACTTCGAACATAGTCGTTGGATGTCACCTAGTAAGAAATCCATCAGGAACATTTCAACCCTTCTACAGTTGCCCAAGTCTGCTGTTGGTAAGGTGTTATGAAATGGAAACGCGAAGAAACAACCACAAATAAACCAAGACCAAACAGTCCTCGTGTCTAATGGACGAGGAGCATCGAACATTGAGGAGGCTGGTTATAAAAAATCGCATGAAATAGTAGAAGGAATCGTTCATGAGTTCCAAAGTGACACGAAAAGTTCAGCTAGCACAATTAATTTGCGTACAGAGTTAAAAAAATGGAGCGCAATCGTCGAGCAAGTGCTGATAAGCAACACATTTATGCAGTGTGTTACAAAAAGGTACGGCCAAACTTTCAGGAAACATTCCTCACACACAAATAAAGAAAAGATGTTATGTGGACATGTGTCCGGAAACACTTAATTTCCATGTTAGAGCTCATTTTAGTTTCGTCAGTATGTACTGTACTTCCTCGATTCACCACCAGTTGGCCCAATTGAAGGAAGGTAATGTTGACTTCGGTGCTTGTGTTGACATGCGACTCATTGCTCTACAGTACTAGCATCAAGCACATCAGTATGTATCATCAACAGGTTAGTGTTCATCACGAACGTAGTTTTGCAGTCAGTGCAATGTTTACAAATGCGGAGTTGGCAGATGCCCATTTGATGTATGGATTAGCACGGGGCAATAGCCGTGGCGCGGTACGTTTGTATCGAGACAGATTTCCAGAACGAAGGTGTCGAAGCAATTGATCGGCGTCTTAGGGAGCACGGAACATTCCAGCCTATGACTCGCGACTGGAGAAGACCTAGAACGACGAGGACACCTGCAATGGACGACACAATTCTTCGTGCAGTTGACGATAACCGTAGTGTCAGCGTCAGAGAAGTTGCTGCTGTACACGGTAACGATGACCACGTCACTGTATGGAGAGTGCTACGGGAGAACCGGTTGTTTCCATACCATGTACAGCGTATGCAAGCACTATCAGCAGCTGATTGGCCTCCACGGGTACACTTCTGCGAATGGTTCATCCAACGATGTGTCAATCCTCATTTCAGTGCAAATGTTCTCTTTACGGACGAGGCTTCATTCCAACGTGATCAAATTGTAAATTTTCACAATCAACATGTGTGGGCTGACGAGAATCCGCATGCAATTATGCAACCACGTCATCAACACAGATTTTCTGTAAACGTTTGGGCAGGCATTGTTGGTGATGTCTTGATTGGGCCCCATGTTCTTCCACCTACGCTCAATAGAGCTCGTTATCATGATTTCATGCGGGATACTCTACCTGTGCTGCTAGAACATGTGCCTTTACAAGTACGACACAACATGTGCTTCATGCACGATGGAGCTCCTGCACATTTCAGTCGAAGTGTTCGTACGCTTCTCAACAACAGATTCGGTGACCGATGGATTGGTAGAGGCGGACCAATTCCATGGCCGCCACGCTCTCCTGACCTCAACCCTCTTGACTTTCATTTATGGGGGCATTTGAAAGCTCTTGTCTACGCAACCGCAGAACCAAATGTAGAGACTCTTCGTGGTCGTATTGTGGACGGCTGTGATACAATACGCCATTCTCCAGGGCTGCCTCAACGCATCAGGGATTCCATGCGACGGAGGGTGGATGCATGTATCGTCGCTAACGGAGGACATTTTGAACATTTCCTGTAACAAAGAGTTTGAAGTCACGCTGGTACGTCCTGTTGCTGTGTGTTTCCATTCCATGATTAATGTGATTTGAAGAGAAGTAATAAAATGAGCTCTAACGTGGAAAGTAAGCGTTTCCAGACACATCTCCACATAACATATTTTCTTTCTTTGTGTGTGAGGAATGTTTCCTGAAAGTTTGGCCGCACCTTTTTGTAACACCCTGTATAGACAGTGCTAATTGACACTTGAGGTGATGTAACATTGGACAGTGGATGTTTGGAAACGAGTAATTTGGAGTGATTAATCTCGCTGAACCTGTCGCAATTCGATGGAAGGATGTGGGTTTGACGAATGCCTGGGGAACGTTACCTGTCATCATGTTTAGTGCCAACGGTGAAGTACAAAGGAGTTGGTGTTACGGCATGGAGCTGTTTTACGTGATTACGGTGTGGTTCCCCTTATTGCGCCTAAGAAAACACTAAATGCTGAAGGAAATGAACACTTTTTACAGCATTGCGTAGTGTGTACAGTGGAAGAACGGTTTGGAGACAATGCTTGTGAAACGTAACAATACCTTCAGTCATGAAGCAACATCTTTGAGACAATGGTTTATGGACAATGAAATTGACTTATTCGTATCTGCTCAGAGTCCCGAGTTGAACCCAATGAGACACGTATGGGATGAGTTAGAACGTCGACTGTCGATTTCGCTTAAGACCCTAGAGTCCAACATCGCTATATTTTCTCGTTTCGACTGTTGAGGGAGAATGAGCAACCACACCTCCAGTGGTACTCAACCCACCATCTAAAGTCTCCCCTGCAGACTTCAAGCCTTCATAAAGGCGAAAGATGAACACACACCCCACTTTAACACTTTTGATAGTGTTCAGCTTAACTTAATGTCTACGTCGCTAAAATTAGAGAAATTTGTGGTCCCGTTGAAGACTACTGACAGTTTTCGTCTCGTCAACCATCCGTGAAGGAAACTGCGGGCGACCGAGCACGAGGCGTGTACAGTATGTACCCTCCACCAAACACCAATAGTGGTTTACGAAGTCCAAATGTAGCTATTGGTGTTAAATTGTTGTTGCCCCCCATAGGAGGGTGATGTAACAGAAAACGCACCATTGGCTATTGGCTGTGTTTGGCTGCGTTCAGTTGTTCCGTACTCTACACGGCCTACGGCAAGAGACTGGCGTGCTTTACGACGGGACAACAAATAACACTCAGCTTGAGGCTTTTCTGAAACTGCAGTCATATTTGACAGTCTCCATTACCTTTCCGAATAATCTATCGTAGTTCCCGCTCGTGGCCCCTCGGACCTTGACCTTTTACAGTAGAATCCTGCAAAGCGTGTTTTGCTACAACTAAACTACATGTTTCGTTGTTTCGATAGATGCTTATACGCACCTTTATTCATTTCCAGAGTCCTCATGCTAATTACCCACACACTCCTGGCCAGTACTACTCATATTTCTGTGCACTTCTTCTTTTTAGAGATTCTCGAACTTCCTGTACCGACCTTATAAACGTCTATAACTTTCTAGTTTGTTTGCATACTAATAGGATGTTTCTCAAGATCTTTCCCGCGCAGATTCTCCCAGGAGCAATAATCAGTATTCAGGGATATGACATAAATGCTCATTTGAAGCAAAGAGCTTCATGTGGACGTATGCCCTTTGCCGAATGGTTTCCGAGTAGAACACATTTAATGTACATTTGTTTCTTCCATAGTGGTGCTAACGTACATTTATTGCCCACCCAACCTGTTTGACGTTTTATTCTAGGCCAACCTACGTCATTACTTTTAACTTCTTTGCTTGGGATATCTTACTGCCATTAAGTTAGCCCGTTGAAAGCGCAGTCGTCCTTCGTGAGTTGCGTTTGAAGTACTGATGTGTACGATAACGCTTAGAGGTTTATGTGTACGAATATGTACTTTTAATAGATATTTTGCAACAAGCATGTTGTAATGTTTACTAATTGCTGTACACGTGTAAATGTGTAAGCCTCAAAATGCATTGAATAACACACACAAGTAAAAACGTAAATGTTCGTTTATTCAAAATCTTAATTCTCTGACAGGTTTTTACCGATTCTTTTGAAACTTTGACAACGTAAAATTCAAATACTGGCGTGTCTCTGAGTACGTACTGGAGAGCCGTCTTATAATATGTAAAAATGTGTTTAATACAAAAAAGGGGAAACATTGCTATCAATAATCTCGAAAAGTACTTTATCAATTTGCTTCAAATTTTTATTTTACGCTCTAATGACCATTCTGTCGGATGGTTTATAATTTTTTAAAAATATATATGCCAAAAATTATAGCCCATGTCTGTCAGAATGACACACTTTTAATATATATATATATATATATATATATATATATATATATATATATATATATAGGGTGTTACAAAAAGGTACGGCCAAACTTTCAGAAAACATTCCTCACACACAAATAAAGAAAAGATGTTATGTGGACTTGTGTCCGGAAACGCTTACTTTCCATGTTAGAGCTCATTTTAGTATCTTCCACCTACGCTCAATGGAGGACGATATCATGATTTCATACGGGATACTCTACCTGTGCTGCTAGAACATGTGCCTTTACAAGTACGACACAACATGTGGTTCATGCGCGATGGAGCTCCTGCACATTTCAGTCGAAGTGTTCGTACGCTTCTCAACAACAGATTCGGTGACCGATGGATTGGTAGAGGCGGACCAATTCCATGGCCTCCACGCACTCCTGACCTCGACCCTCTTGACTTTCATTTATGGGGGCATTTGAAAGCTCTTGTCTACGCAACCCCGGTACCAAATGTAGAGACTCTTCGTGCTCGTATCATGGACGGCTGTGATACAATACGCCGTTCTCCAGGGCTGCATCAGCGCATCAGGGATTCCATGCGACGGAGGGTGGATGCATGTACCCTCGCTAAGGGAGGCCATTTTGAACATTTCCTGTAACAAAGTGTTTGAAGTCACGCTGGTACGTTCTGTTGCTGTATGTTTCCATTCCATGATTAATGTGATTTGAAGAGAAGTAATAAAATGAGCTCTAACATGGAAAGTATGCATTTCCGGACACATGTCCACATAACATCTTTTCTTTATTTGTGTGTGAGGAATGTTTCCTGAAAGTTTGGCCGTACCTTTTTGTAACACCCTATATATATATATATATATATATATATATATATATATATATATATATATATATATATATATATATATATATTAGATACATTTTTGAAAACATGTCCTTCATAATTATCATTACAGTATAATGCAAAATTTCGAAAAGTTCTCGACCGATTCAGTTCCAATTTTTACACATTCCTCAATTAAATTGTCTGAGAGGCATAGGCTATATATTTTTCAAACATAACTATATACACAAATAAAAAAAATTTGCATCGCCTCGGATCCGAGAGTTCTGGAACTTGTACAGAAAATTGGAATAGAGACTAACGTAAACATCTTTTCCGCCCTTTTTGTTGCTCATGAAAACCACACATTGCATGTTGTATCACCATACAGCGTGACCTTCGGAGGTGTTGGTCCAGATCGCTGTACACACTGGTACCACTAATACCAAGTAGCACGTCCTCTTGCATTGATGCATGCCTGTGTTCGTCGTGGCATACTATCCACAAGTTGGTCCAGATTGTCCCACTCCCCAACACCGATTCGGCGTAGATCCCTGAGTGGTTGGTGGGTCATGTCCTCCTTAAACAGCCCTTTTCAGTCTATCCCAGGCATGTTCGATAGGGTTCAGGTCTGGAGAACATGCTGGCCACTCTAGTTGAGCGACGTCGTTATCCTGAAGGAAGTCATTCACGAGATGGGCACGATGGGAGTGCGAATTGTCGTCCATGAACATGAATGTCTCGCTAATTTGCTGCCGATGTGGTTGCACTATCGGTCGGAGGATGGCATTCACGTATCGTACAGCCGTTACGGCGCCTTCCATGACGACCTATGGCGTACGTCGGCCCCGCATAATGTCACCCCAAAACAACAGGGAACCTCCATCTTGCTGCACTCGCTGGACCTTGTGTCTAAGGCGTTCAGCCTGACGGGTTGCTTCAAAACACGTCCCCGACGATTGTCTGGTTGAAGGCATATGCGACATTCATCGGTGAAGAGGACATGATGCCAATCCTCAGCGGTCCATTCGGCATGTTGTTGGGTCTATCGCTCACATCCCAGTGTTTTCGGATGTTTCTTTGTGTTCTACGGACAATCAAGATTTATATACAGGGTGATTCAAAACTCCTACTACAGGCTTCCAGCTGTTGTATAGGGGACATAGCGGGTGAACATCTGATTAAAACCCATATCCAGAAACGTATCATTTGGGTGGAAAATCAGTTTCAGTATCGGATCACTTTCAGTTCTCCAATCTCATGGTAAGAACACCGTGTAGGCAATCAGCTCTGACAAGTGTGCTATAGGAGCACATGACATGGGCAGCATTTCGAATATTTGCTGTTGGGTTCTCTTCTATGTGACGAAGGACGTCCTCTTCAAGGTCGAGAGTCCGTGGAGCACCATAGCAAACCGTCCTAGTTTCGACCATACCAGTTTCTAGCAGCCGTTCTTGTAGTCTGACGAAACTGTTGCGTGATGCCGTAATTACAACAAGGATTGACGACGGCGCCCTCTTCTCAGCTTTTGTGCGTACCGTGAAGTGGGATATTTGAAAGTGGTCTGATCTTCAAACCCATTTTACATCCAAACGCGAAATTTCTGGACATGGTTCCATTATAAATACACTCCTGGAAATTGAAATAAGAACACCGTGAATTCATTGTCCCAGGAAGGGGAAACTTTATTGACACATTCCTGGGGTCAGATACATCACATGATCACACTGACAGAACCACAGGCACATAGACACAGGCAACAGAGCATGCACAATGTCGGCACTAGTACAGTTTATATCCACCTTTCGCAGCAATGCAGGCTGCTATTCTCCCATGGAGACGATCGTAGAGATGCTGGATGTAGTCCTGTGGAACGGCTTGCCATGTCATTTCCACCTGGCGCCTCAGTTGGACCAGCGTTCGTGCTGGACGTGCAGACCTCGTGAGACGACGCTTCATCCAGTCCCAAACATGCTCAATGGGGGACAGATCCGGAGATCTTGCTGGCCAGGGTAGTTGACTTACACCTTCTAGAGCACGTTGGGTGGCACGGGATACATGCGGACGTGCATTGTCTTGTTGGAACAGCAAGTTCCCTTGCCGGTCTAGGAAAGGTAGCACGATGGGTTCGATGACGGTTTGGATGTACCGTGCACTATTCAGTGTCCTCTCGACGATCACCAGTGGTGTACGGCCAGTGTAGGAGATCGCTCCCCACACTATGATGCCGGGTGTTGGCCCTGTGTGCCTCGGTCGTATGCAATCCTGATTGTGGCGCTCACCTGCACGGCGCCAAACACGCATACGACCATCATTGGCACTAAGGCAGAAGCGACTCTCATCGCTGAAGACGACACGTCTGCATTCGTCCCTCCATTCACGCCTGTCGCGACACCACTGGAGGCGGGCTGCACGATGTTGGGGCGTGAGCGGAAGACGGCCTAACGGTGTGCGGGACCGTAGCCCAGCTTCATGGAGACGGTTGCGAATGGTCCTCGCCGATACCCCAGGAGCAACAGTGTCCGTAATTTGCTGGGAAGTGGCGGTGCGGTCCCCTACGGCACTGCGTAGGATCCTACGGTCTTGGCGTGCATCCGTGCGTCGCTGCGGTCCGGTCCCAGGTCGACGGGCACGTGCACCTTCCGCCGACCACTGGCGACAACATCGATGTACTGTGGAGACCTCACGACCCACGTGTTGAGCAATTCGGCGGTACGTCCACCCGGCCTCCCGCATGCCCACTATACGCCCTCGCTCAAAGTCCGTCAACTGCACATACGGTTCACGTCCACGCTGTCGCGGCATGCTACCAGTGTTAAAGACTGCGATGGAGCTTCGTATGCCACGGCAAACTGGCTGACACTGACGGCGGCGGTGCACAAATGCTGCGCAGCTAGCGCCATTCGACGGCCAACACCGCGGTTCCTGGTGTGTCCGCTGTGCCGTGCGTGTGATCATTGCTTGTACAGCCCTCTCGCAGTGTCCGGAGCAAGTATGGTGGGTCTGAAACACCGGTGTCAATGTGTTCTTTTTTCCATTTCCAGGAGTGTAATTCATCTACTAAATCCGCACTACAGCCTCTACAAGCCCGTAACAGGAAATTTGAAACATGCTTTAAGTATATACACTAGTGGCCATTAAAATTGCTACACCAAGAAGAAATGCAGGTGATAAACGGGTATTCATTGCACAAATATATTATACTAGAACTGACATGTCATTACATTTTCACGCAATTTGGGGGCGTAGATCCGGAGAAATCAGTACCCAGAACAACCACCTCTGGCCACAATAACGGCCTTGATACGCCTGGGCATTGAGTCAAACAGAGCTTGAATGGCGTGTACAGGTGCAGCTGCCCATGCAGTTTCAACAGGATACCACAGTTCATCAAGAGTAGTGACTCGCGTATTGTGACGAGCCAGTTGCTCGGCCACCATTGACCAGACGTTTTCAATTGGTGAGAGATCTGGAGAACGTGCTGGCCAGGGCAGCAGTCGAACATTTTCTGTATCCAGAAAGGCCTGTACAGGACCTGCAACATGCGGACGTGCATTATCCTGCTGAAATCTAGGGTTTCGCAGGGATCAAATGAAGGGTAGAGCCACGGGTCGTAACACATCTGAAATGTAACGTCCACTGTTCAAAGCGCCGTCAATGCGAACAAGAGGTGACCGAGAGTGTAACCAATGGCACCTCATACCGTCACGCCGGGTAATACTCCAGTATGGCGATGACGAATATACGCTTCCAATGTGCGTTCACTGCGATGTCGCCAAACACGGATGTGACCATCACGTTGCTGTAAACAGAACATGGATTCATCCGAGTAACTGACGTTTTGCCATTCGTGCACCCAGATTCGTCGTTGAGTACATCATCGTAGGCGCTCCTGTCTGTGATGCGGCGTCAAGAGTAACCGCAGCCATGGGCTCCGAGCTGATAGCCCATGCTGCTGCAAATGTCGTCGAACTGTTCGTGCAGATGATTGTTGTCTTGTAAACTTCCCCATCTGTTGACTCTGGGATCGAGATGTGGTTGCACGATCCGTTACAGCCATGCGGATAAGATGCCGTCATCTCGACGGCTAGTGATACGAGGCCGTTGGGATCCAGCACGGCGTTCCGTATTACCTGCCTGAAACCACCGATTCCATATTCTGCTAACAGTCATTGGATCTCGACCAACGCGAGCAGCAATGTCGCGATACGATAAACCGCAATCGCGATAGGCTACAATCCGACCTTTATCAAAGTCGGAAACGTGATGCTACGCATTTCTCCTCCTTACACGAGGCATCACAAAAACGTATCACCAGGCAACGGCGGTCAACTGCTGTTTGTGTATGAGAAACCGGTTCGAAACTTTCCTCATGTCAGCACGTTGTAGGTGTCGCCACCGACGCCAACCTTGTGTGAATGCTCTGAAAAGCTAATCATTTGCATATCACAGCGTCTTCTTCCTGTCGGTTAAATTTCGCGTATGTAGCACTTCATCTTCGTGGTGTAGCAATTTTAAGGGCCAGTAGTGGTATTTTGTCACACCAGATAGGAGAGATATAAAAGGCAAGAGTTCTTCGATTCCTAACGAAAGTATTGCGTTTATTGATTGTGTGTATGTGTTTGTGTATCAACTGACTATTGTCTGTGCCTCACTGCGTGTAAAAAAGGAGAATACAACACATTTAGTTGATGTTAGATGTAAAAGGTATTCGACAGATTAGGTTTCAAGGATTTAAAGTAAGGGAGGACGCTCTGTCCGTACTGCTGTTTTGAGGGGTATAGTGGGAGCGAATGAACGACACCGGTTCATCCTCAGTTTTTGATTGGCGTACATGCTGTCAAGACATCTCCTCACACGAATGGGGAAATAAACTGTAACACCATCATGTAGTCGGCACATTACACTTCATACTATAAAAGGTGAGTCTTTCAGCAGGAGAGGCAGAGTCCCCCACACAAAATACGGATATGCCTCTCCTGTTAGTCGTTGTGGGAGGGCGACTAGTCCCAAGAGGCAGTAGCCAATATTCCCCCAGACATTAAGATTGAACCATTACTGATGGTGGATAGAAGAATCCCACCTGTCTGGATATTCATACGTGTGCTATGAATCACTGAAATCTACACTGTCAAAGATCTTGATTCTCTGTCTTCAAGTTGGTGTACTTCCCTTGCAGTGCATTTCTGGCCATATGTCAATGTGACCTTTTCTGCTCATTATCCTCTCACAGATCGTTACCTGCAGATAGTCTCCATGTTGCAAAATCAACCTGTTATACCTTTCACCCAGTGTCATTTAGATCTGTTATCTTCATAAGCTCGAAGAGTCTAAAAGCCTAAATTGTAACTGGTGCGGCAGTGAAACGGTCGATTTGGTAACCCTGGAATTAGCACGGTAAGAGTCAGAAAACGGTAGTGGTGCCATCTGGATACCAAAACTTTGGCATTGAATCCTGATATCAACGTTCCGTCGGGATGGCGTAGCAGACAAGTGAACAAACCGCTGTTGCTCTGATTACAACAGCAACTACAGCTACATGGCCGCGCAGCATATACGAGAGATGGAACTTTAATAGTGGCAACTATTTATTTACATCTCGTACAAAATAGATACGTATTTCAAAGTTTTACTGATCTTCAAAGTAGTCACCAGCATTGTGTATAACCCGTTGCCAGCGATGTGGAAGTCGTAAGATACACTTATCAGTGCCAGTTGTGTTGACAGTCCGAGCGGCGCGGTCTATTGCCCGACGAATTTGTGGCAGTTCTGAAGCGACTGCCGTGAAGTTTTTCCTTCAGTTTAAAAATCGTGTTGAACTCACGAGGGCTTAAGTCAGGGGAGTGCAGTAGGTGGTATAGCACTTAGCAGCACCATCAGTCAAACAAATCCGTAACAGCTTGCGCTGTACGTGCTTGAGCATTGTCCTAAAATGATGTTCAAGTGCTGCAGAAAGTGTCATCACTTCTGTCTCTATGCTGTTCATTTTTGGAACACAACGTAAGAGCATCTGAGAGACAGAAGTGATGACACTTTCTGTAGGACCGGACCATCATTTTGCAGAACAATGCTCAAGCACGTACAGTGCAAGCTGCTACTGATTTGTTTGACTGACGGGGCTGCTAAGTAATATACCATCTACTACACTCCCCTGGCTTAAGCCCTCGCAAGTTCAACTCTATTTCTAAACTGAAGGAAACACTTCACGGCATTCGCTTCAGAGCTGCTACAAATTCGTCGGGCAATAGACCGCGCCGCTCGAACTGTCAACACAACTAGCACTGCTAAGAGTATCCTACGATTTCCACATCGCTGGTGAGTCCTTTGAGGGTCAGCAAAACTTTGAAATACGTATATATTTTGTATGAGTGGCAAATAAATAGTACGCACTATTAAAGTTTCAGCCTTCGTACTTGGTTGTCATTACTACCTCACACGGCACGACCCAGCTCGCCGGCACTTGCTATCAAAGTGTGAGTACAGAACTTTGAGCGAATATGTGATGTGGTGCGAAGTGGAGGGAGGAAGTGCAAGCCGACACGCGTACACACCAAAGAATTCAGTAAAAACTGGAGGATGCCTTCAGCTAAGGCCCCAGGCATTCTGCTGCGCGTAAGCATACGATCCAACTTAAGAAACTGCAGTACTGCCCGTAAAAGATTCGTACAGAGTAAAAATTCAATGTGTACGACCTCCCGTAGAGACTATGCTTTTGCCGGGAACTGTACGAACTCATGGACGACAACCTAGACCTGTGCGACAATCTGATCATCAACGATGAGCCCAGTTTTTGTATGACACGCTTTGTTAACAGCAAAACTTTATATACTGGCCACGTGAAAATCCCAAAATACTTCAGGAGACGCCAGTACACCATCCGAAAGTGGTATTGTCATGTGGTATATCATCGTTGCGAACTGGTAGAGTCTTATTTTTTGAAGACAATCGTGGTGATGCTGTTTCTGTGAATACAGGACGTTATATACCCTTGCGGAACCCTCTGCTAGTTCTACAGATTTCTGATTATCCTGTAACTGCGAACACTAACTGTAAACATACTATCGCTCATAGGGAGGTCACAAGACACACTTCGGCACATTCCATTAATGGAGACATTTATGGGCCTACAAGCGCGTGATATCTTCCTTTTGGGTGATTTGAAATCGCAGGTCTTCCAGTGTGACCACCACACAGCATACAGGAACCGAAGGGTCGCATCTGGGACGACGTTAGTCGACTTCCAGCGCCATTCCTGCAAGATGCGATGCGTAACTTCCGTAAAAGGCTTTAAATGTGTGTGCAGGAAAATGTCAGCCACATACGTGACGTCATTATAAAAAAGATGGGCATTTTAAACTGCAATCATTGTTAATTCATGTTCTATTTCCTGTGAATCGCTGTGAATAAAGTGTCGCTGGTAGAGGTTTCAGAATCGATCGTTTCACTGCTGCACCTACTTTTAGTTGGATGCCTCGCAACATGCAGTACTACACTACTGGCCATTAAAATTGCTACACCACGAAGATGACGTGCTACAGACGCGAAATTTAACCGACAGGAAGACGATTCTGTGATATGCAAATGATTAGTTTTTCAGAGCATTCACACAAGGTTGGCGCCGGTGGCGACACCTACAACGTGCTGACATGAGGAAAGTTTCCAACCGATTTCTCATATACAAACAGCAGTTGACCGCCGTTGCCTGGTGAAACGTTGTTGCGATGCCTCGTGTAAGGAGGAGAAATGGGTACCATCACGTTTCCGACTTTGATAAAGGTCGGGTTGTAGCCTATCGCGATTGCATTTTATCGTATCGCGTCATTCCTGCTCGCGTTGGTCGAGATCCAATGACTGTTAGCAGAATATGGAATCGGTGGGTTCAGGAGGGTAATACGGAATGCCGTGCTGCATCCCAACGTCCTCGTATCACTAGCAGTCGAGATGACACGCATCTTATCCGCATGGCTGTAACGGATCGTGCAGCCACGTCTCGATCCCTGAGTCAACAAATGGGGACGTTTGCAAGACAACAACCATCTGCACGAACAGTTCGACAACGTTTACTGCAGCATGAACTATCAGCCCTGAGACCATGGCTGCGGTTACCCTTGATGCTGCATCATGGACAGGAGCGTCTGCGATGGTGTACTCAACGACGAACCTGGGTGCACGAATGACAAAACGTCAGTTTTTCGGATGAATCCAGGTTCTGTTTACAGCATCATGATGGTCACATCCGTGTTTGGCGACATCGCGTTGAACGCACATTTGAAGCGCGTATTCGTCATCGCCATACTGGCGTATGACCCGGCGTGATGGTATGCGGTGCCATTGGATTACACTTCTCGGTCACCTCTTGTTCGCATTGACGGCACTTTGAACAGTGGACGTTACATTTCAGATATGTTACGACCCGTGGCTCTACCCTCCGTTCGATCCCTGCGATACCCTACATTTCAGCAGGATAATGCACGACCGCATGTTGCATGTCCTGTACGGACCTTTCTGGATACAGAAAATGCTCGACTGCTGCCCTTGCCAGCACATTCTCCAGATCTCTCATCAATTGAAAACGTCTGGTCAATGGTGGCCGAGCAACTGGCTCGTCACAATACGCCAGTCACTACTCTTGATGAACTGTGGTATCGTGTTGAAGGTGCACGGGCAGCTGTACCTGTACATGCCATCCAAACTCTGTTTGACTCAATGCCCAGGCGTATCAAGGCCGTTATTACGGCCAGAGGTGGTTGTTCTGGTTACTGATTTCTCCGGATCTACGCACCCAAATTGCGTGAAAACGTAATCACATGTCAGTTCTAGTATAATATATTTGTCCAATGGATACCCGTTTATCATCTGCATTTCTTCTTGGTGTAGCGATTTTAATGGGCAGTAGAGTAGGTAGTCTTACCCTAGTGGTGACAGTGCACGGATGAGCTACGTGAGGGGGGCAGGTACCAGCATGCGGGCGTCGCTGTGGGTGAGCAGCACGGGCAGGCGCCGCAGCCCGCATCCGGCGAGGCGCAGCCTGCGCAGCGCCGGCTGTCGGCTGGCCACCAGCAGCACGCGGCAGCCGTTGCCCCTGAACGGGTTGCCGCTCGCGTCCAGTTCCAGCAGTGTGGGCAGCCGCAGCGAACGGGGTAGCCTGCCACCAGAATCACTGCTTACAACGCGCTGCTCATCGAAGGGCGTTCACAACAAGCTGAACCACAACAACAAAATTTCGGATGTTACTCTTCAAGCATTCTGTGTAATACTCGTACACACCGAATATAACTAATATATCCGCCGTCGCTGATAGGAAATTCTCAGAGTGTGAGTTATAGCGTTTTTATTTACATTAAACTCTTTCTACAAATTTACAAAGCAATATTCGTGTGGTAGGACTGATCCTCCAAGCCTACCAATAATTAAATCAGAGATTTGCTGTCTGTAGTAACCATACAACTTCAACAAACCAAGCCCCGGGCGCCTCTGAAGAGTGGCGCGGAGTCCACGTTGCCGTCACCTGAGTCCGAGTCCGAGTACGAGTAGAGGCCCTGCGAAGATGGCTCCGGTACGCTGGCGGCGGTCGACGATGACGCGGCGGCTACGATGACACCAGTGGGCTAGTTCGGCCTGAACTGCCTCTCCAGGTTATTTTCCTTTATTGCAGTTTTAATACCTCTACAAAGGTATGCTGGCAGCAGCATTCTACGCTGCTCTTCAGCCTTAGAGCAGACAATTAGAAAACAAAGAATACTCATCATTGACATAATGGCGGGTAAAAAACGGTAGACAGAGAATACAAAACATGGAGCCGTTCGCACTCGACGATAATCCACACTACAAACTGTTGACACGACGCACAAACACTGATGATTTCGATGGCACATGTGAACGATGGAGCGTGACGGTGAACACTAAACACAAAACACGACGGCACACACGACAAACGGATGGCGACGATCTCCGGCGCGCGAATGTCCACGTAACGTGTGCGAGTCCCTCTGCAGGTTTTTTTTTCTTTATTGAATTTCAATTCCCCCCGAAGTTGGCGGGCTGGCAGCAGCTTAGTATGCCGCTCTTCAGCCTACAGACTTTGTTAGAAATATGAAGAGAATAAATAATAAAAACAAGCGATAAAATCGGAGACTTAAAGAGTAACATGGCGAAAAGAAATCGTGGAACTTAAAACAAAGAACAGAGGGATGATGATGCTAATAAAATACATACGAAGCAGACAGGTAAAACAATAGACAGACAATTAAAACAACACGGCGACAGTCTGGTTTCTGTTCGCAAAAGACATAAAATTCACACCTAGCGACAGCATGGTTTCTGTTCGCAACACGAGAAAGACGAACAACACTGAATAGTCACTGGAACACTGCACTAAAAAGTTGGCAAATGTGACATACCACAGCCGAGAGCAGGTGGGGGGAAACTGGACAGATGATGGGAAAATAAAACAGGGGGGAAAGGAGAGTAAAAGCGAAGGGGGGGGGGGCGGGAAAGGAGCTGATGGAGGATGAGGACCCATAAGAGGGGTGGGGGGCACTGGGCAGACGCGACAGGGAGTGGGGTAGGCAGAGGAGGGGAATACAAAAGGACTTGCGGGGCGGAGAAGGGAGGTAGGGAGAGGTGTAGTGGGGAGAAAACAGGACGGAAGGGGGGAAGAGGGAGCCCAGGGAAAGGACAGAGGAAAGGAGGGGGAGTGAGGATCAGAGTTGATAGGAGGGATAAATGGAGGGAGAGAGGGCATCATCCGGGAGGAGGAGTTGATGGAAGCCACCTTGGGAAAGGAGATGTAGGGTGTAGAGATGGAGGGTAGGGGGGACACAACAGTGAAGACGTGTCAGGGGGCGGGGACCCTCTCCAGACTCCTGCGCCAGCCTAAATACTGCTTGGCGCATGGATATGGCTAGTTCTATTTGCAGTCACGTGTCGAGCGGAAGGAAAGAGGTCCGCGGCTGTAGCGACCTCTTGCGGCGCCGTGGACGCCTCCTGGTGGTCTCTGGTAAGCGTCTGTGTTTCCGAGACGACGGGCCCCTACTCGGTCCGGGGCCCACTGTACCGGTCTGCTTCGCGGGAAGCGAGACTTGCAGGCGCTTAGTCTGGACACAGTAGTAGCGATATGCACAAATACAGATGGCGTTATCTCGTATACAAGGTATAAAAGGGCAGTGCATTGACGGACCTGTCATTTCTTCTCAGGTGTGAAAAGGTTTCCAAAGTAATTATGGCCGCACGATGCGGTATGGTAGTTTGAGCTGGGCACATGGGACATTCCATTTCGAAAATCGTTGCAGAATTCAATATTCCAAC
Source organism: Schistocerca cancellata (assembly GCF_023864275.1). Classification (NCBI taxonomy): domain Eukaryota; kingdom Metazoa; phylum Arthropoda; class Insecta; order Orthoptera; family Acrididae; genus Schistocerca; species Schistocerca cancellata. Next base: position 139,750,649 of record NC_064634.1, on the reverse strand, counting down.
ATCCGCAGCGTCAAGAGTGTGAGAATACGTAATTTCAGGCGTTATCTCCAACGACGGACAACGCAGTGGCTGAAAACCTTCACTTAACGACCCGGAGCAGTGGAGTTTTCGTATAGATGTCAGTGCTAACAGACAAGCAACACCGCTTGAAATAACCGCAGAAATCAATGTGGGACGTACGATGAACGTATTTGTTACGACAGTGCGGCAAAATTGGCGTCAGTGGGTCATGGCAGAAGACGACCGACATAAGTGCCTTTGCTACCCGCACGACATCGCCTGCAGCGCCTCTTCTGCGCTCCTCACCGTATCGGTTGGTTCCTACACGACTGGAAAACCGCGGCCTGGCCAAATGAGTCTATTTCCGTTGATAAGAGCTGGTGGTAGGGTTCGAGTGTGGCGCAGACACCACGAAGCCATGGACCCAAGTTGTCAACAAGGCACTGTGCAAGCTGATGGGGGCTCCATAATGGTGTGGGCTCCGTTTACATGAAATGTACTTGCTCGTGTGGTCCAACTGAACCGATCATTGACTGGAAATGCTTATATTTTGCTACCTGTAGACCATTTGCAGCCATTCACAGACTTCGTCTTCCCAAACGATGGAATTTTTATGGATGACGATATGTCATGTCACCGGGCTGCAATTGTTCGCAATTGGTTTGAAGAACGTTCTGGACAGTTCGAGCTAATTTCTTGCCCAACAAGATCTCCCGACATGGAATCCCATCGAACATTCATGGGACAGTTCGTGCACAAAATCCTGCAAATACGGACTGCTATAGAGGCAGCGTGGCTCAGTATTTCAGCCAGAGGCTGCCAGCAACTTGTTCAGTGCATACCACGTCGAATTGCTGCACTACGCCATTGCAAAGGAGGCCCGAGAAGATAACAGAGATGTCCCGTGACTTTTGTGACCTCAGTATACTCAGATAACGGCTACTGGCTGCAGCAATGTTGATTTCACACTATGACAATTTTTTGCGGAACGCATGTCCGAAAGTTGGATATGTTTCGAAATTCTTATTATTTCGTAGAGAATTTCATTTATTTAAATTTCATATTTACTGGGATGCTGCAGCTAGGAGAAATAATTCGGTGCCTTAAGCAGCACCGCAGAATAAGACAGTAGCGAATGAGATGCTGTATTCCACATGGGCATCGGTTAAAGAACGTCGACATGGCGCATTACTGAATCATTGGAGCGAGAAGATTTGCTTGAACCATGAGGACGAATCCTGATTAGATATCAGACATACGGCAACCATATACAGTCACTTACAAAACATGGTTGTTCTTTAGTAAATATTGCGTGTCATCAGACCTTTAAGCAGTGAACTAGATAAAACAGTAAAAAAACGAATATTCATAACCTACGAACGATGTACGAACGGCTAACAAGTAGTCAACAGCTTCCTGATTTGACTAACTTTTCGAATTCAGTCGTTTCAGTCGATTTAATTGTAACAGTTTCACATAATTCGCTAATGAGTGCATCGTAATGACATCTCGGCACTCACTTTAAATAGACTAGCTACCCGAACTTCCATTTATAATCCTAGATCACATTCTTGCATTTTCTAAAGAATGCAGTGTTCTTCAAAGACTGCTTCGAGAGACAACATCAACGAAAGGCCCACGGAACATATGTACAAGGAAATCCAACGCGTCGATTCATTACGGAAATCCAGGAAAGGCTTCACTTAACTCCCACAGTCTCTAGTGGAAAAACATGACCAGTGCTACAGTGTGTCACCTACACCATCTTCTATGGATCGTCGCTAAATACCGAGGCTTGGTATCAAGAGGGATCTTGCAATGCGCGGCCGAGTTACTTCCAGACAGATGATGCTAGCGTTCACGGAGCGCCCAACGAGAAGTCGAGCTGAGATCTTCCACATTTACGCCCGGTCACCTTTGCTGCTGACAAGCGTCACAAAGAAAAATTGGTAACTATACGCACCTTCCGCTGTGCTAGGGACATACTGGCGCTGTAAATTCTTGTTTCTCTCTATATGTTACGACAGCAACCCCGGGTTGCAGGTGTACGTAGCTGCGATCCTCTATACGAGACTTCTTCGAAGTTTGGAATACCGTATATTAAGCAGACATGAAGTAAATTGCAACAGCGATGTGGCGAACACAATCACCACATACGTCTGGGCCAACCAGATACATCAGCTGTAACGCCCAGGGCCGGCGTAAAACACTGCATTCGTAACTGCGCTGTAGGATACTTATCAACTACACCGCGCAACAAATTTAAATGGGCACTTTTTCGAAACTTTTGTCCTCTCCTCCATCCTCTTTGACAAGGCCGTTAGCAGGAGGGTAACTTCTTACACAGGAAGTCGTCGGCCGCCAATGAGGAATAGTTTTCATCAAATAATGGTGCAGCGGGACTTACTGAGGATGCGTTTCACAAGTCAGAGAGAATACTGACTGTCCTGGATCTGTTCGTGTTTTCTGAAACGGCAGGTCAGTCTACAGTGCAGGAGAAAACTTTGCGCCTCTGCCGCCGCTCCCAGCCGTCCGTTTTTAGCGCCCGCATGTATCTCGCGGTTTGACGTCGTAGTTTACTTTAGGGTCCCCCTGTGACAGTACTACGTGCCCAACTCGACAAATACACTACAGCCCCGGTCCCCGGTGCTCGAAATTCAAATAAACAGTACTCTCAATTTCTCGGCAACTTCGACCTATTCGACTGTCCCATAGAGTTCACCCTGGTATAGATGATGAGGACCTTGTATGCAGATACATGGTACGAAGGAAGAGGAGAGCAAACTATCACTAAAATGTAGGAAGAGTTGCCTCCTATGTCTCTACAAGTGTATAGCAGCTGAGGTTCTAGTACACACACATACATACATGGTAAGAAGTGATAGGGTTCAAATGGCTCTGAGCACTATGGGACTTAACTGCTGAGGTCATCAGTCCCCGAAGTGGTAGGGCCCATATCATAAACGTCGATATGCAGCAGGATTCTGGAACATATATTGTGTTCGAACATTATTGACACACAATCACCATGGGTTTAGAAAATATCGTTCTTATGAAACACTACTAGCTCTTTATTCGCATGAAGTGTTGAGTGTCATTGACAAGGGATTTCAGATGGATCTCGTATTTCTGGACTTCCAGAAGGCTTTTGACACTATACCACACAAGCGGCTTATAGTGAAATTCTGAGCTTATGTAATATTGTCTCAGTTATGTGACTGGATTTGGTATTTCCTATCAGAGAGGTCACAGTTCGTAGTAATTGACGGAAAGTCGTCGAGTAAAACAGAAGTGATTTCTGGCGTTCCTCAAGATATTGTTATAGGCCCTTTGCTGTTCCTTATCTATATAAAAGATTTTGGAGACAATCTGAGCAGCCGTCTGAGATTGTTTGCAGATGACGCTGTCGTTTATCGAGTAATAAAGTCATCAGAAGATCAAAACAAACGGCAAGACGATTTAAAAAAGATATCTGACTGGTGTGAAAATCGGCAGTTGACCATCAATAACGAAAAGTGTGAGGTCATCCACATGAGTGCTAAAAGGAATCCGTTAAACTTCGGTTACACTATAAATCAGTCTAATATAACGGCCGTAAATTTAACTAAATACCTAGGAATTACCATTACGAACAACTTAAATTGGAAGAAACACATAGAAGATGTTGTGGGGAAGGCTAACCAAAGACTGCGTTTTACTGGCAGGACACTTAGAAAATGTAACAGACCTACTAAGGAGACTGCCTACACTACGCTTGTCCGTCCTCTTTTAGAATACTGCTGCGCGGTGTGGGATCCTTACCAGACAGGACTGACGCAGTACATCGAAAAAGTTCAAAGAAGGGCAGCACGTTTTTTATTGTCGTGAAATATGAGAGAGAGTGTCACTGAAATGATACAGGATTTGGGCTGGACATCATTAAAAGAAAGGCGTTTTTCGTTACGATTGAATCTTCTCACGAAATTCCAATAACCAAATTTCTCCTACGTAAACCTACGTGAACCCTCTGCCAGGCACTTAAATGTGATTTGCTGAGTATCCATGTAGATGTAAACGAACTATCGCTGAAGTGTAGGAGGGCCAATACACTCTACCACAACTGATGGGAAAAGCTTCACTGCCGTAAGTATACATCGAAATTGTTACGAAAAAAACTCCACTCAGAAACAACAGATCATAATGCAACACACACACTTGAGAAAAATCATTGCAGTAACAACTGCAATAACTGGGCCCAAAAGATCTCGCTAGGGGAGAGTGGTGACAGCTACAAATGTGTTCACCTCGATGTGCTGACACAGACTAACCAGCTGTGAGAATCAGTCTTACTTCCCCTCCTCCCTACCTCCCCCCCCCCCCCCCCCCCCCATACATGGGGATACGGATTTTGCAGGCCTTTTTTAGCTTGTCACTGATGGTACACAAATAGATCCATCTGCTGGCAGGGATGCAATATTCCCACTCTGCAGAAAACAGTCACAGATGGATAAACGGCTCAAGAACAGCACACTCGCCAAAGCCGTTAAACGTATTTCTCAGAAAGACTGGCCCCCTGGAACAATAGCGAAAAGACCTGACTATCCATCACAGTTGAAGAACCGAGCACTCGACAGCGGCTGCTTTCAGATGTTCTGAATGTGCCAGCACTGTCTGAAAGCTGTCCTCAGCTAAGTCAAATCAGGCTCATGTGGGATAAACACTGAAAAATACTTCCCGCATAAATGAGATACGTACGGTTCTGTATGCTACTCGTCTCACCGTGTACCGAACCTTCCGAAAGGTGAAGAGCAGTGTCCACTGCTGCATGCGGCTATAACGCGAAATCACTCGCATTTATTCTACCTCTTCATGTAAATTATTCAAACGCTGTCTGGTCTGGGTACATCCGTTGGTGGTTGAAACCTGCTCCATAAAGAACATGCGCACACAACTATTCAGTGATGTTGGTGTCGAAAGAGCAGCACTCCTGCTGTACAGACAATGGATGAATAGACGGCGGTTGAATTTTACATAGATTACTTGCTCCTCATGGAGTAACACACACATAGTGTCTGCCTAAACCGTTGCCGTTTTTAACAGCTCAGCTGCTGTAATGTCAGCGCATTTGTTAAAAAAAGTGACTTAAAAACATCAACACTCATCTACCGCATGAAATATTACCATTGTGAATTCCCCCAGGTGTGATTCTTATGCCAGCAACAATGAATAATGCAATGACAGACCTCACCTTTACTTTATGCAAAGGGTGTAAACTTATGCTTTTAAAATTAATACTGTGACAGTGCAAATAGTGGATATTGTACTAAAATCAATGAAATCTCCAGCTTAATAAGTAGAAATTCACTTTGCAGTTGTGATTCTTATACTTGCTACAATGAATGTTGTACCAATTGACCTCATGTCACATAATGTAAAGGGCGTGGTCTTAAGATTTTAACGTTGCCGCTACGGTCGCAGGTTCGAATCCTGCCTCGGGGATCAATGTGTATGATGTCGTTAGGTTAGTTAGGTTTAAGTAGTTCTAAGTTCTAGGGGACTGATGACCTCAGCAGTTAAGTCCCATAGTGCTCAGAGCCATTTTTTAAGCTTTTAAAACGAATACTTAGACGGCAACAGTGAAAATAGTGGATATAGTACTAGTGGTCTAAATTTACGCTTGTTACAATGAATACTGAAGTGTGAAGATTGAATCTTGCGTTGAATATCGTACGAAATAAGCACTTAACACCATCCAACCCTCCTTAAACATTCTGGGTGATCAAAAAGTTAGTATAAATTAGAAAACTGAATAATGTAGATAGAGAGGTACAAATTGACACACATGCTTCGAATGACATGGAGTTTTATTAGAACCAAATACTACAAAGCTGAATAATGTAGATAGAGAGGTACAAATTGACACACATGCTTCGAATGACATGGAGTTTTATTAGAACCAAAAAACTACAAAAGTTCAAAAAATGTCCAAAAGATGGCGTTTCATCTGATCAGAATAGCAATAATTAGCATAACAAAGTAGGACAGAGCAAAGATGATGTTCTTTACAGGAAACGCTCAATATGTCCACCATCATTCCTCAACAATAGCTGTAGCCCAGGAATATGTTGTGAACAGCACTGTAAAGCATGTCCGGAGTTATGGTGAGGCATTGGCGTCGGATGTTGTCTTTCAGCATCCCTATAGATGTCGGTCGATCACGATACACTTGCGACTTCAGGTAACCTCAAAGCCAATAATCGCACGGACTGAAGTCTGGTGACCTGGGAGGCCAAGCATGACGAAAGCGGCGGCTGAGCACACGATCATCACCAAACAACGCGCGCAAAAGATCTTTCACACATCTAGCAATACTTTTTTTATTATAATAAAACCCCATGTCATTCCAAGCATGTGTGTCAATTTTTACCTCTCTATCGACATTATTCCGTGGTTTATTAAGATTTCAAATTTATACTGACTTTTTGAACACCCGGTACATTCAGCTAGCAAGCTCTATGGTGAGTAGAAAACTTCTATAGTAACATAATACTGGTAGGACCAAATAATAACACGACAACCAACACTGAGCGAACCTTCCGGCGGGATGTATGTGTTCTTATTGCGAGAAACTAAAAAAAAGATAGCGACGTCTATGGTACGCTACGGGTGGCCACCAGCCTTGGTCCTTCAGGCAGACGAAACAAACAGCAGATGCGAATACCGCTGTGTAGATTTTCGCGTTAAAGTTATACATGGTTTTACATACCGTGGTCATAAGTACAGTATCCAGGAACGGTGTAGCTTCCTACGATTCGTTAAAAAACTACAGTCTTCCACTAACAGCCACAAATGCCGCACTGCACACTGAATGTAATCACATTAATCGTGTATTAACCACTCGGTGGAAAGTGGAGCATCGTGTTGCCAGAAAGCAGGATGCAACATGCTGTAAGGTCACAATAAAGTCATCCATATTACCTAATTTATAAAGTGATGACATGTCCACAGGATTGTAGGTAACAGAGATTGATACTTGGTAGAAAATGGTCACGTACAACAGATGCTGTGCTATGTGACTACAGTGACAGCTTAGACATTCGAGTGAGATTGTAAGGAATTCACAAAATATTACGACTAATACCATTTTTCTTCCAGATTTATTTTTGTGTGGGAGTTGTCTTTTTAATGATTACCACCCCAATTGGTGAATCATATCCATGGCACACTCATCCCTATGTCAAAATGGGTTGCCCTTCTTTGAACCTTTTGAACCTTTCCGAGCCTGTCGGCTAAGTGAAGATAGTAACTCTTCCGAAAGAACAGATACCAATGATGACCATGCAGCTTCTCTAGAAAGAATGATAATTAATCGAAACCCTCAGCTGCCAATAGGTGTTTTTGGTATACCTCAATGGGGACAGCTGAAAAATGTGTGCTCCGACCGGGACTCGAAGCCGAGAGATCCCATGCAATCGGGCCCGGATTCGATTCCCGACCGGGTTGGAGATTTTCTCCGCTCGGGGACTGGGTATTGTGTTGTCCTCATTGTTATTTCATTCTCATCACCAGCGCGCAAGTCGCCCATTGTGGCGTCGAATGAAATAAGATTTGCACTCGGTGGCCGAACTTCCGCGAATTGGGTCTTGCACCTGTTCCTCAGTTTCTGAACCGCCCTCCCTGCAACCATGCCTATGTGACCGTTCCAGTTTCATTGAAACACTGACCAGAAGTGTGGTTAAACTTGGTGGCTGCTGCGGTAAAGCGTGTGAACACTTGAAGCCAGGTCAATCTCGGTCACCGGATCCGCTGACTGTGGAACCCTCTGGTGGCCGCCGCTTGAACTAACACTCCGACAATCGGGGGCGCCCGCAGGCTACCTGTGTCTGTAGACCGTTTCACCTGCTCGCCAAATCATTGTCTCCAATGACAGCAGGGATGTGCGTCCCGATACTTGTTCACGGCTTGTATTGTCCTGCAGCCTATACACGTGTTTAATGCAGATGACCATTGCTCCCCCAGACATGTTTCCTGGAAAGCTGTAGCTTTGCCAGAAACAGAACAATGTGTTTCACTCTCCAAGACGATACCGACTCATTTCCAAGAAAGTGCGGGGGGAGAAAGTGGGAGGGAGGATGTTGCCTTACAAATGTGCCTTGAGCAGCTAGTAAAAGTATTCAATTACATCATTTTGTGCCGGACGCTTACTTTCATACTGGTCCTATTCGAAATGCATGCATGTAGATCATCGGAAAGAGGGAATTTCTCCGAAAATTTAATAGCTTAACGAATATTCCCATAGAAAATCAAGCCACAGCTGGTTATGTTAGCAATATTGTCTTTCAGGGCTTATAATGCTCTAATCACATGGAGAGGAACTCTTGTTTAGATTGATATTCGGCGCGACTTTAATCTCGTCAAGCGCATGCAATGCACAGTGCACCATTAGTTATCAGTTACGTTGGTGGAGGAATGGAATAATTTACCAGAAGAATTTGCTACCAACTCTGCGAGCACGTTGCTGAGCATGCAACACTGTACCAATCTGCCTTCGGCCATCACTTCTAACCTTATAGGTACAGGTGTAAACATTTAGGAATTTGAGGGCATCACCATCATGCACTGGAAATATACACAAATGTAACACCTACACCACAATGTCGACACTGAACGAAATTTGCATTGCATTCTCATTCCACTGCTGTAACTACCGTTCCCTCAATATTAGCTCCCAAATACAGCAGCATAGCTCTCGTAAATTACAGGTGCATATCTAGCATTCAGATCAGACAAGAAAGATGGTTAAGGAGTGCTCTGCAAACGACAGTCAGTTATATGGGTAATGATCGATGTATGTGTGTGTGTGTGTGTGTGTGTGTGTGTGTGTGTGTTTGTTTGTTTGTTTGTTGATGGAGATCTAAAACGCACAGAAAAGCGTTTTAGCCCGGTTTACCAACTTCGATAGGAATGAGCACACACATTTACTGTAATGGCCTTACTCTATTCATAACAGAAACATGGCGCTGAACTCTGAGTGAAATCGGAAGAGGGGATGATCTTTTTTTTTATTTGCAGTGAACTTATTCAGACTAAGGATGTTGTCAACTCTTGAGTCAGAGAGTCACCCAACGTCTTCCAAATAAATGATGGATGAGTCTTTGGAGTTGGGATCCGATGGTTGCAATACTTTCAGCTACCTAGTCTTGGATACTTTTGAGAGTGTAAATATGTGGTTAAATTCTCTCTCTGATTACAATGCAGATCAGTTGGTAAAGAGAACTTGATGTCACCGTAAAAACTCTATTACAACCCAAATACATACTATTATAGAATGGGAGAGATTACTGTAGTCTAAGGCGCTACAGTCATGGACTGTGCGGCTGGTCCCGGCGGAGGTTCGAGGCCTCCCTTTGGGCATGGGTGTGTGTGTTTGTCCTTATGATAATTTAGGTTAAGTAGTGTGTAAGCTTAGGGACTGATCTTATCAGTTAAGTCCCATAAAGTTTCACACACATATTACTGTAGTCATATCAGGCAACCAGTAGCAGGTGCACAGACCTGTCTTTCTTGGCGGCAGCCGCTGTGGCCCATTTCATCCATTGGTCTCCGATGGGCCAAGCAATGAGACCTGTTTTGACAACTATTTGCTCTTGCCACCTGTGAAGAACCGCAGGTGGATTCTCTGCCAGATACATGCTGCATTCCTCGAGTGAGGCAATGGTCTACTTGTCGATGGACTAGTGCAGTGGTGGTCTGTTTGTTCTGTATTTGCCAGCGCCAACTATACAGGCTGACAGCGACCGATTTAACAGTTGGAGACTACATATATAAAATGCTTCCGTGGCCATCTGCTTTGAAAGTGGCTCGGAATATTTCCCTTGTAGTGGTGCTGCTTCTCTGGCGGTCTGCAGTTCTTAAAACAACTCTACTGTCCACCTACAGTTGGCGGGGCGCTGTGAGTATATATATATATATATATATATATATATATATATATATATATATATATATATATATTCCTCAGCAGCTACACACTTGTAGATCGATAGGAGGCAGCTCGTCCTGCTCTTCATAGTTTTCTGTCCTATATCTTCTTACCATGTATATGTGTACAAGTTCTTGAGCAACTATTTCACTTATAAATCAGTAGGATGCAACTCTTCAGATTCTTTATTGACAGTTTTCTGTCCTATCCCTTCTTACCATACATCTTTGTACAAGGTCCTCAGCAACTATATCAAGCTGTTATCTTGGGAGCAGTGGAATAGCGAAAACTTGCCTAGAAATAATGACAGCACCATTTATTTAATTTTCGAAAGCCAAGGCTGCAGGTTGTAAGGCACACAGCAATGCTGTAGAAGGCGTATGTAGCAAACTCCGACGTCAAACAGCGAGATACATGCAGTCGGTAAAAAGGGAAAACGGGGGGTGGTGGTGGGGGCGCACAGTTGTCTCCTGCAGTCTGGACTGTTCGTTCACAAAAACATGAACAGTTCCAGCACAGGTAGTAGTCCCTATGAGTTGTGAAATTCATCCTTAGTCCATCCCACTGTATCGCCATTATCTGCTGAGAAGTATTGTCCATACACTCATGCATTACCACATCCTTGCATTCCTTTCGTGGGAGGCTATGGATGTAATCCTCAGCTGCACACTTACAGAAAATACACTTATTAAACTCCTCTCTGTCCAACACCAACATCTCATCAACGGAACACCTTTCCTTCCAAAAATAAAGACAGTACCTACCAGTCTAGCCTTTTTCCTGCCTATTCACATGTAGGGCAGGGGGCAGCTGTAGGACAGTTTCGAGTGACCTCTGCTGGCGGTATTGACTGGAGCAATCAGTCTTCAAAATTCATGGCAAACATACACACATACGTGATCACAAAAAGGTGTGGGGGACAGCGAAAATTTTGGGGGACGGAGCTGGCGGAGTGTTGAGGCAGCTCTAGGACAATCCAGCAGCAAGATAACAATATCAAGAAAACATTTTTCGCCAAAACAAATAAATAAAAATGGTGCCTTACATTCTTCATCTCCAGATGCTCAGCACTGATTGAGCCTTTTTCCCACCATTTGACATGTGGCGGACGTGAGGGGAATTGGGGGGCAGGAGGGGGGAAGAGGGCGACAGGAAATGGGGGATGGGGAGGAGTGGTAATGGTGACATCAAGTAACGTTGCCACATCTACACCCCAGGGAAAGGAAGTGGAAACGACCCCCAGCGAGAGCTACCCTTTTTGAATAAATTTGGTAACAATGCAGACTGGCGTTACTTCGACCTTATGCCCCTACTCCGCCATGGACAAGTATAGAGTGAGTGGCAAAATAGCACTATCGAAAACTGGAATGAATGCACTGTAGTACAACAAGGGACATAGAAGACGGGGGTGAATGATAGTGCAGAGTTGAGTACAGGCGAATAGATGTGCAACTGTTGAGCAACTGACACCTCAGATGAGCCAAGAGTCTACTAGCAGTTTTTCCTCCCTGACCGTTCAGTGAATGGGGCAGTGTATGGGCTTCTGCAGCAGACGCCTTTTTCATGCACCCAAGCTGGCGACCGTTCATCAGCCACATATGCGCGATTTGCACGCCAGAACCGCAACTGGATGTCCATTGAGTGGCGACAGGTGGCCTTTTCAGATGCATCACGTTTTATGCTTTATTGGAGAGGTGACCACTGGTATGTACGGCGTGAGACCTCTGAAAACAACCACCCTGCAACAATAGTCGGGAGGTCCAGATGGAGAAGGGAGCGTTATGATCTAGGGCACGTTTCTCCGCATCATGATGGTATCTACTAGCAGGCCAGTGCAATGTGTCACACGTCTCGCACTGTACGTGCGTGGTTCAAACAGTACCATGATTAGATTGCCTTACTTCCATGACAACAGAGCTTTCTGGACTTAAACCCAGCAGAGAATCTATGGCACAACCTCGACTGAGCTGTTCATGTCATTCATCCTCAGCCGAGAAACCTAGTGCAACTGGCCACGGCCGTGGCATCGGTATGGCTCCACATCCCTGTTGGTACATTCCAGAACCTCACTGACTCTCGCATTTCGCAATGGTCCGATCTCCAAACGGTGGTTATTGAGGTCTTTGACAGATGGTCATAATAATGTGACTGGACACTGCATATAGTTCCGGAAGATTATGGGCCTTCGCTGTATCATATCTTCTCTAAAGATTCCTCGTATTCATTTGAATTTAGGTTTATAACAAAATCGACAAAGACGTAATGGCTCAATTTTACTGAGTATGCACTTCACAGATGAGAACACTGCCTAAGCATTTCATATGTGCCAACTGTTTTACAACTATATCACACCGAATATTTAAGTTTAACCAGTCATCGAAAAAGCAAGGTATCACAGACGTTCGCCACAAGAGAGAAAATATTAGCTACCCCGAATCAGTAGCTGTACTGAACACGTGCATCACAACGGTTCCTTTAAAATACCCACTGTTGACGGTCAGAGCCGGCCTTTACATATCACTGCGATAGTCGACCAGCATTTAAAACAGTTACTAAATAATTGGAGCTAAGGAACATTACATGTCAACAAATCCTCACGTAAGTCCAAAGATAACTACCGCACATACATGCGAGAGCAGATCGCACAGTCCACTTTACAAGCCATGTGTCCAAATTGGTGACCAGAATAATTTACGAGAGAACGGAAAAGGAAACTGAGAATTTGATACATGAGAGTTCATTTGGCAACAAGGAAGTTAAAGGCTCCAAAATGGTTCAAATGGCTCTAAGCAGTATGGGACTTAACATCTGAGGTCATCAGTCCCCTAGACTTAGAACTACTTAAACCTAACTAACCCAAGAACATCAGAAACATCGATGCCCGAGGCAGGATTCGAACCTGCGACCGTAGCAGCAGCGCGGTTCCGGACTGAAGATCCTAGAACCGCTCGGCTTCAGCGGACGGCTAAAGGCTCCAGAGAGGCAGTTTTGACGTAGCGCTTGATAACGAAATCAAGGCGTAAGAAAAAGAAAGAAATCATCTTATAATTCGACCATCTAAAGAACGTGTTCGACAACCTAACATGTAACTTATTTCGCAAACACTATTTACCTCTAAATTTAGCACATTTACTGCCTGTAGAGTCGAAACACCATGTGCAGAGACAGTCCTCCTGAGCGCTGTCTGATAGCCGATGTTGTGACAAATGAACCCTTCAGTGTGTAGAACCATACCCCACCGAAGAGTACATACTCGTGTTGAACAGCCTCAGCCATCTGAATACACTGTAAGACAAAAAATGATGCGCCACGAGGGAATTACGCAAATTAGTCTCAAATCGATATTTATACAAGAATCGACGGAAAATGCAAAACTGTAAACTTCGCCGACCGAAGGACGAAAGTGGGAAGCTACAGCACAGTTTCACCTCGCATCTCGCAAGAATAGTAAACAGGGAACATGTCGATATCAGGGCATAAAGTCTTGCGAATTTCATTTCGTGTACTCAGTTGGACAGCAGTTGTGCCTCACAGACAGGGGCGTCAACAATATACAGGACGACAATTATTGAACTGTATGAAAAAAAACGTAAATTAGTTACAAACTACGACGTGCACGTACTTTATTCAACATGTAAACTCCACTACAGATATTCGGATTTAGGTTATAACATGTTCGATACGTCAGCTATCTTTGGCGATGATGTGGGTCAGAGGGACAGCGAAATTCTGCTTGATCGCTGAAGTGTCGGAACATCGATGCTGTCGATGACCTCCTGAATGGTTGTTTTCAGCTCAGCAATAGTTTTGGGGTTATTGAAGTACACCTTGTCTTTAATATAGCCCCACAAAAAGGAGTGGCATGTGTTCGTGTCCCGAGAATATGGCGGCCAATCGAGGCCCATGCCAGTGGCCTCTGGGTACCCCTAGAGTCAGAATGCGGTTCCCAAAGTGCTACTCCAGGACATTAACACTCTGCTGCTTCGATGGCGTCGAGCTCCTTCCATGAACCACATCTTGTCGAAATCATTGTCACTTTGGAGAATGGAGATGAAATCATCTTCCAAAACCTTCTGGTACTGTTCGGTAGTCACCGGGCCATCAAGGGATATCGCACCAATTATTCCGTGACTGAACATTGTACACCACACAGTCACTCGTTGAGGGTGAATGCGGATTCTCACTCCCGAAATGCGAATTCTCAGTCCCACAAATGGGCCAATTTTGCTTATTGACCCATCCTAATGCAAGTGGGCTTCCTCACTAAACCAAACCATACTGCGCATACCCATTCCCACCATGACCGGCGGCGAAACGTGCAGTTGGAACGCAAATCGTTCACACGTTATGACGATTTTATTTCATATAGTTCAATAATCGTCACGCTGCACGGAATGTTCGCATTTGAGAGAGGACCTGTAGTTGAGCTCAATGATGCCGGTTTGAGTAATCGGTGAAAGAGATGGGGCCCCTTCACGCCCGCTCCAACATGGTGACCAAACCGAAAGTTCTACTTTCACCTCCGTCAATATGTTAGTTATCTAATAGGTGGGTTACAGGATGCTGGGCTGTGATGTTATCCGTGCATCTTGGTAAGACTACGCATTAACACGGACCATCAGGTGATAGATAGTGGACGAAATGCGAATGAGGGTAGCAATTTGAAGAGCAGAGGGAAAAAGTGCCAAGGCTCGAGCCGTGGGAGAAAAACCTCTGCGACAGTTGGATGGGTAGTAAGAGCAGTAGTGGCTTACTAGTTGCGATAGTTCATGCAAGGTTGGGTTTGTTAGTATGGGTATCATGCATCTTTACAGTGGCAAGCGATGGCGATGTATCCGAGGTTGCTGCAGCTGCTGCATTCCTGGAACAATCGAGATCGTTATATAGTAGTGGGAGATCGGGCATAGATCATCTCACTGTGTGTGTGTGGGGGGGGGGGGGGGGGGAGCGTGTCTGCATGTAGTGTACGGTACGGCTCCCCTGCGTGGTGCCAGTTACTCTGCAAGTGTGTTCCAGCTGGATATACAGTAATGATGTCTGATTAACAGGGGCTCACCTGTACCGTTGTGTTTGCGTGTACTTGGCTATAGATGTTAGGTCCTCAGAAGTATGTATTTTGGTCTTTTATGTTTCCATCTATGGTTGTGGTCGTAGTTCCCCAGATTCAGAATAAACAGGTTCTGAGAATGTCTAGAGTTTCTGTATAGTCTTGTGGTGAGTTTGTGGATTACCTCCGTGAGAGTCTCAAGTCGGTATTCCAGGTGAAGATCCGCGATGCGTTTGTATCGTGGAGCATTGCTTATGATTTTGAGTACTTTGTTTTGTATGATCTGCAGACGGCACAGGCGTGTGGGCGCAGCATATACCCAGACAGGAGCTGCGTACATCATCAGGGGTCGAATAAGTGTCATATACATGGACCTCGACACCCTTCTGTTCAGTGTGCTATGCCTGTTGAGCATAGGGTAGATGATGATGATGATGTTTGGTTTGTGGGGCGCTCAACGGCGTGGTTATCAGCGCCCGTACAATTTCCCAACCTTTGCTCAGTCCAATTTCGCCACTTTCCTGGATGATGATGAAATGATGAGGACAACACAAACACCCAGTCATCTCGAGGCAGGTGAAAATCCCTGACTCCGCCGGGAATCGAACCCGGGACCCCGTGCTCGGGAAGCGAGAACGCTACCGCGAGACCACGAGCGGCGGACCATAGGGTAGAGCTGTTTGAGCCTCGCGCTTGCTTGGTTGGTCATGTGGTCCCCCCAGAGTAATTTCCGGTCCAGCGAGACACCGAGGTATTTAACTTCCTCACGGTAACGCATTGGGAGTGCATGTAGAGTTATTGGTCTGCAGTATCGGTGTATGCGCAGTTACTTCGGTCTTCTAGTGAACAGAACGGCTTCGCACTTGTCGACGTTTACTCTAACACGCCATTTCTCCAACCAAGGCTCGACCACTCCCAGTGCGGTCTATTAGCGTGACGTAATGTTTGATGGTTTCCAATCTTGCGCGAGGATGGCTGTGTCATCCGCGTAGATTGCCATCGTTGTGTTGTGTGTGGCTGGGAGATCGTTTATGTAGAAGTTAAACAGTAGGGGCCCTAAGGATGCTTCCCTGGGGTGCTCCCGCATGTACACCGTGTCGTGTTGATTGTTTTCCCTGCACGTCAGTGTTGAAACTCCTGTCTGTGAGGTATGAGTGTATGAGACGCACCAGCCCGTCGGGGAATCCCGCGTCACTGAGTTTACGAATGAGGCCGTTGTGCCATTGAGTAATTGGTGAATCGCTCGCCATTTTAATAGGAGCGATGCTACTATTCGTCGATGTTGGTAGGGTCAACCATGGCCGAACACAGCGTCAAGAAATAAGTGGTTGACTTACAAAGACGACAGAACATTAGTACCGAGGAACATTATCATCGATCTAACATGCAACTGGTGCTTCAGTGACCACAGAGACCATTAATAGGTGGCTCACAGAAAGAAGGTTCAGTTCACAGCACATCTTGTGCCGACTGCCATGACCTCTGTACACAAAACACCCCGACTGCAGTGGTATCGGGCACATTGTGCCTGAAATTTCATTGACTGGAATATAATTGCCGTCAGTGATGGTTCCCACTTGAAACTGACCAGCGAAGACGTGTCTGGAAACACCATAGATAGCGTTAGGATACCAACCTGACGGTCACCTGCCATATGACAGGAGTGATGGTCTGGGGTGCCATTTTATTTCATAGCAGGACACCTAAGGTGGTCATCCGCGAAACCCTTATGGCGCAGCCGTACGTCGATAATATTCTACGGCCCGTTTTGTTGTTCAACGTGGCAAGCCACCATGGGCTTCCATTTCAGCAAGATAGTGCCCGTCTGCACACGGCGAGCATTTCTACTGCTTGCCTTCATGCTTACAAAACCCTACCAGCAGGGTCGCCAGATGTCTCCCGAATTGAAAACGTTTGGAGCATTATGGGTAGGGCTCTGCAACCAGATTGGGATTTGATAATCTGACGCGCTAATTGGACAGATTTGGCACGATATTCCTCAGGAGGGCATTCAACAGCTCTATAAATCAATGGCAAGCCGAATAACAGCTTACATAAAGGTCAGAGGAGGACCAACGCGTTACTGTCTTGTTCAGTTTCTGAAGGTCTCCCTCTTGAATAAATCATCTACTTTTTCTGAAACTGCGTTTGTTTGTCTGTACGCGTACATTACATCCACCTATATCCGCCCCCTTCGGATAATTACTTCATGGTGATGATGATGTTTTGGTTTGTGGGGCGCTCAACTGCGTGGTTATCAGCGCCCGTACAATTACCCAATCTTTGCTCAGTCCAATTTCGCCACTTTCCTGGATGATGATGAAATGATGAGGACAACAAACAAACACCCAGTACTTCATGGTGCAACATCGTACTTACATTCACACGCGACAGTCTCCTTATTCTGCTATATTCTGCCTTGGGGGCAGCAGCGGGTCTTTGATGACGTTTCATGATGATCCTTTTTTTCTTTGAGTTTATTTGTAATAGTAAGAACATAAATAATTTAACACGTAAATTTAAATGTATTAAACTGTTCAATAATGAGGTACAGAATCGTTTAAAAATCACACTGACCTTGTCAGGTTACAGTTACAAATCGCAAGGTATTTCAGTTTCCTCAGATGCCCCAGAATAGGCAGATGTCTGAAGGGAAGGTTCGGGTTACTCGAGATATCCAGCATCTCGAGGTGTGTGAACCAGTCGTCCGGCCCTCTGCAGACAAAACAGATAGAAACACAACACGTCCGGATGTTGCTTGGGGTAAGACATCCGGATACATAATAAAAGCAAAATTATTTTAGCTAGTCAGATCAGTCCATTCGTTCATATGTCACGTAACATTAGTTACCGCATTGAAGTATACTACTGCCTTGATGACGATGACAGAAATAATAATGCTACTAACGAAGTGGTATTTGATAATGTTAGTTGTCCAACGAAAACACGACGTAAAACAAAATCGTTTACTATTGTTTCAGCGGAACTATATACAACAAAAACGGTCTTAATGTGATTGAAATATATATATGATCAGGCATTTTCAACGACCTTCTCTTTGCACCCCTCCCTGCTGTATTTTCTACCACAACATTTCACAAACTCTTACTCAACACAGGTGTTTTATTCGACGTGATCTGAACAGCAGTCAGTTCGCTGCTAAGAACCAAAAACAAGATACTACTAAGGGATGATTATGGGGTCCACAAGATTATGTCTTAATTGCTACAAGTTTTATATTTTCCTTGCAGGAGAAAGTTGTGGTAACTAGAGCAGCTACAATCAGGAAATAACGTAGAGATTACAAGTATATGATTCCACGAGAATCGCCCAGAAAGTAATACACAACATTTTTTTCTCTCAGGCAGTAACAATGATTCGAATGCGAAACTTATGGTATGCTTTATTTGAAGTTTCCGGAGTGCGCCCGAAAATTTTGCGTTTACTCCGGGGGTAGCGTAGTTGCAGCAGTGCTTTAAAATGGCATCTGTAAGTGATGTATGTTCGGAGAATTCAAAGATAATCGGGACATAATACTGCGTACTACAGTGAGCAACACTAAACTGGAGAGACTACTACACGCAGCAAAGCAATGACGAGTAACATCACAGTCGTCATGCTAAACGGGGGCAAGGTGTCAAAGTGTTCTGCTACATAGAAACAATACAATTATCATTATGTACACTATATGACGCTGTGGGTGTTTAGTTTATAGTTCACTGTTAGCCTTGTACCTTCTAACCCTTCTATTGTATTGTCTTGTATTGAACTGGGGACCTAGAAACGACAGAGAAGCTTCATCCCCGCCATAGCCCTCAGTGGTCCACAAACCCACAACAGGCTACAGCAGTCCACTCACCCCACCACCGCCCCACACTGAACCCAGGGGCACGGCCCCCAGTGGACCTCAGGGGAACGTCTCACACCAGGCGAATGTAACCCCCAAATATTTGCATGGTAGAGTAAATATGGTGTACGCATACGTAGAGACATTGTTCGCGCAGCAATCGCCGACTGAGGCGGAATAAGGGGAACCAGCCCGCTTTCACCGAGGCAGATGGAAAACCGCCTTAAAACCATCCACAGACCGGCCGGCACACCGGACCTCGACACTAATCCGCCGGGCGGATTCCTGCCGGGGACCGGCACGCCTTCCCGCCCGGAAAGCCGTGCGTTAGACTGCATGGCTAAATGGGCTGGCTTCGAACCTTTACCTGCAAAATCAATTTTGCAGCTATTCTACTCTACTTACAAACGTAATTTCCGTACTGCCGCTAAAGCTGCTGACAAATTATGAGTCTCAAAAATCTTACTTCTGTTCAGAAGACTTTTTGCTTTCATTTTTCTCATTTTATTTCCTGAATGATGAAACAATAGCGATACAAAATGACCAAAACATTGACATGAAAGATTTCTTATCGCCAATCTGACGAACTTTCACACAGTAACACATGTGATGTAAAGTGCATTTCTCTCTACAAGTAACAAGAAAACTTCTGTACACATCATTAGGCAACGAAACTGCTAAACCATTGCCTTGCTGCTAATTTCGGCTGCTAACAGGGGGAAAACCATTAATGTTAACACGAATCACTTAACAGGTTATTACGTTAACGCTTAAGAATCATTAACAGTAGTTTGTATCTTAGTTGCTAGTTAAATATGTGGTTTTACCTCAGAAACTGGTGGTTTATTCCGAGTAAGTTGCCTTCTCTGACTGATTTTTAACTTGCAAATAGCCTGAAAACTGAATAAACTTGGGATAGCGTCATGCTTCAGCAGCTGTCTATCAGCTTCTGGTCGAAACATGTAGCTGCCTTTTATAAAATGAGATGTTTTGATGCAGACCAGTACTTCCTTCGTACTGCATGCACCCATTTCTTTAAAAGTTCTGGACACGAGTGAGGAAAACTGAAAGGATTTTAATCATATTTTTACAGGATTTGAATTTCTGAAACACTACTTGTGGCGGTTTCTCCTGCTTTTAATTCTTCATTTGTTGATTGTTGTCCTCGGTGTCGACGTACTGCGTTGCTCCACTGGCTATAAAATGGGTTGTGGATTCCGACACTGACTAAAGCGAATTATGTAGCCGACAGATGCACAGTTGCGTTTCGTAGTACTTTAATTTCACTGTCCACAATCCCCCAATAATACACAGTTATATGGCCAGTGCACTATTGTTTAACTTGCGATAAGCCTCATCAATACACTCCTGGAAATGGAAAAAACAACACATTGACACCGATGTGTCAGACCCACCATACTTGCTCCGGACACTGCGAGAGGGCTGTACAAGCAATGATCACACGCACGGCACAGCGGACACACCAGGAACCGCGGTGTTGGCCGTCGAATGGCGCTAGCTGCGCAGCATTTGTGCACCGCCGCCGTCAGTGTCAGCCAGTTTGCCGTGGCATACGGAGCTCCATCGCAGTCTTTAACACTGGTAGCATGCCGCGACAGCGTGGATGTGAACCGTATGTACAGTTGACGGACTTTGAGCGAGGGCGTATAGTGGGCATGCGGGAGGCCGGGTGGACGTACCGCCGAATTGCTCAACACGTGGGGCGTGAGGTCTCCACAGTACATCGATGTTGTCGCCAGTGGTCGGCGGAAGGTGCACGTGCCCGTCGACCTGGGACCGGACCGCAGCGACGCACGGATGCACGCCAAGACCGTAGGATCCTACGCAGTGCCGTAGGGGACCGCACCGCCACTTCCCAGCAAATTAGGGACACTGTTGCTCCTGGGGTATCGGCGAGGACCATTCGCAACCGTCTCCATGAAGCTGGGCTACGGTCCCGCACACCGTTAGGCCGTCTTCCGCTCACGCCCCAACATCGTGCAGCCCGCCTCCAGTGGTGTCACGACAGGCGTGAATGGAGGGACGAATGGAGACGTGTCGTCTTCAGCGATGAGAGTCGCTTCTGCCTTGGTGCCAATGATGGTCGTATGCGTGTTTGGCGCCGTGCAGGTGAGCGCCACAAACAGGACTGCATACGACCGAGGCACACAGGGCCAACACCCGGCATCATGGTGTGGGGAGCGATCTCCTACACTGGCCGTACACCACTGGTGATCGTCGAGGGGACACTGAATAGTACACGGTACATCCAAACCGTCATCGAACCCATCGTTCTACCATTCCTAGACCGGCAAGGGAACTTGCTGTTCCAACAGGACAATGCACGTCCGCATGTATCCCGTGCCACCCAACGTGCTCTAGAAGGTGTAAGTCAACTACCCTGGCCAGCAAGATCTCCGGATCTGTCCCCCATTGAGCATGTTTGGGACTGGATGAAGCGTCGTCTCACGCGGTCTGCACGTCCAGCACGAACGCTGGTCCAACTGAGGCGCCAGGTGGAAATGGCATGGCAAGCCGTTCCACAGGACTACATCCAGCATCTCTACGATCGTCTCCATGGGAGAATAGCAACCTGCATTGCTGCGAAAGGTGGATATACACTGTACTAGTGCCGACATTGTGCATGCTCTGTTGCCTGTGTCTATGTGCCTGTGGTTCTGTCAGTGTGATCATGTGATGTATCTGACCCCAGGAATGTGTCAATAAAGTTTCCCCTTCCTGGGACAATGAATTCTCGGTGTTCTTACTTCAATTTCCAGGAGTGTAGTTTTCAGGCGAAACTCCACATACTGCTACGATAGTTTACTGTTGAACAGGTAAGCCCAGTAAAACCTAACCACAAAGTTCACAGTTCTTGAAGAATAATCAGGTACCTACGGAGCAGACACTGTCACTGTTTTTACACATGCCCTAATTGTTTAACACTTGTTCCACAGGTAATTTGAAGCACTGTTGTTGTTCTAACCAGCACAGGTTACTCGTCTGAAACTCGGCCGTGGACTGACTGTTTCGTGACCAAACATCGGGCCCTTATATATCATCACAATAATCGGTACTGAAACTACACATTGTTCGAAGTTAAATTTTCAGAAATTACAATTAAAACTTAAGTCATTGAATTAACTGACTACATACAAAAATTTCGTCTTTATAACAGTCTCTTGTACCGCAAGAGTTAGGCCAAATTGTCTGTTTAAATAATGAAATGAACATATATAGTGACACAAACAATATCTTTGATAAAACTGTTAATTGCCTTGGAATTAATACAGAGCTGGTTTTGCTAACATGTTTTTGAATAGAGCTAAATAGATACTTTAAGATTACTAGCACTTCATCTTCCAAAGTTTGCAATTATTACAGAATTTATACTTGTTTATATATGAAAAATAGAATTTAAGTTAGCAAACAATTACTGATTTCTCCCTATAATAAAAGATACTAACTACGAACAGTCAAAATAAATTAGAAAATCAATTACATACATAAAACTAAGCACAAAATTAGATCTGGTGTTCCATCCTTTAAAACTGAGGGCCTGCCTTTCTCTGTTATGAAAATTCAGATTACACTCGCGTATGATAATGGTAATTGGTTACACATGAAGAAATGAATTTAAAGGAGCAGATGGCAAAACAAGAGGGTAATTAAAAATATCCCAGCTTGCTTCGTCACATACACCCTTTACCTATATTAAAGCATATCTATCGATTACTGCACCTGTAACAACTCTTGACCATGTCTGTTGAAAAAGGAAACAATATTAGTTTAAGGTCACATGCAGAAGAAAGACAAGAAATACTGTTCCGTTACAATATGGTGACTGCATCAAAGAGCGTCACGGTTTACTGAGAAAAGACGCCGTTGAGTAGTCTCTGCAGTTTAGTATTGAGCTCACTTGTGCATTCCAAAAATGTAACGCTTGGCATCTTTGCCCGCCATACTGGTAAATGTATGTCGGTCTCTTTCTACCCAGTTCTCAGTACGTAACTGATTTGCAATGAGGCTACAAGTTTTACTTTCCCGATGTAATATGCATGTATTTTTAGCGTGTCTGATGCACAATCGAGCTGCTCATATTAAAACATTAAATACCAGAACAAAATTAAGTACTACTGATAAATAAATGCTCTCTTCACACTGAAGTTTGCATTAATTGGAAGAATGTAAAGTAAAAATTCCTGGAAAACATTATCTTTCTGGAACTTGATTGTAACCTTTACCGAAGGTCAAATTATAAGTTAGAAAATATTCATTTCCAATAAAAAGCATTATGTGCTTACAAAGAATTTAATATTCTGAAATCTCCAAACATTTGTTCTAGTTGATTATGTGGAAAGAGATGAAAGAAATTTAATAGTAAACAATATGCAATTCAAGATTCATTTACATTTATTATTTATACTAAATGTTTGAGAAGAAAGTAACTTTCGTTAGCAACTGGCACACATAACTGTTTTTTCACTGGGCTTTACTAGTCATTATATTTCAGTTAGATCTTAATTTAAGTCTAACTTACATTGCTACAAGATGTTATTGGGAGGGGAAAGAGGGCATCGCCCATGGTTGCATTGTTGCCAAATTTATTCAAGATGGCGGTGATAGGTATGGCAACATCACAATGACGTCATGGCAGGAAGTTCAAATATCGGCTGGATAGTAGGTCAATTAGGGTACCTCCATAAAGCTAACCCCATCTCCTGGCCTCCTTCCATACCCCCCGCCCCTATCGGCTTCATAAGAAAATGGGCTACCTCCAATAACCTAAGAAACTGGCAAAAAAATAGGTCACTTGCGCTACCTCCACAAACCTAACCCCATCTCCTGGCCTGATTCCCTCCCCTCCCCCCATTGGCACCACCAGAAAATGGGGGATAGTTCAAATTTTGGCTTAAAAATGTCACTTGAGCTACCTCTACTAACCTAAGAAACTGGCAGAAAAATAGGTCTCTTGGGCTACCTCCACTAACCTAAGTCATTCAACCACCACCTCTTCCTTGGAACTGGTGGGAAAAGGACTCAACCTGTGTTGGGCTGCTGGACAGGATGGACGTAAGTCTTTATTTTTCATGCAGTGTTTATTTAAACAATTTGAGTTGTCATAGGCAGTAGTCCATCCAGTGCGTTCACCATGCAGTCCGGAGTCCAATCGACCCAGTATACAGTACTGCCACCAGAGGATGCTGTCGCCCCATGGTGGTCTGGGGAAAAATTGTGGGAAAAGGACTCAGTGTGTGTCCAGCTGCTGAAGAAAGGAAGGAGTGTACTTTATTTATTTTTAGTTGGAAATTCGAATAATTTATTTAAAGACAGATTTCACACAGTTTATTTATTACTCTGATACAGAACACTCACCCTGACATGCTTGGGGTCACAATAAGTAGCCTGCAGCCTGCAAACTACTAGTAAATTATTGAAACACTGCCGTACACTGATGTACAGACACGCAAACAACTCGAAAATTGCCAAAATAATGCATTTATAATGGTCTACAAACACGCTCAATAAATGTAAACTGTCGAAATAATGCACTGCACAACCCACAGACCTGAAAACTACTCGCAAATCACCGAAATCATGCAGTACACAAGCACGTATTGCGTGCAATTATGCTTTCGCACTATAGTTCAGAAATTCGACCATCACATACCAGCGAATTGTTCCCTACAGAGGCTCCAAGGTACACACACCAGCTTAGTGTACATTCGACATTCCATACGCGAGATGCCTTCTGCCACACATGTGTTGACCTAGCCACCATTGCTGGTGCGATGATGCATAGCTTTTATACCTACAGTCCAGCGAAGACCTCAATGCTGAGCGAGAGATGTTTGCCTAGCTACGCAACATTGCAAGAACAGCTAAAAGGCTGTCAGTGTTATACTGATATCACATGTAAATAAAAGCCAAGTCTCCCCTGGACACCCTATAGAAACCTTCTGCAGTCCTCTCAGAAATTGTTTAAGATCATATCCCAGAATAACATCTGCATTCTTCCTAGAGATCTTAAGAGGACGCCAGTCCATTACATATCAGCCCTTTCCCAGAAATTGTGCCGCAGAAATAGTTAAGGGTCGCTTTTGTTGTTGTTGTACGAGCTTTTCGTGATGTCTCAGCTTTCCTGCATGGACATTCTTGTCCTAACAGGACCTGTTTTCGAAAATAGCCCAGAATAACATAGACTGTATTCTCCCTGATGGTCCTGACGATGGACAGCGTCCATCCTGGAAATCGTGACATAGTGCCTTCAGCAAACATCTCAGAAACAGTAAACCTCCTCACCACTATGTAGAGGCTCCTATGTTCCAGCACAAAGGGTGTCTTATGAATGAATGGAACATTCTTATTCGCTCTTACTGAGATTACCCGACAAACTGCTACTGCTGCCAGTGTGGGAGCACTGTCGACCTTTTCTTTCTGCAGACGAGACTTTCAGCAGCAATAATATTTTGTACAGATCCACATATTGCACTGAGAGTTAAACCTTGCAAAGGAGGTCTACAGATCGTCAAATACTGAAAGACAATTCTCAGCTACACTGCTATGACACTAATGACAGAAGGTTGAATATTTCAGTGTGTAACCGACCTCCAACCCAGCTGTATATCATCACATACCGTATCGCTGTAGTAAACACACAATTTGTATCCTGCGCTATACAAAATAACCGCTTTTGCTTCCTGCATATAGCTATCGACTATCAGACACTCGTACATATACCGTAAAGACAGACAGCATGAGCACACGGACAATATATAGTACCTTTGGCACTAAATATTTCCCTCGAGATCGGTAGGTCACTCACTGATCACAAGTCATCTGCCGCCACACACATACTGGGCCACGAGTGACCAGAGCACCCTCAGCGAACCGAGGTGAATTTCCAAAATGTTGTACAAAGGCTGGGTCACGAGAAACGTGAATCATTGCCGCGCACCATGCACCCTCAGGCAGAATCGTCCTAGGAAACCGGCTAAATATATATTTTATTGCTAACTTACAAATAAATATTACTATTACAATCTCATTTGGACGACATTCGACACTGGGCAAAGTATTAGAAACACTCACTGCTGATGGCTGTGGCTCTGGAAATAAAAATATCTGTACCATTCTTGTGACTTGACATACTTTTACAGGTAAAAAAAAAAAGAAATATCCCATTCCCATTGCAATCGCAGTAGTTCACGTCAAATCCATACCTTCCTTAAGACTGGACATAGTTGTTTTCTTTGCACATGTCAGATTACACACACACACGCATAAATTATAAGCCTTATGCTCAAGGTGAACTTGTCACGCATCCCCTATTACTAAGTATAATATTTCGCCAATAACTGATTGCTGGTGATACCTCTATTTTGCAAAAAACCTGCTGATTCAGCCCTCATAACAACAACCTAATAAGACTCAATAAGATTCACTGGTCGCTAAACAGCACATGACTCGCAAAATCTCAAATTTACAAAGGCTGAGTACTTTCCAGAATATATATGAAGTCTTCACGGGTTGTCAGCCGAGTAGCGTCGTCGTTTCGTAACAACGTTTCGGTGAAATGCGTCTCCATCATCTTCAGGCGACGACAACCCGTGAAGACTTCATATATTGAATTTTTCCGAGAAAGCCTGCACTCACACCACTTCGCCTGAAGATGACAGAGACGCATTCCATCGAAACGTTGCTGCGAGACGACGACGCTACTCGTCTGACAACCCGTGAAGACTTCATGTATGAAATTTGCCGAGAAAGCCTGCACTCACATGTAGCTTACTACGTATTTCAACGTAACAAATTGCTAATCATTTGCGAAATATACGACGAGTAAATGGTACAATAACAGCAATTTAACTTATACGTGAGTACATGGCAAGAAACTTGATCCAATATTTTGGCACCTTTTGTGATATAGTATTACGCATACAGAAATAAACTATAGCAACATATTGCAAGTCCTCACTGACTTCAAATGGTTCAAATGGCTCTGAGCACTATGGGACTTAACTGCTTTGGTCATCAGTCCCCTAGAACTTAGAACTACTTAAACCTAACTAAACTAAGGACATCACAACCACCTATGCCCGAGGCAGGATTCGAACCTGCGACCGCAGCGGTCTCGCGGTTCCAGACTGTAGCGCCTAGAACCGCTCGGCCACTGCGGCCGGCTCCTCACTGACTGCTTGTCTGAATGTCATGTGGGTTTGAAAGAAGCGCCACTAAAGGAAAAACTTTCGTGAATTAGATTTTCAAAATGGGCTCAAGTAGTTAATCCGAGTGGAGATCTGTCTAGACTGAAGCAACTTCACAAAATTTCTAGAGATGAATCTGTTAGGTGAAATCGAGAAAGTATATAAAAATATCAACTCTGGACCGGTTAAGGCCGTTACATCTTTACTTACTTGGTAGACTGGCGACAGAAACCGCATTCGATCTATAGCCTCGCCCATCAGACTCCTCCATTTTTTCAGTCCATTCTTCCCCATCTAGTCCCATCGTACTCATATACTCTCTAACCACGTGATTCCATCACAGTCGTGTTCCTCCCCTCAGCCTGTTGCTCAGAAGTCTTCTTCCATCACCTGCCTGGTGGTTTGGCCTTCTCGGCGCATTACGTGCCTGTACCACCTCAGCCTCCTCTCTTTAATCACAGTCACAACGTCCAGTGACTCATACAACTTCTGCAGTCTGCAGATTTTCCTTTTCCTAAAATCGTGTCCATCCTCCAATGGCCCAAATTCTGTTTAAGAACAGCATTCTCAATTGTCAGGAGTTTTCTTTCCATCTTTTGTGCCAGAGTCCAGGGCTTTGCTCTGTATAGGACCCTAATGTTCTTGGATCTCCATAGAAGACGAGACATGAGCACCTTTCCGAGTGCAAATCTTGACATGTTTCCTGCATGAATTCTTGCCTTTCTTTCCTGGTCTGTCTCATTCCTTTCATTGGATAATGCCCGAATATATCGAATTATTTTTCAGCAGCCACATCTACCGGTTCATCACTGTTCTCTCTACTAAATATGAGGTATTTGGTCTTATCCATATTCATATTCAAGCTTGCTCTCATTGCCTCTTCATTAACACGGTTGTCATCTGAACCAGATCTTGATCAATCCGTGCAAATAAAACTACATCATCTGGGTAGGTTACCTCTCTCAGCGCTCTTTCTAGAGCCAGATTAAACAAAAGGGGCAGAGGCAGCTCCGGGCGACAGAATAATCCGCAAACAGTTGAGAGAAAGTTCTGGTTTTACTTTTCAGTCAATATCTCGCGAAATGGAAGCTAAGAAGTCAATTAATGAAGCATAATTTTCAGCAGCAGGGTTGGAAGCAGTCTTCAATATATTGTGTATAGACAGTAGGAGAAAACTGCCGCGCGGGATTAGCCGAGCGGTCTCAGGCGCTGCAGTCATGGACTATGCGGCTGGTTCCGGCGGAGGTTCGAGTCCTCCCTCGAGCATGGGTGTGTGTGTTTGTCCTCAGGATAATTTAAGTTAAGTAGTGTGTAAGCTTAGTGACTGATGACCTTAGCAGTTAAGTCCCATAAGATTTCACACACAATGGAACATTTTTGAGAAAACTGAACTGACAACTTGAATTTGTATTACTTGCCCATAACTGATAAATTTGTTTTGAAATTTAACGACGACATACAATATGAATAGAATGATAATGATCTTGATGACTAACAGAGGATGTAATCACAAATGATAAAGAAACTGAATTTACTTGAGAAGAAGACGGAAAAAGATTCTGTTCCTGAAACAGACGAGAAAAGCGAAGTAGAATTCTCAGTACGTCCATAGGATCACTGAAAATTTTCCCTGTCATTTCGACTCTTAGAGGCTGGTCTTAAATCATTTAGCGCCAGTGACAGATTGCCAGTTAAAATCTTGAAGGTGTCATGTACCTATACACTTGAATGATATTATTGAGAACAGCTTGTTAGTGAAAGAATTTTGGAGAAAACAGCTTCTACTTTGCACTTCGAATTAATTTGTAAAGGAGTACATTCAATTAATGATTTCAGGTGCTTAACTCCGGTAGCGTTGTCTCGAGAGTAATTTTTTCCTGTTGACCGAATAATAGACCGTTTTTAATCAGTTGCTTCAATGAAATGCTATTCAGTCCAAGAAAAATCTCTTCGTGTACTATCTCTACAACATTTAAATACTCCTTCGTGGACTTGTGACATAGACGGTACATTCCATTTCCATCATAATAACAGTGAAATCAAACTTTCATCTGCATAATACAAATAATCAATAACTTTCCATAGTCGATAATCAACCAGACCCGAGATACAAGTACGTTAACACAGTTCCTTCTTCCCACCACGTTACAGACATGCCGACTCTCCCATTGTTCCAAAACCAAAGATACATGTATGCTAAAGATCGGCTTCCAAGCAATTACATTGGCATGAAAACATAAACTGTGACATAAATTTTTATATATCAAATGATAGAAATTTATGTGTTATTTCAAAACATGATTAGTGTTAAATATTCAATTATTATTTTTATTCAAATCCGTTTAAAATCAAATGTAAAGTACTTGGATGAATATTAATCTCGTAACTACAGCATTTACGTCTTCTGAACATATAAAAAATACGTACATAAACTGTGAATAAGAAATAATCCTGCCAATAACTGAGTCGCGCACAAATGAAGGGCTCCCGTGCCAAATATTTCAATAGGTTAAAAATTGGTCATAGAGCATCAGAAAAGGGCAATTTTCTAGGGAACACTGTTTATAATGAGTTGGGATGAATATCAGATGCTTGTTTTAGCAAACCTAATGTTTGAAGCTTTAGCTAAGGTTTTTATTCACAGAGAGGAAGGTGTTACATTGTGGACGGCACTGTGATATCATTTACCAGAAGAATTAGACGTAAATACAACAGCTGCTTACATCCACAAACTGCTCTTTCGGCGAAAGAAGAATCTCCTAAAAATTTTTTTCTTGTAGTGAAAGACACTGCTAGCCGTGTTGATACTGACAACGACTCCCTGTTTCAGTACGTGGAGACTGGATAGAAGAAGAGTCAGGAGTAAAATTTCTACTTTAAGGCGCAGGAAACTTGAAATTTTTTTAGAAAAAATGAGTCATGCGACAAAAAAGATCAAGTGAAAGTCCAAGTTCATGTAGGCAATGAACTGTTTGAACAAGTTGCTAAATTTACTTATCTGGGCAGTAATATAACCAAGGATGCAGTAATATAACCAAGGATGGAAGGAGCAAGGCAGAAGTGAGAAGCAGAATTGCTCAAGCAAAGGCTGCTTTTAACAAGAAGAAAAACATCTTAACATCTAAGAGCATCAGCCTTGAAATCAGGAAAAGATTTTTGAAATCATGTGTGTGGAGTTTGGCATGCTATGGGTGTGAAACATGGACTCTCGGGGCAGAGGAAGACCAGAAGCTAAATTCTTTTGAAATGTAGTGCTATAGACGCATGCTCAAAATAAAATGTATCGACAAGGTCACAAACGAAGTGGTGCTGGAAAGAGCAGGTGAGAAGAGAAGCCTCTGGAGTTTCATTGTTAAAAGAAGAGTGCAATTTACAGGCCATCTATTAAGACATAGGGGATTCCTGAACACAATCATAGAGGGATATGTCGAGGGAAAAAGACCAAGAGGAAGACCACGGCTGAGGTACACGGATCAAATCGTGAAAAATGTGGGATGTAACACCTACAAAGAAATGAAGAGAAAAGCTGAAAGACGCACAAAATGGAGACAAGCTACCATTCTAGCTGTTGCAAACCAATCCTTGGATTGACCACTACAGAAGAAGAAGAAGAAGAAGAAGAAGAAGAGGCATTATAAAAGTTCTGTGATGTGCCTGCTGAAAAGAAATAATGAAGTTTTATATGAAATCATTCCGCTTTGTTTAAAAATTTCACTAAGCCTGTGGACCCAGTACTCATTTAACAAAGTTTATTGCTATGGAAAATTTGGAAACCTCAAAAAGGATTACGATAAAACTCACGTAATAGAAACATCAAAGGCACAACTTGGGATCCAGACAAACGGTGTTTCAGCTGTTGTTGCAGCAGCTACAGTGGAATGATTGAAACCACAAAAGCAAGGAAAAGAGATGCTTAAATTGAAACGAAGCAGAAATGGCATGAAGGAAAAGAATGAAAATTAAAAGGTGGCACTGAATGTAAACGCTGTTAAGCAGAGCATTAAGAGTTACAAATTCAAGAATGTTTGAATATGTAACTAAGAAGCGAAGGCACTTATTGACTCTGGTTCAAGTGGATCAAATGGCTCTGAGCACCATGGGACTTAACTGCTGTCGTCATCAGTCCCCTAGAACTTAGAACTACTTAAACCTAACTAACCTAAGGACATCACACACATCCATGCCTGAGGCAGGATTCGAACCTGCGACCGGAGCGGTCGCGCGGTTCCAGAATGTAGCGCCTAGAACCGCTCGGCCACTCCGGCCGGCTATTGACTCTGGCACTGTTTATTATGACAAGGTGTTTTTGAGGGAACTGATGTTCGAAGACTGCAAGATATAGATTAAATCTCAATCGGATTTGGGAAAAACTTTTCGTCTCCACAAGGGTGTTTTACAATGACTGGTGAAACTGATGATATGACAATTGAAGCATATATTTATGTCGTTTCTGGAAACACTATTAGTTTAGTCGTAGTAGTTGGGGTCGATCTTCTAGACCAAATCGAATTTTTATTAAACAAGGACAGAGTTACTATTAGAAGGTTAAAATAGGAAACTCATCTCATGTGAATCCGTATAGCAGAAAAGCCAGAATCACATACGCGTGCTAGCGGTCAAATAAAGGACATATTGAAATTTGGTAACTAATTACATCACATCAAAATGAAGATTGTTGGATGATGATGATGATGATGTTTGGTTTGTGGGGCGCTCAACTGCGTGGTTATCAGCGCCCGTACAATTATCCAATCTTTGCTCAGTCCAATTTCGCCACTTTCCTGGATGATGATGAAATGATGAGGACAACACAAACACCCAGTCATCTCGAGGCAGGTGAAAATCCCTGACCCCGCCGGGAATCGAACCCGGGACCCCGTGCTCGGGAAGCGAGAACGCTACCGCGAGACCACGAGCGGTGGACGAAGATTGTTGGAAAGCAGAACATCCAGTATACATGGTGTAACGAATACAAGTGCAGATATTTTTATATGTGGTACCTTAAAATGTACACGCGTCGTTGTGTCGGTTGTTTTTGCTCTACGTCGAACAGTCTTCCACAAACAAGTCAAAAACTTTACAGCATGATATTTTCTGCATGGTAGTAACCATACCTCTAAGTGAGCTAATGCGGTCAGTATAGACTGACCGTTTTGTGTCGACGCGTCCACACAGAAGCACCTGACGTGCTGCACAGGAGAAAATAAGCATTAATGGCTTGCTCTTGTCACAAAAACTTGGAGGTACAAACCAACCTAAAACCACCCTACTCGTATTAGCTGTAATTATTAGTCGTCTGATGATGTTGTTCGGTAGACCGTCTACAGTCATCCATAGAAGTATCTTCACTTATACCCATTAGTCTGTTACCAGGAGAGAAAGAAATTGTCCACAAGCATGTACAGGAGTGGTTTGTTTAGCAGTATACGTTTGAAGAATAGTAGAGACGAGCATTCAAAATGTTCGAGGACATATTTTCATCGGGTTCAGCTTTCAAAACATACGACAAAAGATACGAAACTAAACTACACACAGATGGAATGAAACAAAGCTTCAGAGCTGCTATAAAAATCTCCAGACGATGACGAGTAACCATCTCTTACACAAGGACATGATAACTCCTCAAGAATAAAATTATTCTAGTGACAACCACTGTCGGATAAAACTCTTCAGGTATAAATCTGATGATCTTTTGCCAACCGGGCCAACACAAATTGGACCAAAGTTAAAGGTGAAGGCCAAAATTATTGGACCAGCCGAGTTAGAAACTCAACGCAATGATACACATGATATTTGCCGAGAAGATAATAACCACTAGGGTCTCTGGTTTATCTCATCATTCACTGAATGTCTCCAACTCTGTCCAAATGACTGCTCATCATCCGAGTTAGTGATTGTCAAGAAGGGCGAATGTGTGTACAGATGGCAGATTTAAATGTTTTCCCACCGACAAGGCAAATTATCCACAATAACAATGAAATAATGTTGAGATGTTTATGTATTCTTACTAAGTCGTGGATGAAGGACAGTATACATCAAGTCACATGAATTGGGAGACATAAATTTCTAAATTATGTTTGCGAAAAAGATGTGAGATGCATGTCTTATTGTTTTGTTTCGTTTATCATGAGATACGTGTACGCCTATACCAGTATAGATTCACGGGTTATTCCATGACCAACTGGTCTAGTATCATCATCTCAGATTTTTGTAAAATTTGATATGTCTATTCCAACAATTAGCACGTATAATTTGACCAATGTTTAACTCTTAATACGTAATACTTCAGGTGTTGCACTCATTCTCTAGTGGGTGGTCAAAACGTTGTCCATGACACTGTGAATTTTTTGTTGATGACGGTTCAAATGGCTCTAAACACTATGGGACTTAACATCTGAGGTCATCAGTCCTCTAGAACTTAGAACTATTTAAACCTAACTAACCTAAGGACATCACACACATCCATGCCCGAGCAGGATTCGAACCTACGACCGTAGCGATCGCGCGGTTCCAGACTGAAGCGCCTATAACCGCTCGGCCACACCGGTCGGCTTTTTGTTGATGAAGACAAAGACAAAGACAAAAGTTTAGACACTGCTTTAAAGTGGCCACCTTTTCAACATTTCAGCATCAATTCACTGCTAAATGTATTTAAAAAACTTACAAATTATGCTGCACAATAATGAAGAGTCTGGTTAAGATGGCCGCTCAAAACTGAGATGAGAAGATGTTCGATGCTCTAATCCTTTCCAATATTTGCTCAGTAATTTTTCGTAAACTAGAAGTTTTAGGGAAGCTTCCTTTCGTAAGAATTTAAAATGTTTTATGGATGACAAGTAATTAATAAATAAATTAAGTCAAAAAACTTCTTTCCAAGTTTTGGTCCATTTTAAGTCCTGTATCTCAAAATGGACTTTCCAGTGTTCTTGCTTTAACTATCATTAAAAGAACTATCCTTTTCTGCAGGAACATATAATTTGTTTCATGGAGACGCTTTAGAAATAGTATTTAAGTGAGAAACGCCCATCGAAATGCTTTCGAGACTTCAAGATTTAACTCACAGTGGAAACCAGACTTTCACTGAATGTCTCAGATGTGTTTTCCTACATAAACTGTTAATTCATTTTACATTCAGTTAAGAAATTAAGAGAATCTGGAAAGCAACTTTTTGGTATGATAATGGTACTGAGGTAACAGTGATGTACCTTTTTATTTAATCTCAACTGAAAAATCATTTAAGTTGCAAGGCAGCCAAGTCAGGCTGAAGGAAATTTACTGTCCCACTCGGTGTAGCAATGAAAAAGTTCAATATCACTGGGCACACAGTGACGGAGTACACCAAAGGGCTGTTCTGAGTGGTCGGTGAGCAGTTCGCAAAGTGTACGGCAGTCTAGAAACAGAGTCAAAAATACAATAAGATGGTCGTAAACACACAAGATCAGTCCAGAGTGAGGACTGAAAGAGAGCAAATGGTAAAACAAGCATTAGCTGAGCACTGCAATGAATGGCGCTGTCTGAGGTTCCGCATGATGTGATCCCTCAGGTAAAAAAAATTAAGTGGCAGTTCACGCGCATTTTTAAGTGCAGAAGTGCGCCAAAATGCGCGCCTCCTGTACTGAATGCTTTCGCCGTCTGCGAATCTGCGAGCAATCGGGACAGCTTGCTAGCCGCAGCCTCTCAAGACTCCATATCGATACTGCGGCTTGATCGGAAAACTGAATCACTGGCGTATGCAAGAGATAAACCAGAGGCTTTCGATAAGTAATGCAACAATTTCTTTTGCTTTGTCAATTTCGGTTGGAAAAAAATGTGGAATTTGTTGTGAGACATGGTGGAATATTTCTGCTTCAGTTTCAATGAAGTTACGACAGCTGGTTGCACTGTAGATAAGCTTCAAAATGGCGTTTGTGACGCAGGTGTGTTCCAAGCAGAGAGCTGTCTTTGAGTTTCTTTTGGCGGAAAACGAGAGCATCGCAGATATTCATAGGCGCTTGCAGAATGTCTGTGGAGACCTGGCGTGAACAAAAGCACGGCGAGGCGTCCGTTACCATCGCAAAAGAATCGCGCATACATGTTCTATCTCCCGCATGCTAGCCAGCAGCTGCACACAACAGTGACTTATGCAGTATTGAAACGTTCGTGCAATCCCATTCGAGGTGATCGACGGATCGTAACCAAACATCTCGCTGCACAATTGGACCTCTCTATTGGCACCGTTGATAGACTCGTCTGACAGTTGGGATATTCGAAGGTGTGGACACACTGGGT
Organism: Schistocerca cancellata; assembly: GCF_023864275.1. Classification (NCBI taxonomy): domain Eukaryota; kingdom Metazoa; phylum Arthropoda; class Insecta; order Orthoptera; family Acrididae; genus Schistocerca; species Schistocerca cancellata. Next base: position 139,715,319 of record NC_064634.1, on the reverse strand, counting down.
CCCACCTCGCTAACAAAAGGGCATGAAGAGCAACGAAAGGCCATCTGCGTGGAGTTTCTTGTGCGTTACGAGGCTGATCGTGGCAATTTTATGGCGATCATCGTCACAGGCAATGAAACACGGGTTCATCACTTCGAACCGGAAACAAAACGTCAGTCCATGGAGAGGTGTCACACAGCCTCTCCTCCGAAGAAAATATTCAAAGCCGCACCCTTTGCCAGTAGGGTTAAGGTGGCGTCTCCTCCCTCACAATGCAATCATCATTTCTGAAATATATGTGCTACCCTCAGGAAATTGAAGAAACGTCTTCAGCGCATTAGTCACCATAAAAATGCAAACTAACTTCTTCTCCATGACAGAGCAAGGCCTCACACACGTCTGCGCAACGGATAGGAGATCACAAAACATCACTGGAATGCTTGGTTTAAATGGGTCTGAGCACTATGGGACTTAACTTCTGAGGTCATCAGTCCCCCACAACTTAGAACTACTTAAACCTAACTAACCTAAGGACATCACACACATCCATGCCCTCGGCAGGATTCGAACCTGCGACCCTAGCGGTCGCGCGGCTCCGGACTGTAGTGCCTAGAACCGCTCGGCCACTCCGGCCGGCTCACTGGACTGCTCTTTCTCATCCAGCCTACACCCCGGAACTCGCACATTCCGACTTCAATTTGTTTGGCCCAATCAAGGAGGCACACACCGGGAAGCAGTACGTAGATGATGGGGAGATTATTGATGGAGTGGCACATTGGCTCCGAGACCGACCAGTAGAGTAGTACCACGCGGAAATATCGACTGTCGCTCTGAACTGACAAGGGTACCCGCCATACTGTAAATCACGGATTTTTATGCGCTTCAAATATGTTGTACAGGCGCTTACCTTGAGTACCTCACTATCCGGCTTTATAGCGACGGGCCTTGGCTTTTGAGAAAATCGATTTTGAAGTTCACTGCGGGCTTTGTATACCGGTAACATTACATAAATTCCTAGCAAGTCAGCGTAGCGTAGCAGTAAATATTCACAGCTACCGCGCTGGAGACACCGTGTTCTAATCCTGCTCCCATATGTTTATTTTATGTATGAAGAACAGTCCGGAAAATTTGGTCCTAACGTTCAAAAACGAGTAGATGAATTAACTGGGAAATACAGAAATGTAGTCGTGTCCTGCACGAAATTCGGCAAGTTCACGAAACTGGTGAACGAAGAATTTTTGTGTTCTGTAATTCTTCCGTACGTGGGACAGAAAAATGTTTTCTACTTTATCGACTCGTGGGGAGGGCAAACCGATTCAATTTTATACGATCATCTATTCACTAATGAAAGGAAAGCGAGCACCTGCACCCTAAAAGTGATCCAACCAAACTGCACTCCTTCACGTAAATTATTCAGATTGCTCCCGACTTGATGAAAGACAATAGACAGATCGCTTTTAGGGAAGAGTCGAAAAAATCACATTCGCTAAACCTGAATCAATTCAGCACACCTAATTTTGAAAGCATTATTAGATACGCATGGTTCGCATTGAAATTAGCGGATGAAAGATAAATCTTTTTGAATGCAAAAGAATTGTGTTTCCCGGTATCGCTCACGAAGAAACCGTGAGCCGGCAACACTATTGCTTTCATAAAATGTGCGTGGTGCTGCGAAAACTTGTGCTTCGGTTGTTTCTGTGCTAAGTATCACCCACAATATTGTTCTGCGACATCAAGCAATGTGGACGATGAAAAATAAGATTTTGTAATATTGTATTACAGAAAAAATTAATAACTGAATATATATTTATAATTTCGCCCACCTTACACAATTTGTTGATATTCTTTGAAATAAAATCGAAAAATTCAGTCGATTTTTCAAAAAAAAAAAAAAAACACAAGTTTAAGAGCAGAATTCGAACATGGTACCTCCAGGGTGATAGCCGGGAACCTTTACCGCTGTGATACGCTGACTTCCTCGGAGTATATGTAATGTTACGGGTATACACAGCCCGCAATGAACTTCAAAATCGATTTTCTCAAAAACCAAGGCCCGTCGCTAAAAAACCGGATATCCAGGTACCCAGGGTAAGGGCCTCTACTACATATTTGAAGCGCATCAAAATCCGTGATTTACAGTATGTGAGATTTCGTATCAAATCAGAGTTTTGTGGCCAAAAGAGAAAGAAATAATGTGGTGTATTGGAATCATGAACAAAACCAGCGTGCTTTTAGAAAATAATACACTACTGGCCACTAAAATTGCTACACCATTGAATATGACGTGCTACAGACGCGAAATTTAACCGACAGGTTTGTTGTCTTGCTAACGTCCCCATGTATTGACTCAGGGATCGAGACGTGGCTACACGATCCGTTACAGCCATGCGGATAAGATGCCTGTCATGATTAGTTTTTCAGAGCATTCACACAAGGTTGGCGCCGGTGGCAACACCTACAACGTGCTGACATGAGGAAAGTTTCCAACCGATATCTCACACACAAACAGCAGTTGACCGGCGTTGCCTGGTAAAACGTTTTTGTGATGCCTCGTGTAAGGAGGAGAAATGCGTACCATCACGTTTCCGACTTTGGTAAAGGTCGGATTGCAGCCTATCGCGATTGTGGTTTATCGTATCGCGACATTGCTGCTCGCGTTGGTCGAGATCCAATGACTGTTCGCAGAATATGGAATTGGTGGGTTCAGGAGGGTAATACGAAACGCCGTGCTGGATCCCAATGGCCTCGTATCACTAGCCGTCAAGATGACAGGCATCTTATCCGCATGGCTGTAACGGATCGTGCAGCCACGTCTCGATCCCTGAGTCAATACATGGGGACGTTTGCAAGACAACAACCCACTGCACGAACAGTTCGACGACGTTTGCAGCAGCATGGACTATCAGCTCGGAGACCACGGCTGCGATTACCCTTGACGCTGCATCACAGACAGGAGCGCCTGCGATGGTGTGTTCAACGACGAACCTGGGTGCACGAATGGCAAAACGTCATTTTTTCAGATGAATCCAGGTTCTGTTTACAGTATCACGATGGTCGCACTCGTGTTTGGCGACATCGCGGTGAACGCACATTGAAAGCGTCTATTCATCATCGCCATACTGGTGTATCACCCGGCGTGATGGTATGGGGTGCCATCGGTTATACGTCTCGGTCACCTCTTGTTCGCACTGACGGAACTTTGAACAGCGGATGTTACATTTCAGATGTGTTGCGACCCGTGGCTCTACCCTTCATTCGATCCCTGCGAAACCCTATATTTATGCAGGATAATGCACGACCGCATGTTGCAGGTCCTGTACGGGCCTTTCTAGATACAGAAAATGTTCGACTGCTGCCCTGGCCAGCACATTCTCCAGATCTCTCACCAATTGAAAACGTCTGGTCAATAATGGCCGAGCAACTGGCTCGTCACCATACGCCAGTCACTACTCTTGATGAACTGTGGTATCGTGTTAAAGCTGCATGGGCTGCTGTACCTGTACACGCCATCCAAGCTCTGTTTTACTCAATGCCCAGGCGTATCAAGGCCGTTATTACGGCCAGAGGTGGTTGTTCTGGGTACTGATTTCTCAGGATCTATGCACCCAAATTGCCTGAAAATGAAATCACACGTCAGTTCTAGCATAACATATTTGTCCAATGAATACCCATTTTCCATCTGCATTTCTTCTTGGTGCAGGAATTTTAATGGCATTAGTGAAAGCCCTCGTAAGTAAAATCGGTGTGTCTGATGCTTCGTGTCGCCGGCTCACCTGTACGGAGGCAGATGGTCGAGGTGGTTGGCGCGCAGGCTGAGGTCCCTAATGGCGGGCATCCCCAAGAAGTCCTCTAAGGTCAGCCTGTTGCCATCCGCCAGCACCGTGTGTAGCCTGCAGGAAGAGAAAGTGGCAGACAGTCAGCGAAGGGCGCACATTGGTTGCATTACGGCATTACTGTGTCCGTTATCATACACTACATCACCAGAAACCTTTTATGGTTTCAATAGAATACTGCTGTTATTACAGTGTATTTCAGAAATATATCTGTGCTTTGTATATCGGTTCACAAAAAAAGAAAGAAAAGAAAAAAAACGAACATTCTGTCTTCTTCAGGTGGAAAGGTCACAAACCACAATAATACTGGGTGTATTAAAAGTTACGCTACTCACATTAATGTGACAATCTGACAGACGCCTGAACAACCACCGTTTGCAGTGGGGACCGCTGCGAAACGTGAAGAAAGACAGTCACTGAGGTTCTACAAGCTAACAGCAGAGTTGATGAGCCATGGTCGGTGGCGCTAGGTTTCTCGGCTGAAGATCCATGGCACGTACAGCCCGACTGACGTGCGCCCATAAATTCCAGAATGGGTTCAAATCTGGTGAGTCTGGTAGCCAGGGGAGTGCGGTAAACTCATTTTGGTGTTCTTCGAACCACGCACGTATACTGCGAACTGTGTGACACTCTGCATTGTCCTGCTGGTAGATGCCATCATACCGAGGTGAAACAAACTGCACGTGAGGTTGGACATGGTCCCCCTGGACTGATGCATACTTGTGTTCGTTGATATATTGCCCCTTTCAGAATAACGAGATCAACCACTGCGTACCATTAAAAGTTCCCCAGACTATAAGGCTCCCCCCTCCCAGCCTCGGCCATTCCGACGAGTGTTACAGGCTGTTTTCTTTCAGGCCTTCCACGCTTTAACGATAAAGGCCGTCTTTTCGATGGAGCAAAAAAACATGATTCGTCTGAAAAGGCCAACTGTCACAACTCAATGGATGTCTACTTGTGGTACTGGCGTCCATACTCCAGCCTTAGTAGGCGATGCACTGCAGCCAGCATGGGTGCAAGAACCAGGCGTCTTCTGCAGAGGTCCATACGCAGCAACGTTCGCTGAATGGTCATTGAGAAGCACTGTCGGTAGTACCTTGGTTCATCTGGGTGGTCAGTTGCTCAGAACTTGCACGTCTTTTCTCCCACACACATCTCCACATCCGTCGTTCACCCTGTCATCTTCGGCCCATGGCGCACAACAGTTGCCTCGCAGCTATTTTTGAATAGCGCCATTATGCCATGCAGGATATACCTTAACCAGGGCGACACGCGAACATTTTACAAACGTAACTGTTTCGTTGAAGCTTTCACGCTTGGCGCGAAAGCCAGTGGTCGTGCCCTGCCATATCACGGATTGCGTGGCCTCTCCCGCTGGAGGTTCGAGTCCTCCATCGGGCATGGATGTGTGTCTTATTCTTAGCGTAAGTTAGTTTAAGCAGTGTGTAAGTCTAGGGACTGATGACCTCAGCAGTTTGATCCCTTAGGAATTCACACATATTTGAACATGACCTGCCGGACGTCAGATAAACCACTCTGTTTCCGCATTATGACAACGCCTGCGCTGTTTTCCGCGGTCCTTGACACGCTTTATACACCCTCCACTGCTACTGCTGCTACATTCCGTCTGCGAGTGGTTATTGCACATCGACAGGGAACATATGCGGTTGTCACATTAATATTACTTGACTGTGCCATTAATATACTCGCATCATGTTTGGCTTGTGTGACAGACAAACTCGCTAGGTTTTACTACGAAACAGAATCGCGTTCTACCACTATGCATTGACGTCAGCTGTTTGTGACATATGAAAATTTATGCCAGAGTGGGACTCGAACCGCGATATCCCGCTTATTGCTAGCGGTCGACTTAACCACTTTGGCTATCCGATCACGCCTCCAAGACCGATTGAAATTTCTATATGTCACCTAGTCTCAACCCTTACCCCCCACTCTATCTGTGATTCCTGCACAGGGAGACAAACATTATATCGTCATTTTAGTAGCAAACACCTGACGTCAATGCTTAGTCGCAGAATGCGAATCTGTTTCGTACGTTTGCCACAGATGTAACCGCCAATGGCAGTGTCTGTTCCTTCAGTTCCGCCTGAATGTCTGAAGTACAGACACTGTACGAACACAGACATTCTAACCATCAATCACAAGGTTCCAGGTGGTCGTGAGCGAAGCATAATGACAACGATTGAAGAAAAGGTTTAGTGTGTGGAATGGTTCATACAGACGAAACCGACACGAAGGTTTGAAAGGAACTTCCAAAACGGTATAGCAAGGAACCAGCCCTCGCTGACGTTGAGACGCCGGTGGTACAGGAAATTTATGCAGACATGAAGCAGTGTTGAAAAGCATCGTACTAGACGACCTGGAACAAGTCAAGCCGACACAAAATGGATATAGTTGGATTTCCAACGTTCACCGCAGATCTCTGTACAGAGGGCATCGCAGGAGCTCCATATAGTGAGGGCGGCCGTGCGGCGGTCCTTCGGAAACGTTCACTGGTGTATCCACACCGACTGCAACTGCTGCAAGCATTGAAACAAGAAGATAAGCCACAACATACGAATTCGCTGTAGGCGTTCTTCACGGTTTAGCGAAGATTGGAAATTTTCTGAACAATCTAGCATTTTATGGCGAAGCAACATTCCACGTGTGAAGTAAGGTAAATAAACTCATTTTCGCATCTGGAACACAACAAATCCACATACTGTGAATGAAGAGGTACGTGAAAGTCCGAAAGTAAACGTGTAGTGTTGTTTGATACTTGATCGCACTACGGAACCATTTCCTTCCATGAAAAAACAGTTAATTCTAACACGTATCTTGATATCCTGGTGCTGTTTGCGTTACCACAAATCACTGCGCACCAAGAGGCAGTCGTTTTCCTACAAGATGGTGCAACGCCATATTGTTCACAGACTATGGGAGATGCCATAGACCTGGCGTTTGCAGATAGCTCGATTGGCAGGAGTGGTCCATTTACGTCGCCTCGTAGGTCGCCTTACACTACTCTCATGGACTTCATTCTATGGGATTATGTCAATTAGAGAGTCTACCAAACGCCTGTCAATAAAATCAGTGATTTAAAGAACCGAATCATTGTTACGATTGCCACAGTTGATGCGGATATGTTGTACCGAGTATGGATAGAGCTTGAATACAAACTCGATGTTGTAAGTGCCGCAAAAGTCGCACATGTTGAAACTGATTCAATGTCACGAAAATTTTGTGAGATAGTGTGTCGCATAAGACAAACGTAGTGTGACTATCTTAATTATTTTGGATGCTATAACACATAAAAGTTGTAGCGTACATTGTGACACACCCTGTACTTATTAATAAAATTCTGTTTGTTCGACAAAAAAGTAAAGCACGCAGAAGACCGTGTCTGTATCAGAGTAAGTCCGTCCACGTACACACCTGTATCAGGTGCTCGAATTGCCCAGCGCTGAAAACGAACTGTAAATGATAGAGCAGATTCAGCACGATGTTTTATTGGTTCGCCGTCGCATTTAGTTATATGGTGCTGAAATGGTGCTGAAATGTAGGTTGTGCTGAAAGATAATTGTTAAGAAAAAATTCTGTACGTTGCGCCGTATCTGAGTTAATAAGTATTGAAGTTAGCCAACCAGGCCGTTGCGCGCGGAAATTCAAGCGACCAACTCTATGCAATTTGTGTCAATTGCTCTCGTAGCGTAAATGACAGCACACGAGACTTCTCAGCCCTTGCCTCGCGTTCGATCCTTACTACCGTCCCATGTCCAATTTTTATATCGATCTCTTGTTCGGCTGTAGAAAACCAAACGAAGCACAACTTTGGTGACACCGTCTATGGCCGACCGCCTGAATTTGAAACGGCCTGATTTCAGTGCTACTTATCTCGGAAACGGTGTAACGGATCGACTTTTTTCTTAGCAACTGTTTCTCATCACAATGTAATGGTAACACCCGTACAAACTTTTCAGATTGATTCTAACCATACTGTACAAACGTATTACTGAGGGACCTGCAGGACTGTATAACCAGTACACCACCTACAATACTGAACATCGACTACAACTCATTCCTAATATTCGAACATCTCCGCAGGCCGGAAAACTCAATGATCGCGTGAAAGCCTCTGTTGGTACCAACAGCATACCGCTCTTCCGCTGCAGTCTTTTCGAATCTGTTGTGCTAAATCGGTCAGCCATGTCTCTGGCAAGTAGAATAGCCCTCAAAGTGAACTAGTGTTGTTTCGTGTTCAATGTTGTTTTCACTCCTGGTAAATTAAACTGAAGCGCCTAAGAAACTGATATGGGCAGGGATATTCAAATACAGATGAACACTATGCAAACAGGCAGAATAAGCCGCTGCGCTCGGCAACGCCTGTATAACACAACAAGTGTCTCGTGCAGTTGTTAGATCGGTTACTGCTGCTACAATGGCAGGTTATCAAGATTTAAGTGAGTTTGGACGTGGTGTTATAGTTGGCGCATGAGCGATGGGACACAGCACCACCGAGGTAGCAATGAAGCGGGGATTTTCCCGTACGACCATTTCGCGAGTGTAGCGAAGTATCAGGAATCTTGTAAAACATCAAATCTCCGACATCGCTGCTGCCGGAAAAAGATCCTGCAAGAACGAGACCAACGACAGCTGAAGAGAATTGTTCAACGTGGGAGAAGTGCAACCATTCCTCAGATTGTTGCAGATTTCAAAGCTGGACCATCAACAAGTGTCAGCGTGAGAACGAATCAAAGAAACATCATCGACATGGACTTTCGGAGCCGAAGGCCCACTCGTCTACCCTTGATAACTGCATGACACAAAGCTTTATGCCACGCCTGGGCCCGTCAACAGCGACATTGGACTGTTGGTGAATTTAAACAAGTTGCCTGGTAGGACAAATCTCGTTTCAAATTCTGTGGAGCGGATGGACGTGTACGGCTATGGAGACAACCTCATGAATCCATGGACCCTGCATCTCAGTAGCGGACTGTTCAAGCTGGTGGAGGCTCTGTAAAGGTGTGGGACGTATGCAGCTGGAGTGATATGGGACCCCTGATACGTCTAGATACGACTCGGACAGGTGACACGTACGTAGTCATCCTGATGAGTTACGTCCATTCATGTCCATTGTGCGTTCCGACGGACTTGAGCAGTTCCAGCATGATAATGCTATACCCCACACTTCCAGAATTGCTACAGAGTAGCTCCAGGAACACTCTTCTGAGTTTAAACTCTTCCGCTGGCCACCAACCTCCTTAGACATGAACATTATTGAGCATATCTGGGATGACTTGCAACGTGCTGTTCAGAAGATCTCCACTCCCCGTACTCTTACCGATTTATGGACAGTCCTGCAGGACACATGGTGTCAGTTCCCTCCAACACTACTTCAGACGTTAGTCGAGTCCATGCCACGTCATGTTGCGGCACTTCTGCATGCTCGCGGAGGCCCTACACGGCATTAGGCTGGTATACCAGTTTCTTTAGCTCTTCAGCGAATATAAAAAGTGTGAACAGCATCAGAAGTTGAAGGGTCACTATGAAGGACACGGAAATGTCGCTTACTCGTGCGAGGCAATGTTATCAGCATCTGCCAGAGTTGAGAAGATGCCACACTCTGGGTCTGCAACTGCCGTTGGATTCGCACAATATCCAGACTTGTGAGACATTTGGACGTGACAGTGGCACTATGTTGAACTGCTTGGGAACGTTAGGGGGGGCACAGTCATCTTCAAGTTTTGGGCCGAACACGTCCGATTACCACAGTAGACGATGGCTGTATTGTGTCCCAACAAATCGTAACTCCTTCGCATATGCTCCTGCTATTTTAGAACAAATAACACACATCGTACAATATTCTGTATCATCCCGTATGATCCATCGGAGACTAGCAGCAGCCAGGGTAAGGAAATACCGTTCACCGCGTACGCCGCCGTTAACACCACAACACAAACGGTTGGGTCTGGAGTGGCGCAGTGACGCGGAAGCGTGAACTGTTGAAGAATGGCGTCCCACTGCGATCAGCTATCAATCGTTGTTCTGCACTACCCCAGATAAACATCGTCGGCAATTATGACGGCCACCGGGGGAGAGGTTGCATTCTTCCAATGTTTTGCAGAGGCACAAGACACAGAAGCGTTACGTGCTGGCGTCACGGTGTAGTGCTCTGTCGAGTATAACTTCAGATAACGGCAGGTAGTGATCGAGGACTCTCTGATAGCACAACGCTACGTTTTGAACATACTGCACCTTCGTCTGTTATCTGTCATTTGAGACCATCGTGGCGCCATTTTTCAACAGGAAAATGCTTGTCCACACATGACACTTGTCTTTATGAGATGTCTGCGTATTTTCAAACAACTTACGGGAATTCAGCCATGCAGTATTAACAGCGACAGCCGATATTTCGGCGGGAGCACACCCCACAATTTTCAAGGCAAACTGCAACGGACAGGCGATGTATAAACAAATTAAAAACCTCGCTTCTCGGACTAATGCAGGAAAGATAACACACACACTCAATACTAGTGCCACCAAAGATGACCAGAGTCAGAGATATCGATAGTGGGACTATGAACCAGCAGGTGAGGTAACATTGACTCTGTCCCTCCGTTTTTTTTTTTGTTTTTTTTTTTTTCTTGTGGCAAGGGAGAGAGCAGGTTTCCAAACAGAGTTTAAACAAAAACCGCCATCCCTGTTTACAAGGTTGCTCGCTAATTTAATCTCAACTGCCTCCTTGATAGTACTGTCCCAATAGATGGACGTGCATGCCAATATCTCGTTGTTGTATAACATAGTGTGACCAGTATCCAAGCAATGTTCGGCAATAGCAGATCTACTTGCCTGCTGTAATCGTGTGTGCCGTCTATGCTCAGTACATCGGTCCTCCACCGTCCTGATAGTTTGACCAATATATGCCATGCCAGGGCTACAAGGAATACGATATACACCCGCCTTACGCAAACCAAGATCATCCTTACCGAAACCCAAAAGCACTCTAATTTTAGATGGAGGTCGTAAAATACATTTCACATCGTATTTCCGTAAAATACGACCGATCTTGTTCAAAGTACTTCCTATATAAGGCAAAAAGGCAAAAAAAATGGTTCAAATGGCTCGGAGCACTATGGGACTTAACATCTGTGGTCATCAGTCCCCTAGAACTTAGAACTACTTAAACCTAACTAACCTAAGGACATCACACACATCCATGCCCGAGGCAGGATTCGAACCTGCGACCGTAGCAGTCGCGCGGCTCCGGACTGAGCGCCTAGAACCGCGAGACCACCGCGGCCGGGGGAAAAAGGCAGTAGACGTAGGTGTCGACTCAGTATTATCATCTATCACTCGATACACAGTTGGTCGATAGCGCAACGCACGTTCAGTCTGTCTTTCACTATAACCATTTTGACAAAACGTAGCTTCAAGATGAGACAGCTCAGCTGTCAAAGTCTCAGTGTCGGAAATGACATGTGACCTGTGTACCAAGGTAAGAAGTACCCCTTCACGCTGAGCTGTATGGTGACAACTACTAGCCTGTAAATACAAGTCGGTGTGAGTACGTTTCCTGTAGGCTGCATGTCCCAATGATCCATCATCTTTCCTCCTAACCAACGCGTCAAGAAAGGGAAGTCAACCCTCCTCTTCCAGCTCCATCGTAGAACGAATGTTCGGGTGGATCGATTTCAGATGTCCTAGAAAGGCATTCAAATTCTCCCTACCATGAGGCCAAACAACAAAGGTATCATCAACACATCTGAAGAAACAGGTGGGTTTCAAAGGCGCCAATTCCAATACACGTTCTTCGAAGTCTTCCACAAACAAATTTTGCGATCACGGGAGACAATGGACTACCCATCGCAACTCCATCTATCTGTTCGTAGTACTGGCCACTGAATAAAGAGTATGTTGATGTCAACACATGCCGAAAGAGATTAGGTAATTCGGCACCAAACCTAGCCTCAATTAACCGCAACGAATCAGAGAGATGAACACGAGTGAAGAGAGAGTTCACATCGAAACTTACTAAAATATCAGAGTCATTCAACCGACCAGAGTCATTAAAATGACGTAAGAAATCAACTGAGTTCCTTATATGACGTTCACACCGAGCAACTTGTGGACTCAACAGAGAAGCAAGATGCTTGGCTACACGATATGTCGGAGCGCCGAGATTACTGGAAAGTTAATACAACGGTGGATTCGTTGATATATTTATACGAAATTAAACTGTTGACTTGGATCATTCCTAATCTAGAAATGAAAACTAAAAGGTGTAACAAGAATAAGATACGTAAAAGATGCTGTAAACAGGCGACGAGTTTAAATTGAAGCAGCATACTTTCACTAAACAATTTAAGGTTTTGTACTGAGGATAAGCGTTAGGGGCTCAGTAGGATTGTTTGGTGTGCGTATTAGCGAAGATGACCGTTGGATTTAGCTATGAAGATAAGGTTCGGTGTTGGGATAAATGGTGAGATACAGAAAGGAAGTTGAGTATTTGAGTGTTGGCAAGGCCTTAGTATGGTGAGTGAAGGTATATAGGAATATATAGAGGGAAGGAGGAACCCATATCGGGGCTAGAATAGATTGGTAAGAGCTATAGTAAATATAATGGACAATTATCGGGGAGTCGGTTGAAGTTTCATTGGTAGAGCATATGGCGTGCGTATAGGTGTACGGTTGGGTGAATTTCTTGGTAGAAGTGCGGCAGAATGTCAGCATAGGAAGACAGAGGAGTGTATCATCTGCCGATGTGTTCAACGTGAGTAAAGAGATGTGGGATTTAATAAAATGGTAAAGAATCCACGTGGGCGAAGGTAAACTGACCTAGAAAGCAAGGTGTAGTGCGAGGTTCTCAAGGATTTTGAGGTAGTGATAGAACTTTAATGGAGTGGACATCCGTTACAACACAGACATAGAAGAAGATATGTTATATTAAAGTGGAAGTGGAGTATGGTGGAAGTGTTTCAATCTTCCTTTCAGCCAGTTCGTAGTTAATAGTTTTAGTCTATTGTAGACTGAAATTGTCGGAGAAGTGCTTGTAAACAAAACAAACTTTGCTAGGTTTATTTAAGTGGGAATAAACTATGTTGGATGATAACATAGAGTACTTCCTTTTTTTACATTCAATGGTCATTTTTAAATATCGCTGTTCTGAGTACTCCCTTAAGATTTTGTAAAGGAATGTCTGAAATCATTTCTCAACAGAGTGTAATTACAGATGCACTCCTATTCTCAGTTACGCGTGTAGTATTATTTTCGGTCTACAGGGAGTTGCCTAAGACACACGAAGTGTCTATTTCAGAGTAAATTCAAAGCTGAAATATGTACAAACTTCTGCTCAGCTATAGCTGTGGAAGTAATCTATTGAACAAATGGACATATGATTAACAATCGGACGCTGTACTTATATTGGTTACCTCCTAAATATCAGAATACATCCAGTTTCAATGTAACTATGATAACCGCTGTTACTAGTATCGTGTTTAATTTCGTAATGAGGTACGTAGCAACTTTAACAGAGATAATAAATTTAGTTGGTCCTATAAATTTACGTAACTGTGATACTGTAGTAATCAGTCCCCACACAGATTAAGACAGAAACTTTCGAAACAACACCACACAGTAACAAATTACAATTCTGAAATACAAAGTAGTAATCACAGACACATTCGCATAAGTACAATCGTTTAGTACAGTCATACGATGTATGACTTACTGCTGCAAAAGCAATAATTAATTACAAGCACATAACAACAAAATAGCTCGGGTTGGTATTTTCTGCGACCCATCAAAGGCATTTGACAGTGTGAATCGCAGTATTCTTCTAGATTGTTGAAGTTTCATGGGTTTGATGGTACGGCGAACCAAAATGACGCACAAAGTTGTCGTTAGTAATTAAAGCAATACATAGAAACTCTTCCAATCCAAATTTAAACCAATATAATTTGGGGACGTAATTCTGACAGGCAAGAAATCACATATGGGTTTCCCCAAAGTTCAATCTTAGGTCCACTATTGTTCCTGATATATGAAACGAACCTCCGCCTAATATACAACAGGGCCGGCCGCGGTGGTCTAGCGGTTCTAGGCGCGCAGTCCGGAACCGCGCGACTGCTACGGTCGCAGGTTCGACTCCTGCCTCGGGCATGGATGTGTGTGATGTCCTTAGGTTAGTTAGGTTTAAGTAGTTCTAAGTTCTAGGGGACTAATGACCACAGATGTTAAGTCCCATAGTGCTCAGAGCCATTTGAACCAATATACAACAAACAAAATTAGTTCTTTTTTCAGATGACACTAATATTGTAGTCAATCCAAGCATACAAACAGAAACAGAATAAATGGTAAACAATGTTCTTAAAAGTATCATTGAGCGGTCTCACCATTAATTTCAAGAAACACAGTTGTTCACATCTAGGAGAACTACGTCAAATGAAAGTGTAACACATGGTGAGAAAATAACAAATGGGGCGGAGACTTCAAAATTCTTAGGTATCCATTTCGATGACAGTTTAAACTGTAAAAAGCACATTTGGGAACTCCTAAAACAGCTTAGTTCAGCTACACTTGCACTTACAATCATTGCAGACCTAGGGGAGATACAAGTCAGTATGACATACTACGGATACTTTCATTCAATAATGTCATAAGGAATAATATTCTGGGGTAATTCATCTTTAAGAAGTCTTCGTTGCTCAAAGACGTGCTACTAGAAGAAAGCAATTTCTTTCGCATATCTATGTAGAATCAAGCTAAAAATCGTTCAAATGGCTCTGAGCACTATGGGACTTAACATCTGAGGTCATCAGTCCCCTAGAACTTAGAACTTCTTAAACATAACTAACCTGAGGACATCACACACATCCTTGCCCGGTGTAGGATTCGAACCTGCGACCGTAGCGGTAGCGAGATTCCAGACTGAAGCGTCTAGAACCGCTCGGCCACACTGGCCGGCTGCTGGTTATTAACGGAGGCAGTACACTGAAAGCTTCTATTGGGTTCACGCACTGTCCAATACTGTAAACGAAATGTCAGGCAAAATTATGGCATCCCAAGATCGAACAAGACAACTGAGTCTGTCAGGTAACTGAGGTTGCATAAGTGAGCAGTTCGACTCTTGCAAGAATCTTTATAGGGCTACGAACCCCAACTGTAAATTCACGGGCTTAACTTGCGCAGAAGGCGTCTAGACACTTGTAGTGCACCTTTTGTAACTCTGTGACAACAGTGATAGCACGAATCAGTGACAGTATCCTCAATGGGGTGTGAGGCATCCTGGTCCTGAACCGCACACTCGCCTGACGAAGTCGCGGAAGGTGTCTCGAGGCTGCCCGCCGACCAGCTTGCGGTTAGAGATGTCCACCCTGGTGACGTCACCGACGCAGTTGCCACAGGCCTGGGCGCTGGCCACAGAGAGGATCAGGGCAGCAGTCATGGGCTCCTGCAAGTACAAGGGCAGCATCAGTACCGGGAAGAAGTTCTGAACGTCCTGCCCACAGATCCAAGACCCTGATTTATATATGTTACAGTAAAACACCGAAATCTGGAGACTGTCGACCTTCACCGGTGAATGTCGACATTCACATAGTCGTTTAGTGTATGTTCGTTGCTAAATACCCTTATTTCTGACTTACACCGGTAAATGTTGAAATGGTGAACGTTGAACATGTTGGAGATTTATATTTTCTTCTCCGTAATTCAGTCGTTATAAAACGTCACAAGGGTGACGTAATTTTTCGGCTCTCTTTCTGAAAGGAATGACCAAGAATTTAAAATACATGAGAAAAGAAAATAATAGTTATAAATTACTTACTTATGTGATTCGAATCTTATTTATTGTAACAACTTAAACTATTATGACACTTTGAATTGCATAAGAGTCCCTTGCTTTTACAACTGCATTTAAATGTGGAACAGTTCCTTTTGCAATGACAGCGTGTATAGCCTTGTCCCACGCTTCTCGAATTAACTGCAGCTGCATCTTTCAGCGACATTCCTTGAAAAGAAATCTCATCAATGAAAAGTAACTTTTCTTTACAAATTACGAACTGATTACGTGTGTAAAGCTGCTTGAGGGTACCATTTTTATTTGCCAGTTGATAGAAGTCGGTGTCTTCTATTACAGCAACAACCGCTAACACATTTCGGCTATATGCACGACCACGGTCTACATCAGGGACTTGTGTTCGTACATTATCACCAATTTGAGCAGGAGGAAATTGTTTTTGTGAGGTTCGTAACATCTTTGTTGCTTGTAGTAGAAGATTTTCTTTCGTGGCCGCTCTTTTTGTAGAAATCAACTCGTGTTTTTCAGACAGAATTTGATGTGAAGACGTTCTAGTTTGTAGGTCCTATTCAATATTTTTCTTTGGAATATGGTTTTCGGTATGATCATCGCTCAATGTTTTTTTTTTTTTTACACGCATTAACAGTTTCTTCAGTTCTTCGGTTTCAGAAGTATTGGCAATTTCTTCGAGCTGTTCTTCAGTTTCAATATTTGCGATTTGTTTGCCAGGCAAAAAAGGCGATGCTATGCCTCTTTTTGCTTTAACGCCAAACATGGCTTCATGGCTTCATAAGGACTTTGGCGTATTCCTTCGTTGTATGTAGTGTTCTTGGGATATTGAACAAAGGATAAACCATCTGACCATTTATTTGTATCGTTATCGTTCGTCCATGCAATTAGCATATTCTGTATATCCTGATTGGCCCTTTCAACTGAGCCTTGCGTATGACTGTGACGAGGCTTCCCATGAACTTTTTTAACGTCTTTCCACATAGCGCATATTTCGGATATGACTTGATTACTAAATTCTCTGCCACTATCTGATTGCAATATTGCTGGTGCACCAAATGTTAAAAATATTGAAAGAACATGATGCGCTACTTCTTCAGCTCTTTTAGTTTTCAAAGGTCGTAGCTGGAAAAAATTAGTTAAATGATCTTGATACACCACTATGAACTTATATTCGCCATCCCTGTTTGACTGCAGATCTATCAGATCTACTTGACATCTAGAGCTTAATTCAGAACTAACCATTGGCTTCAAAAGAATACCTTTCTTAGGTGCACTGTGTTTCATTGGACACTGTTTGCATAAATTTAAATACAACATTACAACTTCATATGTAATAATTTTGTATTTAATTTGCAACTCTTTTGCCGGCCGCGGTGGCCGAGCGGTTCTAGGCGCTTCAGTCCGGAACCGCGTAACTGCTACGGTCGCAGCTTCGAATTCTGCCTCGGGCATGGATGTGTGTGGTGTCCTTAGGTTAGGTAGGTTTAAGTAGTTCTGGGGGACTGATGACCTCAGATGTTAAGTCCCATAGTGCTCAGAGCCATTTGAAACATTTGCAACTCTTTAAGTATACGTGTTCTTCCTCCGTGGTCTATTCTGATGTGAGTTTCATATAGTATACTGTACAATTCTTCATTGGTAACATAATACTGTATGTTCGTTTCCCCTGGTTTTAATGGTACAATTAACTTCTCTTCATCATTAATTTTTAAATCATCAAAGCGTTTTAATCGTCTGTAATCCAAAGGTGTGTTGCATTTAATTTTAACAGAAACCACTTCAGAAAGTATTTTAGAATACTTTTCTTGAGAGAAATGAAAACAATTGTCTTCTCGTTTACCCGCAATAACTGCATTTAACTTTTCATGAAAAAGATCACGATTTACTGCAGTATCCATTTAGTATAAATTAGGGTATCGGAAAAAAACTTAAGAAAACGTTGCTTTATCAAAGCTTGCGTAAGACTGACAAAGCTGACTCCGAGCAGCCACCAAAGCATATCTGTGATTGTCGACACACACCGCAGAGGGTCCGAATGTACAACAATGTAATGAAATATTCGATCTTTCACCGACGTAATTGGTATCTGTTGACATTCACCGGTGAAAGTTGACATTCTCCTATTTCGGTCATTCACGGTAACATTCACACGGGTAGCATTTCAACATTATAAATTAGTCAAATTTTCTGCCATTCATAAGGATAACTAAGAACGGTCGTGGAGAGTATCCTGTAAAACACTGCACATTGATTAAAATTATGTGTACTTTTTGTTTGTACATTTTATAAATCTTAACAAATATTCTTCTACCATGTCACTAGCTAGGATATTTTCTCATCTACAATTATTTAAAATTATATAGTTTATGAAAACAATTGATTAACAAGTTCCTACCCGATGCAAAATCGGTGAGGTGTAAATATATACTATGAAACTTGGTTTGAAAACTTAAACATTAATTATGGCACCAAATTACGTGAGAAACGAATGAAACCGCGTACTGAGCTCCTTTGAACGCGGTACGGACATTGTCCAGCCACAGAAAAATGACGGAACTACAGGTTTCTATAGACATACAATTAACGAGCTATTTAAGAATCATTATTTGAAAGGATGTAACCTTCATATTTGAGTGTATTACAGTACTTTACAGCCTACTGTTCCATTTAATGTGGTAAATGGACTTAAAAGGGATGGGTTTTTAATAGAAAAATAATGACAGCACGACTGGGTTTAACTTCTGGAGTGCAATCCATTTCATTTAAGCACCTTGTGCTCTTAGAAACGTATGACTTCACTCAGTTGTTCCGATGCAATACCCTACAGGCTATGTTATGTATCTGGTCATTTCATAGAAAGTAAAAATTGTAGTACCGTTTGCATATAATCAAGTTTTTATCTTCTCTGGCAACAATCTGTGTACTGTTTGGCATTATTTCGTTAGAAGCTTGGGAGTTCGTGTCTGCAGTACTCATCAAATTATTTGGCATAAGTTTTAAAATTTTTATGTTTGAAAAGGGTTATAATTTACAATAAGGCCACAGTTGAAGAGCAAACCATCAACAGAAGACCTAATATATGACTGACACTACATTATGAATCGACGCATAAGAATCTCATCGAACCGTATTGGAATTAAATTGACTATTCCTGTATAAGACAGGTGAAATACCCCCAGACTTCGAGAAAAATATAATAATTCTAATTCCAAAGAAATCAGGTGCTGATAGGTGTGAAAATTACCGAACGATCAGTTTAATATGTTACGGCTCCAAATACTAATACGAATCCTTTACAGAAGAATGGAAAAAATGGTAGAAGCCGACCTCGGAGAAAATCACTTTGGATTCCGGAGAAAGGCAGGAACGCGCGAGGCAATACTGATCCTTCGACTTATCATAGAAGATAGGTAAGGAAAAGCAAACATATGTTTATAGCATTTGTAGACTTCGAGAAGGCTTTTGACAATGTTTACTGGAATACTCTCTTTCAAATTCTAAAGGTCGCAGGGGTAAAATACCGGGACAAAGGTCTAGATAAATTTGTACAGAAGCCCTATGGCATTTACAAGCGTCTAGGGGCACGAAAAGGAAACAGGCGTTGAGAAGAGAGTGGTTCAGGGCTGTAGCCTATCCCCGATGTTATTCAATCTATATTGAGCAAGCAGTAAAGAAAGAAAAGAAAAATTTAGAGTAGCTATTAAAGCCCAGGGAGAAGAAATAAAAACTTTTAGGTTTGCCGATGACATTGCAATTTTGTCAGAGACAGCAGAGGACTTGGAAGAGCAGTTGAATGGAATGGACAGTGTCTTGAAAGGAGGATATAAGGTCAACAGCAACTAATCAAAAACAAGGATAATAGAATGTAGTCGAATTAAATCAGGCGATGTTGAGGAAATTAAATTAGGAAATCAGACACTTAAAGCAGTTAATGAGTTTTGGTAATTGGGAAGCAAAATAACTGATGATGGTCAAAGTAGGGAGGATATGAAATGTAAACTGGCAATAGCAAGAAAAGCATTTCTGAAGTAGAGAAATTTGTTAACATCCAGTACAGATTTAAGTGTCAGGAAGTTATTTCTGAAAGTATTTGTATGGAGTGTAGACGTGTATGGAAGTGAAACACGGAAGATAAACAGTTTAGACAAGAAGAGAATAGAAGCTTTCGAAATGTGGTACTACAGTAGTAGAATGCTGAAGATTAAATCACGTAACTAATGAGTAGGTACTGAACAGAATTGGAGACATCAAGGGATCACCAATTTACTACTGGTGGGTAGCGGGGGGAAGGGGGGGGGAGCAGTAAATCGTAGAGGAAGACCAGAAGATGAATACACTAAGCAGATTCAGAGGGATGTAAGTTGCAGTAGTTACTCTGAGGTAAAGAGGCTCGCACAGGATAGAGTATCGTGGATAGCTGCATCAAACCAGATTTTGCATTGAAGACCACAACAACAACAGTTCCACTATGAGGGAAAATTTGTTGGTGGTTTTTAGGGACGACCTTTATTAAGCTAGTCCTGATGCTACTAGTCGGAAACGAAGACAGCATGTTTATGCAGACGTGAGGCTGGGATATATCGACGAGGTTCAGATGTAACAATGGGTGTATGTCTTTCTGTATGTATGTATGTTCAATATTTCCTGCTAAACCATTGGACCGATTTCACTCAAAACACTTATTGGACATAAAGAAGCAGTGTGGGGGAAGAATCACCTAGGTTCCATAGTGGTGGGGTGTGGCTGAAAAGGTTTGGTAATGCCTGATATCTCAACTGCCCTGCACAACTGGCATGTTGTGTAGGTAGTATTGCAATACATTCCAGGGGGTATATATGTAGCCAGCTACTGTGTCCGAGCGGTTCTAAGCGCTACAGTCCCGAACCGCGCTGCTGCTACAGTCGCAGGTTCGAATCCTGTCTCGGGCTTGGATGTGTGAGATGTCCTTGGATTAGTTAGGTTTAAGTGGTTCTAAGTCTAGGGGACTGATGACCGCACATGTTAAGTCCCATAGTGCTTAGAGCCATTTGAATCATTTGGTATATACGTGGACAAGCATGACTGAGTGGAAAGAGGGGGAGGAGGAGATGGACAGAGAGATTGGAGGAGAAGATGGATAGAAAGAGAGGGATGAGTTGGAGATGGATAGATAGAGTGGGGCAGGAGGAACTGGAGAGAGAGAGAATAGGAGGAGAAGATGAACAGAGAGTGGGGGAATATGAAGAGATTGACAGGCAGAAGGGAGAGGAGGATTTAAATCAAGTGGCAGATGATTAGGAGGTAGATAGAGGTTGAAGGATGGAATAGTCAGAGAGGAAGGGGAGGAGAAGGTGAATGAAGAAAGGAGGTAGTTGGAGTTGGAGAGGAACAGGATGAGGAACAGAAGGACAGATAGAGGGGAAGGAGGAGATGTATGGAGGGAAAAAATGAACTGCGTTTGTAGTCTAATGTAGAAAAAAAATCATTTCCATGTACTGTTGAAAACCCATTTGAAATTATGAAATAGTAGTTCAGATGTACATTGACTTAGCGAATATCATGGGATAGGCATCTAATATGGCGTAGGGCATCCTCTGTCCATGCAGACTGCAGTGAGACATCGTGGAAGTGAGTCTGCAATACCCTGGCACTCCTCTGGAGGCAGCTGACACCAAATAGTTTGCAGAGGGGCAGCCAGTTCTGGTCTGGTCTTGGGTGCAGGATCCATGACACTGAGTATGCATCCCATGACATCATAGATATGGTAGATGGCGTTCAAATCTGGGCTCTGCGGTGGCCATTTCAGTCTTTGACCTCCCTTGCATGTTCCAAGAAACATTCTCGAGTGATCTGGGAGCGATGTGGTGGAGCATTATCACTTTGGAACACTGCAGAACTGCCAGGGCGTTGAAAGGCCAGAAATGTGTGGAGATAGCCTCCGAGGCATTCCATACCAGGAAAATGCACCTCGGGCCGTAGCAGAGTCACCACTGCCTTTGACCACATCTTCTTGGCAGGTGGGATCCATCGATCCATGTGGTCTGCGGCGCACACAGTGCCTCACATCGGCATGGTGCAGTTGAAATCGTGGTTCGTCCGACCACATCACGTTACACCCCTGTTCCAGTGCACATCTCTGGTGATTGGCGGCAAATGCAAGCCATGGCTTAACAGTGTCACCCACATGGAGCGCCGGCTTCCATCCCCCATGGAACCCATGTTCTTACGAATTGTACTCTGGAAGTCGTGCCTAGAGCGTCCTGCGTTGAAATTAGCCGTGATTTGTTGCACTGTTGCTCTTCTATCACTACTGACGATCCGTCTCAGATGTCACCGGTAATCATAATTGAGGGTGGCTTGACGGCCGGTAGTACATCTGTTGTGAATTGTGAAACCCTCATTCATCCATTCAGGATAAACGCTGAATACAGTTGAAAGTGTGAAACCGAGTGAATGCACTACTGCCGATATCGAAATTCCCATCCGTCGGCACTGACCACCATACTCCGTTCGAACGGTGACAGCTCATGACGACATTATATGTTACGCAAATCACTTACCACTTACCACTTCTCAGTAGGTCTCCTATATAACTGCAGCTGGCACAGAGGCAGTGCTGTGAACATACAACACACCCGCGCCATCTGCGTCCCGTCAGTGAGTAAGTTCAGCCTGTATGGCACCGTCTCTTCAAAGCTCTAAAGGCGTCTATTAGTTTCTCTTACAACTATTTGCATTTCGAAGTTGAAAATTGGCAAAAGCGGTCAGGTGTCAGTAATTTTCTTAAGTTGACTCGACTTAGTTGTAAAGAATGAATGTGCTACAATTTCATGCATGACGCGGTATTTTTCCACGCATCTCGACGTTTATGACGTAGTATCGATTGAACTTTTTTACAAAGACATATTTGTGTAGGAACATTCTATGGAGTACGTGGACACCGTCTGTGAAATTTATTGCGAATAGAGTCAATATCACAGAAGCATGCTGCGGCAGGTTTACAGGCATCTCGTTATTTATGACCTTATATCTCCTGAATTGTAATAGGTACTTCATAGCAATTGTTTGCTGACAATAAGGGAGATGTGTAGCAGGCTTGGTTGAAATTGGTCCAATAGTGTAGGAGGAGATGTGGAACATTCACAGATACACAGAGACATACAATACAGCTTTTTATCCAAGGCTTCACATGAAACATGTTTGATGCAGCCTGTCATTACGTCCTTTCCTGTGTCAAACTGTTCATCTCAGAGTAGTACTTACACCCGGCGCCCAAAATGTTTGTTGGATGCATTTCAATCGCCGGCCGAAGTGGCCGCGCGGTTCTGGCTCTGCAGTCTGGAACCGCGAGACCGCTACGGTCGCAGGTTCGAATCCTGCCTCGGGCATGGATGTGTGTGATGTCCTTAGGTTAGTTAGGTTTAACTAGTTCTAAGTTCTAGGGGACTAATGACCTCAGCAGTTGAGTCCCATAGTGCTCAGAGCCATTTGAACCATTTTTTTTTTTTTTTTTTTTTTTTTTTTGCATTTCAATCTCTGCCTTTTCTTGCAGCTTTTGCCCTCTACAAGTCACCCAGCTACCACAAAAATTATTCCCTGAAGTATTAAAATACGCCTTTTAATCCTGTCCCTCATTCTGACTACTGTTTTTTATATATTCCTTTCAAGGCACTTACAACATCCTTTACAGAAGCACATCTCGAACGTTCAGATTCTCTCGTTTTCCTGTTCACCCACAGTGCACGGCTCGGTTCCACACAGCGCTGTGCTCCAAACGTGCATTGTCAGCACTTTCATCCTCGAATCAAGGCCAACGTTTTCTGCTAGTGGCCCTGTGCAAGTCTTCTTCTTTTATCCTCCTTTTGGCCGAGCGGTTCTAGGATCCTCAGTCCGGAATGGCACGATTGCTACGGTCGCAGGTTCGAATCCTGAATCGGGCATGGATGTGTGTGATGTCCTTAGGTTAGTTAGGCTTAAGTAGTTCTAAGTTCTAGCGGCCTGATGACCACAGATGTTAAGTCCCATAGTGGTCAAAGCCATTTGAACCATTATTCTCCTTCCTACGTCCGCCATGCGTTATTGTCCTTCCCTCCATTGCAGCAGAATTCCTTCAGTTTGTGAGCGTAAAACGTGTTCCAGTTTCATGTGAGGTGCAAAAGAGAAACTTATCATCCGGAAAACGATATTCGCTAGCATTCCGTTTTACCAACAGGAAAGCACGAACTATAGTTGGCTGTAGCTATTCCAATGGCAAAGGAGGCCGTGGTTAGCAGCTTTGATAGAAGACTCCTTTGCCCCCACGCTCATTTAGAAATCGCTTTCGTTCCGCCTGTCGTCGGGAAGAACTCCTACAGCTGCATTAATTGAAGATCGTGATGGGAAACTCAAGATCGGTGAGGTCAAAGTGTGGTACTATCTAATCACTTTTTTATTTTCGAATGGCTAGAATCATTAAGGAATGATAGTGATTTGGTTTATAGTACTGTTAGGAGGTGCCCGTTGGATATCGTGTGTTCGCTTACTGACGCTAACAAGCGTCAGTATATACACACTTAATTTTCTTATTTATTTTGCACAGTTTGCGTCCGATGGTAACGCTATCTTTAGTGTCTCACTGCAATTGTTGCTTATAAGCATAGGCACTCTCACGTCCAGCGTTTTCTGCAGCTAGAGGCTAGTGCAATAACAGAGTACCAGCCTCAAGCGATCACAAGGACAGCTAATCCCTGTCAGCAACATAATACCTTCTACACAGAGAGATAATACCTAGCAGACTCCTGACTACTGAGAAACAGTACACTCCAAAGTATTTTCCACTTTTTTAAAAAATTACTATAAATGTGAGCCGGCCGAAGTGGCCGTGCGGTTCTAGGCGCTTCAGTCTGGAACCGCGAGACCGCTACGGTCGCAGGTTCGAATCCAGCCTCGGGCATGGATGTGTGTGATGTCCTTAGGTTAGCTAGGTTTAAGTAGTTCTAAGTTCCAGGAGACTGATGACCTCAGCAGTTGAGTCCCATAGTGCTCAGAGCCATACTATAAATGTGTATTGTACGTATGCATTTTCTTCACTGAAAGTGGTGTGAGTAAAATCTCTATAGCATTAACCAATGTGACAAATAATTTGTAATAAAAATGTATTAGTAAATTTATGAACGATTACTCCAACTAAATTCAGCATCTCTGCAGCACTTCGAAGCCTTAAGCTTAGTTTAATTGTAATGGGATGTGTAGGCTTGGCATGGGCGTGATCCTCCACCGAAGATGGGTAAAGACACTACAGATAATTCATTTCGCAGATACAGGAAACTCTCTATTTCTATTTATTTGCATTCATTAGACTTCCTCACTAGTACGAGGAACGTTCAAAAACTAAAGCAACACATTTTTTCTGACAGCAGGATGATTTTAAAAATGGCTCTCACCACTGTGGGACTTAACTTCTGAGGTCATCAGTCCCCTAGAACTTAAAACTACTTAAACCTAACTAACCTAAGGACATCACACACATCCATGTCCGAGGCAGGATTCGAACCTGCGACCGGAGCGGTTTCGCGGTCCCAGACTGTAGTGCCTAGAACCGCTCGGCCACCCCGGCCGGCTACATGATTTTATTCAGGATTAAAATGCATCAGTTTATTCTCCATTTTTCTGGCTAGAAAACCAATTTTCCAACGTAAGCTCCGTTCAAATGGTTCAAATGGCTCTGAGCACTATGGGACTCAACATCTTAGGTCATAAGTCCCCTAGAACTTCGAACTACTTAAACCTAACTAACCTAAGGACATCACACACACCCATGCCCGAGGCAGGATTCGAACCTACGACCGTAGCAGTCCCGCGGTTCCGGACTGCAGCGCCAGAACCGCTAGACCACCGCGGCCGGCAAAGCTCCGTTGAATGCGACGAATTTTGCCGCCTTACTGCTAGGGCTTGTATTACCACATGGTACGAGTTTACTGGTCGACATCGGACAGACGTCAACCTCCCCACCACGCCCAGACTTCCCGCGGAATTTGCTTTCATTAGACTTCCTTACTACTACGAGGAACGTTCAAAAAGTAAAGCAACAATTTTTTTCTGACAGCAGGATGATTTTATTCAGGATTAAAATGCATCAGGTTATTCTCCACTTTTCTGGCTAGAAAACCAATTTTCCAACTTAAGCTCTGTTCAATGTGACGAATTTTGCCGCCTTACTGGTAGGGCTTGTGTTCCCATGTGGTACCAGTTTACTGGTCGATCTCCCCACCATCCGCAAACTTCCTGCGGAATCCTTCGTTGGGAAAAGCAAATGAAAATCGGAAGGTGCGAGATACGGGCTGTAAGGTAGATAAGGAACGACGGTCCACTGAAGTTCTGCGAGCTCCTCTCGGGTGCACAGACTTGTGTCAGACTTTACGTTGTCACGGAGAAGGAGAATTTCGTTTCCATTTTTGTCACGACGAACAAACTGACGTCATGTGAGAATCGAGGCCCACGAGAAAGACAGGCAGCGGCGCGTACGTCACGAAGGCAGTCCTGCGCTCGCTCGCTCGCTCAAATCAGCAGACAAACTACGTTTCTACACCTGTTAACTCGTAACTAGACGTGTCCGTACAAACGAAAACTGAATCTTCTACTGGAATCTGCTATTATGGAATTTTACTGTTATTAGTCCTATAATGATAGGAAGTCCATGGCCCACTTATAATTTGTTACGGCTGTACTGGCATACAATAAAATAAAATCATGCTAAAATGATTATCAGTTGCATAAGGCACCACTTCCAAGATGTAATAAGTACTAATAAGCATAAGAGACTAAATGCTATAAACAAGCCGTTATGCCATTTATATCTAGTATTGATCTTAAATTAAATTTTGCTGTAGTACTGTTAATCAGTAATACTTCATAATATCAGATTCCAGTGGAAGATGCAATTCTCTTTAGTACTTACACGCCCAGCTGCGAGTTAACAGGTTTAGAAATGCATTTTGTCTGCTGAGCTGAGCGAGCGAGCGAGTTCAGGACCACCTTCGTGACGTACGCGCCGTGGCCTGTCTTTCTTGTGGGCCTCGGTGAGGATCGTTGCACCACGAGGGAGCACAACAAACATAACAAACTTTTCAGAGTCCCTGAAGACTTTACCAGCTCAGACTGTGGCTTCGAACTTTTTCTTCGGAGGAGACGTGGTGTGGCGCCACTCCATGGGATGCCGTTTTGTTCCCAATTTGAAACGACGAATCCATGTTTCATAGACTGTGACGATAGTCGACAGTAAATTGTCACGATCAGCCTCTCGCGCCACGCAATTCCGCACAGATGGCCCTTCGTTGCCCTCTATGCTCTTCTGTTAGGTGGCGAGTAAGCCAGCGAGCACACACCACTGAATACCCCAACTGGCGGTCGAGCGTGACAGCACTACCAACACAGACGTCCAGTAGTCCAGCGAAATGTTTGATTGTGATCTGTCCATCACCTCCATTGAGACTGTCCACACGTTCCAAAACTGCAGGAGTCACAGCTGTGTTCGGCCTGCAGGTGGGAGATCGGAAAGGTTTGCGCGACCTTGTTAAGATGATAACAGATGCTTCGCCCAACGACTTACTATACTTTTGCTCACCACCAGGCCTTCTAGACAGTCTGCAAGCGCCTATAAGTATCTGCAATGCTCTGGTTTTCCACCAAAAGAAAGGCAACGAAACTCTCTGCTTGCAACGCACCTCCGTTGCAGGCATCATTTTGAAGGGGTTGAAGTGGGAGTACTCCACGATGTCCCACAACAAATGCCACATTTTTTCAAATAAAACTGACCGAGAAAAAGTGTGTTGCATTGCTTGTTGAAAGCATCTCGTAGTAGAGATAGAGAGCTTCCACATCTACATCTACAAGGTTACTCTGCAAATCACACTTAAGTGCCTGGCAGAGGGTTCATTGAACCATCTTCATACTGCTTCTCTACCATTAAACAATCCTCCCCCGGTAGCTGAGGGGTCAGCGCGACACAGTGTCAATCCTAAGGGCCCGGGTTCAATTCCTGGCAGGATTGGAGATTTTCTCCGCTCAGCGACTGGTGTTGTGTTGTCCTAATCATCATCATTTCATCCCCATCGACGTGCAAGTCGCCGAAGTGGCCTCAAATCGAAAGACTTGCACGCGGCGAACCCTCTACCCGACGGGAGGCCCTAGTCACACGAGATTTACATTTATTTACCATTCCACCCTCGAATGGCCCCTGAGAAAATCGAGCACCTAAATCTTTTTGTTCGAGCACTGATTTCTCTATTTCATTATGATGATCATTTCTCCCTACGTAGGTGGGTGTCAACAAAATATTTTCGCATTCGGAAGAGAAACTTAGGAATTGAAATTTCGTAAATAGATCCCGCCGCAAAGAAAACAGCGTTTGTTTCAGTCACTGCCACCCCAAATCGCGTATCGTGTCAGTGACACTCTCACCCCTATTGCGCGATAACACGAAACAAGCTGCCCTTCTTTGCACTTTTTCCATGTCCTCCGTCAATCCTAGCTGGTAAGGATCCTACACCGCGCAGCAGAAGACAGACAAGTGTAATGTAGGCTGTCTCTTTAATGGGTTTGTTCTGCCAACAAAGTGCAGTCTTTGTTTCGCCTTCCCCACAATATTATATAAGTGCTCTTTCCAATTTAAGTTGCTCGTAATTGTAATTCCTTGGTATTTAGTCGAATTGGCAGCCCTTAGATTTGTGCGATTTATCGTGTACCCAAAATGAATCGGATTTCCTTTAGTATCCATGTGGCAAGTACAGGTTTACTACAAATGATTGAAGTGATTTCACAGCTCTACAATAACTTTATTATTTGAGATATTTTAAAAATTCTTTGCACACACATACAAAAACTCAAAAAGTTTTTTTAGGCATTCACAAATGTTCGATATGTGCCCCTTTAGTGATTCGGCAGACATCAAGCCGATAATCAAGTTCCTCCCACACTCGGCGCAGCATGTCCCCATCAATGAGTTCGAAAGCATCGTTGATGCGAGCTCGCAGTTCTGGCACGTTTCTTGGTAGAGGAGATTTAAACACTGAATCTTTCACATAACCGCACAGAGAGAAATCGCATGGGGTTAAGTCGGGAGAGCGTGGAGGCCATGACATGAATTGCTGATCATGATCTCCACCACGACCGATCCATCGGTTTTCCAATCTCCTGTTTAAGAAATGCCGAACATCATGATGGAAGTGCGGTGGAGCACCATCCTGTTGAAAGATGAAGTCGGCGCTGTCGGTCTCCAGTTGTGGCATGAGCCAATTTTCCGCGGGCTACGCGTGAAACTTGCCCGCACGCGTTCAACCGTTTCTTCGCTCACTGCAGCTTGATTTCCCCTTACAGAGGCATCCAGAAGCTTTAAACTGCGCATACCAACGCCGAATGGAGTTAGCAGTTGGTGGATCTTTGTTGAACTTCGTCCTGAAGTGTCGTTGCACTGTTATAACTGACTTATGTGTGTTCATTTCAAGCACGACATACGCTTTCTCGGCTCCTGTCGCCATTTTGTCTCACTGCGCTCTCGAGCGCTCTGACGGCAGAAACCTGAAGTGCGGCTTCAGCCGAACAAAACTTTATGAGTTTTTCTACGTATCTGAAGTGTGTCATGACCATATGCCAATGAATGGAGCTACAGTGAATTTATGAAATCGCTCCAATCATTTGTAATAGCCCTGTACTTTGACAAGGCGCCTCTCGGTATGCCGAACTCTGGCCCAGCTTTGTAGGCTGCAGTGTTAACCGTGCGCTACTGCTGCGGTCTACTTGCGACGGCTTGGGGTACCTACTGTCACTGATAATGTGGCAGGTTGCTTCTTACTCCGAGTGACACAGGGTGACGAGTCCTCTGTCGAAACCTCGACAGAGGCGGGGCCAGTCGACGGTGGTGGGGACGGCGTCATCGGCACAGCACCGACCGGCACAAGCTGAGCTTCATACTATCGCCCAGTTGTTCGACGATGTTGGGCTGGCCCTGGGGGAATACTGATGCCTGGGGCTGTCTTTGTCGAAGAAAATGTGTTTCTGTGTCACACGGAAATGTCTGGAAGAGGGGCCACTGATCGAGGCTCGGTGCCGTCACACGTTGGTGTGTAGGACTGCTGAAGCTCCCCTTACGCCGGTCGGTGTTTATGACATTGATGCACGGAACTTCGGCGTCAGGGCAGCAGCTACTTCTACTGCGCTACTTCGACTGGTCAATAAAAGCAGTAGGCAAATATGCTTCGCTCCGTTACAGATATGTGCAGTAATACATTTCAGCTGAAGTCAATACTCCTAAAAGGGAGTCAAGCTTCGAGCAGCACCAGCAATTACTTAAACAGGTGCCTACGCAAGTTTGGGAACATCTGCAGTAGAGAACAATTTTGGCTCAGTCTGTAAAGAGACAGACTTGTTGTTCTTCGACAAATAACTTCAGACAACGTGTGAACTTGATACACCATTGTATTCATGTGAATAAGAATGTAGAAATTCAGAGGTCAGGCTGGCGTCACACTACAGTGGTAACTTTAACGATTCGCCGTGAACTGAGCATTAGACACAGGGTGTCCAGCAAAGAGATCGCCAATTTCAAAATTAAATATCACGAAAACTAATCTCGACAGACGGGTGCGTACGTTTGTTGTGAAAACTGTAAGAATTTCATACAGAAACTATACAGACGTTTGAAAATAGTTCGAAAAACTACTAACAGATGGCGTTGTACACTGGCCGCTCGTACAGTATCAGCATCCGGAATTAAACTCGTCCTCTGCAAGGAATCTTTACTGTCAATCCTCTGCAAGCAGTCTTTACAGTCACATCACAATCTTTCCAAATTTTCCACCAGTCGTAGCGGCAAACAAAAAATGGAATTTGCCACCACAGTTTGTGGTGACTCAACAGCAACGGTTTCAGATGCCACAGAGATTTCTTATTCAAACACGTCCAGCTTGGCGTGATTGTTCCACTAGACAGTCTCCCCCCAAAAAGAAGTCACAAGGAACAACATCAGGCGAATATGGAGGCGGATCCAGCCCTGCGCCGATAAATTTTCAATAATCCAACGTAGTGGCTCCATTCCCGAATAATTCGTCAAGAAAGCAAAACATTTGTTCTGTGAGTTGGGATCTAGTCCCATCTTACATGAAACAATCGGATCCCTCGTCCAACAGTAGCTGTGTGGCGGAAAATTGTTCCAAAATTGCAAAGTAACGTTCGTTATTGATAATTTCTCGCATGAAAAAACGGCCAGGAACGCCTCTGCTGCGTGCCTCAGCGCAAACAGAATGGGAGAATACAGTGCTTTCGCTTCTCACAAATGAGGATTTTCGGAAACCCGGAATCATTAATTTTGTATTTTCACGACTCCATTAACGTGTAAATGAGCTTCATTTTTGAACTAGGTGCACACAGCATCAAATCCTTCATTATGAGTGACTGTGAGATCCTGGATAGCAACGTCAGCCCGCTGTAGCATACCTCGTACAGGTATCGCCTGTTGGCTTTGGATTTTGAACGGAAACATGTGCAGACTCTGTCTCAGTAATTTCTGCGCACTGGAACGCTTAAAACCAGTTTCTGCTGCAAATCTCTGGACAGCCTTCCTTGGATTTTGCCGAATTTTCCCAGAAACCTTGGTGATATTTTCAGGAGTAGCTATGGTTTAACTGAGGTACACACTCCTAGTTAGATCATCACCCCCGGTGCCTGTCTTAAAACTGCGCCTTCTTGCTGTAGGACAGTGTTTTAATCCGTGGTATTCTAGTAGGAGAAAACACACTCTTCCATGGAATTCATCATTTCAACCCATTACTTTGATACACTAATCACCTTTCATGTTTTTACTGTGGAAATGATCGCTCAAAGCTGCGGCGCATTATTTATAGGCATTAGGTACTGCCTTTACAGCGCCACCTGTTGGTAGCGTTTCGAACTATTTTGGAAGTACTTCATACCTACATAGATAAAAATGTAAATGTTGCTTTGTTCAAA
The DNA here is from genome assembly GCF_023864275.1 of Schistocerca cancellata. Taxonomy (NCBI): domain Eukaryota; kingdom Metazoa; phylum Arthropoda; class Insecta; order Orthoptera; family Acrididae; genus Schistocerca; species Schistocerca cancellata. The sequence continues at coordinate 139,683,741 of NC_064634.1, read as the reverse complement.
ATTGTGTATCTCCGAAAATTTGTCAATGATAGTTTTGAAATTTTGACACAATGTTGCATTCGAATAAACGTATATTTTTATATAACTACTGGAGCACCATATATATATATATATATATATATATATATATATATATATATATATATATATATATATATATTGTTCATTTTAACTGAAGGCATTGAAATAACTCGAAATATATATATTGTTCATTTTAACTGTAGATATTAAAATAACTCGAAAACTTCACACCGGAGCAAAGAAGTTATAATTCCAGTTTGCTTGTCTCGAAGGAGGACATCCAATAATATCACACTCGACTCCCGTTTGTCTCGGAGAGGCACATCCAATGATACCACACTCGACCTGTCATCCCATCCTGTGCGTGGGTGACTGCGGGCAACTTTGAAATCTTCAAAGGAAACTTCCATTTTTTATTGCAGATTACGATTCTACAGCAAAATCTACAAACGTTTTTTCTGAAGCATTTTTTTTTTTGTTTCGCCAAAGATGGCGCTGTAATCGGAGCAATAGAGATGGGTACACGAATGTAATGTGAACATCCAATGGCACGCAGGATTCCACCTCCATGCTGCGAGCGTAGGGCAGGCCAGTATTTCATACCTTCTAATTGAAAACCTCATTCGCAACGTTGTATTTCTCCGACATATCGAACAGGGGACTACTCGATGCGCCAACGGTATCGTGGGTCGAGGCGAATATTTCTCTACTTTTCCAGTAAGAGTAAGTGCTCAAATGTAGTCCCATCAACTTCGGTACAAATAGAGATCCGTTTTTCAAATGACCGTACACAGGACAGAAGCACATCTCTCAGCCACTATGGTTTGTTAATTAAGACTACACAGCAAATAGTACCTCGGCAAAGAACACGGGGGTCGTTTGCATTTGTGGTGCACGTTTACAAAACACTAATCGGTTATGGAAATCGGCTCAGTTTTGTGACAATACTACCTACGGGCATGACGGAATCGCGGTGTAATCGCCGGGCGCTTATCCGTGGGTTGTGTCTGTAGTACAGCTATTCCATTAGCTTCTCCAGTAACATGTTTGTTTCGTTTCCTTTTGCGGGTCTGTACGCCGCCGTCAGACATAAAGGCGTTCCTAACCTTGTAAAAAAACAAACTAGATCGAGTTTTCTCTGGAAAACGCTCGGTATACAAGGCAAAAACATCATGATCATATCCCGCACATTCTCTGTCAATCAGGATCATTTCAATTTTTGTCTTCTGGGGTTGCACCATTCATCGTCCACCTGCTCGTCTGTTCTCAGGTGGGTGAGCAGTCAATAAACGCTGCACAAGTACTCTAATGTTTAGTCCGTCTACATGTTCTACGCCTGTACGGTACGTGAGCTCCGGTGGCAGTGTTCTGTCTGTCTACACCCCCACCCCCACCCCCTCTCCACCACCTGTGCACTGGTTGGGGTCGAGGGCAGTGTGTGGGAACGTTGGACGTCCCCATCCGAGAGAAATCGGAATTATAGTTTATATTTTATTCCATGAGTAGTTTTCGATATATTTCAATGTCTTCAGTTAAAATGAAACATGTCTTCAGTTAAAATGAAACATTTTTACCAAAAATCTCTGCATTTACCTTTCTGGTTTATTTCAAATTTTTACACGTTAATGTAATAAACGCTTAGACGTATACAGACTATGTACTTTTTAATATATGATTATATATTATATAAAAAATAGCGAAACGTTATTAGCAAACATGACAGCTTATTTACGGTTTATTGGTTTATGATTAGAATACTACAACAGAATCTGAATTTGCGACACAACAAACATGGCTCAATATTATAGAGAGGGGCAAGAAGAGATGGACAGAGGGAAGGAGGAGGACGAGGAGACGGATAAAGAAAGGGGGACGGAGAGATGGACAGAGACAGGGAGAGGACGAGATTAGCATGTATATCCAATCCCATACATATTCGAAAGATGTACTTTCTATTTTCTTTCCTTTCCATTTAAGCAGACTAAGCCATAGCAAATCGTGGTCAGATACAACTAGCATATAAAAAATAAAAATGTAAAACATAAATTATATTTATTTGTATACCGTATGACACTCCTGTAGTTATATAAAAACCAGTGAATATTCCAACACAACGTTGTGTCGAAATTTCAGAGCAATCGATGAAGAACTTTTGAATATTTAAGATTTTTAACAAACGCTCATTTACATCTATACAGAGTGTTACAAAAAGGTACGGCAAAACTTTCAGGAAACATTCCTCACACACAAAGTAAGAAAATATGTTATGTGGACATATGTCCGGAAACGTTTACTTTCCATGTTAAAGCTCATTTTATTACTTCTCTTCAAATCACATTAATCATGGAATGGAAACACACAGCAACAGAACGTATCAGCGTGAATTCAAACACTTTATTACAGGAAATGTCCAAAATGTCCTCCGTTAGCGAGGATACATGCATCCACCCTCCGTCGCATGGAATCCCTGATGCGCTGATGCAGCCCTGGAGAGTGGCGTATTGTATCACAGCCGTCCACAATACGACCACGAAGAATCTCTACATTTGGTACCAGGGTTGGGTAGACAAGAGCTTTCAAATGCCCCCATAAATGAAAGTCAAGAAGGTTGAGGTCAGGAGAGCGTGGAGGCCATGGAATTGGTCCGCCTCTACCAATCCATCGGTCACCGAATCTGTTGTTGAGAAGCGTATGAACACTTCGACTGAAATGTGTAGGAGCTCCATCGTGCATGAACCACGTGTTGTGTCGTTCTTGTAAAGGCACATGCTCTAGCAGCACAGGTAGAGTTTCGCTTATGAAATCATGATAACGTGCTCCATTGAGCGTAGGTGGAAGAACATGGGGCCCAATCAAGACATCACCAATAATGCCTGCCCAAACGTTCACAGAAAATCTGTGTTGATGGCGTGATTGCACAATTGCGTGCGGATTCTCGTCAGCCCACGCATGTTGATTGTGAAAATTTACAATTTGATCACGTTGGAATGAAGCCTCATCCGTAAAGAGAACATTTGCACTGAAATGAGGATTGAGACATTGTTGGATGAACCATTCGCAGAAGTGTACCCGTGGAGGCCAATCAGCTGCTGATAGTGCCTGCACACGCTGTACATGGTACGGAAACAACTGGTTCTCCCGTAGCACTCTCCATACAGTGACGTGGTCAACGTTACCGTGTACAGCAGCAACTTCTCTGACGCTGACATTAGGGTTATCGTCAACAGCACGAAGAATTGCCTCGTCCATTGCAGATGTCCTCGTCGTTCTAGGTCTTCCCCAGTCGCGAGTCATAGGCTGGAATGTTCCGTACTCCCTAAGAAGCCGATTAATTGCTTCGAGCGTCTTCCTGTCGGGACACCTTCGTTCTGGAAATCTGTCTCGATACAAACGTACCGCGCCACGGCTATTGCCCCGTGGTAATTCATACATCAAATGGGCATTTGCCAACGCCGCATTTGTAAACATCGCACTGACTGCAAAACCACGTTCGTCATGAACACTAACCTGTTGATGCTACGTACTGATGTGCTTGATGCTAGTACTGTAGAGCAATGAGTCGCATGTCAACATAAGCACCGAAGTCAACATTACCTTCCTTCAGTTGGGCCAACTGGCAGTGAATCGAGGAAGTACAGTACATACTGACGAAACTAAAATGAGCTCTAACAAGGAAATTAAGCATTTCCGGACACATGTCCATATAACATCTTTTCTTTATTTGTGTGTGAGGAATGTTTCCTGAAAGTTTGGCCGTACCTTTTCGTAACACCCTGTATAAACAAAAACATAAATGTTGCTTCTGTTCAAAATCTTAAATCTCCGAGAGTTATTCAGCAATTGCTTCCAAATTTTGACTCAACATTACATTCGGATATTCGCCTGTTCTTATGTACTTATTTTTAAATATATTCAATTTATAACTAAATATGTAACATACATCGTGAACATGAATAAAACTGACAAACTGCAGAGACGGATTTCTGATGGTAAATGGGGGAGAAATGGTGCTATGAACATGTATCCAGAAATGCATCGTTGCCACGGTAGGTGGCGCTGACGAATGACAGTTCCTCTGACCATGTGTCGTGTGTTGCAGGATGTGTGATTGACGCAGCAAACTGTAAGCAGCAGAACAGTCCGGTTTTCCATGTCGACAACAAGCCAAGATGGTGTTTGTGTACTGCCAAGCAGATGGAAATGGTCGAGAGGCAATAGGGTCACACTAAAAGATGTACCTTTACAAACATCAAAGACATAACACAACTTTTTGGGCGCTTGTATGATAATGGGTTCTTTCAGACAGATGAACGTTGAAAGATGGCTACACTGAGTCACAGCGCCAGAGATTGCGACAAAGAGAATTATTCAGCCGCCTCCACTGGCAGTGGTGGTTGAGAAGTTGCCGTGGGCGGTAGTAGTTCTGAGTTTGCCGTGAGCAGTGCTTGTCGAGAGGATGTCGATAGCAGTAGTAGTTGAGGGTATGTCGTGTGCTTTTGTTCTGTTGGACGAGACACCAGATGGTGTTTGAATGGGGATGTTGTAATGATCACAGTGTATTTTTAGTCAATATACAGGGTGTCCCAGCTATCTTGTCCACCCACAATATCTCTGGAACAATAACAGCTATTGGAAAACGACTTTCTCCGGTATCAATGTAGGGCTAGGGCTCATGAATGTACATATTTGGAAACATTCTAAAACGAAAGCATATGTGTTTTTTAACACAAACTTACGTTTTTTTTAAATGGACCTCTTATATTTTTTCTGCAGCAATCCATAGCATGACAAAGCACATACACAATGGCGTTGATTGCATCGCAATATTCCCATTACATTCCGAGATATTGAGACGCGAAGTTGACGCTTGAAACACCTGACATGCGCTGCTAGCGCATGTCCTGAGGCTCAGGCGTGAACCCCATGCTGCCCGTAATCGCGATGGTCCGAAAGGAATAATACGGTCTGCTGCCACCCTCTTGATAAGTATGGAGGTGTGATTACATACACTCCTGGAAATTGAAATAAGAACACCGTGAATTCATTGTCCCAGGAAGGGGAAACTTTATTGACACATTCCTGGAGTCAGATACATCACATGATCACACTGACAGAACCACAGGCACATAGACACAGGCAACAGAGCATGCACAATGTCGGCACTAGTACAGTGTATATCCACCTTTCGCAGCAATGCAGGCTGCTATTCTCCCATGGAGACGATCGTAGAGATGCTGGATGTAGTCCTGTGGAACGGCTTGCCATGCCATTTCCACCTGGCGCCTCAGTTGGACCAGCGTTCGTGCTGGACGTGCAGACCGCGTGAGACGACGCTTCATCCAGTCCCAAACATGCTCAATGGGGGACAGATCCGGAGATCTTGCTGGCCAGGGTAGTTGACTTACACCTTCTAGAGCACGTTGGGTGGCACGGGATACATGCGGACGTGCATTGTCCTGTTCGAACAGCAAGTTCCCTTGCCGGTCTAGGAATGGTAGAACGATGGGTTCGATGACGGTTTGGATGTACCGTGCACTATTCAGTGTCCCCTCGACGATCACCAGTGGTGTACGGCCAGTGTAGGAGATCGCTCCCCACACCATGATGCCGGGTGTTGGCCCTGTGTGCCTCGGTCGTATGCAGTCCTGATTGTGGCGCTCACCTGCACGGCGCCAAACACGCATACGACCATCATTGGCACCAAGGCAGAAGCGACTCTCATCGCTGAAGACGACACGTCTCCATTCGTCCCTCCATTCACGCCTGTCGCGACACCACTGGAGGCGGGCTGCACGATGTTGGGGCGTGAGCGGAAGACGGCCTAACGGTGTGCGGGACCGTAGCCCAGCTTCATGGAGACGGTTGCGAATGGTCCTCGCCGATACCCCAGGAGCAACAGTGTCCCTAATTTGCTGGGAAGTGGCGGTGCGGTCCCCTACGGCACTGCGTAGGATCCTACGGTCTTGGCGTGCATCCGTGCGTTGCTGCGGTCCGGTCCCAGGTCGACGGGCACGTGCACCTTCCGCCGACCACTGGCGACAACATCGATGTACTGTGGAGACCTCACGCCCCACGTGTTGAGCAATTCGGCGGTACGTCCACCCGGCCTCCCGCATGCCCACTATACGCCCTCGCTCAAAGTCCGTCAACTGCACATACGGTTCACGTCCACGCTGTCGCGGCATGCTACCAGTGTTAAAGACTGCGATGGAGCTCCGTATGCCACGGCAAACTGGCTGACACTGACGGTGGCGGGGCACAAATGCTGCGCAGCTAGCGCCATTCGACGGCCAACACTGCGGTTCCTGGTGTGTCCGCTGTGCCGTGCGTGTGATTATTGCTTGTACAGCCCTCTCGCAGTGTCTGGAGCAAGTATGGTGGGTCTGACACACCGGTGTCAATGTGTTCTTTTTTCCATTTCCACGAGTGTATGTCAATCACATCGCGATTACGGGCAGCATGGGGTTCACGCCTGAGCCTCAGGACGTGCGCTAGCAGCGCATGGCGGGTGTTTCAAGCGTCAACTTCGCGTCTGAATATCTCGGGATGTAATGGGAATATTGCGATGCAATCAACGCCATTGTGTATGTGCTTTGTCATGCTATGGATTGCTGAAGAAAAAATATAGGAGGTCCATTTAAAAAAACATAAGTTTGTGTTAAAAAACACATATGCTTTCGTTTTAGAATGTTTCCAAATATGTACATTCATGGGCCCCAGCCCTACATTGATACCGGAGAAAGTCGTTTTCCAATAGCTGTTATTGTTCCAGAGATATTTTGGGTGGACAAGATAGCTGGGACACCCTGTATATGAAAATAACAAAAAAAATTATGTTTCTAATTTCCTAAATAACTATGCCTCCTGGTCACTGGTTCAGTCAACAAAGCATCTGGCTTGTGTTCATGTATTAGAGTGTAATTCTGGTTTCTTTGTGCAGTCATAGTACTTCTGGTTTTTTAATTACTTCATTGTGAATGGCGTTTAAAGCATCTTGTCGAATTGAGGAAGAACCGTGCCAGATGTGTACGTTGAATCACACTTCCACACACAGAACAGTTACACTTGTGCTTTGTTGTTTCGTAGCTTTTATAGTTGCTGGGGACTTAATTAATTAATTGTGTTAACGGAAATTTCCTTTCATTCTTTGTTGTTATTCTATGCAGTCAGATTGCGTACTAATACTACTCAGGGCCAACCGGTTACGAGACTTCGTAATCGGACAAACAGCGACTAAAATTATAATTATTTGCATTATATTTAATGACGCCCCCATGCACGTGGCGACCGCTGCTTCGGATCGTCCCTTGGAATTCTTTTGATAGTAAAAATAGCAGACAGTAGTATGGTTGTAGTAATTTGTAGTTTAGTAATTGTAGTCTATATTGCATGTGTTGATTTGGTAATTGAACATTTGTAATTGTCTTGTCATTCTTCTAATGGTATTTTTGCAGAATTTAATTTTTGATGTCTTGTATACGGGTTTGACAATGTTGTGCAATTATGAAGATTTCAATTGTTCGTTAATCGTGTTTGTCGGGAAGCATTTCGTGTGAATGGTATTGTTGGTGATAAAGTGTCATATTGTGTGTAATTTTCGTATAGTGACGAGTTTTGTATGTTTTGTAAATGATTACGCGATCGATGAAAAAGGCAAAAATGATGAATAGTGAGAATGACGAAATTGTTAACATGGCGAACTCGCCAACACAGGAGAACAGTATGATGAATAATGAAGTTGAAAACAATTTAATAAGTCGGGAAAATAGTCCGGAACCAGTTCAAAATTTTTCACAATAAAAAAATTTTCAAAATACGAGATTAACGACAGAAGATTCTGGAATGGTATCGAACACAGGTAGCTTTACAGCTTTGACGAAAGAAGTTGGTTTTGCGGGAAATGTTAGGGGTGAAAAGAATTTCGAACCAGTTAATATGGAGCAGTTGATGAGTGCAATATTAAATTTGGGATCTGAATTAAAAACAGTGGGATCACTAATAGGAACAATTAAAACTGATATGGGAACTTTGGCAACACGGTTAGAAACTGATATGGACACAATGGAAACACGGTTAGACTCACGAATGGGGACATGTTTTAAAAACATGAAAGATGAATTAAAGAAAGAAATTAGAGAAGAAGTACAACCGATTCTGAATTCTCACAATAATAGATTAGTTTCAATAGAAATTAGACAAAAGGAACAGGATAGAGAACAGGAACAAAGAGATCGCGTGATAGTACAAAAATTTTCAGATTTAAATTTACAACGTGCACTTGATAAAGAAGAAATATTTGAAAGAATCGAGGAATCCGTACTAAATGACAGAATAAATAACCTAACACAACAATATGAACATCTAACTACTAAATGCGTCAATACTGAAACCCGAGTCGCGACACTTACGGAAGACGTAAATAAACAGAAAGAACAAATAGGTGACTTACCGGAAAGAGTTGAGGAGATTTCAGATAAATTGACAAGTCTTAGTTTAAATGGGGACAGAGATTCAGATGATACAGCTCCATTGCCATTTGCAGAAACTGAAGAGTACCAGAACGTAAATAAACATGTTGTAAATCAGGGAAAATCTAATGAACGCGTTAAAAGGGGATTTGAGGCGTCACGAAAGCAAGTCAAACAAACTGCAAGCGAAATCGTAGGAAAAGACAGCAGAAGAAATTTAGAATCACAGATAGCAGAGGGCTTTGAAGAAAATAATTTATTTCATTTACGAGATGCAACAAGAGAGCGCCAGGCGCGCGAACTTGACAATAATCGACATTCGAAATGGGACAGACGCGGTAAGTCTTTGTCGCCACGAGGCGTAACTTTGACTATAAACACTTTTTGACTGTTCGGAAATTTAAGATCTTTCGCAATTCTAGGAATGACATACATCCATGTTCATGGTTAGATCAATTTATGTACGCACTTCCACCAAATTGGCCGCTAAGTTACAAACTGGAATTTATGTGTGGATATTTAGAAAACGAACCGGCGACGCGGATGCGCGCACTTACTAGAGATTGTAATAATTTAAATGATTTTTATCATGCATTTCTATCGGCATATTGGTCCGAAAACACGCAAGACAGAGTCAAACATAGTCTTATTATGCAGCGTAATTTTAAACTGTCTGAGTTCCGCACGCCAGCAGAATTCTTTGGAGACATGATTCGAAAGAATCAGTTCCTTTCCAACCCTTATAGCCCGACTGAATTAATTCGCATTTGCTTAACTAAGCTGCCACAATCGATAAGACAAATTGCTTTAGCCGGAAGATGTAAAGACGACATTGAGACTTTTAAGACTTTGCTACAAGAACTTGAGTATGACAACGACGACGGGACTTCTTGTAATTTTTTCAGTAACAGTAATCACAATAGATTTTCAGAGAAAAGGGATAGTGGTCGGAACGGACGTTATAGCGGTAATTTTGAAAATGACAGACGAAACAGAGAGGACAATAGATACCAGCCTTATGACAGTAACAGACGTTCTAACGGAAATTACACAGACAATTATAATAACGGAAACTCCTACCGGTATGATCAACCATACGGAAAAGGTAATCGGTATCATCAAGACAGAAATTATTCATACAATAATAGGAATTCTTACTACAGAAATAACCAGGGTAGTAGATATAACAATAATTTCAGAAGTGACAGTCGAAATTCCACAAAAAGTAGTCATGCAGATAGAAAGGAAAACAGAAATTTTAATAACAGACACAACCAAGAATTTACATGTAACAGACAGGAGGGACCTAATTGGCATCCTCCACGTGACAGAAATTCAGAGAGACAAGTGCAAATCGTAGAAATTGATCAGCGAAATGAGGCGAATAGTCAAAGACGTGACGCAAACAATCGACAATGACTTGTAGCTTCGGCTTCTGGCAGCAATATAGACGGTTCAGAAAGTAATGACACTACGACTTTACACTACGTACGCCTGGAAGACATGAGGGACATTTTGCTAGACGAAAAGGAAAATAATGTAGACGCATTTTTACATCCTGTTATTGAGGTATGTGTGGGTAAGAATGAGTTCACTGCGGTTTTAGATTCTGGGAGCCCATTGAATGTTATTAGTGAATCAGTTTTTCGTATATGTGTAAGACCTATTGCTTATCCTGTGTTACCTGTCTCTAAAACTACAATTCGAGGAGCTATTTCTGGAAAAAGTGTGGAAGTCAAACAATAGACCAACTTAAATTTCATTTGTCAAGAATATGAATTTTCTGCTAATTTTATTATTGTCCCATTACTCAGTACACAAATTATATTAGGTATGGAGTTTCTTAACACACATAAGGCAATTTTAAACTTCAAAGAAGGAAATGTGAACTTGACCGTTGCTGGAATGCCGAGATGTTTGAAATTTTTTGAGTGTATAACGAAATCTGAATCAGACACAAAATGTTTAAGGTTTCTTACTTCTGATGTTTTCGCTGAGCATTATGACGGCAATGTGTTCATTCATGACAACGACAATAGATACAGAGACGGGATGGATGATATAATTAATAGCGAAGAATTAATTAATGAAAAGGTTAGTAAAGCTGAAGTGCCATGTGACGTTGCAAGAGAAGAACTGCACCAAATTTTGATTTCACATGCTACAGTATTTAGTCTAATGATTCAACTTCTTTAACGCCTATACTGATATTAAAAAATAAAGCACCGACGAATTGCATTTCTGAAATCTTTCCTTTTCCGCCTTCACGGAAACTGCGGCATTCTGAAGTTGTCAACCTGGCTCTACAAAATATTGCATCTGCGGCTGCTAGAAGAGTGAAATCAGCTGAACGTCCTGGTCGCTTAAAAACCTTGTCAGTTGGTCAAAAGGTGTTAATTAAGTCTCATCGTTTGTCTCGCAAAGGAAAAGGCTTGTGTCACAAATTTTTTCTGCTTTATAACGGTCCATATAGGGTTCGCAAAATTATTTATGATAACACTGTCGAAGTAGAAACTCTTAAATCTCGGCGCTCTAAGGGAACACATCATATATCGAACGTTAAAATTTTTGTGGAATGACATTATTTTGAGAAACTAACAGTTATACGTAAACACGCAGAGAATACAAGGATACCGCGCCGTGTTCTGGCGGCGGCACATACTCAAAGCAACAGTCAAGTCTGCGCGCCGCACAAGGCAGTCGTTGACCGCAAACAATTACTTCCTGCGTCACGCATACCTACAGCTGATCGAGCGCTCAGTGCGAATGCACTGACAGCCGTAAACAAATACACAGTCTAATTTCTCTGATTAAATTCAGTATAAAGCTATAGTGACATGATAAATTATGTTATTAACGTTCAGTATTTTTCAGGATACGGTTGTATAAAATATTTAAGAACTTCAGGTAAATTCTGCGTGTATCCGACGTTAAGAGGACTTGCTATCGAGAGAATTTTGGGAAGAATGTAATTTCGAAGAAGAACCTAATAAACTAAAAAGGTAACTATTAATTGAGTTTATTTTTCAGGTAACATATTTCCACTTAGGTACGTATTTTAGACGTAATTTGCTGCTCGCGATTACGTGATTTATACTTTGTGTTTACTGATTTTGACAAAGATTGATTAATGAACAGGATTGTTACTTATGTATATTATGCATCGCTTGGCTGCTATGCTTTTTCACTGATGTCACATTTTTTTTTAATTATGTGCCTGCTGTGCTTATTTATTTAAATTATAATTGTCACCTGATTAATTGTGCTGATATGGTTATGTATGTAGGTTATACTTTGTGATTTATCTGCTTGCGCCTTCATGTTTACTTATTAAGATTACAAATGAACATTTATTTGCTTATGCTGATATGATGCTAATGACCTGTTTATTATGTAAGATATATATTTGCTGCTTTGCGTATGGATTGCATATTTACACATTTCTGTTTTGTTGTCATAACTACTCTTTTATTTAGTATATAGAAATGCTGATATACGGTGTACGAACATGGAGTTTGGGTCACACTATGGTATTAATTACAGATTGTTTGCTTGTCAGAGCCTCGTTGTAGGGATTGTGCTACATCCACTTGTTGACAATCTGTTCTCTACTGGCATATTTACTCGCTATTGCATGTTCTGCTTACACTCAATGCTTTATATTTTAAGATAAGAAAATGAACTGCTATAATTCTAGGAACGACATGGGTACAAGAAACTTCATTGAAGTCACATGAGCTGGAGGTTTTATGGAAGCTGTATAAATGTATGCTACTAGGAAGGAAGCTAACGACATAACATACCAACACTAGGTTTAGACCATTGACAGTTATTACATTGCATTCTTCGTGAGCAATTGAAATAGCAAGTGACACTTGACACAAGAAATACTCCACATGTTTGCTTCTGTTTTGCCATGATTCGAGAAGTGGTGTACATACTGTGAAATATTACGATCATTCACACTCCGTACTCGTACTTACTTACTGAAACTTATTCAAAGTAAAGGCTGTTAGAGGTCATGTATGCATTTCTTTTATTTAATGATGGACAAGGTAACCAAAATGTATATTATAATTCATAATGAGTAGAAGATTTGGGTCAGATGGATTACACAGAGGTTGTGTGTGGACATTATGTCTTCGGATTTTATGGGATGATAAATTGAAGTTTGCACTAGGATTTTATCTCTACTTGTTCGAGGAGACTGACTAGAGTAAAGAGTTGTTATGGAAGTGAAATGATATTTGCGATAAGGTTTATATGTATCGACGTATTGAAGAGTTATTATTGAGGTATTGAGATTGTGTGTTGTTGATGATTATTGGAGTTTTGGTGGACAAGAGGTAAGGTAAATGATATTGATGATAAGGTTTATATGTATCGACGTAAGAGGTATTATTGAAGTATTAAGATTATGTGATGCTGATGATTATTGGAGTTTTGGAGGATAAGAGGTAAAGTAAGTGAGGAGCATTTTTTTGTTGTTGTTGTTGGTTTATACGGAACAAGGAGGATGAAGATGGCAGACTAGAACACCCAAGTGAAAGGAAGATTGTCTACACATTGTTAAATCAATAAGCAGCATATACTTTTCTTTTTTTTTTTTTGGACAGAGGAAGTATTTGCATATCTTGGCACACTGACAGTTGTTCAGCAACCGTACATTTGATTTGGCTTGGCAAACATTGGTCTTGACATGATGACTAATGACGTTGATTAACTATTATTGACTGTTATACACTGCTGCCACTACTACTTATTACACATGTTGAACATCAAATTTTTGACAGAATTGCATTTACACAGTTAACACTATTCAATTAGAAAGATGAGTGAGAGTGTTTTGTGTGTTTTCCTTTCCTAATCCCAAATAATTGATACCGACCTACCTCCTAAATATTATTTTACTTGAAACTTCCTGGCAGATTAAAACTGTGTGCCCGACCGAGACACCAACTCGGGACCTTTGCCTTTCGCGGGCAAGCGCTCTACCATCTGAGCTACCGAAGCACGACTCACGCCTGGTACTCACAGCTTTACTTCTGCCAGTACCTCGTCTCCTACCTTCCAAACTTTACAGAAGCTCTCCTGCGAACCTTTCGGTTGCTGTTTAAAAACTGCTGATGAACTGTTATGAGAATACTATTTGCACCTGTTGACCATTGCTGGGTGCTACTGTTGGAACTGTCAACTACTCTGAGGAGTGCTACTTGTTTATTGAACTATTGAAAAAATTGTATGTGAATATTTGTATAAACTGATTTTTTTGTGTATTTACTGTTTATGAAATGTTATGAGACTCTTACCTACACCTGTTCGTCATTGCTGGTGCCATTGATTAAATGAGACTTGTGTAAACTATTATGTAAATCACATGTATGCAAGCATTTGTATTCCTTACTGTATTTTATATATTAGGTTATTGAAGGGTCAGTGCAAAGCCAAAATTTATTTTGTTATGTGATATTTACTTACTAATCTTTTATTTTTGTCTGTAGTTTTTTGGACGAATTTGGTGGTATTTTCACCACCAACGCTGGCAAAAATACCATCAAATTCTAGCCCGCGGTGGAGAGGCATATGAAAGGTGGCTACACTGAGTCACAGCGCCAGAGATTGCGCCAAAGAGTATTATTCAGCCGCCTCCACTGGCAGTGATAGTTGAGAAGTTGCCGTGGGCAGTAGTAGTTCCGAGGTTGCTGTGAGCAGTGCTCGTTGAGAGGGTGTCGATAGCAATTCTAGTTGAGGGCATGTCGTGTGCTTTTGTTCTGTTGGACGAGACACCAGATGGTGTTTGAATGGGGATGTTGTAATGATCACAGTGTATTTTTAGTCAATATATATGAAGGAAAAAAAATTGTATTTCTCATTTCCTAAATAACAATGCCTCTTGGTCACAGGTTCAGTCAACAAAGCATCTGGCTTGTGTTCATGTATTAGAGTGTAATTCTGGTTTCTTTGTGCAATCATAGCATTTCTGGTTTTTTAATTTCCTCATTGTGAATGGCGTTTAAAGCATCTTGTCGAATTGAGGAAGAACCGTGCCAGATGTGTACGTTGAATCACACTTCCACACACAGAACAGTTACACTTGTGCTTTGTTGTTTCGTAGCTTTTATAGTTGCTGGGGACTTAATTAATTAATTGTGTTAACGGAAATTTCCTTTCATTCTTTGTTGTTATTCTATGCAGTCAGATTGCGTACTAATACTACTCAAGGCCAACCGGTTACGAGACTTCGTAATCGGACGAACAGCGACTAAAATTAAAATTATTTGCATTATATTTAATTAACCCCCATGCAACGTGCAGGGAAGGGCGGATAGTGGGTACATCACATTTGTAGGACCAGATTCTACAGGATATTGGGAAAAACTCTAGTACAAGTTCCAGGCAAGTAGCTAGCCAACATGGAGTCAGCCAAAGTGTGTATCCTGCATGACAAGCGCTGTTATCCTTATCACCTGCAATCCCATGGAAGCCATTGTGCACAACAGTTGTTGTGAGGTGAATGCAATGTAACTCTGTACTGTGTTCCAGGAGGATTTGTTGTTGTTGGACGCACACTGTCCATTTCCAGATTCATGTTTGTTGGAGATTATTTCCTCAGTTTCTAGCCAGGAATCTATCCCTGCAGTTTGACGTTTATCAATGTTCACCTGTATAAAGAGAAACATAATACCAAAAATCGCAAACAGCGATGTACTTAGATTTTTACAGACTGCTCTAATGAACATTTGGAGGAACATAGGGTTTATCTTTTTAATGTATAAATATATATGTGATATATAAAGGGCAAACATTGTTACCAAAAGTCTCTAAAAGCACTTGTCTGCTTTACTTCAAATTTTTACAAGTTCCCTATAATAAACCTTTGGACACATCAAGGCTATTTACTTTTTAATATATAAACATATTATATAAATATATCCATAAAATAGTGGAATGTTGTTAGCAAACAGGAAAGTTGTATTTATGGCTTATTGGCTTATAATTAGAATACTATTACAGCAAGAACGATAAATACAGCTCACAGTCAGAGAGAGGGGGGAAGAGGAGATGGGCAAACGGGTGGGAGGCAATGGACGCAGAAAGCAGAAAGAACCAGATGAAGAAAGGGAGGAGGCAGGAGGATATGGAGAACAGAGTATGTAACCTCCTCCTCACTTATCGACCTTAATGACAGTGAAAAATTAAACCGCGTGTACCTAATGGGAATTTGGGAAAAGCAATCGTCACCGAAGTTAATCTGTCGGTAAAGAGGGAGGAAAGGGATACATCTAAATGAAAGGAAAAATGCAAATGAAATTGGTGGAAATTAATTTTGAGAAAAGGGTAAAATTAATAAAGAAAGTAAATGTGCGGTCGTCACGTTAACAATTAATTGGCGTTAATAAGATATTTGAGATTTGGGGGAAATTATGGTCGCCAGTCCTATGAACAACTACTATAATAACTGAAAAAGAAAGGTTATTGCACATATAATTAGCACTAATGCGTGGTAACTGAAGGTTGACATGTGTTGTGTGAAAACTGAAAGTTTGTCAGAAGTAATAAATTTCGCTACACTCTGACTTAATTTAGCAAAAGAATTAATAAAACCGGAAAATTGAAAGTTAATTTAGTGACTGAAATTAATAGTGAGATTTGTTTCTGAAGCACTACGAACTTCAGCAAAATAAGGTTAGTCTTGGGCTACCTCAACAATCATTTCAAAAGCTACTTGAATCTACGCAAATTAGAAATAAGAGATTTAACTTTCAACTTGAATTAAATGATTCTGAACAATTAACAATAGTAACATTTAGTACGTACCAAGCCGAGCTGTAGTCACAGGTAAGCTAAAATATGGTAACAAAACTCGCACTGTTAATTTGTGCTTGCGTAATCTAAATACTGTAGCCAGCTATGAATACCTTCACTGAACTTTGAAATTAAAGCAGTGAAATCGAATGATGCTGGCGTTTGAATTTCAACGACACTCGTGTTCATTCCGTAAAAGGAAGGGACCCGCCTTGGTAATGCAATTGGGACAATGAGCAACAAAGGTTCATGCTACGTTGCTGTAATTTAGTTATGAAAATGCAACAGTATGAAAAGCTGAGGTCTGCCATACAGTTCTAAAATTTTACGTGCTACCAGTCTTCCTTGTTGGTTCATTGAAGGTTTGAAGTCGTCGATCGAGGAGGTGGCAACAGTCACTCATTGTCGGCCGTCGCTGTTGCAGAAGCTGGATGTTGGCGCGCCTTTTTCTCGGCACGGTCTCCAGCCGAAACGGGCTCTTGATGTGTGCCAGCTAACGCTTCCCGTCCGCGACACCATGTCAGAAACTAACATAGCAAGTCGAGCGCAATTACATGCTGCCAAACCCCGAAAGCGCGGCAACTCGCGGGAGCGTCACACAACACACCTGCTCCACTGCCCCCCTCCAGCCAGACTCCACTCTGCTTGCGCTCCGCGCGGCAGAGTTAATACTCTCAAAGATCGTAAACGCTTTGGTTCTCCACACGTCCTATCGATGTAATGGTTCGATAGCATAGTTTTCCCTAGGCAAGACCCAGCGTAAAATACAAATAGTATTTACAAAACAAACCAATTATACATCGACATAAATGCATGTATATACAAATAGTAAAACAATTACAATATACAAAGACACAGAAATGTCATATCTTCAGGTAACAAAATAAGGAAAAAATTCATAGCACATTAGATGGAAATAGGAGGATATGCATTTCCGGCGTTACAAGTAGATGAGAGCATGGAGAGAGAGAGAGAGGAGAGGTGCTGGACAGAGAGGGGGGGGGGGAGAAAGGGGCCACAAGAGTTGGAGAGAGAGGGGGTGAAGAATAAGAATGGAAAAATGTGGAGGAGATGATGGGCAATGAAGATAGACAAAGACAGGGGTAGGAGGAGATTACAATGTATATCCAATTGCAATAAATTTTAGAAAAGTGTGCTTGCTCTTTCTTCTACATTTAACCAGACTGAGCGAATGCATCTCGTGGTGAGGAACAGCTAGTCTTCTGTATATATTTCTTACAGATTTCACGAAAAACAAAACGTTTGTTGCACATGTCTATCGCTTTTAGTTTTGGAGATATTTGATTTTGGAAGCAGGGACTCCTTCGCTGGACACCATGTACTAGACTGAGTCAGTGGAGAATGTTGGACACACAACAGATGTTTATAGCATGGTTACTGACCTCAGAGGGCATGGGTTTCCAGCGGCGAGGCTTTTCGGACGTACCGTGTCCCCATGGGAAGGGGGGCAGCATCCACGTGCCCCGCATCGCCACACCACCGCCACCGCCCCCGCTGTTCCATCTCATAGCTGCGAAAGATAAAAATGGCCAACGTTGCCCCGTGTGAGAGCGTCGCTGATTGTTCTGAAGGCGAAACAGTAAAACTGGGATGGCAATCGCGACTTACGTTCACTACAAGTTAAGAATAACAGTAAAATCAAATTTGAAGAGAAAAATGCAGGGTGTTTTAGGAACGACTTTAGGAGATGACAATGTAGACTAAATAAAAGATTCCATATACCATGTGTCCAATGATTATTGCTTACAAAAATATAGCTAGTTACAAAGATAAGTTTTCACTTCACATGTTCATGCCACAGTTGCGCGTTTCTGTATTGATTGTCATTGTATCTTTGAAGTGCAAGTTGTGCAGCTGTGCTTGAGTTAACGTAATTGTATTAGTCAGCTACGATCATGACAGCTGTTTGCTGGCAAATTCTATTACAGTGTTTAATTGTGCCACACGTATACTCAAACACATGTCTGGAGATGCCGCAGACACCTGTTGGATACCAACCTGACTGCCATTCATCACACAGCCTAACAACGAGCAGTGATGGTCTAATATGCTACTTCATTTCATACAAGGACCGAATTGCTGTCATCTGGAGCACCCTTACAGCACAGTGGTACATCCTATTTAGTTGCCCTTCATGGCTGGCCATTCTGAACATACATTTCAGCGAGATAATGCCCACCCACAGACGACATTTTCTACTGCTTGTCTTCATGCTTGCCAAACTCTACCTTGGCCAGTGAGGTCACCGTATCTCTCCCTAAATGACAACAAAAATGATTCAAATGGCTCTGAGCACTATGGGACTCAACTTCTGACGTCATTAGTCCCCTAGAACTTAGAACTAGTTAAACCTAACTAACCTAAGGACATCATACACATCCATGCCCGAGGCAGGATTCGAACCTGCGACCGTAGCGGTCTTGCGGTTCCAGACTGCAGTGCCTAGAATGGCATGGCCACTTCGGCTGGCTAAATGATAACATTTGGAGCATTATGGACATAAGTATTATCTTCATATACCCCACCCATATTTAACCATATTCATACAGGTTGTGTGGATAGGTCATAATCTTTTTGTGATTTTGTGTGTTTGTTGTTGACTTTCTTTGTCTGGATGAGATTAATGCATTACTTACACATTATAAGGTACAATACTATTTTCCATCAGTACCTAGTTCTTTAAAATTATATTGGATACGTATTACATTTTTCAGCTTTGATGTTACTGACAATATATCAGACGATATGCATTACACTATATGTTATGAGGATGTATAGCAATATTATCCGACATTTACATGAGTCAGATAGTCATATATGTGTGATTTTCTTTTATGGCAGTACATAATATATGGATGCATTCACACATGAATGTTGTTCAACTCTGAATAGTTTCTCATGTGGATTTTTCGTATATTCTGTATATGTTATGACATATGTGGTTTCTTGCATTTGACCTTTTGACATGTCTTGGAAATCCATTTTATATATATGACATAAGCATGCTCCTATATAGTTTGTCCCTCAGCATTTTATACTTTGACCCTACCTACAGATGTGTTTATATTATCATTTTGACAGCTTACCATACTGCCACTTAGATTTTGTTGAGGCTGTCCTTCTGCAAGGGCTACTTTCTCATGGATGTGTAGATGATATTCATCCTTCACATTATCTTGAGTTCTACATATACTCTGTATGGTATGACATAGGTGATTCTCAAAATTTGGTCTCTTGACGCATTTTTGGGCATTCATTTTTACATATGACATAAATAACCCTATATTCGATTTTCAGCTTAGTATTTTATGACTTTAGTGTGACATATAGATATATTTATAGTGTCATTTAGATAGTTTTACTTATATTGAGACTAAGATATTGTTGATGCTGTCCTTCTGCAAGGACTGCTTGCATATATATGTATATTTCTTTGGTTTACTTATTCCTGAAGTTGTAGATTCTTTCATATGTGTATCATTTTCTACAGCTATTTTTGTTGTTTAATAGATTAACACAGGATTGTGCAGTTTAATGTATCATCCAACTGACCAATAAAAATCATGGAATATTAATTAATGAATTTGGTAATAAATAGTACATTTGAACAATGTATAGAGTGTAAATTCGTTACACTATACTTCACGTGTGTGAAAATGGATGTATCCATCGGTTTTATCAATTGATTGCTGTAAATTCGCTTGTATGGTATTGTCCTTGATTCTTATTCTGTTTTTAATCTGTCTTTGTGTTGCATGGTTGGTAAGTCGATGAAGATATCATTACTGTTTATGCTTCCAGACCTAAAGATCGCGTTCTGAAGCACCGAAACTAATAGCAATATAATAAATAACATCGAAAGGATGGCTTAAGGTGTTCCATTTTATTGTATTATGGGCTGGGCCATCCAACCATCTCGAGATCTTAAAGATCTAGCACACCAATTGGACAGAATTTGTCGTGCTATCCCTCAGGACGACATCCAACAACTCTATCAATCAATGCCAAAACAAATAACTGCTTGCATAAGGGCAAAGGTGCGCCAATGCTTTATTGACTTACTTTGTGATGCTCTTTCTCTTGAATAAATCATTCAATTTACATGAAACTGCAGTAATTTGTTTGTCTTCATATGCACACCACGTATCTACTGATCTTGTCCAATTCGTGTAATTCTTTCATGGTGCATCATTTTTTCCTAGAGTATATTTGCAAATGTTGAGTAAGCCAATAGGGTATTTCACGTATGGGATTTGAAGTGAAAAACCTGCTGTTGCTTAAAGAGCGTACAGCAGGTGAGAGTCTAATTCAGGTGCCAGATCAGGAGTGTTTTCATTAAACTGCATGAAGCTAGTGCAGTGAAGAATGTCTATGAAGTAGGAGCCCTTATTCAAATCGTATATTGTAGTCATTCAACAAGCTCTCGCAGAAATTCTATGTGTGTTGTCTTCCCATGCAAGAATTTGACACACATTACGTATGCACAGTATCCATCCGCATCATTTAAAGCAGCTTCATCACCTTAGTGCAAAACATACAGATACACAATTGGAATTTTGTCGCTAGATAATTGCTAGTCACCCAGTAATCCGATTAACAATGTATACTGATGAAACCACTTACATTCTTAACATTGTCAATAACACTCATAACTCACTTCGATAGTTCGAAGAAAGCCCACAAGCATTTGTAAATACACATTTTCAAGGATGCTTTTCTGTAAATATGTAATGGGTAGTATAAACAGTTGACTGGGCTGTTCTATTGCTGCATCTTTTACAATCTCCAGCTGTTTTGATTTTCTTGAAAACTAACTTCCAATATTACTGAAAGAGGTTTCTTTGGCTGCAAGAATGGCTGTGTCCTTCCAGCATGACAGGGACGCTGTATATTCTAGTCATCAGGTGATATATCACTTAAACATAACATTCCCAGAAACATATATCAAAAGAAATTGTGACTTCTTGAGCAGCACGGTCTCTGATCCTTACCATTTTAGACTGTTATCTGTGGAGAAGTATACAGGCAAAAACTAAACATAAGGGATGATCTTATGACTGAGAATAGAGCTACCCTCATAAAAGAACTCCAAGTTACTTAAGGGGAACTAGAAGTGGTGCTGTCAAGAAAATTCGAAAGTGCGTAGAACTCAGAATTGGTATTTATCAAAATCGACTTTACACTGAATAATTTTCCTTTACAGAACTCCATCTGTGGGTATTTGTTTGGGTTACATTCTAACAACTCTATCTCTGTTACCAATAAAAGTTAGATACATGTTATATGGAATGTTTTATTAGAAATAGTTTATACTATCTGCTCCGGAAATATTTATTACAGCAAAAGAGTGACAGAATTGACATTAAAAATATATTACAAGGTAAAAAGTGCAAAAAAAAAGTCTGCAAACGTCCCTTCACTCACCGGTGCAGGTCATTCCGCCTCTTCACACTACACAACAGACCAGCAACATATTTGCGCAGTAGTGTGACCCTCTGCTGCTCATCAACAGGTTGAATGCTGTGCTACAACTAGATCGTTTCCTGTAACACATTAAAGGTGTCAGACACATAACACACCTTCCACTGGATTCGTGAAACAACTTCAGTTACATCAATATGTCACACAACATAATTATATGCAAAAGTAGGAATTTTATTGATATGCAAATCAAATAAACAAGCCAACATATCATGAATATAACCCACTAACACACTATGAATTGCACGCAAGTAATTTCCCAGACCTTAGCTACGAGATGCAGTTCTGAGGAGAGTAGAATTTTTCGATGGCAATGCCCACCCCCTGTTGAGCTGAAACCTTCACAGTGGGACATCCAGCAGACACAGTTCGATGCCGGATCAGGTAGGCAGGCCGCTGGCAAAAGCCGCCCTTGTCCCTGCTTTGGGAAGTCTTTCTGCAGCAAAATGGCTGGGGACAGCAGATAAACGTTCATAGTAACCCAACTCAAAACATTGGTGACTCAGTGTGGCCACCTGCGTTAAAACCCACATGGAGAAAAGCTGTCACAGTATTATGTAGCAGAAGTGTAACCCTGCCCTACAAAAGAAATGACGACTTTAAAACTCTAGTGGGTGGAGTTATAACGAGTACAAATGCTCTGATTGGACAGAAAGAAAAAGCGTGCCCACCAGCTTTGATATAGACAACATACAAACAGAAAAATTCCCTCTTCTATTGCAACAAATCGTCGTGTGTCTGAGCACGGCAACTCAGTTATGCGAATACTTGTTCACAGGTTCATCTTAACTCTTAAGGAGCTAAACTGCAAAATCTCCTAGTACAGAGAATTGCAGCGACCACTGACAGCTAAGGCTTGTGAGCAATTTGAGGGCAACAACGTACGTGCTATTCCAGCCAAATAGCATGTACCATGCCAATTAACTTAGCTATGGAATAACTATATGTCTCGACTTCACTGAAGACGTAGGAAATATATCAGACTGTTGTTTAACAGTCTAGAGACATTTAGAATATATTCTCAGGTTGATAGCTCGTGCCGACAGCAGCCAGTGTCGCCGCCAACGAAAGATAAACACGCGTGCTCGCGCTATGCCAGCAAGTAATATTCAATTGACACTCAAAACTGCGGTCGTCTCCGTCTCTCCTAATTTTTTCATACATTCAGCCATGACCTGTATTTAAACATATTCACGATTGTCGAGTTTAATTGGAAGGAAAACACGTGATATATCTGATCTAACGAAAGGGATTGGTCAGACACTGCATAATGCTGTATACTCTGAAGTTATTGAACTGTTTACGTGTCCTATACAGAC
Organism: Schistocerca cancellata; assembly: GCF_023864275.1. Lineage (NCBI taxonomy): Eukaryota > Metazoa > Arthropoda > Insecta > Orthoptera > Acrididae > Schistocerca > Schistocerca cancellata. The sequence goes on along the minus strand of NC_064634.1, from coordinate 139,660,625 downwards.
CCCATTCATTTTGGAGTATTTTCATAGTGTATTTTAGCTTAATTGATATCTCTGGCACAAATTGTATTTAATTTGTTTGTATTTTATCGACCCCCAGACATGATCACCAACCATTTTACCATTAAAGAACCTTAGAATAATTAGGAATTTTGCCTCTCAGTTGTGAACACCCAGTGTCAATATTTTACAGTCTTGTACATATCATAATAATGATTATTACTTCATGAAGTCTTACTTAAAGTAAAAATAAACCTTAGTAACGAAAATCTAAGATTTTCGTTTTTGCTAACATATTGTTCCTCCTGAACCTGTACACTAATTTCTGTTAGTTATAATGTTTCCTTTTTGGTGGAACTGACATTGAGATCTTTGTCTGATTACATCACTGTCTATTCTGCTACACTCTTCTGAACTCTGCAAGGTGAGTTGGTGTCTTCCTACCTTGCAGGCCCTGGGTTGAAAACCAAATTCCTAAAACACTCACAGAACGTCCTTCTGCAACTGTGGTAGGAAGATAGATCAGAACCAGCCTCACACGTGTTAACCATGTTAGCCATATTAGCCATGTAAACTTTGAGCTAACTACGTAATTAAATACATACTTACAGGAGCTGGACAAAAATATGGAAACTCCGAAAGAAATATATGCTTGAACATAAAAGCAGATTCTAGCCAAGAATGTAGACTGTGCACTTGTATTTGACCACTGAAAGCACCTATACCATATCCTCAATATGTTGTAAGTATCGGTCATGGTCAGAATAGTGTTCTGTGCAGTGGTGAGTACATTACGTCAGAGCTAAGTGAGTTCAAACATGGCCAAATTGTTGGTTCTCGTATGGTGGCTGCTTCCGTAAGCAAGTGAGCAGAAGTGTTTTGTTTTTCAAGAGACAACGTATCAAAGATTTATACAGCACCCAGAGAAAGTGGAAAAGCATCACCCACTGAGTCACACTGCGGGCAAAGGTGTATGTTGATTGATCGATTGATCGTTAGAGATGGTCAACGAAGAGAACTGTGACGAAAAAAATAAGAGGATAACAGCAGCAAAAGTCACTGCAGAACTGAATGACACATTCGCGAACCATGTCAGCATGAAAACAAGAAGGAATGAAGTTCCATAAGCAAGGAATTACAGGGTGAATTGGAATTCCAAATTTATCCATCGCTAGTGCAAACGCCAGTGAAAGGAAAGCGTGCTACCAGACCCACGAAACCTGGACTGTGGAACAATGGAAGAAAGTACTTTGGTCGAATGAGTCTTGTTTCACAATATTTACAACTTCTGGCTGAGTTTACGTCCCAAGAGTGAAACATTGCGGGGGGTCTGGTGGTATTCCATGAGGCTAATGGTTATTTTTCAAGGTCACATTACTACTGTTGGTTATGTGACCATTTTGGCTGATCAGTACTGTCCCATTGTGCAATATGGTGATTCCTTGTATCGAGATCTCATAGCCTCTGTTCACGCAGTTTGCATGATTCTGGACTGATTTTATGAGCAGGAGGACGAATTACCGCGTCTCCCTTGGCCACCACAATCAGCAGATCTCAATGTTATATAGGCATTGAGGTCTGTCTTGTAGACAAGGGTGTGTAATCACCTTATAACTAATAAGAGTTTCGGGATCTTTGATTTATAGTAGTTTACGATACCAAGTCTGCAAGACGATATTTGGGATTATATTCTTTTTTCAACTAAATTTAGTAGAAAATTAAGTCTGAGGTACAGTACAAAAGGTGGGTCTATTGGTTTGGTATGTTATATGGGAATATTTGTTTAAATTTCACATTTTTCCAAGTTATTCTGTTATACTTTAGAACATTATTTTTATTTTTCATCTTAAAAGAAGTCTGTTATCCAGTAATTTCAGTTTGTTTTATTTGACGATAAATTGCATGTATGTCGTACTTTAAAATATGTTGGTTATAAAATTTCTCATAACATTTTATTCACCATTAAACCAAGCACTTTTAAAGCAAACTCAATTTTTTATAAAAAAACACTAATATGAAAGAAAATATAGAATTCTTATTTTGACGATAAGGGATACACTGTAACTTTTACAAAACTCGGTTCCAATTTAAGTACAAAAAACATAAAATTATTTTTATTTTCAGAAATTTTACTAACCTCAAGAGACGTGTTTTATTTGCAACTGTTGACTCACATATGTTGAAAACTACGTGCGAAAGTTAAAGTGACAAGTTGCCATTTTAGAACAATCTAGAACTGCGTGCTGTAGCATATCATTTTTCATACACGCCAAAGAAGTAGTTAGTGTTTGTAACTGGTTCGAGTGCTACAATCTTTGTCTGGATGCGCTGGCCGCTGTGGTAGAGCGGTCCAGGCGCTTCAGTCCGGAACCACGCGGCTGCTACGGTCGCAGATTCGAATCCTGCTTCTGGCATGGATGTGTGTGATGTCCTTAGGTTACTTAGGTTTACGTAGTTCTAAGTCTAGGGGACTGGTGACCTCAGATGTTAAGTCCCAAGTTCTTAGAGCCATTTGAACCATTTTTTGTCTGGATGCGGAGTAGTGAGTTAATCTTTGTGCTGTGCACAGAATGTGCGTGAAAAACTACTATTTATACTGGAAACTGTAATTTATGTTGAAAATACATTCGTAATGTTTTACGAAATTGTTCACTGAGGACAGTGATCAGTATGAAATGTACGTATGCTGGAAAGAAGACTAGCGATTTCCAGAAAACTGAAGCACAAACTTCATTTTTGTCATGTATAAAAGGGAAATAAAAGAAATGTGATACAAATGTGAATAAGTATCTTCACTAAATGTTCGACAAACCGGTACATTAACATCATCCCCTAGAGAAGAAGAAGTCTCGAGCCACAAATACACTCCTGGAAATTGAAATAAGAACACCGTGAATTCATTGTCCCAGGAAGGGGAAACTTTATTGACACATTCCTGGGGTCAGATACATCACATGATCACACCGACAGAACCACAGGCACATAGACACAGGCAACAGAGCATGCACAATGTCGGCACTAGTACAGTGTATATCCACCTTTCGCAGCAATGCAGGCTGCTATTCTCCCATGGAGACGATCGTAAAGATGCTGGGTGTAGTCCTGTGGAACGGCTTGCCATGCCATTTCCACCTGGCGCCTCAGGTGTACCAGCGTTCGTGCTGGACGTGCAGACCGCGTGAGACGACGCTTCATCCAGTCCCAAACATGCTCAATGGGGGACAGATCCGGAGATCTTGCTGGCCAGGGTAGTTGACTTACACCTTCTACATCTACATCTACATCTACATCCATACTCCGCAAGCCACCTGACGGTGTGTGGCGGAGGGTACCTTCCGTACCTCTATCGGTTCTCCCTTCTATTCCAGTCTCGTATTGTTCGTGGAAAGAAGGATTGTCGGTATGCCTCTGTGTGGGCTCTAATCTCTCTGATTTTATCCTCATGGTCTCTTCGCGAGATATACGTAGGAGGGAGCAATATACTGCTTGACTCTTCGGTGAAGGTATGTTCTCGAAACTTCAATAAAAGCCCGTACCGAGCTACTGAGCGTCTCTCCTGCAGAGTCTTCCACTTCTAGAGCACGTTGGGTGGCACGGGATACATGCGGACGTGCATTGTCCTGTTGGACCAGCAAGTTCCCTTGCCGGTCTAGGAATGGTAGAACGATGGGTTCGATGACGGTTTGGATGTACCGTGCACTATTCAGTGTCCCCTCGACGATCACCAGTGGTGTACGGCCAGTGTAGCAGATCGCTCCCCACACCATGATGCCGGGTGTTGGCCCTGTGTGCCTCGGTCGTATGCAGTCCTGATTGTGGCGCTCACCTGCACGGCGCCAAACACGCATACGATCATCATTGGCACCAAGGCAGAAGCGACTCTCATCGCTGAAGACGACACGTCTCCATTCGTCCCTCCATTCACGCCTGTCGCGACACCACTGGAGGCGGGCTGCACGATGTTGGGGCGTGAGCGGAAGACGGCCTAACGGTGTGCGGGACCGTAGCCCAGCTTCATGGAGACGGTTGCGAATGGTCCTCGCCGATACCCCAGGAGCAACAGTGTCCCTAATTTGCTGGGAAGTGGCGGTGCGGTCCCCTACGGCACTGCGTAGGATCCTACGGTCTTGGCGTGCATCCGTGCGTCGCTGCGGTCCGGTCCCAGGTCGACGGGCACGTGCACCTTCCGCCGACCACTGGCGACAACATCGATGTACTGTGGAGACCTCACGCCCCACGTGTTGAGCAATTCGGCGGTACGTCCACCCGGCCTCCCGCATGCCCACTATACGCCCTCGCTCAAAGTCCGTCAACTGCACATACGGTTCACGTCCACGCTGTCGCGGCATGCTACCAGTGTTAAAGACTGCGATGGAGCTCCGTATGCCACGGCAAACTGGCTGACACTGACGGCGGCGGTGCACAAATGCTGCGCAGCTAGCGCCATTCGACGGCCAACACCGCGGTTCCTGGTGTGTCCGCTGTGCCGTGCGTGTGATCATTGCTTGTACAGCCCTCTCGCAGTGTCCGGAGCAAGTATGGTGGGTCTGACACACCGGTGTCAATGTGTTCTTTTTTCCATTTCCAGGAGTGTACATTCACAGAATAAGACGAACATTAAAATTTGTGCTCATTACATCATCCAATTTAGAACTGTTTTTTAACATCTCTATTTCTAGTGCTATATAACTACGCATTTGATGAAAAAATGTAATTAATTACCACCAAATTCCGTAACAGTGACTTTTAAATGGGCATAGGAAGCAACAGCGTTAGAACCTTCATCATCGCTACTGAATTTGTCACTATTTTGTAGAGAGAATGTTATAGGATTTTCTTGAAGATCATTCAGGACCTGTATTTACTCATTCAAAGACGACTGAGAGGTGTTTTGAATGCAGTGTGTCTCCTACACAATATTACGCATGTGTCGTATTGTTTTTTTGTTTTTGGTGTTTTCATAGTTTTATCCATCCACCGTACCTCTCTTTCTGTCAGTTTCTCCCGTTCTCTTTCATCTCTCTTTCTTTCCTTTTTGCAGTATCAGTTTTCAATTAATTACATAGCCACATTAATTTATGTATTTACGAATTACACTAGGTTCAGCTAGCAGTAAGCCACTGCTTCTTCGAGAAGATGACGGAATGTGTTGACCGTTGCTCTTTACCGTGATAAGAGGATACTTCCATACTGAACAGCTTGTCAAGAAAAGTCTTAACATTGACCTGTTCAGTAAACGTTCATGAGCAGTTGTGAGAACGTCGTGACTCAGCTGCCATCAAAAACTCACGAAAATTTATGAAAACTGGATCCAAGGTGCACACAACTCGCTCAATTACTCCCCAGACGTGCTTTCTGTGTGTAGCTGGAAATCACCCTGACTTTCGTCCATGATTGGAGTGTGATGGGGTGGCTACCGAGGAATAAAGGTACGTTCATCTATGCATGCTGTCTTCTCTACAGGAAGTACAGAGTCACCCATTGTCCAAATACTATAACTGTTAGTGGCTTACGGATGGCAGGTCTAGGGCCCTTTTACTGGGTAGAAAGGGGCTAGATATACCTTAGAGTACAACACACGCATTCCCCTAACCAACAAGTTCGAGGTGCCATCTTGCACTGAAACTGAAACTAAGCCAGTGAGATTCACTTCATTGCTGGGATCTGCGTCCCGTGTGAAAGGGAGATAAACTTAAAAGAGAAAGGGCCTATTAATACTGGGCAATTCCAATGTACGGCGCGGGCTTTCAAATAACTACGGACCCTCAGACTCAACGTTGCAATATTGTGGGTTTTGGCTGGTTTCGTTTTCTAGGGTCTGGAATACTTAGTTGCCGCATTACAGGCCAAATACTGCTGAGTCTACAGTATACGATGAAAATCCACACATGAATTGAATGGTCGAAGGTTACTATCACTCGAATTATGAATGTAACATATAAATTTGAAAGATTGCAATTAAATAAAATCTACAGGTACTATCTTAACGACTTTAAATGATGAGTAAGATAGCAGAAGTACTTTTGAGAATGCGGTATATTTCTGTAAAACACTTATTGGTATCGATGGTCCAGCAATTAAATAAAACATAAGTTGAATAACAGGGAAACAATAGAGTCCTACAGCACGTAATTAGTTATGAACAGCAACACAGCTAACGAGATATTCACTTCTAGACGCACACTACGTCTTCACTGTAGAAGCCACGGAAATCTCACAAGTGCACAAGTCGGCACTCCGAAATACTTCTATCACCCGCGACCACGCGCAAACCGCCCCACACTCTCCCAGTCTCTCCGCGACTCCGCGTCTGTCGCGCCGTCGCGTCCAGCACTTTCCCGTCCCGTGCGACTGTCCCGAACTCCCTGCACCCTTCACCAGAACTCGCTTCCTTCCAGTCTCCCCATTTACGAGCGCTGTGATTGGCTAGAGCGCTCGGCTATGTCTTCATACCAACGCCCCCACACAAACATAATGAACCACATTCGAAGTACTGGACTTACATTTAAATAACTTGAAATTATATAAATATTCCAGTGGCTGGACCATAAACACGCTCTAATACACATTATTATATACATAAACAAATTAAATAAACATATATCGAAAGAAAAGAAGCAAAAGGTAGGCCAGGAGCCTAATGTCTCTGTGCTTTCTAACACACAGTAAATATTTAACCAATTTCTTCATGAATAGCATATACCGGATATAAAAAAAGACATAGATGAATAAATATATTCATAAGCATGCTGCTACCGTTTCTTCGTGTAACTGTGGAGTACTTACGGCCTGACGCGATCGATAGTAATTGGCCACTTTAACCTCGAATAACTCATGTAATATTTAGGTTACATGGCTGTAATTGATACCAATTTTGGTTTACACTAATAGTTTTCTAAAGACACGTCGATCGACGAAATCGGAAGAACCGTTTAGATTTTGGAAATTAGTTGCTGGGTGTTACTTGCATAATTCATAGTGAGATACTAAACGTTAAACTAATAAAGATATTGAAAATTTGATTACACCATCAGAATCGTCATGCAAATAATGGTAATGCACATGTTTCTTTTTGAGGTATCATGATTCCTCTGGCTACTATTAATTTCTATATGAACTGTGAAATGTCTGCCATTAAGGTTTCACGCAGTCCGCCATCTTTGGCACTCCCGGCGTGTCTCCTTCATCAACATAGCGTCACCGTGGAACTCCCAGCCACGCGGCCCCTGTACCCCTCTTGCTTTGGCCAGCGTCTGGTACCACGTGTTCGGCCTGCCGACCGGCCCGCGCCAGCCAAACGGCCCAGGCGGCCACTACTTCCTCCGAACTTAGAATACTTTCAGGGCATGACGACTCGCCCGTTACAACGGTGTATAATGCACTCCTTAGGGAATCTGGCTGAAGGGATGACCACATCTGATATCCAACCATAGGTTACAGCTGCAGAGTGTCAGCACGAATCGTCGGGAACAGATTACGAGGGGACGGTGCGTTTCCATACATCGTTTACGTTAGCACTTACATGGTGTAGATCCAGAGTCCAGTGTGACATCATGTGGCACTCTTCAGAGTTCAGCAATGAGTCTCTCATCTGTTTGTGGCGGTCACATTGACGTCAACGTGTCTATGGAATGACTAGTGACAGATCGTAAGAAGTGGTGATCCTTGAGACCCAGACCCACACTTCTCTCGGCACCAATTAACCACACGGTAGTACTCTCGACTAGAAGACTGGTGCCCGGGAGTCCGTCACTTGTAACACCATCCTGGCAGTCCTCATTGGTCGGCGGCCTGGAGGTTCTTTACTGGCGACGATGTTCTTAGCACCGTCCTGAATGTCCGTAGGAATCTTCGAGGCACCGATTCCGGCAGTACCGACAGAGCCGTCCAAAATTAGTCTAGTGCGATCTCCGTTTGATTAACAGGGTCAATAAATCTGAGAAAATAACCGGTTGTGCAGCAGCGGTAGCACTTCCCTGGCTTCACACTCACCACTACCGCCATGCAGCAATGCTGCTCAGTCGCTGCTCGAGTACTAGATATTCTGCCAGACGTATCGATAGAATGAATATCGCACTACACTAATGTAGATCTGCTCCAGCGAATAAGCACGTAAAATTCTGCTTCAAAAATCTTTTGTCAGTAACGGAAAATTAATCGACTCTCTCCGTCGATACTGGGGGTCGCATGCAGACATTATTGGCAGTATTTTCTTGGTCTGACTCCAGCTACATATTGCAAAAACGAAGTCGCAAATATCTGCAAAAATACTTGAGAAAATGCGTCTGAGATTCGTGCATGACATCCAGTACAATGTGTGCGTGTGTTAGTTGTGTGTGTGTGTGTGTATTTCATTCAATTAATTTGAAGATGGTTCATTCACTTAAATTATGTACATACAATCTGAAATAAGCCAACAAATAGTAGGATGGAGCCATGCGTGCACTGAGAGGTTTCCCCTTTAAGTTATGGCGAGATACCGCAGACATAATAAATACCATAGGGAAATAATTAACTAATTACCGTACTTTAATGTTGCTTGGATTCTTAGACATTTATTTTTAATGGTGTTGTTGTTGATTGTTCTTCCTCTCAGGTGACCCTTCTTTTACGGACATGTGTGATATATGACTCGTAGAGGAAAGGATAATGTAGCCTTCCACAAATTCGTCACTGACAAACGACATCTGGTCAGCCGCAAAAAATATGTTTGCGAAGACGTATTATCTAAGAACCAACTCCTTATTCTGTAGGATCATTATCGCCTTGGTTAATATTACAATGAGTCCCTTCCTCGCAGATGAATTGTAGCAACTGATGCAAAACGATGTTCACTGATGTCTTCCTTGTGCTCTAAGACCATCGGTGGCATGTCTTGCCTCTAAAGAGGATGAAGCTTTTTCTTTTCCGAGCCTCATTCTTGAGGCATATTTCTCAGCAGTTCCAAAAATGCACTGTCGTCGCAACTACTGCCACAAAGATAATATTTTGTTTGACGGAATTACATGGCATTTTTATCCTGATCTGGCACCTTACAGTGCTCAAATTTTGGCGATCTTAAAAATCACATTTGTAAACAGCTACGCAATGAGATCGCACTCAATTTTATTTCAGCGACTTACACGAAAATTCGTTCTATTATTCTTTTTTGTCTCTTGGAAATATAAATACATTAATGGTTCTGAAAGCCATTCGTTTTTCATTTACTCGTATTAAAGAGTGTATCTTTTAGTTATTTTATTAAGTACCGTGTGAAAGAAATTCCACTTATTTTGGAATAACAGTTGACCACTGTGGCCTCATTGTAAAATTATGTTTCATTGCTAGTAAACCGGTCATACCAGAGCAGTGGCTAAGACATTGTACTCATACTGCACAAAAGCAATATCCAATGCTCGTATAGTCACAGTGATTTAGGTTAGGTTTCATGTTTTGTGATGGCCTTTTCTTTTTGTAAAATATATAAAATTTACGGTCATCATCATCATCATCATAATTTAAGACTGATTATGCCTTTCAGCGTTCAGTCTGGAGCATAGCCCCCCTTATACAGTTCCTCCATGATCCCCTATTCAGTGCTAACATTGGTGCCTCTTCTGATGTTAAACCTATTACTTCAAAATCATTCTTAACCGAGTCCGGGTACCTTCTCCTCGGTCTGCCCCGACTCCTCCTACCCTCTACTGCTGAATCCATGAGTCTCTTGGGTAACCTTGCTTCTCCCATGCGTGTAACATGACCCCACCATCTAAGCCTGTTCGCCCTGACTGCTACATCTATAGAGTTCATTCCCAGTTTTTCTTTGATTTCCTCATTGTGGAGACCCTCCTGCCATTGTTCCCATCTACTAGTACCTACAATCATCCTAGCTACTTTCATATCCGTAACCTCAACCTTGTTGATAAGGTAACCTGAATCCACCCAGCTTTCGCTCCCATAAAACAAGGTTGGTCAAAAGATTGAACGGTGCACAGATAACTTAGTCTTGGTACTGACTTCCTTCTTGCAGAAGAGCGTAGATCGTAGCTGAGCGCTCACTGCATTAGCTTTGCTACACCTCGCTTCCAGTTCTTTCATTATGTTGCCATCCTGTGAGAATATGCATCCTAAGTACTTGAAACCGTCCACCTGTTCTAACTTTGTTCCTCCTATTTGGCACTCAATTCGTTTATATTTCTTTCCCACTGCCATTACTTTCGTTTTGGAGATGCTAATCTTCATACCATAGTCCTTACATTTCTGATCTAGCTCTGAAATATTACTTTGCAAACTTTCCATCGAATCTGCCAACACAACTAAGTTATCCACATATGCAAGACTGCTTATTTTGTGTTCACATATCTTAACCTCACCCAGCCAGTCTATTGTTTTCAACATATGATCCATAAATAATATGAACAACAGTGGAGACAGGTTGCAGCCTTGTCTTACCCCTGCAACTACTCTGAACCATGAACTCAATTTACCGTCAACTCTAACTGCTGCCTGACTATCCATGTAAAGACCTTTAATTGCTTGCAAAAGTTTGCCTCCTATTCCATAATCTTGTAGAACAGACAATAACTTCCTCCTAGGAACCCGGTCATATGCCTTTTCTAGATCTACAAAGCACAGATACAATTCCCTGTTCCACTCATAACACTTCTCCATTATTTGCCGTAAGCTAAAGATCTGGTCCTGACAACCTCTAAGAGGCCTAAACCCACACTGATTTTCATCCAATTGGTCCTCAACTAATACTCGCACTTTCCTTTCAACAATACCTGAGAAGATTTTACCCACAACGCTGATTAAAGAGATACCTCTGTAGTTGTTACAATCTTTTCTGTTTCCATGTTTAAAGATTGGTGTGATTATTGCTTTATGTCCAGTCTGATGGAACCTGTCCCGACTCCCAGGCCATTTTAATTATCCTGTGTAGCCATTTAAGACCTGACATTCCACTGTATATGATGAGTTCCGACTTAATTTTATCCACCCCAGCCGCTTTATTGCACTGCAATCTATTGACCATTTTTTCCACTTCCTCAAATGTGATTCTATTTCCATCATCATTCCTATCCCATTCTACCTCGAAATCTGAAACATTACTGATCGCATTTTCACCTACATTGAGCAACTCTTCAAAATATTCCCTCCATCTGCCCAAGGCATCCACAGGATTCACCAGCAGTTTTCCTGACCTGTCCAAAATACTTGTCATTTCCTTCTTACCTCCCTTTCGGAGACTGCTAATTACACTCCAGAATGGTTTTCCAGCAGCTTGACCCATAGTCTCCAACCTGTTTCCAAAGTCTTCCCACGATTTCTTCTTGGATGCTGCAATTATCTGTTTGGCTTTGTTTCTTTCTTCAACATAACTTTCTCTGTCTACCTGGGTTCTGGTATGTAGCCATTTTTGATACGCCTTCTTTTTCCTTTTACAGGCTGCCTTGACTGTATCATTCCACCAAGCTGTTTGCTTCATCCTACTTTTACACACTACTGTTTCAAGACATTCTTTAGCCACTTCTAGTACTGTGTCCCTGTACCTTGTCCATTCCTTTTCCAATGACTGTAATTGACTACATTCAACTAACTGGTACCTTTCTGAGATCGCTGTTATGTACTTGTGCCTGATTTCCTTATCCTGAAGTTTCTCCACTCTTATCCTCCTACACATGGACCTGACCTCCTGCACTTTCGGCCTCACAATCCCAATTTCACTGCAGATTAAATAATGATCAGTGTCATCAAAGAATCCCCTGAATACACGTGTGTCCCTCACAGCCTTCCTGAATTCCTGATCTGTTATCATATAGTCAATGACAGATCTGGTTCCCCTGCCTTCCCAAGTATACCGGTGAATGTTCTTATGTTTGAAAAAGGAGTTTGTGATTACTAAGCCCATACTGGCACAGAAATCCAAGAGTTGTTTCCCGTTCCTGTTGGCCTCCATATCCTCTCCAAATTTACCCATAACCTTTTCATACCCTTCTGTTCGATTTCCAATCCTGGCGTTAAAATCACCCATGAGCAGAACACTGTCCTTGTCCTTTACTCTAACAACTACATCACTGAGTGCCTCATAAAAACCATCCATCTTATCTTGATCTGTCCCTTCACAATGCGAATATACTGACACAATCCTAATTTTCTTGCTAGACACTGTCAAATCTATCCACATCAGTCGTTCGTTTACATACCTTATTGCAACTACGCTGGGTACCATTTCTTTCCTGATGTAAAGCCCTACACCCCATTGTGCTATTCCTGCTTTGACTCCTGACAGGTAGACCTTGTATTCTCCCACTTCTTCTTCTTTCTCACCCCTTACCCGAATGTCACTAACAGCTAAAACGTCCAGCCCCATCTTACTTGCAGCCTCTGCCAGCTCTACCTTCTTCCCAGAGTAGCCCCCATTGATATTAATAGCTCCCCATCTCATTACCATTTGTTTGCCAAGTCGTATCTTAGGAGGCCCTGGATTGTCAGTTAGAGGTGGGACTCCGTCACCTCCAAAGGTCCGAGGCATTTTGCTCTGATTGTTGCCAGCATCATATTTAAAGTACCAGGGAAGCAGGTTGCTAGTCTTACTTGCCCCGAGTCCCATTGGGTTTTACCCCTAACGGCTGAGGGACTAACCGGTGGATTTGGTAGTCTTTGCCGTATGCGCACAAAGGTGACCACGACTCAGAATATGTCCGAGATGCCCAGCCTTATTCCAAAGTAACTGGTATCCCGACTGTCGGGACCACTTACTTGGCCACTCATACGTTGCCCGTGGTTCATGAACTAGGACATGACTACAGGATTTACGGTGTGAATGTAAAATGACTCGTTCCACATATTTACGATCTATCGTGCAAAATGATCCATGGAGCATTTAATTGACTATCTAACTCACCTATAACTCTGCAGTGTCTCTAATAACGTGGATGCCAGCTGAACACTAAGCCCTGACAGTCTTCCGTATGACGAAGGACAAGAATTAGTTCAAGCAGATTTCTGGAATTTCTCGCAAACCGGAAAGGAAGGCAACCAGACTTCGCTGGCTCCCACGTCTGACACACAACTTCACGTGTCATTGTACATTGTGATCATTTAATTCTATTGGCCTTCACTCAGAGGTCGCAATTTAATAACGCGTCCGAACATGTAGTTCGTAGGAGACTAATTTCTCTCACCAGCCAGTGTACACTACGGCATTCATTTGTTCCTTAAACTGAAGTCAGTGACAAATGATTACGTAAAGCAGTCCTCAATCTGAACGAAGGATAGAATACGGGAGTTCGTTGCCAAACAAACGGCCAAGAGATAGCACATCATTACGTTCCTAGCTCGCTCAGACAGTTATGAGTGGAAGTTCCTCATGGTGTTCTAATCGCGGTGCAGCTGGCCATTTTTTACATGCAAAATAACTTATCTAAAGAGTAAGTGACTTTCAGCGCCATAAAAAACCTTACGGCCAATTAGGAATCGATTCTTTAGATTTTTACTCTCAGAGACTGAGCCACGAATCAAACTTAATTAGCAGGAATTACCCATTTGCCTGTGGAGACATGAACATTGTCTTGTGTAAAAATCGAACCCCATGAACCATGGACTTTGCCGTTGGTGGGGAGGCTTGCGTGCCTCAGCGATACAGATGGCCGTACCGTAGGTGCAACCACAACGGAGGGGTATCTTTTGAGAGGCCAGACAAACATGTGGTTCCTGAAGAGGGGCAGCAGCCTTTTCAGTAGTTGCAGGGGCAACAGTCTGGATGATTGACTGATCTGGCCTTGTAACATTAACCAAACGGCCTAGCTGTGCTGGTACTGCGAACGGCTGAAAGCAAGGGGAAACTACGGCCGTAATTTTCCCCGAGGACATGCAGCTCTACTGTATGATTAAATGATGATGGCGTCCTCTTGGGTAAAATATTCCGGAGGTAAAATAGTCCCCCATTCGGATCTCCGGGCGGGGACTACTCAGGAGGACGTCGTTATCAGGAGAAAGAAAACTGGCGTTCTACGGATCGGAGCGTGGAATGTCAGATCCCTTAATCAGGCAGGTAGGTTAGAAAATTTAAAAAGGGAAATGGATAGGTTAAAGTTAGATATAGTGAGAATGAGTGAAGTTCGGTGGCAGGAGGAACAAGACTTTTGGTCAGGTAATTACAGGGTTATAAATACAAAATCAAGTAGGGGTAATGCAGGAGTAGGTTTAATAATGAATAAAAAAATAGGAGTGCGGGTTAGCTACTACAAACAGCATAGTGAACGCATTATTGTCGCCAAGATAGACACAAAGCCCATGCCTACTGCAGTAGTACAAGTTTATATGCCAACTACCTCTGCAGATGTTGAAGAAGTAGATGAAATGTATGACGAGATAAAAGAAATTATTCAGGTAGTGAAGGGAGACGAAAATTTAATAGTCATGGGTGACTGGAATTCGTCAGTATGAAAAGGGAGAGAAGGAAACATAGTAGGTGAATATGGATTGGGGGGAAGGAATGAAAGAGGAAGCCGCCTTGTAGAATTTTGCACAGAGCATAACTTAATCATAGCCAACACTTGGTTCAAGAACCATAAAAGAAGGTTGTATACCTGGAAGAATCCTGGAGATACTAAAAGGTATCAGATAGATTATATAATGGTAAGACAGAGATTTAGGAACCAGGTTTTAAATTGTAAGACATTTCCTGGGGCAGATATGGATTCTGACCACAATCTATTGGTTATGAACTGCAGATTGAAACTGAAGAAACTGGAAAAAAGTGGGAATTTAAGGAGATGGGACCTGGATAAACTGAAAGAACCAGAGGTTGTAGAGAGTTTCAGGGAGAGCATGAGGGAACAATTGACAGGAATGGGGGAAAGAAATACAGTAGAAGAAGAATGGGTAGCTCTGAGAGATGAAGTAGTGAAGGCAGCAGAGGATCAAGTAGGTAAAAAGACGAGGGCTAATAGAAATCCTTGGGTAACAGAAGAAATATTGAATTTAATTGATGAAAGGAGAAAATATAAAAATGCAGTAAATGAAGCAGGCAAAAAGGAATACAAACGTCTCAAAAATGATATCGACAGGAAGTGCAAAATGGCTAAGCAGGGATGGCTAGAGGACAAATGTAAGGATGTAGAGGCTTGTCTCACTAGGGGTAAGATAGATACTGCCTACAGGAAAATTAAAGAGACCTTTGGAGAGAAGAGAACCACTTGTATGAATATCAAGAGCTCAGATGGCAACCCAGTTCTAAGCAAAGAAGGGAAGGCAGAAAGGTGGAAGGAGTATATAGAGGGTTTATACAAGGGCGATGTACTTGAGGACAATATTATGGAAATGGAAGAGGATGTAGATGAAGACGAAATGGGAGATAAGATACTGCGTGAAGAGTTTGACAGAGCACTGAAAGACCTGAGTCGAAACAAGGCCCCGGGAGTAGACAACATTCCATTTGAACTACTGATGGCCTCGGGAGAGCCAGTCATGAAAAAACTCTACCATCTGGTGAGCACGATGTATGAGACAGGCGAAATACCCTCAGACTTCAAGAAGAATATAATAATTCCAATCCCAAAGAAAGCAGGTGTTGACAGATGTGAAAATTACCGAACTATCAGTTTAATAAGTCACAGCTGCAAAATACTAACGCGAATTCTTTACAGACGAATGGAAAAACTGGTAGAAGCCGACCTCGGGGAAGATCAGTTTGGATTCCGTAGAAATGTTGGAACACGTGAGGCAATACTGACCTTACGACTTATCTTAGAAGAAAGATTAAGAAAAGGCAAACCTACGTTTCTAGCATTTGTAGACTTAGAGAAAGCTTTTGACAATGTTGACTGGAATACTCTCTTTCAAATTCTAAAGGTGGCAGGGGTAAAATACAGGGAGCGAAAGGCTATTTACAATTTGTACAGAAACCAGATGGCAGTTATAAGAGTCGAGGGGCATGAAAGGGAAGCAGTGGTTGGGAAAGGAGTAAGACAGGGTTGTAGCCTCTCCCCGATGTTATTCAATCTGTATATTGAGCAAGCAGTGAAGGAAACAAAAGAAAAATTCGGAGTAGGTATTAAAATTCATGGAGAAGAAGTAAAAACTTTGAGGTTCGCCGATGACATTGTAATTCTGTCAGAGACAGCAAAGGACTTGGAAGAGCAGTTGAACGGAATGGACAGTGTCTTGAAAGGAGGATATAAGATGAACATCAACAAAATCAAAACGAGGATAATGGAATGTAGTCAAATTAAGTCGGGTGATGCTGAGGGAATTAGATTAGGAAATGAGACATTTAAAGTAGTAAAGGAGTTTTGCTATTTAGGGAGTAAAATAACCGATGATGGTCGAAGTAGAGAGGATATAAAATGTAGACTGGCAATGGCAAGGAAAGCGTTTCTCAAGAAGAGGAATTTGTTAACGTCGAGTATAGATTTAAGTGTCAGGAAGTCGTTTCTGAAAGTATTTGTATGGAGTGTAGCCATGTATGGAAGTGAAACATGGACAATAACTAGTTTGGACAAGAAGAGAATAGAAGCTTTCGAAATGTGCTGCTACAGAAGAATGCTGAAGATAAGGTGGGTAGATCACGTAACTAATGAGGAGGTATTGAATAGGATTGGGGAAAAGAGAAGTTTGTGGCACAACTTGACTAGAAGAAGGGATCGTTTGGTAGGACATGTTTTGAGGCATCAAGGGATCACAAATTTAGCATTGGAGGGCAGTGTGGAGGGTAAAAATCGTAGAGGGAGACCAAGAGATGAATACACTAAGCAGATTCAGAAGGATGTAGGTTGCAGTAGATACTGGGAGATGAAGAAGCTTGCACAGGACAGAGTAGCATGGAGAGCTGCATCAAACCAGTCTCAGGACTGAAGACCACAACAACAACATGAATTTTCAAGCTAGAAACTCTGCCTGTTTCGTATGTTTAAAAATAATTGTCGTCCTTTTTATATATTGCCTAACGTAAGCAGAAGACAAACTAATTTCTAGTTTCTTTTAAATTGGTTTATTAAAACTTAACATCGCCTTCTCTTGTTCGGGGAGCTAAGGCTTTCCATTCTTTGCGTCTCTAGACAACTATTGTAATGACCAGCTTCGGATTATTTGACTTATCACCCAGTTTATTTTGCTGATTTATTTTCTCTCGCATCATCAACTTTAAAGGAGATAAAGATAAATTTGAGGTAACGATGAAGAGGTGATCAGACTAAGTACAGCAGTAGAAATCTGTCATGATCTTTTCAGAGTTCAAATCTCAAACGATAAATATTTCTGATGTCAGTATCGTACTGACCACAAATTGTATATTCATCAAAACCAATTATCACGTAATTTCTGTTTGCTAAATATGCATAGAAAAACTGTGGAAGGCGATTCGGTGTAATAACTCGTTCTCAACACAAAAACAAGCTAAAGAGCCAACAGAACAAACTTGTTGGTCAGCACAGGAATCACGAAGATGTTACCATGAATTCAAAAATACCAGTTTCTAAAAAAAAAAAAGACATATGTTACATGTAGCCAACGCTCACATTACCTTTAGATCTGTTGTTCATTCACTGGAAAATCCAGCTGAAACAACAGAAAAGTTAGTAGCATTGTTCACCTAAATGACCGTAGGTTCACGCTGCTACATTATGGTATGATTGTCACTTCATCATATGTTTTTCACAACATGGAATTTCTTTGTTATATCAAAAATCTCCTGTCACTTTTTCTAAATTTATCTTTATGTTTGTCAGTTTTTACATGAAGTTTTACGGTTATGTGCCATCTGTCAGAGCCAAGTATTACAATATCTTTTCAGATCTTCGGTCGTAAAATGTCACTTTTTATCTAATTTAAACTCTTAGTCGTATATATGTAGCTACATAGTCACTGGTTTGTTTCTAATGATTTACCGTTTACTTGAGTTACAAAAAAATGGTTCAAATGGCTCTGAGCACTATGGGACTTAACATCTGAGGTCATCAGTCCCCTAGAACTTAGAACTACTTAAACCTAACTAACCTAAGGACATCACAAACATCCATGCCCGAGGCAGGATTCGAACCTGCGACCGTAGCAGTCGCGCGGTTCCTGACTGCGCGCCTAGAACCACTAGACCACCGCGGCCGGCACTTGAGTTACATTTCTAATTATTTTACGTCCAAAACGCAGTATAGACTTCCTTTCACCTTTTCCTGGAGTTCACCCCAGTCTGCAGACACATTTGATGCTTTGTCACACTCTTCGTTCTATACTTCTTTTTACTGTTTCGACCTTTTGATATAGGCTTATAATAAAGTATAATATGTTTCGTCTCTTGACATATTTATCGATCTATAGACTCACCGATCTAAATTACTGATCTTTCGCTGTAGTTATTTCGAACGTGGCCAGAAGTAACAGTCGGTGTTCAACATCCAAAACTAGCATATACAGCGACTAGTTATGAAAATGTAGATTACTTCACTCAGTAAGCATTCTGGTTTTAATTTTGACGCGTGCACGTTATGTGCTCGCTCTCGGGTCGGCTATGTCCTTCATTTAATAATCGGATGATTTTAAAATATATTGACATCTGCTGGCCGTTGTATATTATTTTTTGTGTCACTAAACCTGACTTATCCTTGCTGTATCTTTGCTCTGTTTCGTTATAGATTACTCTTGTGAATGACAATCGTGCCAACTGGGCAAACTGCAATGAAGTGAACACTCGTCAACAACAACCGATGTGAAAGCCTTCTAAAATATCTTTTAACAAATATAACGTAGTATCCCAATTATGAACAGAAAACTGTTTAGTATCTTGACAACAATGTACGCCAAGTAGAAGAACATGATAAGAGAATAAGTTTTGTTGTGATACACACAATTCCAGGATCAAAATTCCTGAAGAAAAAAAATGGCTTTCTCTACACAAATGTCCCCGTGAAGGCAGTGTTTTAGATAGTAGGTGACAAGCACTATCAACATTTTTGAAATTGTGAAATCCATAAATTACTGTATTCATGGACCTACTTCAACTTCCTTTGATAAGCAGTTACTTGAAAGGATATTTACCGCCTTCATCAGGATCGTAAAGAACATTTACTTATGTTACTCTCTATTTCTGAAAACTTAAGCTACAAAATAAGCAGCGAGGTAAGTGACTTCAAATTCAGTAGGGTATTATGATAAATAATTTGTCAGGCAAGGAAGATGGCCATCCTAACATGAATGGCAAATTATGGAAATTCTCACATTCCATCACTATTCAAAAGTCACAACATTCGTATCTGGTCATCTACATACTCGAATAATCATCGCAGATAATATGCTAGCATTGCAACTCTATTTTAAAGAATAAATAAACTCTGCTAAGGTCGCGAAGAGCTGTTCCATAGTATGATAATGAGTTAGGCCCAAAGATTCCCTACTTTATTCCGTTCCTATAGGATCTACTAAAACAATGTACAAAAGTGCAAGACAATCCAACATATTCTCATACCATCTTAGTAGCAACTCGAGAACTTTGTTCATGATTGTACCACTTTATGACATCAGTGAATTACTGACACAATGACATACAATTATATCTCACTCGCGTCTTCGAATTACGGCAGTCACTGTTGATTAGACAAATCTCAACTCTTTGCAGTTACGCTACCTCACATTGAGAAATGAGTTTACAAGGACGAGCATCATTTGACACGTGTCCAATGTTTTTGCACTGCGAAGGAAACGCGACTGTTTCCCAGCTATTCCTATTGATATTTACACTTTGCAATAAGAATTTTAAGACTTTTTGCCTGATCTATTTTGATTATCAGAAATATACAAATAAAGAATATGAATACCTTCAACAGAATCTGCAAATTTTGAGTAGGAAGTCATAATCGTTTATCTTCTAGTTCTCTTATTCGAGATTTTCAGCTACTGCTTCCAAAGCATTTGGAATTTTGATATGGCTCTCAAAGATTCTGTTTATGGCAAGCATATCCTTGTATCCATTTTTCTACACCATCGCTGCATATTTATAGTATAGTAATATCTATGGAGTGAGCATTATGATGCGCTTGAAAGAATTTTTTGTCATCAATATAGTATCTTGTGTTCCTCGTCAGGCTGATAGGACGTAATCGCGTAGCAAATTTTGAATGTCATTAAATCGCTACTACATATCGATTCTGTTCAGAAATGCTGTAAACTCTGTATATTCGTTTCATAAGAATATTAATAACTTACAGTAAAATGAAATTGTTTAAAATATTGAAGAAATAAATGCAAGGGCATTTCGTTCGTTTGCGAAATGTATCACAGCTCATATTTTTTGATATAGGAAAACAAGGTATATTTACCACTACTTCTTGGGTTTCATGGTGATTAAATTGTATTGTCAGGTCTGTCTTTTAATAAATTATACTGCAGTGGCATTGCGACATGACATGAAACGTCAACGCCATAATAGAAGGTCGTTAAAAACATGGAATTAGGAGCTATGACATGCAGCAAGTTAGCGATTAAGGTCTGCACACTATTTTTCCTCAATTTTTCATCATTCATTTTTGTCTCCAAAAGAAGCAACACATTTTACATTTACCATATTTATTCGGCGCCTTTTATTTACAAGTAACCACCACATCTCAGAGTAAAAATTACGTGAGAACACACACAAACCTCAAAAATTCTCCTTGCCATAAAATGAATTTCTTCCATTTTTATTTCCTGATAAGAAATTTGTAATATCTTTCTCTCTAAAGGAAACTTAAGTATTCTCCAAGTTATTAGTACTAGTGGTATGGGGCCTTATTATGACTACTATACCATAAGCATTAGGGTTCAGAAATTTATATACTAATTAAAAAATAATTTACACCACCATAGGTAAATCTTATTTGGAAATGAACATTGCTCGAAGTAGATCTATGTGCAACAGACTGATGACTT
This sequence comes from Schistocerca cancellata, assembly GCF_023864275.1. Classification (NCBI taxonomy): domain Eukaryota; kingdom Metazoa; phylum Arthropoda; class Insecta; order Orthoptera; family Acrididae; genus Schistocerca; species Schistocerca cancellata. Next base: position 139,639,748 of record NC_064634.1, on the reverse strand, counting down.
TCCGCTGTTGCACTACCGAATTTATGTGAGACGTATCTCGTAAATATGTGCATGCATCGCATAAATTAGCCCTGTAGTACTAACTCATTATTTCAACACATAAAGTACATCTTACTAGTATGATAACTGCAATTAAATCTTCGTTGTATTTATTTACGAATTTTAACTTTTCCTCCTTTGACATACTTCGATTTCCGTCCGTAGCAGCAATAGTTGTTCACCATGTGAGGTTATTTGCTGTTATGTGTTGGGAAGAGTAAGTTCTTCCTTCTCAGTGCCAGCTCATATTTGGTTGAACACTTCAGTGCCCTCACATACTGCATCACACGTTGCCAGAGTGTTAATTAATTATGACCCTCTAGGAAGCCAAATAGTAATTCCGAAATGTAATAAAACGATTTAACTAACGAATAAGAGATTCGCCACTGGGCTTTATTACCTAGAAAAGAATGAAACCAAGTTTTGCTGATCTTCATGTCTGATGATGCTCATGAGGAACGGAGAAATAGTTATTATTAGCAAACTAAGAAAGTTATTGTTTTAAAAGCACAGAACATCAAAAAAAGTTACCTGCTTCGATTATTCTAATACATTCACACTTATTCACAAACTACTCGTACAATAAACGAATAACATCCTATAGGTAATTCACATTCAAACGAACAAAATCCATATTTTTATGTGTATATGTTATTATCTTCGATTATTCTCCTTTAGGAGAGCGTGTGGCCTTCAGCCAATCAAGCTTCACTTTCTTTTTGTCTTTCCGTTTCTTCACAAATCCTCTTCATTAAATCACTATGTTCGCTCTTCCTTTCGTTTGACCACTTTTTCCCTACAGTTTTTTTTCTTAAGAACGAATCAGTTTCCTTGTTTGTGAATTTATATCTGAATTATTTTATGTCCTTAATTTGTTCTTCTATGATTTTCAGTCGTTGCAGTTCCTCTTGTGTTTCGCTCATTCAACTGGTATTTAATTTACTTGCATTAATGATATTAAAAATTTTCTTATGTAGCCTCCAGCCACGTCAGATCACAGAAGTTAAGCGCTGTCAGGCTGGTCTAGTACTTGGATGGGTGACCATCCAGTCTGCCAAGCGTGTTGGCAAGTGGGGTGCACTCAGACCTTATGAGGCAAACTGAGGAGCTACTTGATTGAGAAGTAGCGGTTCCGGTCTCTTAAACTGACATACGGCTGTGCGCGCGGTGTGCTGACCACATACCCCTACATATCCGCATCCAATGACGCCTGTGGTCTGCGGATGACACGGCGGCCGGTCGGTGCCCGTTGGGCCTTGCAAGGGCTGTTCGCAAGGAGTTTATTTTAGTTCTTATGTAGTCTCATTTCGTCCATCCCACATAGATGTACGCAGAAATTCGGCGTCTTTTTCTAATTTAATCGATGATGTTTTCTGTGTTTTCGTAGAATTACTTTGTAGGTTGTCTGACTCCAGTTCCCTCTCGGAGAAACGGGTCGGGATTTTTCTAAGAATTTTCCGTCCTTGTTTCTACATGTCATGAAATTTCCTCATCCTCCAGGTACTGTGGGTTCTGCCACATAAAAACATCGGTGTTGTAGTATGGTAGTTTTGCATTGTGAGGTACTGCTCATTTTTTGTAATAATCCCATGTCAATTTGTATGCCTTTTGCAGTATGAATATCCTTCCTGTATTTTACAGGAGATTTCATGCAGTTGATCTTGTGCTCGTTTGCCTTCATTTTTGTGTTCGTTATTTTAGCCAGCCCATCTGAAAAGGCCAAATATACCACAGTGAGTCTTTTTCCTTTCCCCTTCCGATATGGATACATTTGACGTGTTTTTCTCATTCTCTGCTTATTTTCTCCAGTACGGCGATGAAAATTCTTGTGCGACTCCTGCGTGATTTCGAATTAGTTTCAGATTTCACCCTTGAATTTCACTTTTGATGAGATCCTCAGTAACGTTTCCTGGATGAAGGCAATGGTATTCCTATCTACTCCTAACGTACAGGGTGAGGCAGGACGAAAGTTATAGGCTTTTAGGGGTGATAGTATTAGTGATTCTGAACCAAAATCGTCGTATGAACATAGTCCTGTTCTTGACTTTTTCCAAAGAAACTAATGAAAACAATGGGGAACTGGACAACTACAGGTGACAGTAAATGGAACGTTGCTATCTAATGTTTTGTTTAATCTTATACATTTTATCACAAAATATGCTCAGAAAGTCCCCCGTCAAATGCAACGCATTTGTAGACAGCTGGTGTGTATCTAACCTGAGCACATTCGTACGATCCTTTACTTGAGCACACGCATGTAAATTACGAGCGAGAAGATCCTTTCTTGTGTCCACACTGCGCTTGTAGACTTCAGTCTTAAGCCAACTTCTTAAACAGTAGTCTAATTGAGTAGGGTCGGGTGACTTCGGTGACCAATAAATAACTCAAGTGACTGACGCCTGCGATTTTCAAACAGTTTTATGTTGGACACGACTAAGAAAATGGCACGTGATCAATAGAAGTTTTTTGTTGAGAATCACCAATACCATCATCCCATCAAAGCATGCATTTCCTCCTGACTCACGCTGCATAAATACACACTGAAGCGCCAAAGAAACTAGTATGGGCATGCGTATTCGAATACAAACATATGCAAACAGGCAGAATACGGCACTGCGGACTTTCCCGTACGACCATTTCACGAGTGTACCGTGAATATCAGGAATCCTGTAAAAAATCAAATCTCCTATATCGCTGCGGATGAAGAAAGATCATTCAAGAACGTGACCAACGACGAGTGAAAAAAATCGTTCAGCGTGACAGAAGTGCAACACTTCTGCAAATAGCTGCAGATATCAATGTTGGGCCATCAAGAAGTGTCAACGTGCGAAACATTCAAATAATAATAATCATCGACGTGGGCTGTCGGAGCCGAAGGCCCACTCGTGTACCCTTCATGATTGCACGATACAAAGCTTCACTCCGCACCTGGCACCGTGAACACTGACACTGGACTGTGATGGCTAGAGACATGTTACCTGGTCGGACGATACTCGTTTCAAATTGTATCGAGCGGATGGACATGTACGGGTATGGAGACACCCTCATGAATCCATGGACCCTGAATGGCAGCAGGGGACTGTTTAAACTGGTGGAGGCTCCGTAATCGTGCGAGGTGTGTACAGTTGGAGTGATATGGGACCGCTGACACGATACGACTCTGACAGGTGACACGTACATAAGCATTCGGTCTGATCACCTGCAGCCATTCATGTCCACTATGCATTCCGACGGACTTGGGCAATTCCAGCAACACAATGCGACACGTCACACGTCCAGAATTGCTACAGAGTGGATCCAGGAATACGTTTCTGAGTTTAAACACTTCCTCTAGCCACCAGACTCCCCAGACATGAACATTATTGAGCGTATCTGCGATGCCTTGCAACGTGTTGCTCGGAAGAAACCTCCACCCCCTCGTACTCTTACGGATTTATGGACAGTCCTGCTTGATTTACGGTGTCAGTTCCCTCCAGCAGTGCTTCAGACATTAGTCGAGTCCATGCCACGTCATTCTGGGACACTTCTGCGTGCTCGCGGGGGCTTTACACGATATTAGGCAGGTATACCACTTTCTTTGGCTAGTTCTTCGTCCATGTGTGCAACTGCGCTTCCATGTAACATGTTACTGAGCCAAACTTGTCTAGCCCTAGTACATGTCAGTTGTCTACCGAGATGTAGGTGAGAGTGAAGTACTGTCCCATGGCTTTTAGCAGGCTGGCGTCCGTTTGAAATCATCTCCTCGATTTCGAATCGAGCCAGAAGGCGAGCGTCAAATCCACCGACAGTAACCAGGCCTCTTCCTGTTGCTGGAAAAACAATTATATTTTACTACTGTTAACTGGAGTCATAAGTCTCCTTTTATCAGGAGTGCTTGTCTACACTTTTTTACACATTCTTATTAAATCAAATCACTCACAGTGCTAATTAACTGTACTTTTGGGACTCGTGATTCCGTGCTGTGGTTCGGTGTCACAATTACGCTTTCTGTTTGGAAACTCCCTTCTCTCGAGGGGTAGCGGGCGTGCGAAAGTACATAGCTGCCTAGCAGCGGCCTTTTAGAGGAAGAATCCTGTGGAAAGCGCTACGCAGGGATCGGTCAGAAATTGTTCACACGAAATTGGCTCCAAGCACATTCAGCAATCTCGTTATCTTACCACAATTGCTGTTACTAAAAAACAGATTTGTAAAAGTAGGGCAATTAAGTTTAATACTCGTATTATACTTACTGCCTTAGCGCAAAATGTAAAGAAAAAGTAGTATCATGAAGCCACGTGACAGTCCCATTTTCACATCTACGGCATGCAAATCCTTCAGGTATTCCTACTCTCTCCACATTAGTTAGTGCAGATAGTGCAATCTTTTATTTCCTTTCGTTTTGTGGAAGACATCAGTAATATACAGCACAATAAAATAAACATTTTTACGAACGAAATTGTCATCAACAGTGTAGTCTTCCCCCATCAGTCTAAAAGGTTTCAAAACTAGATTAATAAAAAATGGAGAAAAGTTAAAATGGTGGTTTCAATGCTTATGATGTTCTCCACAGTACCCCCCCCCCCCCCTCACCCTCCCCACCTGTTCCACTTGAGTAATACGGCATTTTGCTCAATTCATACGTTGCACTGGCTTGAATGTCAGTTACATCGTCAGAGCGTTGACCATTCATGTGAATTCCTGCACTTCTCACTTTTGTGGTAGGTTCGTGTTGATATCACCGAGTCCCATCACCTGTGATGATTTTTTGAGGAAAAGAATTGCCTGCGTTTTATATTTCAATCACCTCGTGGCAGGCGTCTACACGTCTTTGTTTATGTTCGGAAGTCAAGGTCTGCAATACAAACTTCGCACACAACTTTCTATTCTTCAAAACCTTCTGCGGAACCTCTTGCTGTAGAGATGTTGATCCATTCTAATTTGTGTCGCAACAAATGGTTCAAATGGCTTTGAGCACTATGGGAGTCAACATCTGAGGTCATCAGTCCCCTAGAACTTAGAAATAGTTAAACCTAACTAACCTAAGGACATCACACACATCCATGCCAGAGGCAGGATTCGAACTTGGGACCGTAGCGGTCGCGCGGTTCCAAACTGTGGCGCTTAGAACCGCTCGGCGACTCCCGCCGGCTGTGACGCAACAGTGCTGATACACTACGATCGCACGTCCCCTCTTCACAGCTGATTGTTTACAGTGGTTAGTTCAAACTGACAGCGTAGTTACTGCGCTGACGTCGCTTATACGTCAGGAATAAAATGAATTTCCACATTCTTTGGAAGGACGGTTTACATTCCTCGCAGTAATATGCTCAGTACTTTTAAAGCACCTCGTGAAGATTAAGGTTCAAACAATATTCCTTGGAATGAGGGAACACATATGTTAGTAAGCCCACCGGTGTTTTTAGTGAAATAATAGAAAGAAATGGTGATCATGAAAAATTGAATACGACAGGCCTCTAGTATTTAATAATCACTCTTACCACATCGTATCTAAACGATCATAAAGGTATAATAAGCAGAGTTTCCATGACGTCACAAATTTGACGGCATGTTAGTAGCCGCGAACATTGGCTTCTAATCGAAGTGTTTGATAAAAAATACCAACCTGCGTCATTTACAGGGGTACTAGTTATTCTCATTATAGTCTCAGTTGTAAAGGAAACACGTTTTGTTCGTAAGTATACTCGTTCAACCGATATTCCCTATTATGTACATGGATTTTAGTTGTACTGCTTACTCGTATTGTGGTGGTTACATTGCTATAATTTGACTGCAGTTTTCCTGTGAATGCAACTCCAAGAGCGCTCTGGTTAAACGCTAGGACAAGGATACAGCAAACCGCTCAGACATAGCAAAATACGTTCTCAGTATTTTCGGGAAGAGGGCACAGACGGAACAACAATTTCATTAATCCTTCTGAAAGAAAATGCGGGATTATGAAAGTAGCCTCTAACACTATTATCAGTGATACCTGTATCTGTCGTATCTTATTTGGCCGGTTTTTACTCGTTGTTACTTCTTAATCACCAAGCTGTTTCATTTAACACACTGGCAATTACAATTGCTACACAACGAAGATGACGTGCTCCAGACGCCAAATTTAACCGACAGGAAGAAGATGCTGTGATATGTCGGCCGGTGTGGCCGTGCGGTTCTAGGCGCTTCAGTCTGGAACCGCGTGACCGCTACGGTCGCAGGTTCCAATCCTGCCTCGGGCATGGATGTGTGTGATGTCCTTAGGTTAGTTAGGTTTAAGTAGTTCTAAGTTCTAGGGGACTGATGACCACAGATGTTAAGTCCCATAGTGCTCAGAGCCATTTGAACCATTTTTTTGCTGTGATATGCAAATGATTAGCTTTTCAGAGCATTCACACAAGGTTGGCGCCGGTGGCGACATCTACAACGTGCTCACAAGAGGAACGTTTCCAAGCGATATCTCATACACAAACAGCAGTTGACCGGCGTTACATGGTGAAACGTTGTTGTGATGCCTCGTGTAAGGAGGAGAAATGCGTACCATCACGTTTCCGACTTTGATAAAGGTCGGATTGTAGCCTATCGCGATTGCGGTTTATCGTATCGCGACATTGCTATTCGCGTTGGTCGAGATCCAATGACTGTTAGCAGAATATGGAATCGGTGGGTTCAGGAGGGTAATATGGAACGCCGTGCTGGATCCCAATGGCCTCGTATCACTCGCAGTCGAGATGACAGGCATCTTATCCGCATGGCTGTAACGGATTGTGCAGCCACGTCTCGATCCCTGAGTCAACAGATGGCGACGTTTGCAAGACAACAACCATCTGCACGAACAGTTCGACGACGTTTGCAGCAGAATGGACTAGCAGCTCGGAGACCATGGCTGCGGTTACCCTTGACGCTGCATCACAGACAGGAGCGCCTGTGATGGTGTACTCAACGACGAACCTGGATCCACGAATGGCAAAACGTCATTTTTTCACATGAATCCAGGTACTGTTTACAGCATCAGGATGTCGCATCCGTGTTTGGCACCTGGGTGCACGAAAGGCAAAATGTCATTTTTTCGGATGAATCCAGGTACTGTTTACAGCATCATGATTGTCGCATCCGTGTTTGGCGACATCGCGGTGAACGCACATTGGAAGCGTGTATTCGTCCGCCATACTGGCGTATCACCCGGCGTGATGGTGCCGTTGGTTACACGTCTCGGACGCCTCTTGTTCGCATTGATGGCACTTTGAACAGTGGACGTTACATTTCAGATGTGTTACGACCCGTGGCTCTACCCTTCATTCGATCCCTGCGAAACGCTACATTTCAGCAGGATAATGCACGCCCGCATGTTGCAGGTCCTGTGCTGGCCTTTCTGGATACAGAAAATGTTCTACTGCTGCCCTGGCGAGCACATTCTCCAGATCTCTCACCAATTGGAAATGTCTGGTCAGTGGTGGCCGAACAACTGGCTCATCACAATATGCCAGTCACTACTCTCGATGAACTGTGGTAGGGCTATAATCTTAGCAAGGCTTGGGAACCAGCGATCGGGTTAATCAAGAGTAAATCGAGCAGACGTATAGTTGTGACGACCACGGCGGACAGAGCCATCACACATGCATGGGCAGCTGTACCTGTACACGCCATCCAAGCTTTGTTTGAGTCAATGCTCAGGCGTATCAAGGCCGTTATTACGGCCAGAGGTGGTTGTTCTGGGTACTGATTTCTCAGGATCTATGCACCCAAATTGCATGAAAATGTAATCACATGTCCGTTCTAGTATAATATATTTGTCCAATGAATACCCGTTTATCATCTGCATTTCTTCTTGGTGTAGCAATTTTAATGGCCAGTAGTGTAAATGTCTTATTCATTATTATAACTATTTATGTAATTGTAGTTAATCTATGGATGTAATTTCAAAAGTAATATACTGTGAAAGAATGGAAATGTTAATATTTTACTTGGAGCATTTGTTTATGCGTAGGACATATTGTAGTCATGTAAAACATGGAGGGATACCCTCTGCGATGTAACTGGCTTCGCGGTAGTAGAAGACGTGAATCTGGCGGTCGAACAGCAGATTTTCTCTGTGCTATGAATTAGCTGGTGTTTATCAGGCAACGTGTCCGCATCTTGCGAACTCGACGAGGTAAAAAAAAACTGCAAGATTATATAACAAAGCCTCGGATGTGGAAGTAATTTGGCTTATTATTCGTGGCATACTTTACCTGGCTCTGTACTACGACATTCTGACGCTAAGAAGAGAATTTTCAGGGCAGATTGCGTAACAAGAGCCATGGATACTTTTGCCTCATTTTTGATAGCTACAGCAGATCGGCACCGTTCTGGACAGCAACAACACGATGAGGAAACTACACTGCCTGAAATTTACGTCAATGGTCAGGGCAGGTAACCAGAATGTTAACGGCCATAAGGCAGAAGATTCCGCTGGTGTACTTCAATTAAAATAACCAAATACAGTGAAACTCCACCGGAGTGTGGCTAGAATTTTCTAACTTGAAAACCATGTTGTTGCTCGCCGGAATATCGCAACAGTCTTGACTTGCTGGTAGGTTAAATCAAAACTCAACTTTCGTGTCCAGGGTCGATGAGGCACGGAGCTCGTAGCAATGGGAACAGCGCCACACACTCCGACACAATGTAGAGACCGCCAGCGGGCCCCGGTCAAACTACGCCCACCGAGAATTCCTCGCTGATCCACGCCAACCGACCGACTGGTCACACACCGCCCAGCAAGGAACTATAAGCGCCAGGTCAAGGATAGTCCAAGGTGCGAATATCGATACACGCCGCGGAAGGAGAGGATAAAAGCATTAACGCGATAACCGTGTTCTGTTTTTAACAGAATCGCAAGGAAGGTTTAATTCAGTGCATAGCATGAGCCAGCCATGGCTCACACATATTTCTCTTCTTGATTATTCGAAGAGTGTAAAAAAAAAATATTACACTGATGAGGCCACATGCGTCGTATTACTGTATTACATGTGGCTTTAAGACCAGAAAAACGTCTGAAAACGCCTATCTGACAGTGTCATTCACGAAAGCGCTGTAATATTTACTATTTAAAACAATAGTTGTGGACCTGAGAGAAATTAAGAAGATGATGCGGTTCTGTACAGTAGTCCGCTAATTTTTACTGGCTACTAACGTGGAGACGTCGGGTTCAAAGCAACGCACAGCGATTGTCTGTAGTGCCACCACGCCTTATTATATCTCCATCTAACTGATGCTACACTATGTGATGAAAAGTATCCGGACACCTGGCTGAAAATGACTTACAAGTTCATGGTGCTCTTCATCAGTAATGCTGGAATTCAGTGCGACGTTGGTCCACCCTTGATGACAGCTTCCACTCTCGCAGGTATACATTCAATCAGGTGCTGGAAGGTTTCAGGGGGGAATGGCAGCCCATTCTTCACAGAATACTACACTGAGGAGAGGTATCGATGTCGGTCGGTGAGGCCGGGCACGAAGTCGGCGTTCCAAAACATCACAGAGATGTTCTGTAGGATTCAGGTCAGAACTCTGTGCAGGCCAGTCCACCACAGGGAAGTGATTGTCGTGCAACCACTCCGCCACAGGTCGTGCATTACGAACAGGTGCTCGAACGTGTTGAAAGATGCGGTTGCCATCCCCGAATTGCCCTTCAACAGTGGGAAGTAAGAAGATGCTTAAAACATCAATGTAGGCCTGTGCTATGATAGTGCCACGCAAAACAACAAGGGGTGCTAGCCCCCTCCATGGAAAACATGATCACACCATAACACCGCCGCCTCAAAATTTTACTGTAGGCACTACACACGCCGGTAGATGACGTTTACCGAGCATTCGCCATACCCACACCGTGCCATGGGATCGCCCCATTGTGTACCGTTATTGGTCACTCCACACAACGGTTTTCCACTGTTCAATCGTCCAATGTCTACGCTCCTTACACCAAGCAAGGCGTCATTTGGTATTTACCAGCGTGGTGTGAGGCTTATGAGCAGCCGCTCGACCATGAAATCCAAGTTTTCTCACCACCCGCCTAACTGTTATAGTATTTGCAGTGGATCCTGATGTTGTATGGAAATCCTGTGCGATATCCTGGATAGATGCCTGCCTATTACACATTACGACCCTTTTCAACTATCAGCATTCTCTGTCAGTCAACATTTGAGGTCGTTCTGTACGCTTTTGTGCTTACGTGTCCCTTCACGTTTCCATTTCACTATCACATCGGAAAATGTGGACCTAGGGATCTTTAGGAGTGTGAAAATCTCACGTACAGAGGTATGACACAAGTGACACAAGTGCAGCGAATTGACGCATGGTGCAGGGAATGGCAACTGAATCTCAATGTAGACAAGTGTAATGTGCTGCGAATACACAGAAAGATAGATCCTTTATCATTTAGCTACAAAATAGCAGGTCAGAAACTGGAAGCAGTTAATTCCATAAATTATCTGGGAGTACGCATTAGGACTGATTTAAAATGGAATGATCATATAATGTTGATTGTCGGTAAAGCAGTTGCCAGACTGAGATTCATTGGAAGAATCTTAAGGAAATGCAATCCGAAAACAAAGGAAGTAGGTTACAGTACGCTTGTTCGCCCACTGCTTGAATACTGCTCAGCAGTGTGGGATCCGTACCAGATAGGTTTGATACAAGACATAGAGAAGATCCAACGGAGAGCAGCGCGCTTCGTTACAGGATCATTTAGTAATCGCGAAAGCGTTACGGAGATGATAGATAAACTCCAGTGGAAGACTCTGCAGGAGAGACGCTCAGTAGCTCGGTACGGGCTTTTGTCAAAGTTTCGAGAACATACCTTCACCGAAGAGTCAAGCAGTATATTGCTCCCTCCTACGTATATCTCGCGAAGAGACCATGAGGATAAAATCAGAGAGATTAGAGCCCACACAGAGGCATACCGACAATCCTTCTTTCCACGAACAATACGAGACTGGAATAGAAGGGAGAACCGATAGAGGTACTGAAGGTACCCTCCGCCACACACCGTCAGGTGGCTTGCGGAGTATGGATGTAGATGTAGATGTAGAATCACCTGACGACGTTCGAAGTCCATGAGTTCCGCGGAGCGCCCCATTCTGCTCTCTCACGATGTCTGATGACTATTGAGGTCGCCGATATGGAGTACCTGGCAGTAGGTGGCACCTAACATGAAAGACGTATGTTTCTGGGGTGTCCATATACTACTTTTGATCACATAGTGTATGTAACGTTAGTTCTCTTTAGAGGTCTCCCAGTACTCTGATAACACTCTGTTTCGTAAGGATCAGTGTTTTTCTTTTTTTGTAGGTTTCTTTGTCCGTTACCATAATGGAATTTTGAAAATTGCATAATATTTGACACCGAACGTTGTCGACGTTGGCTGTTTACAAGACGAACATGGTGATCACAACGTCGTATTTTCCTACACAGCGCACAAAGGTGCAGTGATGTATGGCGCACGTCTGTGATTGTGGCAGGTAGTGTGTAATAAAGGTACACTCGAACTTAATACGTGAGGGTTGTAGGCAAAACAAAGAAAATAGTGAGTGAAGAATTATTTATGTGAATTTTTCATTCAGTCATTAGCTAATTATATCGTACTTACATTGAACATACATTCAAGAAACGCAATACAAACTATTATTAAAATAATAAAATTATTGTGGGATAGCTGCCACCAATTTCATTTCTTATACACCCAACACTTAAAAAAGTAAAGCTCTCACACATCCACAGTCCGATCATCGCCAAGCAGGTATGATCCTATAGACGACCTAACGAGGTAACGCAGTGGTTAGCACTCTGGATTCGAATTCGGGAGGACGGCGGTTCAAACCCGCGGCTGGCCATCTTTATTTACGTTTTTCATGATTTCCCAAAATCGCTTCAGGAAAATGCCATAATGCTTCCATTGCAATGGCGCAGCCGATTTCCTTCCTCATCCTTCCCTAATCCAATGGGACCGATGTTTGGTCCTCTTCCCCAAATCAACCAATCAATCCTGTAGACGAGACGGCGTAAGTAGATCCCTGACAGCTCGCAGCACTGTTGCCAGTTTTCAACTGCGAAGCGCTAATTGCTGGAAGCGAAAACAGTAACTGTCCACGGAGCTGTGACAATACTGTGACGTTGCCAAAGGCACGTTTACAAAATCAAGTCACGTTATTGGTTGAGGCAGGTGTACGAAGCTATTGCGCCCAGACCTCTTCAACTGACAGAGATCAGCTCACACCAACTCAACTACTGCCCTCCTCTTACCTTTAAACTGACTTACTCAGCATCTATACTTTAATGTGTGAGCTCCAATACACTGTGCAGCTCGGCATTTTTCATAATAACAAACACTGCCAGAAGCTACATAAGCGACAACTGACACATGAAAATTTAGTACTGATAGTTAATCAAATTCGGTTATCTATCACTGAACCACTGAGCCAAACCCCCTTCACAAATAAAGGTCATATTACTCTCGGGATATGATTTATTAACCAACATTAATCAGATTATATTGCATTCTACAATTAAACTTTGTAGCTATAATTTGCTGTATATTGTTTCCTTCCAGTTTCGTTTGTGAAATATCTGCCATCTTTATCTGATATCTCTTTTTTTTTGGATATATAATGTGTTTTGCAGTTGTGGCTAGATTGAGAGGAAATAGTTCAAATTAGATTAATCTTAATTGTATCATCTGCTATCCTGGTTCTACGTATTATATGTTAAGAAAGTGGATTTGCTTGCTAATATGGCTCTGTACTTATTATCACGTAGGTTAATTTTGATTGTATGACATCGTGTTTGTCATATTTTTTGCCTAATTACGAAATTGTGTGTCCTCGCTTGAAACCCCCAACTTCCCCATAGTTCAATAATATGAACGTATGTTGTCATTTGAAATGAGACTCGGATATTTTTGTACAGGGTCTTGTTCGGAAAAGTGGGATTACTTGTGATTAAAGCTATCATGTTAACCACATTATCAGTCAACGCCTAGGCCTTAATTGCACCGATAATTTCACGTCTATTTGTAAATGAATCGCTGATTCCAAAATCAAGCTAAGTCACATTCACCTATTTTTAAGGAAAGTGAGAAAAGCAATATAGGTACTATACCAATTATTGGAATAAGGTGAAACTTAAGCTAAAAATTGAGTAGCGCTCAACAGGTTTATTTTCAACATCTCACACGTACATGCTAATCCATTTGCATTGCAAAAATTTTTTATGCTGTGGATTTCTGTTGTTTTTGAAATCAATGCATTTGATGATAAAAAAAATTCAAAAAATACAGTAACAAATTAATTATTTTTATTTAGAATACAGTACACTGTTCTTATATTTATTGCAGAGCTGTAGTACGACATTTTGAATGCTTTCGCTAATTAACGCTGTTTACAAAAGGAAAAACAAGTAACAAAAGAAAATAGTATTTAACGTATACAGTGGGTAAGTCCACCCAACGCTTCTTGCATAATTGCTGTAGGCCACGTTAGAATTTCATTCCAGAAGGTTGACACACTTTCACTGTCAGGAACAAATCGTGCTCATTATGTAATGTCTTCTATTTTCTTCACCCCAATAGGTACTTTCGCATCCTAGCAACACTTTTCATCTGGCAATTGTGGCTTCTTCCTTTGGTCAAATTTCAAGCAGAAGTTATTGGTCCGAAGCCCATTAATGCTTCCATAATTCCTGGCATTGATGATTTATAATGGAAATGATGAAACTTTGAAATATTTAGTGGTACATTGTCAGTCACGTTTCTATGTTTCAATAGAAAAGAAAGTGATGGCCACCACTTCTTGACGTCTACTATCTCATCTCCATCCATCAAATACACGATGAAATTACAGTTTGCAGTTATTATAAGCTCCATTAATTCATGAATTTAGTACATCGTCTCTACTTTCTTGAGAGCTCTCTTTATTACCCCAAATGCCCTGTCACATGGCAGGAATGAATGACGGTGGATAGGGTAAAAATATTCAATCTTTTCAAATCGGTCTAATCCCACAAGAGTTAAATTCAGGCGGATCATTGTGATGTGTTTGTTCTGTCCCCGGCAGTTATCGGAAAACAGAAGTAAGTTTTTCACATCTGGGCTATATATTCATTGATGTAGCTTAATAGAAAACTACAAACTTTCTTGGGTCCTTTCTTCGCATTCCCTTCATGACAGAGACAAAAAACAGATGACCTTGTAAGTAGATTATGTATACAAAATACTGCAACAGTAGAACAGCTCTTGCACCGGGACACGAGGAAGTTGAAAATTTTACATGTTGTCGGTATGGCCTTAACACTCCTACATTTCCCTCTTCCGTCTTTCGGCGTCTGCCCACTACACAGCATTTCGCCAATTCTTTTAACTCTCGCATCAGTTACTGCACAAATACGTACAAAAGCTTTTCTACATACCACAAATCGTTTGTCTCCAACGAGGACACAGTAGCTAAAAGATTTTTCATTCCTGCACCCCTTCTCATTCCTTGGGCGGTGTCTTTTAACATCGCTAACTGTAACCAGTCCTGCAGATAAAGGTCCCGATCATTCTTGGAGTCCATGTTCAGAAAACTTGCTAAAGAGTGAGTTCTGTTGTCTTCTGCAATAACACTAAAACAGCTTCTTCGAGAATTGCAGTCTTCTCATGTCACCTTTTTCGGAATTGCTTCGCCTCTATAATTCATATGTTCCGCTTCACGAATTTTAGCTTTCTCCATAATATTTCTTTGATATTCCGAAGAATGTTTCACCCTTTCCTTCTCATAACAGCTGATACACGCCACTTCATCCATTTTAGCAAGAATACTAAAAATCAACCATGCCAATTTCTTCAGTACAGTTGTACCGCACTTTACTTTAATGCCATCAGTTGAAAAGAAAAATAACCGAAGTCCTGGACTTCGGATGCTTCTGCACTCAGCTCAAAGTTCCTGCCTCTGTTTGAATGGCAACAAACGATGACTTTGGCTGTTTTCGTGCACAGTCTGGTGGAGCTTCATGCAGAGTATGCATTTTTGCCTGAACTCAGTTTTCACCGGCCTCCACACGAAGAAACTAAAAGCGACGCGCCGCCTACACTCGGCCGCACTAGAAGAGTCGTGGTTTGTGATCTGTATCAATAGCTTGCATGTAAAATGTATATTTCGAAGAACACTGATTATTTGTATGTCGCCTCTACGAAGCGCAAGCATTTGGTTGAATTGTTACAGACAGTCACCAAAATGAGAATATGTGACATGATAAAGCACATTGAGCAGTGGTAAATTTGTTGTTTTGAAGAGCGCGCCGCAGCGCGTTGTGTGAAGCAGTCACCCTCCGTTTCTGGCGGTGGCGCCGCTGTGGCAATCGCAGCTTTGGTGTCTCCCTGTGGCGGAAAAGGGGAAAGGTTGGCTGTTCACGTGCATTTAAGGGGCGCTATGAGCTCGCCAAGGGCGGTTGGTCAGTCGGGGCGAGTCTGGTCAGTTGGTCATCCAGGTCAGTGTGGGGCAGTCAGTGTCTGTCTGTCGTCCGGAGTGCTAGTATGTGTTAGGCCGCTAGTATGCTCGAGTTTGTTCAGGCGATGGTCATTGGTGGTTGGATCGATCGGTTGGTCGGTCGCGCACCGGGACACAAGATGACTGGTCCGTCTTGAGCGTCGGCGCATGTGAGGTCGCCACGTCAGTCCAGTGGGCCGCGCCGTATAGCGAGGGGTAGTTAGTGGCTTTGCGGCTGACACCAGAGCAACAGGAGTCAACAACCCACGACATCGGTCTGGCCGGCGCGAGCTGCGACGCGGTGAGACGGCAGATCGGCGCGCCTTCCTGCGTCCGTTGAAGCGGCTGGTAGCAGACGGTTCGGGAGAGCGTTTTGGGGGTGCTGCGCCAGGTCTTCGACAGACATTGTAGTTTATTAGAAGTGATTCGTGATATGTTGTTTCATTTACTTGTTGAATTCTACTTGTTTCTTGGCCAGTCTCTCGTCCCCAGCTTGCTCGTCTGCCTCTCGTCCCTATTTGTTAGGCAGTTTCTGTCTGTCTGTCTGTCTGTCTGTCTGTCGGTCGGTCTGCCTTACGTCAATAGGTGCCTCTGTCATGTTTGTCGGATTCAGTGTTAACAAATTTTTTGCTTAAGGTGTTAAGAGCGAATTCCTGAAATATGTTTTTATCTTGCCTATCATCTTGAGAGGCAGTATATGTGTAATGTAGAGCATGTTTGTACATTTTATGTAAGACTGCATTTCTTGGTTTTTATTTAAATGGTCATTTTACCGTAAGAGTTTTCTTTAAAAACAAGTTGCACTTTCGGTGGCAAGTAATTTTTATAATGTTAGTGTTTTGTACCATTTCCATCCCTCCTACGGGGTGCATAGTTGGTGTTTGTGTGAGTTGTTAAAATTTTTAGTTTAAAGTAATCTGGTGTGTTTCAGATTTGCACCAGTGTAGTCTTTCAGAGGTTGTTGTGAACGGTCGTGACTACGGCCGTGTTAAAAGGGAGCGGCAGGCTTCTCAGCCCGAAAGATATGTAAGTAGGCTGTTTAGGTTTTCTTATTGGTAACGCCACGTAGCGCTCTGTATGAAAATCACTGGCTGTGCTGTGTGCAGTCTGTGGCTAGTTTGCATTGTTGTCTGCCATTATAGTGTTGGGCAGCTGGATGTTAACAGAGCGTAGCGTTGGGCAGTTGGAGGTGAGCCGCCAGCAGTGGTGGATGTGAGGAGAGAGATGGCGGAGTTTTGAAATTTGTAATACTGGATATCATGAACTGCTATGTACATTATGACTTTTGAACACTATTGAGGTATGTTTGTTCTCTATTAAAATCTTTCATTTGCTAACTATGCCTACTAGTAGTTAGTGCCTTCTGTAGTGTGAATCTTTTATTTAACTGGCAGTAGTGGCGCTCGCTGTATTGCAGTAGTTCGAGTAACGAAGATTTTTGTGAGGTAAGTGATTTGTGAAAGGTATAGGTTAATGTTATTCAGGGCCATTCTTTGTAGCCATTACTGAAAGTCAGATTGCGTTGCGCTAAAAATATTGTGTGTCACTTTAGTGAATGTTTGAGTACGTTCAGTTTTGCTCAGTTGTTTGAAAAGCAAATAATGTAAGAGGTTTATCAGCACAGTAATTCATAAATTTTTCTAACTGTCAAAAAAAAAGTTATTTCTGCCACTGAATAAATTGTAACTTGATGTTTAGACAGTGCTTTCTGATTATAATTTTAAATCTGTCTTTTTTTTTTTTAAAAAAAAGGGTTTTTAGGAACAAAATTTCCATTTGTTGAAAGAAATTTGCTTCCTCAGTTACCCACTGGCAACTATTTCCACGCTCACATAGTGTGATTAAATGTGTCAATGTTCTTGATGAATCGCTAGTAAATAAAGTAAATTATTTAAGAAAAGATTTTGAAAGTAAATCCACGATTCACATATGACTATAAGGTAGAAGACTAAAAATAATTATCCTAGTCAGCGTGCTATTGGCTGTCGTCGTCTCACAGCCCTCTCTGGTGTATCGTTGTCGATCTTCATGCAGGCGCTCGTCGTTACGTCGCAACAATTGTTGCTATAATGACGTCATGATCGCTAATCCTAGTTAGTATACTAACATTGCCGATAAGGTCCAGTGTATTTGTAGCTAGAAGGTCTAATGTATTTCCGTGATGTATGGACAGCCGAGCTAGCTGCTCAAGACAGTTTTAAGAAAACGTTCAAAAGTATGTCGCATGACTTTCTGTCTGTACCCACCATAATGAATCCATAGAGATCCCAACCTATGTAGGCAGATTAAAGGTGCCTCCAAGTAGTACTGAATGATTTCATCCATGCGTACGATCATTTGTGTCACATAATAAAAATACATTGCAAGGACATGTATGGCATAGTATATCAGAATGTCAAACGTAAAACAGTCATTATATAAAATACCATACACAATGGATCACATACAGCATATTCGATGCACTGTCAATGATATATTATGTAATGACTGTTTTACATTTGAGATGGCGATGTGCTATGCCACGCATGTTCTTGATATGTCGTTTTCTTATGTGACGCAAATGATTGTACCGATGGATAAGATTCCTTGAAGTGTAACACATAAGATCAAAAGATGGCAGCAAAACCGGTTATCTGAATAAATACTCAAAAAAGTGATAGTGGAATTTTTGAAGTTTGTTACTTGTTTTTTAATGATCTATACTTATTGAAAATAATCTGCTGACTTCACATATAATTATTTTTAGCCTTCTAAGTTATATTCATATGCTTTATGATGTCACGTATTCTCATTTCGGGGGCTGTCTGTAACAATTCAACCAAAGGTTTGCGCTTTTTAGAGGCAGACATTTGTCATCTTCTTGTATGTACAGACAGTGCTATCCATCACAGTGTAAACAAAAAGTTTAAAATTTCGTACTCTTTCGAGGCACCGATCATTTGTTTTTCAAATTTTGAGAAATAAAAATTGCTCTTTTCTTTTTAGATAACCATAGACGACTCTGTCTACAACTTCAAAATTTAATCCTAAACAGGTGAAGCTTACTTTACTATAAACGTTTCAGTTTAAGCATCGATTTCATATGGAACACAACATTTATTTGATTTTTACTAAAATCCGAAAAATATATTTTTAGAAAATCCCTCTTTCGTATTTTTTAAAAATTCTGGTTTTCATATATGTGCTCATAAACAGTGGTTTAAATTTGATAATGGAGAAAGGACTGGTTACTGACAGGGAATCCCTTGAGTGTGAGGTCGCAAAAGGCCAATGATGTTTACAGCATTCTACGCTCCGCATATTGTCTATCTTGCAACCACAATAGTGGCTGCTAATGGCCCAAGAGGCTGGAGGTATGCGTTGGTGAGCACAGCATGAGGCTATACGGAGCGTAGTTGAAGAGATTAGTCGACGAGTAACTGACAACGTTGCTACAGTGCTAGTGGTGTTAATACAAAGCAGAACAATGGCAACGATAAACAAAACAAACATCCGCAGAATATCTACAACAGTTACCGAAGTTGACATTTCGTCATATAGGAATCCAAGGAATTTCATAGGGTAAGAAAGAAGTGGCAGATGAAATATTACCTTTTGTGCAATATGAATTAGTGTGATGTACACGGTCGATTGTGCGGACAATACACATGAGAAGTACGGTGATGACGGTACATACTTCACAAATCAAAGTGATATTAAAACAGGTGTGAAGCCATGTAGTTCTCATCCTTATCGGACAGGGAGCCACAAATCACGTCTCCAGGGAAATGTAGTAAAGGACAATCGTTGTCCAAGGAATGGGTACTAAACATAATTACGTACATGGAAGATCATACGCAACATAGTAAAAAAAACAGTTATTAACAGATTTCGAATAGGTCATCAGCAACATGACCGGTTAGTGCATAAGTCCTCAAAAGAGGACAAGACGCACTTACTACAAAAACTAGTGTTTGTGCTTTTCCACGATGCTCGATACTATTAACAAGATGTGCATGATAGTGACCTACTACGTTCGGAAGACATGGATTACAATGATTTCAAGGGAACCAGTAGATGATTGCATAACTTCAGACAGTGCTACAGAATTGGAAAACGAACAAAGCGTCAACCAGACGATGCACAGCAAACTGTGGAATCGGTCCGAAAATTTGTATATGAGATAAATTTACTTTTGCTTGATTCCTGGTCTGCGTACAAAAGTCATATTCCTTTAGAGGAAACTACCGTTTCTGAAAGTCCACTTGCTTAGCTCAGTGATGGCATGTTTGCCTACCATGTAGCAGGTCCGGATTCGATTGTCAGCTCGGTTAGATATTTTTATTCTGTTGTCATCATCCTCTCATCATCATTGACATGCAAATCATCCAATGTGGCATCATCTGAAATAAGTCTTGCAACCCGGCGGCTGAACTTCCCTGGTTGGGGCCTTCAGCGCCACACAATCATTTCAGTTTTTCGTTCCTGAAAATTGTGTGATATCGCAATTCATGCCACCTGGAACTACTGGACAAATTCAGACTCTGGGTGTTTCTTTTTCCCGTGTCCAGGAGTTCGCCTTAGATTTCGATGGTGCGAACCATTGTGATCACTGCTGCGCGCCTTTTTTCATTCGATGTTCACGGTGCGAGTTAATGGTTTGTTTGAACATTTCTTGAATGTCGACGATGTCCATTCTCTGAAGTGTAATGCAAACATCCCATAGAAAGTTGATGTCTGAACCTCACGAACACTCATTTTCTGTCGCCCTCCTCATAAGTATGATGAGTCATTAGAACCTAATATTTTCCTGCCAAAATTGTTAACACAACACTTTCAAGACTGAATTTGCGACCTCGCACTCAAGTTGGTCCTTGTGAGATGTTAAGTTAAGAATATTATATTACATAAAGGAATTACGAGATTTTAGTAACAAACGCCAGTAATTTTCATTGAACGTCAAGTTGAAGTATTTGACAGATTTTAATTGAATTTTATGTTTATTAATGTTTGTATTCCTCTATTGTACATAATTCAAAATGAATGTTAGAAATGGTTTTCCGAGCAAAGTCATACAGCTGCCTGGGGCCACGATTTTCTTTCGAGTAGTCTTTGTAGACTTGGTTTAGTAGAAAGTCTTTTGACAGCGCCACCAAATCCAATGCAATCATTTTTACAATGTGTTGTGCGAAAATTGTGTCACACTCCACATATTCTCAATCATTTTAAGGCATACGTCAGGATTCGTTTTATGTATTGTACTGCACTACCACCAGAAAAATAGAATATATTTTAATGTTAGACATTTTTTCCTTTGATCCTGAGAGATAATTGAGATGTTTCAGTTAATTACTTCCGTCATTGTACGACACAACTGAAAGATGCAACATGATTTGGTTGAAGATGCAGTGCTAGATTTTGTATTGAGGCACAAACAAGGTAACAATGAAAGGCCGCTCTAGTTGCTGATATGTGCTTCATGTAAGTCGACGACAAGTTTAGCCCTTTAAATCAAGTCTGTTTTCAACTGAGGCTGAAAGTTCCATTATTAATGCACAATGATGAAAATACGAACTGTATTCAGCAAAATCATAGAGCATGGGAACTTTTACCTCTTATGTGTTACTTTGTGTAGCAAGATAACTGGTTTACCTCAATTTTTAAACATATTCTAGCAACGGAAGCTGTGGTTAACTACTTTCAAACGCACTTTCCCTTACGTCTACTTTTTGACACCAAGGCCCCAAGTAACTAAACGAATATTTCACACTTCAGAGGTAAAGAGTATCCGTCACGTAAATGCAAAGACGTCTGTAAAATATACAGTGGTGTAACTATCATCTAATAGAAAGGAAAAGCTAACACAAGGATTCCCTACTTGTTAGTTGTTGACCATTCCTTGTAATATGAACTGCAAAGAGAAATCACTGCGGTGCAGTACTCTATTCAAAAACTGATATCCCTTTCCACCCATCCTTTTTTCTGTGTTTGTATTTGATGCAAACAGACATATCCGGAAGAAACAAACATATTTTTTGACAAAAAAATGAAGTAGTGTTTTTGATATTTTGGAAAACCAATATTTCTGGTATTTTTGCAGGATTAAATAAATCTCACGGCGTATCCAATTTGAGAGCTTTATAATTATACAAGAGTCAAGCTTACAGCTTCAATAGTTTTGGAAAATTTATAACATTTTGAAACCATAAAGCAAACAACATGCATGTCCAATACCTGTTAGAATTTTCAGTAGTTTTGAACTACACAGCTACTGCCAAATAAAAAATTTCAGAGATATCTGAGACACCAATGTCCGATATTAACCAAAATTGGTTTATTTGATATGGTTAGTCTTCTCGTACAAAAAAATGCGTTTCAGCCTTTCTCATTGAAAAAAATCTCTGTAATATTCTTTTTGTTAGAATTACTTCCTCTTAATAACAAAATAGCATTTTCATATTCGATAGGCAGTTACTACACTGCGAATCTGGACGTGATACAACTGGGGTGAGAATATTAGATATTGCCGTGAAATGACGTAGGGGAATCGAAAAAGCTAATGTAAACCCATCTTTCATTAGCCTCTTCAGAATTATCTTATAAGCGCTACACAAATTCTTACAATGTCGTCCAACTTCTAGCCGGGATTGACGATGGGCCAGGGGCGTTTCAAATTTTGTTTTCATCGATTTCCTCTTTTGATGACAGATGAAGAAGTGATATAATGCTCAATCGAATCCCTCAATCGACAGGAAAATACGCCAAGAATTAACAACACAAATTTTATTGTACTCGAAAACACAAAACTAAGGAAATCCGTTTACGTCAGAGCCGGGAGTGGTTTTTGTGGTGTCACCGCCAGACACCACACTTGCTAGGTGGTAGCCTTTAAATCGGCCGCGGTCCGCTAGTATACGAGGGACCCGCGTGTCGCCACTGTCAGTCATTGCAGACCGAGCGCCGCCACACGGCAGGTCTAGACACTTCCTAGCACTCGCCCCAGTTGTACAGCCGACTTGGCTAGAGATGGTTCACTGACAAATTACGCTCTCATTTGCCGAGACGATAGTTAGCATAGCCTTAAGCTACGTCATTTTCTACGACCTAGCAAGGCGCCATTATCATTTGCTATTTATCTTGTGATGCATGTACCGTTAGACCGATGTTCACCAATTATGGATTAAAGTTAAGTATTCCAGCAGCAACGTACCTTATTGGCTATATTAATTACATTGTCCTGTTCCAGACCTCACGCCGGCCTGCGAGAGCTTAAACGCGTGCCTTTCGGCTACCGGTCATAGTGGCTTGGCTGTCTTGCCAAGTCAGAACAGTTTTAATGTCACAGGCAGAGATCTTTTATGTACCTAACTACGAAACAAAGATAGTTTAGAGGAAGAGGCTTGCTCAGTTTAGATTAGCGTGGAGAACTGCATCAAAGCAGTGTTAGGTCTGAAGACCACAAGAACTCCCCTGTTGCAACTAGCAACCAACATTGTGGTTGCCTGGTAGACAATATGAGGGGCGTGGAATGTTGTAAACAGCGTCATTACGTCTGGCATTCTTTACGACCGCATCCGGTAACCGTTTGAAAGCCGGATCGCAGTTAACACTAAAAGCGCAGTCTCGAGGTTCTTTAGTTATTCCAACCGCATCGTGTTATTTCTAAACACTCTGGGTTTCCCTCTTTTCACATCCATGTCCTAATACTGCTTTTATTACACGTTCGATAGATGAATACAGGACTCAACCTTAGTCTAGGCGTAGCAGTTCTGACTGTTAATCCACAGATGTTCGATCTCATATTAGGTCACACACACACACACACACACACACACACACACACACACACAACTTTGTAGAAACACGTAATACATAAATAGTTGATACAATTAATTAGCTGACGAGAAGATGGTGGAGTCAGTTTCTAAGGCGCTGAGGGGTGTATAAGTTACTTGCAGTGACACGGCTCTGCTGCTTTGACCAGGGAGATGTGTGACATGGATAACTATGTTGTCTTCCTTCTCTATTTTGATTGTTGCACGCAGTCAGATACCCAGAAATATGTTGAACTGCAACAATGTTTGGGCGTAGTTAAGTGCGTGAAGTAGTGTGAGTGGGGTAGTGATGAGTGATGAGAAGTATGGAAGAATAACAACATATTTTCATTTTTTTTGTTCATAATTAAGACCCAAAGTTCTATATTATATTATCTACATTCTGTATGTTGTACATCTCTTTCGAAGTGATTTGTCCGCGTAACTGTTCAGAAGCATCAAAGTAGGAATAGATATAATTTTTTTGTTGTAGCTGACGTACTCGGACATTCAGTGGTTGTGTGACCACCAGGAGCAAAATACAGCCCTCTAATATGACAGTAGTCCGTAAAACAGCATACACTGTTTAAAAAGTGAGGGATGCACAAACTCGTCTTGGAGGCTGATGAGGCACCTCAAAGAAACTGCCCCCACTTCCGCTTCAACGACTGTATTGCTGGTGCGAGCGCTCTCGGAGGAACATAAACTATTCAGAGAATTTCCCTGTCTTCTCCAGCGTCGACACTTCGCTTAATGTGTTTAAAACGCCACTCTTCTGGACTGGATGGTGAAAATTGTGTGCGCTGAGATGTTGACCCATTTTATGTGATGTTTAACCACGGCAAACTTTGGTACAGTCTCTTCACCTCGACAACGTTGCAGTAGCGCTAATTTGCTCCGTAACTCCGAATATTTCGCGCAGCTTCTCAAGCTGACGAAAAGTATATGCAGTTTCCCCGTATGAGACCGCCGGATTAGGGCCTACGCGGAGACAGTCTCTGACAGAGTGACGTAGTGATGACGTACGACGACCTGGCACAGTCCGCCTATGGGCTACAAATGTTCATTATAATAGCAACCACGGCAGTCAGTTGCTCCTGATGAAACCCATTCGAGGATTTCGTCGAATGCTCAAGATTTTATCCAGATTTGACGTGACAAGTGAAATGAGAAGGTTTCCGTAAGAGGACAACGCGAGAATCTGGTTTCTATTTTTTTATACCTATGGTAAACGGAATTCAGAACTCATAGATTCATCCCACAAAACAGTTCGGCGCAATTCTCAAAAATTCTCGAGAAAATCGGATTTGAAATTTTCCGACCGTCCTTAATATGCTAAAGCAAGGTTGCTGTTCACCTATTGGCAGTGTGCCTACGTGGTAGAATGTTCGCCTGCGAGCAGGAGTTTTAGTTTCGATTCCTGGCTGATTTAAATTTTTAAACAGAGGTGCATTTTCTACTAGCAATTCCGTGAAGACGGGAAAAAAATCAGTAGTGTTAGAGACACGTAATCGATGGTTCGAGTATTGTTGCGACTATTTTTTGGTTTTCCTTCCGTTCAGTTCGAATAACTATGTCATTTCAATACAAAATGCATCAAATATATGCTAACTAACACATATCTAATTGCTGTTATTATGAAAATTGCATGTCTTATTTCCAATTACATATCCCACACAAGAATACGGTTTTCATTTCATATATAAATCCTACATCACTGATCTTTTGTAAAAGATTGTTTAAATTTTTAAAAAACTGCTAGTTAAATTCTTTTTCATACTTAAGTATTTTACGCCTCAGAAAAATGTTCATGGAAGATGCACCGCTGCTTAAAATGTTTCCACGGTTGGAAACCAAACTCACAGCCACACTACACTTTTTCTGTATGAATTTATTGAGCAACAGCAAACACCAAACATTTACATTAACTTTAAATACAGCATTTAAATGAAATGTATAAATGGTTAAAACTTTTCTCTTTTCCATTACTGTTGAGGATTTCGTGTTTATCGTTCTTCATGTGTTGTTTCAAGTCATTCGTAAGTAGACACTCCTCCCTTGTTGCCGATGCAGTTTATAAAACAATATATGAACCACGTGAGTGATCTTGTCTTGGATGTTGGAAACGACTTGACGTTCATGTACACTATTTTCTTGCTGTTTATTTTGCCAACAGTCGCTGATAGCAATCCTGCTGATTTAAATTTTATTCGTTCCCACAGACCTGCGATTGTGGAGCAACCTCCCTGTGATGTCGCGCAGCTGTCGGCGTCAAATCATTTGTGAACATGTAAGCTGCTGAGCGCAACATATAGCTTAAGGATTTGCCTGCAAAATATGATCAGACCGTCTTCCAATTTAAGTCTTTGTGTTTCATCTGGTTTGCTGGGGGGCATCGAGAAAAATCGGCGTTGCTTTATCATACTAAAGACGGTCGAGAAACTTCAGAGTCAATTTTCTCGAGAATTTTTGAAAGTCGCAATGAACTGCTTTCGCTGATTGATGTTTGAGTTCCGATCTTGATGTACAGCAAATATAAAAATATATATACTAGGTCTACAACTTTTCTTCCGCCGTTTTTTCTCGAAATTCGGGGCTTTATTCCTAAAAAACTTACAAGAAAATTATGGTTCATAATATTGCCAATCGCTGGCCACTACATTCTCCCATCTTTCGGATAGCATACGAATTCCGTGGCGGAAGAACTGGGCGTCTTTTGGGGATCCTTGAATCGATTCAATTTTGCACTTGTTCATACGATCGGAAGGACTGGTCAGCCAGACTGTATGCCACTGATCGAAAAAGGTGGTAGTCAGAGAGAGCAACGTATGGACAATACGGCGGGAGGGATAGGACTTCTCATTTCAACGTTTCCATGTATAGTTTGACGGGTTTTGCGACATGGGGTCGAACACTGACCTGCTGCAAAATTACCTTTACGTGTCCATCGCTGTATTGTGGTCGTTTGTGTTTCAGTGCTGGACTCGAACGCATCTGTTGCTTTCGTTAATGATGTCCTGTGACTGTCTTCGTCTGCTTCAGTAGCTACGAAAACGTTCTGTCTTCCACTGCCATGCCGGTCTTCAACATCAAAATCACCGTTGTTAAGGCGTTGAAAACATTCTCTGCACGTTTAAGAACCACAGCCGAAGATTCCTTCATGTTAAAGCAGAAAATTAAAACCTCCCGCAAATGGCGAGAAATGGGTACGTAAGTTGACGTACTAAATCGAGAATAACCTTATTATGCAATCACAAATCGACTAATATTTTTATGGCATCATGTTTACAGATGGCTAAGCTTATTCTATTACACCTGTGACTAATCACCTGAGCCCCTTTGCCGCTACTGCCGTCTATTGCAAAACTGCGGAAGCGAAGTTGTTGACCTAATATGTGTACAAAAATTGGATTGTCATGCGGTTCCCGTATTAGCCTACTGCATGAACTTGTTTTCTGTTATACGGAAAATATTTCCCGAAAAAAAAGGTTGCAGTATTACTTCAAAAGGCATAAATCAATCTTGCATGGTTATCGTCCTCGGCACGAGGATTTTCTTGACGGGCGACAAGCAGCAGAGATCACTCGATGCCATTCCAGCCTCACAGTGGCCGTGATCCAGTTATCAGGCGCGATAAACGCGAGACAAGGACGCTCTTGTGGACCTATCTGTGGCCGTCGTGGCGCAGTCGCCGATCACCAGTCTGTGCAAGAGCAACCACACGAGCCATTTGGGACCAGGTGAGGTCATGTTATAAGTAACAGTTGCCCTAGTTTTTTCATATGACCGTAAACACATCGTAGTCGCTTCCCCGATATCTGCCAACCACGTCATCAACTTCTGACCGTTTATCCACACAGTGGGCTTCAGGGGAAATAGTAAATACGAGGCGCATTTTTAAAATAAGTACCGTTCTGAAATATTGCCACTGGAGCTCTGCAGCTGTCGTACTGCGCATGCTCGTAAAGTATCTCCAATTGTTACTTATCCACAAACACATAAGCGATAGCTTTCGATTTAATTAACGTTCATTCACACTTTTTTAATATGACTCAGCCGATTTATAATTCCACCGATTGTGAAATACGCGCTCTTCTTTGTTTTTTAAATGGAAGAGACATGAAAGCTAGAAATTAATCAGCAGATTAGTGAAATGTGTGGTGAACACGCTATGAGCGCTTGAAGAGTTAGAATATGGCGAAGAGCATTTTAAGATGGTTGCAGAAATGTACACGATATGAAACCAAGTACGAGGCTGGTTTGAAAAGTTCTCGAAACGGAATAGAAAAAAAGTACTTACACCACTTAAACTTTTTTATTTTTCAATGCAGTCTCCTTGTAGATTAACGCACTTGGTCCAACGATGTTCCAGTGCCCTGATCCCATCTCTAAAATGAGTTTCCTCCATGTCTGAAAAATAGTTGTCAACTCCGGCTATCAATTCTTCGTCTGAAGTGACTCTTCGTCCACCAAGAAAAATTTTCAGTTTTGGGAAGATACGTCAGTCTGACGGAGCCATATCAGGTGAATAAGGCGGATGTGGCAACAATTCATTCCTTATTTCGTGTAATTTTGCCATGGCGACGGCACATGTGTGCAGGCGCGATTTTGATCCAGCGTCAAGATTCACGGCACCCATCTTGCAGATTCTTCAGTTAAAATGTGATGTACCCTTTCAGATGACATCTGCCAAGCGTGAACAATTTCATGCACTTTCAATCGGCGATCCTACTTGACAATTTTGTGCAATGATTTCTGGAGTAGTGGCACATCTTGGCCGACCACTGAGGGGATCATCATCTAAGCTCTGCCGACCAAATTTAAATTCATTTGTCCACTTGGCAAAAGTTGAATATGAAGGAGCAGAGTCCCCCAGTGTAGTCTGGAAATCGCCATGAATGCCCTTTGCTTTCATACATTTCTTTACGAAGTACTTAATCACTGCTCGAATCTCTTTTTTTTCCATCTTGGCAAATCACTATGCGGGAACAACAACAGAATCACGTCACCGCCACAGCTCTCTTCCAAGAGCACTGGCGTGACACGTGTTTACGGGCAAAAGTCCAATGAATATCACGTGAACAACTCGTTGCGCTAACGCTGACCTCTCGTGGTGATTCCGAGAACTTTTCAAACCTTACTCATGACCTGGTGCGGAAAGTCAATAAAAAATGGATATCATGATGTCGTCATTATTTCATGCTTTTCTTCACGTTCGGGAAGTGTTCTCTACGAAGCTGTAACAAGACGCTTACAATATCGGAAGTTGTGTGCACTCTCGCTTAGGAAAGTCCTACTGAGTTGTACAAAACAAACGCATTGAATGTAGCCGTATCCTCCACCCCCACCCATTGCCGCACCTCTATTGCTGTATCCCTCCCTCTCTCCACCTCCACACCTTCCATCTCCTCCATCAGGGCTATTTCCAGCGCCTCTCCCTCCCGGATGTTGAACTTCGCTGTGACGTATACCCTTCCTTCCAACTGTAACCTTGCCTTGCTCCCCCCCCCCCCCCACCCAGAGCCCCACTCTTCCCGTCCCCTCCATCACCCAGAGCGGATTTTTCTCCTTCACTCCCTGATTCTCTGCACTCCCTCCTCAGCTGTCTTTTTCCCCTGTCCCTTCCCTCCTCAGCCCTCATTCGGCGCCCGCCCCCCCCTCCACCTCATCACCCTTTCTCGCCCCTCCTCCTCGCTTCCTTTCCCCTTCCTCCCATTTCCCTTGTCTCCCCCCTTGCAGATCCTACCAGTTTTTAATCGTTATCAGTTTGCTGTGTTAGTGCTGTGTTTTGGTGTCATTATACAGTGTCATCTAGTGATGTGGTTTCAATTGTGTGCTCGATCTGTCTTTCGTCCATGACTTATCCTTGCTACGCTGTCCCTCACGTGGCAGTTTTACTCGTTCTACAAATTGTTATGCTCCAGCCATACTTTGCCTGGCGCCTTTTAATGTAGTGTGTGGTTTTCTGTGTACCGTACTCTTTTAGATTTTTATCTCCGATCTAGAGCCACTGCTTTGTATGCCTTCTATTCCTCTGTTCTGCCTTTTTTTGTTTTTAAATTCCGCCATGTTATGTTCTTTATATTGTTTTTAAATGTCTTCCTATCTATTTCTGTCGCTCGACTGAAGAGCAGCGCTTGTGCTGCTGCCAGCCCGCCCCTGACGGAGAATGGAAATGACAAAAAAGCGAAAAAAAATTAGCTGTATCCAAGGGAGAAAATGTTGTAAGGTACATTGTCACTGGTATAAACGGCGTTCTGTACACTCCGCCCACTTGTGCGTAGAAAAGGTTGAGGAAAGCTCCACTAATCCTCCTGTCCAAACTCCGAAACTTTCCTGGCAGGTACGCTACCCCTCCACATTAATGTGACTATCGGTCAAAAGCCCGAATAATTACTTCTTGCAGTGCGGGCGGCTACGATACGTGCAGAAGAGAATCAATGAGGCCCTGGAAGGTACCGATAGGGATGTGTAGAAGAGCTGAGTACTCTGATGTGCTGTTTTCCTTTACAGCAACTACTAATGAAATTGAGTGGAGATGGTCGAACAAGAACTAATTGTATAATGCCAATTTTTTGCATTTGGAATTGATCATAGTTTACTTCATCTTCTGTCGAACTCAATCACAAAGTTTCTGATTATGACTAGACCTTCAGAAATTACAACAGAAACCATCAAAATCAAAATACGAACATGGAATTTAAAAATAGAATATCTTCTATTTGACAAAGCACCCTTTCAAATAAATATAAAAGAATGTATTGTCCGTACTCTTAGAGCAGCATATGGTATATATAATAAATTTGAAATTCGTTTCAAAAATACATAAAAGACCAGTAGTACGTACGTGTAGAGGTGAAATAAGCTGAACATAGTTTCATTTCTCACTCCTAACGCTAATTTGACTATCTCTACAAGTGACTTAAAAACATAAAAACAATTTTTTTGATAATTAATTAAAAACCCTCAGCTGCCGACAGGTGTTGTTGACATGCCTTGATGCGGACAGCTGAAAATGTGTGCCCCGACCGGGACTCGAATCTGTGATCTCCCACTTACATGACAGACACTCCATCCGTCTGAGCCACCGAGGACACACATGAATAGCGCGACTGCAGGGACTTAACCCTCGCACGCTTCCCGTGAGACCCACATTCCCAACTGTCCACAATCTACATACGTTATGTTCCTAATAGATACTTGCCCAACCACTCACTACTCACGCCAACTAAGGTGACGATTCCCGTAAGAGTTCGGGCAACCCGTACGCATTCTCACACACCAAGGTCAATGGCCGGGTAGCCTTTAACTATATATCTTTATATGAAGATAGTAACTGTTCTCTTACGGGAATCGTCACCTGCATGGTCATCAATGTTATCTGTTCTTTCGAGAATAGTTACTATCTTCATAATTTTTTTATAAATCGTCAGTATTGCCAAGTGGAAGATATATATGTACTATATCACTGAAATTAGCTAAGGTAACCTTTTAAAAAAACAGTGTGGATCATAAAATTACGTAATAACAAACATTTTCTATGATGACAATGCACAATGATTTTCTATATTAGGAAACAGTATGCACGTCGGCCATTGGGACTGCTTTTCTTTCATCAGAAGCTTGTTTACGTTCCTGGGCATTTGGATGACGGTGTCAACGGGGCTCGGACAGGGCGGCTGCTAAATTTCTACCTACCTTGACCGCATCTGAACAGACCACTACGAGAGCAGGGATCGTCTTCGTTGGACGAGGACTCGGGGTGTAAATAGTGTGAGCAACTAATTGCCAGGAATATTGGGCGCAAATTTCACAGATTATTGTTCAGGGGCGAATTTCAATGGGCGCAGCTTTTGTAGCCCCGCGGAGTAGCCGCGCCGTCTCAGGCGCCTTGCCACGGTTCGCACGGCTACCCCCATCGTAGGTTCGAGTCCTCCTTCGGGCACGGGTGTGTGTGTGTGTGTGTGTGTGTGTGTGTGTGTGTGTGTGTGTGTTTTGTCCATAGCCTAAATTACTTTAAGTTAGATTAAGTAGAGTGTAAACCTAGGGATCAATGACCTTAGCAGTTTGATCCCATAGGAACTTAACCACAAATTTGCAAAAAATGGTTCAAATGGCTCTGAGCACTATGTGACTTAACTTCTGAGGTCATCAGACACCTAGAACTTAGAAATAAGTAAATCTAACTCACCTAAGGACATCACACACATCCATGCCCGAGGCTGGATTCGAACCTGCGACCGTAGCGGTCACGCGGGTGCAGACTGTAGCGCCTAGAACCGCACGGCCACAACGGCCGGCCAAAATTTCCAGCGTTCATACACTCGTGACAAACAAAAATTGCTTCTGTTACACCGGAATCAAAACAACGGTCCTTGAAAGCGAATCGTTCAGTATCCCCTATAAACTGAAGTTCCAGTAAATGGTTTCAGCCCGTAAAATTATGTGCACTGTGTTTTGAGATATGCAAGGTATTTTGGTTGCCGATTTTTTTGCCGCAACGTGGCGCATGCAGTGGACACAGTTATTTTGAGATCTTAAAGAAATTGCGCCGTCGAATGCAAAACAAACAGCA
Organism: Schistocerca cancellata; assembly: GCF_023864275.1. NCBI lineage: Eukaryota > Metazoa > Arthropoda > Insecta > Orthoptera > Acrididae > Schistocerca > Schistocerca cancellata. Next base: position 139,607,871 of record NC_064634.1, on the reverse strand, counting down.
TGGCATCCTCCGTAGAGTGATAGTTTTCCTGTACTTGAGATAACATCGCCATGTGTGGGAACAATGTGAGCACCATCCGCATAGCCCTGACCTAGCGCTCAGTGGCTGTAACTTGGTCTAGCACTTAAAGAAGCGCCTTTGTGGATAGCGCTAGAAGAAAGATGTTGTTACAAGGTCAGTACAGGACCGGTTAAAACTGCAGGCGGCAGAGTTCTATGAGGATGGACTTCGGAAGCTGGTCATAGCATATGATAAGTACCTTAACAAGAGTAAAAATTATGTTGAAAAGAAGATTGAAGTCCAGCTTTCATCCAAAAATTAAGTTGTTGTAATAATGCTTTTATTTTATTTTAACATGGCACTTCAAAACATTTCCTCCTATTTGATGAAGCTCTTGCATGGACATTGCACAATTTTTTTTCCTTTATTGCATTTAAATTCCCCATCAGGGCGGGCTGGTAGCAGCATAGGCGCTGCTCTTCAGCCGAAATACATAGAACAAAACAATAGAAGACATTTAAAAACAGCAAAGGAGAGAATAAGGTGAACATAGATATAAAAAAGGGGGAACAGCATGGAAGGCAATAGACAAAAAACGGGGTGACTGTAAAATGGAGATAAAAAACTGTTTAAAAGTAGCACACACAAAAGCCACTCACTGCGACGGTTAAAAGAACACAAGGCACAGTATGACTGGAGCATAAAGGTAGTGACAGATGGCATAGCACATAACGTAACACTGACGGCGAACCTCAAGGCAGGACACAATTAAAATCACACCTCTTGACGCACACGAGAAACAGCACTAAACACAACACTGATGTGGCACACTGATGATGATCAACACAGAGGATCTGCCAGGCGCTAGGAGATGAGGGAGACCTGAAGAAGGGAGGGAGGGGAAGAGATGGAGGAGGTGAGCGGGGGGCGCGCGGAAGAGGGCCAGGTAGGGAGGGATGTGAAAAGGAGAGAGGCAAGTATGGGGTGCAGGGTCTCAGGGGAGGGGGGATGCACAACTTATAATTCAGAAGTTCATATAAAACAGCTTCCAGTTTTCATTGGTCGAAGAGATACAGCTGCGCCGCACGGGGTAGCCGCGCGGTCTCGGCCGCCTTGTCACGGTCCGGGAGGCTTCCCCCGTCGGAGGTTCGAGTCCTCCCTCGGGCATGGGTGTGTGTGTTGTCCTTAGCGTAAGTTAGATCAAATAGTGCGTCAGCTTAGGTACCGATGACCTCAGCATTTTGGTCCCACAATACCTTACCATAAATTTCCAAGATACAGCTGGCTGAAGTTGTGTACGCTTGACAGTACCGGCATAACTACTGACCGGCCCTTAGAATTCGAAGTCTGGCCATCTGGACGATCTGGCAACACTGTAGGATGTGGAAGTGTCTGCAGGCAGTGCTGTATTTCGCTCGAGGTGTTAAAATGCTCGTCTTCTAGTAGTATACATCACGCAGTGTAGATACAGAGCACCGAGTTCGAATCCACTCTTTCCGTGTGTTTTTTTTGTTTTTTTTTTTTTTACCCCTTCTCGGCTGTCTGCTAAGGGCGTCAGTCTGATGGAACCTCGATTTGGCGAGAGAGCTCGTGGTTGCGTCAACGTCAACACAGTTTATGCTCGAGAGTTTGCTGGTCCAGCAGTGGCCACCGACCACCAGCCACTTGACGACGACCGCCGCCTGACCAGGTGAGCGCGGCGCGTTTCTGTTCTCAAATTGGTAAGCCTGAAATTGTTTCTTGTTCGAGTTTGGCCTTTCGCGCAAAATAACTTCGATAAACCGAATGAACACCGTGCAGTTACACAAGACGCGTACGTCACAAAGTGTGATTAACAATTGTCATTTTCTTATTTGAAGTAGTAGTACTCGTCTTCCAGTTGCGAATATTTTGCTCATTTTAAATCTTACGAACATAGTTTGAACGTTGTACAGGGACACCCCAGAGTCCGTTAACATTCGAAAAGATCAAATCACGGAATAATGTACATAGAGAGGTAAAACTTGACTCACATGCCTGAAATGCCACGGAGTTTTATTGAAACCAAAAAAGAATGCAGAAACCGTTCAAAATATGGTGCTGGAAAGCAACACGTCAGTGACGCTGCATGAGAATTGTGTATGAGCTGTAGTGAGAGGAGTAAAATGCGCCAGCAGTGGCGGCATTTTGGCTCTAACAGAAAAAGCACTGTTAGTGAAGCTTTACTACCACAGTGGAGAATCCGCTTGATACGCCCGCTAAACCAGCTGGGCAGAACAGGTGATTAGGATTGTGGAAAGGGCCAAATAAGGTTGGGGTCAGTTTAACCTTAAATTTTAATTGAATAACACATTTACAACCAAAGCGGCACATAGCCGAACTTTTACAACTACGAGTTTCAAACTTCAAATCTTTCACGGCTGAAGGCCTCCAAACAAGAAATCTTAAAAATCAACAAGGTAAATTTCAAGTGAGTGAAAACACGCAGTTACAGTTACATACAAAAATAACTAAAAAATCTACACTCCTGGAAATTGAAATAAGAACACCGTGAATTCATTGTCCCAGGAAGGGGAAACTTTATTGACACATTCCTGGAGTCAGATACATCACATGATCACACTGACAGAACCACAGGCACATAGACACAGGCAACAGAGCATGCACAATGTCGGCACTAGTACAGTGTATATCCACCTTTCGCAGCAATGCAGGCTGCTATTCTCCCATGGAGACGATCGTAGAGATGCTGGATGTAGTCCTGTGGAACGGCTTGCCATGCCATTTCCACCTGGCGCCTCAGTTGGACCAGCGTTCGTGCTGGACGTGCAGACCGCGTGAGACGACGCTTCATCCAGTCCCAAACATGCTCAATGGGGGACAGATCCGGAGATCTTGCTGGCCAGGGTAGTTGACTTACACCTTCTAGAGCACGTTGGATGGCACGGGATACATGCGGACGTGCATTGTCCTGTTGGAACAGCAAGTTCCCTTGCCGGTCTAGGAGTGGTAGAACGATGGGTTCGATGACGGTTTGGATGTACCGTGCACTATTCAGTGTCCCCTCGACGATCACCAGTGGTGTACGGCCAGTGTAGGAGATCGCTCCCCACACCATGATGCCGGGTGTTGGCCCTGTGTGCCTCGGTCGTATGCAGTCCTGATTGTGGCGCTCACCTGCACGGCGCCAAACGCGCATACGACCATCATTGGCACCAAGGCAGAAGCGACTCTCATCGCTGAAGACGACACGTCTCCATTCGTCCCTCCATTCACGCCTGTCGCGACACCACTGGAGGCGGGCTGCACGATGTTGGGGCGTGAGCGGAAGACGGCCTAACGGTGTGCGGGACCGTAGCCCAGCTACATGGAGACGGTTGCGAATGGTCCTCGCCAATACCCCAGGAGCAACAGTGTCCTTAATTTGCTGGGAAGTGGCGGTGCGGTCCCCTATGGCACTGCGTAGGATCCTACGGTCTTGGCGTGCATCCGTGCGTCGCTGCGGTCCGGTCCCAGGTCGACGGGCACGTGCACCTTCCGCCGACCACTGGCGGAGACCTCACGCCCCACGTGTTGAGCAATTCGGCGGTACGTCCACCCGGCCTCCCGCATGCCCACTATACGCCCTCGCTCAAAGTCCGTCAACTGCACATACGGTTCACGTCCACGCTGTCGCGGCATGCTACCAGTGTTAAAGACTGCGATGGAGCTCCGTATGCCACGGCAAACTGGCTGACACTGACGGCGGCGGTGCACAAATGCTGCGCAGCTAGCGCCATTCGACGGCCAACACCGCGGATCCTGGTGTGTCCGCTGTGCCGTGCGTGTGATCATTGCTTGTACAGCCCTCTCGCAGTGTCCGGAGCAAGTATGATGGGTCTGACACACCGGTGTCAATGTGTTCTTTTTTCCATTTCCAGGAGTGTATATATCGCAGCTAGGCTGAAAGCCTCAAGGCAAGGGTGGATAGACAAACATAAACGAAGTGCAATACAAACAATTGAAGGCCCAGAATAAAATTTTCAAGATTTTAAAGGAAATTACGACAAACTTTCAAAGGTAGAAGGCCGCAATGTTTAAGATTGGAAGGTAATTTTAAGAATAAGGTTACAAAGCTGAAGGCCCAGAATTATCCAGAATTTTAAGAAAATATAGCTATAAGTCTTAAGTTTTAAGTAGCTGAAACTGGACTAAAAGAAAAGACAACACAACGGCAACAACCTTTCAATAAATATCCACTTGCCGGAATTCAAACTTACTTACATAAAACACAGTAAAACCAAGAATGTTGTTTTTAATCATTGGCTATCATAGATTATAACCAGACAGTTAAACACCGATGAGTAAGACGGTAAAGACAACAGCACTCAGAAGCCTCCAGGGGGTCGGTCTGTGCTCGTTCACTTTGGTGAGACAGGTAGTGAGCCCAACTACACTTGATCTGTCGGAACCCAACCAAGCGACAGCCATGGACCGACCGACAAACGACTTGCTTGCCACCAATCGGTACATAAGAATTCAAACACAAAATGTTACGGGCGTGATTATCCACAATGTAATATGTATATGAATTAAGCTGTCAAAACTACACAACGTGTTGGACAGAGACAACAGGTGAGGAAAGGACGCTGCCTGAAATTACGTTAGTGGCCAGGGCAGGGAATCGGAACACTAACGGCCACAAGGCAGAAAATTCCGCTGGTGCACTTAAATTGTAGTCAACCAGTATAGCTAATTCCACCGCATGGCGACTAAATTTCAGCAATACAAACACTCGATGTTGCGCCCAGGAAAACCTCCCCAACATCGAACCACCGAAACGAACCACGCAACATGAATGGACGTGGCTTGGGTACTTAAAAAACCACTCAAGTTTGACGTCCTGGGTCGGTGAACCACGAAGCTCGTAGCGATCGGACAGCTCCACACACGCTCCGACACTGCGCAGGGACCGCCAGCGGACCCAGCCGACTGCACCGCGCGGAGATAACTTCCCTGGTCCGCAGCAACCGACCGACTCCTCTCAGAGTGCCGACAACGTCTAAAATAGTCCTCAGTGGAAATCACACAAACGACACACACAACCAGACAAACACTTGCACGAAGACCTGAACGATACCCAACAGTAACTAAGCACGCACGAAGACAAATCGGGAGTCGATGCACACACACAACCGACTCATGAACGATCGGCGAGCCAAAACGCGTCGTCCGGTAGAAGTCGTCCGGTAGAACGAACGACCGACGATCCACCAAGATTGTGGCTCAGTGCAAGTGATGTGTGGCGGCAATGCGAGCCATGTCGACGCAGACCTCACTGCTGCTTCAATGCGACTCCACTTGTACCGCATTGCATCTCCCCGACTGGCAGGTCCTGACTGCGCTCCAGACACGTTCCAACTGACTGGCAGTCCGAGCTCGCGACCTGAACTGGCTTACGACAGACAACGCCCGGGAAGTAATAGCAGTCAAGGAAAGATACTACGAAAGAGGATGTATCGATACGCGCTGCTAGCGCCGGTCACAGTCAGGCAAAGCAGCAACTCAGTAACAGTAGTAATTTAAATTAACGTAGTCAAATGCATTGAGATTGACAGACATCATTTTGAGCATTTACTGCATTAATGTGGTATTTACAGGTAATCACGCCGTAACAGCATGCGTGCTCAGAAATGATAAGTTCACAAAGGTACATGTGTCACATAGGAACAACTGAAATAAAATATTCAAACGTATCTACGTTCTGTATTTTAATTTTAAAATCCTACCTGTCAGCAACTGTTCGTCTAAAATTGTGAGCCATATGTTTGTGACTATTGCAGCGCCATCTGTCACAAAGCGAAAAAAGTGGTCCAACTAAAACATTCATATTTCTTTACGTACTACATGAATATGTAATAAAAAAAGAGGTTCCCATTTAAAAAAAAACGCAGTTGATATCCGTTTGACCTATGGCAGCGCCATCTAGCGGGCCAACCATAGCGCCATCTGGTTTCCTCCTTCAAGCTAGACGAGTTTCGTTCTTTGTAGTTTTTTCGTTTTATGCTTATTTCGGGAGATATTTGGCCCGGTCACTATCAATGGACCACCCTGTACATCAGTTTTACAGTTTTACAATGAGTTTATAAACATTGTCACTATCTCTTCTTTCGTCTAAGTTTTCAATGAATTTGTTGAAAGTACTTCTTCTTCATTCACTTATGGTGTTTTTAAATTTGCTGTTATCTTTCGCCATTCTACCACATACCTTTGTTCTCTCATTGAATCCACTTTCTTCCTCGCATTCTCTCTGTCTGTTTTCATGAGAGAGCAAGATCTGGAGAAACCTCGTGGGTGTCCCGGCAGTACCCGATGGATTAAGGAGAACAGCAACAGTCACGTTCCGCTTGGATGCTGAACATGAATGTTCGGCCGCCCCGCCCGTCTGCATAAGATATCCATCCTGCCGTTTGCGGAAGGTGTTCTGTGTCACAGAAAAGGTTCGATCACGATCAAAGAACATTTAAAAGAGTGTAAAAAATTAAGTGATTGTAATGCAGACTGAATAACATTGTATTGGGAATCATGAAGGAGAACGACAATAAGTCAAGTGCCAGAACTTTAAAGTAATAGTTATAATTTATTGTGTTGAGTTCATAAAAATAGTTCCACACAGAAACTGCAGCTAATGTTGTCTTTTACTTTGTGGTTTATCTTTCCTAGCCATGATGATGGAAATAAGGCGAGAAATGAGTGCTGTAGCCCTCTGATAGCTCTGAGTAATGGAGTCACGCTATAATGTGAAGGCTGCATTGGCTCTTGCTTCAAATCTCGCTGGAAGCCAGCTTAACTATTCTGTGGCAGTGCTACAACCAACCAGATCGAAAATGAATAAGGAAATCTTAGAAAACTTCTGTATCAGTAACCTTCTCACTAGTTCCAGTACTGTATAGTGTAACAACGAAAAACTTACGATATTCCATACTTCATAAGGCCTTTTATTTCTTCTGCCGACATAATTTTAATTTTTGTCAATAGATCATTTTAGTTATGACATCGTGGCACTGAATAAGTTATTAACTGGGTTTTTTAATGCGTCCACTCTAATAATTTTGACTGTGTGCACAAATGTGATACATTTACCGTAATTTATCAGTCTGTGATTATAATTACAGCATACAATATGTACATTTTTGGACCTGTCATGACATTATGATTGGCTCAAATGGTTCAAATGGCTCTGAGCTCTATGGGACTTAACATCTTAGGTCATCAGTCCCCTAGAACTTAGAACTACTTAAACCTAACTAACCTAAGGACATCACACACATCCATGCCCGAGACAGGATTCGAACCTGCGACCGTAGCAGTCCCGCGGTTCCGGACTGCAGCGCCTAGAACCGCACGGCCACAACGGCCGGCCATTATGACATCTGCTAAACCAACGTTAAGCTTCTGAAACTGATAAAGCAAAATAAAAATAGCTCTGCAACTGAAATATGCACTATATTGCAGCTGCTGAGAACATAACAGCTATGAATAAAATAATGTTTGAATATGTCACAGGACAGCACGTAAATACACCTTTCAAGACACTGTCCATTCTGTTCAGCCGCTCTTCCAAGTCCTTTTGCTATCTCTGAAAGAATTACAATTTCATTGGCAGACGTCAAAGTTTTCATTTCTTCTCCGTGATCTATGCATGGTTCCCACTCGAAATTCTTCTTTTGTTTTCTTTAGTGCTTGCTGAATGTACAGATTGAATAACATTGGTGATAGGCTACAATGCTGCCTCACTCCCTTCTCAGCCTCTTTCATGCCCCTCGACTTTTGTAACGGCCTTCTGGTTACTGTGATAGTTGTAAATAGCCTTCTCTCCCTGCGTTTTAAAACCCCTAATACGTTCAGAATTTCAAAGACAGTGTTCCAGTTAACATTGTCAAAAGTTTTCTCAAAGTCTACACATGCTATAAAAGTAGGTTTGCCTTTCCTTAACCTATCTTCTAAGTAAAGTCGTAGGGTCAGTACTGCCATGCATGTTCCTACATGATCCGACTTCTAAATCTTTCCATTCTTCCATTAAGAATTCGTATCAGTATTTTGTAACCAAGGTTTATTAAACAGATAGTTGGATATTATTGACACCTACTTTCTTTGGAATTGGAAATACTACATTATTCTCGAAATATGAGAGTATGTCGGCTGTCTTATACACATTGCACATCAGATGGAAGGGTTTTGTCATGGCTGGCTCTGCCAAGGATCTCAGTAGATCTGACGCAATGCTGTCTACTCCCGGGGCCTTGTTTCGACTCAGATGTTTCAATGCTCTGTCATATTCTACTCGCAGTATCTCATCTACATCATACTTTTTAAGCCACCTAAGGCTTTGTGGCAGAGGATATTTTTTGTACCTCTAACTAAGCCCTCCAACCCTATTCTAATGGCGAATAGCGCGTGGGAAGAATGCATTAACTGTAATTTCTCGAATTTTCTCCTCATATTCATTACGTCAGACTTACGTGGGGGATGAGGGCAGTAATAAATTGTCCAACTCTCCCCAGAAAGTGTTCTCTAGAAATTTCGACAGAAATTCCCTCAGTTATGCACAACGCCTCTCTTGTAAGATCTGCCAAAGGAGTTTGTTGAGCATCTCCGTAACACTCTCGTGTCGACTAAGCAATCCTGAGACGAAATGTGACGCTCTTCATTGCATCTTCTCTCTCTCTCTCTCTCTCTCTCTCTCTCTCTCTCTCTCTCTCTCCTATCAGTCCTATCTGCTAGGGATCCCAGATAGATGAACAATACTCACGAATAGGTCGAACAAGTGCCTTATAGGCCACTCCCTTCGTGGATGAGTTATATTTCCTTGATATTCTTCCTATGAATCTGAGCCTGGCATCTGCTTTTCCCTTTATTTGTTATATGTGGTCATTCCATTTAAGGTCGCTCTGGATAGTTACTTCCTGTGTATACGCAATATGTTAATTTACGTTCAGGATCAACTGTCAGAGCCTGCACCATTCATCAATTCTCTCGAAGTCATTCTACAAATCGTTACTATTTCTGTCGTTACTACTTTGTTATAGATAACCGCATCATATGCGAACACCCTTAGACAGCATCCGACTCTTTCTACTAGATCATTTATATACATTGTAAACAGTAACGGTCCTATAACACTTCCTTGGAGTAGCCTGGAAATTACCTTTACATCTGTCGATGTTGTTCTATTAAGAGCGACGTGCTGGATTCTGTCTGCAAGCAAGTCTTGAATCCAGTCGCAAATCTGCTCCGATACTCGATAAGCTCATACTTTTTCAGTGCGGGACAGTGTCCGATGCCTTCCTGAAGTCAAGGAACACGACATCAACCTGAACGACATTTTTTACGGCGTTAGTGGATCTCATCTTCATCTACGTCCTCTTCCATTTCCATAACATTCCCTTCAAGTTCATCTCCCTTGCACAGACGATTTACGTTCTTCTTTCACCTTTCATCTTTCCATTCTTTGCATACGACTGGTTTTGCATTTGAGCTCTCTATATTCACACACTTGTTTCTCTTTTCTCCAAAGACGTCATTAATTTTCCTACCAGAAATACCTAGCTTTCTCCTACGGAACTATGCTTCTAAATCCTTACATTTGCCCTTTAGCCATTCCTGCTTAGACCGAGCGAGTTGGCGTACTGGTTAGCACATTGGACTCACTTTCCGGAGGAATACGATTCAAACCGGCGTCCGGCCATCCAGATTTGGGTTTTCTGTGATTTCTCTAAATCTTTCTGGTCAAATGACGGCGTGGTTGCTTCGAAGGGGCACGGCGGATTTTCTTCCCTATCCTTGACGCAACCAGAGCATGTGCTCCGTCTCTATTGACCTCGATGTCGACGGGATGTTAAAGCCAATCTTCCTTCCTTTCTTCATTCCTTCTTAGCCATTTTGCTCTTACTGTCAGTCTCACTATTTAGACATTCGTATTCCCTTTCACCTGCTCTATTGACTTCATTTATGTATTATTCCCTTTCATCAGTTAAATTCAACATCTTCAGTGTTATCCTAGGATTCCTACCAGGCCTTGGATTTTTACCCATTTGATCCCCTGCTACTTTAACTATTTCATCTCTCAAAGCTACCCATTCGTCTTCTACTGTTTTTATCCCCCTGTTCTAGTCAATCGTTGCCTAGTAGTCTCTCTGAAAGTCTCTCAACAACCTGAGGTTCTTTCAAGCTATCCAGGTTCCATCTTCCTAGTATACTACCTTTCGTAGTTTCTTTAGTTCTAATTTACAGTTCATAACCAATAAATTGTGGTCAGAATCCACATCTCCCCCTGGAAATGTATTACAATTCAAAATGTGGTTCCGAAATCACTATCTTACATTTATATAATCAATCTGAAATCTTCCGGTGTCTCCCGGTCTCTTCCACGTGTACAACCTTCTTTCATGATTCTTAAACCAAGTGTTAGTTATGATTACATTATGCTCTGTGCAAATCTCTGCCAGGTGACTTTCTCTCTCATTCCTTTCCCCAAGACAATATAAACATACAATTTTTCCTTCTGTTTTTTTTTTCCTAGTATCGAATACCAGGGCCCCATCACAGTCAAATTTTCGTCTGCTTTAACTAGCTGACAATTTTGTTTTACCTCACAATACATTTCTTCAATCTCTTCACCATCTGCAGAGTTAGTTGGCATATAAACTTGTACTATTGTGTTGCGTGTTGGCTTTGTATCTATCTTGGTTATGATAATCTGTTTACTATGCTGTTCAGTCCTTTACCCGCATCCTTACCTTCTTATTCACTACTAAATCTACACCTGCGGTTCCCCTGCTTTATTTTGTATTTATAACCATGTATTCAACTGACCAGAAGTTCTGTTCCTCCTGCCACCACACTGCACTAATTCCTACTGTATCTAACTTCATTCTATTCATTACCCTTTTTAAATTTTCTAACCTACCAACCCGATTAAGGGATCTATCATTCCACCCTCCTATCCTTAGAACACCAGTTGTAAGTAGGCTGTTTAGGTTTTCTTATTGGTAACGCCACAAAGCGCTCTGTATGAAAATCACTGGCTGTGCTGTGGCTAGTTTGCATTGTTGTCTGCCATTGTAGTGTTGGGCAGCTGGACGTGAACAGCGCGTAGCGTTGCGCAGTTGGAGGTGAGCCGCCAGCAGTGGTGGATGTGAGGAGAGAGATGGCGGAGTTTTGAAATTTGCAATACTGGATATCATTAACTGCTATATACATTATGACTTTTGAACACTATTGAGGTAAATACATTGTTTGTTCTCTATTAAAGTCTTTCATTTGCTAACTATGCCTATCAGTAGTTAGTGCCTTCAGTAGTTTGAATCTTTTATTTAGCTGGCAGTAGTGGCGCTCGCTGTATTGCAGTAGCTTGAGTAACGAAGATTTTTGTGAGGTAAGTGATTTGTGAAAGGTATAGTTTAATGTTAGTCAGGGCCATTCTTTTGTAGGGATTATTGAAAGTCAGATTGCGTTGCGCTAAAAGTATTGTGTGTCAGTTTAAGCTCAGTCATGTACAATTGTTCTAAGGGGACGTTTCACAGTTTGTTTCCCCTGATGATGACATCCTCCAGAGTAGTGCCCGGCAGGATATCCGAATGGGGGACTATTTTACCTCTGGAATAACTTACGTAAGAGGATGCCGTCATCATTTAATCATACAATAGAGCTGCATGCTCTCGGTAAAAATTACGGCTGTAGTTTCCCCCTACTCTCAGCAAGGCTTTCTTGGTTGATGTTACAAGGCCAGCCCAGTCAGTCACCCAGACTGTTGCCCCCGCAAATACTGACAAGAATGCTGCCACTGTGCAGGAATCACACGTTTGTCTGGCCTCTCAACAGATGCCCTTCCGCTGTGGTTGCACCTACGGCGTGGGCGTATGTACCGTAGAGGCCCGCAAGCCACTCCTCCGCCGAAAGGTCCGCGATTCATGGACGATGGACTCATTTGTAACCTTCAGGTGTTATTTCACTGCACTAGCAATGCAAATTCACCATACAGCTGCATCAACCAATTTATTTTGATATTCAGTTGACGTACAATCGATATCTATAGTATTTAGTCTCGACATCTTGTACCAAATAGGGTTGCGAAATCGACAACTTCAGCTGATTTCGTAATAACGTCCTCCCATTCTCGACGAATGTCCATGGTACTTGTCAGTGGTACTTTTGATACTCCAATTTCGATGAATGTTTGAACCTGGTCAGTCTAGAATTGAAGGAAACGGTGGAAGTAGCTGTTAAGTCCTTAAAATGTATTTTGAGTTATGCATATTATTTCTTTGGTGAAATTCAAAGACAAGAGTGTAAATAAAGTAAGACAAATCGAATTATATACTTTTCCTAGTGACTCATATGGAAAAATCGGTAGTGTAGTCAACCTAATGCTAACTACACTACTGGCCATGAAAATTGCTACACAACGAAGATGCCGTGCTACAGATGCGAAATTTAACCGACAGGAAGAAGATGCTGTGATCTGCAAATGATCAGCTTCTCAGAGCATTCACACAAAGTTGGCACCGGTGGCGACTTTGATAAAGGACGGATTGTAGCCTATCGCGATTGCGGTTTATCGTATCGCGACATTGCTGCTCGCGTTGGTTGAGATCCGATGACTGATAGCAGAATATGGAATCGGTGGGTTCAGGAGGGTAATACGGAACGCCGTGCTGGATAGGTTAAAGTTACTGGATAGGTTAAAGTTACATATACCGGCAATTAGTGAAGTTCGGTGGCAGAAGGAACAGGAGTTCTGGTCAGGTAAATACACTACTGGGCATTAAAATTGCTACACCACGAAGATGACGTGCTACAGATGCGAAATTTAATCGACAGGAGGAAGATGCTGTAATATGCAAATGATTAACTTTTCAGAGCATTCACACAATGTCGGCGCCGGTGGCGACACCTACAACGTGCTGACATGAGGAAAGTTTTCAACCGATTTCTCATACATAAAAAGCAGTTGACCGGCGTTGCCTGGTGAAACGTTGTTGTGACGCCTCGTGTAAGAACGAGAAATACATACCATCACGTTTCCGACTTTGATAAAGGTCGGATTGTAGCCTATCGCGATTGAGGTTTATCGTATCGCGACATTGCTGCTCGCGTTGGCCGATTTCCAATGGAATTGGTGGGTTCAGGCGGATAATACGGAATGCCGTGCTGGATCCCAACGGCCTCGTATCACTAACAGTCGAGATGACAGGCATCTTATCCGCATGGCTGTAACGGATCGTGCAGCCACGTCTCGATCCCTGAGTCAACAGATGGGGACGTTTGCAAGACAACAACCATCTGCACGAACAGTTCGATGACGTTTTCAGCAGCAAGGACTATCAGCTTGGAGACCATGGCTGTGGTTACCCTTGATGCTGCATCACAGACAGGAGCGCCTGTGACGATGCACTTAATGACGATCCTGGGTGCACGAATGGAAAAACGTCATTTTTTCGGGTGAATCCAGGTTCTGTTTACAGCATCATGATGGCTGCATCCGTGTTTGGCGACATCGCGGTGAACGTCCATTGGAAGCGTGTATTCGTCATCGCCATACTGGCGTATCACCCGGCGTGATGGTATGGGGTGCCATTGGTTACACGTCTCGGTCACCTCTTGTTCGCATTGACGGCACTTTGAACAGTGGACGTTACATTTCAGATGTGTTACGACCCGTGGCTCTACCCTTCATTTGATCTCCATGCGAAACCCTACATTTCAGCAGGATAATGCACGACCTCATTTGCAGGTCCTGTACGGGCCTTTCTGGATACAGAGAATGATCGACTGCTGCCCTGGCCAGCACATTCTCCAGATCTCTCACCAATTGGAAATGTCTGGTCAATGGTGTCCCAACAACTGGCTCGTCACAATACGCCAGTCACTACTCTCGATGAACCGTGGTAGGGCGTGTTGAAGCCGCATGGGCAGCTGTACCTGTACACGCCATCCAAGCTCTGTTTGACTCAATGTCCAGGCGTATCAAGGCCGTTATTACGGTCAGAGGTGGTTGTTCTGGGTACTTATTTCTCAGGATCTATGCACCCAAATTGCGTGAAAATGTAATCACATGTCAGTTCTAGTATAATATATTTGTCCAATGAATACCCTTTTATCATCTGCATTTCTTCTTGGTGTAGCAATTTTAATGGCCAGTAGTGTAAATTCGTGGTTCACTTTCTTCTGCAGAGCCCTTCAGCTATCATTAGCAGGCTAGCCGGAAGTGCAGGACAGTGAGACTGAAGAGGCACATCATGTTTTGGAGCCACAGATGGGTGCCCCGTGGAGACAGCTGCTGGTGGCGGCCGCTTGCCTGTCGGCGTCGACGGCGGCCCGCATACTGGCCGTGTACAGCGTGCCGGCCTGGAGCCACTGGAACGTGTTCCGGCCACTGCTATGGGAGCTGGCTGAGAGGGGGCACCACGTCACCATCCTCACCTCCCACCGCGAGAACCAGCCGCACCCTAACTGGACCGTTGCGCCAATTGGCGAGCACCTCGATCTGATGCCGGGTGAGTCACAACACAACCACTTGCCGACACCGTCATCAGTCGTACACATATCTGTGCTGTGACTATCACATAAACCTACTTCTAGTCTTCTTAAGTGAGGTAACTTGCAGCTAGATATGAAACATGTGGAAAAGAGCATCGACTTCATTCTCCGCATACGCGAACAGCTGCAGTCACTTTTACTAGGATATTATATTTTTTCTGGAGCAGTGTTGCTCCAAAAACATATACAATAGCTGGTCAACAGTATCCAGACACTTGTTAGTGGGCACTAAAATGAGGTATGTCCACCCTTCGCTTGTATGACGGCTTGATCTGTACTGGGGACGCTTTCAATGAGATGTCTCAATGTCTGTGCAGAGAGGGAAGCCCACTCTTCCTCAAGTGATGAAATCAGAAGAGTTAGTGAAGTTGGACGCTGGAGTCCAGAGGGAAGTCCACATACGACGGGTGTTTGAAAAGTCCACGCAAAAATAAAAACTACTTACGTGTTTGGGGTAAACCTTTTTTATTTTGTTGATGCCTTCCGAATAATAGGAATTGTCCAAGTCTACAAAATAGCTATTAGTTGGTGCAATCGCCTCGTTTGAATTAAATCTTCGTCCTGCCAGCCATTTCTCCAAATTGGGGAACAAATAGTCGCCCGAGGGGGCCAAATCTGGAGAATAGAATTTTGCGACCACAACTGCTGAGGTGTGTGCTGATGCATTGTCGTGATGGAAAAGGAGTTATTTGCGGTCCAATCGCCGGCGTTTTTATTGCAGTTCTGTTTTCAACCGGTCCAATAACAATGAATAATATTCCCTTATAATAGTTTTACCCTTTTCCAGATAGTCGATGAGGATTATCCCTGGCGAATCCCGGCAGTCGCCATAACCTTTCCGGCCGAAGGAATGGTCTTCGCCTTTTTTTGGTGCAGATTCTCGCTTGGTAACCCATTGTTTAGATTGTTGTTTGGTCTCAGGAGTTTAGTAATGTATCCATGTTTTATCCACAGTGACGAAACGACACTTAAAGTCCTGAGGATTCTTCCTGAACAGCTGCAAACCATCTTTGCAACACTTCACACGATTCCGTTTTTGGTCAAGCGTGAGCAATGGCGGAACCCACCTTGCGGATAGCTTTCTCATGTCCAAATTTTTATGCAAAGTATTATGCACCCATTCATTCGAGATGCCCACAGCACTAGCAATCTCACGCACCTTAACCCTTCTGCCATCCATCATGATTTTATCAAATGGTTCAAATGGCTCTGAGCACTATGGGACTTAACATCTGAGGTCATCAGTCCCCTAGAACTTAAAACTACTTAAACCTAACTAACATAAGGACATCACAGACATCCGTGCCGAGGCAGGATTCGAATCTGCGACCGTGGTGGTCGCGCGGTTCCAGACTGAAGCCCCTAGAACCGCTCGGCCACAGCGGCCAGCGGATTTTATCAATGATTTATGGAGTCGTAACCTCCACAGGGCGTCCAGAACGTTCAGCATCACTTTTGCCCAAATGGCCACTCCGAAAACTTTGAAACCACTTATAAACTGTTCTAATCGAAGGTGCAGAGTCATCGTAATGTTTATTAAGCTTCTCTTTAGTCTCCTGAGACGTTTTGCCTTTTATAAAGTAATGTTTAATCACCACACGAAATTCTTTTTCGTCCATTTTTTTAAAAAACCTTAACTTTCTTGATTCACACGAATACCAAACACAAATAAATAGACCAATATGGCTGAAACTTGATGTGCGTTCTTTCCAAAGATGCTACTAACTAAACATGACCTCGACACGCCGGTGGTGCCATCTCTCGCACTTTGCACGGACTTTTCAAACGCCCCTCGAACTATCTCATCCAGAAAATGTTCCATTGGGTTCAGGTCGGAATTCTGGGGAGGTCAAGTCATTGCACAAAAGTTATTGTCCACAAACTGTTGCGTCACAGATAGTGCTTTATGATAGGGTGATTCGTCACGCTGATAGAGACAGTCTTCGTCTGCGAGCTTTTGCTCAACCATATGCAACATACAATGTTGTAAGATGCATTCATGCTATTCTGCATTTAGCTTTTTCTTCAGCGCAATAAGTGAACTACACTGTACCCATGAAAAACAACCCCGTGCCGTACCACCACCTCCTTCGTGTTCACTGGCAGTATTACACATAATGACAGCTAAAGTTCTCCAGGCATCCGCTACAACCAAGTACTTCCATCGGATTCCCGCAGGATACAGCGTGATCCTTCACTCCAAATCACTCATTTCCAGTCATCTACTGTCCCGTGGCACCGATCTCTGCATCACCTCAAGCATCGTTTAGCACAGAAGTGGGTGACTTATGAGTACCTGCTCATCATTGAATCCCATTCCTTTTAACTCCCTACGCACAGTAATCATGCTAGCTGGACAGCTGGTAGCACTTTTGGAACTCACGAGTGATTCCTTCGCTGACGTCAAGCGATTTTTTACAGCCACCCTCTGCAATACTCAACGATCCCTGCCTGTCAGTAGACAAGAGTGTTGTATCTTGGAAGGCTTTCTGATTTAAGCCTGTTGCCAGTTCTGCAATAGAAATTTAATATATGTTCTTACCCCATTTTCAAATGGTGGCATTCACTTTGTTTATCCTGCAGTCTTTCTATGAAATTACGAAAAATACTCGGGGTAAAGAAGGTTATTTCGCATGAGAAAAAAATGTCATCAGGCACAATGTGGGCTTGTAGCTAGTAACAAACACTTACCGAAATTTAACAGCGTTGCAATAGAGAAAACCTTGTCAATAATGTACATATTTCAAACATTCATTGCTTCCAAACTACGGAAGATAGAGACACAATTGCAACTTTCATGGAAAGAGAAAAGATCAATTTTTTATGCATGTAACGTGAGCACCATGAGTTACACGACATGTATCAGAATGGTGGCTCATTTCCTGCCACATACGAAGTAGATGGTCCCTCGTTATCGAATTCACAGCTTCAACAATGCGATGTCGCAGACTTTCAACACTGACAGGTATAGGGGGGATAAAAAAGCTGTCTTTTACGTAACCGCACAGATAAAAGACGCCAGGTGTGAGGTCTGGAGACCTGGGGGGACACCGGCGATGAAGTTCATCATCTGCTCCTCCTCTTCCAGTCCATCGACCTGGAATGATGTCATTCAGGTAACGTAGGACGTGCTTAGAGAACAGTTAACGCTTAATAATATGCATTCTAAGAGAAAAAAGATTAACTCCAAAGGAACTTTCCGACTGACGGAAATAGGCTGATGTGACGTAAATATGCACACAAACAAATGATTATACTTCCAGAAAAATTAGATGATTAATTCAAGAGAAAGAGATTCAGAAACTAAGCAAGTCAATAACGATATGAAGATAGTAACTGTTCCGAAAGAACACATACCAATGTTGCCCATGCAGCTTCTCTAGAAAGAAATGATAATTAATCGAGACCCTCAGCTGCTAACAGGTGTTGCTGATATACCTCAATGGGGAAAGCTAAAAACGTGTTCCCCTACTGGGACTCGAACCCGTGATCTCCTGCTATCCATATTTTTTTTTCTTCATTTTGTTCGCTTTTATTCGTTGGATCTGCTGGGGGCGGACGTTGTAAGACATCCGTTTTAAGTTCGTTGTTGCTCGATTAACTCAGTTTTTTTATTACAGAGGGCAGCTAACCCTCTGACCGAACACGCTGAGCTGCCGTGCCGGCTGTCCATCTAAGACACCGAGGGCACAGAGGACAGCGCGACTGCAGGGACTTATCCCTTGCGCGCTTCCCGTGAGACCCACATTCCCAACTGTCCACAACCTACATTCGTAATGTTCCTAAATGATATTTGCCCATTCATTCATTACTGGCGCCAACTAAGGTGACGATTCCCGTAAGAGTTCGGGCAAAATGTGCGCATTTGCACAGAAGAAGGTCAATGGCCGGGTAGCCTTTAACTATGTGAAGATGGTATCTGTTCCCGAAAGAATAGATACCAATGATGACCATGCATCTTCTCTATAGTTAAAGGCTACCTGGCCGTTGACCTTCTTCTGTGCGAATGCGCACATTTTGCCCGAACTCTTACGGGAATCGTCACCTTAGGTGGCGCGAGTAATGAGTGAATGGGCAAATATCCTTTAGGAACATTACGAATGTAGGTTGTGGACAGTTGGGAATGTGGGTCTCACGGGAAGTGCGCAAGGGTTAAGTCCCTGCAGTCGCACTATCCTCTGTGCCCTCGATGGCTTAGATGGATAGAGCGTCTGCCATGTAAGATGGAGATCCCGGGTTCGAGTCCCGGTCAGGGCACATATTTTCAGCTGTCCCCATAAAGGAATATGAACAACACCAGTTGGCAGCAGAGGGTTTCGATTAATTATCATTTCTTAAGTCAATAACGCGTTGCTTTACCTCTGCATCCTGTGAAAGCAGTTATTTGACTTGACATTGACTGATGTCGTTCTTTGGAGTATCGTGCCAAATTCTGTCCAACGGATTCACTAGATCGTCAAAATCCGGAGATGGTTGGAAATGTCTGATCGTAATGCCCCAAACGTTCTCTAATGGTGGGAAATCCGATGATCTTGCTGGCCAAAGTACGCAGACTGGCAGTAAAATCTCTTGCCGTATGCGGCCTACCATTATCTTGCCCAAATGTAAGTCCAGGGTGGCTTGCCATCAAGGGCAACAATACGGGGCGTAGAATGTCGTCGACATACCGCTGTGCTGATGGCAGCCGAAGGATTGGTGCTATGAAAAGAAATGGCAGCCCAGACCATCGCTCTCGCTTGTCAGGAGATATTGTGAGCGACAATCAGTCTGGTATCCCACCTCTGTTCTGGGCCTCTCCAGACACGTCTTCGGCCTGTAATCTAATTGACTGGAGTAGAGTTGTCTTCAGTGATCGAATTGAGTTCCGATGACCACCGAAGAGTTGACTTCTAACGTACCTAGCCACTGGATGCCACATGAGCAACAAATCTATCAGGGACATTCCAGTCGTCCTAATTCGGCCCATATGGTGATATGGATAATCCACACATTTTTGTAGCCAATGCTAAGCCACGCTTAAGGTGGTGTAAAGAGAGGTGCCACTGGGCAGTAGATGACTATAAACGAGTGATGAATCACGTTGTACCCTCTGGCAGTCCGATGAAAGGGCTTGAGTTTGACGAATGCCTGCATAACGTTAACTGGCATCGTGTGTTGGGGCAACAATGAAGTACGGAGGGGGTTGTGTTTTGGTACAGAAATATTTTCGAGGTAAAACTGTGCTCCCATTGTTGAGCTTAAGAATGCACTCGATGTTGAAGGATATGACACATTTTACAAAACTGTGTCCTGCGTACAGTAGAGGAACACTAAAGAGCTGATGAGTGGCTGTATCAGCAGAACAATGCACGTTCTCAAGAGGCGATATCTGTCAGCAATGGTTTGTGCACTGTAATATTCCCGAAAAGGACTGGTCTGCACAGATCGTGAACTAAACCCAATGGAACACCTTTAGAATGAGTTACAACGTCGGCTTTGCTCCAGACGCTAGTGTACAATGCTACTACGATGCTTTCTCTGGTTTCGGCTCTTGAGGCAGAACGGTCTGTCATTTCTCCACATACAATGAGACAGCTCATGGAAAGTGTCCCATGCAGAGTACAAGATGTCATAAAACCGAAGGATTGGCACATCCCATATTAATGACCAGTAGGTATCCTGACACTTGATCAACCAGTGTACATTGTCTGATGTAACTCTTTTTGTGGTTCCCGTTTCTGATCTACATCTCCGCTTCCCAACCCACCAAACACAATTTTCTAATGAATTAATATATTTTTAGAGATTATTAATTCCAGTGTGGCTGGTGCAAAAGAACGAGACTTATAATGAAACTTTCCGCTAACCCCGTGAACCCCTCCACCCAAAAACATTAATGTTTGACTTTATAATTTTACGTATATAAATTTTCAGATTTCTCAGCTAACTTTTGGACAACAAAGTGCAATGGAAACTTAGAGTCTCGAAAATTCCAAGAAATTCTATAAATTGAAAGCTGCAATTAACAAAGGATATTTTTCTGTTCGTTGCTAGAGTACCTACGCTGGTGGACGGCCTTACAAGGAGACCGTATACGGACAACACTCAGACAGGAAACGCAGAAGTTTACAGGCTGACCGTTACTGCTGTCAACAAGAAATCCGACACGGTTTGCGAGTCCACAGTTAGAGCATGCAAAAACCGCGGGAAGTTGTGTAAAAGAAGGCAGAAAGGAAGCGACTCTCCCCCAAGGAAAGAGACGACTGTCGGAGAACGTAGGTGGAAAAGTTCCAGATAAAGAGAGTTTGCTTCATTTACACACCTGCACAGCCGTACTATGCAGACCTGTGTGCACTCAGTTGCATAACACATCTACTTCTAAAAGTTTGGCCGAATCCTTCCCAAGTACTGTATTTCTTTGAGCTGCAATTCCTGGTAATAACTGAAAAAAATCGCAACACCAAAAACTAATTCATATATAGTAATGAAATTTCGTGAATTCATTTGTCTGGAAAACATATTAAAGTGATTAACGTTGCAAGATCACAGGTTAACGTAAGCGAGAGATAAGGCATTGGAAATATGAAACGCTGGCATATTAATAACCAGTGTAACCGACAGAATGTTGATTGCAAACGCGCATGCGTTATTTGTACAAACGTCGGATGTCAATTTGCGAGATGGAGTTCCTTGCTCGTAGCACTTGGCTGTACAGTACAGGGACAGTTCAAAAATGGTTCAAATAGCTCTGAGCATTATGGGACTTAACATCTGAGATCATCAATCCCCTAGAAAAATGGCTCTGACCACTATGGGACTCAACATCTTAGGCCAAAAGTCCCCTAGAACTTAGAACTACTTAAACTTAACTAACCTAAGGACATCACACACACCCATGCCCGAGGCAGGATTCGAACCTGCGACCGTAGCAGTCCCGCTCAATCCCCTAGACTTACAACTACTTAAACCTAACTAACCTAAGGACAGCACACACATCCATGCCCGAGGCTGGATTCGAACCTGCGACGGTAACAGCAGCGCGGTTTCGGACTGAAGCGCCTAGAACCGCTCGGCCACAACGGCTGGCTACAAGGACAGTTAATTTTGTATGTGGGTGACGCTGGAGTAGCGTCCGATGATGTCCCATATAATTGCGTAGGCTTCCGCGGCCAGAGTCAGTCCACATAAAAGTTTTCTGGGTATGGTACCACGTCATAATGTAAAAACTACTGCTGCAGTAGTTTTTACATTATGACGCGGTACCATACCCAGAAAACTTTTATGTCTATGTCCCATATGTTCTCGATTGGAGACACATCTGGTGGGTCAGCAGGCCAAGGTAACACGTCGATACTATGTACAGTTTGTTGGGTTACAACACCGGTATGTGGGCGAGCGTTATTCTGTTGGAAAGAAATCCTGGAATGCAGTCATGAATGGTAGCACAAGAGGTCGAATCATCAGATTGACGTACAATTTCGGAGTGAAGGTGCGTGTGACAACCATGAGAATGATCCTGATGTCGTACGAAGTCGGATTCCAGTCCAAAACTTCAGGTGTAGCACCAGTGTTTCTAGCACGCAAACGCGGGCCGCTGTGGCCGAGCGGTTCTAGGCGCTTCAGTCCGGGACCGCGCTGGGGTTACGGTCGCAGGTTCGAATCCTGCCTCGGGCATGGATGTGTGTGATGTCCTTGGGTTAGTTAGGTTCAAATGGTTCAAATGGCTGAGCACTATGGGACTCAACTGCTGTGGTCATAAGTCCCCTAGAATTTAGAACTATTTAAATCTAACTAACCTAACGACATCACACACATCCATGCCCGAGGCAGGATTCGAACCTGCGACCGTAGCGGTCGTGCGGGTTAGTTAGGTTTAAGTAGTTGTAAATCTAGGGGACTGATGTCCTCAGATGTTAAGTCCCATAGTGCTCAGAGCTATCTGAACCATTTGAATCTAGCACCCAAACAGGTTGGTTGCAAGCCCTGAACTGCCCTCCTATCAAACACACAGCCATCGGAAAACGCAACAGTCCTGCACCTTGCTCTCCAACGAGCTGTGGCTTGACACCACTGAAGTCGCAAACGGTGATGGTTTGGGGTCATTGGAACGCACGGTACAGAGCGTCTGGCTCGGAGCTGTCTTTGAAGTAATCTATTTGCAACAGTTCGTTGTATCACTGCGGTGCCAACTGCTACTTAAATTGCTGGGCAGATGATGTATGATGCACAGTAGTACCATGTGAACGTCCGGAGCCCGGTCTTTTTGCGACCGTACATTGTCGCTACCAATGCTGCCAGCAATCGTGTAGCCGCGCGGGATTGGCCGAGCGGTCTGAGGCGCTGCAGTCATGGACTGTGCGGCTGGTCCCGGCGGAGGTTAGAGTCCTCCCTCGGGCAGGGGTGTGTGTGTTTGTCCTTAGGATAATTTAGGTTAAGTAGTGCATAAGCTCAGGGACTGATGACCTTAGCAATTAAGTCCATAAGATTTCAAACACATTTGAACATTTGAAGCAATCGTGTACTTTGGCTACATTCCTGACAAGTTTTGCCACAGTATCCCAGAAGGAACGTACAGCTTCTCGCAACCCTATTACACGACCTCGTTTAAACTCAGTGAGGTGATAGTGGCGTCTTTGTCGCCTTAAAGGCATTCTTGACGAACATCAACTGATCACGACAAATCTCAAAGGTAACTAATACTCACGGCCCTTACAGCGTTGTATTTAAATCAAACCTGATTCGTATCCTCATAGTGATGCTACTAACGCCACTTACGCGAATAGCACGAAATCAGAAGAGACATCATCTTTCACATGCAGAAACACGCCTAACAACTTTCCTTTATGTGTCACAACTCCTTGCTGGTGTTGCGATTTTTCTGTCTGTGTATGTCCTAAAGAGATGAACTGAAAACTGACATAAACAAATTAGTACAATACTGACCATTAAAGTTTGTTACACCACGAAGATGACGTGCTACAGACGCGAAATTTAACCGACAGGAATAAGATGCTGTGATACGCAAATGATTAGCTTTTCAGAACATTCACACAAGGTTGGCGCCGGTGGTGACACCTACAACGTGCTGACACGAGGAAAGTTTCCAACCGATTTCTCATACACAAACAGCAGTTGATCGTCGTTGCCTGGTGAAACGTTGTTGTGATGCCTCGTGTAAGGAGGAGAAATGCGTACCACCACCTTTCCGACTTTCATAAAGGTCGGATTGTAGCCTATCGCGATTGCGGGTTATCGTATCGCGACGTTGCTGCTGGCGTTGGTCGAGATCCAATAACTGTTAGCAGAATATGGAATCGGTGAGTTCAGGAAGGTTATATGGAACGCCGTCCTGGATCCAAACGGCCTCGTATCACTAGCAGTCGAGATGACAGGCATCTTATCCGCATGGTTGTAACGGATCGTGCAGCCACGTCTCGATCCCTGAGTTAACAGATGGAACAGATGGGAACGTTTGCAAGACAACAACCATCTGCACGAACAGTTAGATGTTTGCAGCAGCATGGACTATCAGCTCGGAGACCATGGCTGTGGTTACCCTCGACGCAGCATCACAGACAGGAGCGCCAGCGATGGTCTACTCAACGACGAACCTGGGTCCACGAATGGCAAAACGTCATTTTTTCACATGAATCCAGGTTCTGTTTACAGCATCATGATGGTCCTACCCGTGTTTGGCGACATCGCGATGAACGCACATTGGAAGCGTGTATTCCTCATCGCCATACTGGCGTATCACCCGGCGTGATGGTTTGAGGTGCCATTGGTTACACGTCTCGGTCACCTCTTGTTCGCATTGACGGCACTTTGAACAGTGGACATTTCAGATGTGTTACGACCCGTGGCTCTACCCTTCATTCGGTCCCTGCTAAACCCTACATTTCAGCAGGATAATGCGCGACCGCAAGTTGCATGTCCTGCACGGGCCTTTCTGGATACAGAAAATGTTGGACTGCTGCCCTGGCCAGCACATTCTCCAGATGTCTCACCAAGTGAAAACGTCTGGACAAAGGTGGCCGAGCAACTGGCTGGTCACAATACTCCAGTCACTACTCTTGATGAACTGTGCTATCGTGTTGAAGCTGCATGGGCAGCTGTACCTGTACGCACGATCGAAGCTCTGTTTGACTCACTGCCCAGGCGTATCAAGGCCGTTTATACAGCCAGAGGTGGTTGTTCTGGGTACTGATTTCTGAGGATCTAGGCACCCAAATTGCGTGAAAATGTAATCACATGTCAGTTCTAGTATAATATATTTGTCCAATTAATACCCGTATATCAACTGTATTTCTTCTTGGTGTAGCAATTTTAATGGGCAGTAGTGTATATAAAATACAGTAAAATATTTTGTATTTCTTTTGGGAGTCAGCAACAAACTGTTACATGCTCCACCCTCCACCACAGGTGCTCGCTCCTCACTAACGCGCTTCCCTTGTAGGCACATACATAGATATTTTCTCCTTCGGGGCGGACAAGATCGGTATGATAAGGCGCTTGATGCGGTACGGCGAGCGTTCGTGTCCGAGGCTGATGGAAGAGCCCGAGGTGCAGCGACTGCTGGCGTCGCCGGACGAGAGCTTCGACCTGCTCATCGCGGAGCTGTTCTTCAACGACTGCCTGCTGGTGCTGGCCCACAAGTTCCGTGTGCCCATAGTGGGGACCTGCCCCTTCGAGGGCGCGCCCTGGATGGACGACATGGTGGCCAACCCGCAGCCGCCCGCCTCCGTGCCCTACGCCTTGCTGGACTACGGCCGGCTCGACTCGCTGCTGGACCGCGCGCTCAACGCGGCCTACGGCGCCCTGGTGAGGGCGTACCGCCGCCACGTCTACCTGCCCGCCGTCGACGCCGTCGTGAAGAAGTACGTGCCCGGCGCTCCGCCGCTGGCCGATCTCGAGCGCACCACGTCCCTGGTCATGATCAACTGGCATCTCAGCTTCAACCGCCCGCGGCCCATGCTTCCCAACGTTGTCGGTTATGGAGGAATGCACATAAAGGCTCCTAAGGCTCTCCCACAGGTAATGCACTGAAAGTTTCTTTTGATGGTGTGTACCCTACGTTCATCACACACTGATGAACCAAAACGCAATGACGCCTCGAGAATGAATTACCACTGGCGGCACTGAAGGCACGTAGAGCAGTAAGCGAAGTACACGGGGTGTCCCAGGAGGAACGGTCAGTATTCGTGGATAGGACAGGAACCATCACTCGAATCAGAAATGTACGAGGGCCACTCCAAAAGAAATGCACACTATTTTTTTTTAAATCCATCTTTTATTCTACATGTTTGAAAGTCTTACAGCGTATAGATACATCCTTTATGAACAATATTTTCATTTCTCCACATAATTTCTATCCCTCTCAACTGCCTTACGCCTTCATGGAACCAGTGCCTGTATACCCGCACGGTAAAATTCTGGACCACTGTTTGGCAGCGTGCACAAGGGAGTCATCATCTTCAAACCTTGTTCCACGAAGAGAGTCTTTCAGTTTCCCAAAGAGATGATAGTCGCATGGAGACAGGTCAGGACTGTAAGGCGGGTGTTTCAGTGTTGTCCATCCGAGTTTTGTGATCGCTTCTGTGGTTTTTTGACTGACATGTGGCCATGTATTGTCGTGCTACAGCAAAACATCCTGCTTTTGACGATGTGGTTGAACACGACTCAGTCGAGCTTGAAGTTTCTTCAGTGTCGTCACATATGCATCAGAATTTATGGTGGTTCCACTTGGCATGATGTCCACAAGGAAGAGTCCTTCGGAATCGAAAAAAACCGTAGCCATAACTTTTCCAGCAGAAGGTATGGGTTTGAATTTTTTTTCTTGAGTGAACTTGCATGATACCACTCCATTGATTGCTTCTTCGTCTCTGGTGAAAAATGATGGAGCCATGTTCCATCACCTGTCACAATTCTTCCAAGAAATTCATCTCCACCATTCTCATACTGTTCCAAAAGTTCGCTCTATACCGTTTTTCTTGTTTCTTTGTGAGCCACTGTCAACATCCTGGGAACCCACCTGGCACAAACCTTTTTTAACGCCAACACTTTCAATATTCTGCAAACACTTCCTTCCCCTATCCCAACGTAGCGTGACAATTCGTTCACTGTGACGCGTCTGTCAGCTGTCACCAATTCGTTAACTCTCTGCACATCGTCTGGAGTGTGTGCAGTATGAGGCCTGCTGCTGTGAGGACAATCCTCAATATTGCCGTGCCCGCTTTCATCGAGTAACCTGCTTGCCCACCGACTAACTGTACTGCGATCGACAGCAGCATCTCCATATACCTTTTTCAACCTCTTGTGGATGTTTCCCACTGTCTCGTTTTCACAGCACAGGAATTCTATGACAGCACGTTGCTTCTGACGAACGTCAAGTGTAGCAGCCACCTTGAAGATATGTTGTGACAGCGCCACTCACGGGAACAGGTTGAACTAAGTTTGAAAGCAAGCGGGAAGGATGTATCTACACACTGTAAAACTTTCACACATGCAGGATGAAAACTGTATTTTTACAAAAATAGGGTTCATTTCTTTTGCAGTGATCCTCGAATAGTAAACAGGGGCTCTAAAATGCATACCTTAAGAGTATGAACACTTTATCTTCGGTGCTATGAAACAAATCTCTTTTAAAGTGAGCTCATCGATTTCCATATTACTATAGGATGTAGTATGGACAAAAACATGAAAAAACTGTCTTGTAACATAGTTTTTAGAACGCACCCGTAAGAGCTATGAGTACTTGTTCACAGTTTCACAGTAGCGAAGATGAAAAAGTGCTCATAGGTCTTAAGGCATGCATTTTAGAGCCCAGGTTTACTATTTTTTACTTAGAATGATCGTTCCTGTCATATCTCTGAATATTGACCATCCCTGTTGGGAGACCCTGTATAAGCATGTGGCGGTTCTACTTCTTAAAAATGAATAATTTGATTAAATATTATTTAGTCCTGAGAGCTAAAGACGTAAAATGTCTGCACTTTTTGAAGTGCCCTGATTTGAAGGACCTATTCCTTATAACAAAACAAATAATGACCCAGCTAATTACTTTATAATCGCAACCAATAAAAGTTAACTGAGCAGAATTCACCTATGTAAATCGTATAGATTGAAAACAGTAGGCATAGCATCGACAAATTAAACACAAGTGAATCTGCAAATCGTCTCTAATATTTCAGTAATAATGAATGTGCGTTGGCAACCCGACTTGTCAGTTGCGGTGCAGTGGAGATGTTAACCTCGTTTCTGTGGTTATAGCAGCCAAACATGAAACACTGGCCATGAGCACTTCTGAAGAACCACGTACGGCGTCCCTCCAAGTAGCAGCCTACCTTATTTGCTGTAAAATGCAGGCAGTAAAACGGGAATACGTAATGTCTGGAATACAGGATGCTATCTTTCACATGAAATGTTACACGAAAATTAGCAGATGCGTCAGTTATCAGAGATAAGGTTGCGTCTCAGAAACCGCGATCAAGTAATGATAGGAGGGTAGAAGTTATGACAACGCACTTGAAAGTCACTGACCAGGATCTTTAATCGAGAGAAAATATTTGTTTTCACATTATATAATTAATTCAAAATGCAGCTGAACAGACTAACGTATGACCCTCATACATACAAAGACATTTGCAAGTGGGACAGATTAGTAAACATCATATGAACGTAATTCTATACACGGTTTACAACATCAACAATCTCATCTGAATGGAAGAGTGAATGAGTTCATTGAACTACTCTTCAGACTACTAAATGATTGAATTTGTATTTTGTTTACTGATCTCGTAAGACAAACACTTAGCAACGACAGGCGGAGCAAAATTTCATTCGGCGCGTTCATTCCAACTTTGCTCCGTAAATCAGCGAAAATTTTCCCACGAGATGGAAATGTCCACGAATGCCTAACAAACTCACTTTGATGATAAGCAATACCCGTGGATAACTCCAGTAAATAAGAAACGTTATCAAACACGGAAATCAGCGACCGGCTCCGTTCAGTTCGGCAACGTCTCACCTAAACAGCGACCAGCATACGACAGACTATATCGAAACTCCACCAAGAGTTCCTCGCTTGACGGGCAGCGCTGCGATTGGCTCGCTGAACCGAAAATCAAACACGTCTTCCCATAAGATTCATACAGAAACTTACCAAACTGTTTGCTGTCGATTCTTTGTACAAATTACCCTCTTTGCATTACTTCAACAATGACTGGTTCGCCAGAAACGTAATGTTGAAACTCTTCCAATTGTTCAGCAAAACGGTAATTTGGAAGAAAGCTCGCGAGACATATACCAGGTGCAGAAGTATGAAACCAAAATTTCGTTTCAATAATTTCACGTCTGTTGTTTGAAACTGATAAACAATATTTTATTCAAAATAACCTTCATTGCCATTCACATTTTTCTCCAACCTCTCCGACAGTCCTCCTGCTTAGCTGGGTGGCAACCTGCTTGCCTCCCATTCACTGCACCCGGGTTCGATTCCCGGCCGGGTTGAAGATTTTCTCCGCTCGGGGACTGGGTGTTGTGTTGCCCTCATCATCATTTCACCCTCACCAGAGCTGCAAGTCGCCAAATGTGGCGCCGACCGAAATAAGACTTGCACTTGGCGGCCGGACACGACTGGGATATCCCGGCCAACAATGCCATACGATCATTTCATTTCACCTATCCGACAGGCTATGAATGCCATGCCAACATAACAGTTCTTCTTTTGAAGAGAACCAGTCAGCGAGCCATTTTCGTACACTTTCATACGAACTGAATTGTTGTTCAGCGAGAATGTGTCCCAGTGATGCAAATAGATGATAATCGTATGGAGCCAGGTCTGGAGAATAGGCCGCCAATTGAACGCCTCGATCGTTTCCCTGACGTGTTTATCTGTGTGTGATGGGGGGGGGTTATTATAGAGCAATATGACTCTGTGCTGCGTTTTTCCATATTCCGGTCGTTTTTCACGTAATGCTCGATTTAAATCGATCATTTGCTGTTGGTAGCGATCAGTGTTAACGGCTTCACCAGGTTTCAGCAGCTCATAATAAATGACATCCTTCTGATCCCACCAAACACAGAGCATTGTCTTCTTTCCCAAGCGATTTGGTCCTGTATGTGGATGGTTTGCCTGGATTCACCCATGATTTACGACTCTTAGGATTCTCAGAATATGTCCAGTTTTCATCACCTGTAACTACTCGATGGAGAAACAACTTTCTTTTGTACCTGGTGAGCAGCGTTTCACTAGTGGTTTTTCGATCTGCTTGCTGTCTTTCGTTCAGTTCATGCAGAACCCATTTTCCCACTTTTTGCACCGTTCCCATAGCTTTCAAGCGAAATGTTCTGCGAGTTACTGTTGAGTTTGAGTATCATCTTCACCCAATAAGGCCTGCAATTCGTTGTCTTTAAACTTTTTTGGTGGTTTCTGTTATCATTTCTTCAAATTATAATAAAAGCCGATCTGTCCGTCAGTCGTAGTTTGTAGGCACAAGACTCGACATGTTTACGGGCTTGGAGCAGATAGTGATGTATGGAACTCTGGTTACTGTGTGTTGACATTTGTCGTCAGCTGTTTCAGGAAGCAGATGGCGCTGTAGACACGGCCTCACAGGCCCTACGCTGGTGGTTAGCACCATCTATAGGGAAATTCCTGTTCATACTTCTACACCTACTATATCCAAGGTACGGAGCCAGAAATCGATTTTGTTTACAGAGATTACAACTCTAACGACAAAACATGAACAACAAGGATTTTGTGTATAGCCATCCAAGCAGTCTCCATTTAAAATGATAAGCGTTTTTTTTTTTTTAATTACATGATGGGGCCAGGTGGGTGGGTGGATAGGCAAGGTAAGGTAAGTGGATCAGTTTTTATTATCAAAAGTGATAACACATTTAGAGGAGGAGCAAGACTGTAAATATTATTACTGCTTGATTAGGTCGCAGCAATGTGCCACGATTTTCGAGGACATAGTTAGGCAGGAACCTAATAGCACAGATTTAATTGCTGTGACTGAAACGAGCTGTGATCATATTTACAGCCTTGCTTCTTCTCCGAATGTGTTATCACTTTTGACAATAAAAACGAATCCACTTACATTCATCCATCTACCAACATAGCCCCATTATCAAACGTAATTGAACTCGTCTTTCGGAGTTTATTATGCCGCTGTACTTTAGTAGAGGTAATAAAAATACCGACAACATTGTAAAACTCCAGGCTGTTTTTACATACATCAAATCGACGCAATTACTATCATATCTTCATATTAACATAACACGAGATATTCGTTTCATGTCGTATTGGAAAAGTTGCTTGTTTCGCCGCACATTACGTGTCGATTCTCGCAATCGATATCTGGCTCCGTGACAATCGCACCTTCGGCGTACATCACATTATCTGCAAATTTGTATTTATTTCAAACGGAGATAAAAAGGGGGGCGACTTACACACAGTATTTACACGGATATAAATATACAAAAATGACGACATGTACAGTGTTCAAATAACAGAGCATTACATTCCAATTTGTTACAAAGAAATAATTATATTAACTATAAAAGGAAACAAAGACCTGGAGTTACCGGAAGGTTACAGATTGATTATATAATGGTAAGACAGAGGGATTCAGGAACCAGGTTTTAAACATTTCCAGAGACAGATATGGACTATGATCACAATCTCTTGGTTTTGAACTGTGGATTAAAACTGAAGAAACTGCAAAAAAGCAGGATTTTAAGGAGATGGGACCTGGTAAACTGAAAGAACTATAGGTTGTAGAGAGTTTATGAGGGAGTATTCGGGGCAAAAGAATAGAGCAGAAGAAGAATGGGTAGCTTTGAGAGATGAAATAGTGAAGGCAGCAGGGGATCAAGTAGGTAAAAAGAAGAGGGCTGGTAGAAATCCTTGGTTAAAACAAGACATATTGAATTTAATAGATGTTAGGAGACAATATAAAAATACAGTAAATGAAGCAGCAAAAAGGAATACAAACGTCTCAAAAATGAGATAGACAGGAAGTGCAAAATGGCTAAGCAGGGATGGCTAGAGGACAAATGTAAGGATGTAGAAGCACATATCACTAGAAGTAAGATAGATGCCGCCTACAGAAGAAATAGAGAGACCTTCGGAGAAAAGAGATCTGTATGAATATCAAGAGCTCAGATTGTAAACCGGTCCTAAGCAAACAGGGAAAAGCCAAAAGGTGGAAGGATATATAGAGGGTCTATACAAGGGCGATGTACTTGAGGACAATATTATGGAAATGGAGAAGGACGTGGATGTAGACGAGACGTGAGATATGATACTGCGTCAAAAATTTGACAGAGCACTGAAAGACCTAAGTAGAAATAAGGGTCCGGGAGTAGAAAACATTCCGTTAGAACTACTGATAGTCTTGGGAGAGCCAGCCATGACCAAACTCTTCAATCTGGTGGTCAAAATGTATGAGACAGGCGAAATAGCCTTAGACTTCAAGAAGAAAATAATAATTCTAATTCCAAAGCAAGGAGATGCTTACAGGTGTGAAAATCACCTAACTATCAGTTTAACAAGACACGGTTTCAAAATGCTAACACGACTTCTATACAGACGAATGGAAAAACTGGGAGAAGATCATTTTGGATTCCGTATAGGTGAAGAAACGCGCGAGGCAATACTGACCCTAAGATTTATCTTAGAAGCTAGATTAAGGATAAGCTAACCTACTTTTATAGCATTTTTAGATTTAGAGAAAGCTTCTGACAATGTTAACTGGAATACTCTCAAATTCTAAACATGGCAGGGATAAAATACAGGAAGCGAATGGCGATATACAATTTGTACAGAGATGAGATGGCAGTTATAAGATTCGAGGGCATGAAAGGGAAACAGTGGTTGAGAAGGAAGTGAGACAGGGTTGTAGGCTATCCCCGATGTTATTCAATCTGTACATTGAACAAGCAGTTAAGGAAACAAGAGACAAATTTGGAGTAGGAATTAAAATCCAGGGGCAAGCTGACATTGTAATTCTGTCAGAGACAGCAAACGACTTGGGAGAACAGTTTCACGGAATGGACAGTGTCTTTCAAGGAGCATATAAGACGAACACCGACAAAAGCAAAACGAGGGTAATGGAATGTAGTCGAATGAAATCAGGTGATGATGAGGGAATTAGGTTAGTAAATGAGACTCTTAAAGAAGTAGATGAGTTTTACTATTTGGGCTGCAAAATAACTGATAATGGTCGAAGTAGAGAGAAAATAAAATGTACACTGGCGATGGCAAGGAAAGCGTTTCTTAAGAAGAGGAATTTGTTATCATCGAGTATAGATTTAAGTGTCACGAAATCTTTTCTGAATGTATTTGTATGGAGCGTAGCCATGTATGGATGTGAAACATGGACGATAAACAGTTTAGAGAAGGAGAGAATAGAAGCTTTTGAAATGTGGTGCTACAGCAGAAAGCTGAAGATAAAATTGGTAGATCATGTGTTTAATGAGGGGGAACTGAATAGAATTGGGGAGAACAGAAGTTTGTGGTACACACTGACTAAAAGAAGGAATCGATTGGTGGGATACATTCTGAGGCATCAGGAGATCAGCAATTTAGTACTGGGGGGAAGAATGGGAGGGGGGGGGGAGGGAATCGCAGAGGGAGACCAAGCGAGAGGGTTGCACACGATAGTGTAGCACATAGAGCTACATCAAACCAGTCTTTGGGCTGAAGACCACGAGAACAATATATATAATATGGAAGGGCATAAAAAAATATTTTACCACTGACAATACTGGTCAGAAATTTCCGCATATCAACAAAATAAGACATCCACTACATTATACAGTTGTATGCAAAATTTTGTGTTGATCGTGACTGTTTCTACCTAGGTCAGGACTATGTAAATATCTTTAAAATCATAGCCCATCTATTACTTCAACCATCACTTAGATATACCGACACATGTACTCTTAACAACCCACAACTCTGTCATAGCTAAACCTGCACTCTCCTTCTCATACCTTTCACTTTCTTCTCCTCAATCCCACCCTCCCACACACACATACAAACTCATTACACGCACACACAAACATGTAAAATAGTAATAACAAGTAAATTATTCCTTATATACTAATTTTGCCACTCTTCGCAAAATAATTATTACAATTGACGTTTCTAACATGTCATCCTGATTGCTTAAATTTGTACGAAGTATTAACTTATGTCAACTTGACAGATCAATGTCTGTGACCACTAGAGATATTTACACATACATTTATGTTCATCTGTGCAGCCGAAGACTTTCACAATGCTATGAGAATACAGTGGTTTGCTTTGCCATATGTCTTTGAACTGCTACATTCCATCTCTGCTCCCTTCAGTATTTACAAAATTGAATAGTGTAAATGATGTGAAACAATAGGAAACGGATCTTGTGACCACTAGAGGTATTTTTATTTTTTTTCTCTTATGTTTACATCTATATTTTCGTTTATCCTTTCAGACAAAGACTGCCACAAAACTATAGGAACCGTTATCAAATTAATCTTTTTTTCTCTACCACACAGCTTCACAAGTTCCCCAAAGTGGTAACAACACATTCACGCCATATTAATACACGTAAATCTACCTCGTGATGGATGTTTATACTTGCGAAACGAGTCCTGGAAACAAACACATAGTGACTGGTAACAGTAACCTTGTCTAAGTATGTAGACTTTCGCAGCTGTTGTTATTGAAGATCAAATCTTCTAGAACATTAGGCCGCATCATGGTCCTCTTCAGTTTCTTCCGGACATTCTAGTGTTCACAGTTAGGTGAACACTGTCAGTAGATTCTGAAGCGGATCCCAGCAAAGGGGTCGAAACGTTCTTCGCCTGGAAGGAACTAAAGAGGGCCATGACGTGGCCTAATATCCTAGAAGATCTTATCTTCAACAGTAAAACAGTTGTTTCATTCGACTGACTTCTTTTCTATATACTTGTACCGTGTGCTGACTGTCTAAAGACTTATAAAGTAAAACCCGCTGAAATTGTATTTCCACAGAATATACAGAAGTTTCTTGATGACGCAGAGAATGGAGCTATATATTTCAGTCTTGGCACCAATGTTAAAAGCACAGACATGAAAAACGAGACGAAATTGGCCTTCGCTGAGGCTTTCTCGCGTCTGAAGCAGAGAGTATTGTGGAAGGTCGATGAGGACGAGCTGCCAAAACAACCAAGTAATGTTATGACATCCAAATGGTTACCACAGCAAGATATATTAGGTAAGAAAAATGCAGCATTTTCTAAATTACCACTGTCTCGAAACCTGTGACATATCCTTTTTTTCGAACATGTATTGGTAATCGTTGTCATTATTTAGTATCTATGCTGAAGAAACATATTTCTGTTGGATTGTATTCATCTCATTGCATGTACATTAGTTGTCTTGGTGTGGGTTGTAGCCAATAAATCTGTTACTGGGTTCTGTGAGTTAACGAGAATTGCTCTCTCATTTAAATATATGGCCAAAAGAGTGAGCCTACAGGAATTGTGAAATGAACCCTGTAGTCCAGGACCGCGTGCCACAAAGGACGCATATTCACCACGAGATGGGAAACTCACAGGCGTCTGTTGTCTATTGAGCCCTAAGCGATGTAGTGTGCGAGGGAGACAGATGAGAACCTACGTTATAGGGAAACCCAGTAGCAGCCGTTTGTGGCCAAGGAGATGTAGCAGTGTTAAATATGGCGGACCTAAGATCGGCCATAAAGGGAAACATTTATGAAAACTATTTAATTCTGTAGTAATGCAGGGAAACAAGCCACAGTAATTTTAATCTGCCCTCCTCCATAAATTTTCATGGTGATCCCAATAAAATTTCAATATTGATCATATCTATAATATTTACTGTTAAATTGAAATTAACAAGGTTTGCAACAAAGACCTGACTGCTAAAGTCTGAATGCTTGATCGATCTGAACGATCGATATTTTATATAGAAGAGCATAATTAAAAAGACAGACATTGTAAATATCAACTCCGTGACTTTATTTGTTTAAAATATATAGTAAATTTAAATTAGCATTATTTCCAGTTAAGCATCAGATCGTCGTTTCCTCCACACAAAACACACTGAGCGATGACAGCATGACACCTTATTGAATCATTAGGTAATAGAATATTTGTTGTAAAGTTTAGTGCATAATAGTTACTTTTGTTCTTTATTTAATTATCAGAAAGTGAAACGTCCCCTTAGAACAATTATACAGGACTGCGCTTAAACTGACACACAATACTTTTAGCGCAACGCGATCTGACTTTCAGAAATCCCTACAAAAGAATGGCCCTGACTAACATTAACCTATGCGTTTCACAAATCGCTTACCTCACAAAAATCTTAGTAACTTGAACTACTGCAATACAGCGAGCGCCACTACTGCCAGCTAAATAAAAGATTCAATCTACGGAAGGCACTAACTACTGATAGGCATAGTTAGCAAATGAAAGATTTTGATAGAGAACAAACAATGTGTTTACCTTAATACTGTTGAAAAATCATAATATAGATAGCAGTTCATAATATCCAGTATTACCAATTTCAAAACTCCGCCATCTCTCTCCCCACATCCACCACTGCTGGCGGCTCACCTCCAACTGCGCAACGCTACGCGCTGTTAACATCCAGCTGCCCAACACTACAATGGCAGACAACAATGCAAACTAGCCACAGATTGCACACAGCACAGCCAGTGATTTTCATACAGAGCGCTACACATAAACAGCCTACTTACAAAAGCACACTGGTGCAAGGCTACTGGCCGTGAAATTCAAAGTTAAGAAGGAAATTGCATTGGTTTTATGTAAAAGAATTTAACAATGAATATATTGTTACTTTATTTAGAACGTGAAAGTGGTCAAGCGTTGGTTATTTAAAATGTTAAAATGTTAAATAATCTAGAATAACTTGTAGCCATTCAGATGGACATCTTCAGGAAAGGGAACTGCCCTAGTCAGTTGAGAGAGTATGTTCGGCGCGCGGGAAGCGCGACCGGGGACGGGCAGAGGGAGTTCTGGTCTAGACACCAAAGGGCACAGTTCGGCTGGAGACACCAAAGGGGACAGTTCAGATTGAGAGACGAAAGTGGGCAGTCGGTCTTTAGGCAGCTAGGAAGTGAAACGACTTGAAATTTTCGCGTTGTGTGGCACCGCGGGACTTCGTCTCTGAGCGGTGAGCAGCCGCGCGCCTGGTGTGAACTCAAACTTTTCACGTAGACAACTTGTATTCCGCGATGAGATTGTGAATGATCAAACTGCGTCAAATGTATATGCGCTCGAGTGTAACAGTAACTCTAAATACGACCACTTTCGCTATTAGTTTGCTTTCTGAATAAGCATTATTCTAACCAAATCGCAACTGTGTGACTTACATCATTTACGGGTCGTTGATTTAGTTCCCGATATTATTATTACTGTTATTATATGTTAACTTTGTATTTCGCAAACTTGCCATCAGCCAGACAATTTAACCAAATCGTCACAAGTGTCTAATTTAGGGCGTGTAGTGCGACACGTGCAGTTCAACCCCTAGACGAGTTTGAGCCAAGACTTTTAGACGAAAGGGAACCGCATGTGAGCCCGAACATCGTTGGGATGTTAGCTCGCAGTTCGAAGGCGATCTGGTTAATGTATTTCTTTATCCTGAGATGATCATGTATCACAAGATGGGAAACTTTTTTCTCACTGGGGCCAATAGTTCTGATTTAGCCATACTGACAATAAGTGTTTTCTTTCGGTTCACTGCCTCGGTGAACGAAGAACGTTGTCTGCAGCAGCACTTCAATAGACAATTTTGAGTGCTGTGTTAGATTTTTGGTTGCTGTGATCTGTCTGTTTGTGCTTGAAGCAGTGATTTCTGATTCATAGCAGGTGCTATTTCTTTTCTATGGATGAAAAGCTCACATAACTTGCGTGTAGTGGCTACACCGCAACACATTTGACCCTGCAGCAGTAGGGATGCATGGTGGTGTTTTCTTCTTCTTCCGTTCCACGCAGCTCGGATTGAAGTATTCCAAAAAAAGATAAAAAAGAGAAAACGAAGCACCACGAAGGAGCTAACCGAATGGTCCGGAAATCGGTAGATATGATGTACATTTTCAGCAAACCAATGATTACAATTTCAGAAAAAAAATCCATGATTTACTCAACAGGAAGAGCTTCACAAATGGAAAAAGTCAAAAACGCATTGGTCCACCTCTGGCCCTTATCAAAGTGGTTATTCGACTTGGCATTGATTGACAGCGTTGATTTGATGTCCTCGTGAGGGATATTGTACGAAATTCTGTCCAACTGGCGCGTTAGATCGTCAAAGATCCAGTTGCTGGTTGGAGGGCCCTGGTACGTCGACGATATTCTACGCCTCGTTTTGTTGCCCTCATAGCAGGCCATTCTGGGCCTACATTTCTGCAATCTAACGCCCGCCCGCACACGGCGAGAGTTACTACTGCTTTTCTTCGTGCTTATCAAACACTACCTTAGCCAGGAAAGTCACCCACTCTCTCCCCAATTGGGCACATTTGGAATATTATGGACGGGGCCGTCCAACCAGCTCAAGATTTTGGCCATCTTACCCGACAGTTGTTCAGAATTTGGCACGATATCTCCCCAGATGACAACCAACAACGCTCAGTCAGTGCCAAGTTGAGTAACTACTTCCACAACGGCCAGAGGTGGAAGAACGCGCCGTTGCCTAGCTCAGTTTGTGAAGCCTTTTCTCTTGAATGTATCATCCAATTTTTCTGAAATTGTAATCATTTGTTTGTCTGTTCATGTTTATCACATCTACTGATTTCGGTCCCATTCGGATAATTCCTTCTTTGCGCGACTTTTTTTTTCTTAGAGTGTATATGTGCGCAGAACATTACCCACGAATTGCAGCAACACTCCGCATTTGCTAAATATGTATTGTAATAGGATATACGTGCTAATCTTCTTCTCCCGCTCCCTCTGTCCATCTCCTCCTTCTCCTCTCCCTCTTTCCACCCATCTCCTCCTTTCCCTTTACATTCTCCATCTCCTCCTACCCTCTCTCTCCATCTTTTCGACCCCTTCTGTCTCTTCATCTCCGTCTCGTCCGCCTCCCTGACCATTTCCTCCTTTCCTCTCTCTATTCAATTTCCTCCCCCTCCTCCCCCCGTCTCTCTACATCGTCTCCCTCCCCTCTCTCACCTTCTGCTATGTTCATTGATACTGAAAGAGAAACTTTGATTGGGAACTGTAGTCGCTTAAAATGATTTTATAAATCGTCTGGGCTCATTGGCATATGGAGTATGAGAGAGACATCTCTAGCTGCTGGATTTCTGAGGTTAGTAGCTCCAGAGACAGTATTTCATATGGTTTCAATCTGCGAACGAGTAGGATTAGAAAGTTTCGGACGATGCAGATTCCGTAGTCTCGTAATCACAAACTGATAAACCGTAAATGCAACTTTCTTTTTCCGTTTTCCGTTAAAACCGACTGTGAGGAAGGAAACAAAGCAGCATACTGTTATGCATAAAATTTTTGTTAACAATTATGTTCAAGGAGAAAGAATATATATGGGAAAAACAAATTTTCTAGAGATAGTCCTACTATAGTAGTTAACCGGACTGCGAGAAAGAAAATTAAATCGCACATTTTCGCATCCCTCCTTAGGTCAGCATTTCCCTTGTAGTATGTTTTAACAGGAAATCTGTACATTTTTGTTTAAAAAAGCATATAGCCTATGTCATGTAATAATCTGAAGCGTGTCGGTCAATAACTTTTCATAACATTTGTTAGTAACATTTCCCATTTATTTATATATTTATACATTGTATATATTTAAAAAACGTATCCTGTAGCCGTCTGAATGCTTATTAGACTAACGAAAATTTTTTTTGTTAATTGGTCTAAAACTTTTAGAGGTTTTACTGCCATGTTGCACTTAATCTGTGCTTCATCATTATAAGTAGATACTCGCGGTGTAGAAAACAACATAATTCATTGAACAGAGGCAAGTCTCCCGGTCCAGACCCGGTTCCTTTCAAGGTACGCTGATGCAACAGCTTCATATTAGCAATCCTATACAACTACCCACTCGACTTAGATCTGTATCTAAGGACGGGAGAGTTGCCCAGGTCACACCAATACTCAGGAAATGAAATAGAAGTAATCCGCTGAATTATAGACGCAAATTTTTCACGTCAGTTTTCAGTAGGAAACAATGGAAAGTCGCACAGGTCAAGCCAATACACTGGAAATAGGAGTAATCCACTGAATTATAGGTCCGTTAGAACACATGAAATACCTCGAAGAATGCGATCTTTTGACACATCATCACGGATTCAGAAAATATCGTTCTTGTGAAATACAATAGGCTTTTTGTTCACACAAAGAACTGAGAGCTATCGACAAGATATCTCAGATTGATTCCATATTTATAGATTTCAAGAAGGCTATCAAGACCGTTTTCACAAGCGACTTGTAATCAAGTAGAGTATCATCGCAATTATACTACTGGATTCACGATTTCTTGTCATAAAAGTCATAGTTCGTAGTAACTGACAGAAAGTCATTGAGTGAAACAAAACTGGTAGCTGGCGTTGCCCAGCGAATTGTTATAGACCCTCTGCTGTTTATATTCCACAAAAACAATATAGAAGACAATCCGAGCAGCCTTCCTCGATTGTTTACAGATGATGATGTAGTTTACCGTCTGCCAAAGTCATTAATGGAGTAGTACCATTTACAAAATGATTTCCACAAGACATCTATACTGTACGAAAAGTGGCGAATGATACTAAACATTAAAAAGTGTACGGTCGACTACATGAATACTAAAAACCTTGCGTCAGATTTTGATTACACAATAAATCAACAAAGTTAAATACCTAGGGAACCAAACTGGAAGCATCATATGTAAAATCTCGTGGGAATGCGAAACAAAGATTGCGTTTTATTAGCAGCACTTTTAGAAGATGCAGCTAATATACTAAAGACTCTATCCACACTACACTTGTCCGTTCTCTTCCAGAGTACTGGTGCGTGGTGTGTGATCTTTACTACATAGGATTCACGGCGGAAATCGATAAAGGTCAAAGAAATATTGCTTAGACGGTCTTTGAGTCATACAAGTGCTTAGCAAGTCCTGTACAAATACATGAGATGGAAGTCTTCAATAGGAGACGCCTTTCAACTTGAAAACTCGTGTTTCTCCTTTTGAACGTTATTCTATTTTATTTCTTGAGCTGCCAACTTCGCAACATCTTGAGAATATTATATCTGTGTCAGGTATTAAGTGCCGCGCGGTATCAGCCGAGCGGTCTCAGGCGCTGCAGTCATGGACTGTGCGGCTGGTCCCGGCGGAGGTTCGAGTCCTCCCTCGGGCGTGGGTGTGTGTGTTTGTCCTTGGGGTAATTTAGGTTAAGTAGTGTTTAAGCTTAGGGACTGATGACCTTAGCAGTTTAGCACTTAAGTCCCATAAGGTTTCACACATATTCGAACATTTCAGGTATTAAGTTGCCCTCTTACTGCAAACTGGTCTATTTTTGTATTTTACTCCTAATCATGAAGACGACTCCTTCACATCTTTGCAGATTTTTTGTTGATCTGTGTGTGTGTGTGTGTGTGTGTGTGTGTGTGTGTGTGTGTGTGTGTGTGTGTGTGTCAAATGCCAACGATAAATTATTTTAAAAAATCATCATATAAATAAGCCTAGCGGGGGTCTGAAATTTTTATATTACATGCCATTGACTTTAGTTTGAGCCGGCGACTAATTTTCCTCAACTTTGTTACAGCTCATAAGAATGTTCGTTTATTTATGACTCACGGCGGTCTCATGAGTATTCAAGAGGCAATATACCATGCAATACCGGTCATAGGATTCCCTGTCTTCGCAGACCAATTCCACAATATGAACAGAGCTGAGGAACTTGGATTTGGAATTAAAATCACATTTGCAAACATATCTCTGGAGTCAATTACTTGGGCAGTCAGTGAAGTACTGGAAACTTCCAGGTACGAACAGCATTTGTCCCTTTTAAATTTCCTTTGTTCGATCTGTAATGTAATAAAGTGTTCCCTAGTTTTAGTATTGAACATATGGAATTAATTTTCTGGATTTGGTAATAATATGTCTGTACT
The DNA here is from genome assembly GCF_023864275.1 of Schistocerca cancellata. Lineage (NCBI taxonomy): Eukaryota > Metazoa > Arthropoda > Insecta > Orthoptera > Acrididae > Schistocerca > Schistocerca cancellata. The sequence continues at coordinate 139,566,207 of NC_064634.1, read as the reverse complement.
GATTCCAGTTATCGAGAAGCAGTGCAGTACAGATCTCGGCTGTTCCATGACAGTCCAAGGACTCCTCTGGAAAAAGCAGTTTACTGGATAGAATACGTCATAAGGCACAAAGGAGCTCAACATATGCGTTCAGGGGCTCTTGATCTCTCGTGGTTCCAGCTGCTCTTACTAGATGTTGTTGGTGCCATTATTCTAGTTACAGTTATACTTCTCTTTAGTGTCTCTGTGATACTCCGACTGCTGTTGAGAACGATTAGGCATGTTCCCGCTGTAATGACCAAAAAGAAAGTTTCCAAACGAGACTAAATTTTCAGGGGCTGCTCCCGTCTGGCACGTGCCCTTCGCTGTAGGACCCAGAAGTGTGTGAACGCAGTTATCACGTTAAAAACATGCGTTGTCGGAAGAATTCTGCGGGCTACTTCCGTGGTCTGTCATAAATCTGACCTACACCTTTACCTCTAGGCTGTACTGGCGCCTCCACAGAGTTACACTAAAGGATACGTCACGGTACTGTTTGGATAAAGTACTTACTCGTCCTGCACTCCGAGCTGGCGCCCGCCTGGTACATAATTACCACTCACTTTGGCACCCTTTGTCCCGGCAGAAGTGACACTTGTTGACTGGAAATATTTTGCTTGTACCTGAGGCTGACTATTTCACTGCCATACTGGGGTACTATCGTCTTGATAATAAGAAAGAAATGTCATTATTTCACATTTATTTGAGATAACCAGAAGAACTCTTCTCTTGAACTGATAAATTTGTACAAAGTTCTCAACCGTTCACCGGCACTGATGATCATTCCAGATACGCATGTAATATTACGATGTAATAATGCGTGTGAAATAGGTAAATAAAATAATAACTACCCCAGCAACGTATGTGCCTCAGTTTTATTTTATTTAATTGTGTCTGAAAACATACATCACATAATATAAACATAGTGAAATTGATAGTCAAAGGAAGTCAGCATTCGTTTACGATTGTGGACGGGGCTGTAATCAGTTACTGTTGCTTGCCTTTTACAGTTACACATATTTATTTTTAAAACAGTAATTCCAGAAACAATAACTATAAAAGTACCACACGTTATTAATAATAGTGTTTTCAGTGCGTTACAATTTAGCAAATCACCATAAAATACAGATACAGATAATGCTTAAAAAAACAAGCCACTGTGATCACGGCTGAAGGCCTTACACGCCAAATATGGCAATAAATTATGAATGTTTAAGAACTCGCTGCAATTTCAACTTACAGGTATTGAAATATTAAAAAGTAAGTGGCCACAGACGCAGGAAAAGGTATCAGGCGCCAGGAATGGCAGTAAATAACGTTTTAAGGCTTGCTGCTAAAATACAAATATCGAATTATTTTTTTAAGCAAATGACCACAATCACGGCTGAATGCCTTACACGCCAGGAACGGCAATTACATAAAAAATTCAGAAACCTGCTGTAAAACAGCAAATAAAAGCAAAGGTCAATTAAAAGAAACAAGCAACTGACCACCAAACGGGTGAAAAAAGATGATGGTAACCTTGTAACACATCCCATATAGTGCTAGATTTATTCCATAAGGCGGCCGGAAATATTAACTACACATACATAACCTTTAATGTAGGCATTACAAAGTATGGTAATAAATAATACAATAATGAAACAAGGGACCAATCACAGACGGTACTCCAGGAATCGACCTCTGAGAAAATCTGGCAACAAACACTTTCGCAAGCGATGAGATAGGTATCCAAGAGTTGCATTCACTTCACAAGATGGTAACTCAGACTAGTGGCAGAGTAACGAATGACTAATGATAATCTTGCTGAAGCAACCTGACGTCCGATAAACCAAATGCAAAGATGGAACAATACCCCAAAGCCGGAACCGGCGGTCTGCACTAAATCCCCAGAATACTGTGTTTAGAGCGCTGGAGCGAGAGAGGAACCACTACCAGATTTCAGTCCGATTCCACAAACCCGAAAATCTGAACAAATAAGTCATGGTACAGAACACCAGTCAAACTAGCAGTAACTAAAAACCCACTCGATTTGCATGCGAGGCAGAACCGAAATGTAACCAACCAAAAATCAGCAACCACACGTCATTGCGGAAACAATCACAAAGCGAGCCAAAGCCAAGTACCAAATGAGTGACATCAAATTCATTAGGCACACAAACGCATACTGAACTTACTGTGACAACTCTGACGACGGTTGGCAGAATGAAACAATTCTCTTCACTGCTTTATTAATTCACAGTTGAGTTACCACACCGTCTAATCACTGAGCCAAGTGCTTTTAACACAGTGGGATCTTCAATTACTAATCGATACGCAGATCCACTAAACTCCACATGACGGCATGATGATAATCTGTCACATCATGACATACGTACTACAGAGCCCACACGGGTGACTGACTCTGCTCTACTTGGATTTAAACGCACTCATCTTAAAGCTTGCTGGATCCGGTTTACGACGAGGTCGTGCACCCTGGTGACCACAGCCCTTCCATCCAGCAGTCCATGCGTGCAACCAGCAGTCACGGCGAGTTCTCGTACTGTACGGACCTGGTTCCTCCTGAGTCCCTAACCGAACTGGCCCATTCACAGGACCCAGAAAAACACGACGTCGCCCCAAAAATAGGGCAACAGTTACTACATATCGATAACCGTCGCTGCTGCCACTAACGGACAGGCAACGCTTGCGAAACGAGTGGCCCCAGTCAAGAAGAGAAGAAGACAAACAACCGCAACCATGCCAACTAAAGGATACGGTCTGGCCTCCAACAGAGGGCGGAAACCTACAAACAGCACCAACGCGAGCCGCGGCACGGCTCACATACATAGATAATTTTAGTCTGATAATATAAGCATTACCAGTTTTCTACAAACGAGTACCACATAATAAGACGCACTTTGAATGCTGTGTGGGCAATATTTAAGCACATCACGGGCTTCATAGGCTGCTGCCATATTTTGTTAGAGAGCGTGTGCCGTAGTTGGACACAGCTTGCAGATGAGGAAATGATCCATAATTAACTCTTCTCCGCATTCATACAGGATGGAGTCACAAGAAAATCGTCAGTTATTCAGATTGGTCTTACACCTACCGACTCCTAATCGTAGCCTGTGAAACATCCCCTTAGAAAAATTAATGAATGATTGTGCTGGTAAACCCCTTGCGTTATTTGATTTTCAAACAGTTGAGCAAAACTGAACGTACTCAGACATTACTCTCTTTACTTATTCTGATCATCACTAAACTGACACGCAATATTTTTAGCGCAACTTAATCTGACTTTCAACAATCCCTACAAAAGAATGGCCCTGACTAAGAATAACCTATACCTCATACAGAGCACTACGTGGCGTTACCAGTATAAAAACCTAAACAGCCTACTTACACCTGTTGGGCGTTAATCTATGCCAGCCAGCGTTCTTCACAGCCAGAAGGCAGATTCTCACATGGCACCAACCATTCTGTGATGTTGTGGTCACGGTTACGTCAGGAATTTAAGCTAAATGTTGAAGGTTGTTCAGTGAGGGCTCTGCAGTTTGGAGGAAGCTTCTGTCACAACATCGTGCTCTCTAAACGGACGACCTCTTGACACAGAGAACGAAAAAAGTATTGCTACAGCCTTATGGTAAGAGACACGAAATGTGTCCTAAACCAAATACGAGAGTTGACTGACTTCTTAGTGGGTTAAATTTCAGTGTTACATATTCGGCAACCTCCATCTTCGACTGTTTCTGGCCCGACGTCGTCCCAGCAATTGTTATATAAAACTTTTAAATTAATTAGAAACAGAGTTGATAAAGGGTATTTGTACTGATATTTGTCCCTCATTCGACATCAGTAGCAGCTGAATATTTTGCTTGAAGTTTGTATTAACAAATTCCATTCTGGCGCCCATATTGCAAGAGTATTCCGCCGTCTGGATAGTATTTCTCCCTATGAGGACGAGTGACGCTCACCTCAGTATGCTCTGTGAATGAACCCTCAGCTGCACAGGTGATGTCTGTACATGAATACTCCAGATTTAATATTACTCGGAATAAAATGACTAAGGTGCACGAAATGTCCAGAATGATGTGACGGGAACTGTCACAGTACCGTTGGCATTAAAAGTCACAGTCCACGTACACGTAACTTACATTACGTACAGCGTTAGAAACGCTCTATGACGGGCCTCAATAGTGCTGTAGTGGAATAGGAACACGATACGATGATTTCCATGTCAAAACGGGAAAACTAACCAGTATTCATCTACTAGTCAAAAACAGCATGGGAGAGCAAGGCAAATATTCTCAGCCTATCTCATAGATAGCTTCAACGTCAATGAAATGTTATTAGGATATTTTGCCACCCACTATCCACGCCGTCGTCGGGATATCTTGCTTGCCTCAGCGATACTGATAGCCGTACCGCAGGTACAACCAAAGCTGATGTGTATCCGTTGAGGGTCCAGACACACGTGTGATTCCGAAGAGGGGCAACAGACTTTTCAGACTTGCAGGGGAAACAGATTCGCCTTGTAACACTAACCAAAACGGTCTTGCTGGGCTGCTACTGCGAACGGCTAGTTAAACGATGATGGCATCTGGTAAATTATTCCGAAGATAAAATAGTCCACAGTTCGGATCTCCGGGTGGGAACTACTCACGAGGTGTCTTTATCAGAAGAAACAAAACTGGTGTTCTGCGGATCGGAACGAGGAATATTAGATCCCTTAATTGCACAGGTAGGTTAGAAATTTTAAAAAGGGAAATGGGCAGGTTGAATTTAGATATAGTTGGAAATAGTAAAGTTCGGTTACAGGAGGAACAGGTGAGTACAGGTTTATAAATACAAAATTTAACGGGCATAATGCAAGAGTACATTTAATAATGTGGAATGCAGGTAAGCTGCTATCAACTGGTCAGTGAATGCAATATTGTAGCCAAGATAGTCAAAAAGCCCATACTCACCATAGTAGTACAAGTATATATCAAACAGCTGTGCAGGTGACGAAGAGATTGAAGAAATATATGATGAGATAAAGTATTCAGTTAGTTAAGGGGGACGGAAATTTAACTGTGATGGGACATTGTAGTTCGATAGTAAGAAAAAGAAGAGAAGGAAAAGTTGCAGCTGAATTTGGACTGGGGAAACGGAATGAAAGAGGAAGTCGTCTGATAGAATTTAGCACAGAGCATAATTTAATCATTGCTAACGTTTGGTTTAACGATCATTAAAGAAGGCTGAATACGTTTCAGGCTGATTATATAAGGGTAAGACAGAGATTTCGGAACCAGATTTTAAACTGTAAGAAATTTCTAGTTGAAGATGTGGGTTATGACCACTATTTATTGATCATTATCTGTAGATTAAAACTGAAGAAAATGAGAAAATATAGGAAATTAGGGAGATGGGAACTAGATAAATTGAAAAAACCAGAGAATGCTGAGAGTTTCTGAGGGAACATTAGGCAACAATTTACTTGAACAGGGGAAAGGAATACAATAGAAGACGAATTGGTAACTATGAGAAATCAAATAGTGTAGGCAGCAGAGGATCAACTAGGTAAAAAGACAAGGCCTAATAGAAAACCTTAACTGATGAAAGGAGAAAACATAAGAATGCAGCAAATTATACAGGCGAAGTGGAATACAAACGCGTAAAAAATAAGATTGACAGGATGTGCAAAATTACTAAGCAGGAGTACCAAGAGGAGAAATGTAAGGATTTAGAAGCATATTTCTCTAAGGGAAAGATAGATACCGCCTGCATATAAATTAAAGAGGCCTTTAGAGAAAAGGGAGCAGTTGTATAAATATCAAGATCTCAGATGGAAAACCAGTCCTAAGCAAAAAAGGGACAGCTCAAATGTGGAAGGAGGTCTATACAAGGGAGATGAAGACTGTACTTATAGAAATGGGAGAGGACGTAGATGAAGATGAGATGGGAGGTATGATACCGTGAGAAGAATTTGACAGAAACTTGAAAGATCTAATTCTAAAAAATGCCCCTGGAGTAGATGACATTCCGTCAGAACTATTGACAGCCGTGGGAAAGCCACCCATGACAAAACTCTTCCATCTGGAGTGCAAGATGTATGAGACAGGAGAATTACCATCAGCCTTCAAGAAGAATGTAATAATTCCAGTTCCAAAGGAAACAGGTGCTTACAGGTGTGAATATTACCGAGCTATCTTTTTAATAGGTCCTGGCTGCATAATACTAACACGAATTCTGTACAGAAGAATGGAAAAACTGGTAGAAGCCGACCTTGGGGAAGATCAGTTTCGATTCCGGAGAAATGTAGGAACACGGGAGACAATACTGACCCTACGAATTATCTTAGAAGACAGATTAAGGAAAGGCATATGAACGTTTATAGCATTTGTAGACTTAGAGAAAATTAATGTTCACTGTAGTAATCGATTTGAAATTCTGAAGGTAACAGGAATAAAATGCAGGGAGCGAAAGGCTGTTTAGGACTTATACAGAAACCAGACGGCAGTTATAACAGCTGAGAAGAATGAAAGGAAAGAGGTGCTCGAGAACAGCCTATCCCTGATGTTGTTCGATACGTGCAGATTAAGCAGTAAAGAAAACCGAACAAAGATCTGGGAAAGGAATTAAAGTCCAGGGAGTTGAAGTGAATATTTTTTAGTTTGTCGATGACAATGTAATTCTATCAGAGACAGCAAGCGACTTGAAAGAGCAGCTGAACGGAATGGACAGCGTATTTAAAGGAAGATGTAGGGTGACGATCAGCAAAATCAGAACAAGAATAATGGAATGTAGGCAGTTAAATCAGGTGACTCTGAGGGAATAATATTTGGAAACGAAACTAAGTAGTAGATGAGTTTTGTTGTTTGGGCAGCAAAATAACTGGTGATGGCTGAAGTAGAGAGGATATAAAATGCAGACTGGTAATGACAGGAAAAGCTAATTTGCTGATGTGGAATATAGTTATAAGTGTTAGAAAGTTTTTTTTCTGAAAGCATTTGTATGGAGTGTAGCAATGTATGGATCTGAAACATGGACGATAAACAGTGCAGGCAAGAAGAGAATAGGAGCTTTTTGAAATGTGCTGCTATAGAAGAATGCTGAAGATTAGGTGTGTAGATCACATAGTTAATGAAGAGGTACTGAATAAAATTGGGGAGAACAGAAAATTGTAACACAATCTGACTAGAAGAAGGGATTGCTTGATAGGACACATTCTGAGACCTCAACTGATCACCAATTTAGTACTGAATAGAAGTGTGGGAGATAAAAATTGTAGATGGATACCAATACCTGTATACAGTGAAGAGACTCAGAAGAATGTAAGCTGCACTAGTCATCCGAAGATGGAGAGGCTTGCACAGGATAGAACAGCATGGAGATCTGCATCAAACCAGTCCTCGGACTGAAGAAGAAAACATGTTGCCACATGTACCATAACGCGATCTCTGGAATAGGTTTGGCAATAGGGATTTTTATTTTAGTCACGTTGAGAGAATTTCTCTGCAGTGGATAAACTGGGATACCGTATGGCTACGAACTCTCCGTAGAGGAAACTAATATGACTACGAAGTCTTTCGCGATGGAGTCATTGCATAAATAGTTCTCGGTTTACTTTGCGCGTCAAATTTGGATAAAATCCCGAGATTTCGATGACTACCTCCGTCATCTTCGTCAGGAGTAAAACTGACTGTCGTGGAATACCATACGTCATAAAATTCTTCGTTTATCGACATTGTACATGTCGGGAGACAGACATATGATACAACCGAGTGATTTGGATTGTTTTTCCACTCTAAGGTACTTCTTAGCTCGAACCGTTGAGATTGGCACTATTATAACCAGATACACCTACGCCTTTTATATAATGTACTGCTCACTTAGCTTTAAAATCAGTTCTTTCTTTTATCTTGTAGTTTCGTCTGAAGATAGCGTGAATTAATCCGCAACCAGTCCCACTATTTGAACGTAAGGCCAACATCTCACATATAGTGAAACCTCCCCTAAGAAAAATTTATGAATTACTGTGCTGGTAAACCTCTTACGTTTTTTTTTTCAAGCAGCTGAGCAGAACTGAACGTACTCAGACATTTCTCTCTTTACTTATTCTGATCAACACTAAACTGACACACAATATTTTTAGCGCAACGCAATCTGACTTTCAATAATCCCTACAAAAGAATGGCCCTGACTAACAATCACCTACACCTTTCATGAATCACTTACCTCACAAAAATCTTCGCAACTCGAACTACTGCAATACAGCGAGCGCCAATACTGCCAACTAAATAAAAGATTCTAACTACTGATATGCATAGTTAGCAAATGAAAGATTTTTAATAGAGAACAAACAATGTATTTACCTTAATAATGTTCAAAAGACATCATATATGTATATCAGTTCATGATAACCAGTATTACAAATTTACTCCTTCTGATGGACACACGTCCAGATCGTCCGCTCTCAAAATTCTGCCATCTCTCTCCCCACATCCACCACTGCTGGCGGCTCACCTCCAACTGCGCAACGCTACGCGCTGTTCACATCCAACTGCCCAACAGTACAATAGCGAATATTTCAACAATGCCAACCAGCCTCAGACTGCACACAGCACAGTCTGTGATTTTCATACAGAGCGCTACGTGGTGTTACCAACATAAAAACCTAAACAGCCCACTTACAACAGCAGTATTAAGATCAAAGATGTGTCCTCTAATACTTATCAAGTTTTGTAACCATTTTTCCTCCACTTCTCCCCTGTTGTGCTCGCCCCATCACGCTTCGTGAGCTGACCTACACAGAGCTGTCCGTCTGCGTTACAGGATTATCGAAATACGGGACAGTCAAATGAAAAAGAGACAGATGGAATAAAAGTAAATAAACTTTCATTGTTTCGAAAGTAATCTGTTAAGACATTTACCCCGTTGCTAGACAAGACGCTCAGTGTCTTCCTACAAACATGCGGTTGCTACGGAGCCATGATTGTACCCAGTGTGCAGCAAATCGATGGCTTCAAAAATATGGAAATCGTACTGGAGAGGCTGAGACTGAATGGAGGGTAAGGGCTACGCAGTCAAGCACTTGCAACGTAACCGAAACGACCTCGACAACATGTGTGACAAAACATACAAAAAATTATGACAATAACTGTTCAACAATGATTAACTTACATACATATTCCCAATTGCCTTGTTGACATGTGATTGCCTCTCGTAATAACTTTGGGAATAAAGAAGACGAATGCGAGAACAGTACTACACGTACATAAAATAGACGTATCAGTGGACAGAGTAGCTCATCAAGTTTTTAACTCACGTACAGGTATACGAGTATACAATGTGTAATGGGCGTTAACTGTAGCTATTTATGTTGGTGACAGGATGGTGTATTGAACGACATTACATCAGTACTTATCCCATTCACAGGCTAACTATTATAGTTATTACAAGTCATAAGTTTGTAGGGTGGTTAGAACCTCCAAGTATGTAGGCAAGAGCGAGCCATTAATGCTTATTTTCCCCTGGGAAGCAGATCAGGTGTTGAAGCGTGGACGTGTGGATGCAAAACCGTCAGTCTATACTGATAGGCGTAGTCCACTTAGTAGTGACGCAGTTTCATTTTGACTTGGTAACAGACGTGTGCGGATTGTGGCGTTCATCCTGCTAACATTTATGGAGCAGGTGCTGCTACTCTGTGTTTATAATATAGATCAGGCACTGCCAGTGCAGGTATGTTTGTATTCAAATCATTAATTTCTGTTACATTTGAACTTTTTGTTGTACTACCACTTTTAGGTTCACTGTGCACTGACAACTACGTACTGTTTTTGTAGCCTCAGTGGACCAGGCTTGAAAATAACCTGTAAGGATTCGAAATTAGTCGCCTAATAAATATCTGCTACTATTGATAGAATCATTAATAAACGCTTTAAGGAATTTAAATAAAGCTGCTGTTCCCTGTCAACTGAAACTGAAGAGCAGTCATTACAATCTGAGCATATGAAATGAATTTTTCTGACTAGACGTCTTGCTGTATACGATAGTAATCACTCGGTTTACACACTGTCTGAACAACAGTTTCCTTATTTTGTGAGGCACCCTATGTATAAAATGAAGCCTTCTAATCGTCACAGTGATGATCACATAGGCGCTGTAGAGGCCGGAGGCAGCAAGCATACACTGTCTACAACAGAACCGTGCCTAATAAACTACTAAGCTGCGATGACTTCTTTTTCTTTCTTAATCATCAGATATACTGATAAGCCAAAACATTATGACTACCGCCCACAGCGACGTTGAGCGCCGTCTGGTGGCACTGAGGCCACGTGGCGCTTAATGGAAGTACGTAAGAGGAACAGACACGGAATGGGGACCACGCTAGCGAAGACATGGAGTGGAAATGGGGAAATCCAATGAGATAAGCGAGTTTGACAAAGGGTAGATTATTATTACGCAAAGCTTGTGAATGAGTATATCGAAAACGTCAAAGCCGGTCGAATGTTCATGTGCCATTGTCGTGAGCATCTACAAAAAGAGGTAGAAGAACAGTGAAACTTCCACTACCATGGTTTGGGCGTCCACAACTCTTCACAGAATTTAGAGCTCGGAGGCTTGTCTGCTCTGTAAAGTAGGATAGATGATGATCTGTGGTATCTCTGCCGAAAGAGCACAATGATGGGGCACGCACAAGTGTTCGGAGCACACAGTTCATCGTACATTGTTGAAAATGGAGTTCCGCAGCAGACCACCTCTACGTGTTGACCCAGCGGCATCGCCATTTATGGCTGCAGTGGGCACAGGACCATAGGGATTCGACTGTCGATCCATAGAAACGTGTCAGTTCTTCGGGTGAATCACATTTTTGCTACATTAGGTCGATGATCATATCCACAAACGCCGTTATCAAGGCAAACGGCGGCTCGAAACGTGCAGCGCACCATAATGTTGTATTATGCTATGGGAGACATTCTCCTGCGCTGGCACGTGACCTGTGGTAGTAATCGAAGACACGTTGACACCTGCGAACCACCTGCATCCCCTCATATTTGATGTCCTTCCCGACAGCGACATTTTTCTGCAGTATAATTGTCAACTCTCGGATCCAGAACCGTGCTACAGTTGTTTGAGGAGATGACAGTGAACTCACGTTGATGTCAGAGCGACCAAATTCGCCTGATGTAAATACTATGGATCACACCTTTCGGGTGCCACCACCGCGTATGCAAATCAGTGGCCCGTCATTTATGGGAATTACATGAAATAAACATAGACATCTTATGTCACGTACCTCCACAAACCTACCACCAAACTGTCGGATCCCCGATACACTTAATCAGTGATGTATTTCGTTCCAATGGCGGACAAACAAGCTATTAAGCAGGTGGTTAATATTTTGGCTCGTCAGTATAAAGGTGTTCTGATTTGTGGTGGTACTTCGTTGTCAGAATTGAAGTTCTGTAATTTTCTCAAAAGCAGTAAATATTCCAAAATTCAAAACAATAACTGTTGTCATTATGAGTAACTTGGAAGAAGATACCATTAGTGTAGGGAAGCAACTTAAATTACTGAATAAAGGAAATTATTCCGGTCCAGGTTGTATACCAGTAACGCTAGTTTCATATGATGAAATGGCTCCGTTGTTAGCAATTATTTACAAACGCTCATTCAGCGTAATATCCGTACCTCAACAATGGAAGGTTGTGTAGATCACGCCCACACAACAGGAAAGCAAATAGAAGTAATCCGCTGAATTATAGGTCCTTATCATTGACACACATTTTAGAGGGTTTTAGAACATATACTGTGCTGTAACAGTACGAAATACCTCAAAGATAACCATTTATTGACACACGACATGTAGGGATTTAGGAAATACTGTTCTGATGAAACAAAAGTGACATTTTATTCGCACGAAGTATTGAGTGCTATATTTACAGAAAGTTTTTGATGGCGTTCCTTACAAGCGACATCTACTCAAATTTAGTTCTTCTCGATTATCGTGCGGCAGTGCGATTCAATAGACATTTCCTGTGAGAACGGTCACGGTTCACAGTTACTGACGAGGTAATCATCAAGTGAAATCGTAGTTATATACACACATCAAAAAAAGTTTTATATCACCTCGGTTCCGAGAGACCCGGAATCTGTACAGAAAACTGGAACAGAAATCGACATAAACATCAATTCCGCCCTTTTTATTGCTCGTGAAAACCACATATTGCATTTTGTATAGGAACCGAGCGACCGCTACTGTCGCAGGTTCGAATCCTGCCTCGGGCATGGATGTGTGTGATGTCCTTAGGTTAGTTAGGTTTAATTAGTTCAAAGTTCTAGGCGACTGATGACCTCAGACGTTAAGTCGCATAGTGCTCAGAGCCATTTGAACCATGTTGTATCACCATACAGCGAGACCTTCAGAGATGGTGATACAGACTGGTGTGCACACCGGTACCCCTAATACCCAGTAGAACGTCCTCTTTCATTGCTGTATGCCTATATTCGTCGTCGCATACTATCCACAAGTTCATCAAGACACTGTTGCTCCAGATTGTCCCACTCCTCAACGGCGATTCGGCATAGATCCCTCAGAGTGGTTGGTGGGTCACGTCGTCCATAAACAGCCCTTTTCAATCTATCCCAGGCATGTTTGATAGGGTTCATATCTGGAGAACATGCTGGTCATTCTAGTCGATAGATGTCGTTATCCTGAAGGAAGTCATTCACAAGATGTGCACGATGAGAGCGCGATTTGTCCATGAAGACAAATGCCTCGCCAATATGCTGCCGATAGGTTGCACTATCGGTCGGAGGATGGCATTCACGTATCGTACAGCCGTTACGGCGCCTTCCATGACCACCAGCGGCGTACGTCGGCCCCACATAATGCCACCCCAAAAATTCAGGGAACCTCCACCTTACTGCACTCGCTAGACAGTATGTCTAAGGCGTTCAGCCTGACCGGGTTGCCTCCAAACAAGTCTCCGACGATTGTCTGGTTGAAGGCATATGCGACACTCTTCGGTGATGAGAACCTTATGCCAGTACTGAGCGGTCCATTCGGCATGTTGCTGGGCCCATCTGTACCGCGCTGCATGGTGTCGTGATTGCAAAGATGGACCTCGTCATTGACGTCGGGAGTGAAGTTGCGCGTCATGCTGCCTATTGCGCACAGTTTAAGTTGTAACTTGACTTCCTGTGGCTTCACAAAAAGAATTATTCAACATGGTGGTGTTGCTGTCAGGGTTGCTCCGAGTCATAATGCGTAGGTAGAGGTCATCCACTGCAGTAGTAGCCCTTGGGCGGCCTGAGCGAGGCATGTCATCGACAGTTCCTGTCCATGTCCGAACATCATCGCTTTGGTTCACTCCGAGACGCCTGGACACTTCCCTTATTGAGAGCCCTTCCTGGCACCAAGTAACAATGCGGACGCAATCGAACCACGGTGTTGACTGTCTTGGTATGGTTGAACTACAGACAACACGAGCCGTGAACCTCCTTCCTGGTGGAATGATTGGAACTCATCGGCTGTCGGATGTCCTCCGTCTAATAGTCGCTGCTCGTGCATGGTTGTTTACATCTTTGGGCGGGTTTTGTGACATCTCTGAACAGTCAAAGGAACTGTGTCTGTGATACAATATCTACAGTCAACGTCTGTCTTCAGGAGTTCTGAGAACCGGGGTGCTGCAAAACTTTTTTTGATGTGTGTAAGTATGGGGTTTCACAAGGAAATGTTAAAGATCCTCTGCTGTTTTCAGTCCGTACATTTTTAGAAGCAAATTTGCGCTGGTTTTACCAACTAATGAAGTCGTCTGAATACTAAAACAAATTACAAACTGATTTAAACAAGTCAGCTGCGTTATGCTAAAGGCGGCAACTGACACTGACCAATAAGAAGTGTGAAATTCTTGACATGAATAAAAAATACGTGTAAATTTCGGTTACATGATGCATCACACAAATTTAAAGATTGTCATTTCAAACAAATATCTAAGTGTTACAAATACGAATACCTTAAATTGAAACCATCACCTACAAAATTTTGTGAGGCAGGTGAAACAGACTGGGTTATGTTGGCAGTACACTCGAAGGGTGTGAAAAATCTACTGAAGGGTCAGCCTACACTTCGCTTGTACATCCTCTTCTGGTGTATTACGGCGCGATATGGTATTCTTACCAAAAAGAATTGACGGAGGACGCCGAAAATGTTAAAAGAAAGGCTGCTTGTTTTGTATTTTCGCGAAGTAGGGGAGAGAGTGTTACGGAAATGGTACGAAGACTGGGGTAACAATCATTAAAACAAAGGCGCTTTTGATATGACGAGATCTTATCAAGAAATTACAACGTCCAGCTTTCTCCTTCGAAAGTCAAAAATTTTGTTGACTTTATCCTCCATACGGTAAAACCACCATCGTGACGAAATAAATCAGATCTCGGACGGAATGAAGTACGTGCTCATTTTTATCATACGCTGTTCGAGAGTGAAACGACAGGGAATAGTCTGAAACGGGTTTTATTCACCCTCACGAAAAGTTTAGGCGTGTATTGTGAAGTAATTATGCAGATAATAGGAAGCGCTGTGGAAACTTCTCCGCCTGTTTCAGAAGTCTTTCCCCTCTTCGAAGACAGCATGCTTCGCCGCTGTGTAAGGTGGTATGCCTACTGCAAGGCGCGCATTGCCTATCATCACAGAGGCCACACTAAATCTGACAGGGAGACCGCGCCTACTCGTCATAACCGATTTCTTCCAAATCTTTTGCATACGCAGATCTTAGGCAGAAATGAAAGTGACAGAATTGGTAGCTCGAGACGGCCAAGAGTAAAAAAAAAAATATCTGTTTTGTCTTGGGTCGACCGAAACATGAGCCATTTATGAATATGTTAACGTAGTTTTCATGTCACGGCTGGCGCAGCAGAAAGAGTGAAGAATGGTAATTCGTGGGTTGTGACGTCGAGTCATTCCGTGGATTTTTTTTCAGTGTTTACATTACCAACGCCGATCAATCAGGTAAGTCGAGACTTCTCATTCGTCGATGTCAACCGAAATACTGTTTCTAATGTCACGTATAATCAAAAATTAAATTCGTATGGTCTCTTTCCAGGTTGCCAGTACCAATCACTTATAACGGTAATCTGTACCATCGAGGGACAAAAGTAATTCTCGTGAGACGACTGAATATGAACAAAGAAACCCTCTATACAGCGAAATATACTATAAACCTTTCTGGAAAATTGCTGCCAACATTCTACGTTTGCCTAAAATGGAGTAGGGGCTCTTTCTGAACCAAGCATTCAAAAAAATGATGGATGATTGCGCATCAAATTATAGGAACAACGTCACTACTTCAACATCTGGGTAACTTACAACAGTCTTATACAAATAATTATGAGTGAGGTGATGATGCCCTACGTGCAGGAGTACTAACATCTTCGGTTATCTCACTCGTGGGGAGGAAAAACAAATCCCCAAAGATACGACGAGATCTTTTAAGATGGAGGATTGCCATAGTGCATTATCAAAGTAATTCCACACAAATGTGCCCCGCTAGTACAATCCTTCGACGTCTATTTTAGTCTTCAGGCAGAGAATTTGGCGAAATGCTTCAAAGCTTCTCTTATATCAGCGAGAGACAAAAAGAACACACGTCCCGAGAAAACTGCACTGGAATATATTCCATTTTACATCATCAGCTATCTTCGCTAATTTTTGTCGAAATGATGCATTATGCGTTGGTTCGCTGCCAAACTGCACAATGAGAGAGAAGTTTTTATGAATGTAGAAACTTTATAAGACGGCCACATAACTGTAAAAATACGGCGGTTATTACGTGTGCAAGATGCCGAGAAAATTACAGCTTTCGCCGTTTTTTACAATCAGTATCACCCCAGTCTGTAAATTAGTAAAAGTATCCTATGAAAGATGCCAGTTTCGCACAAAACGAGGCTGGCACAGTTTCAGCTCAGCTTAATAACATTAGTCCGTTCCTGTTTGTTTAGAAAAGCTACAGTTTTGGAGCAAAAAATATCGCAGATTTTCCTCCATTAAATGGAGTCTGTTCCAGCCCAAGATCAGATTTTTGTCTTATTTCATGGCAAATATTACTGCCTTGCACTTTTATTCTCATCGTGTTTTTGCTCAAATATCCGCATTTTCTGGTGGATAGCAATTTTCAGGACAGGACGAGGCGCATGTCCTTGCGACCTATTACCTCCGGGTCCGGGTTATATGTGTGGCCTCGTGTCATCGAAGACTTCCGGCTCTTGGCGATTTCTGTGGCTTTATCCCATTCCATGTCTCTCTTACAAGCCACAATTTGGCCACCTGTCCGTGTTATATGAGGGCTTGTCTCGTTATATTCTCAAAAATTATTTATCATTTTCTTTTGTCTTATCGGAGCCGTGGGAAAAAAATGCTGTTTTGAAGAGCGCGCCGCAGCGCGTTGTGTGAAGCAGTCGCCCTCCGTTTCTGGCGGTGGCGCCGCTGTCGTAATCACAGCTTCTGGTGTCTCCCTCAGGTGCGAAAGCGAAAACGTTGCCTGTTCATGTGCATTTAAGGGGCGCTATCAGCTCGGCAGGGTACCTCCCGTAAACTCGATCCTCCTCACCCGCTCGTCTCCCCGATCCTCTCCCACCCCCGCCCGCTGCCGCACCTGTATTCCCACGTCCCACCCGGTCTCCATCTCTCCACCCTCCTTACCCTCTCCCAAGGTGGCTTCCGCCAGCTCCCCCTCCCTGATGATGTCCTCCTCCCCTACATCTACCCCTCCTACCAACTTTGATCCTCCCTCCCTCTTCCTGTATCTGTTCCTTTGGGCACCCTCCATCCCTCCTCCCCTTCTCCCCACTCCTCCCCCGGGCCTCCCCTCCCCTGTCCTTCTACTCCTCCCCCCATCTCCTCAGCCATTGGCATCTCTGTTCTCCCCTCTCCACCCTCTCCACCCGCCCTTACCCTTCTTCCCTCTTGGCAGGTCCCCGGACTCGCACACGCTACGTGGACTTTCGCGCGCCGGAGATCATCGCCATCTGTGTCTCGTGTGTGTGACGTCGTTTTGTGTTTTTAGTGTCCGCCGTCCCGCTTATACGTTCACTTGTGCCGTCGGATTCATCAATGTTATGTGCGCCGTGTCAACGTGTTTTCAGTGTTGTTATCGTCGCGTGTGAACGGCTCCGTTTTTTGTGTCTCTGTGACCACTATTTTTTTGCCCATCACTCTATTCATTTTAATTCCCCGTTCTTGTACTGTTATTGTCACCACTATGGCTGAAGAGCGGCGTAGCATGCCGCTGCCAGCCTACCTGGTTGTTCAGGTGTTAAAATAACAATAAAGTAAAAAAAGCTCGGCAGGGTGGTCAGTCTGAGTGAGGCTAGGTCAGTCTCGCGTCACCAGTTGCTGGTCTGTCTCTCGTTTGCATTTATGCGGCAGTTAGTGTCTGTCTGTCGTCGGAGCGCTAGTATGTCTGTCCTTTGGATCAACTTTAAAGCCAGAAAATGAGAGTCTTGCCACTCCGCCAGTAACAGAACTCAGCTAGTGGTCGCCCGGTCGGGGCTGAGTTCCTTCATCTGAGTCTGCGCGTTAGGCCGCCTGTCTGCTCGAGCTGCTCGGGCAACGGTCATTGGCGGTTGGATCGGTCGGTTGGTCGGTCGCGCACTGAGACACGAGATGACGTGTCTGCCTTGAGCGTCGGCGCATGTGAGGTCCCCACGTGAGTCCAAAGGGCAGCGCCGTATAGAAAGGGGTAGTGGCTTCGCGGTTCACACGAGAGCAACAGAAGCGAAACCACGACATCGAGCTGGCCGGGGCGAGCTGAGACGCCGTGAGACGGGAGATCGGCGCGCCTTCCTGCTTCCGTTGAAGCGGCTGGCAGCGGACGGGTTGGGAGAGCGATTTGGGGGTGCTGCGCCAGGTCTTCTCGAGAAATCGCAGTTTATTAGAAGTTAAGTGATTGGTGATACGTTGTTTGATTTACTCTTGTTAAATTCTACTTTTTTTCTTGGTGAGGTCACCAGCCGCTTTGTTTTGGGGCCGTCCCACCATTCTTCTCCGTTTGCCAACCCGCGGGAAGGTGGTTATTTGTGAATTGGGTGGTTCGTTTTTCCCTTGTGGAATTCGGGAGGTTTAGAGCAATCTGCAGTTCAGGTTGTTTAGTAACCCCCCCCCCCCCCCGGCAATCTGCCGTATGTTAATAGCTGCCTGTGTCATGTTTATCGGATTCGGTGTCAACGAATTTATAGAATTAAGGTAAAGGCCGAATTCCTGAAATATGTTTTTATCTTGCCTATCATCTTGCGAGGCGGTATATCTGTAATGTAGAGCATATTGTACACTTTATGTAAGTCTAAATTTCATGGGTTTTATTTAAATACCCTTCCACCGTAAGAGCCCCTTTAAAAACAAGTTGCACTTTTGGTGGAAAATAATTTCTTAGTGTGAGTGTTTGTGCCATTTCCATCCCTCTTACGGGATGCGTAGTTAACGTGTTTTGTGTGAGTTGTTGAAATTTTTAGTTTAAAGTAATCTGGTGTGCTGCAGATTTGCACCAGTGTGGTTTTTCAGAGGTCGTTGTGAGCGGTCGTGACTACAGCCGTGTTAAAAGGGAGCGGCAAGGTTCTCAGCCCGAAGGTTGCAAAAAAAAAAAAAAAAAAAAAAAAAAAAAAAAAAAAAAAAAAAAAAAAAAAAAAGATAGAGAGAAAGAGAGAGAGATTGTTATTCTGCCTCTGAAAATTGTAACTTGATATATAGAGGGTGCTTTCTGAATGTAATTTTAAATCTGTTTTTGAAAAGGCTTTTAGGAATAAAATTCACGTTTGTTAAAGGTAATTTTATTTTCCATCAGTTACTTCCTGGCAACTACTTCCACGCTCACCTAGTGTGATTAAATGTGTTAATCTTCTTGGTGAGTCGCTAGTAAATAAAGTAAAGTCTTTAAGAAAAGATTTTGAAAGTCAAATTACGGTTCCGTCCCTAAGCTCACACACTACTTAATCTAAATTAACCTAATTTACGCTTAGGACAAAACACAACCATGGCCGAGGGACGACTCGAACCTCCGACGGGAGGGGAGCCGCGAGAACCGTGACAGGACGCCTCAAACCGCTCAGCTAATTTATCACTCGAAGGCCTGTAACCGTTGTCCATAATTTAAAAATTACGTCTACTGTTCAGTTTTTATTATTTGCATTTTAAATTTTGTGCATTAAAAAGGGATAAGATGGAGGCGTTATCAAAGTAAGACGCAACAAAATCCAAATCTGTACATATTTTTAAATCAGTATGTGTGTACTTGTTTGTTCCACATGTTCTCATAAACCACTTGATCGATTTGAACCAAACGTGGTACGCATATCACCTATTGTCTGGAGAGAATCGCTGTGTGTTTGCTTGTGTGGGAGGGAGGGGTTAAAAAGAAGTGTGGCCCACGACGTGCGAATATCCAGATTTTATTCATTCAGTATTCAAGAAAGAGAGCACTTAGAGTCTTGCAAGAAATTTTAGACAAAATTCTGACCTTTACGAAACTTTTACTTTCTGTGAACCCCCACATGTTCATGAAAGGAAGAGTTTATCGCTTAAGACTTTCCCGCTGTTCACGCAGAAAATCTGCCCCGTAAGGCATGGCGTTTTAATTTGTTACTTCTTTTCTGATAGCTGTAATGACCACACCTTTTGGAGACAGTGTTACCACATACCACTGAATGTAGGTGTAAAATTATAAAATTGCACGACTCATAGTTCAGGAGATATGATGTCATAAACACTGAGATGCGTGATAAACTGCAGCATCAGTCATGACGCTTAAATTCATTACTTCTTTACCACATCCTCTGTCCGCAACACATTCCGCAGACAGTATCTATGTATCCTGCTGTGTGTACCTACAAATTTTTATCACTGTACGACTCATAGATCAGAAGACATGACGTCGTAAATATCGAGCTGCTTGAAAACGAAAATGTAGGGCGAAGTTTGCTAGAGAAACAATAACTATGTATCGCGTGTACAAATATGTGTGAAATGTGTGTATGCACGTAGGTGGGGAAAAACGCCGATAAAAATCTCCTCCTAAACCTCTTGATCGAAATCAACCAAATTTACTGCTGGAAATAATACTATGGGGTAAATAACAGTAACCTCCTTACGGGGATAAGGTGCAGGGAATGAACGTATATAGGGCGATGGAGGAGATAGACAGAGAGAGGGGAGGAGGAAATGGACAGAGATATGGAAGAGGAGGAGGTGGACAGTGAGAGGGGGGTGGAGGGTGTGAGAAGAGATGGACAGAGAAGGAAAAGAGGTAGATAGAGAGCTGAGGAGGAGTCGACGGACAGCGAGAGGGGAATTATGAGATGAGCAGACTGAGGGGAGAAAAGAAGATGGGCGAAGAGAGAGTGTAGGACGAGATAGATCTAGAGGGAGTGAGAAGGAAATAGAGGGTGAGGGGGAAGCACAAGGACGAGGAAGGAATAGATGTCCAGAGGGGGAGAAGCATATGGGAAGAGAAGGAGATGGATAGAGGGGAGGGAGAAGGAGATGGCCAGAGAGAGTGAAAGGAGGAGATGTGCTAATTGGAGATTGGAATAAATACGTACCCAGACAACGCCTGGTACTTAGGTACTTAATAGAATAGGAATTCAGAGAAACGAATGAGTGACGAGCTACAACAATATACTGGACTCATATTCAGGATGGTAGCAGATGAAATCTCATATGGTCATCCAGATTTAGGTTTTCCCTACTTCCCTAAGTAGCTTAAGCTGAATGCCGAGAGAGTTGCTATGAAATGACACAGCCTATTCTGAGGTTGTGCTTCGCTCTTAATACCCTTACTGTAGAATTTAATTCTCTTAAAAAAAGTAGAGTTTGAGGGAAAACAAACACTATCTTTTCAAATCAATGATGTGGCAAAACACTATTGCTACCGCTCTAAGCAAGACTGAATGTGTGTTTGCGTTGCGGCTCGTGTTGTGGTAATGAAAGTATGTAAGCGAACCTGAGAAGAATGGGGGATCCTTCTGCAGTATCGGGCTCCGTTCGGTCAGCCGTACTTTCAAACACCTGCAGTCAACTACGCCGCCGCGTTTCCTACAGGCGCCATAGCGGCAAGAGGGCGCTGCTACGAACGATTACGCCACTGCCAATGAGATCCAAGCATCCCCTCTCAGAGCTCCAGTGGCGGGTGTAATTAAGACAGAACACTCACGAACTGATCCCATTTTGTGTGTTTGGTAATTGAATAACATCTACAAACTTTCATACTGGCCAGGGCTCCACATCTGAATACACATTGTATTGAACAGCGACATATTTATAAATTTTTGTTGTTTTTGTTGTGGTCTTCAGTCCAAAGTCTGGTTTGATTCAGCTCTCCACGCTACGCTATCTTGTGCAAGACTCTTCATCTCCGAGTAACATCTGCAACCTACATCCTCTGAAATGCTTAATGTATTCATCTCTTGGTCTCCCTCTACGGTTTTTTACCCCTCCCCCCAAGCTTCCCTACAGCACTTAACTGGTGATCCCTTGATGCCTCAGAATGTGTCCTACCAACCGATCCCTTCTTTTAGTCAGGTTGTACTTGTCTTCTCCCCACTTCTATTCAGTCCCTCCTCATTAGTTACGTGATCTAAACATCTAATCTTCAGCATTCTTCTATAGCACCACATTTCAAAAGCTTCTATTCTCTTCCCTAAATTGCTTATCATCTATGTTTCACTTATATACATGACTACACTTCATATAAATACTTTCAGAAATGACTCCCTGGCACTTAAATCTATACTCGATGTTAACAAATTTCTCTTCTTCAGAAACGCTTTTCTTGCCATTGCCAGTCTACATTTTATATCCTCCCTACTTCGACCATCAGTTATTTTGCTTGCCAAATAGCAAAACTCATTTACTACTTTAAGTGTCTTATTTCTAATCTGATTCCCTCTGCATCACCTGATTTAATTCGACTTCATTCCGTTATTCCCATTTTGCCTTTGTTGATGATCATCTTATATCCTCTTTTCACGACACTGTCCATTCCGTTCAACTGCTCTTCCAAAGCCTTTGCTGTCTCTGACAGAACAACAATGTCATCGGCAAATCTCGAAGTTCTTATTTCTTCTCACTGGACTTTAATTTCTACTCCAAATTGTTCTTTTGTTTCCTGTACTGCTTGATCAATATACAGATTGAATAACATCAGGGATAGGCTACAACTCTCTCTCACTCCCTTCTCAATCACTACTTCCTTTTCGTACCTCTCGACTCTAATAACTGTCATCTGGGTTCTGTAAAAACTGTAAACAGACGCCGGCCGCAGTGGCCGAGTGGTTCTAGGCGCTTCAGTCTGGATCCGCGCGACGGCTACAGTCGCAGGTTCGAATCCTGCCACGGGCATGGATGTGTGCGATGTCCTTAAGTTAGTTACGTTTAAGTAGTTCTAAGTTCTAGGGGACTGATGACCTCAGATGTTAAGTCCCATAGTGGTCAGAGCCATTTGAACCATTTTTGTAAACAGCCTTCCGCTCTCTGTAACAATTGGAAATTTGCGTAAGGCCTTATGAGACCTAACTGGTGAGGTCATCGGACCCTAAGGTCACACACTATTTAATCTAACTTAAATTAACCTGCGCTAAGGACAACACACATACACATGCCCGAGGGAGGATTCGCACCTCGGACGGGGGGAACCGCGCGAACCGTGACAAAACGCCTAAGATCGTGCGGCTACACTGCGTGGTCCGCTCCCTGTATTTTACCACTGCTACCTTCAGAGTTTCAAGGAGAGTATTCCAGTCAACATTGTCAAAACGTTTTTCTAAGTCTACAAACGCTATAAACGTAGGTTTCCCTTTCCTTAATCTATATTCTATGGAAAGGCGTACCGTCATGAACGCCTCGCATTTTCCATTTCTCCTGAATCCAAACTGATCTTTCCCGAGGCCAGCTTCCATCAGTTTTTCTATTCTTCTGCAACTGTGACTTATTAAACTGATAGTTCGGTAATTTTCATGTCTGTCAGCAACTGCTTGTTTTTGGAATTAGAATTAGAATTATTATATTCTTCTTGAAGTCCGAGGGTATTTCGCCTGTCTCATACATCTTGCTCTCCCAAGGCTATCAATAGCTCTAACGGAATGTTGTGTACTCCCGGGGACTTCTTTCGTGTTGTCTTTCAGTGCTTTGTCAAATTCTTCACGCAGAATCATATCTCCTGTCTCATCTTCATTTACGTCCTTTTCCATTTCCATAATGCCACGTCACAGGACTGGGAGACTTGAGGTTCAAATGGTTCAAATGGCTCTGAGCACTATCGGACTTAACATCTATGGTCATCAGTCCCCTAGAACTTAGAACTACTTAAACCTAACTAACCTAAGGACAGCACACAACACCCAGCCATCACAAGGCAGAGAAAATCCCTGACCCCCGCCGGGAATCGAACCCGGGAACCCGGGCGTGGGAAGCGAGAACGCTGCCGCACGACCACGAGATGCGGGCTGAGACTTGAGGCTTTCCTGCTCTGTGAAGCAGGGTTTGTGGCCATCTGTGCCAGATCTGATGACGAACTACAACGCTTCTGTAGGGACAAGTGTTCCGAAGCACACCGTTTGGTGCACATCGTTGAACATCGGACAGTGGAGCAGATGACCCGTACATACATCTTCCTTCAGCAACGACACCGTCAATTAGGATTGCAGTGGGCACGGGAGCAGTGAGTTTACACCAATGAAAACTCCTGGCAGGATGAATTACAGTGGAGACTGAGTTAACCGGACCAGTTGTTGTAAGTCATACGGATAATCGAAAATCAGGACAAATGAACCTCTGAAGAAAAGCAGTTTTTTTTTCTAATTATTTACCTCAGAAATGTGACCGACGTCACTCACGTATGGTAAATTAAAGTTGTAAAGTTGTTAATATCAACAAAAATCAATGTTTGTTAAGAGATTGGATACACATTTTCGTATGTGCTTACAGGTTTTCTTAAGATCACTAAAATACTGCAACCTTAACAACGAAATACCTAACACAAGTCATATTTAATTTTGTTTAACATGTTTGGTAACTGTCATTAGACGTTAACAATTTTTTCTCTTCATATCTGCTAAATCACCAATTCGTTTTAATTATAGGAAACTCACGCCGTATTTCTTTTCTGAACCATTTGAAAGCTGTTCCCAGGCCTTGAAATGCTTCCGCACGACATGGTATTGCATCATTTTCTGCGTCTACACTTCTTTCTTCCGATTCGTCTTCTTCTATTTCCTGCTATTCGTTTGCGTGTAATATGTTTACAACAATTTCGTCATCCAGCATGACCTGTAAACACTGATCATTGCTGTCACAAATGAGCGATTCTTTCATTTTATCTTTAAGCAATAACATCACTGTCTCGCTCTTTCACACGGCGGCGTAGCGATTGGCAACAAACTCAAACAATAAAGAAACGCTTGGGGCACAGATCGCGCTGTGCGCGGGCGTGTAGTGTCAGCGCAACATTTCCGTGAACACAGCGACTGCGCAGCAATGATATTTATTCGTTGTTGACGAACAGGATATTCGCGAATCCGTAGAGTTGAAGTCCGTTTCTCACTACACCAGGTTCATCTACATCTACATTTATACTCCGCAAGCCACCCAACGGTGTGGGGCGGAGGGCACTTTACGTGCCACTGTCATTACCTGCCTTTCCTGTTCCAGTCGCGTATGGTTCGCGGGAAGAACGACAGCCGGAAAGCCTCCGTGCCCGATCGAATCTCTCTAATTTTACATTCGTCATCTCCTCGGGAGGTATAAGTAGGGGGAAGCAATATATTCGATACCTCATCCATAAACGCACCCTCTCGTAACCTGGACAGCAAGCTACACCGCGATGCAGAGCGCCTCTCTTGCACAGTCTGCCACTTGAGTTTGCTAAACATCTCCGTAACGCTATCACGCTTACCAAATAAACGAAACGCGCCGTTCTTCTTTGGATCTTCTCTATCTCCTCTGTCAACCAGACCTGGTACAGATCCCACACTGATAAGCAATACTCAAGCATAGGTCGAACGAGTGTTTTGTAAGCCACCTCATTTGTTGATGGACTACATTTTCTAAGGACTCTCCCAATGAATCTCAACCTTGCACCCGCCTTACCAACAATTAATTTTATATGATCATTACACTTCCAATCGTTCCGTACGCATACTCCCAGAAATTTTACAGAAGTAACTGCTACCAGTGTTTGTTCCGCTATCGTATAATCATACGAGGTTTGTCCGGAAAATACGTATAAAGGTTGAATAATAACTTTATTTTACAATTATTCAGGTATTACAATATGGTTCAAATTACTCACCCTGAGACGCGATACACTTCTGCCAACGCCGTTTCCACTGTTGATAACATTGCTGAAAGTCATCAGTTGTGGTGTTGTTAAGCTGCCGTGTCGTTTCCGCCTTGATGGCTTCCACATCTCCCAAGTGCCGCCCCCGAAGCACCATTTTGCATTTCGGGAACGTGGAGAAGTCACACGGGGCTAAATCGGGTGAATGAGGCGGGTGGTCTGTCACGGTGATTGAGCTTCGGGCCAAAAACTCGCGCACAACGAGCGACGTGTGAGCGGGAGCATTGTCGTGATGAAGGATCCACCTGCCCCCTTTTGCCAACTCCGGTCGAACTCGGGTCACATGAGCTCTGAGACGTGTCAGAACTGCAACGTAAAAATTTCCGTTCACTCTCTGGCCGCGAGAGACCAATTCCTTGTGAACAATGCCTCTAGAATCAAAGAAAACAATCAACATTATCTTCACATTGGACCTTCATTTTCGCGACTTTTTGTTCTCGGTTCTCCTGCTAGTTTCCATTCCTTGCTTTGAGATTTGAGCTCCACATCGAATTCGTTAAACCAGGACTCGTCTCCAGTGATGACTCGGTTGAGAAAGTCCCCTCGTTCCTCTGCTTCCAACCAATCCTCACAGCACTCAACCCTCTTTGCTTTCTGCTCTGGCGTCAAGAGCTTTGGTACGATTTTCGCACACAATTTCTTCATTTCAAGTTTTTGTGTCAGGATTTCGTGAACGATTGTTTTGGGGATTGACAGCTCGGCAGCAGTCATTCTGCCAATCTACGGTCTTTAAGAACACAAGCCCGAATTCCTTCAACATTTGCATCGGAACTTGATGTAGACGGGCGTCCTGGGCGAGGGTCATCGTTCACTTCTTCTCGGCCATCCCGAAACCTTTTTAACAACTTGTTCACGGTTGGTTCCTTCAGAGAATTGTCTCCGTAAACCTGCTTCAAACACTCAAAAATCTCACGGCCATTCTTGCCTAGCTCTGCAAGAAACTTGATGTTGACGAGCTGACTCGAACTGAGCGTTGATGGGATTGATTACAGCAGTAGTCCCACCTGGCGGTGACTGCAACCTGTAACATAAAGACATTATTCAACTTTTATACGTATTTATAAAATATTCTCGGTATTCTTGCCGCGTCAGTTCTAGATAAAATCTCGAGCTTTCGACGATTACCTCCATCGTCATCGTCAGGAGCTGACTGTCTCTACTGCTGCTATGGTAGCCTCTATATAGCCCGAAGACGGCTTCTGATTGGTCGGCTTCTGATTGGTCGGCGATTACGTGCTGCTGTCTCAGACGGTGTCACTGTGTGCGCCGATGGCGCCACCGCTTCCGTTTGAACGTAAACCTTGGAAGGAACGTCTCTGCTGCTTCTCTGCATCAAGCGCTCGTTTCCACGCACAGCTCAGATGGTATCCGCTATCACGGTTAAAGTTCTTTTGGCTCATTCTGATTTCAACAGCCTCCTTAATAACAGAATCCCAGTACGTGGAGGCATGGGACAGAATTTTAGTTTCATCGAACAATATTTTGTGTTTGTTCGTGAGGCTGTGCTCCGAAATTGCCGATTTCTCAAGCTCTCTATTTTTAATGTGGCGTTGGTGTTCTGCACAGCGGTCGGAAACGGTACGAATAGTCTGACTTATATAATTGCTTCCACACTCACAGGGTATATTATAAACACCGGGGACCCTGAGGTCGAGATTGTCCTTAACAGGGCGCATCATCTCCTTAATTTTCTTAGGAGGACGAAAAATCGGTCTAATACCACGTCTACGCAGGACTCTTCCTATTTTGCTGGAAATTGCGCCACAAAAAGGAAGAACCGCAATCGGTGTTTCATCCTGTGAGGTTGCAGCATTATCACGTTTCCTTCTTTTGGAGAACGCTGCCTTTATATCGCGTGCACTATAGCCGTTCTTTCGGAACACGTTCTTTAGGTGATTAATCTCGAACCTTAAGTGGTCCTCGTCAGAAACAGTTTTGGCTCTATATACCAACGTGTTCAAAACGGCTCTCTTCTGAGCAGGGTGATGGAAACTCTGTGCGTTCAGGTATAAATCGGTATGCGTCGGCTTACGGTATACAGAGTGGCCAAGACGCCCGTCCGTCTGTCGTTGTACTAAAACGTCTAAAAAAGGCAGTCTCCCTTCCTTCTCCATCTCGACAGTGAACTGGATGTTCGAATGGATGCTGTTCATGTGTTCAATGAATTCTTCAAGAGCTTCTTCGCCGTGTGGCCAGATCATAAATGTATCGTCAACGTAACGATAAAATAAGGACGGACGGAGGGGAGCCGAATTTAGTGCACGTTCTTCAAAATTCTCCATAAAAAAGTTAGCCAATGATGGAGACAACGGAGAGCCCATTGCCATACCGTCTGTCATTTCATAAAATTTATTACCATAAATTTATTACCATAAATGCTCGCGATATAAAGGCAGCGTTCTCCAAAAGAAGGAAACGTGATAATGCTGCAACCTCACAGGATGAAACACCGATTGCGGTTCTTCCTTTTTGTGGCGCAATTTCCTGCAAAATAGGAAGAGTCCTGCGTAGACGTGGTATTAGACCGATTTTTCGTCCTCCTAAGAAAATTAAGGAGATGATGCGCCCTGTTAAGGACAATCTCGACCTCAGGGTCCCCGGTGTTTATAATATACCCTGTGAGTGTGGAAGCAATTATATAGGTCAGACTATTCGTACCGTTTCCGACCGCTGTGCAGAACACCAACGCCACATTAAAAATAGAGAGCTTGAGAAATCGGCAATTTCGGAGCACAGCCTCACGAACAAACACAAAATATTGTTCGATGAAACTAAAATTCTGTCCCATGCCTCCACGTACTGGGATTCTGTTATTAAGGAGGCTGTTGAAATCAGAATGAGCCAAAAGAACTTTAACCGTGATAGCGGATACCATCTGAGCTGTGCGTGGAAACGAGCGCTTGATGCAGAGAAGCAGCAGAGACGTTCCTTCCAAGGTTTACGTTTAAACGGAAGCGGTGGCGCCACCGGCGCACACAGTGACACCGTCTGAGACAGCAGCACGTAATCGCCGACCAATCAGAAGCCGACCAATCAGAAGCCGTCTTCGGGCTATATAGAGGCTACCATAGCAGCAGTAGAGACAGTCAGCTCCTGACGATGACGATGGAGGTAATCGTCGAAAGCTCGAGATTTTATCTAGAACTGACGCGGCAAGAATACCGAGAATATTTTATACATAAGTGCCGCCGCGAAAAACTTCGTTCTCACTTTATACGTATTTTCCGGACAAACGTCGTACAGTAAAGGATCCTTCTTTTTTTGATGGTGGTATCCACATTCGCTGTCAAATCAGGCCCACAGTCTGAAAATACGCACCACGCCACGGACGGAGACTGGTAGGGATGGTGTTATGCTATTGGGGGACACTTACATGGGTTTCTATAGTATACGTGCTACTAATAGAAGGCGCCATTTAGACTGTAAGCCACGTGACATCATTGCGGACTACGTGCATCCCTTCATCCGTGGTGTCTTTTGCGACGACAGTGGCTTCTTCCAGCAGGAAAACTGTCCGTGCATCAATGCCGGAAGCATGCTGCAGTGGTTTGAGTAGCGTGACAACGAATTCACGTTTACCTATTTGCCACCAAATTCGCCAGGTCTGAACCTGATGGAACCATCTGGGAAGGCCGCGCGGGGTAGCCGCGCGTTCTGAGGCGCCTTGCCACGCTTCGCGCGGCTGCCCCCGTCGGAGGTTCGAGTCCTCCCTCGGGCGTGGGTGTGTGTGTGTTGTCCTTAGCATAAGTTAGTTTGTTAGATTAAGTAGAGTCTAAGCCTAGGGGCAGATGATCTCGGCAGTTTGGTCCCATGGGAACTTACCATAAATTTCCAATTTCCATTTGGGACGCTATCGGGTGCCATGTTCGTGGCTACATGTTCACGCTGTAATGTGCGGGAATTGAGTGACTTTTGCGAAGACGCCTGGTGCCACACACCTCCGCAGAACGACGAAGGACTTGTCAAATCCATGGTAAGCATAATCATTGCATCATTGCATTCCAGAGGTGAACCAATACGCATTTAAGCACGTAGTCACAAACTTTTGGTTCATCACCATATATGAGAGTCAATGTTATTCTTACATACCGTTCAAAACATTTTGCCTCCTTTCCTACTCTGAATTACAATTTTTGTTCTGCGTTTCGTCTTGTGCAGCTCATATTATCCAGTTGGAATTTTTCTAATATATCTGAGTGACAATTGGTTATGTTCATTTTACATTTAAAATTAGGATTTAGAGTATCTTGCAAAATTCTTAGATGGATGCTCAATACAGAAGGTATTCTGTTAATAATTGTGTAAGGTGTACACATGAAGGAGGGTTCATGTGGAGATATATACATGTAATTAGAGCCTGACTTGTGCATGGGAAGTACCTCGACATCGTAATATCCTTAAAAATTGCGAGTACTGCCACCTGTGCATTCACTGCCAATTGATAGTAAAATAAAATGTAGCAATTACAGAAAAGTTATAATGGCGTTTTCATGATGTACAGTATCAAAATGGTTTCATTAACACTGAGCTACGCACAACACAGTACAAAATTATTCATCATAAGCGGACCGCTAATATTACTTTACAATGCTCTAGCACGTTTACTGTGGGAAAGGTGGAAGAGACAAAGGAAACGTAAATGCATCCTCTCCAATAGTCGGGGCTCTAAGCTTGAATAAATAGATAATGCCAGAAATAAATGATAGAGTATCATATTATGAGCGACGGTTAATTATGCGTCAACCCTGCAAGAGCTTGCGATTTTCCAGTTTTTCCATCCAAAATTAGGGGACATTTTTATTCGGTAATTAGAATGGTTGTAAGGATACAACTATAGAAATGTAACAAGAAATTGACGTTTAACATAAATAATGCAGGAAACGCGAAAACTGCGCTCAACTTATAAAAGTACAATAAACTTATTGATATATTTTCTGAGTATTGTATATCTTAAAGCGAAGTTCCAAAAGGAAGATCAGGAATTTGATTACAAAACTGTGCAACGTGTATATGTGTAAGTATTGAGTGAGATGGCAGAATGCGAAACAGCCGACTCCCGATCTTTCAGATGGGAAAATAGCGACCTCCGTTGTTCCAGAGCAAGAGAAAAATATTTAGGGCGAAAACAGCAGCCTATGATGTTCCAGATCAACAGAGAACTATTCGACGGGTAAATCGCAACTCCCGACGTACAAACAGAGCAGAAATTACGCCCGAAGCGATAATCGCGGACCCCGCAAAATTTTCCGGAAAGCGCTGAACGACCATGTCCTCTTCACCCACGGCTAGGCGATTAAAAGGAAGTCAACAGCAAACATTAGATGTTTATATGAGCAATACGTGAGGGAAAAGCATCAAGAGCAATTCCTTTGTGTACTAAGAAACAGAAGGTTACGGACATTATGGGAATTTATCTAACGAAAAGTTCAAGTATCAGAGTGAGCAAAGCCTAAACATACCGATCACGCAACTGACAGAATATTGCTTACCACCAATTACTCGGGATCGCCTACTGAACCCGAGATATTCTGTCGACCAGCGGTCATCAGAATGCTCCTCACATAAATGTCTGGACCAGGGGTCCTCGCACCTAACGTTTAAGACCTTCTTCTTCCAAAATTAAAAACCGAATGATTACTGCCATTACCTATCTGAGTTGCACTTTGGCTCTGCCTAAGAAACGTGTACGTTCGTTCGCTGGACAGCGGCGTAGCGAGAACAATTGCTGCGCCCGTGCAAGAGTGCGATTTTGTAGTTTATCTCCTCTCCACGGTAATTTTTAGTGTCTGTGCAACACCGCAGAGAGAAGCAGAAATTCTGACCCCCTGCTGGCAAACCGGATGGAAAATTACCTGGCAGCACCAGAGAGAGAAAGAGGATTAACCGGCCCTGTGACCGAGCGGTTCTAGACGCTTCAGTCCGGAACCGCGCTGCTGCTATGGTCGCAGGTTCGAATCCTGCCTCGGGCATGGATGTGTGTGATGTCCTTAGGTTAGTTAGGTTTAAGTAGTTCTAAGTCTAGGGGACTGATGACCTCAGATGTTAAGTCCCATAGTGCTTAGAGCCATTTGAACCATTTAGAAAGAGGATAGTGAGAGATAGTGCTTGTTTGTGTTTCCCTAAGTCCGGCGCCAACTTTACTGAGGCATCGGTCTTCTCGGTTCGGAACTATAATGAGAGTCTCTCCTTCCATTACTTGCATCTAGACGTGACTGAGTGCACTTTTGGGGAAATTTACTTGTTTTTCCAAGCCCTCTCCTGGCATCAGCGGATGAGGACATGCGGAACGCTTTCGTTGTTAAGGGTACAGAGAAAGCTTAACTGGAGTCTGGCGGATCGACAAAGCGTCGGCAAACGATTTATCTTTCGTCTTCAGCTGGAAACACCTGTATAGCATACGTAACTCGTGATTATTGACAAGAATGACGTCCAATACATTGCCGCGGCCAGAACCGCTTACACAGTGTTCGGTAGGGTGGGGACGTGTCTCCAGTGACTGATGTGCCCATCCTTCGCGAGGAACTGGCTCCAACCGGAGACTATCTCGAGGCTGAGGCTAGGAGCCAACGTCTACGGAATTTACACGGTCCAGCATTAACGTGACCACCTGTCAAAAGCCAAAATAACGACCTTTTGCAGTGAGGGCCTGCAGTAAGCAAGTCAGTGAGGCTCTGGAAGGTACTGACAGGGTATGGAACCATGCCGATTCTAGAGCCGTGGTCAGCTGTGTATGATTCCCGGTTGATAATCCATGACGGCAACAGCCCGATCGAGGTGGTTCCACTTCTGAGGAAAGGTTTTAATGCGGGTTTGGCAAACTCATCCAGGTGTTCTCCGAAAACACACATACACTGCCAGCTGCGCGACATGTAGAATTGTCCTGCTTGTAAATTCTATCATGCCGAGGCAAAAAACAAACTGCTTATAGGGGTGGGCGTGGTCCAAAAGCCTAGATGTATACTTATATTGATCCCTTGTGTCTTACAGAATGATGAGATCACACAGAGAAAACCACGAAAACATTTCCCAGACCCTAACTCTCCCTCTCCCACGGCCTGTACCGTTCCGACGATTGTTGCAGGGGCGTACACACCAACGGCCATCTGTCCGATGGAGCACTAAAACGTGATCTATCTGAAAAGGTCACTTGTCGCTACTCACTGGACGTTTAGTCGCGGTATTGGCGTGCAAATTTCAGCATTTGTCGGTGATGAACAGCAGTCAAAAAAATGGTTAAAATGGCTCTGAGCACTATGGGACTTAACTTCAGAGGTCATCAGACCCCTAGAACTTATAACTACTTAAACCTAACTTACCTAAGGACAGCACACACATCCATGCCTGAGGCAGGATTCGAACCTGCGAACGTAGCGGTCGCGCGGTTCCGGACTGTAGCGCCTAGAACCGCTCGGCCTCTCCGGCCGGTAACAGCAATCAGCGTGGATGCCTGAATCAGGTGGCTACTGTAGAGGCCCATCTGCAGCAACGATCTCTGGATGGTCGTTGATAAGGCACAGCTGGTAGCCCCTTGTTCCATCTGGATGGTCAGTTGCTCAACAGTTGCACGTCTATTTCCCCATGCACAAGTAGTAGAGACAGGAGGCTCCTGGCACAATTTTTATACCAAATTTATATTCAAATTAATTAAATTGATCCCACCACCACCACCCAGCCACGCCCACACCCACCCTCTGATGAAGTCATGTGCTTTCCACAGCTGGCAATTGGGTCTCCAACATCTCCCTCTTCCTGTCCCCTCCCCCTCCCCATTCCCCTCCCCCTCCCCATCCTCCCCTCCTCCCCCGTCTACCCTGCTCAAGGGATTCCGAATTTTGGAGGAAATTTCGTTTTGGCGGGAATTTCTTTGTCGAGGGCTGTGCTGATGCCGCACCACAACCTCCAACTGAAATTGGCTCGAAATTAAAAATGGCTGTGTCCTTTCTGGGGGTCAAACCCCGGTCCTTCTGGACGGAAATTCCAAGTGCGCACGCCAACACACTGAAACAGTCGAGATGCAGGAGAGGAAGGTTAGGTTAGTGCACTTCATTTATTTTGGTACTAAAGTAAAGATCAGTCCTAATTACATAATTAACTACAAATATTGGTCCTAATTACACAACTATACGCATAGCGCTACACAATGAGCGCCTAAACACGCAATGCAGCTCAAAAATTGACGATGTTCTGCTACTGGTGTTATCTTGCTGGGAAAAAATTTCACGATACCACTCGAAACTAGTGGCAGACACACTTAAGCTGTACCTTTCACATGCAAGCTAGCGGGAAAAAGGCTGGAGTGGAAGTTACTATCTATATTTTTTGTCCGGAAATATGTTCAACTGTTGAGATGCCGCTGTTGGACAGAGAGGAGTTTAATAAGTGTATTACCTATAAGCATACAGCTGAGACTTGGCCTATCGCTGTTTGAAGTCAGAGTTCGCTACAGACGCCTCCCACTGCATCACCCTGCATACATTGCTCGACAGTCACCCTGCAGGTAATGGAAATTCAGGAAAGCCAACACACGCTATCACACTGATGAAAAATGCTACGCTGTTCTAATTACACATCTAAATTGTCGAGAACAAAAACCAGCACTGGTAATCAACGGCTGATATTGCAACACATGTGCTGTAGACTAGGGAAAATGGTCGTCCCAAAAGATTGCACCAGGAGAGAGAGTCGGTGGCTGAACATGTTTTCTCATGTCAATGTGTGTCGACATGTGTGCAGAGACTCGAACTCGGGACCGTTGCCTTTCGCAGGCAAGTGCTCTACCAACTGAGCCGGCCGGAGTGGCCGAGCGGTTAAAGGCGCTACAGTCTGGAACCGCACGACCGCTACCGTCGCAGGTTCGAATCCTGCCTCGGGCATGGATGTGTGTGATGTCCTTTAGTTAGTTAGTTAGGTTTAAGTAGTTCTAAGTTCTAGGGTACTTATGGCCACAGCAGTTGAGTCCCATAGTGCTCAGAGCCATTTTCTACCAACTGAGCTACCCAAGTACGACTCACGCCCTGTCCTCACAGCTTCACTTCTGCCAGTACCTCGTCTCCTACCTTCCAAACTTCACAGAAGCTCTTTTGCGAACCTTGCAGAACTAGCACTCCTGAAAGAAAGGATATTGCGGAGACATGGCTTAGCCACAGCCTGGGGGATGTTTCGAGAGTGAGATTTTCACTCTGCAGTGGAGTGTGCACTGACATGAAAGCTCCTGGCAGATCGAAACTGTGTGCCGGACCGAGACTCGAACTCGGGACCTTTGCCTTTCACGGGCAAGTGCTCTACCGACTGAGCTATCTCAGGTAGAGCACTTTCCCGCGAAAGACATAGGTCCCGAGTTCGAGTCTCGGTCCGGCACACAGTTTTAATCTGCCAGGAAGTTTCATATCAGAGCACACTCCGCTGCAGAGTGAAAATCTCATTCTGCATTTACTTTGTTCTCATAGCGAGTTCTGAACCTACATCCACCGCTTCAGTACTTCGCTCCGATATTACATAAATCCTGATTCCTGAATGTGAGTGTACTCTCCAGTATTCCAGTTACCATATATATTCATTGTTTTTCGATAATCGTCAGCACGTACCGTGTGCTATTCCAGTACCGCAGGAGGCGACCGGCTCTTGAACATTGCACATATATCTGAGAAATTCTCATTTGTTGTGTCGAACTATTACATTTTCAGTCGTCACCCCTACTTTGAACCCTTGGTGTGAGCGTAAAACTGCAAGCAAACGTTTACTACCAGACGCATTTAGACTTACGTTATATAAAATAACATCACCTTAACAGATGAGGTTTTCCATCTTAGCGGTGTGCCGTGTGGTGGTGATGATGGTGATAGCGGGAACTTAGTGTATAGGAACTGTTGATGTTTACCGCTTCACTGTGGTACGCGACTAATGGATAAATCTGTAGGCTCCGTATCTCTGCTGGGAAAAACATAAGTATCTGATAATAACAACGTCATTCTTTTACGCAATGCAATACGTTGACGCAGATGGGGCCCCATTCTAGTAGTAAAACTTTTTTATAAATAATTCAGGTCATTCAGAGCAAACGGCCTGAGAGAGTCCCCTCCAATTATTAACTAATATTGCTAATACAAATAGTCACTTTAAATATTCTTTCGCTTTTGAGAGGCAGAGAGTGGTCACCACTGATAGCATTCCATAGCGTTCTTCTCAATATACAGCACAGAGCTCAAATCGTCCCTTAGGGCGAGAGCAAAACAGGGGGTGCAGGACCTTCATTCCGATTGATGGACCACTGTATACATCCCTCGAATGGCCGACGTTCGCTCTTCCGCCCTCCTGCCCCTCCCATTCCCCCTCCACGGGGGTTACCTTGACATGTGTTGTCAGTGATCTTGAGTATGACATTCACAATTACGTCAGTTGTAATAGGACACCAAATGTCATTTGAAGGATATTTCATATACCCACACACACCCTATTTAAGTTACATACATCATCTTTGGTTATGTTTTAGATGACGAATGGTTTCTGCAATAAATGCAGCACCTAGTTCATATACTAATGCTAAATGGGATTAGCATGCAAACTACTTGTGGTAATAGACGATTATATGTCACTAATTTACAAACAAAAAATTCTGTGTATAATGTGGAATCATTGCAGAGCGAAGTTAGTGAAGTGAATAAAGACACAGGAATATACACTACTGGCCATTAAAATTGCTACACCAAGAAGAAATCCAGATGATAAACGGGTACTCATTCGACAAATATATTATACTAGAACTGACATGTGATTAAATTTTCACGCAATTTGGGTGCATCGATCCTGAGAAATCAGTACCCAGAACAGCCAACTATGGCCGTAATAACGGCCTTGATACGCCTGGGCATTGAGTCACACAGAGCGTGGATGGCGTGTACAGGTACAGCTGCCGATGCAGTTCAACACGATACCACAGTTCATCAAGAACGGACATTGGAAGCGTGTATTCCTCATCGCCATACTGGCGTGTCACCCGGCGTGATGGTACGGGGTGCCATTGGTTAGACGTCTCGGTCACCTCTTGTTCACATTGACGCACTGTGAACAGTGGACGTTACATTTCAGATTTGTTACGACCCGTGGCTCTACCCTTCATTCGATCCCTGCGAAACCCTCCATTTCAGCAGGGTAATGCACGACCGCATGTTGCAGGTCCTGTACGGGCGTTTCTGGATACAGAAAATGTTCGACTGCTACCCTGGCCAGCACATTCTCCAGATCTCTCACCAATTAAAAACGTCTGGTCAATGGTGGCCAAGCAACTGGGTCGTCACAATACGCCATACGCGATAGGCTACAATCCGACCTTTATCAAAGTCGGAAACGTCTTGGTACGCATGTCTCCTCTTCACACGAGGCATCACAACAACATTTGACCAGGCAACGCTGGTCAACTGCTGTTTGTGTATGAGAAATCAGTTGGAACCTTTCCTCATGTCAGCACGTTGTAGGTGTCGCCAAAATTTCGCGTCTGTAGCACGTCATCTTCGTGGTGTAGCAATTTTAATGGCCAGTAGTGTAAAAGTGAATGGGACAAATTCAAATGATTCCAAGCACTATGGGACTTAACATCTGAGGTCATCCGTCCCCTGGACTTAGAACTACTTAAACCTAACTAACCTAAGGACATCCATGCCCGAGGCAGGAGTCGACCCTGCGACCGTAACCGTAGCTGCCGCGTGGTTCCGGACTGAAGCGTGAATGGTAGAGAAAATACGGTAGATGTGAACAAATGGTTGCGAGAGTGAGGTAAAGGTTCAGAGAGTAGAGGTACTAAGCTGTTGTCGATAATATCAAACCGAAACAGACTACGTTACAATTATATTCTAAGACAAAAAAAGACGCACCGCGAAGGAATTAACAGAATGAGAGAGAAATCAGCATATGTGATCGTATATGTACAGACAGGGCTTCGGTTCAGTCACTTGTTGACCGGTCTTGTGTGGCAGATGGAGACACCAAAACTAAAGTTGAAGTTTTAAATTTCACGTTCAAGAAATCGTTTACGCAGGAGAATCGTACAAACATACCAGCATTTGACCATAGGACCGACTGCCGTATGGATGACATACTAATCTGGCGTAAAGAAACAACTGAGAGATGTGAAAACAAATAAATCAGCAGGTCCGGATGGAATCTCAGTTCGGTTTTACAAGGAGTACTCTTTCGTACCTTACCTAACTTGCATTCATCGTGAATCTCTCGCACGGCACAAAGTCCCAAGCGACTGGAAAGAAGCTCAGGTGACTCAAGTATAAAAGAAAGACAAATGAATGGAACCCACGAAATTACAGACCAATATCAGTAACTTCCGTTCGCTACAGAATCCTTCAACCTATTCTCAGTTCGAATATAATAACCTTTCTTGAGACTAAACATGGTTTTAGAAAGCATAGCTCTTGCGAAACTCAGTTTGCCTTTTTCTCAAACGATATACTGAGAACTATGGATAGACGTCAACATCAGAAAGCATTTGACACGGTGTCCCATTGCAGGCAGTTAACTAAGGTACGAGCATATGGAATAAGTTCACAGATTGTCAGTGGCTCGAAGACTTCTCAAATAATAGAACCCAGCATGTTGTCCTCGATGGCGAGTGTTCACCAGAGACAAGGGTATCCTCAGGAGTGCCCAAGGAAGCGTGGTAGGACCGCTGTTGTTCTCTGTATACATAAATGATTTGGCGGACAGGGTGGGCAGCAATATGCGGTTGTTTGCTGATGATGCCGTCGTGTACGGTAAGGTGTCGAAGTTGAGTGACTGTAGGAAGATACAAGACGACTTAGGCAAAATTTACAGTTGGTGTGATGAATGGCAGCTAGTCTTAAATGTGTGAAAATGTAAGTTAATGCGGATGAGTAGGAAGAACAAAACTGTAATGTTCGGATGCAGTGTTACTAGTGTCCTGCTCGACACAGTCACTTCGTTTAAATATCTAGGCGTAACGCTGTAAAACGATATGAGGCGGAACGTGTGTGTGAGAACTGTGGTAGGAAAGGCAAATGGTCGACTTCAATTTATTGTGAGAATTTTAGGAAAGAGTGGTTTCATTTGTAAAGGAGACCGTGTATAGGACGCAGGTGCAACCAATTCTTGAGTACTGCTGGAGCGTTTGGGATCTGTACAAGGTCAGATTCAAGGAAGACATCTAAGCAATTCACAGGCGGTTCCAAATGGTTCAAATGGCTCTGAGCACTATGGGACTTAACATCAGAGGTCATCAATCCCCTAGAACTTAGAACTACTTAAACCTAACCAACCTAAGAACATCACACACATCCATGCCCGAGGCAGGATTCGAACCTGCGACCGTAGAGGTCGCGCGGTTCCAGACTGAAGCGCCTATAACCGCTTGGCCACTCCGGCCGGTAATTCACAGGTGGGCGGCTAGATTTGTTACCCATAGGTTCGAACAACAATTAGGTGTTATGGAGATGCTTCGGCAACGCAAATGGGAATCCCTGGAAGGAAGGCGAAACTCTTTTCGAGAAACACTATTGAGAAAATTCAGGGAATCGGCTTTTCGAAACTAACTGCCGAACGATTCTACAGCCGCCGACATACGAGGGTAAATCCAAAAGTAAGGTATACTATTTTTTATAGGTACATAGACCTGTTTATTTCAACAATGGTTTACATCAGTTTACAGCTTGAACATTTCGCTATTTTTTCTAATCACCATTTCTGTCGATGCATTTTTGTAGACGCTGTGGCAGTTTTTGTATGCCCATGTCATACCAGCTCGTCGCCATGCTGTTCAGAAAGTTATAAACCTCTTCTTTCACCTCGTCGTCGGAGCTGAATCGCTTTCCGGCCAAATGTTCTTTTAACCTAGAGAACAGGTGATAGTCACTGGGCGCCAGGTCAGGACTGTAGGGTGGGTGGGTGATTATGTTCCACCGAAACTGTTGCAGGAGAGCAACGGTTTGCCGAGCGATGTGTTGGCGAGAGTTGTCAAGAATGTGTACGACCTTGCTCAACATTCCTCTTCTCCGCTTCTGAGTTGCCCGTTTGAGTTTTTTCAGAGTCTCACAGTACCTGTCAGCGTTAATTGTGGTCCCAGTGGGCATAAAGTCGAGCAGCAATACCCCTTTCCGATCCCAAAAAACGGTTGTCATGACGTTACCGGCAGACTGTGTTTGATTGAATTTCTGCGGCTTTGGCGAAGAAGGATGCCGCCACTGGCGTGATTGTTGCTTAGTCTCAGGTGTAAAGTGGTATGCCCAGGTTTCGTCACCCGTGACAATTGAGTCCAGAAAGTTGCCCTGTTCGGCTGCGAGGCGGGTCCTCAGTCAGCATGCGTGGCACCCATCATCGCACGCCTTCTGGTAGTTCAATGCTTCCGTTAAAATTCTGTGAGCCGTGCTTCGGGAAACCTCAGGAACTAACGTGCAGACATCATGCCGATCTTCGCACATGCTTTGCTCAACCTTCAAAACTGTCTCCTCAGAAATTGACGGTCTCCCGCTCCTTTGTCCGTCGTGAATTTCGGTCCGACCAGCTGCAAACTCTCTACATCACTTATGAACATTTTTGACATCCATGCACGACTCAACATACACTTCCGTCAGTTGGCGATGGATTTCAATCGGCGCAGTGCCCTTTGCGTTCAAAAACCGAACAACTGCGCGGAATTCGCTCTTGGCGGTAACATCCAACGGGAGCTCCTTTCTCAACGGCTGCCAAACCAAGACTGAGGGCCTCAGCGCGGCGTGCGCATGTTTACACACAGTGCGGGAAGCACTCTTCATAACAGTGTGACCAACTGCCACACAAACTGAGTTCTGTACTTAAAAAAAAAAGGAGACTTACTTTTGGGATTACCCTCGTACATTGCGCCTAAGGATCACTAAGGTAAGTCAGGGCTCATACGGAGGAGCAGAGACAGTCGTTTTCCCCTCGCTCTCTTTGCGAGTGGAACGGGAAGGGAAATGACAAGTAGTGGAACAGGGTACACTACGCCACGCTCCGTACAATGGCTTGCGGTGTATCGGTATAGATGTAGACGTAAATGTAGAGTCATCATCATCAGTTATCTGCTATATTAGCAGGTCCTTTGCCTCTCCATTTTCTGCGATCCATTGCTTCCTTCTTAAGGCTGCTGTATGTTGTACCGTCCATCATGTCATCCAGTATCTGGAATCTCTTCCTTCCTCGCTTCCTTTTCCCTTCTACATAACCTTCTAAAACTGTTTTTATCAGTCCATCATTCTTTCTTAATATATGCCCAATCCAATTTCTTTTTCTTTTCTTTATTACATCTAGTAACTGTCTTTTCTCTCCCACTCTTCTCAGTACCTCTTCATTTTTTACTCTGTCCATCCAACTTATTCTTTCCAGCTTCCGCCATGTCCAGATCTCAAAAGCCTCCAGCCTTTCTCTGTCTTTTTTCCTCATAGTCCATGTTTCAGCGCCATATAGAAGAACACTCCATACAAGACATTTTATGAGTCTCTTTCTGAGTTCTCTGTCCAGACCGCTGCAGAAGATTCTCCTTTTCTTATAAAACGCCTCTTATGCCATTGCTATCCTTGTTTTAATTTCTGTGGTGCACTTCCAGTTGGTGTCTATCCTGCTTCCAAGATACTTAAAATTTAGCACTTGTTCTAGTGTTTCTCCATTCAGCATAATTTTTATTTCCTTATTTCCTCCTATTGCCAATACTTTTGTTTTATTTGTGTTAATTTTCATTCCATATTTTTTTCCGTTAGTTGCAATGGTGTCCACCAAATCCTGTAATTCTTTTTCCCCTGTGGCTAGAAGGACCATGTCATCAGCAAATCTCAAGCCTCCTACTCTTCTTCCTCCAATTTCTACTCCTTTGTCATCTAATGAGCATTGGTCAATCATATTTTCCAAGTACAGGTTGAAAAGAGTAGGTGATAAACAGCATCCTTGTCTTACTCCTTTCCCTAGTCTGATCCAGTTTGTACTTTCTCCTCTCACTTTAACTGAAACTTTTTGATTAAGGTATAATGAGTTTATAAGTCTTCTGGTTTTCCAGTCCACTCTCTTTTCCCTCATAATAGTCGCCAGCTTGTCCCAAACCACATTGTCAAATGCCTTTTCTAAATCGATGAAGCACATATATAGGTCTCTTCCTTTTTCAATAAACCTTTCTCCCAAGATTCGTAGGAGCCCTATTGCATCTCTGGTGCCCGTATTCCGTCTAAAGCCAAACTGCTCCTCTCCGAGATTCTCCTCCAAATGTAGAGTATATGATTAAAATTTCAAAAACATTTCGACCATTTATTCAAGAAAAACAGCTTCACGAATTGAACAAATGAATACCGCGTTGGTCCACGTCTGATCCTTATGCAAGCAATTATTCGGCTTCGCATTTATTGCTAGAGTTCTTGGCTGTCCTCCTGAGGAATATCAGGCCAAATCTGTCCAACTGGCGCGATAGATCGTTAAATCCCGAGCTGGTTGAATGGCTCTGCCCATAATGCTCCCGGTCGCAGGTTCGAATCCTGCCTCGGACATGGATGCGTGTGATGTCCTTAGGTTAGTCAGGTTTAAGTAGTTCTATGTTCTAGGAGACTGATGTCCTCCGAAGTTAAGTTCCATAGTGCTCAGAGCTGATTGAACAATAATGCTCCAATCGTAACCAACTGGGGAAGTACCTAGCGATCCTTGGCATGCACAAACACAAGCATCGGAAATTCTTGCCTTGTGCGGGCGGGCATTATCTTGTTGAAATGTTAGTCCAGGCGTGCCATGAAGGGTAACAAAACGGGGAGCAGAATATCGCTATGCTGTAGGGGTGCCACGGATGACAATCAAAGGCGTCCTGCTGAGAAATGAAGTGGCAGCCCTGACCATCACTGCTGATCGTAGACAGTCATGTTGGTCTCACTTCTATCCGGGGTGTCTCAAGACACAGCTTGGCTGTTCTTTGAGACTCAGCTCGAAGCGGGATAATCACTGAAGGCAGTTCTACTCCAGTCCATGAGATTCCAGATTTTTCTGAAAATGTAATCATTTGTTTGTCTGTACATGTACGTTACATCTACTCATTTCCATCTCATTCGAATTTTTATTGTTGGCGCGTGTTTACTACAAAGGGCGTTCAAACGATTTGCACAGTCATCTCTAATTTTTTTATTTTTTGCACGAGGAGAATGAAATTTTTTGCGAACCTACTTGGAATATTCAGCTATAAGTTGGTATATAAAAGTATTTTCTTTCATTTACAGGTGAGCCATAATGGACCGTGATGTAGATGTCAGGTTGCGACTACGGTCGATGATTGAGTTCCTCTTCAAGACCGGCGATGACTCTGCCACATCGATTCACTGGACGTTGCTCCCTGTTTATGGGGAGGACACAGTGGATCGCAGCAGTATCCAGCGGTGGTTGCAGAGGATTAAAGAAGGTGATTTCTCTCTCTACTGGACAATCCACGATGCGGTAGACCATCCACGGCATGAATAAGGAGACCATTGATCAAATCATCCAAAATGACAGACGTGTGACGACACGACAGCTTTCTAAAAGGACTCGTTTGTCGTTGGTTAGTGTGGTATCACTGGTACAGTCACTAGGGTACAGAAAAATCTGTACACCTTGGGTGCCTAGATTATTGGCAAGAGAAATGAAAACGATGAGGAAGAATGTGTGCGAGGGTCTCATGAAGACCTTTACTGAAGAGTGTAAACAGTGTTCTGACGGCGTCATTACCCAGGATGAAACATGGTTGCTTTTGTCCGAACCTGAGAGCAAAACTTAATCCATGGAGTGGCGTCATCCGGGTTCCCCTCTGAAGAAGAAACCAAGACTTTCATGAACAGCAGGCCGAAAGGTGATGGCCTCATTCTTCTGAGATCAGCGTGGTGTCATTTTCATTGACTTTTTGGAACCTGGCTCCACAATTAACCGGGACCATTACTGTTTGTCATTGGACAAGCTGCCACGAGCCATCAAGACCCACAGACCACAGCTTCAGGGTCAGCTCATCAGACTACACCATGACAATGCCAAACCCCATACAGTCCTTACGACGCAGGAAAAAAAAACAGAAAAATGGGTTGGAAAATTGTTCCTCATCCTCCCTACAGTCCGGACTTGGCTCCGTTTGATTTTTACCTCCTTGGTCATCTGAAGGCCCACCTGCGCGGTAGAACACTTGATAGTGAGAAA
The DNA here is from genome assembly GCF_023864275.1 of Schistocerca cancellata. Lineage (NCBI taxonomy): Eukaryota > Metazoa > Arthropoda > Insecta > Orthoptera > Acrididae > Schistocerca > Schistocerca cancellata. The sequence continues at coordinate 139,522,672 of NC_064634.1, read as the reverse complement.
GACCTTATTTCCTGTGTCGAGCGATGGTGTAAAAGTCAATCCCCGGAATTTTACCACAGTGCATTTACATAATGGAAAGAACGTTGGGCAGGATGCGTCACAGCTGATGGAGGCTACATTGAGTATAGCTAAACGTTCAAAGTACGTTCACAAAAAATTTCATTCTCCTCCTGCAAAAAAAAAAAAAAAAAAAAAAAAAAAAAATTAGAGACTACTGTCCAAAACTTTTTGAACACCTTTTGTAGTTGCGGAGCATTACAACAAGCGCGATTTCACTCACTGTTACACATGAAGAAAGGGCAATACTGGTTTTATCTGTAGCCTTTAGTCCACATGTCTTCAGGAATTGTAGCGTTACATATTTATCATCTTCTCTAGCTGCACTCAAACTGAACTAGTGTAGCATAGATCGTGTCCAAGCTAACAAAGGCTGCTTCACGACAGATATACTAAGAGATGCGTGTTAAGGGACAGGGTATATTCTGACTACCTTGAATTATGAACACCATTTCTGTTGGAAAATCTTCTCGTATATTAAGTATTTGCTGCTGAGCTGAAGATTTCTTAAGAGATAAAGCATAGTGCGATAACTTTTTACGGATAGTCTCCGCAAATAAGAATGTGACCTCGACTGCGAGTCGTGATGAAACTCCTGTTGTTTGTACGTACTTGTGAAGAATGAGGTAAAGCACTAAATTAACATCAGTCTCATTGGATACGATATGATAATTACGATAAAGTGACATCACTGTTTAGAAGGCGTTTTCTTTCTTTCGGCGTTCACCTGCAGATTGTTGGTGTGCGCTAAATATAGAAATGAGTTGTAAGTATTGTCTTTCGGAATAGAATCGAGTGATTCAAACCAGGTACATCCAAAAAGAATATGCCATCATCCATCACCACAGCTGCGTCTTATAGGCATGAAAAACATTACTTTTTTTCCGTGAGTAGCACTGTAGTAACAAAAATGCTGGAACAAAAAACACAGTAAATTTTGGTACGATATCCATCTTTTTTTTGAGCTGCTCTTTACTTTATTCTAGTAAAAATGTATGATGCAATTTATTTTGATGTTCATATACAGCTGATGTCGGAGAGTACAAAGACTCCTCAAATCGAACTGTACCGCAGTATTCGAGTGTCAGAAGTACCACGAGCATTCGTGCAGAGTAGGTCGACTTCATAAGGAAATCAGCTGAGGGTGTCGATTTTTGGGGGCACGTTTGGTACGATATGGTGATACTAAATAGTCTTGATATCGATCGTACGTAAAGTGGAAATCAAACCAAATTTTTTGATACAGATGTACGGTGAAATTTAAATTGTTGCTGTGGTAAAATAACATATGAAGGATACTACTATGTCCTGTCTCTACGAATGGTGAACCTTGCGTATATGGGATGGCCTCCGCGCCTCTACGATACATACCGAGTTACCGTAGGGGTAACCACATCAGAGTGGCATCTGCGGGGTAGACATGCGAGCATGTTGTTCCTGAAGAGGGGCAGCGGCCTTCTCAATAGTTGTCAGGCTGCTTGGCTGATCTCGTCTTGTAGCATTAGTCACTGTGGTCTTACTATATTGGTACTGTGAGCGGCTCAAAGCAGGCGAACACCACAGGCCTTATACATTCTCCAGTCACATTAATGCGACCACCTTCAAACACCTGATGAATAATCACCTATTGCAGTGTGTGTGTGTGTGTGTGTGTGTGTGTGTGTGTGTGTGTGTGAATTCTTAAGGGACCAAACTGCTGAGGTCACCACCCATAGACCTACACACAACCTAAACTAACTTATACTAACTAATGAAACTTTCTATCAGATTAAGACTGTGTGCCGGACCGAGACTCGAATTCGGGACCTTTGCCTTTGACGGGCAAGTGCTCTACCAACTGAGCTACCGAAGTACGACCCACGTCCCGTCCTCACAGCTTCAGTTCTAGCAGTACATCGTCTTCTACCTTCCAAACTTCACAGAAGCTCTTCTGCGAAGCCGATCGTTGTGGCCGAGCGGTTCAAGGCGCTTCAGTCCGGAATCGCGCTGCTGTTATGGTCGCAGGTTCGGATCCTGCCTCGGGCATGGATGTGTGTGATGTCCTTAGGTTAATTAGGGTTAAGTTGATCTCAGTTCTAGGGGACTGATGACCTCAGATGTTAAGTCCCATAGTGCTCATAACCATTTTAACCATTTGGCATCTTCTGCAAACCTGCGCAGAAGAGCTTTTGTGAAGTTTGGAAGGTAGGAGAGTAAGTACTGGCAGAATTGAAGCTGTGAGGACGGGACGTGAGTCGCGCTGGGTAGCTCAGTTGGTAGAACACTTGCCTAACAGATCAAAACGAAAATTTCTGTTCCGACACTGACAATGTTGAATGTTGATGGAAAAAGTTCAAGGCAATCGTAAAATGCGTTTTAGACAGTTACGTGCCGAGTAAAACTGCGAGGGACGGGAAAAACCCACCGTGGTTAAACAACAAAGTTAGGAAACTACTGCGAAAGCAAAGAGAGCTTCACTGCAAGTTTAAACGCAGCCAAAACCTCTCAGACAAACAGAAGCTAAACGATGTCAAAGTTAGCGTAAGGAGGGCTATGCGTAAAGCGTTCAGTGAATTCGAAAGTAAAATTCTGTGTACCGACTTAACAGAAAATCCTAGGAAGTTCTGGTCTTACGTTACATCAGTAAGTGGCTCGAAACAGCATATCCAAACACTCCGGGATGATGATGGCATTGAAACAGAGGATGACACGCGTAAAGCTGAAATATTAAACACCTTTTTCCAAAGCTGTTTCAGAGAGGAAGACCGCACTGCAGTTCCTTCTCTAAATCCTCGCACAAACGAAAAGATGGCTGACATTGAAATAAGTGTCCAAGGAATAGAAAAGCAACTGGAATCACTCAACGGAGGAAAGTCCACTGGATCTGACGGGATACCAATTCGATTCTACACAGAGTACGCGAAAGAACTTGCCCCCCTTCTAACAGTCTTGTACCGCAAGTCTCTAGAGGAACGGAAGGTTCCAAATGATTGGAAAAGAGCACAGGTAGTCCCAGTTTTCAAGAAGCGTCATCGAACAGAAGCGAAAAATTATAGGCCTATATCTCTGACATCGATCTGTTGTAGAATTTTAGAACATGTTTTTTGCTCGCGTATCATGTCATTTCTGAAAACCCAGAATCTACTCTGTAGGAATCAACATGGATTCCGGAAACAGCGATCGTGTGAGACCCAACTGGCTTTATTTGTTCATGAGACCTAGAAAATATTAGATACAGGCACCCAGGTAGATGCCATTTTCCTTGACTTCTGGAAGGCGTTCGATACAGTTCCGCACTGTCGCCTGATAAACAAAGCAAAGTAAGAGCCTACGGAATATCAGACCAGCTGTGTGGCTGGATTGAAGAGTTTTTATCAAACAGAACACAGCATGTTGTTCTCAATGGAGAAACGTCTACAGACGTTAAAGTAACCTCTGGCGTACCACAGGGGAGCGTTATGGGACCATTGCTTTTCACAATATATATAAATTACCTAGTAGATAGTGTCGGAAGTTCCATGCGGCTTTTCGCGCATGATGCTGTAGTAGACAGAGGAGTTGCAGCATTAGAAAATTGTAGCGAAATGCAGGAAGATCTGCAGCGGATAGGCACTTGGTGCAGGGAGTGGCAACTGACCCTTAAGATAGACAAATGTAATGTATTGAGAATATATAGAAAGAAGGATCCTTTATTGTATGATTATATGATAGCGGAACAAACACTGGTAGCAGTTACTTCTGTAAAATATCTGAGAGTATCCGTACGGAACGATTTCAAGTGGAATGATCATATAAACTTAATTGTTGGTAAGGCGGGTGCCAGGTTGAGATTCATTGGGAGAGTCCTTAGAAAATGTAGTCCATCAACAAAGGAGGTGGCTTACAAAACACTCGTTCGGCCTATACTTGAATATTGCTCATCAGTGTGGGATCCGTACCAGGTCGGGTTGACAGAGGAGACAGAAAAGATCCAAAGAAGAGCGGCGTGTTTCGTCGCAGGGTTGTTTGGTGAGCGTGATAGCGTTACGGAGATGTTTAGCAAACTCAAGCGGCAGACTCTTCAAGAGAGGCGCTCTGCATCTCGGTGTAGCTTGCTGTCCAGGTTTCGAGAGGGTGCGTTTCTGGATGAGGTATCGAATATATTGCTTCCCCCTACTTATACCTCCCGAGGAGATCACGAATGTAAAATTAGAGAGATTCGATCGCGCACGGAGGCTTTCCGGCAGTCGTTCTTCCCGCGAACCATACGCGACTGGAACAGGAAAGGGAGGTAATGACAGTGGCACGTAAAGTGCCCTCCACCACACACCGTTGGGTGGCTTTCGGGGTATAAATGTAGATGTAGAAGGCAAAGGTCCCGAGTTAAGTCTCGGTCCGACACACAGTTTTAATCTGATAGGAAGTTTCATATCAGGGCACACTCCACTGCAGAGTGAAAATCTTATTCTGTTAAACTAACTCATGCTGTGAACAACACAAACAGCGATGCCCGCGGGAGGACTCTAATCTCCGGCGGTAGGGCCGCGCAATCCGTCACATGGCGCCTCAAACCGCGTGGCCACTCTGCGCGGTTTTTTGCAGTGCTGACCGTGGGAGACGTGGAGGAAGAGAGTCGGTGAGGTTGCGGAAGGGATATGGAGACATGCAGACTCCAGTTCTGTGGCCCGCTGATATAGTTTTCTCGGTGGAAGATCCATGGCGTATGCAGCCGGACCGAGATGATCTCGCTGATTCTCGATTAGGTATAAGTCAGGAATTTGATGACCAGGAGCGTATGGTAAACTCACCCTTGTGCTCTTGGAACCTCGCACGTACACTGCAAGCTGTGTGACACATTGTATTATCCTGCTGGAAGACACCATCACGCTGAGGAAAAACAAACTCTATGTGGGGGTGGACATGGTTCCCAAGGATAGATGCATAATTGTGTAGATCCGTTGTGCCTTTCAGAAATATGATATCACCCAGGTAAAGCCATGAAAACATTCCCTAGACCATAACGCTCCCTCCTCTGGCCTCGACACTTCCGATGATTGTTGCAATGTGTTTGCTCACAGAGGTTTTACACCATACACGCTAACGGTCATCTATCCAATGGATTCATCTGGAAAGACCACCTGTCACCTGGCGTGCATACTCCATCCTTCGTCGTCGATGAACAGTAGTCACCATGGGTGTGAGAACCAGGTGCAACGGTCGCTGAACGGTCGTTGAGCAGACATTGCCGATTGTCCTTTGGTTTTCTGGGTGGGCGGTTGATCAACAGATGTACGCACGGCATATTTTAACCACAGCGGCACGCAACATAAAAATGGCTCTAAGCACTATGGGACTTAACATCTGAGGTCATCAGTCCTTTGGACCTAGAACTACTCAAACCTAACTAACCTAAGGACATCACACACATCCATAACCGAGACAGGATTCGAACCTGCGACCGTATCAGCAGAGCGGCTCCGGACTGAAGCGCCTAGAACTGCTCGGTCACAGAGGCTGGCGGCAGTTTACCAACTTATTCGTTTCCGAAATGCTTCCATCCAAGGCCTGAAATCATTGGTCATGTCCTTTCGGACATCAGATAATTGTAATTCCCACAGTTTCCACAACGACTGCATTGTTTTCCACATCCCCACTCCCCCACCCCCACAACACACTATACAGGTTGTTGCCACAAGCGCGTGCAAAAATTTAAAAGGACAAAGAAAATTCTCCACTGAACAATTTGAGGTAGGGAACCTGGGGTCGCCGTCTGGAGTGGCCGAGCGGTTCTAGGCGTTACAGTCTGGAACCGTGCGACCGCTACTGTCGCAGGTTCGAATCCTGCCTCGGGCATGGATGTGTGTGTTGTCCTTAGGTTAGTTAGGTTTAAGTAGTTCTAAGTTCTAGGGCACTGATGATCGCAGCAGTTGAGTCCCATCGTGCTCAGAGCCATTTGAACCATTTTTTTTTTAATCCTGGGGTCGGAGATAATAGAAATAAAACACTTTACTGTGTACTTTTACATTTACCTTAGTTAACTACAAATACCATCATTGACACAATGAATGTACCATTTGTACTGTACCTTACAAAATGTGCTGAAACTGATGATCATGAGCCTCAATGCCAGCATGGCATCGGCGAACAAGTTTCTGACACGTCCCGAGAAATATCCCTGGTGTGTTTCGAATCACATGACAGGAAGCTACAATTCTGGCAACTAATTCCGTCTCCGTACGCACAGGGGTCTCATACACAATTGACGTCAGGTATTCCCATAGAATACAATCAAGGGGATTCAGGTCGGGTGGCCTCGTAGACCTCCGCTTCCAATCCAGCGACCAGGAAGTACTGTACCAGTACTACTCCATCGTTTGTACTGTACGTCTCTGAACAGCACTGAGTAATGAATCGGTCTGTCGTTGATTCACAGCACTTTCTGTCGTGGGACAGTGTAAATACGATACAACAGAGCCACCGCCGGTCTTTGTGACCGAGCGGTTCTAGGCGCTTCAGTCCGGAACCGCACGACTGCTACGGTCGCAGGTTCGAATCCTGCCTAGGGCATGGATGTGCATGATGTCCTTAGGTTAGTTAGCTTTAAGTAGTTCTAAGTTCTAGGGGACTGATGACCTCCGATGTTAAGTCCGATAGTGCTCAGAGGAATTTGAACCATTTTGAACAGAGCCACCTTGTGGGCAAGTAAAGTAAACAAAACCTGGTACAGGACTTCGTGGTAATCAGGCTCGTCTTTCTTGTTTCTTTGAAGGAAATGAAGAATGTGCAAGTAAATAAACAGTATAGAACGTGTAAACTTGTACGCACGTTAGCTGAAAAACAGTAATGCTACATATAGTGGTAGACAAATTTACTTCCATATATCCTTAAGCTGGCTTCTCCGACCCCAGGTTCCCTACCTCAAATTGTTCAGTGGAGCATTCTCTATCTCCTGTTACATTTCTGCATGCTCTTACGGAAACGCCCTGTGTACAGGGTGGTCAGAAATTGTCTGAAAAGCTTGTAAGGGTGTTGCAGGGTAGGTTGTGTTGAGTGATAATGGTTAAGAAAACATTCGATAAGTTACGCCATTTCTTGGTTAATAACATTGAAGTCAGCTATACAGGCCGTTGAACACGGAATTTCAGGTGCACCGCCGGACACAGTGTAAGTTACTCTCACAGCGTAAATGATGGCGCACGGGACTACGCAGCCTTTGGTTCGGGTTCGATCGTTATTACCGTCCCATGTCCGATTTTTGTATCGCCCTCTTGTTCGGTTTTAGGAAACTAAACTAAGAACAGGTTTGGCGACACCGTTTCTGTCAGGCGGCTTGAATTTTCGATGCGCAACGGCCTGGTTGGCTAACTTCAATAGTAATAGCTTGCAAACGGCACACGTAACGATTTTTTTCTTAACAATTATTTCTCAGTACAACTCCCTTGCAGCACATTTGCAAGTTTTTCCGACTGTTCCCGACGACCCTACATAACCTCCACTGCTAGTATTGCCATCTTCCGTTTGCGATTGGCTACATTAATATGACTGAACCATCTGTTTTGCTAGAACATGTAGTTCTATTGCATTAGTGTGAAGTCCTGCATCATATCAGTCTTCACCTGAAGATTTCAACAAAACCATAATTACTGCATACCTGCTGGAGATTTTCGTACCTACTTCGTAGTGAAATTAAAATTCGATAGGGGGATCAAAGATGAAATGAGCTCCATGATGTGTTCAGAAGACACACCGCTAGAAGTCTAGCGTATCGAGCCGCTTTGACTATCTGATGCACAACCAGCAAACTACTCGTTCTGGGGCAGGTGTAAGCTGTACAACCAATATCATGCCATATGTAGTAGAATTGTGGAGAATATTACATATGTTATGGAGTGTTTTCTCTTGCTCGATTTGTTTTTGGTCACTGAATGATGGTCTGTATCCTAATCAGTGCAACTCTTTCCGCGATTCGTGTCTAGCCTGCTTGAAGATGCCCGATGATCATCTACATCTACATCTCATCTACACGATTACTGTGCAATCCACACTCAAGTGCCTGGCAGAGGATCCATGCAACCACTTTCACACTATTTCTCTGCCTTTCCAACAGCATGCGGTGGAAACGAACACTTAAATTCTTCTGTGCGACCTCTAATTTATCTTAATTTACTACAGTGATCATTTTTGTAAACAAAATATTTTCACATTCCAAGGAGAATGTTGTAGATAGAAACTGCATGACGAAAAATGCCTTTGTTTTCATGATTACTGTTCCAACTCGTTTATCACATCCGTGACACTCTGTCCTCTGTTTTGCGATGGTAGAAACGAACTATCCTTCCTTGAACTTTCTCGTGTTTTCCGTCAGTCTTATCTGGTAAGGATCCCAAACTGCACAGCAGTACTATAGCAGAGGAAGGGCAAGTGTATTCTAGGCACTCTCTTCAGTAGATCTATTGCATTGTCTAAGCGTTTTGTCAGTAAAACAGTCTTTGGTGTGCCTTCTTACAACATTATCTATATGATTGATCAAGCTAAAGTTGTCCGTAATCGTAATTTATAGATATTTAATTGAATTCACATCTTTTAGATTTGACTAATTTATTATGTAACCGAAATTTAACGGATTCCTTTCAGCAGTCTTATGGACGACTTCAAACTTTACATTATTCAGGGTCAATCGCCACTTTTCGCACCTATATGTATTTTCTTAAACCATTTTGCAATTCATTTAGATCGTCTGATGGCTTTAATGGACAGTAAACGACAGTATCATCTGCAAACAATCTAAGATGGCTGCTTAGATTGTCTCCTAAGTCATCTGAGTCGTATATATAAATGAGAAACATCAGGGGGTCTATAACATTTTCTTGAGGAGCACCAGATATCATTTATATTTTTCTCGATGAGTTTCTGTCAATCACTGTGGACTGTGATTTTGCCGACAAGATACCACGAATCCAGTCACGCAACTGAGACGATACTCCATAGCCTAGCAATTTGATTAGATGTCTTTTGTGAGGAACGGTGTCAAAAGCCTTCTGGAAATCTAGAGATATGGAATCAATTTGAGGACACCTGTCGATAGCACTCATTACTTCGAAAGAATAACGAGCTGGTTGTGTTTCACAAGAACTATATTTTCTGAATCAGTACTCACTGCGTGTCAACAGATCGTTTCTCTGAAGGTAATTCATAATGTTCGAGAACAGTATATGTTCCAACATCCTACTGCAAATTGACGCCAGTGATATGGGCCTATAATTCACCAGATTAATCGCATTCCCTTTCTTATGTAATGGTGTGACCTGTGCAACTTTCCGTTTCCTTGATACGGACAGCAACATCATCAAATACGAACACTGTTTGGCTTTACTTTTTCTCATGGGGGAATTTGACTGCTTTGACTGAATGTCGTATATCTTACACCATCAACACCCTGTAGTATCTTTTTGCAATAGCTTTTACTTGGGTTGAAACAGCGTTTTTGAATATTCACATACATACTCCAAGCGGACTCCAGCCGATTGTGTTAGTAGTGACATGAGAACATTTGCCTTGCTGCAGATTGATGGACCTACAGTTATCGCTCTTATATTATTGGGGAGAAGTATCTCCGGCCATGACACCGACTACGTCAGGTTTTGGTGTGCAGCGGGCTTTTATAGAAAATACAAACACTTGTAATAATAATAATATATGTAGCCACTAAAGGGTAATCATCTTTACGAGTCAGCTACAACGGCTACACTTTACATTATATAATGATGGGGTAGTTAAATAACAACAAAGATTTGTGATTATGTCTATTTTATTTACATTTCAGCAATGACACATAGGCAGCATTATGTCAACAACAACAAAACCAAATGACTCATTTTTCACGGTATTTCCCGAATAACTGTTTCTTGATTGAAATAAATTCAGCATGTACTTCTCTCATACTGATGGCAGTTCCTTTAGTTTGTTCTTTTGACGCCGTTTTGATGCACTATTCCGTATCATCTGCATGCACGCTATACGTAGAGAGATATTTCACGATGTCCTTATACACAGTTTGAAACAAGCCCATGGTTCAGTCTTTTCAGCACAAGAGATAGCACTGTCCATAGGCCAAACAAGTTTGTAACGGTGGGGTGTTGCAGATAAATGGATCGACCTTCAGATCTCGCCATGAGTGTCACGCCATTGTGCAATGGTGTTACACAAAGCGTCAGTAAATGTCTGAAGATGGAGGATATTTGGGGGTCAGCTGTTGGTTGATGTAATGTACTGTATGACACAGTTAATCCCATTCCTGCTCCGTAAACCACAGTTTAACTCTTCTCTCTGCATTTTCAATCTCTAACACTACACACCAGTCACTGTCTACGGATGCTTCTAAAACAATATTTAAGCGCTTTGAACCACTAGCTATTAAATTGTAAGTTGAAGTGAAAAGCAGTAAAGCACTGGGAGGAATCAACAGCTTCTTATTCACCACATTAGCCCTGTGTCCCTGCAGTAGCACCGGAATGTTTTGGGATGGTGTGTACAAACTAGTACTGACCCACTCCATGTGGTGTAGGACCCACAGCACAGTTCTTCAGAGAGTCAGAGACTTGCTGGGTGTCTAAATCAATGAGCAGGATGGAAAACAGGAACTGGTTGTCCTGCTCCAGCATACTGCCCACATGTGCTACAGGATCCCACGGTGCTGGTGCCACTGCTGATCTTGACAGGCCAGAGTTCGCCGCAAGTCCCAATGAGTCGATGGTGGCTGTTGCTGCTCTAGACACCAAAGAGGCCACTGAACAACGGAGAAGAAACAATACGAATCCACAGACAATGACATAGAATTGAACAAAGAAAGGGAATCTGATGAAGAAGAAGAAGAGGAGGAGGAAGAACTGCTACATGCAGTAATAGCAGCAATGAATGTAATGAGTAAGCACATTTATGCTTCCTCTGCGATGGAGAGGCAGATGAGGATCTCGACTTCATGGTTCTCTTTCCTCCAGAGACTGACTGAAACTGTGAGCAGTGAGCTATTGCACTCCCCCCCCCCCCCCCCTTATGACCAAAAATTAATAACTCAGACTAAGAAGTATTTCTGGATCGATTCTCAGTCAGACGTTTGCCCTGGAAGGAGTTTTCATGTGTGTCAGTATTCCACAGGGGGGAGGCTGAGGGGTTTACAAGGTAAACGCTGCTTTGTTTGCGGCTTGGTCCAACTGCAACCAACAGCACATGTAGGTCTGGCAGTGGCACACTACAGTATGAGACCGCTTGAAAGACAGAATTTCTTGGGTATCATATATCAAAAGGTTGCAGCTACGTGACGCTTTAGTTCACACTCAGGCATTAGGGTGACATCTGGTCTGTAAGTCACGGGACCTGAATTGACACATCTTGTTGGACACCGCCATGTGAGGTGGCCACTGATGGATCTGCTGCTCTGCAGGACCCCCAGTGGATAGCTGATGGAGGACAGTGTGTGCTTCACAACTGAAAGTTTATTAACTTTTTCATTAATCCTGTGATGACAGTTTCATGATGCTATTCCTTGCACAATCGGAATAAAAAAAGCGATTGATTTAATTACTTATTTTCGATGTACTTTTACAAGACTTGCATCTTTCCAAACAGCAGAGAATGATGGGCAAGAGAGATCCAACGACCACAACTTGAATTTTTTTTATAAATAAACAGTATATCCTGTTTTACGTAATAGAATTTCCTGTCGTGAGATCCTTCCTCTCCAGGTATGGGGAGGAGTGGGGGACAGGGGTGGGGGATTTACCAGTGTGGGAGGGGTTAATTAATTGATTAATTTAGTTAAATTGGGTAAGTGGGAAGAGGCTCCTCGAATAACTCTGGCCTGAAAGTGTACCTGTATCAGCAAGAGAGAGGGGTAGGCTGGTTTCCTGAGCGTTTGGGAGGAGGAGAGGGAGGGAGAGGGAGAGGGAGGGGGGGGGTTTCTCATAACAGATTATCCCCAAGGCGTCATAATCCACTTAGCAGAACAATATGTTAGGGACCTGTCAATCAAAAGAGAACAATAAATTTGCCCCTAAATGTAGGCAACCAGCACTAACAAATTGTGCTGATGCCCCACTTGTCCCACTATTACCACTTCCATTTGCGACTTCAGTGGTTTCAAGTGAGAGGTAATAGGAGGGCAGGGTTGAGATCTGTTGGGTTTTTTGACAAAAGCTGGTTCTGCCTCAGTGCCAGTGATGGCCACATGTTTGTTAGGAGGAGGCTAGCTGATGGCTTCCAACCAACCTGTCTGCATGCTAGACACACTGGAGCTACACCTAGAGTTATGGTCTGCAGTGCGATTTCGTATGACAGCAGGAACATCCTCATTGTTGTCCCCTGCAGCCTGACTACCGACTTGTACGTCAGTCTGGTGAGTCGACCTGTTGTGCTGCCACTCATGAACCACACTCCAGGGGCTGTTTTCCAATATGATAACGCCCGCCCTCATACCGCTCTTGTTACCCAACATACTCTACAGAGTGTTGATATGTTCCCTAGGCCTACCTGATCACCCTATTTGTCTCCAGTAGAGTAGATATGGGATGTCATTGGACGACAACTCCAGCATCATCCACAATCAGTATTCACTCACCAAGTGCAACAGGCACAGAATTCCATCCCACAAACTGACGTCCAGCACCTGTACAATGCATGCATGTTTGCATTCAACATTCTGGCGATTACACTGGTTTTCAATGTACCTACATTTCGCATTTGCAATGGCTTTTATTAACCTGTGATCTTGCTACGTTAAGTGCATATATATGTCACCTAGACAAGTGTATTCTGCGAAATTTCATTACTCTACAGTAGCTATCTTTCGACGTCGCAATTTTTTCCGTTAGTGTATTTTGTATATTCACGTGTATGTGGTTGACATACTATGTACTCTTTTGATGTAAGATAACGTGTTTTCGAACAATATTTCAAAACACAGTCGGCGACCGTGAACCCCTCCTCCTCCCTTGTTTTCAATAGCCCTGAATAGGAGGTCTCTGGTTGTGACTCCGCAGTACAGTTCTTTATGCTGGGGCATTAGGTGGCTGCAGTGGGGTACAGCAAGTGAAAGCTCAAATGTTTGAAAGTTATACATCGAAATAGTCATAACTGCATATTATCAAAAATATGGCCAAAATTTTCGTGCAGGATCGATTTCTGGGACCCATATCTTGCAAGTGTGCGTTTTTCTCTAAAAATATAAGGTCAAATTGATGTTTCCTTGTGAGCCTAAATGCACTACGAGAGCCAAAGCATCTTGATGCAACTGGCAGCGCTCAGTGTACGCCTCTAGTCGTATAATGCATAAAGCATATGCTTTCTCTTGTTTGCAAGGCTGAAGGCTGTATCCTGCAGAAATTCTGTAAGAGTGGTCTGAATAAATTTCTTGTAGACAGCAACTGCGTTATGAGTTGGGGGCATATGGACCTATCGTGAATTTTTAAATTTATTGTCTAGAATCACATGGTTGCATACAACCCAAACTCTACGGCTTTCCGAAAATTCATAAGGAGGGTGTATCTTCATAGTTTAGACAAGAAGAGAATAGAAGCTTTCGAAATGTGCTACAGCAGAAAGCTGAAGAATAGATGGGTAGATCACATAACTAACGAGGAGGAATTGAATAGAATTGGAGAGAAGAGAAATTTGTGGCACAACTTGACTAGAAGAAGGGATAGGTTGATAGGGCATATTCTGAGGCATCAAGGGATCACCAATTTAGTATTGGAGGGCAGCGTGGAGGGTAAAAATCGTAGAGGGAGGCCAAGAGATGAATACACTAAACAGGTTCAGAAGGATGTAGGTTGCAGTAGGTACTGGGAGATGAAGAACTTGCAGGATAGAGTAGCATGGAGAGCTGTATCAAACCAGTCTCTGGACTGAAGACCACAACATCTTCATAGCCAATAGTAAGCAACGTTGGTGAACGAACACGTGATTTAACGAAGCGTCTAGCTTCTTTTCTGATGCCACTGGTAGATCAATGCTCACATTATATAGGTAACTTGGCAAATTTAATAAGCATCCATTTGGATTTTTTAGTGAGTCTTGATGTAGTATCAATTTTTACAAAGGTCCCTCTTGCTAAGGCTTTGGCACTAACTGACCATAAATTACAGGCAAACAGCACCGCTTTATTTCAGCATGATCTTTCTTCAACCTCTTTTATTTTCAGCCAAGAACCGTTTGAACAGACTGAAGACGTCACCAATGGTAGTCCCTTTGTCTCCTGTTGGATTTTATGAAGGGCTTCGTGGAGAGAGCGTTGGAATCTGTGATCCTTGAGCCAGCTGTATTTTGGAAGTGTGTGAACAATACTTCCATAGTGTGACCTCATGGAAAAGATAAATTAATACAATTTTTACATGACCTTGTCTCCATTTTGCATTGAATCGACAATGAAATCAAGGAAGATGGTTGTCTGCCTTTCCGGGACGTTTTGGTTACACAGAAAATTGATGGCTTACTCATTTAGATTTATACTTACAATCGTCAAACTGTCATCAGTAGTCGCAAATTGTGAGTCTGTTTAGAACGCATGCACACAGAGTTCACACAGTCTCCTATCCACATCGTGTCCGCCGCTCGTGGTCTCGCGGTAGCGTTCTCGCTTCCCGAGCACGGGGTCCCGGGTTCGATTCCCGGCGGGGTCAGGGATTTTCACCTGCCTCGAGATGACTGGGTGTTTGTGTTGTGCTCATCATTTCATCATCATCCAGGAAAGTGGCGAAATTGGACTGAGCAAAGATTGGGTAATTGTACGGGCGCTGATAACCACGCAGTTGAGCGCCCCACAAACCAAACATCATCATCATCATATCCACATCGTTTGTCTAAGAGGTCACCCACCTAAAGACTTAGCTGAGATAAAATAAATATTCTACCCAGTATACTGATATTGCACTACTAGTTAAAGCAAGATACTGAAAACTAGATAAAGCAGACAACACACCAGCAAAATCTCTAGTAGCTTTTCTTCTATTTGTTGGCAATATTTCGTTCAACATAGCCAGAATCCTCCAGAAATTTCAGATGAAAGTGGTTTTCCGCCCACCGTCTAATAATGCAGACGATCCTCTGGGATCAGTGAAAAACGATTTGTTATTTTTGGAAGGCTGAAATTTAAAAAACATCTTTCCAAGATGATACTACTAGCGTGGGCGAGAATTCGCGCACCTTGCAAGAAAGCTGCACCGAATATCAGCCCTGCACTCGCCAACCCAGTCTGCTGTTGCTGAACATTCTATCTCCACCGAGAATTCAACGGGGTATGATAACACAACAATTTTGAACAACTGAAACATCTTTCCAGCGTTCCATCATTAAATAATGCGTGGAAATAAGCATGAAGGAAAATCTTATAGCTGGCCGGCCTCTGTGGCCGTGCAGTTCTAGGCGCTTCAGTCCCGAACCGCGCTTCTGCTGCTGGAATCCTGCCTCGGGCATGGATGTGTGTAATATCCTTAGGTTAGTTAGGTTTAAGTGGTTATAAGTGTAGGGGACTGATGACCTCAGATGTTAAGTCCCATAGTGCTTGGAGCCATGTTTTTCAAATCTGATAGCTGTTACCAGATGGTTAATGCCTGCAACTCCATCATTTCCACGATTACCTGTGAATAAAGATGACACGTAACAACTATGGCTAATTGACCCTTGAGGAAAATGTAATGTGGTGCAATATGGTTTAAATCCAGCTGGCCAACATGTATTGCGTCGTGATGCGCTGTGACACACACTAGTTACATGTGTGACACGTGAAACGACAGAGAAGGTGCGTTGCTGATCACGTGAAAGAACAAAGAAACATGTTTTCTCGTCTCGCACAGGCTATGCCTTAAAAGTAAGCGTTGCCTTTCCTGGCCTTAAACTGGATGAAAATTGAGAACAGCGACTACAGAATAACTGGACACCAGGTTTGCGGCCTCACATCAGTTTTGGGAGTTGAGTTTGACAGTTCAGTCTTGGCAGTTAAGTTTGTAAGTTTACTATTGGAAGTTAATTGGAAGTTCACGTTAGGATGGAGAGTTATGATAATGAGATCACTCTGGTATGTACGATACGACAGTTCGTTTTCTAATTCGTTTGTAATCTTAGCTTTGTGATCATGACAAACTGTAGTGGCTCACATTGCAACATGGCAATAAGTTAGTCTGGCATTACAAAGTCATTCAGTAGATTTAAAAATCCTTGATCCTCATTACAGTCGTGAAGGATATAATCAACGGGCCTACGACAGTGCAATGTCTTCTAGGAGAGAAACACAACTACTGCAAGATACGAGGTGAGTGGACAGAAATTTTGCGACGTGTGCTTGAAATGTACAAGTCCAAACACAATTCGTACGTGAACTGTTAGCCTGTAGCAAACAGTCCATATGGGCGCGTTTTCAAAATCAATTTCGAATGGCCACGGTGGACGGGAACTCTGAAGACAATTTACAGTTCCACTATTCCAACAGTGGTGGCGCTGTCCAACGGGTAGTGTGGTCAGCCATGACTGCAGTCTTAACACATGTGCGGAACACACAGAGCGCGGTTGTCAACTGAAGGACAAGGGGAGCCTTCGTCAGTCTTAGGTGGCTCAGCTGAGGATAACTAGCAGGTACCTTGTCGAAACATAGTGGAGCTTAGTAAATGACGACTGGCTGCAAGCCCGAAATTTCTTTGAAAAATATAGACCTTCCAGTTATCTGTAGTCCAGTTTGTATATTAATATTAGACTAATGTTGGTATTTAGATTGAATTGCACCATGAGCATCTGACGCACCCCTAGCTTATCAGTCGTCAGAGTGCAAATGCCAGATTGGTGCCCCTCCCCTCCCCCCCCCCCTTCCCCAATGCTGAAGTTAAATTCAGCTGTGAACAAAAAAGATGGAAACACCAAAAACACAACACGTTATCATGCCTAGTATGTAGCAGGAAAACCGTTGGCATTCATAACAGATTCCAGTCATCTCGGAATGATTAATTACATGTCCTGTATGGTTTTCAAGGGAATCTTCCGCTACTGCACCTGCAAAATAGTGGCAACTTCAGGTGAAGATGATGGAGGTGGATAGCGATTACGCACCTTTCCATCCAAATTAGACAAATGCGTGTGGAATCTTATGGGACTGAACTGCTAAGGTCGTCAGTCCCTAAGCTTACACACTACTTAACCTAAATTATCCTAAGGACAAACACACACACACCCATGCCCGAGGGAGGACTCGAACCTCCGCCGGGACCACCGCACAGTCCATGACTGCAGCGCCTAGATCGCTCGGCTAATCCCACACTGTCAAAATTAGACTAAAAGGCTTAATAATATTGACGTCTGCTGACTCTGCTGGTCAAGAAAGACGCGAAAACTCACCCTCGTGCTCAGAAAACCTGGCCTGGACGATGCGAACTGCGTGAGTAAGGGAGGGCCCTGTCGTCTGAGGACACAGATTCGAAATTGCGAAACAAATATTGTACCATGAGATGGACGTAATCAGTCAAAATGGTCATACAGTCCTTGGAAGTAATCCGACCTTGGAGAGTAACCATGCGGCGCTTGGAACACCAAGCCCGCAGGTAATGTGAATTTGATAATGACAGCAAATCTGTCGCTTGTCTCCTTGTTATACTGAGTGCAAAAGAGCAGAGCATTTGTTTCCAGAATATTCGCGGAGAGAGACAGAGAGAGAGAGAGAGAGAGAGAGAGAGAGAGAGAGAGAGAACGCGAAAGGAAGAGGGAGACGGGCAAACTAACGCCGCCTCCTGCTGCTATTGTTCTTTCTTGGTATAAAAGAAACATGTCTCTGACTCTCGGGTCGGTGAACCAAAACAGAAAGAGTCAGCTGCTGCTGAACACCTCAGAGCAGTCGCCCCCCCCCCCCCCCCGGCCACCCCGCCACACACCCACCGTGATCCATGATGTGTGCCTTACAATTCCACATATGCCGCTCTGCGCATGTGTGGTGCTTAAAGGGACATTGGCAACGATCCCTGTCTCCTGCTATTATTATTGACATCTGCTGGCTTCCTGCATATACACCACGTGCTTACACACAGTTTAGCTTATGGAAAAGATCGGGAGGAAGAAAGATATTGTTTTCTGCATTGTACAGCGGCTCTTCATAAAAAAAATTTCTTCTTCTTTCCTCTTTTGATGCTAGATGTTAGCACTTTTGCTGCGGTAGGAAGGTGTTGATATGATGAGGAAAAGAAAACGATATTCACTCACACAAAACTAATAAAACGAAATGCTTTTCTGAGAACTGCTGTCAGTCGACGTTATTCCACCGAGCAGCTTTTCGTCTTTGCCATCGCTGCGTAATCAATCCTATTGTGGTACACCGGATAGCAGAAGTTTCTTATCACATATACATACACTATGTGATCAAATGTATCCGGACACCCCCAAAAACATACGTTTTTCATATTAGGTGCATTGTGCTGCCACCTACTGCCAGGTACTCCATATCAGCGACCTCAATAGTCATTAGACATCGTGGGAGAGCAGATAGGGACGCTCTGCGGAATTTACGGACTTCGAATGTGGTCAGGTGATTGGGTGTCACTTGTATCATAAGTCTGCACGCGAGATTTCCACACACCGAAACATCCCTAGGTCCACTGTTTCCAATGTGATATTGAAGTGGAAACGTGAAGGGACACGTCCAGCACAAAAGCGTACAGGCCGACCTCGTCCGTTGAGTGACAGAGACCGCCGACAGGTGAAGAGGGTCGTAATGTGTAATAGGCAGACATCTATCCAGACCATCACACAGAAATTCCGAATTGCATCGGGATCCACTGCAAGTACTATTGCAGTTAGACGGGAGGTGAGAAAACTTGGATTTCATGGTCGAGCGGTTGCTCATAAGCCGCACATCACGCCGTTAATGCCAAACGACGTCTCGCTTGTTGCAAGAAGCGTATACATTGGGCAACTGAACAGTGGAAAAACGTTCTGTGGACTGACGAATCACGGTACACAATGTGGCAATCCGATGGAAGCGTACGGATATGGCGAATACCCGGTGAACCTTATCTGCCAATGCGTGTACAGCCAACAGTAAAATTCGGAGGTGGTGGTGTTATGGTCTGGTCGTGTTCGTCATGGAGAGGACTTGCACCTCTTGTTGTTTTGCGTGGCACTACCACAGCACAGGCCTACAATGATGTTTTAAGCACCTGCTTCCTTCCCACTGTTGAAGAACAATTCGGGGATTTCGATTGCATCTTTCAACACGATCGAGCAAGTGTGCATAATGCACGGCCTGTGGCGGCGTGGTTACACGACTATAACATCCCTGTAATGGACTGTCCTGCGCAGAGTCCTGACCTGAATCCTACAGAACACCTTTGGGATGTTTTGGAACGCCGACTTCGTGCCAGGCCTCGCCGACCGACATCGATACCTCTCCTCAGTGCAGCATTCCGTGAAGAATGGGCTGCCATACCCCAAGAAAACTTACAGCAGCTGATTGAACTTGTGCCTGCGAGAGTGGAAGCTGTCATCAAGGCTAAGAGTGGGCCAACACCATACTGAATTGCAGCATTTCCGATGGAGGGCGCCATGAAGTTGCAAGTCATTTTTAGCCAGGTATCCGGATACTTTTGATCACATAGTGTACAATATCAAGTGTCTTAGTTACAACTTTACAATGATACCAGCCACAGTAGCAGTAAAAAAAAAGATTACATGATATCACCGCTGACTTTTCTTTCTTTCATTCTTTACCAGAATGAAGATAGTATTCGTAGATCCTCAAGGATTCAAAGATGATGCAAATAATATTGTGCTTAAACAAGCAGCTGCTATGCTCATAGATGGAAGGCACGTTATTGCAGAGGAATATGTCACTATCGCTAAAGCTGTAGCCTTTAGCAGTCTATCAAAAGAAACTCAGAAGATAAACATGACTAACACCTAATCACCATGAGCAGCGAGGAATGGACGCTGTGTCGTACTTAATGCGAGGAATACTTTGAGGAAGTTGTGCAAATGCTGTGATTAAGTTGCGGTGATGGGACAAGAAAAAGTAAAATGGACATCTTCTTTACTGGGTGTGCATCGTGGTAGTGTAGTAAACATGCGATCTTTCGACTGTCCCTCATTGAAAACTCTGAAAAAATCTTTCAGTATTTCTGAAGATCGACGTTTGGCAAAGACTAACGTAAGACTTATTATGAGGTGGAACTTTGAGAACAATAACAATTCCTCTTAGAATATATGTATATTCTTTCATTTTCTTCTCCTCCTTCATTTTTTCCCCAGCACTCCAGTCCGTATAAGCAAACGTTTTATCAAAATTCTGTCATTTCAAAGGTATATCGCCTTCCATAATGAACGGGTTAAGAAGAGAACGTGATGAAAGCAGCCATTACTCATGAGCTTCATCGACTTACCCGCTGGACATATCCTAGGAGGGCAATTATCACAAAAAGCCTTTAACGCAAACTGGTCCACGGAAACTTTCAAAATACGTAAAGTGCAAGAATCTATTCCGAGAACATATCTCCTCGAAGATTACAATTCTCAGTCCGTAGCTGGAGCTTTCTATGTTGAAGAGCTACAAAAAACAAAATATCTGTCAACATAAATTATTGAGAAACTTACACATAAGAAAGGAAATAAAGCTCTGGTAAAGTGGCTTGGATTCAGCAATACACACAGCAGCCGGATTAATTTGCAAAAATATGCGTAATTCATGTTGAGTTACATCTTACATACTCTGATTTAGGGGTGTGTACGTGTGTGTGTGTGTGTGTGTGTGTGTGTGTGTGTGTGTGTGTGTGTGTGCGTGCGC
Source organism: Schistocerca cancellata (assembly GCF_023864275.1). Lineage (NCBI taxonomy): Eukaryota > Metazoa > Arthropoda > Insecta > Orthoptera > Acrididae > Schistocerca > Schistocerca cancellata. The sequence goes on along the minus strand of NC_064634.1, from coordinate 139,501,857 downwards.
GCGCGCCTGCGCGCATCACACGTGCGTAGCCGCGCTGGGCTGCTGTCAAGCTTCCCGAAGGCTGCCAGGCTGGGCTGTGACGTCATAGGTCCGTATATACGGGACGGTGCTAGCCTTAGGTGCGTATATGATGCTCGAAAAGTGTGCCAAAACGCCCATTACTATACTACCAATGTGGACTACTCACTCGATGTCACCTGACTGAGAAATCCTTCAGGAACATCTCTGCACTTCTAAAGATGCCCAAGACCACTGTTGATGATGTGCTTATGAAGTGAAACGCGAAGGAACAACAACAGCTAAACTAAGACCAAGCAAACCTCATATTCTGACAGACAGGAAACAACTACCATTGAGTTGTTGTAAAGTATCACGTGAAGTCAGCGGAAGATATGACTAGTCAGTTTCAAGGTGCTATCAGCAGACAGTGTACGTCAGGTTACCTTCCATTCGGATAGCGGATGCACTCAGCTACTGTATGTGACTCATAAATTATAGAGTGCAGCAATCAGTCGTCCTTTTTGGATTTTTTTACGCTAATCCAGATTTCGGCTAGTAGCTAGCCATTCTCAATGCGCTATTTTTTTATTCTCAGTGCATGTAAGTCCCTGTTGTTCGGGCGTCAGTCACAGTTCTTTGAATACTATTCAGTTCAAAGAACTATGACTGACGCCCCAACAACAGGGGCTTACAGCATTGAGAATAAAAAAAAAATAGCGCACTGAGAATGGCTAGCTGCACTACTGGCCATTAAAATTGCTACACCCAGAAGAAATGCAGATGATAAACGGGTGTTCATTGGACAAATATATTATACTAGAACTGACATGTGATTACGTTTTCACGCAGTTTGGGTGCATAGACCCTGAGAAATCAGTGCCCAGAACAACCACCTCTGGCCGTAATAACGGCCTTGATACGCCTGGGCATTGAGTCAAACAGAGCTTGGAAGGCGTGTACAGGTACAGCTGCCCATGCAGCTTCAATACGATACCACAGTTCATCAAGAGTAGTGACTGGCGTATTGTGACGAGCCAGTTGATCGGCCACCATTGACCAGACGTTTTCTATTGGTGAGAGATCTGGAGAATGTGCTGGCTAGGGCAGCAGTCGAACATTTTCTGTATCCAGAAAGGTCCGTACAGGACCTGTAACATGCGGTCGTGCAATATCCTGCTGAAATGTAGGGTTTCACAGGGATCGAATGAAGGGTACAGCCACGGGTCGTAACACATCTGAAATGTAACGTCCACTGATCAAAGTGCCGTCAATGCGAACAAGAGGTGACCGAGACGTGTAACCAATGGCACCCCATATCATCACGCCGGGTGATACACCAGTATGGCGATGAAGACTACACGCTTCCAATGTGCGTTCACCGCGATGTCGCCAAACATGGATAGGACCATCATGATGCTGTAAACAGAACCTGGATTCATCTGAAAAAAATGACGTTTTGTCATTCGTGCACCCAGGTTCGTCGTCGAGTACACCATCGCAGGCGCTCCTATCTGTGATGTAGCATCAAGGGTAACCGCAGCCATGGTCTCCGACCTGATAGTCCATGTTGCTGCAAACGTCGTCGAACTGTTCGTGTAGATGTTGTTGCATTGCAAACGTCCCCATCTGTTGACTCAGGGATCGAGATGTGGCTGCACGATCCGTTACAGCCATGCGGATAAGATGCCTGTCATCTCGACTGCTAGTGATACGAGGCCGTTGGGATCCAGCACGGCGTTTCATATTACCCTACTGAACCCACCGATTCCATATTCTGCTAACAGTCATTGGATCTCGACCAACGCGAGAAGCAATGTCGCGATATGATAAACTGCAATCGCGGTAGGCTACAATCCGACCTTTATCAAAGTCGGAAACGTGATGGCACGCATTTCTCCTCCTTACACGAGGCATCACAACAACGTTTCACCAGGCAACGCCGGTCAACTGCTGTTTGTATATGAGAAATCGGTTGGAAACTTTCCTCGTGTCAGCAAGTTGTAGGTGTCGCCACCGGCGCCAACCTTGTGTGAATGCTCTGAAAAGCTAATCATTTGCATATCACAGCGTCTTCTTCCTGTCGGTTAAATTTCGCGTCTGTTGCACGCCATCTTCGTGGTGTAGCAATTTTAATGGCCAGTAGTGTACTAGCTGATATCTGGATTCGCTTAATAAAATCTTAAAAGAACGACAGATTGCTGCACTCGGTAATTTATAAGACAGTGTACGTGTTATCTCACCACCACATTTGCAGATGATTGTTTGCCAATTAAACCGATAAGGAGAGTTGTATCTTTCTATAATGATAAATGGAATTTATACTTCGTTAACGTAGTTGTGATAATATATGAGAAATGTGGCTCCATAGACCAACTGCATTTTTACGTACCTGATAAATACTTCCAAAGACGACCTTGACAAACCCAACATTCCTATCACTCCATTTCGAATTCAACCATAAATTCACAAAAATATCTTCAGTCGTATTCGAGAGAAGGACGAGCTTCCCGTGCTTTATTAGTTTCAAGAATTCACTGAAAAAATCTCCTATCAGCATCCATTAGCAAGCAGAAAATTATATACTGTACTAAGTGAACTCTGTATGTTGGCATTATCTGTTATAACTGTGTCATTCGTTACAATCTCCTTACAACGCTCACTTCCCCATTTCAAACGGGTAAAAGCATTTAAAAGCCCTACCGAAAGTCAACATTATGTTTCAACGTATTGGATTCTGTCCACATGAAAAGTTGTCCTTTTTCGATTAAACAGTGGCGAGACGTAATGAAAATACCGCCAGTAAATTCGCTTAGAAAGCCGAACTCATTATCACACAAATAAGTTGCTCTGAGACAAAGTAAGAAATGAAAGACTGATCATAATGTGAAATAAAAATCGTCAAACCTATACGTTGTGAATAATCAACTTAGTAAGTGCTCCGCATTGTTTTATTTTTTACGCCAGTGTTTCGACGTTAATTGTCTCAGAAGTCACTTGTTCTGAGGTTCTAATAACGTCCTAGTTATTGAAACACTTTTACAGCAATTAAATGCGATTAAATGTCTCCTATTACTTTTTTTAATCACAACGAATAGCACACCCACTATAAAATTGTAACTGTCACACCCAGATCTAGGGGGGGGGGGGGCGATGTCAGGGGGGGGCCAAATTTATATTCTTAAAGAAATAAGATCTTGTTTCACAAAGCGCCTATCATTCACCATATGTTGGTCTATCGATTATTCATATGATTTTGAAACGCATCAGAGTTGGCTTTTGAACATTTTTGAACACATTCTAAGTTGATTTCTGAATGAATTGTAATTTGATTTTAGAATGCGTACATAGTGTACGTGAAGTCTCTGCCAGGGGAATCCCCGTCGCATCTAGAAATAAAAATTTTTGCAGCAGGCAAAAGAGGATGGGGGTATACGAGCTGAGCCGAATAATCCTGAACGGATGAATGACAATCGCTGTTTGTTTATGTGGGTGATTGGGTGTACGAATGATCAGCGTTGATATAATTAGTAACAAAATCCATAGATTCAGACTACCAGAGTGGAAATAAACGACTAACAGCAATAACAAGTTAGAAGGATTACATGATATGTTCCCAATGTATCCAAGAAAATGAAATTTTGACAGAAAATTATTACCGGATCCCTATACTACTAAGGGCCAGTTGTACACTCCCCAGTTAGTACCCATGTAAGTTGTGTTCTTGGAATAGCGTGGAAAACGCGTTGTACGAACACGTAATAACACCTAACTGGAGAATAAACGAGAAATAACAGATCTGGTGGATCTGACACGTTAGTGAAGTTATCCGGAGAATACCTTTTGAGAATTGTAGGAATAGTTACAGAATTAACTCTGTTAGAACGAGAAAGGACAAGAAACGAAGACATCACAGAAATTATAAGTAATAATATCACGATTTCAAACTTACATAAAAATTTCATAGTACTATTTTTGATATCATGCTTGAGAAACTAGAGCACATATAATGAAATGTGGAACTATTCCCTAACATAATACGTTTTGCTTGTATTAGGCCTAATAGGCATATGATATTAGTGTGTGTACTGCGTATTAAACTGGGGACCAAGAAACGACGGAGAGCCTTCGTCCTCCTGTAGACCTCAGTGGTTCACAATCCCACAAAAGGCCACAGCAGTCCACCCACCCCACCGCCACCCCACACCCGTTGATGTTCGGTCCCCAGTCGACCCGACCCCCCCTCCCCCACGTCTCATACCAGATGAGTATAAACCCAAATAATTGCGTGGTAGAGTAATTATGGTGTACGCGTATTTGGAGACAGTGTTTGCGGAGCAATCGCCGACGTAGTGTAACTAAGGCGGAGTAAGGGGAACCAGACCGCATTCGCCGAGGCAAATGGAAAACCGCCTTAAAAACCATCCACAGGTTGGCTGGCACATCGGACCTCGACACTAATCCGGCAGGCGGATTCTTGTGGGAAGCAGCGCGTTAGACCGTGCGGCTAGTCGGACGGGCTATGACATTGCAATATTGGGAAGGTCTATTTCGTTTTATCCAGCAGAGAGCGGAGAAATAGACGTAATCAAATTGAGGAACTACACTAGTCTTGGGTAATGTTCGTATTAACAGCTTTTTCAGTATTAGACAACAACATTTTGATTACTCATGTAGCAAAACGTTTCACGAACTTTGATGAAGTAATAGATTCTTTCACAGAAAGGAAAGCTGTAAAGCTGTAGCAATATTAGAGAAAAAATGCTACCTAAGGGTTGAAGATGTGGTTTTATGTTTCCCATATTTAATTTTATGTCACACAAAAGAGAAAGTTGTTAGCTAATAGGCAATAAAAAGTGTAAGTTTTCTGAAGAGTTCTTATTCTCCCAGTCTGAAATAATCCCACCCAGTATTAACTGTGAAGTTATTTTTAAAAGGTTAGGATGTCCAACCGGCCGACTAGGAGCAGAAGAGACACCACAGGGAACTTCAATTTCCACTGTCTTGAGCATAGGCTTGATGACTTCTATTCCACTGAGCATAGCCTTGATTGCTTCCATTACAAAATACACTTGTTTGAATTCCACAAAGCGAAATACAGTAACGTGCGATAGAATAATGCTGTGTGAAGGGGCGTGGCACTGCACAATGTTTTATACACTAAACTCTTCAGAAAGATGTGCGCTACAAAATGAACATATTTTTGAAAATCGGTAGATCATGGGCTAGTATCCGTACAATACATTTTCCCAAGATTTTTTGGCAAAGTTATTCAAAAGATACCATGAATTATTTAGGATCAGCCGACTACTAATTGTAGTCTGTTGCAGCAACATCGGCCACTGTCACCATTGTTACAGTTCACACTTTTCTCCTGTGAGTACTACAGCTTCAGGGGACCGTCTTAAGTATGCAGTGAATTCACCCTTCAACATCTGTGGGACATCTCGTATGTACACGAAAACTGGCAGTCACATAGGCAACAAGACGACTGCGTAAACAAAATAAATTCACCATGTACCCCAGGTGCACAGACTAATCTTGCCTCTGGCCTAACGTGTTACTGGACCTTAATCCACATTTACGGTAACCGGTGCTAGCTTTAATTCAAGTTTACGTAATTGACAACGAGCTAAGCCACAATCTCGAGTCGCACACCTCAAGAGTAGCAGATAAGATTACGTCGCCGTACAAGTGTTAAAGCGGTGTAGGAAATCACTTCTCATCGATATTTTTAAAACCGTGGATCCTGTTTACAGCGAAACCACATATCTTCCTTTCTCACAGAACAAGAATAGATCTCACTGCATAACTTTAAAAATAACCTTGATAAAGAAGCCTCACTGGTTCCTATCGGACCTAGCAAACAGGTTACAAAGGATGAAACATCAGACTAGCCTAAAATTTTACTGAAACGCTTATCAGAAACAAAATACATTAATATAGTAATTCCTCGAGGTAGCACGTTAGGACCAAAAGTGTTCCTTATCTTCATCAGTGACTTTCCCGATAGTGCTTGTCATTGAGAAAAAATTTCTATTTGCTGATGACAGAAGTGTTTTATCACTTAGAAAACATGAGAACTCCTTGCAGAGAAAACAGAAAAAGGGAGCAGGGAAGTTTAGTGCTTAATGTCCCGTCGACATCGAGATCATTAGAGGTGGAGCACAAGCTCAGAGTGTTTCAGGAATGGGGAAGGATATCGGCAGTGCCCATTGAAAGGAACCGTCTTGCTATGTGCCAGGATCGATTTAGGGAAATCACTGAAAACCTAAATCTGGACGATCTGGCGCAGGTTTGACTGTCGTCCTCAAAAATACGACTCCATTGTGCAGACCACTGAGCCAGCTCGTTCGGTAAGAAGCCGTATGAAAACCTCAAGGAAATTTAGTTTGCCCAATACGCAATAAAGTTACAGGCTGCCAATTATTGAACTATATGAAATAAAACCGTCATCACCTCTGAACAGTTTGCTTTAGTACGTTCAACCTGCACGGTTGGGCGCGAGGTGAGATGACAATTAGTGTGCGCATGTGTGGTTTGGTTTAGCGACGAAGCCCACTTTCATTTGGATTGGTTCGCAGTAAGCAGAATTTCCGCATTTATGGGACTGAGAAGCCACTTTTCGCGATCGAGAAGCCTCTTCACCCTCAACGGGTGACTGCGTGGTGTGTAATGTTCAGTCGTGGAATAATTGGTGCGATATTCTTTGGTGGCACGGTGACTACCGAAGGATACGTGAAGTTTTTGGAAGATGATTTCATTCCCATTATCCAAAATGACCCAGATTTCGACAAGATATGGTTCATGCAAGACGCAGCTTGACCCTATCGAAGTAGGAGAGTGTTTGATGTCCTGGAAGAGCACTTTTGGGACCGCATTCTGGCTCTAGGATACCCAGAGGCCACTGGCATGGGCCTCGATTGGTCGCTATGTTCTCCTGATCTGAACACATTTGCTTTTTTTTGGGCTATATTAAAGATAAGGTGCACAGCAATAACCAAAAAACGATTGCTGAGCTGAAAACAGCCATTCAGGGGGTCATCGATCATCGACAGCATCGATGTTCCGATACTTCAGCGGGTCACGTAGAATTTCGCTATTCGTCTGTGCATCATCATCGCCAGTGATGGCAGAAATACTGAGCACGTAACCTAAATCCGAATATCTGTAGTGACGTTTACATGTTGAATAAAGTATGTGCACGCCGTACTTTGTAACTAATTTACGGCCTTTTATCATATAGTTCAATGATTGATGTGAGATACCTCTACAAGACTGAATGAATATTGATTGAGTTGTATGAACGCAAAAAGATACTTGAAAGCAGAATGTAATTAGCATTTCATGCCCTTAGAGTGATGACGTCGGTGTATAACAGCCAGTGTCTTCCAGTTGCGTGTTAGTCATATGTAGATTGCTTTCCTAGCCTTGGAATTATTTTTGTGTGCAATTCAATAATTAAGACAAAGGAATGGCTCTGAATTGCAAGAAATCCTAACAATAGTAAAATATGAAATTAAAGAAATATGATACTCTGTTAAGCGCCTAAACTCATTTCGATCACGAACCCCATTTTTCATTTTTTTTAAGTCGCTTATCTCACAGTAAATCGTCATAACACGAACTACAGAAATTGCAGTAAGCAGCAACTACAGCCAGCTAAATATAAGATTCTAACTACTATAAACTAACTACTAGGAGGCGTATGGTTAGCAAAAGAAAAATTTTGTTGAAGAGTACACATTTTATTTAGAAAATTTTACCTTATTCATGTGACATCCAGTTCTAAAAATTATATAGTTGTCAATAATTCCACTACCTAAATACTATCAACAACATCCATCCTCATTTTATATTTCCTTGAGTCTCACTTTGCAATGCATGTCCTACCAACACAGAGACTCCACTAAGAAAAATATGTCCATACACATCTCAATCCACTCGCTAACTGCTAGACCATCCAACCACAGTATCTCTTGCAGAGGTCGTAGATCGCTATCAGCGATATTAAAACAGTCTATAGCTCTGAAAATATACAACAGGCTACTTACACAGCCCCCCCCCCCCTGCTCCCCTCAGAAAATTTTGCAAAGTGTTTTGGGCAGTGGCCAAAGCTAAGTTGTTAAAATTTTTATATTAACAATATCAAATAGAGCAGATGCACACAAAGATTAAGTAATATGCTGTGAGCCAATAAGGTAAAAATTCTCCTCCTGATCCCTAAAGACAGTCCTAATAATTCATCACAAGAGAAGTGTGTGCCAGTTTTACACAGAAGGACTGAGCAGTATATGAAAATGCACAAGTAAGTAGTGGACAATTGTGCAGCCTTGAAGAAGTGTTGTTGTCCTCCCTTGAAGAAGTGTTGTTGTCCTCCTCATGAAAACACAGTGTTGACTCTTGGCATAAAGATTTCAGTTCATATTGGAAGATTGGTAACGGGCCCCAACAGAGCAGACCCACAGTAGCATCAGTCGAAGTCTTGAAGAATATCGGTAGTATTGGTGGGTCACCACAGAGCAAACCCACTACAGTCTTAGTGGAGATTGATAGTAGTGGGCCACCAAAGGTGCAGAACCACTTTAGTCCGTGTAAAGATGGCCAGAAGCAATCCATTGCAACTGTGTGGGTGCACAATTACAATTGAAGAGTATTGATGGTAATATAGCAAGTCTGTGAGCCAGTACTGTGTAGTCAATATTGATGCATATTACAAGTCCTTAAACCATCACTTGTGCACTCACTAATTTGTTTTTGCAATATTCTTACAACCTGCAATGCTGTTAACCAGTCCCTTGCTGAATTATCAACACATGTGCAATCACTAACACAGTCATATAGTCTCTGAGATTTGATACATATAGTATGACAGACAGACAGATGCGTGCAGTAAAAAGAATCCCTACTATTTACCTACATTGAAAAGCTGGTGTCTATTCAATGACTATTTTAGAGCATAAGAATACAATTACAAATGTAATGAAAACATCATTATAGTAAAGAACATGATAATACAAGTAACATCTGTAGTAACAGAAGCTTTACAAAAATAGTAGAAATAAGTATGTAGATGAGTATTACAGGAATTATGACGAAACATTAACTTGACACATGAGTATTAAAAGCAAACATAACAGAATAAATAATGTCTGAACATCTTCCTAAAGTAAAAAACAGTGCAAGAACAGAGATTAGGTTTGAGGATAACAGTATTCCTCATCATCATAGTGAATGCAGCTTAGTATTAGAAGGAAAAAAATTCTACAAAACTTATTGGATTCAGGCAAACACAAAGAGATAGGAAGAACACAGAGACACAAGGGTGCACAAAACACATAACGGAATAACACAAAAGGAAAGGATAGGATATGTTTTTCACATGTAAATGTTTAACGTATAAGTGTAAATGTAACATTTGATATTGTAGTACTTGTGGTGTGCATTTTATATCTCTGTTTCGTTTTCGCGTTTCAAGAATATCTTTCATGCATATCTCCTTTGCTTTTAACCAAAATTACTTCATTTCCAACCAAAACTTCATTTCATTCTCGCAGACCTCCCTTACTTCAACGTTTGTTTTCACTGAAAATCCTATCTAAGCATGCTATCTCTACTTATACTTTCAACCAGTGCTTATACTTCAATAGTTTTCTTACCTCATCATTCGTTTCCAAGAAGATCCTACCTAAACATGTTGTCACTATACTCTACTTATACCTGTTCATTTCCTCTTTCAAAATATATTGTTCCTCATTATACAATACTCTTTGATCAGACCTTTTCCTTATAGCTCCTCAATGCATTTCTTCCCAACTCCTCACAACTCGTTTTCTCATATAGCATACCCCCTGTTAAGCTAACTTAAATCTACTGATCTCAGATACATAAACTAGAGAACGAGGCAATGCATCAACACAAAAAATTAACACAAACAACAATGACAAAAATGCAAATTGGCAAAGCAAACAGCAGCGTATCTAAATTAGCAAGGCAAATGCAACATTACAAATAATATAAGGCAATATGCAGCAAACAAAAATAAATCAGTGGTAAAACTGGCTTAGCACAGTGACACAAAATAAAATTCAGGAGGACACTGTCTGACAAACAGCAGCATCACAAGCACAAAAATACTACAGTGAAGACAGAAATGCAGATAAGGGAAATATATGTGTAAGCTTACAACAGCAATTGTGCATCTGTGATCATCAAAACTATGCAAAGCGCTAACACAAGAAACAAGATCTGTACTATCTCTCACGTGAAATGTAATGATTCTATGTCACATGTTAACACTAACGTGGTGCACCACAACAACTTATTCTACCAAAAAAATTATAAAGTTCTTGAAAAAAAAACTATGTATGCAGTTTCTGTTACTAGTCCCTTCTCCTTCTTATTGTTCTTTCCTTTCCAAGTGTTCTTTTTTAAGAATGTGGATCATAAAATTATTATTTAATGGATGTGTTGACAGAAAGTGTTCACATTAGCATATGTATTGAATTTCATTTTTTAAAGCCAATGCTGCAGCGCAGCTAGAAACCATGAAACGTCCCCTTAGAACAATTGTACAAGACTGTGCTTAAACTGACACACAATATTTTTTAGCGCAACGCAATCTGACTTTCAAAAATCTCTACAAAAGAATGGCCCTCACTAACATTAACCTATACGTTTCACAAATCACTTACCTCAAAAAATCTTGGTTACTCGAACTACTGCAATACAGTGAGCGCCACTACTGCCAGCTAAATAAAAGATTCAAACTACTGAAGGCACTAACTACTGATAGGGATAGTTAGCAAATGAAAGATTTTGATAGAGAACAAACAATGTATTCACCTTAATAGTCATAATATATATATAGCAGTTCATGACATGCAGTCTTACAAATTTCAAAACTCCGCCATCTCTCTCCCCACATCCACCGCGCTGGCGGCTCACATCCAACTGCGCAACGCTACGTGCTGTTAACATCCAGCTGCCCAACACTACAATGGCAGACTGCACACAGCACAGCCAATGATTTTCATACAGAGCGCTACGTGGTGTTACCAATACAAAAACCTAAACAGTCTACTCCAACAAAAAATTTTACAAATTGTTTTGCGCACTGTCCAATACAGATTTGAAAAAATTTTTCATAATTACAGTAAGAAAAATATCAAATGCACACATTTATTAATACAATGTTGGTCAAAAGCTAAAATTTTCTCACAGTCCATAAAGACAGTCCTGATCATTCATCACAGTAAAATTGCCGTTTCTTTTCTCAAAGTCTGAGTAGTAAAAGACAATGCACATGGAAGTAGTGGATTTTCATGCAGTCTTGAAGAAGTAGTGTTGTCCTTCCAACGAAAAGACAGTGCTGACTCTTGACATGCTGACAGGTAATGGGCCACAACAGAGCAAACCCACAGCAGAGTCATTCGACGTTTTGAAGAATATTGGTAGGTAGGTCACCACAGAGCAGACCCACTGTAGTCCTGGTAGAGATAATGGTATTGGTGGGCCACCAGAGGTACAGACCCACTGCAGTCCTTGTAGAAATAATGGTACTGGTGGGTCATCAAAGATGCAGACCCACTGTAGTCCTTGTAGAGATGGCCAGCAGCCATCTGTTGTGACTGTGCAGGTGCACAATCACCATTGAAGAGTCTAGCGGATAATATAGCAAGTCCATGAACCACCACTTGTGCACTCACAATTTTTTTTTTTAAATGTCCTTCGAACCAGAAATGCTGTTATCCAGTCCCTTGCTGAATTATTAACACACGTGCAAACACTATCAGTCCCTACTTCTCACATATTGTCCATATACTATGACCAACAGAAACGTGTGCAGTGAAATGTAACTTACAAGTTACTTAATTTGATGAACTGGTGTCAATTACAAATTTATAACATAAGAATACAATAACAAAGGTACAAAATACATCATTAACAACATAACAATACAGATAAGATTTGTAGTACAGGCTTTACAAAAGAATCTAACTAACATATACATCAGTGTTACAGGAATTATGACATAAGTAAATACATAAAAGATTAGAATAACTTTTGAAACATCAACTTTACACATGAGCATTAAAACAAAACAGAATAAATAATGTGTAAGCATATTTACAAGGTAAATAACATATTATTAATGCCAATTATATTTGAGGATAACAGTATTCCTCATCATAGTGAATGTAGCTTAGTATTAGAAGAAGAAAAAATTCTATGAAACTACACAGAGACAGGAAGAAAACAAATACACAAGGGTACACAAACACATAGTGGGATAACAGAAAAGGAAAGGACAGGGTTTGTTTTCAGTGTAAGATTTGGTACTGCAGTCCAACCCAAAACTTCATTCCACAGATCGCTCCTCTTATTTCGACATTTGCACCAGCCAAAAAAAAAAAATTATGTCCAAGCATGCTTTCTGTATTCTGTTCACATCCTTTTTCAAAAATAATTTTTCTCCACTGTACACTACTTTTTTTGGCCAAACCATTTTCTTATAGCTTCTCAATGCATTTCTTCCAATCCATCATAGTTAGTTTCTTATATAGTCTACCCCTCTTAAGCTAACTTAAATCTACTGAGCTCAGATATATATACCAATGGATGAAGCAATGCAGCAGCACATAACAAATTAACACAAACCGCAAGGACAAAAAAAGGCAAATTAGCATACCTAAATACAGTAAATCTACATTACCAAGCAAATGCAACATTACAACTAATATGAGCCAATGTGCAGCAACAAGAAAAATAAATCAGTAGTAAAACTGGCTTAACACAGAAATAAAAAGTGAAATTCAGTAACACTATGCCTGGCAAACAGCAGCAGCAAATGCAATAACTTATACATAAACATGACATAGATCAAGCAGAAAAAATATTACACTAAAGACAACAATGCAGACAAGGGAAATGTATATTCACATCTTAATGCCTATGTAATTAAAGTGGTGCACCACAAAAACTAATTCTACAAAAAATTACCACTGTACTTGAAAAGAAAATTATATATGCAGTTACTGTTATAAGTCCCTTCTTATTGTTCTTTCCATTCCTAGAGCTCCTTTTTCGAAGAATGTGGATCAGAAAATAATTATTTAATAGATCTGTTGACAGAAAGTGTACACATTAGCAGATGCATTTAAGTTTATTTTATAAAACCGATGCTGCAACACAGCTGGAAAACAGATATCAAATGAAATAAGCAATTACGCAAACCAAAGCATAAAAACATCATTCAATAGCTATGTGGTATTTCCTAAGTCAGTAGCTCTCAACTCTCGTATAGTGACACTTGTCGATCAGGTTTGCAGATGTAAGAATATTTCCCATCAATTCATAAGCATTTCAGTAACGAGCACAAAGTACAATATGTTTCGAAGTAATGAGCGTGTCGTATTTGCAATGCTTTCTACAATGGAATGTCAATAGCGAGGATAATGGCCTCCTTTTTTCTCCCCCTGTTCCTCTGAAAGGCACACACTACTGGCTTTTTTTCCAGGCGACTGTCGCGCAGCTGCCCACGTAATGCATCGTGCCCATGATGCACTACATGAAGGTCACTTAACTTTCTTACCGAAATATTTACAACACCAGTTTGCAATACAGTGGCAGTCTCATATACAAAATTTCACGAGTCAAGTATTTGCATTGCAAATGTGTAGAAACAAAATCTTATGAATATAACAGTGTCCAAAAAATTTTCGCCGACATTGTGATACATTCACGCATTTACACACATTTCATAACTCTTAAAGTATGATTCTTGGTTTCCAACATCCTTTTCATAAATCAGAGTCCCTAACCACTACTCCTTATTCCTTACCTTATTACACATGTACATATTCGTCGACACATCAATCTTGCAGTGACACTTCAATATTTCATCATAATAAATACATAGCATAATCAAATTCCTCATATAGCATCAGCTTATTGATCATAAACATACCTCAACAGCATAATACACATCGTCGTCGTAATAATAAATCATAACAGATCAATCACATCTCAAAATCGTCGTAGCTTTCTGCAATAATGTCAAAACAAAAAAAAAAATTCTCTGCTCATTTCAATAGTGTCATCTACCTCAAACGTACTTTAAAAATCATGATCCCATACCAAATACATCATTCAAAGCTTTCATAGTATCACAACAGTTACGAAAAAATATGAACAGTTCACAAAGTACAGACAAAATACAGTTTCATAAGTGTGAAGTTATCCAACTGCGTAATTGTGTAAACATGTGTCACTGATGTAGTAAAAAAAAATGTTTGTCTCTCAGTTAAATGATCAGATAGCTGTGTAATTTGTGTGTTAGAGAAATATGGTACTGATGTGTAAAGTTATGTAAGCAAATACCATATTAGCTAGGGCTCCTTGTGCTTGCCAAACACATGGTACACAAAGTAGGCGTGTATCCCCTGAGGATTAATGTATAATACCCTCAGGTGTTACAGATTAAAGCAATGGAACGAAATGTATCACGGAAAACCTTTGTATCATTGTACTTCAAATATCTTTAAAAATAAATGTTTTAAGTACAAAATTAATAACTGAAATGCGTGTCCTGTAGCGCTAAATGTGCATTTTGCTGTAAGATAATTCTGTGGAAGTGTCTTCGTTATTGTCCTCCGAAAGCTAAGTTCTGCAGAAGCCAATGTACTTACCTCATGATAAACAAAAGTGAAATGCTTTGTGTATAGATATTGTAGTTATTATGTACAGTACCGTGATCAAGAATGTACTACACTGTAACGTATTGTTGTGCTACCAAACAAAAAAGGCTGTCTTATTGTAGCTACACCACAAAGTTACTGTTAAACATGTTTTACTTTCCAGAAGAATTCAAAAAAACTGTGCAGATATAAAGCAGATACAGCACAAAAGCAACAATGTAAATTGTGTCACATTAGTAGCGTCGTGATATAATTGTGTAGCTGTCAAAGAAACCAAGTGCTAAGTCATCTTTAATCCCACAGAAAGTACTTCAAATAAGGAATGTCTTTTCAAGTAAACCAAAATATTGCATGAAAATCTCATTAGCAGTGCCGGTATATGTTCTAAGTATATGAGCCTTATAGTCGTTACATGATCGTGCAACTAACAAGCAACAATGTACATTAACAACACTGTGTCGTCTGTTCACTATAACAATGCATTCGTAATTTCTGTTTAAATAAGTTCTCTTGGTTCTTGACTGGATATTTAACTTCAAACATTGTTGCATGTTAACAGATTCTAAGTCTGACAAAACATACTGGTAATGTAAAGTGAAAAGTTATATGGCAAAAACAAAGTTAAAAAGCAGATTATCTTCCAATAAACGGTTTTACATGTGAAATGTGGTGTAAATCTGTACTCTTCCTAGTACGCAGTGTTTCAACTTCGACGCAATTATCATGTGGTATACGTCGGTAAAGAATACTGGAATTTTTCTCAAGGTTAGCGTCTATGTAATTTTTCCCTGAGCCAGCCGGCGCACGTGGCTGCCTGCGGTGCGAGTCATTGTCCGTTTCTTTGTTGGCGCGCATCGTTATTGGGATTTGGAGGTCTAACTTCTACAAATTCACCTTGTCGAGAGGGCCCTGCTCTGTTTGAGTCCCGCCAGTTCTGATGCAATTCAGGTCTGTCGTTACGATCATATCGTCTGTCGCCATGTCGGTAGATTCCATAGTTTCTTTCTTGTCGGTCACGTGGTGGAGAATTTCTCCCTGAATCGTAACTGCGCGCTGGACCGTTGCGTCTAAAGTTATTCTGTCTCCCTTGATAATAATTATTTTGGTTCCCAAATTGTCTGTTTCTCTGATTGTCTGTGATAGTCACTACCGCGGAGAGGTGATCTTTCCCTGTAATTATTACTACTCTGCCAACGGTTGTCATACGGGTGGTGTCTGTTTTGGTCACAATTTGTGTTGTGAGAATAGCCTTGTCGTGTTCAGTTATTATTTCTTTCATCACGGAATTGCGACGAATGTGACCTGTAATTGTTGTGTTCCTGTTTTCGCATTCCGCGATTGTCAGTGCCAATTTCTAATTCTTGTGAGAGTCCCTGAAAAGCTTCAATGTCGTCTTTGCAACGTCCTGCCAAAATAGTATGTCATAAATGTTCAGGTAATTTGATTAAGCAAATGCGGATGAGTTCTGAGGGGCTGTATGGGTTTGACAGGTACTGATTCATATGCAACATGTCTTCAAAAGGCTACAGGTCTTTTGTCATTCAGATCATCATCTACCTTTGTAGATAAGTTAGTGAATTGATCCGAAAGTTCGGCTACTTTCTCCGATAGTGTACTTATTTCCTCAGTGTGTTTTTCTGAACCAAGTTTCAGAGTGTCCATTTGTGTTGAAATCGTATCTACTGTGTCCTTTAAGTTTTCCTGAGTTTTTGCAAGTTGCGTAACCGAATCGGTAGATGCAACTCAGTCAATTTTAGCTTGCAAGGTCTCATGATTTTCATGAACAATAGTTTGCAGATCTTTTATGGCTGCTTCGTGATTCTGTAATGTATTATCATGCCGCGAAAAAATAGGTTGGAAATGCTCACAAATTTGTGTTTTTACGTCATTACAGTCTTTTTGACATTTCGATTCGATTTTATATAACTCAGTAGTTAAATCTTCACGTGTTTGTTCAAGCACGGTGTGAAGATTTTGTTCCATTGATTCTAACTGTTGCTGAGTGTCTCTGGTGTTGTTCCATTGTGTCTAACTTTTGAAGATTTTGTTCCATTGTGTCTAACTTTTGTAGCCTTTGTTGTGTTTGTCCCATTTGTTGTATTAATTGTAATAACAATGCACTGGTGTCTGGAACATGTTCCTCAGTGCTTTTGGGCAGTGAATTTGCACCGGCAACATTCACATTTTGACAAGCAGAAAATGTGTCTTGACTTATTTGAGAAAACGGTGAGGACCCAAAGCCTGAATCTACAGTATTTGCGAGATTCTGTCCTCTCATTTCGGATTCCTGAGGCGAGCTGTTGCCGACCGATCGATCGATAATGCTTCCCTGTTCACTAATTGTTTCACTGTCTACGCCATTATTTGCCGCCCGCTCCATTTCCCTACGCACAATTACCAAATTACTGCTTTGAATGTCTGTTATTTCATTACACAGTGGTGCTGATAAGCTACGCTCGTCGTCACTATTATTTCTCAGTTTAGTTTGGAGCCTAGTATTTCGTTTTTCACACGCCATTATTGTCACAATATTTCACACGACAACACAGAAAAACACAATTTGAAGAGCAAAAATAAGAGAACACTAACATAGCACTGAAAATAAAATCTAGTTAATTGCAAGCGCAGCTGCGAAATACTTGGTGCAAATTTACATGCGTGCCACACCTGTTTTACTGTACAACAATGAAAGACTGCAACTACAAAGGAAATTCTCTCTGTGGTTACGCGCTAACAATAAACAAAATCTACACTAATTACACAAACTACAAGAAAAAATCAGAAGATTCCAGTGAGGTATCCTCGGCTAAGGGTCGACATATGAAACGTCCCCATAGAACAATTATACATGACTGTGCTTAAACTGACACACAATATTTTTAGCGCAACGCAATCTGACTTTCAAAAATCTCTACAAAAGGATGGCCCTCACTAACATTAACCTATACGTTTCACAAATCACTTACCTCACAAAAATCTTGGTTACTCGAACTACTGCAATACAGCGAGCGCCACTACTGCCAGCTAAATAAAAGATTCAAACTACTGACGGCACTAACTACTGATAGGGATAGTTAGCAAATGAAAGATTTTGATAGAGAACAAACAATGTATTCACCTTAATAGTCATAATATATATAGAAGTTCATGACATCCAGTCTTACAAATTTCAAAACTCCGCCATCTCTCTCCCCACATCCACCGCTGCTGGCGGCTCACATCCAACTGCGCAACGCTACGCGCTGTTAACATCCAGCTGCCCAACACTACAATGGCAGACAACAATGCAAACTAGCCACAGACTGCACACAGCACAGCCAGTGATTTTCATACAGAGCGCTACGTGGCGTTACCAATATAAAAACCTAAACAGCCTACTTACAACCAGATATTAAATTAAATAAGCAAATATATACAACGCAAAACATAAAAACATCATTCAGTAGCCATGTGGCATTTCATAAGTCAGTAGAAATTCTCTGAACTCTCACAGAGAGACACTTGTCATAATCAGGCGTGTAAACATTAGACTATTTCTCATCAATTCATAAGCGTTTCAGTATGTAGCACAAAGTTGAAACTCAAGCAAGTAATAGTGTACGTCATGTTTATGGTGCGTTCTGCAAAGAAATGTCAATAGCGAGGTCAATGACCTCACTTTTCTACAGCTATGCGAGCGGTTGCTGGAGTGTGACGAGCTTAAAAGTGGCTGAAGCAGCACCAGTAGAGTTGACAGGCAACGCAACAATGAGTCGTTTCAAGGGGGCTAGTACGCATTCCAGCACAGTAGAGCATTACGAGAAGGTCACATATACTCTTTACCAACATATTTACGACAACAGTTTCAGTTACAACGACAGTTTCACACAAACAAAAAAATTTCACAGGTTGAAAAATTCCCAGAGAAGTGTAGAAACGAAATCTCATCAATAACAGCATCCAAAATTTTCCGTTGGCTTTCTGGCACTCTCATTCACATATATACTCACTTTTCATATTGATAATAACCACATCTCGACATCACAATAAACGTTGTCGTCGTAATAATATCATCATAACACGTCAGTCAAATCTCAGAATCATCGTAGCTCCCTTCACCAATCTCAAAACCTCTAAAAATGATCTGGGCTCGTTTCAGTAGTGTCATCTACCTCAAACGTGCATCAAAAATTATGACCACATACAACAGACATCACTCAAAGCTCTTGCAGCATCACAAAGGTTCCGAAAATATTTGTGAACAGTTCACAAAATGCAGACAAAGTACAATTTCATAAATGCAAAGTAATCTAACTGTGTAACTACTTAGACATGTGTCAGAGACTTAATAAAAATCCATTTCTCTCTGTTAAATAACCAGATAGCTGTGTAATTCTATGTTAGAGAAATATGGTACCAATGTGTAAAACTGAATACGCAAATAGCATATTAGCTAGGGCTCCTTGTGCTTGCCACATGCATGGCACAGAAAGCAGGTATACCCCCATGAGGGATAATGTAATTATACCACAGATCTTACTGATAAAAACTGCAGAATGAAATGTATCACTGAAAACCTTCTCTGTATCAATAAATGATAATTAATTGAAACCCTCGGCTGCCGACAGGTGTTGTTGATACACCTCGATGGCGACAGTTGAAAATGCGCCCCAACCAGGACCCGAACGCAGGATCTCCTACTTACATGGCAGATGCTCTATCCATCCGAGCCACCGAGGACATAGAATAGCGCGATTGCAGGGACTTATCCCTGCTGAGGGTTTCAATTAATTATCATTTATTCTAGAGAAGCTGCGCGGTCATCAATGGTCTTTGGAGAACAGTTAGTATCTTCATATACTTCTCTGTATCATTGTAGTTCAAAAACATTTTAATAATGTTTCAAGTACAAAAAGTAATAACAAGTAGCTCTGAACTGTACTACTTGCTGTAAGAAAATTTCTGTTATTGCTTAACAATAAAAATGTGCCAAGCTCCCTAGTTATCGTCGTTCATAAGCAAAGTTCTCCAAAAATTAATGTACTTACCTTGTCATATACAAAAGTAAAGTGCTATGCGTATAAATGTCATAGTTACCACGTTCATTGCCGTGATCTTGGAAGCACTGTATTGTAATATATTGTTGAGTTGCGAAAATAACTGTCTCATTGTACCCACTCCACAAAAGTCATTACCGAAACGTGTTTTATTTTCCAGAAGAACGTAGAAAAACTCTGTAGACATAAAACAGATACAGCGTAAAAGCAATAATGAAAATTGTGTCATTCATAAGTAGCGTCGTTGTATAACCGTGTGGCTGTCAAACAAACCAAATACTGTGCCATCTATGATCTCTCAGAAAGTACTTTAATTGAAAATGTCTTTTTAAGTAAACCAAAATGTTGCAGTAAACCTCATTAGCAATATATGTTCCAAGAATGTGAGCATTATACTCGTGACGTAACCGTGCAGCTGACAACCGAAAATGTACTCACAATAAGACTTATCTGCTCCCTATAAAAGCATACTCGTAAAATTACTTTCTTAATATGTTCCACAGGTACTCAAACATTGCTGCATGCTAACAGTTTCTAAATGTGACAACGCGTAATAGTAACTTGAAGAGAAAAATTTTATATAGCAAAGACTAAGTCAGAAAGCAAATTATTTTTCAATAAACGATTTTACATGAGAGAAGTAGTGTAATCCTTTACTTTTCTTACTACGCAGAGGCTCACCTTCAACGCAGTTATCATGCGGTATACGTCGGATCCTGCAAGGTCCATTGCAAATCAGAAAGAATTTGTGACTCAAATGCTTCTTCTTATGTGACAATGAATGAGCTTTAATGAGAACTTTTTGACCAATGTGTAGTTTCTTTGCATTTGTCTTACCGTGTAGTTTTCCCCTTTTGTCTGCAGCAGAATTTATATTTTTAACAGCCACACCAATTATGTTTTTATGTCGAAGTTTACGTGTACTCGTAAAAGGTAAAAGCTCTCTGATTCTGTTCGGTGGTTCCTCATTCTTCAGTACAAGAAGAGGTGGTGCAGCAGTAGAGTCATGAGGTATTTCATTCAATAAATTTTGAAATAAGTGTAAGTATCTGTCCCAATACTGATGCTTCCAGTGACAATAAAGTCTGCAAAGATTATTAATTTCTTTGATACTGCGTTCAGACGGGTTACAATGTGGAGAGTACAATGAAATAAAAACAGGTTTGATTTTACGATTCCGAAGTGTCCAAATAGCAGACCTGAATTGTGGTCCGTTATCTGAAATGACCTTGTCAATATGTCCAACTTCACGAAAGAAATTTTTACCGAAGGCGTTGGATACAGAACGTCCAGTGGCTTTGTGTAACGTTGTAAAGAAACAAATTTTGAAGTAAGTTCAATAGCGACGAGAACGTACGAAAATCCATTGAATGTTTTAACAAGGGGTCCTAGAAGATCAACAGCAGCTAATTCTTTTAATCAAGTAGGAATAATAGTAAACAATGGAGCACGATGGGAGATGGTAGACGATTTAGCTATTTGACGAAGTTTGCAAATAGACAAAACTCTCCGAATTCTCTTTTCCTTTTTGTTAAAATAACAAGTCGTCTGTTGAATATGATAGCATTTTTGTGGACCAAAATGTGCGTAGCTGAAATGAATGTACCAGATGAGCTTATTAACAAAACCGGCAGGAATACAACGTACCCATAGCTTGTCATCAACAGCGCAACCTTTGAAGAGTACCAACTATGACGAACCTGAGTGTGTGTCTTTTCATGCCATTTACTTGCTTATGAGCAATGTCCTTCAAGATGTAGTGACGAAGTTTTGAAAATCTACTTTTTGAATGTAAAGAACACTGAAATTTTTCTCAAGGTTAGCTTCTGAGTTGCTTTTCTCAAGACCAGGAGGTGCACGTGAAAGTGTGTCCACAACAATGTTTTATGTGCCAGGAATGTAGATTATTGTGAAGCGGAATTCTTGCAGAAACAATGCCCAACGTTTCAACCTGTCATGAGTTAGTTTTGATGACATAAGAAATTGCAGTCTCGATCATCACTATAAACTTGTACATGTTTGCCAGAAAGAATGGTGCGAGTCATTGTCTATTATCTCTTCGTTGTCGCCCGTCGCTATTGGAACTTGGAGGTCTCTTTTCTACAATTTCAACTTATCGAGGGGGCCCTGCTCAATTTGAATCACGCCAGTTATGATTAAATTCAGGTCTGTCGTCATCACTATAGCGTCTGTCATCTTGTCGGTCATTTCTGTAATTTCTTTCTTGTCGATTAAGTGTTGGAGAACTTCTCCTGGAATCGTAATTACGAGGTGGACTGGTGCATCGAAGTCTTATTTTCTCCCTCAATAATAATTATTCTGGTTCCCATATTGTCTATTTCTACGGTTGTCTCTGTCACTCACAGTCACTACCACGGAAATATGATCTTTCTCTGTAGTTATTGTTATTCTGCCAGTCATTGTCATATTGATATGCAGTCTGACTGCTATATAGTGACAACATGACTTCCAATAATTAACGCAAAAGAACGGCCCTGATTGCAAGAAATCCTCAAAATAAAAAAAATAAAAAAAGGGAAATTAAAGAAATGTGAAACTACCTCCAACTCTTAATTGCCTAAACGCATTTCAATAACGAACACCATTTTTTATTTTATAATCACTTCACAGAAAATTTTCATAACATGAACTACAGGAGTTACAGCAAGCAGCAACTACAGCCAGCAAAACAAAAAGATTCTAACTACTATAGACTAGGTACTAGGAGGCATATGGTTAGCAAAAGAAAGATTTTGTTGAAGAGAAAACAATATATTTAGAAAATTTTATCTTATTAATGTGACATCCAGCTTTACTGTATGGTTAAATGATGATGGCGTCCTCTTGGGTAAAATATTCCGGAGGTAAAATAGTCCCTCATTCGGATCTCCGGGCGGGGACTACTCAGGAGGACGTCGTTATCAGGAGAAAGAGAACTGACGTTCTACCGATCGGAGCGTGGAATGTCAGATCCCTTAATCGGGCAGGTAGGTTAGAAAATTTAAAAAGGATATGGATAAGTTAATGTTAGATATAGTGGGAATTAGTGAAGTTCGGTGGCAGGAGGAACAAGACTTCCGGTCAGGTGAATACAGGGTTATAAATACAAAATCAAATAGGGGCAATGCAGGAGTAGGTTTAATAATGAATAAAAAAATAGGAATGTGGGTAAGCTACTACAAACAGCATAGTGAACGCATTAATGTGGACAAGATAGACATGAAGCCCACGCCTACCACAGTAGTAGGAGTTTCTAGCATTTGTAGACTTAGAGAAAGCTTTTGACAATGTTGACTGGAATACTCTCTTTCAAATTCTGAAGGTGGCAGGGGTAAAATACAGGGAGCGAAAGGATACTTACAATTCGTACACAAACCAGATGGCAGTTGTAAGAGTCGAGGGGCAAGAAAGAGAAGCAGTGGTTGGGAAGTGAGTGAGACAGGTTTGTAACTTATCCTTGATGTTATTCAATCTGTATATTGAGCAAGCAGTAAAGGAAACAAAAGAAATATTCGGAGTAGGAAAAAAAAACATGGAGAAGAAATTAAAACTTTGAGGTTCCCTGATGACATTGTAATTCTGTCAGAGACAGCAAAGGACATGCAAGGGCAGTTGAACAGAATGGACAGTGTCTTGAAGGAGGATATAAGATGAACATCAACAAAAGCAAAACGAGGATCATGGAATTTAGTCGAATTAAATCGGGTGATGGTGCGGGAATTAGATTAGGAAATGAGACACTTAAAGTAGTAAAGGAGTTTTGTTATTTGGGGAGCAAAATAACTGATGATGGTCGAACTAGAGAAGATATAAAATTTAGACTGGCAATGGCAAGGAAAGCATTTCTGAAGAAGAGAAATTTGTTAACATCGAGTATAGATTTAAGGATGAGGAAGTCTTTTCTGAAAGTATTTGTGTGGAGTGTAGTCATGTATGGAAGTGAAACGTAGACAATAAATAGTTTAGACAAAAAGAGAATAGAAGTTTTCGAAATGTGGTGCTACAGAAGATTGCTGAAGATTAGATGGGTAGATCATATAACTAATGAGGAGGTATTGAATAGAATCGGGGAGAAGAGAAATTTGTGGCACAACTTGACTACAAGAAGAGATTGGTTGGTAGGACATATTCTGAGGCATCAAGGGATCACCAATGTAGTATTGGAGGGCAGCGTGGAGGGTAAAAATCGAAAAGGGAGACCAAGAGATGAATACATTAAACAGATTCAGAAGGATGTAGGTTGCAGTAGGTACTGGGAGATGAAGAAGCTTGCATAGGATAGAGTAGCATGGAGAGCTGCATCAAACCAGTCGTCGGACTGAAGACCACAACAACAATGAGACATCCAGTTTTAAAAATTATATAGTTGTCAGTAAGAAATAATAAATACTATCAACAACATCCATCCTCATTTTTACATGTCCTTGCGTCTCACTTTACAATGCATGTCCTACCATCACAGAGTCTCCACTAAGAAAAATATGTCCATACGCTTCTCTGTCTACTCGCTAGCTGCTAGTCCATCCAACCACAGAATCTCAGAGCGTTGTCAGCGATATTAATACAGTCTATAGCGCTGCCGACATACAAACAGGCTACTTACAAAGAGGCAGACAGTATCAGGCATCCCCTAGCGTTCGATATTAGGTCCTATTCTCTTTTCATGGTTTGTCAATGATGTGTCACCAGTTTTATCCTAGTGTAAATTTCACTTGTACGCTGATGACACCCAACTGTATCAATGACCTAACGACAGCTATAGAGAATCTCAATACAAACCTGTGTCCACTATCAAAATGAGCTTAGGATATAACGTTCAACCTCAACTCATTCAAGCAGTACTGGTTGGTCGTTTTAGGCTCATTAGCCTGAAATATCGGGAATCGCTGCCAACTTTAACCCTAAATGGGACAAATATCTTTTCTCACTCAGCAAAGAGTCTAGGAGTAATAACAGATGAAAATCTCAATTGGACTGAGCACATAACTGCAGTGTGCAAAAAGGCTTCAGCATCTCTCCATTCCCTACAAAAATATAAAATCTATTCCCTCTTGACCTGAAAAAGAAACTCTTAGAAACGCTTATACCTCCAGTTATTAATTATGGCGATGTTATCTTGCAAGAACTTTCTCAGGAAAACTCACTGCACCTGACACTGATGAAGAATGCCTGAGGTCGTAACTGTGATGTTCGACTCTTTGATCATATATCACCAACATATACACAGCTATCCCGGCGGCGTGCAGACAGGTGCAGAGATTTCCACCCTCTCTGCCTTCTCTACTGTCTTATCAACGTATGTCCCTCACATCTCTCCTCGAACCTAATGCTATTATCTGAATAACACGGCAGTAACACCTGTTCCTTTCAAAGCAAAATCCGTTCTGTTCCACTCCATAATCCAGCCACTTTCACGAAGTTTTTCTCGGGGGCTATATCCCGATTCTGGGATCACGTCCTGCGTTATGGTAGAGAACTGAATAACACTCCAACTTGAAAGATAGCTAATGACATAGCTACAAAAGCAACAATAATGATTACCATTGTCACTGAACGCAGTCGTTACTCCGGTACATACTTCTTACCAATCAGATCTTCCTCATTTCCCAGCATTCGTGCTGGTGCAGTCTCCTTAAATTTCCTTTCGCAGAATTCGTTATATCAGAAAACATCTATTTTGTACACCTAAAACCTTTATATCTGCCACTATCATAATTGTTATTATTATTATTATTATTATTATTATTATCCCTATAGTGAGAGCAGCAGTAGTAGTACAAGTCCTGCCAGTAGTAACGGTGTTAGTTCAGAGTTATCATTGTTAACTCACATTGTCACTATAGAGCATCAAATCGTTTTAATACTATCTGTCGTATTCAAATTGTCATTTCTTAGTAAAAAGGGTACTGTTTGTGTAAAGCCCTGCTCCGATGCAGAATTATGTAGACTGTGCGTTGTGTCTTAACCAGTATAGAGAAATGCATGAATAGTGCAGCATTAGCTTTTCTCAGTAAACAATTCTTTTCAAAAAGTACTTTAAGAATAAATCGATTGAGATAGCATTGTTTTGGACAGAATGGCCTTGTATTCGGGAGGATGATTGCTCCAGTCTCCATACAGCCATCCCGATTTATATTTTCCAAGATTTTCCTAAATTACTTGAGACAAGTACTTGGACTGTCACTACTATAAGTCACTATCCTTAAACTATCGTGTAACTACTTAAATGCCATTTGAATGAATGAAGTTCTTTTTTAACTGTATTACCATGAAATGTCCACTATTCTTACGGAACTGACACGCTGATGAATGAAACTACTACGTCCATCACTACACCTGACCGAAATTTTATAACATGCAATATGATTCTCATTTGCCTTCATTTTCATCTATATATTGCCATTTCATATTGGTACTGGTTTACGTATACGCGTGCGGAACCAGAGTGGTGCCGACGTCTGAAGTAAAGGAAAAATAAAATCATCAGCTGTATATTTTGTCCATCAGTTAATTTCCTTATGTCGCCACTGAGGGAAACTGAACTCCCTCAAGGTCTACCCTAATCGCTGAGTTCCGCGCTTCACCAATATATGACACTGTTGCCAGTTTTCTTTCTCAACATTTGTCAGTCACTCTCCTTTTGCGTCGATATCTGCTACTGGCGGCCCTCCTTTCTCTTAACAAAGCCACACTTCACTTGTATCCGCTGGTGTCTGCTGATTCCTCTTTGTCAGCTATAGAGTATAATCTTGCTGGTCTACGTGCGTAGTGACTTCACTTTACTTTACATGTGGCAAGATCCTTATCAACCATATGCCTGCTCTATGGGCCTTTCCATTTCTTCTTTCTGTTGAGCACCCAGTTTATCCATTTGGTGTTGCTGCTCATCCTAGCTGTGCCCTCCCACCAAATGCTAGGTCTGCCTCTAGCTCTCTTTCAATTTACTGTTTTTCAGAATGTTAATCTAGGTAGCCCATTCCCTGTCAGTGTTGTTATATCGCCTGCCCAGTTCCGCCTCTTCTTCAGAACTTCAACGATGTTATGGTGTTTGTACAGTTCCTTTAGATCTTCATTTTCTCTTATCCTCCTTTCCACGTTATTTTCATCGTATACATACTTTAAAATTTTCCTTAGTATTTTTCTTTCGAATATTAACAGTTTACCTACTGTAACGTAACAGCTTAAATTATTAAAATTTTTGGATTAAACTATAATTACAGAAATGGATACTTGAGATATCAATGCATACATGCTGTGCTAAATGTCTTTCACAAACCGTTTGAAAGTAAATGAAGCAATAAACGCTATTCAAAGAAATCAAGAATATAATAACGAATGTTTATTATAGTCATTATGACTAACATTTAGAGATTATTGGAAAACGTATAATACTTTTGATAAAGCTAGTAAGAAAGTCGTGGGTGCTCTCAGGGTTTTCAGCTTGCATTTGTGTGGATGACCTTTGCGCTGAGTGACACAGAAAGGAAGGAACAAAACGAAAAGGTGACAGTCGCCGATAGAACAGCCTGATGTGCATTCATAACTGTCTCATGGTTGGCGACGTTAACATTGTCTGAGTGCTAGAACTGTACATATCCGAGTTGAAAATTGGTGTGGAAGCGGCTCCTGTGTCGTAAAGCCGTCTCAGGAAATCACAGGTTTTGGAAATAAAGATTATCCAGCAGATAATGGAAACTGGAGCTAATGGAATATCAAGGAAAATGACTACTGCAAGCAACGTGGTAGTAATAAATCAACTCCACCTCAAATGAAACATGAAGAGCATATCCAGTTATCATTCTGAAATCTTCAGCTACAGCACCACAACAACTACAATAAGCAAGGCAAGAAGTTTTATTACATAGAATAGTACTGAATATTACAGTCCACACTCCGTACGCAATTAGTGAACAAAACCAGATGTCTAAAAACATTCTCGTAAATTCGTTATCCTGAAGACATAAAAAGAGTCTTGTTTCCTTGTCACTGTTTTTAAATAGTTAATTATAAATCTCAACGGTCAAAGTTTCGACAATCATGACAATAGAAAATTGTTAAGTGCTGCTATAACAAATTTTACTAGAAAAGGCAGTTTCAAATCTATGTTTGTCTCAAATTTATTAGCCGGTTTGCTAACTTACTTTCTGGTTTAGATCTTGAGATTAATTTCTCTTATTTTCCAGTTATTTAATTTTCATTAAATCATAACTGCAACACATGTAGATGGTAGCCATTTAGCTATGTAACAATACACTAACAATACAACATCTTACATTGTATCCATCTTTATTCCAAGTAAAATACAAAAACAAATAGCACTAAAGTAAATTCTTTTCACTAACAGTTAAATAGCTTCTGCAAGAATAAAGTTAAATTGCTCCTACTCAGCTGGTGACCGTAAATCTCCATATAATTAGTATCTTTATACAGAGACTGTCATGTAGTAAGATTATACCAGTCTACAAACAATTCGCTACAGTGATGATAAAACTACAAGGCAGGCAGTGAAGCGCTTATTCAGTGAAATATCATTTGTTGAGTGCTGAAATTATTGCACATCAAGCTCTGTTGTCCTCATTATACCTTGGAGAGAGATTCGATGTAAAATTAGCTGCCTAAAAAATTAACAATATATTCCATTAGGGTACACATGGACAACAAGTAATTAAATGGCTTTATAGTAATCTGAATAGTAGTAGTTACAAAGTGCAGATCAAATGCCAATAATCAACTAGGTGAGTAAAGGCGTCTGTTTTCTGGGAGGAGAGAGGGTGTCTTGTTAGACGACTTTTTGTTGACTACATGGAGGAGTGGCCGCGTTGTACTCAACGCTGCCGTCTAAGAGAATGAATAACTGCCTGGTTCACGTGGCGCTTTAGCTGTCGAAACACTTGCTTTTCAGTTACTTAAAATAGTATTGTGTATCACAGTAAATAGTTTCAAAAGCAAGTACAGCTGTTTTATTAGTTAATAATTGCTATTTTCGTAGATGAAAAAAATACTTTCCCTGCTACGAAAAGATTAAAAAGTTCGGTTACATGTGATTCATCTAATTTAAAATTGTAGACGAATCAGTCGCATGTCTTACAAGCAACTTCTAAGACTTTTTTTGGTGAAATGGACGTAAGTTCAAGAACAAAATTCCAGAATTTGGTTCTGTACGTGATGACAAGTCGTAAAGCAGTGGATCAAAAGCAGTTCAGGATTATACAACAGTTAGTATTAATTGCATTAGGATACTAGTGAGACAACAAAAATAATTAAGTATGATAAGTCCTAACAATAACCAGGGGCGGAAAAATTAACATGGAGCCAGAGAGCGTTAGAAATAATGACGCATTGCAAGTGGCATATCAACAAGTGGAAAGAGTTCAAACAATAGCCAACAGGGGACAGCAGTATTGAGTGACGAATTCTGGGGAGGAACGGAGGGGGAGGGGGAGGGGGAAATGCCCCCTCAGATATTAAAAAGCCCTATAAAAAATTCATATCTATATAATTAAAAATCAAAATAATGTATGAACTTAGAATATTGCCTGAGATGGAGTAATGTAATAACTATTACCCTTGTTTTGAAAGGTTTCAGCTGTGTGGCAGGCACCTTTTTACAAAGTTTGAAATCAATAATTTGCAAGTCGTGATAGCTCTGCATATATTGACTGGGCAAAAGAGATTTAAATAAATAGAAAGATTGCTGCCTGCTACACACTATGACAATAGTAATATCTCATTGTTGTAATAAACTTTTACTTCTTGTATGTAGCTATTTTAACAGTTAGTCAATCAACGGCTTACTACCATTGAAGAGCGATATGACTGTGCAGTGTGTGTGTGTGTGTGTGTGTGTGTGTGTGTGTGTGTGTGTTCTTCATTAATTCGTCAGTAAAAAGAAATGTTAGTGCCCAAATACAATGTCAAAACCACAGTATTTATTTGCTTTGTATTCTAATAAAAGAAAGAGACATCGATGAATTCTGATAAAAGACATAAACATAGATGAGTATGAGTCTGTTGAAAGAAATGCTAGTAAATGTGATCGTGACTTTCCCAATGAATCTTCAATTACTCTTCCTCATTCTTCAAATGAAAAATGTAGTATGTCGACCCATCCTTCAGTCGTCATCCTAAACAAAATTTCAAATGGAAGATTAAATACGAGCAAAAATGGGTGTGTAAATACAATTGGTTGTACTTTGGTAGGGATCATGGAGGGGACTTTTGTAAAATTGTGTGAAATGCATTTAAAAAATGGCATCGAAGCTCTACAAGAAACTGAAAGAGTGTTCCTTTCTGTACATTTCATTTCACTAAATTTCGAAAAGCTACTGGAAGCATGAGAAAACTGGAAAAGTGCACCAAGTGAGAAGAACATGAGAAATACGTTGCACTTGAAAATTGTAAATTGTCAGTTCGTCAATTGCCGCCACCAGCTGTAGGAATGAACATCCTGTAACAAGACTGTCCAATTCATAGCCAGATAATTTTAAAAAATTAAACTGAAAAAATGTTAAGCTCCCAAAGTTCGTATTTCCTTAGTTTTTTTCCACCACACAGCAAAACATGAACCTCTAATTCGTAAGCTAATACTAAAAGGCGACATTAACATTGAAAAACTCAGTTAAATTTTAAAGTTAACGGTCCACACATGTTAGAAGTTACACTGCTTCGGAATTATTAAACTTCATTGGTGAGATTTTAGGCAATGAAGATGAAAAAATTCTCCATGAGAAATAATTTTCCTTTGTGGCAGACGAATCCACTAGTGTTTCTAATCAAAGTGAAATATCTTTACTGGTTCTTGATGTTGCCCTATCTCCACCTTTTGAAGTGAAGGCAAGGATTTTAGTCTGGTTGAACTGATTACTACAGCTGAATATATTTTTACAGCAATATTGACAGTGAACTAAAGAAATGAAAAGTTTCTTATGGAAAGTTAGTACCATGCTCTTTCAGTGGTGCTCCTAATTTTAGTGGTGTAGTCACTGGGGTCCATACTCAGCTGTTAGGGAAAAGAGGGACACGAGTAATTATACATTCAATGCAGAGGACATGATTTTCCAGTTGCTGTCACCAACTGTAAGAATGAATATCCTACTCGTATAATAAAATGCACATTGTATATTGTTAAGGGCATTCATAAACTTTTTCATAAACGGAAAAACTACTGCGCTTTATAACAACCTCTTTTAAAAATATCTGAAGCCATTGACATCTGCTGGTCAGGTAACTATCGCACGGTTCATGCTGTATTCCTATGGTAGAAGTTCATTATGATCGCATGTACACAAGGATGGTGTGGAGTTAACAAGTTTGGTTGGATGATGTTATAAATGATGAGTTACAATATCATTTTTTACAGACGAATGGAAAAACTGGTAAAAGCCGACCTCTGGGAAGATCAGTTTGGATTCTGTAGAAATGTTGGATCACGCAAGGCAATACCGACCCTACGACTTATCTTAGAAGCTAAGTTAAGGAAAGGCAAACCTACTTTTGTAGCATCTGTAGACCTGCAGAAAGCTTTTGACAACGTTGACTGGAACACTCTTTAAAATTGTGAAGATGGTAAGGGTAAAATACAGAGAGCGAAAGGCTATTTACAATTTATACAGAAACCAGATGGCAGTTGTAAGAGTAGAGGGGCATGAAAGGGAAGCAGTGATCGAGAAGGGAGCGAGACAGGGTTGTAGCCTATCCACGACGTTATTCAATCTATATATTGAGCAAGCTGTAAAGGTAACAAAAGAAAAATTTGGAGCAGGAATTAAAATCCCCAGAGAAGTAATAAAATCTTTGAGGTTTGCTGATGACATTGTAAATCTGTCAGAGACAGCAAAGGACCTGGGAGAGCATCTGAACGGAATGGCAGTGTCTTGAAAGGAGGATATAAGATTAACATCAACAAAAGCAAAACGAGGATAATGGAATTTAGTCGAATGAAGTCAGGTGTTGCTGAGGGGATTACAATAGGAAATGAGATATTTAAAGTAGTAGATGAGTTTTGCTATTTAGGCAGCAAAATAACTTATAATGGGCCAAGTAGAAAGGATATAAAATGTAGACTGTCAATGGCAAGGAAAGAATTTCTGAAGAAGAAAAATTTGTTAACATCAAGTATAGAGTTAAGTGTCAGGAAGTCTTTCCTGAAAGTATTTGTTTGGAATGTAGCCATGTATGGAAGTGAAACATGGACGATATGTAGTTTAGAGAAGAACAGAATAGAAGTTTTCGAAACTTGGTGCTACAGAAGAATGCTGAAGATTAGCTGGGTAGATCACGTAAGTAATGAGGTACTGAATAGAATTGGGGAGAAGAGGAGACTGTGGCACAACCTGACTAAAAGAGGGGACCACTTGGTAGGACACGTTCTGAGGCATTAAGGGATCACCAATTTAGTATTGGAGGGTAAAAATAATAAACGCAGACCAAGAGATGAATACACTAAGTAGATTCAGTCATTGTGCCTTTAGTGAATTTCGACAACACATTAAATGCTGTGTCAAATATAAGTGACATTTTACAAAACCATCACTCAAAATTTCAACTCCCTATACTTGTTTCTGGAACTATGGGACATTGAAAATATATCAACTGTCTCTGCGCTCCAATGAACATAGTGCAGAAAATGAAACATTAAATAAAATTTAAAGATTACAAGTGGATGAAACAGAAGTTAAAAGTGGGTACGAGGAACTAGAAACAAACTATGAGAAATGCAAGGAAATTAGTGAAAAGTGTGACTAATGAATTTGGGTAAGAGCTCAGTGCAAAGCTATAAAATTGATAGATCTATGTGCATATTTTGAAATCTTTAAGACATTTTAAGAATTTTGTGATGATGTTTCTAAAGACCTGTGCTTGACATTCGGACTTTAGAATGCTGGTGCACTCTTTTAAGAACGTTCCTCATAATAAATTAGATAATTTGTCTTTGATGTTGCTTCTTTTATCTTATGGGCTGGCATCAGCATGAACCTCTAAGGACACTCACTGAATGGATGCTGTGGATTTTTGTTTCCACTACCAGTGTATCAAGGTCCTGCAGCGCAGTGAATAGGTGATGACAAAAGTCAGAAATAGGATGGATCAGGATACACTTCAAGCTTGTTTGAAGGTGTCAGCAGAAAGGGATGAGGAGCCCACAGAAACTTTCATTGATGATGTCATCAAAAGATATGCTGCGAAAATGCCTCTAAGCATTAGTTGGCTATAAACGTATGTTACTGTATGCAACAACATTAATTTATTGATGCTCTTAAAATTTTATTCTTTTAGATGATTAACTTAGGCTACAGATCGTATTGGTCGTTGTTTCTCCGTTGCTAAGTAAAACTGTTCGCTCTATATGACGCGAGATCCACAGATACTCTTTAACAATGTCTTAATTATCTTGAGTCGTAATATTATGTATGTCCAAACCTTCCTTGTCACAACTAACCGTCCACGAATTTACTTCCAAGTTAAATAGTCACTGTTCATTACCTTCTGATGAGCAGTTACCAAATATTCATAGAATGATGGAGGCGACATGTTGAATTTCCACTTTTGATTAACAATTTTATTGTTCCTTTTCGCTAAATACTTTATAAACATCACGCCACACGCACACACGGTTAATTAGCACTGGCAGTCCTGTTAGTTTCAAGTATCGTGATAATTACGACAGCTTTAACCCTCGGCGTAATTATATCTTCTTCTCCATGTATTCGTGTCAATGTCTCCTACTCGAGACTAAACGTGTATTATAGTCTTTTGAAACTTTATCCATTCCTTTCTATAAGTTCACTTATATGAATTTTGAGTCCAATATTGCCTACTTCCGTTAATAAAGTCCAACAACTCGGTACACACAGTCAGCATACTATCGCGGTTCAAGTATCTAGTCTGAATATCAGTTCACAAAATCCGTGCATCTACGTCACCCAACAACGACTCTTGAAAGTAAAACAATCACGTCGCGCTCCGTTCGCTCAACTATGGCAACAGCTGCTCTCGAATGACTTGATAGCACGATAGCTAGCAAGCGACTTTTTCCGTGAATGAGTATTGTAGACGCATTGAATTTTTTCGTTGCGTTTACAACTCTCTTCCACATAAAAGTTATCTCTGACCGACATTTCTTTTGACTTAACTTTCATGGTATTAATTTGCAATTATTACTTAGATGTTCGGCAAATAACTAAAGATGACCTTTCTTTCTTCTTCCTTACTACCAAAACACACTCTGTAATGCTTAATTTTGTTGTTTATCAAGATTTTCTGGTGTTATATCATCGGCAAAGTTGTCGTATCTGTCAGGATAACTTTTCCCTACTTTACATCATGATGTTCTTTTCTAATTGGATTTTGGGGTTCATTAGGGTGTTACACCAGCGAAGAGTTAATTCCCAAAAGAAAGAAAATGGAAACTAAAATAATAAACGCTGTAGATGACATCTTAGCGAAGTTCCAGACTCAACTAAAACAAAAAAAGGGGCGTCAGCCACAATTACATCACAGGTTAGAGACAAAATTTGGGCACTCGCACTAGGTCAAGCAAGGCTTCATGGACAAAATGATGAGCTCAGAACAGAAAACGCCACACTCAGAAAAGAACAAGCGGTTGCAAACGCACCAGATGCCCAGGAACGCATTCAGCGCATGGAACAAGAAATAGCGGAACTCAAATCCGAAAATCAGGGACTAAAGTCAGAAAATAAACCCCACCCACTTTCATTTGCAGCGGTTGCGGCTGCCGGTCCGATTGCAAAACCTAAAAGCAAAGTACAGAAACGCATTCAACAAACAAAAGCTAAAAGTCCAGCACACATTTCTTTAAATCAGATACCAACCAAGATGCGAGAACCATTAAAGAAACCAATACTAAAACAATTAACCCCGAGCAATACAAATTAAAAATAAAATCAATCAGGTCAACAGCAAACACCGTTATAATTGAAACAATCACAATTTAACAGCACAGCTTAAGGGCATTAGGTGTGAAGGCCCCAAGAACTTCAGACCCCTGCTGGCAGTGCACCATGTCTCTATATATTTAACTGATCAGTAATTCTTAAAAGGGCCCTAAAAAATAAACCTGAGTGAACACATTACTGAAGACGAGTTCGATAGCGAAGTTAAATAAAATTTAAAACAGGGCAAAAGGGTAAAAGAACAGTAAGCAATATTCTAGAAGTGTTGGCGAGAATACATTACTTATGCTTCAAAAAGGAAGAGTTTGTATTAATTTTGTATCTTTGTATATCAACAAGTTTGTTGCTGTACAAAAATGTTTTAATTGTTGGGGCTTCGGTCACCCATCGAAGCGTTGCGTAAAGGATCCAGTATGCGGGAGATGTGTAAAACCGGGACACAAAATGTCAGAATGCAGGCAGGAGAATCCCTTAGGGTGTATACCATTCAAACACAGAAACAGAACATACGATAAGACAGGGGGTCAGACTGCCCTACATATAAACAGCTCTACGAAAGGCAAATACAGCGCACTGAGTACGATTTTCTGGGCAACGTCCATTAATAAGCAGTGCTACCGTAACTGTCAGAAACCCACCCCGTTAACACACGCAGGAACAGACGTAACTAATAACACAAACAGGCAAAGATACAAATCGCCATCGACTAGGATGAGAGGTTGGCGGCGAGCCGTTGCCTGGCGGTAGCATTTGGAGATGTTACAACCCCCAAATGCAGACACTAATGTAATACTTCAGTTCTGGGAGACATAGTTTAGGTACTTCAGCATTACCGACTACATAAACGATATGTGCATGCAAGGTGCAATAAAAAATACGAAGTTACCAGGCACCTGAAATATCACATTTTTCATTGGGCCATCTTCCAGGCTGGTCTCCTTTTACGAGTTGACGAACTGGAAGACGAAATACTGCGAGATAGTACAGAGAAATGTAACGACGTCCTTGAACATCCTGAGAATGAAGAGTTCACAAGAAATCCAACACCACAGGTAAAAACAAAGACAATTGCACACTACCCGCGCAACAAGTAGAATATGATACAACCAAATGTAGACCCTACACTGCACCAGTTCGTTTTGTTTTCGGGGGTAGCACACACAGTCACTACGAAAAACAAAACAGTAAGGTAGCTGAACAGTTTTGACACACCCTGTACCGGCACAACATCAAACGCAACCACCCCAGAAACGGACATAAAAAAGTCACCTTTCACGAACAAGTCCCCGATAGACATCAAAAACAACAAGTCACTATCAGGGGAAAAGCTCAGCGAAAACACAAACTCCACATTACCAGAAACCATAAAGCAGGAAAGACATGTTGCATTACAGAACTACTCGAAATCGGAGCAACAAGCAACCAGTCAACACCAACACAACACCCATCAAGGACCCCAAGCAGAATAGCGTTAATCAAGTAAACTACGAAAACTTGGAAGCTAACCTACGGCTTAGCAGACTAGAAAACGAGGACATATTTCAAACAGCTCTTCGCTATGTAAGACGAACTAAGCATGAAACGGGGATAATCCGAACTAAGCATGAAAACGGGAATAAAATCTGCTTCCCAACTACAGAACAAACATACAGGATAATCCTAAGAGTTGAAAATCTCCCAACGAACCCTAAAGAACTGTGTAATCTGTTAGGAGAGGGCCGGCCGGTGTGGCCGAGCGGTTCTAGGCGCTTCAGTTTGGAATCGCGCGACTGCTACGGTCGCAGGTTCGAATCCTGCCTCGGGCATGGATGTGTGTGACGTCCTTAGGTTCGTTAGGTTTAAGTAGTTCTAGGGGACTGATGACGTCAGATGTTAAGTCCCATAGTGCTCAGAGCCATTTGAACCATTTTGTTAGGAGAGGCATATGTGCGAAAGAGAGAGGGCTTAAACCTAGAGAAAGTATATAAGGACTTCGTGAGAGCACATGAACGCGGGTTTCTGGGTTTTAAAGAAACCACAAATGGTTCAAATGCCTCTGAGCACTATGGGACTTAACTTCTGAGGTCATCAGTCCCCTAGAACTTAGAACTACTTAAACCTAACTAACCTAAGGACAACACACACATCCATGCCCGAGGCAGGATTCGAACCTGCGACCGTACCGATCGCGCGGTTCCAGACTGTAGCGCCTAGAACCGTACGGTCACTCCTGCCGGCGAAAGAAACCACACTCAAGTGTTTTTCCTTCACTAGATATCCCTTCTAAAAGTAATACAACTAGATTGTGAGGGCAGTACCCTAGTAAACATGGAACTTGGTAGGCTCTTAAAAGGAACAAAAGCAGACATCGCCTGCGTTCAGGAACCTTTTCTGTGAGGCGGGAAGATTTCAGGGCTCCCCTTACATTACATCACAATAGCAGGAACACCAGACGGAAAGCCACAATAATAGTAGTTAATAAAACCTCACCGTAACACAGATCACCCAGGCTTGCTCTGAACACATTGCCACAGCAGAAATAACAGACGGACAATATATGGCTCACGTCGTCTATTTACGCTCAGTACTCGTATGATGTAGAACCTTTCTTAGACAAAATAAGACATTGCACGACACTCAGAAAGAAAAAGGCTTCTCATTCTAACCGATACCAACGCAAAATCCCCTTGTGGAACTGAGACAGAACTGACGACAGAGGGCAACTAGTGCTTGACGTAGTAAATGAATGCAACCTCTTCATACTGAATAGAGAGGGTTAGCCACCTACCTACCGCGGAGACGCGGGTGGTGTAAGTAACATAGACCTTTCTCTAGAGAACGAAAAATCTCTTCCACCAGTCAACACATGGAGGGTATAAGATAGAGCCACACACAGCGACCACAACGCAATCGTCATAACCACGGACAGATATGCCAATACGCATAACATGGACTATGAACAGAAGCATTTACTCATAGGAAGCGCCGACTGGCAAAAAGTTCGAGATATCATTGAGGCGTCGTCAGTACACACTGTTCAAGGTAATATGGATTACAAAACGCAGGTCCGACAAAGAGCACAGGAAGCAATTATACCACGGGCAGAAACTGGGCTGGGACAGAAACAACCGTGCTCGACAGAACTGGCAAGACTAAGGAAGGATTCACGGGGCAAAAGAAAGTACTACCAACAAACAAAGACAACTCCTGAAAGACAGATTAGACTTGGCCTGTATCGTGACGCTAAACAGAAATACCAAAAACAACAAAGACAAGGCAAGACTACTAGACCAATTTTGTCAAAACCCAGCTACAGAACAACATCTGGGGACAACCATACAAGATAAAACAGAACGAGTTAAGACACCGACAGTTCCGTCAACACTAAAACAAGCTGACGGCCTAGTGACCAGAGGATGGAGAAGCACAGCAGAATATCTTCTGAACAGATGATGACCCTCCATAAGACGAACGACAAAACGCTATTCGCGCAAGAAGTCGCGACGGCAATCAGCAGGCTTAAAAATCGAAAAGCACCCGGCCCAGACAAAATGCTTTCAGGAACATTAAAACAAACAGTAACACAGATCACACCTTCGTTACTAATATTGTAAGTAGACTGTATAGGTTTTTTATTGGTAATGCCACATAGCGCTTTGTATGAAAATCACTGGCTGTGCTGTGTGCAGTCTGTGGCTGGTTTGCATTGTTGTTGGCTATTGTAGTGTTGGGCAGGTGGATGTTAACAGCGCGTAGCGTTGCGCAGTTGGAGGTGAGCCGACAGCAGTGGTGGATGTGAGGAGAGAGATGGCGGAGTTTTGAAATTTGCAATACTGGATATCATGAACTGCTATATACATTATGACTTTTGAACACTATTGAGGTAAATACATTGTTTGTTCTCTATTAAAGTCTTTCATTTGCTAACTATGCCTATCAGTAGTTAGTGCCTTCCGTAGTTTGAATCTTTTATTTAGCTGGCAGTAGTGTCGCTCGCTGTGTTGCAGTAGTTCGAGTAACGAAGATTTTTGGTGAGGTAAGTGATTTGGTTAATGTTAATGTTAGTCAGGGCCATTCTTTTGTAGGGATTTTTGAAAGTCAGATTGCGTTGCGCTAAAAATATTGTGTGTCACTTTAGTGAATGTTTGAGTACGTTCAGTTTTGCTCAGCTGTTTGAAAAGCAAATAGTGTAAGAGGTTTATCAGCACAGTAATTCAGAAATTCTTCTAAGGGGACGTTTCATATGCCGACCCTGCCAGGATACCTCACTGGAATCTTCTGATTTTTTTCTTGTAGTTTGTGTAATTAGTGTAGCTTTTGTTTATTGCTAGCACGTAATTGTAGAGAGAATCTCCTTCGTAGTTGCAGTCTTTCATTGTTGTACAGTAAAACAGTTGTGGCATGCATGTAGATTTGCACCAAGTATTTCGCAGCTGCGCTTGCAATTAACTAGATATTATTCTCAGTGCTATGTTAATGTGTTCCCCTATTTTTGCTCTTCAAATTGTGTTTTTCTGTGTTGTTGTGTGAAATATGGTGACAATAATGGCGTGTGAAAAACGTAATACTAGGCTCCAAAGTAAACTGAGAAATGACAGTGAAGACGAAAGCAGTGTATTAGCGCCACCGTGTAACGAATTAACTAATGTTCAACATAGTAATTTGGTAATTGCGCATAGGGAAATGGAGCAGGCGGCAAACAATGGCGTAGGCAGTGAAACAATTAGTGAACAGGGAAGCATTATCGATCGATCGCTCGGCAACAGCTGGCCTCAGGAATCCGAAATGACAGGACACAATTTTGCAAATACTGTAGATTCAGGTTTTGTGTCCTCACCGTTTTCTCAAATAAATCAAGACACATTTTCTGCTTTTCAAAATGCGAGTATTGCCGGTTCAGATGCACTGCCGAATAGCACTGAGGAACATGTTTCAGACACCAGTGCACTGTTATTACAGTTAATGCAACAAATGGGACAAAGGCTACAAAAGTTAGACACAACGCTTGAACAAAATCAGAAACAAATGGGACAAAATCTTCAAAAGTTAGACGCAGTGGAACAGAATCTTCAAAAGTTAGACGCAGTGGAACAAAATCTTCAAAAGTTAGACGCAGTGGAACAAAATCTTCAAAAGTTAGACGCAGTGGAACAAAATCTTCAAAAGTTAGATGCAGTGGAACAAAATCTTCAAAAGTTAGACGCAGTGGAACAAAATCTTCAAAAGTTAGACGCAGTGGAACAAAATCTTCAAAAGTTAGACGCAGTGGAACAAAATCTTCAAAAGTTAGACACCACACTTGAACAAACACGTGAAAATTTAACTACTGAGTTACATAAAATCGAATCGAAATGTCAAAAGGTCTGGAATGACGTAAAAACACAAATTTGTGAGCATTTACAACCTATTTTTTCGCGTCATGAAAATGCATTACAGAATCACGAAGCAGCCATAAAAGAACTGCAAACTATTGTTCATGAAAATCACGACACCTTGCAAGCTAAAATTGACTCAGTTGCGTCTGCCGATTCGGTTACGCAACTTGCAAAAACTCAGGAAAACTTAAAGGACACAGTAGATACGATTTCAACACAAATGGACACTCTGAAACTTGGTTCAGAAAAACACACTGAGGAAATAAGTACACTATTGGAGAAAGTAGCCGAACTTTCGGATCAGTTCACTAACTTATCTGCAAAAGTAGATGATGATCTGAATGGAACAAGACCTGCAGCCATCACTGACACAGAAGAGTATGATCAAATTAAGAAATTCAATTAAAATCAGAATCAAATTAATATGCAACACAAAAGAGAAATCCGGGAAGTACAAGATCAGTTGGCACAAGTAATACAAAAATTACATATTTCAGAGGACACTCGCGCTCCAACACGGGAAGAGGGACTTATAAATACGGAACAACCACAAAAATAATAACACAGGACACTTCGGAAATTGTGAAAGAAATTGGCAAGGCGCACCGAATTTTGAGATGGAACCGCCGAAACGACGCGACAATGACCGACATGCGACTCGCCGATTTTGACTATAAGCTGTTCATTACTACATGTAAATTCAAAACATTTAAGAATTCTGGCAACGACATTCATCCACAAGCATGGCTCCATCAATTCTCTCATTGTTTTCCTCCCAACTGGTCATTAGAGCACAGATTAGAATTTATGTGTGGCTACTTAGAGAATGAACCAGCTGAAAGAATGCGATCGGTCATTCACGATTGTCACAGTGAAGGAGAATTTTACCATGCATTCCTCTCAGCATATTGGTCTCAAGCTACACAAGACCGAGTAAAACATAGCATCATGATGATGAAACACTTGGAACAATCTGAATTTTCCAGTCTTGTCAAATATTTTGAAGACATGTTGCACAAGAATCAGTACCTGTCAAACCCATACAGCCCCTCAGAACTCATCCGCAATTGCCTAATAAAATTGCCTGAACATTTACGACATATTATTTTGGCAGGACGTCGCAAAGACGACATTGAAGCTTTTCAGGGACTCTTACAAGAATTAGAAATTGACACAGGCAGTCGCGGGATGCGAAAACTGGAGCACAACAATTACAGGTCACATGTGTCACTATTCTGTGACGACAGAAATAATAACTGGGCACGACAAGGCTATTCTTACAGCATAAATCGTGACCAAAACAGACACCACCCGTATGACAACCGTTGGCAGAGTAATAATAGTTACAGAGAAAGATCGCATTTCTGTAGTAATGAATATGACAGGGATAACCATAGAAACAGAGAATATGGGAACAAAAACAATTATTATCAAGGGAGACAGAATAACTTTAGACGCAACAGTCCAGCGCGCAGTTACGATTCAGGGAGAAATTCTCCACCACTTAACCGACAAGAAAGAAACTACAGGAACTACTGACATGACGACAGACGATGTGATCGTAACGACAGACCTGAATTGCATCAGAACTGGCGGGATTTAAACAGGGCAGGGCCCTCTCGGCAAGGTGAATTTGTAGAAGTTAGGCCTCCTAATCCCAGGAACGACGCGCGCCAACAAAGAAACGGACAATGACTCGCACTGCAGGCAGCCACGTGCGCCGGCTGGCTCAGAGAAAAATAACATAGTTGCTAACCTCGAGAAAAATTTGAGCATTCCTTCCGAAATACCATATACCACATGATAATTCCACTGAAGCTGGAGCTCTGCATAGTAGGGAGAGTAATGGTTTACACCACATTTCACATGTAAAACCGTTTATTGAAAGATAATCTGCTTTTTAACTTTGTCTTTGCCATATAACTTTTCACTTCACGTTACTAGTACGCTTCGTCAGACTTGAAACTGTTAACATGCAACAATGTTTGAAGTTAAATATCCAGTCTAGAACCTAGGGAACATTTTTAAACAGAAATTACGAATGCATTGTCATTGTGAACAGACAACACAGTGTTATTGTGTGTGTACATTCTTGCTTGTTAGTTGCACGATTACGTAAGAACTATAAGGCTTACATACTTAGAACATATATCAGTACCGCTAATGAGATTTTAATGCAACATTTTGGTTTACTTGAAAATACATTCTGGATTTAAAGTACTTTCAGTGAGATACCAGATGACACAGTGGTTAGTTTATGTGACAGCTACACGATTTTATCACGACACTACTAATGAGTGACAACTTACAATGTTGCTTTTACGGTGAATCTGTTTTATATCTGCACAGTTTTTTTGAATTCTTCTGTAAAGTAAAACATGTTTTACTTTTGTGGTATAGCTACAAGGAGTCAGCCTTTTCCGTAGGACAACAATACGTTACAGCACAGTACTTTCTTCATCACGGCAATAAGCGTAATAACTAAGATATCTATACGCAAAGCATTTCACTTTTGTGTATCATGAGGTAAGTACATTGACTTCTGCAGAACTTAGCTTTCGGAGGACGCTAACTACGACACTTCCACAGAGATTATCTTACAACAAGATGCACAGTTTAGCGCTACAGTACACGTATTTGAGTGATTAATTTTGTACCTAAACCATTTATTTTTTAAGATTTTTGAATTACAAAGAAAGTTTTCCGTGATACATTTCATTCCATTGCTGTAATCTATAACACCTGAGGGTATAATTACATTAATCTTCAGGGGGGTACACGCCTACTTTGTGTACCATGTGTTTGGCAAGCACAAGGAGCCCTAGGTAATATGGTATTTGCTTATACAACTTTACACATCGGTACCATATTTCTCTCACACAATTACACAGCTATCTGATCATTTAACTGAGAGAGACAAACATTTCTTTCTACTACGTCAGTGACAGATGTTTACGCAATTACACAGCTGGATAACTTCACACTTATGAAATTGTATTTTGTTTGTACTTTGTGAACTGTTCATATTTTTTCAGACCCGTTGTGATATTATGAGAGCTTTGAATGATATATTTGGTATGGGATCACGATTTTTAAAGTACGTTTGAGGCAGATGACACTTTTGACATGAGCAGAGAATTTTTTTTAATTATTGGAGGAAGCTATGACGATTTTGAGAGTTGACTGAGGTGTTATGATATTACGATGACTATGTGTATTATGCTGTTGCGGTATGTTTATGATCAATAAGCTGATGCTGTATGAGTTATTTGATTATGCTACGTAGCTGTTATGATGAAATATTGAAGAAGTGTCGATGAATAAGGTAAGGAATAATGAGTAGTGTTTAGGGACTCTGGTTTGTGAAAAAGGTTGTTGGAAACCAAGAATCGTACTTTAAGAGTTATGAAATGTATGTAAATGCGTGAATGTATTACAATGCCGACGAAAATTTTTTGGACACTGTTATATCAATAGCATTTTGTTTCTACAGATTTGTAACGCAAATTCTTGACCTGTGAAATATTTTTATATGAGACTGTCACTGTAGCGGAAATTGGTGTCGTAAATATTTCAGCAAGAAAGTTAAGTGACCTTCACGTAATCCGTTGTTGGCATGACGCATTACGTGGGCAGCTGCGCGACAGTCGCCTGGAAAAAAGCCATTAGTGTGTGCCTTTCAGAGGCTCAGGTGGACAAAAAAACGGAGGCCATTATCCACGCTATTGACTTTCTTTGTAGAAAGCATCCTAAATACGACACGCTCAAACTTGAAAATATATGATTACACTGTGGAGCTCTTAATTTATGATATTTACTAAAATGAAATGATGAGAAACATTTTACATCTATTGTCTTTCTAATTGAGAGAATTTTTTTTTGCCTTTGGAGACGACATTTGCCCATTGAATGACGTTTCATGCTTTGCTCTATATAGGCTATATATATTTGCTCATTTGTTTAATATCTAGTTTCAAGCTGCACTGCAGCAATGGTTAAAATAAAATTTTATAGATGTACTAATATAAATATTTTATGCCTACAGACCCAGTAAAGAATAACTTTGATGTACTTCAAAAAAACGAAGGAGCACAAAAAGACATTTCCCTTCACAGGAATTGCATACAGAATTTTCTTTTCAAGTACTTGGTAATTTCTTTTGTAGAATAAATTGTGATGCCTCATCTAGTGTTAAGATGTGACATAGGTAT
Source organism: Schistocerca cancellata (assembly GCF_023864275.1). Classification (NCBI taxonomy): domain Eukaryota; kingdom Metazoa; phylum Arthropoda; class Insecta; order Orthoptera; family Acrididae; genus Schistocerca; species Schistocerca cancellata. The sequence goes on along the minus strand of NC_064634.1, from coordinate 139,457,648 downwards.
TAAACATGGCCATTTTTACTGTAATATTTTTTTCTGCTTGAGCTTTCTCATGTTTAGATATAAGTTATTGCATTTGCTGCAGCTGTTTGCCAGGCATAGTGCTACTAAATTTCACTTTGTATTACTCTGTTAAGCTAGTTTTACTACTGATTTATTTTTCTCGTTTGCTGCACAGTGCCATATATTAGTTGTAATATTGCAATTGCTTTGCCTATTTAAATTTTTTGTCATTGATGTTTGTGTTAATTGTCTTGTGCTGCTGCATTGCCTCGTCCCTTAGTTTAGCATCTGAGCTCAGTAGATTTAAGTTAGCTTAAGAGGGGGTAGCCTATAAGAGAATGAATTGCGATGAATTTGAAGAAATGCACTGAGAGGCTATACGAGAAAAGTACAGAAAGCAGGTATAGATGGGACTTTTGGAAATAATGAAGAACGAAGGGAGATCTCTGAGAAGTAAAGAAAGTTTTGTTTGAAAAATACTGCAGTAAAACAAACCCTGTCCTTTCCTTGTATTATTCCGCTACATTTTTGTGTACCCTTGTGTATTTATGTTTTTCCTGTATTTATATGTTTATCTGATAAGACTTATGTTGTAGAATTTTTCTAATACTAAGCTACATTCACTATGATGAGGAATACTGTTATCCTCAAATATAATTGGCATTAATAATATGTTATTTACCTTGTAAATATGCTTAGACATTATTTATTCTGTTTTGTTTTAATGCACATGTGTAAAGTTGATGTTTCAAAAGTTATTCTGATCTTTTATGTATTTACTTATGTCATAATTCCTGTAACACTGATGTATATGTTAGTTTGATTCTTTTGTAAAGCCTGTACTACAAATGTTATCTGTATTGTTATGTTCTTTAATAATGTATTTTGTACCTTTGTTATTGTATTTTTATGTTATAAAATTGTAATTGACACCAGTTCATCAAATTAAGTAACTTGTAAGTTACATTTCACTGCACACGTTTCTGTTGGTCATTGTATATGGACAATATGTGAGAAGTAGGGACTGATAGTGTTTGCACATGTGTTAATAATTCAGCAAGGAACTGGATAACAGCATTGCTGGTTCTAAGGACAAAAAAAAAACTTTGTGAGTGCACAAGTGGTGGTTCATGGACTTGCTATATTCTCCGCAAGACTCTTCGATGGTGAATGTGCACCTGCACGGTCGCAACAGATGGCTGCTGGCCATCTCTACATGGACTACAGTGGGTCTGCATCTTTGATGGCCCACCAATACCACAATCTCTACCAGGACTACAGTGGGTCTGCACCTCTGGTGGCCCACCAATACCGTAATCTCTGCCAGGACTACAGTGGTCTGCTCTGTGATGACCTACCTACCAATATTCTTCAAAACTTCGAATGACTCTGCTGTGGGTTTGCTCTGTTATGGCCCATTACCTGTCTCCATGACGAGAGTCAGCACTGTCTTTCGGTTGGAAGGACAACACGACTTCTTTAAGACGGCATGGAAATCCACTACTTCCGTGTGCATTTTCTTTTATTGTTCAGATTTTGAGAAAAACACTGCAATTTTACTGTGATGAATGATCAGGACTGTCTTTATGGACTGTGAGAAAATTTTAGCTTTTCACCAACATTGTATCAATAAGTGTGTGCATTTGATATCTTTGTTATTGTAATTATGAAACATTTTATCAAATCATTATTGGCCACAGCCCAAAACAATTTGTAAATTTTTTTGTGGGGAGCATGAGGGCTATGTAAGTAGACTGTATAGGTTTTTTATTGGTAACGCCACATAGCGCTTTGTATGAAAATCACTGGCTGTGCTGTGTGCAGTCTGTGGCTGGTTTGCATTGTTGTTGGCTGTTGTAGTGTTGGGCAGGTGGATGTTAACAGCGTGTAGCGTTGCGCAGTTGGAGGTGAGCCGACAGCAGTGGTGGATGTGAGGAGAGAAATGGCGGAGTTTTGAAATTTGCAATACTGGATATCATGAACTGCTATATACATTATGACTTTTGAACACTATTGAGGTAAATACATTGTTTGTTCTCTATTAAAGTCTTTCATTTGCTAACTATGCCTATCAGTAGTTAGTGCCTTCTGTAGTTTGAATCTTTTATTTAGCTGGCAGTAGTGGCGCTCGCTGTGTTGCAGTAGTTCGAGTAACGAAGATTTTTGGTGAGGTAAGTGATTTGGTTAATGTTAATGTTAGTCAGGGCCATTCTTTTGTAGGGATTTTTGAAAGTCAGATTGCGTTGCGCTAAAAATATTGTGTGTCACTTTAGTGAATGTTTGAGTACGTTCAGTTTTGCTCAGCTGTTTGAAAAGCAAATAGTGTAAGAGGTTTATCAGCACAGTAATTTAGAAATTGTTCTAAGGGGGCGTTTCATACATTTCAATATGTTCAACGTGGCACTGGTAACAGGCAGAATTCCAAACCTCTGGAAAACTGCTAATCTAGTAATAATCAGGAAATCACAAGACAAAGAGCCAACAGAGCCCAAAACGTACCGACCTAACTTCCTCTGCCGGCCCGTGTGGTCGAGCGGTTCTAGGCGCTACAGTCTGGAACCGAGCGACCGCTACGGTCGCAGATTCGAATCCTGCCTCGGGCATTGATGTGTGTAATGTCCTTAAGTTAGTTAGGTTTAATTAGTTCTAAGTTCTAGGCGACTGATGACCTCAGAAGTTAAGTCGCATAGTGCTCAGATCCATTTGAACCATCTAACTGCCTCTTAAACACTCTCGACAAGGTACAGGAAAGGCTCCGGTGTGACCGCTGACAATCGCACAGATGCCTCTTCGACCTAACGCCCCATCAATTCAGCTCCAGGGAAGGCAGATCAATAGAAGACGCCGTCAATCAACTTTTTTTGTTTTGGTTTTAGGGCGCAAAACTGCTATGGTCATTAGCGCCCAGTCCGGGACTTAAGAAACAGTAAAAAACCTAAAATGGAAACCAGCAGCAGTGGGAACGAAAGTCATAAAATTGGAGAAACTAAAAGCAGAAGGAAGGCTTAAAAATCCACTACAGAAAGGGGTTGGTTGTCCCGAAAAAAATTTCAAATTACTGACGTCATTTCACTGGCACGAATGAACTCTAGAACACGATCGGCCGATCGCGTGTCATCTGCTAAAATTGACGATATATCAGGCGACAGCTGTAGACAGGCGCGTAACGGATTAAAATAGGGGCACTCAATTAAAAGGTGTCTTACCGTCCACAGCTGAGAGCAGTGGGGACAGAGTGGGGGAGGATCGCCGCTTAAAAGATGTCGATGGCTAAAAAGACTGTGCCCTATCCGGAGTCTAGTTAAAATTACCTCCTCCCGACGACGCGCTCGGGAGGAAGAGGTCCAAGCACAAGGAAGAGTTTTCACGTCCCGCAATTTATTTTGAGGAAGTGTCGACCAATGCGCGTGCCATAAATGAACAACACGACGACATAAAACGCTCCGTAGATCGGCGAAGGGAATATATTGAATAGCTGGCCGAAGAAGAGAGACTGCAGCCTTGGCTGCAATATCGGCCGCCTCATTGCCACAGATACCAACGTGTCCCGGGAGCCAGAGGAACGCCACCGAGACGCCCCCCAGGTGGAACAAGCGCAGACAGTCCTGAATCCGGTGGACCAGAGGGTACACAGGGTAAAGAGCTTGGAGACTGAGGAGAGAGCTGAGAGAATCGGAGCAGATAACGTACTGTATCCGCCGATGGCGGCGGATGTAGTGGACAGCCTGGAGAACAGCGTAAAGCTCCGCAGTATAAACCGAACACTGGTCGGGAAGCCGAAAGTGATTTGGGGTGTCGCCAACAACATAGGCACTCCCTACACCTAACGATGTGTTCGAGCCGTCGGTGTAAATAAATGTGGCGTCCGTCATTTGTGCACATACAGCAGCAAATGCCCGACGATAAACAAGTGAAGGGGTACCATCCTTCGGAAATCGACAAAGGTCTCGGAGCAGGCAGATCCGGGGATGGAGCCAAGGCGGTGCTGTACCCCAAGTTGTCAAGAAGGTTTTAGGAAAGCGGAAGGAAAGAGAATGGAGCAATTGACGGAAGCGGACTCCCGGTGGTAGTAGGGAGGAGGGGCGGCCTGCATACCCTACATCAAAGGAGGCGTCGAAAAAAATGTCATAGGCTGGGTTAGCAGGCATCATGGAAGACAGATGGCTAGCATAACAACTCAGAAGGACTGCTCGCCGATTGGACAGCGAAGGTGCAGCAGTCTCAGCATAAAGGCTTTCCACAGGGCTGGTGTAAAAAGCTCCAGACACTAAACGTAATCCCCGGTGATGGATAGAGTCGAGACGCCGAAGAATAGACGGCCGAGCAGAGGAGTAGACAATGCTTCCATAGTCCAATTTCGAGCGCACTAATGCGCGATAGAGGCGGAGGAGGACCACTCGGTCCGCTCCCCAGAAGGTACCATTCAGGACACGGAGGGTGTTGAGGGATCGCAGACAGCGAGCCGAAAGATAGGAAACGTGGGAGGACCAGCACAGTTTTCTGTCAAACATAAGACCTAAGAATTTAGCGACGTCTGAAAACGGAAGGTTGACAGGACCAAGAAGTAAGGAGGGCGGAAGAAACTCCTTACGTCGCAAAAAATTAACACAAACGGTCTTACTGGGAGAAAAACGGAAGCCGGTTTCGATGCTCCAAGAGTGGAGGCGATCGAGACATCCTTGAAGACGTCGTTCTAGAAGGCTGGTCCGTTGAGAGCTGTAGTAGATCGCAAAATCGTCCACAAAGAGGGAGCCCGAGACATCAGGAAGGAGACAATCCATAATTGGATTGATGGCAATGGCAAACAGTACAACACTCAGCACGGAGCCCTGGGGTACCCCGTTTTCTTGGGAGAAAGTACGGGAGACAGCAGTGTTCACCCACACCCTAAATGTGCGCTCTGACATAAATTCGCGAAGAAAAAGGGGCAGCCGACCTCGAAAGCCCCAAGAGAACAGTGTGCGGAGGATACCTGTTCTCCAACAGGTATCGTATGCTCTCTCCAGATCAAAAAATATTGCTACTGTTTGGCGTTTCAGGAGAAAATTATTCATGATATAAGTGGAGAGAGCAACAAGATGGTCAACTGCAGAACGATGCTTTCGGAATCCGCATTGGGCAGGTGTTAAAAGACTGCGGGATTCCAGCCACCAAGCTAAACGGTAATTCACCATACGCTCCAAAACCTTACAGACACTACTGAGAGAAATGGGGCGATAGCTGGAGGGGAGATGTTTGTCCTTTCCAGGTGTCGGAACAGGAACGACGATAGCTTCCCGCCATCGTCTGGGAAAAGTACTGTCGGTCCAAATTCGATTATAAAGGCGAAGGAGGTACCGCAGACTATGGGTTGATAAATGCAGCAACATTTGGACGTGGATACCATCCGGTCCTGGCGCGGAGGAGCGAGAAGAAGGGAGTGCATGTTGGAGTTCCCGCATGGAGAAAACAGTATTGTAGCTTTCGCGATTTTGAGAGGAGAAAGCAAGAGGTCGCACTTCCGCTGCACGTTTCTTCGGGAGAAACTCTGGGGTAATTTAAAGAGCTCGAAATCTCAGCAAAGTGCTGACCCAATGAGTTAGAAATTGCGACGGTGTCCACTAAATTATCATGCGCGACCGTGAGCCCAGAGACCGGGGAGAAACTAGGTGCGCCTGAGAACCGTCGAAGCCGACTCCAAACTTCCGAGGAGGGAGTGAAGGTGTTAAATGAGCTAATAAAGAATTTCCAGCTTGCCTTCTTGCTATCGCGGATGACACGACGGCATCGCGCTCTGAATTGCTTATAGCGGATACAGTTGGCCAAAGTAGGATGGTGGCGGAAAACGCGGAGAGCACGTCGCCGCTCACGTATTGCGTCACGGCATGCCTCGTTCCACCAAGGAACTGGGGGGCGCCGGGGCAATTCGGAGGTGCGTGGTATTGAACGTTCCGCAGCTGTAAGAATAACGTCGGTAACGTGTGTGACCTCATCGTCGACGCTGGGAAAGCGACGGTCATCGAATGTCGCTAGAGACGAAAAAAGTGTCCAGTCGGCCTGGGCAACCTTCCAGCGTCTCGGACGCATATATGGCAGTTGAGGCTGCAGTCTAAGGACACATGGAAAGTGGTCACTCGAGTGTGTATCATCAAGGGCGAACCATTCGAAGCGCCGAGCCAGCGGAACAGTACCGACCGCAAGGTCCAAATGAGATAAATTTGTCGTGGAGGCAGACAAAAATGTAGGGACCCCAGTGTTGAAACAAACTAGATCCGCTTGGTGGAAGACGTCTAGCAATAGTGAGCCACGTGGACAAGGATGTGGAGATCCCCAAAGCGGGTGGTGGGCATTGAAGTCCCCAACCAGCAAATAGGGGGGTGGAAGCTGACCAAGAAGATGAAGGAGATCAGCTCGTGCCATTGGTGTGGACGAAGGAATGTATACAGTACAAAGAGAAAACGTGTATCCAAAAAGGGAAAGACGGACGGCGACAGCTTGGAAGGAAGTGTTTAAGTGGATTGAGTGATAATGGAGAGTATCATGGAGAAGAATCATGAGTCCTCCATGGGCTGGAGTGCCTTCAACAGAGGGGAGACCATATCGGACAGACTGAAAATGAGGTAGAACAAGGCGGTCATGGGGACGCAGCTTCGTTTCCTGAAGACAGAAGACGACCGGCGAGTAGGATCGTAAGAGGATCGACAATTCATCACGATTGGCTCGAATGCCGCAGATATTCCAGTGGATAATGGACATAGGGTGAACAGAAAATGGAGGAATGTGACGAAGGTTGCTGTCAACTCAACGACTGCTCAGAGCTTGCGACCGACAGCATGGAATGGCATTCAGCCGAAGGCAGAAGATCCTGATCCATAGGTAGTTCAGGAGCAGCTCCCGCCACCAGCGATCGGCCGGTTGATCGGCCGCCAGCAGTGCGCCTCGGCGACACAGAAGACGGCCGAGGGCGATTTCCGCCAGGTGGTGCTGTAGATGGGACACGGCGGAGAAGGAGATGAACTGGGTTTCTTTGTAGCCTTCTTGGAAGTATGATGTTTAGATGAAGGAGGAACCGATGGTTGGGAAGTTGGGGTACGTAAAAAATCTTCACGAGTATGCTCTTTTTTTGAAGTCTTGGTGTCTGACTTTTGGGCTCGAGATTTAGTAGAACCCGACGAAGGGTGAGCCAGAGAGTGGGCAGGCGAAAGTGGTGAGGTTGAACGGGCGATCTTTGCGCTGGCCGATCTGACGACCGTCGCACTAAAGGTGAGGTCGCAAGTTTGCGTGGCCGCCTCCTTTGTTGGCCGAGGAGAAGCAAGGGCAGTGCTGTATTTTCCTGTCTGAGGCACAGTGGGCTGTCGACTGGCGAATAATTTTCGAGCAGCAAAGGTCGACACCTTTTCTTTCACTCTGATTTCCTGGATGAGCTTTTCGTCCTTAAAAATGGGGCAATCTCGAGAGGAAGCAGCGTGGTCACCCATAATGCAGCGAGGGGATGGAGGTGGACAAGCACCCTCATGGGCATCCTTGCCACACGTAACACATTTGGCTGGATTGGAACAGGACTGGCTGGTGTGATTGAACCACTGACAATGATAGCAACGCGTAGGGTTTGGGACGTAAGGGCGAACGGAAATTATCTCATAGCCTGCTTTGATTTTGGATGGGAGTTGAACTTTGTCAAATGTCAAGAAGACAGTGCGGGTTGGAATGATGTTCGTGTCAACCCTTTTCATAACTCTATGAACAGCCGTTACGCCCTGGTCAGACAGGTAGTGCTGAATTTCTTCGTCAGACAATCCATCGAGGGAGCGTGTATAAACGACTCCACGCGAGGAATTTAAAGTGCGGTGCGCTTCAACCCGGACAGGGAAGGTGTGGAGCAGTGAAGTACGCAGCAATTTTTGTGCCTGGAGGGCACTGACTGTTTCTAACAAGGTGCCATTCTGTAATCTGGAACAAGACTTTACAGGACCTGCAATTGCGTCGACGCCTTTCTGAATAATGAAAGGGTTGACCGTGGAGAAGTCGTGACCTTCGTCAGACCGAGAAACAACAAGGAACTGTGGCAACGATGGAAGAACCGTCTGTGGCTGAGACTCAGTATACTTACGCTTGTGAGCAGACATAGTGGAAGGTGAGGAAACCATTGCGGAAGAATCCCCCATGATTACCGGCGTCTCCGATGGCGAGCTCCTCCCTTGTGGGGGCCCTCTCTGAGGGCACTCACACCTTAGGTGATTGTTCACACCTCAGGTTACACCTCCCGACGAACGGACAGAGGGACCAATCGGCACTTTCGGAAGGTATCAGCTCGGGTAATCACCCCTCCCTGTTCCTGGCCGTTACCAGGGGGTACATACGTGTCCTACCTGTCTACCCGGGGCGGGGAATTACGCGTTACCCCATCACCGGCTACGCACAAAAATGCGTGGGTCGGCCTTCAGACATGCACAGGGAGGAAGAAAGAGAAAGGGAAAGGAAAGAAGAGAGGTCTCAAACGCCACAGCGGAGAAAAGGGTAAAGAGAAGAGGTAAGGAAAAGAGAAGGACAAGGGAAGGAAGGAGACATACAAGCAAAGAAGGCGAAGAATGCGTTACATGTTCAAGCGTCCGTCTCCGGACATAGGCACAAACCATACTCCCAGATGGGCAGAAAGGGAAGGAAAGAGCCAGAGGTGAGGGGAGGAGGGGCGAAGATGGAGGATGGGGAAGGATGCGGAAAGGGAAGGGAAGGTATGCAGCCCGGAAAGGAAGGAAGGCCACATTAGCTCGGGGTTCCGTGCTTGCTACGCACGTATCCACAAAAGAGTTGTGGACCCCCTGGGGGGGCCGTCAATCAACTGACAGTTACAAACAGCATCAGCGACAAAAACGTGGCCGCCATACTAATCGACATAGGCGGGGCTTTTGACAACTTGTGGCGTCTGTCCCTCTTTACCAGGTTAAGGGAAATGAAGCTATCAATTTCCCTCTACAATAGCCTCCTCGACTATTGCAGAGACAGAATGACGGAGTGGAGGGCTGGTACACGAAAGGTTATCAAGAGTATAAGAAAGGGATGTAAACAGGGCTCGATTTGCGGACCAATATTCTGGGACATTGCAATCGAGCCCTTGCTGAACACCCTGAACAGTGACGACAGGGTAAGAGGTGTGGTGGCTTACGCAGATGGCCTGCTCGTAGTGGTGTCAGCTAACTCGAGGGCAGCACTGGAGACAAGAGACACGCAACTGCTTCATAAAATTAACAGTTGGTGCCTCGAAAATAAATTAAAATTATCTCCCAACCAAACTGTATATTTACTGCTCAGAGGGACACTACAGAGGAAGCCAATTCTAAAATTAGAAAATAGAAGCATACAGAGGAAGCAAGACACGTTATCTAGAACTGCAACTTGACGAAAGACTTTCAACCGTCAGATCAAACTGACAAAGCCTCCAAAATTATGCACAAACAAGCAAGACTCAACACAGCTCAGCACAAATTTCGTATTAAGACGATAAGGACCTACCACTTCGCGATATTTGAATCCATCGCGTGCTTCATCGCAACTGCGTGGGCTCACAGACTGAACATACAGACTACCATGACAATTGCAAAACGAGGTCAACGTAGCGTACTCCTGAGAACGAGCGGAGCCTTCAACACCACGCCACTAGAGGGACTTGGCGTTTAGATGGGGACCTGCCCTATAGACATAACAAAACGTTACTGAGCTGCACTTCACTGGCTTAAGAGGGTCAGGCTCGAAGTCACCGAAATTACGGGAACGAACATTATGAACAAAACACAAATGAAACAATGGCGGATTCAAACATGGCAGAGAGAGTGAGACGCATCCGACAAGGATCGCCGAGTACACTCTCTTTCCTGACTAACGCGAAAGATTACAACTGAAACATGTCGACCCAAGCCGGGGGATCGTCCATTTCCTGATAGGCCACGGGCCGTATCCAGTACACTTAAACCGCATGAGACTAACGATGAGGTATGCGTTTGCGGAGAAACTGGGGCCCCAGGATATATCACACTGCTATGCAACACCCTAGCACAAGCGAGACCTACACAGAACGACAATGACATCAGCACAATAAATAGCGTAGCCGATATTGTATCGAACACTCTGCAGCGCGAAACCCCATATGGAAGGAGGTGTAGACAAGCACAAACAACACAACAAACCACATGGGAGGACACAAGCACGACCACAAATTCGGAAACCGAGGAAGGAACGCTAAGCGAACATGACTGAGAAGGGATCAATACGTAAGGGACCCAAACAAACAACGCATGACACTGAAAGTCACAACACAGCCACAAACAACACAAAAGGCAGTAAAAATCATAAAAAAACAAACACCGACGCCACATTCTATGACGGTAGTAATAAGGTAACGTCGCTTGGGAGGAGAAGGCTCGAAGAAGTTTTAATCTGAGGCTCTTCCTCCCCAACGACATACTGCGTAGTGTTTAAAGTATGCTGCACACGAGCGGTAATGAATTACTCGTCTTACTGTGTGAAGACAGATGCCAACAGTATTCAAAGATACAATCAATAAATTTTATATATCAAATATATTTTCTGTATAAAGTATGTATAAAAATAAAAATGTAATGCATTAAAGTATTGAAGGAATAATGCATTCAAGTAGCAACGAACTACATTCTATTTCTACTAAAAAATTTACAAACATAAGTGTATTTCCCCCCCCCCCCCCCCCCCCCGTGAACCATGGACCTTGCCGTTGGTGGGGAGGCTTGCGTGCCTCAGCGATACAGATGGCCGTACCATAGGTACAACCACAACGGAGGGGTATCTGTTGAGAGGCCAGACAAACGTGTGGTTCCTGAAGAGGGGCAGCAGCCTTTTCAGTAGTTGCAAGGGCAACAGTCTGGATGATTGACTGATCTGGCCTTGTAACAATAACCAAAACGGCATTGCTGTGCTGGTACTGCGAACGGCTGAAAGCAAGGGGAAACTACGGCCGTAATTTTTCCCGAGGGCATGCAGCTTTACTGTATGATTAAATGATGATGGCGTCCTCTTGGGTAAAATATTACGGAGGTAAAATAGTCCCCCATTCGGATCTCCGGGCGGGGACTACTCAAGAGGATGTCGTTATCAGGAGAAAGAAAACTGGCGTCCTACGGATCGGAGCGTGGAATGTCAGATCCCTTAATCGGGCAGGTAGGTTAGAAAATTTAAAAAGGGAAATGGATAGGTTAAAGTTAGATATAGTGGGAATTAGTGAAGTTCGATGGCAGGAGGAACAAGACTTCTGGTCAGGTGACTACAGGGTTATAAACACAAAGTCAAATAGGGGTAATGCAGGAGTAGCTTTAATAATGAATAGGAAAATAGGAATTCGGTTAAGCTATTACAAACAGCATAGTGAACGCATTATTGTGGCCAAGATAGACACGAAGCCCACGCCTACTACAGTAGTACAAGTTTATATGCCAACTAGCTCTGCAGATGACGAAGAAATTGAAGAAATGTATGATGATATAAAAGAAATTATTCAGATAGTGAAGGGAGACGAAAATTTAATAGTCATGGGTGACTGGAATTCGAGTGTAGGAAAAGGGAGAGAAGGAGATGTAGTAGGTGAATATGGATTGGGGTTAAGAAATGAAAGAGGAAGCCGCCTGGTAGAATTTTGCACAGAGCACAACTTAATCATAGCTAACACTTGGTTTAAGAATCATGATAGAAGGTTATATACATGGAAGAACCCTGGAGATACTAAAAGGTATCAGATAGATTATATAATGGTAAGACAGAGATTTAGGAACCAGGTTTTAAATTGTAAGACATTTACAGGGGCAGATGTGGACTCTGACCACAATCTACTGGTTATGACCTGTGGATTAAAACTGAAGAAACTGCAAAAAGGTGGGAATTTAAGGAGATGGGACGTGGATAAACTGAAAGAACCAGAGGTTGTACAGAGTTTTAGGGAGAGCATAAGGGAACAATTGACAGGAATGGGGGAAAGAAATACAGTAGAAGAAGAATGGGTAGCTTTGAGGGATGAAGTAGTGAAGGCAGCAGAGGATCAAGTAGGTAAAAAGACCATGGCTCTTAGAAATCCTTGGGTAACAGAAGAAATATTGAATTTAGTTGATGAAAGGACAAAATATAAAAATGCAGTTAATGAAGCAGGCAAAAACGAATACAAACTTCTCAAAAATGAGATCGACAGGAAGTACAAAATGGCTAAGCAGGGATGGTTAGAGGACAAATGTAAGGATGTAGAGGCTTATCTCACTAGGGGTAAGATAGATATTGCCTACAGGAAAATTGAAGAGACCTTTGGAGATAAGAGAACCACTGGTATGTACATCAAGAGCTCAGATGGAAACACAGTTCTAACCAAGGAAGGGAAAGCAGAAAGGTGGAAGGAGTATATAGAAGGTCTATACAAGGGCGATGTACTTGAGGACAATATTATGGAAATGGAAGAGCATGTAGATGAAGATTAAATGGGAGATACGATACTGCGTGAAGAGTTTGACAGAGCACTGAAAGACCTGAGTCGAAACAAGGCTCCCGGAGTAGACAACATTCCATTGGAACTACTGACGGCCTTGGGAGAGCCAGTCCTGACAAAACTCTACCATCTGGTGAGCAAGATGTATGAAACAGGCGAAATACCCTCAGGCTTCAAGAAGAATATAATAATTCCAATCCCAAAGAAAGCAGGTGTTGACAGATGTGAAAATTACCGAACAATCAGTTTAATAAGCCACAGCTGCAAAATACTAACACGAATTATTTACAGACGAATGGAAAAACTAGTAGAAGCCGACCTCGGGGAAGATCAGTTTGGATTCCGTAGAAATACTGGAACACGTGAGGCAATACTGACCTTACGACTTATCTTAGAAGAAAGATTAAGGAAAGGCAAACCTACGTTTCTAGCATTTGTAGGCTTAGAGAAATGCTTTTGACAATGTTGACTGGAATACTCTCTTTCAAATTCTAAAGGTGGCAGGGGTAAAATACAGGGAGCGAAAGGCTATTTACAATTTGTACAGAAACCAGATGGCAGTTATAAGAGTCGAGGGACATGAAAGGGAAGCAGTGGTTGGGACGGGAGTGAGACAGGGTTGTAGCCTCTCCCCGATGTTATTCAATCTGTATATTGAGCAAGCAGTAAAGGAAACAAAAGAAAAATTCGGAGTAGGTATTAAAGTCCATGGAGAAGAAATAAAAACCTTTAGGTTTGCCGATGACATTGTAATTCTGTCAGAGACAGCAAAGGACCTGGAAGAGCAGTTGAACGGAATGGACAGTGTCTTGAAAGGAGGATATGAGATGAACATCAACAAAAGCAAAACGAGGATAATGGAATGTAGTCGAATTAAGTCGGGTGATGTTGAGGGAATTAGGAAATGAGACACTTAAAGTAGTAAAGGAGTTTTGCTATTTGGGGAGCAAAATAACTGATGATGGTCGAAGTAGAGAGGATATAAAATGTAGACTGGCAATGGCAAGGAAAGAGTTTCTGAAGAAGAGAAATTTGTTAACATCGAGTATAGATTTAAGTGTCAGGAAGTCATTTCTGAAAGTATTTGTATGGAGTGTAGCCATGTATGGAAGTGAATCATGGACGGTAAATAGTTTGGACAAGAAGAGAATAGAAGATTTCGAAATGTGGTGCTACAGAAGAATGCTGAAGATTAGATGGGTAGATCACATAACTAATGAGGAAGTATTGAATAGGATTGGGGAGAAGAGAAGTTTGTGGCACAACTTGACCAGAAGAAGGGATCGGTTGGTAGGACATGTTCTGAGGCATCAAGGGATCACCAATTTAGTATTGGAGGGCAGCGTGGAGGGTAAAAATCGTAGGGGGAGACCAAGAGATGAATACACTAAGCAGATTCAGAAGGATGTAGGTTGCAGTAGGTACTGGGAGATGAAGAAGCTGGCACAGGATAGAGTAGCATGGAGAGCTGCATCAAACCAGTCTCAGGACTGAAGACCACAACAACAACAACAACAACAACAACGTTTATTTCTCATGTAAAGCTAAAATTTATGTATTCCATGTACGAAATGCTCAATGAGTAATCTGTATAATACCATGTGTGTGTATCACACAGAATAAAGCACAGCTACCAACAGTAGGACAAACAGCTGCTGAGTATCATGTAGTGTCCTGACTTGCAACATTCCCAGTAATCTACCAATCCACACAGACACAGTGAACATACATAAGCACAAACCACTTGAGATGAGAATAGATCGAGGTTCTACCGAGACCTCATCTGCAATAGGCACAAATAGGCCATTATCAACCAACATGCTACTTAGAGTGTATTACACATCCAAATGCAGTATATCACTTCCCTCTACATACTGCAAATTATTTCACCCCATTCATTGTATTACATTTTTTTTCTTTTTCTTTGGCATTTTCATTTTATAAATTATATTCTCATCAACTAGGCATAAACAAATTATATGGAATCATTTTAACAATTGTTAAGCATTCAATTCACTGTAGAAATCTTTATATATTATGTTCTTTATATTATATTAAAAAAAGAAAAAGAATCATTAACAACTCTACACCAATAAGATTACAACAATGAGAAGTCTTTGCTTTTAGATTTAGAAGCATCCGACCTACCTTACATTTCAAGGCGGTGGGTTACTCCATACTGTTAAATAAAATAAATAAATAGGAAAGTACGACTAGGCATGCTCCCGACTCAGTCTCCTCAAGCTCCTCTCCGGCTGTACATGGGGTGTGGACCCCTCCACCATCCTACACACCTATAAATCCCTCATCCGCCCTATTCTTTGTTATGCCCATCCAGCTTAGATCTCCGCCCCCCCTACCTTTTACAAATCCCTCCAAATCCTTGAACGTCATGCTCTCCGCCTCGCCTATCACATCCGTCTCCCCTCCCCCACGCGGATCCTGTATGACCTCATCCCCTTCCCCCACCTCCTCCTTTTCCTTGAAAGGATACGGATCCTGTACACCTCCTGTAAACTCGATCCTCCTCACCCGCTCGTCTCCCCGATCCTCTCCCACTCCCGCCCGCTGCCGCGCCTGTATTCCCACGGCCCACCTGGTCTCCATCTCTCCACCCTCCTTACCCACTCCCAAGGTGGCTTCCGCCAGCTCCCCCTCCCTGATGATGGCCTCCTCCCCTCCATCTACCCCTCCTACCAAATTTGATCCTCCCCCCACTTCCTGTGTCCTTCCCCTTCGGCACCCTCCCTCCTTTCTCTTCCCTTCCCTTCTCTTTCCTTTTAACCCGTCCCCTCCCTCCACCCCTCTTCCCATGGGCTCCCCCTCCCCCTTCCTCCCTCCCCTTATCTCCCCTGCCCGTGGCATTTCTGCTCTCCCCTCTCGCTCTCCCACTCCCCTTCCTCCTCCTCCTCCTCCTCCTCCTCTCTTGGCAGGTCCCCGGACTCGTACACGCACAGTGAACATTCGCGCGCCGGAGGTCATCGCTATCAGTGTATCGTGTGTGTGCCTTCGTTTGCGTTTAGTGTTTGTTCGCCGTTACGCCGCCACTGTTCACGTGTACTGTCGCCGTCCTCCATGTTCTGTGCGCCGTGTCCACTAGGGTCAGTGATGTTTTCTCGTCCAGCGTGAACGGCTCCATGTTTTTTTGTATTTTAGTGTCTACATTGTTTTGCCAGCCGTTTTGTTAGTATTCTCTGTGCCCCCTCTATGTCTTACTTATTGTAAACTCAAGGCTGAAGAGCGGCGTACTCTGCTGCTGACAGCCCGCCTTGTGTAAGGTGCTCAAAATAACAATAAATAAAAAAAAGGAAAGTACGACTACTCGATAACTCGATTCAGTCGAGTCAACTGACGAGTAGCTTGCGTGCTGACTGGCCGGTGCGGTGCGGGTGGCGATGCGGGAAGTCTCCCCGCCCCCCCCCCCCTCCTCTCATTATGTGTCCGCCACTGGGTTCACGGCTGGTGCAATCACAGGCCGGTATGTGTGAAGCGTCGTTTAATGGAAACTACGCCGTAGGCAAAATCTTTATCAGAAATTTTAGGCATAAAATTTAACGTTAAAAAATAATTTCTTTAATTGAGAAAGGTGGCGTATCTTATGCTCAAAGTTACTGTAGTGGATCTTTTTTAGACTGAGGTGGGTGAGCACTAGCTGTCTACGAATTATAATTGCTACTTACTGATGTTCTTGTGCCTGTGGGGTTGTGATTCTGTTATTCGAGATATTTTGCAAATGTGGCGAATGTGTTTCACATTTTTCAGAGATTTAGGTTTTTCGGAGTGTCTTATTATAAATTTCACTTTTGTCTTTCACACGTATGCTGAAAAGCAGTCATCGAAAGTTAATTGACATGTTTCTGGTTCGCAGAATTTGAGGTTGTGTAGAATGTTTGTAGTTTTGCATTTCACAAGGAGACGGCACAACCCTGGGGCCGGGGATTTGTCCAAAATTTTGTGTGGTGAAAGAGGACCCCTAACACCTCACGTGGTTAAAATATTAGGACGGACTACCCGGAAAATCCCGAGAAAAATCGATCCAAAGTTTCTTAGGTGTCTTATGAGTATAAAATGTCAGACCATTCCTGAGTCGCCGTCTGGCCTACATTGTTAGCGCTCGGACCCTTACGCCAGAGGTCTAGGTTTCGATTCCTCCTCACTCACTTTTTTTTTCGTTCTGTTGCTTGCAAAATTGCAGCGCATTGTTACAGGAGACTCGTGAAATGAATTCCCGGGAAGATTGTATAAAAATTCATTCTGTAATTCACCATCAATTACCGTCACCAATATTCCGAGACATGATTCAATATTCCTGGTTTGCCTCAAAATTAACAGAAACTCAAAACATTTTCATAAATGTTAATGGGGCATGTTTTTGTACAGATTTATTGCAAACGCCCTGTGATTTTAAAAAATCCGCTTTTATATGTTGCGCAAGATGTCGCAAAAATTATTGCTTTGTTTGTTTTTATGATAATTACCACTGCAGTTCTTGTTTATAATTATTATATGTATAAAAATTGAATGTTTCCCAATCGACTTTGTTATCCCGATTAAAAACCCAATGTTTTCTTCATATACTTTGCAGCGAAAAATGGAAAACCCACCGCCATGAATTGTGTTGTTGGACATAAAGAAAATAATTTTATTCAAGAATGTAACTAATTTGTTAAAGATAATGTAGGTTCGGGAAACTTTCTGAATAATTGGTGGAATAACAAAAGAAAATGAAACAGAAGAAAAATATGTGCCAGAGGAGGAATCGAACCAGAGACCTCTGGCATAATAGTCCGAGCCCTAAACATCTAAGACAGACGGCGGCTCGGCAATTCACTAACATTTTATACTCATATGGCACCTAAGAAACTTTGGATCGATTTTTCCAGGGATTTTCCGAGTAGTTCGTCCTAACACTTTAACCACGTGAGGTGTTAGAGGTTTTCTTTCATCACACAAAACTTCGGACAAATCCCCGACCCCACGGTCGTGCCGTCTCCTTGTCAGTATCACCATGAATCATTTCGATTACGTAAAACAACGTTTCTCTCTACAGCTGACATATTCTTAAAACTCGTTTGTTATTATTCCTGTAATTGAGGAAAGAATGTGCAGTACTCGCCATTTTTCGAGATACATGTAGCTCACTCGCATCATTCGGCCCTCTATTACTAGCAAAAATCGCAATGCAGCACTCCTCTCCGAGCACGGAGGTGTCGGGGCATTCATCTTCCCCACGGCAGTTGAAATAGATTGTAGCCTTCGTCATCCTACCAAAACTTTACGAAGGAGATAGGACGCACTGTGACCAGGCTGTCGGCCGATGTGGCCACGTACTCCGGCGACTGCGTCTGCCGACCGTTGTCGGTGCGACTCTGAACGCCACCTGCCTGAAACTCGCGCAATCTGGCGACTCCGGCTGAGTCAGCATTTCCGTGCGCCACACGCGCCGTGCGGTACTACGTCACGAACACCTCGGGCGTTCGTTAGCTCTTGCGCCGTAAGCGCGCAGAACGGCTGCTGCCGGAGCAGCCGCGGAAGCGCAGATATCAGATCTGCAACCAGTTCCCCCAACTCAGCGCGCGCCGGTATATCTGTTCGCGACCAGCGACGCCTAGTGTGCGCTGTGGTGCAGTCACAAGCAGGCAGCGCCGCGTCGTCGTAGGGCCACTGATCACCAGTCATCCGACGGACACAAGGTAAGACCTGACCTGCTTTTACACAAGTGTGTATATACATTTCAGAAGTACTAATGCTTGATACACGTTACGCAACAACGTGAACTTGACTAACGTGACGGCATCGCTATGTTTACGCGCGACGAACAGGAATCATAACACTGCGCACTCCAACATCCTTACAAGCAGGGCGGTGCCACACGCTATACGTCTACATGCCAAAGGTTTACATAGGAAAAGAATTAAACATTTACCGGCATCTGGAGAATTTCACTTTGACCACATTTATTCACAGTGTAATGTGTGAGGCGTTGTGCACAAGCGAGTAAGAAAGTTCTCAGAAAAGCGGACATGATACGGTTGACAAGATCCTGTGAGAAACCTGCATGATAATTACAGGGAAACTTTTACAGCGCTCTAATGTGTTTGAATCATAAAAGATATTTTGTATACTGTATTCCCATACAGAATAAGGGCAAATTAAAGTGGTATTACTTGCTGCATTTGTAATTTTTCCTCCTTTCTATGTAATTATGTAGTTCTCAATTAGTTCGAGCAATCAATCATTGATAATAGGAAACAGTCATAGCTCAGTCACTCAAAATGATTCAGAAATTTTACTTGTTAGAATGAAATCAGGCGATGATTCTTCTTCTCTGTAGGCTCGTGCTTTGCGGCAGTCTGCTAATCTGTACAAATAAAGTGCCTCGTATTTTTGGGAGCGTTGTATAATCAGTCGGGAAACCTCAGATCAAGCGGATATTTGGCTTTGATGAAGTTTAACCTTCCGAAGAAGTAATGGAGCTCTTGGATTATTAAATGTCGGTTCGTATCCAGTCTTTCGGAAGTTCCCTTCTCATTAACACCTACGCAATATGTCGATGAGTATCATTAATTCTCAAATGTCAAATACACACCTTTTGTATGAAGGAGCAATCTATGTATTTCCCTTTTAATCGTACAATTTCGTATCAGTTGTCTTTTGTCATAAATCTCAATATTCAGATTACAATTCTTCAAACAATGCTCAGGCTAATCGTCACGAAGACAATCTCGGAAGCTTTTTTCTAACAACCACCAGAGAGAGTACCACAAAGAATAATTATGCGCTCATGGCATAGCTATTGTATGAAACTACTTTGCGCATGGATTCTGCGAGTATGAAGGTAGAAAATTAGTAAACGTCATTCAAGGGTAGAATTGTATCAGAATAATTCATCGAATATAAAGAGATATTACACATTCAAAAGAAAAGTAAAACTTTGGATTTGAATCTTTTGCGCACCGAATTTATTATTCTCGTCTCTTCTCCTTTGTTCTAATCTTCAGGTTTTATAAAGAAAGTTATGAAAATCCCTTTTCTGAAGTAAATAATTATAGTTTTGTGCCTTCTCTTTGCTCATAGCAAATATTTCCCAAGAGGAACTTAATGCAATTTAGATCCACTTTCATCTGCTTGCTCTTGCAGAGCAGAGGAAGTTCTTGTGCCAGTGTTATACGATAACAGGGTGATAACCAGATGGAATGTACAGTAGTAAATCCTCCTTTTCCTTCTCTTTTGTTGCTGATTGTCGAGTAGTATAAAGAGGGTCCAGTGTGGATGTTGCGAAAGTAAGTAATCAGATGCCCATGCTTCTTTAAGTCGATTTCGTCACATTACACATCAGGGTTCTGAGGCTGCTTAAACGTAAGGGTAAATGGATATTCCATTTCATAATGTTACCACCTCGTTTGATCCTCTTTTTCTGCACATTATTGAATTCTCCAAGTTTCTGGCAGTTGGAAGTTTGCGAATTTTACTTTGATGAAATGATAATTAAACGAATCCCTCAGCTACCAACAGGTGTTGTTATACCTCAATGGGGACGGTTGAAAAAGTGTACCCCGACCGGGTCTCGAATCCGGGATCTACTGCTTGCATGGCATATGCTCTATCCATCTGAGCCATCGAGGGCACAAAGGATAGCGCGGCTGCAGGGACTTATCCCTTGCACGCTTCCCTTGAGACCCACATTCCCAACTGTCCACAACCTACATTCGTGTTGTTCCTAAAGGATATCTGCCAGTTCACTCATTACTCGCGCCAACTAAGGTGACGATTGCCGTAAGAATTCGGGCAAAGTGTGCGCGTGGTCTCGTTCCTAGGCAACGGCCAAAGACATGCAATGCAGGACCGCAGCTGTCGACAAAAAACTGACGTGCGCAAGGCTCACAAATATCGTTGCTTTATGAACGAGCACAGGTAGTAAACTAGGCAAGTGACACCACCTGTTTGTATTATGATGGCAAGAGAGTTGTTTAGCCTCTTGGAGACGTAACAGTAAAAATGCATGGTTTGGCATGAAGTAAAGATCTGAAAGGTTCAGAAAAAATAATTGAGATGTCTGGGTTCTGCAGATAACTAAAATAGATCTTTTGTTGAAACATATTTGCACGAGTAACTAGTTAGTCTAATAAGATTAGAAGTTGTGAGATGTGGATGCAGTCTCTTAATGGAATTATTAGCCAGTAAGTCAAACGTGAGATAACGACGTTCCAGGCGACTACAGAGTTATAACTGAAGCCACACAAAGTAAATGCTTAGCAATGATGGTGTGAACTGACGGCAAAATGTTTCGAGAACAAGATATATTTTGCTTGGGTTGGGGAAAAGGCACCAAATGTATAAATTATTAGCTTAAAAACTGCTTCTAAAAACCTATTCATCGTTTTTTCCCAAATCCCTGGAACCAGTGTACAACAGGACCGAGAAGAATGAAACGTGTACAACTGTAGCACGGAAAACGTGAGTGCTTTGCAGAGATAATTAGAAATGCAAAGCAGTAGAACCTCTAACAGAGATACACAGTATCCTCCGAAAATTTCAATACTGGATTTGAAGGTGTGGTTTTACTTCATAACCCACATCACATAGCAGTCACGGCAAAGAAACTGATATATGAAAAGATTAATAACATACACGCGTGTATTTCACCATTGATCTCGTAATGGAAGGAAAATGAAAGTAGGTCGTTAGATAGGGTGGGTGACTGGTGTGATTAACGTAAAAGTCACTGTAGATAATGCTCTTGTTAAATAATGCCGTTAATGAAGAAATTTAGCAAACAGTAATCTGTCGTAACAGTAGATGAGTTGTCAGTTGAAGATATGCCTATTTCGAGAAGGAAGGAAGGAAGGAAGGAAGATTAGTGTGACGTCCCGTCGACATCGAGATCATTAGAGACGGAGCACAAGCTCCCAACGTTTCATGGTTGAGGAAGAAAATCGGCGGCGCTCTTTCAAAGGAACAATGTCAGCATATGCCTGGAAAGATTTAGGGAAATCACGGAAAACTTATGTCTAGATGTACAGAAGCTGACTTGAACCGTCGTCCTTCCGAATGCGAATCCAATGTGCTAACCACAGAACTATTTCCGGCCGGAGTGGCCGAGCGGTTCTAGGCGCTTCAGTCTGGAACCGCGCGACCGCTACAGTCGCAGGTTTGAATCATGCCTCGGGCATGGGTGTGTGTGATGTCCTTAGGTTAGTTAGGTTTAAGTAGTTCTAAGTTCTAGGGGACTGATGACCTTAGATGTTAAGTCCCATAGTGCTCAGAGCCATTTGAACCATTTGAACAGAACTATTCCGTCCTGTCACTCGAAAGGGGATACAGCAAATAAAAATAAAATGTGGCCAAGTATTGTCAGATTCCGTTACATCGTTGCAGAAACTTTCATGGATTTCTTTACACCGATAATGGATAAATAATTCCTTGTGTCCTTTTCCAAGCAAGAGCTCTGAAGATAACGATAAGAATAATAAATCTCTCATTGTAGTGAGGAGTACTGAGCGCCATGCAATTCAGGTTTTAGCAGACTTCGGATCTAGATGATTCATCAGAAAAATAGTATCAGCAGGAAATAAAAGTTAACACCAAGGAGAACTGTCGGCGGATGTAATAGAGAGTATTTCAAAATTGCTTCAGGATAAAGTAGATAAGAAGCATTTGGAAACTAATGTCTTAATAGTTTAAAATTCATGAACTTAAATTTTCCGCTAAACTAGTGATTGGTGCTAGTGACGAAAAAATGTCCAAGATGTTTTAAAATTTCTTACATGTGAATCAACCATGATTAATGACGGGAATAGTCTGAAAGCTTGTGTCTTGGACATGTATATGCTGAAAAAGATTGTGTGACATGCGACAGACTCTTGATGGTTCAATAGCAATGTTACGAACTTCCTACGAAAGTAAAGAGGGTTTCATCTCAGATTTTAACGAATTCAAAGCTTTACTGACAAACAAAAGATGAACAGGATCAAAACTAGCGTATGGAGAAGCGTTCAGTGTGATCATCAAATGACCTGACGAAAAATCCTAGCTAGTTTTGGTTATAGGTAAAGTGAGTGGAGATAAAAATCCGTCTTTACGGTCGCTCAGTGATTATATTAGAACTGAAAGGAAGATGATACAGATAAACCTGAGACTGGATTCAGTCTCCGCCGAGGAAGCTGGTAGTACAGTTACTTGTTTCAGCCTTCGCAGTGACGCCGACGTGACGTTTTGAAATAAGTGCTCGTAGAACGGATCAACTAAAATCGCTCAACAGAGAAAAGACAATTGGGCCTCCCGTTCCTAAAAGCACTACGGTAAAATGTTCGCCAATTATAGCTGCAGTCTATGGTACGTCGCTGGAGCAAAGAATCGTCTCAAAGGATTGGCGACTGGATGAGTGTTTAAACTCGGCGGAGAATACTGCCGCCACGTCCGCCGGCGGACTTGCACCCGCCCCCATGCCCCAGAAAGTTTGGGAGCATATTTCCGCTATTACGATGTAATTCAACGTGTCATGAGTAGTAAAAACACAAGATGGTTGAAACTGAGCAAGAAGGTGCATTAGATCTGCAACATTCGTGGATATGACCGTGTCGGTGCTTCATATGGCCAGTCAGGTTGGTTGTTACCGGACAAGTTAGTAGAATACCACACGCTACGTCTGCTTCTCTCAGTGCGCTCGCGCTCCAGTACCTTTGGAAACTACACTTCAGCTAAATGTCCTTCTGTCACTTTTATAAATAAATTAATACTGAATAATCAGCACAGAAGTGTTGAGTATTAATCGTGTTTACTTTGCGGAACAGATTTCGGCCTATAAGAACACGTTCAGACAAACAGTTAAACCGGCTAGCATCATAAAAAGATACGAATAGAACGTTCGTACTTTCTTTTGTTTTCAAAGTTCAGGGCGAGATTCCATGTACCTCCTAAAGAGATTGGTTCAGTTTCAGTACATTATAATTTACTCACAGCAATTTTTGAAACGCATGGTCCGGCACAGCGCAGATGACATGGGTAACCGTTCATTTCTCTTTAGGCGCCATGCGAACCTGTCCACAGTTAACACACAGCTTGGGTAGTAAGAGGTTTCGTACGGCTGCTCACTCTTTTTAGGGTTCCGTATCTTATTTTGTCAAAAAAAAAGCGGCGCTTGTTGGATCACTTTGTTATCCCTCTGTCTGCTTGTCTATCTTTGTCCGACTGCTGAAAGCGCTTTTTCTCAGGAACGGATAGACGTATCGACTTGAGATTTACGTCACCGATTAAGGCCTACGATCCGTTGACGATTTAAAAAAGTGAAGTTTATAAGCCAGTGCAATCAAATAATACGGCCATTTGTCACACAATTTGATACTCGCAAACTCAGAAATCAAAACCTGTAGAGTATTTCCCGTTGATCTTAAATCATAAAATTTGGCAAGAAGCAATGTTTCAGACAACAACCAAAGGAAAAAATCCGAAAACCGCGTATCTGTAACTACATCACTCGTATTTATTTCATTTGTTATCAGGCTAGACCTCTGCTCGTCTGTTAAGACCTTTTTTCTCAGGAACGTGTAGACGTATCAATTTGAAATTTGTCAAGTATAATAAACGTTAGTTCCTAAGTCAATGCATTCAAAAGCTACGGCCATTTCCGTTACATTTTTGATGTTTGAAAACTCGGTCATCAAAATTTTCAGGGTACTTCCTGTTGACCTAGAATCATTAAATTTAGCAAGTAGCAAGGTTTCATACTACAGCCAAAGGAAAAGATCCAAAAAACGTGAATCTGTCTGTCTGTCTGTCTGTCTGTCTAGACCTCTTTTTTTTCTCGGAAACGGGTAGAAGTTTCACGTTGACGTTCATGTCATATACTAAGGTCTAAGGTCCCTTGGTGGTATAATAAAAGATAGCTTTCAAATCATTGCATTCAAAAGATACGGGCACTTACGTCACATAATTTGATACTCGCAAACTTACTCATTGAAACCTATGCCGTACTTCCCCTTCACGTGCAATCATTAAATTTGGCAAGAAGAAAATTTTCACAGTACAAGTAAAGGGAAAAAATCGGAAAATTGTTAATTTGTAATTATACCATACGAGAAAAGTATTTTTGTCATTTGCTATTCGACTTCAGACTTAAAATTAGACCATGCTCGAAAGTTCAATTGGTTCAAATGGCTCTGAGCACTATGGGACTTAAAATCTGAGGTCATCAGTCCCCTAGAACTTAGAACTACTTAAACGTAATTAACCTAAGGACATCACACACATCCATGCCCGAGGCAGGATTCGAACCTGCGACCGTAGCGGTCTCGCGGTGCCAGACTGAAGCGCCTAGAACCGCTTGGCCACACCGGCCGGCTGCTCGAAAGTCTTGGAATCCCTGGGACAGATATGTTGCCAGTCTCCATGTCGATGACAGGCAAAAATAATGGAGTTCATAGATTCCTGGAATGGATGAACTGTCCATACACATAATTAAGCTTGTATGAAACCCCCGGTGCGTGAGTCTTACGTAGCTGGGTGAGTCACCAGATCTTTGTCGGACTATATACACATACATGTCAACCCAAAGTTGTGAGCCTGAAATTAGAATACCCTAAGTTTTTCAACGAAGTACTTTCATCTACATCTAGAACTGCACTCCGGAAACCGCGATACGGTGTGTTCCTTCACACAGCCTTATTGCTGCGTTCATTGGTACTGCTGGATATGAACTGCTACCATGAAGTTTGTGTGAACTCGAATAACTAATTTTGCCATCAGGTACATTAGGAAAGATAAAACCCTTATTTCAGGTACGGTATTTTTATCTGGAACTCACAAAATAATAAGTTACTGGAATAATTACTTAGACGGATAGACGCACTAAACACTACTCTCTCGTATTTTTTTAAAACAGCCGTAGCATATAAACCAGCAGCGTACAAATTAACAAAAATCAAATTTCTACCAATTTTAGTTTCGAAACTAGAAACGTTCGAAGTTTGGGGTGTGAGCTACTTACCAGGCGGGGCGACAAACTTCTTCGATGCGCTCTTTGAAGTCATTGTCGGTTACTTTGTAGAATGTATCCTTGCACTGCCGTATACAGGGCAGGTCGGAATACCAAGCAAACGAGGTTAAAGAGCTCCATCAACCACTACACACTTACCTGTTGAACAATGACGTCAAGGAACAAGTACAAATAATTAGAGACGGCGTGGCGGTAAGATAAACACTAGCAAGACGGAAGGACATGAAAGTGCAATACCCCTCGATAACTATGCCAGCAAACGAGAAATTGCCTTATGTCTGTGTCGCGAATACTAAACACAGTTTCACAAATGCCACCTATCATTGACACAGGAAATGAAAAGGAAAGATTTCCGTAGGAGAGTTACTTTCTGCTATTTGGCTGTGAATAATTTCATCCTGGATGCCTCACAAAGCGTTGTGTTCTCTCATCAATCCACACTTACAAACTATGATGCAACGAATCCTCATAATACGCACTAATGGGCCACAGAATACCCTTGGTGGGTACGTCGTCTCAAAGATCCAAGAAAGTGGCCCATTAATATGTGGTGTGGCATCCTCTAAGATGAAATCATCGATACACATTATTTCGCAGGTGTTCGGACAGGTGAAATAAATCTAATTTTTATCGTTGACAGTATAGGTCCTCTGTTTGGAAATGTCAGTCTGGACATCAGTGACAGTTCGATGTGGAAGCAGACAATGTTACCCAGCTCATACTGCTCACGATGATGTGCAAGAACTGAAAAAAAATTTCCTGGAAGGAGGTTAGGACGCTGTGGTCCTAGGGAATGACCCACACGCTCGCCCAATTTAACAGAATTAGATTTCTTTTTATGGAGATGTGTAAGAATCGCGTTTTTCACCAAACACCTCAGATGATTTCAAATAGTCCTTCGAGGAAGCTTCTCATTCCGTGACGCCTGTAGATTAATGTTGCATCCGCACCTAAAACTTAGTACGTTTGTAGCTCCTTAACTAAAACTGACAGAAATTTCATTTAGAATCACTTGTACGTATTTCGCATAAAAACATCAGCTACACATTAGGGAAAAAATGGACCACGCGCGGATAGGATTTGCGTTCTGAGGATCCTGTACGTACTTAAGTACGTGTATAGACACTTCATCCATTCTGGGAATCGATAATCTCTTATCGACATCGATACTGGCAAGATAACGGACTCGAGAATTCCACGACTTTCGAATGTGTTTTAATTTTAAGTTTGAAGTCGGGTAACTAATGACAAAAGAAAATTGCTTTTCATATGATACAATTACAAATAACAGGTTTCTGGTTTTTCCTTTACTTATACTGTCAGTTCTCTCTTATCAAATTTAATGATTATATGTCAAGGGGAAGTGTCTTATGGGTTCTAATGAGTGATTTAGCGAGTATATGTCACATAAGTGGTCGTATCTTTTGATTGTGTTGACTTAAAAGCTTAACTTTTTTACACCACCAAGGCACCATAAACTTCGGTACGTGACATAAATTTCAACTTGATATGTCTATCCATTCCTGAGAAAACGGATTTTTAACTGACGGATAGTCAGACATACATGTGGACAACAGTGATGCTACAAGGGTTCTGTTTTACCGATTTTCGCACGGAACTCTATAAATAATGTGTCGTTTAAAAAATTATGCTCGTTGTTGTGATTATTTGGAAGATAACTATAGAAACTGTTTTCACAACGGCTCAGAAAGACTCTCACCATTACCTACTGAAATAAATATTTCCTTGACTTATTATTTTGTAAGCTGCATAGAAAAGCGCCTTATCTAAAACACAATGTATACGGAACGATGCAATAATTTCGTTACTCGCCTTAGAACCTACGCTTTTAACGGCAACGATTTACTAGGTGCACAGTAAATGTGCTATAGCGCCTCCAGCTAGACTTTCGTGAGGATTCGCGTGACACTCTAGCGATGATTTAAAAACTCTATACCGAAATACAATCATCTTTGCATTTTCTTCGCCTCTGTCATTAGTCCAGCTGACGAACAGTACGTAAGTGTCCAGCTCTAACCTGACAGAGTATTTTGTGGTTTACGTCTTTCGGCGTGGGGTCCACACGTTTCTTAGGATATTCCACATCTAGATGAAGCGCCTCATTTATTGATTAGATCCGCGCCATTGGACCACCGATGTAGTTGACGCCTTGCGTCATTGTAAAAGAGACGAAAGCTCGACTCGTTAGTTAACACTAAACAGTTGAAACATCTAACGTCTCCAGAATCAGATTTTCACTTCGCAGCGGAGTGTGCGCTGATATGAAACTTCCTGACAGATTAAAACTGTGTGCCGGACCGAGACTCGACCTCGGGACCTTTGCCTTTCACGGGCAAGTGCTGTACCAACTGAGCTACCCAAGCTTGGGTAGCTCACTTGGTAGAGCACTTGCCCGCGAGAGGCAAAGGTTCCGAGTTCGAGTCTCGGTCCGGCACACAGTTTTAATCTGCCAGGAAGTTTCATGTAACGTGTTGACACCAGGGCAAAGAAGGGCTGAGGTTAGCTTCGCGTCGGTTAAACGAAACTAGTCAAAAAGTGTAATCGATGGTTTGTGTTCCTTAAAATAAATCTGTAAATGTGTATGTGCGAGGAAAACCGACCGCGGGGTCTGGGGGTCTTGCCACGGTTCGCTCGGCTGCCCCTATCGAAGGTCTGAGTCCCCCCTCGGGCATGGGTGTGTGCGTTGTCCTTAGCGTAAGTTAGTTTGTTAGATTAAGTAGTGTGTAAGCCTAGGGACCGATGACCTCAGCAGCTTGGCCCCATAGGAACTTACCACAAATTTCCAAATTTTTGCGAGGGAAACCAATAAAGTAAATATATTGATTTTTAAAAACAAAAAATACATTAACATTTGTATTTTTTGGCCTAAAATATGACGCTGCCATGTGAGTGAATAGTACTGCTCCTGGATAAACGCAAACGCAAAGGCGCAGCACGCTTACTACCACACGAACGTCCTGTAATACAACACCGAAGAAGGATTCTTCTCAACTGTAGCTTCGTTCTAAAACCGGCACTCTTTTTAGGATTCCGTACTTCAGTCAGTAAAAGAGGAACCCTTACGTGATAACTTTGTTGCCTGCCTGCCTGTCTGTTAAAGGCCCATTTTCTCAGGAGCGGATAGTCGTATCAAGCTAAAATTTACGTCACGTAACAAGGTGTATGGTCTCTTCGCGGTATAATAAATGTGAGGTCCCAAGTCAATGTAATCAAAAGATACGGCCATTTATGTCACATACGCTGAATTTCGCAAACGCGTTCTTCAAAACCCATAGAGTACTTCCCATTGACCTAGAAGTATGAAATCTGGCAAGAAGCAAGGTCTCACAGTAAAACTAAAGAAAAAATCCTGAAGTTGCAAATTTGTGGTTTTATCACACAACGCAAACGCATTCTTAAAAACCCATAGAGTACTTCCCATTGACCTAGAAGTATGAAATCTGGCAAGAAGCAAGGTCTCACAGTAAAACTAAAGAAAAAATCCTAAAGTTGCAAATTTGTGGTTTTATTACACAAAAATTTGTCACTCATTGGACTGTCTGTCGCCCGTTGTTATCCGAGTCCAAAATTAAAATATCCTCTAAAGTCTTGGAATTCCCTGGACTGATATATTGCCAGTATCAATGCCGATAACAGGTAAATCTCATTAAGGTTTTAGATTCCTAGGGTGGATGACCTGTGTATAAAGGTAATTAAGTTTTTACGTGAGTCCCACTCGCACCTGGCCTGTTTCTTCATTTATTAAATTAACATCCACAATAAGCCAACTAAGTTTCGTGTCGGTTATCGTCATTGCCCAAATAACTGCAAACATTCAGAATCCTCCTCTGTTCGTCAACTAGATCAAAGAGGTTTTCCGCAGACGGCTTTCCATATGCTGGTTCCCAGCTACCTAGCTGTCGAAATGTCGCGTATTCATCCGCCCAGACGTGATCAGTGCGATAGCGAATCTGAGATGGCCGAAGATAGTGGCTTCCTACGAAGGTGTTGCTGCTACGTCCGTGGCTATGGCATGTGTAGGGATGTCAATGACGTCCCCAAATTTCGGGGAATAGTTCCCTTGATGTACAGGCATGTATAGAGAGAAGCTCATGGCACATTGATAACTTCTGCGTACCTTCTCATTGTGGATGAGTAAACACCGCGACGAAGACATAAGATTCGACACACTCAGTAAAGATATATTGCAGACCTACGACCAGATAACGTACTGGATCGGAATAAGTGGCGAATACTGGTCCAAAACGCGAAACCAGTGAGCAGGGGGCACCGCTAACAACAACAAAATCTGCTTCGATATTTTATTTCTATTTTTTATTTCATTTTGATGTTTAGTTCTTTGACTGGTTTGATGCAACCTGCGCCCGCATCTCGTGGTGGTGCGGTAGCGTTCTCGCTTCCCACGCCCGGGTTCCCGGGTTCGATTCCCGGCGGGGTCAGGGATTTTCTCTGCCTCGTGATGGCTGGGTGTTGTGTGCTGTCCTTAGGTTAGTTAGGTTTAAGTAGTTCTAAGTTCTAGGGGACTGATGACCATAGATGTTAAGTCCCATAGTGCTCAGAGCCATTTGAACCATTTTGATGCAACCTGCCACGACTTTTCCCATTCTGTTCATCTCAGAGTAACATATATCCCCTACGTCCTCATTTATTTGTTGTATATAATGCAGTATTGGTTTCTTCTACAGTTTTTACCCCCTACCGCTCCCTCAGAAACCGTGGAATTAATTCCTTGAAGTTTCAACACACGCTCTACCATCCTCTCCTTCTCGTCTATGATCTACGTATTCATCTCTTCTACAGCTACCTAGAGATTGCGCAAGTTACTATACGGTGCGTGGCGAAGGGTACCCTGTACCACTATTATTTTCTTTCCTGTTCCACTCGCAAATAGAGCGAGGGAGAGACGACTGTCTGTATCCCTCCGTATGAGCCCTAATTTCCCTTATCTTCCTGTTGTTCTTACGAAAAATCTACGTTGGCGGCAGTACAAGCGTTCTGCAGTCACCTTAAAATTCCGGTGCTCCAAAATTTCTTAACAGTGCTGCTCGGAAAGAACGTCGCATTCCCTTCAGGGATTCTTAATTAAGTTCCCGAAGCATTTCCGTAATACTTGCGTGTAACAAAACTGGAACCTGTCTCTGAATTGCTTTGACGTCTTTTATTAATCCTATCTGTTTCGCAACGCAAACAATCGAACAGATTGCAGGAATTGTGGTCTCCTTTACAGATGAACCATACTGTCTCGAAATTTTCCCAATAAACCGAAGTCGACCATTCACCTACCACAATCCTCACGTGCTCGTTCCACTTCATAGCGCTTTGCAACGTTACGCCCAGATGTTTAAACGACGTGATTATGTCAAGCAGGACACTGCTAATTCTGTATTCGAACATTACGCGTTTTTTTTCCCCTACTCATCCGCATTAACTTAAATTTTTGCTACATTTAGAGCTAGATGCCATTCATCACATTAGCTAGAAATTTTGACTAAGTCATCTTGTATCCTCCTGCGGTCACTCATCATCATCTTCCTACACACCACAGAGTTACAAGCAAACAACAGAAGATGGCTGCTCAGCCTGTTCGCCAGATCATTTATGTGTGTACAAAATCAGTGGTGCTCTCACACTTCGCTGATGCACTCCTAACGATACCCTTGTCTCTGATGGCCCGCATCTCGTGATCGTGCGGTCGCGTTCTCGCTTCCCACGCCCGGGTTCCCGGGTTCGATTCCCGGCGGGGTCAGGGATTTTCTCTGCCTCGTGATGGCTGGGTGTTGTGTGCTGTCCTTAGGTTAGTTAGGTTCAAGTAGTTCTAAGTTCTAGGGGACTGATGACCATAGATGTTAAGTCCCATAGTGCTCAGAGCCATTTGAACCATTTTGTCTCTGATGAACACTCGCCGTCGAGAACGACGTACTGTGTTCTATCACTTAAGAAGTCTTCGAGCCATTCACATCTCTGGGAAACTTTTCCAAATGTTCGTACAGTCGTTAATTGTCTGCAGTGGGGCACCGTGTCAAATGTTTTTTCGTAAATCTGTAAATATGGAATCTGACTGTTACACTTCTAACAACTCTACCACAACATAGGTCAAAAATTAATTATGATTGTAGTGTTGCTCACGCTGCTAAATATTGCAGGCCGGCCGGTGTGGCCGTGCGGTTCTAGGCGCTTCAGTCTGGAACCGCGTGACCGCTACGTCGCAGGTTCGAATCCTGCCTCGGGCATGCATGTTTGTGACGTCCTTAGGTTGGTTAGGTTTAAGTAGTTCTACGTTCTAGGGGACTGATGACCACAGATGTTAAGTCCCATAGTGCTCAGAGCCATTTGAACCATTTTTTTAAATATTGCATTTTCTGGCAACAACAAAGCTGTATTCTGTGGCAGGTATCATTAGAGCACAGTTAACAAAGTCATTTCTTGAAATAATGGATAAACTAGGCACTCATATTTTCGTGTTTCCCGCGCTCGTCTCGTTGTGAACTCGTGGCTCAATCGTCGAAAATCTAGGTGGTGATGATTCCAAGCTCGGATGCAAAGAGGCCTAGGTGTTATTCTGCGGTATTCAAAAGTTTTATAAATGGGTTTCATAAACCATTCTTGAAGATTAAACTTTTGCAAGTCAGCACAATGGTGCTGTAAAAAAGTAATCAGCACTCCGAAATTAAGTTACACTTCTTTTTTATTACTTTTGTTGCAATATCACTTCACAATATAAAACATAATTGAAAATATCTTCCTCACTGTTAAAGTTCACATTTCATAAACTGACTACAATTTGCGTCTTTTCAACATGACTACCAAGACTTGACTCTCTAATAACCGCTTACACCAAAAAATCAGAGTTACAAGTACGTCAAAGATTATAGTGACAAAAGAAAGAATACACATAAGAATAATATCATTGCGATATATACGAGTACATATCGATGTATCAAAGTACCTCTACATTAATGAAATCAAATCTGAATGTTGTCACAGAAATATGTTAACTATTCTACAGAAACACAGTAGAACATTGCTCGTATCGAGAGGTTGAGGTGAGGTGCCGTAATGGTTATGTAATTCAACTACCATTACATACTTCATCCATAGTTCGCAGTACATCATGTGAGGAAAGGACAAGCTCGAGTTTCGTACGAGCGATGCTTCCTAGAACCATCCTGATTCGTGGACATACGCTTTTCTATCTCAAGGAAAATTTATTATCTTCGTACTGAAAATATTTTCAAGAATTCTCCAGCAAACCGATGTTACGGACATTGCTCTGTAATTTTGCGGGCCCGTTTTTTACCCTTATTATGTACAGGAGTCAAAAATGGTTGAAATGGCTTTAAGCACTATGGGACTTAACAAAAATGTTTCCAGAATGAGATTTTCACTCTGCAGCGGAGTGTGCGCTGATATGAAACTTCCTGGCAGATTAAAACTGTGTGCCGGACCGAGACTCGATCCCGGATTTTCCATTACTCTAGGGGCTGCTTTATCCGCTTTTTTTTAAAGTGCTCTACCAACTTTTTTGTTTTTTGCCATAGACCGCTTTGTTTAGTTGCAGGTAAGGAGGAAACAAATAAAAACCTCTTGTGTATGAAAATAAAAGACGACATTCTTCATAAAAATAACAATATCCTTTGAAAACGTAAAACATAAAACGGAGCTATTTCCGCAACGGCCTTCTTTTATTTATTTATGTATTTAATTATGTGTTTGTTACATGTGTAAGGAAAAAAACTGAGAAGAGGAGGAGAAAAGAGAAGTGAAATAAAATAGGAATACTTTCCGCGCCATGCTCCACTTTTTGCGCGCCATCAGAACAAAATGCATTCTTTCATTGACCATTAAAGGGGAACGTGGGATCGTCCAGTCTTGGCTGGCACAGTTCGTTGAGATTCCAGCTTTGAGGCGGGTTGGTGAAAATACTCTGTAAATAGTTCGCGAAAGTGGCCCGATAGTGTCGATGTCGGCGAAGGGTGTGGTGATGTACTTGGAGGCGTGTCCAAAAGTCCGCCGGATCGACGATGTCGTCCCGGAAGAGGTAGTTGACAGCCATGCCACTGATCCATGTGATGGCGTGCCACTTAGCCGATGGAAAGTAGGTCGAGTCGGGATATATCATGGTAGGAGAAACGTGATGTGGAGGTACTCGGAGGTAGAAAGCCACAATCTTCTGTGCGAGGGTCCAGACAGCTGCTGCTGGCCCACACTCAAAACGATGTAAATCTGTATCTTCGACATTGCACTTGTGGCACAGGGGTGAGTCCACGAGTGCGATGCGATGCAGTTTCTGTCTTGTAGTATACTTGCCGTTGACGAGAAGGTACCACATAGAGGTGGTGTCAGTGGTGTGATACGGCTGGTGGATCGCTTTCCAAACTGTAGGCCATGAAACCTGGGGGTGACGTGTTTCGACGGGGTTGCGGGGTGGAGACTTTCGGAGAAGGCAATAGATGTCGCGGGTGGTCGTCTTCCTGGTCCTGGGGAGCTCGGTGCATATGTAGCTATATTCCAAAAAGAAACGGCCGATATGTGACATCGGAGGTGGGATGTGTGCCAGAGACGTCGGTGGGCGTCTCGAAACAGGTGCGAGCTCAGTGCTCAACATTCCAGTAAAATTAATATTTTGGCTTTTCCATAACCGGAGCATAGTATTCGTGTAAAGTGCCGTAGTCCTGGCTCTCACATTAACTAGATCTTGGCCACCGTCCCGCTTCGGTAAGGTGAGTGCTTCATACTGGACTTTGAAGATGTGTCCAGAACAAACAAAATAGCCGAAAGCCGCCTGTAATCTGGCCGCCATTGTCGCAGTGATGGGCAGAATCTGCGCTATATGGGGTATCCGGGCTGCCAGATGGGTATTGACGAAAGTAACTCTCTGGCACATTCAGCGGGCGTAGTATGTGATTTTGTATGTTGGCCCGGATGCGTTGCAGTAGTGCCCGAAAATTGATCGCCGAGGTGCGGCGAATGTCTCGCGTGTACACCAATCCGAGACAACGGAGGGTGTCCACCAGTTGAAATGGGACTACGCTGTCTGCGGGAAGGCCGCGGCCGATCTTCATGGCGCATGATTTTGCCACGTTCATAGCGCTCCCTGCCCCTGCACTGTAACGGGTAATCCACTGCATCGCAGCTTGTACGTCGGCCGCTGAACCTACGACGAGGGCCAAGTCGTCCGCGTAAACTCGACAGCGGAACATATGATCCCGGAGTGGAATACCTGTCAAACGTCGCCGTAATCCGCAAATGAGTGGTTCCATCGCAATGGCATAAAGCACCGTAGACAAAGGGCAACCCTGCCGTACTGAGCGTTCAATCCGTATAGGTTCTGTAAGTCTGCCATTGACGAGAAGTCTGGACGTTGCCCCACGAAGGAGCCGCATAATCACTTGCGTGAACGTCGGGGGAATTGCCATTCGGTCCATCACTGCGTTGAGGAATGCGTGATTGACGCGGTCAAAGGCTTGTTTGAAGTCGATGGAGATTAAAGCGACTGGCAGTCGCGAGTGTGTTGCCACAGCGATCACATCTCGATATTCACTGAGGGCTGTCTGTATATTACAATCGCCGCCTAAGGATGTTTGTTCGTGGGAAACAATATCTCGTAAGACATGTTTGAGTCGCATTGCTAGAAGGCGTGTGAAAATCTTGAAGTCGGAATTGAGTAACGTGATCGGCCGATAACTGTAGAGTCGTGTTCCTCCTGCGGGTTTCGGGACTGGTACAAGTAAGCCTTCCATGAACATTGGTGGCGGGTTCGCCGCGCCGGACAAAAGTTCCCAGTACATGTCCCTCCATCGTGGCATCATCAAATCTTGGAAGGTTCTGTAAAATTCGAGAGGTAAACCATCCGGGCCGGGAGACAGATTCAGAGACCCTTTGGCCACAGCGCCTTGGACATCGTCGGTGGTCACTTCAGAAGTCAAGAGGGTTCCAGCTGCTGCGTTGAGAGTACCAAGTGTCTCCTGGGCAACCTCAGCAATGGCCTCTGCACCGGCAGGTACTTCTTGATAGAAAAGTCTATAGTGCGTTGTGAACGCATCCGCAATGGCAGCTTGCGAAGTCAGCCGTCGTCCATCAGGTAAGTCTAAAGTTGTCATTAAAGCCTGTCGGCGTCGACGAACATTTTGAACAATATGATGCATAGAAGGTTCTTCACCGTTAATCCTATCTCGACTGCGTGCTCGTACAATGGCTCCCTCTAGACGGCATCTGGTCAAGGTTAAAATCTTTGCCTTGATGCGTTGAGCTTCTTTTAGACGATCCGGGGATGGAGGATGATCCATGAGTTCACGTAGAGCGCTATATTAGAAATCAGTTGTATGGTGATTCCACCGGGCTTTGGCTCTGCCATAGTATGTCAATGTGCGTCGGATGGCCGGTTTGGCGCACAGCAACCACCACTGCAGTGTGGTCTCGTAACGCATAATGCGTTGAACACAGGTTTGCCACGTGTCGGTGACCTGTTGTTGACATTCAGGGTCCTGCAGTAGCGCGACATTGAGTTTCCAAGGTCCTGCACTGCGCCATATAGATTGTCGACGTAGGTTCATGGTACAGATGTAGATGTCATGATCCGAAAAGGCAGACGGCCAACGTTCCGCATCGAGGAGAACCGATTTCAGAGCGTCAGAGATGTATATTCTATCAAGTCGGCTGGCGGAGTGGCTCGTGATGTGTGTATACCCCGGGCGGTCGCCGTGTACCACTCGCCAAGTATCGAGGAGACGAAGGCGGCGGACGAGGAAGCGAAGTTCCGGACATGTGGTGAAATGGGGGTATTGGTCTGTGCGCTCGAGAACACAGTTGAAATCTCCACCTAAGATGAGGTGATCGTATCGGCCGAGGAATAAAGGCGTGATATCTTCTGCGTAGAACTGGGAGCGATCCCTCCGTTTATCAGTGCCCGATGGGGCGTAGAGATTTATGATTTTGAGTCCTTCAACCGTTATGGCCACCCCTCGCGCCGTTGGGAGATATACGACATCGAAAACTGCGATCCCTTCTCGTAGGAGGATGGCTGCGCCTGTGTGTTCCATAGCTGCAGGGGCGGCGTACGTCTCATATCCATAACACCCAGTCCAAGTTGCTGTCCTCAGTTCTTGTAACAGGGCGATGTCGATGTTCGCTGCTCTTAGCGTGTCACGGAGCAGTTGAAGGTTAACGTGGGAGCCGATATTATTAATATTGATAGTAGCTATTCGGTACGCCTGATGGGAGATCCGTGCTGCCGATAGGTTCGTAGCTGGTGAAGATTGTCGTGGTGGACGCGTGAAGTCCTTAGAAGTAGCAAGAGTCGCCGTAGAAACTTCCCCCATTTTAGTGTTGGTCTAACGGAGGAACAGATTTCATTTCCGCACCGGATGGAGGTGGGAAATCCGTGTCATCCGCCCATGATAAATGTCCGACAGGTTTGACATCGGCGAGAGGTGGCAGCGCTGGCCGAGTCGGCTTAATTGCGTCGGTGACAACAGGCGTGCTATGTTCCATAGCTTCTGGGCGCGGGACTTGCGCACGATCTCTGTTGGACGGTTCACCGTCTTGCGGATGACGCGTCTCCATGGCAGAGGAGAAAGAGTTATCGTGTTCTCCGTCAGAGTGATGTGCCATCTCTTCGTCCTGTGGAGGGGGCTCAATGGTCGATTCTGATGTCTTGCGACGTTTTTTTCGTCGTTTGGGCGACTTCTGCTTTCGGCAATGAGTTTCGGTGTCTGAAGAAGGAAGAGATTCATGTCGTTCCGGTACAAAAGCCGCGGGTGTTATGATGCGGTCGTCATCCTCCAGAACAGTCTCGTTGGTATCCTTGTGATCTTCTAGCGTGGGCGTGTCCGGCTGTTGGACATGTTCACGGGCGGCGTCGCCGGTGTCAAGGTGCTGGGACGCCTCCGGGTGTATCGGACCAGAGAGACGCTCATGAATGGCGTCTTGTGTGGGCTGGACGTGCAGTGTCGCCGCATAGGTGACTGGAAGGGTGGTTTTGGTTCTGTCGGTGTTCGTGTCGTCGTGCCTTAGTTGTGTGATGCGGCGTTGCAGGCATTCATTACGGACGTGGCCTTCTTTGCCACAACCGGAACATGTTCGAGGTTGTCCGTCGTAAATGACCACCGCACGGCAGCCGCCGATAGAAATGTACGATGGAACGTGCCGTTTGAGATAGATTCGGACTTGTCTCACACCATTAAGCACCGGATACGTCGTAAACTGGGTCCATGTCTTGGCTACGTGGCTCTGGACTTTCCCGAAAGGGCTTAGCGCCGCGATGACTTCATCTTCATTTACCTCGAAAGGCAGTTCGAATACACGGATCGTCCGAAGGCCAAGTCCTGCATGGTCGAGTGCCGAAATTTTAGTCCATGTCGCGTCCTTTGAATGATCTCATTGCAGGCCGCGTCGGAAGTCATCTTAACATAAACGACGCTGCTAATGATAGATAGGTGTATGCCGATGAGTTCGTCACGGGGGATCTTCGTCTTCGCGTAGGAAGCGTTCGACGGCCAGAGCTTTGGGTCGTGCGTATTCATTTGAGAAGGTGAACTTAAGAGTGTTCTTCCTGTAAGAGTTGGCCATTAGAGCTTGTTCGACTGAGAAGCGCGGTGACGACGAAGTAAACAAAACACTTCGCGCGCGCAGCGGCGTGGACGGCCGAGCGCGGTGCGCACTGCTGCCCTGCCGAACGCAGACTGCCATCTGAGCTACCGAAGCACGACTCACGCCCGGTGTCACAGCTTTACTTCTGCCAGTATCTCGTCTCCTACCTTCTAAACTTTACAGAAGCTCTCCTGCCAACCTTGCAGAATTAGCACTCCTGAAAGAAAGGATATTGCGGAGACATGGCTTAGCCACAGCCTGGGGGATGTTTCCAGAATGAGATTTTCACTCTGCAGTGGAGTGTGCGCTGATATGAA
This sequence comes from Schistocerca cancellata, assembly GCF_023864275.1. Classification (NCBI taxonomy): domain Eukaryota; kingdom Metazoa; phylum Arthropoda; class Insecta; order Orthoptera; family Acrididae; genus Schistocerca; species Schistocerca cancellata. The sequence goes on along the minus strand of NC_064634.1, from coordinate 139,419,256 downwards.
ACTTCCTGGCAGATTAAAACTGTGTGCCCGACCGAGACTCGAACTCGGGACCTTTGCCTTTCGCGGGCAAGTGCTCTACCATCTGAGCTACCGAAGCACGACTCACAGCGCACACTCCGCTGCAGAGTGAAAATCTCATTCTGGAAACATCCCCCAGGCTGTGGCTAAGCCATGTCTCCGCAATATCCTTTCTTTCAGGAGTGCTAGTTCTGCAAGGTTCGCAGGAGAGCTTCTGTAAAGTTTGGAAGGTAGGAGACGAGATACTGGCAGAAGTAAAGCTGTGAGACCGGGCGTGAGTCGTGATACGGTAGCTCAGGTGGTAGAGCACTTGCCCGCGAAAGGCAAAGGTCCCGAGTTCGAGTCTCGGTCGGGCACACAGTTTTAATCTGCCATGAAGTTTAACAAAAATGGTTCAAATGGCTCTGAGCACTATGGGACTTAACATATGCGGTCATTAGTCCCCTAGACTTAGAACTACCTAAACCTAACTAACCTAAGGATATCACACACATCCATGCCCGAGGCAGGATTCGAACCGCAGCAGCGCGGTTCCGGACTGAAGCGCCTAGAACCGCTCGGACACAGCGGCCGGCGCACAGGAGTTGACTGCACTTTTTTTTCAGTCGCTTGGTACTTTCCACTGGACGAGAGCTTCTCGCTAAATGGCAGCTAAGTATGGGGCCAATGCCTTACAGTATTCTTTGTAAAACAGGACTGGAATTCCATTTGTTTTCAAACCTTTGAGTAGTTTCTCTACGCCAGGGATGCCTATTACCATGTCGTCCACATGGTAGTTTGTGCGATGGTCAAACGATGGTACGTATGTACGATTATCCTGCATGAACGATTTCCGCGCGGGGTAGCCGCGTGGTCTGAGGCGTCTTCTCACGGTCTGCGTGGCTGCCACCGTCGGAAGTTAGTGAGTGTGTGTGTGTGTGTGTGTGTGTGTGTGTGTGTGTGTGTGTTTGTCCATAGCGTAAGTTAGTTTAAGATAGATTAAGTAGTTTTGTAAGCTTAGAGACCGATGACCTAATCAGTTTGGTGCCATTAAGATCATACCACAAATTTACAATTTATTTACATGAACGATTTCTCAAACGCGAAATTCAACATTTCGGCTTTCCTTTTGCTATCTTCTGCTGCCTCATCAGATTGGTCGGCGAGTGACTGGATGGACGCCTTAAACCCGCTTTGCGATTTTCCATTGGAAGATTTCTCTGCCGGATCTTTTTTGCGGAGGAGTGACGGAAAACCTCATTTCCTATCTGTCCATCTAATTTCTAGCCTTCATCTATAGCTGTACATTTCAAACGCGTCGATTTTCTTGCAGTCCATGATGCCCTTCTGCGCAATTCCGCGTCTGGACGTAAATTTTCAGAAATTTTCTGTTGAAATTAGGGTCAATGTTTCATACTAATAGACTTATTTTGGGTAGCAATCCCATCTTTGCCTGTACTAGTCTGTTTTTAATGTCCTCCTTGTTTCGTGTGTCATGGGTGATCTTGCTTCCAAGGTAGCAAAATTCTTTTATTTCGCGTACTTGCTCGTCGTCAATTTTAATGTTAAGTTTATCGCTGATTTCATTTCTGCTACGCCTCAATTCCTTCGTATTCCTTCAATTTACTCTCAATTCTTAGCGTGTGCACAGTTGACTGTACACTGCATTCAAAAGGTTGTGCAATAATTATTCACTTTCACTGCGAATAGCAGTGTCATGGGCGAATCTTGATATTCTTCCACACCGAGTTTTAAAGCCTTCCCTGATTCTTCCTTCAATTTCCATCATGACTTTTTTGACGCACTGATAGCACAGTAGCGGAGAGACACTCCTTCACTGTCTCGTACGCTCTATGCTTCGTTGTTCTTCTTCCATTCTTACTTTTCCATCTTGGATCTTGTACGTGTTGTACAGTGCTTGACAACTGCTAAGTATCAACTGACACTTGCTAAGAAACAACTGCCAGTTGCTACGGAACAACCAAAAGCTGCTACGGAATGGACCAATGATAGTAAAAGGAAATGTAGAGGGCCGGACATGTTAACCGCAGCGATGCCTGCGCACGAACGCTCTGTATGTCTGGGACAGTTGATGCAGTACCTTGTTTAACCAAGGTGTTGTGGAACCGATTGGTGCGACATTGCATGTGGTACGCCAACGTGTCTGCAAGACACCGTTTGAGTGCTTACGAACGTGGACGAGCAGTCGGAGGATCGAAGCCAGGCGAGGTATCACTGCTGTAGCCACAGTAGCTCCGTCCGAACAGGCCTCGGAAGGTCCATTGGTAGCGACCCACCGCCGTGTCATCCTCGGCCTATAAGCGTCACTGGATGCATATGTGGGCCGACCGGTGTGGCCGAGCGGTTCTAGGCGCTTCAGTCCGGAACCGCGTGACCGCTACGGTCGCAGGTTCGAATCCTGCCTCGGGCATGGATGTGTGTGATGGCCTTAGGTTAGTTAGATTTAAGTAGTTCTAAGTTCTAGGGGACTGATGACCTCAGATGTTAAGTCCCATAGTGCTCAGAGCCATTTGAACCATTTTTTTGCAGATGTGGAGGGGCATGTTGTCTGCACACTGGCCTCACGGTCGTTGTCAATTTTCGTGACCGGAGCCGCTACTTGTCAATCAAGTGACTCCTCAGTTGCGCCCCCCCCCCCCCCCCCGTCCCTTCCCAACAGCGCTCGAAAGACCTGGACGGGCATCCTTCCAAGTGCTAGGCAAGCCAAACAGCGCTCAAGTTCGGTGGTGTGACGGTAACTGGTGTTACCACTGTAGCAAGGCCATTGATGGCCACAGTACTGGGTGTGTCAAAAAGCGTCATCTCACGATTAAAAAAGGCCGCTGTAAACATTCTGATAGTCGTATACGATCCACTGCAATAGATGATGACCGATGCATAACCCTAGTGGCGAAAAGCAATGGGCATCTCACCCTTAGGCAGATAGCTACAGACCTCGCGACCGCCACCGATACATGCATCTATGCCAGAAAAATTTCGCGGCGGTGAGGTCAGGCTGGTTTGCATGCTCGAAATCCTGTTAAATGCATCCCATTTAAAACAAACCATCGTCGAGAAAGCCTTAGTTAGTAAGGTGAGTATTCAGTTTGGGGTTAACAGCAGTGGTTCAGAGTGGTGTTCTCAGACGATCCCAGCTTCACTGTGACAAGTGATTCTGGGCACCAGTTAGTGTGGAGAATGTTCATAAAAAATGGTTCAAATGGCTCTGAGCACTATGGGATTTAAGTTCTGAGGTCATCAGTCCCCTAGAACTTATAACTAATTAAACCTAACCAACCTGAGGACATCACACACATCCATGCCCGAGGCAGGATTCGAACCTGCGACCGTAGCGGTAGCGCGGGTCCGGTCTGTAGCGCCTAGAACTGCTCGGCTACTCTGGCCGGCGAATGTTCATAAACGCTATCGGTTTTGCCTGTGCTTTATGGTGTGGGCAGGCACTGTGCACTATGACCGAACACCGCTGCATATATCTGCGCGTGGTACCATTACAGCACAGCGCTATTGCAGGGCAATTATTCTGGATCACGTCCATCTGTTTAGGGGTGCGGTAAGTCCCGGCTTTTTGTTTCCCTGCCCACACAGGAGTGCTGAAATGTCGGACACACTGGAAAGTGCAGCCAGCATGAATAACAGGTACAAAATGAGCATTAGTACCCGAGGAGGGCGTATTCTTATTCAGAGGCCGATATCGACCTTTATTTTGGGAGTCTAAAGTCTGTCAAACTTGAACGTTATTATGCATGATATCCTGCTTTCCCAATGGTGAAATCTGTACCCTTTTTTGTTATAAATGTACCTTCCACTTCTATTACGTACGTACTGTTTCATGTCATTCATCGTTGCCTGTGATTATTCCTATTCAACAATGTCTCTGTTCCTTACCAATGACGGAAGCAGTGTACAGTAGGGCCTACGTGGATTATCCCGAAAATTTCGTTCGTCTCACACGATTATACATTGTCGAATGCTTGTGTAGGGTGACATCCTAAGAATGTTTCTTTTCTTACGTCTTGCTTTCATTTTCAACACATCTGAATGTCTCTCTCTTGTGCGTTTACCTTTCCTAAAGCCAAACTGCCCATCTAATACATACCCAAAACTCGTTTCCATTCTTTTGTATCCTATTTTTGTTAACACCTACATCTACATCATACTCCGCAAGCCACCTAATGCTGTGTGGCGGGTACATTCGGTACCTCTATCTGATCCCTCCAACCCTGTTCCACTCGCGAATAGTGCATGGGAAGAATGATTGTCGGTGAGCCTTTGTACTGGCACTAATTTCTCGAATTTTCTCCTCGTGGTCAATACGCGATATGTATGTGGGGGGGAAGTAATATGTTGTCTGACTCCCCCTGAAAAGTGCCGTCCCAAAATTTCAGTAGTAAATCTCTCCGTGATGCACAACGTCTCTCTTGTAAGGTCTGCCAGTGGAGTTTGTTTGGCATCTCCGTAACGCTCTCTCGCCAGCTAAACGATCCCGTGATGAAACGCGCCGCTCTTCGCTGGATCTTCTCTATCTCTTATATTTGTCCTACCTGATAGGGATCCCAGATAGATGAACAATACTCAAGAACCGGGCGAACAAGCGCCTTATAAGCCACTTCTTTCGTGGATGAATTACATTTCCTTAAGATTCTTCCGATGAATCTGAGTCTTGTCCGATTTTCCCACTATCTGTATCATATGGTCATTCCACTTAAGGTCTCTCTGGATATTTTACAGCGGACGCTGTCTTGCTGTTTGTCATCAATAGTGTAGCTGTACAGTAGTGGATTTCTTTTCCTATGTATGCGCAATATGTTACATTTATTTACGTTCTGGGTCAACTGCCGGGGTCTGCGCCATTCATCAGTTCTCTGCGTGTCGTTCTGCAAATTCTATCTTCTGGCGTTGCTACTTTGGTATAAACAACTGCGTCATCTGCGAATAGCCTTGAAGAGCATCCGACGCTTTCTACTAGATCACGTTGGCTACGTGAGACATTAAGCTGGTTGAGCGTACGTTCTCTGCGCTTGCTACCTTCGGGACTGTGTGGATGATATTTACAGTAGATAGCCGACAAATTACGACTCACTTATAACCGATTATGGCCCCAAAGATTAGACACTGGTGAAGTTTACTTCCGATGATAAGCGCAGCACGTGGTACGGGCATCAAGGTCACATATTGCACAATATTACCTGTTGATAACTCTCTTTTCATAAAATGTAGGAGTGCCTATAAATTACGAAGACTATTTCAAGTGAAATATTAAAATACGGATACGAGACGTTAAATAATGAAGCAAAATTTTCGGACATTTTTGGAGAAACGACGTTTGCTATTGTGCTATTGATATGGAAAATCTGGTAACTGTATTGAAAGCTAAAAACTCATTCTGGAAAAGTGACTGGCGTAGACACTAGTAATGCACAGATACATATGGAGAAGTTCTTCACAACGGACAGTTGTTCCATACTATCTGCCGGAAGTATAGAAAGTTCGATATGTAAGATAATGCCGCTAGAATCTTGTAGAATATATTTTAGAATATTACACCAGCCTCATATGTGTTTCCACTCATAATGCATAAAATATTCTACCAAGAACCGATGGAACAGCCAGTTAATGCATAGAACATAATACCGACGGAAAATCTGAAACACAAAGCAGGAGCTTTGTGACATAAACAAAAGCGTTTTAGACGTGTTTCTACAGGGTGTTTCAAAAATGACCGGTATATTTGAAACGGCAATAAAAACTAAACGAGCAGCGATAGAAATACACCGTTTGTTGCAATATGCTTGGGACAACAGTACATTTTCAGGCGGACAAACTTTCGAAATTACAGTAGTTACAATTTTCAACAACAGATGGCGCTGCAAGTGATGTGAAAGATATAGAAGACAACGCAGTCTGTGGGTGCGCCATTCTGTACGTCGTCTTTCTGCTGTAAGCGTGTGCTGTTCACAACGTGCAAGTGTGCTGTAGACAACATGGTTTATTCCTTAGAGCAGAGGATTTTTCTGGTGTTGGAATTCCACCGCCTAGAACACAGTGTTGTTGCAACAAGACGAAGTTTTCAACGGAGGTTTAATGTAACCAAAGGACCGAAAAGCGATACAATAAAGGATCTGTTTGAAAAATTTCAACGGACTGGGAACATGACGGGTGAACGTGCTGGAAAGGTAGGGCGACCGCGTACAGCAACCACAGAGGGCAACGCGCAGTTAGTGCAGCAGGTGATCCAACAGCAGCCTCGGGTTTCCGTTCGCCGTGTTGCAGCTGCGGTCCAAATGACGCCAACGTCCACGTATCGTCTCATGCGCCAGAGTTTACACCTCTATCCATACAAAATTCAAACGCGGCAACCCCTCAGCGCCGCTACCATTGCTGCACGAGAGACATTCGCTAACGATATAGTGCACAGGATTGATGACGGCGATATGCATGTGGGCAGCATTTGGTTTACTGACGAAGCTTATTTTTACCTGGACGGCTTCGTCAATAAACAGAACTGGCGCATATGGGGAACCGAAAAGCCCCATGTTGCAGTCCCATCGTCCCTGCATCCTCAAAAAGTACTGGTCTGGGCCGCCATTTCTTCCAAAGGAATCATTGGCCCATTTTTCAGATTCGAAACGATTACTGCATCACGCTATCTGGACATTCTTCGTGAATTTGTGGCGGTACAAACTGCCTTATACGACACTGCGAACACCTCGTTGTTTATGCAGGATGGTGCCCGGCCACATCGCACGGCCGACGTATTTAATTTTCTGAATGAATATTTCGATGATCGTGTGATTGCTTTGGGCTATCCGAAACATACAGGAGGCGGCGTGGATTGGCCTCCCTATTCGCCAGACATGAACCCCTGTGACTTCTTTCTGTGGGGACACTTGAAAGACCAGGTGTACCGCCAGAATCCAGAAACAATTGAACAGCTGAAGCAGAACATCTCATCTGCATGTGAAGCCATTCCGCCAGACACGTTCTCAAAGGTTTCGGGTAATTTCATTCAGAGACTACTCCATATTATTGCTACGCATGGTGGATATGTGGAAAATATCCTACTATAGAGTTTTCCAGACCGCAGCGCCATCTGTTGTTGAAAATGGTAACTACCGTAATTTCGAAAGTTTGTCTGCCTGAAAATGTACTGTTGTCCCAAGCATATTGCAACAAACGGTGTATTTCTATCGCTGCTCGTTTAGTTTTTATTGCCGTTTCAAATATACTGGTCATTTTTGAAACACCCTGTACATCTGAAAGATGTCTATTCCAAATTCGCGCCAGGCGCATAAGAGTGGCGCTAGATGGCGCCACTATGAAGATGCAAATCGGGTTTGCTTTAAATAAAAGATGTAAAGGTTGTGAGCGACTCCCAGAGCCGATTTTTCTCCTCCCCCCGAGTCCCTGCACCCCCTTCCTCGACTGCTTCCCTTCCTGGCCCTCTGTGGTGCGTCTCCCACCTGTCTCTCTCCCCCCATCTCCACCCCTCCCTCCCTTCTCTTCTCCCTTCTCTTCTCCCCCATCTTCACCCCTCCCTCCCTTCTTCTCCCCCTTTCCTCCCCACCCATCCTTCTTCCCTTCTCCCCCGTCTTCACCCCTCCCTCCCTTCTTCTCCCCCCTCTCCTCCCCACCCCTCCTTCTTCCCTTCTCCCCCCTCTCCCCACCCCTCCTTCCCTTCTCCCTCCTCTCCTCCCCACCCCTCCTTCTTCCCTCCTCCCTTGTTTGTTTGCCCCCTGGCAGTTCCTATATGTTTCCTCATCGTCGTCATTGTACTACTTCACTGTTGTGTTTGGTACTGTTCGCCTGTGCAGCAAGAGCTGTGATTTTAATTGTGTGCTGGACTTGTACAAAGTGTTATTGTCAGTGATTGTCATATGCTACGCCGTCCATAGATACTTTTATGATACAGTGTGTGGTTTTGTTTTGTCTGCGCTAATTTTTTACAGTTTTTCTCTCCTTTATACAGGCGCCTCCCTTTTTTGTCTGTTCTCTTCCATGATGTTCCCATTTTTAATATCTATGTACCCCATTTCGCTCCTTTGTTATTTTAGATGTCTTCTATTGTATGATTGTCTTTCGGCTGAAGAGTAGCGCATATGCTGCTGCCAGCCCACCCCAGATGGGGCACTGAAATACAATAAAGAAAAAATAGTCGTCAACTTTAGTTATCTTTGAGGACTGCTGATGTTGCTCGAGAATGCCATTAAGCCGAGAAAAACACATTTATCAACATCTCACCGGGTTTGAAAGACTTGATGCAATAATTTACCAACAGCCATACGTATTGTAGAAATTTGTTTTATGAACTTCTTGTGTACCACCAGTTTCGTCATTACATTGATGCCATCTTCAGGCCCCACTCGTCATAGTCGTAAAATCGCTATTGACGGAAGGAGCCATATAACTGGATCCGTGAATCAAATCGCTATGCAACAGCTCTTGGTGGCCAGGCGACAGTCTGTGTGATTCACAGATCCAGTTAATATGGCTCCTTCCAGTTATATGGCGATTTTACGGCTATGACGCGTGGGGCCTGGAGATGGCATCAATGTTATGCCGAAACTGGCAGCAGATAAAAAGTTCATAAAATAAATTTCTACAATACATACGGTTGTTGGTAAATTATTGCCTCAAGAAATACGTGCCAGCCGTTGTCCCACAGTCCATAATAGATCAACAAAGGAGTTTGAAAGAGGTCGTATAATAGGGCTACAAAAAGCTGGATGTTTCTTCTGCGATACTGCAGAAAGACTTGGCAGAAATGTAACCTCTGTGCACGATTGTTGGCAGCGATGGTCACAGGAATCTAGTACGATCGCAAGGTGGCCCTACCGAGAGGGAAGGCCATAGTGTTAGACATGTGGCTCTGGCGCATCGTACTGCATCTGCAGCAGCAGCAGCAGCAGCCTGAGCAGGAGTTGGCACCGTATTGAGACAAACGGTTGGTTCAAAGACAGGTCTGAGCCAGACACCCTGTAACGTGCATTCCACTGTCCTCCAAAACACCGCCATTTACGACTTCAATGGTGTCAAGCGAGAGCTTATTAAAGAGCAGAGTGGAAGTCTGTTGTGTTTTCTGATGAAAGCTGGTTCTGCCTCGGTTCCAGTGATGGCTGTGTGTTGGTTAGGACGAGGCGAGTTGAGGACCTGCAACCAACCTGTCTGTACGCTAGACACACCGGACCCACGCCTACAGCTATTGTCTCAGGTGCGATTTCGTATGACAGCAGGAGCTCTGTCGCGGTTATCCCACTCACTCTGACTGCAAACTTGTACATCAACCTGGCGATCGACATGTAGTGCTGCCTTTCTTGAACAGAACTCCAGGGGGTGTTCTCCACATACCGCTGTTGTAACCCAACATGTACAGAATGTCGACATGTTGCCTTTGCCTGTTAGATCACCAGATCTGTCTCCAATGGAGCACATATGGGGCCCCTCCCACCGGAGGTTCGAGTCCTCCCTCGGATATGGGTGTGTGAGTTGTTCTTAGCATAAGTTTGTACAAGTAGTGTGTAAGTCTAGGGACCGATGACCTCAGCAGTTTGGTCCTTTGGGAATTCATAAACATTTGAATATATTTTGAGCACATATGGGACATCATCGGACAACTCCAGCGTCATTCATAAACAGCATTAACCGTCCATTTATTAACAGAGTAAGTGCAGCAGGCATGGGATTCCAACGTGCAAACTGACGACTGGCACCCGCACAATACAATGCATGCAGGTTTGCACGCTCGCATGCAGCATTCTGGCGGTGACACCTGTTATTAACATACCAGCATGTCACATTTTCAATGGCTTGTCTTGTGCTCACACCTGTGACTTGCAATGTTAATCAGTTAAATATGTCACCTGGACAAATTTCTTCCCGAAATTTCATTACTCTAATTTATTTTTTGTGTTGCGTTTTTTCCGTCAATGTATTGATCCTACCAAAAATTATAGTACAACAAAGGGATTTCAAACGCGATTTTGAGAACTCGTTTCACAGTTTTATTTCATGGCAGAAGCGCTGTGGACTGTAGTGAACTACACAGGGTATCTATTGTTACTAATAGTGTGGTTGAAATATACTACAATGACAAATATCTATACACACTTCACTCAGCTCTACCTCTATGACGACGTGGTATGCTAGGACCATATATATACATACGTGATTACTCTGCTGTTCACAACAAATTTCCTGGCAGAGGGTTCAATGAACCACACCTTCAAGCTAGCGTCCCATTCTCGAAAGGCGCGTGGGAAAAAGAGCACTTAATTTTTCTGTGCGAGCCCTGATTTCTCTTATTTTATCGTTATGATCATTTCTCCTTATGTAGGTGGGAGCCAGCAGAATGTTTTTGCAATCGGAGGAGAAAACTGGTGTTTGAAATTTCATGAGAAGATCCCGTCGTAACGAAAAACGCCTTTCTTTTAATGATTGCAGCTCTAATTCACGTTTCATGTCTGTGGCACTATATCCGGTATTTCGCGATAATGCAAAACGAACTGCCCTTCTTTGTGCTTTTTCGATGTCACCCGTCAGTCCTACCAGAAGCGGATCTCACACCGCACAGCAGTACTCCAGAATAGGGCGGACAAGCGTAGTGTAAGCAGTCTCTTTAGTAGACCTGTTGCACCTTCTAAGTGTTCTGCCAATGAATAGCAGTCTTTGGTTTGCTCTACCCACAATATTGTCTATATGATCGTTCCAATTTAGGTTATTTGTAATTGTGATCCCTAAGTATTTACTTGAATTTACAGCCTTCAGATTTGTGACTTTTCGCGTAATCTGATCAAAAGTATCCAGACACGTGTTAATGAACGTTAATATGGAGAGTTGCCGCCCCATCTTTTCTTCAGCTCTGCTCGAAACGTCCAACTGACTAATTCAAGCGGTGATTTTATTACAGTGGGAGAAGGAATATTTGAATACTAACTGAAACTTTGTGAAATTTTGTTACTTAACGATACAGCAGATGAATAGAATTCATTTGTCTTGTGTCAAACACACAAGTGGCCACAGAAAGTTTTCATATTTAGTGTGATCGAACTGCGAATTCCTGATGGGTACACGCAGCATGTCATCTTTAATGGAGAGTCATTGACAGATGTTAACGTACACTGTCTGACCAAACGTAGCGACAGGAAATAAAACCCACTCCATTCCTTCGACATCGACTTGTATCAAGGATAAGGTGTCCTTAAGGCTTTGCCTTCATCGGGTTGCTAGGTATCACATGTTCAGAAGTGTACAGACATCTTTCAGTTAGATCTAACACAGGGTGTGTCCACCCTTACCGTTTGTGATGTCCTGAACTATGGTGCGGACAACTTTCAATTATGTCAACATGTCTATGGAATAATGACAGTCCATTTTTGCTCAAGAGTTGAAACAATAATGAGTAGTGATGTTAGAGAGATGTCGACGTTTTAACTCTTGGCAAAAGGGTACCATTGGGTTCACGTCGAGAGTCATGCAAGGTGAGTTCTTTTCTGGAATATTATTGTGCACAAACCTCTGCGTCGCGGACGTTGCTTTATGACGGCGTACAATGTGATGTTGATGCAAACAGTCATCGTTTCCGAATTGTTCCCCTATTGCACACAGTACACAATACTGTGAAATGTGTTCGTCTCCTTCTGCATTTCGCGTTTACTTAAACACAATAAGGGGATTACACCCACCCACGAAAAACACCCCCCCTCCCCCCACGCCGTAACACCATTTCCTCTGCACGCTGTTGGCACGGCACATGACAGGTAACGTTCTCCAGGGACTCACCTAGCCTCAACTCTTCTATCGGATTGCCGCGGACTATAACGTGATAAATCACTCCAAATCAAATTACTCCAGAGTCCTTTCCCCTTCCTCTATCCTTCCGGCTCTCTTCTTCTACCCCTCCTTGGTCCCTCCCTCGCTTGCGGCTTTGCTAGGATTTGTCCTGCGACTCGAAGTCCTCCGTTCCATCTGCCAGTCTTCAACAATTCATGGCTCTTCTTGCCTCGTTTCACGATGCAGATGTAGACTACACCGATGGTTCTGTGGTCGATGGACGCACTGGGTTTGCTTTCATCCACGGCGACTACGTTGAGCAGCATTCCCTGCCTTGTGGGAGCAGTGTTTTCACTGCGGAGCTGGTTGCTCTTTATCGTGCACTCGCTCACCTTTCCTCCTGACCTGTGGAGCCATTTGTCACATGCAGTGACTGCCTGAGTGGATTGCAAGCACTCGACTGGTGTTTTTCTCGGGACCCTTTGGTGCGCGGTATTCAAGATGCTGTTTTTGCTCTCGCCGAGTGTGGTCGTTCAGCGACGTTTGTGTGGACCCCGGGCCACATCGGCATTCCAGGAAACGAACGTGTTGATCGGTTGGCCAAGCAGGCAACCACATCGCCACCCCTGGAGCTTGGTCTAGTGGAAAGAGACCTCCGGTCAGCCCTACATCGCAAGGTCTGCGATGTCTGGAGCTCTGAATGGTCTGTCTTGAACACGCCAAATAAGCTCCGCATGGTAAAGTCGTCCATGGCCGTATGGAACTCATCCTTGAGGAGCACGCGTAGGGACTCAGTTGTTCTCTGCCGTCTCCGAATTGGACGTACGCGGTTGACCCACAGCTATCTCCTTCGCCCTGAGAACCCGCCCAAGTGTCGCTGTGATGCAGGGCTGACAGTGATCCATCTTCTGATGGACTGCCCCCTTTTAGTCCCCTTGTGGCAGTCCTTTAATTTACCAGCTGGACTTCCTTTAATTCTAGGTAACGATGCCTCTATAGCTGACTCAGTTTTACGTTTTATCCGTGCAGCTGGGTTTTATCATTTTCTCTAGTGTGGGCGCTCTCGCGTGATTTCTGGGGCTACACCAGCGACTTTTAATTGTGACGTGGATACCAAAAGAGTGGCTTTTATGGTAACAAGTTGTGTTGGTACCTCTATCAACGCTTTCCAGCTGGAGGTTCTTCATTGGTAGTTGAGTGGTTGACCTTTCACCTGATCCATCAACCACTGTAGTCTGTTTTACTCTAGTCAACTATTTGCTCTGCTCCTTTTAAGTGTCCTCTATTTTGTGTTATTGCAGTGTTCATTCTAGCTCTGTACCCCTGGGTGTTCCCTCCCTCTGGGTGCAGAGGTTACGCTTTTACTGTATAGGCCTTTTACAAGTATGTCTGTTTGGAACAGGGGACTGATGACATCGATGTTTAGCCCCCATCAAACCACAAAACCAACCAACCAAACTACTCCTTTTCAGTCATCCAGTGTCCAGTGCCGTCACTCTTTGCGCCAACACTAGTATTTAACAGTCGCTGCAGAAATGTGTAGCTTATGAGGATCTGCTCGTCAGTTTTACCCGGTTGTTTTGGCGCATAGTAATAGCTCTAACTGCTGGTACCACTTTGGAACTCACGAGTCATTCCTTCTGATGATTTCACACGATGTGGTACAACCTCCCTCCACAGTCCCTGTCCGTCAGTACATGCGGTCTGCCTGATCTTGGTTTAGCTTTGGTTGTTCCTTCACGTTTCCACTTCACAATGACATCACCAACGAGCGACTTGGGTAGCGTTAGAAGTTAGAAAATTTCCCTGGCGGACGTGTTACTCAGCTGACAACCAATGGCTAATACACGTTCTAAGTCACTGCACCGCCCCACACCACTGTTACTGCTTCTTTACTGACAACAGAACACTCCCCGCCTCCTCCTATACTGGTGGATCCGCTTCTCATAACATTTAATGATCAGTTCCGCATTGCCTAAGGATGTCCGGATACTTTTCATCACATACTGGATGCCATTAATATGGTAGGTCTGACAACTGTATTGAAAGCTAGAAAATCATTTCGCATTATAACACTACTAATGTTGAGATAAATATGGACGATAATTTCTTCACGGGAGACAGCTGCAATGCTATACCATCCGCTGGAGGCGTAGAAACTGCACTGAGTTAGAGATAATACAGCTGCCAATAAAAAGGTCTTCGTCGTCCTGACGAACTGTCTCATAATTAACAACAGAACGAAAACAAATCATAAGTTCGGTGAGAAACAAGATAACTGTGTAAAGGAAAATAATTTGTCCTACAAACGATTATCGAGCAACGAAGGGCCTTTAGTCAAGATTTTCAGAAACCGTTTCACGATTTCATAGAAGAATCGCAATGAACTGTAGAGGGTAACAATTACATCTTCTAACATCGTTTAAAAACGTACCACACTCTCAAATATCTCTAGACACTCCACTCAACTCGATCTGTATGACGACCTGCTGTTGTAGTAGGACACGTTAAGTGAAGGCAGAATTCATTGCCGACATTTTAATTATATGTTCATAGAAAAAAACAGTGGAGGGAACTGAGTGTGTTTTAACGGATAACGGCTGTAGGCGGCCCCACGTTCGCTAATTCTACAGCACATAGGAAGAACAGAGGAGAGGAATGTTCTGGGCTAACGACGAGGTCACAAAAACGGAAGAAAAGCTCTGATCATTTCAGACTCAGACAGAAAGTCGCTCGATCCTTTGCAAAAGAGCTTTTTATCTAAAACTAATCCTGATTTCTGAGTTTTATGACCGCTCCTAGGTGTGATCGTATCTTTTTCTTGTTACCCAGTGCTTCATCGGCATTGCTTTTGTTATATTGTTTCTTTCTCGCTCAATATCGTCTACAGCTTCTGTCCGCTGCAGATTCCTGTTTAGAAGTCTTTGATGCAGGTCATTGTAAAACAAGTACTCTCTATAAAAATCGTCTTCTGCTCGTTATTTCGGTATCTTTCTGTTCTCCCATTTTGTGTATAATATACATATAATTTTACACATATTACTATGAGAGCACCTGTTCCAAGTAGTAATCTCTAAAAACTATCATACCTCTTACTTTTCCCTCTAGTTTTCCGTTGATTATTGGACAATCTATAATAGCTGACAACGTAAATTAGTGGTTGTCTCCTTTTTTTTTGAGTATGTTTGTTAATTTTAACCTGTTACAAACAGCATAAAACTTCCCGTTCCTCCCCAACCATTCCCACTAGTCAGATGGGGATCTCTCCTAGCTGGCGTTTACATTCCACGGAGGTATTATTCGGTGTTTACTGTATTTATCTAAAATCGCATAGACGATATTAGAAAAATCTGTGGACTTGTCAGTTTTTCCCTCTTCAGGTGCCCAGATTCTTAATTACTACCAAATTTCTTCTTCCTGCTGGATGGCCAATACTGTGTTTTTGTCGCTAACCTAGTTAAAGTCTTATACTTTTCTCCTCAGTTTTTTATGGGTGTAAATTGCTAAACCATTCCTGGCTCTCTTGTAGAACTGGTCCGAGAGTGCGTTTTTATTCCATTGCAATTTCTTCCTTTCTCAGTTATAGCAGTGATATCTATTTTAATATTCAACAGTTTAACTCGTTCTTCCTCTTTCTTTTCTAACTTTCCAGGTGGCTACTTTGTGTCCTCGAGATCGTTTTTTGCATATACTCTTTCGTAGTTTTGTTCGAAATACACAGAAGCTCCAAAGGAACAGGTATAGGCATGCATATTCAAATACAGACATACGTAATCTGGCAGAATACGGCGCTGCGGTCGGCAACACCTATGTAAGACAACTACTGTCTGGCGTAGTTGTTAGATCGGTTACTGCTGATACAATGGCAGGTTATCAACATTTAAGTGAGTTTGAGCGTGGTGTTAGTCGGCGCACCAGCGATGGGACACATCTCCCAGGTAGCAATGATATGGGGATTTTCCCGTACGACCATTTCACAAGTGTACCGTAAATATCAGGAATCCGGTAAAACATCAAATCTCAGACATCGCTTCGGCCGGAAAAAGATCGTGCAAGAACGGGGCCAACGACGACTCAAGAGAATCGTCCAACGTGACAGAAGTGAAACTCTTCCGAAAACTGCTGCAGATTTTAATTCCGGGCCATCAACAAGTGTCGCTGTGTGAACCATTCAACGAAATATTTTCGACATGGGCTTTCGGAGCCGAAGGCCCACTAGTGAACTCTTGATGATTGCACGACACAAGTTTACGTTTCGCCTGGGCTCGTCAACACCGACGTTTGACTGTTGACTGAAAACATGTTGCCTGGTCGGGCAAGTCTCGATTCAAATTGTATCTAACGGATGGACGTGTACGGGTATGGAGACAACCTCATGAATCCACGGACCCTGCATGTCAGCAGGAGACTTTTCAAACTGACGGAGGCTCTGTAATTGTGTGGGGCGTGTGCAGTTGGAGTGTTGCGGGACCCCTGATACGTCTAGATACGACTCTGACAGGTGGCACGTACGTAAGCATCCTGTCTCATCACCTGCATCCATTCATGTGCATTGTGCCTTCCGACGGACTTGGTAATTCCAACAGGACAATGCGACACCCCACACGTCCAGAATTGCTGTAGAGCGGATCCTGAGTTTAACACTTCCGCTGACAACCAAACTCCCCAGACATGAACTTTATTGAGCATATCTGAGATGCCTTGCAACGAGCTAGTCAGAAGAGATCTCCACCTCCTCGTTGTCTTTCGGAATTGGCAGGAATGGGCAGCCCTGCAGGATTCATGGCGACAATTCCCTCCAGCACTACTTCAGACATTAGTTGAGTCCTTTCTACGTTGTCTTGCGGCACTTCTGCGTGCTCGTGAGGGTCCTACACAATATTAGGCAGGTGTACCGGTTTCTTTGGCTCTTCAGCGTATATGCGTCTGGTTGCATTCCATGTCTTGTTTTGGTACATTGGTAAGGGACGTTCATGCAAAGGACATTTGAAGTCAGAAACTTCGCAATAGGGCATTGCTCACACTGGTACATATAGCTGCACATCTTTGATGCCCCAAACAAAACGGAAATTGAACAGTAGCTGACTGGATGAGCAGTCTCTGGAAAAGTCATAATTTTGCTCTTTTCAAATAATGTTAGGCGTCAGGTACCCTGTGAGGCATTTAATCTACAGTGCGTGGGGATGTAGTTAACGCCACAGGTGGCATTGTTGTTTTGGGGGTGTCATTCATACCATCTTAAATATCCACTTATTGGGGTTACCGCGAACATGAACGAGCATTTTCCAACATTCGTGGTGAACAAGTATTGGTCTGAATTCCACGCCTTCATGATGAGTAGGCCGTAGACAGTCCCGTCTTTAAAATAATAGCCGCTTTCATAATGCTGAATGCATACGTTCCTGGTTTAACGAATATTCAATCAATCGCACTTCGACTTCCCTGTTAAATTACCCAGTCTTAATCCCATAGAACATGCCTGGGCCTGTTTGAAACAATGGGTGAAGCGTAGCAGTCGACATCCACAGAAGTAGATATATACTAGTTACTAGAAACTGAGGGAATAAGACTTCAGTGTTGAGGATTGCATACATTAGAAAACATGATGCGGCTGTTAGGTCAGTGACGTATGCCGAGGTGACAAAAGTTGGGGGAGATTTGTGCGGTCATATACAGACGGCGGTAGTATAGCATACACAAGGTATAAAACAGTATTGTATTGATGAAGCTGTCAGTTGTACTCAGGTGATTCACGGGAAAAGGTTCCCTGCATGATTATGGCCATACGATGGGAATTGAGAGTTTCAAGACTGAATGGTAGTTGGAGCTAGACGTATAGGACATTCCATTGTAGAAATCGTTAGGGAATTCAGTATTCAGAGATCTAGAGTGCCAAGAGAGGACCAGGAATACCAAATTTCAGCCACTACATCTCACCACAGACAATGAAGTGACCAACATCCTTCACTTAATGTCAGAGACCAGTGGCGTTCTCGTAGAGTTGTCAGTGATAACAGAATAGCAACAGTCCCTGAATAACCGATGAAATCAATGAGGGCCGTACGACGAACATACCCACTAGGAGAGTCTGGCGAAATTTGGCGTTGATGGGCCATGACAGCAGATGTCCATCGGCAGTGCCTTTGCCAATAGCACGACATCGCTTGCAGCTCGTCCCCTAGGCTTGTAAAGCTGGGTGGGCCCTAAAAGACTAGAAAACTGTGGCCTAGTCAGATGACTGCCGATTTTAGTTAGTAAGAACTGATGGTAGGGTTCGAGTGTGGCGCTGATCCCACGAGCCACGGAACCAAGTCATCAAGACACTGTGCAAGCTGGTGGTGACTCCATAATGGCATGGCCTGTGCTTACATGGAAATGACTGGGTCCTCTGGCCCAGCTGAACAGATGACTGATCGGAAATGGTTATGTTCGGTTACTTGCAGACCAAACAACGATGGGATTTTTATGGATGACGATATGCCATGACACTGTGCCATAATTTTCACGATTGGTTTAAAGAACAATCAGGCCAATTCTAGTGAACGATTTGGCCACGCGGATTGCCTGACATGAATCCCATCCATCATTTATGGGATATATTCGAGAGATGAGTTCGTGCACAAAATCTTTCACCGGCAACACTTCCACTGTTATGGACAGCTATAGAGGCAGCACCACTCAATGTTTTTGCCAGAGACTTCCAAAGAGTTGTCAACATAAAGTTGCTACACTATGGCGGACAAAAGCAGTGTGACCTCAGTATACTGGCTTCCATTCTTCCCATTATAGTCCCACAGATGACGAGTTTGAGAATGGTGATGTTGCGGTATCTTCAAAGACGAAGACCCGTTCTCTCTTAGTGAAGTGTGAATGAGTAGAACAGTGATGTACTCGTTGGACGAGAGTTGATTGTACGATCTTTCTGTTATAGTCCAGTACTGACAGGCCTCTAATGAAGCTATGTTTTGTGAGACTGTGGATGGTGTAAGATGGAAATTAAATCACGCAATGTAAGCATCTCCAATTGTAAATTTGTTATGTAGGAGGAAGATTGGTGTCTGGAAAGAGTTTGGTGCTGTAATGCACATTTCAGATGTAATACATAAAGTTCCTCGAATACTAACAAATAAAAAATTTACAAGAGTCTGCAAAATTTATGAGGACACACGCACACGCACACGCACACACGCACATGCACGCACACACGCGAGCACGCGCGCACACACATGCTTTCTCATACGGGGTAAATCACATGAAACTTGCACCACAAACATTGCAGAAATGTAAAGTGCTACTGACTTGTGGTTTCCACAGAATGGATTGGAAGTCACAGGCTCGTACCGTTAGCCAATAAAGAAATTGTGATAATACTTACAAAGTCTATTTTTTATGCAAACATACTTTTTTAAGCAAAAAAAATACCTATTGACCTTAACAAGCTAAAAGTAAGTTAAATTAAAATGTCGGTGGCTTTTGTTGCAGGATTCTAGTGCTAGTCGTTTGAGACCTTATTTCGGAAATTTTCCACGTCAACACCTGGTTGTGCCATTGATGCGTAGTTGCTAAATACAATGTTGTTACGTTTGCTTACAGTGTGCCTATGTGTTCCTTGAGTGCATTGCGACTTGTTCATCAGTTAGCATATGACAGTCCAAACAGCAGGTCGTGAGTATACTATGGGATTTACAGTGCCAACGTGCTAATGGAATATGGATAGTGTAGGAAGAATTCAGTTCGTCGTTGCATGGTGTATGTGGCAAGACATCCCAATAGACAGCAATCATCTCGGCACTCGTTTACCAGCATCTTCAACCACTTACGTGACAGTGGTAGTGT
Source organism: Schistocerca cancellata (assembly GCF_023864275.1). Taxonomy (NCBI): domain Eukaryota; kingdom Metazoa; phylum Arthropoda; class Insecta; order Orthoptera; family Acrididae; genus Schistocerca; species Schistocerca cancellata. The sequence continues at coordinate 139,399,636 of NC_064634.1, read as the reverse complement.
AGCATGTAACAACGTGACACAAGGATACAAATATCGACAGAAAAGGGGGAAATGAATGTTCTTGCTGCTGCTGGAGCTGATCCACACATCAGCTCCAGTGCAGTCGCACAAGGAAGTGGTATGAGTCAGGCATTCTCCATTGACATAAGTTCCATCCCTATCACATCTCTCTCCAACAGCAGCTGTATTAAAACAAGATACTCCATGTGTCCCCTGTATCTCTACCAATTATAGCCTGGTAAACCGCCGAAACATGCATTATTGGTCTGTTGACAATGCCCATTGATTCCAGAATGAGATTTTCACTCTGCAGCGGAGTGTGCGCTAATATGGAACTCCCTGGCAGATTAAAACTGTGTGCCGGACCGAGACTCGAACTCGGGACCTTTGCCTTTGGCGGGCAAGTGCTCTACCAACTGAGCTACCCAAGGACGACTCACGCCGCGCTCTCACAGCTTTACTTCTGCCAGTACCTCGTCTTCTACCTTCCAAACTCTACCGAAGCTCTCCTGCGAACCTTGCAGAACTAGCACTCCTGAAAGAAAGGATATTGCGGAGACATGGCTTAGCCACAGCCGGTGGGTGTTTTCAGAATGAGATTTTCACTCTGCAGCGGAGTGTGCGCTGATATGAAATTTCCTGGCAGATTAATCAGTTTTAATCAGCCAAGAAGTTTCATATCAGCGCACACTCCGCTGCAGAGTGAAAATCTCATTCTGGAAACATCCCCCAGGCTGTGGCTAAGCCATGTCTCCACAATATTCTTTCTTTCAGGAGTGCTAGTTCTGCAAGGTTCGCAGAAGAGCTTCTGTAAAGTTTGGAATGTAGGAGACAAGGTACTGGCAGAAGTAAAGCTGTGAGAGCGTGGCGTGAGTCGTGCTTGGGTAGCTCAGTTGGTAGAGCACTTGCCCGCGAAAGGCAAAGGTCCCGAGTTCGAGTCTCGGTCTGGCACACAGTTTTAATCTGCCAGGAAGTTTCGATGCCCATTGACTTCATCAGGTGGACGTCAGAGTCCAAGGAGTGTAAATGTGTTGTTGGATAGTGAACCAACAATCTGTAGGCCCTTGTTTCATACACAGAACATTAAATCCACACAAGTATTGCAGCCATCTAAGAGACCATCTCCCAGAGATGCTAGAATACTTTCCTCTTAGGCTAGGAGGAACCTGTGGTACCAATATAATGGCTGTCCAGCCTACAGTGCATGCAGTACTACAGCATGTCTTCACGAATTGGTTCCATCATACATTGGATTGGACTCAGAAGACTTGTACCTTGGCAAACCCATTCCCCAGATTTGACGCCGGTAGGCTCTTTTTTTTTTTGCGCGGAAAGCTGAAACATACTGTTTACAAGACATACCAACTACACTCAATGATACGCAATGATTACTGTAGCCTGTTCAGACATCTCCACTGAAACGCAAGCACGTGTGCAGTAGCCATTCTAGACCAGACTAAAGCGTGTATTGCCACTGCCAGCGTCATTTTAAATACAACCTTCGATCCTCAGTAGACTCGTTACTGGTCAGAATCCACACAACTAGTGTATGCATTTGTGTTGTTCTTTAGTGTGTTCTGCCGCAGATATTGTAAAAAGTGTCACTATAGGAACTTTCAAAATACAGTATTTCGTAAACGACTCGCACTAGAATCTTGCAATAAACATCACTGGCGTTCTGATTTACCCTTCTCATTGGTTATTAGCATCAATAGACATCGTTTGATTTAAAATATGTATGTCTGCGCAAAAAAGTAGACTTCCTAAGCATTATTACAATCTGTTTATTGACTACAAATACGAGCCTCTGACTACCAATCCATACTGTGAAGACTGCACACCAACAGCACTTTCCATTTCCGCAATATTTGCGGTTCATGTTTTAGGTGATTCACGCTGTATACATGCACATACATACTTTCTTATATGCATGTATATACGCACTAAAATACACACTACTGCCCATTAAAATTGCTACACCAAGAAGAAATGTTGATGATAAACGGATATTCATTGGACAAATATATTATACAAGAACTGACATGTGATTACGTTTTCACGCAATTTGGGTGAATAGATCATGAGAAATCAGTACCCACAACAACCACCTCTGGCCGTAATAACGGATTTGATAAACCTGGGCATTGAGTCAAACAGAGCTTGGATGGCGTGTACAGGTACAGCTGCCCATGCAGCTTCAACACGATACCACAGTTCATCAAGAGTAGTGACTGGCGTATTATGACGAGCCAGTTGCTCGGCCACCATTGACCAGACGTTTTCAATTGGTGAGAGATCTGGAGAACGTGCTGGCCAGGGCAGCAGTCGAACATTTTCTGTGTCCAGAAAGGCCCGTACAGGACCTGCAACATGCTGTCGTGCATTATCCTGCTGAAATGTAGGGTTTCGCAGGGACTGAATGAAGGGTAGAGCCACGGGTCGTTAGACATCTGAAATGTAACGTCCACGGTTCAAAGTGCCGTCAATGCGAACTAGAGGTGACCGAGACTTGTAACCAAAGGCACTCCATACCACCACGCCGGGTGATATGCCAGTATGGCGATGACGAAAACACGCTTCTAATGTGCGTTCACCACGATGTCGCCAAACACGGATGCGACCATCATGATGCTGTAAACAGAACCTGGATTCATCCGAAGAAATGACGTTTTGCGATTCGTGCACCCAGCTTCGTCGTTGAGTACACCATCGCAGGCGCTCTTGTCTGTGATGCAGCTTCAAGAGTAACCTGAGTCATGGTCTCCGAGCTGATAGTCCATGCCGCTGCAAACCTCGTCCAACTGTTCTTGCGGATGGTTGTTGTCTTGCAAACGTCCCCAACTGTTGACTAAGGGATTGAGACGTGGCTGCACGATCCGTTACAGCCATGCGGATAAGATGCCTGTCATCTCGACTGCTAGTCATACGAGGCCGTTAGGATCCAGCACGGCGTTACGTATTACCCTCCTGAACCCACTGATTCCATGTTCTGCTAACAGTCATTGGATCTCAACAAACGCGAGCAGCAATGTCGCGATACGATAAACCGCAATCGCGATAGGCTACAATCCGACCTTTATCAAAGTCAAAAACGTGATGCTACGCATTCCTCCTCCTTACACGAGGCATCGCAACAACGTTTCACTTGGCAACGCCGGTCAACTGCTGTTTCTGTATGAGAAATAGGTTGGAAACTTTCCTCATGTCAGCACGTTGTAGGTGTCGCCACCGGCGCCAACCTTGTGTGAATGCTCTGAAAGGGCAATCATTTGGATATCACAGCATCTTCCTGTCGGTTAAATTTCGCGTCTGTAGCAAGTCATCTTCGTGGTGTGGCAATTATAATGGCCAGCAGTGTATACGTAGGTTGGAACTTAAATAATGGCACACTGCTGTGGAGACATTATGCAATGGAATCTACTATTGTCGCTGGTAATACACCTACCATACCTCCGAGCCAATTGACTCGCCCGTCCCACGTCAACGGCGTGCACACAGTGGAGGGTAACAGTCACTTGTGAACGAGCGCTCTAACGTAACGATTTCACTATGTTTTAGAAACACGGAGTTGGATAAAGACTGAATGTGCCAGAGGTCGTACAGCACGACAGTGTCATAAAGGTCTTAAAGAGGCGTGCGGGGAATCGGCATTGCCACACAGAACAGTGGCACATTGGGTAAAAGCCTTCAACGAAAGTCGGCAGACCAGCATTGGGCAGGTCGTCCTAGAGTCTCTCAAAAAGAGGTGAATGCTGTTTCCATGTTAATGGACAGTGATCGACGACATACGATCCTTGAGCTCGCCCACGAAACCGGATTAGCGCATACGACTGTGCTTCGCATCCCGAAGGAACGCCTGGGCATGTAAAAAATAGCATCACGATGGGTTTCGCATGACTTGACGGAAATGCAGAAATGGATGCGTTACGATGCTGCTCAGACGCACTTGGAGAGCTATGAGCGCGAAGAAGACGCTTTCTTATGCCGTATCGTAACACTGGATGAGACATGGGCCACATCGTACGGGCCAAAACGGAAACGCCAATGAAACGAATGGCGTCATTATGAGTCGCCGCGAAAGTCGAAAGTGTGTCAGAGCCCCAATATGGTGAAAGTTATGGTGATTCTCGTGTACGGCTGTGATGGTGTTATTCTAATTCATTACGTGCTTCCACGGCAGACCGTCAATGCACAGTATTACTGTTAGTTTTTGGAACATCATCTGCGACGAGCTTTGCGAAAGAAGCTGCGACACTTTCTGCGCAACCCACCCATCATTTTACACGACCATGTGCAGGCGCACATAGCGCAAGCTGTGGCTGCTCTGTTCGGTCCATGGGACTGGGAAGTACTGTGCCATCCACCATACTCCCCGTACTTAATTCCTTGTGACTTTACCCCCTGTGGGTCCGGGGATTAGAATAGGCCCGAGGTATTCCTGCCTGTCGTAAGAGGCGACTAAAAGGAGTCCATCCCCCTCACGGGGGTAGTTAGCGCCTGCGTCCGGAGACGGACGGTTCCACGACCTATAATTGTGGTCTTTTTGGTTTTTCACTTCTCGTTTCTTCCTTCCTTTTGTTGGTTCCTTTCTTTGCTCTTCTCCACCTCAGTCTTCCTTACTCTTTCCCTTGACTTCTCGTTGCCTTCTCATTGCCTTCTTCTCCTTGCCTTCTCTGGTCTCCGCCTCGGCGTTTGAGACAGTCTGTCCTCTTTTTCCCTCTCTCTTCTTTTTCCTCTTCTTCCTTCCTCCCTGTGCGTGCCTGAAGGCCGACCCACGCGTTCGCACGCGTAGCCGGTGACGGGGTAACGCGTAAGTCCCCGCCCTGGGTAGACATGTAAGGCACGCGCGTACCCCCTGGTAAAGGCCAGGCCCGGGGAGGGGTGATTGCCTGAGCTGATACCTTCTGACCATGCCGATTGGTCCCTCCGTCTGTTTCTCGGGAGGTGTGACCTGAGGTGTAAACATTCACCTAAGGCGGGAGTGCCCTCTGAGAGGGTCCCCACAAGGAAGGAGCGCGCCATCGGAGACGCTGGCAATCATGGGGGATTCCTCCGCAATGGATTCTACTCCCTCGACTTCTGCCCAAAAACGGAAACGTGACCAGCCAACAGTGACAAAAGTACTACCGCCTGCCCCACAGTTCCTCGTCGTTTCTCGATCTGAGGACGGAAAGGATTTTTCCTCTGTCAACCCTTTCGTTATTCAGAAGGGCGTAGATGCCATAGCCGGATCTGTCAAATCTTGTACCAGGTTGCGTAACGGTACCTTATTACTAGAAACTGAGAGTGCCTTTCAGGCACAAAAACTGCTTCGGGCCACACTCCTGTACACGTTCCCTGTCCGGGTGGAGGCCCACCGAACTTTGAATTCGTCTCGTGGTGTAGTCTATACTAGCTCCCTCGACGGATTGACTGACGAGGAGCTTCAATCTTTCCTCGCTGAGCAGGGCGTGACGGCTGTCCATAGGGTCATGAAAAAGGTCAACAATGACCTTGTACTGACCCGGACACTTTTCTTGACCTTCGATAGTGTTAAGCTGCCATCGCGCATCAAGGCGGGCTACGAGGTTATTTCTGTTCGCCCCTATGTCCCGACACCTACGCGCTGCTACCAGTGTCAGCGTTTCAATCACACTCGACAGTCTTGCTCCAATGCGGCTAAATGTCACTTGTGGCAGGGATGCCCATGAGGGTGACTGTCCACCTCCGTCTCCTCGTTGTGTGAACTGTCAGGGTGACCATGCCGCATCCTCTCGCGACTGTCCTGTCTATAAGGAAGAACGCTGTATCCAAGAAATTCGGGTCAAAGAGAAAGTGTCCACCTCGGCTGCTCGCAAGCTATTGGCTAGTAGGAAGCCCGCGCTGCTCCCAGCGGGGAAATACAGTACTGTCCTCGCCTCTCCTCGGACTACCAGGGAGGTAGCAACCCAGACATGCGATCTGACCTTCAGCACCACGGTCGTCCGTTCGGCCAGTGCTAAGATCGCGCGGTCGACGTCTCCTCTTCCTCCCATCACCCCACAGACACCAGCCCCTTCATCAGCTTCTGCTAAGACGAAGACCCCGAAGTCAGATGCACGGGCCTTCAAGAAGGAACCATCCCGTGCAGACTTCCTACGTACCTCGACCTCCCAGCCTTCGACCGGTACTTCCACCAAACGTCCTTCCAAAAAGGCTCATAGGAAGCACAGTTCTCCTTCTCCGCCACGGCGCATTTCTTCTCCTGCGCCACCCAGCGGTTGCCGCCCCAGGCCGTCATCCGTTTCGCCTGGCCGCACCGCTGGTAGCCGTACATCTGGCCGTTCACCGGCGGAGGAAGCTCCCCCTCCCGAGATGGCCGATGAACCTATAGACCCAATGGACGATGACTGTCCGCCTACTGATAGCGGCGGCAGTGCTCGCTCGAAGCCAGGCCCTCAGCGGCCTTCTAGGTGACCCCTTCTTTCATCTTCCTTTTCTTACGATGGCACTTATTCACTGGAATATTCGCAGCATTCGCTCCAACGGAGAGTACTTGAAGTTGCTGCTCCGCTTGCACCGTCCGCTCGTCGTAGCCCTCCAGGAAACGAAGCTACGCCCATGCGATCAAATTGCCTTGGCACACTATACCTCTGTGCGTTTTGACCTACCCCCTGTGGTAGGTATCCCAGCTCATGGAGGGGTTATGTTGCTGGTCCGGGATGATATTTACTACGATCCCATCACGTTGCACACCGGCCTGCAGGCAGTTGCCATCCGCATTACTCTCCCCACTTTTACGTTTTCCTTTTGTACCGTTTACACTCCATCGTCATCTGCCGTTATCAGGGCAGACATGATGCAACTTATTGCTCAGCTACCTGCACCATTTTTGTTAACTGGAGACTTCAATGCCCACCATCCCCTTTGGGGCTCTCCAGCATCCTGCCAGAGGGGCTCCTTGTTAGCAGACCTTTTCAACCAGCTCAATCTTGTCTGCCTCAATACTGGCGCCCCTACTTTTCTTTCGGACACATCTCACACCTATTCCCATTTAGACCTCTCTATATGTACTCCCCAACTTGCACGCCGGTTTGAGTGGTATGCACTTTCTGATACATATTCGAGCGACCACTTCCCGTGTGTTATCCATCTCCTGCAGCGTACCCCCTCTCCGTGCTCCTCTAGTTGGACCATCTCCAAGGCAGACTGGGGGCTCTTCTCTTCCAGGCCGACCTTTCAGGATCAAACCTTCACAAGCTGCGATCGTCAGGTCGCACACCTCACGGAAGTCATTCTCGCTGCTGCTGAATATTCCATCCCTCACCCTACTTCTTCTCCACATCGCGTACCGGTCCCCTGGTGGACCGCAGCATGTAGAGACGCTTTACGTGCTCGTCGACGTGCTTTACGCACATTTAAACGCCACCCTACAGTGGCGAATTGTATCAATTATAAACGATTACGTGCTCAGTGTCGTCGTATTATCAAAGAAAGCAAGAAAGCCAGCTGGGCTGCTTTCACAAGCACCTTAAACAGTTTTACTCCTTCTGTTGTCTGGGGTAGCCTGCGCCGGCTATCTGGCACTAAGGTCCACTCACCAGTTTCTGGCTTGAAGGTCGCGAATGACGTCCTTGTGGCCCCTGAGGCTGTCTCCAATGCCTTCGGCCGCTTTTTCGCAGAGGTTTCGAGCTCCGCTCATTACCACCCTGCCTTCCTCCCCCGCAAACAGGCAGAGGAGGCTAGGCCACCTAACTTCCGCTCCTCGAATTGTGAAAGTTATAATGTCCCATTCACCATGCGGGAACTCGAAAACGCACTTGGCCGATCACGGTCCTCCGCTCCAGGGCCTGATTCTATTCATATTCAGATGCTGAAGAACCTTTCTCCAGCGGGTAAAGGTTTTCTTCTTCGTACATACAATCGCATCTGGATTGAGGGACATGTTCCCGCATGCTGGCGCGAGTCTATTGTTGTCCCGATTCCTAAGCCGGGGAAGGACAAGCACTTGCCTTCCAGTTATCGACCTATCTCGCTTACCAGCTGTGTCTGTAAAGTGATGGAGCGAATGGTTAACTCTCGATTGGTTTGGCTGCTCGAGTCTCGACGCCTACTTACCAATGTACAATGTGGATTTCGTAGGCGCCGCTCTGCTGTTGACCATCTGGTTACCTTGTCGACCTTCATTATGAATAACTTCTTGCGGAAGCGCCCGACCGCGGCTGTGTTCTTTGATTTGGAGAAGGCTTACGACACCTGTTGGAGGGCGGGCATTCTCCGCACCATGCATACATGGGGCCTTCGCGGTCGCCTCTCTCTTTTTATTCGTTCCTTTTTAATGGATCGACAGTTCAGGGTACGTGTGGGTTCTGTCCTGTCCGACACCTTTCGCCAGGAGAATGGGGTGCCACAGGGCTCAGTTTTGAGCGTCGCTCTCTTCGCCATCGCGATCAATCCAATAATGGATTGCCTCCCAGCTGATGTATAAGGCTCCCTTTTCGTGGACGATTTTACCATCTATTGCAGCGCGCAGTGTACACGTGTCCTGGAGCGCTGTCTTCAGCGTTCTCTTGACCGTCTTTCCTCCTGGAGTGTCGCCAATGGCTTCCGTTTTTCTGCCGAGAAGACGGTCTGTATTAACTTCTGGCACTACAAAGAGTTTCTCCCACAGTCCTTACGACTCGGTCCCGTTGCTCTCCCACTCGCGGAGACAACCAAATTTTTAGGCCTTACATTTGACAGGAAACTTAGCTGGTCTCCACATGTGTCATATTTGGCCGCCCGTTGTACCCGTTCTTTAAATGTCCTCCGTGTTCTCAGTGGTATGTCGTGGGGAGCGGATCGAACCGTCCTACTTCGTCTATATCGGTCGATCGTCCGCTCCAAGCTGAATTATGGGAGCTTCGTATACTCCTCTGCACGGCCATCCATCTTACGCCGCCTCAACTCCATACAACATCGGGGTTTACGACTTGCGATCGCAGCATTTTATACTAGTCCCGTAGAGAGTCTTCATGCTGACGCTGGCGAATTGCCACTCACCTACCGGCGCGATATACTGCTTTGTCGGTATGCCTGTCGGCTACTGTCAATGCCCGACCATCCGTCTTATCGTTCCTTTTTTGACGACTCTCTCGACCGTCAATACGGGTTGTATGTCTCTGCCCTGCTACCCCCTGGAGTTCGCTTTCGTCGCCTCCTTCAACACCTTAATTTTTCACTCCCTGCAACCTTTCGAGTGGGCGAGAGCCACACGCCACCTTGGCTCCAGGCTCAGGTCCGCGTTCACCTTGACCTCAGCTCGCTCCCAAAAGAGGTTACCCCCGGTTCGGTCTACCACTCCCGTTTTTTGGAACTTCGAAGTTCATCAACATGACTTTCATTTATACAGATGGCTCTAAGACCAATGACGGGGTCGGGTGTTCCTTTATTGTCGGGGCACAAAGTTTCAAATACCGGCTCCATGGCCATTGTTCGGTCTTCACAGCTGAGCTCTTTGCCCTCTACCAGGCTGTTCTTTACATCTGCCGCCACCGACATTCTGCTTATGTCATCTGCTCCGACTCCCTGAGCGCCATCCAGAGCCTCAGTGATCCGTACCCGGTTCACCCTTTCGTACACCGGATCCAACGCTCTCTTCAGCAGCTGGTGGACGTCGGTTCTCCGGTTAGCTTTATGTGGGTTCCTGGCCATGTCGGTATCCCTGGGAACGAAGCTGCAGATGCCGCGGCCAAGGCTGCGGTCCTCCAGCCTCGGACAGCTTCTTGTTGTGTCCCTTCGTCCGATTTTAGCAGGGTCATTTGTCGGCACATTTTATCGCTGTGGCATGCCGATTGGGCTGCACTTACAGACAACAAGCTTCGGGCCTTAAAACCTCTTCCCGTGGCTTGGACGTCCTCCTCACGCCCTTCTCGGCGGGAGGAGGTAATTTTGGCCCGGTTAAGAATTGGACACTGCCGATTCAGCCATCGCCATCTGCTGACGGCTGCGCCGGCGCCGTTCTGCCCATGTGGGCACTTGCTGACGGTTCGACACATTTTACTGTCCTGTCCAGATTTTAACACACTGCGTCTAGATCTTAACCTGCCAAGTACTTTCGATGCCATTTTAGCGGATGACCCACGAGCAGCTGCTCGTGTTCTTCGTTTTATCAATTTGACAAACCTCTCTAAGGACATTTGATGATGCTGTTTTTTAATCCTATGCCTGTCAGTCTGTCTTTTATCGTGTTTTCCATTTTAGTTATTGTTGTCAACTTGTGCCTCGCGGTGCATTCTTAGAGTAGTCAGGGCGCTAATGACCATTAAAGTTGTGCGCCCTAAAACCACAAAAAAAAAATCCTTGTGACTTTGATATGATTCCGAAGATGAAGGAACCTCTTCGTGGCAATCGCTTCAGAACTGTTCCAGAGATTCGACAGGCAGTAGACAGCTCCATTCGCACCATCAACAGGATAGGCTCTGCTAACGGTATACCACGCCTTCCACATCACTGGCAACGGGTTCTACACAACGCTAGTGACTACTTTGAAGGACAGTAACAGGTGCAAACATGTAACTTTTTTATCGGTTGTGAATAAATAGTTGCCACTATTTAAGTTCCAACCCTCGTACATATATGGGACAAACACAATTACGTACATATACTCACATATATTCATATACAAACATATGTATAAGCTGGACTATATTCACTGCTATCCGATCTGTCTGTGTACTGGTAAATCCTTAATTGTGCATATAGTGACAAAGCCGCGTGTCCACGTTTATACTTGGAAACTCGTACTAGGTGTCCTTTCTAAACTGATACTGTCTTCTTGTACCCGATAAGACTCACTCGACGAGTTTGCAGATAATTGCGCGCAGCAGCTGAGACAGGACGAGTCGAATTTTCGAGTGTATGGAGACAGCGACATCAAAGATGGCGTCAGAGGATCCGCTGGTGAGTTTAAAGCGAATATAAAGACCTCGTTTCTGACCACCTATAGCTGTATGTGGGCTTGTCTTTAATGAGCTGCTTCTGCTGGCTATGACACGCCTGATGAGTCTTGTGCTCTCTCGACCTTCAGAGCTGAGGCTATTATCACGTCCAGAGTCGGTGTTAGATATCAGCATGATTATTCGTGGCGGTAACGAATTTTTTGCACGGTGTGCTTGTTATACTTGTTGCACACAACTGAGTGACGAACTGCGGTATCACGTATCGATACCACCCTATGGGCATCATGCACGTTTCTGACTGACGCTGCCAGCAGTAGTGTAGGATCTGTCGGACTCAGGAGTGCAAGCGTGGTGAGCCGCACCCCCAGTGGCTCCATGCCACGAGCGCCCTCTGCCGCCGCCATATACGAGGGGCGTTTGAAAAGTCCGTGCAAAAATAAAACACTACTTACGTGTTTGGGGTACACCTTCCTTATTTTTCGACATAGTCTCCTTTTAGACTTATACACTTCGTCCAACGCTGTTCCAATTTGTTGATCCCTTCCGAATAATAGGAATTGTCCAAGTCTGCAAAATAGCTATTAGATGCTGCAATCACCACTTCGTTTGAATAAAATCTTTGTCCCGCCAGCCATTTCTTCAAATTGGGGAACAAATAGTAGTCCGAGTGAGCGAAGTCAAGAGAATATGGGGGATGTGAAACGAGTTGGAACACTATTTCCATTAATTTTGCGGCCACAGCTGCTGAGGTGTGTGCTGGTGCATTGTCGTGATGGAAAAGGACTTTTTTGTGGTCCAATCGCCGGCGTTTTCCTTGCAGGTCGGTTTTCAAACGATCCAATAACGATGAATAATATTCATCAATAATAGTTTTACCCTTTTCCAGATAGTCGTTGAGGATTCTCTTGCGAATCCCAAAAGACAGTCGCCATAACCTTTCGGGCCGAAGGAATGGTCTTCGCCTTTTTCGGTGCAGATTCTCCCTTGGCAACCCATTGTTTAGATTGTTGTTTGGTCTCAGGAGTATAGTAATGTATCCAAGTTGCATCCACAATGACGACACGACGCTTAAAGTTCTGCGGATTCTTCCTGAACAGCTGCAAACCATCCTTGCAACACTTCACACGATTCCGTTTTTGGTCAAGCGTGAGCAATCGCGGAACCCATCTTGCGGATAGCTTTCTCATGTCCAAATGTTTATGCAAAATATTATATACCCATTTGAGATGCCCACAGCACTAGCAATCTCATGCATCCTACCTCTTCTGTCATCCACGACCATATCATGGATTTTATCAATGATTTCTGGAGTCGTAACCTCTACAGGGCGTCCAGAACATTGTAATGTTGTTACTTTAATTTGGTATGCTGAAATCGGTGCTAATTGACAATGAAAGTGGGTTAAAAGCCGTGATCTGTCTGGGGACGTTAACCGTGGATTACTGGGCAACTGTTTCATCAGATATTAATATATATATAAATATATATATATATATATATATATATATATATATATATATAAAGGAGAATTTAAATAAAAAGAAAGAAATCAGTTTATATTTGGAAATTTATTTTAAGGTTGTTCCTTGAAATTTCAGCATATTATACGTGAGTTATAACTGATCTGGTGCCTTATTTACGATTTAAAAAAATGAGATTGTAATCTTACGGAACACACAAAATATGGAGCCAAGATTGGGAGACTGCACACAACACTGCATTCATAAAATCACACACGAAGAACATTGAAACATCAGCAAGAAGAAATTAACCACAACCAACTGATTCAGTTTTTACCCAAAGAAATTACGTTCATACCACAATTCTGTCCGTCATGTAATTACCACACACTGGTATACTAAATTCATATTAACTCTTTGTGAAGTCTTCGCAAAAAGAATAGCTGAGGGCTACTTTGATGATTACACCACATGCTCCACGTGGTCAACTTGGTTTACACAAAGCGTACAACTCCAGAATAATTTTGATAATTAAAATACATTAGATCGAAAAGCAATTGACAAAAGAAAAACCTTGAACTGGTTACTAACGTCTTACTATTAACCTGATGGGTCAAACAGTTATATAAGCACGTGGTACTGGTCTCGCAAAGTACACCCCACGTGGGTTGAACATAAAGAAAAGTATAAAGAAAAGTTGCTATATTAAAAAAGTATTCTCAAGACGAGACGTTATAATCACACAAACATTCGCATTTAAGATTGATGAACTTAGTTAGAGTTACTGATCAACACGTAGTTCCACTTTACTCACAAAGTAGTAACAAAGCAACTACCGCAAAATAATCTGAATTTAACACGAGAATTACACTCCGCTGCACTTTAAGATAGCATTAGATATTTTAGAGCTAAACCTGAAATCAAGGTGATTAAATTTTCAGTTAGGCTGAACTTAAGAAATCCATTGTCCTACGGACTTAACAGACACGCGCTTAGCCGGAGATCTTACCACTTCAGACGCTCGCCACGGCCACCCTGCAACTGCCTACTGCCGAGCATGCTTCCTGGGGGCGGCTCACAAAGATCAACGGAAGTGGCCAGAGGGGCAGCTTCCTATACCAACATGACAACGGACGGACAGGACCATACTAAGGATAGAAACCTCTTTGCTTTTAGGAAGCGTAGCTACCTGTTCCGACGTTGGTCCTACTGTTCTCTAGCAGACAGCCTTGTCTGCTACCCTCAAGCATGCAACTAGAAATACATATGCTCATTCATCCTCTCACACAAAAGGGAAGGGGGATGACAGTATCTTATCATATACAGTATATAAAAGAAAGCGGATGTAGGTTCCGTATGAGACTGTGTGACATGAATTACATATAAGAATTACATATAAACTGTGCTTTAAAGTGTAGTAGTGTGACATATCGTTCTTGTTTATGTGTAAAAGTAACACGTTCCACTGCTCAGTCTTCTCCCAGATAGTCAGAAACGCCACAGTACATTTAGAAGAGGAATTTATTCCATAAATGGCAACAGATTTAAGAAATTAAACATGAAAGGAATCCAACAGAGACCTTTCATAACCCCAACGCTCCGGGAAAAGACTGTGCAGGGAATTTTCTGGCCATGCTAGGACATTCCCAAGCAGGCTTCTCACACCCTACTTAAACCAAAAGTGTAAAAGAAAAGGCAAAAGGACACCAGCTACTTGCTAAAACACAATAATTTCAACACATCTTTAGAATCTACCAATTTCAAACAGAAAAAAAAGAACACAATCTGTGACACCTATTTAAAAGGTAGTGTAGACCTAATTCGGTCAGCAAGTAAAAACAATGGTTCCTGTGTCATTAATATGAAAACAATTTCTGGTTGTTACCCTTATGGAGTTCACCAGTATTTGCTCATTGCAAGAGCCAACTGATCACAGGAAAATTTATGACTGTTTATTAACAAGCAAAATTTATGAAAATAGCAAAGGTGCCACAGCAATTAAAAAAAGAACATCAAATAACATCGGTATTAAAAAGCAGAACATAACAATGCACAATCTGCAAAAGCAACAAAATGATAAGAGAAAAAACATGTTTTACAAAGTGGTTATCGCAAAAAATTTTATATCGTATAAAACTAATAATTTGTAGAATTAAAATAACTATGTGGCACTCATTTAATCACTCTACTATATTTCAATTAGCTAGCAAACAATGAGCACTGTGTCATTATACTGAAACTACAATAATTATGTGATTGTTACCCTTAAGGGGTTCCTCACAGTAAATATGCCCCATGCAAAGGCTAATCGATCACAGTTCAATGAGAATAAAAAGCTATCTGACTGATAAACGAAGCAATGCCACAGCAATGAATTTACGAAACAAAATATCACAAATCTAATACATCACACAAAAACAAACATTGATAAAACAGTACAATAGTCAACATCTAAAACAAAAAAAACACCTATAAATAAAACACCTGCAAAACACAAGATTCAAAGTCTAAAAAAGATAAATAGAACACCTGCAAAATACAAGAGTCAGTCTAATAAACACCAATAAATCGAACTCCTGCAAAACACACGAGTCAGAGTTTCTCTGACAGAAACACACGTATATGCACTGGACTAAGAACCGTATAATCACTGTTCACTGACACACTCAGTAGTTCCACTGTTCCGAGGCACAATATAAGGGAAGGGGGGGGGGGTGTTCGTCGCCGCAGCTGTCAGTAGGGATTTTTTTGTCCATCTGTTGCGTGCGATCCCGCCGTCTCTGCCCTCTCATGAAGTTTCTCCCGTGTCACGTCATCTCGATTTGGTTCCATGTTTGTGTTGTCAAATTCATGCGGTATCCTCGTTTGACACGCCAGGTTGATATTCCTGGGCAAGGATGACACTTAATGGCTCTTCTTTTGTGCCACCCTTAGCGACCAGAGAACATCGAACCATGATTTACTGTCGCTTGACAGTGGGCATCCGTCAGGAGATGTTGATAGGCGTCATTGAAGTCTGCCAGTTACTCTGGACAGTATGTGTCAAAAGGCTCCACGCCCTTTGTGTTGTTACATTCTTGGGTTATCCTCAATTGGCTCGCCGGTTTGATATTCCTGGGCAAGGATGACACTTAATAGCTCTTCTTTTGTGCCACCCTTAGCGACCAGAGAACATCGAACCATGATTTACTGTCGCTTGACAGTAGGCATCCATCAGGAAATGTCGATAGGCGTCGTTGACGTCTGCAAGTTTCTCTGGGCAGTACCTGTCAAAAGGCTCCACGCCCCTTGTGTTGTTTCACCGCGGCCGTCTCGTCACGGTCGCGTGCCGCGTGTGGTGCGTTGCCAGCAGATGGATTTCCGCGCGGTGGACCGCTCGCCCATCTCAGGTCATCGCCTCGAGGAAGGGTCGCCCGGGGCGGCCGCCCATTAGCTCCAGGTACAAGGGAAAGTGTTTGCCGCGTACCTTCTTTTGTTGTCGGCCGCGCTCCCAAAGTGGCCTGGCTGACAGCGTGTCCTGCTGGGAAACCCGCCAGTTTACAACTAGTCCGGCTGCTCCCGCTGTCTCTTAAGAGTTTTGCCGGTTCGCTTTCACGTTCTCAACTGCATTCACAGAAATTTTTCATCATCCTTATGTGATTACACAATGTCATACATAATACCACTTAGTATTGTCTTTCACAATTTTTAAGAACAAAGTGAGACTTAATATTTTTTTTCAATAAAAAAATTAGATGAATCGACAATATAAAATAAAATTTAAATGACTTGACAATGTAAAAAAAAATAAAAGTGAAATGACTTGACAGTATAAAAATAAAAATTTAAATGAACTGACAATATAATATTTAAATCCACATCACTAATGTGGTTCACTTACGTTTTAATAAATCAAATGCTATTTATTAATTCACTAAAAATGAATAGGATTATGCCTTGTGCAAGTATAGGTCAGGACAGCATAGGGTTCACATGTTATTTACACACACATACATGCACACCTGTTGTCTATTCTACAAACTAACTACCCATAAACATGCATTACTCAATATTCTACTTCTATCCACTACTAGTTAAGCCAATAAGCTACTTCAATGCTATTTCAACACCGTGTATATACCACTACAACATTGTTCTAATTCGTCCTCTTCTTGACGCTCGCGGCATACGTCTTGTCACATGATAAATATGGAGAACTTTCCTTAAACATACACATTCAAAAGAACAATGGTTATTTACACGCCAATTATACATTTATCATACTCATATATTCACACATAAAACAGTAAGAAAATTTCACCTAAAATTACGTTATCACAACAATTAATCACGCAGATGACTCTGAGAAGGTTAAAAATATTTGCATTATACAGGTTATATTACAGTTTCTTACCCATTTTGCTGCGATTTCGTTCCTTCTTTACGTTACCTTTCGCTTCCAAATCAGTTATTTCGCCTGTGGTGGTTATTCTGGATTCATTTCTCATGAATGGCAAAATTGTGGTCACCTCTATTCTGTAAAACAGTATCATCTTAACATATTGAACTTACAACAGACACAAAAGATCCGAATCCTCCTGTAGTTTAAATGACAAATGTTTTGCTTTATCCTTATTACCTTAAACCAAGCTTTCCTTCGTTCCCATAATCAAAATTATTTAATCATCCTCTACCTTCAAGAGGGAAATTTCCTCAGTACAAATCATATAGGCTGCAGTGCATCCTGCACCAGCGAAAACAGTAAGCTGTAATGCTCACAGCATCAGCAAAACACACAAACGTCGCTTTTCTAGGACAAGTATTAACGCAGAATAATTTTTTTAGGCTTTGGCTCAACATCAATCAAAACTACAAAAAGGATCCATATTTCCGTTCCATTCTCAATTTGCTGAAAAGCTGCTCGTATTTGACTACCACAATAATGTTTCAGAGCCACGTAAATTACACAAACCACAATTCTTCTTTCACCTTGAAGGGAATCAATATACTTACGAAATCCACAGACAGCACTTTACGTACTCAGCTATAAAGAACAAAAAAAGACATATATCATCAATATTAACATATCATCGCATATTGGAAGCCAATGGTTCAACAATCGTATTATCGCATCCTGTTTTCAAGATTCCAAACTTACTCATTCCTTTCTCAGAGTTCTCCTATCTTAAAATATTCATACAGCATGCATACTATAGTAAGAGATCCTCATTTACACTGACAGATATAGAATAGTAATAGATAGATAGTAGCACTGAAAACAGAAAATCGGAAACACGGCTACTAACAGCTGGGGACCTGGGTTTGCCAGACCCATAATACCCACAGATCGGATGTTCCCCTGAGTTTATGCACTAATTCAGCAACGATCTTGCTTTCCTCAGGAGCGACTCTTTTCAATTTACACACAAAAAAAACATAAACAGCATTTTACTCGTTCACAAAGAAACCTTTTATCTTCACGTTTGAATCAAACTAAATCCTAATTGCACAAGAAAAAAAATTAAAACATCACTTCAATCCATCACATAGAAACATCTTTATCACTATTTTTACCAACATATTATTCAAAATGCATGTTACAAATTTAAACTAATCAATTATTTCTCCTCACTGTCCTCTCTACTTCTCACTGTCCTTTCTACTCATTTGCCATGTCGCTCATTTGTTCCGATTGGGCGCCTTCTGCGCTGATCGTTTGTCATTGCCGGTTTCGTTCATTTCCATTTGCTGGATTATGTCTAGGGTTAGCCGGCCGAATTTCGACATCATGAGGTGCTCCGCCTACAGTCCTATTCCCACCGTGTTCACCGTGATATCGATTCTGGTTGCCGTACCTGTAGCGTTCACGATCTTGTCCACGTCCTCGATCATTTCTGTTGTTCCACCTGTGTTCGCGACTGTCACCCCAGTTTCTATACGGCCTGTCCCGATTATTGTTCCGTTCGCGTCGCGACGACCAGTCACGCCGTTGATTAGTACTACGGCCACGACTGCGATCGCGCTGCTGTGCCCCGTAATAACTTTGTGCCTGATTAGGCGGGCATTCTGCTGTATTATATTCCAAATCTTGGAGAAGTGTTTTAAACGTTTCCACGTCCTCTTTGCATCGTCCCGCAAGAATGACGTGCCGCAAGTGCATCGGCAATTTGGTGATGCATATCCTAATTAGTTCCGCAGGCCCGTATGGGTCGTATAAAAATTGATTTGCCTGCAGCATGTGGTCGAATAGACGTGCAGGGCTGCCGAAACCAGACTGGTTCAAATTTGGCAGCATAATTATGCCATGTTTGACCCTATCTTGTGCCGCTTCCGACCAATAGGCGGACAGAAAGGCTTGTCGAAACTCCCGAGTGGAGTTGCAGTGACGCGCTGCCGACCTCATGCGAATCGCCGGTTCGCCTTCCAAATAGCCACACATATATTCTATCTTATGTGAACTTGCCCAGTCGGGAGGAAGACAGAACTCAAATTGCTCGAGCCATGCTCGTGGATGTATTCCTTTTTGCGAATTTCGGAATATCTCAAACTTTCTCACCGTAAGGAAATGTTTGAAATCAAATCCCCGCATTTCCTCCTGGCGAGGCCCTTGAATGTTTCTATTATTCTCATGTCTGCCCCTCAAATTACATTCTTCCCTGTCGTCAAAATCTCCCTCGTGGCCGGAGTCCCTCTCTGCACTGTTCGTACGGCTATTTTTAGTGCTATTGGCGAGTTCGGAATCACACGCCATGCGGTTTTCCAGATGCGCCACATGTTCTTGTAATTCGCCTGTTACAGCTTTGTGTTGTCTGTTCACTTCAAACTGTCCCTTCTGAAATCTAAGAAGTGAACGCACTTCTTCGGTCTCTGCGGCCGCTACCGGTGTAGTATTGTTCTCGCTTTCCGTCAGCTTCATCGTGCCTACAGTGTCCGCTAATGCCGCAATCTTATCATCAATTTGTCTCTTGTCCTCCGCCACAGTCTGCTTCAATTGTTCTACTTGCTGTTCCAACGCGTGGATCGCTAAACTGTTGTCCGCTATTGTGTTGCTAACGGACATGGGACAATGCGTTTCCGCCTCTTGAACCCTCGAGATTACCTGCTTGTGTTCCCTTTGGCATTCTTCCCTCAGCTCTTGGAAATTCCTAAGCAGCCGTTCTTCGCTTTCTTTAGATTCGGTATCGCCCCTCCGCTTGCTCTGTTCTAAAGCTTGCAGTCGATCATCGATTTGTTCAAATGTACGGCCTAATTCTTTCATAATATCACTTTTTATCTCACTTGCCAGATTGTTTATTCTTTGTGAGATATCATCGGACACTCTCTGCATCGACTTGTCGACTTTATTTGTCTGCTGGATTAGTTTTTCGTCTATTTGTTCGCCTAGCTCGCGGATCGATTTTTCGGATGATTCTTTTTGTTCTCGGAACGATTTTTCTGATTTCTGCGTCATTTGTTCGCCTAGCTCGCGGATCGATTTCTCGGATTTCTCTGCGTTTTCTTTATTTTGTTGCAATAAGGCTTTCATGAGTTCTGCTACATCAATTTGGTTAGTTAGAGGCAAATTAATTTCTGGCTCTGATGTGAGCCCGTTCGTGCTGTTTTGCATTTCGTCTGAAGTATTCCCCATTGCATTTTCGGAACCGCCCGACGCGTTAATATTGGAAATCAAATTATCCCCTTGGTCCATGTTGCTTAAGTTGATGGACCGCTTACTTTTAGCTTGGTTACGTGTTTGCATTAGTGCAATTTATACTCAGTACGCAACACACTAATCACAATAAATGTGTCCCCCAAAAATTACGACAGTCACACGAAAGATACCCAACCTAGTACACACTTTTTCACACGCAAAACAAATTTTTATCTTTGATCGAAACAGTGGAATTTACCAGCGAGAATAAAAAAACACAGACATATAAAACACACAAATATAAAAAACACAACAAGACAAACAACACAACGCCGATCAACAACGCCGTGAATCTTTTGAAAGTCTGCTCGGAAACAACGCAGAAGTTGTTTGAGCGCTGTAGGGAAAAAAAATTAAGATTATAACACGCTCGCAATCTAACATTTCAGAGATTCCAGAGTCTAGCGGAATCACAGAACAGGGTCGCCATGTGTAATGTTGTTACTTTAATTTGGTATGCTGAAATCGGTGCTAATTGACAATGAAAGTGGGTTAAAAGCCGTGATCTGTCTGGGGACGTTAACCGTGGATTACTGGGCAACTGTTTCATCAGATATTAATATATATATATATATATATATATATAAAGGAGAATTTAAATAAAAAGAAAGAAATCAGTTTATATTTGGAAATTTATTTTAAGGTTGTTCCTTGAAATTTCAGCATATTATACGTGAGTTATAACTGATCTGGTGCCTTATTTACGATTAAAAAAAATGAGATTGTAATCTTACGGAACACATAAAATATGGAGCCAAGATTGGGAGACTGCACACAACACTGCATTCATAAAATCACACACGAAGAACATTGAAACATCAGCAAGAAGAAATTAACCACAACCAACTGATTCAGTTTTTACCCAAAGAAATTACGTTCATACCACAATTCTGTCCGTCATGTAATTACCACACACTGGTATACTAAATTCATATTAACTCTTTGTGAAGTCTTCGCAAAAAGAATAGCTGAGGGCTACTTTGATGATTACACCACATGCTCCACGTGGTCAACTTGGTTTACACAAAGCGTACAACTCCAGAATAATTTTGATAATTAAAATACATTAGATCGAAAAGCAATTGACAAAAGAAAAACCTTGAACTGGTTACTAACGTCTTACTATTAACCTGATGGGTCAAACAGTTATATAAGCACGTGGTACTGGTCTCGCAAAGTACACCCCACGTGGGTTGAACATAAAGAAAAGTATAAAGAAAAGTTGCTATATTAAAAAAGTATTCTCAAGACGAGACGTTATAATCACACAAACATTCGCATTTAAGATTGATGAACTTAGTTAGAGTTACTGATCAACACGTAGTTCCACTTTACTCACAAAGTAGTAACAAAGCAACTACCGCAAAATAATCTGAATTTAACACGAGAATTACACTCCGCTGCACTTTAAGATAGCATTAGATATTTTAGAGCTAAACCTGAAATCAAGGTGATTAAATTTTCAGTTAGGCTGAACTTAAGAAATCCATTGTCCTACGGACTTAACAGACACGCGCTTAGCCGGAGATCTTACCACTTCAGACGCTCGCCACGGCCACCCTGCAACTGCCTACTGCCGAGCATGCTTCCTGGGGGCGGCTCACAAAGATCAACGGAAGTGGCCAGAGGGGCAGCTTCCTATACCAACATGACAACGGACGGACAGGACCATACTAAGGATAGAAACCTCTTTGCTTTTAGGAAGCGTAGCTACCTGTTCCGACGTTGGTCCTACTGTTCTCTAGCAGACAGCCTTGTCTGCTACCCTCAAGCATGCAACTAGAAATACATATGCTCATTCATCCTCTCACACAAAAGGGAAGGGGGATGACAGTATCTTATCATATACAGTATATAAAAGAAAGCGGATGTAGGTTCCGTATGAGACTGTGTGACATGAATTACATATAAGAATTACATATAAACTGTGCTTTAAAGTGTAGTAGTGTGACATATCGTTCTTGTTTATGTGTAAAAGTAACACGTTCCACTGCTCAGTCTTCTCCCAGATAGTCAGAAACGCCACAGTACATTTAGAAGAGGAATTTATTCCATAAATGGCAACAGATTTAAGAAATTAAACATGAAAGGAATCCAACAGAGACCTTTCAACATTCAGCATCACTTGCGCCCATATGGCCATTCCGAAAATTTTGAAACCACTTATAACTGTTCTAATCGAAAGTGCAGAGTCCCCGTAATGTTTATCAAGCTTCTCTTTAGTCTCCTGAGGACTTTTGCCATTCATAAAGTAATGTTTAATCACCACACGAAAGGCTTTTTCGTCCGTTTTTTGACAATCACTCGACTTCCTTGATTCTCACGGAAGCCAAACACAAAGAAATAGACCAATATGGCTGAAACTCGGTGTACGTTCTTTCCAAAGATGCTACTAACTAAACATGACCCCGATACGCGCCGGTGGTGCCATCTCTCGGACTTCACAAACGCCCCTCGTAGGATGGTCGGTGGCAATGGGTCAGTCCATTTGCGGTCAGAGACCCTTCCCAAGGTAATACTACGCAGAAGCCGCCTGGTCAGAGCTCTGCCTTTCTAGTCCGTGCTTTAGTACAGAGAGACTCTTCCTTGTGGACTTTTATCTGGACTCCAATTCAAAAAAATGGCTCTAAGCACTATGGGACTTTACATCTGAGTCCCCTAGACTTAGAGCTACTTAAACCTAACCAACCTAAGGACATGACACAGATCCACGCCCGAGGCACGATTCGAACCTGTGACCGTAGCAGCAGCGCAGTTCCGGACTGAAGCGCCTAGAATCGCTCGGCCACAACGGCCGGTGATTCCAATTCCTGCAACAGTATTTGTAATTAGTCTTGGAGAAATAGAAGTTAATTAAATGTCCTGTTTGATGCGTTACCTTGTTCAGTAATCATGTCTGCTCCTGCAGCCCACCCCTCCAGTTTACTCATCCAGTCGCCATTCCCTTGGGACACTTCTTTGCTCCAGCGACATACCATAGACTGCAGCTAGAATTGCCGAAGATTTACCGTAGTTCTTTTAGGAACGGCGGCTCCTATCGTCTTTTCCTTGTTGAGTGATTTTAGTTGATATGTTCTACGAGCACTTACTTCAAAACGTCATGTCGGCGTCACAGCGAAGGCTGAAACAAGGAGCTGTACTACCAGCTTCCTCAGCGGAGACTGAATCCAGTCTCAGGCTTATCTGTACCATCTTCCTTTCAGTTCTAATACAATCACTGAGCGACCATAAAGACGGTTTTTGATCTCTCCACTCACTTTACCTATAACCAAAAATAGCTAGAATTTTTCGTCAGGTCGGTTGCTGAATACAATGAACACTTCTCCATACGCTAGTTTTGATTCTGTTCATCTTTTGTTTGTCAGTAAAGCTTTGCATTCGTTAAAATCTGAGATGAAACCCTCTTTAATTTCGTAGGAAGTTCGTAGCATTGTTATTGAACCATCAAGAGTCTGTCGCATGTCACACAATCTTTTTCAGCGTATACATGTCCAAGACACAAGCTTTCAGACTATTCCCGTCATTAATCATGGTTGATTCACATGTAAGAAATTTTAAAACATCTTGGACATTTTTTCGTCACTAGCACCATTCACTAGTTTAGCGGAAATTTTTAGTTTATGAATTTTAAACTATTAAGACACTTCTTGATGCAATAATTTACCAACAGCCGTATGATTTGTAGAAGTTTATTTTATTTTATGAACTTCTATGTGCTACCAGTTTCGGCATTACATTGATTCCATCTTCAGGCCCAACTCGTTATAGTCGTAAAATCGCTATACACGGAAGGAGCCATATAAATGGATCCGTGAATCAATCGTCGTGCAACAGCTCTTTGTGTCGCCTGGCCATTTTACGACTATGACGAGTGGGACCTGAAGATGGCATCCATGTAATGCCGAAACTGGTAGCACATAGTTCATAAAATTAAATAAACTTCTACAAATCATAAGACTGTTGGTAAATTATTGCATCAAGAAGTTCATGCCAGCCGTCGTCCCACGATCCATAATGGATCAACGAAGATTATTAAGAGACTAGTCGCAAATGCTTCTTATCTACTTTATCCTCGAGCAATTTCGAAATACTCTCCTTTTTCTATTACATTTGCCGACACAGCTCTTCTTGGAGTTAACTTTTCTTTCCTGCTGATATTATTTTTGTGATGAATCACCATCCAGATCCAAGGTCTGCAAATAGTTGAATTGCACCTCTCCTTACCGTTGTGTATGAAGACGTACACAACACAAATTCTTTCTCAGTGAAGAAATCCGTATATTACGAAGCTGTAAGACATTAGTGAATGAAAATATGAAAAGAAAGTCAGTTTCTTGATGTTATCACTGACGAGCTGTGAACTGGATACTGATAGCGTGTCCTACTTGGAGAACGCAGTGAGAGAGAAACAAATCTGGCCGTCCCTTCTGTTGCAGATGGCCTCGCTGTTGCGGCAGCTGCTGCTGGTGGCCTCGTTGCTGTCTGTGGCACACGGGGCGCGCATCCTGCACGTTGTTCCGATCCCGGCGTGGAGCCACTGGCACATCTTCCGGGCGCTCATGTGGGAGCTGGCGGACAGGGGCCACCACGTCACCATCATCACGCCGCTCGCAGAGAAGGAGCCCCACCGCAACTGGACCATGGTGCCTGTCGCGGCCAACCTAGACATCATGCCCAGTAAGTGGTGCACACCTCCAAGCAACTGGGATTCCATTTACTACTTCTTCTTATTGTCACATGAAGCAGTAGTTTTTATCACCTAACGATCCATTTCGGTGTATCTTCTACATGGTAAGTCAATGCTTCTTCTTCCTGTTCGGGAAGGGGGAGGGGGGCGCTGTTACCGCCATCCTAATGATTGAATAGGTCCGTGACCCGACTCAAATGCAATGGAAATGCTTTTATCATCTCACTACAGCTATCTTAGGACATGGCGACAACTATACGTTCACTGCAGTTCCGGGAAACTTTGATAACTACAAGCACTGCAGCAGAACCTGTGTGTGTTGCTACATCAGAAATGTAACAATGTAACTTATTTGCAGCCACGGTCTGACTGCAATCAGAACTGAACTATATGTTGATCTTGTAACACCTCCGTTTTATAATTTTCGACCCGATCTGATCTGATCGAATAGCAGCCCAATAATTATTAATGCGACCGTGTACCTATTGGGGCTGGCAATCTGAATTGACTGCTACGGAGTTGTTACTTTCCAGTTTTTCCTTCATAAATGCTGTAATAATGAAATGTCTGGTAACAAGAAGAACACCAACACAGTTTCACTAATCAAGAACCTATATTCGTCTCAAAAACACAAAAGGAGGAGACAGCCACTGCCTTCGTCACACGCTAATCCAATCACTGCAATCCAACACTGCAATCCAAAACTGCAATCCAAAAATGATGCCGGCGCGGTAGACGCGAAACCAAAATATCGGCACTAAAAATATCACTGATCACTTCGTAATTATACTACTTCACTTTCCCCGTATTATTCTAGCACAAAGGGGTTAAACCGCGGCGATGGCCACTCCCTTTGTCGGTAAAACCTTGCATTACAACAACTGCTGCCTTCCGCACAGCTCGGCCCGCCACACGGGACTGACTCAACTCACACTCGCTCTCGCAACACGACACAATCGATTGTTTGCCCTATCGACCTGTGCCGAGTGCAAACTTATAGTAAGGGCCTACGGACCCCTTACAATGTGAACTTCCATCCATCCTAATGGCCATTACAAGGACTGGCGAACCACTCTGTTCTATTCCTCAAGTCGGTCAACAGCTGCGACATTTGTCCAACAACATCTTTAAGTTAATTTCTCATTGGTAACAAGTATTTTGACTCTTCCATAAATGATAACGCGAAGAGTCGTGCTTGGGTAGCTCAGTTAGTAGACCACTTGCCCGCGAAAGGTAAAGGTCCCGAGTTCGAGTCTCGGTCCGGCACACAGTTTTAATCTGCCAGGAAGATTCATATCAGCGCACATTCCGCTGTAGAATGAAAATTTCATTCTAGAATGGCAGCTTTCTTTAAATATGGATGAATGAAAGATAGTTCCTATTGCCCAGAGAAATAACCCAGAAATAATTGGCCGATTACAAGAAAAGTTGTGAACATCTTAAGCAAGTCACATCGTACATTTAGGGGTAATAGTAATAAGTAATACAGAATTAGATTTGCCAAGACTAAAAACTGAAAAAGCGGATTGGGCGTTTTATTTAGCCTGACATTTGCTGCCGTTTGTGAAAAGTGCAACACAGAGAAGGAATTACCCGAATAGCACCGCACTTGGTGGAAGTGGTGATGGGTGTGCAAGCAATACGTGGTAAGTTTAGCAGCGAGATGGGGTACACGAAGGCCGAGCAGAGCCCTCGTGTCGGTCAGACATGGTCGATGTTGCGCCCAATGTAATCGGCGCAGAGCTGCCACAGCAGGTGGAAACAATACAGTGAGTGCCAGTATGCCTCGTCCACTTCGAAGGGAGCCATGTCGGCATGTGAGAGAGTTCGAACGGGGCAGTGTGATCGGTCTCCGGGAAACGGGGTTGTCATACCGTGACATTTCGGCTCGCACGGGACATGCTGCTTCGACAGTGGTGTGTGTGTGTGTGTGTGTGTGTGTGTGTGTGTGTGTGTGTGTGGAAGCAGTGGATAGAGGAAGGTCGTACGCAACGACGAGTCGGAACTGGTCACACATGACTACAGCACTGGAGTCATCTTGTCCGTATGGACATCACGGACCGTACAGCGTCATCCACAGTGTTGGCTCGTCGCTGGAGCACTGCAACAGGTGTGAACTTGGTATCGACGGTTCGTCGGCGTCTGCTGCAGGTTGGACTGGTTGCACGCATGCCATTACGTCGGCTTCCATTGTCCAGAAACCACAAGCTCCTCCGAGTGCAACTGGAACGTGAACACCGTCACTGTGGTGCTGAGTGGCAACATGTAATCTTTTCGGTTGAGTCCCGCTTCAACGTACCCTACAGTGATGGCCGCATACGCGTCCGGCGATACTGTGGTGAGCGCAACTTGGACGGCTGCATTGTGGAGCGGCATAGCGGACAAACAACCAGGTGTGATGGTCTGGGGCGCCATTGGTTACAACAACCGATCTCGCGTCGTACGTATTGCAGGCACTTTGAACAGCAACCGGTACCTAACGGAGGTTGTGGAGCCTGAGCTACTCCCCCTGCTTCAGGCATCTGCACAGGCCACATTTCAACAGGACAATGCCCAGCCACATATTGTGAGGAATGTACAGGCCTTCTTCGAAGAGCGACGGGTACCATTGCTTCCCTGGCCTGCAGGCTCGCCAAACATGTCGCCCATCGAACATGTCTGGGATATGATCGATTGGCACCTGGTGCGTCACGGTCCTCCAGTAACTGGTGTCACTGATTTGTGGACTCGGATACATACTGCGTGGAAGTAAATCCCTCAGGAACGTATTCAAACCTTATACATACAATGCCACGGCGTATAGCAGCTCTAATTGCAGCATATGGTGGCCACACGACATACTAAATAGTAGTGCTCAAAGGACAGGTACAGATTTGAAAAGGTAATCATTCGTTACTTGTCATGCACCTAACCTTTAGTATTAAATAAATTGAATTCATGCGTTTCCTTCTTGGTGTTGCAATTTCCACAAACGGTACTGTCTTTCTAACGTAAGTAGTCATTCGGATATTTTCAGTCGTTTATTAATAATCAGTAACTGTCGGTATTTTTTGTGTGCTCAACCTTCAAAAAGAACCAAATCAGTAAATAGTGTTATTTGGATTATGATACCAATTAAGTGCTCAGTCTCCTAATTGCTCAGTCTTATCCGTAAGATAAACTTACATCAAAATAAAGTAAAAGTTCATTAAAAAAATTATGATTATCTTGTTTTCTGGGACAGTATACGATAAGATATTCAGTAACGCTGATCATTTCTACTAACCTCAAAAAGTAATAGCAATAATAATCTTTGGTTAACTGTTAATATTTCTCATTTGGACCCATTTGATCCAGAACGTTATTTTTTTTTGCTATTCGCTTTGTGGAACTCTTTACAGGAAAATTTTAAGTTACACAAATCATCATCTTTATTACTGTGTCGGTTTGCAATTTATTGGATTCCTTTGTCGACTGCGAGTTTAGGAAAGAGAACACCCCATCCACGTTGGCCATACGGCCTGAACTGCAAAACAGTAGACTGCCAGTTTCAAAAATTCCGAAGAGAAGTCTACGTTATATTGTGATTTAAGATAAACTGGCCACTTTTCATACGACAAAACTTTTAAAATCTGGGTCTCCTTTTTTTGCGTGAATTTCGTAACATTCTACCACTGATCAAAGAATTTTCTGTCGTCCAACTTTTTGTCCGCCTCGGTATGTCGTTTCAGCTTTGCGTGTCGGGCGAGTAGATTCTACCTGTTCCCGCCTCTATCGTAGAGCTGCGAGAGCTTCCTTGTTTGTCCTCAGTATCGTGTGAGTCGTTGTGGGCGTCACATCATTCTCTCTCAGCATCTCGTGTTTGTGACTCAATTTTGACATAGCATTGTGTTATACCACAATGTAGTCCATGGCTCCCTGGAATATCTCACGTCCCAGTATCATCAGGTTAATTTTTGAAAGTCCACGCGGCAAGAACAGCCAAGTTCATCAGAAATTCATGACTGGCTTGTGAATACGATCATGGTGACTACAGAACAGGTTCAAGCAGCTTACTTCGATTCTGAACTCTAAGTGTTTTATGTCTAGTGTCTGTACCTGCATAGGGATTGACTGGCTCCTTTCGAGGACAAGTCCCTTTCACTCACTGCAGTGGCTCTAACAACATGGTTCTTCTATCGAACACGGAGGTGAAATATACGAATGTTACGGTGTTTAAGTTCCGCCAAAGGTGATGACAGCTTCCTCAAGATCGTTCTGCTTTCGTTTGCGGACATAGGGAATATTCGGTGTGAATGCTGATCCGTTCAGCACGATTTACAAGTCTATATTGGATTTTGGGGTGCACTCAGCCTCGTGATGCCAATTGAGGAGCTACTCGACCGAATAGTAGCGGATTCGGTCAAGAATACCATCATAGCGACCGGGAGAGTGGTGAGCTGCCCCCACGCCCCTCCTATCCGCATTCTCCTCTGAGGATGACACGGGGGTCGGATGGTCCCCTGAAGACGGCGTGCTTTTATAATGGATCTCGATCCATGGACATAATGGTCAACCGAAATATCCACTCCCATTTACAGTTGTGTGGATATCAGATACATATAATTTACGCAGGACGAAAAGGAAGCTGTTTTGTAAGTAATGAAAGTGGACGACTTCGCACAAATTGCCCGCGTCGTATTACGGTCTTAAAATCCATTTATGAACATCGTAAGAGGGTCAGGTATTTTCCAATCTCTTTAAAGGTATTCAAGCATTTGTCGTAGCGAGTGGACAATTTACTCTCCAGATCACCATCCGACGGGGTTTTACCATAGGGAGTCCCCTCTCCACATCGCTTTTGTCTTGTCCGTAGAACCTCTGCTTCGCCGTATTGGCAATGAATTGTGCGGTTCGAAGATATTAAGAGGAACCTTCTCGGTACGAACGTATGTGGATGATGTAATTCTACGTCATATCGACGACATATCCTTGGTCAAGGACATACTAGATTCATTTTGTTCTCTCTGGGTCCGCATTAATGAACGGAAACCTACACCATTACCATTGCGGGGTTTTCATCACGTTTTATTTTCATGGCCTACAGGCCACAGATCTTTGGGCTGCAATCAATTGGCGGTAGGTGACGAATCGAATTAAAGGGTCAATTCGGAAATAAGATAGCCATTCCCGTAGTCTTCTTCACGAAACGCGGAGATTAATGCATTTTCAGCAAAGTGTACTGTGTTGCACAGATACTCCCCCTCCCCCGATGATGGCGCGAAAATTGATGGAACTGTCGTCGTTTCCTTTGGAAAAATATTTTTAGATTTCGATATGAAGTGTTTGCGAGGTCTCGTCCCAATATCTGAGAGAAGGCTTCAACACTGTTTACACCGTGTAACGTTTCAGCACGTACTCATTCTATTAGATCTCGCTGATTTTCGTGTCTTCGACCGGCCAGTCTGCCTCTCCCTGCCGATGTTGGCCGGATCAAATCCAAATTGTGACACATTCGCGAATTTTATAAGATTTCTGGGAGTCGACATTTTATCATTAACACGCCTTACAACTAGATCTTTACTTTTTCGAGTACAGCAATCCCTCTCCCCAGTTGAAATGGCCGTGCCATTAATATCACGGAAAACAGTGTGGTTTCACGTGTCTTCCTATTCTCCCAATGAAAGTCACTTTACCGTGGTATACGGTCACTCAAAATCTGATCTCAACTAACGAACGCCTCCATTGCATTGGTCTCAGTCCGACTGGTCTATGCGACGCATATCATCAACCTGATACGTTACGCCAAAGGCTTCTCTCTTGTGGACGGAAACGCTGGCACTGGATCCGCCGACTACTGACCTTCCTTGCCAAACCAACTGAAGCTGCCTTCTCGGTTGAACTTCTTCAGAGTCCAGACTTCTCCATTTTCCCTCGGACGAAGACTACTTCGATCGTATAGCTTCTCGGACACTATGCCCGCTATGTAGTTGCGTGTGATAACGATACTAACCCTCGTGTTTTTCGCCAATATACAGGGTGATTCAAAAAGAATACCACAACTTTAAAAATGTGTATTTAATGAAAGAAACATAATATAACTTTCTGTTATACATCATTACAAAGAGTATTTAAAAAGGTTTCTTTTCACTCAAAAACAAGTTCAGAGATGTTCAATATGGCCCCCTCCAGACACTCGAGCAATATCAACCCGATACTCCAACTCGTTCCACACTCTCTGTAGCATATCAGGCGTAACAGTTTGGATAGCTGCTGTTATTTCTCGTTTCAAATCATCAATGGTGGCTGGGAGAGGTGGCCGAAACACCATATCCTTAACATACCCCCATAAGAAAAAATCGCAGGGGGTTAGATCAGGGCTTCTTGGAGGCCAGTGATGAAGTGCTCTGTCACGGGCTGCCTGGCGGCCGATCCATCGCCTCGGGTAGTTGACGTTCAGGTAGTTACAGACAGATAAGTGCCAATGTGGTGGCGCTCCATGCTGCTGATATATGAATTGTTGTGCTTCTTGTTCGAGCTGAGGGAACAGCCAATTCTCTAACAAATGCTTGCTGGATGCGTGCTACATTTTCATCACTCGTTCTCGGCCGTCCAGAACTTTCCCCTTTGCACAAACACCCATTCTCTGTAAACTGTTTATACCAACATTTAAAACACCACCTATCAGGAGGTTTAACACCATACTTCGTTCGAAATGCACGCTGAACAACTGTCGTCGATTCACTTCTGCCGTACTCAATAACACAAAAAGCTTCCTGTTGAGCGGTCGCCATCTTAGCATCAACTGACGCTGACGCCTAGTCAACAGCGCCTCAAGCGAACAAATGTACAACTAAATGAAACTTTACAGCTCCCTTAATTCGCCGACAGATAGTGCTTAGCTCTGCCTTTTGTCGTTGCAGAGTTTTAAATTCCTAAAGTTGTGGTATTCTTTTTGAATCACCCTGCATTGTGAACGCGCACTGGAAGTGGCAGATGCTCCCATGTTTTCGTGCTTTATTTGAAAATCGTCAAGGAAATGGATAGCTTTTTTCTTATTTTTCTGAAGCCTTTGTAAAGAAAAATTTGTTTTCTTTTGAATCCCAGAATTGTGGAATTTATGTCTATTAATAACCAAATAAGGAAAAACATAAAAATAATAAATGAAATAAAAAAACTCAACCTAGTACCATATCCATGTGAGGAACCAGCACAGGAACAGACGCGGGGAAGTTGAGGGGGGGGGGGGGGAGGAGGGGGTCAGATACTTTCTCCGCTATAGTACTGGCTTTTCTCAGTCGTTACGTTCGTATCGTCATAAATGACATTCCACAGTTGAGATGGCTGTATGGGCGCGTCCCGAAAACCAATAAAAAGCTACCTTTTTTTCTAGACAAAATATCTACAATTTTTACTTCTTGTTCTCATTTTGCAACATAAGTCAACGTCGTCCACTAAACGTGCTGTAATTTGCTATTAAATTCATATCTCAAGGGTTTGAAGCCGTCTTTAGAAATCATGTACATGAAATTTGCAGCTGCGAATATGGGCAACCATCGGCTGTTAGAGTATAATGGAATGAGCACAATGAAAATTTGTGCCCGACCGGTATTCCTATCCAGATTTGCCGCTTGTCGCGAGAGGTCACCTTACCATTAGGCTATCCGAGCGCAGCTCACGGACAGACTTCAACTTCCGTGTGTCTACGACCTGCTCTCGCACATCAATTATGTGTATTCTCGATAAGTACGGCGTGTTCAAAAAGTCTCTCCGCAGTGCCGTATGATAGCCGCACGTGCCGTATGCCGCAGTGAATATACCGAAATGAAACTCAGTGAAATACAAGTTATTAATGTATTGAATATTAATTTTTACTTACAAATTTTCGCATTAAATGTTGATAGTGTCCGCCCTGTTGTTGAATACACAATTCAATTCATCTAATCATGTTTATAAACACAAGCTGTGACATTTCTTCTGTAACAGAAGCAGTGAAAGTGGATATTGCAGTTTTCAATTAATCAATGGATTTTGCACGGTTTTTATAGACAGTTGCTTTCGCTGCACCCCAGAAGAAAAAGTCGGGTGGTGTTAGGTCAGGCGATCGTGGAGACCAAAGTGCCTGTGAAATTACGCGATCACCAAAAACATCAGCAACCAGTGTCATTGAAACCCGAACTGTATGCGCGGTTGCACCATCTTGTTGAAAATAACCGTTGAGTATTTCACTTAACACAAGTTCTGCTATGAATGGGTACAGAATATCACTGCAGTAACGTTGTGCGTTTGTTTCATTGAAAAATATGGGACCCACAATCCGACGTCTAGAAACTGCAATCCAAACTCCTATTTTCACAGAACGAAGTGGTTCCTCATGAATACACAACGGATTTGCAGTACTCCACTTAGGAGAACTTTGTGACTTCATGTACCCAGATAAATGAACCACGCCTCATCAGTGAAAAACGTTTCGTTAAGAATATCACTTCCATTTTGTTTATCGAAATTTTTGAACCATTGACAATAATGCAGTCTCTTGTCATGATCAGTATTTTTCAGTTCTTGCACGACTATCACTTTGTATGGGGAAAAGTTCTAATTTCTTTCCCTTACAGCTGTGTGGGCCGTTCCGACACTAACACGGATTTCCTGGGCGAGTTTTCTTACTCACTTGTTCGGACTCGTGGACATTTTATTGGAAATATCGAGTAGTTTATCCTCAGACAAAACGCTAGAACGACCACTTCTTGGTGCATCTGTCACTGAACCAGTACTTCGAAATTTGTTAATCAAATCTCGCTCAATATCGCGATGTGGGAGTGTTGTCTCCGGGAAAACTGGATTAAATGTTTGACTAACTGAAACTGTGTATTTACAGCCAGCTTTGAACACTTGTTCGACTAAAAATACACGTTCTTCAATGGTTAGCATTTTAACAGTGACAAACGAAACAAACGAACAAAGGAACTAAACTTAAACGTTCACGTCAACACGTAACGAACACACCAACCATACTACCGACGCTGGCTGAGATAAACGAAACAGAAGAATGTTGGGAGAGTCCACTTGAAGGGAAGTAACCCAGGCAGGCAATCATACGGCATGCGCGGCCAACATTCATACGGCACTGCGGAGACACTTCCTGAACACCCCTACTACGCTATGTTCCTTTGGACATGCATGTGTGTTCCGGCTGGTAGGCACACCAGCCCCCATCGTTAACCCAGTGGGCTGATTCGATTTTGGACGAGCGCGCTTCCCTGTGTTCTGGAAGACGCTCAGCTAATCGGACGAGTTTTCTTTTTTTACTGTTGTTGTAGTAGTAAGTTTCACTGTTCTATTATGTTTGTCCCATTTATTTCTGTGCGTTACAGTTTCTGTGAGTTGTTGTTGTCTTTATTCCGTTTGAGCTAATATATACCCATTTGTAGAGTTGAAATTTTGATACTTACTGCATTGTTCGCTTTAGGTGTCGGGGTGGACATCTTTGACTACGGCAAGGACAAAATCGACATAATGAGCAGACTGTTCCACTACGGAGAACGCGCCTGCGAGCGGCTGATGGAGGAGGAGGCAGTACAGCGGCTTCTCAAGTCGAAGAGCGAGCGCTTCGACCTGCTGATCAACGAGCTGTTCTTCAACGACTGCTTCCTGGTGCTGGCCCACAAGTTCCAGGTGCCCATCGTGGGTCTCTGCCCCTTCGAGGGCGCGCCCTGGATGGACGACATGGTGGGCAACCCGACACCGCTGGCCTACCTGCCCAACATCTTCCTGGACTACGGCCGGCTGGACTCGCTGCTGGACCGCGCTGGCAACGCCGCCTTCAGCCTGCTGACCAAGCTGTACCGGCGCTACGTCTACCTGCCCAGGGTGGACGCCATCGTGCGCCGCCACGTGCCGGACGCTCCCAGCATCGCCCAGCTGGAGCAGACCACGGCGCTCGTGCTGCTCAACTCGCACGTCGCCTTCAACGTGCCGAGGCCGATGGTCCCCGGAGTCGTCACTTACGGAGGAATGCAGCTGAAGCCTCCCAAGAAACTACCACAGGTAATTCTCCTTCCACAGCTCAACTGCAGTCAACGATTTTCTCTGCTTTTGTTACAGCGCCAGAGGCCGAATTTGTTGAACTCAATTAACGCCCGGCCATCCTGATATAGGTTTTCCGTGACTTTGTAATGTCCCCACAGAAAATACCCTCTACTACGCACCAATTAATCATTGTCAATCAAACAATCCATATTCATTCACTTTGGAAAAGTATCTGATCTGATTTTCTCGTAACATATGCGGCGACAGCTCGACGACGCCAAAGTATTTTCTAGTGCGTTTATTCTTTGAAATAACAGATGCATATGTGCATTCTCCATGGTTGTTAGAGTGGTAACTAGGACAGCTTCTGGAGTATCTTTTGAGGGATTGACGTGTTTCTGAGAGATACATATTCTGCTTTTCTTCTTGATAAAGCGAGCCAATTAACATTTGTGCCGCTAGCGATTTGTTTGAAGAGAAAGAGACTGTAAAAGAAAAATAATTAAGGCGTGGAATCACCGGAGATCTGGATATGTAACGGAGATGGTTTTAATACACAATTTCCTTCATAAATGTTTGTGACTTTTTTGTTCTGGAGTGAATGAACGAATGAGTTTTTTTCTGAATCATTTGATCATCACGTTGGCCCTGTAATTAGTGGGGAAGTTTCAGCTGTGTCGAAGAGAGCCTGCAATCACTGAGTCTGTGTTAAAACGTCCAAAAAGGCTTCGTACACATCTGGAATTCGCAATCTTTCGTAAAAGGAACAAATTGTCCACACGATTGATTCTCCCGACTGAATGCAGTGTTTAACAGTAATGATAAATGTAAAGATCTCTTACAGCAAGCCAGCCGCTGATTACCAAGACGAAGGACTCCACCAAAGATTCTATTTGGCTGATTTCACGTAATGAAATATTATATTAAAAACTGTCATAGATAAAGGAGAGAAAGAGAGAGAGCGAATGAAAATAGAGAAAATACTAATAATCCTCCATTAGTCTAACTTTTCGCCTGTTTTATCACGGATCAGCCGACAAATGGGAGGCCCTTACTTTACTGTATAGATTTATGTGTGAAGTTGAAGGGATCTTAAAGGCAACAGATACACGTCTATACAGACAAGACATTACACAAAGTTAGCGGCTAGCTGCATTCATCATTTATTCTTACATGAAGAGACGGCAACTTATTATCCTTAACATTTAAAAAAAAATGTTAAAACTTCCGTAAATCGCTCCAGGCAAATGCTGGGATGGTTCCTTCGAAAGGGCACGGCCGATTTCCTTCCCTAATCCGATGAGACCGATGACCTCGCTGTCTGGTCTCCTAAAAAACTAAGAACAGAACAAGAACAATAAATGCCCAATTACAAGGCACTAAGCTAATCCCGCTATGGGAGTGAAAATAATTACAATGACATATGGAGAACAGACAATAACAAACAAGGACGTCAATGACTGGTAAACGACTCTGTTTAGGCCGGCCTAAACTGAGGTCCATAATCACAGGGTGGCCATGTCCAACAACTGTGTTTGAAGGTAGGCTGGACTGAAGACATACAGGCACGACCGAAAACGGCTGTCAGTCTACAGCGGCGACGATCTACATGTAATAGACGGTTAGTTGCTGGTTATATGTGAGAGGCATAGTGCCGCTTGGAGTATCCTGATCATGGCGTTGCGTATACA
Organism: Schistocerca cancellata; assembly: GCF_023864275.1. Classification (NCBI taxonomy): domain Eukaryota; kingdom Metazoa; phylum Arthropoda; class Insecta; order Orthoptera; family Acrididae; genus Schistocerca; species Schistocerca cancellata. The sequence goes on along the minus strand of NC_064634.1, from coordinate 139,363,244 downwards.
TGCTGTGAGGCACTGTTGAGCTGACTATCGATAGTAATAGTAAGGTCTCCGCCTCCGCTGTCAAACGAATTCTTCATTTAGTGAAGTTGTCATCAATTCATTCGTTACCTTATATACATATGTAATCTTCCATTTTCTTCCATAGCTACAAATTTCAAAATTTCTACTCCCATCTTGTCTGCGCTATTTATCGTCCACGTTTCATTTCCACACATGATGGTGGTGATAAGTTCCTATTGGGCCAAACTGCTGACGTTATCGGTCCCTAGGCTTACACACTACTTAATCTAACTTTAACTTACGCTAAGGACCACACACACACACACACACACACACACACACACACACACACACACACACACACACACACACACACACGCCCGAGGGAGAACTCGAACCTCCGGCGGAGAGAGCAGCACGAACCGCGGCAAGGTGCATAAGACCAGGTGGCTACCCCCGATGCTTTCCGTACAAAACTACACACCTGACAAGTACATAAAAGGCAGGCATGACGACTACCCTAGGATTTGACGATGTTTTTAGCTAAGTTGCAGTCTGTCTAGAAATTCCAAAATCATGGTCTGTGTACAGTCCGAATATTCTCCTACCTGGCTGAATTTTTTCATTCTCGTTGCACAAAAGATCAATAATCCGAAAAACACCAAGTCCCCATTGTGCCCAACAGGGTTGAGGCAAAACGACCACATAGCGAAAACGAGTTAAATAAACTGAGAAAGCAAGTTGTAACTTTGAAAAAGCATATTCAGAGAAAAAATAGCTTCTTTACAATACAAATTACCCCGCTTAGAGTAAAAAATTAATTACATAATAGTATATTACATAATGAAATAATAAGCATCATGTTTTTTAGGAAAAAATCATCATTACTACCGAGAAAAAGTAGTGATTCAAAACATTTTAGGCACAGTTCTCTCACCCAGACTCACTTTCGTGCTCAGTAATAGCTGCCAACTCTTTGTGGGTCCACACTGCACATCCTTCGCACTTGATCCCAATGTCAGTGTTGGAAGCCTTTTCCAGAAGCCAGTGATCCATCCCTTCAAGCTATTCTTGTCGCAGTTCGGATACTGACTATCGCAATACTTAGCTGTCAGGCCGAAAAATCTTCTCTCCGACAAAAGGAGATGATAGTAAATTTCCTTTTCTTGTGTTGAGGAAAAAATGGACTGAAATCCTGCAAATATCTTCATATTGTCAGTAGAACTTAGCGTTCCCTTCAAAAGTGTTCTCTTCAACGTATCCCTTCGAACTGTTTTGAAAGCCATGCCGCCTCTTCGTGCCACATGGATTTTATGATTATCTACTTTGCACTAATACTCTGCTGTGCAAAACATCAGAACGAAAGTAATTGCCGCATGCGTGTCATTGTAACACAGCTCTATTAAAGTTGGACCATACACAGAAAGAACTGCTACAGTATGGTACAAAAGGTAACTGAAAGAAATACGCGATGAGACGAACAGAAATGGCACTTATGTTCAAAGACATGATGGTCCCCTGCCTTTAAAATACGACGATCCTGGCAAGCATCTGCGCTACGTGAATGCTCAGAGCCTCGTCTACAGGTGTGAAAATGTTCATGTGACCACTGAAACTAGTGAAACGTCCCCTTAGAAAAATTATACATGACTGTGCTTAAACTGACACACAATACTGTTAGCGCAACGCAATCTGACTTTCAAAAATCCCTACAAAAGAATGGCCCTGACTAACATTAACCTATACCTTTCACAAATCACTTGCCTCACAAAAATCTTCATTACTCGAACTACTGCAATACAGCGAGCGCCATTACTGCCAGCTAAATAAAAGATTCAAACTACGGAAGGCACTAACTACTGATAGGGTTAGTTAGCAAATGAAAGATTTTAATAGAGAACAAACAATGTATTTACGTTAATAGTCATAATATATATAGCAGTTCATGACCTCCAGTCTTACAAATTTCAAAACTCCGCCATCTCTCTCCCCACATCCACCACTGCTGGCGGCTCACCCCCAACTGCGCAACGCTACGCGCTGATAACATCCAGCTGCCCAACACTACAATGGCAGACAACAATGCAAACTAGTCACAGACTGCACAAAGCACAGCCAGTGATTTTCATACAGAGCGCTACGTAACGTTGCCAATAAGAAAACATAAACAGCCTACTTACACTAGTATCGTTGAATAACCGGCACAGCACGTCTAACTTACGTGGCAGTTCTACGGAAGGACCATCTCACCACTCAGAAGGCCATATTTTGAACCCTTCGAAACTCGCTCAGTTGGCTGTAGGAAGCACGAGTGCGCCTCCTTGGCGTGTTTACCAGCTCCGATCTCACGTTTGCACCGCACTGAGCATTCTGGTTGTGAGCGTTCCCTACTAAAGTGTAGACACAGCTGGCACTCCGGTAGCCACGCCATTACGCTACCTCTTGGATGAAGACGTTAAAATCATTAACAGGAAATCTAATATACCCCAGGTGGCATATGTCATCGGATCAAAATCGACGCGGTGTCTCCAGGGGTACTAATTTCTTTCCGGAAATTTGGTATTAAATTACACTCTCATACTCTTATTAATGTTAAATATAAATACATTGACCTTAGGCAATATGACAACTTTATTAATCTACTATCAGTCAGAAACGTTCATTAGTTTTTCCTTACAGCTAAGTACTAATTTAAGGGAAGGTAGGCCGGCCGAAGTGGCCGTGCGGTTAAAGGCGCTGCAGCCTGGAACTGCGAGACCGCTACGGTCGCAGGTTCGAATCCTGCCTCGGGCATGGATGTTTGTGATGTCCTTAGGTTAGTTAGGTTTAACTGGTTCTAAGTTCTAGGGGACTAATGACCTTAGCAGTTGAGTCCCATAGTGCTCAGAGCCATTTGAACCATTTTGAAGGGAAGGTACATGCCTCGGCTATACAGGGTGGTTCATTGATAGTGACCGGGCCAAATATCTGACGAAATAAGCATCAAACGAAAAAACTACAAAGAACGAAACTCGTCTAGCTTGAAGAGGGAAAACAGATGGCGCTATGGTTGGCCCGCTAGATGGCCCTGCCATAGGTCAAACGGATATCAACCGCGTTTTTTAAAATAGGAACCCCAATTTTTATTACATATTCGTGTAGTACGTAAAGAAATATGAATGTTTTAGTTGGACCACTTTTTTCGCTTTCTGATAGATGGCGCTGTAATAGTCACAAACATATGGCTCACAATTTTAGACGAACAGTTGGTAACAGGTAAGTTTTTTAAATCAAAATACAGAACGTAGGTACGTTTGAACATTTTATTTCGGTTGCTCCAATGTGATACACGTACCTTTGAGAACTTATCATTTCTGAGAACGCATGCTCTTACAGTGTAATTACCTGTAAATACCACATTAATGCAATAAATGCTCAAAATGATGTCCTTCAACCTCAGTGCATTTGGCAATACGTGTAACGACATTACTCTCAACAGCGAGTAGTTGGCCTTCCGTAATGTTCGCACATGCATTGACAATGCGCTGCCGCATGTTGTCAGGCGTTGTCGGTGGATCGCGATAGCAAATGTCCTTCAAATTTCCCCACAGAAAGAATTCAGAGGACGTCAGATCCTGTGAACGTGGGGGCCATTGCAACGTAATTATCCGGCGAACGGTCCGGACACTTGGATGATGTCGTCCAGGATACCGAGCAGCATACATAGCACACGCCCGTTGGGCATTTTGATCACAATAGCCATACATCAACACGATATCGACCTTTTCCGCAATTGGTAAACAGTCCATTTTAACAAGGGTAATGTATCACGAAGCAAATACCGTCCGCACTGGCGGAATGTTACGTGGTACCATGTATTTATACGTTTGTGACTATTACGGCGCCATCTATCAGAAAGCGGAAAAAGTGGTCCAACTAAAACATTCATATTTCTTTACGTACTACACGAATATGTAATAAAAAATGGGGGTTCCTATTAAAAAAAAACGCAGTTCATATCCGTTTGACCTATGGCAGCGCCATCTAGCGGGCCAACCATAGCTCCATCTGGTTTCTCCCTTGAAGCTAGAAGAGTTTCTTTCTTTGTAGCTTTCCGTTTGATGCTTATTTAGTGAGATATTTGGCCCAGTCACAATCAATAGACCACCCTGTATATACACTCTAGGTGGTAAAAGGCCGACTGGCTGAGGTTCTTACAATCACTTCTTTCAGTGGTTCGCAGAACTGCTTACCAGTTTCTCTTTGAGATAAAACCACTTAAACATTAAAAGGCAGGACGCCGGCTTCCAGGCCGTACTTGACGACACTAACGAGGAGGGAATACGTCAGCGTCTGCACAAACGCAAAAACGTGCAGAAGCAACCGAAACAGCGGTTCGCAGGTATGGATAGATTTAAAGACACTTGGCGTCATGGTTCACATAGATTTTCAAAGGATTTTTGTGTAAGTTGGAAACGTAATTTCACTTTTAATCAACAGCGTCTCAAGATCTGCGTGTGGTGCCTTAGTTAGGTTATCTGCTTTGCACAGGATCAGATGCCCACAGTATGGTAGGGGCCAGGTCAATAGGCGTTAGACGTTCTTCCAGGATCGAGTTATAGGTTAGTAGGGATAGACACAGATTGATATCTAAATAACTTGCCGGAACGGTGTAGATGTGCTACGGAGCTACTGTACCAACGGTTGTAATTTTTCAGCGCACCTTCGCTAATGGCTCTAGATAAATGAGGTATTGGCAATGCGGAAAGCAGAGACACACGGTTGGCAGATGTGTGGCATCATATGGTACCAGCCTTAAACCGTTTCGACGTTCAACGTGCAAAGACCACAAAACAAGCCAGAGGCTGTAACAATGACGTGATAATCTTGCATAGGATGTACCTTATGGGTTTTACACATAGGTGTCAAAAATCATGGGATACCTCCTAATCTACATCTACATTTATACTCCGCAAGCCACCCAACGGTGTGTGGCGGAGGGCACTTTACGTGCCACAGTCATTACCTCCCTTTCCTTTTCCAGTCGCGTATGGTTCGCGAGAAGAACGACTGCCGGAAAGCCTCCGTGCGCGCTCGAATCTCTCTAATTTTACATTCGTGATCTCCTCGGGAGCTATAAGTAGGGGAAGCAATATATTCTATACCTCATCCAGAAACGCACCCTCTCGAAACCAGCACAGCAATCTACACCGCGATGTAGAGCGCCTCTCTTGCGGAGTCTGCCACTTGAGTTTGCTAAACATCTCCGTAACGCTATCACGCTTACCAAATAACCCTGTGACGAAACGCGCCGCTTTTCTTTGGATCTTCTCTATCTCCTCTGTCAACCCGACCTGGTACGGAGCCCACACTGATGAGCAATACTCAAGTATAGGTCGAACGAGTGTTTTGTAAGCCACCTACTTCGTTGATGGACTACATTTTCTAAGGACTCTCCCAATGAATCTCAACCTGGCACCCGCCTTACCAACAATTAATTTTATATGATCATTCCACTTCAAATCGTTCAGCACGCATACTCCCAGATATTTTACAGAAGTAACTGCTGCCATTGTTTGTTCCGCTATGATATAATCACACAATAAGGGATACTTATTTCTCTGCAATTTTCTTGTGCAGCAACTTCTCTGTATACTACAGCAATATCCGCGAAAAGCCGCTTTTAACATCCGACACTATCTACTAGGTTATATATATATATATATATATATATATATATATATATATATATATATATATAATGAAAAGGAATGGTCCCATAACACTCCCCTGTGGTACGCCAGAGGCTACTTTAACGTCTGTAGACGTCTCTCCATTGAGAATAACATGCTGTGTTCTGTGAGCCTGTATATAATATTTTCTGGGTCTCATGAACAAATAAAGCGAGTTGGGTCTCACACGATCGCTGTTTCCGGAATCCATGTTGATTCCTATAGATTAGATTCTGGGTTTCCAGAAATGACATGATAAGCGAGCAAAAAACATGTTCTAAAATTCTACAACAGATCGATGTCAGAGATATAGGTCTATAGTTTTGCGCATGTGCTCGACGACCCTTCTTGAAGACTGGGATTACCCGTGCTCTTTTCCAATCATTTGGAACCTTCCGTTCCTCTTGCGGTACACGGCTGTTAGAAGGGGGGCAAGTTCTTTCGCGTCCTCTGTGTATAATCGAATTGGTATCCCGTCAGGTCGAGTGGACTTTTCTCTGTTGAGTGATTTCAGTTGCTTTTCTATTCCTCGGACACCGTGTCGGACCTCCTTTTGCTCGGTGTAGTACAGCAACTCGACCTAGCATACATTCAATAAGTCTTTAGAAGTCTTCTGCAGAAATATTGAGCGATACTGCCTCTTTAGCCGGTGCTGGACTTTGTGCATGAACTGGCTCTCGGTTATGTACCATAAATGTTAGATGGGATTCATGTCGGGCGATGTGGGTGGCCAAATCATTCCTTCGAATTGTCCAGAATGTTCTTCAAACCAATGGCGGACGTTTGTGGCCGGCTGACACAATGCATTATCATCCACAAGAATTCAATCGTTATGGAAGTCCATGAATAGCTGAAAATGGTCACCAGGTAGTCAAACATAATCATTTCCAGTCAATAATCGGTTCAGTTGGTCCAGACAATCCAGTGGATTGAATGCAAACACAGCCCACACCATTAGAGAACCACCACCAGCTTGCACAGTGCCTTGTCGACAATTCAGGTGCGCAGATTCGTGGGGTCTGCGCCACACTCAAACCCTACCATCAGCTCTTACCAACTGAAGTCGAGACTTATCTGACCAGGCCATGGTTTCCCAGTCGTCTAGGGTCCAAGCGGAATGGCCAGGAGCCCAAGAGAGATCTGTAGGCGACGTCATGCTGTTACCAAAGCTACTCGTGTCTGTCGTCTGCTGTCATAGCGTATTAATGCCAAATTTCGCAGCATTGTCCTGAGAGATACGTTCGTCGTACGTTCCACATTGATTCATGAGGTAATTTATTAGCATTGACAATTCTACACAAACGCAACTGGTCTCGGTCGTTAAGTGAACGCCGTTGGCCACTGTGTTGTTCATCGTGAGAGGTAACGCCTGAAATTTTGTCTTCCCGGCAAACTCTTGACACTGTTGATCTCGGAATATCGAATTCCCTAACGATTTCCGAAATGGAGTGCCCCTGTGTCTAGCTCCAGTTACAATTCTGCGTTCGAAGTCTGTAAATTCCATCCACACCGCCATCTAAGTACAAATGACAGTTCCATCAATGCATTGCCCTTTTATACCTTATGTATGGAATATTATCGCCATCTGAACATGTTTACGTCGCTGTCCCACGACTTTTGTCACCTCAGTGTAAATATTAAAAAAGGTGGTTGTACAAAGGTGGAGGCCTTGCCTGGATATCATCCCCGAAAATGAGGTAATGCACCTCTACAGACACATACAATAGAGCCCAGCGGATGTTCTGAGCATTAAGAGGCTGATTCGCCATGCTTAACACTGAATCGGTATCGGTATCGGAGGATACTGATGTGGTCAAGGTCAGAGGGACGACGGACACAGTATTCTAAAGCTTCAGGAGACGAATGTTTGTCAGATATAACGACAGGGGAGGAGCAATGCCTCTCTCATGTTCGTTTGAATTAGACTCTGCTCATCGGTTGATTTCCTTACCACTCACAGCAGAAGCTTCCAGGATTATCGACAAACTTCATTGTGAAGGCTAATTAAGTGCGGTTTTATTACATTAACGAATCTACCAGTCGAGGAGGGCCTTCTCGAATGAGAAGTCTACCACAGAGGTTTGTAAACTCCTCTTGATTTGTTGTGTACGAATTTGTTTCTGGGGTTCACTCTGGGAATAGAATTTCTAGTGAAGGCACTATCAGCTGGCCAATGAATAGAGCAGTATCTGACAATGTCGGCTGTGGCAGCTTGAAGTCACTGCAGCTCTTATCTAGAGCGGTTGGTGAGGGGCGGAAGGGAAGGGGGCAAGAGTTCGTTGGCTCAGCTGACGTCCACGAGAGGAAACAGCTGTGAGCGTGAGCGGCAGGATGGAGGTAACGGGAAGAGTAAGCTTCGCCTCTACTCGATGGTGTCTCATGTACTTGGACGGCCGTCAAATTTAAATAGCTATGAAGTGACTCCTATACACGTATCTGGTTGGATCACGCGAATGACCAATTCATAACCAAATGCAATGTCACAAAATGTTAAAAGTATTTCCTCCAGCTTTCACTGCTACCTTTAAGTGGCTGTCACTGTTCAGAACTTTCGGCGCGAAAGCGTTTCTCAGGGCGATATGTGTACTCAGTCTGTACTTACCATATGTACTAATTTCACTTCAGTATTAGTGTTTACAAACTTTATCGTGTCTTACTCCACAACATCATATAAAAGGTGGTCAGGAAACCACACTGCTGGCGGAATGGTTAAACTGGTTAAATTCCTAAGGAAAGAGCAATTTGAATTAAGTCACTCGGATAAAGTGCCAGTACAATATGCGAAAGTGCACTAAACACTATCGGGTGATAACAGTTAAACTCTACTTTACCGTAACGGGGAAATTCAAGTTTAAGAAATAACTGCTGTAATATATACTGCAAAGATCTCTTGTAGCAACCATAGGGAAGTAATAGATAGGTTATACTTATACACTGCAAGTTAAGTAACTCTGTCTGATAAGTGGACGTAATTGTAAGGTAGGTAGGTAGGAAAGCTACCCGTACTGCTTCACGCACTGGTCTGGGGGAGGCCACTTAACCTGAAAACCCACTTGTAGAGCAGTTCCACGTATAGCCGGTGTGTCAGCTTCCTCTTGTAGCGCCTCATTGCGTATCGCATCAGTCCCATGGATGAAGGTTTTGTAGGACGCTGTCTGAATGCGATTCACAACCGCTTCCAGTTCTTCACTCGGCTTTTTCCTCAAAGTGGACAGCTTGTCGAGGTAGCAACTGGTCCCAGGTTTATCTGAGAATCACTCTGTCAATCCCTATGCCAGTACTTCAAATCTCCTCGCATTTCGGAGTGAGTCGACAGGTTCCACATACAGTAAGGTGACAAGTCACGGGATATCTCCTAATATTGTGTCGGACCTAATTTTTCCAGGCGTGTGCAGCTACTCAACGTGGCATGGACTCAACAAGTCGCTTGAAGCCACCTGCATAAATACTGAGCCACGGTGTGTCTATAGCTGGCGATAAATGCGAAAGTGTTGCCAGCGCATGATTTGTGCACGAACTGACATCTAGATTATGTCCCATATACAGGGTGTTTCAAAAATGACCGGTATATTTGAAACGTCAATAAAAACTAAACGAGCAGCGATAGAAATACACCGTTTGTTGCAATATGCTTGGGACAACAGTACATTTTCAGGCGGACGAACTTTCGAAATTACAGTAGTTACAATTTTCGACAACAGATGGCGCTGCAAGTGACGTGAAAGATATAGAAGACAACGCAGTCTGTGGGTGCGCCATTCTGTACGTCGTCTTTCTGCTGTAAGCGTGTGCTGTTCACAACGTGCAAGTGTGCTGTGGACAACATGGTTTATTCCTTAGAACAGAGGATTTTTCTGGTGCTGGAATTACACCGCCTAGAACAGTGTTGTTGCAACAAGACGAAGTTTTCAACGGAGGTTTAATGTAACCAAAGGACCGAAAAGCGATACAATAAAGGATCTGTTTGAAAAATTTCAACGGACTGGGAACGTGACGGATGAACGTGCTGGAAAGATAGGGCGACAGAGTACGGCAACCACAGAGGGCAACGTGCAGCTAGTGCAGCAGGTGATCCGACAGCGGCCTCGAGTTTCCGTTCGCCGTGTTGCAGCTGCGGTCCAAATGACGCCAACGTCCACGTATCGTCTCATGCGCCAGAGTTTACACCTCTATCCATACAAAATTCAAACGCGGCAACCCCTCAGCGCCGCTACCATTGCTGCACGAGAGACATTCGCTAACGATATAGTGCACAGGATTGATGACGGCGATACGCATTTGGGCAGCATTTGGTTTACTGACGAAGCTTATTTTTACCTGGACGGCTTCGTCAATAAACAGAACTGGCGCATATGGGAAACCGAAAAGCCCCATGTTGCAGTCCCATCGTCCCTGCATCCTCAAAAAGTACTGGTCTGGGCCGCCATTTCTTCCAAAGGAATCATTGGCCCATTTTTCAGATCCGAAACGATTACTGCATCACGCTATCTGGACATTCTTCGTGAATTTGTGGCGGTACAAACTGCCTTAGACGACACTGCGAACACCTCGTGGTTTATGCAAGATGGTGCCCGGCCACGTCTTTAATTTCCTGAATGAATATTTCGATGATCGTGTGATTGCTTTGGGCTATCCGAAACATACAGGAGGCGGCGTGGATTGGCCTCCCTATTCGACAGACATGAACCCCTGTGACTTCTTTCTGTGGGGACACTTGAAAGACCAGGTGTACCGCCAGAATCCAGAAACAATTGAACAGCTGAAGCAGTACATCTCATCTGCATGTGAAGCCATTCCGCCAGACACGTTGTCAAAGGTTTCGGGTAATTTCATTCAGAGACTACGCCATATTATTGCTACGCATGGTGGATATGTGGAAAATATCGTACTATAGAGTTTCCCAGACTGCCTTGCCGTCTGTTGTTGACAATTGTTAACTACTGTAATTTCGAAAGTTTGTCCGCCTGAAAATGTACTGTTGTCCCAAGCATATTGCAACAAACGGTGTATTTCTATCGCTGCTCGTTTAGTTTGTATTGCCGTTTCAAATATACCGGTCATTTATGAAACACCCTGTATGTCCGATGGGATTCATGTCGGGCGATTCGGGTGGCCAAATAATTTGTCAGAACTGTCCAGAATGTTACTCAAACCAATTACGAACGGTGACATGACGCATTGTCATCCATAAAAATACCATCGTTGTTTGGGAACATAAAGTCCATTAATGGCTGCAAATGGTCTCCATTTAGCCGAACATAACCATTTACAGTCATTGATAGGTTGTTGGACCAGACCCATTCCATGTAAACACAGCTCACACCATTATGGAGCCATCACCAGCTTGCACAGTGCCTTGTGACAATTTCAGTGCATCAGTTCGTAGGATCTGCACCACACTCGAACCCTGCCATCAGCTCTTACCAACTGAAGTAGGGACTCACCTGACCAGGCCACTGTTCTCCATTCTTGTAGGGTTCAACCGATATGATCACGAGCCCAAGAGAGGCGCTGCAGGCGATGCCGTGCTGTTAGCAAAGGCACTCGCGTCGGTCGTCTGCTGCCATAGCCCATTAACGTCAGATTTCGCCGCACTGTACCAAAGGGTACGTTCATTGTACGTTCTACATTTATTCCTGCGGTTATTTCACACATAGTTGCTTGTCTGTTAGCACTGACAACTCTACGTAAACAGCGCTGCTCTCGGTTGATTCCTCAATAGCAATCTCGTTTTATGTATTTACTTCAATTCTTACAGGAAATTAGCAACCTTGTAGCTCAAGAGACTGAAAGATAATCAGCAGGCTTAGTTCAGAGTTACTTGTTAACAGTTCTGTAAAACATTCCAGCAGCCAAAACGCAGCTCCACTGTGAATGCTGTTTCCGAACACAGGATGAGCTGGTTGACATTCATTCATAAGCAGCTGGAAATAACCCTGACTACTGTCAACCGATTGGCAGCTTTTGCGAACTGATGTGTTCGCAGAGCTCCTGAAAGTCGTGTACCTGTGACACCGGTTGGTTGGTTGGGTTGGTTGGTTTTGGGGAAGGAGACCAGACAGCGAGGTCATCGGTCTCATCGGATTAGGGAAGGAAGTCGGCCGTGCCCTTTCAAAGGAACCATCCCGGCATTTGCCTGGAGCGATTTAGGGAAATCACGGAAAACCTAAATCAGGATGGCCGAACGCGGGATTGAACCGTCGTCCTCCCGAATGCGAGTCCAGTGTCTAACCACTGCGCCACTTCGCTCGGTGTGTGACACCGGTACCGGAGGTTCCTCAAGCACTCTCCTCTCCTGTGGATCTTGTCTCCTCTACAGAATGTGATGTACTGTGTCTGTCATTACTCGTCCACTTGGCTGCGAGTGGCGTTTCAATGGTAAAAATAGACGTGCTGTACAGGGAGGTTGTGGACCACGATGGACTCAGGGTGTTGTACTAATCCCCCTAACGAACAACTTTGAGTTGCTGCCTTTCACTGAATCTGAAAATGAGACGGTGGGGCTCTTTTCATCTGTTTTGGGGAAACCTGTTTCGTACTGTGTCAAGAGGAGGCTAATACAAAAGGGTAAGGGTCTACTCATCGTCGGCGGTTCAGATGTATGGCGAATGATGGTATCCCTCAGGGAAAAGGCAGCTAGGGACCTGAGGGCCTCATTCAACATGTTGTAGAGGCTCCTCCGGCAGCTATTGAGGGAACAGGATGCAACCAATTCCAGATCGTGGCATACATTGGAACAAATGATGCCTGTCATCTAGTCTCAGAGATCATACTTGGGTCATTACAGCGACTGGAAGAGAAGGTTGAGGAGACCAGCCTTGCGAATGGAGTTTCAACGAAGCTCAAAATTTGGAGCATTGTCTCCAGAACTGATCCTGGCTCTTTGGCTCTGAGTCAAGTGGAAGGACTGAACCAGAGACTTCGAATGATCTGTGACAAGTTAGGAGGCAACTCCCTGGACTTGCGACATGGAGTTGAGAACTGTAGGGTCCTCCTAAATGAGTCAGTCGCGCACTAAACATCACAGACTGCTACTAAGGTAACTGACTGTGGAGTGCACTCAAAGATGTTTTTTAGACTAGGCAACTCTCCATCCAATCCAGATAACAATAGCTGTAGGAAACCCAGGAAATCCAAAGAAATACCTCTCACAGGTGATAGTATTAAAACCGTAATGGTTAATTGCTGAAGCACCAAAGTGCCAGAGTTTGAAGCACTCCTGACAAGCAGCGAAGCTCACATAATACTAGATACAGAAAGCTGGTTGATACCTGAAACTGATAGCAGGGAGATTCTTGGGGAAAGTTTGAATGTATATCGAAAGGATAGGTAAATGGGAAATGGAGTGATGTATATGTCGCAGTAGACAAGAAACTCAAATCCACAGAGATATAACCTGAAGCTGCGTGTGAGATTGTTTGGGGAAGACTCAGTCTCAGGGGTGAGGATAAAATAACTGGGTACTTCTATCGTCCACCCGACTCATTTCCTGGTGTAAAGGAAAACATTAGACAAAACCTCACTTCACCTACACATAAGTTCCCCACTCATACCGTAATCATCAGTGGAGACTTTCATCATCCAGTGAATTACAGTTTTGTAAGTTTTGGGTGTGGTAGGACATGCTGGAAATCGTTAATAAATGCCTTCTCCGAAGACTCAATAGAACAGATAGTTCGGAACCCCATTCGTGATGGAAATATATTGGATCACATGGCAACAAACAGACCCGATTTCTTTGATGATGAGGATGTCCACATCGAAACTGATAAGTGACCATGACGCGATTGTGGCAGTGATTACCAAAGTACAAAGGACAACTAAAACAAGTAGAGAGATGTATATGTTCAGTAAAATAGATAAAAAATCAGTGTCATATCTCAATGAGGAACTTGAAAGTTTCAGCACAGGGCATATAGAGAACCCGTGGCTCAAGATTAAAAGAACAATTGACCAAGCACTGGATATGGACCTCGTAGAACAGCTTGCAATGCGAAGAGCCCTCCTTGATACACAGTTACTGTAAAGTAACTTCTAAAGAAACAGAGATTGCTGCATAATATGTATAAAACAAAGCAAAGGGCAATAGATAGAAAGTACTGAATGAAAAGCGTTTCGCTGCCAAGAGAGTAATGCGTGAAGCTTTCAGTGACAACCATAGCACAATATTGTCGGATTATCTTTCACGAAACCCAAAGAAATTCAGGTCTTATGTAAAGGGACCGAAGTTAGCGTTCAGTCCCTAGTCAATCAGACACGAACTGAAATTGAGGGTAGCAAAGCAAAAGCTGAAATGCTTAACTTCGTTTTCAAATGTTCCTTTATAAAGGTAAACCTAGGAGGAATGCCCCAATTTAATCGATGTATTACTGAAAAGACGAGCGAAGTAAGTTCTAGCGTCAGAGGTGTTGAGAAAGAGCTGCAATCGTTAAAATTGAACAAAGCTCCAGGGCCCAATGGAATCCCTATAAGATTCTATTCTGAATTTGCGGCTGAGTTACCCATTCCTCTAACTGCAATCTGTCGTAGAACCTTCGAACAAAAAACTGTGCCCAGTTCTTGGAAAAATGCTCATGTCATATCAGTCTACAAGAAGAGTAATAGAAGCGATCCACAAAACTGCCGTCCAACATCCTTGACATCGATTTGTTGTATAACGTTAGAAAATATTCTCAGCTCAAATACAACGAAGTGTCTCGAGCAGAAGGACCTTCTCCATGCCAGCCAGCATGGATTTCGAAAACATAGATCGGGTGAAGGCCAACTACCACTTTTCTCACATGACATATTGAAAGCTTTGGAGCGAGGCGATCAGGCATATGCAGTATTTCTTGATATCCGAAAAGTGTTTCGCTCAGTACCACACCTACGCCTATTGTCAAAAGTACGGTCACAGGGTTATCAAGTCAAACTTGCGACTAGATTGAGGGCTTTTTCATATGGAGGACGCAGCATGTTATCTTGGATGGAGAGCCATCGTCAGATGTAGAAGTAGCTTCGGTAGTGCCCCAGAGAAATGGTTTGGGACCCTTGCTGTTCATGTTGTATATTAACGACCTTGCAGACAACGTTAATAGTAACCTCAGACTTTTTGCAGGTGTCGTAATTATCTATAATGAAGTACTGTCTGAAAGAAGCTGCATAAATATTCAGTCAGCTTGATAAGATTTCAAAGTGGTGTAAAGATTGGTAACTTGCTTTAAATGTTCAGAAGTGTAAAATTGAGCTCTTCACAAAACGAAAAGACAGTGTTCTATGACTATAATAGCAATGAGTCATTATTGTAGTCGGCCAACACCTAAAAATACCTGGGTATAACACTTTGTAGGGATACGAAATGAAATAACCGCCGGCCTGTGTGGCCGAGCGTTTCTAGGCGCTTCAGTCTGGAACCGCGCGACCGCTACGGTCGCAGGTTCGAATCCTGCCTCGGGCGTGGGTGTGTGTGATGTCCTTAGGTTAGTTAGGTTAAGCAGTTCTAAGTTCTAGGGGACTGATGACCTCAGATGTTCAGTCCCATAGTGCTCAGAGCCATTTGAACCATTTTTGAAATAACCACACAGGCTCAGTCATAGATAAAGCGGGCAGTTGGCTTCGGTTTATTGGCAGAATACTGGGGAAGTGCCATCATCCTACAAAGGAAATTGCTTACACACCACTCGTGCGACCGATTCTAGACTACTGTTAGTGTGTGGGACCCGTATCCAATAGGACTAACAGGAGATATTGAACGTACATACAGAAAGGACAGCACGAATAACCACAGGTTTGTTTGATCCGTCGGAAAGTGTGACAGAGATACTGAAATGGCAAGGTCTTGAAGATAGACGTAAAATATCGCATAAAAGTCTACTAACAGCTTTAAATGATGGCTCTAGGAACATACTGCAATCTCGTATGTGTCGCTCACAAGGGGCTCGTGAGGATAAGATTAGAATAATTACAGCGCACACAGAGGCATTCAATCAATCATTCTTCCCGCGCTCGATACCAGACTGGAACGAGAAGAAAGCCTAATAACTGGTACTGTAAGACTCTCTCTCTCCCCCACGCACTTTACGGTGGTTTGCAGAGTATAGATGTAGTAGAACTCAAGTTCTGAAGACACTACGAATGAATGGAAATGTTAAACATTTTCTCGCATGCTCGGAAGTGTAACTAGCCATCCCTAAAATGAGCATTTGTTATTCGTAACAATATTGACTCAGCAGTCTGTGGAAATGGAAAAAGAGATATTTCCGGATTATACGAGCACATTTTAATGTGCTTCTCGCCTCTATGTACACATACACAATCGTTCCCCAGTACATCATATTGAAACATGCAAGCCCCTTGGCAGCGATGCAGCGGTGATGCTGCAGAAAATCTCAGAGATTCGTGAGTAGTGTGTTGGTGTGGCTCAGCAGGCGCGAGCCGACGCACGTGTTTGCACCGCGCGTGTGGCGTTTACTGCTGCGTGTTGCGTACTGGGCGGAGCGGCGAGGCCACACACCTCGATGGCTAACTTCGGACAGAAGCAACAACATGCCGCGCTCGGCACTCGACCAAGCTTTGCTGTGTTCTAGACTTGGCCACTGTTTCTATCTTTCGATACAGTGTATCGATACCTGAAACTGTTTGTGTTTCGGAACGGCTATGGTTCACTGTTTCGAAACAGTGGTGTTTCATTCCGCCCTTGTCTCGGATCTCGAGCCAGACACAGAAACTGTATCGTTGTTTCAAAATAAGACTGTTTCAGTCCACCTGCGCCTGGAACGGACTAATTGTATCGAAACAGTGATGTTTCATTCCGCTCTGTGTCGGACGAGATTCGGGCTCGGCACAGGTACTGAAACACAACATACCACTTCATGAAACACTTTCAAGAGTGTCGAAATCTTTTGACAAGCAATAGCATGAAGCTCAAGATATCCGAAAATAAAGCTTCGTTTCTAGCTGACTGTCCTATTCCGAAATGGCGTAACATCTGCTTTATAAACACTAACCAAACAATAAAACAACGCATACTATTCGCATTGAAAATAATAAATATGTGAAAAGCATTCAGTTAAATTACACTTTTTTATAACATACGCTTCTCTGTTCATGTACAGTAATCATATTAAGACACGCAAGTAAGACTACAACATTTTAAATAAAAAAAAGCCGTAGAGTGACAGTTATTAGACATGTATATAAATTTGATGTAGGTATAATTGCAAGCAATCTGTTGGACATATCACTGATAGTGTAATGGTGAACGGGAAGCATCGTAAATTCATAGTAACGGTTCGAAACACCTTGAAACACAACTTTTTTCTGTTATATTTTGTTATTTATTCGAATTATTTGGCGTTATTTGTGAGTCTATAGTCACTGTGTCTATTATCCACAATGATTCCCTTTGTGTGCATGGAAATTATCAGGATGGGTATATTTGCCATACTAATGGAATGTGGGAATCCCAGTAGCATATCTGTTGTTTCTGCAGTTTGCTCCCACCTCCAGTTCCGTTCGTGGTGGTTCTTCTGTCTTCAGCTAAGGCTTTCCTCAGCCAATTGAAAAGTATGAAAGTCACTTGACACAAAAGCAGCGCATTTGCTGCAGGAAATACAAAACTGCGAAGACGCCTAAGTGATAGTTTCATACTTTCTGCGATATGATTAGCGCTCTCGCACCTCATTTGTGTTTATATGGACATACTTATACAGTAGACATTCAAGATGATAAAATGTGTAGGTTTATTAGATTACAAAACAAACTGTTTCACTGTTTCGAAACACCGTGTCGAAACATTACATTGTACTGTTTCATTTGTTTCGAAACATTTACGTGTTTCAGTTTGCCCATCACTACTGTGTTCATCACAAGAATAAACCTGATGTAAACATTACACCGCGTATTCTTCCGCGTTTGCTAGAATCTAATTGGGTTTCGTTTCACATGGAGCGGAAGCCATGCTGTCTCGAGTACAGTCAACTGCGATAACAAGGATACGCTGTATGGTGTTGCGTTACGCGACAGCTTTACCGCGCATTTAACTTGGACAACACTGGCCAACCAGCTGGTCTAACCAGCCTGCAGTGTGTGAACTGTTGCAGTTAAAGACGTAGAAAGAGACGCGCAGAGAAACAGTATAGCTTAGAATGTCAATTACTTTTTAAAAAGAATGAAATGATACTCGGCAAAACTCTAGCGATAACGACCGAGCGAGGTGGCGCAGTGGTTAGCACACTGGACTCGCATTCGGGAGGAAGACGGTTCAATCCCACGTCCGGCCATCCTGATTTAGGTTTTCCGTGATTCCCCTACATCACTTCAGGCAAATGCCGGTATGGTTCCTTTGAAAGGGCACAGCCGATTTCCTTCCCCATCCTTCCCTAATCAGAGCTTGTGCTCCGTCTCTAATGACCTCGTTGTCGACGGGACGTTAAACACGAATTTCCTCCCTCCTCCTCCTCCTCCTCCTCCTCCTCCTCCTCTAGCGATAACGCGCACTTCTTAGCGAACCAGAAAGAACGCATAACATAGTCTGGTTCTTAGCTAACTTAGTACTGTAATTAAAAACAAGTGATGAAAATTCCAAACTCAAACTTAGAGCAATTTCTCTGAGCGAGCTATGTGTGACAGAAAAGCGTATTATACAAGGACGCCCATACTATAGTTTGTAGGGGGAGGGAGGGGGCGTTTCACCTGGAGGGATCATGTATTTTTAATATTTTGTAACACGAATGGCAACTTGTAAGTAGACATAAAAAAATTTTCGTATGTATGTTAAAAAATGTGTGATACCGACTTTTAAATCGTTTTCCTTTCACTGAGAGCGAGGGAGGACTGCGGCTTCCTCTGCCTTGGCCATGGGTATGGGAGTCCTTGGTATTGCAGGGGACTTCACCGTACAGAGAAACGAAACCACTGGAGATATTAAAGTCAGTCGACTGGTAGTCTCCGAACTCCTTCCATATGTGAATCCGTGAAACACATTTCAGTACCGCAACCATAATCTGCGACGTTGATAACGAATCCATCAACAGAATCCACGAAACCGGTCAAGCGCCACATCTTCTCCTTTCCTTTTGACATAGCCTATCGCTCTGTGTCCCGCCAGCGTTCGGCAGTGACGTGTGGCAACGCTTCGTGCATTGGCTACAGAACTTCTGACAACTAAAAGTCTTCATATTTCTGCCGACAAACGCCTTAACTTGGCTCCATATCAGCCTTATTGAATTCATATTGTAATGGCACAGTGGCAACTGTAAAAATGCTGCATTTCTATCATGTGCTCTATGTTCTATTTGTGTTTCTACGACGCTCATCACACTGGCTCGTGTTGGATCACACATGTAGTATAAAACGATGAACGTGCTCCAGATGAAGAGTAGTTAATTTTCTACCTTAATTACAAACAACAAGACGTGTATTTTTCATATGAAATGATGATTATGTATGTGTTCATTAGCATTTGTTTGATGAATTTTACATTTAAAAGATGTAGGTATTCCAGTCAACGAAAAAAAAGGAAATACCAAGCGAGAGCTGAATCACTGGCGCATGCACTGTACCAGATACCATTCGCTAACGCTACAGATTAGAGAGAGAGAGAGAGAGAGAGAGAGAGAGAGAGAGAGAGAGAGATCAGGAGAAGAAGAAAACGTAGCCTTAGGCTGATGGAGACAGCGTGGGCAAGGGCAGAAACCCGAGGCCTGGCCACGATGTCTCCCACATTCCGTCCTTGAACCCCGCCTCCGATTTAATTTTCATTTATTTCTTTTTCTTTCTTTATTTTTTGCTTATTTGCTTTGTTTTTAACTCCAAAATTTTGGATGTAATTGTACAACAAATTGTTAGTAAGAAGCCATTGTAAAGAAATGAAATACTCGTTTTGGAAAAAGAAAAAAATTACTTTTACTTCATGCGTCCATCTTACAACATACAAGTGAAACTCAAAACACCTAAAACAAAATAAGAGAACCCCACAATTACGTTATATATTGCTTAAACAACACACAAAGGAAATAAAAAAAAGATAAAAAAACAATCCCTGCCCACACGCGCTTCCCATCCGCAGACAATGTTCATTGGCAGTATCCTTTCTCTCAGGAGTGCTAGTTCTGCATGGTTCGCAGGAGAGCTTCTGTAAAGTTTGGAACGTAGGAGACGAGATACTAGCAGAAGCAAAGCTGTGAGGACCGGGCATGAGTCGTGCTTCGGTAACTCAGATGGTAGAGCACTTGCCCACGAAAGGCAAAGGTCCCGAGTTAGAGTCTCGGTCGGGCACACAGTTTTAATCTGCCAGGAAGTTTTAATGTTCATTGGTACCGATTCGATAACCATTTCGCCTCGTGTCGAGGTCCATTCCTCTTTTGCCCCGTACGCCCCAACTGCGAGGGGAATTTATAAACACACTGCACAAGTAATTTGCAAAGAGTTGTTGATAGCGAGGAGTGTGCTAGAGGATGCTACGATTATCTTGGAGATATTTCAAATAGTCAAGAACCATCTTCTCACCATGGTAGAAAAAGTAGAAAATGGACAAGTATTTAAAGCATGACAGAGCATGAGACTTCCCGATCTGGAAGTAACTACCCTCCGACCATAGGAAAAGCTGGGGGTGGGGGCATTACGATAACAGGTGAGGATCTTCTGTACCGCTATCTATACATCAGAATCTGTTCCACATGTTAAACAGTGTTCGTCAATATCTGGGAAGTGTCACTGTAGGCCGAGTGAAGAATAACGTGCAACCTGTGTCGCGTCACGTGCTTCCGGTTGACTACATGGTTTCTCGAACCCGTGTGGGAAGGAAGGGCTGCTGGAGTGGTCTCCATACCGCAGGCCATAGTGCGACTGGGCGTTCGTTTACTCCCAAGCACATAGCGAGGGATGGGTCTCAGCAGCAAACGACAGATATCTCTCGCCTTCAGAGCTCGAGTGGTGGGCACATCAGCGTGCGCATAACTACATTCGAGTATGAATGCCGAGATGTGGAAAGGGGCGATGTGCGCAATCATAAAAGGTGGCAGGATGGACGCCTATATCAGTTCCTCCACTAGACTGCCTGAAAGTGAAGTATGATGGAGAGTCCTCGCAATTGTGCGTAAATATATGGCTGCAGTCCGCGCTCGTACATTTATAAATCCCAGTCTACCTTCATGCCAAGGAAGAGTGAGGGTGCAGTGCTGTGTTGTTGCGGTCTTCAGTCCAGAGACTGGTTTGATGGAGTTCCCCATGCTACTCTATCCTGTGCAAGCTTCATCATCTCCCAGCACCTACTGCAACCTACATCCTTCTGAATCTGCTTACTGTATTCATCTCTTGGTCTCCCTCTACGATTTTTACCATCCACACTGCCCTCCAATACTAAATTGGTGATCCCTTGATGCCTCAGAACATGCCCTACCAACCGATCCCTTCTTCCAGTCAAGTTGTGCCACAAACTCCTCCCCAATCCTATTCGATACTTCCTGATTAGTTATGTGATCTACCCATTTAATCTTCAGCATTCTTCTGTAGCACCACATTTCGGAAGCTTCTATTCTCTTCTTGTCTAAACCAGGGGTCTCCAAACTTTTTAGTCCGCAGACCACATTGACTCCTCCATGAAGTCATAAGTCCCAAGATCTACCTAGTGGGATTAAAGCACACTAGCACTTCATGATCATCGTAATGTAAGGATAAGGAAAGATGAAATTGCAAAAATCTAAGGTTGAGGAAATAGCTAGCACTGAAACGAACTACGATTTTTATTTAATTACATAATTTTTATTGGTGGACGTACCTGACAGAAATTCTGGCGTATTTTATTCTGGCGAATTTCACCGACAAAAAAGTATGTCACTGCACATTCTTCACGAAAGCGCCATGCAGAGTTAACGAAATCTCAAAATCATTGTTAGCAACACTATTACTGCAAGACGTAACAGAGGTAGAGTATGTCAACGCATTGTTATTTCAAGCGGCGCAACAATAAGTTTAGCTATGTAGTCTTGTAGCGAGTAGCAGAGCCAATGTCGCGGTGTATTGGCCGCGATAGGCCTCGAAACTCAATTGTTGGCAGTATAGGTACCACCTCAAATATTTGGGGGGCCGGATACCGGGGGATGTCCGGCCAGCTAACGCGGGCCGGTTTGCCGGCTCTCGCGGTCCGTAGTTTGGAGACCCCTGGTCTAAACTATTTATCGTCCATGTTTCACTTCCATACATGGCTACACTCCATGCAAATACTTTCAGAAACGACTTCCTTACACTTAAATCTATACTCGATGTTAACAAATTTCTCTACTTCAGAAACGCTTTCCTTGCCATTGCCAGTCTACATTTTATATCTTCTCTACTTCGACCATCATCAGTTATTTTGCTCCCCTAATAGCAAAACTCCTTTACTACTTTAAGTGTCTCATTTCCTAATCTAATTCCCTCAGCATCACCCGACTTAATTGGACTACATTCCATTAGCCTCGTTTCGCTTTTGTTGATGTTCATCTCATATCCTCCTTTCAAGACACTGTCCATTCCGTTCAACTGCTCTTCCAAGTTCTTTGCTGTCTCTGACAGAATTACAGTGTCATCGACAAGCCTTAAAGTTTTTATTTCTTCTTCGTGGATTTTAATACCTACTCCGAATTTTTCTTTTCTTTTCTTTCCTTTACTGCTTGCTCAATATACAGATTGAATAGCATCGGGGAGAGGCTACAACCCTGTCTCACTCCCTTCCCAACCACTGCTTCCCTTTCATGCCCCTCGACTCTTATAACTACCATCTGGTTTCTGTACAAATTGTAAATAGCCTTTCGCTCCCTGTATTTTACCCCTGCTACCTTCAGAATTTGAAAGAGTATTCCAGTCAACATTGTCAAAGACTTTCTCTAAGTCTACAAATGCTAGAAACGTAGGTTTGCCTTCCCTTAATCTATTTTCTAAGATAAGTCATAGGATCAGTATTGCCTCAAGTATTCCAACATTTCTACGGAATCCATACAGCTTCTACCAGTTTTTTCATTCGTCTGTAATGAATTCGCGTTAGTATTTTGCAGCCGTGAATTATTAAACTAATAGCTCGGTAATTTTCACACTTGTCAATATCTGCTTTCTTTGGGATTGGAATTATTATATTCTCGTTGAAATCTGATGGTATTTCGCCTGTCTCACACATCTTGCTCACCAGACGGGTAGAGTTTTGTCAGAGTGTCGGTAGTTGTAATGGAATATTGTCTACTCCTGGGGCCTTGTTTCGACTTCTGTCTTTCAGTGCCCTGTCAAACTCTTCACACATTATCGTATTTCCCCTTTCATCTTCATCTACATCCTCTTCCATTTCCATAATATTGTCCTCAAGTACATGGCCCTTGTATAGACCCGCTATAAACTCCACCTTTCTGCTTTCCCTTTTTTGTTTAGAACTGGGTTTCCATCTGAGTTCTCTTTTCTCCAAAGGTCTATTTAATTTATTTTCCTGTAGGTACGATTTGATAGGTGTCGTAGTGGACTTTAAATAGCAATCCGGTGCCATCGACTCGTGAAGCTTAAAATACTGGACACGCTGTAGGAGCTCCATGCTTTCAAAGTAGGTTCTGGTGGACTTCCGTGGTATCGTCTGCAGTAGATGTCTATAGTTCTTGGCTGCTGTGCGATGCATACCTCGTGTAAATGTAATGCCCAAACATCTGATCACACCCACCTGTGGAATTGCCGCCAAGCAGTTGTCCTGGGTTCTTTTCAATATGCATCGCCGCCAACTTGGCTACGTTCGTGTTATTTCTCGCCGCCAGCCCATAAAACTCGATCCATTCAAGCACGGAGGGTACCTCGTCGAATCACCAGTGGAAGGTTATCAGCACACGCTCTGCAGTGGAATGTGTGGCCCCTCAACTAAATCCCCAAAGTGTGAGTTTCAGACTCCCTATCAGCAGTTCCAGTGCAACAGCGTCAAAAATCAAGGAGAGTGAGAATCCTTGTCGAACCGAACGCCGGATTGGCAAGAGACCCACAGTGCGTCCATTTACTAGTACATGGGATGGTGCACCTCGTAAGAGGCGTAAAATTACGTCGATGTGGTCCGATGGAAAGCCCATGCGGGCTAGATCCGATGTAAGAAACTTATGGTGCACTCTGTCGAAAGCGTGTTCGAAGTCAGTTGAGATCACAGCAGCTCGAAGGCGACAGCTATCAAATCCCCGATTCAGTTATGCAACCCGTTGTAGAGAAAAGTGACTTATCTATATTAATTACAAAAAAATGGCTCTGAGCACTATGGGACTCAACTGCTGAGGTCATTAGTCCCCTAGAACTTAGAACTAGTTAAACCTAACTAACCTAAGGACATCACAAACATCCATGCCCGAGGCAGGATTCGAACCTGCGACCGTAGCGGTCTTGCGGTTCCAGACTGCAGCGCCTTTAACCGCACCGCCACTCCGGCCGGCTATTAATTACAGTTCCTCGGAAAACTTCAAAGCCGATTGTTTCCGATAACTTGTAAAACCATTAAGAAAAATCTTTCTCGCCACTTTCCAACGGTCATCCACGTGCGTTTCTCACTACGGAGCAGAAAGAAACATCAGCTATTTTCACTCTGCGTAGTAACAGCGCTATAATCAGTGCACAGCAGTACAGAGACTACCATTGTACACGATTTTACAAATAAAAACTACAAAGCTAATGGGTGATTAATAAAAAACATTGATAGCTTCTCATACATTAGAATGTCTTTAAGTTTCGTTTACCGTAGATTAACAAGATGATGTCTGATACTTAAGTAGGACCTACTGCCAAGAGTGGAACAACACCAGTGTACGTATGGTACGGTTACTGACCAACCACCGCGTTTGTGTTTGTTTACATCAGTTTTATTCTTATGATGAACAAAAGTATAGCACGAGATAACGGTGGCACCTAACAGTAAGAAGAGACCACTCTTCCACATCAGAGGCGACTTCATATCACGGCACCAGATTTTGAATGAGGATGTTTGCTAGGAAGCCAGGAATGGAGGTTGTTGAGGGCTTCCGGGTGGTCCAGATAAGCACAGATATTTTAGCACAGATATACCCACTAGTGTTAAATCAACCAAGACTATGACTAAGGGTATATATGGCCCTGGGGTCTCAATCCCCCAGCTCGAAAGGTTAGTCATTCTGATTGTGAATCAGGAACAGGTATAGGAAAGCGGAAACGATACGACTAGCTCAGTAGTCGTCAAACGTTTTTGCTTAAGAGCCAGTATTGACACCGATACTTTCGGCCGCTTAGAAGAAGGGGCGAGCAAGACAGGGGTGTAAGTAGCCAGTCAAGAGAAATTAAATTCACACCAACCCATGGTTACTGATAGCTTACAAATTTTGAAACTACGCATTACAGGGTTGTTGTTGTTGTTGTTGTTGTTGTTGTTGTTGTTGTGGTCTTCAGTCCTGAGACTGGTTTGATGCAGCTCTCCATGCTACTCTATCCTGTGCAAGCTTCTTCATCTCCCAGTACCTACTGCAACCTACATCCTTCTGAATCTGCTTAGTGTATTGATCTCTTGGTCTCCCTCTACGATTTTTACCCTCCACGCTGCCCTCCAATGCTAAATTTGTGATCCCTCGATGCCTCAGAACATGTCCTACCAACCGATCCCTTCTTCTAGTCAAGTTGTGCCACAACGCATTACAGGGTATCACACCAAATATTTCAAGTGAAAAAGAAAAATTTTCTGGCCTCTTACGTAGTGACCCATTTTCCGTACTTAAACGGGTACTGAAGCAACTGCCATCGCAACAGGAACCCATGCTTGTTTATGTAACTTCGGGGCACATTTTCTACTCATTCAGAATTGTCACAAACGGTTTGTAGGCTGGATAATAGTTTTGTAAACAAAGGGTCTAGAAGCCAGTTTTATTCGTCGTATTATGCGTGTTTGTTTTACTGGTGTGGGCAGCATGGCTACCTCTCCCGATGAGTAGTGAGGCCACTTTTCCAGATCGGAAGCCGTGTATGCGTTAGTGATGCACACAAGAAACTATCAGACCGAAGTAAATGACAAGGAAAATTTGGAAGCAAAGGAAGTTGTTAAAACTTTGAACGGTAAAAAATGAAAACCCTCCATACTCGTGAGGTAATAAGAACAATGTAAATGACTTACCTTACATCAAACGACTCAAAAATCTGACAACAATGACGATGTATATTAGAACTAATTCGACCCCTTCGTGGTTGGTAGCAGCGCTGTTCAGGCCAAAACATATGCAGTTGCCACTTCTCCCTTCCAGTCCGCTTTACCACACTTTCCCCTGCCGATCTTACTATTGAAACCTTCCCGTCGAATAAAATAATTTAAATAATTTAAATAATTTAACTTACTTTCCATCTAATGAAAGAAAGAGAACTGAACTTTTTGTGCCTTGCAGCTTTCCTGTCTGGACTTGCTTTTGACAACGTGTCTGTTCTGATAGTCTTTAGCGTACACAATTTTGTACGCCTTGTGCCTTTATTGATAACAATATTAATGTGACTGATCAAAAGATTATTTCGACGTGAACACATAAGCTTACGCCGTGGCCCTTAGCACTGGTTGTCTATGCAGTGAATCTGAAAACATACATATGTACTTTCCTTACCTTTTATTTTACTGGGTCGCCTCTGGATAACGTCATCTGACTGCATGTCTGAATATACTCACTCTGATCTATTGTTGATAATTATTTCGGTTGGCATTTCCAAATATGTGAGCTAAAACTGTACTTATTATTCATTTGCTTTTTGATTGAAGTTACTGGCGCAAAATTCAATTGAGAAAACTAAACAAAAGTTAAATCTGGGTTCAATTAAAAATACGATATTGACTGAGATAAACTGATCTATTCCGAAAATGACTGAATATAAATTTTTAACTCTTTATGATCATTCAATTTATAAAACTTTAGTTTGGGGATCGTTTACATAAAACAGATGAAAAAATGTAACAACCGAATTACAATATGCAGTTAGCGCTTAAATACCTTACACGGGCTGGATGACTGACTTATCTGGCCTTGCAACGTCAATCAACATGACTTTCCTGTGACGGTAGTGAGAACAGCTGAAAGCAAGAGGAAACTACAGCTGCTATATTTCCCGAGGACATACAGCTCTAGTGTACGGTTAAATTATGATGGCATCCTGGTGGGTAAAATAGTCCGGAAGGAAAACAGCTGTGCAGGTGGGGACTACTCAGGAGCATATCGTCATCAGGAAAAGCAAGGTAGAACTTCAGCATCAACCACTACGTTCTAATTTATTACCTCTTTACTGCTAACTCTATCCACAGCACAACCTGCAGCCAGTATCCAAAAAAACTCTGATCAGTCAGGACAATACGACCACTGCCCATGGCGACGCTGGATGCAGCATGGTGGCGTTGTGGGCACGTGGCGCGGCAGTCCACGCAGGATTTTAAGATGTGCTTCATTTTAATTGACGTTGTTCATTTCTGTGGTGAGCTAAGTGAAGCTGGCCGCGTACCAGTAAGGACAGACGTACGGCAAAACGTATTCTTGTATTTTTAAACATGTGTAAGGTTTTGAGGACAGAACAACTGTTTAAGCTGTAAATACACTACTGGCCATTAAAATTGCTACACCAAGAGGAAATGCAGATGATAAACGGATATTCGTTGCATAAATATATTATACTAGAACTGACATGTGATTACATTTTCACGCAATTTGGGTGCATAGATCCTGAGAAATCAGTACCCAGAACAACCACCTCTGGCCGTAATAACGGTCTCGATACACCTGGGCATTTAGTCCAACGGAGCTTGGATCGCGTGTACAGGTACAGCTGCCCACGCAGCTCCACCACGATACCACAGTTCATCAAGAGTAGTGACTGGCGTATTATGATGACCCAGTTGCTCGGCCACTATTGACCAGACGTTTTCAATTGGTGAGAGATCTGGAGAATGTGCTGGCCAAGGCAGCAGTCGAACATTTTCTGTATCCAGAAAGGCCTGTACAGGACCAGCAACATGCGGTCGTGCATTATCCTGCTGAAATGTAGGGCTTCACAGGGATCGAATGAAGGGCAGAGCTACGGGTCGTAACACATCTGAAGTGTAACATCCACTGTTCAAAGTGCCGTCAATGCGAACAAGAGGTGACCGAGACGTGTAACCAATGGCATCCCATACCGTCAAGTCGTGTGATACGCCAGTATGGCGATGACGCATACACGCTTCCAATGTGCGTTCACCGCGATGTCGCCAAACACGGATGCGACCATCACGATGCTGTAAACAGAACCTGGATTCATCCGAAAAAATGACGTTTTGCCATTCGTGCACCCAGGTTCGTCGTTGAATACACCATTACAGGCGCTCCTGTTTGTGATGCAGCGTCAAGGGTAACTGCAGCCATGGTCTCCGAGCTGATATTCCATGCTGCTGCAAACGACGTCGAACTGTTCGTGCAGATGGTTGTTGTCTTGCAAACGTCCCCATCTGTTGACTCAGGGATCGAGACTTGGCTGCACGATCCGTTACAGCCATGCGGATAAGAAGCCTGTCATCTCGACTGCTAGTGATACGAGGCCGTTGGGATCCAGCACGGCGTTCAGTATTACCCTCCTGAACCCACCGATTCCATATTCTGCTAACAGTCATTGGATCTCGAACAACGCTAGCAGCAATGTCGCGATACGGTAAGCCGCAATCGCGATAGGCTACAATCCGACCTTTATCAAAGCCGGAAACGTGATGATACGCATGGAAACGTTCATGTCAGCACGTTGTAGGTGTCGCCACCGGCGACAACCTTGTGTGAATGCTCTGAAAAGCTAATCATTTGCGTTTAACAGCTTCTTCTTCCTATCGGTTAAATTTCGCATCTGTAGAACGTCATCTTCATGATGTAGCAATTTTAATAGCCATTAGTGTGTTTTGGTTCAATGTCGCAACCAAAATACAGCATTTACAAAGTTTACATTGTGACAATGTTATGACAGTTACCAAACGAACGCATCCCGTCCTCAGAAAGTGAAATAATCCTAAACACAATAGTAAATTTTAACTAGAAGTTTCTTTACAAAATCATTCTTACGACTACATCATGATTATCCAATTCCGGTTCAAAGTTCGGTACTACTTAGGACGACAATTAAGTCTACAGAGGATGGTTAGTTTTGTGACAAACTGAGCAAAAGATTACCCAAGGCCGCTCGAGTTTACAGTGGACGCAAGCTAGTGAACCAACAAGTTTATGCCTCTGCTCGCGGTATTTACCTTAGCTGCGATGAGCTGTCGGCTGCATGGCTGCTCTCGTCCTCTGAAATTCCTATAAAAACTAATTAAGTCTTTGCTGATTTTTTCCAGCAGAAACTCTCCCTATGTTTCTTGTAATGCGAGAAAACATGTAGTCATCCATAGTCTTGGAATATGGCGATATGCACGCATATAGCTGGAGCAGTGTGCATATTAAAATGCTCTTAGTCCTCACAAGAACCATTAACTAACTGGCTGGTTCGTTTCTCCACAGTTGGAGCTCAACGACGCTACAGCTAATATCTAGCTGAATGTCAGCCGCAGTGAACTCAGTGTTCACACAAATTTCTCCTCTGTGTCATACAGAGCGTTATGCACCCTGTTCTGGACTTGATGCCAGTTCAGAGAAGAGTTCCCCGAAAATTTCGCTCTTGTATTTCTCGTAGCCAAACTGTCTCCCCCACCTGGGTTCTTTCGTTCTCCACGTCACGGCTTTTTTCGACCAATAGGAGTGTTCCTCTTATGTTTGTGGAAAGTCTCTCTGCTGATCGCAAGGGACCTACCATTAAACTGCGCTAAAATCTTGGCACTTTACTCCTTCCTAGTTCGTTTCCGCCAGTCAGACGTTTTGTGCCTGCTCCAAACGCCTAAAAGCTACATGCGTACAGCACGTGTGTACCACTCACTGTTCACGTGATCAACTGTGTCACTGGTTTTGTTCGTACCCATTTGGAAATGCGAAACGCAGTTTTTTAAAGCTTCTCTCTGTCCTACTTCTGGTGGCCTATTACCTGCTCTCAAGTATGCGTCACTTGTCTGGTCGCTGACTCCCGTCATGTGATGCCTCCTAAGAGGTTTTTGTGGTGCCTCCCGTGGTGCGGCCTCTGTTTCTGCCCCTGCCTGCTTCCACACAAAACGTTTCCTCTCGCTGCTTGTTTCACCTTCTGCTCATAGACATCCATTATATAGGAGTGGTGTGTTAACACCATCGATTGTCACCCCCCTTTGCATTATATACTTATAAGCAAATCTAATCATTACCACCGAAGTAAGTTAGGTGTCATATTCACCTTCCCATTATGATGTATACAACTCTTGTGTAAGGTTAGAAATTGACCTTCATTTATTTTACCACCTTACACATGTATGACTCAAAGAGTATTACTGCTAAAACAGCGAATCTTGAGACTATTGTATACAACGAAATCGTTGACATTCCGTGCAATTTTTGTTTGAAAATGCACATCGACATACATTTTACTAGGATTTGAATTTTTTATTACTACTGTTTCTATAATGTACCTTTACTCGTAAACTAATCAACCAATGAAACGAATTTCACAGTATACATCTGCATAAGAGGCTTGTAAAACGAGTGGAACAGATTTTTTTCAGGTAATTATTGCTTTGATATTAAGTTTTCGATTTTGTTTCGCCTGGGACAACTGTTTTTTCTCAAATTTTAGAGGAGAACTTTTCACATAGTGAAGATAACTGAAAAGTGTTGCATAGGATTATTCAGAAAGTAATTCTTAAGAACTGTGCCAAATTTCAGTATGTTAGCTTCTATAGTTCCTGAGTAAAGGTACATTATAGCTCATAAGTCAGTTTATGGCAATTCACATTTAAAATTTTATTTCAATTTTTAAGAATGTTGCTATCCCTCTACTTACTAACACTGTCCATATCCAAAATGTTTATTCTCTTCTTCGTCTTCCAGCAGTAATCTCTTCCCCTGCCTCCTTTGTATAGCCAACTTTTACATTTTTTCTTCTGATGTCTGAGATTTGTTCAGTCGTGCTTCATGGATGCTTCTGAGTATCTTCAGTGTGAGTGCATCTGGATGGAAACCTATTCTCTGCAGGCACTTAATCCTACCTACATTTCCACTATTGAACACTAGACAGGCTCACATGCAGCTGTCTTTACAATAATTGAGGACACACATACTGTTTTCGGACAATGCACCCATATAAGGTGACTGTAGCTCTCATTTGTTTTCTGTGTTTTCCATGTACACATTTTCAATCGTTCAGGATTGACTAGGTACCTGAAAGCTACTTTTATAGCATCTAAGACAGCAAGTATCAAACTTCGTTTATGGGTATATGGCTTTCCACTGGCTTTTAGCTTAAGATACTTGCATCACAATATGTCACGAAGGGAATGTTGAGAATTATCATCTGCCATCTGTGAAAAGTTTGTGAAAGAACCTAGCCCACACTGCTCGCTGCATTGTTTTCACACTATGAAAGTTATCCCTGATACCTTTTCCGTAATATATTTGTAAAGCGTGAATTTCCTTATGTCAGTCTGTTAAAACATCCCAGTGGCTTTCCATCTTCCAAAAACCACTTTGTAAACATAGGAACAAGCAAAGATAATCTTTCTCACGGCTTTCTAGACTCTTCTGTAGTTAGTTTCGATTATGTGAAGGAAAAATTAAGACACAAAAAATTTCTAGTTTAGAGAAGTTGTGGATCACAGCATAGCAAGTGGGGACGTGCTGGGCTATTTCTAGGCAGAATTCGATTATGAAACTTTGCGGTGGTATTCTTAAAGAATCGATCTAATAAATTACGCAATGAAAAAATTCGGAATTTTTTCACAATTTTGCCTTAGATCTGCCCTTAAGGACATACGGGTACGTAGCTCGACCACTGCGGGATTAGTGGATGTCTTATTGTCTGTCTTCCAGCACTGACAACTCACTGGCGAGCGCGATTCGTTGCAGTCAGCAGCTATGGCGCAAATCATAGTTCGGAAGTAGCATGGATTCGTGAATGCGCATTAGGGAGACGCTCATTGTCAAATGCAGTACATATTTCTAGTGAAAAATATCAATTTAAACTGAGGCTGCTGTAACACAACGCGATGAACAGAAGAAAAGTGATATTCAAAACATACAGTAAGAATTTATCGTTTCTCGCCTTGCATAATACACTAAAATAAGAGTAGATTTACTATTATCAATCAATCCGAAACAAAGAAAGATTTACTATTTTTAAGCATCCTCTAAGAATAGGGCATTTCGGTGTAGACACGCTGCAGATCATTGATAGGGTCCCTGTTGAAATTCTTACAGCGAACGTGCAAAGAAGAATCGGGCAACATGTTACTTTCTCCCACATTCGTCTAGCGAAAAGACGACGACGACGAGAAAATGAGAGGAATTAGAGATAATAGAGAAGTTACAGGCAATAATTTCTTCACACATTTCATTTACGAATCGAGCATGGTAGGAGGAAAATGACAATAGTACGAGAAGTACCTTCCGCCACGGATCGTAAGATAGCTTGCAGTGTATGGATGTGGATGTAGACGGACCACCTATCTTCTGCGTTTCGGCTTATTGTTCAACACATACTTTATGATCCTGTTCCTTGCATTCTTGTTAAATGCTCTTTTCATTTGTCCCTGTAATTCATTATTTCATAAATCATATAAAATATTATGTTCAATTTTTGCCTGGTATCTTCATTTCTCTGTCTTGTTCTACATTACAAATTATGCCTAGCCACTTTCGTTTGTCTTCTATATCACAACGTCTTTTATCGCCCAAAGTATTGAATTAAGAACACATGATGCGATTTTGTAACTACATATTTACCGTAATTTTTTTCCTACAGGACCTGCAAAAGTTCCTCGATGACGCTCCTGACGGGGTGATATACTTCAGCCTGGGCAGCTACATCAAAGGCACCGACCTGAGGCCGCAGGCCAAAAAGGCTTTCATTGAGGTCTTCTCCCGCATTAAGCAGAGGGTCCTTTGGAAGTTCGAAGACGACAGTCTGCCTGGAAAGCCGGACAACGTCATGATTTCCAAGTGGCTGCCGCAGGCGGACATACTCGGTAAGCACATTTCGGAAGGCTGATGAGATGCTGGAACAAGAGGTCTTATAGAGTATAAAACTAAAAACTCAGAAGGAAATGACTGTACAGGTCTGACTTACTTAGGCAGCATTCCTGTGGAATATTGAAAGCTTGTCACTTTAAAGCGATTGATTTCACTTCAATTTTTCCTGTGACTGTAAAATTTGTGAACATTTTCACAGATCACACAAGGATCTGGAGAAAACGACATATACTGGGAAAAGGAAACAGATTACTAGCGTACATTTAATTCAGTTTTTCTTCTAGTTCGCAAAGAAAAAGCTGAAAGACGCCAAAAGATCTGGACACACCTTCCTGCAGTCACAACGATTTGCATCAGTTGGACCTCTTGAGAGGCAGATCACTCGAACTCATATGTGGCAATGAAATTGTTGCGCAGTGGAATAAGGACATGAAAAGGGTGGCTCCGAAAAATGTTAGTTCTTTAAAAATGCATTAATGATCTCAATAACAGGGGGGGGGTGGGGGGATTCCTCAAGCTACTAAAATAAAGTATCGGTCCACACTGACTGCATTTCATTGTAAAATGTGTGTCCAATAAATAATACGAAGAATGAGATTATCACTCTGCAGCGAAGTGTGTGCTGATATGAAACTTCCTGATAGATTAAAACTGTGTGCCGGACCGAGACTCGAACTCGGGACCTTTTCCTTTCGTGGGCAAGTGCTCTACCAACTTTTTTTTATCTCATTTTGTTCGCTTTTGTTCGTTGTATCTGCTCGGGGCGGACGTCGTAAGACATCCCATTAAGTTCGTTGATGATCAATTAACTCAGTTTTTTTTTTATTACAGAGGGTACGTAACCCTCTGACCGAACACGCTGAGCTACCGTGCCGGCAAGCAACTGAGCTACCCAAGTACAGCTCACGACCCGTCCTCAGAGCTTCAATTCTGACAGTATCTCGTCCCCTACCTTTCAAACTTCACAGAAGCTCTTCTGCGAACCTGGAGAACTAGCACTCCTGGAAGATTGCGGAGACATGGCTTAGCCACACCCTCTTCGCAGAAGAGCTTCTGTGAAGTTTGAAAGGTAGGAGACGAGGTACTGGCAGAATTGAAGCTGTGATGACGGGTCGTGAGTCGTGCTTGAGTAGCTTAGTTGGTAGAGCACTTTCTCGCGAAAGGCAAAGGTCCTGAGTTAGAGGCTCGGTCCGGCACACAGTTTCAGTCTGTCAGGAATTTCCAACAACACGAAGTTTCAGACCGAGCGACGTGGCGCAGTGGTTAGCACACTGGACTCGCATTCGGGAGGACGACGGTTAAATCCCTCTTCCGGCCATCCTGATTTAGGGTTTCCGTGATTTCCTTAAATCGCTCTAGGCAAATGCCAGGATGGTTCCTTTGGAAGGGCACGGCCGACTTCCTTCCCCGTCCTTCCCTAATCCGATGAGATCGATGTCCTCGCTGTCGGGTCTCCTCACCCGCAACAACCCGTCGAAGTTCCAGACAAAATTATACCGAAAGTGATGGTACACATACCAAATAAAACCACCAACCTTTAAGGATAATGAGCTATCTAAGCTAATGATATATTGACTTGACAGAGACTTTAGGAAATATGGAAGAAGGGAATAGTCATCATAGAAATCTTTGGTAAAAAAAAAGGCATCACGGAGCCAGCGCAGTGATTGTGTCAACTTTGCCAGAAAAAATAGAACGCCATGCAGCTATCATAAACGAGCCGTGGTACGGCTAATTAAAAAAAAATACCAAGAGCCCTGAATCTAGCTTAGTCCGAACTACACATCTGCAAAACGACTGACAACTCCCCTTCCCAGTCAACTGTGCTGCAGACTCTGAACATGATTTAAGCTGCAGGCTCCCCCCTGCGGGTCCGGGGATTAGAATAGGCCCGAGGTATTCCTGCCTGTCGTAAGAGGCGACTAAAAGGAGTCCATCCCCCTCACGGGGGTAGTTAGCGCCTGCGTCCGGAGACGGACGGTTCCACGACCTATAATCGTGGTCTTTTTGGTTTTTCACTTCTCGTTTCTTCCTTCCTTTTGTTGGTTCCTTTCTTTGCTATTCTCCACCTCACTGTCTTCCTTACTCTTTCCCTTGACTTCTCCTTGCCTTCTCATTGCCTTTTTCTCCTTGCCTTCTCATTGCCTTTTTCTCCTTGCCTTCTCATTGCCTTTTTCTCCTTGCCTTCTCATTGCCTTTTTCTCCTTGCCTTCTCATTGCCTTTTTCTCCTTGCCTTCTCATTGCCTTTTTCTCCTTGCCTTCTCATTGCCTTTTTCTCCTTGCCTTCTCATTGCCTTTTTCTCCTTGCCTTCTCATTGCCTTTTTCTCCTTGCCTTCTCATTGCCTTTTTCTCCTTGCCTTCTCATTGCCTTTCTCTCCTTGCCTTCTCATTGCCTTTCTCTCCTTGCCTTCTCATTGCCTTTCTCTCCTTGCCTTCTCATTGCCTTTTTCTCCTTGCCTTCTCATTGCCTTTCTCTCCTTGCCTTCTCATTGCCTTTCTCTCCTTGCCTTCTCATTGCCTTTCTCTCCTTGCCTTCTCATTGCCTTTCTCTCCTTGCCTTCTCATTGCCTTTCTCTCCTTGCCTTCTCATTGCCTTTCTCTCCTTGCCTTCTCATTGCCTTCTTCTCCTTGCCTTCTCTGGTCTCCGCCTTGGCGTTTGAGACAGTCTGTCCTCTTTCTCCCTCTCTCTCTTCTTTTTCCTCCTCTTCTTTTTCCTCCTCTTCCTTCCTCCCTGTGCGTGTCTGAAGGCCGACCCACGCGTTCGCACGCGTAGCCGGTGACGGGGTAACGCGTAAGTCCCCGCCCTGGGTAGACATGTAAGGCACGCGCGTACCCCCTGGTAAAGGCCAGGCCCGGGGAGGGGTGATTGCCTGAGCTGATTCCTTCTGACCATGCCGATTGGTCCCTCCGTCTGTTTCTCGGGAGGTGTGACCTGAGGTGTAAACATTCACCTAAGGCGGGAGTGCCCTCTGAGAGGGTCCCCACAAGGAAGGAGCGCGCCATCGGAGACGCTGGCAATCATGGGGGGATTCCTCCGCAATGGATTCTACTCCATCTGTCTCGACTTCGACTCAAAAACGGAAACGTGACCAGCCAACAGTGACAAAAGTACTACCGCCTGCCCCACAGTTCCTCGTAGTTTCTCGCACTGAGGACGGAAAGGATTTTTCCTCTGTCAACCCTTTTGTTATTCAGAAGGGCGTTGATGCCATAGCCGGATCTGTCAAATCTTGTACCAGGTTGCGTAACGGCACCTTATTACTAGAAACTGAGAGTGCCTTTCAGGCACAAAAACTGCTTCGGGCCACCCTCCTGTACACGTTCCCTGTCCGGGTGGAGGCCCACCGAACTTTGAATTCGTCTCGTGGTGTAGTCTATACTAGCTCCCTCGACGGATTGACTGACGAGGAGCTTCAATCTTTCCTCGCTGAGCAGGGCGTGACGGCTGTCCATCGGGTCATGAAAAAGGTCAACAACGACCTTGTACCGACCCGGACACTTTTCTTGACCTTCGATATGTGTTAAGCTGCCATCGCGCATCAAGGCAGGCTACGAGGTTATTTCTGTTCGCCCCTATGTCCCGACACCTACGCGCTGCTACCAGTGTCAGCGTTTCAATCACACTCGACAGTCTTGTTCCAATGCGGCTAAATGTGTCACTTGCGGCAGGGATGCCCATGAGGGTGACTGTCCACCTCCGTCTCCTCGTTGTGTGAACTGTCAGGGTGACCATGCCGCATCCTCCCGCGACTGTCCTGTCTATAAGGACGAACGTTGCATCCAAGAAATTCGGGTCAAAGAGAAAGTGTCCACCTCGGCTGCTCGCAAGCTATTGGCTAGTAGGAAGCCCACGCTGCTCCCAGCGGGGAAATATAGTACTGTCCTCGCCTCTCCTCGGAGTACCCGGGAGGTAGCAACCCAGACATGCGATCTGACCTTCAGCACCACGGTCGTCCGTTCGGCCAGTGCTAAGATCGCGCGGTCGACGTCTCCTCTTCCTCCCATCACACCACAGACACCAGCCACTTCCTCAGCTTCTGCTAAGTCGAAGACCCCGAAGTCAGATGCACGGTCCTTCAAGAAGGAACCATCCCGTGCAGACTTCCTCCGTCCCTCGACCTCCCAGCCTTCGACCGCTACTTCCACCAAACGTCCTTCCAAAAAGGCGCATAGGAAGCACAGTTCTCCTTCTCCGCCACGGCGCATTTCTTCTCCTGCGCCACCCAGCGGTTGCCGCCCCAGGCAGTCATCCGTTTCGCCTGGCCGCACCGCCGGTAGCCGTATATCTGGCCGTTCACCGGCGGAGGAAGCTCCCCCTCCCGGCCATCCTCCCGAGATGGCCGATGACCCTATAGACCCCATGGACGATGACTGTCCGCCTACTGATAGCGGCGGCAGTGCTCGCTCGACGCCAGGCCCTAAGCGGCCTTCGAGGTGACCCCTTCTCTCCTCTTCCTTTTCTTACGATGGCACTTATTCACTGGAATATTCGCAGCATTCGCTCCAACCGAGAGGACTTGAAGTTGCTGCTCCGCTTGCATCGTCCGCTCGTCGTAGCCCTCCAGGAAACGAAGCTACGCCCATGCGATCAAATTGCCTTGGCACACTACACCTCTGTGCGTTTTGACCTACCCCCTGTGGTAGGTATCCCAGCTCATGGAGGGGTTATGTTGCTGGTCCGGGATGATATTTACTACGATCCCATCACGTTGCACACCGGCCTGCAGGCAGTTGCCATCCGCATTACTCTCCCCACTTTTACGTTTTCCTTTTGTACCGTTTACACTCCATCGTCCTCTGCCGTTACCAGGGCAGACATGATGCAACTTATTGCTCAGCTACCTGCACCGTTTTTGTTAACTGGAGACTTCAATGCCCACCATCCCCTTTGGGGTTCTCCAGCCTCCTGCCCGAGGGGCTCCTTGTTCGCAGACCTTTTCAACCAGCTCAATCTTGTCTGCCTCAATACTGGCGCCCCTACTTTTCTTTCGGACACATCTCATACCTATTCCCATTTAGACCTCTCCATATGTACTCCCCAACTTGCACGCCGGTTTGAGTGGTATGCACTTGCTGATACATATTCGAGCGACCACTTCCCGTGTGTTATCCATCTCCTGCAGCATACTCCCTCTCCGTGCTCCTCTAGTTGGACCATCTCCAAGGCAGACTGGGGGCTCTTTTCTTCCAGGGCGACCTTTCAGGATCAAACCTTCACAAGCTGCGATCGTCAGGTCGCACACCTCACGGAAGTCATTCTCGCTGCTGCTGAATATTCCATCCCTCACCCTACTTCTTCTCCACGTCGCGTACCGGTCCCCTGGTGGACCGCAGCATGTAGAGACGCTTTACGTGCTCGTCGACGTGCTTTACGCACCTTTAAACGCCACCCTACAGTGGCGAATTGTATTAATTATAAACGTTTACGTGCTCAGTGTCGTCGTATTATTAAAGAAAGCAAGAAAGCCAGCTGGGCTGCTTTCACAAGCACCTTCAACAGTTTTACTCCTTCTTCTGTTGTCTGGGGTAGCCTGCGCCGGCTATCTGGCACTAAGGTCCACTCCCCAGTTTCTGGCTTGAAGGTCGCGAATGAAGTCCTTGTGGCCCCTGAGGCTGTCTCCAATGCCTTCGGCCGCTTTTTCGCCGAGGTTTCGAGCTCCGCTCATTACCACCCTGCCTTCCTCCCCCGCAAACAGGCAGAGGAGGCTAGGCCACCTGACTTCCGCTCCTCGAATTGTGAAAGTTATAATGCACCATTCACCATGTGGGAACTCGAAACCGCACTTGGCCGATCACGGTCCTCCGCTCCAGGGCCTGATTCTATTCATATTCAGATGCTGAAGAACCTTTCTCCTGCGGGTAAAGGTTTTCTTCTTCGTACATACAATCGCATCTGGATTGAGGGACATGTTCCCGCATGCTGGCGCGAGTCTATTGTTGTCCCGATTCCTAAGCCGGGGAAGGACAAGCACTTGCCTTCCAGTTATCGACCCATCTCACTTACCAGCTGTGTCTGTAAAGTGATGGAGCGAATGGTTAACTCTCGATTGGTTTGGCTGCTCGAGTCTCGAAGCCTACTTACCAATGTCCAATGTGGATTTCGTAGGCGCCGCTCTGCTGTTGACCATCTGGTTACCTTGTCGACCTTCATTATGAATAACTTCTTGCGGAAGCGCCCGACCGCGGCTGTGTTCTTTGATTTGGAGAAGGCTTACGACACCTGTTGGAGGGCGGGCATTCTCCGCACCATGCATACATGGGGCCTTCGCGGTCGCCTCCCTCTTTTTATTCGTTCCTTCTTAATGGATCGACAGTTCAGGGTACGTGTGGGTTCTGTCCTGTCCGACACCTTTCGCCAGGAGAATGGGGTGCCACAGGGCTCAGTTTTGAGCGTCGCTCTGTTCGCCATCGCGATCAATCCAATAATGGATTGCCTCCCAGCTGATGTATCAGGCTCCCTTTTTGTGGACGATTTTACCATCTATTGCAGCGCGCAGCGTACACGTGTCCTGGAGCGCTGTCTTCAGCGTTCTCTTGACCGTCTTTACTCCTGGAGTGTCGCCAATGGCTTCCGTTTTTCTGCCGAGAAGACGGTGTGTATTAACTTCTGGCGCTACAAAGAGTTTCTCCCACCGTCCTTACGACTTGGTCCCGTTGCTCTCCCAATCGTGGAGACCACCAAATTTTTAGGCCTTACATTTGACAGGAAACTTAGCTGGTCTCCACATGTCATATTTGGCCGCCCGTTGTACCCGTTCTTTAAATGTCCTCCGTGTTCTCAGTGGTATGTCGTGGGGAGCGGATCGAACCGTCCTACTTCGTCTATATCGGTCGATCGTCCGCTCCAAGCTGGATTATGGGAGCTTCGTATACTCCTCTGCACGGCCATCCATCTTACGCCGCCTCAACTCCATACAACATCGGGGTTTACGACTTGCGATCGGAGCATTTTATACCAGTCCCGTAGAGAGTCTTCATGCTGACGCTGGCGAATTGCCACTCACTTACCGGCGCGATATACTGCTTTGTCGGTATGCCTGTCGGCTACTGTCAATGCCCGACCATCCGTCTTATCGTTCCTTTTTTGACGACTCTCTTGACCTTCAATACGGGTTGTATGTCTCTGCCCTGCTACCCCCTGGAGTTCGCTTTCGTCGCCTCCTTCAACACCTTAATTTTTCACTCCCTGCAACCTTTCGAGTGGGCGAGAGCCGCACGCCACCTTGGCTCCAGGCTCAGGTCCGCGTTCACCTTGACCTCAGCTCGCTCCCAAAAGAGGTCACCCCCGGTTCGGTCTACCACTCCCGTTTTTTGGAACTTCGTTCGAAGTTCATCAACATGACTTTCATTTATACAGATGGCTCTAAGACCAATGACGGGGTCGGGTGTTCCTTTATTGTCAGGGCACAAAGTTTCAAATACCGGCTCCATGACCATTGTTCGGTCTTCACAGCTGAGCTCTTTGCCCTCTACCAGGCTGTTCTTTACATCTGCCGCCACCGACATTCTGCTTATGTCATCTGCTCAGATTCTCTGAGCGCCATCCAGAGCCTCAGTGATCCGTACCCGGTTCACCCTTTCGTACACCGGATCCAACGCTCTCTTCAGCGGCTGGTGGACGTCGGTCCGCCGGTTAGCTTTATGTGGGTTCCTGGCCATGTCGGTATCCCTGGGAACGAAGCTGCAGATGCCGCGGCCAAGGCTGCGGTCCTCCAGCCTCGGACAGCTTCTTGTTGTGTCCCTTCGTCCGATTTTAGCAGGGTCATTTGTCGGCGCGTTGTGTCGCTGTGGCATGCCGATTGGGCTGCACTTACCGACAACAAGCTTCGGGCCTTAAAACCTCTTCCCGTGGCTTGGACGTCCTCCTCACGCCCTTCTCGGCGGGAGGAGGTCGTTTTAGCAAGGTTAAGAATTGGACACTGCCGGTTCAGCCATCGCCATCTGCTGACGGCTGCGCCTGCGCCGTTCTGCCCATGTGGGCATTTGCTGACGGTTAGACACATTTTAATGTCCTGTCCAGATCTTAACCAACTGCGCCTCGATCTTAAACTGCCTAATACTTTCGATGCAATTTTAGCGGATGACCCACGAGCAGCTGCTCGTGTTCTTTGTTTTATCAGTTTGACGAACCTCGCTAAGGACATTTGATGATGTTGTTTTTTAATCCTATGCCTGTCAGTCTCTTTTATCGTGTTTTCCCTTTTAGTTGTTGTTGTCAACTTGTACCTCGCGGTGCATTCTTAGAGTAGTCAGGGCGCTAATAACCATTGAAGTTGTGCGCCCTAAAACCACAAAAAAAAAAAAAAAGCTGCAGGCTGTAGTAGTGTGGATGGCTTTCAGATTGGCCCTTGGATATATCTCCTCCCTTAAAAGCAGTCCTGTCTCCAACAAGTGTCACAAAAGTCGGTGTAGAACCCGCCTTTGTTCTCACAGAGCTGTCCTGGATGCTCTGCCAGAGCTATCAAATCAGACGGCCCTAGCTGAGCTGTCCCCTGTCTGCACTCCTCGTGCACCTTAATTATCCTTTCCCAGTGATGAAGCTCCGTCAAAATGTGGCCAACGAAAATGTTCGTAACAGCTGTTAAGCCGCCTTCCTAGGAAAAATTTTATCAACCAGCCAGTGGCTTGTTTCCTCGAACACTGTTCATAAAATTTGATGCAAAATTCCCAGTCTTCAAAGATACTTTTATTTCAGCCTATCCGCAGTTCTTCCGTGTCTGTAATTCTTAAAAAGCATCCTGCTATTTGCTATTTGTTACTGTCTGGTAGTTCAAGGGGCAGTCAGTGGAGCTCTTTCCCGCATCTTCTATGACATGAGAAGCTGTTACCCTACATAGAGAACGCTTATTGTTGACAGCACCTACCTGCCTCAGAGAGAGAGAGAGAGAGAGAGAGAGAGAGAGAGAGAGAGAGAGAGAGAGAGAGAGAGAGAAAACTAAAACGACCTCGGCTATTTCTCTTCCTATTAAAAAGATAGATCTTTCTTTATCTGCTAGTTGCATCCCACTCTCCTGATTTCTAAGACGGCTGTCGGCACTGAGAAACAAAACTATACTACTGGCCGTTAAAATTGCTACACCAAGAAAAAATGCGGATGATAAACGGGTATTCATTGGACAAATATATTATACTAGAACTTACATGTGATAACATTTTCACGAAATTTGGGTGCACAGATCCTGAGAAATCAGTACCTAGAACTACCACCTCTGGCCGTAATAACGGCTTTGACACGGCTGGGCATTGAGTCAGAGCTTGGATGACGCGTACAGGTACAGCTGCCCATGCAGCTTCTACACGATACCACAGTTCATCAAGAGTAGTGACTGGTGTATTGTGATGAGCCAGTTGCTCGCCCACCATAGACCAGACATTTTCAATTGGTGAGAGATGTGGAGAATATACTGGCCAGGGCAGCAGTCGAACATTTTCTGTACCCAGAAAGGCCCACACTGGACCTGAAACATGCGGTCGTGCATTATCCTGCTGAAATGTAGGGTTTCGCAGGGATCAAATGAAGGGTAGAGCCACGGGTCGCAACACATCTGTAATGTAGCGTCCACTGTTCAAAGTGCCGTCAATGCGAACAAGAGGTGACAGAGACGTGTAACCAATGGCACCCCATACCATCACGCTAGGTGATACGCCAGTATGGCGATGACGAATACACGCTTCCAATGTGCGTTCACCGCGATGTCGCCAAACACGGATGCGACCATTGTGATTCTGTAAACAGAACCTAGATTCACCCGAAAAATGACGTTTTCCATTCGTGCACCCAGGTTCGTCGTTGAGTACACCATCGCAGGCGCTCCTGCCTGTGATGCAGCGTCAAGGGTAAGCGCAGCCATGGTCTCAGAGCTGATGGTCCATGCTGCTGCAAACGTCGTCTAACTCTTCGTGCAGATGGTTGTCGTCTTGCAAGCGTCCCCATGTGTTGACTCAGGGTTCGAGACGTGGCTGCACGATCCGTTACAACCATGCGGATAAGATGCCTGTCATCTCAACTGCTAGTGATAAGAGGCCGTTGGGATCCAGCACGGCGTTCCGTATTACCCTCCTGAACTCACCGATTCCATATTCTGCCAATAGCCATTGTATCTCGACCAACGCGAGCAGCAGTGTCGCGATACGATAAACCGTAATCGCGATAGGCTACAATCCGACCTTTATCAAAGTCGGAAACGTGATGGTACGCATTTCTCCTCCTTACACGAGGCATCACAACATTTCAACAGGTAACGCCGGTCAGCTGCTATTTGTGTATGAGAAATCAGTTGGAAACTTTCGTGATATCAGCACATTGTAGGTGTCGCCAACCTTGTGTAAATGCTCTGAAAAGCTAATCATTTGCATATCACAGCATCTTCTTCCTGTCGGTTAAATTTCGCGTTTGTAGCACGTCATCTTCGTGGTGTAGCAATTTTAATGGCCAGTAGTGTGTAGAGCAGTGCTCTGAACAGATACAGGGCGACAATTATTGAACTATATGAAAGAAAACTTAAATTAGTTTCAAATTACGGCGTGAACACATTCCATTCAACATGAAAACTTCACTACAGATATTCAGATTTAGGTTATGACATGTTCGATCGATACACCTGCCATCATTGGCGATTGTGGCACAGACGAATACCGAAATTCTGAATAACCCGCTGAAGTGTCGGAACAACGATATCTCGTGAATGTCGATATCCTGACGATCTACTGAATGACTGTTTTCAGCTCAGCAATAGTTTTGCGGTTATTCCTGTACATCTTATCTTTAATATAGCCCCACAAAAAGGAGTCACATGTGTTCAGATCCGGAGAATATGGCGGACAATCGAGGTCCATGTCAGTGGCCTTTGCGTACTCCAGAGCCAGAATGAGGTCCAAAAAGTGCTGCTCCAGGACATCACTCTCCTGCTTGTAAGGGGTCGAGCTCCGTCTTCCATGAACCATATCTTGTCGAAATCAGGGCCACTTTCGATAATGGGGATGAAATCATCTTCCAAAATCTTCACATACCATTCAGTAGTCATTATCGCACCGATATTGCACATTACACAGTCACGCACTGAGGGTGACAAGACTCCTTGATCACGAAATGAAGATTCTCAGCGCCCCCCCCCCCTCCCAAAACACGACAATTTTGCTTAATGACGAACCCATGCAATTGAAAGTGTACTAATTACCATCATGCCCCACAGCCAACCGTGCAGTTTGAACTTCCTAACGGAAAACGTTCAAATTATGAAGATTTTATTTCATGTAGTTCAATAATCCGTCACCCCTTAGCTTTGGCTTGTAAAAATGAGCAGTATTCAGTACTGGGCGAAGTTTCCGCCACAGCTCATTGTACCTGCATTTTAAGGTGGAGCCAATGGACACT
This sequence comes from Schistocerca cancellata, assembly GCF_023864275.1. Taxonomy (NCBI): domain Eukaryota; kingdom Metazoa; phylum Arthropoda; class Insecta; order Orthoptera; family Acrididae; genus Schistocerca; species Schistocerca cancellata. The sequence goes on along the minus strand of NC_064634.1, from coordinate 139,319,107 downwards.
CGTGCTGTGGTGTTGACCGTACTCAGAGTAGTAGTTTGTGACTGCCGGCGGCTGGCGTAAACAAACCAGACGGCGGGTTGTCTGCACAGCTTGTGGCCCATGGCTCTTGCCAGCACTTTTTTTTTCTTTATTGTGATTTCATGCCCGTGCCACATATGGGCAGGGGAGGGCTGTCAGCAGCACAATCTGCTGCTCTTCAGCCGAGTGACATGGCAACTAATACAAGAATAAAATGTTACATATAAGGCGATAAAAAATGGAGACATAAAACAGAATAATGGGTGATAATGGAGGTAAAAAGACACTAACATGGCGACTTTGATGGGTGGGGGACAATTAAAGTTGACATTAAGTTAAAAACACAATTGACGAGTTGTAGAACACAAAAAGAAACTGAAGTCACATGCACAGGTTAAAAGTTGACCACAGTAAAAACAGTCCAGAACAACACACTTTAAACCCACTTGGAGCACGCATGATGAAGAATAAAACTGCCAGGTTGGACCTGCCAAGGGAGAGGCCAGAGAGGATGGATAAGCAGGAGAGAGCAAGATGCAGCAGGGGACGGGGCGAGATGGAAAGAGTAGGGGCGTCAGCGGGTGCACCAAGAGGCAGGAAACAGGTGGGGCAGGAGATGAAGAGGGAAGATAAGGCAGGAGGGAGTGCAGGAACACTGAAGTGGAGCACAAGAGAGGGAGGGGGAGTAGGAGGGGAAAGCCGCTCAGGAGAAGGGAGGGGGTGCCAGCACTTCCGTTATGGCCCATATATACAAGCAGATGAGTCCAACAACCCGTCCACCGAGCATATCTACTCTTAGCCATTGGCCTGTGTGTGGCTGATAGTTCCGTGGTCTTGTGGTCTTGTACACGGTCAGGATCTGTCTGTTCGACCGGTGGACTTTAGCCTGCTAGCCTCGGCCGCTACCTGCCAACCCACACTCCCTCAATTCAGGCTGGTAGGATCCACCAAGCAGTCGCCAGTGGCCCCACACAGGTGGACGGGTCGGTGGACCAGTCGCGATGTGAATGGGCGTCTTTTGAAATGGATGTGATCTCGCAGTGGCTAGCCTGTAGTCACTGGCATTCGTCTGTGCCTTCCTCAGCTCATTAAGGATCCCAGACTTGCAGCTACAACATGCAACAGCTATCTAATGTGGAGAGAATTTTAAAATGGGAAACGACGGTTTAATCATGACACTCACTGGGGCTGTTCATAATCATCAGCGATATATTTATTCGATGAAAGGCTGTTTCAGAAGCGAATATTGAATGACAGAAATGAAATAAAAATGGGACGAGTCAGACGAGAATGGACTGACACATTTCAAAGAATGCACAGAGGCCAAATCTGCAGAACGGTCCTCAAATCCAACAGTTTTCTCTCTTTAAACGATCTCATTCTTCTGGCTAAGGAAAACTTCATCCTCATCAAATTCATTCACATTTCGTGAGAAATAAAATTTCTCTCATTATCAAATCACAGTACCGATTTGTGATTGTCTCTTAGAGGGAGTCGATAAAGATAAGGTTCAGCAATCCTCAACAAATTATTTCCCTGAATTCCATGGTCATAGTTCACAATTTTTCTTTTTAGCACGTTTGTAACCTCCCCCTCACTTATCGACCTTAATGACAGTGAAAAATTAAACGCGTGTACCTAATGGAAATTTGGGAAAAGCAATCGTCATCGAGGTTAATTTGTCGGTAAAGAGGGAGGAAAGGAAAAATGCTAATGAAACTGGTGGAAATTAATTTTGAAACAGCGGTAAAGTTAATATAGAAAGTAAATGTGCGGCCATTACGTTAACAATCAACTAGCGGCAATTAGATATTTGAGATTTGGGGGAAATTACGGTCGCTAGTCCTAAGGACAATTACTATAGTAACTGAAAAAGAAAGATACACATATAATTAGCACTAGAAGCGTGGCAACTGAAGGTTGACAAGTATAGTGTGAAAACTGAAAGTTTGTCAGAAGTCATAAATTTCGCTACACTCTGACTTAATTTAGCAAAAGAATTAATAAAACCGGAAAATCGAAAGTTAATTTAGTGACTGAAGTTAACAGTGAGCTTTCTTTCTGAAGCACATCGAAATTCAGTAAAATACGGTTAGTCTTGGACTACCTCAACAATCATTTCAAAAGCTACTTGAATCTACGCAATTTAGAAATAAGAGATTTAATTTTGAACTTGAATTAAATGATTCTGAACAATTAACAATAGCAAAATTTAGTACGTACCAAGCTGAGCTGCAGTCACAGGTAAGCTAAAATACGGTAACAAAACTCGCACTCTTAATTTGTGCTTGTGTAATCTAAATATTGTAGCCAGCTATGAATACTTTAACTGAACTTTGAAATTAAAGCAGCGAAATTGAATTATATTGTACTTTAATGCTGGCGTCTGAATTTCAACGACACTCGGTTTCATTTCGGAAAAGGAAGGGATCCTGCTTGGTAATGCGATTGGGACAATGAGCAACAAAGGTTCATGCTAAGTTGCTGTAATTTTGTGATGCAACAATTTTAAAAGTTTGAAAAGCTGAGGTCTGCCATACAGTTCTAAAACTTTACGTGCTTCCTGTCTTCCTTGTTGGTTGATTGAAGGTTTGAAGCCTTCGATCGAGGAGGTGGCGACAGTCACTCATTGTCGGCCGTCGCTGTTGCAGAAGCTGGATGTTGGCGCGCCTTCTTCTCGACACGGTCACCAGACGAAACGGGCTCTTGATGTGCGCCAGCTAATGCTTCCCGTCCGCGACACCATGTCAGAAACTATCATCGCAAGTCGAGCGCAATTACATGCTGCCAAACCCCGAAAGCGCGGCAACTCGCGGGAGCTTCACACAACACACCTGCTCCACTCGCTACTCCAGCCAGACTCTCTCTCTGCCCGCGCTCCACGCGGCAGAGTTAACACTACCAAAGATCCTACACACTTTGATTCTTCACACGACCTATCGATGTAATCGTTAGATAGCAGTCTTCCCTAGGCAAGACCCAGAGTAAAAATACAAGTAATATTTACGAAACAAACCAATTATACATCGACATAACTGCATAAATATATATATACAAATAGTAAAACAATTACAATATGTAAAGACACAGAAATGTCATATATTCAGGTAACAAAAATAAGGAAAACAAATTTATAGTACAATAGATGGAAATAGGAGGATATGCATTTCCGGCGTTACACGTTCACAAAGGAGGATCCTCTGCTTTGATTATCCCATAACTTCAAGTTGGAAGTTTACACAACGTGACTTAGATGGACCTTGAATATATTCAACAAAGAAGTGCTGGGAACTGGCAGCACGCCGTCGTTTGTTATAAGTGTGCAATTGCAGTATTCACCTTGCCGACAGCTTCTTCATACTGGAAGTTCTGGGATATTTTATTACATACCGTTGGTCAGAAACAGTCCGAAAAAGTTGGAAAGGTGTTCCAGGGTAGGTTCCATACGTTACGCTGTTTCCTAGGAATTAGCATTGAATTTAACCAATCAGGTTTTTGCGCGCGCAAATTCAAGCGATCTGCCAGACAAGGTGTTGTATAATGTATTCTTTGGTTAGTTTCCTAAAACCGAAGAAGAGAGCGATAAAAAAATTGGACATAGGGCGATGGTAAGGATCGAAGTCCGAACAAAGGCCGAGCAGTCTCGAACGCTATTATATACTCTGTGATAACAACCGACACTAATCGTATGTGGCTGGCCGCTTGAATTTTGGCTTGCAACGGCCTAACTGGTTAATTTTCATGTTATATGGCTAGAGAACGGAACAACAAACAGAATTTTTGTTATCAATTATTTCTCAGCAAATCTACTGTGCCACACCCTTGCTAGCTTTCAGGCTATTTCTGACCTCCCTGTATGTATGTATGCATGCATGTTCCACATCGCCTTCTATACCACTGCACCGGTTTCAACCAAACTTGGTACACACAACTTATTGTCTGGAAAAAAAATCACTGTGTGGGTAGGAACCACCCACCTATCAATGGGGTGACGGTGAAAAAGCAGTGTACCCTCCCCCCCCCCTTTTTCGCGAGAATACAGAATACTCATACTTCATTCATCCAATGTATGAAAATGAGAGCACTTGGACACTTTAAACGAACTTTACATATAATTTCAAACCTTTAAGAAACTTTCCCGCTGACAACCCGCAGAAAGTTTTTTCGCTGTTCTTGCAGTAAAATTGCTGCATGAAGCATGACGTTTTAATTTTTTACTTATTTCTACTATTCGGGACACATTTTCCAGACAGTATTCACATACACCACTGAATGTACCAGCAAAATAATATAAGTGCACGATATACAGTTGAGAAGATACGTCGTCATAAACACTGAGGTGAGTGAAAAACTGCCGCTTCATGCGAGTCGCTTAATTTTATTACTTCGTTGTTACTAACTTTATATGTAACACTTCACGTCTGCCATTGAATGTACCTACAAAAATATATCATTGCATGACACACAGTTTTCGATATAAGAATTCATGAGCAGTGGGATGCGTGAAAAACTGCGGCATCCTGTATGGCGCTTTAATTTATTAGTTCTTCACTACTAACTCTGTTCCCAGCACATTCCACAGACAGAACCCACATATCCCGCTGAACGTACCTAGAAAAATATATCTCCGCGTGACACATAATTGAGAATATACGATATCGTAAACATTGAAATACTTGAAAAACTGACGTTTCATGCATGACGTTTTATCATTTATTTACTACTAACTCTGCTCACAACACATTTCGCGGACAGTAGCCGCATATACCGCTGGATGTACCTGCAACATTGTCACTGTATACCACATAGTTCAGGACAAACGACGTCATAAATATTGACCAGTGTAAAACTGAAACTACAGGGATAAATTCGCTAGAGATACAGGAGAAGTTATAAACAAATAAGTGTGAAATGTACTAAATATACACTATATGATCATAAGTATCAGGACAACCCCAAAAGCATAAGTTTTTCATATTAGGTGCATTGTGCTGCCCCTACTGCCAGGTACTCCATATCAGCGACCTCAGTAGTCATTAGACATCGTGAGGGAGCAGAATGGGGCGCTCCGCGGAACTCGCGGACATCGAACGTGGTTAGGTGATTGGGTGTCACTTGCCATACGTCTGTATGCGAGATTTCTACACACCTAAACATACTTACGTCCACTGTTTCCGATGTGTTAGTGATGTGGAAACGTGAAGGGACACGTACAGCACAAAAGCGTACAGGCCGACCTCGTCTGTTGACTGACAGAGCGCCCCGACAGGTGAACAGGGTCGTAATGTGCAATAGGCAGACATCTATCCAGACCACCACATAGGAATTCCAAACCGCATAAGGATCCACTGCAAGTACTATGACAGTTAGGCGGGAGGTAATAAAATTTGGATTTCATGATCGGGTGGCTGCTCATAAGCCACACATAACGCCGGTAAAGGCCAAACGACACCTCGCTTGGTGTAAGGAGCGTAATCATTGGACGACTGAACAGTGGATAAACGTTGTGTGGAGTACGAATCGAGTTAGACAATGTGGCGATCAGATAGCAGGGTGTGGGTATGGCGAATGTCCGGTGAACTCATCTGCCAGCGTGTGTTGGGCCAACAGTAAAATTTGAAGGCGTTGGTGTATTGGTGTGGTGGTGTTTTTCATGGAGGCAGCACTATCACAGTACGGGCGTACATTGATGTTTTAAGCACCTTCTTGCTTTCCGCTGTTGAAGAGTAATTCGGGGATGGCGATTGCATCTTTCAACACGATCGAGCACCTGTTCATAATGCACGGCCTATGGCGGACTGGTTACACGACAAAAACATCCTTGTAATGGACTGGCCTGCACAGAGTCCTGACGTGGATCATTTACAACACCTTTGGGATGTTTTGGAACGCCAACTTCGTTCCAGGCTTCAATGACCGACACCGATACCTCTCCTCGGAGCAGCGCTCCGTGAAGATTGGTCTCCCATTCCCCAGAAAACCTTCCAGAACCTGATTGAACGTATGGCTGCGAGAGTGGAAGCTGTCACCAAGGCTAAGGGTGGGACAACACCATACTGAATTCCGGAATTACCGATGGAGGGCACCACGAACTTGTAAGTCATTTTCAGCCAGTGCCCGGATATTTTTGATTACATAGTGTAGTTCAGGAAAAACGACGTCATAAACATTGAACTGTGGGAAAATGAAACTACAGAAAGAAATTCGATAGTTACAGCTTAAAAATTTATACAAATATGTGTGAAATGTGTTAAATATATGTGAAACAAATTTGAGATATGCGTACGCTGGTAAAGCTGCCGGTAAAAAACTCATCGTAAACCCCAGGAACGATTTCAACCAGATTTGGTATATGTATTAGATACGATCTGGAAAGAAATACTGTAGGGTTAAAAATCACCAGACTTCTATTGGGGTGAGCGTGATAACGTAGAGAGGGAAAGGAAAGAGGAGGAGATGGACTGGGAGACGGGAAACGAGGAGATGGACAGATTGGGGGGAGGAGAGAGAGAGAGAGAGAGAGAGAGAGAGAGAGAGAGAGAGAGAGAGAGAGAGAGAGAGAGAGAGAAGTGATACACAAAGAGAAGGGGATGAGGAGATGGATAGAGAGAGGGTCAGGAGAAGACTAACTGAGAAGGGATGAATGATGAGATGGTCAGAGAGGGGTGAAACAGATGGACTATTTGAAGATCGGTATTAAAACATACCTAGCCAACGCCGGGTGCTCAGATGGTAATAATAACAGCAATAAAAAAAGTATCCAGCAGTTATTAAGCAACCTAGTAATACGTAGATCAACATTCCCACAGTTTAGGGACGTAAAGTATTTATGTGAAGTTCTAACTTGGGAAAATCTTACTCCATTATTTTGTTTGTTAGCAGGCAGCCGATGTAATGCCAGCGAAAACGATAAATGCCGCTATCTAGGAGCCTTATCGATATGTTATTCAAACATAGGGGCTCTCAGCACTAACATACTTTCCACAGTGAGACGAAGGATGAGACATTCTGGAGCATAACGAGAACCTTCAGACTGATCACCATAAAAGTGGATGAACAACTTGTGGGCCATATTGTGCTTCGAATGTTAGTTGCCTTGTCAAAGAATTCTTGCCGATTCCTGAGACAGTATGAAACATACGACTGGAGTGCGATCTGGTATGAAGTTCTGCGAATTGCCAGCATTCCCTTGGAATAAATCGGGAAAGTTGGTGTAATCACTAGATCTCTCTCCCTCGAATTCTAAACGTTTTTCAGTTTAAATAGGGTATCAGTTCATACAATTTTCACATAATTCCTTCGATAAGGCCACTCATGATTAGTGTAAGCCGTTCTTGTTAAAGGGGAACCTGTACGCCTTTTCTAATCCTGTGTAAGTCGACGGGGCGTTAATCGCCGATTGTTAGGTTTATAGGCCCTTTAACTGGAAAGCATATTCATGTTCATTCATTGCCTTCTTTTCTCCATCTCAAAATCAGACGAGCGGATAATGACTTCGGAAGCGTGGCACGTCTGCAACAGAAGTCCTTATCACGGCCTTGAGAAGCGCGTGCCATGTATGCTGACCGTATGCAAGCTGACCTGTAACACGTGAACCCAGTGCAATAACAATTCTAAAAGCGCTGCACTGATTACGCAATCCGCACTACCGAGCGGAAAGTTAACAGCTGTTTTGGTTATACGTATGTTATCCGCAAATCTGTCACTGGGTTTACGATGAAATATCTACTCTGCAGTGTATATGTTTGTCGGCCGCGGTGGCCGAGGGGTTCTAGGCGCTTGAGCCCGGAACCACGCGATTGCTACGTTCGCAGGTTAGAATCCTGCCTTGGGCATGGATGTGTGTGATGTCCTTAGCTTAGTTAGGTTTAAGTAGTTCTAAGTTTAGGGGACTGATGACCACAGAAGTTAAGTCCCACAGCGCTCAGAGCCATTTTTTAGTGTATATGTTTGTTTGATTATATATTCCTGAGAAATAAAGGATACTTAACAACAATTCTTTCGCCCAGACTAGATTCATGACAGTTGAAGTGGGACTGGCGTTACGAAAATTAATGACGTAACACGATTTTGTTTTCATTTTATGATATTTCTGGCTCTGGAGCCATAATATTCCTTCTCAAGATTCACTTCGTAGTTTGGCTGGATTACAGCAGATTAGACATGACATAAGAGATGGAGAGAGAGGAAGAAAACGGGTGGTACAGTCAATACCATTTCCAAGAGGAATTGGGCCAGTTTAGGATGATGATGATTGGACTGGCTATCGACACAGGAGCCAACACGCCAGATTTGTTAGGTGCGTTTATTAAAATTTGATAAAGCGTAATTCAGATTTTGTCTGCCGCACTGAAACACCCTCAGTAGCAAGTTAAAGTCCGCCCATGGTAGCTGAATGGTCAGCGCGACAGAATGTCAATCCTAAGGGCCAGGGTTCGATTCCCGGCTGGGTCGGAGATTTTTCTCCGCTCAGGGACTTGGTGTTGTGTTGTCCTAATCATCATCATCATTTCATCCCCATCGACATGCAAGTCGCCGAAGTGGCGTCAGATCGAAAGACTTGCACTCGGCGAATGGTCTACCCGACGGGAGGCCCTGGTCACACGACATTTAAATGTTTAGCAAGTTAAAATGCAGTTATTTCACATCTAATTTTTAGCTTGAGTATAATGATACTCAGGCAAAGCACTTCGTGCACCTTCGGCTCCCGCCAAATATGCGCTACGAAGTCGAGTGATGCTGGCTGTGTAGTTAGTTTGCAGCGAGGGGTTGAACGCTCAGTTTCGCGTTATTGGCTGCACAATTAATATCTAGGATGCGCGCCACATACATCGTATTGAAATAACACGACTCTGTGTGCAAACCAGAGAAGAATATAATAGTAGCGTGCATAATTTTTGTGAACATATTTTCTACAAGAGTTAATGCAACTGAATCGTGGTTGATTGTAATAACAAAGCAGACAAAGTATAAATAGCTAACAAGTCGTTTTGTATGTGTTTGATTACAAAATTACACGTTTCACAGTTCAGTATAGAGCCTTGAACTGTGAAACGTGTCATTTTGTAATTAAATATACGCAAAACATCTTGTTAGCAGTTTATGCTTCGCCTGCTTTGTTATTAATGAAGAAGCTGTTGGTATTCCTAATTTGAAATGTATCAGAAAATTTTTGAAGAATCGAGAGCTTTAATCACTTCCTCAGTTACATCCGCACTTCACTTCCAGACGACAAACTCGCGACCTGAGCACTACTGCTGCACCGGTACAACGACATTTATGCATATATCAGGTCAGTAAATGGCACCATGCGCTGGGAGTCTCTCAAGATGGATGTTCAGCCCCCTGTCAGCAACTGCATTCAACTGGACGCCACTTACTGTGCGCTTTCTACCTATCCAGACGCCCTACCGGGTGAAGGGGATCTACAGCTTAACGTGGAATCCAAACCACACATCGTTCGTGGCATATCTTCAACGTGAAGGCTAGCGTAAGGGCAGACTGAAAAATGCTGGCGTTCAAAAGGTTCGATCACGCTACCTTACGGTCTCCAACCCGACGCCGAAGGATGAAGCATAAAAATTTAAAAACGGATTATGTGTTTGCGGGTAACAAAACAGCAGATTGACAATAGCAAGAAAATTACTTCCGAAAAAGTGACGTATTTTAATATCTAACAAAAATATAAGTGTTACAAAGTCTTTTCTAAAGGTTTTAGGCTGGAGTGTAGTGTTGCGTGGAATGGATGAAAAGTGGGCGACAAACATTTCAGATAGAAAGAGAATGGAAGTTATCGAAATGTGGTGCTGCAGAAAAATGAAGATGAATTGGTAGATCATATAACTAATGACGATTCGGTGGCATTGGGGAGAAAAGAAATGTATAGCACAAATTACTAAAAGAACGGATCTGTCGATAGCACACATCCTAAGACACCGTGGAATAGTCAACTTCTGTAATGGGGAGGAGTGTGGGAGATTAAAATCTTAGCAGGAGACGTAGGTTGACTAACGTAAGTAGAAGCAGCTTCCACATGATGCACCAGCGTGGAGAGCTCCTTCACGGCTGTGTCCCAGGTGAAGATAACAACCACAACGACGACAAAAGGTGTTAACTTTGAAAGGAGAACAACTGCGGTCCTTTGATTCCAATCAGCAAATCAATCAGCAGAGTGGCAGAATCGTTGAATATTTTCAGGAAGATACTGTACTGTGTGGCAGATATTGACTTAACTACGCACTATATAGAGGCTGATTAAGGTGCCACTACTTATGGGGTCTGTGCATCCCACGAAACTTTCAAATACCACGTGCAAGGTTCAAGGTTTTGAAATTCTCTCGCTCACTACACGCGAACTATTGCTCCTACAGAAAAAAATGAACAGGACATTCTTGTAGAAAAATTTAACATAGTGAATTTTTTTATTAGAATACGTTTTCGCTAGAGATCATAGTCTTCGAATTGTTAAAGACAGACGTCCAAAAGTGTCATTCAAAAGTTTTCTTGAAATCAGTCAACTCTAAAGGCCGTAAATTCAACTAAATATCTAGTAATTACAATTAGGAATACCTTAAATTGCAAAGAACGCATAAAATTGTTGAGGGTGGGAATATGTTTTATTGGCAGAACATTTAGAAAATGTATCAGTCTGCTACACTACACTTGTGCCGCGCGGGGCAGCCGTGCGCTTTGAGGCGCTTTGCCACGGTTCCCAAGGCTCGCCCTGGCTGAGGTTCAAGTCCTACCTCGGGCATGGGTGTGTGTGTTGTCCGTACCGTAAGTTAAAGTTAGATTAAGTAGTGTGTCAGTCTATAGTCCGATGACCTCGGCGGTTTGTCCCATGGAACTTACCACCACCACCACCACCACCCCCACCACCACCACACTACACTTATCCGTCCTCTTTTGAAGTACTGCTGCGAGGTCTGCGAGCCTTACCAGATAGAATTAACGGAGTACATCGAGAAAATTCAATGAAGTGCAACCCGCTTTGCGTTATCGAGAAATGGGGAAGAGTGTGTCAAAGACGTGATACAGGGTTTGAGGTGGACATCATTAAAACGATGACTTTTCGTTGCGTCGGAATCTTCTCACGCAATTTCAATCACAAACTTTCTTCTCCGAATGCGAAAATATTTTGTTGACACCGACCTACACAGGGAGAAACGATCATCATAATACACTGAAGCGCCAAAGAAACTAGTAAAGGCATGCGTATTCAAATACTGAGACATGTAAACAGGCAGAATACGACGCTGCGGTCGCCAACGCCTATACATTCGTAAGACAACAAATGTCTGGCGCAGTTGTTAGATCGGTTACTGCTGCTACAATGGCAGGTTATCAAGATTTTAGTGAGTCTGAATGTGGTGTTGTCGGTGCACGAGCTATGAGATACACCATCTTCGAGGTAGCGATGAAGGGGGATTTTCCCGTACGACCATTTCACAAGTATTCCATGAATATCAGGACTCCGGTGAAATATCAAATCTCAGACATCGCTGCGGCCGGAAAAAGTTTCTGCAAGAACGGCACCAATGAAGACTGAAGAGAATCGTTCAACGTGACAGAAGTGCAACACTTCCGCAAATTGCAGCAGATTACAGTGCTGGGCCATCAACAAGTATCAGCGTGCGAACCATTCAACGAAACATCATCGATATGACCTTTCGGAGCCGAAGACCCACTCGTGTACCCTTGACGACTGCACGACACAAAGCTTTACGTCTCGCCTGGGCCCGTCAACACAATGGACTGCTGATGACTGGAAACATGTTGCGTGGTGGGACGAGTCTTCTTTCAAATTGTATCTAGAGGATGGACGTATAGTGGTATGAAGAAAACCTCATGAATCCATGGACCCTACAAATCAGCAGCGGACTGTTCGTGCTGGTGCGCCGTTGGAGTGATGGTGGGACCCCTGATACGTCTAGATACGACCCTGACAGGCCACACATAAGTAAGCATCCTGTCTGATCACCTGCATCCATCCATGTCCATTGTGCATTCCGACGGACTTGGGCAATTCCAGCAGAACAATACGACACCCCACAAGTCCACAATTGCTACAGAGTTTCTCCAGGAACAGTCTTCTGAGTTTAAACACTTCCACTGTCCACCAAGCTCCCCATACATGAACGTTACTGAGCATATCTGGGGCGCCTTTCAACGTGCTGTTCAGAAGAGATCTTCACCCTCTCATACTCTTACGGATTTAAGTACAGCCCTGCAGGATTCATGGTGTCAGTTCCCTCCAGCACTAATTCAGACAGTAGAGTCCATGCCACGTCGTGTTGGGGCACTTCTGCATGCTCTCGGGGCCCTTCCTCGATATTAGACAGGTGTGCCAGTTTCTTTGGCTCTTCAGTGTAAACAAAGTAAGGGAAATTAGAGCTCGCACGGAAAAATATAGGTTTTCGTTTATTCCAAGCGCTGTTAAATATTAGAATGATACAGAATTATTCTGAAGGTAGTTCGATGAGCCGTCAGCCAGGCATTTATGTGTGATTTCAAGAGTATCATTGTAAATGCAGATGTATGTGTAGAAGTCGAAAACTGTGGCATCAAGCGAAAACGTATTCCAGTTCAAAATTTAACTAAATTAAATTACCTACAGAAAGGTCCTGTTCATTTTTTTTCTATAAGACTAATAGTCAGCGTGTGGCGAACGAGAGAATATGAAAATCACGCACGTGGTTTTTGAAAGTGTTGTGGGTTGCATAAAGCCGATAGTTGGGGGCAGTTGACAAACCCAGTATAAGCATATCAGAACAAGAAAGAGTACAAGACAGCTCAAGAGTTGATTCCTTCGGTATATTCGTAGGTGGTCAGGACATGGTTTTCAGTTGTGTTAAGGATAATTAATTAGAGATGGAAAATCTTTCCAAAGAGAACGGTATCAATCGAACATGGAAACACTGTAGGGTGGAAATATTATTTCCTTCGTGGCGAACCAGTAGTGAATGGAGAAAATGCAATGTCATTAGGTGCCGTCGCATGGATAGATCATACGCGCCTCGGAACAACGAATGTGCTTACAGGGAAAGGGCGGAGAATTTAATTTTGTTCGTGCTGGCTGTATGGACCATTTTGAGTCTTGGTTATTGCCAGTAGCCGTATACAACTGACGGTTGGAAGCTGAAACAGTGGTGCCAGCCGATAGGGACTTTATCTCATTGAATGGAGTATGGTGCCGTGTAACAACGCCTTCCTCTTTAATGACGATGGTCAAGCTGCATGGAAATGACTAAACGAGACACCGAATGAGTTGGGGAACCAACCTCATCCATCATCGCTGAAATGCTGCCCACAGCTCATGGAAACTTAATAATTGGATGCATATTATGGTCACGTGACCTGGGACGCCATAGATGTTTCTATGATCATTCTGTCTGTAATCGAGAGTGATGCGTTGGTGCAATTTGATGATGGCAGCTCTGAGATACAAAGGGCGATCATAAAGTTTCCGTTTGAGGGTGTTGCTGCAGCATGTATGCAACGAAGTGCGACTCCGATGCGGGTCTACGAGAATCGACATGCTTGTAAGAGATTAGTGTGGCATTCGTGTCTTCCCGATCTGTCTTGATACAGGGGGCACTTGTACCCTTATTGTGTGGCTTGAGATCTTCGCTGTCACTGTACGCAAAAATCAAAATAGTTTGCTGTTTATTGGCAATGTTACGCATCACATTCTCATTTGACTCCTGAGACGGATATGAGTACCAGTGTCTCCTGAGTGTTTTTAGTGAGGTACACAGATGGAAGTTGTCGTTTGTGGACGTTGTATTCCACGAAGCACATAGACTGCGACATCTTAATGCAATGCAGATTGCAAGGGCTATCTGATAGTGCCTGCTTGATTCAGAAAGTATAGACTTTCGGTCCGTTGTTGCAGATGCCAATGCTTCTCCATGTGTCATCCATAGGTTGTGGACACGCTATGGTGAGACAGCACACAAGACGAACTGGACAAAGCCGCCGGAACATTACAACAACACGCGAAGAGCAGCATCTTGACATCTCTGCGTTGCAGCGTGGTACGGATAAGGTCAGAGCACTGGAGCCGCTTTGTCCTATCTGACTGTAATGCTGTGTGATCCAGACGTCCTGTTAGAATATCCCGCTTGACACATCTTGTAGCTCGCCTTCAGTTCTGCCGATCCCATGTCAACTGCCAATTTCGTAAGTCTAGATATCCTCTGATGGCAGGTTATGGTCGTGTTCATGTGTGGAAACCCGTGTTGGGCGGTACCTGCCAAATGTTGTCCAGGAAATCGACAGATTTCGAAGGTTCTGTGATGCTGTGGAGAGGCTTCAATTGTAGACAGCCAGACGAATCTTGTCGTTGTCCATGGTTGCCTTACCGCCAGGCAGTACACCGAACATATCCTGTTGGATCGTGTGGTGGTTGCTGCATAAGATGGTGGCCCTGAATTCCTTCCAGTGCCAGGGCCTATGCGGCTGGCGTCAGCAGCGATGTCTTGCGAAGCCTGGACATTGAAGTAATGGAAAGACCGGCGGTGAGTCCCTACCTAAACCCATCGTGCATATGTGGGTCATGCTTGACATACGTGTTAGTGATCGTCCTGTTCCACCACAGACGCTCAAAGAACTCTCATGGGCTCTAGTTGAAGAATGAGAACGAATACCATAGTGTGACCTCTGTAGCCTTACATGGAGCATACTACATAGGCGTCGGGAAGTGGTAAACGTTCCGAAGGGCATATACGTTATTGAAGCTCTCAAATTTGAATGAAAACAACCCATTATGACAGGATAAATGGTTGTTTTCACTTTGTAGGACATGTCAGTTCTTTTTATAAAAACAATCGAGCATGTAATGATATTTTGTTGTGTACTTAATTTGCGAAAGATAGAGGTATAATTTGGTAACACACTAAGTTCTAATTTGGTAACACACTAAGTTCTCAATCATCGCTCAAAGGAGAATGGCAGGCACCCAAATTCATGTTCCCCTAATTCTTTCAAGCAGTGTAAATTTGTTCGTACGATTTTCGATTGTTTTTTTTGGATTGGTTGGGGGAAGAGACCAAACAGCGAGGTCATCGATCTCATCGGAGTAGGGAAGGAAGTCGACCGTGGCCTTTCAAAGGAACCATCCCGGCATTTGCCTGAAGCGATTTAGGGAAATCACGGAAAACCTAAATCAGTATGGCCGGACGCGGGATTGAACCGTCGTCCTCCCGAGTTCGAGTCCAGCGTGCTAACCACTGCGCCACCTCGCTCGGTTACGATTGTCGAAACACAAGATTTGTCCACATACATAACATGTCTGTTGCGTACCGTACACAGCAAATCTGCAGTCTGCAAAAAAATGTAGCTCTTGGGGTGGATACAGGTTCTGTAAAAAAAATTAAAAAAAATTGCGTCAATTGTCATTTTTTATGTATCCAAAACCGATGTCATTTAAAGCCCCATACCCAGTTTTGTATTGCAGCTGGGCAGGATCACTCATTAACTACAGACGAATACTCAGTGTTAAGGGATACGAAAGGAACGCTTATTTTAATGATAAACTCCGTGTGGACATATGTCCTATCCTGATTTTTTTCAGACATGAAACACATTTAGTGTACATTTAAATTTGTGATGAAGTGGGGCTTCACAGCTGTCAAATATTTGTAAAACTTCATTGTAGGTGACTATCAGTTGTTTATTTCTATGTGCAGTGCTACCGATTTCGATCATTAGATTATTATCGCGCCGAAGCAAAGCGTGACCAGCTTGGCACCAAAACATTGCAGTTAACAACTTGGGTAGAAAATCATAGCTTCTGTCACATTAAATAATCTCCAAAAGACACATATGTAGCAGACTCAAACAAGACGATCGTGTATGATCGTTCTGTGTGCGCCTCCAACAATCTCTCTCTCTTACAGATTATTTGCTGTAACAGAAGCTATGTTTTTCTACCTACATCGAAGTTGTTCATTCCACTTTCGAAGATTATTTATTTTAAAAGAAGCTACATTTTTCTAGCTATATCGAAGTTGTTTACTTCAAATGTCGTAGTGTCAAGATGGTTACGCTTTTCTTCGGCACGATAATGGTCTGATGATCGAAACTAATAGCATTGAGCATAAAAATAAACAGCTGATGGTAATCTACAATGAAGTTTCATAAATAATGTACATTTGTGTGTGGGCTAGCTGCGCGCACATGTCTTACATACGCGGTGTCTTTAACGTTTTAATCTAGTACAACCTACCTAGTTGCTTTGAAGCCCGCATCTCGTGGTCGTGCGGTAGCGTTCTCGCTTCCCACGCCCGGGTTCCCGGGTTCGATTCCGGCGGGGTCAGGGATTTTCTCTGCCTCGTGATGGCTGGGTGTTGTGTGCTGTGCTTAGGTTAGTTAGGTTTAAGTAGTTCTAAGTTCTAGGGGACTGATGACCTCAGATGCTAAGTCCCATAGTCCTCAGAGCCATATGAACCATTTTGCCATTAGACCCGCCCGTTGGGATGCGCCTTTGTCTACAGTGTGTTGAAAGGGGAACAGTGTGAAGGACTGAGTGTATCAGAGAGAAGTAATGGTTAACTGTTTTGAATACACCGGCTAAAATGTCACACATCTACGCTAATGAAGACCATGCGTGCATGATGAACGTTTACGGCTTTTGCGATGATAGTATTCCTGCTGCTATCGAAGAATACCTCTGGCGCTTACCGACACGCCGAATACCTGATCGTAGTGTTTGCCAGAGTTTTCAGCACACTGCGCGGAGCGGGTATTCTTAGAGGTTCCGATTCTCTTCTGAATGTGTAGTTAAACAGCCTGTACAAGGAACAGCAACACATTGTTGCAATGGGGCAGCGCAGTTATGCTACAAACACATAGCGACTTTCTCAAAAAATGGTTCAAATGGCTCTGAGCACTATGGGACTCAACTGCTGTGGTCATAAGTCCCCTAGAACTTAGAACTACTTAAACCTAACTAACCTAAGGACATCACACACATCCATGCCCGAGGCAGGATTCGAACCTGCGACCGTAGCGGTCGTGCGGTTCCAGACTGTAGCGCCTTTAACCGCTCGGCCACTTCGGCCGGCTCGACTTTCTCAGTTGATCTTTGTGAAATGTTTGTTATGTTTACTAATTGCAGTTTGTGTGTACGTGTGTAAACCTGGCAACGTATCGAATAATACAATAATAAAGAAAATAAATAACAATTTTCATGAAATGTGTTCTATTCAGAAACAGTAAAAATGTGGACATACGTCCAAATGAAGCTTTTTGCTTCAAATGAGTGTTCCTATCATCCTTGAATATTGACGCTTCGTCCTGGAACACGCTGTGAGTAAAGCAGAAAGAGTTCACAGAACGAAGCGAAAACAAACCAAAAACACGAGAGCAGCGAAGTGTGACGGTAGCTGACACGGCAACACTGCAGAGCGGGATGAGGCGTAGCCGACGACCTTGAGATGTCTGCTTTCGTGACCGCAGAACTTCGAAGACGGAAAGAGAGATTGGAACGATCCATTTGCCCATGCCAAAGAGCTGCTGTGGCATCACGCGAAGTCACACTCGTCGCTGTGGCCAGAATTCCATGCGCTCTTGGCAGTGTATGGCGTACAAGACAAATTACACGACGCACCGCTCTGTCGATTTAATCGGAATCTCTCTCGATTTAGTCTTCATTGATACATTTCCCTTACAACGATGAGTCTAATTTAAGTGGAAATTTACATGCATTGATCCTCTAAAAGTAAACCTGCCCTCAAGGTTTGTTGGAACTCTTTAGTGTTTTTCTGAACCTTCTATATTCCCTTGTCCTGTTACGACCTTCGAACTAAATTATTCAGCTCGTTATAGTTCAATGTTTGGCATATATACAGTTCATTTCCAGAGGTGAAGGAAACGATAAGTAGCATAAAAATACTAGGTCCACCTGAATATAGAATCCTGAAGCTTTATTCGCTCTCCACCAAGTCCTGTACCGGGAGCGAGATATTGAACATTTACCAGATATCAGAAGAAGCAGACGTGGGACGAAGTCTGAGAAAACTCTTATTTAAAGGATAGGCAACAGGGTCAGCAACTATGACAGTCAGAATACATACGGCCTAATCTTCCTTCTATGATGAATTAACTCATTTATTCTGTGGTTGGTTAAGATCTTGCCTATTAGCGAACACTGGTACTCATGTGAATGTTTTTTGCGTGGACCAGGTTAAGGCCATCAACAGACTCTCATTTATCAGTGTATTCCTGTACTATTGTCTATCAGTGGCATCTGAGTGACATTTACTCAGTGAAATAAACTTGTGTTAGGAAGGACTCGAAACTGCAATTTATTTACTTACATAGTTTACGCCCACATTGGGACACTAAAATCAAACATAATACAACAGTCTACAATGATTAAGTCTAGGTCTTAGGAGTCAGCAATTTCTTCGTTTCCCAAAACTTCACTTGCTGTGATCTGGCTGCTCGTTCTTCTGCAGATATGACTTACTTCTTCCGTTCTGATGGTTTGAATGTCAACCGTGTGTATTTGTTCTTCAGAAGCAGTTTCTCTTCTCTGTGTTGAATTTGGTGTGTGATGATGATCAGTTCATCCAGATCACTTTGTGTTTCTTTAAACCAGATGTTTTTGGTTTTACTGTTCCAGAAGTATACAAAAAGTTGCTTCAGGATTCTAGTATTTGGTAGGCGAGATATGTGGCTGAAAAATGCAATCCTTCTTTTCCGCATTGTATCAATAATTGATTCACTTTCTTTATACACTACTGAATTGGGCAAAAGTCTGCACTGCCCATTAACTTGATGTTTCTTACTGATAATTGTTCGGAGTATTCTTCTATCAACTTTCTGCAATTTGTCAGTTGTTGCTTGAGTATTTAACTTGAATAGTTTCACTTGCATACGTTGCTTCCGGTTTAACGACGGAGGAGTAATGTCGAAATTTAGCATTTATTGAGAGAGATCGTTTTTTGTAGGTTGGCCACGTGGTTCTACGCTGTCGCTGAAGTTTTAATGTTCTACTATCTATTGATGCTCTTTCATTAACATTCCAGGTAATAATCTCACCAAGATATTTAAACGTTTTTACTACTTTGATTTTTTCATCAATACAGAGTATATGGGATGTGTCAACTGGGAAACTGGGCTTCATTTCTGTTTTCTCAAACGAAATTTCCAATCCGACCTTTGCCGCTAATCCTTCTAGTTGTTATATCTGAACCTTTGCTTCATCAATATTGTTTGCTAACTGCGCCAAATCATCTGCAAATGCAAGGCAGTTAAGTCGAATCTTTCTTCCAATTGTAACAGATGGTGGGCATGTCTTGTTCCATTCACGCATGATTTTCTCCAGCACATAATTGAACAATAATGGAGACAGTCCATCGCCTTGTCGAAGGGCAGTGTGAATTTCAAAAGGTTCAGAGAATTCATTTCATAACCTTACTCTAGCTTTAGTGTTTCGAAGGGTGACTGCAACGAGGTTGACAAGTTTCTGATGTAAACCAAATTCTTTAAGAATTGACAGTAGAGATTCACGATGGATACTATCATAGGCTTTTTTAAAATCGACAAACAAAATCACTAGTTTCTTGTCCCTGACCCTTTACTTACAGTAAATTGTACCTATAGCTTCACACCAAAACAATTCATTAAAGTTCATGAAATCGCATGTGCGCTAACTGCCGCCTCCTCCTCCTCCTCCTCCTCCTCCTCATCCTCCCTCTCTAAAAAATATATATTTATTTCTTCATGAAACGTTATAAATAAGATATCTCTTTTTCAAACCATCAGTTCAGTTCATATAAATAGTAGTAGAAATAGAAATAATTTACATAAAGATTTACCGCGATTTATACAGTCTAGTCAAATTAACATGACCACTGCCTATGTTCCACGTCAACGTTCAACAACCATTCACAGACGGCATGTGGCAGCACTGGCAATGGAGGATAAAAGAAGTATCTCAATGGATACAGAAAACAGTGCAGTCGTTGTCGTAACGTGGGAAAGGACCGATTTATCTGACGTGCAAATGTGCATGATCATTGGCTTTTGGGCCATTGGTGGAAGCGTTTCCAAATTGGCTAAGTTCTTAAACTGTTTGCGTGCCACCGTAGTTAAACTACACCGTGCATGGCAAAATGTCACTATCCACAACCGGCACCGTGGCAACTGCAGTGAACCATTAACCATAGATGACACGAGTGAACGACAGCTGTGGAGACGTGTACGGGCGAAGAGATGTGCATCTGCTGAGCAACTGACCGTTCAGATGAACCAAAGCGCTGCTACCAGCGTCTCCTCAACGACCATTCAGCAAACGGTACATGCATCCAAGCTGACTGTTGTTCATCGGCGCCGAAGGCTGAAATTTTCATGCCAGTACCGCACTGGACGTCCATTGAATGGCGATAGGTGGCCTTCTCAGATGAATTTCGTTTTATGCTACATGGCCGTTGGCGTGTACTGCCCTGCAACAGTCGTCGGAAGCGTCCAGATCAGTGATGTTGATTTTTTATGTGACGTAGCATGTGAAAGTTGCTGGATTTGGACGGGTTACTCCTGTAACTGAAATATCAGATCTGAAGATGGTTCTGAATGAACCGAAACCGGTCATATGAATAATAAAAAAAATTTGCAATCAAGACGGATTTTAAGTAAAATTATAAGATGTTGATGAGGTCGCATACTCAGAGGAGTGTAAGGGACGATGCGGGAGACCCGCACCGCTGTACTAGGCGACGTCCTAGTGTCCCCCTGCGGGTCCGGGGATTAGAATAGGCCCGAGGTATTCCTGCCTGTCGTAAGAGGCGACTAAAAGGAGTCCATCCCCCTCACGGGGGTAGTTAGCGCCTGCGTCCGGAGACGGACGGTTTCACGACCTATAATCGTGGTCTTTTTGGTTTTTCACTTCTCGTTTCTTCCTTCCTTTTGTTGGTTCCTTTCTTTGCTCTTCTCCACCTCACTGTCTTCCTTACTCTTTCCCTTGACTTCTCCTTGCCTTCTCATTGCCTTTTTCTCCTTGCCTTCTCATTGCCTTTTTCTCCTTGCCTTCTCATTGCCTTTTTCTCCTTGCCTTCTCATTGCCTTTTTCTCCTTGCCTTCTCATTGCCTTTTTCTCCTTGCCTTCTCATTGCCTTTTTCTCCTTGCCTTCTCATTGCCTTTTTCTCCTTGCCTTCTCATTGCCTTTTTCTCCTTGCCTTCTCATTGCCTTTTTCTCCTTGCCTTCTCATTGCCTTTTTCTCCTTGCCTTCTCATTGCCTTTTTCTCCTTGCCTTCTCATTGCCTTTTTCTCCTTGCCTTCTCATTGCCTTTTTCTCCTTGCCTTCTCATTGCCTTTTTCTCCTTGCCTTCTCATTGCCTTTTTCTCCTTGCCTTCTCATTGCCTTTTTCTCCTTGCCTTCTCATTGCCTTCTTCTCCTTGCTTCCTCATTGCCTTCTTCTCCTTGCCTTCTCTGGTCTCCGCCTCGGCGTTTGAGACAGTCTGTCCTCTTTCTCCCTCTCTCTCTTCTTTTTCCTCTTCTTCCTTCCTCCCTGTGCGTGTCTGAAGGCCGACCCACGCGTTCGCACGCGTAGCCGGTGACGGGGTAACGCGTAAGTCCCCACCCTGGGTAGACATGTAAGGCACGCGCGTACCCCCTGGTAAAGGCCAGGCCCGGGGAGGGGTGATTGCCTGAGCTGATACCTTCTGACCATGCCGATTGGTCCCTCCGTCTGTTTCTCGGGAGGTGTGACCTGAGGTGTAAACATTCACCTAAGGCGGGTGTGCCCTCTGAGAGGGTCCCCACAAGGAAGGAGCGCGCCATTGGAGACGCTGGCAATCATGGGGGATTCCTCCGCAATGGATTCTACTCCATCGCTTTCGACTTCGACCCAAAAACGGAAACGTGACCAGCCAACAGTGACAAAAGTACTACCGCCTGCCCCACAGTTCCTCGTGGTTTCTCGATCTGAGGACGGAAAGGATTTTTCCTCTGTCAACCCTTTCGTTATTCAGAAGGGCGTAGATGCCATAGCCGGATCTGTCAAATCTTGTACCAGGTTGCGTAACGGCACCTTATTACTAGAAACTGAGAGTGCCTTTCAGGCACAAAAACTGCTTCGGGCCACCCTCCTGTACACGTTCCCTGTCCGGGTGGAGGCCCACCGAACTTTGAATTCGTCTCGTGGTGTAGTCTATAGTAGCTCCCTCGACGGATTGACTGACGAGGAGCTTCAATCTTTCCTCGCTGAGCAGGGCGTGACGGCTGTCCATAGGGTCATGAAAAAGGTCAACAATAACCTTGTACCGACCCGGACACTTTTCTTGACCTTCGATAGTGTTAAGCTGCCATCGCGCATCAAGGCGGGCTACGAGGTTATTTCTGTTCGCCCCTATGTCCCGACACCTACGCGCTGCTACCAGTGTCAGCGTTTCAATCACACTCGACAGTCTTGCTCCAATGCGGCTAAATGTGTCACTTGTGGCAGGGATGCCCATGAGGGTGACTGTCCACCTCCGTCTCCTCGTTGTGTGAACTGTCAGGGTGACCATGCCGCATCCTCCCGCGACTGTCCTGTCTATAAGGAAGAACGCTGTATCCAAGAAATTCGGGTCAAAGAGAAAGTGTCCACCTCGGCTGCTCGCAAGCTATTGGCTAGTAGGAAGCCCACGCTGCTCCCAGCGGGCCAATACAGCACTGTCCTCGCCTCTCCTCGGACTACCCGGGAGGTAGCAACCCAGACATGCGATCTGACCTTCAGCACCACGGTCGTCCGTTCGGCCAGTGCTAAGATCGCGCGGTCGACGTCTCCTCTTCCTCCCATCACCCCACAGACACCAGCCACTTCCTCAGCTTCTGCTAAGTCGAAGACCCCGAAGTCAGATGCACGGGCCTTCAAGAAGGAACCATCCCGTGCAGACTTCCTCCGTCCCTCGACCTCCCAGCCTTCGACCGGTACTTCCACCAAAAGTCCTTCCAAAAAGGCGCATAGGAAGCACAGTTCTCCTTCTCCGCCACGGCGCCTTTCTTCTCCTGCGCCACCCAGCGGTTGCCGCCCCAGGCCGTCATCCGTTTCGCCTGGCCGCACCGCTGGTAGCCGAACATCTGGCCGTTCACCGGCGGAGGAAGCTCCCCCTCCCGGCCATCCTCCCGAGATGGCCGATGACCCTATAGACCCCATGGACGATGACTGTCCGCCTACTGATAGCGGCGGCAGTGCTCGCTCGAAGCCAGGCCCTAAGCGGCCTTCGAGGTGACCCCTTCTCTCATCTTCCTTTTCTTACGATGGCACTTATTCACTGGAATATTCGCAGCATTCGCTCCAACCGAGAGGACTTGAAGTTGCTGCTCCGCTTGCATCGTCCGCTCGTCGTAGCCCTCCAGGAAACGAAGGTACGCCCATGCGATCAAATTGCCTTGGCACACTACACCTCTGTGCGTTTTGACCTACCCCCTGTGGTAGGTATCCCAGCTCATGGAGGGGTTATGTTGCTGCTCCGGGATGATATTTACTACGATCCCATCACGTTGCACACCGGCCTGCAGGCAGTTGCCATCCACATTACTCTCCCCACTTTTACGTTTTCCTTTTGTACCGTTTACACTCCATCGTCATCTGCTGTTACCAGGGCAGACATGATGCAACTTATTGCTCAGCTACCTGCACCATTTTTGTTAACTGGAGACTTCAATGCCCACCATCCCCTTTGGGGCTCTCCAGCATCCTGCCCGAGGGGCTCCTTGTTAGCAGACCTTTTCAACCAGCTCAATTTTGTCTGCCTCAATACTGGCGCCCCTACTTTTCTTTCGGACACATCTCATACCTATTCCCATTTAGACCTCTCTATCTGTACTCCCCAACTTGCACGCCGGTTTGAGTGGTATGCACTTGCTGATACATATTCGAGCGACCACTTCCCGTGTGTTATCCATCTCCTGCAGCATACTCCCTCTCCGTGCTCCTCTTGTTGGACCATCTCCAAGGCAGACTGGGGGCTCTTCTCTTCCAGGGCGACCTTTCAGGATCAAACCTTCACAAGCTGCGATCGTCAGGTCGCACACCTCACGGAAGTCATTCTCCCTGCTGCTGAATATTCCATCCCTCACCCTACTTCTTCTCCACGTCGCGTACCGGTCCCCTGGTGGTCCGCAGCATGTAGAGACGCTTTACGTGCTCGTCGACGTGCTTTACGCACCTTTAAACGCCACCCTACAGTGGCGAATTGTATTAATTATAAACGATTACGTGCTCAGTGTCGTCGTATTATTAAAGAAAGCAAGAAAGCCAGCTGGGCTGCTTTCACAAGCACCTTCAACAGTTTTACTCCTTCTTCTGTTGTCTGGGGTAGCCTGCGCCGGCTATCTGGCACTAAGGTCCACTCCCCAGTTTCTGGCTTGAAGGTCGCGAATGAAGTCCTTGTGGCCCCTGAGGCTGTCTCCAATGCCTTCGGCCGCTTTTTCGCCGAGGTTTCGAGCTCCGCTCATTACCACCCTGCCTTCCTCCCCCGCAAACAGGCAGAGGAGGCTAGGCCACCTGACTTCCGCTCCTCGAATTGTGAAAGTTATAATGCACCATTCACCATGTGGGAACTCGAAACCGCACTTGGCCGATCACGGTCCTCCGCTCCAGGGCCTGATTCTATTCATATTCAGATGCTGAAGAACCTTTCTCCTGCGGGTAAAGGTTTTCTTCTTCGTACATACAATCGCATCTGGATTGAGGGACATGTTCCCGCATGCTGGCGCGAGTCTATTGTTGTCCCGATTCCTAAGCCGGGGAAGGACAAGCACTTGCCTTCCAGTTATCGACCTATCTCGCTTACCAGCTGTGTCTGTAAAGTGATGGAGCGAATGGTTAACTCTCGATTGGTTTGGCTGCTAGAGTCTCGACGCCTACTTACCAATGTACAATGTGGATTTCGAAGGCGCCGCTCTGCTGTTGACCATCTGGTTACCTTGTCGACCTTCATTATGAATAACTTCTTGCGGAAGCGCCCGACCGCGGCTGTGTTCTTTGATTTGGAGAAGGCTTACGACACCTGTTGGAGGGCGGGCATTCTCCGCACCATGCATACATGGGGCTTTCGCGGTCGCCTCCCTCTTTTTATTTGTTCCTTTTTATTGGATCGACAGTTAAGGGTACGTGTGGGTTCTGTCCTGTCCGACACCTTTCGCCAGGAGAATGGGGTGCCACAGGGCTCAGTTTTGAGCGTCGCTCTCTTCGCCATCGCGATCAATCCAATAATGGATTGCCTCCCAGCTGATGTGTCAGGCTCCCTTTTCGTGGACGATTTTACCATCTATTGCAGCGCGCAGTGTACACGTGTCCTGGAGCGCTGTCTTCAGCGTTCTCTTGACCGTCTTTACTCCTGGAGTGTCGCCAATGGCTTCCGTTTTTCTGCCGAGAAGACGGTCTGTATTAACTTCTGGCGCTACAAAGAGTTTCTCCCACCGTCCTTACGACTCGGTCCCGTTGCTCTCCCAATCGTGGAGACAACCAAATTTTTAGGCCTTACATTTGACAGGAAACTTAGCTGGTCTCCACATGTGTCATATTTGGCCGCCCGTTGTACCCGTTCTTTAAATGTCCTCCGTGTTCTCAGTGGTATGTCGTGGGGAGCGGATCGAACCGTCCTACTTCGTCTATATCGGTCGATCGTCCGCTCCAAGCTGGATTATGGGAGCTTCGTATACTCCTCTGCACGGCCATCCATCTTACGCCGCCTCAACTCCATACAACATCGGGGTTTACGACTTGCGATCGGAGCATTTTATACCAGTCCCGTAGAGAGTCTTCATGCTGACGCTGGCGAATTGCCACTCACCTACCGGCGCGATATACTGCTTTGTCAGTATGCCTGTCGGCTACTGTCAATGCCCGACCATCCGTCTTATCGTTCCTTTTTTGACGACTCTCTTGACCTTCAATACGGGTTGTATGTCTCTGCCTTGCTACCCCCTGGAGTTCGCTTTCGTCGCCTCCTTCAACACCTTAATTTTTCACTCCCTGCAACCTTTCGAGTGGGCGAGAGCCGCACGCCACCTTGGCTCCATGCTCAGGTCCGCGTTCACCTCGACCTCAGCTCGCTCCCAAAAGAGGTCACCCCCGGTTCGGTCTACCACTCCCGTTTTTTGGAACTTCGTTCGAAGTTCATCAACATGACTTTCATTTATACAGATGGCTCTAAGACCAATGACGGGGTCGGGTGTTCCTTTATTGTCGGGGCACAAAGTTTCCAATACCGGCTCCATGGCCATTGTTCGGTCTTCACAGCTGAGCTCTTTGCCCTCTACCAGGCTGTTCTTTACATCTGCCGCCACCGACATTCTGCTTATGTCATATGCTCAGATTCCCTGAGCGCCATCCAGAGCCTCAGTGTTCCGTACCCGGTTCACCCTTTCGTACACCGGATCCAACGCTCTCTCCAGCAGCTGGTGGACGTCGGTACGCCGGTTAGCTTTATGTGGGTTCCTGGCCATGTCGGTATCCCTGGGAACGAAGCTGCAGATGCCGCGGCCAAGGCTGCGGTCCTCCAGCCTCGGACAGCTTCTTGTTGTGTCCCTTCGTCCGATTTTAGCAGGGTCATTTGTCGGCGCGTCGTGTCGCTGTGGCATGCCGATTGGGCTGCACTTACCGACAACAAGCTTCGGGCCTTAAAACCTCTTCCCGTGGCTTGGACGTCCTCCTCACGCCCTTCTCGGCGGGAGGAGGTCGTTTTAGCAAGGTTAAGAATTGGACACTGCCGGTTCAGCCATCGCCATCTGCTGACGGCTGCGCCGGCGCCGTTCTGCCCATGTGGGCACTTGCTGACGGTTAGGCACATTTTAATGTCCTGTCCAGATCTTACCACACTGCGCCTCGATCTTAACCTGCCTAATACTTTCGATGCCATTTTAGCGGATGACCCACGAGCAGCTGCTCGTGTTCTTTGTTTTATCAATTTGACAAACCTCGCTAAGGACATTTGATGATGTTTTTTAATCCTCTGCCTGTCCGTCTGTCTTTTATTGTGTTTTCCCTTTTAGTTGTTGTTGTCAACTTGTGCCTCGCGGTGCATTTTTAGAGTAGTCAGGGCGCTAATGACCATTGAAGTTGTGCGCCCTAAAACCACAAAAAAAAAAAAAAAAAAGACGTCCTAGTGAAGGTGGTTTGCCATTGCCTTCCTCCGACCGTAATGGGGATGAATGATGATAAAGACGACACAGTCATCACGAGGCAGGAAAAATCCCTGACCCGGTCGGGAATCGAACCCGGGACCCCGTGCGCGGGAAGCGAAAACACTACCGCAAGACCACGAGCTGCGGACCAGGTCAGAGGAGGGAGCGTTATGATTTGGGGAATGTTTTCATGGCATTCCCTGGGTGATCTTGTCATTCTGGAAGGTCCATGGAGCAATATAAGTATGCGTCTATTCTTGGGGACTACGTGCACCCATCCATGCAGTCTGTTTTTTCCGTGGCACAGTGGTATCTACCAGAAGGGTATGCAATGTGCCACATGGCTGGAAGTGTACGGGCCCGGTTCTAAAAGCACCAGGACGACTTTACAGCACTTCCCTGACACCAAACTCTGCAGATGAAAACCGAGTCGAGAATCCGTGGGACCACGTCGATCACGCTGCTCGTGCCATGGCTCCTCTCAACTGTAAATCTAGCGCAGCTGGCTACGGCACTGGAATCAGCATGCCTTCACATCCCTGTCGATATTTTCCTGAAACTCATTCACTCTCTCCCTGAATGTCCGCTCTGCAAAGGGTGGTAATTCAACCTTTTGACTTGTGAGTTTATTCCTTGTTCGGGAACACAAATTTTCAGTAACTTGTTAACAACCACAAAAAGTTCAACTGGTGAAAAATGCAGTTCACTAGAACCCTAAAGGATTTATTGATTTCAAAGTCGTTCTATTCGAAGGCTGAATTCCCTGTAAGAACAAGTTGACGTATATGTTATTAATAGTACAAAATATAGTAAGGGCTCCGTCAAATCTTCAGTGTAAAAGTGCTATCTGTTTTAATAAGAGATGTAAGCAGCTTCCTGTTTCATGATACGTATCCACAATAGCCTAAGAATAGTCTTATGAACTTCAGCGCGTATACCTCTATATGTCTGTTACAAGTTTGGTATTATCGAACAAATGAAAGGTTTCAGGTTTTTTACTTATTTTACATCTACATGGATACTCCGCAAAACACATTTAAGTTCCTGGCAGAGGGTTCATCGAACCACCTTTACAATTATCTATTATTCCAATCTCGTATAGCGCGCGGAAAGAACGAACACCTATGTCTTTCCGTATGAGTTCTGACTTCCCTTATTTTATCGTGGTGATGGTTTCTCCCTATGTCGGTCTGTGTCAACAAAATATTTCGCATTCGGAGGAGAAAGTTGGTGATTCGAATTTCGTGAGAAGAATCCGTCGCAACGAAAGACGCCTTTCTTTTAATGATGTCCAGTCCAAATCCTGTATCATTTCTGTGACACTCTCTCATATTTCGCGATAATACAAAACGTGCGGCCCTTCTTTGAACTTTTTCGATGTACTCCGTCAGTCCTATCTAGTAAGGATCCCACACCGCGCAGCAGTATTCTAAAAGAGGACTGACAAGCGAAGTGTAGTCAGTGTCCTTAGTAGATCCGTTACATTTTCTAAGTGTCCTCCCAATTAAACGCAGTCTTTGGTTAGCCTTCCCCACAACACTTTCTGTGTGTTCCTTCCAATTTAAGGAGTTCGTAACTGTAATACCTAGGTATTTAGTAGAATTTACGGCTTTTAGATTATAACCGAAGTTTAACGAATTCCTTTTAGCACTCATGTGGAAGACGTCACACTTTTCGTTATTTTGGGTCAACTGCCACTTTTCACACCATTCACTTACCTTTTCTAAATCGTTTTGCAATTTGTTTTGATCTTCTGATTACTTTATTAGTTGATAAACGACAGCGTCATCTGTAAACAACCTGAGACGGCTGCTCAGATTGTCTCCCAAATCTTTTATATAGATAAGGAACAGCAAAGGGCCTATAACACTACCTTGGGGAACTCCAGAAATCACTTCTGTTTTACTCTGACTTTCCGTCAATTACTACGAACTGTGACCTCTGATAGTAAATCACAAATACTGTCACATAACTGAGACGATATTCGATAAGCACGCAATTTCACTACTATAAGCCGCTTGTTTGGTACAATATCAAAAACCTTCCGGAAATCCAAAAATACGGAATCGATCTGAAATCCCTTGTCAATAGCACTCAACACTTCATGTGAATGAAGAGCTAGTTGTGTTTCACAGGAACGATGTTTTCTAAACGCATGTTGACTGTGTGTCAGTAGATAGTTTTCTTCGAGGGAATTCATCATGTTTGAACACAATATGTGATCCAAAATCCTGCTGCATATCGACGTTAATGATATGGGCCTGTAATTTAGTGGATTACTCTTGCTACCTTTCTTGAATATTGGTGTGACCTGTGCAACTTTCCAGTCTTTGGGTACGGATCTTTCGTCGAGCGAACGGTTGTATATGATTAGGTATGGAGCTAATGCATCAGCATACTCCAAAAGGAACCTAATTGGTATCCATTCTGGACTAGAGGACTTGTTTTTATTAAGTGAGTTAAGTTGCTTCACTACTACGAGGATATTTACTTCTACGTTACACATGTTGCCACCTGTTCTTGATTTGAATTCTGGAGTATTTACTTCGTCTTCTTTTGGGAAGGTATTTATTCTACAACCTAGGAACAATTTCACTCAGGGTTAGAACATTAGCGTTTCCATTTTTGTAAATATGTATTACATGTTCCTGTGTTATGAGATGTTCTACATCCTTGACGATTTTCTCACTATGTATGTATGGACAGATATATCAAATCTAACAGACGTTTTCATGTGTACAACATAACACTATTAAACTGCAAAGAACGAAAACATATTTTACTCTCGAGTCACAGCACATCAAAAACTGCAATTGATTGTTTTTAACGACTCTCGTTTGGTAACGTTTAGATTCTTGTACTTAATCTACGCTCTTGCCTTGCAGCACATAAGAACGTACGGTTGTTCATGACGCACGGCGGCATCAACAGCATTCAAGAGGCGCTGTACCACGGCGTTCCACTCATAGGATTCCCTGTGTTTGGAGACCAGAACTGCAACATGAACCGCGTGGAATGGATCGGACTTGGAATCAAAATACCAGTCTCAAACGTGTCCGTGGAATCACTTACTTGGGCAATAAAAGAAGTCTTGGAAGTGCCAAGGTATGAATGTCATTCTTTGCAATTTAATTCCACATTCTACATCCTCAGCTTGCATTTTTCTGCGATTAGCATAAAAATGCTTACTTAGTGAAGTATTTTGTGGTTAAATAATTCAGGGTCATAACGGACATCACGTAAAATGTAAACACCGAATTTAATTGCCAATGACTTCAGATGTCGGAAGTATGTATACTCTTACCAAATGCAAAAAAGGCCTTAACAGTATTTGAGTGTTGCACTCATAATATGGTCATGAGCTATAGTCTGAAACGAATCTGATCACTAGGAAATGTTGCACAAGACAGATATAAGCTGCAAAGGATCTACACTCCATTGAGTGTTGCATTGCGAAGTCCACCTATAAATTTCACAAAAAAATTTAAAAAATTCATGAAGTCGTAGATATATCTCGACCTACCTTCATTATTCAGATTTGCAAGTGGCACTTGAAAAGGTTAGTCTCAGAAAATTTTCAACAACTTCATCGTTTCAACTTTTCTACTGTGCGTGAGTGAAAGATTCCATACGAACATGCGCGTGTTCATTTCTGAATAAATGGTATCGGCGACATCTCGATCCTCATTTTTTCTGATGGGTCTGATTCGCGATATCCAGAACGTGTGCCATTATACATCTGGAAACCTCATCAGTACGGTATGTTCAGCATCCGTAACATATTGTGTGGCTTTTTGTACGGCATTTGTGGGACATTACCTAGAATTTACCTAGGTTTCAATCGGGATAACACAACCTTCTTCAGAATAACAGTAACGGCCGTTTGTCCGTAGTGGACATCGTCAAGCTAAAACTACAAATCCATGAATTATCGTCAGACTATAAAACTTATCTGGAACTGCTTCGGCCCCACTACGCGACCGCGATGCGGCAGACAAGAGTGCTGTACTGGAACTGACCATAGCGTCATGAGGCCCGCCTAGGCGGACACAATACTTTGCGCCTGCGCATAAACTGTTTGTAGTTACTTGTTGCGACAAGACGTAAACTTAACTCCTGACGTTGAATTTACTAGTAAAGTGAAATAAAAGGTATAGCTGAGGAAAAGGGCGTATGTATTAACCTGTGCAGAACGTACATAGATCGACTGTCTTAACACTTATAAAGTATTCATTGGTCATGATATGAGGAAGAAATCATGTGCTTACAAGGTATGACCTATCGAGGAAAATTTTTGTGCTTAAGCACGAAGTTTAATCACCTAAAAAGAACTTAGGAGTGGGAAGGATAATATAAAGCCAACATCGTCATTATTACGACTAGGTCTAGAAATTTTTGAGACGTAATTGTTAAGCACTTACTTAGCTGTGGTTACAACGCATGAACGTCCTACTGACTTAGCACACAAATGGTCATTATTGAACTTATGAACAAGTCTATATCTAATCTGTAACATACGGCAAAACGGGCCATATAAAATAGATGGTCATTATTCAAGATTAGTATATTTGACCTGAAATGGCCTAGAATCAAGTCAGTAAGACGTTCATGCGTTGTAACCATAGCTAAGCAAGTGCTTAACAATTACGTCTCAAAACTTTTTCTAGACCTAGTCGTAATAATGACGATGTTGGCTTTATATTATCCTTCCCACTCCTAAGTTATTTTTAGGTGATTAAACTTCGTGCTTAAGCACAAAAATTTTCCTCGATAGGTCATACCTTGTAAGCACATGATTTCTTCCTCATATCATGACCAATGAATACTTTATAAGTGTTAAGACAGTCGATCTGCCGGCCGGTGTGACCGTGCGGTTCTAAGCGCTTCAGTTTGGAACCGCGTGACCGCTACGGTCGCAGGTTCGAATCCTGCCTCGGGCATGGATGTGTGTGATGTTCTTAGGTTAGTTAGGTTTAAGTAGTTCTAAGTTCTAGGGGACTGATGACCTGAGTAGTTGAGTCCCATAGTGCTCAGAGCCATTTGAACCATTTTTGAACAGTCGATCTATGTACGTTCCGCACAGGTTAATATGTACGCCCTTTTCCTCAGCTATACCTTTTATTTCACTTTACTAGTAAATTCAACGTCAGGAGTTAAGTTCACGCCTTGTCGCAACAAGTAACTATCAAACAGTTTATGCGCAGACGCAAGGTATTTTGTCCGCCCAGGCATGCCTCATGACACTACGGTCAGTTCCAGTACAGTACTCGTGTCTGCCGCATCGCGGTCGCGTAGTGGGGCCGAGGCAGTTCCAGATAATTTTTATAGTCTGACGATAATTCACGGATTTGTAGTTTTAGCTTCACGATGTCCACTATGGAAAGAAGGTAGTTACTGTTATTCTGAAGAAGGTTGGGTTATCCCTACTGAAACGTAGGTAAATTCTAGATAAACGGTGCAACTGAGGCTGTTGATTATTAAAATTAATATTTATACAGTTGCTGACAGGGCCACGAAATGTTGAAGTATTTATGGTTACTGTAATATACAGTACGGATATAGCTGCACTGCAATTCCTTTCCCTCTACGTCTCAAGACATGAGAGGGCAATTTCTGCATTCATAAAGCAACTCGGAAACAGCAGAGATTGCGCAATTAATGGCATCTAATATATTATGTGACCATCACGTTTCGTGGATTCATTGAGATTTTTGATGAGTTTCCAAGGTAGATGTTGACAGCGAGTAGAGCAGTCTCTCTATATGGAACAGTTATTGAAGGTGCTGGCCTTCCTGAAACAGGCCTTCAGAGTGAATTCCAGCCATCGTCAACACGCCTGGGATAGAACCCGTACAAAATAACATGCCCCACAAAAAGGCATACCCATTCTCAGCGTTGTGCTAGTCTATCCTTCTGTTCCAAAGGTTTGCTGTGGTCTCTTGAGCTGTGTGGTTCACCTGTTAGAAGCGGCCAGCTCAGTTGTTTGTGTGCTGATTTCCTTATTCGGCTCTCTAGTTAGGGAGTACTGAGTTACTGGTCGTACTGAGATAAACTGTTAATAGGCCTACAAACGTTTTCTGTCTTTCTGGCTGCTGCTTAGTTCTGCATATGCGTAGTCTGCAGCTTCTCATCTCAACTCAGTGCTATGGCCTCTGGGAGCAGACCGTCCACCACTACTACATCTACATCCATACTCCGCAAGCCACCTGACGGTGTGTGGCGGAGGGTACCTTGAGTACCTCTATCGGTTCTCCCTTCTATTCCAGTCTCGTATTGTTCGTGGAAAGGAGGATTGTCGGTATGCCTCTGTGTGGGCTCTAATCTCTCTGATTTTATCCTCATTGTCTCTTCGCGAGATATACGTAGGAGGGAGCAATATACTGCTTGACTCTTCGGTGAAGGTATGTTCTCGAACCTTTGACAAAAGCCCGTACCGAGTTACTGAGCGTCTCTCCTGCAGAGTCTTCCACTGGAGTTTATCTATCATCTCCGTAACGCTTTCGCGATTACTAAATGATCCTGTAACGAAGCGCGCTGCTCTCCGTTGGATCTTCTCTCTCTCTTCTATCAACCCTATCTGGTACGGATCCCACACTGCTGAGCAGTATTCAAGCAGTGGGCGAACAAGCGTACTGTAACCTACTTCCTTTGTTTTCGGATTGCATTTCCTTAGGATTCTTCCAATGAATCTGTCTGTCATCTGCTTTACCGACGATCAACATCATATGATCATTCCATTTTAAATGACTCCTAATGCGTACTCCCAGATAATTTATGGTATTAACTACTTCCAGTTGCTGACCTGCTATTTTGTAGCTAAATGATAAAGGATCTATCTTTCTGTGTATTCGCAGCACATTACACTTGTCTACATTGAGATTCAATTGCCATTCCCTGCACCATGCGTCAATTCGCTGCAGATCCTCCTGCATTTCAGTACAATTTTCCATTGTTACAACCTCTCGATACACCACAGCATCATCTGCAAAAAGCCTCAGTGAACTTCCGATGTCATCCACCAGGTCATTTATGTATATTGTGAATAGCAACGGTCCTATGACACTCCCCTGCGGCACGCCTGAAATCACTCTTACTTCGGAAGACCTCTCTCCATTGAGAATGACATGCTTCGTCCTGTTATCTAGGAACTCCTCAATCCAATCACACAATTGGTCTGATAGTCCATATGCTCTTACTTTGTTCATTAAACGACTGTGGGGAACTCTATCGAAAGCCTTGCGGAAGTCAAGAAACACGGCATCTACCTGGGAACCCGTGTCTACGGCCCCTCTGAGTCTCGTGGACGAATAGCGCGAGCTGGGTTTCACATGACCGTCTTTTTCGAAACCCATGCTGATTCCTACAGAGTAGATTTCTAGTCTCCAGAAAAGTCATTATACTCGAACACAATACGTGTTCCAAAATTCTACAACTGATCGACGTTAGAGATATAGGTCTATAGTTCTGCACATCTGTTCGACGTCCCTTCTTGAAAACGGGGATGACCTGTGCCCTTTTCCAATCCTTTGGAACGCTACGCTCTTCTAGAGACCTACGGTACACCGCTGCAAGAAGGGGGGCAAGTTCATTCGCGTACTCTGTGTAAAATTGAACTGGTATCCCATCAGGTCCTGAGGCCTTTCCTCTTTTGAGCGATTTTAATTGTTTCTCTATCCCTCTGTCGTCTATTTCGATATCTACCATTTTGTCATCTGTGCGACAATCTAGAGAAGGAACTACAGTGCAATCTTCCTCTGTGAAACAACTTTGGAAAAAGACATTTAGTATCTCGGCCTTTAGTCTGTCATCCTCTGTTTCAGTACCATTTTGGTCACAGAGTGTCTGGACATTTTGTTTTGATCCACCTACCGCTTTGACATAAGACCAAAATTTTTTAGGATTTTCTGCCAAGTCAGTACATAGAACTTTACTTTCGAATTCATTGAACGCCTCTCGCATAGCCCTCCTCACACTACATTTCGCTTCGCGTAATTTTTGTTTGTCTGCAAGGCTTTGGCTATATTTATGTTTGCTGTGAAGTTCCCTTTGCTTCCGCAGCAGTTTTCTAACTCGGTTGTTGTACCACGGTGGCTCTTTTCCATCTCTTACGATCTTGCTTGGCACATAATCATCTAACGCATAATGTACGACGGTTTTGAACTTTGTCCACTGATCCTCAACACTATCTGTACTTGAGACAAAACTTTTGTGTTGAGCCAACAGGTACTCTGAAATCTGCTTTTTGTCACTTTTTCTAAACAGAGAAATCTTCCTACCCTTTTTAATATTCCTATTTACGGCTGAAATCATCGATGCCGTAACCGCTTTATGATCGCTGATTCCCTGTTCTGCGTGAAGTTTTTCAAATATTTCGGGTCTGTTTGTCACCAGAAGTGCTAATATGTTATCGCCACGAGTCGGTTCTCTGTTTAACTGCTCAAGGTAGTTTTCAGATAAAGCACTTAAAAAAATTTCACTGGATTCTTTGTCCCTGCCACCCGTTATGAACGTTTGAGTCTCCCAGTCTATATCCGGCAAATTAAAATCTCCACCCAGAACTATAACATGGTGGGGAAATCTACTCGAAATATTTTCCAAATTATCCTTCAGGTGCTCAGCCACAACAGCTGCTGAGCCAGGGGGCCTATAGAGACATCCAATTACCACGTCTGAGCCTGCTTTAACCGTGACCTTCACCCAAATCACTTCACATTTCGGATCTCTGTCAATTTCCTTCGATACTATTGCACTTCTTATCGCTATAAACACGCCTCCCCCTTCACTGTCCAGCCTGTCTCTGCGGTATACATTCCAATCTGAGTTTAGGATTTCATTACTGTTTACGTCTGGTTTCAGCCAACTTTCTGTCCCTAGTACTATATGGGCGTTGTGACCGTTTATTAATGAGAGCAGTTCTGGGACCTTTCTATAGACGCTCCTGCAGTTTACTATTAGCACATTAATATTGTTATTCCCTGTTGCATTTTGCCTAATCCTACCTTGCCGCGTCTCAGGAGGCGTCTTGTCGGGCCTAGGGAGGGGATTCTCTAACCTAAAAAACCCTCATGTGCACTCCACACGTACTCCGCTACCCTTGTAGCCGCTTCCGGCGTGTAGTGCACGCCTGACCTATTCAGGGGGACCCTACATTTCTCCACCCGATAGCGGAGGTCGAGAAATTTGCACCCCAGATCTCTGCAGAATCGTCTGAGCCTCTGGTTTAAGCCTTCCACTCGGCTCCAAACCAGAGGACCGCGATCGGTTCTGGGAACGATACTACAAATAGTTAGCTCTGATTCTACCCCGCGAGCGAGGCTTTCCGCCTTCACCAATTCCGCCAACCGCCTGTACGAACTGAGGATGACCTCTGAATCCAGACGGCAGGAGTCATTGGTGCCGACATGAGCAACAATTTGCAACTATTGTCCCCTCCCATAACACCTCATCTGTGCAGTTAAGAGCCAAGTTACTTCGTGCGCAGTCTATACGTAGTTTGCTGGACTAGTCACCTGAACGACACCATCGCCGCCTCGTACATGCCTATCAACTCAGCAGTGGGGATGAGGGCTGTCACCCAGCGTATGGCACAACAAAAGATTGGAAGGTCCACCCTAATGGTTTCAAGTCTATTAAGAATCATCCGTAGTGACGCACACAGTATTTACATAAACGTCGAAATTCTATTTTGCGTGAACCGATTTGCCAATATAACTTCTGATTGGTCATGTTAATACTCAAATATCAATTCTGAAAATGCCAGTTTGCCCGTCCGATATCAGATCACAAAATCTAAATTCTGTCCACGTAAACACCCTACTGCATTCGTTGTTGCTGGATTTTTCTTTATTTTATTTCATTGTCCTCTGTGTTAGCTTTCCTTAATTGCTGTATGATTTCTAGCAGAAGTGTCATAGACATTAACACAACATTTAAGTAAGTAAATGACTAAATAGTCATCATAGTTTAATAAACTAGAATTATTATTTATATTAAGTGTTGTTAAGGACATCAACATCCGAAGGAAGTTTGTTGCATTTTAACGAGCTTCTGTAGTAGACAGTGTGATTCCTTCCTGTGTCCAGGCCAGACTAGGTATATGTGGTTAGCGTTCTGGAATTACCCACAGTCACAGTATGGTGATGGTATGACGTGTATTCCATTGAGCTGTTCTGGTAGCAACTGTAGTTGGATTTCACTTCAACGATGGTCATCATAAACTGGCTCTTGTTGTATTTGAAAGCGAAGTTACGTCTCATATCATACATTTCAGAGTACCACTGTAGTTCGGTAAACGTGGGTGGATTAACCTGCACCGAACATTCTTGAGCAGATCTTCGGTTCCCACAGCTTGTTCCAATCGCTTCTGCCCATGTCTGTGAATACAGTAATCACGGTTGTAGCTCCATCAGCACAGACAGACATTCTACAATGACGATATCAACAAAGTTCTCTCTCGTCAGGAGAAACGTCTTCGTCGCCAGGGTAACCACGTTGAGAAATAAATATGTATAAATATGTAAAAATAACATCCGTTTTATTTAACAAGCTGTAAGAGTTTTCGCATAAAAAATTAGGAGGAATTACTTTTCACCACATCCTTGTACAACAATAAATACCACTCACATGACCTTCCTATTGTCAGAAATTTCATTTATTTCTAATTTTTTCAACTGCAATTTCGTCTCTAATTGGCATATTTTTCTTGCTCTATTCTGTCCCATGACAAGTTCGATAATTTTTGCTAATAGGCACCATACATCGGACGTAAAGAGCAAAACTAACAGGAAGTATGCCATTCAGTTTTCTCAACGATTCACGTACCCATTTTTTTCTATGTTGTCGTCGTTTTTAGACATCTTGCCTTCTTGAAATCACGATTCTAAATGAAATACTGGTCTGACTGTTGATGATGTGATAGTGGCTTTAGTATACTGAAGAATTAACATTTCGTATTGTTAGTAAATAATGAAAGTGCTGAGGCCACTTATGTATTGTCTGTGTCAGGAAATATTACACACGAGGGCTTGAAAGCGGAGATTTACGGACAGAACCAGCCAGAGAAAGCCCTTCCCTCGTTCCGAGGGACGAGTTCCCAAACTACCTGATGGTGTACGAAAAACACTGGTAAATACTGCTGTCCATATACGCGGTCAAGTCACATCAGTGTGACCACCGCCTACATTCGATGCCGGTACGCGGAAAACTACGCAGTCGTAGTCGTAACACGGATACCGAGCGATTTATCTGACGTCCAAAAGGGCATCATTAGCTATCGGGTCAAGGGTGGGAGCATTTCCGAAACAGCTAAGTTTTTAAACTGTTCGGGTTCCGCCGTGGTCGAAGTATACGATGCATCGTGAATGGCAAAATGCCGCTATCCAAAACTAGCACCGACGTAGCTGTGGTGCACCAAAGGGTTGAACGATGGCAGCGAAGATACGTACGGGTGAATAGGTGTGCAGCTGTTGAGAAACTGACCACCCAGATGAACCAAGGAGTACTAACAGTGGTTCAAATGGCTCTGAGCACTATGCGAGTTAACTTCTGAGGTCATCAGTCGCCTAGAACTTAGAACTAATTAAACCTAACTAACCTAAGGACATCACACACATCCATGCCCGAGGCTGGATTCGAACCTGCGAACGTAGCGGTCGCTCGGTTCCAGACTGTAGCGCCCAGAACCGCACGGCCACTCCGGCCGGCCGTGTGCCATTATCCATCAGGAAACCTCGTCAGTACGTATGTTCAGCAACCGTAACATATTGTGTGGTTTTTTGTACGGCATTTATGGGACTCAATTTAAATAATTAACAGCCTCAGTTGAACCGTTTACCTAGAATTTACCTACGTTTCAGTCGGGATAACACAACCTTCTTCAGAATAACAGTAACTACCATTTGGACTTAGTGGACATCGTCAAGCAAAAACTACAATTCCATAAATTATCGTCAGACTATAAAACTTATGTGGAACTGCCTCGGCCCCACTTCGCGACCGCGATGCGGCAGCCACTAGTGCTGTACTGGAACTGACCGTAGCGTCATGAGGCCCGCCTAGGCGGACACAATACCTTGCGCCTGCACGTAAACTGTGTGATAGTTACTTGTTGTGACAAGGCGCGAACTTAACTCCTGACCTTGAATTTACTAGTAAAGTGAAATAAAAGGTATAGCTGAGGAAAAGGGCGTATATGTTAACCTGTGCAAAACGTACGTAGATCGACTGTCTTAACGTATATGAAGTATTCGTTGGTCATATTATGAGGAAGAAATCATGTGCTTACAAGGTATGGCCTATCCAGAAAATTTTTGTGCTTAAGCACGAAGTTTCATCACCTAAAAAGAACTTAGGAGTGGGAAGGATAATAAAAAGCCAACATCGTCATTATTACGACTAGATCTAGAAATTTTTAAGGCGTAATTGTTAAGCACTTGCTTATCTATGGTTACAATGCATGAACGTCCTATTGACTTAATACACAAATGGACATGATTGAACTTATGAATAAGTCTATATCTAATCTGTAACATACGGCAATACGGGCCATATAAAATAGATGGTCCTTATTCGAGGTTAGTATATTTGACCTGAAATGGTCTAGAATCAAGTCAATAGGACGTTCATGCGTTGTAAGCATTTGTAGTTTTAGCTTGACGATGTCTACTATGGAAAGACGGTAGTTACTGTTATTCTGAAGAAGGTTGGGTTATCCCTACTGAAACGTAGGTAAATTCTAGGTAAACGGTGCAACTGAGGCTGTTGATTATTAAAATTAATATTTATACAGTTGCTGACAGGGCCACGAAATGTTGAATTATTTATGGGACTGTTTCATTTTGGTTACTGTAATATACAGTACGGATATAGCTGCACTGCAATTCCTTTCCCTCTACGTCTCAAGACATGAGGGCAATTTCTGCATTCATAAAGCAACTCGGAAACAGCAGAGATGGCGTAATTAATGGCATCTAATGTATTATGTGACCATCACGTTTCATGGATTCATTGAGATTTTTTTTTAGCTTCCAAGGTACATGTTGACAGCGAGTACAGCAGTCTCCATATAGCGAACAGTCATTGAAGGTGCTGGCCTTCCTGAAACAGGTCTTCAGAGTGAATTTCAGCCATCATCAACACGCCTTAGATAGAACCCTTACAAAATAACATGCCCCACAGAAAGGAATACTCGTTCTCAGCGCTGTGCGAGACTATCCTTCCTTCCGAAGGTTTGCTGTGGTCTCTTCAGCAGTGTGGTTAGCCCATTAGAAACGGCCAATTCAGTTGTTTGTGTGCTGAATTCCTTATTCGGCTCTGTACTTCGGGAGTACTGAGTTATTGGTCGTACTGGCATAAACTCTTAATACAATCGTTTGCTGTCTTTGTGGCTGCGGCTTAGAAGTTCTGCATATGCTTAGTCTACAGCTTTTCATCTCCACTCAGTGCTGTGGCCTCTGGGAGCATACCCTCCACCACAACTATTGTCCCCTCCCATAGCACCCCATCTCTGCAGTTAAGAGCCAGGTTACTTCATTCACAGTCTTTGCGTAGTTTGAACAAAAGGTTCTCGGTTTTCGAATAAAATCCTCGAGCTTTCGATGACCGCCTCCGCCACCGTCGTCAGTTCACTGACTGCCGGGGCTGCTACCGTTTCTCGCTTATGTAGGCATGATGAGATCAGCAGCAGCCAATCAGATAGACCTACTGTGGCGCGTGCGTGTAAGTCGACCCGGGCAGCTAGCGGAGCTATTACCCGTCGCAGCACCGGTATTCAGGTGGCGCCAGGGGCAGGAGCCACGTTTGAAACTGCCGCTCCCGTGTCGCGCATATGTCTTTGCCTTCTTTCGATGTCCAACGACCGCCCCCATGCCCTGCTGAGTGTGTACCCCTGGTCTCTGTTGAAATGGTTGTTGTTTAAACGAATCTCGGCCGCTTTCTTTACAACGGAGTCCCAGTATGTAGATGCATGAACAAACACTTTTGTATTTTCGAATTGTATTTTATGTCCGTTTTCTAGGCAATGTTCTGCTATGGCCGACTTGTCAAGCCCCGTTTGTTTTATATGGCGCTTGTGCTCAGTACAACGCTCCGCAACCGTGCGAATTGTTTATCCGATATACAAGCTGCCACATTCACAGGGTACAACATACACTCCGGACACTCGAAGAGCGATGTCGTCTTTAACAGGGCGCAACATATCTCGTATCTTGGGGGCGGGCCGGAACACTGGTCTTAGCCCAAGTTTTCTGCAGCAGACGTCCTAACTTGATGCTAGTTGCTCCACAGTGCGGTAGGAATGCAGTCCGTTTGGCCTCTTCTACTGATTCACCAGGTGTCTTTCGTCGGCGGCATGTATATCGGTCAAGCAATTCGCACGGTTGCGGAGCGTTGTTCTGAGCACAAGCGCCATATAAAACAAACGGAGCTTGACAAGTCGGCCAATGCGGAGCATTGCCTAGAAAACGGACATAAAATACAGTTCGAAAATACAAAAGTGTTGGCTCATGCGTCTACATACTGGGACTCCGTTGTAAAGGAAGCGGCCGAGATTCGTTTAAACAACAACAGTTTCAACACAGACCAGGGGTACCCACTCAGCAGGGCATGGGGGCGGGCGTTGGACATCGAAAGAAAGCAAAGACTGATGCGCGACACGGGAGCGGCAGTTTCAAAGGTGGCGCCTGCCCCTGGCGCCACCTGACGTCACCGGTGCTGCGACGGGCAATAGCTCCGCCAGCTGCCCGGGTCGACTTACACGCACGCGCCACAGTAGGTCTATCTGATTGGCTGCTGCTGATGTCATCATGCCTATATAAGCGAGAAACGGTAGCAGCCCCGGCAGTCAGTGAACTGACGACGGTGGCGGAGGCGGTCATCGAAAGCTCGAGGATTTTATTCGAATTGACGCGGCTTTAAAACCAAGAAAGTTTTATTCATGTATGCCGTTTCGAAAGACTGAGGACACACATGCCTAGTTTGCTGGACTAGTCATCTGAACGACACCATCGCCTTCCAGTATATCCACCATCAACTCAGCACTGGGGATGAGGGCTGTCACCCAGCGTATGGCACAACAAAAAATGTTAGAAGGTCCACCCTAATGGTTTCAAGTCTATTAAGAATCATCCATAATGACACACACAGTATTTTCATGAACTTCGAAATTCTATTTTGCGTGAACCGATTTCCCAATATAACTTCTGATTGGTCATGTGAAGACTCCAATATTCTGAAGATGCCAGTTTGCCAGTCCGATTTGAGATCACAAAATCTAAATTATGTGTAAACACCCTACTGCATTCGTTGTGACTGAATTTTTCTTTATTCTATTTCATTGGACACTGTTACCTATCCTTTAATTGCCGTTTGATTTATAGCAGAAGTGTCAATGATATTAACACAACATTTAAGTAAATACAAGGACTAAATAGTCATCGTAGTTTAACGAACTAGAATTATTATTTATGTTCAGTGTTAAGAATATCAACATACGAAGGAAGTTTGTTTCATTTTAGCGAGCTTCTGTAGTAGAGAGTCTGATTCCTTCCTGTGTCTACGGCAGACTAGGTATATGTGGTCAGCGTTCTGGAACCCACAGTCACAGTATGGTGATGGAATGACGTGAAATCTATTGAGCTATTGTGGTAGCACCTGTAGTTGGATTTCACTTTGACGATGGTCATCATAAACTGCGTCTTGTACTACTTGAAAGCGAAGTTACGTTCATGTCCTACATTTCAGCGTACCACTGTAGTTCGGTAAACGTGTGCTCCCTGCCGCCGTTGGATAAGCAGCTGCAGCAGCAAGTCGTATACTCCTAGCTCACTCATTTGTTACATAGTTTAATTCTTAATTTCTTTGCGTGTTTTTGGTACTTGCATTGTTTAATTCATAAATTTCGGGCGTATTATAGTATTTGAGAGTTGTAGCATCGCGTTTTAGTACCTGAATAGTGTAAATTCGCGTAGTCGTCTGTCATCTGTTTTTGTTTTGAACGGCCAGTGTCGGTTGGTCACAGTCAGTGTGCTCCCTGCCGCCGTTGGATAAGCAGCTGCAGCAGCAAGTCGTATACTCCTAGCTCACTCATTTGTTACATACTTTAATTCTTAATTTCTTTGCGTGTTTTTGGTACTTGCATTGTTTAATTCATAAATTTCGGGCGTATTATAGTATTTGAGAGTTGTAGCATCACGTTTTAGTACTCGAATAGTGTTAAATCGCGTAGTCTCCTTCCGCCGCCGAGCAGTGTGTCAGCAGTGCACAAGTGGCAGCATTACTGCATTTACTAGGCAATCTTGTATTTTAATAACCGCTTCAATTTTGTGTCGTTTTGTCTGCGCTCTCTGTAGATTAGTTCAGACGTTCTTTGCACAAGTTTTTAGCATGGATAGGGACTGCAACTGCTGTGTTCGGATGCAGGCTGAGTTGGCATCCCTTCGCTCCCAGCTTCAGGCAGTGTTGGCTTCGGTCACACAGCTTGAGGCTGTTGCCAATGGGCATCACTGTGGGGGTCCGGATGGGGGTTTGTCGGGAACGGCCAGCTCGTCCCACGCATCCCCCGATCGGACTACGACTGTGGTTGCAAGGGATACTGCCCGCATTGAGGCTGATCCCTCACCTGTGGTAGAGTGGGAGGTCGTCTCAAGGTGTGGCAGGGGGCGAAAGACATTCCGG
This sequence comes from Schistocerca cancellata, assembly GCF_023864275.1. Taxonomy (NCBI): domain Eukaryota; kingdom Metazoa; phylum Arthropoda; class Insecta; order Orthoptera; family Acrididae; genus Schistocerca; species Schistocerca cancellata. The sequence goes on along the minus strand of NC_064634.1, from coordinate 139,275,295 downwards.
AGGGCTGAACGGAAGGCCTCTCCAGTTTGTCTGACGAACCGGTTTCAGGCTCTGTCTCAGGCTGATACTGATCTTCAGCCTGACATGGCTGCTTGTCCTGTTCCAGAGGTTGCCCCTCAGTCTGCAAGATCCGGGCAGTCGCAGAGGGTGGGCTTACTGGTAGTTGGGAGCTCCAACGTCAGGCGCGTAATGGGGCCCCTTAGGGATATGGCAGCAAGGGAGGGGAAGAAAACCAAAGTGCACTCCGTGTGCATACCGGGGGGAGTCATTCCAGATGTGGAAAGGGTCCTTCCGGATGCCATGAAGGGTACAGGGTGCACCCATCTGCAGGTGGTCGCTCATGTCGGCACCAATGATGTGTGTCGCTATGGATCGGAGGAAATCCTCTCTGGCTTCCGGCGGCTATCTGATTTGGTGAAGACTGCCAGTCTCGCTAGCGGGATGAAAGCAGAGCTCACCATCTGCAGCATCGTCGACAGGACTGACTGCGGACCTTTGGTACAGAGCCGAGTGGAGGGTCTGAATCAGAGGTTGAGACGGTTCTGCGACCATGTGGGCTGCAGATTCCTCGACTTGCGCCATAGGGTGGTGGGGTTTCGGGTTCCGCTGGATAGGTCAGGAGTCCACTACACGCAACAAGCGGCTACACGGGTAGCAGGGGTTGTGTGGCGTGGGCTGGGCGGTTTTTTAGGTTAGATGGCCTCGGGCAAGTGCAGAAAGGGCAACAGCCTCAACGGGTGCGGGGCAAAGTCAGGACATGCGGGGACCAAGCAGCAATCGGTATTGTAATTGTAAACTGTCGAAGCTGCGTTGGTAAAGTACCGGAACTTCAAGCGCTGATAGAAAGCACCGAAGCTGAAATCGTTATAGGTACAGAAAGCTGGCTGAAGGCAGAGATAAATTCTGCCGAAATTTTTACAAAGGCACAGACGGTGTTTAGAAAGGATAGATTGCATGCAACCGGTGGTGGAGTGTTCGTTGCTGTTAGTAGTAGTTTATCCTGTAGTGAAGTAGAAGTGGATAGTTCCTGTGAATTATTATGGGTGGAGGTTACACTCAACAAACGAGCTAGGTTAATAATTGGCTCCTTTTACCGACCCCCCGACTCAGCAGCATTAGTGGCAGAACAGCTGAGAGAAAATCTGGGATACATTTCACATAACTTTTCTCAGCATGTTATATTCTTAGGTGGAGATTTCAATTTACCAGATATAGACTGGGACACTCAGATGTTTAGGACGGGTGGTAGGGACAGAGCATCGAGTGACATTATACTGAGTGCACTATCCGAAAATTACCTCGAGCAATTAAACAGAGAACCGACTCGTGGAGATAACATCTTGGACCTACTGATAACAAACAGACCCGAACTTTTCGACTCTGTAAGCGCAGAACAGGGAATCAGTGATCATAAGGCCGTTGCAGCATCCCTGAATATGGAAGTTAATAGGAATATAAAAAAAGGGAGGAAGGTTTATCTGTTTAGCAAGAGTAATAGAAGGCAGATTTCAGACTACCTAACAGATCAAAACGAAAATTTCTGTTCCGACACTGACAATGTTGAGTGTTTATGGAAAAAGTTCAAGGCAACCGTTAAATGCGTTTTAGACAGGTACGTGCCGAGCAAAACTGTGAGGGACGGGAAAAACCCACCGTGGTACAACAACAAAGTTAGGAAACTACTGCGAAAGCAAAGAGAGCTTCACTCCAAGTTTAAACGCAGCCAAAACCTCTCAGACAAACAGAAGCTAAACGATGTCAAAGTTAGCGTAAGGAGGGCTATGCGTGAAGCGTTCAGTGAATTCGAAAGTAAAATACTAGGTACCGACTTGACAGAAAATCCTAGGAAGTTCTGGTCTTACGTTAAATCAGTAAGTGGCTCGAAACATCATGTCCAGACACTCCGGGATGATGATGGCATTGAAACAGAGGATGACAAGCGTAAAGCTGAAATACTAAACACCTTTTTCCAAAGCTGTTTCACAGAGGAAGACCGCACTGCAGTTCCTTCTCTAAATCCTCGCACCAACGAAAAAATGGCTGACATTGAAATAAGTGTCCAAGGAATAGAAAAGCAACTGGAATCACTCAACAGAGGAAAGTCCACTGGACCTGACGGGATACCAATTCGATTCTACACAGAGTACGCGAAAGAACTTGCCCCCCTTCTAACAGCCGTGTACCGCAAGTCTCTAGAGGAACAGAAGGTTCCAAATGATTGGAAAAGAGCACAGGTAGTCCCAGTCTTCAAGAAGGGTCGTCGAGCAGATGCGCAAAACTATAGACCTATCTCTCTGACGTCGATCTGTTGTAGAATTTTAGAACATGTCTTTTGCTCGAGTATCATGTCGTTTTTGGAAACTCAGAATCTACTATGTAGGAATCAACATGGATTCCGGAAACAGCGATCGTGTGAATCCCAACTCGCTTTATTTGTTCATGAAACCCAGAAAATATTGGATACAGGCTCCCAGGTAGATGCCATTTTCCTTGACTTCCGGAAGGCGTTCGATACAGTTCCGCACTGTCGCCTGATAAACAAAGTAAGAGCCTACGGAATATCAGACCAGCTGTGTGGCTGGATTGAAGAGTTTTTAGCAAACAGAACACAGCATGTTGTTCTCAATGGAGAGACATCTACAGACGTTAAAGTAACCTCTGGCGTGCCACAGGGGAGTGTTATGGGACCATTGCTTTTCACAATATATATAAATGACCTAGTAGATAGTGTCGGAAGTTCCATGCGGCTTTTCGCGGATGATGCTGTAGTATACAGAGAAGTTGCAGCATTAGAAAATTGTAGCGAAATGCAGGAAGATCTGCAGCGGATAGGCACTTGGTGCAGGGAGTGGCAACTGACCCTTAACATAGACAAATGTAATGTATTGCGAATACATAGAAAGAAGGATCCTTTATTGTATGATTATATGACAGCGGAACAAACACTGGTAGCAGTTACTTCTGTAAAATATCTGGGAGTATGCGTGCGGAACGATTTGAAGTGGAATGATCATATAAAATTAATTGTTGGTAAGGCGGGTACCAGGTTGAGATTCATTGGGAGAGTCCTTAGAAAATGTAGTCCATCAACAAAGGAGGTGGCTTACAAAACACTCGTTCGACCTATACTTGAGTATTGCTCATCAGTGTGGGATCCGTACCAGATCGGGTTGACGGAGGAGATAGAGAAGATCCAAAGAAGAGCGGCGCGTTTCATCACAGGGTTATTTGGTAACCGTGATAGCGTTACGGAGATGTTTAACAAACTCAAGTGGCAGACTCTGCAAGAGAGGCGCTCTGCATCGCGGTGTAGCTTGCTCGCCAGGTTTCGAGAGGGTGCGTTTCTGGATGAGGTATCGAATATATTGCTTCCCCCTACTTATACGTCCCGAGGAGATCACGAATGTAAGATTAGAGAGATTAGAGCGCGCACAGAGGCTTTCAGACAGTCGTTCTTCCCGCGAACCATACGCGACTGGAACAGGAAAGGGAGATAATGACAGTGGCACGTAAAGTGCCCTCCGCCACACACCGTTGGGTGGCTTGCGGAGTATAAATGTAGATGTAGATGTAGATGTAGATTAACCTGCACCGAACATTCTTGAGCAGATCTTCGGTTCCCACACCTTGTTCCGTTCGCTTTTGCTCATGTCTGTGAATACAGCGATCACGGTTGTGGCTGCGTCAGCACAGTCAGACATTCTACAGTGACTGTATCAATAATGTTCTCTCTCGTCGGGAGAAACGTGTTCGTCGCCAGGGTAACTATGTTGAGAAATAAATATGTGTGTATGAAGAATAAAGATGTGCAATGTTAATAACGTCTGTTTTATTTAAAAAGCTGTAAGAGTTTCCGCATAAAAAATTAGGAGGAATTACTTTTCAGCACGTCCTCGTAAAACAATAAATACTACTCATATGACCTTTCTGTTCCCAGAAATTTCCTAATTTTTTCAACTGCAATTTCGTCTCTAATTGACATTTTTTCTTGCTCTATTCTGCCCCTTGACAAGTTTGATAATTTTTGCTAATACGCAAGGTACATCGGACTTAAAGAGTAAACTAACAGGGAGTATGCCATCAAATTTTCTCAACCATTCACGTGCCCATTATTTCCTATCTTATTGTCGTTCTCCGACATCTTGCCTTTTTGAAATCACGATTCTAAATGAAATACTGGTCTGACTGTTGATGATGTGATAGTGGCTTTAGTATATTGAAGAATTAACATTTCGTATTGTTAGTAAATAATGAAAATGCGGAGGCCACTTACGTACTGGCTGTGTCAGGAAATATTACACACGACGGCTTGAAAGCTGAGATTTACGGACAGAACCAGCTGGAGGAAGCCCTTCCCTCGTCCCGAGAGATGAGGTCCCAAACTACCTGATGGTGTACGAAAAACTCCGGTAAATTATGCTGTCCATATATGCGGTCAAGTCATATCCATGTGACCAACGCTTACATTCGATGCCGGTACGCGGAAGACAATGCAGTCGTTGTCGTAACACGGATACGGAACGATTTATCTGACATCCACAAGGGCATCATCACTGGCTTTCGGGCCGAGGGTGGAAGCATTTCCGAAACGGCTAAGTTTCAGAACTGTTCGGGTTCTGACGTGGTCGAAGTATACGATGCATCGTGCTTGGCAAAATGGCGCTACCCAGAACCAGCACCGAGGTAGCTGTGGTGCACCAAAGGGTTGAACGACGGCCGCGAAGATGCGTATGGGCGAATATACGTGCAGCTGTTGAACAACTGACCACCCAGATGAACCAAGGAGTACCAACAGTGTCACCTCAAAGACCGTTCAGCGAACATTGCTGCGTATGGGGCTACACAGCAGGAGTCTGGGTCATGTACCAGTGCTGACTACTGTTCATCGGCGACGAAGGCTGGAATTTGCACGCCAGTACCGCAACTGGACGTCCGCCGACTGGCGACAGATGGCCTTTACAGATGAATCACGTTCTGTGCTCCATCGAAAAGATGGCTGTTGGCGTGTACGGCGTGAAACGTGTGAGAGCAGATACTCTGCAACAATCGTCGGGAGAGTCCAGGCCAGAGGAGGGAGCGTTACGGTCTGGAGAATGTTTTCGCGGGGACCCCCGGGTTATTTCGTCATTCTCGGATCAACACAAGTACGCATCTATACTTCCGGAACATGCAGTGTGCTTTTCCTCAGGACAACGGCATCTACCAGCAGTAAAATGCAACATGTCACACAGTTCGCAGTGTGTGTGTGCGCGTGTTTCGAAGACCACCAGGATGAGTTCAGCGTACACCCTTGGGGACCAAAGTCCCCGGATCTAAACCTAGTCGACAATCTCTGGGGCCACCGGGCTGTACGTGCCACGGATCCTCAACCGATAACCTAGCGTAGCTGTTGGTGACACTGGAGTCGCCATGACTCCACATCCCTGCCGATACCTTCCAGAACCTCGCTGGTTCTCTTCCTGTACGCCTCACATCGGACCGCGCTGCAGGAGGTGGTTGTTATTCAGGCTTTTGTCAGTTGGTGACATTAATGTGACAGGACAGTATATCTGCAATTCTCCGACATTCGTCTGTGGGAAGGCCCCGTTTCAACGACGTGGGTTGTACAGTGTGCTCTGAAATGCTTCTGAATGCACTAGCATTGTACACTATCGTCGGATCTGCCGCAAATCGCCGCCTATCCTGCTTTACTGAGCCGGCAAGGCTCTGACCACCATGTTCTATGACGACGCGTGGACGTCTAACCTTATCGTCTACTCGTAGATGCCTTGTCCCTCAATCGCTTTCCATAGACGTTCATGGCAGCAGAATGCGGACAGCGTACAAGGTTCGGCGTTTCCGAGATGCTTCGTTCCCATGCGCCTGGTAATAAGCTTCTGCCACTTGGCACCTATGTCAGTGGATTTCTTCATGTGTGGCCTGTATCGTCACTAGAATCATTTCCTGTTCGTCTCTTCTCTGTTATACAGGGTGTTAGAAAAAGGTACGGCCAAACTTTCAGGAAACATTCCTCACACACAAATAAAGAAAAGATGTTATGAGGACTTGTGTGCCGGCCGCGGTGGTCTAGTGGTTCTAGGCGCGCAGTCCGGAACCGCGGGACTGCTACGGTCGCAGGTTCGAATCCTGCCTCGGGCATGGATGTGTGTGATGTCCTTAGGTTAGTTAGGTTTAAGTAGTTCTAAGTTCTAGGGGACTGATGACCACAGAAGTTAAGTCCCATAGTGCTCAGAGCCATTTGAGGACTTGTGTCCGGAAACGCTTAATTTCCATGTTAGAGCTCATTTTAGTTTCGTCAGTACGTACTGTACTTCCTCGATTCACCGCCAGTTGGGCCAATTGAAGGAAGGTAATGTTGACTTCGGTGCTTGTGTTGACATGCGACTCACTGATACTAAAATGTAGACTTTCACGGCCGGAAATATCATGTCATTATAATTATCCGGGCTGTTATGCCGTGGTCGGTTGATGAATTTTGTCTCAATTCCCAACGTTTCGTCTCCGACTGTGGGAGACATCTTCAAGGGGGTCCGTAGGTCGATGGAAGGTCCAACACACCCACTGGCTTGCTACGCACAAAACATCATCCGAAATTCTGCTAAATGCATTCTCTGAAAATTATTTCGGTTAGTTAGTTCATGAGCCTCTTAGCAGAGGTTAATGTATAGTGTCACATACCTCCACAAACCTAGCAACAAACTATCGGATCCCTGATACGCAGAATCTGTGTTCTTTTTCGTTCCAAAGACTGACAAACAAGCTGTTGAGCAGGTGGTCACAATGTTTTGGATCATCAGTATATTTCAGATATGAGCAACATATATTTCTGACATCTGTTCTTATTATGGTACGCACTTCCTTGACGCGTAACAATTTTCTATGGAGTCTAATGATTCGCACATGCTTACATTGCACTCGACTTTCTAATACTCGAAAGTTTTTGTAAATGTACTTACTTTTGCGCCAAAACCGAATATGTTGAAGATTCCTGTCGCCTGTAGCTCAGAAAGAGCAACAGTTGTGGAACTAATTTCTTCAGTGCCAGAAAAAAGCTTCATTGCTTTTTACGTTTTATTATCGCGTCAGTTTGGTTTTCCCTTCAGTTGCAGTCATTGTGACTTATTTGGTACGCTGAATAAAGTAGCTTATGCGTTCCGTGTAGGTTTCCTACGTTTCATATTCGCACATTTGCCTGGGAGTGTAGTAACAGAAACTTCGCGTTATTGGGTAGATAAACGACGTCTTTCTGCAAAACGCCAGGTGTTCTCCCGCATGCTAAACATTT